>NW_027362761.1:842653908-845153908 GCF_046119375.1 Phyllobates terribilis
CACAACAGGAAGGAAGAAGCAGTGTGGTGGCCGCAGACACAAGGCGGGAAAGCGTTCCTTGTAACGCCAACACGATGGAAGTTGCAAGTACAACTGTTAGGTCTTCCCGAGTCTGGTTATTTTTTAAAGACTGTGCAGATAACCCCAAAAAGGCCATTTGCACCACCTGCCAGGTCAGCATCAACAGGGGTAGCAAAACTAGCAGCCTGACCATCACGAGCATGATCAGGCAAAGCACCCGACTAAGTTGGCCGAACCCCAGGGTCCACCAACAGTGTCTGCGGGTGACACCACTGCTTGTTCTGCTGTTGTGCGTGCACGCCAATCCCCTGTCCATGGCGCATGCCAAGATGGCTCCCACCTGCACCTGTCGTTGAACACTCTCAACTAGCACCATCATCAAGAACGTCCATGTCCTTGTCCGAGTGCAGTGTTCAGTTGTCCATACCCCAGTCCTTGGAAAGCAAGCGCAAATACACAGCCAACGCCCCACAGGCCACACTACTAAATTCACACATTTCGCAAATGCTTGAGCTCAAAATGTTGCCTTTTAGGTTCGTGGAGATGGAAGCTTTCCACAACCTGATGGCGGCGGCCGTCCCGCGGTACTCGGTCCCCAGCCGCCACTATTTCTCCCGGTGTTCCGTCCCCGCATTACATGAGCACATGTCCCAAAACATTAGACGTGCCCTCAACAACGCAGTTACTGGGAAAGTCCACGTAACAATGGACACATGGACAAGTGCTTGTGGGCAGGGACGGTACATCTCGCTGATGGCACACTGGGTTAATATAGTGGAAGCCGGGACCCAGTCGGACCTTGGGATGGAACACGTCCTCCCGATGCCGAGGATTGCGAGCCCTGAATCAGTCAGGGTTGCCCCAACATTCTACAGCTCCTGCACCTCCTCCTGCTCTTCAGCCATCAGCTCCAAAATGACCACATCAGTCGCAAGCTGGAAGCACTGCAGCACTGCCTTGGCCAAGCGGCAAAAGGCTGTGCTGAAGCTAATATGCTTAGGTGACAAACCGCACAATGTTGCAGAGTTGTGGACAGCTCTGAAAGAGCAGTGTAAATTGTGGCTGAAAGTGCAGACCTTACAGCCAGGCATGGTCATGAGTGATAATGGCCGGAACCTGGTGGCGGCTCTGAGGCGAGGCGAGCTCACACACGTACCATGCCTGGCCCATGTGCTTAACCTCATGATTCAGCGGTTTCTTAAAACCTACCCGGATCTGTCGGATCTGCTTGTCAAAGTACGCTGCCTGTGTGCCCATTTTAGAAAATCAGCTATAGGGGGCAGCTGTTGACTACCAGCATCAACAAGGCCGTCGGTATTCAAGTCAGACTCCACACATAAACCTTCAGGAGTGGACTAAGATGTCAGACATATGTACCATCCTCCAAAACTTTGAGGACTGCATCAACATGTTGAGCGGTGATGACACCATAATTAGCATCACCCTCTCGCTTCTCTGTCTTCTGAAACACTCTCTACTCACAATTAAAGAGGATGCATTGCAGCAGGAGCATGATGAGATGGAGCAAGGAACCATACACAGTGATTCCACCCAGCGCAGCCTCATCTCATCCCAATGTGGATTGGGTGACAATGAGGAAGAGGAGGAGGAGGAAGAACAGGAGCTAGTTTCCTGCACTGTAGACAGTACTACCTGCACAACTGTCATACCGTCTGTTCAGCGTGGATGGCCTGAGGGCAGGGAGGAGGAGGAAGAGGAGGAGATCATGGTCAATCATCCTCTTGGTGAGGACACGGAAGTTTTGCCTCTTTGCAGTCTGGCACACATGGCTGAGTTTATGTTAAGCTGCCTCTCCCCTGACCCTCGCTTTGTCCAAATTTTGGATGACAGTCATTATTGGTTGGTGACACTTCTAGACCCACGCTACAAGGAGAACTTTCTGTGTCTTATTCCCACGCAGGACATGCTTAATAAATTGGGGCAGTACGAGAAGTCCCTAGTTGCGGAATTATTAAAAAAATTCCCATCTGAAAACGCTGGCGGCAGAGGCCACATTTTGTTGGACAACCAGGGAGTACAGACGAGAGAGACACAAATGCAATCCAGCAGAGGCAGAGGAACACTGTCAAAGTCCTGGGACAGTTTTCTCAAACCCTCCCATCGCACAGGCCCTGATGCGTGGGGTACTCTCCCGAGGGGGGAAAAGTTGCGGACGATGCTGAGGGAGTACCTTGCCAACAGTACCAATGTCCTCCGTGATTCCTCTTTGCCTTATAATTATTGGATATCCATGCTGGACACGTGGCATGAACTGGCCCTCTACGCCTTGGAGGTCCTGGCCTGCCCTGCTGCTAGCGTTTTGTCAAAGCAGGTTTTTAGTGCCGTCGGTGGAATTATAACCGATAGGCGCATCCGCTTGTCAACTGAAAATGCTGACAGGCTGACTCTTATAAAAATGAACAAGGGCTGGATTGGGCCAGACTTCTCAACACCACCGAATGATAGCAGCGTAACCTAAACTTAAATACAGTGTCTTTTTTTTGGGAGGTCTAACTCTATTCCCATTCACCTCTGTCTTCACATCCAGACATGGGTATACGCTTCCTGATTTTGTCTATATGCTCTTGTCCTCCTCCTTCTCCGCATCCTCATCCTCCACCACCATATCACCAGCATATGTACCATATCAGCATATCTATGTCTCTTGCAAGGGACATTGGAGTTCCTCCAAATATTTGGCAGCTGTTGCTTCATTGCATAGGCAAACAGTATGGGAGACGCATTTCCTAATAATGGGAACATTGTTTTCAGGAGGCGCTCCGACCTCAACGTGTCTTGCAAGGGGCATTGGAGTTCCACCAAATTTTTGGCAGCCATTTCTTCACTGCATAGGCAAACAGTATGGGAGACACTCTTTCTAATAATGGGAACATTGCTTTTAGGAGGCCCTCTGACCTCCACTGCAAGGAGCATTGGAGTTCCTCCAAATTTTTGGCAGCCGTTACTTCACTGCATAGGCAAACAGTATGGGAGACCCATTTCCTAATAATGGGAACATTGTTTTCGGGAGGTCCTCCAACCTCTACATCTCTTGCAAGGGGCATTGGAGTGCCTCCAAATTTTTGACAGCCATTGCAGTCACTGCATAGGCAAACAGTATGGGAGACTCTCTCCTTTCTAATGGGAATATGTCATTACCGAGGCCCACCTCTATGTGTCTTTAAATTGTTAGTGGGGTTTTTCCTAAATTTTGGCAGCCGTTGGACTCACTGCATACCCTATAACAGAATAGCAGACCCTTTCCTTTCTAATGAGAACATGTCATTACTGTGGCCCAGCTCTATGTGTCTTTAAATTGTTAGTAGCATTTTTCCTAAATTTTGGCAGCCGTTGCACTCACTGAATACCCTATAACTAAATATCAGACCCTCTCCTTTCTAATGGGAACATGTCGTACTCCTTACTGTAGCCCAACTCTGTGAGTCTTTAAATTGTTAGTGGGGTTTTTCCCAAATTTTGGCAGCCCTTGCAGTCACAGCATGGGCATTACGACTATAGGAGACCCACTCCTTTATAATGGGAACATTTATTTTTACTGAGACCCTCCTCTATGTCTCTTCAAAGGTGTATTGGGATGCGTCCAAATTTTGGGCAGCCCTTGCAGTCACTGCATATGCAGTAACTGTATAGGAGACCCACTCGTTAATAATGGGAACAACAAAGCATAGCCGGCTGATGGCTCTCTAACAATAGCGAGGGCCGACTGCTAGCCCTTTAAGAATAGTAAGGCTGTAAAAATAGTGTGTGTGACTTTCACAATCCCTCCTTCATAAATGAAACAGGATGTGTTTGATGATGTTTCACACACCACTTGGCCAAATAAGGTTGAAAATTCTTAAAATGACATTTCCCAGTGAATGCATTTGTCTTGGTTGAAAGCAATGCAAACGTGCAAAAATGCATCAAAAACGCTATGTGTGAACATTACCCAAGGTGTGGAGGAGCATTTTTGTTTTTGGTTATTTATTTTGCCTTATATACAAGTCATTATCCTGGAAAGGATGTTCCTTAACATATTTACCAGGAAAATCAATTTTGAAACAAAACGTTTTTGTATGTTTTATTGTGAGTCCGTAAAAGTGGCGTAATACCTCTGACAACGTTGTTGACAGCAGTGACCTGGGAGTCAGAAATGCTTCCAGAGGTCTTCCCCATGCTGTTCCCATGTCATTTGAGCACTGTTTCCATTTATTTGGGCAATTTTTAGGCCCTCTGCTGACCGCCGGGGGGAGCCGCCATAAAAATGCTTGAGTTTCCCATAGACTTACATTGGGCTCGTTACTCGGTTGCTCGTACCGAGCACTCGAGCATTCTAATTTGCTCGAGTTGAACGAGTACCCGAGCATTTTAGTGCTCGCTCATCACTAGTAATCATGCAATTAAGGTCTTCTTCACACAAACATATAGCAACAGTATTTTGTGCTCTATGTTTTGGCTACAATTCCAGCCTCAGCAGCATATTTTCTGACCTTAACTAACAGTCACGTAGAAATATGAGGCTGTTTGTTGAGATCAGGAAAAATACAGTCAGGGCTTTGACTAAGCAGCTAAACAGGCATGTGAATAAGCCCTAACAGAGAGAACAATACTGCCACCTTCTCTACCTAGTGGTCAAGAGGTCAGGAACAGTTCAAAACCCTTCTTCCTTTTTTGAAAAACAAGGCTTTTATTGCAGAATCTCTATTATTTTTTTTTCACTGGAAAAAAATGGAGAAGAGATGTGCACCGCTCATAGTAAATGTTACTATGTCCAGATCATCTCAAAATATGTAGAAAAGCAATAAATGTGTGGCACCCTGCTACACACAGGTACCACAGGACCCAAAAAGGTGCATGGATGGACTTCTCCACAAGAGGCCTTCACTACACACAGACACATCCACCCTTCCACCTCATACCACCAGAGGGAGTCCTGTTGGGGATATATATACAGGAGGGTGGAGTTAGGTAGGGAGAGTGTGCTGGCACTTGAGATCAGTGAAGAGGCAGCACCTGTTGAGCTGCTGTGCTGAGGGCAAGCCAAGGCCCAAAGCACGTGCTGAAGCCTGAGGGCCTAGAGCGTGGCCGGAGGCAAGGAGAGGAGAGAGGAGTTAAGGGGACAGAGGAGCATCTTAGGTTCACCCCAGAACACAAGCCGGACACCGGGTCCGTGCCTACAGGGTCCTCTACGCCCAGTAGGAATAACCGGTATACCAGGAGGATTCCAGACCCCTGGTCAACCTGAAGCTACAATCATCTAAAGAACTAGGAACCACGAAGGCCCCAGTGTCCAGGGATAGTGGTAGCCAGAGAAAATTCTTACTACCAAGCAGACAGGTGAGAGAGTGAAACAGTACAGAAGCTAGGCCTAGTTCCAGGATGGTCAGGAGCTTCAGAGAGAGAGGAAGAAACGGATCAGGGGGCCTACTACCCGCTCACTGGGGAGAGTCCAGAAGTGCACCCTTCCTACTAAGTACCCTGGACCATGCCTGCTGTTTACACCAGTAAAGGTACTGAAGCGAATCCCCTGTGTGCATGTCCGTCATTCCCCCTGACCCGACTGGGCCACCTCTCACCTGCATCCCTTTCATCAACCCTGCCCCGAGGGCCGGCTCCACCTGTGGGGAGCAGAAGCGTATCAGCTGCCATCCCATCACCCCCGGAGGTCTGAAGCAGCGCTGGTACCTATTACCAGGAACCACAGGTGGGGCGTCACGAGACCAAGCTGTTATTCATCCCTTCAAGCAACAACCCCTTTTAAGAGTGACCCCAGGGTACGGGCCCAGGAGCCGACCGCCGTGACATCCCACAGAAGGTCAAGGCCTGGGTACCGAGTTTCCCCCATATCCCCCTGGGCGGTTCATCTCTTCCTGGCGTCACGAACAGGATTTCGTGCCTGTTGCCACCGGGTACTGTGTGCCGTATTTGAACTGTGTTTGAACTGTGGTGAACATCGCCGCCATTACCGCGTTGCCGTGCGGGGAGAAGAGGGGCGTAACCGCGGGAACCAGAGAGGCGTGACCGTTGGTAGCGCGCGACACCCAAGCCCCGCCTCACGCTCTGACGCCACACCAGGAAGACCGCGATCTGCGGAGCTGCGGCCTACCCGATAAAAGCAAAGAAGGTAGGCTACGGTTTACAGGGGGGGCGCAACCATGGCCGACGACCAGCAAAATGCCGGATCACCGGTTAACACTCCCGATGCTCAACTTGCGCCATGCGCTGCTCAGGCCAGAGCGGCCACCCCACCAGCAGGGGTCGTGACTCCAGTGAAACTTATGGCCCTGCCGTACGTCCCCGGAGTGAAATGGCTTCCCCAGTATGACGGCAAACCAGACACCCTGTCTGTGTTCAAAAGAAAAATATGCGGTGTATTGGACATGTACTCAATGACTGGTAAACAGAGAGCCGCTGTTGTGCTGGGACAATTGGCTTGTGCAGCAGAGGGGGAAGTTGAAACCTGGCCAGCCGCAGACCAGGAATCAGTATCTATTATATTTAAGAGACTGCAAACTGTCTTTGAAAACCGCACTGAGACAGATCTTCGGATGAGGTTCTACCACTGTACCCAGAAACCTGAGGACAGTATCCGGGACTATGCCTGGCGTTTACAAGAGGCCCTGCGGGCCCTGAAACAGGTTAGTCCAGCCAGAATACCTGATGAGGACGAAATGCTGGTAGAACAATTCATCCGGGGGTTGAGGTCCCAGGAGGAGAGCAGAAGGCTATTAAGGGCCTTCAGCCCCTGGAAACATCAGATACTGCTATCCAGCGTTACCAGGGTGGCACCACCCCAATGCCCACAGCACTCACTGCCCCTTCATTAGCGACTGAGGCAAAAGT
Source organism: Phyllobates terribilis (assembly GCF_046119375.1). Classification (NCBI taxonomy): domain Eukaryota; kingdom Metazoa; phylum Chordata; class Amphibia; order Anura; family Dendrobatidae; genus Phyllobates; species Phyllobates terribilis. The sequence continues at coordinate 842,660,773 of NW_027362761.1, forward strand.
GCAAACAACGTCCCCTAGCGAGCAGGACAGCCTGCGCTCTGAAGTGTGTCAGCTAAGTAAAACCCTGACCACTGTCCTGAGCGCCCTGCAGATACAGACGGAGCCCGAGCTGGATGGAGGGATCCTACTTGCCAACAGTCCTGAGGATGTCCCCTGAATGAGGAGAAGAAGGAGGACAACGCCACCCCGTGGGAGGACCAACAACCGACCTCGCTCTCCAGGTGAACTAATTTGCTACCACAAGGCAGGCCACACCACGCGGACCTGTCCTTTAAACGGGCAAACCCTGGAGCCAAGGGCCGACACCCAGGAGTAGATCAACCAGGTCCATCGAGCTGGTACAACCGGTTTGTAGGAGGAAGGCCTTTCCTGTCCATCGTGCTGGACAGCATAGCAACCCCTGCACTACTGGAAACCGGGTCACAGGTAACCATCATACCTGATGCCCTCTACAAAAGGTACTGGTCCATAGATGAACTCCACCCGCCAGACCCAAACCTCTCTGTATATGCCTCCAATGGCCTTCCTCTTAACCTAGTCGGGGTTAAGGACGTGACAGTGAAGGTGGGAAGAGTGGAACTAAAGGACCAAGGACTAATTGTAATAGAGTCTAACCCTGGTGATGCAAACCCATATATGATACTTGGTACAAATGTTGTTGGTAACTGTTTGGGAGAAGTGTTGTTCTTACTCCAACAGATTGCTGACACTGCCAGACCAGGGCAGAGGAAGGTGCTCCAGAATGAAATTTGCGCCCTCCTGTACCAGCAACAGGTAAAACTAACAGGTGGTGAGATTGGTAATGTACGGGTGACAGACCCGATACCCATTGTGATTCCCCCACTAAGTGAAATGCTTATTTGGTGTAGGGCAGCAATAGGTCTCAAGGGACAGAACTACCAGGCGGTAGTAGAGCCCGTTAACTCAGAGCACAGACCTACACTCCTAACTGCTAGAGGGTTAGTTGATGTGCGCAATGGGAGGGTACCCGTACGCCTCCTAAATTGTGGGGAGGAGGAAGTCAAATTGCCAAGATACGCCACTGTTGCCAGACTGTATACTGTGAATAATAATGCCATACACACAGTGGAATCCTTGACCCCACCAGATACGGTGGGGGACAATGACTCCAAAACCCAGCTGGTGGAATGGTGTCCACAGCTCCATGTTGGAACTGACGCCACTCCTGTCCATCAAAAACATGGTGTCTACAGAGTGGTTCAGGAATATGAACAGGTGTTTAGTAAGCACTCACTTGATTTTGGAAGGGTCAAAGGGGTGCAACACCACATACCCACAGGTAACCATCCACCCATTAAGGAGCGTTACGGACCCATACCACCAGCACATTACCAAAAAGTAAAAGAAATGTTGCATGACATGAAAAAGGCAGGGGTAGTAAGGGATAGCTGTAGCCCCTGGGCAGCTCCCCTGGTCCTGGTCAGAAAGAAGGACGGTAGCATGAGGGTGTGTGTAGATTATAGACAAATTAATCAAATAACACATAAGAATGCATACCCTTTGCCCCGTATAGAGGAATCCCTGGCTGCACTAAAATCTGCCAATTATTTCTCCACATTGGATCTCACTAGCGGGTACTGGCAAGTCTCTGTTGCTGAGGAAGACCGGGCGAAGACAGCCTTCACCACCCCGATGGTATTATGTGAATTCAACAGCATGCCATTTGGACTCTGCAACGCACCCGGAACGTTCCAGAGGTTGATGGAGTGTTGCTTGGGACACCGGAACTTTGAGACAGTGCTGCTATACCTGGATGACGTTATCGTGTACTCGAGGACGTATGAAGACCATCTAAAGCACCTGGTGGAGGTATTTGAGGCATTGTCCTGGTATGGGATGAAACTAAAACCTGCTCAAAAGGAAGGTTGGGTACCTGGGACACGTAGTCAGCTCAGAGGGGGTAGCACCAGACCCGGAGAAGGTCACTGCCATCCAGAAGTGGCCTGAACCAAGGAACATCAAAGTGGTACGTCAATTTCTGGGACTGGTCGGGTACTACAGGAGGTTCATTAAGGACTACACCAAAAAGGCAGCACCTTTACAAGATCTCCTAGTAGGACAGTCCAAAAGAGGTAAAAGTCCCCCATTCCAGTGGAGCAAAGAACAGACTGAGTCCTTTGTATTAATGAAGGAAGCCCTAACCGGTGAGGAAATCCTGGCTTACCCCAACTACAGCCAACCTTTCCTGTTATACACAGACGCCAGCAATGAGGGACTGGGAGCTGTGTTGTCCCAGAAGCAAAACGGCAGAGAAAAGGTGATCGCCTATGCCAGTAGAAAGCTTCACCCTACTGAGAGGAACCCGGAGAATTACAGTTCCTTCAAGCTGGAGTTCCTGGCCTTGGTCTTGGCTATCACCGAAAGATTCAAACATTACCTAGCCTCAACTAAATTGACAGCCTTTACCGACAATAACCCCTTGACACACCTGGAGACAGCCAGGTTGGGAGCCATGGAACAGCGTTGGGTGGCCAGATTGTCGAATTACCAGTTCACAATCAAGTACCGGGCAGGTCACAAGAACACCAATGCTGATGCCCTGTCAAGAATGCCCCACCAGTCGGACACCGAGGATGAAGTGGATGACCTAGAAGAAATTACCTGCTTTCCACAGAAATGGAATGGTCCACGAGCAACACACCTCCAGAAGACGTCATGGTAAGATGCTAAACCCTTTACCTCATCACAGTTGGAAGGAGACCCAGGACAGTGACCCGGTTGTCAGCCTCATCAAAGGACTGATAACCCAAGAAGGTTCTCACTTGGAGAAGGATGCTCCTCCACAAGCCAAACACCTGTGGAATGAGAGAAGCCGGCTGTTCATCTACAGAGAAAAGCTGTAAAGGAGGTATGTCAACCCTAGAACCCATGAAATGGTGTGGCAGATTGTAGTGCCCAGGACGGATATCCAGATGGTGCTAGAGGCCTGCCATGACCAAGCAGGTCATTTTGGCTGGAAGAAGCTGGAAACCCTGCTGAAGGACCTGTTCTATTGGGTTGGAATGCGGAGTTCCATAGAAAGGTGGTGCCGGAATTTTGGGCCCTGAAGCCTCAGAAGGAAAGACTACGGAAGTCAGAAAGCACCCTTGCAGTCCATCAAAACAACCCAACCCCTGGAGATTGTCGCTCTGGATCACGTCAAACTGTCACCCAGCAGATCAGGCTATTCCTATGCCCTGACCATGATGGATCACTATTCCCTGTTCCTGGTGGTAGCCCCTGTCAAGGATCTGACAGCAGAAACTGCAGCAAGAACATTCCAAACCTACTTCTGCAGGCCCCATGGATACCCAGACAAGGTGCTAACAGATCAAGGCCCTGCATTTGAAGCTGAGCTGTTTAAAGAATTCTGTCATCTGTATGGATGCAAGAAGATCCGGACTACACCATATCATCCTCAAACCAATGGTATGTGCAATAAAATGAATAACATCGTCATTGACCTGTTAAAAACCCTACCTTTGGAAGAGAGGAACCAGTGGCCAGACAAACTACCTGATCTGGTGGACCTGTATAACCACATACCTGTGAGTTCTACTAACTGTACCCCAGAGTACTTTATGAGAGCAAGACCCGGAAAATTGCCCATGGACCTGGAACTCGGAGTGGTCGAACCTGATGCAGATATGTCCACTGAAGACTGGGACACAAATCGGCAAGAGCAGTACAGGAAAGTACAGGCCTGTGTTGAAGACCGTCTAAACAAAGTAAGGGAAAGACAAGAAGACCAATATAACAAGCATGCACCAGCAGAACCCTTGGCACCTGGAGAAATAGTGCTAAAGCGGAAAAGAAGAGGTCACAAGCTCGATGACCAGTGGGAAAGAGAGCCTTACACAGTGTTAAATTCCGGATTTGACAACACCAAAACCTGCCTGATCAGCAAGGATGGAGGTAGGACAACCAAAACAGTCTCAAGAGACCACTTGAAATTGTGCCCAGGTCTACTGAAGACACAGGAGGAAGAAGTACCTCTTATAATACCGGAACAACCCAAGGAAGATGTAGTTCATACAGTTCTAGGAGACTTCCCCGCAGACTGGCCTCAACTCGATGAAGCAGTTATCATATCAGTGATACACTTCTGTCAGCCACCAGAAGAAACTCCACCACAAGAAGAACCTGTGAGCACCCTGGAAGAACCTGCTCAGGAACAGGAAGAGTCCACAGTAAGAGGAGGATCACCAGTTGAAGCAGAACCTGAGGGTCCAGTAAACAGTGTACTTGCCAGTCCTATAGAGATGTTGAGGCAGTTCTATAACTTACCCGCACGTAGACCTGATAGGTTAGCGGATAGTGCATGCACAGACACCACTATCACCCCAGTGCTACGTAGATCCACACGCAGCACACAAGGCCAAATCCCTACCAGGTATAGGGAATAGGGTACAAAATGCCTCCAGCGTAAATAGCTACCCGGAAGGGTATAGCATTGTTTGTGTGAACTGAAAAAATTATATGTGTGCATTTAGTTACCCTTAAAGGGTATAAAGACTTGCAGGCTGAGGACTGTGAGCAGCCGAAAACTGTCCATTGTAAATAGTTGCACTTATTAAAGTGCCCCCTATTGGTTTTATATTGAGAGACCACTGAACAAAAACCTGTTTGGCCGAAGACGTGGTCCAACACCTGGATCACTTATGCCCTGTAGCCACGCCCAGGGCCTACGCTGAGGGTTTTCGGACGGGTCCCTCATTCTACTGATGTTGCACCTTCACCAGTGAGATGGACACCTGATTATGGGACTCACTGTAACTTTGATATGTTTTATTGTTATCGTAATTGTTGTTGTGACCTGTTTACAAAAAAATGCTTCTGTCCAGGAGTACTGAGTTGTACTAGGGAGGAATGTGGCACCCTGCTACACACAGGTACCACAGGACCCAAAAAGGTGCATGGATGGACTTCTCCACAAGAGGCCCTTACTACACACAGACACCTCCACCCTTCCACCTCATACCACCAGAGGGAGTCTTGTTAGGGATATATATACAGGAGGGTGGAGTTAGGTAGGGAGAGTGTGCTGGCACTTGAGATTAGTGAAGAGGCAGCACCTGTTGAGATGCTGTGCTGAGGGCAAGCCAAGGCCCAAAGCACGTGCTGAAGCCTGAGGGCCTAGAGCGTGGCCGGAGGCAAGGAGAGGAGAGAGGAGTTAAGGCGGCAGAGGAGCATCTTAGGTTCACCCCAGAACACAAGCCGGACACCGGGTCCGTGCCTACAGGGTCCTCTACGCCCAGTAGGAATAACCGGTATACCAGGAGGATTCCAGACCCCTGAAGCTACAATCATCTAAAGAATTAGGAACCACGAAGGCCCCAGTGTCCAGGGATAGTGGTAGCCAGAGAAAAGTTCTTACTACCAAGCAGACAGGTGAGAGAGTGAAACATTACAGAAGCTAGGCCAAGTTCCAGGCTGGTCAGGAGCTTCAGAGAGAGGGGAAGAAACGGATCAGGAGGCCTACTACCCGCTCACTGGGGAGAGTCCAGAAGTGTACCCTTCCTACTAAGTACCCTGGACCATTCCTGCCGTTTACACCAGTAAAGGTACTGAAGAGAATCCCCTGTGTGCATGTCCATCATTCCCTCTGACCCGACTGGGCCACCTCTCACCTGCATCCTTATCATCAACCCTGCCCCGGGGGCCCGCTCCACATGTGGGGCCCGCTCCACATGTGGGGCCCGCTCCTCCTGTGGGGAGCAGAAACGTCTCATCTGCCATCCCATTACCCCCGGAGGTCTGCAGCAGCGCTGGTGCCTATTACCAGGAACCACAGGTGGCGTCACGAGACAAAACTGTTATTCATCCCTTCAAGCAACAACCCCTTGTAAGAGTGACCACAGGGTACGGGGTCAGGAGCCGACCGCCGTGACATCCCACAGAAGGTCAAGGCCTGGGTACCGAGTTTCCCCCATATCCCCCTGGGCGAGTTAAATGAACTACATCAGGATAAAATAGTGATTTTATTAGATAAACCTATTGTGGCAAGACGACTCCCTCGGCTCTCCGGAGGCAGACACAGGACACACGGTTTGGGTAAGCTTCCTGCGGGCTTATTGTCCGTCAAAAACTCCAGCAGCGTCCCAATAAAATAAACAGTCCCTCTTGGGGTTAACGGGGAAACAAAAGATGAAAATATAACAGAGTCCTCTTAGTCAGCAAGGCCTTTGCCAACTGCAAGTAGTCCTATAAAGTGTCCGCAACACCAGTCCTCCGGTGTTGCTCTCTGGTGTCAGCCACACACAGCCTGGAGACCTCAATCTGCAGACCCCACACTCCACACAGGAAACAAACTGACTGAACATTTATACCCAGTTCAGCCACACCCTGAGGGGAGGTATCGGGAATGACTTCCTTCCCATCTCTACGTCATTCCCATAAAACCCACTCCATTTTAAAGAGGTAACTCCCAGCATATAATATGCTGGCAGAAAATCTATTGGTTTCAATTCACACAGGCCAGCAACCTGCGTGACACATACCTCCCCTCGCATATAATACCAGTGACTCTGTCACATATTCCCCCGCTCTGACCAAAGCCGGGGGTTTGGGCACCTTCCGACACCCGGCAGTGAATCCTAGAGAGGGCATCCGCTTTCCCATGCAACTTCCCGGGCCTATGCTTCATGTGAAAGATAAAATCTTGGAGCCCTAGGAACCAACTAGTTACTCTGGCGATTTTTCCCCTCTTCTCCCTCAACCATCTCAACGGGGCATGGTCTGATACTATTTTAAACTTCCGGCCTAGTAGGTAATATTTTAGTGTATCCACTGCCCACTTTATGGCTAAAGACTCTTTCTCTTCTATTGCGTAGTTCTTCTCGCAGGACGAAAGCTTCTGGCTCAGAGAGAGAATGGGATGCTCTTCCCCATTTATCTCTTGAGAAAGTATGGCCCCTAGACCAACCTCTGAACCGTCCGTCTGGACCACAAATTCTTTCTTAAAGTCTAGCGTGACCAGGACCGGCTGCTTGCTCAGTGCTAGCTTCAACTGTTGAAAGGTGGTCTCTGTTTCTTAAGTCCATATTACCATGGTTGATTTGGTTCCTTTTAGAAGATCCATCAGAGGTGCGGCCATCATGGTGAAATTCGGGATAAACCGCCGGTAATATCCCACCATTCCCAGGAATGCTCTTACTTGCTTCTTGGAGAGCAGTTGCGGCCAGGTCTGGATTGCCTCCACTTTCTTGACTTGCTTTATTTTGCCTCTGCCGATGACATAGCCCAAGTACTTGGCCTCTTCTTTTCCAACGGCACATTTTTTGCGGATTTATAGTAAATCCCGCCTTTCTCAGAACATCCAGAACGGCCTGTAGTTTAGGTAGATGACTAGCCTAGTCTGGGCTAAAGACCACGATGTCATCAAGGTAGACTGCGGCATACTTCTTATGTGGGGCTAGGATCTGATCCATAGCCCTCTGGAAGGTGGCTAGGGCCCCCTGTAGTCCGAACGGCATTCACATGTATTGAGAACACCCATCAGGTGTCGAGAAAGCTGTCTTCTCCTTGGCCGTCTGCGACATGGGGATCTGCCAGTAGCCCTTCGTCGAGTCAAGAGTGGTGATGTACCTCGCCGGTCCAAGCCTCCCGATGAGTTCGTCGACGCGGGGCATCGGGTACGTGTCACACTTGGAAATCTCATTCAGCCGGCGGTAGTCCTTACAAAACCTCCATTCTCCATTGGGTTTTGGCACGAGGACGAGGACAATTGGGCTCGACCACCCACTCTTTAACTCCTCTATCACCCCGAGGTCTAACATCCTCTTCACTGTGGCAAGACGACTCCCTTGGCTCTCCGTAGACAGACACAGGACACATGGTTTGGGTAAGCTTCCTGCGGGCTTATTGTCCGGCATACTCCAGCAGCGTCCCAATAAAATAAACAGTCCCTCTTGGGGTTAACGGGGAAACAAAAAATGAAAATATAACAGAGTCCTCTTATCCAGCAAGGTCTTTGCCAGCTGCAGATAGTCCTGTGAAGTGTCCGCAACAGCAGTCCTCCGGTGTTGCTCTCTGGTGTCAGCCACACACAGCCTGGAGACCTCAATCTCCAGACCCCACACTCCACACACGAAACAAACTGACTGAATACTTATACCCTGTTCAGCCACACCCTGAGGGGAGGTATGGGGAATGACTTCCCTCCCATCTCTACGTCATTCCCATAAAACCGCACCCTTTAAAAGAGGTAACCCCCAGCATATAATCTGCTGGCAGAAAATCTATAGGTTTCAGTTCACGCAGGCCAGCAACCTGCGTGACACATACCTCCCCTCGCATATAATACCAGTTCTCTGTCACACTATACACATAATAAAAATTGTTGGTACCCTATTGTTGAAATAAGAAAAACATACTATGGTCACTGAAATGACTTAAAACTGAAAAAAAATTCTTAATTTAACCCCTTCACGCCGCGCCCCATTTCCGTTTTTGCTCTTTCATCTTTTGCTCCTCTTCTTCCCAGAGTCATAACTTTTTTATTTTTTGGTCAATATGGCCATGTATGGGATTGATTTTTGCGGGACGAGTACTACTTTTGAATGCCACTATTGGTTTTACCATATAGTGTACTGTAAAACAGGAAAAAAAAATCCAAGTGCAGTGAAGTTGCAGAAAAAGTGTTGTTTTTTGGATTTTTGTTACCATGTTCAATAAATGCTAAAACTGACATGTTATGATTCTCCAGGACATTACGAGTACGGCGCTGCTGTGTGTAGCAAAAATGCTCACTTGCTTTGAGCACCAACTGCTGAGCGGTGGTCATAGCATCCTGGCAATGACAACCGCAGGGGTCTCCTGCTGACTCCAGGTTGTCATGCCAACCCATCGGCGACCCGTGGTCATCTGACACAGATGCTGATTGGGCTGGATTAGTGATGCGCTTCCGGGGCAGCCATGTTAAATGCTGCTGTCGGATGCGGGCTCAAATGGGGAGGCACACCATGCGCTGTACATATACATGTTGTGAAGGGGTTAAATTTACTAAATGTCAACTAAATGTCAACTAATGAAAATCATACAGTGCTTTTCAATTTTGGTTCAACCGGTTCAACAGAAAAATAAAAAAATAATGATTATGGCATAGACAAAAATAATGGTACTCCTAGAAAAATATTGAAAATAATTTGACCATACAGGCTTATTAAAATAAGGTGTGTCTTGTAATTAGCATCACACGTGTCTACAACCTTGTAATCAGTCAGTCTGCCTATTTAAAGAGTGAAAAGTAGTCACTAAGCTGGTATCATGTTGTGTACCACACTGAGCTTGGACCAAAGAAAGTTAAGGGGAGAGTTGTCTAAGGAGATTAGAAAGAAAATTATAGACAAAAATGTTAAAGATAAAGGATATAAGACCATGTCCAAAAAGCTTCATGTTTTTGTAACTACAGTTGCACGTATTATTCAGAAGGTTAATGTACATGGGACTGTAGTAAACCTCCCTGGATGTGTCTGCAAGAGGAAAATTAATGACAAATTAAAGAAACGGATAATGTGAATGGTGATAAAAGAGCCCAGAACAACTTCCAAAGAGATTAGTGGTGAACTCCAAGGTCAAAATACATAAGAGTCAGATGACATAATCCGTCGCTTTCTAGATCAAAGTGGACTTCATTGAAGATGACCAAGGAGGAGACCACTGTTGAAACCAAGTTATAAAAAGTGATACTGGCATTTGCCAAAATGCATATTGACAAGCCACAAAGCTTCTGGGAGAATGTCCCTTGCACAGATTAGATAGGACTGGAGCTATTTGCCAAGTCACATCAGCTCTATGTTTACAGACTCAAAAATGAAGCATACAAAGAAATGAACATTGTATCTACCATGAAACATAGAGGAGACTTAGTTTTCTTTTGAGGCTGATTTGCTGCTGGTCACAGGATGTCTTGAATCTGTGCATGGTACAATGAAATCTCAAGACTATCAAGGAATTTGTTAGCAAAATGTGCTGCCCAATAACAGAAACTTGGTCTGAGTGGCAGGTCATGGGTCCTCTAACAGAATGACCCAAAACACAGCTAAAACATCCAAGAATGGCTAAGAGAAAGGCATTGGGCTATTCTGAAGTAGCCTTTTATGAGCCTTGATCTAAATTCTATTGAACATTTTTGATGTTATGCGCTTCGCAGAGGGACCCAGCAAGACTGGAACCAAACCAGAAAAGGCGCAGCCACAGACGCACTTGGCACAAGCTGCCCAGTGAGGTGAGCCCTTGAGGGCTGGGAATACTCTTCACCCAGCTCCCAGGAAATGGAAGGGGGACTTTGGCAGAGCCCTTCCCAGGCCCATTGTTGCCAGACAGCTGGCATCTGGTGACGCCGCTGGTGCCTAGTCAAGAACCAGGAAGTGAAACCAGAAGAGAAAATGAGAAAACCCTTGAAAATACAGCAAGACTAATGCTAGCACCACTCACCACCCAGCACATAGGGAACTGCAATAAACAGCAAAGGACTGAGCAGGGAGCAGGATTATATAGCCCTCCTAATGATCAGGTGTTGTTTACCTCCCAATCATTCCCAGACACCACTCCCTGCTAGCTTCAACAGCAGACTGGATAAAATCCCACCATTGCTTAGTACCAAACAAAACAGCGTCCTGTGTTGCCTGGCAACTGGGGAAGACAGCATCCCATCTTCCCCGGGCAGAGAAATCAGTGAGAGACACGACATCCCATGTCCTCACACATCCCACAACACCAGAACGTGACTCTCCACAAGATTGGGACAGTTTCTCTGCATGCATAGTAACTCTGCCTCCAGGGTCAGGACAATGGCGGCGTTTGCGACCAGCGTAGCGTAGCACCAGACCTGCTCCATTCCCAGGTGGGAACAAAGAACCACGATTCGTAACATCTGGTAGGAACTGAAATATGATGGCTAGAGAATGCACCCTTCAAACCTGAGAACTGGAGCATAAATCTCATTGACAGTTATAGAAATTGTTTCTTGGGAGTGATTGTCGCAAAAGGTTGTGCTACAAAAAAAGCACAATTCAAAAGCAATGTCTGATTTTCAATAGTTGATATTCAGTAAAATTATATTTAAAATTACTTTTGTCAGTTTCAAGTTATTTCAGTGGCTATTGTGTTTTTTTTTTACTTTAACAGAAGGATGCCAACAATTTAGTCCAGGTATACACATAAAAACAATGTAAAAAACAAACTCTCACAGCCAGAAAACAGAGAGCCAGAGCCTAGATTGTATAGGACAAAGTACATGTGACAGTGGTTAGATGTAGTGAATTGAGCAATGTCTAAATCATAAAGAATAGTAGAAGAAGAGCACGTGGAACGTCCGTCGTTGGTACTTCATATTTATTGGTACATGCATTTGTCACTTTATTAGTTCCAAACTCTATGTATTATGTATTTAGCCAATGTTCAATTCACTATATGTGATCAATGTACTGCTGTAATATTTCTATGTCATCTGTACTGTGTTTATACAATCTGATCCCCTAGTTTCTGTCTCTGAGTTTTTGCACCTTTATTGAAGATATTTGTTACAATTTTATCCTAAAGCAGGGGTGGTAAACTTTTTTCTGCCAAGGCCATTTGGATATTGCCATCATTCAGGTGCCGCTCAAAGTTACCAACTTGAAAATTTGCCTGTTATATTTGGTCAAACAATTACCTAACGCACCCATAATGTGATGGCTGGAGCTGCTTCTCTTTGGTGTGACTGTGATGTTAGGTGGTAGTGATGATGATGCTACTCACAACTGCTTTCCCAGGTTTGTGTCGTTCTGGAGTGCAGTCAACTCTTTGTGATGATAAGTTTTGGAAAGAACGGCTCGCAGCAGTAAGTTGTTCTGAATACACATGTACATTACACTGCATGTCGCCTCACAGTGGGAAATTCATCACAGCTCACCTTACATTTATAGAAAGCAAGCAGTGGGAGGTCACATAGGAGACACTTGGAGGAGGAGCATATACATCACATAGGAGATGCTTGGGGCACAAGCATATACATCACACAGGAGACTCTTGGAGCAGATGCATATATATCACATAGAAGACACTTGGGGCAGGAGTATATATATAACATGAGAGACGCTTGGGGTTGGAGCACATGCATAACATGGGAGACGCTTGGGAGAGGAGCATATACAACACATGGGAGACACCTGAGGCTGGAACATACACATCACATGGGAGACGCTTGGGACTGGAGCATATAATGCACATGGGAGACACTTGGGGCAGGAGCATATACATCACATGAGAGATGCTGGGGCTTGAATATATACATCACATGGGAGACACTGGAGCTGCACCATATACAGCACATAGATGACGCTGGGGCTGCAGCATGTAAGGCACATGGGAGATGCTTGGGGCTGGAGCATATATATCACAAGGGAGATCCTGGGGCAACATCATTTACAGCGAATAGGAGATGCTGGGGCTGGAGCATACAAATCACATGAGAGACACTGGGGATGGAGCATATACATCACATGGTAGATGCTGGGGCTGGAGCATATACCTTACATGGTTTCCCATTGTCTCCTGTGATGTCCATGTTCCAGCCTCAGTCTCCTATGATATATATGCTCCAACCCCACGGTCTCTTGTGATGTATATGCTCCAGTCCCAATGACTCCTATTGTATATTCTCCAGACTCAATGTCTTCCATGTAATGTATATGCTTCAGCTCTAGCGTCTCGCATATGATGCATATGATGCGGCCCCAGCATCTCCCATTTGATGTATATGCTCCAGCCCCAGCATCTCCCATGTGATGTATATGCTCCAACCCCAAGCTGATCAATACAGCATGGCTAAACAGTTAAAACAGACAAATAATTACAATTAAAATCTAACAACCAGATGTAAGATGCCATAATAATAGTATTGGCTATATGTCCTTCTCTCTAATGTAGCCGAGCTCAACAGGGATTCTGTAGTATTCTGTAAAAGCCACTTTAGAAGGTTTTTTTTCTAGTCCTATCATTTACAATGACTAAAGGCCCATTTGCATTAAACGATAAGCTGGGATATTCTAATACTAATGACTAGGGGTGAGCGGACCCGTGGATGTTCAAATTCGAGCGAACTTTAGTCCAACTCTACTCGAACTTGAACCTGAACCCCAAATAAGTCAATGGGGACACAAACTTTGGTGTTGTAAAATGGTTGTAGTAAGGGCTAGGTGGCTGAAAAAGTCTCTCTCACTCTCTCCTCAGCATCCAAACTCCGAACACTAAAACAGACTTCCGGTTTTGGAGTTCAGCACCGGACACTAGGTGTCTGGTATAGAACCCAATCTAACAATCCATTTTTCATGATAATTGTGTAGTTTGGATGGATTGAGTGACTGAATGATGTGTCCAAAAACAGTCATTATTCGTGCATGAAATTATTTAGGTGAGCGAAAAAACCATGATGTGTGAACATAGCTATCAGGTTTTTGCAGCGGCCATAAGGGCCTAGAGTACTCGGTAGCCAGGCCAGCAGTCTTCCAGGGAGGTCACGGTGGCAGTGGCACAGCTCCGTGGCCCTGGCCAAGCAGATGAAGGGAGTATTTACAAGGGATTTGTAGTCTTTATGTGACGCCACCTTTGGTGCTGGTCAGGGATGACCAGCGCTGCTGTGTGGACCCTGGGGGATAGATGGTATAGCAGCTGGAATGACACACTTCCCACGGGTGAAGCGGGCCCCCAGGGATTGAGAAAGCTTATATGAAGGATGGCGGCGGGGGAAACAGGGTGCAGAGAGCAGGGCGGCAGCAGTGATGATAGTCACAGTGGTAGCACAGCTGCGGGGAGACGCAGAAGAAGAGGACAGACACGAGGAATGCAGTCAGGTTACCTTTACTGCAGAAAAAGCTGTGCAGTCTGGGTCACTGGTCACTAGGTCCAGGAGGGTCCGGTCAGCCTGGAAGCAATCGGAGTCCACCCCGTTAGGTGGGTTGGAGGCCTGCCTGCTGCGCCTCTCCATTGCGGGCCCCGCTGCCTGTGAGCTATCATGCAGTCCCTTTTCTTCACTCCTGCCCTAAGCTCCGTACTAGCAGGCGGTGCGAACCTATATCGGGTACTACCGTCTTGAGTGCAGCTCCGGGCTCTAGTTATACCACTGTGCTGCCGGGCCTCTGCTTGTGGCCAGGAAACTTGCAGTCTCCTGCCCCCCAGATTCGGTTGCCGGGACGTGCAATGCCTGTACAACCCAGGACTCTGGCATCCTCTGCTCCGCTGCCTGGGGTGAGCTCTTCACTTGCTCTGCTGCCCAGAACTTTCTCCTTCTCCATTGCTTTCTCCCCCTCCCCCTTCCCTCTCACACTCACTGACTAACTCCTCCCCCCAGCCGGAAAAGGCAGCTCCCCAAAATAGGGTGTAGAGCTCCCCCTTCAGGTCAGTGATCACAACCTGTGTGTGCATGTGGGTTTACCTGACGAGGGGAGCTCCTCCTGCTTCCAAGCGTAATATCACCTCCGGTGAAGGAGGCAGCACTACTGTGGCAACCGGCCCACGGGGCACCACATTTTGCTGCGTTTTTAGTGAAAGTAAGCAAGTACAACAGTATGTGAAACATATTTTATTTTATCATTTTGTCTTGGTCACTGAGATGGTAGTTTGTATAAGGAGTGTTTAAATTAGTGATATGTACATTGTACATTGGCTGAGGTACTTGTGAGATTGAACAATACCTGTGGCCCAGAAAGGTGTGAAATTGAACAATGCTTGTGCAACTGAATGGCAGACCCCATAGTGTAAAAGTAAATAGTGTCATACACATTGGCAGTGCATTGAGTTTGTTAGCTAAACTAGCTCACCTCCCCCACTGCTATGCCAAAACCAGAATGAGATTTTTTTTTTCACTGAACTTTGTGTACATGCATAAAAGAAACAAAGCATGAACAAGAACCACACAATTCTACAAAAAAAACGCATAAAAAAAGCACCAAAAATGCAGCAAAATCTGCATTTTCGACGCAGCTTCTTTCCTGCCAAAGATCAGGTTTTGCTGCAGATTTGTGACGCAAAAAAAAAACATGATGTGTAAACATAGCCCAAGGCCTCAATTCCACGTCTATGTTTAAAGAAGTACATAAAAAAATGGTACCAGTGTCATCAGCGTTTTTGATCAGATGGTCATCAGTTTATGGTCCATGTGTCCGTTTTTACCATCAGTCATCAGTGTTTTTCATGAATACAGTATAAATAAATAAATTAAAACATTTCTCCTATACTTTGCAATGTTAAAGGGGTTGTTCGGTACTTTTTTTAAGTTGCCCAATGTATTCAGCATGTGGGCATAAGTATCTCTGTAAATACCTTGTGTTGCAGATAATGCCTGCGGGGCTATTACTGGCCGCTCACAAGAATAACGTGACCAGCCAGCGCTGACATCCGCTGACGTCATGACAAGTCCAGGCTGCAGCCGAGGGTCCCTCTTCCGCATTCCACCGGTGGCTGCTGGGTTGTGGGCGGGGTTATTCCCCTATGTCACACCCGGCATCCACCGCGCGCTCTCCCTCTCCCCATTCATTGGGAAAGCGCGCGGTGGATGCTGGGTGTGACGCGGGGAATAACCCCGCCCACAACCCAGCAGCTACTGCGGGGACCCCAGGGCTGAGTCACGCCTCACTTGTCGTGACATCAGCGCGGGTCACGTGATGCCTGTGAGCGGCCACCGATAGCGCCGCTCACAGGCATTATCAGCAACAAAAAGTATTTACAAATATACAATGGTGGCCAAAAGTATTGGCACCCCTGCAATTCTGTCAGATAATACTCAGTTTCTTCCTGAAAATGATTGCAATCACAAATTCTTTGGTATTATTATCTTCATTTAATTTGCTTGCAAGGAAAAAACACAAAAGAGAATGAAGCAAAAATCAAATCATTGATCATTTCACACAAAACTCCAAAAATGGGCCAGATAAAAGTATTGGCACCCTCAGCCTAATACTTGGTTGCACAACCCTTAGCCAAAATAACTGCGAACAACCGCTTCCGGTAACCATCAATGAGTTTCTTACAATGCTCTGCTGGAATTGTAGACCATTCTTCTTTGGCAAACTGCTCCAGGTCCCTGATATTTGAAGGGTACCTTCTCCAAACTGCCATTTTGAGATCTCTCCACAGGTGTTCTATGGGATTCAGGTCTGGACTCATTGCTGGCCACCTTAGAAGTCTCCAGTGCTTTCTCTCAAACCATTTTATAGTGCTTTTGGAAGTGTGTTTTGGGTCACTGTCCTGCTGGAAGACCCATGACCTCTGAGGGAAACCCAGGTTTCTCACACTGGGCCCTACATTATGCTGCAAAATTTGTTGGTAGTCTTCAGATTTCATAATGCCATGCACACGGTCAAGCAGTCCAGTGCCAGAGGCAGCAAAGCAACCCCAAAACATCAGGGAACCTCCGCCATGTTTGACTGTAGGGACCGTGTTCTTTATTTGAATGCCTTTTTTTTTTCCTGTACACTCTATGTTGATGCTTTTTGCCGAAGAGCTCTACTTTTGTCTCATCTGACCAGAGAACATTCTTCCAAAACGTTTTAGGCTTTCTCAGGTAAGTTTTGGCAAACTCCAGCCTGGCTTTTTTATGTCTCGGGGTAAGAACTGGGGTCTTCCTGGGTATCCTACCATACAGTCCCTTTTCATTCAGACGCCAACGGATAGTACGGGTTGACACTGTTGTACCCTTGGACTGCAGGGCAGCTTGAACTTGTTTGGATGTTAGTCGAGGTTCTTTATCCACCATCCGCACAATCTTGCGTTGAAATCTCTCGTCAATTTATCTTTTCCGTCCACATCTAGGGAGGTTAGCCACAGTGCCATGGGCTTTAAACTTCTTGATGACACTGCGCACGGAAGACACAGGAACATTCAGGTCTTTGGAGATGGACTTGTAGCCTTGAGATTGCACATGCTTCCTCACAATTTGGTTTCTCAAGTCCTCAGACAGTTCTTTGGTCTTCTTTCTTTTCTCCATGCCCAATGTGGTACACACAAGGACACAGGACAGAGGTTGAGTCAACTTTAATCCATGTTAACTGGCTGCAAGTGTGATTTAGTTATTGCCAACACCTGTTAGGTGCCACAGGTAAGTTACAGGTGCTGTTAATTACAGGAATTAGAGAAGCATCACATGATTTTTCAAACAGTGCCAATACTTTTGTCCACCCCCTTTTTTAGGTTTGGTGTGGAATTGTATCCAATTGGCTTTAGGACAATTCTTTTTGTGTTTTTTCATTGGAAGACAAATTAAATGAAGATAATAATACCAAAGAATTTGTGATTGCAATCATTTTCAGGAAGAAACTGAGTATTATCTGACAGAATTGCAGGGGTGCCAATACTTTTGGCCACCACTGTACTTATGCCCACATGCTGAATACATTGGGCAATTTAAAAAAAGTTCCGGACAACTTCTTTAAATACAGACAGCACACGATTGCCATCTGGGTGCTGTACTGTACATGTTTTTCATGGGCCCATTGACTTTTATTGAAATTTTTCATCCGTATTACCGGAGAAAAACGGACATGTCTCCATTAGAGATGAGCGTTGTTCTACTCGAACTGTTCGCCAATCTCAAATTCGAGCTGTTTTGGGCGGTGTTCGAGCCGTTCGGCGAACATGAACAATTTGAGAAAAATTCGGCTGTTCGAGGTTATGTTCGATAACTGTTCGTGCACCAAAATCATAACTGGATTTTTTCTCAGTAATGATGAAAATTAATGTTAATACGCAGTTTGAGTGTACAGCGGGGTGGGGGGAGGGGCAGGGGATGGATCTCTGCAGGAACAATGAAGATCTCCATTTTTTTTTCTCTTTCCCCCATTTGCAGTGGGGAGGTGCAATCTGTCAGCCTATCAGCAGCGCACACATGGAGCGAAGTGCTTTTTTTCACACAAGCAAGGGCATGTGTCATTGGCAGTGTATGTCACATGTCCTTGCCCTATAAGACCAAGCCATTTTCCCCGTCGCCACCATTTTCTCACTGCTGCAGCTGCGTGTTAGACGGCACCGCTGTTGCTGTGTGCGCTATACCTTGTTAATTTCAAGCCAATTTTCGCACAAATCTACAGATAGCTTGGGAGTAGGGAATAGTTGTGATTGCAGTCCTTTTAAGGACTAGGTTACAGCATTTCCTATGACTTTTATCAGGCAGGTCTGTGCTCTTAAATAGATAGATTGTGGGAGTAAAGACTAATTGTAATTGGAGTCCTTTTCAGGACTAGGTTACATCAGTTCCTATCAGTTTTTGCCAGGCAGGTCTGTGCCAGTGCTGTGCAAGTTTTTTTCACAGCATTTGGCTGAATCTAGCAAAGCTAATCCTTTTTGGCCTATTGCAGAGTGTGTTAGTCAGTGGAGTAGGCTATCTGTGTTGCAAGATATACCACCTGTGTATAGAATACCAATTTTTTTACTGCACCTAGTGAAGTAAAATCTTTTGGGCATAGCATCATTCTATTAGTCCATCTATACTGACCTCCATCAGGTTGCAAATTGAATATAATTTTTTTCTGCATCTAGCTCTGAAAAAAATATTGGGCTTCTAGCTGTGTGTGGGACTTGTTCTATTAATCCATCTATACAGACCTCCATCAGGTTGCAAACTGAATATATTTTTTTCTGCATCTACCTCTGAAAAAATATTGGGCTTCTAGCTGTGTGTGGGACTTGTTCTATTAATCCATCTCTACAGACCTCCATCAGGTTGCAAACTGAATATATTTTTTTCTGCATCTACCTCTGAAAAAATATTGGGCTTCTAGCTGTGTGTGGGACTTGTTCTATTAATCCATCTATACAGACCTCCATCAGGTTGCAAACTGAATATATTTTTTTCTGCATCTACCTCTGAAAAAATATTGGGCTTCTAGCTGTGTGTGGGACTTGTTCTATTAATCCATCTATACAGACCTCCATCAGGTTGCAAACTGAATATATTTTTTTCTGCATCTACCTCTGAAAAAATATTGGGCTTCTAGCTGTGTGTGGGACTTGTTCTATTAATCCATCTATACAGACCTCCATCAGGTTGCAAACTGAATATATTTTTTTCTGCATCTACCTCTGAAAAAATATTGGGCTTCTAGCTGTGTGTGGGACTTGTTGTATTAGTCCATCTATACTGACCTCCATCAGGTTGCAAACTGAATATATTTTTTTCTGCATCTACCTCTGAAAAAATATTGGGCTTCTAGCTGTGTGTGGGACTTGTTGTATTAGTCCATCTATACTGACCTCCATCAGGTTGCAAACTGAATATATTTTTTTCTGCATCTACCTCTGAAAAAATATTGGGCTTCTAGCTGTGTGTGGGACTTGTTCTATTAATCCATCTATACAGACCTCCATCAGGTTGCAAACTGAATATATTTTTTTCTGCATCTAGCTCTGAAAAAATATTGGGCTTCTAGCTGTGTGTGGGACTTGTTCTATTAATTCATCTATACAGACCTCCATCAGGTTGCAAACTGAATATATTTTTTTCTGCATCTACCTCTGAAAAAATATTGGGCTTCTAGCTGTGTGTGGGACTTGTTGTATTAGTCCATCTATACTGACCTCCATCAGGTTGCAAACTGAATATATTTTTTTCTGCATCTAGCTCTGAAAAAATATTGGGCTTCTAGCTGTGTGTGGGACTTGTTCTATTAATCCATCTATACAGACCTCCATCAGGTTGCAAACTGAATATATTTTTTTCTACATCTACCTCTGAAAAAATATTGGGCTTCTAGCTGTGTGTGGGACTTGTTCTATTAATCCATCTATACAGACCTCCATCAGGTTGCAAACTGAATATATTTTTTTCTGCATCTACCTCTGAAAAAATATTGGGCTTCTAGCTGTGTGTGGGACTTGTTCTATTAATCCATCTATACAGACCTCCATCAGGTTGCAAACTGAATATATTTTTTACTGCATCTACCTCTGAAAAAATATTGGGCTTCTAGCTGTGTGTGGGACTTGTTCTATTAATCCATCTATACAGACCTCCATCAGGTTGCAAACTGAATATATTTTTTTCTGCATCTACCTCTGAAAAAATATTGGGCTTCTAGCTGTGTGTGGGACTTGTTGTATTAGTCCATCTATACTGACCTCCATCAGGTTGCAAACTGAATATATTTTTTTCTGCATCTACCTCTGAAAAAATATTGGGCTTCTAGCTGTGTGTGGGACTTGTTCTATTAATCCATCTATACAGACCTCCATCAGGTTGCAAATTGAATATAATTTTTTTCTGCATCTAACCCAGCCAATAGTTTTGGCCTAATACCACAGTTTGGCCACTCAGCTCTGCTCGGTTCCCATCCATTGTTTTTTTGTGCAAACAACTCCAGAGTTGTGAATTAGTTAACCACCAAAATGAGTGGAAAAAGGCCTGCTGCTGGTGGAAAGGGGAATAGGCGTGTTGGGAAGGGGAAAAAAGGTCGTGTCCATGGGGTAGGTGTTAAAGCAACAGTAACATCTGCAGAAGAAAGACCATCTTCCAGCCAAACTAAAATGTCTACTTCTTTTAGCGGACAATGTGATAAGATCCCTTTCTTACGGCCACGCCAATCGCTACAAATTCCAGATGAGGCACAAAAACAGCAGGTGCTTCAACGGATATCAAGTGCTCCTTTAAGTGGGCTCTCCTCCACATCAACTTCAACATCACAAATACTCCAGTCCTCAAAGGTGTCACCCCAATCGCACTTGTTTCCTCACAGCTCCCAAATCTCCAGCTGCCCGTCTGAGTATGAGGTAGAACAGATGGTTGAGTCTGCAGAGCTGTTTACTCATACTATAGCCTGGGAATCAGAGGTCGACTCCAGCGCTTCTGTGAATCCAGACGAGGAAATGATCTGCACTGATGCCCAGAATCTTTATGAGTCGGATCCAGGACCAGACGCAGAAGGTTCTGACCATAATGTAGACCCTCATTCCCAAACTGTAACTCCTGTTGGTGGAGACAATGAGGAAGACGATGATAAGACTCAAATACCTGATTGGAGCGACAACTTTAGTTTTTTGCCAGGGCAGGAACAGGTTGGCTCTGAGGACGACGGGTGTGATAACGCACAGGGTGATGATGATGAGGTTGGAGATCCCACTTACTGTCAACCCACAGTCAGCCAAGAGATGAGGTCAGCAGAGGAGGTGGAGGAAGATGCTAGTGACGACGAGGTCAGGTTGCACCTTCCTGGACAGAGACGTAGTACTGGAAGCACGTCAACAACTGCATCCTCAAACACAACTCTGCCTCTCACCACAAGTCGTGGTGGCTCTTCAGGTCGCATGGGTGCTAAGCCTTGCATAGCCTGGGCATTTTTTCAGATCGATAAAGATGACCCAACTCGTGTTATCTGTAACATTTGTCAGCAAAAGCTAAGTAGAGGCCAAAAAATACATAGTTTGAGTACTTCATGCATGAACCGGCACATGGACATGAAGCATAAGTTGCAGTGGGAAGCTCAGTGTGCTACAATGCGGCCTAGCCGGCCGGGCCAACCACCGTCTGCCATATCTTGTGCATCCGCGGCCTCTTCATCCTCTGTGACTGGGGGGACAGCAGTCACACCTGTTTTGGGGCGCAGACCTGCCACCTCTTTACCCGCAACAGCCAGCGTGATTGGCAGGTCATCATTTTCTTTGGAGGTGGTAACACCAGCTGGTGTTGAGCGCTGTCCGACATCGATAGCACCACCTTTGGATCAAGGCAACCTAACATGTCCGCCTGCATCTTCCTCACAGGCCGGCAGTTTGCCGGGGACACCCTTATCAACCCCGTCTAAGCACAATAGCCAGCCCTCGGTCCCTCAGATGTGGACAAGTAAAAGACCATTTCCTACTAGCCATGAGAAAGCTAAGAGGTTGAATTTCACCATCTGCAAGCTCTTGGCTACAGAAATGCTGCCTTTCCGCCTGGTGGACACAGAGGATTTTCGAGACCTTATGTCCGTCGCAGTGCCCCAGTACCAGATGCCCAGTCGGCACTACTTCTCAAAGAAAGGTGTGCCTGCGCTCCACCAGCATGTCGCACACAACATCACCGCTTCTTTGAGAAACTCTGTGTGTGACAGGGTGCATTTCACCACAGACACTTGGACGAGTAGGCATGGACAGGGGCGTTACATGTCGCTGACTGGGCACTGGGTAACTATGGTGACAGCAGGACAAGGGGCTGCTGTCCAAGTCTTGCCGTCCCCACGAGTTGTGCGTCAATCCTCTTTATGTCAAAGTTCCTCCACTGCTTCTGCCTCCTCAACCTCCTCTCGGTCTTCCACCTGCACCCAAAGCCTGTCTGGTCATGCCACAAGCTTTCTAACTGCGCAGAAGGGATCCTGCACACCTCCTTACTATGCTGGCAGTAGGGCTCAACGTCATCAGGCGGTGTTTACATTGAAATGTCTGGGAAATGTGAGTCACACAGCTGAGGAGTTGTGGTCAGCTCTGGAGAACCAATTTCATGAATGGTTGTCTCCACTGGACCTGAAACCAGGGAAGGCCGTGTGCGACAATGCTGCAAACCTGGGTGCGGCCCTTCGCCGGGGCAATGTCAAACACGTGCCTTGTATGGCTCACGTGTTGAACCTGGTTGTCCAGCAATTTTTAGCCCACTATCCCAGACTAGATGGCCTTCTGCAGAGGGCACGGTCGCTGTGTGCTCACTTCCGCCGTTCGCATCCCACAGCTCAGCGACTTACATCTCTACAGAAGTCGTTAGGCCTGCCACTTCACCGGCTAAAATGCGATGTGCCTACCCGGTGGAATTCAACTCTGCACATGTTGCAGCGACTGTGGCAGCACCGACAAGCCCTGGTGCAATACGTTCTGACGTATAGCCTGGGCCAACGAGATTCAGAGGTGGGGCAAATCACGCTGGAGGAGTGGTCTCAGATCAGGGACCTATGCACCCTTCTGCACAGTTTTGAAATGGCGACGAAGATGTTTAGTGCTGACGATGCCATTATCAGCATGACTATTCCGGTGATTTACATGCTGGAGCACATGTTAAACAGAATTCGGAGTCAGGTGGTGGCACAAGAGGAGGTGGAGGAAGTAGAGGAGGAGGAGTTGTATGCGGAAGGGCTAACATCTGCAAGGTCCAGACGGTCGGCAGCACCAAGGCGGCAGGCATGTGAGGGTGGGGGAGATGGTTTTACCAGGGCGCATGGTAGCAGCCAAACTAGTGAGGAAGGTGCAGGAGCCCAGGAAGAAGTGGAGGACGAACTGATGGAAGACTCATCAGATGAGGGAGACCTTGATCACATTTCTGTTGTGCGAGGTTGGGGGGAGAGGACAGAGGAAGGAAGCATGATTGTTACCTCGCCACCAACACAACAGGGACTTGGTGCTCCTGGATGCGCAACACACATGAGTGCCTTCTTGCTGCACTACCTGCAACATGACCCTCGAATTGTGAGAATTAGAAATAATCCTGACTACTGGGTTGCCACACTGTTAGATCCCCGGTACAAAAGTAAATTTGCAGAAATTATTCCTGCCATAGAAAGGGATGCACGCATGCAGGAGTATCAGCAGAGACTGTTGCAGAATCTTACATGTGCTTTTCCACAAAATACCAGTGGTGCACGTAGTGAATCTCACAGTTCCAACTTGCCAACCGTGGGACCGTCAAGTGTTCAGCACTCAAACCGTAACAGAACCACAGTATCTGCTGGTAACATCAATTTTGCGGAATCATTTCACCACTTTTTTAGCCCATCCTTTGCAAGGCCACAGGAGACAAGAAGTCTGACACATAGTCAACGCCTAGAGACGATGGTACAGGAGTACCTCCAAGTAAACATTGAAGCCACGACTGTGTCACTGGACCCTTGCTCTTTTTGGGCTTCCAATCTGGATAAATGGCCGGAGCTAGCCACTTACGCCTTGGAGATCTTGTCATGCCCCGCAGCCAGCGTTCTGTCTGAACGTGTGTTCAGCGCTGCTGGTGGTGTGCTGACAGATAAGCGCACGCAGCTCTCCACTGATAATGTAGACAGACTCACGTTCATAAAGATGAACAAATCATGGATCCGAAACGACTTTTCTACCCCTGTGTCATCCTGGGGAGAGTAAAAGCTTGATGATTGGTTAAAATCACCCTACCAACCGTTTTAAGCTTTCAAATTACTAATCATGTTTATCTGTATCTTGGCTGGAAAATAATTTGGGCTTTGTAGCAGTGTGCAGCACTGATCCTATTAGGCCATCTATACTAAAGCTTCACCAGATTTAAAATTAATAATAATTTTTAGCTGCATCTAGCAAGGAAAATAATTTTGGGGCTCCGAGATGCGCAAGACACATAAGTGCCTTCTTGCTGCACTACCTGCAGCATGACCCTCATATTGTCAGAATTCGAAGTAATCATGACTACTGGGTTGCCACACTCTTAGATCCCCCAAACTTTTCGATCAACCTTTTCATTTTAATAAAGACCAAAAAAATGGTCATTTTTGAAATTATAAGCATTAGCAGGTTGTTAGAAACTGAAATCAAACAGTTTTCAACTCAAAACTTTATTCTAGGTGATGTTACATTTTCACATAGGACCCCTTGTTCGAAAGGAGCTTCTGAACTCTCTCGTCCATTGAATTTGTCAGGTTTTGGATGGTTTCTGCTTCAATTGTTTTGCATGAGGACAGAATACCCTCCCAGAGCTGTTGCTTAGATGTGAACTGCCTCCCGCCATCATAGACACTCCTTTTAATGATGCTCCAAAGGTTCTGAATGGGGTACAGGTCAGGGGAGCATGGGGGTCACACCATAAGTTTGTCCCCTTTTATGCCCATATCAGCCAGAGATGCAGATGTTTTATGTGCAGCATGAGATGGTGCATTATCATGCAGAAAAATGATCTTGCTGTGAAATACACGGTTCTTCTTCTTGAACCATGGCAGGAAGTGCTGTTTGAGAAAATCCACATACATTATGGAGTTCATCTTTAGCACCTTCAGGGATCCTAAAGGGGCCGACAATCTTTCTCCCCATGATTCCAGCCCAAAACATTACTCCACCTCCTCCTTGTTGGCGCTGTAGCCGTGTTTGCGTGGGGTGTCCATCAACCAGCCATCCTCCACTCCATCCATCTGGACCATCGAGCGCTGCACGGCACTCATCCGTGAACAAAACAGTTTTGAAATCAGTCTTCATGTAATGTTTGGCCCACTGGAGCCTTTTCTGCTTGTGTGAAGTGGATAGAGGAGGTCGACAGGATGGCGTATGCACAGCTGCAAACCTCTGAAGGACCCTGCATCTTGTTGTTCGGGGGACGTTGGAGGCACAAGCAGCTTCAAAAACTTGTCTGCTGCTATGACAAGGCTTTTTTGCCGCTGCTCTTTCAACCTGACGTAATTGCCTGTAGGAAAGAGTCCTCAATTTGCCCTTATCAGCACGCACACGTGTGTACTGTGAATCAGCTACATACTTCTTGATTGCCAAGACACTTCATCCTGATCATCGCACAATGTTGATTGTAGTCATGCCTTGACCTAAACACTCCACAATTTGTTGCTTCTCAGCAGCCGACACATCCTTTTTCTTTCCCATTTTGGCAGAAAATGTAGGCTGCTTAATAATGTGAGACAGCCTTCTTAAGTAGTCTTGCCTTTCATTGGACACACCTGCCAAACTAATTAGCACAGGTGTCTGCAATTGCTTACAGTGATATAAAGAGCCCTGACACACATCACCATCAATGAGTTTAACTGACAAACAAACAAATTCTTCCCTTATCACTCCTAAACACTTTTTGCATAATAATTTGGAACGCAGTGTACATGTGCTTTTCCACAAAACACCAGTGGTTCACGTAGTGAATCTTACAGTTCTAACTTGCCAACCGTGGTCTGTATGGAGTTGTTCAATAAAGGGCCCAAAATTAAGATAACATAGATGGGAGAAGTCTCTATGAATAGGAATTCCTAAGTATTTGATACCCTGTGAGGGCCAGGCAAAGGGAAAGTTGGACTGGATGGAATCCTATATGGATTTGGGGAGGGAGACATCGAGGGCCTCAGACTTCGCTGCATTGATTTTAAAATTTGACCATGTAACAAAGTGATCTATTTCAGCCATAACAGCATGGATGGATATATGTGATTGAGTGATATATACTAGGACATCATCAGCAAATAGAGAGCACTTGTACTCGGTGCCTCCCACCTCAATCCACCTAAAATTGGGGTTATGGCGAATTGATGAGAGCAGGTGCTCCGTCACTAGGATGTATAAGAGAGGGGACAGAGGACATCCCTGCCTTGTCCCATTGGTGATTGTGAAAGGTGATGAAAATGTTCTGATGCACCCCCTGGGCCTTGGGACACCCGGAGCCGGACCCTTTTTGGTGGATGCTGGTGGTTGTAGTCTTCGTGGCAGCGACCCGGTTCCGTGGCTCAGGGTGGTCAAACCAGTGGCGGAACTATTTATGTGGTTTTGATGTTTAAATGTCCGACTACGCCACCCGTGGATTGCGGTCAGAGTGAACCGCCGCTGCAGGGCAGACCGCTGAGGCTGGTGTTGTGGGTGCAGCAGAGCGTAGCATAACTCCCCACGGGAGGAGTATAGCCTCAGGGCAGTGTATGCGGAGGATGGGGGTGATGGTGCAGAGCAGCAGCAGTAACGACACGGAGTCAGTGATGCAGTCCAGGGCCTTTACTCACAGTTCTTATTATCCAGACCACGTCTGCAGGTAACGGCTGCCCACGTCGTACTGTGCTCACCAGGTGAGGGGCTCAGACAACTCCCAGATAACTTTGGAGCGCTTCACAGGACCCCCTTTGTGTGTCCTTTGTCTGGCCTTTCTTACCAACCCTTCTGTCCGGCTGCCTCGGGCCTCCTCTTGGTAAACTTGGCGCCAGTTTCCCTGACCCTATGTGGTGCCTTCCTAGCGGGTGTAGCGAGGGGCTGCGCCACATAAAATGTCACAGCCTCCGGTTTCTAGCTGAGGGTCATTTCCTGCCTCCACTAGTTTCGGGGACCGGTCTCCCCCTTTGGCCTGACCCCTCCACGCAGGTGGATTCGGGCGTGCGGTGGCGACTCGCTTGTCCGCACCCCTGGGATCCCTTTATTCCTCATTCCTGGAGCCTTCTCCGCTCCTCTTCCTTCCTTCTCCCTCTTCCAGGCCTGGGCCTCTGTTACTAGGCCCGCCTCCGGAGCAGAGCTCATGCAGAGCCCCTGCTCCCTGCCACTTCTGCTCAGACTTCTCTGCCCTGAACTAAGATGGTGCCCACCTTTTATACTCCCTTCTCAATGCACCCAGGAACTGCTTCCTCCCTGCTCCTGCACTACAGGGTTCCCCTTCCTCAGTGTTCCCTCCCCCCACTCCAGCCAGGGACAGGGACTGTCGTGCCCATCTCAGAGGCATATTGGTCGCCCTGCCCCACGGCAATGTGGTGTAATGCATGCAGGTGTCGGGTCCTGATCCACACTCCATCCTTACCTGAGAGTGAGATATCACACCTCTGGGTGAGGTGCAATACCTCTGTAGCAACCGAGCCCTCAGGGTGCTACAGTTCCATTTATCTTCAGCCTAGGTGACGTATTGTGATACAGGGCCGTGATTTTGGCTATAAAAAGGTCCCCTAGACCCCTACCCCAAGCTTTTTAAGAGAATCATATATGGCGTGCCAGGAGACTCTATGGAATGCTTTCTCAGCATCCAACGAGAGTATCTAATTACAAATTTTAACTGCATCTAGCCCAGGAAATACTTTGTGCCTAGTAGCAGTGTCTGCTAGTCAGCGGATTATCCCGGCTGTTAAGCAAGCTACACCACCTGTAGTTTAGACACTTAATTTTTTCAAAGGAAATGCTTCGGGACCATGGGATACTCAGTGAAGAGCATCAGGAGGCACCCCAAGGCATAGGGGCTGGGACTGGCAGTAGGATGCCTTGCGGTGGACAGCCGAGCTCGATCCTTATAAAAGCTTTTTAACTGCAGCAGCTTTAGTGGACGCTACTGGAGCTGGAATTACGCGGCTGCTGGCATGAGACTTGCCCTCCAATAGATCCTTGTAAATGGATTTAAAGTGTATTCATTCAAATTAGAGAGACAATTTAAATTAAAAAGCTTAGAGCTGCCTCCACCACAGGGGGGCTCGCTCGACCCACCAGGGGACAGGCACCAGTATTGGGAGAGGGGGGCTGGCCATCAGGGTTCACCGCGGCTCTGGCACAAACCCGGCGACACGGAGGTGGCACAGGCAGGAGCGGACTGGACGTGTCGGCTTCTCACTTTTTGGATTTTAGAAGGGCATGACATGCCTATATCTGTGTCTCCCCCTCCTTTTACTCCTCCACCTCTTTTATTTTTGCATGACTATATGTACTTGTCACTTTTCCATGTGTTAGTTATGTCTTCTGAGCAGTTTGTCAGCTTTTGGACACCTTTGAAGGTGTTTTCTATGTGTTTCTATGTGTTTTTGTTTGCCTGCCATTGGTTTTAACGGTGTTCGAAGGTGTTCGACGAACAGTTCGACGAACAGTTCGGCGAACACACGGGTGTTCGACGAACCGAACCGAACTCGAACACTACGGGGGTGGCTCAACACTAGTCTCCATGCTAGTGTAGCATGAGCTTGCGCTGCGTCAGTCTTGATGCATCTGCACCAGAGTGTTTTCCGTTTTTCTCTTTTATGAAGATGCCACATAGTAATTCTACACATATATCGAATTTTATCTCCTATTCAGAAAGACCCATATTATCCAGTTGCAATGCTCTGTAGATACCTAATGGATCAGGCATCAAGCAGAGACTACATTGCATTTACAGTAGCTTAATGTTTGGAGACAATTTCTTGAAGATTCTCCTGTCCACTACAATTAATCAACAGCTACTAGCTCTTAGCGAAAAACAGTTCATATACTCTGACATGCAAGTGTGGATGTGTTAAAAATTAGAAACATGTTCCAGTTTAGACAGAGTGTGCAGATATTTTTGAATTTATGCAAGCAGACAAAATCATATAGAATTAAAATTGTAGCATGTTTTGTTGAAACATCAATATATATTGGCGATAAGTATACTACTTAACCCCTTCAGGATGCAGCTATTTTGAAGATTTAGGAAACCATGATTTCTTTCCATTTTTTATTATTGTGTATCTAGCATCAAAGTTTTTTCTAGGTTTTTCTGTAGCTTGAGCTTTATGAGGGCTTGCCTTTTTTTGGCACATGAGGTGACATTTTCATTGGTACCTTTTTGCATTTTAGGGATAAAATTAGAGATGAGTAAATCAACCTTATATTGAATTTCATAAAATTTTCATGGCCCGGCAAACTGAAACAACTTGCTTATTCCATTTGTGTGAATTGCCAGAAAAATGACAACTACTGCATACAGAGCATGGTGTACAATTACAGCATGAAGGGCAGAAAATGGGAGTGGTTATCTGTGAATTAGGGCAGGTGCAGACGAGCGTATTTTCGGTCCGAGTGTCATCCGACAAGACATCAGATCGCACTTGGTCCAATGTTAGTTTATGAAGTTGGGCACATGTCCTTTTTTGTCCCTCAAACATAGTTTGGCCAATATTCAGATCGCTCTCAGCCCTGCAAGTAAATGGAAACCATTGAGCTCCACTTGGATGACATCTGAGTGTAGTCCGATTTCCACAGACTGACAGAATGGAGGAGATGGAGAAATGTTTTCTCCATCTTTTCCTCATTCGAGAGAATTGTCGCAGAGTGCATCTTCTTACAGTCACCACTGTACTTATGAGAGCTTCAATCAGCAAGATATCTTGAGTAAACAGTATTTACTTCATACTGGTTAAGCATGATATACAATTCAGTGTCACACAGTCCATGTGCTGCTGACATAACACATTCAGGAAAAAAAAAAACAGGAAGTAAAAACAACCAACAATTGAGAGCTTTCCTCCCCTCACATTACAGCAAGCATATAACTCTACACACTATCGCCATCTGCTGTCTTGTTAGTATAAAGTCCTCCTTTCACTTATAATAAGTCCTAATCTGTTGTATATGCCAACACCCTTTCTCAACAGTAAGGACTTATTCAATCAAACCCAACTTTTTTATTAGTCTCTGGTGTTGATCAGCATTCAATGCCTTCGTGAAGTAGTCTGCTGTCATTTCTTCAGTAGGACAATACTCTAACTTTAAGACTCCTTGTTCCTGATGATCTCTCAAGAAATGATATTTTACATCAATATGCTTGGTTCTTGGATTGACTCTTTCCATCTGAGCAAGAACAAGACATCCTTGATTGTTGCCTTTCAGTTTTGTTGGATCCAACTGTGGTTGTCCTAATTCTGTCAACAATTGTCTTAACTACAGTACTTCTTGACTCGCATGTGCTGCGGCAACATATTCTGCTTCTGTTGAAGACAGTGTCACAATTGACTGTTTCTTACTTGTCCAACTTATTGGTCCACCCGAGAGAAAAAAAATATGTCCACTGGTAGATCTGTCAGTTGGATCTCCAGCCCAATCTGCATCATCATATCCTGTTAAAATGCAATTATCACTTGTGGGTAATTTCAGCTTAACATTGCTAGTTCCTTTCAAATAACACATTACTCGCTTCACGGCATTCCAATCAGCTTTATTTGGTTTTGATACCTTTCTACTCAGGATTCCTACTGCTGCTGCGATGTCTGGTCTTGTAACGGTTGCTAGATACAGTAGTTTTCCTATTGCTGTTCTGTATTCTTCATTATTGGGTAGAATATTTTTTTCACTGTTCATCACTTTGAGATAATTAGTTTTCATTGGAGACTTTACTGTTTTTGCATCCTTTAATCCAAATTTTTCTGCTATGTCTTGAATCATGTGATTTTGATTCAGTAGGAAACTTCCGTCTTCTTCTCTCTCTTTCTACCTGTATTCCTAGGTACTGTTTTACATTTCCCAAGTCTTTGATTTTGAAATGTTGCTTCAGGATTTGTAGAATGTTTTCTTTATCCCTTTCTTGTTTAAAACAAATCAAAATGTTGTCTACATACAGTATATGAGTACATAAATCCATCTATTAATGAGCCTTTTTGTGTACAAGCATGGATCAGCTTTGCTTCTTTGAAATTTTTCATTTATAAGTACTTCCGTGATTTTGTCATTCCACTCTTTAGCTGCTTGCTTTAAACCATATATGCTTTTCTGTAGTTTGCAAACTTTGTTTGGATTTCTTTCATCTTTGAATCCTGGAGGTTGTTCCATGTAAATGTCTTCTGTTAAATCTCCATTCAAAAAAGCTGTCTTTACATCCAGATGTCTCAGTTCGATCTGTTTCATTGCTGCAACTGTAAGTAAAGTTCTTATTGTAGTGTGTTTGACAACTGGAGCAAATGTCTCATCATAGTCTTCTCCATATTTTTGAGAATACCCTTTAACTACGAGTCTTGCTCGGTATCTTTCAGCTGTGCCATCTGTTTGGTATTTTACTTTAAAAATCCATTTACATCCTATGGCTTTTCTTCCTTCTGGCAAATCTGTTAGTGTCCATGTATTTGAATCATGCATGGATTTAATTTCTGTTTCTGTTGCTTCTATCCATTTATTAGCTTCTTCTTCAGGAAGTTTAGATATGTCTTCCCAAGAGGTAGGCTCATAGATTTTTCTTATGCTTGTCTTGTGTGAGAGACGTTTTGGTGGTTTTCCTTTGTTCTCTCTCATTGAACGTCTTGGTTCTGTGTCTGTTTGTAGTTGTGATTCTTTACTTTCAGTATTTTGTTCTTCATTAATTTCTACTTCTTTCTCATCAGATATTTCTTCAGTTATGTCACTATTGTTTTACTCATTTTTTGTTTCAACTGAAATCATTATGTCTTCATTTAAGTCTTCAATGAATGTCACACTGTTACTCACCATAACTCTGTCTGTTTTGGGATCTAGGATTCTATATCCTTTGCAATTTTCACTATATCCAACGAATATTCCTTCCATGGATCTATTTTGAAGTTTGGAACGTTTTTCTGTTGGAATGAATATAAAAACTTTACATCCAAAAACTTTTAAATGATTGACACTTGGTTTCATACCTTGCCACTGTTCATATGGAGTTTTCGTCAGTTTTCTGGAAAAAAGTCGGTTCTGTAGATATGTAGCTGTCATTGCTGCCTCACCCCAATACTTCTCTGGTAGTTTGGAATCCGTCAGCATACATCTTATCACTGCTGTTAGAGTTCTGTGTTTCCTTTCTGCTACTCCATTTTGTTCAGGTGTGTATGGAACAGTTTTCTGGTGTTCTATTCCATTTTGTCTTAAGTATTCTTCTATTCTGTGACCTGTAAATTTACCTCCATTATCACTTCTGATGACAATTGGCTTCCTTTGAAATTTGTTACTTGATTTTGCTACATAGTCTACAAGTTTATCAAAAACTTCACTTTTGTTCTTAATTAAGTATGTGACTGTGTATCTTGAGTAGTCGTCTATAAAAGTTAACATGTATCTATTGCCTCCTGATGTAGTCACTTTCATGGGTCCACATACGTCAGTATGCACCAAATCAAGTGGTCTTTCGCTTTTCATCTCACTTTCTTTTGGAATAGATATCCTTGTGGCTTTGGATTTTATACAACATTCACATCTTATGGTAATTGAGCAATCTGACATCTTTAAATCTTTTGTCAATTCTTTTCTCTGTAGTTCCCTTATACTGTCAGGGTGTGTATGTCCTAGACATCTATGCCACATGTGAATACAGTTTTTGTGATCATGTGTACATACCTTCATCTGTTCCTTTGGTGTGTCAAAATGATATAATTGTTCATCTGCCTTGACTTTGGTTATCACCTTGTTTCCTGCAATAATTGCACACTCATTGTCTTTGAATTTTACTGTAAGTCCTTTTGCTGTTAAACGTTTCACAGATAATAATCCACCTTCCAATTTTGGAACATACAACACATCTTGTACAAGTATCTATGAATTTTGTCCGAACTTGTATGAACAATTTAGCATACCTTGTCCGATACCTTCTGCGGTTATTTTGCTTCCATCTGCAAGATAAATGGCTTCTTTCTTATCTAAATCAAGATCAGTAAAGAAATTCTTGTAACTTGTCATATGACTCGTTGCTCCTGAATCAATAAACCAACCAAGTGATGATTTCTTGTCTGTTACTTTAAATGTGCCATTCCAATTATTCTCACATGAATCGGAAGTTGTGTTTTTTACTTTCTGTGTATGCTTTTTATGTTGTAATTTTTGTTGTTCTGCTTTCCATATGGTACAGTCTTTCTTTAAATGACCTTTTTTCTTACATCTGAAGCATTCTCTTGTCTCTTTATTATAGGGTTTTTTAAATTCTGTAGCTTTAAGAGCGTTTTCACTGTCCTTTTCAGTAGAAGAATCATTTCTTTGTTCTTTTCTTCTCTGATATTCATCTATTAGTCTTGTTTTCACAAAATCTAATGTAATGTCAGTTTCTGGTCTTGTCTCAAGGGCATTTATCAAGGCTGTATACGAATCTGGTAAACTGCACAATAATATAGCTGCTACATGACTTTCTTTAATGTCTTCACCAATAGATCTTAGCTGTGATATCACTTCCGTCATTGAGAATATGTGCTTCTGCATGTCATCATTTGCACTCAATCTCATACTGTAAACCTTTCTTAATTAAAATAACTTGTGATTCAAGCTAGGTCTTTCATACAGTTTTCTTAATTCTTCCCACATTCCTTTAGCTGTTTCTTCATTTCTTATATGTATTAATTGAGCATCATCCACTAATAAGCTAATGGTGGCTCTCGCTTGTCTATTCTTCTTATCCCATGTCTGATTATCTTGATCTGGTCTTTCTGTAACAATTACTTCCCATAAATCATCCTTAAATAACAACATCTCTACTTTGAATTTCCATAACTGATAATTTTCACTATTCAGTTTAGCTACTGTGAATTTCAGTTCTGTGTTACTCATCATCTTTATATAGTCTTACTTGTTTAGAGAGTTGTACTGAAGATATTCTCCTGTTTTTTCTTTTTGCTGATAGTTCCTGTATGTCCTGCCTGTATTGAATTCTCTGTAATTATATCCAGCTCCTGGGATCATGAATTCCTCTGTCACTCTGTATCTGGATTTATTTCCTTCTGTTTACAGAGCTTATCTGTGTGCTCCGTTATCTGGGGTTATAAACCTGGATCCTTCTGTAGTGCGGGCCTGTAGTGTCTGGGCTTTAGTGTCTGGGTTCCGGCCTGGGCCCATAACTAGTCGCAGAGTGCATCTTCTTACAGTCACCACTGTACTTACGAGAGCTTCAATCAGCAAGATATCTTGAGTAAACAGTATTTACTTCATACTGGTTAAACATGAGATACAATTCAGTGTCACACAGTCCGTGTGCTGCTGACATAACACATTCAGGAAAAA
The DNA here is from genome assembly GCF_046119375.1 of Phyllobates terribilis. Taxonomy (NCBI): domain Eukaryota; kingdom Metazoa; phylum Chordata; class Amphibia; order Anura; family Dendrobatidae; genus Phyllobates; species Phyllobates terribilis. The sequence goes on from NW_027362761.1 coordinate 842,695,096, forward strand.
AAAACACAGGAAGTAAAAACAACCAACAATTGAGAGCTTTCCTCCCCTCACATTACAGCAAGCATATAACTATACACACTATCGCCATCTGCTGTCTGGTTAGTATAAAGTCCTCCTTTCACTTATAATAAGTCCTAATCTGTTGTATATGCCAACAAGAATGAGATCACAATATGATCACACTCTGATCAAACTGTGGTCAGCATAATAGACCCGATTTTCTCACATGAGAGAATCTACGATCATCTGCTGGAGCAATAATACCAATAACCCTAATAGATTCAACTGATATGGGGAGAGAGAGAAAAGAGAGATTCTAGTATCTGCAGACTCTGTATGAATTGATTGAGCTGTGATATACTGAAGAAGCGTCCTTTGTTCTGCTGCCTGTGAATTAGACTTTTTTTTTATTCTTCAAGTATTACAAGCCAGAATTGGAGGTCAAGGCTCTCAGTACTATTTTTTATACTGAAGAAAAAAAATAAAGTCAGCAAGAGAAACAGTGCTTCTTGGCTTCTGAAATTAACAAGTGAAAACGTAATGACTTTTTGCATTTCTTGTGCATTCCTTTTTTATAAAGGATGTTAACTATTAAATGAAATTCACAGATTCCAGAAATTTAAATGCAACTGTCTACCTTGCAAAGTGTGTGTTACAAATGTTTTTTTTTTTTTGTACACTTGTTTTGCTAGTCCAATCTCACACCCATACACACCATATCAATACAGTGTCCTGTTGGAGGTGCTGGCTTTTGGGATGTGTAGTTATGTCTTGTTTGGAAAAGGTGAGTAGAAGTTTTTTTAAAAAAAAATTATTTAAAAAAAATTATATTTACCATTTTTCATACTTGTTTTATCAGTTCTATTTGACAACCATACACTCCACAACAATACTGTAGACTGTTTCCGCTTTTTGGGTGTTTACCTATGAGCGGATTTTTTATTACGGCCGTTTTGACTAAAAAGTGAAAATAGTGTTAAAAACGTTAAAAAAATAGAAAGAGATAGAAAAAATAAACATGTTTAACTTATTATGCTCATGCAATACCACCAGAAAAAATGCTTCAGGAAAATGGCTGCCAGCATTGCCTGAAGTTGCTTCACCTGGGAAAACTCGACAACTGCGCTGGCATTTAAAGGACGCTGTGTGCTCATAGGCATTCACAAATCATCAAGCACAAAGGCCATGTTCACATGTTCAGTATTTGGGCAGTATTTTACATCAGAGTTTGTAAGACAAAATCAAGAGTGGGTGAAAAATGCAGAAGTGGTGACGTGTTTCTAATATACTTTTCCTCTGATTGTTCCACTCCTGATTTTGGCTTACAAATATTGATGTAAAATACTAACCAAATACTGATAGTGTGAATGTGGCCTTACTGTTCCAGAAAAGTGGATGGGATTTCTAGAAATCTCATGCCCACTGAGCTTTTTTTTATGCAGCGTAAACTGACCTGCAGTGCATGCTTCAGAGTCGCACATGTCAATTTCTCTTGCAGATACGCTTAGTCTTATGTGCTTCCTGGTATTTGGCTTTGACAAATTTCCATAGACTTGCATTAGATGTGGAAAATACACAGATAAAAAACGCACATTTCCGCAGTGGAAAGACTTAAAAAAACGCATATGATCCACACATGACTATATCAATAAAATTTGTTAAAGCCAAATACCAGAAAGTATCAAAAATAAAACATGACATACCGACAAGAGAACAAATACGCAGCATCAAAAACACTATAAAAATGCATGTTGAAATTACACAGGCAAAGAGTCTATGCAAAAAATTCAAGTAACTAGTGATGGGCGAGCACTAAAATGCTCGGGCGCTCGATGCTGGGGTCGAGCAAATTAGGATGCTCGGGAGCTCGATTCGAGCAACAAGCCCAATGTAAGTCTATGGTAGACTCCAGCATTTTTCAGGCGGTTCCCCCTGGCGGTCTGCAGAGGCCTAAAAATTGCCCAAATCGATGGGAACAGTGCTCAAATGACATGGGAACAGCATGGGGAAGACCCCTGGAAGCATTTCTGACTCCCAGGTCACTGCTGTCCACAATGTTGTCAGAGGTATTACACCACTTTTATGGACTCACAATAAAATATACAAAAATGAAACTAAATCGATTTTCCTGGGTAATATGTTAAGGAACATCCTTTCCTGGGTAATGACTTGTATATAAGGCAAAATAAATAACCAAAAACAAAAATGCTCCTCTACACCTTGGGCTATGTTCACACGTAGCGTTTTTGATGTGTTTTTGCACTTTTGCATTGCTTTTAGCCGTGAGAAATGCATTCACTGAGAAATGTCATTTTAACATTTTATAACCTTATCTGGCCATGTGGTGTATGAGACATGATCAGACACATCCTGTTTCATTTATGAAGGAGGGACTCTGAAAGTCACAAAGCCTATTTTTATAGGGCCATCATGCGGCCTTTACTATTCTTAAAGGGCCTGCAGTTGGCCTTCGCTATTCTTAGAGAGCCATCAGCCGGCTATGCTTTGTTGTTCCCATTACTAAAGAGTGGGTCTCCTATACTGTTATTTGGATGCACCCCAATACCCCTTTGAAAATTTGGACGCACCCCAATACCTCTTTGAAGAGACTTAGAGGAGGGCCTCCTGAGAAACAATGTTCCCATTATTAGGAAGTGGGTCTCCCATACTGTTTGCCTATGCAGTTAATGCAAGGGCTGCCAAAAATTTGGAGGCACTCCAATGCCCCTTGGAAGAGACGTGGAGGTCAGAGGGCCTCAAGAAAACAATGTTCCCATTATTAGGAAGTGGGTTTCCCATAGTGTTGGCCTATGCAGTGAATGCAAGGGTTGCTAAAAATTGGGAGGCACTCCAATGTCCCTTGGAAGAGACGTTGGGATGAGATGAGGCTGGGCTGTGTGTAACCACCCTACATGGTTCCTTGCTCCATCTCATCGTGCTCCGCCTGCAATGCATCCTCTGATTATGAGCAGAGAGTGCTTCAGAAGACAGAGAAGCTGAATGGTGATGCTAATTATGGCTTAATCGCCGCTTACCATCTTGGTGGAGTCCTTAAAGTTTTTGAGGATGGTACAAATGTCTGACATCCATGTCCACTCCTGAGGTCTTATGTGTAGAGTCTGAACTGAATACCGATGGCTTTGTTGATGCTGGTAGTCAACAACTGCCCTCTTCTGCTCACAAATCCTTCCTAACATCTGCAGTGTAGAGCTCCAATGCGTGGGGACATCACACACCAGTTGGGGAGCAGGAAGCTGCAAATGCTGCTGAAACATGGCAAGGGCGGCGGATGCAGTAGCTGACTTTCTAAAATGGGCACACAGGCGGCGTACTTTGACAAGCAGATCCAGCAGCTCCGGGTAGCTTTTGAGAAACCGCTGAACAACTAGGTTAAGCACATGGGCCAGGCATGGTACATGTGTTAGCTCGCCTCGCCTCAGAGCCACCACCAGGTTCCGGCCATTGTCACACATGACCATGCCTGGCTGTAGGTTCAGTGGTGTCAGCCACAGATCTGCCTGCTCTTTCAGAGCTGTCCACAACTCTTCAGCATTGTGCGGTTTGTCGCCTAAGCATATTAGCTTCAGCACAGCCTGTTGCCGCTTGGCCGAGGCAGTGCTGTAGTGCTTCCAGCTTGTGACTGATGTGGTCATTTCGGAGATGGAGGCTGAAGATGAGGAGGAGGCTGAGAAGGATGAGGTGCAGGATCTGTAGACTGTGGGGGCAACCCTGATTGACCTAGGGCCCGCAATCCTCGGCATTGGGAGGATGTGTTTCGTCCTAACATCCGACTGGGTCCCAGCTTCCACTATGTTAACCCAGTGTGCCGTCAGCGAGATGTACCATCCCTGCCCACAAGCACTTGTCCACGTGTCCATGGATAGGTGGACTTTCCCTGTAACTGCATTGTTGAGGGCACGGCTAATGTTGTGGGACACGTGCTTGTGTAATGCGGGGACGGCACACCGGGAGAAATAGTGGCGGCTGGGGACCAAGTACCGAAGGATGGCCACCGCCATCAGGATGCAGAAAGCTTCCGTCTCCACAAGCCTAAAAGGCAACATTTAGAGCGCAAGCAGTTGCGAAATGTGGGAATTTAGTAGTGTGGCCTCTGGGGCGTTGGTTGCGTATTTGCGCTTGCGTTCCAAGGACTGGGGTATGGACAAGTGAACACTGTGCTGGTACAAGGATGTGCTTGCTGATGGTGCTAGTTGATAGTGTGCACTGACAGGTGCAGGGCAGGAGGCATCTTCACATGCACTATGGACAGGGGATTGGCTTGCACCCACAACAGCGGAAGAAGCAGTGCTGTCACCCGCAGACTCTGTTCCTGGACCCTGGGGTTCGGCCCACAAAGTCGGGTGCTTTGCTGCCATGTGCCTGATCATGATGGTGGTGGTGAAAAGAGAACCATTTCACAATCTTCACCATACAATTATGGCAGACACACAGGATGAACAGAAACACTTAAAAGCCTATTCTTAAAAATCGTTGTTGAAAAGCGATCACATTTACCAGTCTCTTCTTGGCATATATGTACTCCACATGAAAATGTTAGATAATTTAAAACAATGTTTCATTTGTTAATTATCAACTGAATTAAAATACAGTTTGTATATCGGTGACTGGTGAAATGTAGCAAATAAAATAAAAAATGATCTTGCAGCATTGTTCTTCAGATGCATTATTCCTTTTCATCTTTGCGCCTGTCTTCCATTGTTTCATCTTCTTCATCTACAAGGCCATCTCCTTGGTACTTGTCATGCGTCCATTTCGGACTACTCCTGGTAGTTTTGCTACCCCTGCTGATCCTTGCCTGGCAGGTGGTGCAAATAGCCTTTTTGGGGTTATCGGCAAAGTCTTTAAAAAACAACCAGACTCGGGAATACCTAACAGTTGTACTGGCAACTTCCGTCGTGTTGGTGTTACGGGGAACGGTTGCCCGCCTTCTGTCTGCGGCCACAACTCTGCTTCATCCTGCCTGTTGGGGTGCTCTGCCTCCCTCCCCCTTTGTGCTGCTGTCCTCGCTCTGCATGTCCTCCTGCCAGGTTGGGTCAGTTACTATATCATCGACCACCTCATCTTCCACTTCTGCACTCTGGTCCTCCTCCTGACTTTCTGGCAATTGTACCTCATCATCATCCACCTCTTGTGACACTTTCCCACCGTCGCTTTCGTGTGACCGTGGCTGCTCAAATATTTGAGCATCGCTACATGCGATCTTCTCTTGCCCCGCTTCAAGTGGACCGGGCGAGAGGCTGAATCTATAAATGGAAACGTGAACAGCTCTTCGGAGTGTCCAAGTGTGGGATCAGTTGTCTCCGGGCACTCGGCATGGTGGGAGGAAGGAAGAGGGTGAGGAATTTGCAGTCCAGACTCACGGCTACTGAGACTTGACTGTGTGGAAGACAGGGTGGTGGTGGTGGTGGCTAAGTGACTGGAAGCATTATCTGCTATCCAACCAATAACCTTTTCACACTGCTCTGTGTTCAGTAGTGGTGTTCTGCAGTCCTCTATTAATTGGGACAGGAAGGTCGAGCGAGAAGATGTGGGTGTTTATTGTGGCACAATTTCAGCTTGCCAACGGCCTCGGCCTCTGCATGCACCATCACCATCACGTCCAGTTCCCCATCAGTTCCCTTGCCACGTGCCTTGCCCATTTTAAATGGAGGATAGTATCTTCCACGCTCACTACAAATGGCTGAATTTGGAGTGAACTTATATGTGATCCGTGCGACTGACAAACCGCAGTTTTAATTAGCTGGCCTGTCAGCGCCGGCCTCGTGTCAATCAGTTCACTGACACACTGCAAAAAAATTTAAATGGAGGCCAGAAATGGCAATATTTTCAGCACAATTATATATGATCCGTGTGACGGACAAACCACAGTTTTAAATAGCTGTTCTTTAGGTAACTATTTTTAACAGCAAACTGGTGTCAATAGCTTCACTGACACATTACAACAAAATTTCAATGGAGGCCAGAAATGGCAATATTTTCAGCGCAATTATATGTGATCCGTGTGACAGACAAACCACAGTTTTAAATAGCCTGGATTTTTAGCACTGTAATATGGAAAGGACCTGGCTGTATTCTGCAGTGCCAACAAGCAAATGGCGCAGATAAATGTCATTCTCTGGATTGCTTTTTAAGCAAATAATCAGGATTAAGATAAAAAAAAAAAATAGTCCTGGCCCCTGATACCTGGGCCTATTTCTACAAATATCTGTAAGAGCACCAGCAGACAGAACTGGAATGGACACTCTAGCTATGTGCACTGCAGTCTGCTATATACCCTGCCTAGCACTGATATCTCTGCAGCTGGATTAGTCCTCAGAAGGACTTTTAGTTGTGATGGATATGTGTCTCTAATATAGTCTGTATACCTACACTAACTAGAAACAAACAAATCTCTCCCTAGCACAGCAGGAGCTCTCCCTACACTGTCTGATTCCGGAGTGACGGTGACACTGCCAGGTCTGATATAGACCTGATGGCGCTGTGCGGCCAGCCAATCACTGTAATGCCACAACCATCATGGCTGCGGCATTACAGTGTGTGGCAGACAATCCCTGCATGTTGATTGGCTCTCTAAAGAGCGCCAACCATGCAGGGAGGGGACCCGAGCTTCCGCCGAGCAACCCCGGAAATACTCGGCGAGCGCCGAGCATCTCGAGCAGTGAGATGCTTGGGCAAGCACCGAGCAGTAGCTAGAATGCTCGCTCATCACTACAAGTAACCTAATTTACATAATGGGTGTAGAAATGGTGCAGAAAATCTGCAGGTTCAAGAAATCACCAAAAGCTCATCATGGGAATGTAGCAAGGTAACAAAAAAATAAAAAAGTAACAAAAATCTTCACATTTCACTGAGCAGCTCAGAGTTTACACACCTGTCTATGTTGCAAAATTAGAGACCTGAAAACTTCACATCAATACTCTGGGATTTTGTTGCATTAGGTTTTTTGGGCATTACGTGTACCTACTTAGCATTTCTTGTGCAGTCTTTTATGTCAAGGTGTTTGAAAATTTTTGGAACTGTTAATTATTAGCTACGCGCACCACATGATTTGCCCCTCTTTCTGTTCTTCAAAAGTTGGGAGGTATGATATCACAATAATATCGGTTCGATGTCCTTCATTGGGTTAGGATTAGAAATTACCATACACTGACAAGCAAAAGAGTAACAATGTTTTGAACTTTTGACTTTCAGACTCCATATCTCACCATCCACTACTGCTTCAATCATCTTGGCTATCTTATACATAAATTTGACTTGCAACTATTTAGCATATGATTAGTTATGCAGATTCTTGTCATGACACTGCATTGTTACTGTCTTGCTCCTGGTGGTGGAAAAATCTTTTTTCTTCCTGTATACTACAAATTGCAACCTGTTCTCACATTCCGTAATAGCTCAGTGTGTTATTAGGTTGATTCCCAAGGGAAAAGTCCTTGGTTCGAATCGATGAGCAGCCATAAAGATTTCCCAAGAAAAGAGAAACAGCATCATCTAGCTCATCAATAGCAGTCTCTTGCTCAAGAAAATTGTTAAACTGCTTCATGACAGTGGAAAGAATATGAAATTAAGTCCGTCCATCTATTCAAAAGCCAAGTGATGGACGTCCAGGCAAAATATCGGAGTCAACAAGTCAGCTCATCACATTGTCTATCAGTTCTCGCATGACAAACATGGCATTGGAGGTGGCTTATATGGTTCGTAATAGTGAGATCATAGACTTCCATGCAAGGACCGTGCAACTCACGTTACACAATTCTGTAATGGTGACTCAAAAAAAGGTGAAGAAGCATCGGCTCAAGTTTGCAAAAAAGTACAAAAAGTGGGCAGTAGAAGATTGGAAATGGGTGATTTGGAGCGATGAATGGAAAGTCAATAGACTAGGTTCTGATGGGTGCAAATGGGTGTGGGGGAAACAAGGGAAAAATGGGCCAAAATAAAAAAAAATCAAAGAATTGTCTAGTTCAGTGGAGGAAACCTGATGATATGGGGTTATTTCATAGCCAAATGCATTTGATACTTGACCACGATGGTGTCAATGCTGAGCTATAGGTAAGTATATTACAAGACCAGTTACTTCATCCACTGGCGTACTATGGGTATGAAAAAAACGACATAGTGTTCCAGCAGGACAACAACCTGAAGCATATGTTAAGATTGGTGAAGAAATGGTTCAATGACAATGAAGTAGACGTGCTGGATTGGTCCCCAGTCCTCAACCCAATTAAACACATGTGAGTAGAGTTGAAGAAAAATCTGTATACATACTCAAGTGAGTTGACCAGTATGCACCAACTTTTGGAACATGTAGAAAAGACCTGGGATCAGTTTTCGGTCGAGACATGCTTGAATCTGATCGATAGCATGCCCAGAAGGATTCAAGCAGTGTTGAAAGTTAAAGGTGGATTTACAAAATACTAACAAAATTAAAAGTACGCTGATATCCCATATGTGGTGGAAAACTACTGTTTAGGCGCATGGTAGTTCTTGGAAGCGAAGGAGCACCATTTGACTTTTGGAAAGCAAAATTGGCTGAAATAGATAGTGGACCCCATGTCACATTTGCAGAGCCACTGATGTGCCTAAACAATGGAAACCTCCAACAAGTGAACCCATTTTGGAAACTACACCCCTTAACGGGAATCTGTCACCCTCTGGGATTTTTCAGACCGCTAATATGGGCATACAGGTTATAGAAATGTGAAGCTATACTTACCTGTATGGCCCATATTAGCGGTCTGGTTTCTGTGTAATCGCATTTTTATTAAATGATTTCTGCTAAGCTTGGCATCCCCCAGATGCCAAGAAATCCACGCCAACTAGGCCTATTTCCATACTCACCCCACCTCCCCCGCACGTCACAGGGCCCTGTGACGTGTAGTTCCCGGCCGGATCCCGCGCCTGCGCTGTTTTCCCTGTACAGACAGTGCTCTTCTCCCTGTCTTCTGTACAGCCTTGTGGAGCAGGGAACTTGTATTATAATAGCAACAATTTTAATGAAAAAAGCTTGTCATTGCATCACTAACAAAGCAATGGGGGCAGTGTAGATAGTAGCTAGGACGTGACAGGTTCCCTTTAAAGCCAGAGATGTCAAATTCAAATACACAGAGGGCCAAAGTTCAAAGCTTGGACAAAGTCGCGGATCAACCTTGATATTTATTAAAAAATATGTCTACAATTGAGGAAGCTTTTCTTTATCAAATATAACGATTAATTTAAAAAATATAGTGGAATATTATAATATGTTATGTAAAAGCAGTAAAAAACATCTGGCCCAATGGCCTAAATTAAATAAGAAATTTAACAGAGGATAAAAATCCTTGAATGAAACATAATGTATGATACAAGCAAAAGCAATCCCAAACACAGTATGATACCCCCACAGTGAATTCCTCCATACTCACAGTATGATGACACTACTGTACCCACCTCCTTCAATCACCCCAACAAACTATGGTGACACCATCACAGTATGATTCTCCAACTGTAATCTCCACACAGCCCTCCATACAGTATAATGGATCCCACATAATCCTCCATACAGTATAATGGTCCCACATAATCCTCCATACAGTATAATGGCCCCACATAATCCTCCATACAGTATAATTGGTCCCACATAGTCCTCCATACAGAATAATGGGCTCCACATAGTCCTCCATACAGTATAATGGGTCCCACATAGTCCTCCATACAGTATTATGGCCCCACATAGTCCTCCATACAGTATAATGGCCCCACATAGTCCTCCATACAGTATAATGGACCCCACAAAATCCTCCATACAGTATAATGGGCCCCACATAGTCCTGCATACAGTGTAATGGGTTCCACATAGTCCTCCTTACAGAATAATGTGCCCCTCATAGTCCTCCATACAGTATAATGGCCACACATAGTCCTCCATACAGTATAATGGGCCCCATATAGTCCTCCACACAGTTTAATGGGCCCCACATAGTCCTCCATACAGAATAATGGTCCCACATAGTCCTCCTTACAGAAAAATGGCCCCACATAGTTATTCATACAGTATAATGGGCCCCACATAGTTATCCATACAGTATAATGGGCCCCACATAGTCCTCCATACAGAATAATGGGCCCCGCATAGTGCTTCATACTGTATACATGGCCCCGCATAGTGCTCCGCACCGTATATATGGCCCCGATAGTGCTCCGTACTGTATATATGACCCTGCATAGTGCTCCGTATTGTATATATGGCCCTGCATAGTGCTCCGTACTGTATATACAGTACAGACCAAAAGTTTGGACACACCTTCTCATTTAAACATTTTTCAGTATTTTCTTGACTATGAAAATTGTACATTCACACTTAAGGCATCAAAACTATGAATTAACACATGTGGAATTATATACTTAACAAAAAAAGTGTGAAACAACTGAAAATATGTCTTATATTCTAGGTTCTTCAAAGTAGCCAACTTTTGCTTTGATGACTGCTTTGCACACTCTTGGCATTCTATTGATGAGTTTCAAGAGGTAGTCACTGGAAATGGTCTTCCAACAATCTTGAAGGAGTTGCCAGAGATGCTTAGCATTTGTTGGCCCTTTTCCCTTCACTCTGCGGTCCAGCTCACCCCAAACCATCTCGATTGGGTTCAGGTCTGGTGACTGTGGAGGCCAGTCATCTGGCGTAGCACCCCATCACTCTCTTTCTTGGTCAAATAGCCTTTACACAGCCTGGAGGTGTGTTTGGGGTCATTGTCCTGTTGAAAAATAAATGATGGTCCAACTAAACGCAAACCGGATGGAATAGAATGCCACTGCAAGATGCTGTGGTAGCCATGCTGGTTCAGTATGCCTTCAATTTTGAATAAATCCCCAACAGTGTCACCAGCAAAGCACCCCCACATCATCACACCTCCTCCTCCATGCTTCACGGTGGGAACCAGGCATGTAGAGTCCATCTGTTAACTTTTTCTGCGTCGCACAAAGACACGGTGGTTGGAACCAAAGATCTCAAATTTGGACTCATCAGACCAAAGCACAGATTTCCACTGGTCTAATGTCCATTCCTTGTGTTCTTTAGCCCAAACAAGTCTCTTTTGCTTGTTGCCTGTCCTTAGCAGTGGTTTCCTAGCAGCTACTTTACCATGAAGGCCTGCTGCACAAAGTCTCCTCTTAACAGTTGTTGAAGAGATGTGTCTGCTGCTAGAACTCTGTGTGGCATTGACCTGGTCTCTAATCTGAGCTGCTGTTAACCTGCGATTTCTGAGGCTGGTGACTCGGATAAACTTATCCTCAGAAGCAGAGGTGACTCTTGGTCTTCCTTTCCTGGGGAAGTCCTCATGTGAGCCTGTTTCTTTGTAGCTCTTGATGGTTTTTGCAACTGCACTCGGGGACACTTTCAAAGTTTTCCCAATTTTTCGGACTGACTGACCTTCATTTCTTAAAGTAATGATGGCCACTCGTTTTTCTTTACTTAGCTGCTTTTTTCTTGCCATAACACAAATTCTAACAGTCTATTCAGTAGCACTATCAGCTGTGTATCCACCTGACTTCTGCACAACACAACTGATGGTCCCAACCCCATTTATAAGGCAAGAAATCCCACTTATTAAACCTGACAGGGCACACCTGTGAAGTGAAAACCATTTCCAGTGACTACCTCTTGAAGCTCATCAAGAGAATGCCAAGAGTGTGCAAAGCAGTCATCAAAGCAAAAGATGGCTAATTCGAAGAACCTAGAATATAAGACATATTTTCAGTTGTTTCACACTTTTTTGTTAAGTATATAATTCCACATGTGTTAATTCATAGTTTTGATGCCTTCAGTGTGAATGTACAATTTTAATAGTCATGAAAATAAAGAAAAATCTTTAAATGAGGTGTTTCTAAACTTTTGGTCTGTACTGTATGACCCTGCATAGTGCTTCGTATTGTATATATGGCCCTGCGTAGTGCTCCGTACTGTATATATGACCCTGCATAGTGCTTCATACTGTATACAGGGCCCCGCATAGTGCTCCGTACTGTTTAAATGGCCCTGCATAGTGCACCGTATTGTATATATGGCCCTGCATAGTGCTCCATATTGTATATATGCCCCTGCATAGTGCTCCATATTGTATATGTGGCCCTGCATAGTGCTTCGTATTGTGTTGAAGCTTTTATTGGGAACATTTTACACAACATTTTGGATCACATTTATCCAGTGCTCTACACTGAGGACTTACATCGGGATTCCGATCTAAATCTCTGAATAATGTGATTCAGATGAAATCCCAGAGGGGTCCATTCACTATAATGAGGCAGCAACGTTACTCTGGACACTATCTGGCCTCTGTTCAGTGGTGTCCTTCTTTTCAGAGGCGCACAAAATAGTAGCCGTCCATGCTTTTATGCACACCCTTAAAAAGAGGGACACCTCTTGATCATAGGACACACGGTGTCCACAGTGTTTCCATCTACCTCATTAAAGGGAATCTTCCCCCAGGGGTTCCGCATGAATTACGTATTTCATTGATTTACACGAAACCCCGATGTAAGCGCTCAGATAAAATCACAGAATAAATGTGAGCTGAGCCTTACTGCGATCTTTGGGAGACAGAATGAACAACTCAACAGCAAGCCGAGAATTGCTTTTATATATTTTTACACTGTTCTCCGTGCAGTAAAAGGAATTAGGCGGCTTTATTGGGTCAATGCCAGGGGAGGACATATCATTGGTGCAAACTGTGTGGCCGCACAGAGGCCCAAGAGGTAAGGGGGCCCATTTATACCTCCAAAGTAGCTGCAGTTTTGCATCTTTAGGAGCTCTTGGGCTGCACAGGGCCCATATATTGTTCTTGCACAGGGTCCCTTTTCTGTATGTGTCCACCAATGGTCAGGTCAATTACTGTAATACCAAATTACTATAGATTTTTATGTTTGACTGCTGTTACACACTAAAAGAAGCTTTTTCTTGCAACAACAAGTTTTTGCAATGCCATATTTTGAGAGCTATAATTTTTCTATATTTCTGCAGACAGAGTTATGTGAGGGCTTTTTTAACCCCTTCATGACTGGAGCATTTTCCGTTTTCGAGTTTTCGTTTTTTGCTCCCCTTCTTCCCAGAGCCATAGCCTTTCTATTTTTTCGTCAATATGGCCATGTGAGGGCTTATTTTTTTGCAGGACGACTTGTACTAGTTTTACCATATCTTGTACTGGAAAATGGGAAAAAAATCCAATTGCGGTGAAATTGCAACAAAAAATGCAATTCCACAGTTGTTTTGTTTTTTTTTCTTTCCAGGTTCACTGAATTCTAAAACTGACCTGCCATTATTATTCTCCAGGTCATTATGAGTTCGTAGACACCAAACATGTATAGGTTCTTTTTTATTTAGGTGGTGAAAAAAAATTCCAAAGTTTGCTTAAAAAAAAAAAAAAAAGGCGCTATTTTCCGAGACCCCTAGCGTCTCCATTTTTCGGGATCTGCGGCCTGGTGAGGGCTTATTTTTTGCGTGCCAGGCTGATGTTTTTATTGATACCATTTTGGTGTAGATCCGATGTTTTGATCGCCCATTATTGCATTTTATTGCAATGTTGCGGCGACCAAAAAACGTAATTCTGGCGTTTGGAATTTTTTTATTGCTACGTCAATTACCGATCGGATTAATTATTTTTTATATTGATAGATCGGGCGATACTGAACGCGGCAATACCAAATATGTGTATGTGGGGTTTATTTTTTATTATTTTATTTTGAATGGGGCAAAAGGGGGGTGATTTAAACTTTTATATTTTTTTAATATTTTTATATTTTTAAAAACTTTTTTTTACACTTTTTACTAGCTTCTATAGTCTCCATAGGAGACTAGAAGCAGCAACTCTCCAAACGCCTCTGCTACATAGAGGCGATGAGCAGATCACCTCTATGTAGCAGAAATGCTCCTGTGCTATGAGCGCCGACCACTAGGTGGCGCTCATAGCAGTCTTTACATGACAACCACTGGGGTCTGCTGCAGACCCAGGGTTGTCATGCCCACCCATCAGTGAACCGCGATCACGTGACAGGGTCACCGATGGACGGGGTAAGTGACGTGCTTCCGGCGTGGCCCTGTTAAATGCCGCTGTCAGAGATTGACAGCAGCATTTAACTAGTTAACAGCCGTGGGTGGATCGCGATTCCACCCGCGGCTCTTGCGGGCACATGTCTGCTGTAATAATCAGCTGACATGTGCCCAGTTCAGTGCGGGCTCAGCGCCCCCGCTGAACCGGCCTTTCTGACATGGAACGTACTATTACTGACCACGTCGGAAAGGGGTTAGTGGTACCATTTTCGAGCACATAACATTTTTTGATCGCTTTCTATTAAATTGAATTAAATTTTGGGGAGGCACAATGAAAAAAAAACAGCAATTCAGGATTTTTTTTTTTGGGGGGGGGGTTTTATTATGCCGTTTACCGTGTGGTAAAAGTGATAAGGCAGCTTTATTCTTAGAGTCAGAATGAGTACAGCGATATCACATTTATTTCATTTTTATGTTTTGCTGCTTTTATACAATAAAAACTATTTTCCAGAAAAAAATAATTGTTTTTGCATTGTTCTGTTCTGAGAGCTATAACTTTTTAACTTCTCTGCTGATGGTGCTGTTTGCTGGCTTGTGTTTTGAGGGACAAGGTAACGTTTTCAGCTATACCATTTTTATTTACATTTGACTTTTTGTTAAGGTTTTTTCCACTTATGATGTTATCACGCCCCTAGTGGTGTGATAACATAATTTGCATGAGCCAACGTCATCGCCAGCTCATGCAAATCTCGCACATGCGCTCCACTCATTTCAGCAGCACTGCGCATGACCGGAAGTTCAAAAGATGCATAGGAAATGGTGACATTATACATAATTTTTTAAAGCATTTATTTAACTGAATTACATTATACAGGGCTGGTTAGGCAGGGAGTTTAATCATACATAGGTGAATGCTGTTGGATTGGAGGGCATGGGAGACCTGACAGGTTTCCGTTAAGCTACCTGAGATTTGTTTCATAGTGAGGGAATATATGTAAAAAGGAAACCTCTGCTAGAGCCTTTTTATGTTTCTAGGGCATACAAAATGCTAACAGATAACTCAAAGGAGGAAGAGCAAGAAGAGCATGGAAAGTAGTAATTAAGGATTATTACGGGGCTGATAACAACTACAAGTCAGTGGCACTATTTGAGTTTTTGTTCTGTCTACCAGAAAGACGATTACAAGGAGAAGGACAGCTTGAGCCTTGCTCATCTTGCTGGTCAATTTTCCTTCCAGGTGATGCCATTTTATGTGCTGAAAGAGAGACTTAGTACTTAGTTGATGTGTCTTATAATCTGAGCAAAAAGGTTGATTATTCATCTCATCAAATAAAGAAGTTATTCTTGCAAAATGTTTTCCATAGCCACCAGCGTGCTGTGGTTTAGGGGATTTAAGTGCTGAGTGGATAGAGGTGTCATTGACATAAAAAAGAGTAGATTTTTGGCAGTGGAGGAGGTTGATTGTGCAGAAAACTGATTCAAACTGATTATGTCACTGTCAGAGTAAACATCATTCTCCTCTAATTCCTCCCCACTGATATGCTTTTCAGAGACAAGGGAGGACACTTGGGACCTTTGTTTGGTACTTCTACTGCTACTAACTGCTCCTACTGTACATTTTTTTTGCTTCACTCTACCACGCCCATAGCATCAGTGTGTCATCAACATGTTTCCAATTAGCAAACTTAAGCAGATGTGCCAAAACAAATCTCAACAGTTTAATGTATTGATTTAGTGTAATAATGTATTTTAAAATTTTTGATTAAGCAGATTAATTCCCTCAGGCCAAAAAGAACATATCTCACCAAGGTTTGCGTGGGTTTCCTCCGGGTTCTCAGGTTTCGTCCCACACTCCAAAAGACATACTGATACAGAATCTAGATTGTGTGGCCCAATGGGGACAGTGCCGATAATGTCTGTAAGGCGCTGTGGAAGATATGGGGCTGTATAAGAAAGGAAAATAAATAAATAAAAATAAAAACAATAAAAACACCAAATGCAGGAGGTATGTACATGGCTTTTAATTGCTGCAACAGTCCACAGTATAATTATGAGGTGAACAGTTCAAATTGGAATATTAAAATATGTAAAATGTGTGTATAATGTAAAATGTATAACGTAAAAAATAAAATGTGTGTATAATTTTTAACATTTTTTATTTTTTTTAAACACTTTCCCTCCTACCACTTGATCACCTCTATTAAGATAAAAACTCACTATTATCAATGAGACTTCTGTTATAGAAGCAGGATCATGATGGTATCAGTGAAACCTTCTATACAGAGGTAAATTCATAATTATCAGTGGAACTGTGTCTTGCATACAGTTTAAGGACAAAATAACTATTTTATTTTAACTGTTTAACCTCACAGAAAGAATCAGCTGCAATCCCATGCTGTATATCTGTTGTAATAATAATAAGTTCCACAATTGGATGTGTTAAAAAATGTTCCTGTGTTGAGATAATCTTATAAATGTGTCCCTGCTATGTACTGTGTAATGGCTATGTCTGACTGTGCAGGTCTGATCATACCACATCTCCTGTCCAGGGAAGGAAGCAAAAGAGTATACAGACATTACAGCATGGGATCACAGCTAATTCTTTCTGTGAGTTAAAACATTTCACTCCCCGTTTTTAAGCAATGTTTTACATCAAAGAAAGAATCAGCTGAGATCACCACGCTGTAATGTCTGTATCCTCTCTTTTGTGTCCTCCCCTGGCCAGGAGACATTGTATGATCAAAATATCATGGTTCAAATCCCACCAATGACAACATCTGCAAGGAGTTTGCATGTTCTCCACATGTTTTCATGAGTTTCTTCCGGTTACTTCACATACTCCAAAGACATACTGATAGGAAATATAGATTGTGAGCCCCAGTGGGGACAGTGATTATAATGTCTGCATAGCACTATGGAATTAATGGTTCTATAATATGTAGTTGCATGGTCAGACACAGCCATTAGACAGTACAAAGCAGGGGCACATTAATAAGATTATCATAGCACGGGAACAACTTTTTTAATCACATCTAATTGTGGAATTTATTATTATTCAAAGATCTATTAATTAAAATGTTGATTCAAACTAACTTTGTTCGTGGGAAAACACCTTTAACCCCTTTAAAGCCCAAGACGTATTAGTACGTATCTGCGCCCTGGGCTTTAAGAGCCTGATACGTATTAATACGTCATTGCGATCGCGCCCGCACACATGCTGTGCGGGCGCGATCGCCGCCGGGCGTCAGCTGAATGTCAGAGCTGACACCCGGTGCTATGTGCAGGGAGTGGTCCCGCACCGCTCCCGGCACATTAACCCCTGCAATGCTGCGATCGAAGTTGATCGCAGCATTGCGGTTGCAAGGGGAGGTGATCGCAATACTCACCTCCTCTTCCGGTCTCCAGCTCTGTCTGCCGCGGCTTCCCGGATGTTGCCATGACGACCCAATGTCGTCATGACAACATCCGGGTCACCAGACAGCAGTAAGATAGTTTGGTCATGTGCAGTGCATGACCAAACGATCTTCTCCCTGTGCAGCCTGTATAGCACAGGGATGGTGCTCCAAGTAGCGAGCACTTGTGCTCAAGACTAATGACAACTTATTCAATATGATGACCTAATGTTATCAAATTCTGTGTCGTACCTCTGGGTTCAAATGACTCGCCCAGGGGGATATATGGGGGAGACTCGGTACCCAGGCCTTTACCTTCTTTGTAGGATATCACGGCAGTCGGCTACCGGGCCCGTCCTCTGGGTCACTCTTTAAAAGGGGTTTTGTTAACAGTTTGTCTCGTGACGCCACCTGTGTTTTCTGGTAATGGTTACAAGCGCTGCTGCTGACCTCCGGGGGATGATGGGATGGCAGCTGGGATGTTTCTGCTCCCCACAGGTGGAGCGGACCCCCAGGGCAGGTGGCCCAGTCGGGTCAGGGGGAATGACGGACACGCACACAGGGGATTCGCTTCAGTACCTTTACTGGTGTAACGGCAGGTAGGATCCAGGGTACTTAATAGGACGGGTGCACTTCAGAACTCTCCCCAATGAGCGGGTTGTAGGCCTCCTGGTCCGTGTCTTCCTCTCTCTAAGCTTCTGGCCAGCCTGGAACTTGGCCTAGCTTCTATGTTGTTTTGCTCTCACACCTGACTACTTGGTAGTAGGACTTTTCTCTGACAACCACTATCCCTGGACGCCGGGGCCTTCGTGGTTCCTAGTCCTGTAATTGATGGTAATTGATGGTAGCTTCAGGATGACCAGGGGTTTGGAAGCCTCCTGGTATGCCGGTTGTCCCTACTGGGTGTAGAGAACCCTGTAGGCGCGGGCCCGGTGTCCGGCTTGTGTCTTAGGTTGAGCTTCAGACGCTCCTCTGTCCCCTTAACTCCGCTCTCCTCTCTCCTTGCCTCGGCCACACTCGGGGCCCTCAGTACAGCAGCAGACGTACTGCATCTTCACTTCTCTCAGTGTCAGCACACTCTCTCAGACTGAGACTGAGACTGACTGCCTAATTCCACCCTCCATATATATATATCCCTAACAGGGCTCCCTCTGGTGGTATGAGGTGGAAGGGTGGAGGTGTCTGTTATGTAATGAGGGCCTCTTGTGGAGAAGTCCGTCCATGCACTCTTTTCGGTCCTGTGGTACCTGTAATAGCAGGGTGCCACACAAACTGTTCACTATACCCCTTGATAAAATCCTTGAGGGGTGTAGTTTCCAAAATGAGGTCCCTTGTAGGGGGTTTCCACTATTTAGGCACATCAGGGGCTCTCCAAACGCAACATGGCATCCGCTCTCGATTCCAGCCAATTTTGCGTTCAAAAACTCACACAGTGCTCCTTCCCTTCTGAACTCTGCCGTGCGCCCAAACACTGTATTTTCCCCACATATTGGGTATTGGCGTACTCAGGAGAAATTGCACAAAAGTTTTTGGGGTCCATTTTCTCCTCTTACCCTTGTGAAAATAAAAAAATTGGGGCTAAAACATAATTTTTGTGGAAAAAGTTAGATTTTTTTTCATTTTCACGGCTCCATGTTATAAACTTCTGTAAAGGACTTGGGGGTTCAGGGTGTTCACCACACATCTAGATAAGTTCCCTGAGGGGTCTAGTTTCCAAAATGGTGTCACTTGTGGAGGATTTCCACTGTTTAGACACATCAGGGGCACACCCGCTAATTATTCAAGCAAATTTTACATTAAAAAAATCAAATGGTGCTCCTTCCCTTCCGAACCCTGCCGTGTGCCCAAGCAGTGATTTTCCCCCACTTATGGGGTATCTGCTTACTCAGTAGAAATTGCAAAACAATCTGCATGGTGCAATTTCTCCTGTTACCCTTATAAAAATGCAAAAGTGGGGGCTGAAAAACATTTTTGTGGGAAAAATGTGAAAATTTTATTTTTACGGCTCAATGTTATAACTAGAGATGAGCGTTGTTCTACTCGAACTGTTCGCCAATCTCAAATTCGAGCTGTTTTGGGCGGTGTTCGAGCTGGTCGGCGAACACGAACAATTTGAGAAAAATTCGGCTGTTCGAGGTTATGTTCGATAACTGTTCGTGCACCAAAATCATAACTGGATTTTTTCTCAGTAATGATGAAAATTAATGTTAATACGCAGTTTGAGTGTACAGCGGGGCGGGGGGAGGGGCAGGGGATGGATCTCTGCAGGAACAATGAAGATCTCCATTTTTTTTTCTCTTTCCCGCATTTGCAGTGGGGAGGTGCAATCTGTCAGCCTATCAGCAGCGCACACACGGAGCGAAGTGCTTTTTTTCACACAAGCAAGGGCATGTGTGATTGGCAGTGTATGTCACATGTCCTTGCCCTATAAGACCAAGCCATTTTCCCCATCGCCACCATTTTCTCACTGCTGCAGCTGCGTGTTAGACGGCACCGCTGTTGCTGTGTGCGCTATACCTTGTTAATTTCAAGCCAATTTTCGCACAAATATACAGATAGCTTGGGAGTAGGGAATAGTTGTGATTGCAGTCCTTTTAAGGACTAGGTTACAGCATTTCCTACGACTTTTATCAAGCAGGTCTGTGCTCTTAAATAGATAGATTGTGGGAGTAAAGACTAATTGTAATTGGAGTCCTTTTCAGGACTAGGTTACATCAGTTCCTATCAGTTTTTGCCAGGCAGGTCTGTGCCAGTGCTGTGCAAGTTTTTTTCACAGCATTTGGCTGAATCTAGCAAAGCTAATCCTTTTTGGCCTATTGCAGAGTGTGTTAGTCAGTGGAGTAGCCTATCTGTGTTGCAAGATATACCACCTGTGTATAGAATACCAATTTTTTTACTGCACCTAGTGAAGTAAAATCTTTTGGGCATAGCATCATTCTATTAGTCCATCTATACTGACCTCCATCAGGTTGCAAACTGAATATAATTTTTTTCTGCATCTAGCTCTGAAAAAATATTTGGGCTTCTAGCAGTGTGTGGGACTTGGTCTATTAGTCCATCTATACTGACCTCCATCAGGTTGCAAATTAAAAATATTTTTTTTCTTCATTTAGCTCTGAAAAAATATTTGGGCTTCTAGCAGTGTGTGGGACTTTTTCTATTAGTCCTTCTATACTGACCTCCAGCAGGTTGCAAATTGAATATAATTTTTTTCTGCATCTAGCTCTGAAAAAATATTTGGGCTTCTAGCGGTGTGTGGGACTTGGTCTATTAGTCCATCTATACTGACCTCCATCAGGTTGCAAATTAAAAATAATTTTTTTCTGCATCTAGCTCTGAAAAAATATTTGGGCTTCTAGCAGTGTGTGGGACTTGGTCTATTAGTCCATCTATACTGACCTCCATCAGGTTGCAAATTAAAAATAATTTTTTTCTTCATTTATCTCTGAAAAAATATTTGGGCTTCTAGCAGCGTGTGGGACTTGTTCTATTAGTCCATCTATACTGACCTCCATCAGGTTGCAAATTAAAAATAATTTTTTTCTGCATCTAGCTCTGAAAAAATATTTGGGCTTCTAGCAGTGTGTGGGACTTGGTCTATTAGTCCATCTATACTGACCTCCATCAGGTTGCAAATTGAATAAAAAAAATTTCTGCATCTAGCTCTGAAAAAATATTTGGGCTTCTAGCAGTGTGTGGGACTTGGTCTATTATTCCATCTATACTGACCTCCATCAGGTTGCAAATTAAAAATAATTTTTTTCTGCATCTAGCTCTGAAAAAATATTTGGGCTTCTAGCAGTGTGTGGGACTTGGTCTATTAGTCCATCTATACTGACCTCCATCAGGTTGCAAATTGAATAAAAAAAATTTCTGCATCTAGCTCTGAAAAAATATTTGGGCTTCTAGCGGTGTGTGGGACTTGGTCTATTAGTCCATCTATACTGACCTCCATCAGGTTGCAAATTAAAAATAATTTTTTTCTGCATCTAACCCAGCCAATAGTTTTGGCCTAATACCACAGTTTGGCCACTCAGCTCTGCTCGGTTACCATCCATTGTTTTTTTGTGCAAACAACTCCAGAGTTGTGAATTAGTTAACCACCAAAATGAGTGGAAAAAGGCCTGCTGCTGGTGGAAAGGGGAATAGGCGTGTTGGGAAGGGGAAAAAAGGTTGTGTCTGTGGGGTAGGTGCAGAAGAAAGACCATCTTCCAGCCAAACTAAAATGTCTACTTCTTTTAGCGGACAATGTGATAAGATCCCTTTCTTACGGCCACGCCAATCGCTACAAATTCCAGATGAGGCACAAAAACAGCAGGTGCTTCAACGGATATCAAGTGCTCCTTTAAGTGGGCTCTCCTCCACATCAACTTCAACATCACAAATACTCCAGTCCTCAAAGGTGTCACCCAAATCGCACTTGCTTCCTCACAGCTCCCAAATCTCCAGCTGCCCGTCTGAGTATGAGGTAGAACAGATGGTTGAGTCTGCAGAGCTGTTTACTCATACTATAGCCTGGGAATCAGAGGTCGACTCCAGCGCTTCTGTGAATCCAGACGAGGAAATGATCTGCACTGATGCCCAGAATCTTTATGAGTCGGATCCAGGACCAGACGCAGAAGGTTCTGACCATAATGTAGACCCTCATTCCCAAACTGTAACTCCTGTTGGTGGAGACAATGAGGAAGACGATGATAAGACTCAAATACCTGATTGGAGCGACAACTTTAGTTTTTTGTCAGGGCAGGAACAGGTTGGCTCTGAGGACGACGGGTGTGATAACGCACAGGGTGATGATGATGAGGTCGGAGATCCCACTTACTGTCAACCCACAGTCAGCCAAGAGATGAGGTCAGCAGAGGAGGTGGAGGAAGATGCTAGTGACGACGAGGTCAGGTTGCGCCTTCCTGGACAGAGACGTAGTACTGGAAGCACGTCAACAACTGCATCCTCAAACACAACTCTGCCTCTCACCACAAGTCGTGGTGGCTCTTCAGGTCGCATGGGTGCTAAGCCTTGCATAGCCTGGGCATTTTTTCAGATCGATAAAGATGACCCAACTCGTGTTATCTGTAACATTTGTCAGCAAAAGCTAAGTAGAGGCCAAAAAATACATAGTTTGAGTACTTCATGCATGAACCGGCACATGGACATGAAGCATAAGTTGCAGTGGGAAGCTCAGTGTGCTACAATGCGGCCTAGCCGGCCGGGCCAACCACCGTCTGCCATATCTTGTGCATCCGCGGCCTCTTCATCCTCTGTGACTGGGGGGACAGCAGTCACACCTGTTTTGGGGCGCAGACCTGCCACCTCTTTACCCGCAACAGCCTGCGTGATTTGCAGGTCATCATTTTCTTTGGAGGTGGTAACACCAGCTGGTCTTGAGCGCTGTCCGACATCGATAGCACCACCTTTGGATCAAGGCAACCTAACATGTCCGCCTGCATCTTCCTCACAGACCGGCAGTTTGCCGGGGACACCCTTATCAACCCCGTCTAAGCACAATAGCCAGCCCTCGGTCCCTCAGATGTGGACAAGTAAAAGACCATTTCCTCCTAGCCATGAGAAAGCTAAGAGGTTGAATTTCACCATCTGCAAGCTCTTGGCTACAGAAATGCTGCCTTTCCGCCTGGTGGACACAGAGGATTTTCGAGACCTTATGTCCGTCGCAGTGCCCCAGTACCAGATGCCCAGTCGGCACTACTTCTCAAAGAAAGGTGTGCCTGCGCTCCACCAGCATGTCGCACACAACATCACCGCTTCTTTGAGAAACTCTGTGTGTGACAGGGTGCATTTCACCACAGACACTTGGACGAGTAGGCATGGACAGGGGCGTTACATGTCGCTGACTGGGCACTGGGTAACTATGGTGACAGCAGGACAAGGGGCTGCTGTCCAAGTCTTGCCGTCCCCACGAGTTGTGCGTCAATCCTCTTTATGTCAAAGTTCCTCCACTGCTTCTGCCTCCTCAACCTCCTCTCAGTCTTCCACCTGCACCCAAAGCCTGTCTGGTCATGCCACAAGCTTTCTAACTGCGCAGAAGGGATCCTGCACACCTCCTTACTATGCTGGCAGTAGGGCTCAACGTCATCAGGCGGTTTTTACATTGAAATGTCTGGGAAATGTGAGTCACACAGCTGAGGAGTTGTGGTCAGCTCTGGAGAACCAATTTCATGAATGGTTGTCTCCACTGGACCTGAAACCAGGGAAGGCCGTGTGCGACAATGCTGCAAACCTGGGTGCGGCCCTTCGCCGGGGCAATGTCACACACGTGCCTTGTATGGCTCACGTGTTGAACCTGGTTGTCCAGCAATTTTTAGCCCACTATCCCAGACTAGATGGCCTTCTGCAGATGGCACGGTCGCTGTGTGCTCACTTCCGCCGTTCACATCCCGCAGCTCAGCGACTTACATCTCTACAGAAGTCGTTGGGCCTGCCACTTCACCGGCTAAAATGCGATGTGCCTACCCGGTGGAATTCAACTCTGCACATGTTGCAGCGACTGTGGCAGCACCGACAAGCCCTGGTGCAATACGTTCTGACGTATAGCCTGGGCCAACGAGATTCAGAGGTGGGGCAAATCACGCTGGAGGAGTGGTCTCAGATCAGGGACCTATGCACCCTTCTGCACAGTTTTGAAATGGCGACGAAGATGTTTAGTGCTGACGATGCCATTATCAGCATGACTATTCCAGTGATTTACATGCTGGAGCACATGTTAAACAGAATTCGGAGTCAGGTGGTGGCACAAGAGGAGGTGGAGGAAGTAGAGGAGGAGGAGTTGTATGCGGAAGGGCTAACATCTGCAAGGTCCAGACGGTCGGCAGCACCAAGGCGGCAGGCATGTGAGGGTGGGGGAGATGATTTTACCAGGGCGCATGGTAGCAGCCAAACTAGTGAGGAAGGTGCAGGAGCCCAGGAAGAAGTGGAGGACGAACTGATGGAAGACTCATCAGATGAGGGAGACCTTGATCACATTTCTGTTGTGCGAGGTTGGGGGGAGAGGACAGAGGAAGGAAGCATGATTGTTACCTCGCCACCAACACAACAGGGACTTGGTGCTCCTGGATGCGCAACACACATGAGTGCCTTCTTGCTGCACTACCTGCAACATGACCCTCGAATTGTGAGAATTAGAAATAATCCTGACTACTGGGTTGCCACACTGTTAGATCCCCGGTACAAAAGTAAATTTGCAGAAATTATTCCTGCCATAGAAAGGGATGCACGCATGCAGGAGTATCAGCAGAGACTGTTGCAGAATCTTACATGTGCTTTTCCACAAAATACCAGTGGTGCACGTAGTGAATCTCACAGTTCCAACTTGCCAACCGTGGGACCGTCAAGTGTTCAGCATTCAAACCGTAACAGAACCACAGTATCTGCTGGTAACATCAATTTTGCGGAATCATTTCACCACTTTTTTAGCCCATCCTTTGCAAGGCCACAGGAGACAAGAAGTCTGACACATAGTCAACGCCTAGAGACGATGGTACAGGAGTATCTCCAAGTAAACATTGAAGCCACGACTGTGTCACTGGACCCTTGCTCTTTTTGGGCTTCCAATCTGGATAAATGGCCGGAGCTAGCCACTTACGCCTTGGAGATCTTGTCATGCCCCGCAGCCAGCGTTCTGTCTGAACGTGTGTTCAGTGCTGCTGGTGGTGTGCTGACAGATAAGCGCACGCGGCTCTCCACTGATAATGTAGACAGACTCACGTTCATAAAGATGAACAAATCATGGATCCGAAACGACTTTTCTACCCCTGTGTCATCCTGGGGAGAGTAAAAGCTTGATGATTGGTTAAAATCACCCTACCAACCGTTTTAAGCTTTCAAATTACTAATCATGTTTATCTGTATCTTGACTGGAAAATAATTTGGGCTTTGTAGCAGTGTGCAGCACTGATCCTATTAGGCCATCTATAATAAGCTTCACCAGATTTAAAATTAAAAATAATTTTTAGCTGCATCTAGCCCGGAAAATAATTTTGGGGCTCCGAGATGCGCAAGACACATAAGTGCCTTCTTGCTGCACTACCTGCAGCATGACCCTCATATTGTCAGAATTCGAAGTAATCATGACTACTGGGTTGCCACACTCTTAGATCCCCCAAACTTTTCGATCAACCTTTTCATTTTAATAAAGACCAAAAAAATGGTCATTTTTGAAATTATAAGCATTAGCAGGTTGTTAGAAACTGAAATCAAACAGTTTTCAACTCAAAACTTTATTCTAGGTGATGTTACATTTTCACATAGGACCCCTTGTTCGAAAGGAGCTTCTGAACTCTCTCGTCCATTGAATTTGTCAGGTTTTGGATGGTTTCTGCTTCAATTGTTTTGCATGAGGACAGAATACCCTCCCAGAGCTGTTGCTTAGATGTGAACTGCCTCCCGCCATCATAGACACTCCTTTTAATGATGCTCCAAAGGTTCTGAATGGGGTAGAGGTCAGGGGAGCATGGGGGTCACACCATAAGTTTGTCCCCTTTTATGCCCATATCAGCCAGAGATGCAGATGTTTTATGTGCAGCATGAGATGGTGCATTATCATGCAGAAAAATGATCTTGCTGTGAAATACACGGTTCTTCTTCTTGAACCATGGCAGGAAGTGCTGTTTGAGAAAATCCACATACATTATGGAGTTCATCTTTAGCGCCTTCAGGGATCCTAAAGGGGCCGACAATCTCTCTCCCCATGATTCCAGCCCAAAACATTACTCCACCTCCTCCTTGTTGGCGCTGTAGCCGTGTTTGCGTGGGGTGTCCATCAACCAGCCATCCTCCACTCCATTCATCTGGACCATCGAGCGCTGCACGGCACTCATCCGTGAACAAAACAGTTTTGAAATCAGTCTTCATGTAATGTTTGGCCCACTGGAGCCGTTTCTGCTTGTGTGAAGTGGATAGAGGAGGTCGACAGGATGGCGTATGCACAGCTGCAAACCTCTGAAGGACCCTGCATCTTGTTGTTCGGGGGACGTTGGAGGCACAAGCAGCTTCAAAAACTTGTCTGCTGCTATGACAAGGCTTTTTTGCCGCTGCTCTTTCAACCTGACGTAATTGCCTGTAGGAAAGAGTCCTCAATTTGCCCTTATCAGCACGCACACGTGTGTACTGTGAATCAGCTACATACTTCTTGATTGCCAAGACACTTCATCCTGATCATCGCACAATGTTGATTGTAGTCATGCCTTGACCTAAACACTCCACAATTTGTTGCTTCTCAGCAGCCGACACATCCTTTTTCTTTCCCATTTTGGCAGAAAATGTAGGCTGCTTAATAATGTGAGAGAGCCTTCTTAAGTAGTCTTGCCTTTCATTGGACACACCTGCCAAACTAATTAGCACAGGTGTCTGCAATTGCTTACAGTGATATAAAGAGCCCTGACACACATCACCATCAATGAGTTTAACTGACAAACAAACAAATTCTTCCCTTATCACTCCTAAACACTTTTTGCATAATAATTTGGAACGCGGTGTACATGTGCTTTTCCACAAAACACCAGTGGTTCACGTAGTGAATCTTACAGTTCTAACTTGCCAACCGTGGTCTGTATGGAATTGTTCAATAAAGGGCCCAAAATTAAGATAACATAGATGGGAGAGGTCTCTATGAATAGGAATTCCTAAGTATTTGATACCCTGTGAGGGCCAGGCAAAGGGAAAGTTGGACTGGATGGAATCCTATATGGATTTAGGGAGGGAGACATCGAGGGCCTCAGACTTCGCTGCATTGATTTTAAAATTTTACCATGTAACAAAGTGATCTATTTCAGCCATAACAGCAGGGATGGATATATGTGATTGAGTGATATATACTAGGACATCATCAGCAAATAGAGAGCACTTGTACTCGGTGCCTCCCACCTCAATCCACCTAATATTGGGGTTATGGCGAATTGATGAGAGCAGGTGCTCCGTCACTAGGATGTATAAGAGAGGGGACAGAGGGCATCCCTGCCTTGTCCCATTGGTGATTGTGAAAGGTGATGAAAATGTTCTGACGCACCCCCTGGGCCTTGGGACACCCGGAGCCGGACCCTTTTTGGTGGATGCTGGTGGTTGTAGTCTTCGTGGCGGCGATCCGATTCCGTGGCTCAGGGCGGTCAAACCAGTGGCGGAACTATTTATGTGGTTTTGATGTTTAAATGTACAACTACGCCACCCGTGGATTGCGGTCAGAGTGAACCGCCGCTACAGGGCAGACCGCTAAGGCTGGTGTTGTGGGTGCAGCAGAGCGTAGCATAACTCCCCACGGGAGGAGTATAGCCTCAGGGCAGTGTATGCGGAGGATGGGGGTGATGGTGCAGGGCAGCAGCAGTAACGACACGGAGTCAGTGATGCAGTTCAGGGCCTTTACTCACAGTTCTTATTATCCAGACCACGTCTGCAGGTAACGGCTGCCCACGTCGTACTGTGCTCACCAGGTGAGGGGCTCAGACAACTCCCAGATAACTTTGGAGCGCTTCACAGGACCCCCTTTGTGTGTCCTTTGTCTGGCCTTTCTTACCAACACTTCTGTCCGGCTGCCTCGGGCCTCCTCTTGGTAAACTTGGCGCCAGTTTCCCTGACCCTATGTGGTGCCTTCCTAGCGGGTGGAGCAAGGGGCTGCGCCACATAAAATGTCAGAGCCTCCGGTTTCTAGCTGAGGGTCGTTTCCTGCCTCCACTAGTTCGGGGACCGGTCTCCCCCTTTGGCCTGACCCCTCCACGCAGGTGGATTCGGGCGTGCGGTGGCGACTCGCCCGTCCGCACCCCTGGGATCCCTTCATTCCTCATTCCTGGAGCCTTCTCCGCTCCTCTTCCTTCCTTCTCCCTCTTGCAGGCCTGGGCCTCTGTTACTAGGCCCGCCTCCGGAGCAGAGCTCATTCAGAGCCCCTGCTCCCTGCCACTTCTGCTCAGACTTCTCTGCACTGAACTAAGATGATGCCCACCTTTTATACTCCCTTCTCAATGCACCCAGGAACTGCTTCCTCCCTGCTCCTGCACTGCAGGGTTCCCCTTCCTCAGTGTTCCCTCCCCCCACTCCAGCCAGGGACAGGGACTGTCGTGCCCATCTCAGGGGCATATTGGTCGCCCTGCCCCACGGCAATGTGGTGTAATGCATGCAGGTGTCGGGTCCTGATCCACACTCCATCCTTATCTGAGAGTGAGATATCACACCTCTGGGTGAGGTGCAATACGTCTGTAGCAACCGAGCCCTCGGTGCTACAGTTCCATTTATCTTCAGCCTAGGTGACGTATTGTGATACAGGGCCATGATTTTGGCTATAAAAGGGTCCCCTAGACCCCTACCCCAAGCTTTTTAAGAGAATCATATATGGCGTGCCAGGAGACTCTATGGAATGCTTTCTCAGCATCCAACGAGAGTATCTACTTACAAATTTTTAACTGCATCTAGCCCAGGAAATACTTTGTGCCTAGTAGCAGTGTCTGCTAGTCAGCGGATTATCCCGGCTGTTAAGCAAGCTACACCACCTGTAGTTTGGACACTTAATTTTTTCAAAGGAAATGCTTCGGGACCACGGGATACTCAGTGAAGAGCATCAGGAGGCACCCCAAGGCATAGGGGCTGGGACTGGCACTAGGATGCCTTGCGGTGGACAGCCGAGCTCGATCCTTATAAAAGCTTTTTAACTGCAGCAGCTTTAGTGGACGCTACTGGAGCTGGAATTACGCGGCTGCTGGCATGAGACTTGCCCTCCAATAGATCCTTGTAAATGGATTTAAAGTGTATTCATTCAAATTAGAGGGACAATTTAAATTAAAAAGCTTAGAGCTGCCTCCACCACAGGGGGGCTCTCTCGACCCACCAGCGGACAGGCACCAGTATTGGGAGAGGGGGGCTGGCCGTCAGGGTTCAGCGCGGCTCTGGCACAAACCCGGCGACACGGAGGTGGCACGGGCAGGAGCGGACTGGCCGTCTCGGCTTCTCACTTTTTGGATTTTAGAAGGGCATGACATGCCTATATCTGTGTCTCCCCCTCCTTTTACTCCTCCACCTCTTTTCTTTTCGCATGACTATATGTACTTGTCACTTTTCCATGTGTTAGTTGTGTCTTCTGAGCAGTTTGTCAGCTTTTGGACACCTTTGAAGGTGTTTTCTATGTGTTTCTATGTGTTTTTGTTTGCCTGCCATTGGTTTTAACGGTGTTCGAAGGTGTTCGATGAACAGTTCGACGAACAGTTCGGCGAACACACGGGTATTCGACGAACCGAACCGAACTCGAACACTACGGGGGTGGCTCAACACTAGTTATAACTTCTGTGAAGCACCTGGGGGTTCAATGTGCTCACCGCACATCTAGATAAGTTCCCTGAGGGGTCTAGTTTCCAAAATGGTGTCACTTGTTGGTGGTTTCCACTGTTTATGCACATTAGGGGCTCTCCAAACGCAACATGGCGTCCGCTAATTATTCAAGCAAATTTTACAATCAAAAAGTCAAATGGCGCTCCTTCCCTTCCGAACCCTGCCGTGTGCCCAAGCAGTGATTTTCCCCCACATATGGGGTATCTGCTTACTCAGGAGAAATTGCACAACAATCTGCATGGTGCAATTTCTCCTGTTACCCTTATGAAAATGCAAAAGTGGGGGCTGAAAAACATTTTTGTGGGAAAAATGTGAAAATTTTATTTTTACAGCTCAATGTTATAAACTTCTGTGAAGCACCAGGGGGTTCAAAGTGCTCACCACACATCTAGATAAGTTCCCTGAGGGGTCTAATTTCTAAAATTGTGTCATTTGTGGGTGGTTTACACTGTTTAGGCACATCAGGGGCTCTCCAAATGCAACATGGCATCCGCTAATTATTCAAGGAAATTTTACAATCAAAAAGTCAAATGGCGCTCCTTCCCTTCCGAACCCTGCCGTGCGCCCAAGCAGTGGTTTTCCCCCACATATGGGGTATCTGCTTACTCAGGAGAAATTGCACAAGAATCTGCATGGTGCAATTTCTCCTGTTACCCTTATAAAAATGCAAAAGTGGGGGCTGAAAAATATTTTTGTGGGAAAAATGTGAAAATTTTAGTTTTACGGCTCAATGTTATAACTTCTGTGAAGCACCTGGGGGTTCAAAGTGCTCACCACACATCTAGATAAGTTCCCTGAGGGGTCTATTTTCCAAAATGGTGTCACTTGTGGGGGGTTTCCACTGTTTAGACACATCAGGGGCTCTCCAAATGCAACATGGCGTCCGCTAATTATTCAAGCAAGTTTTACATTCTAAAAGTCAAATGGCTCTCCTTCCCTTCCGAACCCTGCCGTGCGCCCAAACAGTGTTTTTTCTCCACATATGGAGTATCTGTGTGCCCAGGGGAAAGTGAACAACAAATTTTGGGGTCTATTTTTTTCCTGTTACCCCTGCAAAAATAAAAAAAATGGATCTAAAGTAATATTTTTGTGAAAAAAGTTAAATATTCATTTTTTTCTTCCACATTACAAAAATTCCTGTGAAGCACCTGAAGGGTTAATAAACTTTTTAAATGTGGTTTTGAGCACCTTGAGGGGTGCAGTTTTTAGAATGGTGTCACTTTTGGGTATTTTCTGTCATAAAGACCCCTCAAAATGACTTCAAATGTGATGTGGTCCCTAAAAAATGTTTTTGTAAATTTTGTTGGAAAAATGAGAAATCGCTGGTCAACTTTTAACCCTTATAGCTCCCTAACAAAAAAAAATGTTGGTTACAAAATTGTGCTGATGTAAAGTAGACATGTGGGAAATGTTATTTATTAACTATTTTTTGTGACATATCTCTCTGGTTTAAGGGCATAAAAATCAAAATTTTGAAAATTGCAAAATTTTCAAAATTTTCACCAAATTTTCATTCTTTTCACAAATAAATGCAAGTGATATCGAAGAAATTTTGCCGCATTCATGAAGTATAATATGTCACGAACAATCAGTCTCAGAATCAGGGGGATCCATTAAAGCGTTCCAGAGTAATAACCTCATAAAGTGACAGTGGTCAGAATTGTAAAAATTGGCCTGGTCATTAACGTGCAAACCACCTTGGGTTGTAAAGGGGTTAAACTTGATTGTTTTACAAGTAGTATGGTATTCTTATGTGATCGTAAACTCATAATAGGTAGAATGTGTAATCCTTAGCTAACATTTCAACTAGCTTGTTTTATTAATGGGAAAGAAGAGAAAACATCGGTGCTAGTTCACAATTGTTATTTTACATTCAGGTGTTAAGTGATGTGGAGCACGAAGCTGTACACAAGAATATGTGTTTTCAGAGAAGCAGTTCGTTTTCTTCAACTCAAAAACAAGAACAAAAGGGAGAGGTTCTTTTGAAGGCATGGAGCTGCAATGCTTTACCTGAAGAAAAGGTATACAATGAAATTTTTGTGGCAAGAACTCACCAAAACATTCATTAGAGATTTCATCCAAGTTGATGTCATTGCATCACATATCACATGCATGTTGACAATCTCCCATTCCACCACATCCCGATGTGACCTATTAGAGATTTAGTGATGGTAAAGTACAAAGAATGCAATTCACACCAAGTTATAATGTAATTACAAATTAATATTAATTATAGATAACTTTGATTTGAGAGTAATTAGTAATTCTTAAAGGTTTTCAATCTAGGTGAGTGCCAAGTTCTTTTTTTTTTAATTTGTAGCATTAAACAGGGGGTCCTGTACCTAAAATGTCCTTTCTAACTATCTATCTTTACATCCTAACTAGTGTTGAGCGAACATGCTCGACACTGCTCGGTACTCGCCCGAGCATCACGCTACTCGGGATGTTCGGCGAGCACCGAGCATTTCCGGGTTACTCGGGCGGGAGCTCGGGTCTCCGCCCTGCATGTTTGGCGCTCTTTACAGAGCCAATGAACATGCAGGGATTGCCATCCAGTCACTGTAATGCTGCAGCCATGTTGGTTGTGGGCATTACAGTGATTGGCTGGCGCACAGCGTCACCTCGAGTACTTAAAACGGGGCGCCGCCATCTTGGACACAGTCGCTCCGGATTAGACAGTGTAGGGACAGCGCTGCTGATTTAGGGAGAGATATAAACTGCGAAATAGTTAGTGTAGGGTCTGTAAAGACTGCCAGAACAAACAAACAGTCCTTTTCAGGACTAATATCCATCCCAGGTACCAGGCAGGCAGGCTGTATAGGAGACACAGTGGTTATACCAGCAAATGCTGCATTACAGTCCTGTGTGCTCCTGTTGCTGAAATTGCTGGACTTAGCACCAGGTGTCGGGGGCCAGGAGAAATCCTTTTTTTTTATCTAAATCTTCCTTTTTTTTTTCCTCCTTCACACTGTACAAATACCCATCTTATTAACCTTTTGGTGTGTCCCCCCCGCCCCCCCCAAAAAAAGCGTGTCTCTGATTTTTCAGACACAAATATAACTGTTGAAAATAGTCTGGTGTAGGCTAGAGAAACAGAAGTGTTGTTTTGCACTTCCACGGTTCAAACCTCTGTATTATCCATTTTGGGCCATTTGTATCTAAAAAAAAAAACAGTTTGAGTGTGTCGCTCACTGTTCAGCCGCAAATATCTCTATTTAAAAAAGTGTGGTATACCCCAGTAAACAATAACTGTGGTTTTCCTCTTCCACGGTTCTAATCTACTCTTTATTACCCTTTTTCCATTGATAGTGCAAGTGTAAGCTATTTTACTTCATTTACAATGGGCAAGCCGCGTGGCAAGGGACGTGGAAGTGGACGTTCTGGTGATGGTTCGTGCAGAGGACGGGGCCGTGGCCAAGGTGAAAATGTGCCACAACCAACAGCCACATCTTCTCGCTCCCACTTCTTGACCGAATTACTAGGGAAGCACAGAACAACACCAGTATTGAGAACTGATCAGTGTGAACAGTTTATTAATTGGATAGCAGATAATACTTCCAGTTACCTGGGCACCACCACCTCCGGTCTGTCTTCCACACGGTCAACTCTTAGTAGCCGTGAGTCTCGACCACATACTCCTCCTCACCCTGATGCTCCTTCCTCCCACCATGCCGAGTGTCGTCAGACAGCAAGTGATCCCACACTTGGACACTCTGAAGAGCTGTTCACTGGTCCATTTCCATATTTGGGCCCCTCGCCTGATACGCTTGAAGTGGTGGAAGAGGAGATCCCATGTTGCGATGCCCAAATATTTGAACAGCCAGGGCCACAGGAAGTCGACGTTGGCAATCTGTCACAAGAGGTGGACGATGACGAGACACAATTGCCAGGAAGTGAGGAGGAGGATCGTGGTGCGCAAGTGGAAGAGGAGGAGGTGGTGGATGATCTAGTAACTGACCCAACGTGGAAGGAGGACATGCAGAGTGAGGCCAGCAGCACACAGGGGGAGGGAGGCAGAGTACCCCAACAGGTAGGAAGAAGCAGTGTGGTGGCTGCACACAGAAGGCAGGCAACCGTTCCCCGTAACACCAACACGAGGGACGTTGCCAGTACAGGCGGTAGGTCTTCCAGAGTCTGGAATTTTTTTAAAGACTCTGCTGATAGCCCCAAAAAGGCCATATGTTCCACTTGCCATGCCAGCATCAGCAGGGGTGACAAAACTACCAGCCTGACCACCACGAGCATGATCAGGCACATGGCAGCAAAGCACCCGACTTTGTGGGGCAAAACCCAGGGTCCACGACCAGTGTCAGCGGGTGTCACCACTGCTTCTTCCACTGTTGTGCGTGCAATAGAACCCCCTGTTGTGTGTGCAAGGCAATCCCCTGTCCATACTGCATGTAAAGATGCCCCCTCCTCTCAGTCTTCACTTGTTATGGCAGTTTCTCAAGAAACAGCATCAACGTCCACGTCCACGTCCCACCGCAGCGTTCAATTGTCCATATCCCAGACCTTTGAACGAAAGCGGAAATTCGCAGCTAACGCCCAACAGGCCACAGTCCTAAATTCGCACATTTCACGACTGCTTGCATTGGAAATGCTGCCTTTTAGGCTGGTGGAGACGGAATCCTTCCGCAATCTTATGGCGGTGGCCGTCCCTCGGTAATCGGTCCCAGCCGACACTATTTTGCCCGGTGTGCCATCCCCGCACTACACAAGCACGTGTCCCAAAGCATCTGCCGTGCCCTCAACAACGCAGTTACTGGGAGAGTCCACCTGACAACGGACACGTGGAAAAGTGCTTGTGGCCAGGGACGGTACATCTCTCTGACGGCACACTGGGTAAACATAGTGGAAGCCGGGACCCAGTCGGACCTTGGGACGGAACACATCCTCCCCACACCGAGGATTGCGGGCCCTATGTCAGTCAGAGTTGCCCCCACAGTGTACAGCTCCTGCGCATCCTCCTCCTCCTCCTCCTCCTCATGTTCGGCCTCCATCTCAGATATCACCATATCAGTTACAAGCTGGAAGCATTGCAGTACTGCCTCCGCCAAGCGGCAACAGGCTGTGCTGAAACTCATAAGCTTAGGTGATAAACCTCACACTGCTTGTGAGTTGTGGACAGCTGTGAAAGAGCAGGCAGATCTGTGGCTGAGACCGCTGAACCTACATCCCAGCATGGTCGTGTGTGACAATGGCCGTAACCTGGTGGCGGCTGTGAGGCGAGGTGAGATCACACACGTACCATGCCTGGCACATGTGCTTAACCTCGTGGTTCAGCGGTTTCTTAAATCGTACCCCGAGTTGCCAGATCTGCTCGTGAAAGTACGCCGCCTGTCAGCTCATTTTCACAAGTCGGCTACAGCTTCCGCTGCCCTTGCTGTGTTGCAGCAGCGTTTGCAGCTTCCGGCACACCGACTGGTGTGTGATGTCCCCACACGTTGGAACTCTACCCTCCACATGTGGCAAAGGATTTGTGAGCAGAAGAGAGCAGTTGTGGAGTACCAGCTGCAACAAGGCCGTCGATATTCAGGTCAGACTCCACACATAAGATCTCAGGAGTGGACCTGGATGTCTGACATATGTACCATCCTGACAAACTTTGAGGAGGCCACCAAGATGGTGAGTGGCGATGACGCCATCATTAGTGTCAGCATCCCACTTGTCTGTCTTTTGCAACGCTCTCTGCAGAGAATTAAAGAGGAGGCATTGCAGCCAGAGTATGATGAGATGGATCAAGAAGCCGTAGCGGGCGATTACACACAGCCCAGCCTCATCTCATCCCAAAGTGCATTGGGGGACAATGAGGGAGAGGAGGAGGAGGAGGAAGAACAGGAGCTGCTATCATGCGTTGTAGACGGTAGTACCTGTACAAGTGTCATACCGTCGGTTCAGCGTGGGTGGCCTGAGGACAGGGGGGGAGGAGGAAGAGGAGGAGGAGAAGAGCATGGTCAGTCGTCATCTTGGTGAGGATACGGAAATCTTGCCCGTTACCAGTCTGGCACGCATGGCTGACTTTATGTTACGTTGCCTTAACCGTGACCCTCGCATTGTCAAAATGTTGGGTGACAGTCATTACTGGTTGGTGACACTTGTAGACCCCTGCTACAAGGAGAACTTTCACTCTCTTATTCCTGAGGTGGAGAGGTCTACAAAAATGGGGCAATACCAGAAGGCCCTTGCTGCAGAACTCTTAAAAAAATTCCCATCTGAACACGCTTGCGGCAGAGGTCACAGTTCGTTGCCCAACCAAGGCGTACAGGCGAGAGAGATGCAACTCCAATCCAGCAGAGGCAGGGGAACACTGTCAACGTTCTGGGACAGTTTTCTGACACCCGCCCAGCTTACAGGCCCTGAGGCGCGGGGTACTCTCACAAGGAGTGGAAAGTTTCAAAAGATGGTGAGGGAGTACCTTGCCGATCGTACCAGCGTCCTCCGTGATTCCTCTGTGCCTTTTAATTATTGGGTATCCAAGCTGGACCCTTGGAATGAACTCGCTCTGTACGCCTTGGAGGTCCTGGCCTGCCCTGCCGCTAGCGTGTTATCGGAGCGTGTTTTTAGTGCCGCTGGGGGAATTATAACTGATATGCGCACTCGCCTGTCAACTGACAATGCTGACAAGCTGACCCTTATCAAAATGAACATTGCTGGATTGGGCCAGACTTCTCATCACCACCAAATGACAGCAGAGTAACATAAAGTCAAATCCACTTGTTATTTCGGGAGGTGTATTCACATGCACCGCTTCACACCCACACATGGGTATACGCTTCCTCGTTTCGGCTGTTTAATCTTCTTCTCCTTATCCTCAGCCTCCACCACCACTATACCACCAGGGTGCCAGCATTGCAAGTTCCTCCGTCCTTATTTTTGGCAGCTTTTGCCTGCAAGGCAAATACACCCACTCCCCAATAATGGGACTTATGTTTGTAATATGCTGTACTGCATGGCTCTTGTAAGGGGCATTGCAAGTTGCTCCGTCCTAATTTTTGGCAGCTTTTGCTGGGAAAGCATAAGCAAATACTATGGGATACCCACTCCCCAATAATGGGACTTATGTTTGTAATATGCTGTACTGCATGGCTCTTGTAAGGGGCATTGCAAGTTGCTCCGTCCTAATTTTTGGCAGCTTTTGCTGGGAAAGCATACGCAAATACTATGGGACACCCACTCCCCAATAATGGGACTTATGTTTGTAATATGCTGTACTGCATGGCTCTTGTAAGGGGCATTGCAAGTTGCTCCGTCCTAATTTTTGGCAGCTTTTGCTGGGAAAGCATAAGCAAATACTATGGGACACTCGCTCCCCAATAATGGGACTTATGTTTGTAACATGCTGTACTGCATGGCTCTTGAAAGGGGCGTTGCAAGTTGCTCCATCCTAATTTTTGGCAGCTTTTGCTGGGAAAGCATAAGCAAATACTATGGGACACCCACTCCCCAATAATGGAACTTATGTTTGTAATATGCTGTACTGCATGGCTCTTGTAAGGGGCATTGCAAGTTGCTCCGTCCTAATTTTTGGCAGCTTTTGCTGGGAAACATAAGCAAATACTATGGGACACCCACTCCCCAATAATGGGACTTATGTTTGTAATATGCTGTACTGCATGGCTCTTGTAAGGGGCATTGCAAGTTGCTCCGTCCTAATTTTTGGCAGCTTTTGCTGGTAAAGCATAAGCAAATACTATGGGACACCCACTCCGCAATAATGGGACTTATGTTTGTAATATGCTGTACTACATGTGACTCGCCCCCTGGGCCATGTGTACACGTGTGTGGGATACCCGGTGCCGGGTCTCTTGGGTCTGTAGTCTCTGTGGCGGTGACCCGGTCCCGTGGCTCAGGCTGGTCAAACCAGAGGCAGTCTTTCTTAGGTTTTGAGGTTAATTGTCCGACTGCGCCACTCGTGGATTGCGGTCAGGGAGTACCACCGCTGCGAGGCAGACCGCTGAGGCTTGTGTTGTGTGCGCAGCATAGAATGGGATAACTCCCCTCGGGAGGAGTATAGCCTCAGGGCAGTGAGTGTGGATGATGGGGGTGATGGTGCACGAGCGCAGCAGGAATGACTCAGAGTCTTTGCAGTGCAGTTCAGGGTCTTTACTGATGATTATAAGGTAGACCCTCCCGGGAGTACTGGCTAGCATAAGAGGCCTGGTCAGTCTGTGAGCAAGCAGGAGTTCCCCTGGCCAGGTGGAGTTGTAGGCCTCCCCGTCTGTCTGCACTCTTCCTGGCTACCTTGCTGTAAGCGGGTAGAAGTAGCCCACGTCCCTGAGTGTACCGTGTAGTGCTCACCCGTATGGCTGGTGACTTGGGGCCTTCTGTTAGCCTCCGCTCCACGACGGCGGTGCTGGTCCCTTGCTTGTGACTGAGCCTCCGGGCTTCTATGGCCAGAGGACCTGAGATCCCCTGCTGGCTGGTTTCTGCTGCTGGACAGCTTCGGACTCCTGTGTCCGGTTCCTATTGTTTTCTGCCAGGGCGAGCTCTGCTCAGCTTCCAGCCCCTGGTCTTTAGCTCCTAGCTCCTACAGAGCTCCTTGCTGTTACTTTCCCTTGCTCTCACTCTGACTCTGACTGTTCTCTGACTCACTCAACCCCGCCCCAGATCCAGTTTATAAGGGCAGAATTCTCCCCTCCCAGGATTGGGGCAGGAGGATGTTGCATGTTTAAGGGATCCTGACCAGGAAACCTCCCACTTGCTCTCCGACGTAATATCTCTATTACTGTGGTGACCAGACCCCTGGGGTGCCACACATGGCTCTTGTAAGGGGCATTGCAGTTCCTCATAATTTTTGGAAAGCCTTCCATTCACTGCTTAGGCCAACAGTGCACGGGAGACCCAGTTGCTATAAATGGAAAAAAAGGTTTAGTTAACGCCCTCTGACCTCCATGTCATTTCCAAGGGGCATTGGAGTGGCTCGAAATTTTTGGTAGGCATTGCACTCACTGTATGCCCTATAACTGTGTAGCTGAACCGCTCCTTTTGTTACAGAAACATATCCTACAAGACATATCTGGTTGACTGGCCTGAAATTGATGTGAATGGTCCCTGTTCCTCCTGCTCTTTCTTCTTTGCCACTACCTCATCCATCATTTATCACCTGAAGCTTTGTTTTAACGGGAGTCATAGAACTTGGATAGTAGCAGGAAAACATGCAGCAATCCTCGGAGGAGGTAGGATATGCGCCAAAACGCTGACCACCTCAGGCCTAGCCGCTACTACATACATGCGCTTGCATTACAACAAAACAAAGCAGATGCTAACTTCTATCATACTCATCATGCTCCTCACCTTGGCACTCTCAACTCCCCTGATGGAGAAGCCAGGGCCCACCGGAGGAGTCTGATAGTCCAGTGGGCTCGGCCAATGCTGCCCTAAAGCAGGCCAGGCTAAGAAAAGTGTGGGAAAGGTTACCGGGACAAATAGGGGTGGCTGGGGACCGAGTATGGCCACCCGGCCACCCCCTGGAGGCTGGGGAGCAAGCGGGGACACCCGGCCACCAGGCGGCTGGGGACTGAGTATGGATACCAGGCCGCCGACACAGCCATGGCATGGTGGCCAGATTCTGTCTCCACATGCCTAAAAGGCCCAATTTAAAGTGCAAGCAAGCAAGCAGTATGATATTGCAGCCTGGGGGTGGGTGGGTGGCAGGCTGCATACTTGCGCTTGCATTGCAAGGAATGGGAGAGGTACAATTGAACACTGCCCTGGGACAAGGACTTGAATGGGGATAGTTGCAAGTCTGCAACGACAGGTGCAAGGTGGGAGGCATCTTCGCATGTACCATGAACAGGGGTTTGGCATGCACACACTACAGCGGAATAGGCTCTCCTTCCCACTAAATGCACTGGGGAGGGCACAGGTAATGTTTTGGTATACGCGCTTAATCTTATGTATAAGGCACACCAGGACAAATATGGGCGGCTGGGGACTGAGTATGGATACCTCGCTGCCGAAGCAGCCATGAGGTAGTGGCCAGCTTCGGCCTCCTCCAAACTAAAAGGCCCCATTTCAAGTGCAAGCTAGCAGTATGGAATTGCAGTCTGGGGGTGGGTGGGTGGCAGGCTGCACACTTACACTTGCATTAAAAGAAAACATAGCAGATGCTAACTTCTGTCATCATCATCATGCTCCTCACCTTGGCACTCTCAACTCCACCGATGGAGAAGTCAGGGCCCACCAGAGGAGTCTGGTTCTCTGGTGGGCTCGTCCAATGCTGCCTAAAGCAGGCCGGGCTAAGAAAAGTGTTTGGGGGGATGTTCCAAGGAGAAATAGGGGCGGCTGGGGACCGTTTATGGACACCCGGCTGCCCCCAGGCGGCTGGGGACCGTGTGTGGACACCCGGCCGCGGGGCGGCTGGGGACCAAGTATGGACACCTGGCCGCCGGGCGGCTGGGGACTGAGTATGGATTCCAGGCCACCAACACAGCCATGGCGTGGTGGCCAGATTTCGCCTCCAAATGCCTAAAAGGCCCAATTTCAAGTTCAAGCAAGCAAGCAGTATGGTATTGCAGCCTGGGGTGGGTGGGTGGCAGGCTGCATACTTGAGCTTGCATTGCAAGGAATGGGGGAGGTACAATTGAACACTGCCCTGGGACTAGAACTTGCATGGGGATAGTTGCAAGTCTGCATCTTCTGATGCGGTAAGGATCACTTATGATGGGCACACTTTTAGACAGTGACCTGGGAGTCAGAGATGCTTCCAGGGGTCTTCCCCATGCTGTTCCCTTGTCTTTTCAGCACTTTATGCATGTGTCACACAGCACATGGCCAGATAAGGTTGTAAAATGTTAAAATGACATTTCACGGTGAATGCATTTGTCATAGTTGAAAGCAATACAAAAGTGCAAAAATGTATAAAAAATGCTACTTGTGAACATAGCCGAAGGTGTGGAGGAGTATTTTTGTTTTTGGTCATTTATTTTAACTTATACACAAGTCTTTACCCTGGAAAGGATGTTCCTTAACATATTTCACAGGAAAAAAGTTTCACTTTCGTTTTTGAACGTTTTATTGTGAGTCTGTTAAAGTGGCTTAATACCTCTGACCACGTTGTTGACAGCAGTGACCTGGGGGTCAGAAATGCTTCCTGGGGCGATCCCCATGCTGTCCCCATGTCATTTGAGCACTGTCACTATCGTTTTTGGCACTTGTTAGGCTTTTAAAAGACTGCCGGGGGTGCCACCGCAAAAATGCTCGAGTCTCCCATAGACTAACATTGGGCTCGTTGCTCGGGTCGAGCACCCGAGTATCACGGCGAGCTCGGCCCGAGCTTCGAGCACCCGAGCATTTTAGTGCTCGCTCAACACTAATCCTAACCACTTTGTAATTAGCTTTTTTTAAACACAATAACCTTCTCCCTCTCTAACCCTTAAATGTGTTTTTACTGAACTTCCTGTGACGTTACATTTGAGAGGCGTCTCAAACAGGACGTCAAAGGAGGCTGGGGCTGTACGCACTTCCCTGCAGCTTCTATCACCACTCCTTGAACAGGATGTCATTAGGGTGCCAATTTTTACCCATGTCCCCATGTGAAAATGTAAAATTTGGGGCTAAAACAACATTTTAGAGGTAAAAATGTAATTTTTTTTTTCACTGTCCAACGGTATAAAATTCTGTGACACACTCATGGTATCAATATGATCACTACACCCTTAGATTAATTAATTGAGAGGTGTAGTTTCTAATGGGGGTTCTGCTGCTCTGGAACCTTGGAGGCTCTTCCAGTGGGTCATGGCACCCGCAAACCATAACAGCCAAATCTGTACTATAACATGGCGCTCCTTCCCTTTTGAGCTTTCCACTGTGCCTGAAAAGTAGTTCCTGATTACAAGTAGGGTATTGGCATACTTAGGATAAATTGCACAACAAACTGTGTGGTCAATTTTTTCCCTTTAGCCCTTATAAAAATTGAAAATTTAGGGCGAAAGCAACATTTTAGCGGTAAAATGTAATTATTCTTTCTTCACTGCCCAATGATCTAAAATTCTGCAAGGCACATGTGGTGTCAACATGCTCACTGCACCCCTGGATGAATTTATTGGGGGGTGTAGTTTGTAAAATGGGCTCACTTTTGGGCAGGGACTCTGCCAATGTGACATAGCACTTTCAAACCATCCATCAAAATCTGAGCTCCAATATGGTGCAGCTTCCCTTCTGAGCTTTGCTCTGTGCCTCAAAAGTCATTTTCGGGCAAATATGGGGTATTAGCGTACTCAGGAGAAGTTGAGTTACAAATTGTACCATTTATTTTCTCCTATTATTCTTTTTGAAAATTAAAAACTCGGGGCCAACTCAACATTTTTGTGGAAGAAATGGTAATTTTCCATTTACTCAGTCCATTGTTACATAACTCTGTGAACCACCTGAGGGAATGCTCACTACACTCCTAGATTAATACCTCATGAGGTGTAGTTTCCAAAATGGGGACACTTGTGGAAGTTTCTGTAGTTTTGGCATGTCAGGAGCTCTTCAAATGTGACATGGCAATAGCTATCTATTTCAGTCAAAATTGCACTCCACGATTCAATTGGTACTCCTCTTCTTCTGAGCCCTGCCTACGCCCAAACAGTAGTTTTCCACCACATATGGCATACCAGTGTACTCAAGAGAAATTGCACAACAAATTGTACCATCCATTTTCATCTGACAGCCTTGTAAAAATGAAAAATTTGGGTCTGAAGCAACATTTTTTGTGGGAAAAATTTATTTTTTAATTTTCACAGCTCAACATTACAAAAACTTCTATCAAGCACATGAGGTTTAAGGTGCGCACCACACCTCTAGATAAGTTACTTAAGGGGTATAGTTTCCTAAATGGGGTCACTTGTAGGGGGTTTCCACTGTTTAGACACATCAGGAGCTCTGCAAATGTGACATGGCATCTGCTATCTTTTCCAGACAAATTTGCTTTGTAAAAGTCAAATGGTGCTTCTTTGTTTTCCCAGCCCTGCTGTGAGTCCAGTCAGTAGTTTTCCACCAATTATAGGGTATCAGCGTACATTTTCTACATTACCCTTCTGAAAATGCAAAATT
Source organism: Phyllobates terribilis (assembly GCF_046119375.1). NCBI lineage: Eukaryota > Metazoa > Chordata > Amphibia > Anura > Dendrobatidae > Phyllobates > Phyllobates terribilis. The sequence goes on from NW_027362761.1 coordinate 842,737,882, forward strand.
TGGGGCTAAAGCAACATTTTTGTGGAAATAAGTAAAATTTTCATTTTTTTTCTTCCACATTTCTTCTACCTTTTCTTCCACATTCCTGTGAAGCACCTGAAGGGTTAATAAACTTATTGAATGTGGTTTTAAGCACTTTCAAGGGTGCAGTTATTAAAATGGTGTAACTTTTGGGTATCTTCTGTCATTTAGGCCCCTCAAAGTCACTTCAAATGTGATATGGTCCTTAAAAGAATTGGTTTTGTACATTTTGTTGGAAAAATTAGAAATTTCTGATAATAATAATATTTTTTTTATTTCTATAGCACCAACATATTCTGCAGCACTTGACATTTTAGAGGGGAGTTATACAGACAATAAAGACATTAAAGAATAACACATAACTCAGATACCAAAAGGAGTGAGGGCCCTGCTCACAAGCTTACAATCTCTGATAAACTTTTAACCCTTCTACCTTCTTAACCAAAAAAATTCAAAAATTATGCTGATGTGAAGCAGACATGTGGCAAATGTTATATATTAACTATTTTGTGTGATATAACTATCTGGTTTAACGGCATACAAACTAAAAGTTTGAAAATTGTGACATTTTCAAAATTTTTGCCCAAATTCTAATATTTTCACAAATAATGCAAAAAAATATCCATCTGAATTTTACCAATAACATAAAGCACAATGTGTCATGAAAAAACAATCTCAGAATCACTGGGATATATAGAAGCATTCCAGAGTTATTAACTTATAAAATGACACAGGTCAGAATTGTAAAATTTGCCCTGGTCAGGAAGGTGAAAACAGGCTCAAGGTGAAGGGGGTTAAATAGAATCTATCACCAGCTTTTTGCTATCCCATCTGAGAGCAGTTTAATGTAGGGGCAGAGACCCTGAACAACAATGTGTCACTTACTGAGCTGCTTGCTGTCATTTTGATTAAATCACTGTTTTCCCTGTTGTAGATTTACCAGTTCTGTGAATGCTGAGCTCTGTATATCCCCACTCACACCATTGATTGACAGCTTTCGGCCCATGCACAGTGTACACAAAAAGTTGCCAATCAGTGGTGAGGGTTGGGTTATAAAGAGCTCATGAATATGGAGGATTACATAGTAGCAGATTTACTAGTCCTTTATTGATAATCTGATTCTGATAAAACAATGATTTTATGAAAGCTACATTAAGGTTTGGTAAAAACACATAAAGTACCTTCAAGCAGAATTAATTCATAATTTGTTAATGGTTTCCTTAATCAAAACAGTTTCCCAACTCCATGTTTTTATACCTTCCCAATCCTAAAACGCCCAAAACATTAGACAAATATCACTGAACCAGATTGATTTTTTTTGCAGAACAGAATGTGTTTGAGGCTGTCTATGCTTTCCTATAATGGCAGATGGCAGGAATAAAGTAGAATCAGCATGTTCCACCCTAACATGACCATTCCTTTGTACTCAATGGAACTAAGTTACTGCCAGAGGTGCCTGTCAGTAGCTTATTCTCCTTTTCTTACTGAGAGAACATGGGAATGAGCATGAGCATGATTATGTACAGTTTGAAGGATCAAGAATAGAGATGAGCGGTGTTCGACTCGAACTGTTCACCAATCTCAAATTCGAGCTGTTTTGGGCGGTGTTCGAGCCGTTCGGCAAACACGAACAATTTGAAAAAAATTCGGCTGTTCGAGGTTATGTTCGATAACTGTTCGTGCACCTAAATCATAACTGGATTTTTTCTCAGTAATGCTGAAAATTAATGTTAATACGCAGTTTGAGTGTACAGCGGGGCGGGGGGAGGGGCAGGGGATGGATCTCTTCAGAAATAATGAAGATCTCCATTTTTTTTTCTCTTTCCCGCATTTACAGTGGGGAGGTGCAATTTGTCAGCCTATCAGCAGCGCACACACGGAGCGAACTGCTTTTTTTCACACAAGCAAGGGCATGTGTCATTGGCAGTGTATATCACATGTCCTTGCCCTATAAGACCCAGCCATTTTCCCCGTCGCCACCATTTTCTCACTGCTGCAGCTGAGTGTTAGACGGCACCGCTGTTGCTGTGTGCGCTATACTTTGTTAATTTCAAGCCAATTTTCGCACAAATCTACAGATAGCTTGGGAGTAGGGAATAGTTGTGATTGCAGTACTTTTAAGGACTAGGTTACATCATTTCCTACGACTTTTATCAGGCCGGTCTGTGCTCTTAAATAGATAGGTTGGGAGTAAAGACTAATTGTAATTGCAGTCCTTTTCAGGGCTAGGTAGTTCCTATCACTTTTTGCCAGGCAGGTCTGTGCCAGTGCTGTGCAAGTTTTTTTCACAGCATTTGACTAAATCTAGTAAAGCAAATCCTTTTTGTCTTCTTGCAGTGTGTGTTAGTCAGTGGAGAAGCCTATCTGTGTTGCAAGCTACACCACCTGTGTATAGAATACAAATTTTTTTACTGCACCTAGTGAAGTAAAACCTTTTGGGCATAGCATCATTCTATTAGTCCATCTATACTAACCTCCACCAGGTTGCAAATTCAATATAATTTTTATCTGCATCTAGCTCTGAAAAAATATTTTGGCTTGTAGCAGTGTGTGGGACTTGTTCTATTAGTCCATCTATAGTAACCTCCACCAGGTTGCAAATTCAATATAATTTTTATCTGTATCTAGCTCTGAAAAAATATTTTGGCTTGTAGCAGTGTGTGTGACTGGTTCTATTAGTCCATCTATACTAACCTCCACCAGGTTGCAAATTCAATATAATTTTTATCTGCATCTAGCTCTGAAAAAATATTTCGGCTTGTGGCAGTTTGTGGGACTTGTTCTATTAGTCCATCTATACTAACCTCCACCAGGTTGAAAATTCAATATAATTTTTTTCTGCATCTAGCTCTGAAAAAATATTTTGGCTTGTAGCAGTGTGTGAGACTTGTTCTATTAGTCCATCTATACTAACCTCCACCAGGTTGCAAATTCAATATAATTTTTATCTGCATCTAGCTCTGAAAAAATATTTGGGCTTCGGCTTGTAGCAGTGTGTGGGACTTGTTTTATTAGTCCATCTATACTAACCTCCACCAGGTTGTAAATTCAATATAATTTTTATCTGCATCTAGCTCTGAAAAAATATTTTGGCTTGTAGCAGTGTGTGTGACTTGTTCTATTAGTCCATCTATACTAACCTCCACCAGGTTGCAAATTCAATATAATTTTTATCTGCATCTAGCTCTGAAAAAATATTTCGGCTTGTAGCAGTGTGTGGGGCTTGTTCTATTAGTCCATCTATACTAACCTCCACCAGGTTGCAAATTCAATATAATTTTTATCTGCATCTAGCTCTGAAAAAATATTTCGGCTTGTAGCAGTGTGTGGGACTTGTTCTATTAGTCCATCTATACTAACCTCCACCAGGTTGCAAATTCAATATGATTTTTATCTGCATCTAGCTCTGAAAAAATATTTCGGCTTGTAGCAGTGTGTGGGACTTGTTCTATTAGTCCATCTATACTAACCTCCACCAGGTTGCAAATTCAATATAATTTTTATCTGCATCTAGCTCTGAAAAAATATTTCAGCTTGTAGCAGTGTGTGGGACTTGTTCTATTAGTCCATCTATACTAACCTCCACCAGGTTGCAAATTCAATATAATTTTTATCTGCATCTAGCTCTGAAAAAATATTTTGGCTTGTAGCAGTGTGTGGGACTTGTTCTATTAGTCCATCTATACTAACCTCCACCAGGTTGCAAATTCAATATAATTTTTATCTGCATCTAGTTCTGAAAAAATATTTCGGCTTCGGCTTGTAGCAGTGTGTGGGACTTGTTCTATTAGTCCATCTATACTAACCTCCACCAGGTTGCAAATTCAATATAATTTTTTTCTGCATCTAGCTCTGAAAAAATATTTCGGCTTGTAGCAGTGTGTGAGACTTGTTCTATTAGTCCATCTATACTAACCTCCACCAGGTTGCAAATTCAATATAATTTTTATCTGCATCTAGCTCTGAAAAAATATTTCAGCTTGTAGCAGTGTGTGGGACTTGTTCTATTAGTCCATCTATAATAACCTCCACCAGGTTGCAAATTCAATATAATTTTTATCTGCATCTAGCTCTGAAAAAATATTTTGGCTTGTAGCAGTGTGTGGGACTTGTTCTATTAGTCCATCTATACTAACCTCCACTAGGTTGCAAATTCAATATAATTTTTATCTGCATCTAGCTCTGAAAAAATATTTCAGCTTGTAGCAGTGTGTGGGACTTGTTCTATTAGTCCATCTATACTAACCTCCACCAGGTTGCAAATTCAATATAATTTTTATCTGCATCTAGCTCTGAAAAAATATTTCGGCTTGTAGCAGTGTGTGGGACTTGTTCTATTAGTCCATCTATACTAACCTCCACCAGGTTGCAAATTCAATATATTTTTTATCTGCATCTAGCTCTGAAAAAATATTTTGGCTTGAAGCAGTGTGTGGGACTTGTTCTATTAGTCCATCTATACTAACCTCCACCAGGTTGCAAATTCAATATAATTTTTATCTGCATCTAGCTCTGAAAAAATATTTCGGCTTCGGCTTGTAGCAGTGTGTGGGACTTGTTCTATTAGTCCATCTATACTAACCTCCACCAGGTTGCAAATTCAATATAATTTTTTTCTGCATCTAGCTCTGAAAAAATATTTCGGCTTGTAGCAGTGTGTGAGACTTGTTCTATTAGTCCATCTATACTAACCTCCACCAGGTTGCAAATTCAATATAATTTTTATCTGCATCTAGCTCTGAAAAAATATTTCGGCTTGTAGCAGTGTGTGGGACTTGTTCTATTAGTCCATCTATACTAACCTCCACCAGGTTGCAAATTCAATATAATTTTTATCTGCATCTAGCTCTGAAAAAATATTTCGGCTTGTAGCAGTGTGTGGGACTTGTTCTATTAGTCCATCTATACTAACCTCCACCAGGTTGCAAATTCAATATAATTTTTATCTGCATCTAGCTCTGAAAAAATATTTCGGCTTGTAGCAGTGTGTGGGACTTGTTCTATTAGTCCATCTATACTAACCTCCACCAGGTTGCAAATTCAATATAATTTTTTTCTGCATCTAGCTCTGAAAAAATATTTGGGCTTGTAGCAGTGTGTATTGCTCATTGTATTAGGCCTTCTATACCAAGCTCCACCGGCTTTGAAATTAATAATAATTTTTAGCTGCATCTAGCCCTGAAAATAATTTTTCTTCCCAATAGTGGTAGCAATAGAAATATGGGGCGCGCGCCTGGCTACCAAAAATATATGCTTCATAACAAAAAACACCAGCCTAGCGCACTGCATTAATAAGATGGCATCATCGTCTCTCCCAGTGCTATGCCTACTACGCCGGCTAGCATTCCTGTGCCTAAAACACAATGTATGGGTCCGCGCTAGCCACGATGCTGAGGGGTCTAAAGCTGCTGCTAACGCTTTATCACAATTCAATTGGCAGATTTTCACAGAGCTCTTCCCCAACTCCCACCCATCGGGCAACAGTTGCCCACCCTACCTATGGGATCTAGTGGCGAATAGTTGATGCCATTAATCAGAGCGTCAGTTGCCCCGTCGACGTGGCAAGCATAAGGTAAGGCATGGGAAGAGTGGACTCGACTAGTAGCAGGCAGACGGGTTGACCAATGTGAACAAGCCAGATCACAAGTCACCATAGAATTTCTCCACCAGCTAATGATGAGGGGCATATCAGGGGCGTCAGCGCAGCGGTGTCTGACCGGAGTAGCATTTCACTTCCAACTACTGAATTGGGGAGATGTGACAAAGATTCATCATCAGACAATCCATAAAAGGGTGGAAAAGGGGTCAGCCAAGTCAGGAGTGTAGACGTCCCGTCCCGTGTCACTAAAACTGATTTCTCACATCATATCCCTAACACCATTAACATGACACTCACAATTTGAAGCAACACTACTGTCTACTGCATTTGCGATCGCCTTCTTCGGGGCGCTATGCATAAGCGAATTAGTCCCTCAATCCAAAATTACCACCAGTGGAGGCTTATTACACCAGGACGTAGTCATAGTCAATAATGCAATACGTCTACGTATACGCCAATCGAAAACGGTTCCAGCGGGCAGGGGCACTTGGGTACTTCTACAACCCACAAACGGTACACTGAGTCGGGTAACAATAGTAAAAACATATATAACCATCAGATCACAAAGTAATTTCTTTCTATCACACATTGATGGAACGCCATTATCAAGATACCAGTTCCAAGCTATATTTAATAAATGCATAACATCGGCAGGGAACCACCCCAAAGATTACGGGACACACTCATTCCGCATAGGCGCGGCCACGGAAGCAGCAAGAGCAGGACTGTCAGAAACGGAAGTTCAGAGGATAGGGAGATGGCGATCCACGTGTTTGGCGAGATACATAAGACCGGACTTGTTATCCTAATGTGGTTTGTTTCTTTTACAGGTGACGCTAAGCCAACAGTGTGGGTGATAGGCCACTCGTATATATATTGGGCAGAAAAAAGGGCGAAAGTCCTCCCAGGCGGGAGGAAATTAGAGTTTCATAACACATATTTAAACTGGAGAGGTATTAGAGGCCTGCTATAGCCACAGGTACTAATGGAGGTAATCAAGGTAGGGAGAGAGGCAAGAGGTCTGGTCATCTTAGTTATACAGGCCGGGGGAAACAACCTAGGTCATCACAAGAGCGCATAACTAATGGCAATAATGAAACTAGACACTGAGCGCTTCAGAGAATTTTTCACAAAACTAACTATAGTATGGTCAGAGATTGTGCCGATAGCGGTATGGCAAGGTGCACGAGACATCGCGGCCATCGAACGGACAAGGCGGTTAATAAATATTCGGATGGCAAAATTTAGAAGAGACAGAGGCGGTGTAGTGATACGACACCGACAACTGGAAGGAGATAAAGCAGGCCTCATACGGCCCGACGGTGTTCACTTAATGGATATTGGACTGGACATATTCCTGTCAGGACTCCAGGACAAAGTGGAACAAGCGTTAAGAGTGATGGGTGGGGGTCAGAGTCCTGCATGCGAGTACGCAGGATCCTCCGTGGCCTGGAAATAGAAAGGACATGTTGGAGAGTTACACATGTTGGCCAACTTGCCGGAGTGGAGACCCAGGCCATGCTGCAACAAGCTGAATTATTTTAGAAATAAAATGCCTTTCTAATGGAATGAGTATAAAGAGTTAATAAAGCTGTGACCGATCCTCACCCATCCAGTTGTAAGAGTTACATTATTGTATTGTCAAGGAAAGGGGGACGGTAGGGGGGCTGAGCGTCTGGGTTTGGTTGGGGGTCCCCACAGTCTGCCTAGGCTAGATGCATTTAAAAATTCTTATTAGATACACAGGCGGTGCAGCTTGCTTCGCAGCTGGGCTACTACGCCCAAAGTATTGCCTAGGCTAGATGCAGTTAAAAATTCTACGCTGACTAGCAGACACTGAAGCTTTGGAGCAGACCTCTGAGTAAACAGCTCTTCAGACTCAACCATCTGTGTTACCCCAAGCCATAGTGTATGTAGTTTCTTACAGTTAAAAGTGGGGGGGGAGCGACCCAACCCACCTGAAATTGACGATGCCAACGTCACGTAAGACACAGCAAGGGGACTCCAAAAAGAGTCTCCATTTTTTCCCAAAATTGTGGCACAGACACTTAACCCTAGAACGCATACCTGGGGCCTCGCAGGCCCGCCCTGTTAATTGTTTTCTATTTTCTGCAAGATTACTTTAGTTAGAATTTTGAAACTCTAGGTATTCTTCATGTATATAGTTGTTTGTCATTTGAGTTTGAGTTATTCCATGTTATTTGCACACGGGCCTAAAAGGTCCCAGGTATGTGAAAGTGTAGATTTTTATGGTCATGCGTTCTAGGGTTAAGTGGCATCAATTGCCCCACAGTTGCTTAAAACGGTTGGTGAGGTGATTTTACCAAATCCTCAAGCTTTTAGTCTCCCTATGATGACACAGGGGTAGAAAAGTCCTTGCGAATCCATGATTTGTTCATCTTTATGAACGTGAGTATGTCTATATTCTCAGTGGACAGCCGCGTGCGCTTATCTGTCAGCACACCACCAGCAGTGCTGAACACACAATCCGAGAGAACGCTGGCTGCAGGGCATGACAAGATCTCCAAGGCATGAGTGGCGAGCTCCGGCCATTTTTCCAGATTGGAATCCCAAAATGAGCAAGGGTCCAGTGACACAGTCATGGCTTCGATGTTCACTTGGAGATACTCCTGTACCATCCTCTCTAGGCGTTGACTATGTGTCAGACTTCTTGTCTCCTGTGGTCTTGCAAAGGATGGTCTAAAAAATTGGTGAAACGATTCCACAAAATTGCTGTTACCAGTAGTGTTGAGCCACCCCCGTAGTGTTCGGGTTCGGTTCGGTTCGTCGAACACCGGGATGTTCGAGGAACTGTTCGTCGAACTGTTCGTCGAACACCTTAGAACACCGTCGAACACCGTTAAAACCAATGGCAGGCAAACAAAAACACATAGAAACACATAGAAAACACCTTCAAAGGTGTCCAAAAGCTGGCAAACTGCTCAGAAGACACTCTCTTTAAAAAAGCCGGCCGGCAAATTCAGCAGCGGCATACACCGGTACCCGACAATTTAGACAAGAAGGAATAGAGCTTCACACATAGATTAGATAGATAGAAACATGTCAGTCACATATATAATAAGTACAGTGACAGTGTTGCTTACTGTACTTGTCATTAAGTGTAAAGGATTTATTTAAAAAAATAATAGTGTTTTCATGCACCGTCTCTTTAAAAAAGCCGGCCGGCAATTCAGCATCTGTACCCGACAATTTAGAACAGAAAGATAGAGCATCACACATAGATTAGATAGATGGAAACATGTCAGTCATATATATATAATAAGTACAGTGATAGTGTTGGTTACTGTACTTGTCATTTAGTGTTAAAATAAAGGATTTATTTAAAAAAAAATTTGCGTGGGGTTCCCCGTAATTTTAGTCTCTAGCGGAGGTTAAGCAGATGGCTGGGGCAGATGTTTGAAGCCTGGGAAGGGGGTAATACCCATGGAGCTTCCCAGGCTACTAATATCAGCCCCCAGCTGAATACCTAGCCTTTACTAGCTATTAAAATGGGGGACCCCCCCAAAAAAATGACGTGGGGTCCCCCTTATTTTAATAGCTAGCAAAGGCTAGGCAGACAGCTGGGGGCTGATATTAATAGCTCAGGAAGGGTGCCATGAATATTGGCCCCCTCCCAGGCTAGAAACACCAGCCGTCAGCCGCCCCAGAAATGGCGCATCCACTATATTTGTGTCCAGCCAGGTACAGCAGGCAGGAACGGGCTGCCCCCAACCACCAGCTGCCTATTTGTACCTGGCCGGACACAACAATATAGGGAAGCCCTTTTTTTTTTAAATTATTTCATGAAATAATTTAAAGAAAATTGACGTGGGGCTTCGCCCTGTTTTTGTGTCCAGCCAGGTACAACTAGGCAGCTGGGGGCTGGAATCCGCAGCGCAGGGAGGCCCAAGCTTTCTGGGCCACCCCCGCTGCAAATTGCAGTCCGCAGCCACCCCGGAAAATGGCGCGTTCATAGAAGCACCATCTTCTGGCGCTGTACCCAACTCATCCAGGGCCCTGATGCGGTGGCTCACTGGGTAATAAAGGGGTTAGGGCCAGCTTGGCATTATCAGCTGGCCCTAAGCCCAAAATTCATGGGGTCACGCCAATATTAGACATAACCACCATGAATTTCTAGTAAAGTATTTAAAAAAAACACAACACCCAGAATAAAGTCCTTTAATTGAAATAAACACACAATTCATTATTGTTCTAAATTAAACCATACTTACCGTCACGCCCATTCCAGCTGAAGCCAACGATCTCCTGAAATAAAAGAAAAATAATAAAGCAACATCATCCTTACCTTTCCATGGTTCCCATGACAGCTTCAGCTCTGCAACATCGAGATGACAGGCTGGACCGCAGCAGAACGCTGCCATCCAGTCTGTCATCCCGCAGACACTGAGAAGCGCAGGCTTGCTTGCGCTCCACAGTGTCTCTCTGTGAGGGCATCCAGATGAGCCGAGTTAATGTCCAATGAACTCGGCTCACCTCATGCACGTCACTGACAGCGTGGGAAAATTCTCATGCACTCAGCGCTTCAGCGTGGGAGAATTCTCACGCTGAAGCGCTGAGTGCAGGAGAATTTTCCCACGCTAACAGTGATGTGCATGAGGTGAGCTGAGTTCATTGGACATGAGCTCACCTCATGCACGTCACTGACAGCGTGGGAGAATTCTCCTGCACTCAGCGCTTCAGCGTGAGAATTTTCCCACGCTGTCAGTGACGTGCATGAGGTGAGCCGAGTTCATTGGACATGAACTTGGCTCATCTGGATACCGTCACAGAGAGACGCTGAGGAGCGCAAGCAAGCCTGCGCTTCTTAGTGTCTGCGGGATGACAGGCTGGATGGCAGCTTTCTGCTGCGGTCCAGCCTGTCATCTCGATGTAGCAGAGCTGAAGCTGTCGTGGGAACCATGGAAAGGTAAGGATTATGTTGCTTTATTATTTTTCTTTTATTGCAGGGGATCGTTGGCTTCAGGTGGAATGGGCGTGATTGTAAGTATGGTTTAATTTAGAACAATAAAGAATTGTGTCTTTATTTCAATTAAAGGACTTTATTCTGGGTGTTTGTGGTTTTTTTTAACTTTGGCTATGGGGTTAGTAATGGGGGTGTCTTATAGACGCCTCTCCATTACTAACCTGGGCTTGATGTCAGCTGGCATTATAAGCTGACATCAACCCCAGCCCTATTACCCCACTGCCACCGCTACAGGGCAGTGGGAAGAGCGAGGCTAAGTGCCAGAATTGGCGCATCCTATGGATGTGCCATTTCTGGGGCGGCTGACGGCTGGTGTTTCTAGCCTGGGAGGGGGCCAATATTCATGGCACCCTTCCTGGGCTATTAATATCAGCCCCCAGCTGTCTGCCTAGCCTTTGCTAGCTATTAAAATAGGGGGGACCCCACGTCAATTTTTTGGGGGGTCCCCCATTTTAATAGCTAGTAAAGGCTAGGCATTCAGCTGGGGGCTGATATTAGTAGCCTGGGAAGCTCCGTGGGTATTACCCCTTCCGAGGCTTCAAACATCTGCCCCAGCTGTCTGCTTAACCTCCGCTAGAGCCTAAAATTATGGGGAACCCCACGCCAATTTTTTTTTAAATAAATCCTTTATTTTAACACTAAATGACAAGTACAGTAATCAACAATGTCACTGTACTTCATATATATGTGACTGACATGTTTCTATCTATCTAATCTATGTGTGATTCTCTATTCCTTCCATTCTAAATTGTCGGGTACCGCTGCTGAATTGCCGGCCGGCTTTTTTAAAGAGACGGTGAATGAAAACACTAATATTTTTTTTAATAAATCCTTTACACTAAATGGCAAGTACAGTAATTAACACTGTCACTGTACTTCTTATATATGTGACTGACATTTTTCTATCTATCTAATCTATGTGTGATGCTCTATTCTTTCGGTTCTAAATTGTCGGGTACCGGTGTATGCCGCTGCTGAATTGCCGGCTTTTCATGTTTCACTGTGAGCACAGTTCCCATCGATTTGGGCAATCACTTTAATGCCACAACCACCATGGCTGTGGCATTACAGTGAGTGGCAGACAATCCCTGCATGATTGGTGCTCTAAATAGCGCCAGACATGCAGGACACGCTTTTGGTGCACGAACAGTTATCGAACATAACCTCGAACAGCCAAATTTTTTGAAAATCATTCGGGTTCGTCGAACAACTCGAACACCGCCCAAAACAGCTCGAATTTGAGATTGGCGAACAGTTCTAGTCGAACACCGCTCATCTCTAGTTACCAGCAGATACTGTGTTACTGTTACGGTTTGAGTGATGAAGACTCGACAGTCCCACGGTTGGCAAGTTACAACTGTGAGATTCACTACGTGCACCACTGGTGTTTTGTGGAAAAGCACATGTAAGATTCTACAACAGCGTCTGCAGATACTCCTGCATGCCTGAATCCCTTTCTATGGCAGGAATTATTTCGGCAAATTTATTTTTGTACCGGGGATCTAAGAGTGTGGCAACCCAGTAGTCAGGATTACTTCGAATTCTGACAATCCAAGGGTCATGTTGCAGGTAGTGCAGCAAGAAGGCACTCATGTGTCTTGCGCATCCAGGAGGACCAAGTCCTTGTTGTGTTGGTAGCGAGGTAAGAATCATGCTTCCTTCCTCTGCCCTCTCCCCCCAACCTCGCACAACAGAAATGTGATCAAGGTCTCCCTCATCTGATGAGTCTTACATGCCCATCGCCAGTTCGTCCTCCACTTCTTCCTCGGCTCCTGCACCTTCCTCAACAGTTTGGCTGCTACCATGCGCCCTGGTTAATCCCTCTCCCCCACCCTCCCATGCCTGCTGCCTTGGTTCTGCCGACCGTCTGGACCTTGGAGATGTTATCCCTTCCGCATACGACTCCTCCTCTACTTCCTCCACCTCCTCTTGTCCCACCACCTGACTCTGAATTCTGTTTAATGTGTGCTCCAGCATGTAAATCACCGGAATAGTCATGCTGATAATGGCATCGTCGTCAGCACTAAACATCTTCGTCGCCATTTCAAAACTGTGCAGAAGGGTGTGTGGCGCCCCTGAGGGTTCAGTCGCCACAGAGTTACTGCATCTCACCCAGAGGTGTGGTATCTCACCCTCAGGTAAGGAAAGAGTATGGCTCGGGACCCTAACACCTGCATCCAACACATACCCGCAGTGGGGGTAGGGCGAGATTGCTCCTAAGGGAGAGCACAGTCCCAGGTCCCTAGCTGGCGGGAGGGTCCTATGTAGTGGGTGCTTAGGGGAGCAGCTTAGGGGAGCACATGACAGGGAGAGTATAAATAGGAAGCCATCTTAGAAAGAGCAAGCCAGTCAGAGGAGGAGAAGTGACAGGAGCAGAGGCTCTGCATGAGCTCTGCTCCGGAGGCGGGCCTAGCCTGGGAGGCCCAGGACTGAAGGAGAGAAGAGAGGAGTGGGAGCAGGAAGGCTCCAGAAACTGAAGGGACCCTAGGGGTACGGGCCGCGCAGAAGGCCACCCGTACACCCGCTGTTACCAGGAGGTAGAGGAGTCAGGCCAGATAAGGGGAACCGGTCCCTCAACTAGTGGAGAAACAGCAAGGCTCAACTAGAAACCGGAGGCTGCAGCATTTCATGTACTGCAGGCCAAAGTCCACACCAGTATCACTAAGAAGGTAGCCACATAGGACCCAGGGGACGGAACACACGTCGCCCACCAAGGCCCGAGGATACCGGATAGAAGTGTCACTGGGTGTGAGGTGCAGGGAGAAGGCCAGAGAAAGGACACACAGAAGGGGGTCCTGCTAAGTACTCCGGAGCTATTTGGGGGTGGACTGAGCCCCTCACTGATTACGCACAGCACGACGGGGGAGATTGCTCTGGTACCTGTAATCTGGACTGCAACAACTGTGAGTAAAGATCTTGGGACTGCATCACACGGACCCTGTGTTCATTACTGACTCCCTGCACTACAACCACCATCATCCACCCACACTGCCCTGAAGCTACACTCTTCCTGTGGGGAGTAATAATACCATTGCTGCAAAACCACCAGCTTCAGAGGACTGTTCCGCAGCAGCGGCCCCTTTGTCCGCACTCCACAGGTGGCATAGTCGGACATTATAAAACCCATATATACAAATTACCCTTGGATTGACCGCCCTGGGTCTCTTTATATCTTTAAAAATGTAACTCCAGTATGTTAAGGTTAGGGCGAACAACACGGACCAAAGGTGATGGTGCAGCGGAGTTGCTCTTGATGGATGACTCAAGATTCAGCAAGGATAAGGACAGGATGACAGCATGGTATGAAGGATGGCAGACAAACAAGAAGAGTAGATAGCAGTGATGAAATAGAGCCAGGTGTGTGAATACACATGGGAACAGTAGTAGTGTAGGAAACTATCATTTCCATCAGGGATGCAGATAATTACAGGAATGCAGTTTATTATATTCCAGCAAAGCCATCTTTAAAAACAGGTATAACAATAAAAGTAAATTCGGTCTAGTTTCATCCAACAAGAAATGGTTAACTGCTTGATAGCAGTGTAGTTGTACTGCAGACTCACTTAAAGAGATGTGTTACCTTGATTTCAGTGGCCAGGTATGAACAACACTAAGAAGAATTATGAGTTGATAACTTTTTTTGGTAAAAGTGTGGACAACACCTTGTAAGCTGAACTGAGCTTCAAAGTAATGGTGGTTGAATTCATTAAAGTCAGGAGTAACAGAGGAAACAATAGCTACCTGACTGGTGCTGAGCTAAATGAAGTAGTAGCAGATTCCTGTCAAACTTGGGGCAACTGTGGATAATGCTACTTAAAGGAAACCTGTCATCAGGATTTTGCTAAGTAAACTACAGGCATTGTCAGGTTGACGCTGTTACACTGATTAAAATGATACCTGGGTTAAAGAAATCAGACTTGTGGTTGTTGCTTAATCTGTGTTTGCATATGTTCATTCCTTTAAGTGATGTCTGAACGTTTATTCAGATGGGTTTCTGGGTGGACCCATCTGATAAAGACGTCATGTGCATTTACCCTAATAGTGGAAAAAAATAGTGGAAAGCTGCCAGTTAGTGATCTGGATGAGGTTATACAGGCAGGGCAGCCATCAGGGCATTACAACCCTTACTGGTGTATCGGACACAGTGGGCAGAAGCAAAGAGGGGAGCCCGGACTGGGTGAGACACACTAGCAGGGTGTCTCAAGCAGTCTGGGCACCCCCTTTTTTGCATATGCTCACCAGGCTGCAGGGGCATGGCTGGGGGTGGATTGGGTCTGTTCAGTATTCAACTGAACGTGTGTCCTCATATGCACGTTCAGTTGAAATATATTGCCGCGCAGGAAGCCATCGGCCAATAGTTAACAGCCACGAGACAATCAGAGGCATATAAAGAAGGTAGAGGACACCACTGGACGAAGGTCAGGTAAAAAGAAACTTCTTTTTTTTTTAGAATTTTCTTACACTGAAAAGCCGCAATATGGGGAACAGCTATATATGGGGGTCAGAAAAGAGACACATGGGGGCCAGGAATGAGACAGGTGGGGGCCATAAATGAGACATGTGGGGGGCAGAAATGAGACAAGTGGGGGCCAGGAATGAGACATGTGAGGGACAGGAATGAGAGACGTGGGGGCCAGGAATGAGACGCGTGGGGGCCTTGAATGAGACACGTGGGGACCAGGAAAGAGACACATGGGGCCCGGAACGAGACAGGATGTGGGACATTATTAAAGGAAGGGGTCAGGATGTGGTACGGAAGGGGCTAATTAAGGGATATTATTACTGCTCTGATGTATTTTATTTTTGAGGATACTGTTTTCTTGTTACTGTGCAGGGCATCACTATGTAGCTTTTTTCTTCATCTGGCGTAGTGTAGAAGTTTGGGAAAAAGTGGGGAATGTGCTCTGGAAGCGGTGCTCTAGATAACTGTGTCTTATTTTCTGCAGAGACGAGTTCTGGCTGGAAGAAGTGATAGCTGTCTGCGGCGGATGAAGAAGAAAAGTGAAGATGAAGGACTTCAACTAGAGACATCACTGGTAAGTCAGTGTGTTACCTGTACACTGACAATATACACTGTATACTATGTACAGAGCTCCTGTGTATAATAATAATCTTTATTTCTATAGCGCCAACATATTCAGCTGCACTTTACATTTTAATAATGGCACTTATGGTAATATTAGTATTGTGTTTTTTTATGAATAATCTGTATTGTAGTATTCAATCACTATGTGGTGGTAATATGTGGTCTGGTCATGGTGGGTGTGGTGGTATTTGTCCCTTGTATGTGGTATTATTCGGTCACTATGTGGTGGTATTATGTGGTCTGGTCATGGCATAACGGTATTTGTCCCTTGTACGTGGTATTATTGGATATTTTAAAAAATGTATGTGACACATTAGCTTAAATAAAAATATACCTATAAAGAGTATTGTATATTTTAAGAAATGTTTAATAGGTTAGAGTAGAGTAGGGCCCTGCCAAAAGAGTCTACTTTGTCATGGTAGCAGGCTTAAAAAATCTTTTGGCCAAAACAAAAGCTAATGGCTTTGTATGTGATATGGTGTTCTATGGGAACTAATGTGATTGGTGAGGACATGGTACAGAAGTGGAGTTTTTCCAAGAGTTTGCGGTGGGACTGCAGAAGGTTCAAGGGGTGGATGCGCAACTGGGATGGAGGTGCAGCTGGGGTGGAGCCTGGGTGGAGTCTCAAGGGGACCCGACAATTTTCGAAGTATGGGGCACTGAAATTCCTGGTGGCAGCTATGTAAACTGGGCTCAGCATTCTGACCAATGCTAAATGTCCACCAGAAAAAACAGTGATTGTATCAAAATGGCAGCATGTAGACCAGCAAGTGACATCACTGGAATCAGGGTCTCATCACCTACATTATGCTGCTCTCAAAAATACATATCTCAAACCTGGTGACAGATTACCTTTAAAATAGATCTATCACAAGAAGACCCTTGCCCATCTAATGCGAACTAAATGTCAGGTTCATTAAAGAAGTATTCCACTACAATGTATAATGCGCCCATCGATTTAAACCTTTTAAATAAGTATTTTTGTAAATACCTTATGTTGCCATATATGTGTTAGAACCCTCCTGTTTGTTTTTTCCATCTTGTGTTTGGCGGTCACATGACCATCTGCCTTTATATTCCAGCTCCGCCTTTTTGGCTGTGCTGGACTTCAGTGTTGTTTGACTGTTTTGCTAGCCAGTTTCTTCTGTGCCTATCTCTGTCAGTTCGCTTGGTCCTTTGGGACCTCTAATACCTTTTTGTCAGTTTATCTTTTTGTGTTCTGCAACAACTTTCTCTGTTCAGGAGGTGTCCCATTTTTGTTCCAGTCCTTAGTTCTTTTAGGGACCCCTTCCCTTTATTCTATAGGTCTTCGTTCAGACTAGCCTAGGACTAAGGCGGGTCCGTTCACTAGGAACAGGCAGCCCGCTACATCGTAGGGATTCAGCTTAGTTTTACTGTAGGGAAAGCTTACCCCTTCTTTCCTTAGTAGTTGTTGCAGATCATAACAATATGCCAGTGAACGGCACTATCTCTGCTCACTCAGTCCACATCATGTGACCCCGGCTGCAGCCGCCGCTGACATCCACTGATGTCACGTCAACTTCTGGGCTTCCTTGAATCACCAAGGCGTGACTCAGTCGCACGCACCCCCCCTGATTGACTGTGCTGTGAGCAGTGTTTCAGCGCACATCACAGCCCAGTATCCTGCGCACTTTCTCTCTCTCCGCTGCTTTCGTTGGCCACAAGCGCGTGCTGGATACTGGGCTGTGATGTGCAGTGAAACACCGCCCACAGCCCAATCAAGAGCAATGAACAAATTATACATTGCAGTGGACCACCTCTTTAAACACTATGTAAAGTGCTTGCTGGGATGTTTCCAGTCTCCTTCCCTCCTTTAAAAAATATTTATTTATGTTTTCCGGAGAAATTATGTTAAGGTGGTGCGCTTCATCCATATTCAGTTTCATCTCCTCCTTTCTGCTCCCAGCACTGATTGACAGACAAGACATTCCTGAATTTTGGAAAAATCTACAGTATTCTGCCATAGATACAATGTACACACATGCAGAGTTACCATTAGTGAACTTGGTTCTTGCAGGAGATGGTGTTATAAATTGTTATCACACACTGATTGTGCTGCTGGAAGACAGGCTCTTACTATAGTGCAATGCAGATCTAACAGGAGCAAGAAAGAGGACAATGAAAAGACCTTGTCAATCAAGCTGAGTGGGTGGAGATAGAGATTATAGCCTGAATACATAAAATCTTACAATGTATAGCTAGACTCTGATCTAAGTGTTCAGAAACAATGAGAGAGATGTCACCATACTAATCATGGGTAGGTGATTTCATAATGTATAGAGATTAGAGATGAGTGGATCTGACAAAATTTGAATTTGCCCAATCACATCGATTTTCTTGGAAAATTTGATTCACAGAGAAGTTATTCTCCCTTATTATGCCTTGGGGATCTCTCCAGAACCCAGAACATAATAAACATAAGATGTAAAAAATAAAAACACTTATAATCACCTTAATGCTCTTCTCCTCGGTCTCTCCGCTCCTCACTCTCACCAGACTAGTCATTGGCGCATGTTCTTCTCACAGCCGCCAAGCGCTGACTCGCCTGCTTACTCGCTGCGTTTTTTTCATCTGTGATAGCGCACATAAGGTTATGACGGGTGCTGTGACTATCTTATCAGAGCCATTTAGCGCTCGGTGTAGAAGATAAGAAGATATATGGAGGACTGGATTTACAGTTTAAGATTTATTTGACTGTTTTTTTTTCCTGACAGTATTATATACAACATATTTAATTACTGTATATCCGATGTCAATCTATTGTATGTAAGTATCATTAATTAAAGAAAATGCTAATGTGCCTGTTGTAAAAATAATTGTACTTATATTTCTGCGTTTAGATTATGTCAAGCATACGGACGGTACACCATCCAATTAAGAGATCAGAGAAAAGGAGCGCAAAAGAGATTCTTCTATCAAACTCACTCAACACAGTTACCTATCCACTTGGTTTAGAATCCATTATCAAGGACAATATTAAAAGTAATCCAATATTGAAGGACAGTGGCGTGAGTGGAAGTCTAGACTGGATCATTCATGCCACAATTCCACGTATTGTCATCATCCCTACCTCAGAAAGTAGCATCTCTGAAGGACAGGAGGAGGTTGACAAAGACCTTGATGAAGGAAATGTAAAAGACTTGGATGATGATTTCTTCAACTTTAATATTGATACAAGTTTATTGGATTTTGAAGGACTGTCATCAACTGCTGACCTTTTTGAAGTGGTTGAAAAGTTTTTGTCATAAAAGTTGAAATATAGATTTCACAGTGGGTCTAAATAGTTCATATGTAATAGGAGAAACACACAGCATAAAAATATTCTTGGTAGAACGGCACAGAATTTAGTGTTCAGGTAAAGACTGGATTGAGGTATAAGATTAGAGTATATCTCATCCACATGATTTTGCTGGAGAAATGAGAAAATCCTTTACAATTTTTGATAGTGTTGATGTGACTGTAAAACAATGTATCTGTATCTGACAGTTTGGCATTACATCTTTAGAGAAATATAAGACAGCAATATCCATCTTTTCAAAGCATCTATGCCTGCCTAAGGTTGGTCATCAAAATCTTAGTTATTTTCAGGAACTAAAAATTCTCCTATCAATGCATCATTATGTTCCAAACTTCATACGAGAAAAAACACTGGATTTCATGAATTTTTACTTGCATTTCAAACAGTGACCTTATGCATTAATAATTAGCTTGTGTGCAAATACTAAATGATTATTTGCCACGGATGTTTATCAAGCAACCAATAGGTTGGATATATACTGTATTTCACTGCGCAACAAATTTTTAACAAATCTCTTTCTTTCATTTGCACTAAACTAATACTTCCAAGTATATATTTATGACTAAAAAGCAGATTTTGCATAAAAAATTGCATCACAAAGTAAAGCAAAGTTTATACAGGTTTTAAACTGGAATTATACAAGTGCACAAAAAGTAGCCTTAAGGCTGTGTGCCCACGATGCGGATTTAATGCATTTCCACGGCGGCATTTCTGCCGCGGAAACGCATTAAAATCACTTGTTAAGAGGTCTGGGATGTATCCCAATGATAATCCACATGTGCTGTGCACATGCAGAAATTTCTGCTGCGGATTATCATTGCGAAAAAATCCGCAGCACAGCCAATTTGAAATTGCGCCCATTGACTTGCATTGAACCGCATAATATCCGCATGTATACATATATACATGGGGATGTTATGCGGTTCAATGCGCGGAGGTACCCGGGTTGGGAGAAGAGGAGGCTCTCATCCGACGCGGGTACCATCGTACCTGCAAGTAAAAAGAGAATTATAAAGTAAAAAATAAAAAAAATATTTATACACACCTCTCCGGTGGCCCCCGGTCTCCTCCTGGCTGCATCCTCACTCCTCGGCGTCCCGCGGTGTACTGGCAGGACCTGCGGTGACATCATTTAGTCAGCTGATGGTCACGCGACCATCACCTGATCGCTGACGTCAGCGGCCGCAGGTCCTGCCAGTAGACCACGGGACGCCGAGGAGAGAGGACGCAGCCGGGAGGAGACGGGGGCCGTAGGAGAGGTAAATATAAGGTTTTTTTATTTCTTTTTACTTTTTAATTCTTTTTTTTTACTTTAGATGCAGCATTTGATAGTAGAAATTTCCTTTAAGTTGGTCACACAATATAAATCCATGCCAGTTGCATGGATTTATATTGTGTGACCAACTTGTCAAGCCCTTTTCCAACTGATGCTCAAAATTGCTTGGAAAAACGCTTGAAAAAAACACATGCATAAACGTATGTAAAAACACTGAAAAAACACATGTAAACACATGCGTTTTTTCTGCCAAGGAGATGCAGAAATGCTCAGGAAATTTCTGCTTCAAATCTGCATCCTGGGCACATAGCCTAAAGATTTGTTTTAGAGAACTCATTTGTACATACTCTGTTAGGGAATTGTGAGTTAATAGATAGAGTTCTTTTACTCTTTAAAGAGAGACATGAAATTACTAGTGGCTGCAGAGCAAAAAACATTTTGTTTTTTATTTCGCCTCTTCGTTGTGGAGATATTAGCAATCAAAATATTTGGCCCTTAATGAGTTAATTTTCATTGTATCCAAGTGGATATTATCAGAGAGTTTTCACTGGGGGCGTGTACTTCTTTCCTCCGTATGATGCTGACGAATCATAAGCAGGCAGCAATATACAGGAAAAAGAAGAGCATGTCCCACAATATCTTAGAGCAGGTTTTTGAGTGTGTGAGATGTGATGAAACATCTCGGATCTCCTGAACTAACCTCCTACATGAGTCAGTGTATGGGAAGGGGCATTGCCAGTGAGTTTAGCTGTGTCACATTATAAACACTTCTATCAGCTCTCTTCCTTTCATATAATACCACAAACATTGAGCATATATGTCCAATTGGAAATCCAGAGACACACTTACTACATACTCAAGACCAGCAATTAACTAGTGCCAAAAAGTCTCATAAAAAGTATATCCTTATTTAAATATATATTTTAAAAATAAATTTGATATATGCAATAACGCAGAAAATCCTATAGACCACTACATTGCTTAGTACATAAAGGTAATAAAAAATAGGTACATGATTCAAATATCCCAACACATCCAAAAGGTTTATCCCTGGACTTCATATGAGGACAATGTTTGTTCAATAAAAACAGACATAAGTGTGATTACATCTCACACACTGAGAATCCTGCACAAGCTATGGTGGGGGCATGCTGCCTGCTTATGATTGGTCAGCATCATACAGGGAGAAGAAGTACACACCTCTAGTGAAAACTATCTGATAACAAGCATTTGGACTTAAAAAAAGTTAACTCCTTAGGTGTCAAATAATTTGATTGATAATATCGCCCAACGATGTGAAAGGTGTGAAAGGTCCTTTTTAACTCTTAGGAAAAGTAGAGAATAGGTGTCCTGTCCTCATTCTACAGGAAGCCTATTCTAAAGGCCAATGTGAAATGCTTAAAGGGTTATTACCATCACTGCATTTCATGGTCGAGAAAGGGACAACTGCTTTTAAGTCACAACCACCAGATTAAGGGTTATAAAAACAGTTAAGTCAGCTGCGCTATAACGTTTAAGTAACTGAAATGAATGGGAGTTATGGAAAAAGTGAAGCACAGCTACTCTGTTTCTGCAACTTGGGAATTAAGCCAAAAATGTAGCTCTAATTGCTGTGATATTTTCATAGCTCCCATTCATTTTTTTGGGTAGTTAGGCAAACAGTGGTATAGGCCTTTAATCACCTTATTATCTAGGGATTGTTCTGGGAAACAGTGATTATTAAAAGCATAGTATTTTTGTGTACTTTTTAAGAAATTACATAATTCAATGCTGATTCATCTCTAAATATTTTTATAGAAGTCATAGTATATTCTTTGTGTTGCAAAACCAAAATATTCAAATGATAAGCACACTTCAAAGTGATTGTCTCATAAAGACATCTTCTCTGATATTAAAGTTGACAATCTGTTGTGGGTCTGTCATATACACACTTTCTAACACATAACATGAGTTTAACTCTATGGGACTAATCTATTTCTGCTAGAGATGGGCACATTTATTCTTGTGAAACTGAATTCTCAAATTTTATAAAAATCTGTACTGTAGTCTCTGGCTGTCATTTTGCTGAACCGTAGAGGGCCAGAAAAGGGTTAAAAAAAACTAATACCTAATCGCTCACCTGTCTGGCCAACTCTGCTGCTCGCCCTTCCAGATAGGCCCTTGGCATATCTTATTGCCAATGCTGTGCCCTACATCTTTACACCAGAATCTCCAGTTACGACCAGACCCTGGGCGACTTTGTGCGTGCGCCGGGTCATCATGGGCCTAATCGTGGCCAAAAGTTCCGGTCTACAGGGTGTGTCATAAGGTCATAATGCACATAGTCACATGACAACATTGTTGCAACTTTACGATGCGTACTCTAGGCCTGGGCTTCCAGCTGTGACTAAGTCCTGCCCTGAAGATGCACTGAGCAGAGGAGAGGTGTAAGGTGAGGGGAGAGGTGATTAATATTTTTTTAAAATTTTTTAAAAATCTTATGTTTGTTATACTCTAGGAACTCTCCACAGAAACGTTGCTTCCTAGCAGTCAAAGGGTTAATATACTCTCATACAGGGGGTTGCTGGCCATTTTTGGCTTTGGGGGGCAAGCCCAAAGCACTGACCCATGAGTGCCATGGCCCATCTTTAGGCTTGTGTCTCAGGGTTAGAAGTCAATAAAAAATGGTTTACTTATTGTTAATGGATGCACAATTTCAGCAAAATGATGCAGCCACTGACAAAATGCAAGCAATTTGCACCCAATTTGCAGCTGTGCACCAGTTTATAAGTCAAATGTTGTCTTTAAAAGTTGCTAGTAAAGAAATAAAGAGGAAGGGCCTTGAATATTATTTAGTTTATTAATCTTTAATTCACAGAGGTCTGTTAATGGTAACATTCTGTCTTCTTTAAATTATACCATTGGGTTACAGGACAATGGCAACCAGAACACAACAAACTGCAATATTAATTCCAGGCAAATTCAAAGGGTTTATTCTTCTGCAGAAGAAAAATAACTTGTTACTAACAAAATACACTAACAGCAAAAGTGGACATAAACAGAAGAGAGCACAGAATTGTGCAAGAACAATTCATAGGACCTTTGCATTCCAATAGCTCATCATATTGCACAACTCTACGTGCTTTGGAGGTGGAAGTGGGCCACTTACCTCTTGGCTCCACAGTCTTCCTGCACAGATTGCACCAATGGTATGTCCGCCCGTCAAACTCCAGAAAGTCCTGACATATTTTTTCTTGATTCTCAATAGCTAAACGGAATCTGTCAGCAGGATTCCCCCCCATACTATTTATATGTGCATGTAGCTCTTTCAAAGGCAACTCCAGCAATACCGTTACATCACTTTGCTGGGATAGTGAAATGCTGCATGTTTCGAGGCAAAGATGCATGGGATAGAAATAGGAAAATGTGGCTAAAATGCAATGTGAAATACTGCTGACAGATTCCCTTTTCAGAGGTTCTCTAGTAGAGATGAGCGTTGTTCTACTCGAACTGTTCGCCAATCTCAAATTCGAGCTGTTTTGGGCGGTGTTCGAGCCGTTCGGCGAACACGAACAATTTGAGAAAAATTCGGCTGTTCGAGGTTATGTTCGATAACTGTTCGTGCACCAAAATCATAACTGGATTTTTTCTCAGTAATGATGAAAATTAATGTTAATACGCAGTTTGAGTGTACAGCGAGGTGGGGGGAGGGGCAGGGGATGGATCTCTGCAGGAACAATGAAGATCTCCATTTTTTTTTCTCTTTCCCGCATTTGCAGTGGGGAGGTGCAATCTGTCAGCCTATCAGCAGCGCACACACGGAGCGAAGTGCTTTTTTTCACACAAGCAAGGGCATGTGTCATTGGCAGTGTATGTCACATGTCCTTGCCCTATAAGACCAAGCCATTTTCCCCGTCGCCACCATTTTCTCACTGCTGCAGCTGCGTGTTAGACGGCACCGCTGTTGCTGTGTGCGCTATACCTTGTTAATTTCAAGCCAATTTTCGCACAAATATACAGATAGCTTGGGAGTAGGGAATAGTTGTGATTGCAGTCCTTTTAAGGACTAGGTTACAGCATTTCCTACGACTTTTATCAGGCAGGTCTGTGCTCTTAAATAGATAGGTTGTGGGAGTAAAGACTAATTGTAATTGGAGTCCTTTTCAGGACTAGGTTACATCAGTTCCTATCAGCTTTTGCCAGGCAGGTCTGTGCCAGTGCTGTGCAAGTTTTTTTCACAGCATTTGGCTGAATCTAGCAAAGCTAATCCTTTTTGGCCTATTGCATAGTGTGTTAGTCAGTGGAGTAGCCTATCTGTGTTGCAAGATATACCACCTGTGTATAGAATACCAATTTTTTTACTGCACCTAGTGAAGTAAAATCTTTTGGGCATAGCATCATTCTATTAGTCCACCTATACTGACCTCCATCAGGTTGCAAACTGAATATATTTTTTTCTGCATCTACCTCTGAAAAAATATTGGGCTTCTAGCTGTGTGTGGGACTTGTTGTATTAGTCCATCTATACTGACCTCCATCAGGTTGCAAACTGAATATAATTTTTTTCTGCATCTAGCTCTGAAAAAATATTGGGCTTCTAGCTGTGTGTGGGTCTTGTTCTATTAATCCATCTATACTGACCTCCATCAGGTTGCAAACTGAATCTAATTTTTTTCTGCATCTAGCTCTGAAAAAATATTGGGCTTCTAGCTGTGTGTGGGTCTTGTTCTATTAATCCATCTATACTGACCTCCATCAGGTTGCAAACTGAATATAATTTTTTTCTGCATCTAGCTCTGAAAAAATATTGGGCTTCTAGCTGTGTGTGGGTCTTGTTCTATTAATCCATCTATACTGACCTCCATCAGGTTGCAAACTGAATCTAATTTTTTTCTGCATCTAGCTCTGAAAAAATATTGGGCTTCTAGCTGTGTGTGGGTCTTGTTCTATTAATCCATCTATACTGACCTCCATCAGGTTGCAAACTGAATATAATTTTTTTCTGCATCTAGCTCTGAAAAAATATTTGGCCTTCTAGCAGTGTGTGGGACTTGTTCTATTAGTCCACCTATACTGACCTCCATCAGGTTGCAAACTGAATATATTTTTTTCTGCATCTACCTCTGAAAAAATATTGGGCTTCTAGCTGTGTGTGGGACTTGTTGTATTAGTCCATCTATACTGACCTCCATCAGGTTGCAAACTGAATATAATTTTTTTCTGCATCTAGCTCTGAAAAAATATTGGGCTTCTAGCTGTGTGTGGGTCTTGTTCTATTAATCCATCTATACTGACCTCCATCAGGTTGCAAACTGAATATAATTTTTTTCTGCATCTAACCCAGCCAATAGTTTTGGCCTAATACCACAGTTTGGCCACTCAGCTCTGCTCGGTTACCATCCATTGTTTTTTTGTGCAAACAACTCCAGAGTTGTGAATTAGTTAACCACCAAAATGAGTGGAAAAAGGCCTGCTGCTGGTGGAAAGGGGAATAGGCGTGTTGGGAAGGGGAAAAAAGGTTGTGTCCGTGGGGTAGGTGTTAAAGCAACAGTAACATCTGCAGAAGAAAGACCATCTTCCAGCCAAACTAAAATGTCTACTTCTTTTAGCGGACAATGTGATAAGATCCCTTTCTTACGGCCACGCCAATCGCTACAAATTCCAGATGAGGCACAAAAACAGCAGGTTCTTCAACGGATATCAAGTGCTCCTTTAAGTGGGCTCTCCTCCACATCAACTTCAACATCACAAATACTCCAGTCCTCAAAGGTGTCACCCAAATCGCACTTGCTTCCTCACAGCTCCCAAATCTCCAGCTGCCCGTCTGAGTATGAGGTAGAACAGATGGTTGAGTCTGCAGAGCTGTTTACTCATACTATAGCCTGGGAATCAGAGGTCGACTCCAGCGCTTCTGTGAATCCAGACGAGGAAATGATCTGCACTGATGCCCAGAATCTTTATGAGTCGGATCCAGGACCAGACGCAGAAGGTTCTGACCATAATGTAGACCCTCATTCCCAAACTGTAACTCCTGTTGGTGGAGACAATGAGGAAGACGATGATAAGACTCAAATACCTGATTGGAGCGACAACTTTAGTTTTTTGTCAGGGCAGGAACAGGTTGGCTCTGAGGACGACGGGTGTGATAACACACAGGGTGATGATGATGAGGTTGGAGATCCCACTTACTGTCAACCCACAGTCAGCCAAGAGATGAGGTCAGCAGAGGAGGTGGAGGAAGATGCTAGTGACGACGAGGTCAGGTTGCGCCTTCCTGGACAGAGACGTAGTACTGGAAGCACGTCAACAACTGCATCCTCAAACACAACTCTGCCTCTCACCACAAGTCGGATCCAGGACCAGACGCAGAAGGTTCTGACCATAATGTAGACCCTCATTCCCAAACTGTAACTCCTGTTGGTGGAGACAATGAGGAAGACGATGATAAGACTCAAATACCTGATTGGAGCGACAACTTTAGTTTTTTGTCAGGGCAGGAACAGGTTGGCTCTGAGGACGACGGGTGTGATAACACACAGGGTGATGATGATGAGGTTGGAGATCCCACTTACTGTCAACCCACAGTCAGCCAAGAGATGAGGTCAGCAGAGGAGGTGGAGGAAGATGCTAGTGACGACGAGGTCAGGTTGCGCCTTCCTGGACAGAGACGTAGTACTGGAAGCACGTCAACAACTGCATCCTCAAACACAACTCTGCCTCTCACCACAAGTCGTGGTGGTTCTTCAGGTCGCATGGGTGCTAAGCCTTGCATAGCCTGGGCATTTTATCAGATCGATAAAGATGACCCAACTCGTGTTATCTGTAACATTTGTCAGCAAAAGCTAAGTAGAGGCCAAAAAATACAGAGTTTGAGTACTTCATGCATGAACCGGCACATGGACATGAAGCATAAGTTGCAGTGGGAAGCTCAGTGTGCTACAATGCGGTCTAGCCGGCCGGGCCAACCACCGTCTGCCATATCTTGTGCATCCGCGGCCTCTTCATCCTCTGTGACTGGGGGGACAGCAGTCACACCTGTTTTGGGGCGCAGACCTGCCACCTCTTTACCCGCAACAGCCAGCGTGATTGGCAGGTCATCATTTTCTTTGGAGGTGGGAACACCAGCTGGTGTTGAGCGCTGTCCGACATCGATAGCACCACCTTTGGATCAAGGCAACCTAACATGTCCGCCTGCATCTTCCTCACAGACCGGCAGTTTGCCGGGGACACCCTTATCAACCCCGTCTAAGCACAATAGCCAGCCCTCGGTCCCTCAGATGTGGACAAGTAAAAGACCATTTCCTCCTAGCCATGAGAAAGCTAAGAGGTTGAATTTCACCATCTGCAAGCTCTTGGCTACAGAAATGCTGCCTTTCCGCCTGGTGGACACAGAGGATTTTCGCGACCTTATGTCCGTCGCAGTGCCCCAGTACCAGATGCCCAGTCGGCACTACTTCTCAAAGAAAGGTGTGCCTGCGCTCCACCAGCATGTCGCACACAACATCACCGCTTCTTTGAGAAACTCTGTGTGTGACAGGGTGCATTTCACCACAGACACTTGGACGAGTAGGCATGGACAGGGGCGTTACATGTCGCTGACTGGGCACTGGGTAACTATGGTGACAGCAGGACAAGGGGCTGCTGTCCAAGTCTTGCCGTCCCCACGAGTTGTGCGTCAATCCTCTTTATGTCAAAGTTCCTCCACTGCTTCTGCCTCCTCAACCTCCTCTCGGTCTTCCACCTGCACCCAAAGCCTGTCTGGTCATGCCACAAGCTTTCTAACTGCGCAGAAGGGATCCTGCACACCTCCTTACTATGCTGGCAGTAGGGCTCAACGTCATCAGGCGGTTTTTACATTGAAATGTCTGGGAAATGTGAGTCACACAGCTGAGGAGTTGTGGTCAGCTCTGGAGAACCAATTTCATGAATGGTTGTCTCCACTGGACCTGAAACCAGGGAAGGCCGTGTGCGACAATGCTGCAAACCTGGGTGCGGCCCTTCGCCGGGGCAATGTCACACACGTGCCTTGTATGGCTCACGTGTTGAACCTGGTTGTCCAGCAATTTTTAGCCCACTATCCCAGACTAGATGGCCTTCTGCAGAGGGCACGGTCGCTGTGTGCTCACTTCCGCCGTTCGCATCCCGCAGCTCAGCGACTTACATCTCTACAGAAGTCGTTGGGCCTGCCACTTCACCGGCTAAAATGCGATGTGCCTACCCGGTGGAATTCAACTCTGCACATGTTGCAGCGACTGTGGCAGCACCGACAAGCCCTGGTGCAATACGTTCTGACGTATAGCCTGGGCCAACGAGATTCAGAGGTGGGGCAAATCACGCTGGAGGAGTGGTCTCAGATCAGGGACCTATGCACCCTTCTGCACAGTTTTGAAATGGCGACGAAGATGTTTAGTGCTGACGATGCCATTATCAGCATGACTATTCCGGTGATTTACATGCTGGAGCACATGTTAAACAGAATTCGGAGTCAGGTGGTGGCACAAGAGGAGGTGGAGGAAGTAGAGGAGGAGGAGTTGTATGCGGAAGGGCTAACATCTGCAAGGTCCAGACGGTCGGCAGCACCAAGGCGGCAGGCATGTGAGGGTGGGGGAGATGGTTTTACCAGGGCGCATGGTAGCAGCCAAACTAGTGAGGAAGGTGCAGGAGCCCAGGAAGAAGTGGAGGACGAACTGATGGAAGACTCATCAGATGAGGGAGACCTTGATCACATTTCTGTTGTGCGAGGTTGGGGGGAGAGGACAGAGGAAGGAAGCATGATTGTTACCTCGCCACCAACACAACAGGGACTTGGTGCTCCTGGATGCGCAACACACATGAGTGCCTTCTTGCTGCACTACCTGCAACATGACCCTCGAATTGTGAGAATTAGAAATAATCCTGACTACTGGGTTGCCACACTGTTAGATCCCCGGTACAAAAGTAAATTTGCAGAAATTATTCCTGCCATAGAAAGGGATGCACGCATGCAGGAGTATCAGCAGAGACTGTTGCAGAATCTTACATGTGCTTTTCCACAAAATACCAGTGGTGCACGTAGTGAATCTCACAGTTCCAACTTGCCAACCGTGGGACCGTCAAGTGTTCAGCACTCAAACCGTAACAGAACCACAGTATCTGCTGGTAACATCAATTTTGCGGAATCATTTCACCACTTTTTTAGCCCATCCTTTGCAAGGCCACAGGAGACAAGAAGTCTGACACATAGTCAACGCCTAGAGACGATGGTACAGGAGTATCTCCAAGTAAACATTGAAGCCACGACTGTGTCACTGGACCCTTGCTCTTTTTGGGCTTCCAATCTGGATAAATGGCCGGAGCTAGCCACTTACGCCTTGGAGATCTTGTCATGCCCCGCAGCCAGCGTTCTGTCTGAACGTGTGTTCAGCGCTGCTGGTGGTGTGCTGACAGATAAGCGCACGCGGCTCTCCACTGATAATGTAGACAGACTCACGTTCATAAAGATGAACAAATCATGGATCCGAAACGACTTTTCTACCCCTGTGCCATCCTGGGGAGAGTAAAAGCTTGATGATTGGTTAAAATCACCCTACCAACCGTTTTAAGCTTTCAAATTACTAATCATGTTTATCTGTATCTTGAGTGGAAAATAATTTGGGCTTTGTAGCAGTGTGCAGCACTGATCCTATTAGGCCATCTATACTAAAGCTTCACCAGATTTAAAATTAAAAATAATTTTTAGCTGCATCTAGCCCGGAAAATAATTTTGGGGCTCCGAGATGCGCAAGACACATAAGTGCCTTCTTGCTGCACTACCTGCAGCATGACCCTCATATTGTCAGAATTCGAAGTAATCATGACTACTGGGTTGCCACACTCTTAGATCCCCCAAACTTTTCGATCAACCTTTTCATTTTAATAAAGACCAAAAAAATGGTCATTTTTGAAATTATAAGCATTAGCAGGTTGTTAGAAACTGAAATCAAACAGTTTTCAACTCAAAACTTTATTCTAGGTGATGTTACATTTTCACATAGGACCCCTTGTTCGAAAGGAGCTTCTGAACTCTCTCGTCCATTGAATTTGTCAGGTTTTGGATGGTTTCTGCTTCAATTGTTTTGCATGAGGACAGAATACCCTCCCAGAGCTGTTGCTTAGATGTGAACTGCCTCCCGCCATCATAGACACTCCTTTTAATGATGCTCCAAAGGTTCTGAATGGGGTAGAGGTCAGGGGAGCATGGGGGTCACACCATAAGTTTGTCCCCTTTTATGCCCATATCAGCCAGAGATGCAGATGTTTTATGTGCAGCATGAGATGGTGCATTATCATGCAGAAAAATGATCTTGCTGTGAAATACACGGTTCTTCTTCTTGAACCATGGCAGGAAGTGCTGTTTGAGAAAATCCACATACATTATGGAGTTCATCTTTAGCGCCTTCAGGGATCCTAAAGGGGCCGACAATCTCTCTCCCCATGATTCCAGCCCAAAACATTACTCCACCTCCTCCTTGTTGGCGCTGTAGCCGTGTTTGCGTGGGGTGTCCATCAACCAGCCATCCTCCACTCCATCCATCTGGACCATCGAGCGCTGCACGGCACTCATCCGTGAACAAAACTGTTTTGAAATCAGTCTTCATGTAATGTTTGGCCCACTGGAGCCGTTTCTGCTTGTGTGAAGTGGATAGAGGAGGTCGACAGGATGGCGTATGCACAGCTGCAAACCTCTGAAGGACCCTGCATCTTGTTGTTCGGGGGACGTTGGAGGCACAAGCAGCTTCAAAAACTTGTCTGCTGCTATGACAAGGCTTTTTGGCCGCTGCTCTTTCAACCTGACGTAATTGCCTGTAGGAAAGAGTCCTCAATTTGCCCTTATCAGCACGCACACGTGTGTACTGTGAATCAGCTACATACTTCTTGATTGCCAAGGCACTTCATCCTGATCATCGCACAATGTTGATTGTAGTCATGCCTTGACCTAAACACTCCACAATTTGTTGCTTCTCAGCAGCCGACACATCCTTTTTCTTTCCCATTTTGGCAGAAAATGTAGGCTGCTTAATAATGTGAGAGAGCCTTCTTAAGTAGTCTTGCCTTTCATTGGACACACCTGCCAAACTAATTAGCACAGGTGTCTGCAATTGCTTACAGTGATATAAAGAGCCCTGACACACATCACCATCAATGAGTTTAACTGACAAACAAACAAATTCTTCCCTTATCACTCCTAAACACTTTTTGCATAATAATTTGGAACGCAGTGTACATGTGCTTTTCCACAAAACACCAGCGGTTCACGTAGTGAATCTTACAGTTCTAACTTGCCAACCGTGGTCTGTATGGAGTTGTTCAATAAAGGGCCCAAAATTAAGATAACATAGATGGGAGAGGTCTCTATGAATAGGAATTCCTAAGTATTTGATACCCTGTGAGGGACAGGCAAAGGGAAAGTTGGACTGGATGGAATCCTATATGGATTTGGGGAGGGAGACATCGAGGGCCTCAGACTTCGCTGCATTGATTTTAAAATTTGACCATGTAACAAAGTGATCTATTTCAGCCATAACAGCAGGGATGGTTATATGTGATTGAGTGATATATACTAGGACATCATCAGCAAATAGAGAGCACTTGTACTCGGTGCCTCCCACCTCAATCCACCTAATATTGGGGTTATGGCGAATTGATGAGAGCAGGTGCTCCGTCACTAGGATGTATAAGAGAGGGGACAGAGGACATCCCTGCCTTGTCCCATTGGTGATTGTGAAAGGTGATGAAAATGTTCTGACGCACCCCCTGGGCCTTGGGACACCCGGAGCCGGACCCTTTTTGGTGGATGCTGGTGGTTGTAGTCTTCGTGGCGGCGACCCGGTTCCGTGGCTCAGGGCGGTCAAACCAGTGGCGGAACTATTTATGTGGTTTTGATGTTTAAATGTCCGACTACGCCACCCGTGGATTGCGGTCAGAGTGAAGCGCTGCTACAGGGCAGACCGCTGAGGCTGGTGTTGTGGGTGCAGCAGAGCGTAGCATAACTCCCCACGGGAGGAGTATAGCCTCAGGGCAGTGTATGCGGAGGATGGGGGTGATGGTGCAGGGCAGCAGCAGTAACGACACGGAGTCAGTGATGCAGTCCAGGGCCTTTACTCACAGTTCTTATTATCCAGACCACGTCTGCAGGTAACGGCTGCCCACGTCGTACTGTGCTCACCAGGTGAGGGGCTCAGACAACTCCCAGATAACTTTGGAGCACTTCACAGGACCCCCTTTGTGTGTCCTTTGTCTGGCCTTTCTTACCAACACTTCTGTCCGGCTGCCTCGGGCCTCCTCTTGGTAAACTGGGCGCCAGTTTCCCTGACCCTATGTGGTGCCTTCCTAGCGGGTGTAGCGAGGTGCTGCGCCACATAAAATGTCAGAGCCTCCGGTTTCTAGCTGAGGGTCGTTTCCTGCCTCCACTAGTTCGGGGACCGGTCTCCCCCTTTGGCCTGACCCCTCCACGCAGGTGGATTCGGGCGTGCGGTGGCGACTCGCCCGTCCGCACCCCTGGGATCCCTTCATTCCTCGTTCCTGGAGCCTTCTCCGCTCCTCTTCCTTCCTTCTCCCTCTTCCAGGCCTGGGCCTCTGTTACTAGGCCCGCCTCCGGAGCAGAGCTCATGCAGAGCCCCTGCTCCCTGCCACTTCTGCTCAGACTTCGCTGCACTGAACTAAGATGGTGCCCACCTTTTATACTCCCTTCTCAATGCACCCAGGAACTGCTTCCTCCCTGCTCCTGCACTACAGGGTTCCCCTTCCTCAGTGTTCCCTCCCCCCACTCCAGCCAGGGACAGGGACTGTCGTGCCCATCTCAGGGGCATATTGGTCGCCCTGCCCCACGGCAATGTGGTGTAATGCATGCAGGTGTCGGGTCCTGATCCACACTCTATCCTTACCTGAGAGTGAGATATCACACCTCTGGGTGAGGTGCAATACGTCTGTAGCAACCGAGCCCTCAGGATGCTACAGTTCCATTTATCTTCAGCCTAGGTGACGTATTGCGATACAGGGCCGTGATTTTGGCTATAAAAGGGTCCCCTAGACCCCTACCCCAAGCTTTTCAAGAGAATCATATATGGCGTGCCAGGAGACTCTATGGAATGCTTTCTCAGCATCCAACGAGAGTATCTAATTACAAATTTTTAACTGCATCTAGCCCAGGAAATACTTTGTGCCTAGTAGCAGTGTCTGCTAGTCAGCGGATTATCCCGGCTGTTAAGCAAGCTACACCACCTGTAGTTTAGACACTTAATTTTTTCAAAGGAAATGATTCGGGACCATGGGATACTTAGTGAAGAGCATCAGGAGGCACCCCAAGGCATAGGGGCTGGGACTGGCATTAGGATGCCTTGCGGTGGACAGCCGAGCTCGATCCTTATAAAAGCTTTTTAACTGCAGCAGCTTTAGTGGATGCTACTGGAGCTGGAATTACGCGGCTGCTGGCATGAGACTTGCCCTCCAATAGATCCTTGTAAATGGATTTAAAGTGTATTCATTCAAATTAGAGAGACAATTTAAATTAAAAAGCTTAGAGCTGCCTCCACCACAGGGGGGCTCGCTCGACCCACCAGCGGACAGGCACCAGTATTGGGAGAGGGGGGCTGGCCGTCAGGGTTCACCGCGGCTCTGGCACAAACTCGGCGACACGGAGGTGGCACGGGCAGGAGCGGACTGGCCGTGTCGGCTTCTCACTTTTTGGATTTTAGAAGGGCATGACATGCCTATATCTGTGTCTCCCCCTCCTTTTACTCCTCCACCTCTTTTATTTTCGCATGACTATATGTACTTGTCACTTTTCCATGTGTTAGTTATGTCTTCTGAGCAGTTTGTCAGCTTTTGGACACCTTTGAAGGTGTTTTCTATGTGTTTCTATGTGTTTTTGTTTGCCTGCCATTGTTTTTAACGGCGTTCGAAGGTGTTCGACGAACAGTTCGACGAACAGTTCGGCGAAGACACGGGTGTTCGACGAACCGAACCGAACTCGAACACTACGGGGGTGGCTCAACACTATTCTCTAGGAATATAAAAAAATAACTAAAGTAAATGTAATGATATATAAATTCTTAAATATTTTTAATTAGCAAATCACAATTGCTTTGTCTAGGGAGGTAATTATTGAAATAAAATACTTACAGCTTTGGTATACTGGCAGAAGCCAGTTCTAGATTGTTAAGAAATGTGCCTGTGAGCATGTGCAGTAAGAAAGTCTTCTCTAGTCTCTATCTTTATGTGTAGGAAAATGAATTCCAAGTAGGTATTCTGATCTAATACTGGAGATACCAGGAATGCTGAAATAACAAGAGGCTGTTCTCTCTATTGTCCACCTTTTTGATTTAATACTGTTGATACAAATAGTTTTGAGGAAAAAGAGGCTGCTTACACTGCTGTCTACCCTGTCTTTCTTATCTAATGCTGGAGATATCTGGGGTGCTGAGGTAAAAACAAACTACTATCACTGCTGCCCACCTTGTATTGCTGATATAATATTGGCGATACCAGGGGTGCTGAGGTAAGAAGAGACCACTCACACTGCTCTCCACCGTAACTTACTGGTAAAGTACTTGAGATACCAGGGGTGCTGAGTTAAAAAAGGCAACTAAGACTGTTGTTCACTCTGTCTTCATGACCTAATACTGGAGATACCAGAGGTGCTGAGGTAAGAAGAGGCTGCTCCCACTGCTGTCCACCCTGTCTTTCTGAATGACAGTACATGGTATATGTATTTCTCTGTTATTGCAGTGAATCTTCCTACTGTACTTGCTCACAGTCACTTCTTGTAACATTCTAGGAAATGTTTCTGTCACTGTACAAATGGCTGTGTACATTTTCATTCTATACTGATTAATTTTTGTTATTTTTTTATATTCCTGGAGAACCCCTTTTAATGAGTTCAGATGCATGGATGGATGAACTTAGCTGGACTTCCATTGTAGAAAGAGCAATTATCACTCAGCCAGGCACAGAATCCTTTTATCTGTCTCCATTCCACAATAATTAAATAATGAAGGGTTTGATTTGCCTGACAATTATGGTGTTACTTTAGAGCAGTATTTCGCAAACGGTAAGGCGGAGCCTTCTTTAATTGCTGATGAGGCAAAGTGGGATAGTACATTTGACAAAAATGATTGTATGCTGCAAAAAGCATTCTCAGGCTTCAGTAATCTTGGGTTTAGTTATGTATGGATTTGGCAATCTTTAGCTTGACTTGATAACTCACCATCTTGATAAATTGTCATATACGGTTATTTCACTTAAGAGGATTAAGACAATTTGACATGCAGTAGCCATTGATCAATGTCAAGTTAATGTCGAATTACACTTTTTGTGCAGTGGTATCCAACACTCTGTTATTTGAGTCAAGATAACCTTTGTTAGATCTGTAATTTACTTCTTTTGTGTTTATTCTCATGTTCCACTGTATACAGAAAACAAATTTTAAGATATAATAAGATAACTTTTTACATTTTGGTATGGACTATGACCAGTGATGAGGCCTGGGCATCACTATGTGCTGGCTGGTGAAGCCACAGTAGAAATAGAAGCTGAGCTTTAGGGCTCGCTCACACTGGCGTATAAATCGGACGAGTGCAATGCGAGAAAACATCGCATTGCACTCTGACCAATGCAAGTAAATGAGCCAGTGCACATCTGCAGATTTTTTCTCAGCTCAAATTGGACTGAGAAAAAAATCGCAGAATTCTGCGATTGTCTGCGAGAATCGTATCGCACTCACCAATGGGTGCGAGAAAAAAATTGCACAGCACACTGAGCATGCGTGTGACATCCAATTTTTATGCACACATCTCAAAGGAAACCCATCATTTCACCATCCAAGTACAGTAAATTCACAGCCCGAACTGTCAGAATAGAATAGATAGGATAAATATATAGATAGAATAGATATAGAAATAAGTCAGTGAGATATATAATCAGTGCTTTGAATGTGTAGTTTTCTGTACTTGTATTAAGGTAATAAAGAAATAAATTAATTTAAAAAATGGCATGGGGTTTCCCCTATTTTTAATAACCAGTTAAGGAAAAGCAGACACCTGTGAGAGGTCTTATTAGTCTGGGAAGAACCAATAACCAGCCTATTAATATCAGTTCATAGCTGTCTGCATAGCCTTTACTGATTATTAAAAAGTTGGGACCCTAAAAAAAATTACGGGGAGTCCCCCCTATTTTTAATGACCATCAATGGCTGAGCAGACTGCGGTGGGCTGATATTAACCCCTTAAGCCCCGAGGGTGGTTTGCACGTTAATGACCAGGCCAATTTTTACAATTCTGACCACTGTCACTTTATGAGGTAATTACTCTGGAACGCTTAAACGGATCCCCCTGATTCTGAGATTGTTTTTTCGTGACATATTGTACTTCATGATTGTGGTAAAATTTCTTCGATATCACTTGCGTTTATTTGTGAAAAAAATGGAAATTTGGCGAAAATTTTGAAAATTTTGCAATTTTCAAAATTTGAATTTTTATGCCCTTAAATCAGAGAGATATGTCACACAAAAGAGTTAATAAATAACATTTCCCACATGTCTACTTTACATCAGCACAATTTTGGAATCAAAATTTTTTTTTGTTAGGGAGCTATAAGGGTTAAAAGTTGACCAGCGATTTCTCATTTTTCCAACAAAATTTACAAAACCATTTTTTTAGGGACCACATCACATTTGAAGTCACTTTGAGAGGTCTTTATGACAGAAAATACCCAAAAGTGACACCATTCTAAAAACTGCACCCCTCAAGGTGCTCAAAACCACATTCAAGAACTTTATTAACCCTTCAGGTGCTTCACAGGAATTTTTTGAATCTGGAAGAAAAAAATGAACATTTAACTTTTTTCACAAAAATGTTATTTTAGACCCAATTTTTTTTATTTTCACAGAGGTAACAAGAAAAAATGGACCCCAAAATTTGTTGTGCAATTTCCCCTGGGCACGCAGATACCCAATATGTGGGGAAAAAACACTGTTTGGGCGCACGGCAGGGCTCGGAAGGGAAGGAGCGCCATTTGACTTTTTGATTGTAAAATTTGCTTGAATAATTAGCGGACGCCATGTTGTGTTTGGAGAGCCCCTGTGTGCCCAAACATTGGAGCTCCCCCACAAGTGACCCCATTTTGGAAACTAGACCCCCCAAGGCACCTATCTAGATGCATAGTAAGCACTTGGAACCCCCAGGTGCTTCACAAATTGATTCGTAAAAATGAAAAAGTGAAAAAAAAAACACTTTTTCATTTTTATGAATCAATTTGTGAAGCACCTGGGGGTTCCAAGTGCTCACTATGCATCTAGATAGGTGCCTTGGGGGGTCTAGTTTCCAAAATGGGGTCACTTGTGGGAGAGCTCCAATGTTTGGGCACACAGGGACTTTCCAAATGCAACATGGTATCCGCTAACAAATTGAATGGAAAATCGGCTCAAATTGTTAGCGGACACCAAGTTGCGTTTGGAGAGCCCCTGTGTGCCCAAACTTTGGAGCTCCCCCACAAGTGACCCCATTTTGGAAACTAGACCCCCAAAGGCACCTATCCAGATGCATAGTGAGCACTTGGAACCCCCAGGGGCTTCACAAATTGATTCGTAAAAATGAAAAAGTGAAAAAAAAAACACTTTTTCATATTTATGAATCAATTTGTGAAACACCTGGGGGTTCCAAATGCTCACTATGCATCTAGATAGGTTCCTTGGGGGGTCTAGTTTCCAAAATGGGGTCACTTGTGGGGGAGCTCCAATGTTTGGGCACACAGGGGCTCTCCAAACACAACATGATGTCCGCTAACAATTTGAGCCGACAGTTTGTTAGCGGATACCATGTTGCATTTGGAGAGTCCCTGTGTGCCCAAACATTGGAGCTCCCCCACAAGTGACCCCATTTTGGAAACTAGACCCCCCAAGGCACCTATCTAGATGCATAGTGAGCACTTGGAACCCCCAGGTGTTTCACAAATTGATTCATAAATATGAAAAAGTGTTTTTTTTTTTCAAGATGATGTTTTGCAGCGGTTCCACTTTTAATTATATTTGGTTTTTTTATCGTGTTTTATTCCACTTTTTGTTTGGTGGTATGATGATTAAGCATATTTTTTTGCCTTGTTTTTCATTATTTTTTTTTATCAGTGTTCACTGAAGGGGTTAACTAGTGGGACAGTTTTATAGGTTGGGTCATTCCAGAAGCGACGATACCAAATATGTGTATTTTTGGGGGGGTTATTTTTGTTTTTACATAAATAAATGTATTTATTGGATTACTATTTTTCATTTTTTTGTTCTTTATTTTGTGATTTTTTAAAAATATTTTTACAATTTTTATTAACTTTACTTTTTTACATTGTCCCAGGATCAGATAGCAACTTAAAACAGACAGATCGCTGATCTAATACTCTGCAATGCTTTTGCATTGCAGAGCATTAGATGAGCGTCTGACATGCAGGGAGGAGACGTTTCAGCTCGTGCTCTGAGCATGAGCTGATAGGCCACCATCCCTGGGTGATCCTG
Source organism: Phyllobates terribilis (assembly GCF_046119375.1). Taxonomy (NCBI): domain Eukaryota; kingdom Metazoa; phylum Chordata; class Amphibia; order Anura; family Dendrobatidae; genus Phyllobates; species Phyllobates terribilis. The sequence goes on from NW_027362761.1 coordinate 842,776,660, forward strand.
CGGCCATCTTGTGGCCTGAGGTCACCACGGAGACGTTGTAAGGTGCCCCAGCGAGGTAGTCGTGGGCGAGCTGTAGCCCCCTCTCGCTATGGCACCCTACAGACAATACGTGTCCTCTCTCTGAAGTGTGGCTGTGTATGTAGTGCTCTTCACTTACTTCACGCCATCCGATCGCGGCTGTCTCCAGGCAATTTTCTTCTGGGACCAGGGCAGCAATAATTTCAGAGGACACGAGGTTCTTAACCAGAACTTGGACTTTACTTGGGGAAGAGGAATATTTACAGTATTTACAGTCAGATATAATGGATAAGGCCCGACAGGTAATCATCTCCCTCACAGGCGCCGTTAACTGCTTCAGCCCTGGTTCCCTCTTTAAGCGGAGCATCTCTGTGGCTATAATTCCTGGCCCTAGAGACTCCTCTGTATTAACAGTGAACGGATCCGATATCTCTCCCCCACGTCTTGGCTTGGAGTAATGTTTAGCTTCCTCTGCTGCCTGCAGACCAGAAGTGCCCCGTGTCCTCACTACGCTTTGGTGAGTTTCTACGGCGAGCGAACTGGACTCGTGCTCTTGCGTGGGGAGAACTGCGCACTGGGATCTCACTGTCTGAGGGTTCGGAGCTCCCGTCTACCCTAGCAGCCACTATAGTAAGGCTGTCTCATCAGGTCGCAATCCCTTCTTGTACTACTCTATCACTTCCTGATTCAGGAAATTAAAACAGAGACTTTCCTAATATGCCCACCCTCAGTGAGCTGTCATCACAGAACCTTAACCCATCACTGTCTATAGCTCGGCTAGCAGACTCATCCTGACATCTGCACCCCGAACAGTGGCATCTTGTGGCTGTTTTCAGGTACTACAGCCCAGAAGGAACTATACCAGGAACAAGCTCTATATCTCTCTAGGCTTGATAAGGGCACTAAGTTCCCCCTCTGCTCTACCAACCGTACCACTAAAGCTAACCCCCTTAGCTTGGCCTACCACAGTTGGGGAGGTCTGTCTTCAGGAACTCTTCCTTTTACTCTCTCAGTCTCAAGGGAAGGCTACGCCCTTCCCCACTATTACAACGTGACCACATCGCATTGTGCCGATGTGAGCACAGAGGGAGTAAAGAGGGAGCTCCCTCTCTCTGCGATGCCCTGCAATGTCGCTGTCACTATTGACAGCAGTATCACAAGGGTTAAACGCTAGCACCGATCGTGGGTGTTGCTGCAGGGTTTCAGATATAGAGCTGGCACCCGCATTTGATCGAGGCGGCGCTCGGTGTGAGCCCATGCAATCACGGCGCTGTATTTATACTTCGCTTTGCGAGAACACAGCATGTCGGGGTGCGCTTAAGGAGGTGTGGTGACCAAAAACACGTTAATATTGTTTTGATTGTTTTTCTCTTCATAGCATTTACCATTTTCATTAATTTTATATTTTGATAGACAGGCCTTTCACAGATGCAGCAATAGCAAATATATTTTTTATTATATTTTTTACATTTTCCATGTTTTTATATTTTTAAAAACTTTTGTTTTATATTTTACTCCCCTCAGAGGACTTATAGTTTCATAGTTTCAGAGCTAATGGCTGAGCTTCAGAGAAGTACCAAGATGGCAGGGATAAGCTTTCAAAAATGCCCCTTGGTGTCATGGTAACCCATCAGTGACTTGCAAAAGCATCAGAGATTGCTAAATGGTTAGCAGCAGAGATCAGAGCTCAGCTCCATCCACTGCTGTTATAGACAGATGTATACAATCTGCATCTGCCACATGTGGAGTGAGCTAAGTTTCTTAGCCTGCTCCACACATAGTGACCCCAGTGCTGATGTACATAATAGCCATTTTGCGCTACAGGGTGTGACGCAGTGAGGGGTATGGTGCTAGATGGGAGATATATTCCTTCCAGCAAGTGCCTCTCGCACTGGTAAACAACAGGAAGGAGGTCAAGCCCTGGCTTGGCCCTTCGCTGCTATTCCAGGTATTTGGGGCAAAGCCTGGACAGCACAGCAGAAGAACTTAGAACAGCATAAATAGACAGCCATAACTCGTCAGTGTGTGTTTTTGGTTTGGAAAAAGCTGAGGGATGGTTTTTTTTTGTTTTTTTTTTGAGATTTTACAACATTTTTAATATTGGTAGGGATACAAAGGAAGAGGGGAGGTTAATGGGGAGTGGTAAAACAGGGATAAAGATAGGAGAAAATAGGTGGGGAATAAACCAAACAAACAGTACAAATACTGTGAGATGTTTTTTGCCAACATCAGACCTGAATGTTGGCCCTAACCTTTTTTTATTTAACCCCTTTCTGACGAGGTCAGTAATAGTACATCTCACCGACCTGGGCCTATTGGACCAGGTAAGTGACGCGCCCCCAGGGCCGTGGGGTACTCGGCAGCCGGGCCTCTGTGGATGCCGATGGGGGATATCACGGTGGCTGGCCCGGTCCATGGCCCAGGGCGGTCACCCAAAAAGGGGAATTATATTATTTATAGGGGATTTGGAAAGTGTTTGTGACCCCACCTGTGGAATGCGGCTAAAGGGGTGCCGCCGCTGCGGAGCAGTCCCCTGGAGCTGGTGTTATGGCAGCAGGGATGGTGTGGCTCTCCACAGGTAGAGCTAGCTCCAGGGCAGTGTAGGGGTGAATGGTGGATGCAGGACAGTCCCGGAGGAAAGACGGACACTCACACGGGGGTAAGCTTCAGTACCTTTACTGGTGATGATGCAGGTACGGTCCAGGGTACTCCGGACGAAGGGCGCACTTTTGGACTCTCCCCAGTGAGCGGGTATAGGGCCTCCTGATCCGTGGCTTTACTCGCTAAGCTTCTGACCTGCCTGGAGCTAGGCTTAGCTTGGTTACTGTCTCTCTCTCTCCCTTGCACCTGCTGACCTGGTGGTAGGGCCTTCTCTTGGAGGTCACTCTCCCTGGTACTGTAGTCAGCGTTTGGTTAACCTGGGACCTGTAGTCCTCAAGGAGTTCCGATGGTCCCTACTGGGTATAAAGGGACCCCGTAGGAGCAGACCCGGTGTCCAGTATATATCTCGGGGTGAGCCTGGTATGCTTCTCTGCCCCCTCGTTACTTCTTCCTTCTCCTTTCGCCTTCGGCCACACTCAGGGTCCTTACTAGGCCTTCACTCGTGCTGTAGGCCTTGGCTCGCTTAAGCACAGCAGCCAGCGTGATGCCTCTTTGCTGCTCTATGAGCGTCAGCACGCTCTCTGCTCGACAACTCAGCTCTGTCCCTCTCTGTGTCTGAGTAGGAACTCTCTCAACTCTCTTCTGACTTCTCACAGAACTGACTGACTGCCTGGCTCCACCCTCCCTATATATATCCCTAACGGGATCCCTCTGCTGGTCTGAGGTGGTAGGTTGGAGGTGTGTGAATGTAGTGAGGGCCTCTTGTGGAGAAATCAATCCAGGCACCCTTCTGGGTTCTGTGGCACCATTGCGCAGCAGGGCGCCACATAAGTACTATTACCTGCCTGTCCCCGCCCTATGACCCCCTGTGATGGCAGCCCTGACCCCAGCTGGCTCTGATTGTCATCATCGATCCAATCAGAGCCCATGACCGAGTGGTGACCAGGAGGTGACCAGCCTGTGACCTGGCTGTCACCACCCTATCACCCCCATGTGACCTCACTACATCTCCTCACAGTTGGTGAAGATTTGTACAGGGCGGCCACACTTCTGATCTGTGCTGTGCTGGGCCTTTTGGTGCCACAGAAGCCTCTGTGACACCACAAGACCTTCTCTTACCTGCTCATTTTGCTGCTCCTGCTTGGGTCTGCTTTGGTCACTGCTCCTGATCTGGCCTGCTGGTGCTTATCATGCTGATAGAAGAAGAACAGATAAGACTTTGGTAGGTCCCCTCATCCACCCAAATCCCCCTCTCCCTTCTCTACGCCTCTCTTTACCCCACTCCCCACCACAATCCCCCTCTCCCTCCTTTCCCCCCTCTTTTTATCCCCATCCCCCCTTTCTGCCACCGAGCTCTGATCAGTACTTGATCGCTGATCAGTACTTGACCGCTCTTTTTTGTTTTTTTTTCATGCGCCCTGCAGCGGCCAAGTGCTGATCAGTGACTACATCACTGATCAACTTCCTTGCTCGCTGTTTTCCAGAACTTTTTTTTGTTTCTGTCCATTCCACCCCCCCCAACTTTGCACCACCTCAATGTGTGCATCAAGCAGCCGCCGAGCGTTAATTGGTGACATAAATCACCAATCAGCACTCGTGCTCACTACTTTACACTTTTTTTCCACTAACTTTATTGTTTTGTAGAGGACAGTCGCGCTGTCCGATCATGCGATCATGACACCACATTCGCCGCTCCTGCTGCTGCTACAGAAAACATCAGACAGAAGATGTCAGACAGAAGACAACTGTAAGTATGATTTTTTGATCCCTCCTTATCCACCCCAATCCTCCTCTCCCCCTTCTCATCCCCTTTCTGCCACCAAGTGCTGATCAGTACTTGATCGCTCATCTTTTGTCTGTTTTTTTTCGTGCTTCCTGCAGGGGCTGAGTGCTGATCAGTGACCGCAGATCACTGATCCGCACTCGTGCTCACTGTTTTACACTCCCCCCTCCTTTGCACCACATCTGTGCACACATCCAGCAGCCATCGAATGTTGATCGGTGACGTAGTTCACTGATCCACACTCATGCTCGCTGTTTGCACCACCTACGGTTGTTCCTTTTTTTTTTTTATCTTTTTCTTTCAGAAAAAAAAAAATTACACCCAGCACACTGTCACACACGCACTCTAAATAACGTACTGCCACACAAGCACCACAAACAGAAAAAAATAAAATAAAATGTCCCGCTCATCCCAAACTCGCTATTCAGCGGAGGAGGCATATGTTTTCCTTGCCTCCGACACTGACAGTGAGGGAGAGGATCCCACCTTTCTTTTTCTGACTCCTCATCGTCCTTCTCCTCTTCTTCCTCCTCCTCTTCCTCCTTAGGTGCTGTCGAACAGCCACGCAGTCACCCCAGGAGAGAAGATGAACCAGCGCCACCCACTACTGACCCCGTATGGACCTCGCCCCTTGAAAATTATGAGCCACTGATTCTTTATTTTGTAGCAGAATCAGGAATCAAGTTTGACACCACCGGCCTCACAGAAACAGACTTTTTCAAAGTCTTTTTCTCTGAGGATTTTGTAAACCTCATGGTGGGCCAAACTAATTTGTCTGCTCATCAATTTTTGGAACAAAACCGCTTTTCATTATTTTTTAACTGGTCTCCTGTAGATGCAGTAGAAATTATGAAGTTTTGGGGCCTGATCCTTCATATGGGGATCCTGAAGAAGCCAGAAGTTCGGCAATACTGGAGTGTTGACGTTTTGTATAACTCCAGTGTTCTGAATGGTAATGACCCAGACACGTTTTGAGGTCATTCACAAGTTCTTGCATTACAACAATAATGTAAGGTGTCCTGCACGCGATGACTCGAACTTTCATTCCCCAGGGGAGGTCCCTCAAGCAGGAAAAAAAGGTAAGTCACAAAAGAGGTGCCGAGTGTGTTACAAAAGGGGAATACCCAAGGATGCCACTTATTAATGCAATCCTTTCCCCGACAAACCTGGCCTGTGCATGAAAGAATGCTTCAGAAGGTACCATACTTCCTTGCACTACTAAATTCATTTCTGAAGTATGACAACCTGGCGAACACTACACAACTGATGTAGTGTTTGTCAGGTTGTCCTACAACAGTTGTGTAGTGTTTTTCAGGTTGTCCTACACAACTGACGTATGACACTACATTACAAAATTCCCATATCTGGAATCAGTTCCAAAAAGGGGGCACTTGTTGGGCATTTCCACTGTTTAGGCACTCTGGGGCTCTGAAAATGTGACATGACGCCCACAGACCATTTCATCAAAGCCTGCATTCCAAAGCATCACTTCTTCCCTTCCGCGACCAAACAGTAGTTTTCTCCAACACATGGGGTGTCAGTGACTCGCCTCCTGGGCCGAGGGGCACCCGGAACCAGGCTTCTGGGGGTTGTAGTATCCGTGGCAGTGACCCGGTCCCGTGGCTCAGGGTGGTCAGGCCAATGGCGGTATTTTGTGGGGGGCTTTAGGTTAATTGTCCGACTACGCCACCCGTGGATTGCGGTCAGGGTGTACCACCGCTGCGAGGCAGTCCGCTGAGGCTGGTGTGGTGTGCGCAGCAAAAGATGGGATAACTCCCCACAGGAGGAGTATGGCCTCAGGGCAGGGAATGTGAACGATGGGAGTGATGGTGCGCGGGCGTCCCAGCACTAGTAGTGCTGGTGCGGCGATGAGCAGGAACGACTCAGAGTCTTTGCAGTGCAGTTCAGGGTCTTTACTGGTGATATGAAGGCAGACCCTCCCGGGAGTACTGGCTAGCATAAGGGGCCTGGTCAGTCTGCGAGCAAACAGGAGTTTGCCTGGCCAGGTGGAGTTGTAGGCCTCCCCGTCTATCTGCACTCTTTCTGGCTACCTTGCTGTAAGCGGGTAGAAGTAGCCCACGTCCCTGAGTATACCGTGTGGTGCTCACCTGTATGGCTGGTGACTTAGGGCATTCTGTTAGCCTCCGCTCCTGGATGGCGGTGCTGGTCCCTTCCTTGTGACTGAGCCTCAGGGCTTCTATGGCCAGAGGACCTGGAATCCCCTGCCGGCTGGTTTCAGCTGCTGGGTGGATATCAGTCCCCACAGCCTCGGACTCCGGTGTCCGGTTAATAGGTTCTTCTGCCAGGGGGAGCTATATCTCTGCTTATCTTCCAGCCCCTGGTCTTCTGCTACTGCTCCTACAGAGCTCCTGCTGTAACTTTCCCTCTCCAGGCTCTGACTCCCAGACTCTGAATAACTAATTCCACCCCAGACCCAGTTTATAAGGGCAGATTCCTCCCCTCCCAGGTCTGGGCAGAAGTGTTGCATGCTTAAGGGCTCCTGACCAGAGAAACCTCCCACTTGCTCTCAGACATAATATCTCTATTACTGTGGCGACCAGACCCCTGGGGTGCCACATTCCCCCCTAGTAAATTTTAGTACTCCGGGACTAAACACATTTTTAAGAAAACACCAATACAGGGTATAAACCATAATACAACAACATATGTACAAGAAGCTTTAGTCTTTAGAGCTCACAGTGTGTCTGTAACCGGGTGTCCATGTCACCCAACAAGGTGAAGTCTTGGCACAGAGTAAGGGACCTGTCCAAAGCAAACCCCTAAGCGTTGGCCCTGGGCGTGGCTGCAAGGCTGAGACTAGCTACTTTGGGCCACAAGGAGGCCACGCCAGACAGGTTTTCTCTTCTGCGGCCATCTTCGCAAGAGGCACCAAGGTGCAACTATCTACAATGTAGTTCCGGTTACTCAGCGTTCATAACCTGTCAGTCCAAATAAACCTGAAGAGTAACTAGAGAAACATAATTAGTAACCAGGTAACAAAAACATAAACCTTTTTCAGCATTTGCAATTTACAGATGACATTTTAGATTATCCACCGAGCGGGCATTTGTCCTCTACTGCTCCTGGTGGACCTACGTAACCCACTATCTGGTTCTGCACTACAGGGTGTAGAAGGTGTTGCGGGTAGGTCTTGCAGCTTTCTGCGTACTCTTTGGCTCACTAGGGGCACGGCAGGCTCACTACTAGCAGAGGGTTGATTCTCCTGGTCTGCTGGTATGGACTCTTCTGCCTCCTGGGCCGGCTGCTCTTCTGACACTCCCTGTTCTTCTGTAGGTCCTTGAGGGGCTGGCTGGAGAAAGGTGAGGACGGGTACCACGGCTGCGTTGTTGATCTGAGTCCAGGACCGGGGAAAGTCTCCGAGTACGGTACTGATCATTTCTTCCCTTTCCTCTGCGGGTTGAGGGTTTTCTTGATCTTCTTCAGGGCTTTGCAGCTGCTCGGGACACTTCTTCAGGTGGTCTCTGGAGACAATGGCTGTGGTCTCTCCTCCATCCTTACTGATGACGCAGACTTTTGGGTTCTCATGGCTTGAGGGCAGTACGGTGTACGGGTCCTTCTCCCACTGGTCGTCCAACTTGTGGAGCCATCTCTTTCTCTTCAAGACCTGCTCTCCAGGTACCAGGGGAACAGCGGGAGCATACTGGTTATAAGCCTTCTCTTGCCTTTCTCTTGCTTGAGACAGACTTCGCTCGACGCTCTCCTGTACTTTCCGATACTGCCGCTGCCGTTCTGTATCCCAGTCTGCCTCTGGCGAGGTGTCCTCAGGTGTCAGGACTCCCATATCCAGGTCAATAGGCAGCTTACCAGGTCTTGCTTTCATTAGGTAAGCCGGGGTACAGTTGGTGGAACCTACAGGGATGTGATTGTACAAGTCCACCAAATCAGGCAGTTTTTCAGGCCACAGACTGCGTTCTTCCAGGGGCAACGTTTTTAGCAAGTCTATCACCATCTAGTTCATTGGTCTGAGGGTGATAGGGCATTGTTCTTATCTTCTTGCAGCCATACAGGTTGCAGAACTCCTGGAAGACCTCCGCTTCGAAGGCTGGTCCTTGGTCCGTCAACACTTGCTCCGGATACCCGTGTGGACGGCAGAAGTGCTGCAGGAAGGCTCTAGCTGCTGTTTGAGCCGTTAAGTCCTTGACAGGGACCACCACCAGGAACCAGGAGTAGTGATCTACGATTGTGAGGGCGTAGACATACCCGGATTTGCTTGGAGCCAGTTTCACATGGTCCAGGGCTACCAGTTCCAGGGGCTGCCTGGTGATGATGGGCTGCAGAGGAGTCTTCTGGCTGGCACGGTCCTTTCTTCTTAGGTTGCACGGGCCACAGTCTCTGCACCACCTCTCAATGGCTCCTCTCATGCCTACCCAGTAGAACCGTTCACGCAACAAGAACTCCAGCTTCTTCCATCCGAAGTGTCCTGCTCCGTTGTGGTATGCCTCCAGAACCATAGCCATGTCTCGTCTTGAGACCACTACCTGCCAGGTCAGCTCATGTGTTCCAGAGTTGACCATTCTCCGGCACAGCTTCTCCTTGTAGAGAAACAGCCTGCTTTTCTCCTTCCACAGTTGCTTGGTCTCTTCCGGAGCGTCCGGGTCAAGACAGGCATCAGCCTGTGTCAGCATTTCCTTCACCAGACGGACTGCGGGATCACTGTCTTGTGTCCCTGCCCAGCTGTAGTGGGGTAAGGGATTGAACGTAGCAGAGCGCCTGTCCCTCACACGCTGGGAATACAGGGTAATCCCATGACGGTGGAACGCAGGGAGTTCGATTTCTTCCAGTTCTTCTGGATCTTCCCCAACGTCCGGTAAGTTTGGCATTCTGGACAGGGCATCCGCGTTGGCATTTGAGCGTCCCGCCCGGTATTTGATGGTGAATTCATAGTTGGACAGGCGGGCCATCCATCTCTGCTCCACGGCACCAAGTTTTGCAGTGTCCAGGTGTATCAACGGGTTGTTATCCGTGTACACGGTGAACTTGGAAGAGGCAAGGTAATGCTTGAAACATTCGGTCACTGCCCACACCACTGCCAGGAACTCTAGCTTGAATGAGCTATAATTCTCAGGGTTTCTCTCTGTGGGCCGTAGTTTTCGGCTGGCGTAAGCAATTACCCGTTTTTTCCCCTGCTGGATCTGGGACAGTAAGGCTCCTAGCCCGATGTAGCTCGCGTCCGTGTGGAGGATAAAGGGCTGGCTGTAGTCAGGGTACGCCAGGATTTCATCCCCCGTGAGGGCCATCTTCAGCTAGCAGAAACACTCCTCTTCCAGCTTTTCCCACCTGAAGGGCGGCTTCTGTTTTTTGGCCTTCCTGGATTGACCTATCAGGAGGTCCTGCATAGGGGCTGCCATTTTGGTGAAACCGGGAATGAATCTTCGGTAGTAGCCTACCAACCCGAGGAACTGCCGCACTTCCTTTATGCTGGAGGGTCTTGGCCAGTCTTTAATCACGGTGATCTTATCGGGGTCGGGAGCCACTCCGTCAGTACTCACCACGTGTCCCAGGTACTGCACCTTTGGTTTCAGGAGGTGACACTTGGAGGGTTTCACCTTTAGGCCATAGCTTGCCAGGGCGTCAAACACTTCTGCCAGGTGTTTCAGATGGTCCTCGTAGGTTTTGGAATAAACAATGACATCGTCCAGGTATAACAGGACCGTCTCGAAATTCCGGTGTCCCAGACAGCATTCCATCAACCGTTGGAAGGTTCCTGGTGCGTTGCAGAGCCCGAACGGCATACAGTTGAATTCGCTGAGACCCATCGGGGTGGTGAGCGCAGTCTTCTCCTTGTCTGCCTCTGCTACAGGAACCTGCCAGTACCCGCTAGTAAGATCCAAAGTGGAGAAGAAGTTAGCAGATTTTAATGCAGCTAAAGATTCCTCTATTCTAGGTAACGGGTACGCATCTTTGTGTGTGATACGGTTGACCTTTCTGTAGTCTACACACATTCTCATGGTGTTGTCCTTCTTTTTCACTAGAACTAGTGAAGCTGCCCAGGGGCTATTGCTGTCCCTGATTACCCCAGCCTCCTTCATGTCCCGCAACATCCCCTTTGCATGCTGATAGTGTGCAGGGGGTACAGGTCGGTATCTTTCCTTTATGGGTGGATGGTCTCCTTTGGGGATGTGATGTTCTACCCCCTTTACTCGCCCGAAGTCTAGCGGGTGTCTACTAAAGACTCTTTCGTACTCCTGAACCACCCGGTAGACTCCCTGTTTTTGGTGTGAGGGAGTGGAGTCAGTACCCAAATGCAGTTGCTGACACCAGTCCTCCATTTGTTTCTTAGAGCCGTTACCTTCCTCTGGTTGAGATGTAGGCAAGGGTTCTACGGCCTTCACAGAATTTTGGTTTATGGTGAACAATTTGGCTAGCGTGGCATACCGGGGCAGGTATACTTCTCTCTCCCCGATATTTATGATGCGGACGGGCACCCTCCCATGGCGTACATCGACCACCCCCCGTGCTGTCAAAATGGTGGGCCTACTGTCTGAGTAGACAGGTTCTACCATTGCTTGGTAGTTTCTACCTCTTAGACCAATAGATGCCCAGCACCAGATCATCATCTCACTTTTCGGGGGCATGGCAATAGGGAACGGGTCACACATTCTCACGCTACCTATCTCACCACCAGATAGTTCCACTTGTTGCCGCTTCATCAGTGCCCGGATCTCTTTTTGGAGCACACGCTGCTGGCTGGAACTGGCGTTCTTGGCAACCTGCTGTAAAATGAGAATCACCTCTGCAAGACAATTTTCAATCACGTTAGTTCCCAAGGTTATTCTAGGGTGACTCTCATGATGGTCAATGTCCACAATAATCAGTCCTTGTGCCGCCAGTTCGACCTTACTGACCTTAATGGTCACCTCTTTGAACCCCGCCTGCGACACGGGCTGACCATTGCTGGCGATGATACTCAGGTCGTCATCTGGGTAGCGGGTTATGTCCGAGTCATTCCAGTACCGCTTAAAGAGCACGTACGGGATGGTGGTCACCTGTGACCCCGTGTCTAGTAGGGCACTCATAGGAATGACATCCAGTACCACAGGCAAGACCGGATGTCCCCCTACGTATTTATCACGCCAGTTCGATGGGCCTGATGATCTTATGCCTGGGGGTTGGCCCTCTGCCCCAGGTTGCGCCCGTTTAAATGACAGTACCTTGCCATATGTCCGGGTTGATTGCAGCGGCGGCAGATGGGTTGTCCGTCCTCGTTGTATCTGTCGCTGGGTCTTCCTCTGGACGTTGGGATCCTCCTCTGTCAGCACCACGGGACGTCCTCCGGTCCGGATGCCAGCTGTATCTTCCCTGGACGAGAGACCTGTAAAGACTGCACAGTTCTGGTTAGCGCGGCTACACTTTTGGTTAGCTCTTGGACCTGATGGTGCAGGTATGTAGCCGGGTTGTTATCCAAAGCCTGCGCACCAGCTCCTATAGACTCTGTAGACAAGGGCACCGCCTCCTGGTGATAGGTAATAGCAGGGCGCCGGTGGGTTACAGCGCTACCCCGTGCCGGTTCTCGGAGCACCCGGATGGCCCTGTCTTTGAACTTTGCAAAGTCCAAACCAGGGTTCTGCAAGGCCATTGCACGTAACTGGGTTTGGTGGGCACTGGACAGCAGACCCTCAATGAATTGCTCAGTTAACAGTTCATCTGCATTCCGCACACTGTCAGGGTCTGCCTGTTTAATGGCTCCCAGGGCCTCTTGCAAATTCAAAGCATAGTCTCTTATACTGTCTTGGGCCCGCTGCTTGCACCCATAGAATTTCATTTTGATCTCTGCTGAGGTACGGGTATCAAAAGTGTCCCTCAGATGGGTTAAGATTTATTTTACAGTCTCCTTGTCCCGGACTGACCAGGACTTTACTTCACGTTGGGCTGCCCCGGTTAGCTGGCCTACCAGTATGCCACTTTTTGTCCTTCTGTCAGGGGGTATACCTTAAACAGGCTGTACAGTCTCTCTTTAAAGTCGCTTAGGGTATGCGACTCCCCTGAGTACTGGGGCAGCCAGGCCGCTCCGGGGATATAGGGCATTGTAAATGGCATTACTGCGGCAGTGGCCGCGCTGGTGGTAGAGGGTCCCTCCGTATCCGTCATCTTCCTCCCCCCTAGTTAAGTGTGGCCTACCTTCTGCTGCTTCTTCTCCGTTGGCCGCGGCTCCGCAGACGATTGTCAGAGTGGAGGACCTTGCGTCGCGCTCTGGTGACGTCAGCGTCGCTCTCTCTCCCTTCCAGGACCTTGCGCAGCGTCGATGCGTGGGGCGGAGCTTCGCATCTCGCGCGCTTTCGGCGTCCACGCCCCTCTTCTTCCCGCGTGGCGTCCCGAAGATGGCGTCCGATGGCGGGAAAACGACTGCGGATGGCGGGAAAACAGCTGCGGATGGCGGGAAACTTCTGAAGATGGCGGGAAATGGCTCCGGATGGCGGGAACCTTCACCACGGCAGGTAGGACAGTCTTTTGAAGGCACGCAGTACCCAGTGGTTGCGGGCACGAAATCCTGCCGACTACGCCAAAAATTGACTCGCCCCTTGGGGCCGAGGGGCACCCGGAACCGGACTTCTGGGGGTTGTAGTATCCGTGGCAGTGACCCGGTCCCGTGACTCAGGGTGGTCAGGCCAATGGCAGTATTTTGTGGGGGGCTTTAGGTTAATTGTCCGACTATGCCACCCGTGGATTGCGGTCAGGGGGTACCGCCGCTGCGAGGCAGTCCGCTGAGGCTGGTGTGGTGTGCGCAGCAAAAGATGGGATAACTCCCCACGGGAGGAGTATGGCCTCAGGGCAGGGAATGTGGATGATGGGAGTGATGGTGCGTGGGCGTCCCAGCACTAGTAGTGCTGGTGCGGCGATGAGCAGGAACGACTCAGAGTCTTTGCAGTGCAGTTCAGGGTCTTTACTGGTGATATGAAGGCAGACCCTCCCGGGAGTACTGGCTAGCATAAGGGGCCTGGTCAGTCTGCGAGCAAACAGGAGTTCCCTTGGTGGAGTTGTAGGCCTCCCCGTCTATCTGCACTCTTTCTGGCTACCTTGCTGTAAGCGGGTAGAAGTAGCCCATGTCCCTGAGTATACCGTGTGGTGCTCACCCGTATGGCTGGTGACTTGGGGCCTTCTGTTAGCCTCCGCTCCTGGATGGCGGTGCTGGTCCCTTCCTTGTGACTGAGCCTCCGGGCTTCTATGGCCAGAGGACCTGAAATCCCCTGCCGGCTGGTTTCTGCTGCTGGGTGGATATCTGTCCCCACAGCCTCAGACTCCGGTGTCCGGTTAATAGGTTCTTCTGCCAGGGCGAGCTATATCTCTACTTAGCTTCCAGCTCCTTGTATTCTGCTACTGCTCCTACAGAGCTCCTGCTGTAACTTTCCCTCTCCAGGCTCTGACTCCCAGACTCTGACTAACTAATCCCGCCCCAGACCCAGTTTATAAGGGCAGATTCCTCCCCTCCCAGGTCTGGGCAGAAGTGTTGCATGCTTAAGGGCTCCTGACCAGAGAAACCTCCCACTTGCTCTCAGACATAATATCTCTATTACTGTGGCTACCAGACCCTTGGGGTGCCACATTAGCATACTCAGGAGAAATTGCACAACAGATTTTGAGGTCCATTTTCTCCTGTTACCCTTATGAAAATATTTTTTTTAAACATTTTTGTGAAAAAAATGTGTTTTGTTTTATTTTCACAAGTCAACGTTATAATTTTCTGTGAAGCACCTGGAGATTCAAGATGCTCACCACACATCTAGATAAATTCATTGAGTGGGTCTAGTTTCCAAAAAGGGGGCACTTGTTGGGCAGATCAAGGTCTCTTAAAGCATGATATACCGCCCACAGACCATTCCATCAAAGTTTTCCCTTCCGAGTCCTGACATGCACCCAAATAGTAGCTTTCTCCAACACATGGGGTATCAGCGAAGTCAGGAGAAATTGCACAACTACTTTTGAGGAGAAATCGCACAACTACTTTTGTGGTCCAATTTTTCTGTTATTCTTGTGAAAATAAAAAAATTGAGGCAAAAAGATCATTCTTGTGGAAAAAAAATGTTTTTTTTTCCACGACTCTTTGTTATAAACTTTTGCAAAACACTTGGGGGTACAAAGTGCTCACCCCACATCTAAATAAGTTCCTTAAGGGGTCTAGTTTCCAAAATGGTGTCACTTGTGAGGGATTTCCACTGTTTAGGCACATCAGGGGCTCTCCAAACGTGACATGGCATCCATCTCCCCCACATATGGGGTATCAGCGTACTCAGGAGAAATTGCACAACTTTTGGGGTCCAATTTCCCCTATTAGGGTATGTGCACATGTTTAGGTATTGAAGCAGAAATTTCCTGAGTGTTTTTTGCCTCTCCCTGCCAGAAAAAAAACGCATGCGGGTTTACATGTGTTTTTGATGCGTTTTACATGAGTTTTTACATGCATTTTTTTAAGCGTTTTTGAGCATCAATGAATGATTTTTGGAGCCAAATAAAGTTGGTGGGACACTGCTAAAGCCCTTGGATTACCATAAGAACTGGGGTGAGTATATTGGTTCATTTAAATGATTAAATAAATGTGTCTGTTGTATTTCAAATAAAGTGTTTACACTGTCTGTGTGTTTCTTTACTTTGGTCATGAAAAGGTATGATTGACACCTTGACATAACCAAACAAAAGAGCTGGGTGTCAGCTAGTCCCATTTACCCAATCTTCATTAGCATTTATATTCATGTAATTTATGCGACTGCTGTGAGCTGTTTTTTTAGCCTGGGAAGGCGACATTAGGCAAACATTTCCCCGGCCATTAAATAACATCTCACAGCTGGTTTATTAGTCGCTACTTCTCCCTGATCATCACTCAGCAGCGCTTTGGACACAACATATTTATGTTGCGTCCAAAACACGGTGTTCTAATGCCGCACTTTTGTTGTTAGTACATGTGAATCCACCGCATATAATGACTAGTGTTGAGCGAGCACTAAAATGCTCGGCTGCTCGAAGCTCGGGCCGAGCTCGCCGTGATACTCGGGTGCTCGACCCGAGCAATGAGTCCGATGTTAGTCTATGGGAGACCCGAGCATTTTTGCGGCAGCATCCCCGGCAGTCTTTTAAAAGCCTAACAAGTGCCCAAAACGATAGTGACAGTGCTCAAATGACATGGGGACAGCATGGGGATCGCCCCAGGAAGCATTTCTGACCCCCAGGTCACTGCTGTCAACAACGTGGTCAGAGGTATTAAGCCACTTTTAAGGGCTCACAATAAAACGTTCAAAAACGAAACTGAAACTGCTTTCCTGTGAAATATGTTAAGGAAGTTTCTTTCCAGGGTAAAGACTTGTGTATAACGTAAAATAAATAACCAAAAAAAAAATACTACACCACACCTTGGGCTATGTTCACAAGTAGCATTTTTTATGCATTTTTGCACTTTTGTATTGCTTTCAACTGTGACAAATGCATTCACCGGGAAATGTCATTTTAACGTTTTACAACCTTATCTGGCCATGTGCTGTTTGACACATGCATACAGTGCTGAAAAGACATGGGAACAGCATGGGAAAGACCCCTGGAAGCATCTCTGACACCCAGGTCACTACCTAAAAGTGTGCCCATCAGAAGTCATCCTTGCCGCATCAGAAGATGCAGACTTGCAACTATCCCTGTGCAAGTCCTTCTCCCAGAGCAGTGTTCAATTGTACCTCCCCCATTCCTTGCAATGCAAGCGCAAGTATGCAGCCTGCCACCCACCCACCCCCAGGCTGCAATACCATACTGCTTGCTTGCACTTGAAATTGGGCCTTTTAGGCATGTGGAGGCGGAATCTGGCCACCACGTCATGGCTGCATTGGCGGCCTGGTATCCATACTCAGTCCCCAGGCGGCCGGGTGTCCACACTCGGTCCCCGGTCTCCAGGGGGCGGCCGGGTGTCCATACTCGGTCCCCAGCCGCCCCTATTTCTCCTGTCAACTTGCCCCCACACACTTTTCTTAGCCCGGCCTGCTTTAGGGCAGCATTGGATGAGCACACCAGAGAACCAGACTCCTCCGGTGGGCCCTGGCTTCTCCATCAGGGGAGTTGAGAGTGCCAAGGTGAGGAGCATGATGATGATAATAGAAGTTAGCATCTGCTTTGTTTTCTTGGAATGCAAGCGCATGTATGTAGTAGCGGCTAGGCCTGAGGTGGTCAGCGTTTTGGCGCATATCCTACTTCCTCCGAGGATTGCTGGATGTTTTCCTGCTACTATCCCAGTTCTATGACTCCCGTTAAAACAAAGCTTCAGGTGATAAATGATGGATGAGGTGGTGGCAAAGGAGAAAGAGCAGGAGGAATAGGAACCATTCACATCAATATCAGGCCAGTCAACCACTTATGTCTTGTAGGATATGTTTCTGATTTTTTCCTGAGCGTTTCTGCATCTCCCTGACAGAAAAAAACGCATGCGGATTGTGCATGTGTTTTCCTGTCAGGGACATGCGGAAATGGAGCGTTATTCACTGACATTTTTAGCATCACTTGGAAAGTGCTTGTGACAACTAGGTCACACTATATACTCTGTGTTCCAAATTATGTGCCGTCTCATGCTGCACATAACACATCTGCATCTCTGGCTGCTATGGGCATAAAAGGGGACAAACTTATGGTGTGACCCCCATGCTCCCCTGACCTCAACCCCATTGAGAACCTCTGGGGCATCATCAAAAGGAGTGTCTATGATGGCGGGAGGCAGTTCACATCTAAGCAACAGCTCTAGGAGGGTATTCTGTCCTCATGCAAAACAATTGAAGCAGAAACCATCCAAAACCTGACAAATTCAATGGACGAGAGAGTTCAGACGCTCCTTTCGAACAAGGGGTCCTATGTGCAAATGTAACATCACCTAGAATAAAGTTTTGAGTTGAAAACAGTTTGATTTCAGTTTGTAATAACCTGCGAATGCTTATAATTTCAAAAATGACCATTTTTTTGTTCTTTATTAAAATGAAAAGGTTGAAAACTCTACTGTGCATAATAATTTGGAACATGCATTTTGAGTGCAGTTTGAGTTTTTTATTTTTTTAAAAATATACTGTTATCATAGGCAGTTTGTACAAAAACCTTTCAATTGTACTCTAATAGTTATTTGACTGGAAAATTACAATGACTGCAATTCATATAGGTAATTTGGGAAAATCTGAGAAAATATTATTTGCATAATAATTTGGAACACAGTGTAAATCCACGCAAACGGCATGGATTTATATAGTGTGACCCGAGAGAGTGGTAAAAATAAAAAAATAAATATATACTTACCTTCCGATGGCCCGCGCTGGCTTGTTTCGCTCGGTCCCGGCTGCCGGCAGCAGTGAATTGAAAGACCTGCCGACGTCAGCGTCGCGTGACCCGTCACATGACTCTGACGTCAGCGCAGGTCCTTCAATTCACTGCAAATTGCCGGGAAGCAAGGAGGAGCGCTGTGCGGGCCGCCGGAAGGTAAATATACATTTATTTTTTATTTTATTATTTTTTTACAGATTTTTTAATGGTACCTGGGTGTGGATGAGACTCTCCTCTCATCTACACCCGGGTACCATCTGCACATTAGAACGCATGGAATGCGCATCTACATATACAGTGATGCGTAATCCATGCGGTCTAATGCAAGTCAATGGCGGCGAAGACGCAGCGCTTCCGCAAAATAATTGGTAGTGCTGCGTTTTTTTCCGCAATGATAATCCGCAGTGGAAATTTCCGCAGCATGTGCACAGCACATGCGGATTATCATTGGGGAACATTGCTGCCCTTCTACCATGCATTTTTAATGCGCTTCCGCAGCTGCAAAAACGCTGCAGAAACGCATTAAAAACGCATCGTGGGCACACAGCCTAACAAAAGGAGCGGTTCGGCTACACAGTTATAGGGCATAAAGTGAGTGCAATAACTACCAAAAATTTTGAGGCACTCCAATGCCCCTTGGAAATGACATGGAGATCAGAGGGCCTTAACTAAACCGTTTTTTCCATTTATAGCGACTGGGTCTCCTGTACACTGTTGGCCTAAGCAGTGAATGGAAGGCTTTCCAAAAATTATGAGGAACTGCAATGCCCCTTGAAACAAACGTGGATTACAGCGTAATAAAACCCTTCTACCCATTATTGGGGAGTGGGTCTCCCTTAGTTTTCGCCTTTGCATTGAAAAGCAAAAGCTGACTAAAATTAGGAGGAAATGCAATGCCCGTTGGAAGAGTCGTGGAGGTTAGAGGTAATTAAAAACAACATTTCAATGCCCCTTGGAAGAGCTGTGGAGTTCAGAGTGGCTTAAGAAGACGCTTTTAATGCCCCTTTGAAGAGACGTGGAAGTCACAGTAGCTTAACAAGACGGTTTTAATGCCCCTCGGAAGAGACGTGTAATGCCCTTTGGAAAAGTGGTGGAGGTCACAGTAGCTTAACAAGATGGTTTGAATGCCCCTTGGAAAATTGGTGGAGGTCGCAGTAGCTTAACAAGACGGTTTGAATGCCCCTTGGAAGAGACGTGGAGGTCCCAGTAGCTTAACAAGACGGTTTTAAAGCCCCTTGGAAAAGTGGTGGAGGTCGCAGTAGCTTAACAAGACGCTTTTAATGCCCCTCAGAAGAGACGTGGAGGTCCCAGTAGCTTAACAAGGCGGTTTTAATGCCCCTTACAAGAGCCATACAGTACAGCATCTTAAAATTATTATTACCATTATTGGGGAGTGGGTCTCCCACAGTCTTTGCTTATGTCTTCCAAGCAAAAGCTGCCAAAAATTAGGACGGAGGAACTTTTAATAATGGCAACACGGACCACGGTCACCCTGGTGGCATAGTGGTGGTGGAGGCTGAGGATAAGGAGAAGAACAAAAAACAGCCGAAATGAGGAAGCGTATACCCATGTGTGGGTGTGAAGCGGTGCATGTGTATACACCTCCCGAAATAACACAGTGGATTTGACTTTATGTTACTCTGCTGTCATTTGGTGGTGTTGAGAAGTGTGGCCCAATCCAGCCATTGTTCATTTTGATAAGGGTCAGCTTGTCAGCATTGTCAGTTGACAGGCGAGTGCGCTTATCAGTTATAATTCCCCCAGCGGCACTAAAAACACGCTCCGATAACACGCTAGCGGCAGGCAGGCCAGAACCTCCAAGGCGTACAGAGCGAGTTCATTCCAAGTGTCCAGCTTGGATACCCAATAATTAAAAGACACAGAGGAATCATGGAAGACGCTGGTACGGTCGGCAAGGTATTCCCTCACCATCTTTTGAAACTTTCCACTCCTTGTGAGAGTATCCCTCGCCTCAGGGTCTGTCCGAAGGGTGGGTCTGAGAAAACTGTCCCAGAACGTTGACAGTGTTCCCCTGCCTCTGCTGGATTGGAGTTGCCTCTCTCTCGCATGTAAGCCTTGGTTGGGCAACGAACTGTGACCTCTGCCGCTAGCGTGTTCAGATGGGAATTTTTTTAACAGTTCTGCAGCAAGGGCCTTCTGGTACTGCCCCATTTTTGTAGACCTCTCCACCTCAGGAATAAGAGAGTGAAAGTTCTCCTTGTAGCGGGGGTCTAAAAGTGTCACCAGTAATGACTGTCACCCAACATTTTAACAACGCGAGGGTCATGGTTATGGCAGCGTAACATAAAGTCAGCCATGCGTGCCAGAATGGTAACGGACGAGACTTCCGTGTCCTCACCAAGATGACGACTGACCATGCTCTCCTCCTCCTCCTCCTCCTCCCCCCTGTCCTCAGGCCGGTATGACACTTGTACAGGTACTACCGTCTACAGCGTATGATACAAGCTCCTGTTCTTCCTCCTCCTCTCCCTCATTGTCCCCCAGTGCACGTTGGGATGAGATGAGGCTGGACTGTGTGTAATCGACCGCTACGGCTTCTTGATCCATCTCATCATACTCTGGCTGCAATGCCTCCTCTTTAATTCTCTGCAGAGAGCGTTGCAAAAGACAGACAAGTGGAATGCTGATGCTAATGATGGCGTCATCGCCGCTCACCATCTTGGTGGACTCCTCAAAGTTTGTCAAGATGGTACATATGTCAGACATCCAGGTCCACTCCTGAGGTCTTATGTGTGGAGTCTGACCTGAATATCGACGGCCTTGTTGCAGCTGGTACTCCACAACTGCTCTCTTCTGCTCGCAAATCCTTTGCAACATGTGAAGGGTAGAGTTCCAACATGTGGGGACATCACACACCAGTCGGTGTGATGGAAGCTGCAAACGCTGCTGCAACACAGCAAGGGTGGCGGAAGCTGTAGCCGACTTGTGAAAATGAGCTGACAGGCGGCGTACTTTGACGAGCAGATCTGGCAACTCGGGGTACGATTTAAGAAACCGCTGAACCACGAGGTTAAGCACATGAGCCAGGCATGGTACGAGTGTGATCTCGCCTCGCCTCAGAGCCGCCACCAGGTTATGGCCATTGTCACACACGACCATGCCTGGATGTCGGTTCAGCGGTCTCAGCCACAGATCTGCCTGCTCTTTCACAGCTGTCCACAACTCACAAGCAGTGTGAGGTTTCTCACATAAGCTTATGAGTTTCAGCACAGCCTTTTGCCGCTTGGTGGAGGCAGTACTGCAGTGCTTCCAGCTTGTAACTGATGTGGTGATATCTGAGATGGAGGTTGAACATGAGGAGGAGGAGGATGATGCGCAGGAGCAGTACACTGTGGGGGCAACTCTGACTGACATAGGGCCCGCAATCCTCGGTGTGGGGAGGATGTGTTCCGTCCCAAGGTCCGACTGGGTCCTGGCTTCCACTATGTTTACCCAGTGTGCCGTCAGGGAGATGTACTGTCCCTGGCCACAAGCACTTGTCCACGTGTCCGTTGTCAGGTGGACTCTCCCATGCTTGTGTAGTGCAGGGATGGCACACAGGGCAAAATAGTGTCGGCTGGGGACCGAGTACCGAGGGAAGGCCACCGCCATAAGGTTGCGGAAGGATTCCGTCTCCACCAGCCTAAAAGGCAGCATTTCCAATGCAAGCAGTCGTGAAATGTGTGAATTTAGGACTGTGGCCTGTGGGGCGTTGGCTGCGAATTTCCACTTTCGTTCAAAGGTCTGGGATATGGACAATTGAACGCTGCGGTGGGACGTGGACGTGGACGTTGATGCTGTTTCTTGAGAAACTGCCATAACAAGTGAAGACTGAGAGGAGGGGGCTGTTCAAATATTTGGGCATCGCTGCATGGGATCTCCTCTTCCACCACTTCAAGCGGAGCAGGCGAGGGGCACAAATCTGGAAATGAACCAGTGAACTGCTCTTCAGAGTGTCCAAGTGTGGGATCAGTCATGCATTTGTGGAGCAATGCATGCTACACTTCAAGTTCTACCCTCTTTGTTTTCCCACCTATCGGGCTAAGGTGGGATTCATGATGTCTTACCTAGCAGGTGATGCCTTGAAATGGATCACCCCCCTATGAGGCGCACAGGATCCTATCGTCCTGGACATAATGGCCTTCCTGGTGGCCTTTCTAATGGTCTTCGATAATCCTAACCCGGAGGCTCCTGCTGAAGCTTCACTTCCCAATATCCGGGAGCAGCCCCGATGGGTAATATGTGTGGGTAGCGCACTAGTCCTCCTGCCCGAAGAGACTACTGCCCATCCAGAATCCACACAGGTTGACTACGCTCTTCGGAATACTTCTCCCAACCTCAAGAGGCAGTCCAGACGTGCTAGGCGTAGAGGCAAGCCGTCACGCCTGGGTCTGTCCTCCCTAAGACCTCCTGATCCCAACCTTGAAGTCCCTGCTGAAGCTTCATCTCCCTGTATCCCGGAGCAGCCCCTACGGGTAATATGCGTGGGTAGCGCACCTGTTCTCCTGCCCGAAGAGACTTCTGCCCACCTAGAATGCTCCGGGATACCACCTGATGACAAATGGAGAGAGACTTCCCTACACCCGGTACCCGATACTTTGTCCGCTCCGTCCTGTGAGCCTGACAATGGGTACCTCAAAGCGGTAGTTAACCCCGAGTCTCTACACCCCTCCGACCAGGCGGAGGACCTCCAGTTGTCTCCAGAACCTTTCGGGGTGCTACCTGGTAGCAAATGGACAGAGTCTTCCCTATACTCTGTACCTGATACCTCGCCCGCTTCGTCCAGTGAGTCCGACCTAGTGTACTCCGAAGCAGAGGTTATCCCCGAGTCTCTACACCCCTCCGACCAGGCGGAGGACCTCCAGTTGTCTCCTGAACCCTTTGGGGTGCTACCTGATAGCGAGCTCAAAGAACACTGGATTTTGGCTGTTGGAGCTGAAAAGAGGACATCGGTAAACCAGGGGAGGAGTCCTGAGGAGATAATTTGCATATTCCCACTGCATTTTGGGGTAAGTGAAGAGTCTCCGCGAGCTCAAAGAACACTGGATTTTGGCTGTTGGAGCTGAAAAGAGGACATCGGTAAACCAGGGGAGGAGTCCTGAGGAGATAATTTGCATATTCCCACTGCATTTTGGGGTAAGTGAAGAGTCTCCGCGAGCTCAAAGAACACTGGATTTTGGCTGTTGGAGCTGAAAAGAGGACATCGGTAAACCAGGGGAGGAGTCCTGAGGAGATAATTTGCATATTCCCACTGCATTTTGGGGTAAGTGAAGAGTCTCCGCGAGCTCAAAGAACACTGGATTTTGGCTGTTGGAGCTGAAAAGAGGACATCGGTAAACCAGGGGAGGAGTCCTGAGGAGATAATTTGCATATTCCCACTGCATTTTGGGGTAAGTGAAGAGTCTCCGCGAGCTCAAAGAACACTGGATTTTGGCTGTTGGAGCTGAAAAGAGGACATCGGTAAACCAGGGGAGGAGTCCTGAGGAGATAATTTGCATATTCCCACTGCATTTTGGGGTAAGTGAAGAGTCTCCGCGAGCTCAGAACACTGGATTTTGGCTGTTGGAGCTGAAAAGAGGACATCGGTAAACCAGGGGAGGAGTCCTGAGGAGATAATTTGCATATTCCCACTGCACTTTGGGGTAAGTGAAGAGTCTCCGCGAGCTCAAAGAACACTGGATTTTGGCTGTTGGAGCTGAAAAGAGGACATCGGTAAACCAGGGGAGGAGTCCTGAGGAGATAATTTGCATATTCCCACTGCATTTTGGGGTAAGTGAAGAGTCTCCGCGAGCTCAAAGAACACTGGATTTTGGCTGTTGGAGCTGAAAAGAGGACATCGGTAAACCAGGGGAGGAGTCCTGAGGAGATAATTTGCATATTCCCACTGCATTTTGGGGTAAGTGAAGAGTCTCCGCGAGCTCAAAGAACACTGGATTTTGGCTGTTGGAGCTGAAAAGAGGACATCGGTAAACCAGGGGAGGAGTCCTGAGGAGATAATTTGCATATTCCCACTGCATTTTGGGGTAAGTGAAGAGTCTCCGCGAGCTCAAAGAACACTGGATTTTGGCTGTTGGAGCTGAAAAGAGGACATCGGTAAACCGCGCGCCTACCGGCGCGCGCATTTTGAAGCTTTTTTTTTAAGCTTTTTTCACTGTTTTCAGAACATTAACAATAAGAACATGGAAGAGTCCAGGAGCCATTTGGTGAGCTGCATATCCTGCTACATGTTCACAGACTTGCCAGTGGAAAAGCCAAACTTCACATGCCAGAAATGCAAGCTTGTGTCCCTGTTGGAGGAAAAGTTGCGAAATCTAGAAGAGAGGTTAACTACCTTGAAAATCATTAAGGAAGGTGAAGAGTTCTTAGACAGAGCAGAATTATCTCTTCATGATTCAGAAAGAGAAGAAATTCGAACTGCACCTGATGAAACAGAGGAATGGAAGCCTGTGACCCACAGAAGCCGGAGGATCGAGAGGCAGTCAGCACCCATACTGCTCAGGAACCAGTACCAGGCTCTCACACAGGAGAACCATGAAGAAATACAGCAAAATAAGACTTTGCCAGCAATGAATAACCTTGTAAGCCCTCAGAATCCTCCTGGATGGAGAAAGAAGAATGTTGTGAAGAAAAAACGGAGAGTGGTGGTCATGGGGGATTCCCTGTTAAGAGGAACAGAGGCCGCTATCTGCAGACCAGACATAACCTCAAGAGAAATGTGCTGTCTTCCAGGAGCAAAAATTAAAGATGTGTCTGACAGGATATCAAGACTCTTCAGACCTACAGATCACTACCCATTCCTGCTAATACATGTGGGGACAAATGACACCGCAAGAAAGGACCTGGAAACCATCTGCAGTGACTTTGAAGACTTAGGCAAGAAAGTGAAAGAATTGGGAGCGCAGGTGGTCTTCTCATCCATCCTCCCAGTGGATGGCCATGGAACAATGAGGTGGAATAAGATTCTACAGGTGAACAACTGGCTACGTCGATGGTGCCGTCAACAAGGATTTGGATTTCTGGATCACGGAATGAATTACCTATACGATGGACTACTTGCTAGAGATGGGGTGCACCTTACGAAGACTGGAAAACATGTATTTGGAAGTCGCCTTGCTACACTCATCAGAAGAGCTTTAAACTAGAACAATGTGGGAAGGGAAGCAAAAGGCCAGAAAAAGCCATACAGCTGACAAATACTATTGAGATCTCTGCTACTGGAAGTGGAAAGGAAGAACAAAGACAAAACAATTTAAATAATAAAAATATGGGAGGAAGAGAAACCAATCACAAACTAAAATGTTTTTATACAAATGCACAAAGCATGGGCAACAAACAAGGAGAATTGGAACTACTAATGCAGGAAAAGGAATATGATGTCATTGGAATCACTGAAACTTGGTGGGACGATACACATGATTGGAATAAAAGGCTAAAAGGATACAACTTATTTGCAAGAAACAGACTTGATAAACGAGGAGGAGGTGTTGCATTGTATGTTAGAAAAGCGTATATCTGCACAGAGATTGAAGCTTCAGAGACTGGGAGTTCTGTGGAAACTGTTTGGGTAAGAATACAAGGAGAGAACAACGGAAAGGACACCATTGTAGGCATTTACTACAGGCCACCTGGGCAAGCTGAAGATATGGATGAACTCTTTATGTATCAAATGACCAAGTTCTCCAAAAAATATGACGTAGTGGTCATGGGAGATTTCAACTATCCAGACATTTGTTGGGAATCTCTCTCAAGTAAAACTAACAGGTCAAGCAAATTCTTATCCTCTCTTGCTGACAACTTTATCTTCCAAAAGGTAGGGGAGAAAACAAGGGGATCTGCTACTTTGGATCTAATCCTTATAAACAGGGAGGAAATGGTTGAGGAGGTAAAGGTGGCTGGGACCCTAGGAGGCAGCGATCATGCTATTATAGAATTTTGGATAACTAGAGGAGGAAGACATGTGAAGACTCAGACTTCAAGGTTAGATTTTAGAAAGGCAGATTTTAAGAGACTCAGAAAGAGAATAGGAGGGATCCAATGGCTGGATGTCCTTAAGGACAAAAATGTCCAGGAAGGATGGGAAATTTTTAAAAATGAGATTCTCAAAGCACAATCGTTAACAATCCCGAAAAGTAGGAAGAATGGGAAGCATTTAAGGAAACCAGGATGGATGAACACAGAACTTAAACACATGCTAAAAAGAAAGAAAGAAATGTTTATTAAATGGAAAGAGGGAGGCATATCTAAAGAAGATTATAATGCAGTCTGCAGATCCTGCAGGTCACGTATCAGGTTAGCTAAAGCTGACAATGAATTAAGGCTTGCAAGAGATGTCAAAAGCAATAAAAAAGGATTTTGGGGGTATGTCAAAAGTAAAAGAAAAGTCAAAGATGCTATAGGATTTTTACAGGATGAAAATGGAGAAATGGTAAGAGAGGATGTTGAGAAGGCCGAACTTTTTAATTCCTATTTTGCATCTGTTTTCTCTCAGAAAGAAAATGTAACATCAACTGATCTTCACTGTCCTTTTAAAGGAATAGAGGAATCCAAGTTATCTGTAAACAGAAAGATTGTGAGGGAATATTTAGCTAACATAAATGAGTTCAAGTCTCCAGGTCCAGATGAATTACACCCCAGAGTACTGAAGGAGATCGTAGAAGAAATTTTAGAACCACTCTCCATAATCTTTGAAAATTCTTGGAGAACAGGAGAAGTCCCAGAAGACTGGAGAAGAGCAAATGTTGTTCCTATCTTCAAAAAGGGGAAGAAGGTGGACCCAGGGAACTATAGGCCGGTGAGTCTGACTTCTATACCAGGAAAGATCTTTGAACAAATTATTAAACAACATGTATGTAAGTACATGGATAAGAATGAAGTGATTAAGCAGAGTCAGCATGGGTTTGTAACTAACAAGTCATGTCAGACTAACTTAATTTCCTTCTATGACAGAATCACTGACTGGGTGGATCAGGGAAATGCTGTAGATATAGTATATCTTGACTTCAGCAAAGCATTTGACAAAGTATCTCACACCATCCTTATTGAAAAAATATAGTAATGGACCAGGCAACTGTTAGGTGGATTCATAACTGGCTTAGTGATCGGACTCAAAGGGTGGTTGTAAATGGCTTCACATCCAGCTGGATGAATGTCTCAAGTGGGGTACCACAGGGCTCCGTCCTGGGACCTGTATTGTTCAACATCTTTATCAATGATTTAGATGAAGGAATTGAGGGTAAACTGATTAAATTTGCTGATGACACAAAGCTAGGAGGGATAGCTAATACTAGAGAAGAGAGAGAGAGGATTCAAAAAGACCTAAATAAACTGGAGCAGTGGGCAGCAACCAACAGAATGGTTTTTAACAGGGAAAAATGCAAAGTACTACATCTGGGCAATAAAAATGAAAAAAGCATATACAGAATGGGAGGAATAGAGCTAAGCAACAGTACATGTGAAAAAGACTTAGGTATACTAATAGATCATAGACTGAACATGAGTCAACAGTGTGATGCAGCAGCAAAAAAGGCAAATACAATTCTGGGATGTATTAACAGAAGCATACAGTCTAGATCACGTGAAGTCATTATCGGTCTTTACTCCTCTTTGGTCAGACCTCATCTGGAATACTGTGTACAGTTTTGGGCACCACATTTTAAAAAAGACATAGACAAACTGGAGCAAGTTCAGAGAAGAGCGACCAGAATGGTGACTGGTCTGCAAACCATGTCCTATGAGGAACGGTTGCAGGATTTGGGAATGTTTAGCTTGCAAAAAAGAAGACTGAGAGGAGACTTAATAGCTGTCTACAAATATGTCAAGGGCTGTCACATTGTAGAAGGATCATCTTTATTCTCATTTGCACAAGGAAAGACTAGAAGCAATGGGATGAAACTAAATGGGAGGAGACACAGATTAGATATTAGAAAAAACTTTTTGACAGTTAGGGTGATTAATGAGTGGAACAGGCTGCCACGAGAGGTGGTGAGTTCCCCTTCAATGGACGTCTTCAAACAGAGGCTGGACAGACATCTGTCTGAGATGATCTAGTGAATCCTGCTTTGAGCAAGGGGTTGGACCAGATGACCCAGGAGGTCCCTTCCAACTCTACCATTCTATGAATGGACAGAGACTCTCCTATACTCGGTACCTGATACCTCGCCCGCTTCTTCCAGTGAGTCCGACCTAGTGTACTCCGAAGCAGAGGTTATCCCCGAGTCTCTACCCCCCTCTGACCAGGCGGAGGACTTCCAGTTGTCTCCTGAACCCTTCGGGGTGCTACCTGATTGCGAATGGACAGAGTCTCTCCTATACTCGGTACCTGATACCTCGCCCGCTTCTTCCAGTGAGTCCGACCTAGTGTACTCCGAAGCAGAGGTTACCCCCGAGTCTCTGCACTCTTCCGACCCGGCGGAGGACCCCCAGTTGTTTCCTGAATCCTCCGGGGTACCACCTGATAACAAAGAGACAGTGACTTTTCTACACCTTGTACCTGATACCTCGCCCATTTCCTGTGAGCTTCACAAGATGTACCCCAAAGCAGAGGTTACCCCCGAGTCTCTGCACCCCTCCAACCCGGCGGAGGGCTTCCAGTTGTCTCCTGAACCCTCTGGGGTGCTACCTGATAATAAGTGGAGAGAGACTTCTTTGTGTGCTGTTCCTGGTACTCCACCCGTTTCGTCTGTTGCTGAGGATGGCTGGATAGGAGGTAGCATCCTAGCTACCCAGAGGAGAGCAGTTTTTCCGGTGGACAGTGGAAGTGATCTCCTTGAAGTGAAGGATTGGCCCTCGAATTCCCTGCGGAACATTCTGGCAGGCCTGAAGAAGAGGGGGCATAAGGGGGGGGGGGTACTGTAACATACCTGGCGGCGTCCTTGCATAGTCGTCCATCTCCCACTGTGCAAGAGCGCACACTTGATCTCCAATCCAGAATGTCTCTCTGGCTTCCCTCCATGCTGTCTGTTTGCTTCTGTTTCTGCTGCTTAAGGGCGGCGCCCGATCACTTCCTGCTTTTGGTACCTGCTGTAGGCACACCCCTTGTGCATCCTCAGCCTATTACTGTCTGTCACCTGGTATTTAAACCAGCTGCTCCAGTTAACCCATGCCTGAGCATTGTGTTTCATTCAGTGTGCTCTTTCACTCTGAATGTGCCAGGTCCCCTTCTGTGTTTGCTTGCCTGCCCTTCCTGGAGGCTGTATTTCCAGGCCTGTCTGAACACGCTCCTTGCCTGTTCGTGCCGCCTTCTAGGGGCCGCATACCTAGACCCGCTCCTGTATCTTGTCTGTCCTGTCTGAACACGCTCCTAGCCTGTTCCTCCCGCCTTCTCGGGGCTGGATACCTAGACCCGCTCCTGTATCTTGCTACTGTGTCTGTTCTTGTCTGTATACTCTTCTAGCCTGTTTCCTGTGTTTCTCTATGTCCGTACCTTTCCTTTTTCTGCAGAGTCTGAACTCGTACCTAACTCCTGCTCGTTGTCACTGTACTTCCGTTTGCGAGTTAGTGGTCCACTCGCTACTTCACTGTAAGTACCCTGTGGATATCTGGTTCTTCCTTTCCCTTCCTGCCTGTTCTGTGTGTACAGAGCCCTGTCCCCCCTGCTCTGCCTTGCTCACCGCTCCAGCGGTTCTAGCCTGCTCTGCCTTGCTCACCGCTCCGGCAGTTCTAGCCTGCTCTGCCTTGCTCACCGCTCCGGCGGTTCTAGCCTGCTCTGCCTTGCTCACTGCTCCGGCAGTACTAGCCTGCTCTGCCTTGCTCACCACTCCGGCGGTTCTAGCCTGCTCTGCCTTGCTCACCACTCCGGCGGTTCTAGCCTGCTCTGCCTTTGCTCACCGCTCCGGCGGTTCTGGCCTGCTCTGCCCCTTTGCTCACTGCTCCGGCAGTCTTGCTCCGCTCTGACCCTTTGCTCACTGCTCCGGCAATCTTGCTCCGCTCTGACCCTTTGCTCACTGCTCCGGCAGTCTCGCTCTGCTCTGACTACTCTTGCTCACCGCTCCTGGCGGCCCCGTCCTCCTCTACTCTTGCTCACCGCTCCAGGCGGCCTCGTCCTGCTCGACTCTTGCTCACCGCTCCAGGCGGCCTCGTCCTGCTCTACTCTCGCTCACCGCTCTAGGCGGCCTCGTCCTGCTCTACTCTCGCTCACCGCTCTAGGTGGTCTCGTCTTGCCCTGCTCTCGCTCACCACTCTGGGCGGCCTTACTCTGCTGTGTTTGTCCGCCACATCTGTGGTTCTGTTCCTGAGTTCCAGTGTGTACTGGTTCCTATCCCGCCTGTGTTCCTACCTGCTAGTGCCTCCCTGTCTGCACTCTAGCCGTGCTTGCCTGTACCCCCCTGCCTGCGTACCCGCCTGCCTGCATACCAGTCGTGCCTGCCTATACCCACCAGTCTGTGTGCCAGCCTAACCAGTCTGTTCCTGTATTCCCCTGTGTGGGTCAACAACCGTGTCTGGGGTCTGTCCAGGAGTAGCACCTGGTCCCTCTGCTCGGTTCCTCCTTGGTGCACTGGCGTCGTATGCCGTCGTGCGACCCTGGTCAGATCGGGTGAATACCTAGTTACGCCCCTCCAGGCATTCACTCTCCGGCACGGTCCAGTGGAATCACAAGCACACGCCGCTCAGCCCGGGCGTGTGCATTACACCACAGTTATTGTTTACTGGGGTATACCAGACAATTTTAAATAGATATATTTGCGCTGAACAGTGAGCGACACACTCAAACTGCTTTTTTTTAGGTAAAAATGTCCCAAAAGTGGATATTACAGAGGTTTGAACCGTGGAACTGCAAAACCACACGTGTATTTCTCTGGCCTACACCAGACTATTTTCAACAGATATATTTTTGTCTGAAAAATCAGGGAGACACTATTAGTTTTTTTTTACGCCAAAAGATGCCAAAAGCAGGATAATACAGAGATTTGACCCGTGGAACTGCAAAACCACACTTCTATTTCTTGGGCCTACACCAGACTATTTTCAACAGATATATTTGTGTCTGAACAATCAGGAGACACTATTACTGTTTTTCTTTACGGCAAAAAATGCCAAAAGCAGGATAATGCAGAGATTTGACCCGTGGAACTGCAAAACCACACTTCTGTTTTTCTGGTCTACACCAGACTATTTTCAACAGATATATTTGTGTCTGAACAATCAGGAGATACTATTACTGTTTTTCTTTATGGCAAAAAATGCCAAAAGCAGGATAATACAGAGATTTGACCCGTGGAACAACAAAACCACTCTTCTATTTCTCGGGCCTACACCAGACTATTTTCAACAGATATATTTGTGTCTGAAAAATCAGGGAGACACTATTAGTTTTTTTTTATGGCAAAAAATGCCAAAAGCAGGATAATAGAGATTTTTTACCATGGAACAGCAAAACCACAGTTATAATTTACTGGTGTATACCAGACTTTTTCACATATATATATTTGCGGCTGAACAATGAGCGACACACTCAAATTGTTTTTTTTAGATACAAATGGCCCAAAAGTGGATAATACAGAGACACACTTTTTTTTGGGGGGGGGCACCAAAAGGTTAATAAGACGGGTATTTGTACAGTGTGAAGGAGGGGAAAAAAAGAGGATTTAGATGAAAAAAAAAGGATTTTTCCTGGCCCCCGAGACCTGGAGCTAAGTCCAGCAATTTCAGCAACAGGAACACACAGGACTGTAATGCAGCGTTTGCTGGTATAACCACTGCGTCTCCTATACAGCCTGCCTGCCTGCCTGATATCCGGGATGGATATTAGTCCTGAGAAGGACTGTTTGTTTGAACTGGCAGCCTTTACAGACCCTACACTAACTATTTCGCAGTATATACAGTACAGACCAAAAGTTTGGACACACCTTCTCATTTAAAGATTTTTCTGTATTTTCATGACTTTGAAAATTGTACATTCACATTGAAGGCATCAAAACTATGAAATAAGCCATGTGGAATTATATACTTAACAAAAAAGTGTGAAACAACTGAAAATATGTCTTATATTCTAGGTTCTTCAAAGTAGCCACCTTTTGCATTGATGACTGCTTTGCACACTCTTGGCATTCTCTTGATGAGCTTCAAGAGGTAGTCACCGGAAATGGTCTTCCAACAATCTTGAAGGAGTTCCCAGAGATGCTTAGCACTTGTTGGCCCTTTTGCCTTCACTCTGCGGTCCAGCTCACCCCAAACCATCTCGATTGGGTTCAGGTCTGGTGACTGTGGAGGCTAGGTCATCTGGCGTAGCACCCCATCACTCTCCTTCTTGGTCAAATAGCCCTTACACAGCCTGGAGGTGTGTTTGGGGTCATTGTCCTGTTGAAAAATAAATGATGGTCCAACTAAACGCAAACTGGATGGAGTAGCATGCCGCTGCAAGATGCTGTGGTAGCCATGCTGGTTCAGTATGCCTTCAATTTTGAATAAATCCCCAACAGTGTCACCAGCAAAGCACCCCCACACCATCACACCTCCTCCTCCATGCTTCACGGTGGTAACCAGGCATGTAGAGTCCATCCGTTCATCTTTTCTGCGTCGCACAAAGACACGGTGGCTGGAACCAAAGATCTCAAATTTGGACTCATCAGACCAACGCACAGATTTCCACTGGTCTAATGTCCATTCCTTGTGTTCTTTAGCCCAAACAAGTCTCTTCTGCTTGTTGCCTGTCCTTAGAAGTGGTTTCCTAGCAGCTATTTTACCATGAAGGCCTGCTGCACAAAGTCTCCTCTTAATAGTTGTTGAAGAGCTGTGTCTGCTGCTAGAACTCTGTGTGGCATTGACCCGGTCTCTAATCTGAACTGCTGTTAACCTGCGATTTCTGATGCTGGTGACTCGGATAAACTTATCCTCAGAAGCAGAGGTGACTCTTGGTCTTCCTTTCCTGGGGCGGTCCTCATGTGAGCCAGTTTCTTTGTAGCGATTGATGGTTTTTGCAACTGCACTTGGGGACACTTTAAAAGTTTTCCCAATTTCTTGCACTGACTGACCTTCATTTCTTGAAGTAATGATAGCCACTCGTTTTTTTTTACTTAGCTGCTCTTTTCTTGCCATAATACAAATTCTAATAGTCTATTCAGTAGGACTATCAGCAGAGTATCGACCAGACTTCTGCACAACACAACTGATGGTCCCAACCCCATTTATAAGGCAAGAAATCCCACTTATTAAACCTGACAGGGCACACCTGTGAAGTGAAAACCTTTTCCGGTGACTACCTCTTGAAGCTCATCAAGAGAATGCCAAGAGTGTGCAAAACAGTCATCAAAGCAAAAGGTGGCTACTTTGAAGAACCTAGAATATAAGACATATTTTCAGTTGTTTCATACTTTTTTGTTAAGTATATTATTCCACATGTGTTAATTCATAGTTTTGATGCCTTAAGTGTGAATGTACAATTTTCATAGTTATGAAAATACAGAAAAATCTTTAAATGAGAAGGTGTGTCCAAACTTTTGGTCTGTACTGTATCTCTCCCTAAATCAGCAGCGCTGTCCCTACACTGTCTGATCCCAGCCGCCTGTGTCCAAGATGGCGGCGCCCGGTTTTAAATACTCGAGGTGACGCTGTGCGGCCAGCCAATCAATGTAATGCCCACAACCAACATGGCTGCGGCATTACAGTGACTGGCTGGCAATCCCTGCATGTTCATTGACTCTGTAAAGAGCGCCAAACATGCAGGGCGGAGACCCGAGCTCCCGCCCGAGTAACCCGGAAATGCTCGGTGCTCGCCGAACATCCCAAGTAGCGTGATGCTCGGGTGAGTACCGAGCAGTGTCGAGCATGCTCTCTCAACACTAATTATGACACTTCAATCGGTCAAAATCTGCAACAGAAATTGATATGCTGCGGGTGAGTTTGGGTACGTGGCCACGGTCAGGAGCCGCTGCGAGTATATACAGCGTCAAACCTGCAGCGTCAAGATGTTACAGCATAGTGGATGGAATCTCTAGAAATCCCATGTCCACTATGTGTGCTTCAGAGGCTGCGGATCACCCGTGGACACTGATATACGGCGCGTCTTTCAGGACCACAGCATGTCAATTTCTCTTGCGGAGTCGCTTGTCTCCACAACAGAAATTTGACCACTAGAAAGTATTGAATGTGGTAAATCCACTTGGTTCAGCAAACACATGTGGATTTACCTGCATTCAATAGAATGCAACGTTTTGGACGCGGCAAAAATTTGCGTCCAAAGTGCTGCTACGTCTGAATTATGGGCACAGAGCCTAAAATTAAAAAAAATGGCGTGGGCTCCCGCATCATTTTATAACCAGCAGAGGGAAAGCCGACAGCTGGGGGATGATATTAGTAGCTGTGGAACGGGCCATTAGCCAAAAATGTTCCCTGGCTATTGATATCAGCCCACAGCTGTTTGTTTATCCTTTACTGGCTAGATAACTGGGGGACTCCAGAAAAAAAATTTACGTGGGGTCCTCAAATGAAAACTAGCCAGCAAAGGCTAAACTAGACAGCTGCCGGCTGATATTAATAGTCAGGAAAAGGGCCATGGATTCTAGCCCCTCTGCGGCTATTAATATCACCCCTCAACAGTTCCAGAAATGGCGCATCCATAAGATGCTCCAAATCTGGCGCTTAGCCTCACTCTTCCACACTGCCCTGTAGCAGTGGCGGGGGTTAATGGGGTTGAGGTTCACGTCCGCCTTGTATTGGAGGCTGACGTGAAGCCCAGGTTAGTAATGGAGAGCGTCTATAAGACGTGGTTAAATGGTCGCAGCTTTTTCAATAAAAGACACGGCCACAATAAAGTATTTTAATGAAACAAAAAACACACACGGTTCTGCAATTTTTTTTATTACCCGCCTCCGAGAAGCCCTCGATCTTCTGAAAAAAAAACATAAAACAACAAACAACAATATTCCTCACCTGTCCGCCGTCATTGACGCAGTCCACAATCACAACTGTCCCATGACAATCCGGATCATTTCTACAGCTGTGACATCAGAAATCACTGATGTCACAGCTGTAGAATACAGCACTGTATACTGACAGGGGTGTAAAATCACCCCCTGTCAGTGTACATGCTGCAGGTTGTCACTGGGGTTCATCAGCTGAAGATCAGCTGAGGAGCCCTGGTGAACTACAGACCGTGGGAGCTAAGCTTCAGCTGATCGGTCATGAGACCAATCAGCTGATTACTGGCTTCAGCAATCACCTGATGATCGCATGATCATCAGCTGATAGCTGCTGGCACTGATCACCTGATGGTCACGTGACATCAGCTGATCGGTGATGTCACCAATCACCTGATGGTCGTGTGACCATCAGGTGATCAGTGACGTCACTGCAGGTCCTGGAAGTACACTGCGGGGCGCGAGCCCGCGCCCAGCAGTGTACCGCGAGCCGCCAAAGAGGAAGCATCACCAAGGAGAACACCGGGGGCCGTTGGACAGGTGGGTATGAAAGTTTTTCCTTTTCTTTTTTACTTTTTTATTCTTTTTTTAGTAGCGCAGGCACGCCGGCGGGAAAGAGCAGACTGCTGCTTCTCTGTTATCAGCCTCCTCTCCCGACCCAGGTAACAGCCGCAGCGCTGTTGATTTTCATTGAAGCGCAGAAAATCCGCATGTATAGATATTATACATACGGGTTTGCTGCGATTCACTTCAAGTCAATGGGCGCGAATTCGCCGTGGAATCGCGCCTGAATTGGTTATGCTGCGGTTTTTGCCGCAATGATAATACGCAGCAGAAATTTCCGCCTCATGTGCACATCATATGCGGATTATCATTGCTATACATGGCTGACTTATTACCAAGCGGTTTTAATGCGTTTCTGAGGTGGAATAACCGCTGCTGAAACGCATTAAAACCGCATCATGTGCACTCAGCTTTACCATTGTGAAAATAAAAAAAATTGGGGTCTAAAGTAAAGTTTTAGTGAAAAAAGTTAAATGTTCATTTTTTCCTTTCACGTTCGATTAATTGCTGTAAAGCACGTGAAGGGTTAATAAACTTTTTGAATGTGGTTTTGAGCACCTTGAAACAAAACAACAAAAAAAAAATTGGTTCCAAAATTGCGCTGATGTAAAGTAGACATGTGGGAAATGTTATTTATTAACTATTTTGTGTGACACAGCTCTCTGATTTAAGGGCATAAAATTTCCATTGTTTTTCACAAATAAACGCCGGTCATATCAAATAAATTTTACCATTATCATGAAGAACAATATGTCACGAAAAAACAATCTCAGAATCAGTGGGATCCGTTGAAACGTTCTAGCGTTATTATCTCATAAAGTGACAGTGGTCAGAATTGTAAAAATTAACTTGGTCATTAACGTACAAACCACCTTCGGGGGTAAAGGGGTTAAACAAGCTGGATTTTTTCTTTGTCTGAGGTAAGACTGTGTTTTTTTCTTTCTGCTGTGATTAAAAAGAGCTTGGACTAAAAACTTGCGTGTGCCTCTTTACTGCGTCCCTGCCATTCCCAACAGAGTGAGTCCCCACAGGGGTTTAACCAGATAGTCAAGCCACACAAAATAGTTCATGAATAGTTACCATATATCTACTTTAACTTGACATCATTTTTCAAATAACTTTTCAGTTTGTTAGGTAAAAGGCTTAGAAATTTAGAATACATTTTTCATAATTTCAAAAAGATTAATAAAATGTATTTTTATTTTGAGGAGAACCAATTTGATTTAAAAAATTTCACCACTCAAAGTAAAGTAAAACACATTCAGCAAGTTTGTTAACACATTAGATGCTTTAAAGGAATTTATTCAAAGTAGAATGAAAAAATGTTTGTTTTTTTTCTACTAAAATGTTGATCTATCTTCAAATGTATTATTTTCACAAGGTATAACAAGAGAAAATGGACCCAGCATTTTATTACGTAACCTCTACTGAATTTGACAATATGCGGTCAGGAACTACTGTTTTGGCACAGAGCAGGGCTTGGAAGTGAAGGGGTAATGGGCCCACAATTACTGGCTCGACAGTAGAGCTGTTTGTCACCACTAATTTTCCAGGGCGCAAAAAGTCTAAAGGGGCACAATCCTATTTTGCATTATGGAACCAATCACAAGTAGCAAACTGAACTTTAGAACTTATCAGACCTTTACATAACTCAACGGAGTTAATAAGACACTGGAGTTATTTGTCATATGGCAGATCCAAAACTGTGTTATAGTTTTGATCATAACAAGTGAAAACCCTGAAGCAGATGTGAATGTAATCTTATTCCTGAAAATCTTGTCATTTCTTGCTTCCCTGCACCTAGCTCATGCAGGCAGACAGCCTTGACAATGGAACTCTCATCAGTGCTTGCTTTGCTTTACACATTGTTACACATGCATCATTTACTTTAGTGGGCCATGGGGTCCAATAACTTTGCGCTGCTGCATGAAACTACTAAAGAGCAGAAGAAACAGTTTGTACTAGGATACAGATGTTAATAACAATTAGCTCTATATTTCACTTACAAAGTGAGATAACTGCAGAAAAAACTGTACATACTGCACTGTGTTTTTCTGAAACTGTCAATAGTGGACTACAGTAAATATTCCAAATATGGTCCTTAGAGATCTATCATGTAAGACGTGGAAGTGCTTTCATAGCATATCTCCCTTGCAGGTAAAATTGTTCCTGAAATATCATATGTGGTACTGCAATAAAATCCTCATAGCGAATCTGCTACCTCCACTATTTACCTGCAGATGAAGTGGTCGTCTGCAGGTAAAAAGTTATAGTCTACCTGGAGCTGCTCTCTTCCAGTCAACGGGGCAGTAGATGGAGCGGTTACAGTTACCACTAGTGATGAGCGAGCACTAAAATGCTCGGGTACTCGTTGTTCGAGACGAGCAAATTGGACTGCTCGAGCGCTCGGTCCGATTAACGAGCCCAATGTAAGTCTATGGGAAACTCGAGCATTTTTCAGGCGGCTCCCCCCGGCGGTCTGCAGAGGGCCTAAAAATTGCCCAAATTGAGGGGAACAGTGCTCAAATGACACGGGAACAGCATGGGGAAGACCCCTGGAAACATCTCTGACTCCCAGGTCACTGCTGTCAAAAACATTATCAGAGGTATTACGCCATTTTTACGGACTCACAATAAAACATTCAAAAACTAAACCAAAATGGATTTTCCTGGGAAATATGTTAAAGAACATCCTTTCCAGGGTAATGACTTGTATATAAGGCAAAATAAATAACCAAAAACAAAAATGCTCCTTCACACCTTGGGCTATGTTCACACAAAGCGTTTTTGATGCGTTTTTGCACTTTTGCATTGCTTTCAACCAAGACAAATGCATTCACTGGGAAATGTAATTTTAACATTTTACAACCTTATCTGGCCATGTAGTGTGTGACACATCATCAGACACATCCTGTTTCATTTATGATGGAGGGACTCTGAAAGTCACAAAGCCTATTTTTATAGGGCCATAAGGCGGCCCTTACTATTCTTAAAGGGCCAGCAGTCGGCCCTCGCTATTGTTAGAGAGCCATCAGCCGGTTATGCTTTGTTGTTCCCATTATTAATGAGTGGGTCTCCTATACTGTTACTGCATATGCAGTGACTGCAAGGGCTGCCAAAAATTTGAAGGCAGTCCAATGCCCCTTGCAAGAGACGTAGAGGTCAGAGAGCCTCCTAAAAACAATGTTCCCATTATTATGAAGTGGGTCTCCCATAGTGTTTCCCTATGTAGTGCAGCAACGTCTGCCAAAAATTTGGAGGCACTGCAATGCCCCTTGCAAGAGACATAGAGGGCAGAGAGCCTTCTAAAAACAATATTCCCATTATTAGGAAGTGGGTCTCCCATAGTGTTTGCATATGCAGTTAAGCAATGGCTGCCAAAAATTTGGAGGCACTTAAATGCCCCTTGCAAGAGACGTAGAGGTCAGAGAACCTCCTAAAAACAATGTTTCCATAATTAGGAAGTGGGTCTCCCATAGTGTTTGCCTATGCAGTGAAGCAACGCCTGCCAAAAATTTGGAGGAACTCCAATGCCCCTTGCAAGAGACATAAATATATTGATATGGTACATATGGTGGTGATATGGTGCTGGAGGATGAGGATGCGGAGAAGGAGGAGGACAAGAGCAAATAGACAAAATCAGGAAGCGTATATCCATGTCTGGGTGTGAAGACAGAGGTGCATGGGAATAGAGTTAGACCTCCCCGAAAAAAGAGACTGTATTTGAGTTTATGTTACGCTGCTATCATTCAGTGGTGTTGAGAAGTCTGGCCCAATCCAGCCCTTGTTCATTTTTATAAGAGTCAGCCTGTCAGCATTTTCAGTTGACAGGCGGATGCGCCTATCGGTTATATTTCCACCGGCGGCACTAAAACCAGCTCTGACAAAACGCTAGCGGCAGGGCAGGCCAGGACCTCCAAGGCATAGAGAGCCAGTTCATGCCACGTGTCCAGCTAGGATACCCAACAGAGGCACAGAGAAATCACGGACGACATTGGTACGGTCGGCAAGGTACTCCCTCACCATCTTCCGAAACTTTGCACTCTTTGTGAGAGTACCCTGTGCCTTAGGGCCTGTGTGATGGGAGGGTCTGAGAAAACTGTCCCAGAACTTTGACAGTGTTCCCCTGCTTCTGTTGGATTGCATTTGTGGCTTTCTCGCCTGTACTCCTTGGTTGTCCAACGAACTGTGATCTCGGCATTTTCAGATGGGAATTTTTTTAATAATTCCGCAACAAGGGCCTTCTCGTACTGCACCATTTTATTAGGACTGTCCTGCAAGGGAATAAGAGACAGAAAGTTCTCCCTGTAGCGTGGGTCTACAAGCGTCACCAACCAGTAATGACTGTCACCCAAAATTTGGATAACGCAAGGGTCATGGGAAAGGCAGTGTAACATAAACTCAGCCATATGTGCCAGACTGCAAATAGGCAAGACTTCCGTGTCGTGACCAAGAGGATGACTGACCATGCTCTCCTCCTCCTCTTCCTTCTCCTCCCTGTCCTCAGGCAATCCACGCTGAACAGACGGTATGACAGTTGTGCAGGTAGTACCGACTATAGTGCAGGAAACTAGCTCCTGTTCTTCCTCCTCTTCCTCATTGTCAATCCACCTTGGGATGAGATGAGGCTGGGCTGTGTGTAATCACGCTGTATGGTTCCTTGCTCCATCTCATTGCACTACGTCTGCAATGCATCCTCTTTAATTGAGAACAGAAAGTGTTTCAGAACACAGAGAGGCGGGATGGTGAGGCTAATTATGGCGTCATCGCCACTCACCATCTTGGTGGAGTCCTCAAAGTTTTGGAGGACATGTCCACTCCTGAGGTTTTATGTGTGGAGTCTGACCTGAATACCGACGGCCTTGTTGATGCAGGTAGTCAATAACTGCTTTCTTCTGCTCACAAATCCTTCCCAACATCTGCGATGTAGAGTTCCAACGCATGAAGACTTCACACACCAGTCGGTGAGCCGGAAGCTGCAAATGCTGCTGAAGCATGGCAAGGGCGGTGGAAGCTGTAACTGACTTTCTAAAATAAGTACACAGGCGGGGTACTTTGACAAGCAGATCCGACAGATCAGGGTAGGTTTTGAGAAACCGCTGAACCACGAGGTTAAGCACAAGGGCCAGGCATGGTACGTGTGTGAGCTCGCCTCGCCTCAGAGCCACCACCAGATTCTGGCCATTGTCACACACGACCATGCCTGGCTGTAGGGTCAGGGGTGTCAGCCACAGAACTGCCTGCTCTTTCAGAGCTGTCCACAACTCTTCAGCGTTGTGTGGTTTGTCACCTAAGCATATTAGCTTCAGCACAGCCTGTTGCTGCTTGACCGAGGCAGTGCTGCAGTGCTTCCAGCCTGCGACTGATGTGGTCTTTTTGGAGATGAATGCTGAAGCGGAGGAGGTGCAGGAGCTGTAGAATGTAGGGGCAACTCTGATTGACCCAGGGCCCGCAATCCTCGGCGTTGGGAGAACGTGTTCCGTCCCAAGGTCCGACTGGGTCCCGGCTTCCACTATGTTAACCCAGTATGCTGTCAGCGAGATGTACCGTCCCTGCCCACAAGCACTTGTCCACGTGTCCATGGTTAGGTGGACTTTCCCAGTAACTGCATTGTTGAGGGCACGGCTAATGTTGTGGGACACGTGCTTGCGTAATGCGGGAACGGCACACTGGGTGAAATAGTGGCGGCTTGGGACTGAGTACCGAGGGACGGCCGCCGCCATCAGGTTGTGGAAAGCTTCCATCTCCACGAGCCTAAAAGGCAACATTTTGAGCGCAAGCATTCGCAAAATGTGCGAATTTAGTAGTGTGGCCTGTGGGGCGTTAGCAGCATATTTGCGCTTGCGTTCCAAGGACTGAGGTAGGGACAACTGAAAGCTGCCCTGGGACAAGGACATGGACGAGCTTGCTGATGGTGCTGGTTGAGAGTGTTCAATGAGAGGTGCAGGGCGGGAGGCATCTTGGCATGTGCCATGGACAGGGGATTGGCATGCACGCACAACAGCGGAATAAGCAGTGGTGTCACCCGCAGACACTGTTGCTGGACCCTGGGGTTCGGCCCACTTAGTCGGGTGCTTTGCTGCCATGTGCCTGATCATGCTGGTGGTGGTCAGGCTGCTAGTTTTGCTACTCCTGCTGATGCTGGCCTGGCAGGTGGTGCAAATGGCCTTTTTGGGGTTATCGACAGAGTCTTTAAAAAACAACCAGATTCGGGAAGACCCAACAGTTGTACTGGCAACTTCCGTTGTGTTGATGTTACGGGGAATGGTTGCCCGCCTTCTGTCTGCGGCCACCACATTGCTTGTTCTTGCCAGTTGTGGTGCTATGCCTCCCTCCCCCTGTGTGCTGCTGTCCTCGTTCTGCAGGTCACCTTGCCAGGTTGAGTCAGTGACTTCATCGTCCACCACCTCATCTTCCACTTTAGCACCCTGGTCCTCCTCCTGACTTTCTGGCAATTGTGTCTCATCATCATCCACCTCTTGTGACAGTTTCCCTCCATCACCTTCGTATGACCGTGTCTGCTCATATATTTGGGCATCGCTACATGCGATCTCCTCTTGCCCCAATTCAA
Organism: Phyllobates terribilis; assembly: GCF_046119375.1. NCBI lineage: Eukaryota > Metazoa > Chordata > Amphibia > Anura > Dendrobatidae > Phyllobates > Phyllobates terribilis. Next base: position 842,818,340 of record NW_027362761.1, read on the forward strand.
GTGGACCGGGCGAGAGGCTCGAATTTATAAATGGAAAAGTGAACAGCTCTTCGGAGTGTCCAAGTGTGGAATGAGTTGTCTCCGGGCCCTCGGCATGGTGGGAGAAAGGAGGATCAGGGTGAGGAATATGCAGTCCAGACTCACGGCTACTGAGACTTGACCGTGTGGAAGACAGGGTTGTGGTGGTGGTGGCTAAGTGACTGGAAGCATTATCTGCTATCCAACCAATAACCTTTTCACACTGCTATGTGTTCAATAGTGGTGCTCTGCAGTCCCCTATTAATTGGGACAGGAAGGTTGAGCGACAAGATGTGGGTGTTTGTTGTGGCACAATTCCAGCATGCCCACAGCCTCGGTCTCATCCTCTGCATGCACCATCACCATCACGTCCACTTCCCTGTCCCTTGCCACGCGCCTTGCCCATTTTAAATGGAGGACAATATTTTCCACGTTCACTACAAATGGCTGGATTTGAACAGCAGTGATATGTGATACTTGTGACGGAAAACCACAGTTTTAAATAGCTGACCTGTATGTTACTATTTTTCACAGTGACCTGGTGTCAATAACTTCACTAACACACTGCAACAAAATTTAAATGGAGGCCAGAAATGGCTCAATTTGGAGCGAACTTGTATGTGATACGTGTGACGGAAAACCACAGTTTTAAATAGCAGGCCTGTAGGTTACTATTTTTCACAGCGACCTGATGTTAATAACTTCACTAACACACTGCAACAAAATTTAAATGGAGACCAATATTTTCCATGTTCACTGAAATTTCTGGATTTTTATCACTGTAATATGGAAAGGAGCTGGCAGTATTCTGCAGTGGCAACAAGCAAATGGAGAAGAAAAACACTGTTCTCTGGATTGCTTTTTAAGCAAATAATCATTATTAAGATAAAAAAAAAATTATCCCTGGCCCCTGATACCAGGGGCTATTTCTAGAAATATCTGTAACAGCAGCAGTAGACAGAACTGGAATGGAGCCTCTTGTGCTATATGAACTGCAGTCTGTCACATACACTGCCTGCCTAGCACAGTGTGCATAACTGATAACACTAAGCACCAGCTCTCCTGCTACAGACTGCGGCGCACTAGCTGTAAGTCAGCACTGCTGCGCCCTGACAGCTCCTTATGTCACCGCTCTCCCTGCTTGTTCAATGCAGCTCTTGATAAGCTCTTGCCCAGCCAGCTTTGTTTATGTCCTCTCTGGCTGGACAGCACAGCTCCGGTAATGAGCTGTACTCTAATTCACAATGCACGCACTCCTCCCCCACAGTGTAAACACTGGCAGCAGAGGGAGATAGGCAACTCCTTGTTACAGCTGCAATGATTGAAGGAGACCCCCCTGCCAGCCTAACAGTGAGTGAATGCAAATGGGAGGCCTTTAGTCAGGGATGATAGAGGGGGATGGGGTTAAGTTACTTAGGGATGAATGAGGGCCCTATTCCCTCATCGCCCCTTTCACCCCTGCACGATGCACCCCATCACCAGTATCACCTCTGACTGAGGCTGTTCCCCCTATATAACCCCTGACAGCAACTCCTCTCCCATATCACCCTGGCTGCACTCCCTAACTGATCCCCATTCCCCTATATTACGCCTAACTGCACCCCCTCCCCCGTATTACCCCTGACTGCACCTCATCCCCTTATATCACAAGACTGCACCCCCTCCCCCTATATCACCTGTGACTGCATCACCTCGCCCTGTATCACCCATGACTGCACCCCCTCCCCCTGTATCACTCCTGACTGTGCCCTCTCCCTGTATCACACCTGATTGCGCAACCCTCTACCTGTATCACCCCTGACTGAGCCCGCTCTCCCGCTATCATCTCTGACTCACCCCCCTCTCCCTGTATCACCGCTGAGTGAGCCTCCTCTCTCTGTGTCACCCTTAACTGCGCCCCTCTCCCTGTATCAACCCTGACTGAGCCCCTCTCCCTGTATTACTCCTGACAGTGCCCCTCTCCCTGTTTCACTCCTGACTGAGCCCTTCTACCTGTATCACACCTGACTGAGCCACTCTCCCTGTATCACCCTTGACTGAGCCCCACACCCTGTATCACCCCAGAAAGTGTCCCCTCTCCCTGTATCACTCCTGAAAGTGCCCCCTCTCCCTGTATCACCCCTGACTGTGCCCGCTTTCCCATCCCTGTATCACCCCTGACTGAGCCCCTCTCCCTGTAACACCCCAGACTGCGCCCCCTCTCTCTGTATCACCGCTGACTGACCCCTCTCCCTATATCACCCCTGGCTGTGCCCCCTCTCACTGTATCACTGCTGAGTGAGCCCCTCTCCCTGTATCACCCCTGAGTGAGCCCCTCTCCATCTACCACCCCTGACTGTGTCCCCTCTCCCTGTATCACCCCTGACTGAGCAAATCTCCCTGTATGACCCCTGACTGTGTCCCCTCTCGCTGTATCACCCCTGACTGAGCGCCTCTCCCTGTATGACCCATGACTGAGCCCCTCTCCCTATATCACCCCTGAGTAAGCCGCTCTCCCTCTATCACACCTGAATGCATCTCCTCTCCCTGTATCACCCCTCACTGTGCCCCCTCTCCCTGTATCAGCCATGACTGCACTCCCTCTCCCTATATCACCCCTGACTGAGAAACTCTCCCTGTATCACCCCTGACTGGGCCCCTCTCCCTGTAGAACCCGACTGAGCTCCTCTCCCTATATCACCCCTGACTGAGCACCTTTCTCTGTATCACCCCTGACTGTGCCCCGTCTCTCTGTATCAGCCCTGACTGCGTAACCCGCTCCTTGTCTCACCCCTGACTGCGCCCCCTCTCCTTATATCGCTTTTGACTACGCCCCCTTTCCCTGTATCACCTCTGACTGCGCCCCCTTTCCCTGTATCAACCCGGACTGCTCCCCCTCTCCTTGTATAATCGCTGACTGCGCCCCCTCTCCCTTTATCACGTCTGACTGCGCCCCCTCTCCCTGTTTCAACCCTGACTGCTCCCCCTCTCCCTGTAAAACCCCTCACTGAGCCCCCTCTCCCTGTATCACCCTTGACTGCACCCCTCTCTCTATATCACCCCTGACTGAGCCCCTCTCCCTGTAACACTCCTGACAGAGCCCCTCTACCTGTATCACCCATGAGTGAGCCCGCCTACCACCCCTGACTGCATCTCCTCTCCCTGTATAACCCCTGACTGCACCCCCTCTCAATATATCACCGCTGACTGTGTCTTCTCTCCCTGTATCACCCCTGACTGAGCCCCTCTCCCTGTATCACCCCTGAGTGAGCCCCTCTCCCTCTACCACCCCTGACTGCATCTCTTCTCTCTGTATCATCCCTGACTGTTCCCCCTCTCCCTGTATCACCCTTTACTGTGCCCCTCTCCCTGTATCACCACTGACTGATCCCCTCTCCCTGTAACACTCTTGACAGAGCCCCTCTCCCTGCATCACTCCTGACTGAGCCCTTTTACCTGTATAAAACCTGACTGAGCCCCTCTCCCTGTATCACCCCTGACTGAGCCACTCTCACTGTATCACCCATGACTGAGCCCCTCTTCCTGTATCACCCCTGAATGTGCCCCCTCTCCCTGTATCACTCCTGACAGCGCCCCGTCTCCCTGTATCACCCCTGATTGCACCCCCTCTCCCTTCCCTGTATCACCCCTGACAGAGCCCCTCTCCCTGTATCACCCCTGACTGCGCCCCCTCTCCCTGTATCACCCGTGACTGACCCCTCTCTATGTATCACACCTGGCTGTGCCCCCTCTCCCTGTATCACCCCTGACTAAGCCCCTCTCCCTGTATCACCCCTGAGTGAGCCCCTCTAACACCCCTGACTGCATCTCCTCTCCCTGTATAACCCCTGACTGCGCCCCCTCTCCCTGTTTCAGCCCTGTTTTACAGGGAGAGGGGGCACAGTCAGGGGTGATACAGGGAGAGGGGGCGCAGCCAGGGGTGATAAAGGGAAAGGGGTCAGTTAAGAGTGATACAGGGAGAGGGGCCGCAGTCAGGGGTGATACAGGGAGAGGGGCTCAGTCAGGGTGTTATAGGGAGAGGGGCTCAGTCATGGGTGCTACAGGGAGAGGGGCACAGTCAGGGGTGATACAGAAAGAGGGGGCACAGTCAGGGGAGATTATAGAGAGAGGAGGTGCAGTCAGGGGTGATACAGGGAGAGGGGCTCAGTCAGGGGTGATACAGGGAGAGGAGCGCAGTCAGCGGTAATAAAGCTAGAGGGGGCACAGTCAGGGGTGATACAGAAAGAGGGGGCACAGTCAGGGGTGATTATAGAGAGAGGAGGTGCAGTCAGGGGTGATACAGGGAGAGGGGCTCAGTCAGGGGTGATACAGGGAGAGGGGGCGCAGCCAGGGGGTGATAAAGGGAAAGCGGTCAGTTAAGAGTGATACAGGGAGAGGGGCTGCAGTCAGGGGTGATACAGAGAGAGGGGCTCAGTCAGGGGTGTTATAGGGATAGGGGCTCAGTCATGGGTGCTACAGGGAGAGGGGCACAGTCAGGGGTGATAGAGAAAGAGGGGGCACACTCAGGGGTGATTATAGAGAGAGGAGGTGCAGTCAGGTGTGATACAGGGAGAGGGGCTCAGTCAGGGGTGATACAGGGAGAGGGGCGCAGTCAGCGTTGATAAAGTTAGAGCGGGCACAGTCAGGGCACAGAAAGGGGGGGCACAGTCAGGGGTGATTATAGAGAGAGGAGGTGCTGTCAGGGGTGATACAGGGAGAGGAGCTCACTCAGGGGTGATAAAGGGAGAGGGCACAGCCAGGGGTGATACAGGAAGAGGGCGCAGTCAGGAGTGATGCAGGGAGAGGGGGCGCAGTCAGGGGTGATACAGGGAGAGGGACTCACTCAGGGGTGATAGAGGGAGAGGGGCTCACTCAGGGGTAATGCAGGGAGAGGTGGCACAGCCAGGGGTGATACTGGGAGATTGGTCAGTCAAGAGTGATACAGGAAGAGGGGCCGCAGTCAGCGGTGATATAGGGAGAGGGGCTCAGTCAGGGTGTTTTAGGGAGAGGGGCTCAGTCATGGGTGCTACAGGGAGAGGGGCACAGTCAGGGGTGATACAGAAAGAAGGGGCACAGTCAGGGGTGATTATAGAGAGAGGAGGTGCAGTCAGGGGTGATACAGGGAGAGGGGCTCAGTCAGGGGTGATACAGGGAGAGGGGTGCAGTCAGCGGTGATAAAGTTAGAGGGGACACAGTCAGGGGTGATACAGAAAGAGGGGGCACAGTCAGGGGTGATTATAGAGAGAGGAGGTGCAGTCAGGGGTGATACAGGGAGAGGGGCTCAGTCAGGGGTGATACAGGGAGAGGGGGCGCAGCCAGGGGTGATAAACGGAAAGGGGTCAGTTAAGAGTGATGCAGGGAGAGGGGCTGCAGTCAGGGGTGATACAGAGAGAGGGGCTCAGTCAGGGGTGTTATAGGGATAGGGGCTCAGTCATGGGTGCTACAGGGAGAGGGGCACAGTCAGGGGTGATTATAGAGAGAGGAGGTGCAGTCAGGGGTGATACAGGGAGAGGGGCTCAGTCAGGGGTGATACAGGGAGGTGGGCGCAGTCAGCGGTGATAAAGTTAGAGGGGACACAGTCAGGGGTGATACAGAAAGAGGGGGCACAGTCAGGGGTGATTATAGAGAGAGGAGGCGCAGTCAGGGGTGATACAGGGAGAGGGGCTCAGTCAGGGGTGATACAGGGAGAGGGGCGCAGTCAGCGGTGATAAAGTTAGAGGGGGCACAGTCAGGGGTGATACAGAAAGGGGGGGCACAGTCAGGGGTGATTATAGAGAGAGGAGGTGCTGTCAGGGGTGATACAGGGAGAGGAGCTCACTCAGGGGTGATAAAGGGAGAGGGCACAGCCAGGGGTGATACAGGGAGAGGGGCTCACTCAGGGGTATTGCAGGGAGAGGTGGCACAACCAGGGGTGATACTGGGAGATTAGTCAGTCAAGAGTGATACAGGAAGAGGGGCCACAGTCCGGGGTGATACAGGGGGAGGGGTTGAGTCAGGGGTGATATAGGGAGAGAGGCTCAGTCGAGGGTGATACAAGGAGTGGGGCTCAGTCAGGGGTGATACAGGGAGAGGGGCCCAGTCAAGAGTGATACGGGGAGAGGGGGCACAGTCAGGGGTGATTCCGGGGGAGGGGGCACAGTCAGGACTGATACAGGGAGAGGGGCCACAGTCAGGGGTAATACAGAGAGAAGAGATGCAGTCAGGCGTGATAGAGGGAGAGGGGTCACTCAGCGGTGATACAGGGAGAAGGGCTCAGTCAGGGGTGATACAGGGAAAGGAGGCACAGTCAGGGGTGATACAGGGAGAGGGGGCGCAGTCAGGGCTGAAACAGGGAGAGGGGGCGCAGTCAGGGGTTATACAGGGAGAGAAGATGCAGTCAGGGGTGGTAGAGGGGCTCACTCAGGGGTGATACAGGGAGAGGGGCTTAGTCAGGGGTGATACAGGGAGAGGGGGCACAGCCAGGTGTGATACATGGAGAGGGGTCAGTCAGGGGTGATACAGGGAGAGGGGGTGCAGTCAGGGGTGATACAGGGAGAGGGGCTCTGTCAGGGGTGATACAGGGAAGGGAGAGGTGGTGCAATCAGGGGTGATACAGGGAGACGGGGCGCTGTCAGGAGTGATACAGGGAGAGGAGGCACAGTCAGGGGTGATACAGGGAGAGAGGCTCAGTCAGGGGGGATACAGGGAGAGAAGGAGCAGTCAGGTGAGAAAGAGGGAGCGGGGCTCACTCAGCGGTGATAAAGGGAGAGGGGCTAACTCAGGGGTAATATTGGGAGACGGGGCGCAGCCAGTGGTGATGTAGGTAGAGGGGTCAGTCAGGGGTGATACAGGGAAGGGAGAAGGGGTGCAATCAGGGGTGATAGAGGGAGAAGGGGTGCTGTCAGGAATGATACAGAGAGAGGGGCACATTCAGCGGTGATACATTGGGAGGGGCTCAGGCAGGCGTGAAACAGGGAGAGGGGCTCAGTCAGGGGTTATACAGGGAGAGGGGCCCAGTCAGGGGTGATACAGGGAGAGGGGTGCATTCAAGGGTGATACAAGGAGGGAGGGCTCAGTTAGCGGTGATATAGGGAGAGGGGTAGCAGTCAGGGGTGAAACAGGGCGAGGGGGCGCAGTCAGAGGTGATAGAGGGAGAGGGGGCGCAGTGAGGGATGATATAGGGAGAGGGGGCGCAATCAGGGTTGATACAGGGAGAGGGTTGCGCAGTCAGGGGTGATACAGGGAGAGGAGGCACAGTCAGGGGTGATACAGGGAGAGGGGCTCAGTCATAGGTGATATAGGAAGAGGGGCTCAGTCGGGAGCTACAGAGAGAGGGGCCAAGTCAGAGGTGAAACAGGGAGAGGGGCTCAGTCAGGGGTGATATAGGGAGAGGGGGTGCAATCATGGGTGATACAGGGAGAGGGGGCACATTCAGGAGTGACACAGGGAGAGGGGGCACATCATGGGTGATTACAGAGAGAGGAGATGCTGTTAGGGGTGATACAGGGAGAGGAGCTCACTCAGGGGTAATACAAAGTGAGGGGCTCACACAGGGGTGATACAGGGAGAGGGTGCAGCCAGGGTTGATACAGGGAGAGGGTGCAGTCAGGGGTGATACAGGGAGAAGGGGCACAGTCAGGGGTTATACAGGGAGAGGGGCTCACTCAGGGGTGATACAGGGATAGGGGCTCACTGAGGGGTAATGCAGGGAGAGAGGGCACAGCCAGGGGTGATACAGGGAGAGTGGTCAGTCAAGAGTGATACAGGGAGAGGGGCTCAATCAGGGGTGCTACAGGGAGAGGGCCTAAGTCAGGGGTGATACAGGGAGAGGGGCTCAGTCAGCATTGATACAGGGAGAGGGGGAGCAGTCAGGGGTGATATAGGGAGAGGGGGTGCAGTCACAGGTGATACAGGAAGAGGGGGCGCAATCAGGGTTGATAAAGGGAGAGGCTTGCGCAGTCAGGTGTGATACAGGGAGAGGAGGCAAAGTCAGGGGTGATACAGGGAGAGAGGCTCAGTCAGGGTTGATATAGGGAGAGGGGCTCAGTCGGGTGCTACAGGGAGAGGGGCCCAGTCAGGGGTGATACAGGGAGAGGGGTTCAGTCAGAATTGATACAGGGAGAAGGGCGCATTCAACGGTGATACAGGGAGAGAGGGCTCAGTCAGCGGTGATACAGGGAGAGGGGGCACAGTCAGGGATGATACAGGGAGAGGAGGTGCAATCAGGGTTGATACATTGAGAGGGTTTCGCAGTCAGGGGTAATACAAGGAGAGGAGGCACAGTCAGGGGTGATACAGGGAGAGTGGGCACATTCAGGAGTGACACAGGCAGAGGGGGCACAGTCAGGGATGATTACAGAGAGAGGAGATGCAATCAGGGGTGATACAGGGAGAGGAGCTCACTCAGGGGTGATACAAGGAGAGGGGCTCACTCAAGGGTGATACAGGGAGAGGGCGCAGCCAAGGGTGATACCGGGAGAGGGTGCAGTCAGGGGTGATACAGGGAGAGGGACTCACTCAGGGGTGATACAGGGATAGGGACTCACTCAGGGGTAATGCAGGGAGAGGGGGCACAGCCAGGGGTGATATAGGGAGAAGGGTCAGTCAAGAGTGATACAGGGAGAGGGGATCAGTCAGGGGTGCTACAGGGAGAGGGTCTCAGTCAGGGGTGATACAGAGAGAGGGGCTCAGTCAGCATTGATACAGGGAGAGGGGGAGCAGTCAGGGGTGAAACAGGGAGAGGGGGCACAGTCAGAGGTGATACATGGAGAGGGGGCGCAGTTAGGGATGATACAGGGAGACGGGGAGCAATCAGGGTTGATACAGGGAGAGGGTTGCACAGTCAGGGGTGTTACAGGGAAAGAAGGCACAGTCAGGGGTGTATCAACCCTGGCTGCGCCCTCTCCCTGTATCACCCCTGAGTGAGCCCCTCTCTTTGTATTACCCCTGAGTGAGATCCTCTCCCTGTATCACCCCTGACTGCATCTCCTCTCTCTGTAATCACTCCTGACTGTGCCCCCTCTCCCTGTGTCACTCCTGAATGTGCCCCCTCTCCCTGTATCACCCCTGATTGCACCCCCTCTCCATGTATCACCCCTGACTGAGCCCCTCTCCCTGTTTCACCCCTGACTTGGTCCCTCTCCCTGTAGCTCCCGACTGAGCCCCTCTTCCTATATCACCCATGACTGAGCCCCTCTCTCTGTATCACCCCTAACTTTGCCTCCTCTCCCTGTATCAATCCTGACTGTGCAACCCTCTCCCTGTATTAACCCTGATTGTGACCCCTCTCCCTGTATCATCCCTGACTGCGGCCCCTCTCCCTCTAGCACCTCTGACTGCGCCCCATCTCCATTTCACCCCTGACGGCTACCCCTCTCCCTGTATCACCGCTGACTGAGCCCCCTCTCCCTGTATCACCCTTGAATGTGCCCCTTTCCCTATATCACCCCTGACTGAGCCCCTCTCCCTGTATCACCCCTGACTGAGCCCCTCTCCCTGTATCACGCCTGCCTGAGCCCCTCCCCCTGTATCACCCCTGAATGCGCCCCCTCTCTCTGTATCACTCCTGACAGCACCCCTTCTCCCTGTATCACCCCTGATTGCACCCCTACTCCCTTCCCTGTATTATCCCTGACTGAGCCCCTCTCCCTGTATCACCGCTGACTACGCCACTTCTCTCTGTATCACCCCTGACAGACCCCTCTCCCTGCATCACCCCTGGCTGCGCCCCTTCTCCCAATATTACCCCTGAGTTAGCCCCTCTCCCTTTATCACCGCTGAGTGAGCCCTGCTCCCTCTTTCTCACCTGACTGCTCCTTCTCTGCCTGTATCCCCCCTGACTGAGCCTCTCTCCCTGTATCACCCCTGACTGTGTCTCCTCTCCCTGTGTCACCCCTGACTGCGCATCACTCTCCCTGTATCAACCCTGATGGCGCCCCCTCTCCCTGTGTCATCCCTGACTGCGCCCCCTCTCCCTGTATCACCTCTGACTGCGCCCCCTCTCCCTGTATCACCCCTGACTGCTCCCCCTCTCCCTGTATCACTCTTAACTGATCACTCTCCGTGTATCACCCCTGACTGTGCCTCCTCTCCCTGCATTACCCCTCGGTGAGCCCCTCTCCCTGTATCATCCCTGACTGCTCCCCCTCTCACTGTATCACCACTGACTGTGCCCTCTCCCTGTATCACCCATGGCTGTGCCCTCTCCCTGAATTACCCCTGAGTGAGCCCCTCTCCTTGTATCACCCCTGAGTGAGCTCCTCTCCCTGTCTTACCCCTGTCTTAGGCCCTTTCACTGTAGCACCCCTGACAGAGCCCCTCTCCATGTATCACACTTGACTGACCCCTCTCCTTGTATCACCCCTGGCTGTGCCCCCTCTCTCTGCATTACCCCTCAGTGAGCCCCTATCACTGTATCACCCCTGAGTGAGCCCTTCTCCCTGTATCACGTCTGACTGCGCCCCCTCTTCCTGTAACACCCCTGGCTGCTCCCCCTTTCCCTGTATCAATGCTGACTGAGCCCCTCTCCCTGTATCACCCCTGACTGAGACCCTCTCCCTGAAGCACCCCTGACTGAGGCCCTCTCCCTGTATCACTCTTGACTGACCCTTCTCCCTGTATCACCCCTGGCTGTGCCCCCTCTCCGTGCATAACCCCTGAGTGAGCCCCTATCCCTGTATCACCCCTGAGTGAGTCCCTCTCCCTGTATCAACCCTGACTCTGCCCCCTCTCCCTGTATCACCCCTGACTGCACCCTCTCCCTGTATCACCCTTGGCTGCACCCTCTCCCTGTATCACCCCTGAGTAAGCACATCTTCTTGTATCACCCCTGAGTGAGCTCCTGTCCCTGTATCACCCCTGACTGCATCTCCTCTCTCTGTAATCACCCCTGACTGTGCCCCCTCTCCCTGTGTCACTCCTGAATGTGCCCACTCTCCCTGTATCACCCTTGACTGCGCCTCCTCTCCCTGTATTACACCTGACTGCGAAACCCTCTCAATGTATCAACCCTGATTGCACCTCCTCTCCCTGTATCATCCCTGACTGTGCCCCCTCTCCCTTTATAACCTCTGTCAGTGCCACCTCTCCCTGTATCACCCCTGAATGCTCCCCCTCTCCCTGTATCATCGCTGACTGAGCCCCCGCTCCATGTATCACCGTCGAATGCGCCCCTCTTCCTGTATCACCCCTGACTGAGCCCCTCTCCCTGTATCACCCCTGACTGAGCCCCTCTCCCTGTAGCAACCGACTGAGCCCCTCTCCCTGTATCACCCTTAACTGCATCTTCTCTCTCTGTATCACACCTGACTGTGTCCCCTCTCCCTGTATCACCTCTGACTGTGCCCCCTCTCCCTGTATCATCCCTGACTGAGCCCCTCTTTCTGTATCACCCCTGAGTGAGCCCCTCTCCCTCTATCACTCCTGACTGCATCTCCTCTCCCTGTATCACCCCTGACTGTGTCCCCTCTCCCTGTATCACCTCTGACTGTGCCCCCTCTCCCTGTATCACCCCTGACTGAGCCCCTCTTTCTGTATCACCCCTGAGTGAGCCCCTCTCCCTCTATCACTCCTGACTGCATCTCCTCTCCCTGTATCACCCCTGACTGTACCCCTTCTCCCTGTATCAGCCCTGACTGCACCCCCTCTCCCTGTATCACACCTGACTGTGCCCCCTCTCCCTGTATCACCCCTCACTGAGCTCCTCTCCCTGTATCACCCCTGACTGAGCCCCTCTCCCTGTAGCACCCCTGACTGAGCCCCTCTCCGTGTATCACTCTAGACTAAACCCTCTCCCTGTATCACCCCTGGCTGTGCCCCCTCTCCCTGCATTACCCCTGAGTGAGCCCCTATCCCTGTATCACCCCTGAGTGAGCCCCTCTCCCTGTATCACCCCTGACTGTGGCCCCTCTCTCTGTATCACCCCTGACTGCGCACTCTCCCTGTATCACCCATAGCTGTGCCCTCTACCTGTATCACCCATGAGTGAGCCCCTCTCTTTGTATCACCCCTGAGTGAGTTCCTCTCCCCTTATCACCCCTGACTGCATCTCCTCTCTCTGTAATCACCCCTGACTCTGCCCCCTCTCCTTGTGTCACTCCTGAATGTGCCCCCTCTCCTCGTATCACCCCTGATTGCACCCCCTCTGCCTGTATCACCCCTGACTGAGCCCCTCTCCCTGTTTCACCCCTGACTGGGCCCCTCTCCCTGTAGCACCAGACTGAGCCCCTCTCCCTATTTCACCCATGACTGAGCCCCTCTCCCTGTATCACCCCTGACTGTGCCTCCTCTCCCTGTAACACCCCTGACTGCGCAACCCTATCCCTGTGTCAACCCTGATTGCTCCCCCTCTCCCTGTATCATCCCTGACTGCGCCTCCTCTCCCTGTATCACCTCTGACTGCGCCCCCTCTCCCTGTATCACCCCTGACTGCTCCCCCTCTCCCTGTATCACCAATGACTGAGCCCACTCTCCCTGTATCACCCTTCAATGCGCCCCTCTCCCTGTATCACCCCTGACTGAGCACCTCTCCCTGTATCACCCCTGACTGAGACCCTCTCCCTGTATCACCCCTGACTGAGACCCTCCCCCTGTAGCACCCCTGAATGCGCCCCCTCTCTGTATCACTCGTGACATCGCCCCTACTCCCTGTATCACCCCTGATTGCACCCCCTCTCCCTTCCCTGTATCACCCCTGACTGAGCCCCTCTCCCTGTATCACCGCTGACTGCGCAACCCTCTCCCTGTATCAACCCTAATTGTGCCCGCTCTCCCTGTATCATCCCTGACTGCGCCCCTTCTCCCTGTATCACCTCTGACTGCGCCCCCTCTCCCTGTATCACTCCTGACTGCTCCTCCTCTCCCTGTATCACCGCTGACTGAGCCCCCTCTCCCTGTATCACCCTTGAATGCACCCTGCACCCTGTATCACCCCTGACTGAGCCCCTCTCCCTGTATCACCCCTAACTGAGCCCCTCTCTCTGTATAACCCCTGACTGAGCCCCCCTGTCTGTATCACCCCAGAATGCGCCACCTCTCCCTGTATCACTCCTGACAGCGTCCCTTCTCCCTGTATCACCCCTGATTGCACCCCCTCTCTCTTCTCTGTACCACCCCTGACTGCACCCCTCTCCCTGTATCACCCCTGACTATACCCCTTCTCCCTGTATCACCTCTGACTGACCCCTCTCCCTGAATCACCCATAGCTGCGCCCCGTCTCCCAATCTCACCCCTGAGTTAGCTCCTCTCGCTTTATCACCCCTGAATGAGCTCTGCTCCCTCTTTCTCCCCTGACTGCTTCTCCTCTCCCTGTATCACTCCTGACTGTGCCCCCTCTCCCTGTATCAGCCCTGACTGCACCCCCTCTCCATGTATCACCCCTGACTGTGCCCTCTCTCCCTGTATCATGTCTGACTGTGTCCCCTCTCCCCGTAACACCCCTGACTGCTCCCCCTCTCCCTGTATCAATGCTGACTGAGCCCCTCTCCCTGTATCACCCCTGACTGAGACCCACTCCCTGTAGCACCCCTGACTGAGCCCCTCTCCCTGTATCCCTCTTGACTGACCCTTCTCTCTGTATCACCCCTGGCTGTGCCCCCTCTCCGTGTATAACCCCTGAGTGAGCCCCTATCTCTCTATCACCCCGGAGTGTGTCCCTCTCCCTGTATCAACCCTGACTCCGCCCCCTCTCCCTGTATCACCCCTGACTGCATCTCCTCTCTCTGTAATCACCTCTGACTGTGCCCCCTCTCCCTGTGTCACTCCTGAATGTGCCCAATCTCCCTGTATCACCCCTGACTGTGCCTCCTCTCCCTGTATTACCACTGACTGCAAACCCTCTCAATGTATCAACCCTGATTGCGCCTCCTCTCCCTGTTTCATCCCTGACTGTGCCCCCTCTCCCTTTATTACCTCTGACTGTGCCCCCTCTCCCTGTATCACCCCTGAATGCTCCCCCTCTCCCTGTATCACCGCTGACTGAGCCCCCTCTCCCTGTATCACCGTCGAATGCGCCCCTCTCCCTGTATCACCCCTGACTGAGCCCCTCTCCCTGTATCACCCCTGACTGAGCCCCTCTCCCTGTAGCACCTGACTGAGCCCCACTCCCTGTATCACCCTTAACTGCATCTTCTCTCTCTGTATCACCCCTGACTGTGTCCCCTCTCCCTGTATCACCCCTGACTGCGCCCCCTCTCCCTGTATCACCCCTGACTGAGGCCCTCTCCCTGTATCACCCCTGACTGAGCCCCTCTTTCTGAATCACCCCTGTGTGAGCCCCTCTCCCTCTATCACCCCTGACTGCATCTCCTCTCCCTGTATCACCCCTGACTGTGCCCCTTCTCCCTGTATCAGCCCTGACTGCACCCCCTCTCCCTGTATCACCCCTGACTGTGCCCCCTCTCCCTGTGTCACCCCTCACTGAGCCCCAATCCCTGTATCACCCTTGACTGAGCCCCTCTCCCTGTATCACCCCTGACTGAGCCCCTCTCCCTGTTTCACCCCCAACTGGGCCCCTCTCCCTGTATCACCTGACTGAGCCCCTCTCCTTATATCACCCCTGACTGAGCCTCTCTCCCTGTATCACCCCTGACTTTGCCTCCTCTCCCCGTATCACACCTGACTGCGCAAGCCTGTCCCGGTATCAACCCTGATTGCGCCCCCTCTTCCTATTTCATCCCTGACTGCACCCCCTCTCACTGTATCACCTCTGACTGCGCCTCATCTCCCTGTATCACCCTTGACTGCTCCCCCTCTCCCTGTATCAATGCTGACTGAGCCCCTCTCCCTGTATCACACCTGACTTAGGCCCTCTCCATGTAGCACCCCTGACTAAGCCCCTCTCCCTGTATCACTCTTGACTGACCCCTCTCCCTGTATCACCCCTGGCTGTGCCTCCCCTCCCTGCATTACCCCTCAGTGAGCCCCTATCCCTGTATCACCCCTGAGTGAGCCCCTCTCCCTGTATCACCCCTGACTGTGCCCCCTCTCCTGTATCACCCCTGACTGCACCCTCTCCCTGTATCAACCCTGGCTGCACACTCTCCCTGTATCACCCCTGAGTGAGCCCCTCACTTTGTATCACCCCTGAGTGAGCTCCTCTCCCTGCATCACCCCTGACAGCATCTCCTCTCTCTGTAATCACCCCTGACTGTGCCCCCTCTCCCTGTGTCACTCCTCAATGTGCCCCCTCTCCCTGTATCACCCCTGATTGCACCACCTCTCCATGTATCACCCCTGACTCAGCCCCTGTCCCTATTTCACCCCTGACTTGGCCCCTCTCCCTGTAGCTCCCGACTGAGCAACTCTCCCTATATCACCCATGAGTGAGCCCCTCTCCCTGTATCACCTCTGACTGTGTCTCCTCTCCCTGTATCACCCCTGACTGCGCAACCCTCTCCCTGTATCAACCCTGATTGCGCCCCCTCTCCCTATATCATCTCTGACTGCGCCCCCTCTCCCTCTATCACCTCTGACTGCTCCCCCTCTCCCTGTTTCACCCCTGACTGCTACCCCTCTCCCTGTATCACCGCTAACTGAGCCCCCTCTCCCTGTATCACCCTGGAATGCACCCCTCTCCCTGTATCACCCCTGACTGAGCCCCTCTCCCTGTATCACCCCTGATTATGCCCCCTCTCCCTGTATCACCCCTGACTGACCCCTCTCCCTGATTCACCCCTGGCTGCGCCCCGTATCCCAATATTACCCCTGAGTTAGCCACTCTCCCATTTATCTCCCCTGAGTGAGCCCCGCTCCCTCTTTCTCCCCTGACTGCACCTTTTCTCCCTGTATCCCCCCTGACTGAGCCTCTCTTCCTGTATCACTCCTGACTGTTCCTCCTCTCCCTGTATCACCCCTGACTACGCAACCCTCTCCCTGTATCAACCCTAATGGCGCCCCCTCTCCCTGTATCATCCGTGACTGCGCCCCCTCTCCCTGTATCACATCTGACTGCGCCCCTCTCCCTGTATTACCCCTGACTGCTCCCCCTCTCCCTGTATCAATGCTGACTGAGTCCCTCTCCCTGTATCACCACTGACTGAGCCCCTCTCCCTGTAGCACCCCTGACTGAGCCCCTCTCCGTGTATCACTGTAGACTGAACCCTCTTCCTGTATCACCCCTGGCTGTGCCCCTCTCCCTGCATTGCCCCTGAGTGAGCCCCTATCCCTGTATCACCCCTGAGTGAGCCCCTCTCCCTGTATCACCCCTGACTGTGGCCCCTCTCTCTGTATTACCCCTGACTGCACCCTCTCCCTGTATCACCCCTGGCTGTGCCCTCTACCTGTATCACCCATGAGTGAGCCCCTCTCTTTGTATCACCCCTGAGTGAGCTCCTCTCCCCGTATCACCCCTGACTGCATCTCCTCTCTCTGTAATCACCCCTGACTCTGCCCCCTCTCCCTGCGTCACTCCTGAATGTGCCCCCTCTCCCCGTATCACCCCTGATTGCACCCCCTCTCCATCTATCACCCCTGACTGAGGCCCTCTCCCTGTTCACCCCTGACTGGGCCCCTCTCCCTGTAGCACCCGACTGAGCCCCTCTCCCTATTTCACCCATGACTGAGCCCCTCTCCCTGTATCACCCCTGACTGTGCCTCCTCTCCCTGTAACACCCGTGACTGCGCAACCCTCTCCCTGTGTCAACCCTGATTGCTCCCCCTCTCCATGTATCACCTCTGACTGCGCCCCCTTTCCCTGTATCACCCCTGACTGCTCCCCCTCTCCCTTTATCACCACAGACTGAGCCCACTCTCCCTGAATCACCCTTGAATGCGCCCATCTCCCTGTATCACCCCTGAATGAGCACCTCTCCCTGTATCACCCCTGACTGAGACCCTCTCCCTGTATCATCCCCGACTAAGCCCCTCCCCCTGTATCACCCCTGAATGCGTCCCCTCTCTCTGTATCACTCCTGACATCGCCCCTTCTCCCTGTATCACCCCTGATTGCACCCCCTCTCCCTTCCCTGTATCACCCCTGACTGAGCCCCTCTCCATATATCACCCCTGACTGCGCAACCCTCTCCGTGTATCAACCCTGATTGTGACCCCTCTCCCTGTATCATCCCTGACTGCTCCCCTCTCCCTGTATCACTCCTGACTGCTCCTCCTCTCCCTGTATCACCGCTGACTAAGCTCCCTCTCCCTGTATCACCCTTAAATGCACCCCGCTCCCTGTATCACCCCTGACTGAGCCCCTCTCCCTGTATCACCCCTGACTGAGCCCCTCTCTCTGTATAACCCCTGACTGATCCCCCCTCCCTGTATCACCCCTGAATGCGCCCCCTCTCCCTGTATCACTCCTGACAGCGTCCCTTCTCCCTGTATCACCCCTGATTGCACCCCCTCTCCCTTCTCTGTACCACCCCTGACTGAGTCCTTCTCCCTGTATCACTCCTACTACACCCCCTCTCCCTGTATCACCCCTGACTGACCCCTCACCCTGCATCACCCATAGCTGCGCCCCATCTCCCAATATTACCCCTGAGTTAGCCCCTCTCGCTTTATCACCCCTGAATGAGCCCCGCTCCCTCTTTCTCCCCTGACTGCTTCTCCTCTCCCTGTATCACTCCTGACTGTGCCCCCTCTCCCTGTATCAGCCCTGACTGCGCCCCCTCTCCATGTATCAACCCTGACTGTGCCCTCTCTCCCTCTATCACCCCTGACTGAGCCCCTCTCCCTGTATCACCCCTGACTGAGCCCCTTTCCGTGTATCACCCCTGCATGAGCCCCTCTCCATCTATCACTCCGGACTGCATCTCTTCTCACTGTATCACCCCTGACTGTGCCCCTCTCCTTGTTTCAGCCCTGACTGCGCCCCCTTCCCCTATGTCACCCCTGACTGAGCCCCTTTCTCTGTATCACCCAATTGCGCCCCTTTTCCCTTTATCACCCCTAACTGAGCCCCCTTTCCCTGTATCATCCTTGACTGCGCCCCCTCTCCCTGTATCACCCCTGACTGTGCCCTTTCTCCCTATATCACCCCTGACTGCGCCACTCTCCCTGTATCACCCCTGACTTACTAAAAGTTTTTTTCCCCACTACTAACAAATGAGGCCCTTCATAAAATGTTATGGCCTTAAAGGTAAAGCTCTTTAGGGCCCCCAGCACTATTAGTGGATACATTCACATAATGCATTTGCTGCTGAATTTGTACAATGGAAATTCCACAGCAAATTAACAGCGGTAATATCCACACAGATATTGTGAAGATATTGCTGTGTTTACTGCTGGTGCACCTTTACCACTGAGGCCATGTTCCCATGTTCAGGATTCTCTGCAGTTTTGATGATGCGTGATTATGCAGCGTCAAACTCGCAGCAACCAGATGTTACAGCATACTGGATGGGAATTGTAGAAATCCCATGTCCACTATGCGTGCATCTGAGGCTGCGGATTACCCGTGGACACTGACATGCGGCGCATCTTTCAGACCCGCAGCATGTCAAATTCTCTTGCGGGTCTGCATGTGGACTTTCCCCATAGACTAACATCTATGAGGAATGTCCGCAGGAGAAAAAAAAATTGGCACCACTCATTAGCATAATGAGGGAGGAAGTATTGCAGCTCTACTGCAGCGTCGGGGCCGCAGCGGCTTCACTCCATGGGAACATAGACTGACTTGTTCCTTTTGAATAACAGAAAAGCCCAACTGTCAAAATTAAGGTGTAAATGGGAAACCGCATTTCCCCTAAACACCAGTCTATACCGACTCACAACAGGAGGAAAGGAGAGTCATAATGGCTTAAAAAGTATACATATTTTATTGGAAATAAATTCATATAAAAAGACAACAGATCAAGACAAAGTACAGAGTGGCTACAACAAACTGGTCCATCCACAGTGCAAGAAATAAAGTGCCTAGTACATGCTCAAATTATGCAAAGTTGCAAAAATAGTACATAAAGTGCAATGAAGGCAAGGTAAGATTAGCACACACCCATAGCAACCATGGATGGCAGGTAATCAATTGATCACTGCTATTATGTTAATATATCTATAGTGAAATTATGGCTTCAAAAACTTTTGAAGGGTGATGGTCTTACCAATTTTGAGGGCTGAGGGCAGGCTGGCAACACAAAGAGCGCAGTGCCGTACCCCGATGCGCGTTTCGTGGCATCCACAGCCGCTTTTTCAAGGGGCAGTGGTGGTTTCTCAATAGAAGGACCTTTTTAAACCCATAGCGTCGGTCACGTGACGCCTCACATGACCGATCACATGGGAAAAGAGGGCGTGTGTAAATGCCGCCTAGATGATCAAGCAGCGCATGGGCAGGCCCAACTCCGCACCAGGTGCTCCCCAAAGCCGTCAAAACATACCGCGCACATGCGGGGCACGCCACACGGTTAGTGCAGAGGTGCCCGATCGTGCATGGGCGTCATGGAGACAGCTGGGTGCGCGCCCAGCAGCGGGGCAACTGGCACATGCGCACCGCACTAGGGGACATCAACTCAAGCCCTGATAAATTTGCGCAGAGAAGGATGGACCCAGGCATTGAACAGAAATAATAGTAAGTACATGTGCCAAATAAATAATCACAGTATTTCCTGGCTGTCCATAAGCATTCCTCTGTATCCTTCTGCCATCCAATCCTTCACATGTCAGGGCGCTGTCACCACAAAAGGTCACTCAGATAGGGTAGCAATGAATCCAAATGATAACAGTTTGAAAAACGGACCTCATCATCTAGGAGAAACTAAAAGCAAACCAGTTAGGACAATATAATTAATAAGAAATCCATATATGTTAAAAGCAAAAAAGTCCCCTACTGCGCCCAAAAGAGGCAAAGAGAGGGTCAAGATATCACGCGACACTAATAATAAGTGCATAGCACTAAAAGAAAGAGGAAAAAGATAGTGATTCATTAAGGCCGCAGGGTGACAAGGTACCAAGTGTCACGATCCATTTGGCCTCAACTTGTGCCAGGATCTTTCTCACATTGCCACCCCGCGCGCCCATATGAATGACATCTATCCCACTGACCTTAAAGCAACTAGGGTCACAATTGTGAACTGCCCTGAAGTGTTTAGGAATGGTCTTAAGTTCAGTAACATCGGCCGCTGTCCTGGCCGCGCCAATGTCCTGCACGTGCTCACGCACACGCACTCTCACCTCCCTTGATGTTAAACCAATATATAATGAGGGACAGTCACAGGTAGCGTAATAGATCACATTACTTGTGTCACAAGAAATGTGATGTCTGATATCAAATTGTTTCTTACCATCCGAGGACGTGAACGTGTTGCAATGTGCGACATTGGCGCAGGCAAGACAGCGGCCGCAAGGAAATGTTCCCAAAACCGATCCATGGGATCCAAAAGGGTTTGGCCTTACAGGGGCATAGTGGCTAGAGACCAAGATGTCTTTTAGATTTCTTGCTCGCCTCGTGGTCATAAGAGGATGATCCCCGAGAATGGGTCCCAGGGAGGTGTCAGTTGTCAGAATGTCCCAATGTTTCATCATAATCTTCCTCATGTTCTCCCACTCTTGATTATAGGTGGAAAGATAACGAATCTTCGTCTGCCCCACATCAAACTTTTTATTTGTATTAGAATACAGCAGATTGTTACGTGGGGTCCGTCTTGCTCTATTATAGCCAAGTTTCACACACTTTTTGCTATATCCGCGCTGTTCAAACCTGTCTTTTAAATCTATGGCCAGGCGTTCAAATTTAGGGTCAGAGGAACAGATCCGCCTCGCCCTCAGGAACTGCCCGACCGAGACAGCCCTGATTGTTGCCGGGTCATGTCTTGTCCTCACATGTATTAGGGCATTGACCGACGTAGGGTTTCTATAGAAATGTGCCATGAAATCCTCGAGCTGCCGCACCGTCCCCCGCCAAAAGAACAAAACATCATCAATGTAGCGGAACCAGAACAGCACATGGTCTGCGGCCCCCGCGCCCTCGCCACCAAAAAGCTGCCTCTCCCATGCTCCTAGGAAGAGGTTGGCATACGAGGACGCGCAGGCCACCCCAATGGTCGTACCCCGCATCTGTAGATAAACTACATCTTTAAATTAAAAATAATTGTGGGTCAATACAAAGTGCAGCAGCTCAAGGATCAATCTGCACAGAGGGCTGCCCAGGTCGGACGCCCCGAGGAAGAAACGGACCTCCTCCAAACCAATAGTGTGTTCAATACAGGTAAATAGGCTTTCTACGTCTGCCGTGACAAGCAGGACCCCTTCTTCCAGAAGGACGCCATCGACCCGCGTGAGGACGTCCGTCGTGTCTTTTATATATGAAGGTAATGTTTCAACAATTGGTTTTAGATAGAAATCAATAAACTTACAGATCGGTTCACACAATTCGTTTAAACCAGACACGATCGGATGCCCGGGCGGGTCGATGGAGTCCTTGTGGATTTTGGGTAGAAGATAAAAAGTTGATGTTTTGGGGAAACGTACAGTAAGAGCTTCAACAGTTTTTGTATTTATGATCCCATCCTCACAAGCACGGGCCAGAATTCCCTGAAGCACGGCAGAAAAGGAAGCGGTAGGGTTATAATGTAATCTGGAATAGGTATTACCATTTTTCAATTGTCGGAATGCTTCTTTTTCGTATTTAGCGCAAGGCCAAATCACAATATTTCCCCCCCTTGTCTGCCGCCTTGATTACAACATCATGATAAGATTGTAGCTGTCTGATTGCCCTACGCTGAAGCGCTGTAAGGTTATCAAATCTCCTGATAGTTGACAGCTTCTTAAAATCATCGGAGACCAGTCCAGCAAAAATTTCCACAGTGGGACATAGAGAAAAGGGGGGAAAGCATGAAGATTTAGGTATTGCACATGGGGGCAACCCACCTGATTAAGGAGGCCCCTGTTCTTGTAACAACTCTTCCAAATTTAAAATAGCCTCCAGCTCCGCCGTGCTCCAGGAGTCACATGGCCCCGCACTCTTGGAATGTAATTTTTGCAGGATGAGCTTACGTGCGAATAGCTGGAGGTCCTTTAAGGCTGTAAAGTTTTTGAATCCATTAGTGGGAGAAAATGTCAATCCCTTACTCAAAACCTCCAGTTGTTCTGTAGATTACAGAACAGTGCATTGTGAAAGTATTTGGCCCTCTTTAACTTTTCTACCTTTTGCCACATTTCTGGCTTCAAACATAAAGATATAAAACTCTAATTTTTTTGCGGAAGAATCAACAACAAGTGGGACACAATCGTGAACTGGAACGAAATTTATTGGATATTTTAAACTTTTTTAACAAATTAAAAACTGAAAAGTGGGGCGTGCAATATTATTCAGCCCCCTTGAGTTAATACTTTGTAGCACCACCTTTTGCTGCGATTACAGCTGCAAGTCGCTTGGGCTATGTCTCTATCAGTTTTGTACATCGAGAGGATGAAATTCATGCCCATTCTTCCTTGCAAAACAGCTCGAGCTCATTGAGGTTGGACGGAGGGCGTTTGTGAACAGCAGTTTTCAGCTCTTTCCACAGATTCTCGATTGGATTCAGGTCTGGACTTTGACTTGGTCATTTTGTCACCTGGATACGTTTATTTTTGAACCATTCCATTGTAGATTTTGCTTTATGTTTGGGATCATTGTCTTGTTGGAAGATAAATCTCTGTCCCAGTCTCATGTCTTTTGCATACTCCAACAGGTTTTCTTTCAGAATGGTCCTGTATTTGGCTCCCTCCATCTTCCCATCAATTTTAACCATCTTCCCTGCCTCTGCTGAAGAAAAGCAGGCCCAAACCATGATGCTCCCACCACCATGTTTGACAATGGGGATAGTGTTTTGAGGGTGATGAGCTGTGTTGCTTTTACGCCAAACATATCGTTTTGCATTGTGGCCAAAAAAGTTCGATTTTGGTTTTATCTGACCAGAGCACCTTATTCCACATGTTTGGTGTGTCTCCCAGGTGGCTTGTGGAAAACTTCAAACGAGACTTTTTATGGATATCTTTGAGAAATGGCTTTCTTCTTGCCACTCTTCCATAAAGGCCAGATGTGTGCAGTGTACGACTGATTGTTGTCCTATGGACAGACTCTCCCACCTCAGCTGTAGATCTCTGCAGTTCATCCAGAGTGATCATGGGCCTTTTGGCTGCATCTCTGATCAGTCTTCTCCTTGTTCGAGATGAAAGTTTAGAGGGACGGCCGGGTCTTGATAGCTTTGCAGTGGTCTGATACTCCTTCCACTTCAATATGATCGCTTGCACAGTGCTCCTTGAGATGTTTAAAACTTGGGAAATCTTTTTGTGTCCAAATCTGGCTTTAAACTTTGCCACAAAAGTATCTCGGACCTGCCTGGTGTGTTCCTTGTTCTTCATGATGCTATCTGCACGTGAAACAGAACCCTGAGACTATCACAGAGCAGGTGCATTTATACGGAGTCTTGATTACACACAGGTGGATTCTATTTATCATTACCAGTCATTTAGGACAGCATTGGATCATTCACTGAACTTCTGGAGTGAGTTTGCTGCACTGAAAGTAAAGGGGCCGAATAATATTGCACGTCCCACTTCTCAGTTTTTAATTTGTTAAAGTTTAAAATATCCAATAAATTTCGTTCCACTTCATGATTGTGTCCCACTTGTTGTTGATTCTTCCCCAAAAAATTAGAATTTTATATCTTTATGTTTGAAGACAGAAATGTGGCAAAAGATAGAAAAGTTCAAGGGGGCCAAATACTTTCACAATGCACTGTATTTTTATTACATATACAACAAGCCAAAAAACATATTAAAAACAGTTTAAAAAAGCCCATGGCTCTTAAATAACAGATCAAACAGCCCTTAAAGGACACCTGTCATGTCTTATCTACTATGTAAACTGCCCCCATTACAATGTAACGCTATGTGCCCATGATGCAGAAATGCTCAGGATTTTTTCCTGAGCGTTTCTGCATCTCCCTGGCAGAAAAAAAAGCATGCGGATTGTACATGCAGATTGTACATGCGGATTGTACATGCGTTTTCCTGCCAGGGACATGCGGAAGTGAAGCGTTCTTCACTTGCATTTCCGCATGCGGGTTGACAAGCGCTTTCCAAGCGATTTTAGCATCACTTGGAAAGTGCTTGACAACTTTGTCACACTATATAAATCCATGCAAACAGCATGAATTTATATAGTGTGACCCTAGAGAGTGGTCAAAAATAAAAAAATAAATATATACTTACCCTCCGATGGCCCCCGGTGTCTTGCTTCGCTCGGTCCCGGCAGCCGTACACTGCACTGAAGGACCTGCCGACGTCAGCGTCGCGTGACCCGTCACATGACTCTGACATCAGCGCAGGTCCTTCATTCCATCGTGAAGTGCCGGGAAGCAAGGAGGAGCGCAGCGCGGGCCGCCAGAAGGTAAGAATACATTTATTTTTTATTTTATTCTTTTTTTACAGCTTTTTTAATGGTACCTGGGTGTGGATGAGACTCTCCTCTCCTCTACACCTGGGTACCATCCGCACATTAGAACGCACCAATTACGCAAGTACAGATGCAGTCTTGCGGAATTGGTGTGTTCTAATGCAAGTCAATGGCGGCGAAAACGCAGCACTTCTGCAAAATAATTGGTAGTGCTGCATTTTTTTCCGCAATGATAATCCGCAGCGGAAATTTCCGCAGCATGTGCACAGCACATGCGGATTATCATTGGGGGACATGGCAGGCCTTCTACCATGCGTTTTTTAAGCGTTTCTGCAGCGTTTTTGCCGCTGCGGAAACGCTTAAAAAATGCATCGTGGGCACACAGCCTTAGTGATGCAATGTGCATCACTAACATGTTTTTTTCATTAAAATTGGTGCTAATATCATGAGTCTATAACATTTTATACACTTATATCCTACCTGCACATTGCATCACTAACAATGCAATGGGGGCAGTCTACATAGTAGATAAGACATGACAGGTTCCCTTTAATGGGGTTGTGGTCTACCCTAACCAAACAGAAATGTGCATCAGATATAAACTATGCTATACACAGAGGTACACTGGTCAAATTGATATATTGACCCAGGTACATTATAAAGGGAAGGAATAATCATATGATATCAATTAAACAATACAAAATTTCAATGAATCAAATCGCTAAAGTAGAAAAGATAGATCCATCTACTTGTCAATATATTACAGATAATGTGCTCCCAGCATAATATATAAAATGAATAACTATTATTAGATATGTCATTCCATAGGAATACTGAGGTAGAAATTAAACCTGCTTGTGCAAATATGCTGTAATTAAAAGAAGAGAATCCCTATAATGCATGAAGTGAGAGCTTTGGCAAATCAAATAGAACTACAAGCAGCAGAGTCTGTCTGACAAGAACGTAGTAAGGTACTGAGCAGTCCATAAATGCGCATTAAGTCTCAGGATCCCTGCATATCCAGAGCTGGTTGAGAAGGGGACTAAATCCCATGCGTATCGACACACCAATGTGTCTTCTTCAGGGTAAAAATGTTACTTACAGCCTATAGTGACGATCATACTATAAGATTAGGCGGGCTGCCAAGCACGATAATTGCATACCATGAGGACCGTCACCCTAGTGTACAAGGCCAACATTGAGGGGCTTGACTGCACCCTGAATAACATAATATGATGTGCAAAAAAATATATATAATGTATGTGAGGTATTGGTCGATATTTTCACCAAAATACGTAAACTCACAACCCGTGACAAGGGTCCTCATACTTGCGAGTCCCAACACTAAAATTAAAAGCAATTTCACTGAAAGATGAATTCAAATTCCCCCAAAAATTCAAGAATTAACACCAGAAAAAAATGACAACAGTATTTGCCTGCCCAGGTCTCAGAACTAATGTAGCAAACCCACTTATTACAGATGGAGGCAACACAGGTGCAAAATACTAATGAGACAACCACTTACAAGCTACCGATTCATGGAGCGGGTTATTTCTTCGTATTAAGGGCTCGCTCACACTGGCGTATAATACAAAAAACTGCAATGCGAGGAAAACATTGCACTCTGACCAATGTTATTAAATAAGTCAGTGCTGATCTGCAAGTTTTTCCTCAGCTCTAATCGGACTGAGGAAAAAAATACAGCATGCTGCGATTGGATACGAGAATCGGATCGCACTCGCCAATGCAGAAAAAAATCGAACAACACATGAGACATGCGTGTGCTATCTGATTTTTACACACACATGTCAAACGCAACCCAACATTTCATCAGCCAAGTACAGTAAATTCCCAGCCCTAACTGTCTGAAAAGAATAGATAGAATGGATATGTAGAATAGATAGAATAGATAGATGTCCTGTAGATATTTAATGTCACAAGCCCCGTACATAATAAAATAGCAACATTTAGTGTTTTTCATGTGGCACTAAAGGGTGTTTAGTCTTATTTAACTTATTAAATAAATAATTTTTAAAAAATGACGTGGGGTCCCCCCTATTTTTTGATAACCAGCCAAGGTAAAGCAGACAGCTGCGGGCTTATATTATCAGGCTGGGAAGGTCCCTGGTTATTGGGCCCTTCCCAGCCTAAAAATACAAGTCTGTAGCCACCCAAGAATTGGAGCATCCCATTAGACCCCAGCTCTTTCTGATCGCACTGGTGTGGTGGCAATCAGGGTAATGGTTTATGGGATTAATATCAGCTGTGTAATGTCAACTGGCATCAAGCTCTGGTGTTAGTAATGGAGAGGTGACTATCATACACACACATTACTAACCAAGTAAGTTTAAAGGAAAAAAACACACACAAATATTTTATTTTAAACCCACCCCATCCCCGACTCTAGGCCAATGTCACCAACTTATTTTAAAAAATTAAATAAATAAAAAGACATCGAGTTCAGGGATTCCGACGTAGTCCACCGAATCGAAGTAGTCCACAAATGGGAACCTGAAAGACTTAAAAAGAGAGAGGTAAAGAAATAAAAACAACAAACAGTCCCTCATTCACCAATTATTAACCCCTAAACAACCTTGCGATTTTCCTTTTTTTGCACTTTTGTTTGTTGCTCCCTTTCTTCCCAGTGCCATACATTTATATTTTTCCATCAATATGGCAGTGTGAGGGCTTATTTTTTGCGGGACAAGTTGTACTTTTGAAAAGCACCATTCATTTTACCATATACTGTACTGGAAAACGGAAAAAAAGTTCCAAGTGCGATGAAACTGCAAAAGAAAGTGCAATTCCAGAATTTATATATTTTTTTACCATGTTCACTAAATGCTAAAACTAACCTGCCAATATGATTGTCTGGGTCAGTAGAAGTAGGTAGATACCAAACATGTATAGTTTCTTTTTTATTTAAGTGGTGAAAAAAAATCCAAAGTTTGTAAGAAAAAAAAAAATGGTGCCATTTTCCGAGACTCGTAGCATCTCCATTTTTCGGAATCTAAGGCTTATTTTTTGCATGCCCAGCTGACGTTTTAATTGATACCATTTTAAGGTAGATATGATGTTTTGATCTCCTGTTATTGCATTTAATGCATTGCTGCGGCGATCAAAGAAACCTAATTCTGACATTTCAATTATTTTTCTCGTTACGCCGTTTACAGATCAGATTAATTTACTTCATATTTTGATAGATCAGACATTTTTGAAAGCAGCAAGACCAAATGTGTATTTTTTATTATTATTCTTTATTTTGAATGCAGCAAAATGGGGGGATTTGAACTTTTACATTTTTTTAAAACATTTTTTTTACTTTTTACTTGCTTCAGTAGTCCTCTTAGGAGACTTGAAGCTGCGATCATCAGCAGAAATCTTTGTCTCCTATGAACGCCGGACACGGGCCATCTTTCATAAGAGATCTGCAATGACAAACACGGGGCTCTTCTGCAGACCCCCAGCTGTCATGCCAATCACGTGATAGGGGCGTTGATGGGCTCTCTCGAATAACAGGGGACAATGGCTTCATGGAATTAGGTGTAAAGGTGAGTATAATGTATTTTTTATTTTATTCTTATTTTTGCAATTGTTGGACACAGTGGGGGCAGAAAAAAACTCTTAACATTGTCCCCAGCTGGCACCGATCTCAGCGTCAGCAGGGGACAATGATAAGAGCTACCTTCAGCACC
Source organism: Phyllobates terribilis (assembly GCF_046119375.1). NCBI lineage: Eukaryota > Metazoa > Chordata > Amphibia > Anura > Dendrobatidae > Phyllobates > Phyllobates terribilis. The sequence goes on from NW_027362761.1 coordinate 842,846,325, forward strand.
CGGCAATTGGGAACAGTGCAAACTGTACTGCTAAGTCCCAGGCATTATCCATGTGTCATCAGTGTGGGATGTTTTCAGGCCAGTGCTGCTGATTAAAAAACGGACATTTCAATGCATTTTGCCCACAGACACATGGTCCCTGGAAACACAGTGACATGTATGCAGACCCATTCATTTGGGTAGGTGTGAAAACTGTCACCACACATACCAGAGACGCTGACATGTGAAAGAGGTCTATGTTTGGGTATGTTCACGCTGATTTTTTTTGGAGCAGAACCTCTCCAAATCCTTCTCAAATACTGAAATCTTGGTTCTGCTGATGCTTTTATGTAAATACTCCTTTATATTTTTTTGCAGCCCTTCAGATTAGTTCAGTATGACAATGTTGGCCGTTGCATCAAAAAATGTTGTGCACCCTTGTGCTAAACTCACAGAATTTTCTCCATCGTCATTATCATTACATTACATTACATCATTACATTATCGCGGGCAGGGTCCTCGCTCCTCCTGTACCAGTCGCTGACTCGTTTTGTTAAGATTATGTAAATGCTTTTGTTAGGGATATCCCTATCACATGTAAAGCGCCATGGAATAAATGGCGCTATAATAATAAATAATAATAAATAATAATAATACAGGTTAACAAAGAAAAGTAACACCTCTATTCTAGATGACACTTCCCCTCCTTTCTTATCCTCACAATCACCTTTGTCCAATTTGGACATACCCTGAATAACAGCTGAGAAGAATTGTATACAATATATAGAGTCTGAGTCAATCTGGTTAAATAGTTAAAATGTGTCTGGAATATCCTAGCCAAAAACTGGTTAACATTTGTGTTGAAAAAAAGTGCTAAACAATTTGTAATAAATTTTTGAAAATATCAAGAGTTCTGCAAATGTACTGCCAATGAGTCTCTAGATCAAAAGTCCCCATGGAGCAATTGCCTAAAACGGAAAACTTATGCTTAGATATGTATGTTAGATTTATTACAAATTAAATACATTATAATTTATTCTTCATAATGTGCAGAGACATTTATATTATTCTGCAATTCTGGAGGTTAAAAGATTATTAAAAGACAATGAGATGTTGTGCCAAAGGGAACCACTAGATGTCCTAAGAGAGCTATATTGTTACACTGCTACCTATACCTAAATCTAGTTTGATGAGGTCCTACAAAGAATGTTTTTTAGAAAATGACAGATTGTTATTGTGGGCACTCATCTTCATGGCTCTTCCTAAGTCTAATTCTTGTCGTCTCCCTGGCTGTTGTTAGGCTCCCCTTCTCTTATTTAATTTTTTTTCCTCAGCTGTTATCCTGTATGAACTTCTAAATCTGAAGCAGTAAAATCAGGACCAAATTGTGCAGTTTGCTAGAATTTCATTCATCTCTGAACCATTGAGCTATGTAAAGGCATTCATGCCAGAATTGAAAATAGTGCTCCAAGGCCGGAGTAATCCTATTGCTGCATATACATTACGTGGAAATATACTTGGGACTACAGAACAGGAGAAGGACTTGGGTATTCTGGTTACAAGCATGATAAGCAGCAGTACTCAATGTCAGGCAGCAGCTGCAAAAGCAAACACCATTTAGGATGTATAAAAACAGAAAATCCCACGATCCACATCTAGAATATGGGATCCAGTTTTTGGCTCTACATTTTAAAAAGGTTATTGGGAAGTCAGTACAAAGGCAGCAACTAGATTATTACATGGGATGGAAGACCTCCAATATGATGAGAGGTTGGGAAAGTTGGGCTTGTTTAGCTTATAAATAAGACGCCTCAGAGGAGATATCATTTATATGTATAAATTATATGTGTGGTCAATACAAAGGACTGGCACATGACTTTTTTCTTCCAAAGACCTTACAAAGGACCAGTGGGCACTCATTACGGGTGGAGGCGATTACAGCATCTAAGTAGAAAGGCTTCTTTACAGTCAGAGCAGTCAGACTGAGGACTGCCCTATTGCAAGAGGTAGTAATGGCTGACAGTATATCAGCATTTTAAAAAAGGGCTGGATGCTTTTCTGGTTGTGGGTTATATATCTAGTGAAAGAGAATGTGAAACTGGTGGAGAAAGGTTGAACTTGATGGACCTATGTCTTTTTTCAGTCTACAGTATGCAACTATGTTACTATGAATTTTCCAGTGTAAAACCAGATTTTTAATGTCTCCAGTTCTGAAAATGTTCAGAAATTTGTAATAATTTTTTTTTTGTGTAACCATTTTCTGAGACCTGAAATGTTTATATTTTTCTGTCGAGGAAGCTGTGTGATTGCTTGATTTTAGCATGGCAAGCTAACATTTTTATTAATACCATTTTGGTGTTTTATTGCTTCCTGTTCAATTCTTTTGAGGTGTTGCAGTGAGTGAAAAAACGCAATTCTAGTATTTTGATATTTTTTTCTCTTTACGGCATTTACTGATCAATTACTTAATTTTACATTTTGATATATCAGACATTTCCATAGACAGTGATATCAAATATGTGGGGTTTTTTTAATTTAATTTATTTTTTTTATTTTTAATGAGTGGAAAGAGCCTAGGGGTTATTACAATTTTCATATTTTTTATTTATTTTCTATATTTTTAAATACATTTTTTAAACGTTACTATTTAGTCCCCTTATTGTTTGATAGCTTATAATATACAACAATACTAAAGTATTGCCATATATAGTAAAAATCATGTCCTCCTATAAAGGCCAGCCACAGGCTAGTCTTCACAAGCATAGCATTATGGCAAATCTAGAAGTGGGGTAAACTAGAAAAATGAAGAGTGCCACATAGGAGAATATAGTTTTACCCAATTGTATTATTGAAGTTGACAGATTCTCACCTGTAATGTTGAAATTTAGAGATTCTCAATTCAAAGATCAGCAGCAGAGGTTTAGGTACAAGATCGCCTATGGGCAGAGACAGATTATAATGAGGGCAATATGGACTACAACCCAAGTTCCAAGGTTGTGGGTGAGCCCATGGCCAGATTGCCCTCATAATAATGTTTTGTGCACCACCTTCAGCAGTGGACATCTCTAGGCAGGGAGCTTTCCTGAAGCTTCGTTGCTGACAATACAGAATGTAAACGCAGCTCCAGGGGAGTTCCCATCGCTTTTTCTGTGACCCTCTGGCATGATAACGTCATCAGCTGGTGCCTTAGTTAGTGCTGGTACTATGACTTCATCGTGACAGCATGTAGGAGCCGGCCACAAGAAGAAGTAGAGCAGAAGGAGATCGTATGGACAGGTATTAAAAAATCTTTTCTTTCAATAAAATAAATGAAATAGGGGTGGAGGAGAGGAAAGTAGAATGAATAGAGATGGGATGGGAGAGAGGAAATTATATTATAAAGAATTGAGGGTAGAGGGTGGGAGATAAGAGATTATATTTAAGGTTACATTACCGACTTCTCCCAGCGCCAGAGAATGTGAAGTTTCACAAGTCTGTAGTTACTTAAAGTGGCTGCAGACTTGTAACTTAAAGAGGACCTATCACCTTTACACATATTAGCATATATCATAGTAAGGAGACTATATGTGGTGGGGTAGATTGACTCGCTCGGCTCTCACAGTGGTAGACATGGGAACACTTCTTGGGTTAACCTCCTGCTGGTTTATTAGGACACAACATAAACCACTGCGGGGTTCCAGAAAAAATAAACAGCCTTTCCGGCATAACAAGAAACAAAACAAAAAAATAACGTATATCACAGTTCATAAGTGAGCGGGGTTTCACACGCTCCGGGTAACACAACAAAGTTCACAAAAGTCCTTCTGTGGAGTTCTCTGGCTTCCACACACATGGTCTGGAGACTGCTTTCTCTAAACAACACCACAGAAAAAAAAACAGTATCCAAACATTTAACTCCTCCAGCTACACCCTTGAGGTGGAGATATGGTGCGCAGGCGGCCTGTCCACCTCACATTTGCTCACAAAAAACCCAACCCAAGATGGCTGATTAACCTCTTCAGCACCTAACATGCTGGAGACAAGCTTTTGGGTTTCACATCATGGAAGACAGCAACCTCTGTGACACATATCTCCCCTCACTTACATCGCCATTGACCCTGTCACAGTAGAAATAAACCACATTTGAAAGCATAATATCTATGAATAGAAGAATTATGTTGAGAAAATCACAGTTTATGGGAGCGGCCATCTTGGGATTGGCACCTCAGCGTGCTGTGTTCCAGTGAGACACACCCACAGATAACAGGCTGGTTGCTAGGCAGCGCCTGAGGCTACAGAGTAAAGCACAGCATGGATTACCAATATCAGCTTACTCTGTGGTAACCTGTAAACAAGTTTACATGAGAGCAGTCATTTATAAAAGTCCACATTTATAGTAACACTGAGACCAACAGTGTAAAACCAAAAAAGACAAAAAGAGAGGCCGAGTATGATAGAAAATAAAACAATATTGCTGTATTTTCTATTGTACTCGGCCTCTCGGTCTTTTTTGGTTTTACACCGTTGGTCTCAGTGTTTCACAACCGATTGGTCAGCATAGTCCAGTTTACACTTGTACCCTGAATAGGAACTACTCACACTCAGGGTGATATATGTACTATATACTCCTTCTTTCGGGACTGATTGTTTTTTCATATCTTCATGTGTACCATAATTATCATTACAATCAGAGTGATCTATTTCAAGTGTTTATTTATGTTAATGTTGATGATTATGGCTTACAGCCAATGAAAACACAAAAGTCATTATCTCAGTAAATTAGAATACTTTATAACAACAGCTTGAAAAACGTTTTTAAAATCCGAAATTTTGTCCTACTGAAATGTATGTTCAGTAAATGCACTCAATACTTGGTCGGGGCTCCTTTTGCGTCAATTACTGCATCAATGCGGCGTGGCATGGAGGCGATCAGCCTGTGGCACTGCTGAGGTGTTATGGAAGCCCAGGTTGCTTTGATAGTAGCCTTCCGCTCGTCTGCATTGTTGGGTCTGGTGTCTCATCTTCCTCTTGACAATACCCCATAGATTCTCTATGGGGTTAAGGTCAGGCGAGTTTGCTGGCCAATCAAGCACAGTGATACTGTTGTTTTTAAACCAGGTATTGGTACTTTTGGCAGTGTGGACAGGTGCCAAGTCCTGCTGGAGAATGAAATTTCTATCTCTAAAAAGCTTGTCGGCAGAGGGAAGCATGAAGTGCTCTAAAATTTCCTGGTAGACGGCTGCGCTGACTTTGGTTTTCATAAAACACAGTGGATCTACACCAGCAGATGACATGGCTCCTCAAACCATCACTGATTGTGGAAACTTCACACTAAACCTCAAGCAGCTTGGATTGTGTGCCTCTCCACTTTTCCTCCAGACTCTGGGACCTTGATTTCCAAATGAAATGCAAAATTTACTTTCATCTGAAAACAACACCTTGGACCACTGAGCAACAGCCCATGTCTTTTTCTCCTTGGCCCAGGTAAGACACTTCTGGTGTTGTCTATTGGCCATGAGTGGCTTGACACAAGGAATGCGACACTTGTAGCTCATGTCCTGGATATGTCTGTGTGGTTGCTCTTGAAGCAGTCCACTCCTTGTGAATCTCCCCCAAATCTTTGAATGGCCTTTTCTTAACAATCCTTTCAAGGCTGCGGTTATCCCGGTTGCACCTTTTTCTAGCACACTTTTTCCTTCCACTCAACTTTCCATTAATATGCTTGGATACAGCACTCTGTGAACAGCCAGCTTCTTTAGCAATGAGCTTTTGTGGCTTACCCTCCTTGTGGAGTGTGTCAATGACTGCCTTCTGGACATCTGTCAAGTCAGCAGACTTCCCCATGATTGTGGAGCCTACTGAAACCGACTAAGGGACCTTTTTAAATGCATTGGAAGCCTTGGGTGGTGTTTTTTGTTAATTATTCTAATTTACTGAGATAATGACATTTGTGTTTTCATTGGCTGTAAGCCATAATCATCAACATTAACAGAAATAAACACTTAAAATAGATCACTCTGTTTGTAATGACTCTATATAATGAGTTTGACTTTTTTTTATTGAACTGAAATAAATTAACTTTTTGATGATATTCTAGTTTAGTGAGAAGCACTTGTATATATACACACACACACACATACTGTATATATCAAGTACACAGAAATAGTGCCACTACTGAAGCCCCTTAGTCTTTACCAATGAAGGGCTTATTGCTGGAGACAAAATGTTGCATACTTTAGCTTGGGATAAATAACTTTTCTTTCTCTGAAACAAGTGCTGCCTTTTTTTCATTTTTGTACTTTGGCATCCAATGGTCACCCGCATTTTGTGGCTTAGTGCTGCTTTGCTATTTTTCTGTTTTTATTCTTATACATTTACTGTACACTGAGCAGTTATTTGTAGGGATAGATATATATTAATATCCCTACAATTTATTGTGCAGTACAACCAATAATGATCCGTTATATAGATCTCTATATAGATAAAATCCCTCTCAGAGAACACATGTAACCTACCGAACACAAAAAAAGAGGTCATGGGATACAAGATATTCAAAAATACTACAAAAGTTTATTTTAAAGATACTACTAACAGTGGTACATCTATAAAAAGTGACCACGTCACATAATGAACAAATACATATACAGATCACAGAAGCAGCACATAAAAACTGTATACCCGTGTATATATATATAGATAATCAATGTGTTGCTTAACTAATCCATACACTCAGGGGTGGATTAAGAGTAGCAAGGGCCCTGGGCAGTTTAGAAGGCGCGGGCCTCCCACCCCACACACACACACCTGATGTATCATGTGACATGTCACATGATCCCCTGTGATAGATCATGTGATAGTTCACGTGAAATTAATTTGGCACAATATTAATTATAATAATTTTTTTTAGGCTATGTGCCCACTACGCGCTTTTTAAGCGTTTCCGCAGTGGCAATTCCGCTGCAGAAATGCTTAAAAAACGCTTGGTAGAAGGTCTGCCATGTTCCCAAATGATAATCCGCATGTGCTGTGCACATGCTGCGGAAATTTCCGCTGCGAATTATCATTGCGGAAAAATCCGCAGCACTAGCAATTATTTTGCGGAAGCGCGGCGCTTTCGCCGCCATTGACTTGCATTGGAACGCATGGAATCCGCATCACTGCATCTGTACATGCAGAATCCATGTTTTCAAAGTGCGGATGGTACCCGGGTTTGGAGAAGAGGAGACTCTCCTCCGGACCCGGGTACCATAGAACCTGTAAAAAAAAGAATAAAATAAAAAATAAATATTATACTTACCTTCTGATGGCCCCCGGTGTCTTTATCCGATGCATCCTGGCTTGCCGGCAGCTCGCGATGGTCTGAAAAGGACCTGCCGTGACGTCATTTAGTCATGTGACGGGTCACGCGACTGATGATGTCGGCAGGCCATCAGAAGGTAAGTATATATTTATTTTTTACCATTCTTTTACGGTCACACTATATAAATCCATGCCGGTTGCATGGATTTATATAGTGTGACCAAGTTGTCAAGCACTTTCCAAGTGATGCTAAAATCGCTTGGAAAGAGCTTGTCAACCCGCATGCGGAAGTGCATGTGAAGAACGCTTCACATCCGCATGTCCCTAGCAGGAAAAACGCATGTACAATCCCCATGTACAATCCGCATGCGTTTTTTCTGCCAGGGAGATGCAGAAACGCTCAAAAAAAATCCGGAGCATTTCTGCATCGTGGGCACATAGCCTTACATTAATTGTATGACTCAATATTGAGCACACGTAGCCATCTATACATAGCAGGAGGCCGCACGTAGCCATCTATACACGGCGGGAGGCCGCACAAAGCCATCTATACACATCAGGAGGTCGCACGTAGCCATCTATACACGGCAGGAGGCCGCACGTAGCCATCTATACACGGCGGGAGGCCGCACAAAGCCATCTATACACATCAGGAGGCCACACGTAGCCATCTATACGCGGCAGGAGGCCGCACGTAGCCATCTATACACGGCAGGAGGCCGCACGTAGCCATCTATACACGGCAGGAGGCCGCACGTAGCCATCTATACACGGCTGGAGGCCACACGCAGCCATCTATACACGGCGGGAGGCCGCACGTAGCCATCTATACACGGCGGGAGGCCGCACGTAGCCATCTATACAAAGCGGGAGGCCGCACAGAGCCATCTATACACAGCGGGAGGCCGCACATAGCCATCTATACACAGCGGGAGGCCGCACGTAGCCATCTATACACAGCGGGACGCCGCACGTAGCCATCTATACACAGCGGGAGGCCGCACGTAGCCATCTATACACAGTGGGAGGCCGCATGTAGCCATCTATACACAGCGGGAGGCCGCACGGCGCCATCTATACACAGCAGGAGGCCGCACGGCGCCATCTATACACAGCGGGAGGCCGCACGTAGCCATCTATACACAGCGGGAGGCCGCACGTAGCCATCTATACACAGCGGGAGGCCGCACGTAGCCATCTATACACAGCGGGAGGCCGCACGGCGCCATCTATACACAACGGGAGGCCGCACGGCGCCATCTATACACAGCGGGAGGCCGAACGGCGCCATCTGTACACAGCGGGAAGCCTCACGGAGCCATCTATACACAGCGGGAGGCCGCACGGAGCCATCTATACACAGCGGGAGGCCGCACGGAGCCATCTATACACAGCGGGAGGCCGCATGGAGCCATCTATACACAGCGGGAGGCCGCACATAGCCATCTATACACAGCAGGGAGCCACACGGTGCCATCTATACACAGCGGGAGGCCGCACGGCGCCATCTATACACAGCGGGAGGCCGCACAGCGCCATCTATACACAGCGGGAGGCCGAACGGCACCATCTGTGCACAGCGGGAGGCCTCACGGAGCCATCTATACACAGCGGGAGGCCGCACGGAGCCATCTATACAAAGCGGGAGGCCGCACGGAGCCATCTATACACAGCGGGAGGCCGCATGGAGCCATCTATACACAGTGGGAGGCCGCACATAGCCATCTATACACAGCAGGGAGCCGCACGGTGTCTTCTATACACAGCGGGAGGCCGCACGGAGCCATCTATACACAGTGGGAGGCCGCACGGAGCCATCTAGACACAGCGGGAGGCCGCACTCTGCTATCTATACACAGCAGGGAGCCGCACGGTGCCATCTATACACAGCGGGAGGCCGCAGGGAGCCCCCTCCAGAGGAAGCAGGAGGCCGCACGGCACCATCTATACACAGCAGGGAGCCACACGGAGCCATCTATCTACAGCAGGGAGCCGCACGGTGTCATCTATACACAGCGGGAGGCCGCACGGAGCCATCTATACACAGCGGGAGGCCGCACGGCGCCATCTATACACAGCGGGAGGCCGCACAGCGCCATCTATACACAGCGGGAGGCCGAACGGCGCCATCTGTACACAGCGGGAGGCCTCACGGAGCCATCTATACACAGCGGGAGGCCGCACGGAGCCATCTATACAAAGCGGGAGGCCGCACGGAGCCATCTATACACAGCGGGAGGCCGCATGGAGCCATCTATACACAGCGGGAGGCCGCACATAGCCATCTATACACAGTAGGGAGCCGCACGGTGTCTTCTATACACAGCGGGAGGCCGCACGGAGCCATCTATACACAGCGGGAGGCCGCACGGAGCCATCTATACACAGTGGGAGGCCGCACGGAGCCATCTAGACACAGCGGGAGGCCGCACTGTGCCATCTATACACAGCAGGGAGCCCGCACGGAGCCATCTAGACACAGCGGGAGGCCGCACTGTGCTATCTATACACAGCAGGGAGCCGCACGGTGCCATCGATACACAGCGGGAGGCCGCAGGGAGCCCCCTCCAGAGGCAGCAGGAGGCCGCACGGCACCATCTATACACAGCAGGGAGCCACACGGAGCCATCTATCTACAGCAGGGAGCCGCACGGTGTCATCTATACACAGCGGGAGGCCGCACTGAGCCATCTATACACAGCGGGAGGCCGCACGGTGCCATCTATACACAACGGGAGGCCGCACGGAGCCATCTATACACAGCGGGAGGCCGCACGGAGCCATCTAGACACAGCGGGAGGCCGCACTGTGCCATCTATACACAGCAAGTGATGCTAAAATCGCTTGGAAAGAGCTTGTCAACCCGCATGCGGAAATGCATGTGAAGAATGCTTCACATCCGCATGTCCCTAGCAGGAAAAACGCATGTACAATAAGCATGTACAATACGCATGCGTTTTTTCTGCCAGGGAGATGCAGAAATGCTCCAAAAAAATCCGGAGCATTTCTGCATCGTGGGCACATAGCCTTACATTAATTGTATGACAATATTAAGCACAAGTTGCCATCTATACACAGCACTAGGCCGCACGTAGCCATCTATACACGGCAGGAGGCCGCACGTAGCCATCTATACACGGCGGGAGGCCGCACGAAGCCATCTATGCACATCAGGAGGCCGCACGTAGCCATCTATACTCGGCAGGAGGCCGCACGTAGCCATCTATACACGGCAGGAGGCCGCACGTAGCCATCTATACACAGCGGGAGGCCGCACGGAGCCATCTATACACAGCGGGAGGCCGCACGGTGCCATCTATGCACAGTGGGAGGCCGCACGTAGCCATCTATACACAGCGGGAGGCCGCACGTAGCCATCTATACACAGCGGGAAGCCGCACGGCGCCATCTATACACAGCGGGAGGCCGCACGGCGCCATCTATACACAGCGGGAGGCCGCACGGAGCCATCTAAACACAGTGGGAGGCCGCACTGTGCCATCTATACACAGCAGGGAGCCCGCACGGAGCCATCTAGACACAGCGGGAGGTCGCACTGTGCCATCTATACACAGCAGGGAGCCGCACGGTGCCATCTATACACAGCGGGAGGCCGCATGGAGCCCCCTCCAGAAACAGCAGGAGGCCACACGGCGCCACCTATACTCAGCAGGGAGCTGCACGGAGCCATCTATACACAGCAGGGAGCCGCACGGAGCCATCTATACACAGCAGTGAGCCGCACGGTGCCATCTATACACAGCGGGAGGCCGCACGGAGCCATCTATACACAGCAGGAGGCCGCACGGTGCCATCTTTACACAGTGGGAGGCAGCACTGTGCCATCTATACACAGCAGGGAGCTGCATGGTGCCATCTATACACAGCGGGAGGCCGCACGGCACCATCTATACACAGCGGGAGGCCGCACGGCGCCATCTATACACAGCGGGAGGCCGCACGTAGCCATCTATACACAGTGGGAGGCCGCATGTAGCCATCTATACACAGCGGGAGGCCGCACGGCGCCATCTATACACAGCAGGAGGCCGCACGGCGCCATCTATACACAGCGGGAGGCCGCACGTAGCCATCTATACACAGCGGGAGGCCGCACGTAGCCATCTATACACAGCGGGAGGCCGCACGTAGCCATCTATACACAGCGGGAGGCCGCACGGCGCCATCTATACACAGCGGGAGGCCGCACGGCGCCATCTATACACAGAGGGAGGCCGAACGGCGCCATCTGTACACAGCGGGAAGCCTCACGGAGCCATCTATACACAGCGGGAGGCCGCACGGAGCCATCTATACACAGCGGGAGGCCACACGGAGCCATCTATACACAGCGGGAGGCCGCATGGAGCAATCTATACACAGCGGGAGGCCGCACATAGCCATCTATACACAGCAGGGAGCCGCACGGTGCCATCTATACACAGCGGGAGGCCGCACGGAGCCATCTATACACAGCGGGAGGCCGCACGGCGCCATCTATACACAGCGGGAGGCCGCACAGCGCCATCTATACACAGCGGGAGGCCGAACGGCACCATCTGTGCACAGCGGGAGGCCTCACGGAGCCATCTATACACAGCGGGAGGCCGCACGGAGCCATCTATACAAAGCGGGAGGCCGCACGGAGCCATCTATACACAGCGGGAGGCCGCATGGAGCCATCTATACACAGCGGGAGGCCGCACATAGCCATCTATACACAGCAGGGAGCCGCACGGTGTCTTCTATACACAGCGGGAGGCCGCACGGAGCCATCTATACACAGTGGGAGGCCGCACGGAGCCATCTAGACACAGCGGGAGGCCGCACTCTGCCATCTATACACAGCAGGGAGCCCGCACGGAGCCATCTAGACACAGCGGGAGGCCGCACTGTGCTATCTATACACAGCAGGGAGCCGCACGGTGCCATCTATACACAGCGGGAGGCCGCAGGGAGCCCCCTCCAGAGGAAGCAGGAGGCCGCACGGCACCATCTATACACAGCAGGGAGCCACACGGAGCCATCTATCTACAGCAGGGAGCCGCACGGTGTCATCTATACACAGCGGGAGGCCGCACGGAGCCATCTATACACAGCGGGAGGCCGCACGGCGCCATCTATACACAGCGGGAGGCCGCACAGCGCCATCTATACACAGCGGGAGGCCGAACGGCGCCATCTGTACACAGCGGGAGGCCTCATGGAGCCATCTATACACAGCGGGAGGCCGCACGGAGCCATCTATACAAAGCGGGAGGCCGCACGGAGCCATCTATACACAGCGGGAGGCCGCATGGAGCCATCTATACACAGCGGGAGGCCGCACATAGCCATCTATACACAGTAGGGAGCCGCACGGTGTCTTCTATACACAGCGGGAGGCCGCACGGAGCCATCTATACACAGCGGGAGGCCGCACGGAGCCATCTATACACAGTGGGAGGCCGCACGGAGCCATCTAGACACAACGGGAGGCCGCACTGTGCCATCTATACACAGCAGGGAGCCCGCACGGAGCCATCTAGACACAGCGGGAGGCCGCACTGTGCTATCTATACACAGCAGGGAGCCGCACGGTGCCATCGATACACAGCGGGAGGCCGCAGGGAGCCCCCTCCAGAGGCAGCAGGAGGCCGCACGGCACCATCTATACACAGCAGGGAGCCACACGGAGCCATCTATCTACAGCAGGGAGCCGCACGGTGTCATCTATACACAGCGGGAGGCCGCACGGAGCCATCTATACACAGCGGGAGGCCGCACGGTGCCATCTATACACAACGGGAGGCCGCACGGAGCCATCTATACACAGCGGGAGGCCGCACGGAGCCATCTAGACACAGCGGGAGGCCGCACTGTGCCATCTATACACAGCAAGTGATGCTAAAATCGCTTGGAAAGAGCTTGTCAACCCGCATGCGGAAATGCATGTGAAGAATGCTTCACATCCGCATGTCCCTAGCAGGAAAAACGCATGTACAATAAGCATGTACAATACGCATGCGTTTTTTCTGCCAGGGAGATGCAGAAATGCTCCAAAAAAATCCGGAGCATTTCTGCATCGTGGGCACATAGCCTTACATTAATTGTATGACAATATTAAGCACAAGTTGCCATCTATACACAGCACTAGGCCGCACGTAGCCATCTATACACGGCAGGAGGCCGCACGTAGCCATCTATACACGGCGGGAGGCCGCACGAAGCCATCTATGCACATCAGGAGGCCGCACGTAGCCATCTATACTCGGCAGGAGGCCGCACGTAGCCATCTATACACGGCAGGAGGCCGCACGTAGCCATCTATACACAGCGGGAGGCCGCACGGAGCCATCTATACACAGCGGGAGGCCGCACGGTGCCATCTATGCACAGCGGGAGGCCGCACGTAGCCATCTATACACAGCGGGAGGCCGCACGTAGCCATCTATACACAGCGGGAGGCCGCACGGCGCCATCTATACACAGCGGGAGGCCGCACGGCGCCATCTATACACAGCGGGAGGCCGCACGGAGCCATCTAAACACAGTGGGAGGCCGCACTGTGCCATCTATACACAGCAGGGAGCCCGCACGGAGCCATCTAGACACAGCGGGAGGTCGCACTGTGCCATCTATACACAGCAGGGAGCCGCACGGTGCCATCTATACACAGCGGGAGGCCGCACATAGCCATCTATACACAGTAGGGAGCCGCACGGTGTCTTCTATACACAGCGGGAGGCCGCACGGAGCCATCTATACACAGCGGGAGGCCGCACGGAGCCATCTATACACAGTGGGAGGCCGCACGGAGCCATCTAGACACAGCGGGAGGCCGCACTGTGCCATCTATACACAGCAGGGAGCCCGCACGGAGCCATCTAGACACAGCGGGAGGCCGCACTGTGCTATCTATACACAGCAGGGAGCCGCACGGTGCCATCGATACACAGCGGGAGGCCGCAGGGAGCCCCCTCCAGAGGCAGCAGGAGGCCGCACGGCACCATCTATACACAGCAGGGAGCCACACGGAGCCATCTATCTACAGCAGGGAGCCGCACGGTGTCATCTATACACAGCGGGAGGCCGCACGGAGCCATCTATACACAGCGGGAGGCCGCACGGTGCCATCTATACACAACGGGAGGCCGCACGGAGCCATCTATACACAGCGGGAGGCCGCACGGAGCCATCTAGACACAGCGGGAGGCCGCACTGTGCCATCTATACACAGCAAGTGATGCTAAAATCGCTTGGAAAGAGCTTGTCAACCCGCATGCGGAAATGCATGTGAAGAATGCTTCACATCCGCATGTCCCTAGCAGGAAAAACGCATGTACAATAAGCATGTACAATACGCATGCGTTTTTTCTGCCAGGGAGATGCAGAAATGCTCCAAAAAAATCCGGAGCATTTCTGCATCGTGGGCACATAGCCTTACATTAATTGTATGACAATATTAAGCACAAGTTGCCATCTATACACAGCACTAGGCCGCACGTAGCCATCTATACACGGCAGGAGGCCGCACGTAGCCATCTATACACGGCGGGAGGCCGCACGAAGCCATCTATGCACATCAGGAGGCCGCACGTAGCCATCTATACTCGGCAGGAGGCCGCACGTAGCCATCTATACACGGCAGGAGGCCGCACGTAGCCATCTATACACAGCGGGAGGCCGCACGGAGCCATCTATACACAGCGGGAGGCCGCACGGTGCCATCTATGCACAGCGGGAGGCCGCACGTAGCCATCTATACACAGCGGGAGGCCGCACGTAGCCATCTATACACAGCGGGAGGCCGCACGGCGCCATCTATACACAGCGGGAGGCCGCACGGCGCCATCTATACACAGCGGGAGGCCGCACGGAGCCATCTAAACACAGTGGGAGGCCGCACTGTGCCATCTATACACAGCAGGGAGCCCGCACGGAGCCATCTAGACACAGCGGGAGGTCGCACTGTGCCATCTATACACAGCAGGGAGCCGCACGGTGCCATCTATACACAGCGGGAGGCCGCATGGAGCCCCCTCCAGAAACAGCAGGAGGCCACACGGCGCCACCTATACTCAGCAGGGAGCCGCACAGAGCCATCTATACACAGCAGGGAGCCGCACGGAGCCATCTATACACAGCAGTGAGCCGCACGGTGCCATCTATACACAGCGGGAGGCCGCACGGAGCCATCTATACACAGCAGGAGGCCGCACGGTGCCATCTTTACACAGTGGGAGGCAGCACTGTGCCATCTATACACAGCAGGGAGCTGCATGGTGCCATCTATACACAGCGGGAGGCCGCACGGCGCCATCTATACACAGCGGGAGGCCGCACGGCGCCATCTATACACAGCGGGAGGCCGCATGGAGCCATCTAGACACAGCGGGAGGCCACACTGTGCCATCTATACACAGCAGGGAGCCCGCACGGAGCCATCTAGACACAGCGGGAGGCCGCACTGTGCCATCTATACACAGCAGGGAGCTGCACAGTGCCATCTATACACAGCGGGAGGCCGCATGGAGCCCCCTCCAGAAACAGCAGGAGGCCACACGGCGCCATCTATACTCAGCAGGGAGCCGCACGGAGCCATCTATACACAGCAGGGAGCCGCACGGAGCCATCTATACACAGCAGGGAGCCACACGGTGCCATCTATACACAGCGGGAGGCCGCACGGAGCCATCTATACACAGCGGGAGGCCGCACGGTGCCATCTTTACACAGTGGGAGGCAGCACTGTGCCATCTATACACAGCAGGGAGCCGCACGGTGCCATCTATACACAGCGGGAGGCCACACTGCCCCCCCTCCAGAGACAGCAGGATGCCGCACGGCGCCATCTATACTCAGCAGGAGGCCGCACGCAGTCACGCACACAAACATATACAGACATACACGCATAAACACATTTGAAACACAAAAATACATATAAACAGACATCACACAATGATATCTGCCTGCACACACATACATACATACACATACACACACACTCACTCTCACACATACACACTCTGTCACACACACACACACTCACCATCCCCCGGCTCTGCTCCAGTCCTCCTGGCTCCTGCTCGTCTCCGGTGGTAAGTAGCAGTGCAGGCCGGGCGCGCACTGCGTGACGTCACAGCTAGGAGACACGGCCGCACACAGGGCCGTGTCTCCTAGCAGTGATGCGGCCGGGCCAGCACACAGGGAAGTTAACTGCTGCAGTGCTGGCCCGGCCGAAGAAGAAGCAGCGGCCGTGCACCGCTGCTGGGGGAGTGGTCCGGGGGCCCCCCCCGCCACTGTCTGCCGGTATGTGCCGCGGGGCCACACATATAATGAGGGCAATCCGGCCATAGCCCCCCCGGGCGCCCCTGGAGACCCAAGGCCCCGGGCGGTAGCCCGGATTGCCCTCATTATAATCCGCCTATGCTTACACTATAGATAAATCTAATATTATGAGATGAAATATCACTAAATGGAGCTCTATGTATAAACTTGTAATATTTCTATCTTACATAGATAGTCCCTTACATAATAAATAGCATATAGAGAAATACCAGAAAATAGTAAATAAGAAATAGAAGTGCTAAGGTGAGGTATCCTCACAACACATGTGCTAACACCATGCATCTACAGATACATTGAGATAGTATCATACAAATGTATCAGATGTTTAACAATAACTGAAATAGTTTGTTACCTGTTGTCATGGTGTATAGCAGAAATAGTGGTACTGATTAACCTCAATTTATTGTGCAGTGTTCGTATTGTCAGCATTGCTCAGCATATAAAGTATAGATACCATCACAGTGTCGGTCAGGACACACTGACTGCTCAGCGCTGGGTTTGTAGAGGGATTTGATTTGTCTGCACCCTGGATGGCATTGTGCTAATACTGTATGTACTAATACTGTATATGCTGAGAGCTTCTGATAGGAATAAATGATGTCTACTGCACAGAATAAGCGGTTCCGTTCCATGTGGCTGGAGACTGACTAAGGCTGGGGTCACACGAGTGTATAACACAGCATCGCATAGCACTTGGCCCAATGTTAAACTATGGGGCAGCTCCGATCTGCGATTATTTTTTCATGCCGATTTGGCATGAGAGAACAATTGCAGCATGCTGCGATTGGCAGAGTAACTCAGTTCACACGCATCAATACAAGTCTATGGTTGCTTGTGAAACATCAGACTGTACTTGGATGTCATCTCTGTGCAGCCCGATATATGCTGAGACAGGCCATGGAGAAGATTGAGAAATTACTTTCTCCCTCTTCTCCACATCTGTGCTGTGAGGCTATGTGCCCACATTGCAGAAATGAAGCAGGAAATGTCTGCTTCATTTCCGCATGTCCTCTCCCGGAAAAACGCTTGCGGAAATTGGCAAGAATTTTTCGGCCGTTTATGATGTGTTTGGGACATGCGGAATTGCCTTGCGTTTTTTATTGCATTGACAAGGCAATTACGCATACATAAACGCAAAATTAATGGACATGCTGCGGATTTTTGAGCGCATCAAAAACGCTGCGGAAAAATCCGCAGCATGGGCATTGAATTTGCGGAGTCTCATTGGGGACCATGGGGGGCGGATTACCAAGCGTTTCACAAGCGTTTACACTGCGGAAATTCTGCAGCATATACGCTTGTAAAACGCTACGTAGGCACATACCCTGATTCTCTCATGCAAGAGGATCAGAGCACAGTGCACAGACACTCAGCTCACGCTCACAGCAGAGCTGGAGCTGAGTGCCATTAGCATATTGCAGATTCCAGCCTTCTGCATTGACTGCTGCAATACTGATGAGCAGTCAGTGCTGGACTGATAGATGGAATCTGTCTACCACCCCAGCGCTGATCAGTGTAACAAGGGCTGAGTATTGCTCAGCATATGCAGTATAGGTACACAGTGATGGTCAGGGTGCAAACTGACTGCTGCGCTAATGAACATTTCTCAGTGCTTTGCTTGTGGAGGGATTCCCTGAGGGAATCTCTCTACCAGTCCAGTACTGAGGGCTTATCATCGACACTGCAGTCAGTCTGCACCCTTGTCGGCGGCACTGTGAGAGCGCTAAAACTGTATATGCTGAGTGCATCTGACAGGAATAAGTGGTATCTCTAAATTATAAGCGGTGCAGCCTCCTGGTGCAAGGAACTGAGGGCTGCACTGCTTATTTCTCTGATTAGTGCTCAACAGTAAATGCATTAGTCAGTATGTCACTAGACCTAGGGAGTGACGCAGCTTACCTCATGCAGTAAACACCACATATTCCTAACTGAACGTGAGAAGCACTCAGCGTCTTAAAAATGTCACAGTGCCGGCCGGAGCGCAGACTGATTGACTGCTGCATCGCTGATGATTAACCCCTTTACAACCCAAGGTGGTTTGCACGTTAATGACCAGGCCAATTTTTACAATTCTGACCACTGTCATTTTATGAGGTAATTACTCTGGAACGCTTCAACGGATCCCCCTGATTCGAGATTGTTTTTTGTGACATATTGTACTTCATGATAGTGGTAAAATTTCTTCGATATCACTTGCGTTTATTTGTGAAAAAAATGGAAATTTTGTGAAAGTTTTGAAAATTTTGCAATTTTCAAAGTTTGAATTTTTATGCCCTTAAATCAGATAGATATGTCACACAAAATAGTTAATAAATAACATTTCCCACATATCTACTTTACATCAGCACAATTTTGGAACCAAAATTTTTTTTTATTAGGTAGCTATAAGGGTTAAAAGTTGACCAGCGATTTCTCATTTTTCCAACAAAATTTTCAAAACCATTTTTTTAGGGACCACATCACATTTGAAGTCATTTTGAGGGGTCTTTGTGACAGAAAATACCCAAAAGTGACACCATTCTAAAAACTTCACCCCTCAAGGTGCTCAAAACCACATTCAAAAACTTTATTAACCCTTCAGGTGCTTCACAGGAATTTTTGGAATGTGGAAGAAAAAAATGAACATTTAACTTTTTTCACAAAAATGTTACTTTAGAGCCATTTTTTTTATTTTTACAGGGGTAAAAGTAAAAAATGAACCCCAAAATTTGTTGTGCTATTTCCCCTGGGCACGCAAATAACCACTGTTTGGCCGCACGGCAGAGTTCGGAAGGGAAGGAGCGCCATTTGACTTTTTAAATGTAAAATTTGCTTGAATAATTAGCGGACGCCATGTTGCGTTTGGAGAGCCCCTGATGTGCCTAAACAGTGGAAACCCCCCACAAGTGACACCATTTTGGAAACTAGACCCCTCAGGGAACTTATCTAGATGTGTGGTGAGCACCTTGAACCCCCAGGTACTTCACAGAAGTTTATACCATTGAGCCGTAAAAATAAAATTTTCAAATTTTTCCCACAAAAATGTTTTTCAGCCCCCAATTTTGCATTTTCATTAGGGTAACAAGAGAAATTGCACCATGGAGTTTGTTTTGCAATTTCTCCTGAGTAAGCAGATACCCCATATGTGGGGGAAAACCACTGCTTGGGCATACGTCAGGGTTCGGAAGGGAAGGAGCACCATTTGACTTTTTGAATGTAAAATTTGCTTGAATAATTAGCGGATGTGCCTCTGATGTGCCTAAACAGTGGACACCCCCCACAAGTGACACCAATTTGGAAACTAGACTCCTCAGGGAACTTATCTAGATGTGTGGTGAGAACCCTGAATCCCCAAGTCCTTTACAGAAGTTTATAACATGGAGCCGTGAAAATAAAAAAATCAAACTTTTTCCACAAAAATGATGTTTTAGCCCCAATTTTTTTATTTTCACAAGGGTAAGAGGAGAAAATGGACTCCAAAAACTTTTGTGAAATTTCTCCTGAGTGCGATAATACCCCATATGTGGGGAAAATACAGTGTTTGGGCGCACAGCAGAGTTTAGAAGGGAAGGAGCACTGTGTGACTTTATGAATGCAAAATTGGCTGAAATCGAGTGCGGACGCCATGTCGCGTTTGAAGAGCCCCTGATGTGCCTAAATAGTGGAAACCCCCCACAAGTGACCTCAGTTTGGAAACTACACCCCTCAAGGATTTTATCAAGGGGTATAGTGAACATTTTGAACCCAGAGGTACGACACAGAATTTTATAACATTAGGTCATCATTACAGATGAGCGGTGTGCGACTCGAACTGTTCTCCAATCTCAAATTCAAGCTGTTTTGGGCGGTGTTCGAGCCGTTCGGCGAACATGAACAATTTGAAAAAAATTCGGCTGTTCGAGGTTATGTTCGATAACTGTTCGTGCACCAAATCATAACTGGATTTTTTTCTCAATAATGCTGAAAATTAATGTTAATACGCAGTTTGAGTGTACAGCGGGGCGGGGGGAGGGGCAGTGGATGGATCTCTGCAGAAATAATGAAGATCTCCATTTTTTTTCTCTTTCCTGCATTTACAGTGGGGAGGTGCAATCTGTCAGCCTATCAGCAGCGAACACACGGAGCGAACTGCTTTTTTTCACACAAGCAAGGGCATGTGTCTTTGGCAGTGTATAGCACAATATATAAAGTCCAGGCTCAACCAATGGAGTGAAGGTGCCAGGAACTCAACAAGACTGAATAATATCTACTAAGGTTCTGGCACTCGAATAATGATGGAGAGTCAATTGATGTGTTTCAAACAGGTGGATGGTTTATTAGATTCTCCAAGTTAGAGATCTGTGGGATATTATGTCGATCATTTCAATGTGCTATATCTTACACTTTGTTGATATTATCTTGTTTCAGACTCTTCACATCTGATTGATGTATCCTTCCCACTGAGCCTATTGTATTTATTATATGGTCTGTATGTATCCAAGGTCTCATGACCTCGTGACAAATGTTCATTATATATTTGATACATGTTTACTCTCTCACCCATATTGTCTTCTCCCTTCTTCCATTCTGGATACACTTATTTATAGTCCTCTTCCCCCTTTTTTTATTATCCGCAATATGGATTTCACTTGTCCTCTCTTTTCTTCTTTCTTTCTTCCTTTTTCCCCTTCTGTATGTATTATCCTTTTTCCCCTTCTTTAAGTATTGTCTTTTTTGTCCCTTTTTCCCCCTTTCTCCTTCTTCCTTTGTCCATTATATCCCCCTTTTTTTGCTCCCTATGTACATCTACATAATAATGATTCTGCTTGTGGGCATTTTGACCCCCACATTTGCCCTCTATTCATTATTATCGGCGGTGGAACGCATTTTGCGTTCCAACACACCATAACGCACAATGCGCATGCGCGTTGGTGCGTTCCACGCAACCGGAAGTTGAGTTCCACGGACCGGATGTTGTACCCCCGATAACCGGAAACAGGAAGTGTACTATGTCACATCGCTATTTAAGCGATATCACTGCACACAACACTACACCACCACCGCTACAGGACCCAGAAGACTAGTAAACCTTATCCAGGTATGTGCCCTGGACACTGACTCACCAATGTCTCTTGGGTTAGTCTCTACATCCGCTACCACTACCCACATAAGACCTATCCTTTGGTCTCTTTTTTTTCCCCTTTACAGGTACGCTTACCTTTACCCTGACTACTATCCACTGGTCCCCTGGTATACAGCCATCCCCAGGTCGGTACACCCTTCTAGTAGGGCACCAACTAGAATGTTTAGCCTGACACTAATACTTACCTCCTTCAATAGGACCAAGCACCATATTAGGTATACACCACTTTACTGTGTACCCCCATTTGAAGGGATACCTTTTTTTGCCCGCAGGTATGTGCCGCTCTTTTTGATAGTCCACTTTCCTCTTCCTCCTAGACTCTATCCATACAGCTCCCTAAAACTTATTTACCCATGTATTTCCAGTACCACTTTTTTGTACATATGTGTGTGGACGTATGGATATGTATATATGTATTTTTTTACATGTGTATATGTATATATGTACATGTATATGCTTCACAGGTGCACGGATCACATAAAGTTAGGACATAAACCCCATCTCTCCAAATCTCGTGAATTCTCCCATATCGTATTGCTGTAAGGTTAGCCGCTATTACTCCCATTATTTCAATTGTCTCTATCTTATGGCTGTCCTTGGGGTATGAAGTGGATTCTAACATTCCCCTTCTGTTCTAGCAAATTGCACCTAAGAGGCCGGTTTACACCACGCTATTTTCCAGGATCCCACGGAACGCTGTGGATTCTACCACATAGGTACTGCCATCACTATCTTAGTCCCGGTTCCCCTCCAGTTCTTTCCTTTTGTTGATTAAGTAGGGTCCAACCTGGTATTACGGTACATATTTCTCCCTTTTGTTCCTTCGTTGTTTCCTTTTTTCCCGACAGGGACACACTACTTTTTGATATGTTTTCATGTGTATATTTTTTGTTTTACTAATACTCATGTATGTATTTATGTCTATGCTCTAATTTCAAGCTCCTTTGAAGCCCCTGATGAAAACCCCGGTGGGGTTGAAACGTTGGGCACCTGTTTGAGCTACCTCTAACTTGGAGAATCTAATAAAGCATCCACCTGTTTGAAACACATCAATTGACTCTCCATCATTATTCGAGTGCCAGAACCTTAGTAGATATTGGCAGTGTATGTCACATGTCCTTGCCCTATAAGACCCAGCCATTTTCCCCGTCGCCACCATTTTCTCAATGCTGCAGCTGCGTGTTAGACTGCACCGCTGTTGCTGTGTGCGCTATACTTTAATTTCAAGCCAATTTTCGCACAAATCTACAGATAGCTTGGGAGTAGGGAATAGTTGTGATTGCAGTCCTTTTGAGGACTAGGTTACATCATTTCCTATGACTTTTATCAGGCAGGTCTGTGCTCTTAAATAGATAGGTTGGGAGTAAAGACTAATTGTAATTGCAGTCCTTTTGAGGGCTAGGTTACATCAGTTCCTATCACTTTTATCAGGCAGGTCTGTGCTCTTAAATAGATAGGTTGGGAGTAAAGACTAATTGTAATTGCAGTCCTTTTGAGGGCTAGGTTACATCAGTTCCTATCACTTTTTGCCAGGCAGGTCTGTGCCAGTGCTGTGCAAGTTTTATTCACAGCATTTGTCTAAATCTAGCAAAGCATATCCTTTTTGGCCTCTTGCAGTGTGTGTTAGTCAGTGGAGTAGCCTATCTGTGTGGCAAGCTACACCACCTGTGTATAGAATACAATTTTTTTTAACTGCACCTAGTGAAGCAAAACCTTTTGGGCATAGCATCATTCTATTAGTCCATCTATACTAACCTCCACCAGGTTGCAAATTCAATATAATTTTTTTCTGCATCTAGCTCTGAAAAAATATTTTGGCTTGTAGCAGTGTGTGGGACTTGTTCTATTAGTCCATCTATACTAACCTCCACCAGGTTGCAAATTCAATATAATTTTTTTCTGCATCTAGCTCTGAAAAAATATTTCGGCTTGTAGCAGTGTGTGGGACTTGTTCTATTAGTCCATCTATACTAACCTCCACCAGGTTGCAAATTCAATATAATTTTTATCTGAATCTAGCTCTGAAAAAATATTTTGGCTTGTAGCAGTGTGTGGGACTTGTTCTATTAGTCCATCTATACTAACCTCCACCAGGTTGCAAATTCAATATAATTTTTATCTGCATCTAGCTCTGAAAAAATATTTTGGCTTGTAGCAGTGTGTGGGACTTGTTCTATTAGTCCATCTATACTAACCCCCACCAGGTTGCAAATTCAATATAATTTTTATCTGCATCTAGCTCTGAAAAAATATTTTGGCTTGTAGCAGTGTGTGGGACTTGATCTATTAGTCCATCTATACTAACCTCCACCAGGTTGCAAATTCAATATAATTTTTATCTGCATCTAGCTCTGAAAAAATATTTTGGCTTGTAGCAGTGTGTGGGACTTGTTCTATTAGTCCATCTATACTAACCCCCACCAGGTTGCAAATTCAATATAATTTTTATCTGCATCTAGCTCTGAAAAAATATTTTGGCTTGTAGCAGTGTGTGGGACTTGTTCTATTAGTCCATCTATACTAACCTCCACCAGGTTGCAAATTCAATATAATTTGTATCTGCATCTAGCTCTGAAAAAATATTTTGGCTTGTAGCAGTGTGTGGGACTTGTTCTATTAGTCCATCTATACTAACCCCCACCAGGTTGCAAATTCAATATAATTTTTATCTGCATCTAGCTCTGAAAAAATATTTTGGCTTATAGCAGTGTGTGGGACTTGTTCTATTAGTCCATCTATACTAACCTCCACCAGGTTGCAAATTCAATATAATTTTTATCTGCATCTAGCGATGAAAAAATATTTCGGCTTGTAGCAGTGTGTGGGACTTGTTCTATTAGTCCATCTATAATAACCTCCACCAGGTTGCAAATTCAATATAATTTTTTTCTGCATCTAGCTCTGAAAAAATATTTTAGCTTGTAGCAGTGTGTGGGACTTGTTCTATTAATCCATCTATACTAACCCCCCAAGGTTGCAAATTCAATATAATTTTTTTCTGCATCTAGCTCTGAAAAAATATTTTGGCTTGTAGCAGTGTGTGGGACTTGTTCTATTATTCCATCTATACTAACCTCCACCAGGTTGCAAATTCAATATAATTTTTTTCTGCATCTAGCTCTGAAAAATTATTTCGGCTTGTAGCAGTGTGTAGCATACCTGGCGGCGTTCTTGCATGGTGTTCCATCTCTCATCATGCAAGATCGCAAACTTCATCTCCCGCCCAGCTTCCTGGTCTGGCTTCTTTCCTTGTGCTCTGCTCTGCTCCACTTTGGCTGCATAGGGCGACGCCTGCTGAACTTCCTGTTTCTTGTACCTGCTGCGGACACGCCCCTGTTGCACCTTCAGCCTATTGCTGTCCATCTTTGGGTATTTATACCACCTTCTTCCTCAAGATGGCGCCTGAGCATTGTTTCTTGTCAGTTGGCTTTTTGTCTCTGACATGCCAGGTCCTATCCTGTTTTCCTGCCTGTTTTCCAGTTCTGTGTCTGAACTGTGGTCTGTTCTTGTGAACACGCTTCTTGCCTGTTCTTTCGCCTTCTAGGGGCCGTATTCCTAGATCTGCCTGTCTGTGCCTTGCGGTATCTGTTCCCGTCTGAACAGAGTCCTGTTTGTGTCCCTGCCTTGCGGTATCTGTTCCCGTCTGAACAGAGTCCTGTTTGTGTTCCTGCCTTGCGGTATCTGTTCCCGTCTGAACAGAGTCCTGTTTGTGTTCCTGCCTTGCTGTCTCTATTCCCGTTCCTCTGTTCCCTGTTGTCTGTGCCTCGTTTCTACTTTAACCTTGTCTCCCTTTTCCCTCTATGTCTGTTTTCTGCGTCTTTCTGCAGAGTCTGAACCCGCTCCTAAATTCCTTCTCGTCGTCTCTGTACCTCTGTTGTGAATTTAGTGTACGCTCGCTACTTCTATGTAAGTACTGTGCGTGCTTCTGGTTCTGCCTTTCCTTCTCCGTCTGTTCTTTGTGAACAGAGTCCTATCCCCTTGCCTGGTTTACCGCTCTGCGGTGTCCGCTCTGCTCCTGCTTAGCTTGCCGCTCTTGCGGTTTCTGCTCTGCTCCTGCCTTGTTTACCGCTCTGCGGTGTCCGCTCTGCTCCTGCTTAGCTTGCCGCTCTTGCGGTTTCTGCTCTGCTCCTGCCTTGTTTACCGCTCTGCGGTGTCCGCTCTGCTCCTGCTTAGCTTGCCGCTCTTGCGGTTTCTGCTCTGCTCCTGCCTTGTTTACCGCTCTGCGGTGTCCGCTCTGCTCCTGCTTAGCTTGCCGCTCTTGCGGTTTCTGCTCTGCTCCTGCCTTGTTTACCGCTCTGCGGTGTCCGCTCTGCTCCTGCTTAGCTTGCCGCTCTTGCGGTTTCTGCTCTGCTCCTGCCTTGTTTACCGCTCTGCGGTGTCCGCTCTGCTCCTGCTTAGCTTGCCGCTCTTGCGGTTTCTACTCTGCTCCTGCCTTGTTTACCGCTCTGCGGTGTCCGCTCTGCTCCTGCTTAGCTTGCCGCTCTTGCGGTTTCTGCTCTGCTCCTGCCTTGTTTACCGCTCTGCGGTGTCCGCTCTGCTCCTGCTTAGCTTGCCGCTCTTGCGGTTTTCACTCTGCTCTTGCCTTGCTTGCCGCTCCTGCGGTTTCTGCTCTGCTCTTATCTTGCTTACTGCTTCTGCGGTTTCCGCCCTGCCCTGCTTCTGCCCGCTGCTCCGGCAGTCCTGTCCTGCCCTGCTTGTGCTCGCTGCTCCTGCAGCCCCGTCCTGCTCTGTTCTTGCCCACCGCTTCGGGCGTTCCCTCTCTGCTGTGGTTGTCTACCGCATCTGCGGTTCTGTGACCCAGTCTGTACTGGGTCTTAACCTCTCTGTGCTCCAGCCCGTCCTTTCGGCCAGTACTTCCCTGCCTGCATACTCGCCTGTATCCACCCATCTGCATACCTGCCGTGTTTGCTTACATCCACCAGTCTGTGCCAGCCTAACCTGCCTGTTCCAGTAATCCCAGTGTGGGTCAACCCCCGTGTCCGGAGTTTGACCTGGAGTAGCACCTGGTCCCTCTGCCCGGTTTCTCCCTGGTGCACTGGCGTCGTATGCCGTCGTGCCACCTTGGTCGGATCGGCCAGATACTTAGTCACGCCCCTCCAGGCACTCTCCGGTCCATGGTCCAGTGGAACCACAACACCCGCACATGCCAGTCAGTCCGGGCGTGTGCATAACAGCATGCTCAGGCCATGGTTCCCGTTGAGCCCCACGGCCTTCGCTCTCTGAGACGTTTTCCAGCTAATACGTGCATTAAAAATAAATAAATACATTTTTTTTTTTTTTCTCTAGCTGAGTTCCAGGCTAATTTCGCACCCGTCCAGATGGAGCTTTCTGCACCCGTTCCTGCGGATCCGCCCCAGTACTATGGGGATCCAAAACAAAGTCGTGCATTTGTGGAGCAATGCATGCTGCACTTCAAGTTCTACCCTCTTTCTTTTCCTTCTGATTGGTCTAAAGTGGCATTTATAATTGACTACCTAGCGGGGGATGCCTTGAAGTGGGTCACCCCCCTATGGGAAGCTTGGGATCCTATCGTCCTTGACCTGCAGGCCTTCCTGGTGGCCTTCCTAATGGTCTTCGATGACCCCAACCCTGGAGTCCCTGCTGAAGCTGCACCTGCTCCCGCGGATCCACCACGGTACTACGGGGATCCGAAACAATGCCGTGCGTTTGTGTGGCAATGCTTGCTGCAGTTCCGGTTCTATGCTAATGCTTATTCTTCTGATCGGGTTAAGGTGGGATTTATAATGTCTATCCTAGCGGGTGATGCCTTGGAATGGATCAACCACCTATGGGAAGCACAGGATCCTATCGTTCTTGACCTACAGGCCTTCCTGGTGGCCTTCCTTTTGGCTTTCGATGATCCTAACCCTGAAGCCCCTGCTGAAGCTTCACTTCCCTGTATCCCGGAGCAGCCCCGACGGGTAATGTGCATAGGTAGCGCACAAGTTCTCCTGCCCGAAAAGACTGTTGCTTGCCCTGAATCCACTCAGGATGACTACACTCTCCGGAATACTGCTCCCAACCTCAAGAGGCAGTCCAGACGTGCTAGACACAGAGGCAAGCCGTCACGCCAGGGTCTGTCCTCCCTGAGACCTCCTGACCCCAACCTTGAAGTCCCTACTGAAGCTTCATCTTCCTGTATCACGGAGAAGCCCCAGCGGGTGATGTGCATGGGTGGTGCACCAGTTCTCCAGCCAGAAGAGACTGCTACCCATCCAGAGTCCACACAGGAGAGCTTCCTGCACCTGGCATCAGATTCTACACCCACTTTAACCAGTGTGCATGTCCAAGGATGCTCCGAAGCTGTGTTTACCTCCGAGTCTGTACACCTCTACTACCTGGCGGAGGACCCCTTGTTGCCTCCTGAATCCTCAGGGATACCACTCGATGACAATTGGAGAGAGACTTCCCTACACCCGGTACCCGATACTTTGTCCGCTCAGTCCTGTGGGCCTGACAATGGGTGCCTCAAAGTGGTAGTTACTCCCAAGTCTCTACACCCCTCTGACCAGGCGGAGGACCTCCAGTTGTCTCCAGAACCCTTCGGGGTGCTACCTGGTAGCGAAAGGACAGAGACTCTCCTATTCTCTGTACCTGATACCTCGCCCGCTTCTTCCAGTGAGTCCGACCTAGTGTACTCCGAAGCAGAGGTTACCCCCGAGTCTCTACACCCCTCCGACCAGGCGGAGGACCTCCAGTCATCTCCTGAACCCTTCGGGGTGCTATCTGATAGCGAATGGACTGAGACTCTCCTTTACTCGGTACCTGATACCTCGCCCGCTTCTTCCAGTGAGTCCGACCTAGTGTACTCCGAAGCAGAGGTTACCCCCGAGTTTCTACACCCCTCCGACCAGGCGGAGGACCTCCAGTCGTCTCCTGAACCCCCCGGGGTGCTACCTGATAGCGAATGGACAGAGACTCTCCTTTACTCGGTACCTGATACCTCGCCCGCTTCTTCCAGTGAGTCTGACCTTGTGTACTCCGAAGCAGAGGTTACCCTCGAGTCTCGGTATCCCTCCAACCTGGCGGAGGACCCCCAGTTGTTTCCTGAATCCTCCGGGGTACCACCACATAACAAAGAGGCAGTGTCTTCTCTACACCTTGTACCTGATACTTTGCCCATTTCATCCTGTGAGCTTGACAAGATGTACCCCGAAGCAGAGGCTACCCCCGAGTCTCTGCACCCCTCCAACCCGGCAGAGGACCTCCAGTTGTCTCCTGAACTTTTTGGGGTGCTGCCTAAAAATAAATGTAGAGAGACTTTTTTGTGTGCTGTTTCTGATACTTCACCCGTTTCATCTGTTGCTGAAGATGGCTGGATGGGAAGTCGCATCCTAGCCATCCAGATTATGAGACCAGTTTTGTCTCCTCCTGTGGACAATAGAAGTAATCTCCTTGAAGAGAGGGATTGGCCCCCAAATTCCCTGCGGAAGATCCTTGCAGGCCTGAAGAAGAGGGGGCGTAAGGGGGGGGGTACTGTAGCATACCTGGCGGCGTTCTTGCATGGTGTTCCATCTCTCATCATGCAAGATCGCAAACTTCATCTCCCGCCCAGCTTCCTGGTCTGGCTTCTTTCCTTGTGCTCTGCTCTGCTCCACTTTGGCTGCATAGGGAGACGCCCGCTGAACTTCCTGTTTCTTGTACCTGCTGTGGACACGCCCCTGTTGCACCTTCAGCCTATTGCTGTCCATCTTTGGGTATTTATACCACCTTCTTCCTCAAGATGGCGCCTGAGCATTGTTTCTTGTCAGTTGGCTTTATGTCTCTGACATGCCAGGTCCTATCCTGTTTTCCTGCCTGTTTTCCAGTTCTGTGTCTGAACTGTGGTCTGTTCTTGTGAACACGCTTGTTGCCTGTTCTTTCGCCTTCTAGGGGCCGTATTCCTAGATCTGCCTGTCTGTGCCTTGCGGTATCTGTTCCCGTCTGAACAGAGTCCTGTTTGTGTCCCTGCCTTGCGGTATCTGATCCCGTCTGAACAGAGTCCTGTTTGTGTTCCTGCCTTGCAGTATCTGTTCCCGTCTGAACAGAGTCCTGTTTGTGTTCCTGCCTTGCTGTCTCTATTCCCGTTCCTCTGTTCCCTGATGTCTGTGCCTCGTTTCTACTTTAACCTTGTCTCCCTTTTCCCTCTATGTCTGTTTTCTGCGTCTTTCTGCAGAGTCTGAACCCGCTCCTAAATTCCTTCTCGTTGTCTCTGTACCTCTGTTGTGAATTTAGTGTACGCTCGCTACTTCTATGTAAGTACTGTGCGTGCTTCTGGTTCTGCCTTTCCTTCTCCGTCTGTTCTTTGTGAACAGAGTCCTATCCCCTTGCCTGGTTTACCGCTCTGCGGTGTCCGCTCTGCTCCTGCTTAGCTTGCCGCTCTTGCGGTTTCTGCTCTGCTCCTGCCTTGTTTACCGCTCTGCGGTGTCTGCTCTGCTCCTGCTTAGCTTGCCGCTCTTGCGGTTTCTGCTCTGCTCCTGCCTTGTTTACCGCTCTGCGGTGTCCGCTCTGCTCCTGCTTAGCTTGCCGCTCTTGCGGTTTCTGCTCTGCTCCTGCCTTGTTTACCGCTCTGCGGTGTCCGCTCTGCTCCTGCTTAGCTTGCCGCTTTTGCGGTTTCTGCTCTGCTCCTGCCTTGTTTACCGCTCTGCGGTGTCCGCTCTGCTCCTGCTTAGCTTGCCGCTCTTGCGGTTTCTGCTCTGCTCCTGCCTTGTTTACCGCTCTGCGGTGTCCGCTCTGCTCCTGCTTAGCTTGCCGCTCTTGCGGTTTCTACTCTGCTCCTGCCTTGTTTACCGCTCTGCGGTGTCCGCTCTGCTCCTGCTTAGCTTGCCGCTCTTGCGGTTTCTGCTCTGCTCCTGCCTTGTTTACCGCTCTGCGGTGTCCGCTCTGCTCCTGCTTAGCTTGCCGCTCTTGCGGTTTTCACTCTGCTCTTGCCTTGCTTGCCGCTCCTGCGGTTTCTGCTCTGCTCTTATCTTGCTTACTGCTTCTGCGGTTTCCGCCCTGCCCTGCTTCTGCCCGCTGCTCCGGCAGTCCTGTCCTGCCCTGCTTGTGCTCGCTGCTCCTGCAGCCCCGTCCTGCTCTGTTCTTGCCCACCGTTTCGGGCGTTCCCTCTCTGCTGTGGTTGTCTACCGCATCTGCGGTTCTGTGACCCAGTCTGTACTGGGTCTTAACCTCTCTGTGCTCCAGCCCGTCCTTTCGGCCAGTACCTCCCTGCCTGCATACTCGCCTGTATCCACCCATCTGCATACCTGCCGTGTTTGCTTACATCCACCAGTCTGTGCCAGCCTAACCTGCCTGTTCCAGTAATCCCAGTGTGGGTCAACCCCCGTGTCCGGAGTTTGACCTGGAGTAGCACCTGGTCCCTCTGCCCGGTTTCTCCCTGGTGCACTGGCGTCGTATGCCGTCGTGCCACCTTGGTCGGATCGGCCAGATACTTAGTCACGCCCCTCCAGGCACTCTCCGGTCCATGGTCCAGTGGAACCACAACACCCGCACACGCCAGTCAGTCCGGGCGTGTGCATAACACAGTGTGTGGGACTTGTTCTATTAGTCCATCTATACTAACCTCCACCAGGTTGCAAATTCAATATAATTTTTATCTGCATCTAGCTCTGAAAAAATATTTCGACTTGTAGCAGTGTGTGGGACTTGTTCTATTAGTCCATCTATACTAACCTCCACCAGGTTGCAAATTCAATAAAATTTTTATCTGCATCTAGCTCTGAAAAAATATTTTGGCTTGTAGCAGTGTGTGGGACTTGTTCTATTAGTCCATCTATGCTAACCTCCACCAGGTTGCAAATTCAATATAATTTTTTTCTGCATCTAGCTCTGAAAAAATATTTTGGCTTGTAGCAGTGTGTGGGACCTGTTCTATTAGTCCATCTATACTAACCTCCACCAGGTTGCAAATTCAATATAATTTTTTTCTGCATCTAGCTCTGAAAAAATATTTCGGCTTGTAGCAGTGTGTGGGACTTGTTCTATTAGTCCATCTATACTAACCTCCACCAGGTTGCAAATTCAATATAATTTTTATCTGCATCTAGCTCTGAAAAAGTATTTTGGCTTGTAGCAGTGTGTGGGACTTGTTCTATTAGTCCATCTATACTAACCTCCACCAGGTTGCAAATTCAATATAATTTTTATCTGCATTTAGCTCTGAAAAAATATTTTGGCTTGTAGCAGTGTGTGGGACTTGTTCTATTAGTCCATCTATATTAACCTCCACCAGGTTGCAAATTCAATATAATTTTAATCTGCATCCAGCTCTGAAAAATATTTTGGCTTGTAGCAGGGTGTGGGACTTGTTCTATTAGTCCATCTATACTAACCTCCACCAGGTTGCAAATTCAATATAATTTTTTTC
The DNA here is from genome assembly GCF_046119375.1 of Phyllobates terribilis. Classification (NCBI taxonomy): domain Eukaryota; kingdom Metazoa; phylum Chordata; class Amphibia; order Anura; family Dendrobatidae; genus Phyllobates; species Phyllobates terribilis. The sequence goes on from NW_027362761.1 coordinate 842,878,358, forward strand.
TGCATCTAGCTCTGAAAAAATATTTTGGCTTGTAGCAGTGTGTGGTACTTGTTCTATTAGTCCATCTATACTAACCCCCACCAGGTTGCAAATTCAATATAATTTTTATCTGCATCTAGCTCTGAAAAAATATTTTGGCTTGTAGCAGTGTGTGGGACTTGTTCTATTAGTCCAACTATACTAACCTCCACCAGGTTGCATATTCAATATAATTTTTTTCTGCATCTAGCTCTGAAAAAATATTTCGGCTTGTAGCAGTGTGTGGGACTTGTTCTATTAGTCCATCTATACTAACCTCCACCAGGTTGCAAATTCAATATAATTTTTTTCTGCATCTAGCTCTGAAAAAATATTTCGGCTTGTAGCAGTGTGTGGGACTTGTTCTATTAGTCCATCTATACTAACCTCCACCAGGTAGCAAATTCAATATAATTTTTTTCTGCATCTAGCTCTGAAAAAATATTTCGGCTTGTAGCAGTGTGTGGGACTTGTTCTATTAGTCCAACTATACTAACCTCCACCTCTATATGTCCATACCACATGAACACGGCATTCAGACAGTACGATCTCTGTTAACTGATTCCCGAACTGACCCACGAGTAGTAGAACTTTCAATTGAACTACTGACCCTGGTTCTCACAAACAACTACTTTCTGTTCCAGGATAGGTACTACCTACAGACCAAGGGCACCGCGATGGGCTCGAATGTAGCTCCGCCCTATGCAAACTGTTATATGTCCGCATTCGAGAACCAAGTGGTATATACCAATTCTCTTTATCAAACACATTCCCTACTATGGAAAAGATTCATTGATGACATCTTCTGTATCTGGGGGGGCCTCTTGGACACTTTGGAAACCTTCTTTACTGATTTGAATTCCGCCTGGCCCGACCTTAGTTTCACCATGACCCATGACAACCACAGGGTTAGCTTTCTGGACACACTAGTGATTAAGGATCCAGACGGGAGTCTCACAACAGACCTGTACTGTAAACCCACTGATCGGAATGGACTCCTACACTTCTCTAGCAATCATCCTGCACATATGAAGAAGTCCATACCGAAGGCTCAATTTAAAAGGGTTGAACGGATAGTCTCCAATTCCGCTACACGAGAACTGAGACTACAAGAGATGCGGTCCAAATTTATCGAACGTGGGTACCCCACATCCATCCTGGAAACCCAACCAGCGGACACTAGCAGGGCACGTCACACCAACTCCGACCGTATACCATTCATCCACACCTATCACCCATATGCCTATATCCTGCATAAAGCTATTCGCAGACATTGGAACATATTACAGACGGGTTATCCAACCATAAGCAGTTTCCAACAACCATTTATGCCATGCTTTAAAAGAGCCCCCAATCTCAGGGATACACTGATCCGTGCAGATCTTGGGAGTAACAAGTTGGGTCCACAACAACGGTTCCTCCGGAACCCCAAAACGGGGACATTCCCTTGTCTCCACTGCAGACAGTGTAACAACATCCTCAAAGGCAATATCATCTACCACCCACATACGGGCAAGAAGTACCATATCAAAGGCTACCACACCTGTGACAGCTCGTTCGTTGTCTATCTTATAAAATGCCCCTGCGGACTAATATACATTGGTGAAACCACACAGGCCATCAAAGAAAGAATCTCTAAACACAAATCCACTATACGTTGTAAGGACCTACTTTTACCCATCCCCTACCACTTTATCTCCAGTGGCCACAACATTTCACAACTTAATTTCAAGTCTTGGAGCAAATACAACCACCCCGCCGGGGAGGGGATCGGGCCCGTCTCCTTAAACAAAGAGAAGCCTACTGGATCCACTTTCTCCCAAAGGGTTAAATAGGGATTATGATTCGGCAGCATTTCTATAAATCCCACAGTTGAACATGCATAGGTCCATGGATCACCTATTTAACCACCTCACCCTATTCACTGCATACACAAGGATTCTAGTTAGTGGGTTTTGCTAATAGACCTGTAGACACCTGGATTCCTAGATAGTGAATTAGCTGCAGATATTGCCAGGTAACTAATGCAACTATCCCCAGCGGATATAAAGTGTTTCACTCCAGTTCTATCACTCATATGCTTTTCAGTCTAACAGAAACTGTTACGTGTACCTTTTGCCAGTGTAGATTTGTCTCTTCACAGTTATTGTATTTATTTATTTACTGCCTTTTATGCCTTTTGTAACATGGTACAATTTCATTCATTGTCATTCATACTTGTCCTCTTGTTTTGCAGATCCTCCTCTCCGAATTCCTCTCTCCTCAACCATACCCATCCTGCACCCCTCCTATGCAGTCTCTCCTTGGATTCAGCACGTCTCATGTAGCTCCGCCCATCCAACACGCCCACTGATAACATAGTGGAACTCGGAACGCAGCCAGTGGAACGCATACATCACTTCTGGTGATGTCACTTCCGGTGACGTCACTTCCGCACGGTGCGGTCACATGAGCCACCGCCCCCTTACCATTGGCTGATCCACCAGTCACTCCTATACTTATAGGAACACTCCCACACACCATGGCAGCAGTCACCAGCGGTGGATACCGCGTGCAAGCGCTCGCCATCCTGACTACACGCCAGAGGTAATGTAACTTCTCATCTACATCCTAGGACTCTGGTATCCTTCTAATCTAGGCATTCAAACCTAGTAGATCCTCCAACACTTAGCCTTATTGTTCCATTTTCTTAGGAGACTTCCACTGGGCCTATTCATAGCACAAGCCCAAGCAGTCCCAACAATAATTTACTTACACATGGACCAGGTTTTCTGGTATGTACTCTATTTATTATCCATTAGTGCTTGATGTCGTTTCATCCTCCTGATTATGGGGGACCGTACCCTCTATATTCCTTTCCCTCTCCCATTTTCCTTCCTCCCTACCCACCATGTGAATTATGTTTTGATTATCATATTTATGAGATGGTTGTTCTGTCATTTTGTGTTCATTATGAAACTCACATTATTATGTTTTGTTTATGTTCTGCAGTTTACTGACGAAGGTCACTTTGACCGAAACGTTTTGATTTGTAAACGAATGGACTTTAATAAATTTTCACTTTCATTAGATTATCCTGAGTGCCGAGGTTATTTTTATATGTATATGGGTTCAGACCCTACTCTGGCACCTCTATCCAGCAGTGCAGCGATTTTTGTTCATTGTAGCAGTGTGTGGGACTTGTTCTATTAGTCCATCTATACTAACCTCCACCAGGTTGCAAATTCAATATAATTTGTATCTACATCTAGCTCTGAAAAAATATTTTGGCTTCTAGCAGTGTGTGGGATTTGTTCTATTAGTCCATCTATACTAACTTCCACCAGGTTGCAAATTCAATATAATTTTTTTTTGCATCTAGCTCTGAAAAAATATTTCGGCTTGTAGCAGTGTGTGGGACTTGTTCTATTAGTCCATCTATACTAACCTCCACCAGGTTGCAAATTCAATATAATTTTTATCTGCATCTAGCTCTGAAAAAATATTTCGGCTTGCAGCAGTGTGTGGGACTTGTTCTATTAGTCCATCTATACTAACCTCCACCAGGTTGCAAATTCAATATAATTTTTATCTGCATCTAGCTCTGAAAAAATATTTCGGCTTGTAGCAGTGTGTGGGACTTGTTCTATTAGTCCATCTATACTAACCTCCACCAGGTTGCAAATTCAATATAATGTTTATCTGCATCTAGCTCTGAAAAAATATTTCGGCTTGTAGCAGTGTGTGGGACTTGTTCTATTAGTCCATCTATACTAACCTCCACCAGGTTGCAATTTCAATATAATTTTTATCTACATCTAGCTCTGAAAAAATATTTCGGCTTGTAGCAGTGTGTGGGACTTTTTCTATTAGTCCATCTATACTAACCTCCACCAGGTTGCAAATTCAATATAATTTTTTTCTGCATCTAGCTCTGAAAAAATATTTTGGCTTGTAGCAGTGTGTGGTACTTGTTCTATTAGTCCATCTATACTAACCCCCACCAGGTTGCAAATTCAATATAATTTTTATCTGCATCTAGCTCTGAAAAAATATTTTGGCTTGTAGCAGTGTGTGGGACTTGTTCTATTAGTCCAACTATACTAACCTCCACCAGGTTGCATATTCAATATAATTTTTTTCTGCATCTAGCTCTGAAAAAATATTTCGGCTTGTAGCAGTGTGTGGGACTTGTTCTATTAGTCCATCTATACTAACCTCCACCAGGTTGCAAATTCAATATAATTTTTTTCTGCATCTAGCTCTGAAAAAATATTTTGGCCTGTAGCAGTGTGTGGGACTTGTTCTATTAGTCCATCTATACTAACCTCCACCAGGTTGGAAATTCAATATAATTTTGATCAGCATCTAGCTCTGAAAAAATATTTTGGTTTGTAGCAGTGTGTGGGACTTGTTCTATTAGTCCATCTATATTAACCTCCACCAGGTTGCAAATTCAATATAATTTTTTTCTGCATCTAGCTCTGAAAAAATATTTTGGCTTGTAGCAGTGTGTGGGACTTGTTCTATTAGTCCATCTATACTAACCTCCACCAGGTAGCAAATTCAATATAATTTTTTTCTGCATCTAGCTCTGAAAAAATATTTCGGCTTGTAGCAGTGTGTGGGACTTGTTCTATTAGTCCAACTATACTAACCTCCACCTCCACCTCTATACGTCCATACCACATGAACACGGCATTCAGACAGTACGATCTCTGTTAACTGATTCCCGAACTGACCCACGAGTAGTAGAACTTTCAATTGAACTACTGACCCTGGTTCTCACAAACAACTACTTTCTGTTCCAGGATAGGTACTACCTACAGACCAAGGGCACCGCGATGGGCTCGAATGTAGCTCCGCCCTATGCAAACTGTTATATGTCCGCATTCGAGAACCAAGTGGTATATACCAATTCTCTTTATCAAACACATTCCCTACTATGGAAAAGATTCATTGATGACATCTTCTGTATCTGGGGGGGCCTCTTGGACACTTTGGAAACCTTCTTTACTGATTTGAATTCCGCCTGGCCCGACCTTAGTTTCACCATGACCCATGACAACCACAGGGTTAGCTTTCTGGACACACTAGTGATTAAGGATCCAGACGGGAGTCTCACAACAGACCTGTACTGTAAACCCACTGATCGGAATGGACTCCTACACTTCTCTAGCAATCATCCTGCACATATGAAGAAGTCCATACCGAAGGCTCAATTTAAAAGGGTTGAACGGATAGTCTCCAATTCCGCTACACGAGAACTGAGACTACAAGAGATGCGGTCCAAATTTATCGAACGTGGGTACCCCACATCCATCCTGGAAACCCAACCAGCGGACACTAGCAGGGCACGTCACACCAACTCCGACCGTATACCATTCATCCACACCTATCACCCATATGCCTATATCCTGCATAAAGCTATTCGCAGACATTGGAACATATTACAGACGGGTTATCCAACCATAAGCAGTTTCCAACAACCATTTATGCCATGCTTTAAAAGAGCCCCCAATCTCAGGGATACACTGATCCGTGCAGATCTTGGGAGTAACAAGTTGGGTCCACAACAACGGTTCCTCCGGAACCCCAAAACGGGGACATTCCCTTGTCTCCACTGCAGACAGTGTAACAACATCCTCAAAGGCAATATCATCTACCACCCACATACGGGCAAGAAGTACCATATCAAAGGCTACCACACCTGTGACAGCTCGTTCGTTGTCTATCTTATAAAATGCCCCTGCGGACTAATATACATTGGTGAAACCACACAGGCCATCAAAGAAAGAATCTCTAAACACAAATCCACTATACGTTGTAAGGACCTACTTTTACCCATCCCCTACCACTTTATCTCCAGTGGCCACAACATTTCACAACTTAATTTCAAGTCTTGGAGCAAATACAACCACCCCGCCGGGGAGGGGATCGGGCCCGTCTCCTTAAACAAAGAGAAGCCTACTGGATCCACTTTCTCCCAAAGGGTTAAATAGGGATTATGATTCGGCAGCATTTCTATAAATCCCACAGTTGAACATGCATAGGTCCATGGATCACCTATTTAACCACCTCACCCTATTCACTGCATACACAAGGATTCTAGTTAGTGGGTTTTGCTAATAGACCTGTAGACACCTGGATTCCTAGATAGTGAATTAGCTGCAGATATTGCCAGGTAACTAATGCAACTATCCCCAGCGGATATAAAGTGTTTCACTCCTGTTCTATCACTCATATGCTTTTCAGTCTAACAGAAACTGTTACGTGTACCTTTTGCCAGTGTAGATTTGTCTCTTCACAGTTATTGTATTTATTTATTTACTGCCTTTTATGCCTTTTGTAACATGGTACAATTTCATTCATTGTCATTCATACTTGTCCTCTTGTTTTGCAGATCCTCCTCTCCGAATTCCTCTCTCCTCAACCATACCCATCCTGCACCCCTCCTATACAATCTCTCCTTGGATTCAGCACATCTCATGTAGCTCCGCCCATCCAACACGCCCACTGATAACATAGTGGAACTCGGAACGCAGCCAGTGGAATGCATACATCACTTCCGGTGATGTCACTTCCGGTGACGTCACTTCCGCACGGTGCGGTCACATGAGCCACCGCCCCCTTACCATTGGCTGATCCACTAGTCACTCTTATACTTATAGGAACACTCCCACACACCATGGCAGCAGTCACCAGCGGTGGATACCGCATGCAAGCGCTCGCCATCCTGACTACACGCCAGAGGTAATGTAACTTCTCATCTACATCCTAGGACTCTGGTATCCTTCTAATCTAGGCATTCAAACCTAGTAGATCCTCCAACACTTAGCCTTATTGTTCCATTTTCTTAGGAGACTTCCACTGGGCCTATTCATAGCACAAGCCCAAGCAGTCCCAACAATAATTTACTTACACATGGACCAGGTTTTCTGGTATGTACCCTATTTATTATCCATTAGTGCTTGATGTCGTTTCATCCTCCTGATTATGGGGGACCGTACCCTCTATATTCCTTTCCCTCTCCCATTTTCCTTCCTCCCTACCCACCATGTGAATTATGTTTTGATTATCATATTTATGAGATGGTTGTTCTGTCATTTTGTGTTCATTATGAAACTCACATTATTATGTTTTGTTTATGTTCTGCAGTTTACTGACGAAGGTCACTTTGACCGAAACGTTTTGATTTGTAAACGAATGGACTTTAATAAATTTTCACTTTCATTAGATTATCCTGAGTGCCGAGGTTATTTTTATATGTATATGGGTTCGGACCCTACTCTGGCACCTCTATCCAGCAGTGCAGCGATTTTTGTTCATTGTAGCAGTGTGTGGGACTTGTTCTATTAGTCCATCTATACTAACCTCCACCAGGTTGCAAATTCAATATAATTTGTATCTACATCTAGCTCTGAAAAAATATTTTGGCTTCTAGCAGTGTGTGGGATTTGTTCTAATAGTCCATCTATACTAACCTCCACCAGGTTGCAAATTCAATATAATTTTTTTTTGCATCTAGCTCTGAAAAAATATTTCGGCTTGTAGCAGTGTGTGGGACTTGTTCTATTAGTCCATCTATACTAACCTCCACCAGGTTGCAAATTCAATATAATTTTTATCTGCATCTAGCTCTGAAAAAATATTTCGGCTTGCAGCAGTGTGTGGGACTTGTTCTATTAGTCCATCTATACTAACCTCCACCAGGTTGCAAATTCAATATAATTTTTATCTGCATCTAGCTCTGAAAAAATATTTCGGCTTGTAGCAGTGTGTGGGACTTGTTCTATTAGTCCATCTATACTAACCTCCACCAGGTTGCAAATTCAATATAATGTTTATCTGCATCTAGCTCTGAAAAAATATTTCGGCTTGTAGCAGTGTGTGGGACTTGTTCTATTAGTCCATCTATACTAACCTCCACCAGGTTGCAATTTCAATATAATTTTTATCTACATCTAGCTCTGAAAAAATATTTCGGCTTGTAGCAGTGTGTGGGACTTTTTCTATTAGTCCATCTATACTAACCTCCACCAGGTTGCAAATTCAATATAATTTTTTTCTCCATCTAGCTCTGAAAAAATATTTTGGCTTGTAGCAGTGTGTGCTACTTGTTCTATTAGTCCATCTATACTAACCCCCACCAGGTTGCAAATTCAATATAATTTTTATCTGCATCTAGCTCTGATAAAATATTTTGGCTTGTAGCAGTGTGTGGGACTTGTTCTATTAGTCCAACTATACTAACCTCCACCAGGTTGCATATTCAATATAATTTTTTTCTGCATCTAGCTCTGAAAAAATATTTCGGCTTGTAGCAGTGTGTGGGACTTGTTCTATTAGTCCATCTATACTAACCTCCACCAGGTTGCAAATTCAATATAATTTTTTTCTGCATCTAGCTCTGAAAAAATATTTTGGCCTGTAGCAGTGTGTGGGACTTGTTCTATTAGTCCATCTATACTAACCTCCACCAGGTTGCAAATTCAATATAATTTTGATCAGCATCTAGCTCTGAAAAAATATTTTGGTTTGTAGCAGTGTGTGGGACTTGTTCTATTAGTCCATCTATATTAACCTCCACCAGGTTGCAAATTCAATATAATTTTTTTCTGCATCTAGCTCTGAAAAAATATTTTGGCTTGTAGCAGTGTGTGGGACTTGTTCTATTAGTCCATCTATACTAACCTCCACCAGGTAGCAAATTCAATATAATTTTTTTCTGCATCTAGCTCTGAAAAAATATTTCGGCTTGTAGCAGTGTGTGGGACTTGTTCTATTAGTCCAACTATACTAACCTCCACCTCCACCTCTATACGTCCATACCACATGAACACGGCATTCAGACAGTACGATCTCTGTTAACTGATTCCCGAACTGACCCACGAGTAGTAGAACTTTCAATTGAACTACTGACCCTGGTTCTCACAAACAACTACTTTCTGTTCCAGGATAGGTACTACCTACAGACCAAGGGCACCGCGATGGGCTCGAATGTAGCTCCGCCCTATGCAAACTGTTATATGTCCGCATTCGAGAACCAAGTGGTATATACCAATTCTCTTTATCAAACACATTCCCTACTATGGAAAAGATTCATTGATGACATCTTCTGTATCTGGGGGGGCCTCTTGGACACTTTAGAAACCTTCTTTACTGATTTGAATTCCGCCTGGCCCGACCTTAGTTTCACCATGACCCATGACAACCACAGGGTTAGCTTTCTGGACACACTAGTGATTAAGGATCCAGACGGGAGTCTCACAACAGACCTGTACTGTAAACCCACTGATCGGAATGGACTCCTACACTTCTCTAGCAATCATCCTGCACATATGAAGAAGTCCATACCGAAGGCTCAATTTAAAAGGGTTGAACGGATAGTCTCCAATTCCGCTACACGAGAACTGAGACTACAAGAGATGCGGTCCAAATTTATCGAACGTGGGTACCCCACATCCATCCTGGAAACCCAACCAACGGACATTAGCAGGGCACATCACACCAACTCCGACCGTATACCATTCATCCACACCTATCACCCATATGCCTATATTCTGCATAAAGCTATTCGCAGACATTGGAACATATTACAGACGGGTTATCCAACCATAAGCAGTTTCCAACAACCATTTATGCCATGCTTTAAAAGAGCCCCCAATCTCAGGGATACACTGATCCGTGCAGATCTTGGGAGTAACAAGTTGGGTCCACAACAACGGTTCCTCCGGAACCCCAAAACGGGGACATTCCCTTGTCTCCACTGCAGACAGTGTAACAACATCCTCAAAGGCAATATCATCTACCACCCACATACGGGCAAGAAGTACCATATCAAAGGCTACCACACCTGTGACAGCTCGTTCGTTGTCTATCTTATAAAATGCCCCTGCGGACTAATATACATTGGTGAAACCACACAGGCCATCAAAGAAAGAATCTCTAAACACAAATCCACTATACGTTGTAAGGACCTACTTTTACCCATCCCCTACCACTTTATCTCCAGTGGCCACAACATTTCACAACTTAATTTCAAGTCTTGGAGCAAATACAACCACCCCGCCGGGGAGGGGATCGGGCCTGTCTCCTTAAACAAAGAGAAGCCTACTGGATCCACTTTCTCCCAAAGGGTTAAATAGGGATTATGATTCGGCAGCATTTCTATAAATCCCACAGTTGAACATGCATAGGTCCATGGATCACCTATTTAACCACCTCACCCTATTCACTGCATACACAAGGATTCTAGTTAGTGGGTTTTGCTAATAGACCTGTAGACACCTGGATTCCTAGATAGTGAATTAGCTGCAGATATTGCCAGGTAACTAATGCAACTATCCCCAGCGGATATAAAGTTTTTCACTCCAGTTCTATCACTCATATGCTTTTCAGTCTAACAGAAACTGTTACGTGTACCTTTTGCCAGTGTAGATTTGTCTCTTCACAGTTATTGTATTTATTTATTTACTGCCTTTTATGCCTTTTGTAACATGGTACAATTTCATTCATTGTCATTCATACTTGTCCTCTTGTTTTGCAGATCCTCCTCTCCGAATTCCTCTCTCCTCAACCATACCCATCCTGCACCCCTCCTATGCAGTCTCTCCTTGGATTCAGCACGTCTCATGTAGCTCCGCCCATCCAACACGCCCACTGATAACATAGTGGAACTCGGAACGCAGCCAGTGGAACGCATACATCACTTCCGGTGATGTCACTTCCGGTGACGTCACTTCCGCACGGTGCGGTCACATGAGCCACCGCCCCCTTACCATTGGCTGATCCACCAGTCACTCCTATACTTATAGGAACACTCCCACACACCATGGCAGCAGTCACCAGCGGTGGATACCGCGTGCAAGCGCTCGCCATCCTGACTACACGCCAGAGGTAATGTAACTTCTCATCTACATCCTAGGACTCTGGTATCCTTCTAATCTAGGCATTCAAACCTAGTAGATCCTCCAACACTTAGCCTTATTGTTCCATTTTCTTAGGAGACTTCCACTGGGCCTATTCATAGCACAAGCCCAAGCAGTCCCAACAATAATTTACTTACACATGGACCAGGTTTTCTGGTATGTACTCTATTTATTATCCATTAGTGCTTGATGTCGTTTCATCCTCCTGATTATGGGGGACCGTACCCTCTATATTCCTTTCCCTCTCCCATTTTCCTTCCTCCCTACCCACCATGTGAATTATGTTTTGATTATCATATTTATGAGATGGTTGTTCTGTCATTTTGTGTTCATTATGAAACTCACATTATTATGTTTTGTTTATGTTCTGCAGTTTACTGACGAAGGTCACTTTGACCGAAACGTTTTGATTTGTAAACGAATGGACTTTAATAAATTTTCACTTTCATTAGATTATCCTGAGTGCCGAGGTTATTTTTATATGTATATGGGTTCGGACCCTACTCTGGCACCTCTATCCAGCAGTGCAGCGATTTTTGTTCATTGTAGCAGTGTGTGGGACTTGTTCTATTAGTCCATCTATACTAACCTCCACCAGGTTGCAAATTCAATATAATTTGTATCTACATCTAGCTCTGAAAAAATATTTTGGCTTCTAGCAGTGTGTGGGATTTGTTCTATTAGTCCATCTATACTAACCTCCACCAGGTTGCAAATTCAATATAATTTTTTTTTGCATCTAGCTCTGAAAAAATATTTCGGCTTGTAGCAGTGTGTGGGACTTGTTCTATTAGTCCATCTATACTAACCTCCACCAGGTTGCAAATTCAATATAATTTTTATCTGCATCTAGCTCTGAAAAAATATTTCGGCTTGCAGCAGTGTGTGGGACTTGTTCTATTAGTCCATCTATACTAACCTCCACCAGGTTGCAAATTCAATATAATTTTTATCTGCATCTAGCTCTGAAAAAATATTACGGCTTGTAGCAGTGTGTGGGACTTGTTCTATTAGTCCATCTATACTAACCTCCACCAGGTTGCAAATTCAATATAATGTTTATCTGCATCTAGCTCTGAAAAAATATTTCGGCTTGTAGCAGTGTGTGGGACTTGTTCTATTAGTCCATCTATACTAACCTCCACCAGGTTGCAATTTCAATATAATTTTTATCTACATCTAGCTCTGAAAAAATATTTCGGCTTGTAGCAGTGTGTGGGACTTTTTCTATTAGTCCATCTATACTAACCTCCACCAGGTTGCAAATTCAATTTTTTTTTTTTCTGCATCTAGCTCTGAAAAAATATTTCGGCTTGTAGCAGTGTGTGGGACTTGTTCTATTAGTCCATCTATACTAACCTCCACCAGGTTGCAAATTCAATATAATTTTTATCTGCACCTAAACCAGCCAAAACTTTTGGGCTAATACCACAGTTTGGCCACTCAGCTCTGCTCGGTTCCCATCCATTGTTTTTTGTGCTAACTACTCCAGAGTTGTCAATTAGTTAACCACCAAAATGAGTGGAAAAAGGCCTGCTGCTGGTGGAAAGGGGAATAGGCGTAACATCTGCAGAAGAAAGACCATCTTCCAGCCAAACTAAGATGTCTACTTCTTTTAGCGGATAATGTGATAAGATCCCTTTCTTACGGCCACGCCAATCGCTACAGATTCCAGATGAGGCGCAAAAACAGCAGGTGCTTCAACGGATATCAAGTTCTCCTTTAAGTGGGCTCTCCTCCACCTCAAGTTCAACATCACAAATACTCCAGTCCTCAGAGGTGTCACCCCAATCGCACTTGCTTCCTCACAGCTCCCAAGTCTCCAGCTGCCCGTCTGAGTATGGGGTAGAACAGATGGTTGAGTCTGCAGAGCTGTTTACTCATACTATAGCCTGGGAATCAGAGGTCGGCTCCAGAGCTTCTGAGAATCCAGACGAAGAAATGATCTGCACTGATGCCCAGAATCTTTATGAGTCGGATCCAGGACCAGACGCAGAAGGTTCTGACCATAATGTAAACCATCGTTCCCAAACTGTAACTCCTGTTGGTGCAGACAACGAGGAAGACGATGATGAGACTCAAATACCTGATTGGAGCGACAACTTTAGTTTTTTGTCAGGGCAGGAAGAGGTTGGCTCTGAGGACGACGGGTGTGATAGCACACAGGGTGATGATGACGAGGTTGGAGATCCCACTTACTGTCAACCCACAGTCAGCCAAGAGATGAGGTCAGCAGAGGAGGTGGAGGAGGATGCTAGTGATGACGAGGTCAGGTTGCGCCTTCCTGGACAGAGACGTATTACTGGAAGCACGTCAACAACTGCATCCTCAAACACAACTCTGCCTCTGACCACAAGTCGTGGTGGCTCTTCAGGTCACATGGGTGCTAAGCCTTGCATAGCCTGGGCATTTTTTCAGATCAATAAGGATGACCCAACTCGTGTTATCTGTAACATTTGTCAGCAAAAGCTAAGTAGAGGCCAAAAAATACATAGTTTGAGTACTTCATGCATGAACCGGCACATGGATATGAAGCATAAGTAGCAGTGGGAAGCTCACTGTGCTACAATGCGCCTAGCCGGCCGGGCCAACCACCGTCTGCCACATCTTGTGCATCCGCGGCCTCTTCATCCTCTGTGACTGGGGGGACAGCAGTCACACCTGTTTTGGGACGCAGACCTGCCACCTCTTTACCCGCAACAGCCAGCGTGATTGGCAGGTCATCATTTTCTTTGGAGGTGGAAACACCAGCTGGTGTTCAGCGCTGTCCGACATCGATAGCACCACCTTTGGATCAAGGCAACCTAACATGTCTGTCTGCATCTTCCTCACAGACCGGCAGTTTGCCGGGGACACCCTTCTCAACCCCATCTAAGCACAACAGCCAGCCCTCGGTCCCTCAGATGTGGACAAGTAAAAGACCATTTCCTCCTAGCCATGAGAAAGCTAAGAGGTTGAATTTCACCATCTGCAAGCTCTTGGCTACAGAAATGCTGCCTTTCTGCCTGGTGGACACAGAGGATTTTCGAGACCTTATGTCCATCGCAGTGCCCCAGTACCAGATGCCCAGTCGGCACTACTTCTCAAAGAAAGGTGTGCCTGCGCTCCACCAGCATGTCGCACACAACATCACCGCTTCTTTGAGAAACTCTGTGTGTGACTACGTGCATTTCACCACAGACACTTGGACGAGTAGGCATGGACAGGGGCGTTACATGTCGCTGACTGGGCACTGGGTAACTATGGTGACAGCAGGACAAGGGGCTGCTGTCCAAGTCTTGCCGTCCCCACGAGTTGTGCGTCAATCCTCTTTATGTCAAAGTTCCTCCACTGCTTCTGCCTCCTCAACCTCCTCTCGGTCTTCCACCTGCACCCAAAGCCTGTCTGGTCATGCCGCAAGCTTTCTAACTGCGCAGAAGGGATCCTGCACACCTCCTTACTATGCTGGCAGTAGGGCTCAAAGTCATCAGGCGGTTTTTACTTTGAAATGTCTGGGAAATGTGAGTCACACAGCTGAGGAGTTGTGGTCAGCTCTGGAGAACCAGTTTCATGAATGGTTGTCTCCACTGGACCTGAAACCAGGGAAGGCCGTGTGCGACAATGCTGCAAACCTGGGTGCGGCCCTTAGCCGGGGCAATGTCACACACGTGCCTTGTATGGCTCACGTGTTGAACCTGGTTGTCCAGCAATTTTTAGCCCACTAAATCATCCCGCAGCTCAGCGACTTACATCTCTACAGAAGTCGTTGGGCCTGCCACTTCACCGGCTAAACTGCGATGTGCCTACCCTGTGGAATTCAACCCTGCACATGTTGCAGCGACTGTGGCAGCACCGACAAGCCCTGATGCAATACGTTCTGATGTATAGCCTGGGCCAACGAGATCCAGAGGTGGGGCAAATCACGCTGGAGGAGTGGTCTCAGATCAGTGACCTATGCACCCTTCTGCACAGTTTTGAAATGGCGACGAAGATGTTTAGTGCTGACGATGCCATTATCAGCATGACTATTCCGGTGATTTACATGCTGGAGCACATGTTAAACAGAATTCGGAGTCAGGTGGTGGCACAAGAGGAGGTGGAGGAAGTAGAGGAGGAGGAGTTGTATGCAGAAGGGCTAACATCTGCAAGGTCCAGACGGTCGGCAGCACCAAGGTGGCACGCATGTGAGGGTGGGGGAGATGGATTTACCAGGAGGAAGTGGAGGACGAACTGATGGAAGACTCATCAGATGAGGGAGACCTTGATCACATTTCTGTTGTTCGAGGTTGGGGGGAGAGGGCAGAGGAAGGAAGCATGATTGCTACCTCGCCACCAACACAACAGGGACTTGGTGCTCCTGGATGCGCAAGACACATGAGTGCCTTCTTGCTGCACTACCTGCAACATGACCCTCGAATTGTGAGAATTAGAAATAATCCTGACTACTGGGTTGCCACACTGTTAGATCCCCGATACAAAAGTAAATTTGCAGAAATTATTCCTGCCATACAAAGAGATGCACGCATGCAGGAGTATCAGCAGAGTCTGTTGCAGAATCTTACATGTGCTTATCCCCAAAACACTAGTGGTGCACGTAGTGAATCTCACAGTTCCAACTTGCCAACCGTGGGACCATCGAGTGTTCAGCACTCAAAACGTAACAGAAACACAGTATCTGCTGGTAACATCAATTTTGCGGAATCATTTCACCACTTTTTTAGCCCATCCTTTGCAAGGCCACAGGAGACAAGAAGTCTGACACATAGTCAACGCCTAGAGACAGGAGTATCTCCAAGTAAACATTGAAGCCATGACTGTGTCACTGGACCCTTGCTCTTTTTGGGCTTCCAATCTCGATAAATGGCCGGAGCTCGCCACTTACTCCTTGGAGATCTTGTCATGCCCCGCAGCCAGCGTTCTGTCTGAACGTGTGTTCAGCACTGCTGGTGGTGTGCTGACAGATAAGCGCACGCGGCTCTCCACTGATAATGTAGACAGACTCACATTCATAAAGATGAACAAATCATGGATCCAAAATAACTTTTCTACCCCTGTGTCATCCTGGGGAGAGAAAAAGCTTGATGATTTGTTAAAATCACCTCACCAACCGTTTTAAGCTTTCAAATTACTAATCATGTTTATCTGTGTCTTGGCTGGAAAATAATTTGGGCCTTGTAGCAGTGTACAGTACTGATTCTATTAGGCCATCTATACTAAACGCCACCAGATTTAAAATTACTAATCATGTTTATCTGTATCTTGGCTGGAAAAAAATTTGGGCCTTGTAGCAGTTTGCAGTACTGATTCTATTAGGCCAGCTATACTAAACTCCACCAGATTTCAAATTAATAATAATTTTTAGCTGCATCTAGCCCGGAAAATAATTTTGGGGCTCCTAGATGCTCAAGACACATGAGTGCCTTCTTGCTGCACTACCTGCAACATGACCCTCAGATTGTCAGAATTCGAAATAATCCTGACCACTGGGTTGCCACACTCTTAGATCCCCCACACTCTTCGATCAACCTTTTCATTTTATTAAAGAACAGAAAAATGGTCATTTTTGAAATTATAAGCATTAGCAGGTTATTAGAAACTGAAACCAAACAGTTTTCAACTCAAAACTTTATTCTAGGTGATGTTACATTTGCACATAGGACCCCTTGTTCGAAAGGAGCTTCTGAACTCTCTCGTCCATTGAATTTGTCAGGTTTTTGATGGTTTCTGCTTCAATTGTTTTGCATGAGGACAGAATACCCTCCCAGAGCTGTTGCTTAGATGTGAACAGCCTCCCGCCATCATAGACACTCCTTTTGATGATGCTCCAGAGGTTCTCAATGGGGTTGAGGTCAGGGGAGCATGGGGGTCACACCATAAGTTTGTCCCCTTTCATGCCCATATCAGCCAGAGATGCAGATGCGTTATGTGCAGCATGAGACGGTGCATTATCATGCATGAAAATGATCTTGCTGCGGAATACACGGTTCTTCTTCTTGAACCAGGGCAGGAAGTGCTGTTTGAGAAACTCCACATACATTATGGAGTTCATCTTTACCCCTTCAGGGATCCTAAAGGGGCCGACAATCTCTCTCCCCATGATTCCAGCCCAAAACATTACTCCACCTCCTCCTTGTTGGCGCCGTAGCCGTGTTTGCATGGGATATCCATCAACCAGCCATCCTCCACTCCATCCATCTGGACCATCGAGCGTTGCACGGCACTCATCGGTGAACAAAACAGTTTTGAAGTCAGTCTTCATGTATTGTTTGGCCCACTGGAGCCTTTTCTGCTTGTGTACAGTGGATATAGGAGGTCGACAGGATGGCTTACGCACAGCTGCAAACCTCTGAAGGACCCTGCATCTTGTTGTTCGGAGGAGGTTGGAGGCACCAGCAGCTTCAAAAACTTGTCTGCTGCTATGACAAGGCTTTTTTGACGCTGCTCTTTTAACCTGACGTAATTGCCTGTAGGAAAGAGTCCTCAATTTTCCCTTATCAGCACGCACACATGTGTACTGTGAATCAGCTACATACTTCTTGATTGTGCGATGATCAGGATGAAGTGTCTTGGCAATGTTTATTGTAGTCATGCCTTGACCTAAACACTCCACAATTTGTTGCTTCTCAGCAGCCGACACATCCTTTTTCTTTCCCATTTTGGCAGACAATGTAGGCTGCTTAATAATGTGGGACAGCCTTCTTAAGTAGTCTTGCCTTTCATTGGACACACCTGCCAAACTAATTAGCACAGGTGTCTGCAATTGCTTACAGTGATATAAAGAGCCCTGACACACATCACCATCAATGAGTTTAACTGACAAACAAAAAAATTCTTACCTTATCACTCCTAAACACTTTTTGCATAATAATTTGGAACACAGTGTACATGTGCTTTTCCACAAAACACCAGTGGTTCACGTAGTGAATCTTACAGTTCTAACTTGCCAACCGTGGTCTGTATGGAGTTGTTCAATAAAGGGCCCAAAATTAAGATAACATAGATGGGAGAGGTCTCTATGAATAGGAATTCCTAAGTATTTGATACCCTGTGAGGGCCAGGCAAAGGGAAAGTTGGACTGGATGGAATCCTGTATGGATTTGGGGAGGGAGACATCGAGGGCCTCAGACTTCGCTGCATTGATTTTAAAATTTGACCATGTAACAAAGTGATCTATTTCAGCCATAACAGCAGGGATGGTTATATGTGATTGAGTGATATATACTAGGACTTCATCAGCAAATGCAGAGCACTTGTACTCGGTGCCTCCCACCTCAATCCACCTAATATTGGGGTTATGCGAATTGATGAGAGCAGGTGCTCCGTCACTAGGATGTATAAGAGAGGGGACAGAGGACATCCCTGCCTGGTCCCATTGGTGATTATGAAAGGTGATGAAAATGTTCCATTTATCTTCAGCCTAGGTGACGTATTGCGATACAGGGCCGTGATTTTGCCTTTAAAAGGGTCCCCTAGACCCCTACCCCAAGCTTTTTAAGAGAATAATATATGGCTTGCCAGGAGACTCTATGGAATGCTTTCTCAGCATCCAACGAGAGTATCTAATTACAAATTTTTAACTGCATCTAGCCCAGGAAATACTTTGTGCCTAGTAGCAGTGTCTGCTAGTCAGCAGATCATCCCAGCTGTTAAGCAAGCTACACCACCTGTAGTTTGGACACTTAATTTTTTCAAAGGAAATGGTTCGGGCCCCCGGGACACTCAGTGAAGAGCATCGGGGAGGCACCCCAAGGCACAGGGGCTGGGACTGGCGGTAGGACGCCTTGCGGTGGACCGCCAAGCTCGATCCTTATAAAAGCTTTTTAACTGCAGCAGCTTTAGTGGACGCTACTGGAGCTGGAATTACGCGGCTGCTGGCATGAGACTTGCCCTCCAATAGATCCTTGTAAAAGGATTTAAAGTGTACTCATTCAAATTAGAGAGACAATTTAAATTAAAAAGATTAGACCTGCCTCCACCGCAGGGGGGCTCGCTCGACCCACCAGCGGACAGGCACCAGTATTGGGAGAGGGGGGCTGGCCGTCAGGGTTCACCGCGGCTCTGGCACAAACCCGGAGACACGGAGGTCGCACGGGCAGGAACGGATTGGCCGTGTCGGCTTCGCACTTTTTTGGTTTTAGAAGGGCATGACATGCCTATATCTGTGTCTCTCCCTCCTTTTACTCCTCTACCTCTTTTCTTTTCGCATGACTATATGTACTTGTCAATTTTCCATGTGTTAGTTGTGTCTTCTGAGCAGCTTGTCAGGTTTTGGACACCTTTGAAGGTGTTTTCTATGTGTTTCTATGTGTTTTTGTTTGCTTGCCATTGGTTTTAACGGTGTTCGAAGGTGTTCGACGAACAGTTCGACGAACAGTTCGGCGAACAAACTTGTGTTCGACGAACCGAACTCGAACACTACGGGGTTGGCTCAACACTAGTTATAATATTGAATAAGTTGTCATTAGTATTGAGCGCAAGTGCTCGCTACTTGAGTTTGCATCGGGTACTCAGGTATGCACAATGTATCACGGGTGCTCGAGTGACATGCTCGTGTCCCCGCCCGCATGTTTCACGGTTATTAGACACCCAAAAAAAAAATGCGGGGATCGCTCGTGCATGACAGGCAATCCCCGCAAGGTTTTTTTTGGCCGCGAAGCATATGGGGCGGAGACTTGAGCATGTCACTCGAGCACACGCGATACTCAATGCATACCCAAGCACCCGATGCAAACTCAAGTAGCAAGCACTTGCGCTCAACACTAGTTGCCATATCGTCATTTTTTTTGGAGGGGGAGGGGGAATCCCAACCCTAGCCCTAGCCCAACCCTAACCCCAACCCCAACCCTAACCCTAGCCCAACCCTAGCCCAACCCTAACCCAACCCTAGCCCAACCCTAACCCCAACCCTAACTCCAAACCTAAATCCAACCCCAAACCTAACCCCAACCATAACCCTAACCCCAACCCTAGCCCAACCCTAACCCCAACCCTAACCCTAGCACAACCCTAGCCCAACCCTAACCCTAGCCCAACCCTAACCCCAACCCTAACCCTAGCACAACCTTAACCCTAACCCGAGAGTTTATTTTTTACGCTGTTCCTCATGCGGTATAAGTGATTAGACGACTTCATTCTTTGGGTCGATGCAATTACAGCGATGCCAGATTCATATTGGGTTTTTATGATTGACAGCTGTCACACACTAAAAGACGCATTTTTTTGTAAAATCTAGTTTTTGCATTGCCATATTTTGAGAGCTATAATTTTTCCATATTTTGGCCGACAGAGTCATGTGATGGCTTGTTTTTTGCGGGATGAGTTGACGTTTTTATTGGTGCCATATTCAGGCACGTGACATTTTTTGATCGCTTTCTATTCCGATTTTTGGGAGGCAGAAAAAACAAAAACCAGGAATTTTTTTTTTTTTTTTTTTATTATTATTCTGTTCCGCGTATGGTAAAATTGATAAGGTAGCTTTATTCTTCAGGTCAGTACATTTACAGCGGTACCACATTTATATCGTTTTTCTATGTTTTGGCGCTTTTACATAATAAAAGCAATTTTATACAAAAAATTATTTTTTTGCGTCGCTTTATTCTGAGAACTATAACTGTTTTATTTTTCGGCTAATGGAGCTGTATTGTGGCTTGTTTTTTGCGGGATGAGATGATGTTTTCAGCTTTACCATTTTTATTTATATTCGTCTTTTTGATCGTGTGTTATTCCATTTTTTGTTTGGTGGTATGATGATAAAGCATTGTTTTTTACTTCGTCTTTTATTTATTTTTTTTACCGTGTTCACTGAAGGGGTTAACTAGTGGGACAATTTTATAGGTCAAGTCATTCCGCACGCGGCGATACCAAATATGTGTACTTTTATTGTTTTTTTTTGTTTTTTTCATAATAATATTTATTGATGGGTACATTATATTTTTATTTTTCGTTGATTATTTTTTTTATTTTTTTTTATATATTTTTACAATTTTTTTTTAAAAAAAAAAAAATTTCACTTTCTGACAGGTTTTTTACTTTTATACTTTGTCCCACTATGGGACTTTCACTTTTTTGATTCTGATCGCCTGCATAGCACAGGAATGGAGCACCATCTCTGTGCTATGCAGGCTGTCAGCTCTACACAGGGAGAAGATAGTTTGGTCATGCACTGCGCATGACCAAAATATCTTACTGCTGTCTGCTGACCCGGATGTTGTCATGACGATATCGGGTCGTCATGGCAACATCCGGGAAGCCGCGGCAGACAGCGCTGGAGGCCTTAAGAGGAGGTATTGCGATCACCTCCCCTTGCCACCGCAATGCTGCGATCGACTTCGATCGCAGCATTGCGGGGGTTAATGTGCCGGGAGCTGTACGGGACCGCTCCCAGCACATAGCACCGGGTGTCAGCTGTGACAATCAGCTGACACCCGTCGGCGATCGCGCCTGCACAGCCTGTGTGCGGGTACAATCGCCATGACGGACTAATATGGGTCTGGCTCTTAAAGCCCAGGGCACAGAAACGTATTAGTACGTCTTGGGCTTTAAAGGGGTTAAGCACTGGGCTTATAAAGGGATTTCTCCATGGAAATTACTCTTCAAGTCCAGTGCTGAGCGCTACTCAGAGCAACAAATAGCAGTGCTAAAATGGCAGGGCTTTGCCAGGTGAGTATTGATTTTTTTTATTATCATTTTATGTTTTTTCCTGCTACTAGTTTTTTGTAACCCCTTCCCAACATATGACGTAAAGTTACTTAATTTGTCGGGTCCTTGGCTTTGATGTAGGCTTGCAAGCCAAATCTGCATCTTTCCATGCAGATTATGGCTAAATTACTCTACCAACCGTGGATGGCGTGGACCGCCAATCATGGCTGTTAACATGTTAAATGCCTCTGTCAATCCCTGACAGCAGCATTTAACATGTCATTCTACACGTCCATCGGCATGCTCGTGACATCATCGCGGGGCGCTGATGGGTTGTCAAGACTGCTGTGGGTCTGCTGAAGACCTCCATGCTTGTCATGGCAATTCTCTATGCAAGCGTTTAGCAGGCATTTATAGGAGACCGTGATTTTGCATTGCTATGTATAGTAAATGTGATCGAATGATCGCAGCTTCAAGTCCCCTAAGGGGGCTAACAAATACTGTAAAAAGTGCAAAAAAGTGTTTTTAAAAGTATGACAAAAATACAAAAAAGTTCAAATCACGCCCCATTAAAAATGAAATACAAAAAAATCTGCATATTTGGTGTTGCTGCGTTCTTAAAAGTCTACTCTATCAAAATATAAAATAGATTAATCCAATCAGTAAATGTGTAACAAGAAAAAAAATCAATATTGTAACATTTTTTTTGAGCTACTACAACATTGCAATGAAATGCAATAGTAGGCGATCAAAACATTATATGTACCTCAAAATGGCATCAGTAACTACATAATTTCCAAATTTATTTTTCAACACTTAAATAAAAAAATATATACATGGGCAAATTTTGGCCATGACCCTGACCACACCCCAATCCACGCCCATTTACCATTTATTTCTCTTCTGGCAGGAGGAGTTGTCAGAGGGGTGCTGGTAGTGAGGAAAATTCAGCAGACGCCTGAGACTGCAGGGTGCAGACCCAAATCCAGGACTGTCCGCTGTATTGGGGACAGTTGAGACTAGAGATGAGTGGATGGATTCCCGGGTCTCTGGTCCAGCATCCAGATCAGTGCTACCTGACGGCTGGAGGGAGGCCGCAAATCTCTTATCTTCCGGGGCAACGCGCCGTCATCTGTGCATCCTGCAGATGTACGCACCAAACTACACAAGAACAATCTTCTCCCCCTTATTTGATGCGTTTCTGGTGCAGATGTGAAGCTGCGTTTTTTAAGGTGCATTTTATAGTACAGAAAAGCTTTGATTTTGCATTTAATGAAGTATCTGTTTTTTTTTAGGCTCCACATAGAAGCATCTGAAGACGCTGCTGAACTCTGCGGTAGTGATGAGCGAGCGTGTATTGTTAACCCTTTCGGCAAGCACGCTCGGGTGCTCGCTGAGTATTTTCGACATGCTCGGCATGTATGTTAGTGTCGGCACGGCTGCATGTGTCACAGCTGTCTAACAGCCGCGACACATGCAGCTCAAACGTAGATGCCGAGCACGCCGAAAATACTCTGTAAGCACCCAAACATGCTTGCCGAAAGGGTTAACAATACACGCTTGCTCATCACTACTCTGCGATTTTGGAGCATTTCTCTCTATAGGCTTGATTGTTATTGTGTCGTGTGGTGCGAACACCTGCAGAAAAAAAGAAGCAGAAAGAACGCAGCATTTACACTACGTGTGAACACGGCCTCAGCCTTACAGTGTTATTAAATTTTTTATGGGTTTAATACAGAAAAAATATCAATTACGCCATTTTTTTTTACGTCATTTACCAATCCCCTTAAATAATCTGATCGCTTTTTTTCTGCAGGTCGTTACAATTACAGGAACACCAAATATGTTCATGTTATTTGCTGATTTGTGATGTTCATTATTTTTTACAAAACACATTAAAAATTACTATTTTTTCATTATCAAATGTTTTCTTTATTATTTTTTAGCAATTTTATAGACTGAAAAAATCTAATCTCTTATTCTGCTGTGTACAATGTATGTATAAAAATACATTCATTGTACACAGCAGTGTATTTCTATCAGCCTAATCAGATCCTGCAGTACAGATCAAGTAGACAGAATTCTTGCAATGCTATCAATGTAGCTTGTGGCTCTGTAGGTTAAGTGTCTCTGTCAATAATGTTTTAAAGGTTGTGGGTTCAAGACCAGGGACTCACAGAAAAAGAACACCTTTTTGTAATTGCTCATAAATTTACTACTTTTATTTATAGGACCAAAAAAATAATTTTCTTCTGCTCAGCATACAGGCACCATAAAAATACATTGTTATACACAATGTATTTCTATGGACTTGTATGAGCTGCTTCTGGATTCATTGCCTGCATTGTAGAGTCAAGTTAACTAAATCCTCCTATGTTTACCATTGAGAGCTGTAGCTCAGTGGTTAGAGATGCAGCCTCTGGACACTGAGTTCCTGGCTTGGGTCCTGGGCAGATGTGGTCACAGGAGAAATAACAGGTGAGCGTAATATAATTTAATTTATTCACTGCCCAGTGAGCAGCCCCACCCCCGCAAAGAGCCACGGAGCGACACCTCGAGCCCTGACATTGGGACAGTCCTGCAGAATACGGGAAGATTGGGAGCTATGATATACTGTGTATCATGGTATCATGTTAAGGCCGGGGTCACACTACCGTACAACACGGCCGAGTGCTATGCGATAAAACATCGGACTGCACTCGGATGTCATCCCAGTGCAGTCCGATATACGCAGAGCCATGGAGTAGATGGAGAAATTACTCCTCCACAGCTGTGCTCTGATCCTCTCAAGAGAGAGAATAGCAGCACAGTAGCCGATGCTCATTACAATATCTCATCCGATGCTCTCGCATCGAATACCATATGCTGGTGTGACGCCGGCCTAATGCATACTATCAGGTAATATATATGATCCTCTATGGATATCTGCTTAAAAATATTTGGTATGAATAATGGGTATGCTTGATTCATTTAGATCATTATATTAATTATACACGGATGTGAACCTATATTATGCAATACAGTATAAGCCTCTCTTGTATAATATAATTATATAATAAGTGGAATAATACAATTATAGGATGAATAAATCAGAAATCAGATGGATGGGTGAATGATCTTAAACTAGACCTGAATTCGGATGGTGTGTTGACATGATGGCAATAGTAAAAATAATCTCCAAACTATTGTTCAACCCCAATGGACTTAATTTAATTGATATATCCAAAACATGTCCCGATGGTTAAACCTATTGTCAGTATTGAAGATTGGATCTATGGGCATGACTGAAAAGCTAGAGAATATGCGATTCTTTCAAACCACTGAAAAAAAGTCACTTGAACACAAAATTGCAGGAAGGTGTATAAAGTGGCAAGTGGCATTTTGACCATGTGCTAGGTGTATATTTTCATAAAATATACAGGTATGGTGGTTTAATTTAAATTTTTCATTTTGTAATTTAGCTTTTGCTTGTACATATCTAAAGTGTGAAAATCGTCCTGGCTGCTAGCAGCGCAAAATGTCGAAAAAAACAACAACAAAAAAACTGTAAGTGAAAGGGTTAAATTCTGCTACTCACTTTCGCTACTACTGCATTTATCACGTTAAAGAGTAAAATATTAATAGTAAAATATAAATACATTCATATCCAGTGTTCATGCAATTTCTTCCAAAAACAGTGCCACATAGTTTCATAGTCATAGTTTTCAAGGTTGACTGTAGACATAAATCCATCGAGTTCAGCCTATAGTCTACCATGTTAATCCAGAGGAAGGCAAGAACCTCCATGAAGAAGATGATAATTTTCCCATATTAGGGGAAAAAATTCTTCCAGACTCCACTTAAGGCAATCAGACTAGTTCCCTGGATCAATGCCCCATCACAGAATTTAGTACCCATAACCTGTAATATTATATTTTTCAAGAAAGACATCCAGGCCCTCCTTATACTTTTTTAGTGAATTAACCATTACAACAACATGTGGCAGAGAGTTCCACAGTCTCACTGCTCTTACGGTAATAGTCTACAGGTTGTGTGTGGTATTGCTGTTCAATGGGGATAAACTGCAAATGCAAGATACAATCAATAACGGGTGTTATGTCCCATGATTGGGAATTCCATGGACAATAATGGACTTCTCACAGTTGCTATATATTACTGTTCATTGCATTGCTGTAAGGTTCACCTTCCTTAAGTTTGTCCCTCCTCTCTCCCTGTCTCCCTCTCATGTGACTGTAATGTAGCTAACCCCTCCCTTTTTTTTTCCCTGCATTTTCTCATTCCCCATGATATCCACCATTAGAAGCTCATGTGCTTTCAGCCTGTCTAAGGAAAAAGTTCTTTTTACCTGCTCCTGTATGCATTATAACAAGAATTCTTAAAGAAAGCAAAACCTTTTCTGAATTCTTCACAACGTGCCTGCTTGTAGCCAAGTTAAAGCTGTCTGCGACCATCGTTTCCATGTAAGTAAGGTGAAGAGACGGCATCTCAACATCGCCCTATATTACAGCACAGCCATGGGGACAGAATACTAAAAAGAACTTCAGCCACAGCCACAGCTTCTATAAATCTACAGAACATTTGATGCGCCCAGGAGATGGGGACGACTCGGCGCCCGGGCCTTGTTGTTGTTGCCTGACCTTGGGGGATGTCGCGGTGGTCGGCTCCCGGGCCCGTACCCTGGGGTCACTCTTAAAAAGAAAAGGGGGAAAGGTTACTGGGATAGGGAAATGTTCGTGACGCCACCTGTAGATTCTGGTGAGGATCACCAGCGCTGCGGCAGTCCTCTGAGGCCGGTGTTCAGGCAGCGTAGTTGGTGCAGCTCCCCACAGGTGGAGCGTGGCCTCAGGGCAGCGTAGGAAAAGGGATGCAGGACAGAGAGGACCCAGCCGGGTCAGGAGAAGAATAGGCACACTCACAGCAGTTCACTTCGGTACCTTTACTGGTAGTGTTTCAGGCACGATCCAGGGCACTGTAGGGTGAAGGGTGCATTTCAGGAATCTCCCCAGTGAGCAGGTGTGGGGCCTCCTGTTTCTTGCCTTTTCCTGGTAAGTTTATAACCTGCCTGGAGCTAGGCCTAACTTGGTCTCTGTCTGGCACCTGCTGACCTGGTGGTAGGGCCTTCTGTTGGAGATCACACTCCCTGGTCTCTTGGGCCTCTGTGATTCCAGACCCTGGGATAACGGTCAGCTTCTGGTGTTCCTGGGACATGTAGTTCGCCAGGGGTTCCGGTTGTTTCTGCTGGTCCTAGAGATCCTTGCAGACATGGACCCGGTGTCCGGTATATGGTCTTGGGGTGAGCGGGCTAAGCTCCTTTGCCCCCTATGTAGCTCGCTTACTCCATTCGCCTTCGGCCACGCTCGGGGCCCTCAATAGGCTTCACACTGACAGTAGGCCTCGCTACTCTTCACCGCTCTTATGGTGTCGGCACGCCTTGGGCTCACTAACCTGAGCTCTCTGAGTCTGAACTGTGCTCCACTGCAGGATAGCTTCTGCAGGAGTTCCTCTCAACAGGCTTCCTTCTACAGACTGGATTCTCACAGACTGCAACTAGCTCTGTCCCCTGAGGAAACTGTTCTCCAGACTGAACTGCCTAGCTCCACCTTCCCTTTATATAACCCTAACAGGCTCCCTCTGCTGGTCTGAGGTGGAAGGTGGAGGTGTGTGAATGCTATGAGGGCCTCTTCTGGAGGAATCCGTCCATGCACCCCTCTGAGATCTGTGGCACCAATGCGCAGCAGGGTGCCACATTCCCCCCTAGCAAAGCTCAGTACTCCCGGACTGAAGTACTTTTTTTTTAACAACAATAACAATAATTCTTCCCTTTATGGGAGGCATTTTGCTTTAACGTTGCATATCAAACCTTATAAATAATAAATAGATATATACAATACAATAAGCAACCTCAGAATTCAAGTCTCTTCCGGTGAGGTTCGCCGACAGGATGTCCATCTCACAGGGTAGAGTACTTGGTAGCTTGAGGGACCTGTCGAAAGCAAACCCTCCACGTAGGCCCTGGGGTGGCTGCAGGGCATGGCGATCCTGAGTTGGACCTCCGCTTGTGCCACACCAGCCAGGTTTTTCTTCTGAGGTCACCTAAAGGGGCACTCCAGGGAGTGCAATTATTTACAGCAACAATTTTTGGGCTGCACATAGTCCTCAGCCACAAAGTTCTTTATGTACCCTGCCGGGTAACTAAAGGCAACAAGGGAAAGTGTCCATTTCACTTAACTTGTGTTTTGCCTTATAATGGACAATCTAAGTAATTCATACATATACATGAAAATACACAATATAATACCCCAGGGGCAACTATTTACACTGTCAGAGTTTCCTTCTTTACTCTCTGTATCTGACAGGGGTCTGACCTCGTGTGCTACGTGTCGACCTACGTGGTACTGGGATGCGTGAGGCACTAGTATTTGCACTACCTCCCATTCTGTGTGTTGGAGGACTGCAGGGTTGCCTTAACCTCTCTACAGGACTGGCAAGTATACCATTGGCTGGGCCTTCTTGCTCTGCTCCAACCGGGGATCCTTCTTCCGGGGATTCTTCTTGAGCAGGCTCTTCTGAAGCACTTACAGGCTCTACTTGCTGTGGAGGGTCTTCTGGCTGTTGAAAGAAGTGGATCACAGGTATTATTATTGCTCCTCCTAGTTGAAGCCAATCTGCCGGGAAATCTCCTAAGTCAGTATGGAGTACTGCTTCTTTAGGCTCCTCCGGTACGGTGAGAGGCACTTCTTCTTGGGGCTTTAGCAGGTCTGGACACAACTTCAGATGTTCTCTAGATACCGTTGCAGTCGTTATTCCTCCGTCTTTGCTAATCAAACAGGTCTTCTTGTTATCAAATCTTGAATTTAACACAGTGTAGGGTTCTCTCTACCACTGGTCATCAAGTTTGTGGTTTCTCCTTTTCCTCTTTAACACCACTTCTCCTGGTGTGAAGGGTTCCGCGGGCGCACTTTTATTGTAGTGGGCTTCCTGCTTGTCCCTTACCCGAGTGAGACTGTCTTCGACACAGGCCTGTACTCTTCTGTACTGCTCCTGTCTGGTCGTGTCCCAGTCCTCAGTGGACATATCTGCTTCTGGTTCTACTACACCAAGCTCCAGGTCAATGGGCAACTTTCCGGGTCTGGCTCGCATGAGATATGCTGGAGTACAATTGGTGGAACTCACAGGTATGTGGTTGTATAGATCTACCAGGTCAGGTAGTAGGTCTGGCCACTGATTTCTCTCCTCTAGTGGTAAGGTCTTCAGCAGGTCAATGCCGATGTTATTCATCTTTTCACAGAGACTGTTGGTTTGGGGGTGGTACGGTGTAGTCCTGATCTTTTTACACCCGTACAGATGGCAGAACTTCTTGAACAATTCGGCCTCAAAGGCTGAGCCTTGATCTGTCAGCACCTGCTCGGGGTACCCATGGGGCCTGCAGAAATACGCCTGAAACGTCTTCACTGCTGTCTCTGCCGTCAGATCCTTGATGGGGGCGACCACCAGGAACCGGGAGTAGTGATCCACCATGGTCAGGGCATAGGAATATCCTGACCTGCTGGGTGACAGCTTGACATGAGCCAGGGCCACGATCTCCAAGGGACGAGTCGTCTTGATGGGTTGCAGGGGTGCCTTCTGGATACAGTAGTCTTTTCTTCTGAGGCTACAGGGTCCACAATTCCAGCACCACCTCTCAATGGAACTGCGCATTCCTACCCAATAAAACCAACACTTCAGCAGGGTTTCTAGCTTCTTCCAGCCAAAGTGCCCCGCCTGGTCGTGGTAGGCTTCCAACACCATCTGTATGGCTGTCTTGGGCACCACTATCTGCCATACCATCTCATGGGTTTTGGGGTTGACGTACCTCTGGCACAGCTTCTCTCTATAGATGAACAGCTGGCTCTTCTCAGTCCACAGCTGCTTGGCGAGACGCTTCCTTCTCCAGGGAGGAACCTTCCTGGGTTATCAGTTCTTTGATACGGCTGACAACCGGGTCACTGTCCTGGGTCTCCTTCCAGCTGTGGTGAGGCAGGGGGTTTAATGTCTTACCGCGATGCCTCCTGGAGGCTCATGGCTCGTGGACCATCCCATTCCGATGAAAGGCAGGTAGTTCAATCTCCTCCAGGTCATCCACTTCTTCTTCAGTGTCCGACTGGTGAGGCATCCTGGACAGGGCATCGGCGCAGGGCATCGGCGTTGACGTTCTTGCGGCCCGCCCGGTACTTAATAGTGAATTGGTAGTTTGACAGCCGAGCCATCCATCATTGTTCCATGGCTCCTAACTTGGCTGTTTCCAGATGAGTCAAGGGGTTATTATCAGTGAAGGCAGTGAACTTACTGGAGGCTAGGTAGTGCTTGAACCGCTCGGTGATGGCCCAGACCAGGGCCAGGAATTCCAACTTAAAGCTGCTATAGTTCTCCGGGTTCCTCTCGGTCGGGCGGAGCATAAGCGATCACCTTCTCTTTGCCATTCTGCTTCTGACTCAGTACAGCTCCTAATCCTTCATTGCTGGCATCAGTGTACAGCAGGAACGGTTGGCTGTAGTCAGGTTAGGCTAGGATCTCTTCGCCAGTCAGGATCTCCTTCATCACATTAAAGGATTCAGCTTGCTCCTTACCCCACTGGAACGGGGGATTTCTGCCTCTGTGGGACTGTCCTACCAGGAGGTCTTGCAGAGGCGCCGCTTTCTTGGTATAGTCCTTCACAAACCTCCGGTAATACCCGACTAGTCCCAGGAACTGACGTACCTCCTTGAGGCTCTTCGGCTCCGGACATTTCTGCATGGCAGTGACCTTCTCCCTGTCTGGTGCAACTCCTTCTGGACTAACTATGTGCCCCAGGTACTGAACCTTTCGCTTGAGCAGGTGGCACTTTGAGGGCTTCAGTTTCATCCCATACCGGGACAGCGACTCAAATACCTCCGCCAGGTGCTTCAAGTGGTCCTCATACGTTTTGGAGTACACTATCACGTCGTCCAGGTATACTAGTACAGTCTCGAAGTTGCGGTGTCCCAGGCAGCACTCCATAAATCTTTGGAACGCTCCGGGGGCGTTGCAGAGTCTAAACGGCATACTATTGAACTCGCAGAGTCCCATCGGGGTGGTGAAGGCCGTCTTCTCCCGATCCTCCTCAGCAACAGCTACTTGCCAGTACCCACTAGTGAGGTCAAGGGTGGAGAAGTAATTTGCAGACTTTAAGGCAGCCAGGGATTCCTCTATACCTGGTAAAGGGTATGCATCTTTATGTGTAATGCGATTTACTTGTCTGTAATCTACACATATTCTCATGCTTCCGTCCTTTTTCCTGACTAGAACTAGGGAAGCTGCCCAGGGACTACAACTATCCCTTACTACCCCTGCCTTCTTCATGTCGTGCAACATCTCCTTCGCCTTCTGGTAGTGTGCTGGTGGTATAGGCCTGTAACGTTCTTTGATGGGTGGATGGTCACCTGTGGGGATATGGTGTTGAACCCCCTTAATCCTCCCGAAGTCAAGTGGGTGCTTACTGAATACTTGCTCGTATTCCTGAACCACCCGGTGTACACCCTGCTTCTGATGGGCAGGAGTGGTGTCTGTCCCAACATGGAGCTGTTGACATCAATCCTCCACCTGGGTTGCCGGGTCATTATCCTCCACTTCGTCTGGTGAGGTTAAGGACTCCGCCGTGTGTATGGAGTTGTTATTTATTGTGTACAGTTTGGCAACAGTGGCGGAGCGTGGTAATCTAACCTCGTCCTCCCAATAGTTTAGTAGGCTTAAGGCCACCCTCCCATTGTGTACATCCACTACCCTCTGGCAGTCAAGAGTGTAGGCCTATGTTCCGAGCTAAGGGGCTCTACTACCGCCTGGTAGCTCCGTCCTTTGAGACCTATTGCTGCTCTACACCAAATCAGCTTTTCACTCATCGGGGGAATCACAATGGGTATCGGGTCTGTCACCCGTACGTTACCAATTTCACTGCCTGTTAGCTTTACCTGTTGCTGGTACATAAGGGCTCGGATCTCTTTCTGGAGCGCCCTTCTCTGCCCTTGTCTGGCAGTGTCAGCTATCTGTTGGAGCAAGAACAACACTTCTCCCAAACAGTTACTAACAATATTTGTGCCAAGTACCATATACAAGTCTGTATCATCAGGATTAGTCTCTTCTACAATTAGTCCCTGGTCCTTCAGTTCCACTCTTCCCACCTTTACTGCCATATCCTTAACCCCAACTAGGTTAAGGGGGAGGCCGTTTGAGGCATATACGGAAAGATTTGGATCTGATGGGTGAAGTTCATCTATGGACCAGAACCTCTTGTAGAGGACATCAGGCATGATGGTTACCTGAGATCCTGTGTCCAGCAGAGCGGGTGTCGCGATGCCGTCCAGGACGATGGACAGGAAAGGTCTTCCTGCCATGAACCTGCGGTACCAGTTTGATGGGCCTGAGGGGTCTACTCCTGGGTGTCGGCCCTCGGCCCCAGGGTTTTCTCATTTAAAGGACAGCTCTGGACGGCGTGACCTGTCTTGTGGCAGCGGTGGCAGACAAGGTCCCTCGGCGGGCTGCGTTGGTCGCTGGTCCTCCCAGGGGGTGGCGTTGTCCTCCTCCTCCTTCTCATCCAGGGAACATCCTCAGGGCTGTCGGCTAGCAGGATCCTTCCTTCTGCCTTGGGCTCCGTCCTCAGCTGCAGGGCACTCAGTACAGTGGTCAGGGTTTTGCTCAACTGACGCACTTCCGAGCGCAGGCTGTCCAGCTCACTAGGGGACGTTGCTTGCACCTTGGCTTCAACAACCAGCGGGGAAAAGGTGGATGCTGCAGGCACTGGGGTGGCCCCACCCTGGTAACATTGGATAGCAGTTGTTTCCAGGGGCTGCAGCCCTTTTATAGCCATGTCCTTAAGGTTGTCAAAGGTGGCATCTGGATGATCCAGGGACCACCAACGCACAGTCCTGCTCTCCTCTTGAGACCTCAGTCCCCAGATAAACTGTTCCTTCAGCACTCTATTTTCATCATTGATGCTGGTTGGATTGACCTGTTTCAGAGCTCGCAGGGCCCCTTGTAAACACCAGGCATAGTCCCGAACACTGTCCTCCGGTTGCGGAGAGCAGTTGTAGAACCTCATCCGGAGGTCTGTCTCAGTACGATTCTCAAAGACAGTCTGTAACTTTTTAAAGATTGCGGACACTGACTCCTGGTCTGCGGCCGACCAGGTTTCCACTTCTCGCTCCGCTGCTCCAGTCAATTGTCCCAATACAACAGCGGCTCTTTGCTTGCCTGTCATAGAGTACATGTCCAGTATACCGCATATTTTCCTTTTGAACCCAGACAGGGTATCTGATTTGCCGCTGTACTGGGGGAGCCACTTCGCTCCCGGGATGTACAGTAGGGCCATGGGTATGACCGGGGTTACAAGCCCTGCTGGTGGAGCGGCTGCTCTGGCCTCCTCAGCGCCGAGCGCGGGTTGATCATCAGGGTGGTTAACCGATACTCCGGCGTTGTGCTGTTCCTCGGACATTCTGGCGCCCCCCTAGCGAACCGTGGCCTACCTTCTTTTCTTTTCTTCCGGTAGGCCGCAGCTCCGCAGGTGACGGTCTTCCTTCAGGACCTTGCGTCCTACGTCAGAGCGCTCAACGGGGCTCCGTCCAGGACCTGGCGCTTCCTGGTTTGACGTCGAGGCGTGGGGCGTGTCCGAGGCTTAGCGCGCTTCAGCAGTTTCCCGCGGTTACGCCCTTCTTCCCGCTCGGCGGCACAACAATGGCGGCAATCTTTGCCATAGTTAAATACACAGTTTTTGATTAAAGGCGCACAGTACCCGGTGGTAACGGGCACAACACTCCATTGTTGCAGCGGGCACGGGATCCTGTTTGTGACGCCAGGAAGAGATGACGCGCCGAGGGGATGGGGACGACTCGGCGCCCAGGCCTTGTTGTTGTTGCCTGACCTTGGGGGATGTCGCGGTGGTCGGCTCCCGGGCCCATACCCTGGGGTCACTCTTAAAAAGAAAAGGGGGAAAGGTTACTGGGATAGGGAAATATTCATGACGCCACCTGTAGATTCTGGTGAGGATCACCAGCACTGCGGCAGTCCTCTGAGGTCGGTGTTCAGGCAGCGTAGTTGGTGCAGCTCCCCACAGGTGGAGCGGGGCCTCAGGGCAGAGTAGGAAAAGGGATGCAGGACAGAGAGGACCCAGCCGGGTCAGGAGAAGAATAGGCACACTCACAACAGTTCACTTCGGTACCTTTACTGGGGTGTTTCAGGCACGATCCAGGGCACTGTAGGGTGAAGGGTGCATTTCAGGACTCCCCCCAGTGAGCAGGTGTGGGGCCTCCTGTTTCTTGCCTTTTCCTGGTAAGTTTATGACCTGCCAGGAGCTAGGCCTAACTTGGTCTCTGTCTGGCACCTGCTGACCTGGTGGTAGGGCCTTCTGTTGGAGATCACACTCCCTGGTCTCTTGGGCCTCTGTGATTCCTGACCCTAGGATAACGGTCAGCTTCTGGTGTTCCTGGGACATGTAGTTCGCCAGGGGTTCCAGTTGTTTCTGCTGGTCCTAGAGATCCTTGCAGACACGGACCCGGTGTCCGGTATATGGTCTTTGGGGTGAGCTGGCTAAGCTCCTCTGCCCCCTATGTAGCTCGCTTACTCCATTCGCCTTCGGCCACGCTCGGGGCCCTCACTAGGCTTCACACTGGCAGTAGGCCTCGCTACTCTTCACCGCTCTTATGACGTCGGCACGCCTTGGGCTCACTAGCCTGAGCTCTGAGTCTGAACTGTGCTCCACTGCAGGATAGCTTCTGCAGGAGCTCCTCTCAACAGGCTTCCTTCTACAGACTGGATTCTCACAGACTGCAACTAGCTCTGTCCCCTGAGGAAACTGTTCTCCAGACTGAACTGCCTAGCTCCACCTTCCCTTTATATATCCCTAACGGGCTCCCCCTGCTGGTCTGAGGTGGAAGGTGGAGGTGTGTGAATGCTATGAGGGCCTCTTCTGGAGGAATCCGTCCATGCACCCCTCTGAGATCTGTGGCACCAATGCGCAGCAGGGTGCCATACATTCAGCAGAGCATCTGCTCTCAGCATATAGGAGACCATACAGTGTTCCTTTTCCCTGTGAATTAAGGTGGCTGAGGGAATGACTACCTGGTCGCTGCCAGGCCCATTGCTAGAGGAAGAATGCATAGAACTTGATCCACTGTCTAGTGAGAAGGCTAAACGTCCCACAAAGCCTACATGGAAGGTTAGAGAGAACCTTGAAACCAGTAAACATGAACTTTACTGTGTTATAGCAGACTTATGGAAAAAACTGCTGAGTCACATGGACAGCCTGTCTAAGGCTGCTTCTCTTAAACTACCACCAGAGGGAGCCCTTGCACAAGTGTGTTCAGATTATCAACTGTATGTAGAAACAACAGATGAATATGTCACCGTTTTACAAAAACTTAACCCTTCTGTTTCCAGTAAAGAGCAGCAAGCCTTCCAGCAACTTAACTCTGAGAGAGAATGCTTGGTGCGTGATATTAAAGCCAAGACAGAGTCAAGAATTGCACTAATGGCCGAGATGTCATCTTGTATTTCTGGCCAGGCAGTCCAAGCGATCATCTAAGTCACGCTCTACAAAATCCTCAACCCTCAGCGAACAGCTTATAAGAGCATGTGCTGAAGCCGAGGCTACTAAGGTACAAGCTGCTTTTGCACAAAAGAAAACAGAGATGTTAGCCAACACAGCACGCCAAAAGCAGAAATGGAAGCTAACGCAGCACGCCAGAAGGCAGAAATGGAAGCCAGCGCAGCAAGCAAAAAGGCAGAAATAGAGGCCTTAGAGAAGTGATGTGAACACGCCACAGCCATGGCAAGGTTAAAGGTCCTGGAACAAGCTATCAGTGGGAGCCAGAGAGACAGCATCAGTTTAAGTGATTTTGATACTGAAGACCCTCTTAAACATACTAGAGACTATATAAAAAGCCAAAGTAGTGCTCCCCCGGCTCCAGCAGTCCTTCCTGACAGCACCAACATTCCTCTAAGGCATCAAAGCACAGAGCGTTTATCAGCATCCTGCATTCAAGGTTAGCACAACACTCTGACAACCCAGCATCCTGAAGCTCCTTTGTGCACCAGCATGTACCAGACCCCTGCACCTCACCAAACAGAAGCACAGGTGCAGACCAATATGCAGGCAAGTCACCACTAGAGATGAGCGTTGTTCTACTCGAACTGTTCGCCAATCTCAAATTCGAGCTCTTTTGGGCGGTGTTCGAGCCGTTCGGCGAACACGAACGATTTGAGAAAAATTCGGCTGTTCGAGGTTATGTTCGATAACTGTTCGTGCACCAAAATCATAACTGGATTTTTTCTCAGTAATGATGAAAATTAATGTTAATACGCAGTTTGAGTGTACAGCGGGGTGGGGGGAGGGGCAGGGGATGGATCTCTGCAGGAATAATGAAGATCTCCATTTTTTTTTCTCTTTCCCGCATTTACAGTGGGGAGGTGCAATCTGTCAGCCTATCAGCAGCGCACACATGGAGCGAAGTGCTTTTTTCACACAAGCAAGGGCATGTGTCATTGGCAGTGTATGTCACATGTCCTTGCCCTATAAGACCAAGCCATTTTCCCCGTCGCCACCATTTTCTCACTGCTGCAGCTGCGTGTTAGACGGCACCGCTGTTGCTGTGTGCGCTATACCTTGTTAATTTCAAGCCAATTTTCGCACAAATCTACAGATAGCTTGGGAGTAGGGAATAGTTGTGATTGCAGTCCTTTTAAGGACTAGGTTACAGCATTTCCTACGACTTTTATCAGGCAGGTCTGTGCTCTTAAATAGATAGATTGTGGGAGTAAAGACTAATTGTAATTGCAGTCCTTTTCAGGACTAGGTTACATCATTTCCTATCAGTTTTTGCCAGGCAGGTCTGTGCCAGTGCTGTGCAAGTTTTTTCACAGCATTTGGCTGAATCTAGCAAAGCTAATCCTTTTTGGCCTATTGCAGAGTGTGTTAGTCAGTGGAGTAGCCTATCTGTGTTGCAAGATATACCACCTGTGTATAGAATACCAATTTTTTTACTGCACCTAGTGAAGTAAAATTTTTTGGGCATAGCATCATTCTATTAGTCCATCTATACTGACCTCCATCAGGTTGCAAATTGAATATAATTTTTTTCTGCATCTAGCTCTGAAAAAATATTTGGGCTTCTAGCAGTGTGTGGGACTTGTTCTATTAGTCCATCTATACTGACCTCCATCAGGTTGCAAACTGAATATAATTTTTTTCTGCATCTAGCTCTGAAAAAATATTTGGCCTTCTAGCAGTGTGTGGGACTTTCTCTATTAGTCCATCTATACTGACCTCCATCAGGTTGCAAACTGAATATATTTTTTTTCTGCATCTACCTCTGAAAAAATATTGGGCTTCTAGCTGTGTGTGGGACTTGTTCTATTAATCCATCTATACAGACCTCCATCAGGTTGCAAACTGAATATAATTTTTTTCTGCATCTACCTCTGAAAAATATTTGGGCTTCTAGCTGTGTGTGGGACTTGTTCTATTAGTCCATCTATACTGACCTCCATCAGGTTGCAAACTGAAAATAATTTTTATCTGCATCCAGCTCTGAAAAAATATTTGGCCTTCTAGCAGTGTGTGGGACTTTCTCTATTAGTCCATCTATACTGACCTCCATCAGGTTGCAAATTAAAAATAATTTTTATCTGCATCCAGCTCTGAAAAAATATTTGGCCTTCTAGCAGTGTGTGGGACTTTCTCTATTAGTCCATCTATACTGACCTCCATCAGGTTGCAAATTAAAAATAATTTTTTGTCTGCATCTAGCTCTGAAAAAATATTTGGCCTTCTAGCAGTGTGTGGGACTTTCTCTATTAGTCCATCTATACTGACCTCCATCAGGTTGCAAACTGAATATATTTTTTTTCTGCATCTACCTCTGAAAAAATATTGGGCTTCTAGCTGTGTGTGGGACTTGTTCTATTAATCCATCTATACAGACCTCCATCAGGTTGCAAACTGAATATAATTTTTTTCTGCATCTACCTCTGAAAAAATATTTGGGCTTCTAGCTGTGTGTGGGACTTGTTCTATTAGTCCATCTATACTGACCTCCATCAGGTTGCAAACTGAAAATAATTTTTATCTGCATCCAGCTCTGAAAAAATATTTGGCCTTCTAGCAGTGTGTGGGACTTTCTCTATTAGTCCATCTATACTGACCTCCATCAGGTTGCAAATTAAAAATAATTTTTATCTGCATCCAGCTCTGAAAAAATATTTGGCCTTCTAGCAGTGTGTGGGACTTTCTCTATTAGTCCATCTATACTGACCTCCATCAGGTTGCAAATTAAAAATAATTTTTTGTCTGCATCTAGCTCTGAAAAAATATTTGGCCTTCTAGCAGTGTGTGGGGCTTTCTCTATTAGTCCATCTATACTGACCTCCATCAGGTTGCAAACTGAATATATATTTTTTCTGCATCTACCTCTGAAAAAATATTGGGCTTCTAGCTGTGTGTGGGACTTGTTCTATGAATCCATCTATACAGACCTCCATCAGGTTGCAAACTGAATATAATTTTTTTCTGCATCTACCTCTGAAAAAATATTTGGGCTTCTAGCTGTGTGTGGGACTTGTTCTATTAGTCCATCTATACTGACCTCCATCAGGTTGCAAACTGAAAATAATTTTGTGTCTGCATCTAGCTCTGAAAAAATATTTGGCCTTCTAGCAGTGTGTGGGACTTTCTCTATTAGTCCATCTATACTGACCTCCATCAGGTTGCAAATTAAAAATAATTTTTATCTGCATCCAGCTCTGAAAAAATATTTGGCCTTCTAGCAGTGTGTGGGACTTTCTCTATTAGTCCATCTATACTGACCTCCATCAGGTTGCAAATTAAAAATAATTTTTATCTGCATCCAGCTCTGAAAAAATATTTGGCCTTCTAGCAGTGTGTGGGACTTTCTCTATTAGTCCATCTATACTGACCTCCATCAGGTTGCAAACTGAATGTATTTTTTTTCTGCATCTACCTCTGAAAAAATATTTGGGCTTCTAGGTGTGTGTGGGACTTTCTCTATTAGTCCATCTATACTGACCTCCATCAGGTTGCAAATTGAATATAATTTTTTTCTGCATCTAACCCAGCCAATAGTTTTGGCCTAATACCACAGTTTGGCCACTCAGCTCTGCTCGGTTCCCATCCATTGTTTTTTTGTGCAAACAACTCCAGAGTTGTGAATTAGTTAATCACCAAAATGAGTGGAAAAAGGCCTGCTGCTGGTGGAAAGGGGAATAGGCGTGTTGGGAAGGGGAAAAAAGGTTGTGTCCGTGGGGTAGGTGTTAAAGCAACAGTAACATCTGCAGAAGAAAGACCATCTTCCAGCCAAACTAAAATGTCTACTTCTTTTAGCGGACAATGTGATAAGATCCCTTTCTTACGGCCACGCCAATCGCTACAAATTCCAGATGAGGCACAAAAACAGCAGGTGCTTCAACGGATATCAAGTGCTCCTTTAAGTGGGCTCTCCTCCACATCAACTTCAACATCACAAATACTCCAGTCCTCAAAGGTGTCACCCCAATCGCACTTGCTTCCTCACAGCTCCCAAATCTCCAGCTGCCCGTCTGAGTATGAGGTAGAACAGATGGTTGAGTCTGCAGAGCTGTTTACTCATACTATAGCCTGGGAATCAGAGGTCGACTCCAGCGCTTCTGTGAATCCAGACGAGGAAATGATCTGCACTGATGCCCAGAATCTTTATGAATCTGATCCAGGATCAGACGCAGAAGGTTCTGACCATAATGTAGACCCTCATTCCCAAACTGTAACTCCTGTTGGTGGAGACAATGAGGAAGACGATGATGAGACTCAAATACCTGATTGGAGCGACAACTTTAGTTTTTTGTCAGGGCAGGAACAGGTTGGCTCTGAGGACGACGGGTGTGATAACGCACAGGGTGATGATGATGAGGTTGGAAATCCCACTTACTGTCAACCCACAGTCAGCCAAGAGATGAGGTCAGCAGAGGAGGTGGAGGAAGATGCTAGTGACGACGAGGTCAGGTTGCGCCTTCCTGGACAGAGACGTAGTACTGGAAGCACGTCAACAACTGCATCCTCAAACACAACTCTGCCTCTCACAACAAGTCGTGGTGGCTCTTCAGGTCGCATGGGTGCTAAGCCTTGCATAGCCTGGGCATTTTTTCAGATCGATAAAGATGACCCAACTCGTGTTATCTGTAACATATGTCAGCAAAAGCTAAGTAGAGGCCAAAAAATCCATAGTTTGAGTACTTCATGCATGAACCGGCACAAGGACATGAAGCATAAGTTGCAGTGGGAAGCTCAGTGTGCTACAATGCGGCCTAGCCGGCCGGGCCTACCACCGTCTGCCATATCTTGTGCATCCGCGGCCTCTTCATCCTCTGTGACTGGGGGGACAGCAGTCACACCTGTTTTGGGGCGCAGACCTGCCACCTCCTTACCCGCAACAGCCAGCGTGATTGGCAGGTCATCATTTTCTTTGGAGGTGGTAACACCAGCTGGTGTTGAGCGCTGTCCGACATCGATAGCACCACCTTTGGATCAAGGCAACCTAACATGTCCGCCTGCATCTTCCTCACAGACCGGCAGTTTGCCGGGGACACCCTTATCAACCCCGTCTAAGCACAATAGCCAGCCCTCGGTCCCTCAGATGTGGACAAGTAAAAGACCATTTCCTCCTAGCCATGAGAAAGCTAAGAGGTTGAATTTCACCATCTGCAAGCTCTTGGCTACAGAAATGCTGCCTTTCCGCCTGGTGGACACAGAGGATTTTCGAGACCTTATGTCCATCGCAGTGCCCCAGTACCAGATGCCCAGTCGGCACTACTTCTCAAAGAAAGGTGTGCCTGCGCTCCACCAGCATGTCGCACACAACATCACCGCTTCTTTGAGAAACTCTGTGTGTGACAGGGTGCATTTCACCACAGACACTTGGACGAGTAGGCATGGACAGGGGCGTTACATGTCGCTGACTGGGCACTGGGGAACTATGGTGACAGCAGGACAAGGGGCTGCTGTCCAAGTCTTGCCGTCCCCACGAGTTGTGCGTCAATCCTCTTTATGTCAAAGTTCCTCCACTGCTTCTGCCTCCTCAACCTCCTCTCGGTCTTCCACCTGCACCCAAAGCCTGTCTGGTCATGCCACAAGCTTTCTAACTGCGCAGAAGGGATCCTGCACACCTCCTTACTATGCTGGCAGTAGGGCTCAACGTCATCAGGCGGTTTTTACTTTGAAATGTCTGGGAAATGTGAGTCACACAGCTGAGGAGTTGTGCTCAGCTCTGGAGAACCAATTTCATGAATGGTTGTCTCCACTGGACCTGAAACCAGGGAAGGCCATGTGCGACAATGCTGCAAACCTGGGTGCGGCCCTTCGCCGGGGCAATGTCACACACGTGCCTTGTATGGCTCACGTGTTGAACCTGGTTGTCCAGCAATTTTTAGCCCACTATCCCAGACTAGATGGCCTTCTTCAGAGGGCACGGTCGCTGTGTGCTCACTTCCGCCGTTCGCATCCCGCAGCTCAGTGTCTTACATCTCTACAAAAGTCGTTGGGCCTGCCACTTCACCGGCTAAAATGCGATGTGCCTACCCGGTGGAATTCAACTCTGCACATGTTGCAGCGACTGTGGCAGCACCGACAAGCCCTGGTGCAATACGTTCTGACGTATAGCCTGGGCCAACGAGATCCGGAGGTGGGGCAAATCACGCTGGAGGAGTGGTCTCAGATCAGGGACCTATGCACCCTTCTGCACAGTTTTGAAATGGCGACGAAGATGTTTAGTGCTGACGATGCCATTATCAGCATGACTATTCCGGTGATTTACATGCTGGAGCACATGTTAAACAGAATTCGGAGTCAGGTGGTGGCACAAGAGGAGGTGGAGGAAGTAGAGGAGGAGGAGTTGTATGCGGAAGGGCTAACATCTGCAAGGTCCAGATGGTCGGCAGCACCAAGGCGGCAGGCATGTGATGGTGGGGGAGATGGTTTTACCAGGGCGCATGGTAGCAGCCAAACTAGTGAGGAAGGTGCAGGAGCCCAGGAAGAAGTGGAGGACGAACTGATGGAAGACTCATCAGATGAGGGAGACCTTGATCACATTTCTGTTGTGCGAGGTTGGGGGGAGAGGACAGAGGAAGGAAGCATGATTGTTACCTCGCCACCAACACAACAGGGACTTGGTGCTCCTGGATGCGCAACACACATGAGTGCCTTCTTGCTGCACTACCTGCAACATGACCCTCGAATTGTGAGAATTAGAAATAATTCTGACTACTGGGTTGCCACACTGTTAGATCCCCGGTACAAAAGTAAATTTGCAGAAATTATTCCTGCCATAGAAAGGGATGCACGCATGCAGGAGTATCAGCAGAGACTGTTGCAGAATCTTACATGTGCTTTTCCACAAAACACCAGTGGTGCACGTAGTGAATCTCACAGTTCCAACTTGCCAACCGTGGGACCGTCAAGTGTTCAGCACTCAAACCGTAACAGAACCACAGTATCTGCTGGTAACATCAATTTTGCGGAATCATTTCACCACTTTTTTAGCCCATCCTTTGCAAGGCCACAGGAGACAAGAAGTCTGACACATAGTCAACGCCTAGAGACGATGGTACAGTAGTATCTCCAAGTAAACATTGAAGCCATGACTGTGTCACTGGACCATTGCTCTTTTTGGGCTTCCAATCTGGATAAATGGCCGGAGCTAGCCACTTACGCCTTGGAGATCTTGTCATGCCCCGCAGCCAGCGTTCTGTCTGAACGTGTGTTCAGCGCTGCTGGTGGTGTGCTGACAGATAAGCGCACGCGGCTCTCCACTGATAATGTAGACAGACTCACGTTCATAAAGATGAACAAATCATGGATCCGAAACGACTTTTCTACCCCTGTGTCATCCTGGGGAGAGTAAAAGCTTGATGATTGGTTAAAATCACCCTACCAACCGTTTTAAGCTTTCAAATTACTAATCATGTTTATCTGTATCTTGACTGGAAAATAATTTGGGCTTTGTAGCAGTGTGCAGCACTGATCCTATTAGCCCATCTATACTAAGCTCCACCAGATTTAAAATTAATAATAATTTTTAGCTGCATCTAGCCCGGAAAATAATTTTGGGGCTCCGAGATGCGCAAGACACATAAGTGCCTTCTTGCTGCACTACCTGCAACATGACCCTCATATTGTCAGAATTCGAAGTAATCATGACTACTGGGTTGCCACACTCTTAGATCCCCCAAACTTTTCGATCAACCTTTTCATTTTAATAAAGACCAAAAAAATGGTCATTTTTGAAATTATAAGCATTAGCAGGTTATTAGAAACTAAAATCAAACAGTTTTCAACTCAAAACTTTATTCTAGGTGATGTTACATTTTCACATAGGACCCCTTGTTCGAAAGGAGCTTCTGAACTCTCTCGTCCATTGAATTTGTCAGGTTTTGGATGGTTTCTGCTTCAATTGTTTTGCATGAGGACAGAATACCCTCCCAGAGCTGTTGCTTAGATGTGAACTGCCTCCCGCCATCATAGACACTCCTTTTGATGATGCTCCAGAGGTTCTGAATGGGGTAGAGGTCAGGGGAGCATGGGGGTCACACCATAAGTTTGTCCCCTTTTATGCCCATATCAGCCAGAGATGCAGATGTTTTATGTGCAGCATGAGATGGTGCATTATCATGCAAAAAAATGATCTTGCTGTGAAATACATGGTTCTTCTTCTTGAACCATGGCAGGAAGTGCTGTTTGAGAAAATCCACATACATTATGGAGTTCATCTTTAGCGCCTTCAGGGATCCTAAAGGGGCCGACAATCTCTCTCCCCATGATTCCAGCCCAAAACATTACTCCACCTCCTCCTTGTTGGCGCTGTAGCCGTGTTTGCGTGGGGTGTCCATCAACCAGCCATCCTCCACTCCATCCATCTGGACCATCAAGCGCTGCACGGCACTCGTCCGTGAACAAAACAGTTTTGAAATCAGTCTTCATGTAATGTTTGGCCCACTGGAGCCGTTTCTGCTTGTGTGAAGTGGATAGAGGAGGTCGACAGGATGGCATATGCACAGCTGCAAACCTCTGAAGGACCCTGCATCTTGTTGTTCGGGGGACGTTGGAGGCACCAGCAGCTTCAAAAACTTGTCTGCTGCTATGACAAGGCTTTTTTGCCGCTACTCTTTTAACCTGACGTAATTGCCTGTAGGAAAGAGTCCTCAATTTGCCCTTATCAGCACGCACACGTGTGTACTGTGAATCAGCTACATACTTCTTGATTGCCAAGACACTGCATCCTGATCATCGCACAATGTTGATTGTAGTCATGCCTTGACCTAAACACTCCACAATTTGTTGCTTCTCAGCAGCCGACACATCCTTTTTCTTTCCCATTTTGGCAGAAAATGTAGGCTGCTTAATAATGTGAGACAGCCTTCTTAAGTAGTCTTGCCTTTCATTGGACACACCTGCCAAACTAATTAGCACAGGTGTCTGCAATTGCTTACAGTGATATAAAGAGCCCTGACACACATCACCATCAATGAGTTTAACTGACAAACAAACAAATTCTTCCCTTATCACTCCTAAACACTTTTTGCATAATAATTTGGAACACAGTGTACATGTGCTTTTCCACAAAACACCAGTGGTTCACGTAGTGAATCTTACAGTTCTAACTTGCCAACCGTGGTCTGTATGGAGTTGTTCAATAAAGGGCCCAAAATTAAGATAACATAGATGGGAGAGGTCTCTATGAATAGGAATTCCTAAGTATTTGATACCCTGTGAGGGCCAGGCAAAGGGAAAGTTGGACTGGATGGAATCCTATATGGATTTGGGGAGGGAGACATCGAGGGCCTCAGACTTCGCTGCATTGATTT
Source organism: Phyllobates terribilis (assembly GCF_046119375.1). Taxonomy (NCBI): domain Eukaryota; kingdom Metazoa; phylum Chordata; class Amphibia; order Anura; family Dendrobatidae; genus Phyllobates; species Phyllobates terribilis. The sequence continues at coordinate 842,922,790 of NW_027362761.1, forward strand.
TAAAATTTGACCATGTAACAAAGTGATCTATTTCAGCCATAACAGCATGGATGGATATATGTGATTGAGTGATATATACTAGTACATCATCAGCAAATAGAGAGCACTTGTACTCGGTGCCTCCCACCTCAATCCACCTAATATTGGGGTTATGGCGAATTGATGAGAGCAGGTGCTCCGTCACTAGGATGTATAAGAGAGGGGACAGAGGACATCCCTGCCTTGTCCCATTGGTGATTGTGAAAGGTGATGAAAATGTTCTGATGCACCCCCTGGGCCTTGGGACACCCGGAGCTGGACCCTTTTTGGTGGATGCTGGTGGTTGTAGTCTTCGTGGCGGCGACCCGGTTCCGTGGCTCAGGGTGGTCAAACCAGTGGCGGAACTATTTATGTGGTTTTGATGTTTAAATGTCCGACTACGCCACCCGTGGATTGCGGTCAGAGTGAACCGCCGCTGCAGGGCAGACCGCTGAGGCTGGTATTGTGGGTGCAGCAGAGCGTAGCATAACTCCCCACGGGAGGAGTATAGCCTCAGGGCAGTGTATGCGGAGGATGGGGGTGATGGTGCAGGGCAGCAGCAGTAACGACACGGAGTCAGTGATGCAGTCCAGGGCCTTTACTCACAGTTCTTATTATCCAGACCACGTCTGCAGGTAACGGCTGCCCACGTCGTACTGTGCTCACCAGGTGAGGGGCTCAGACAACTCCCAGATAACTTTGGAGCGCTTCACACGACCCCCTTTGTGTGTCCTTTGTCTGGCCTTTCTTACCAACCCTTCTGTCCGGCTGCCTCGGGCCTCCTCTTGGTAAACTTGGCGCCAGTTTCCCTGACCCTATGTGCTGCCCTCCTAGCGGGTGTAGCGAGGGGCTGCGCCACATAAAATGTCACAGCCTCCGGTTTCTAGCTGAGGGTTGTTTCCTGCCTCCACTAGTTTCGGGGACTGGTCTCCCCCTTTGGCCTGACCCCTCCATGCAGGTGGATTCGGGCGTGCGGTGGCGACTCGCCCGTCCGCACCCCTGGGATCCCTTCGTTCCTCGTTCCTGGAGCCTTCTCCGCTCCTCTTCCTTCCTTCTCCCTCTTCCAGGCCTGGGCCTCTGTTACTAGGCCCGCCTCCGGAGCAGAGCTCATGCAGAGCCCCTGCTCCTTGCCACTTCTGCTCAGACTTCTCTGCACTGAACTAAGATGGTGCCCACCTTTTATACTCCCTTCTCAATGCACCCAGGAACTGCTTCCTCCCTGCTCCTGCACTACAGGGTTCCCCTTCCTCAGTGTTCCCTCCCCCCACTCCAGCCAGGGACAGGGACTGTCGTGCCCATCTCAGGGGCATATTGGTCGCCCTGCCCCACGGCAATGTGGTGTAATGCATGCAGGTGTCGGGTCCTGATCCACACTCCATCCTTACCTGAGAGTGAGATATCACACCTCTGGGTGAGGTGCAATACCTCTGTAGCAACCGAGCCCTCAGGGTGCTACAGTTCCATTTATCTTCAGCCTAGGTGACGTATTGCGATACAGGGCTGTGATTTTGGCTATAAAAGGGTCCCCTAGACCCCTACCCCAAGGTTTTTAAGAGAATCATATATGGCGTGCCAGGAGACTCTATGGAATGCTTTCTCAGCATCCAACGAGAGTATCTAATTACAAATTTTTAACTGCATCTAGCCCAGGAAATACTTTGTGCCTAGTAGCAGTGTCTGCTAGTCAGCGGATTATCCCGGCTGTTAAGCAAGCTACACCACCTGTAGTTTGGACACTTAATTTTTTCAAAGGAAATGCTTCGGGACCACGGGATACTCAGTGAAGAGCATCAGGAGGCACCCCAAGGCATAGGGGCTGGGACTGGCAGTAGGATGCCTTGCGGTGGACAGCCGAGCTCGATCCTTATAAAAGCTTTTTAACTGCAGCAGCTTTAGTGGATGCTACTGGAGCTGGAATTACGCGGCTGCTGGCATGAGACTTTCCCTCCAATAGATCCTTGTAAATGGATTTAAAGTGTATTCATTCAAATTAGAGAGACAATTTAAATTAAAAACCTTAGAGCTGCCTCCACCACAGGGGGGCTCGCTCGACCCACCAGCGGACAGGCACCAGTATTGGGAGAGGGGGGCTGGCCGTCAGGGTTCACCGCGGCTCTGGCACAAACCCGGCGACACGGAGGTGGCACGGGCAGGAGCGGACTGAACGTGTCGGCTTCTCACTTTTTGGATTTTAGAAGGGCATGACATGCCTATATCTGTGTCTCCCCCTCCTTTTACTCCTCCACCTCTTTTCTTTTCTCATGACTATATGTACTTGTCACTTTTCCATGTGTTAGTTGTGTCTTCTGAGCAGTTTGTCAGCTTTTGGACACCTTTGAAGGTGTTTTCTATGTGTTTCTATGTGTTTTTGTTTGCCTGCCATTGGTTTTAACGGTGTTCGAAGGTGTTCGACGAACAGTTCAACGAACAGTTCGGCGAACACACGGGTGTTCGACGAACCGAACTCGAACACTACGGGGGTGGCTCAACACTAGTCACCACATTCCGGTCAGCCACATAGTTCCATTCCCATGTGTGGCAGAAACTAAGCACATTAAGCAAGCTACTGGACTGAATGCCTACGCTGCACCATACTTTCCTGCATTCCTAGGTCAAAACACCACAGACTGCATGAACAATGCTACCCAGCCAGTAACTGTCTTTCCAAAATCAGAGAATGCTGGCATGTCCCGCTTTGCGAGGTACACAATTCGCCGTGGTCAAACTAAGACCGGTCTTACAAAGTTTGATGATCAACCCGAAAACTACAGAGGTTGGAAATGTACCTTTAGAACCGCAATTAGCGACCTCAGCATCACTGCTGCCGAAGAGCTAGATCTGCTGATCGGGTGGCTCGGGCCACAATCCACAGAACGGGTCAAGAGACTTAAATCTGTCCACATCAGTAATCCGATGGCTGGTCTCACTGCTGCATGGGAGAGATTAGAACAAAGCTATGGTAGTCCTGAGGCCATAGAAAATGCCCTGTTCTTTCCAAAAATATCCAGTAAGGACAGTCTAAAATTCCAAGAGCTCAGTGACTTCCTGTTAGAGCTTCAGCTGGCCAAAGGAGACCCGCACCTGCCTGGCCTCAGCTACCTGGACACTGCTTGTGTGGTAATCCCAATAGCTTCTAAGCTCCATCCTATATCCAAGATAGGTGGGCCATGCTTGGATCAAAATACAAAATGAAAAACCAAGTCTCCTTTCCTCCATTTTCCTACTTCTGTCAGTTTATCGAAAACAATGCAGAGTGCAAGACTGACCCAAGCTTCTTCCACGAAGGACCCAGCAACCCTGGTTCATTCCCTCCCAAGTATGAAAGTCCACGTTCAAGCAACAGAAAGCACAGCAGTCCAGTGTCAGCACAGAAGACTGATATTCTTCCCACACCTTCACCAGCTCCAGACAAGAGCGAGGTATGTGAAAAGATCGAAAATCCTAATCGAATGTGTCCCGTTCATAAGATGCCACATCCCCTAAAGAAGTGCATTGGCTTCAGAAAGAAACCCCTCCTGGAACGCAATGAGCTTCTAAAGAAGTTTGGGGTATGTTACAGATATTGTGCGTCTACTGAACACTTTGCTAAAGACTGTAAAATCTATATTAAGTGTTTTGAGTGTGACAGTGAGGACCACATACAAGCCCTCCACCCATCACAACCTGACTCTGCACGACTTACACCTTCCCCCACCACAAGGCATGGCGGGGTGAATACAGAGCAAGCTGCAAGTCCTACAACAATATCTTCTTCATGTACAGAAGTCTGCGCAGAAGACCTGTGTGACAAGTCCTGTTCGAACATATGTCTGTTGAACGTGCATTCTAAGGCCCATCCAGAGAAAACCGTAAAGATGTACGCCATTCTAGATGATCAGAGTAACTGATTCCTTGCAAGGTCAGAACTCTTTGATCTATTTGACTTAAAGGGAAATGCTCACCCCTACACTCTGGGCACATGTAGTGGTGTTACAGAGGTCTCTGGGAGAAGAGCCAATGGACTCATAGTATCTTCACTCGAGATTAATGTGAAGATACCCCTACCCACTTCGGTCGAGTGCAACCAGATACCATCAAACAGAGAGCAGGTCCCTACTCCAGAGGCTGCTCTTCGTCACCCCCATCTAAAGACTATAGCCAACAAGATTCCAGCTCTTGACAACAGCGCGAACATCCTGATTCTGCTTGGCAGAGACATTCTGTGGCTACACAAGGTACGTCGGAAAATCAACGGGCCACATGATGCTCCATTTGCTCAACTCTTTGATCTAGGCTGGGTTATCATAGGTGATGTCTGCATGGAAAGGACGAAGAGACCTGCAAGGATCTTCTCATTTAAGACTCATGTCTCACCAAATGGTTGCAACATTCACTCTCAACCATGCCCACATCATTACTGGGTGAAAGAGAAGCCGAGTAACTGTAAGTAGCAGCCAGAAAACCTTAACAACATAAACACGTTCCCATCCTGTGATGACAACCTTGGGTCAACGGCGTTCAATTCTCCAGGTGAAGACAACCAGCTGATACCTGCAAGAGAAGACAGTGGAAACTATCTCAGGTTCCTATGACACAAGGCCAATGACGTCCACAACGAGGTCATAGACTACGGGACGAAGCTGCATGTCTTCGGGAACAGCCCCTTACCAGTTGCAGCAATCTGTGGACCGAGACAGACAGCCCAGGAAGGTGAGGGAGAGTATGGACCTGATGCTCCGCTATCTGTGGAGAAGAACTATTATGTAGATGATGTGCTTAAATCTCTAATCACAAGTGAAGAGACAATTGATTTGCTCTCTGAAGCACAGGAAATGTTGTTAGCAGAAAATCTTAGACCTCACAAGATCGTCTCCATCAGCCAGGAGGTAATGAAGGCATTTCCATCTGAGGACCGTACAACGAGCTTAAAAGATCTTGATCTATGTTCTGACGTTCCTTCTATGCAACACAGCCTCGGTCTGCTCTGGGACATTAAACTGGAAACGTTCTCATTCCAGGTGTCAGTCTGCATTAAACCCTTCACCAAACGAGGAGTCTTACCAGTTGTGAACAGCATCTACGATCCTCTCGGGTTTATAGCACCCATCACCATTCATGGCAAGATTCTGTTGAGACAGTTGACCGCTGAGAACACGGATTAGAACACTTCACTTCTGTCCCAGAAACCACAAAGGTGGGAAACATGGAAAACGTCTCCAAGGAACTTGGATCATCCCATCTCATTTCTATCTGGCTCTGCCTTAAGGCCTCTTTCAGCCACCACAAGAAGAGAAGTCCACATTCTCTGTGACGCATCTACAAGGGTCATAGCTGAAGTGGCCTACCTGAAGACCTCAGAAGCTGTCAACAAGGTACCTTGTGAATTTGTCCTGGACAGGACCAAACTAGCCTCAAGGCCTGCTCACACTGCACCAAAATTTGGTCTTTGTGCTGTCGTACTGGCAGTGGAGGTTACAGAAGTTGCCCCTGAACAGTGGCACCACATATCCACTGACTTACATCTAACTCACCCAGAAACAGAACTCATGGCTCCACACAGCATTTGTGACAACTACTGGCTGTCATTTCCAAGTTTTGTTCCTGAGGACCATTGTTCTCTCAATGCCGGCAGCACATTTGAACTTGACGAACCAGTCGCTGATGGATAGAGCAGACCCGTCATCTCTACACACAGCATACCTGTGACTCCAAAGTTGAAGCTGAGGCCTCATCTCTCTGGACGCTTCTTGAGCTGGTCACCAGTTGTGCAGGCTGGTATTCTCCAGACTTATAGCGCCAAATACTTCATGGGAGAAGGCATCACATAAAGGGCATTGCTTCAGGACACAGCTTGCAGTGTGGACCCTACCACCATATACTTTCAGCTGTGTTAGGACATTGAACTTCCTCCAATGGATCGTTGGGTTGGTGGAAGTGTTTGCACGTTGCTGCTTCCCCAATCCGAAGATGGGTTTCCATTTGGACTCGGATTATCTGGCTGTTGAGGACTTCAGGCCTCCAACTGAAAATTGAATACAATTGTTATTGTTACATGCCTGTGTGTATTTTCTTTTGTCTTTCGGGTCTACCGTGACATCCCCAGAAGACATCACGTCAAAGGAATCATTGAAATCTAAAGATTTCAGACGGGGAGTGTTATGTCCCATGAGTTTGTCCCTTCTCTCTCCCTGTCTCCCTCTCATGTGACTGTAATGTAGCTAACCCCTCCCTTCGTTTTCTCTGCATTTCCTCATTCCCCATGTTAACCACCATTAGAAGCTCATGTGCTTTCAGCCTGTCTTAGGAAAAAGTTCTTTTTACCTGCTCCTGTATGCATTATAACAAGAATTCTTAAAGAAAACAAAGCCTCTTCTGAATTCTTCACAACGTGCCTGCTTGTAGCCAAGTTAAAGCTGTCTGCAACCATCGCTTCCATGTAAGTAAGGTGAAGAGATAGCGTCTCAACAGCGCCCTATATTACAGTACAGCCATGTGGACAGAATAACGGGTAAGGTGTTGTCTGTAGAAAAAAGTAGCCATGCTTTTAAATTCTTAAAGAATACATTTAATAATTTGTAGGTTTAAAAACAGGCTGAAAAATATGTAAAGTTGATGTATTAGTTTCCAATCAAAAATATTCAAAAAAATACAGTAGAGTAAAAACTATATGATAGTGTAAATTGACTAGCATTTTAGCTGTGCAATAACTATATAGGATCGTAGTTTTGATGTTTGTATGACTGGTATGAGCTGTTTGTTTGTCTTTCAGGTCCACCTCCTGCTCTACAAGTATAAATAGCAGATAAACAGCTCAAGTCACACATATGTTTAGAAGCAATAAACACTTACATTCCTGCATGGCTTATCAAATATTATGCTGGTGATGAAACCTCAGTGCTGGTGCAAGCAATGCGAAAAATGCAAAATACACCTATCAATATTCTAGTTAAATGCCTGGGTAGTAACTGCTCAGCCCTGCACTATGTGGAGGAAAAGCTGAAAAAAGGTGAGAGGTTTTTCTTTTTTTTATTAGAGCTTATCTTGTTTGATTTTATTTGTATGCAATTTTAATCATAATAAAGGATTTAGTAGGAGGGATGTTTTTGGTACATTTCTGATGCAAAAAAAAAAACATGCTTTAAGCTGCGTAAAAAAACATGATAGAACACCCAAATGTACATTTAATTTAAAAAAAACACTAGGAAAAAAACATGACAAGTATTTTCTCATTCAAAATACTAGAAAGCTTGTTGCAAGCAGATTTAAAGTGTTTTTTTGAGTTGATATTTAGCCTGGAATCCTCACCAAGACCAAAAAGAGAATAAAAAACAGCGTGTAAACATATAATTGAGGCTAGAAAGTGTTGTAACTTGATTTCCTGCTATTATGTATGTGTGTGTGTTTAAATGTATTAGGGTACATTCCCACGATGAGTCTTTCATGTAATAGATAGATTTTCTGCACCATCTCAGCATCTATTAAGTAAATTAGGTGACTTGCGTTTTTTCATAGTGTTTTTTACATGCATTTTTATTACGTTTTTGATGCAGTGCTTTTTGTTTTACACAAAACACCGACTTACACAAAAACATTTTAGAGTGTGTGCAGAATTAAATATATACCCTACAAAAAAAACATGGGAAAAGCATTCATGTACTGTAGATCAAAAGTGGCTAAGCAAAAAATGCATGAGCAGATAACATACATTTCAGTCTATATACAATATAGATGGTAGGAATCACCCACATAGTGAAAACTGAATATTTGCTTATTAGATTGGATGGACTAATCGGAAGGAAACAACTCCCAATAGAAATAATCCGATAGATAGGTCAGATGTGATTCAAATAAAGAGAACCTTAATTTGTATAGTAGGATACGTGGTGGCAAAGAAAAGGAGCACACACACATGGTAAAACAATGTGAAAAAATATCACTTGGACAGTGAATAAAACATAATTACATACATCAAGTGCAAGGAGGACACCAGAGCCAGGTAAAAACAACTAGTTATAAGTGCAATATTAGTGTAGATATCAATAAATAGATTCAAGCTAGTACAATTTCAATTATATACTGAAACATCAATCCAAAATTGCAGAGGTGCATCAGGTAAATATTAAGACCATATATATATAAATTCATCATTACTCCATTATTAAAAAATCCCTCTCTTGACCCTAACTGCACAAAGAAATACAGACCACTCTCCAATCTCCCCTTCATCTCTAAACTTTTGGAGCACCTGGTCTACTCCCGCCTTACCCGTTACCACTCCATTCACTCTCTTCTAGACCCATCACAGTCCAAATTCCACCCCTACATTCTACAGAAACTGCACTCATCAAAGTAACCAATGACCTTCTGGCAGCAAAACGTAACGGTGACACCTCTCTGTTCATTCTTCTTGACCTCTCTGCAGCTTTCGACACCGTTGACCACCACCTCCTACTTTCTATGCTCCACTCAATTGGCATAAAGAATACTGTTCTCTCCTGGTTCTCCTCCTACCTATCTGACCGCTCTTTCAGTGTATCGTTCGCTGGCTCCACTTCTTCCCCCCCTTTCTCTCACTATTGGGGTTCCTCAGGGTTCAGTCCTTGGCCCTCTTCTCTCTCTACATGGCCCCAATTGGACAGACTATCAGCAAATTTGGCTTTCAGTATCATCTTTATGCTGATGACATACAACTATACACTTCATCCCCTGATCTTACCCCCACTGTACTACAGAACACCAGTGACTGTCTGGCTGCAGTTTCCAACATCATGTCCGCTCTCTATCTGAAACTCAGACTTCTTCTGCTCCTGCCATCTACTCACCTTCCTAAATCCAACATGTTCCTCTTCGTGTGTGGCACCACAATAATGCCGAGCCAGCAGGCGCACTGTCTGGGTGTTGTGTTTGACACCAATCTTTCCTTCAGCTTCCATATACAATCTCTTGCCTTCTCTTGTCGCTTGCACCTGAAGAACATCTCTAGAATCCGCCACTTTCTCACCTTGGAAACAACAAAAACCCTCATTGTTGCCCTGATCCACTCCCACCTTGACTAATGTAACTCGCTGTTAATTGGCCTCCCCCTCACTCCACTTTCCCCTCTCCAGTCCATCCTTAATGCTGCAGCCAGGGTCATCTATCTGGCTAATCGTTACTCGGACACTTCCGCTCTGTGACAGACATTTCACTGGCTGCCCATACATTATAGGATCCAATTTAACCCTCAACTGGTGATGTGGGGTTTCCTATACCCCAGTGTTTAGAAATCTCTTATTTTTACAGAAAATGCAGAGATCAAGTTTATTTTAATCGTTTTCTTATTGGCGATGGATTACACATGAGTATAACAAATTTTTGACACCCACAAATGGATGGAAGCTAGTGAGACACGTATCCTCATACCAACATTTTTCAAAGAATGGCAGCCGAACAAAAATTCCCTGGGGTGTGGCAAACCCCACCTCACCAGTTGAGGGTTAAATTGCTTGTTTTCACCCACAAAGCTCTCCACAGCGTGGCACCCCACTACATCTCCTCCCTCATTTCTGTTTATCAGCCTACCCATCTCTACACTCCACAAGCGACTTTCGACTAACTTCCGCACTAATCCGTACCTCCCACTCCTGGCTCCAAGACTTCTCCCGAGCTGCACCTATTCTTTGGAATGCTCTACCCCAAGAAATTAGGACAAACCACAACTTACACAGTTTTAGGTGCTGTCTAAAAACACACCTGTTTAGGGTGGCCTTTCACATTCCCTAATCGAAGTCCTTTTATATTTTTATAGCCCATTCATTATTTCTCCAAACACAAGTCTCCACCAAACTCCACCGCACCCACACTAGCACTACAAATACTGGATGGTGACGAGCTCATGCAGCCTTTATCTATCCCTCATCCCCTCAAGATGGCTGGACCTTCATTGTACATAAGCCTCTGTACTTTGTGTCACCCTGTAGTGCTAAGATGTTAATGGCCATCAGGAATCCATATTGGTAGCCTGTTTTTAAAGAACCCTTTAATATATTTCACAGTAACAGTTCAGCTTGTTAGCCTTGTACTTTCTGCAATTTTCCCAACACCTGGACCGCATAGTTCTATTATCGGTGTTTAGTTTATAGTATCACCCAGTACCACATAGCTCTTTTATCAATGTTTAGTGAGAACGATGCATGTTTATATTCGTTAGCAATATTTTGTGAGAATATGCTGTGTTTATAGAATGGTAAAACATCTGTTACCAGGAGCCTTAAGCATGTTTCATCTCCGGTGATATATTTGATATATTTGTTTGCTGTTAATTGACATCTGAAGAGCTGGCCACTCAGAAGAAAGATACTATATCGAACAAATAGAACCTGTCAGAATGTGTGTAACATATGGTTACGCAAGCATTTGTTTTCAAACAAGATATAAGCTAGTGAAGTTTTCAGCTAAGACAGAAGCCTGTTGACCTGTGGACTAAAAGGGGACACCCTGACGTCACAGTGTGGATTCATCCCAGGACTTTTCTCTGTCTTCGCTGTTTTGCTTCTCACAGCTGATGTTTTCCCGAACAGATGATGTATTGCTCCTGGTGAAGTTTTTCCTGTAAAGTGTGCGCTGTAAGTACTTTACCTTTGTGATTTATATTATGCAAAAGTATACGCAATATCACACTATTTGTTATTTGTTATTTTCTGAAATCATTTAATTATGATAAAAATTAATCGTCTTCTTTAAAGCCGTATCCAAGCCCTTTAAATACATGGCAAAACGTTTTGTGTCAGAAGTGGGATACGCAGAAGGCTTAAAATTTTAATTTTAGCTAAATTCCGATAATCTGGAATTTTGAGACCAAATTCCAATAGTCCGAAAAAGTGTGTGAAATTGCGATTACGTAAAACATGTCTCTCTTTAAGAAAAAAGAGGTTGTAAATATATCTGTTGATACTCCAGGCTGGGAGCAGGCTCCTTACTGTGTTTTGGCCAATGAGTGGTCACAATGTGTTGGAATAAGTGAATCATGGGATAAGTGTATGAAAGATGGTGAACCAGCTGATGTGGTGACATGTTTGCAAAGGGTGAAAGTTGAAAGGAACAAGGAGTTGAATGCAGTGAGCAGAAGAGGTTGGATCTTGTTACATGCTTATAGGAAGCAGCATGAAGAGCGTATTCAGCTGTTGCAAAAAATGCAAGCATTAGAACAGCAAGTGTGTGAGATGCAGAGTGCTCTGACAGTAGCACAATGCCAGAACAGGCTGCTTATGGATATATGTTATGGATATCAACATGTCGCAGAAAAAGCAGCCATACAAGTAGCACAGTACAAATATAAAAAGAGACGTGGTAAAGTGAATAAGAAAAAGGTCACTTTGGCCATAGCCAAAGCTGGGGTTCGGTGGGATCCTGATCAATGAGATGGCGATGTGTGGGATTCCACTGATTCTGATCAGAAGGATGAGTGCTTTAATGAGGAAAGAGAGGTTAATTCCCTTACTGACTCAGTAAAAGCACATCCCATACATCTTAGGCAGATCATAGATACCCCTGTAGGTGCACAACAGAGAGATGTGTTGGAGGATTATAGTCAGCAAGAACTTAATGATCTTCATGATCGTTTTTCTCAAAAAGCCAATGAATCATTGATTACTTGGGCGGTAAGATTGTTGGAGATAGGGGCCCATGGAGTACAAGTGGATGCAGTAGATGGTCCCAAGTTTGAACAACTGGGTCATGAACCTGTAGTGAAGGAAGCGTTCCTTACATTGCGGATTCGGTCGCAACATTCGACTTGCAGTATGCCGGATGTTGTGGCTATGGCATTACAGCATAAATATCCATCTGAAGCAGATTGCCTCCTAATGAGAAGCCATGGTTTACATTAAAAGATTGTTCCCAGAGGTTGAAGGAAGAGGTCATGAAAAATGCTATTTCTGCAAGGACCTATGATAACTACATGGCAGTCCTTGTTAGTGTGTCTGTCAGAAATTGCATAATCAGGGCTGCTCCCCCAGCTTATAAACATATAATGATGACCCTAATGATAAACCAGACTGGGAAGACCATCTCCAACACCCTAGAGGCAATTCGGCAATTGAAGGATTTGGGAGATTGGGACCCCACGAATAGTGGTAATTTTGTTTCCAGAGAGCAGCATAGAGAATCTAAAAACAATAACAATGGCTCCTGCATATCGCTCAAGGATATGTTTATTGCCTTGTTGAAAGATGGGGTTCCCAAAGAGGAAATTGATGGGATTGGTACTGATGAAATGTGGAAATTGTATCAAAAGCGAGGGCTTCATAAGAAATCAGGAAGTTCACAAAATAAAAAGGTGACAGTGGAAGATTCTGGATCCCCACAGCGTGGGTGTAGTCGGACACGAAGAGAAAGAGGGCCCACTCCCTCTTCATGCCCAGTGAAACCCACAGCGCCGGGGTTTGAGGATCTTTACGCTGAAGTAAAATCTCTGTTGCAGGAGGTCAAAACACAGCGACAGGGGTTGAATTTTTCTCCCAGAGAGGTCTCCCAGTCAGAGGGAGACACGAGTGATTGACTTCTTGGCCGAGCCCTCCACATGGATAGACGTCCTCATGTAAATTTGTTCATTAATTGGCAAAATAAGAATAGGCAATGTGTAAAATCCCTGGTGGATACAGGGGCAGAGGCCAGCTTGACCTGTGAGGGGTGTGTGGAGAATGTCTGCTCCACTCCCCTGTAGAACTGTACTGTTTTAGTAATTTTATGTATGTTTTATTCATCTGAAAATGTGCTATGTTCAGACAAGGCCATTAGATGGCAGTAGAGTTTATACTTGTATTATCTTACCCTCATGGTAGTTGGGGGCACATAGAGGGTTAACTTAGGATGGGCCGGCTCAGTGACAAGGGTAAACTGAGAGATCTCTGGGAGTTTAGTTTCGGCCATCTTAGTTCAGTTGAGTGAGGGACAGTGATTAGTAAGGACGTGTCAGGAGGACACAGGAACCAGTACAACAGAAGGGTGTGTGTGTGGGAGCCTGTGTAAAAGGAAGCAAGTATTCTCAGCAAAACGACAGTGAGACAGTGTTCTCCGGACACAGGCAAGTTGGGGGACCTACAGTGAGGAAGAGACATTTGAGGAACCCTTCTAAGAGAGGTGGTGGGAACGGCCCTAGTGCTGGGTAGGCCCAAGAGCTGCAGTCAGATGGACGGAGACAGCGTGTCTGGGCACGATAGATAGTGGGAGAAGCTCCCTTCTGTTCCCGAGGAAAGATTGGTCTGAGTGCAGTTCCACAGCGAAACACATTGACCCGGGTGGCGCTGCATTAGTAATACGGAGGTCCTCTGCCTGAACTGTGAATTGTAACGTTTGCCACAAGTATTGTGCCGTCGCCAGTAACCGCCAAGAATGTGCCTCTGTTTGGTGCAGAAGTGAATAAGTGTAATTCCTGCTATCCTTTCTATCCTTTGTATGCTGATTGTTTGACAAGTAAAATGGACTTGGTTTTTGTCAAACTGTCTGGTCTACTCCTTCTGAAGGCTGAAAGAGTCGACACCCGGGATGGCCGGTCAGAAGTGAGTATGGAGGCTCCCTCCACAGAATCACCACAGCACACACACACAGGGACAAGCACGTCCCCATATTTCTGTAGCAGGCCAGGGTGAAGAGAAAGTCACTGAAACAGACGTGCCACTCGCCCATGACTACCACCCTGCCTCCCGTTACAGATCTATGGTAATCCAAAACAATTTAAAAGTAGGAAAGTAATAATCACAGGATTAGGGGGCAAACAAATAAAAGCAGTACAAACTAAAGTATCATTAAAAATAGGGAATTTGCCTACTGCAATGTACAAAGTGATGATTGTCTCTATTCCAGAGTATATAATTGGCATTGATATACTGAAAGAGATGACATTACAGTTACCAGATGGTAAGTATCAGTTTGGGGTACCTCCCGCAGTAACAGCTGGACCATTCCAGCTGTCAGTGAAGCCCTATATTGAAGCGGCCCCGGTGAGGGTTGGGAAAGTCAAAATGCCTCCTGTAGAACTTCCTCCAAGCTCAAAGGTGATCAGTATGAAACAATACAGAATCCCAGGGAGGTATGAGGGGAGGTATGGAGATCAGTGAGACAATTCAGGAACTGTTGGATGCTGGTGTACTTGTGATTGTGAATGTGACGCCCCTGAGGGTTCGACCGCCACAGGGATGCTGCACTTCTTTAATGGAGTGTAGTGTTCCTCCTCTGAGGTAAGGCCAGTGTGATAGTCGTGACCCAACCTTTGCATCCAAAACCACGCTTCTCCACCAGAGGGAGCTAACATGCACTAGGTGCTGCTCCCCTGGTTACAGGGAGACTGGGGAACCAAGAGTTAGGGGAACCAGCTAGTGGGTGAGGGTTGAGGCCTTACAAGTTAGTTGCACTTTAACCCCTTAATAACATCTGACGTACTAATACGCGTCTGTGCCCTGAGACTTAAGAGCCAGACCCGTATTAGTACGTCATCGCGATTGCGCGCGCACACAGGCTGTGCGGGCGCGATCGCCGCTGGGTGTCAGCTGATTGTCACAACTGACACCCGATACTATGTGCAGGGAGCGGTCCTGCACCGCTCCCAGCACATTAACCCCTGCGATGCTGCGATCGAAGTCGATCGCAGCCAATCGCAGCATTGCGGGGGCAAGGGGAGGTGATCGCAGATACTCACCTCCTCTTCCGGCTTCCACCGCTGTCTGCAAAGGCTTCCCGGGTGTTGCCGTGACGACCCGATGTCGTCATGACAACATCCGGGTCACCAGACAGCAGGAAGATTGTTTGGACATGCGCAATGCATCTCCAAACAATCTTCTCACTGTGCAGCGCTGATAGCCTGTATGACACAGGGATGGTGCTGCATTCCTGTGCCATGCAGGCGATCAGAGAAAAAAAAGTGAAAGTCCCAGAGTGGGACAAAGTAATAAAGTATAAAAACTGTCAGTAAGTGAAAAAAAAAAAAAATTTGCAAAAATATAAAAAAAAAAAAAATAATAAAATAATCCACCAAAAATAAAAATATAATGTACCCATCAATAAATATTATTATAAAAAAAAAAAAAAAAAACAATAAAAGTACACATATTTGGTATCACCATGTCCGGAACAACCTGACCTATAAAACTGTCCCACTAGTTAACCCCTTCAGTGAACACGGTAAAAAAAAAAAAAAAAACGAAGCAAAAAACAATGCTTTATCACCATACCGCCAAATAAAAAATTGAATAACACGCGATCAAAAAGACGAATATAAATAAAAATGGTACCGCTGAAAACGTCATCTAGTCCCGCAAAAAACAAGCTGACATACAGCTCCATCAGCCGAAAAATAAAAAAGTTATAGCTCCCAGAATAAAGCTATGCTAAAAAATATTTTTTTCTATAAAATTGCTTTTATTATGTAAAAGTGCAAAACATAGAAAAACGATATAAATGTGGTACCGCTGTAAACATACTGACCCGAAGAATAAAGCTGCGTTATCAATTTTACCACACGCGGAACAGAATAAAAAAAAAAAAAAACAATTCCTGAATTGTTGGTTTTTGTTTATTCTGCCTCCCAAAAATCGGAATAGAAAGCGATCAAAAAATGTCACGTGCCTGAAAATGGCACCAATAACAACGTCAACTCATCCCGCAAAAAACGAGCCGTCACATGACTGTCTGCCAAAATCTGGAAAAATTATAGCTCTCAAAATATGGCGATGCAAAAACTAGATTTTACAAAAAATGCGTCTTTTTGTGTGTGACAGCTGTCAGTCATAAAAACCCGATATGATTCTGGTATTGCTGTTATCACACCGACCTGAAGAATAAAGTCGTCTAATCACGAGGAACAGCGTCAAAAATAAACTCTTGGGTTAGGATTGGGCTAGGGTTAGGGCTGGGTTTGGGGTTAGGGTTGTGCTAGGGTTAGGGTTGTGCTAGGGTTAGGGTTGTGCTAGGGTTAGGGTTGTGCTATGGTTAGGGTTGTGCTACGGTTAGGGTTGTGCTACGGTTAGGGTTGTGCTACGGTTAGGGCTGGGGTTGAGGTTAGGGTTGGGGTTAGGGTTGTGATGGGGTTGGGATTTTTTTCAAAAGTAAGAAAAAAGATGACGATATGGCGACTAGTGTTGAGCGCAAGTGCTCGCTACTTGAGTTTGCATCGGGTGCTCTGGTATGCATTGAGTATCGTGGGTATTTGAGTGACATGCTCGAGTCTCTGCCCCATATGCTTCGCGGCCAAAAAAACTTTACGGGGATTGCCTGCCATGCACGAGCGATCCCCGCATGGTTTTTTTTGGGTGTCTAATAACTGTGAAACATGCGGAGCAGGGACTCGAGCATGTCACTCGAGCACACACTGTACATGGTGCATACCTGAGTACCCGATGCAAACTCAAGTAGCGAGCACTTGCGCTCAAGACTAATGACAACTTATTCAATATGATGACCTAATGTAAACAAATTCTGTGTCGTACCTCTGGGTTCAAAATGTTCACTATACACCTTAATAAAATCCTTGAGGGGTATAGTTTCCAAAATGGGGTCACTTGTGGGGGACCTCCACTGTTTAGGCACATCACGGGCTCTCCAAACGCGACATGGTGTCCGCTAACAAATTGAATGGAAAATCGGCTCAAATTGTTAGCGGACGCCATGTTGCGTTTGGAGAGCTACTGCGTGCACAAACATTGGAGCTCCCCCACAAGTGACCCCATTTTGGAAACTAGACCCCCCAAGGCACCTATCTAGATGCATAGTGAGCACTTGGAACCCCCAGGTGCTTCACAAATTGATTCGTAAAAATGAAAAAGTGAAAAAAAAACACTTTTTCATATTTATCAATCAATTTGTGAAACACCTGGGGGTTCCAAGTGCTCACTATGCATCTAGATAGGTGCCTTGGGGGGTCTAGTTTCCAAAATGGGGTCAATTGTGGGGGAGCTCCAATGT
This sequence comes from Phyllobates terribilis, assembly GCF_046119375.1. NCBI lineage: Eukaryota > Metazoa > Chordata > Amphibia > Anura > Dendrobatidae > Phyllobates > Phyllobates terribilis. The sequence continues at coordinate 842,939,722 of NW_027362761.1, forward strand.
TTTGGCACACAGGGACTCTCCAAATGCAACATGGTATCCGCTAACAAATTGTCGGCTCAAATTGTTAGCGGACATCATGTTGCGTTTGGAGAGCCCCTGTGTGCCCAAACATTGGAGCTCCCCCATAAGTGACCCCATTTTGGAAACTAGACCCCCCAAGGCACCTATCTAGATTCATAGTGAGCACTTGGAACCCCCAGGTGTTTCACAAATTGATTCATAAATATGAAAAAGTGTTTTTTTTTTCACTTTTTCATTTTTACGAATCAATTTGTGAAGCACCTGGGGGTTCCAAGTGCTCACTATGCATCTAGATAGGTGCCTTGGGGTGTCTAGTTTCCAAAAGGGGGTCACTTGTGGGGGAGCTCCAATGTTTGGGCACACAGGGGCTCTCCAAACGCAACCTGATGTCCGCTAACAATTTGAGCCGACAATTTGCTAGCGGATACCATGTTGCATTTGGAGAGTCCCTGTGTGCCCAAACATTGGAGCTCCCCCACAAGTGACCCCATTTTGGAAACTAGACCCCCCAAGGCACCTATCTAGATGCATAGTGAGCACTTGGAACCCCCAGGTGTTTCACAAATTGATTCATAAATATGAAAAAGTGTTTTTTTTTCACTTTTTCATTTTTACGAATCAATTTGTGAAGCACCTGGGGGTTCCATGTGCTCACTATGCATCTAAATAGGTGCCTTGGGGTGTCTAGTTTCCAAAATGGGGTCACTTGTGGGGGAGCTCCAAAGTTTGGGCACACAGGGGCTCTCCAAACGCGACATGGTGTCCGCTAGCAAATTGAATGGAAAATCGGCTCAAATTGTTAGCGGACGCCATTTTGCATTTGGAGAGCTACTGCGTGCACAAATATTGGAGCTCCCCCACAAGTGACCCCCTTTTGGAAACTAGACCCCCCAAGGCACCGATCTAGATGCATAGTGAGCACTTGGAACCCCCAGGTGCTTCACAAATTGATTCGTAAAAATGAAAAAGTGAAAAAAAAACACTTTTTCATATTTATGAATCAATTTGTGAAACACCTGGGGGTTCCAAGTGCTCACTATGCATCTAGATAGGTGCCTTGGGGGGTCTAGTTTCCAAAATGGGGTCACTTGTGGGGGAGCTCCAATGTTTGGGCACACAGGGACTCTCCAAATGCAACATGGTATCCGCTAACAAATTGTCGGCTCAAATTGTTAGCGGACATCATGTTGCGTTTGGAGAGCCCCTGTGTGTCCAAACATTGGAGCTCCCCCACAAGTGACCCCCTTTTGGAAACTAGACCCCCCAAGGCACCGATCTAGATGCATAGTGAGCACTTGGAACCCCCAGGTGCTTCACAAATTGATTCGTAAAAATGAAAAAGTGAAAAAAAAACACTTTTTAATATTTATGAATCAATTTGTGAAACACCTGGGGGTTCCAAGTGCTCACTATGCATCTAGATAGGTGCCTTGGGGTGTCTAGTTTCCAAAATGGGGTCACTTGTGGGGGAGCTCCAAAGTTTGGGCACACAGGGGCTCTCCAAACGCAACTTGGTGTCCGCTAACAATTTGAGCCGATTTTCCATTCAATTTGTTAGCGGATACCATGTTGCATTTGGAGAGTCCCTGTGTGCCCAAACATTGGAGCTCTCCCACAAGTGACCCCATTTTGGAAACTAGACCCCCCAAGGCACCTATCTAGATGCATAGTGTGCACTTGGAACCCCCAGGTGCTTCACAAATTGATTCATAAAAATGAAAAAGGGTTTTTTTTTTCACTTTTTCATTTTTATGAATCAATTTGTGAAGCACCTGGGGATTCCAAGTGCTTACTATGCATCTAGATAGGTGCCTTGGGGGGTCTAGTTTCCAAAATGGGGTCACTTGTGGAGGAGCTCCAATGTTTGGGCACACAGGGGCTCTCCAAACACAACATGGCGTCCGCTAATTATTCAAGCAAATTTTACAATCAAAAAGTCAAATGGCGCTCCTTCCCTTCCGAGCCCTGCTGTGGGCCCAAACAGTGTTTTTTCCCCACATATTGGGTATCTGCGTGCCCAGGGGAAATTGCACAACAAATTTTGGGGTCCATTTTTTCTTGTTACCTCTGTGAAAATAAAAAAAATTGGGTCTAAAGTAACATTTTTGTGAAAAAAGTTAAATGTTCATTTTTTTCTTCCACATTCAAAAAATTCCTGTGAAGCACCTGAAGGGTTAATAAAGTTCTTGAATGTGGTTTTGAGCACCTTGAGGGGTGCAGTTTTTAGAATGATGTCACTTTTGGGTATTTTCTGTCATAAAGACCTCTCAAAGTGACTTCAAATGTGATGTGGTCCCTAAAAAAATGGTTTTGTAAATTTTGTTGGAAAAATGAGAAATCGCTGGTCAACTTTTAACCCTTATAGCTCCCTAACAAAAAAAAATTTTGATTCCAAAATTGTGCTGATGTAAAGTAGACATATGGGAAATGGTATTTATTAACTCTTTTGTGTGACATATCTCTCTGATTTAAGGGCATAAAAATTCAAATTTTGAAAATTGCAAAATTTTCAAAATTTTCGCCAAATTTCCGTTTTTTTCACAAATAAATGCAAGTGATATCGAAGAAATTTTACCACAATCATGAAGTACAATATGTCACGAAAAAACAGTCTCAGAATCAGGGGGATCAGTTGAAGCGTTCCAGAGTAAATACCTCATAAAGTGACAGTGGTCAGAATTGTAAAAATTGGCCTGGTCATTAACGTGCAAACCACCCTCGGGGCTTAAGGGGTTAAATTTCATATTTAATAAAAAGCCATCTTTGATCTGGGTTCTTTGGCTGTTCTCTGTGCTGTCAAATACTGTGTGTAATGTGACCTCCCTCCCGGAGCGCAGATCCTGTGTGGGCCTGCACCGGCAAGGGACACAGCCCTCGTACCCTGGCCTTGGGACGAGAGGTAGGTTGTAGACCAGGAATGTCTCAACCCGGCCAAGGACCACGATCAAGAAGGCCCGGAGCTTAAGAGTGTGGCTCCACAGCAAATGGATCCCAGGCAGGATGCAGACGGAGCGGAGTACGCCACCAGTCCTCGCCATGCTGATATATTCAGAGGGACTCCGGCTGCAAAAGGGGTACCGGCCCCCGACACCCGACCTCGCTACTCTATGTCCAGGACGGGAAAGCCCGGTAGGCTCAGCGGATTCCATCAGGTATCAGACGGAGCGGAGCTGCCACCCGTGCCCTTGTTCTGAGAGGAGTTCAGAGGGAGTCCCGGCCTATTTGCACGCACACGGACAGGAAAGGATTCGGTCTGTAGTTCAAAAACACTCTGGTGAAGGGTCCCGACTGAATGCTGGACTTGCTTGGAGGTTATCGGACCCCCGTCCCTGGTGACCGCAGGACTCCGCGAGGAGCGGGGAGTCGCCTTCCTTTGCCATCTATGTGAGTAAAGCCTTGGAAGTTCACCCCTATGGCCTCCGGACTGTTTATTCTGCGCTACACCGCAAGATGCTTTGCCCGTCTCCCTCTACTACTACCCCCATCCATCCTGTCCCTCTGCCCTGAGGCTTTGCTCCGCCTGTGGGAAGTAGTAATAACTTTGGCCGCCGTAACACCATGCCTCAGTGGACTGCAGCGGCGCTGGTGGCCCTTCACCAGGCACCACAGGTGGCGTAGTCGTTAATTAGCCACTCAACCAGGATAAGCCCACACCATCTCCTTTTAATGTGACGGCCCTGAGCACGGGTCAGGTCCGGGCCACGGCTGCATCCCATCTCTCCATCATAGGACCCAATACCGAGTCCCCCATCACCCAGGGTAAACTAAAAGGGCTTACCCCGGAGAGGACTTCACATGAATACTGAATGGAACAATCCCGTCTGGCCAGTGAGAAAGAGTGATGGTTCATGGAGAATGACTGTGGATTATAGGGAATTGAACAAACACACACCTCCCCTCACAGCTGCAGTACCTGATACCATCACTTTAATTGAACAAATACAGAAACACAAAGGAACTTGGTATGGAGTGATAGATTTAGCTAATGCTTTCTTCACCATAACAATTGACAAGAAATACTGGGATCAGTTTTCTTTCACATGGAAGGGAAGACAATATACATTCACAGTCTTCCTCAAGGGTGGATACACAGTCCAACCATTTGTCACCGGGTAGTGGGAGAACACTTGGACGAGTTCGTCCTTCCATCACACATGCAGATATCTCATTACAGCAATGATATTAAGATACAGGGAGAAACAGAGGAGGAAGCGGCCCAGCAGCTAGACGCATTGATTGAACATAGGAGGAGTAAAGAATGCAAAATCAATCTCAATAAATTGCAGGGACCTACACAAACAGTGAAGTTCCTTGGTATCCAATGGAGCAAATGACACAGAGAAATTACACCAAAGGCTAGGCAGAAGATTCTTGACTTTGGTGTTCCTAGAGACAAAGTGCAAACACAACAGTTCATTGCACTTTTTGGGTTTTGGAGACAGCACATTCCACACCTTTGCCAAATACCTCTTTACAAGGTAACTAGGAAAAAGTATCAGTTTGAATGGGGTGAGGAGCAACAAATGGCGTTTGAACGAGCAAAAGAAGCAGTGCAAAAGGCATTGAATTTGTGGCTGGTGTTGGAAGATGAGCCCGTGGAACTAAATTTGTCAGTACAGGAACAATATACTAATTGGAGTTTGTGGCAAAAACAGGGAAGGAACAAAGTACCCTTAGGGTTTTGGAATAGAAAATTACCTGAATCGCATTCAATTGGAAAAAAACAGAACCTCCTAATTTCTCAGACATACAGATTCGCTATTAATAACAACTGCCTGAACAAATTTTCAAAAAAATTGACATATTGGATTAATAAATTTCCTTGAGTTATATAAATACTATGAGGTATAATTACTCCATACAACACCATTATACAAAACATTATATACGCAATTTAATTTGGAGCTAACGTTCCTCTAGACGACGATAACTTCACGTTACAAATGTTTGTAATCTGTATTATTTCTGTTTTATTTTATGTTATTACTCATTGATTACCATGTACTCACCTATGGGTTCTCCATTATTTCCCTCTTCCAATTTATCCCTTCCCTTCCTTCCTAAATTTCCCTTCCCTATATAAACGTTTTAATAATAATAAAAATATTGAAAAAGAAAATTACCTGAAGCAGCTCAGCGATATAGTCCCTTTGAATGTCAGCTATTGGAATGTTACTGGGCATTGATTGATACAGAGCAATTAACAATAGGACATGAGGTAACAATCAGACCAGAGATCCCAATCATGCAGTGGATACGCAGCACTCCAAAAACCCATCACATAGGGCATGCCCAGGAATCATCAGTAATAAAATGGAAATGGTATATTCAGGCCCAGCAAAAGCAGGAGTGAGTGGGGTTACATCATTGAATGATAAAATAGCTAAAGTTCCTATAGTACTTCAGCAGCAAGAATTACAAAGGTCACATAAGGAATCACCGGTAACATGCGGGGTTCCTTTTGAACAATTGAGTCCTCAACAGTGAAAACATGCTTTGTTTACTGATGGGTCTGCCAGATATCAGGGTAATAATCGAGTGTGGAAAGCTTTGGGGTATCAGCCAGCCAGCAACAGGATGCTAGTTACCACTGGTGAGGGAAAGAGTAGCCAATATGCAGAACTTTATGCAATCTACAGTGTATTGAGACAGGAGTCACTGAGTGAATGTCATTTGTTTACAGATTCATGGTTTGTGGCGAATGGGTTGACTACCTGATTACAAACTTGGGCTCAGAATGATTGGAAAATATACAGCAAAGATGTGTTGGGGAAAGAACTATGACAAGATATTTGGTCAATTGTGCAAAGAATTAAAGTGATTGTATTTCACGTTGACGCTTATTGTGCTTCAAATAACCTGGAAAGACTCTTTAATTCATTAGCGGATGAACATTCCAAAATATCAGTTGCTGATGCCAGTGAGGAGCCTGATTCAGCTGAAAAGCTACTTATTTGGCTCAATGGGCACATCAGAAATGTGGACATCTTGGAGAAAAAGCTACTCATCAATGGACACTAACCAGAGGGGTGCCCCTCAGGTTAGATGTAATCAAGGAAACAATTATGAAATGTCCAGCGTGTCAACATTCACAACAGAGTCCTATTCCCCATGAGGTTAGGGGCCATATAGCCCGAGGCAAATTGCCTGGACAAATTTGGCAGTTGGATTATATTGGTCCCCTTCCACAAGATGGAGGATGTGTGTATGTATGCACAGCTGTGGATAATTACTCAGGGTACATGATGGCTTGTCCGTGTAAAGCAGCCAATGCCAACAGTACCATCAAAACAATGGAAACCATAGTATTATACTATGGAATTCCGTTACAGATTCAGAGTGACAATGGTAGTCACTTCAGGAACAAGAAGGTTGCAGAATTTTGCTCAGAACATAACATTGAGCAGATCTTTCATATCCCATATTATCCCCAAGCCGCAGGATTGGTAGAGCGGATGAATGGGTAATTGAAACAACAATTAAAGAAATTGGGAGATGGAACTTACAAAGGGTGGAGAAAATATTTAAATGAAGCCCTTAATATTCTTAACAACTGGCCAATTGGAGAACAGGAAACAACATTAATGAGGATGATTACCCCCAATTTACAGATAATACCCTTAAAAGCATCTACCACAGAACAGACAGTTCTCTATTGAAAATTGGAGCCAGGAGCTCTAGGACCCTATAGGGCTACTCCACAAGCTGCAGGATTGGATCTACATTCCCATGAGGAAATCAGATTAGAGAAAGGAGTTGTAAAGGCAATCAGAACTGCTATAGGATTTCAAATGCCTCCTGAGCATTTTGGTCTTATAGCTCCAAGGTCAGGTTTAGCCTTAAAGGAAATTCAAGTGATCGGAGGAGTGATAGATCAGGACTATCAAGGTGAAATTACGGTACTCGTGCTGAATAGTGGGGATAGTGATTTGTTGATTCAAAAAGGAGATAGGGTAGCTCAATTGTTGATTGTGTCAACCCAGAAAATGAAGGTGTTCAAGGGAACAGCCCCCACAGTAATAACTGTCAGAGGAGATAAATATTTTAGTTCCACTCATTCTTTAAATGATGGTGCAAAAATTTGGGTAAAGCAAGCTGGGGATAAAGGTCCCCCAGAGCCTGCAGAGGTGATTGCTAGAGGGGCGGACAATGTGTTAATAGTGATGAAACCAGGACAGGAAAAATGGGAACATGTTCTAACAGACAGGTGTTACCTCAGAGAATAATAAGTCTGCTCTTTCTTTTTAGTGTCCAATTCAAATATGGAGATGGTGGCTGATCGGTGTTACAGGCATGGTCCTTTTGGTCTCTGTCAATACCCAACCATTGTATCAAGAAAGAGAAGACGTGCCAGTCAAATGTGGCATTGTGGAAAATTAAACAGAAACTATGAAGTTACTTGGCAGAATTGATGAACATGAGCCATTTTTGTATGACAAAAACTACTACCGCTACCCTTACAACTGTGGACAAAATTGATAGGGGGATTTGTCCAAGATGAGGAGATTGAAGAAGGAGATGTGATCCAGAATTATACATACAACCCATATTATGCTTGTATAAACTTTACTGAAGAGGACTTCATTACTGAAGACATGTTAACTATAAAGACTCAAAATATTGCATCTGCTGAAGCTATTCCTTTGGGATATGGTATTGCATATATAAGATATATGGCTTCCAGATGGCCAAGGGTGGATTGTAGTGCTAAGATGTTAATGGACATCAGGAATTCATATTGGTAGCCTGTTTTTAAAGAACCCTTTAAGATATTTCAAAGTCACAGTTCAGCTTGTTAGCCTTTGTACTTTCTGTCATTAATCCAACACCTGGACTGCATAGTTCGATTATCAGTGTTTAGTTTATAGTATCACCCAGTACCATATAGCTCTTTCATCAATGTTTAGTGAGAACGATGCATGTTTATATTCGTTAGCAATATTTGGTGAGGATATGCTGTGTTTATAGAATGGTAATTGCTGTCGGTATTTTATTAATTCTTTACATTTCTTTTTACTTAACATTTCTGTCTAGTGCAATCCCCATTAGGAAATGAGCTCCATTATTGACAATGCTATCCAGTGTGCATCTTGCTACATGTATGCAATCCTTGAACAGCCGGTCGTGGGTGCATACTGCTGTGTGAGATGTGAGCACGTTGTACGTTTGGAAGCCCAGGTACTGGGTAAACTGAGATCCATAGACAATATGGAAAGGAGTCTGCTGCTCACTGAGCAGCTGCTCACCGGAGGTAGATATGGGAGAGGATGGTAGTATGGATCTTCAGGACAGTGAGGCAGCTAGCTGGGTGACAGTTAGAAGGGGGGGGGTAGAGGGAAGAGTTCCAGGGAGGGTAGTCCTGATCTGGCACACCCCAATAAGTTTGCAAAGTTGGCAGATGAGGGGGGTGTCAGTACAGGGGTAGCACTGCTGCAGCAAGGCATGTCCTCTGAAAGCCGGAGGAGTGTCAGCTCCAGTAAGGGGAGAAATAGGAGAGCAGGGCAGGCCAGGCAGGTGCTGGTAGTGGGGGACTCAATTATTAGGGGAACAGATAGGGCAATCTGTCACAAAGACAGGGATCGTCGAACAGTGTGTTGCCTACCTGGCGCTCGAGTCTGGCACATCGCTGATCGGGTTGACAGATTACTGGGAGGGGCTGGTGAGGACCCAGCGGTCATGGTGCACATTGGCACAAATGACAAAGTTAGAGGTAGATGGAAGGTCCTTAAAGATGATTTCAGGGAATTAGGCTGCAAGCTTAAAGCAAGGACCTCCAAGGTGGTATTCTCTGAAATACTGCCTGTACCACGTGCCATGCCAGAGAGGCAATGGGAAATTAGGGAGATAAATAAGTGGTTCAGAAATTGGTGTAAGAAGGAGGGGCTTGGGTTCCTGGAGAACTGGGCCGACTTCTCAGTTGGCTACAGGTTCTACGCTAGGGACGGGCTGCACCTCAATGGGGAGGGTGCAGCTGTGCTGGGGGAGAAAATGTCTAGAAGGTTGGAGGAGTGTTTAAACTATAGATAAGGGGAAGGGTATTCATTTTATAGGTGGGGAAGATAGTGCAGATAGTGACCTGGGCACAAATAAAGAAATTAGGGGTGGGGTTAGAACAGTCAATATAGTAAGAAGGAATAGAGGTACAGAGAGATACATAAAATGCATGTACACTAATGCCATAAGCCTCACCAACAAAATGGAGGAATTAGAATTAATTTTGTTGGAAAATAATTATGACATGGTGGGGATATCTGAGACATGGCTGGACGAGAGCCAAGACTGGGCAGTTAATTTACAGGGCTATAGTCTGTTCAGAAATGACTGTACAAACAAGTGAGGGGGGGGGGTGTTTATATGTAAAATCAGCCTTAAAACCCATCTTGCGTGAGAATATATGTGAATCTAATGAAAATGTAGAGTCCCTGTGGGTGGAGATAAGGGGAGGGGGAAAAATAATAAATTACTGATAGGAGTTTGTTATAAGTCTCCAAAAATAATGGAAGCAGCGGAGAATATCTTCATAAAGCAAATAGATAAAGCAGCGACTCAATGAGAAGTCATTATTATGGGGGACTTCAACTACCCTGAAATACATTGGGGAACAGAAACCTGTAGTTACAGCAAAGGTAATAGGTTTTTGACAACTATGAGAGACAATTACCTTTCACAACTGGTTCAGGACTAGAGATGAGCGGTGTTCGAATCGAACTGTTCGCCAATTTCAAATTCGAGCTGTTTTGGGCGGTATTCGAGCCGTTCGACGAACCCGAATGATTTGAAAAAAATTCGGCTGTTCGAGGTTATGTTCGATAACTGTTCGTGTACCAAAATCGTAACTGGATTTTTTCACAGTAATGCTGATAATCAATGTTAATACACAGTTTAAGTGTACAGCGGGGCGGGGGGAGGGGCATGGGATGGATCTCTGCAGAAATAATGAAGATCTCCATTTTTTTTTCTCTTTCCCGCATTTACACTGGAGAGGTGCAGTCTGTCAGCTGTCAGCCTATCAGCAGCGCACACCGGGAGCGAAGTGCTTTTTTTCACACAAGCAAGGGCATGTGTCATTGGCTGTGTATGTCACATGTCCTTGCCCTATAAGACTCAGCCATTTTCCCCATCGCCACCATTTTCTCACTGCTGCAGCTGAGTGTTAGACTGCTGCTGCTGTTAGTGCTATATTGTGTAACTGAATTGCAAGCGAATTTTCTCTTAAATAGACAGAAAGGTTTAGGGAGTAGGGATTAGTTTGTAATTGCAGCCCTTTTGAGGGCTAGGTTACAGCAGTTCCTAGCACTTTTAGCAGGCAGGTCTGTGCTCTTAAATCGACAGATAGGTTGGGAGTAGTGACTAGTTGTAATTCCAGCCCTTTTGAGGGCTAGGTTACATCAGTTCCTATCACTTTTTGCCAGGCAGGTCTGTTTTAGTGCTGTGCAAGTGTTTTTCACAGCATTTGGCTAAATCTAGCTAAGCAAATCCTTTTGGGCCTCTTGCAGCGTGTGTTAGTTAGTGAAGTAGCCTATCTGTGTTGCAAGCTACACCACCTGTGTATGTAATACAAATTTATTACTGCACCTAGCCAAGTAAAACCTTTTGGGCCTGTAGCAGTGTGTGGTACTCAATCTATTAGGCCATCTATACCAAGCTCCACCAGCTTTGAAATTAATAATAATTTTTAGCTGCATCTAGCCCGGAAAATAATTTTGGGCTTAGTAGCAGTGTGTGGTACTCATTCTATTAGGCCATCTATACCAAGCTCCACCAGCTATGAAATTAATAATAATTTTTAGCTGCATCTTGCCTTTAAAATAATTTTGGGCATATTAGCAGTGTGTGGTACTCATTCTATTAGGCCATCTATACTAAGCTCCACCAGCTTTGAAATTAATAATAATTTTTAGCTGCATCTTCCCTGGAAAATAATTTTGGGCATTGTAGTAGTGTACTAATAATTTTTAGCTGCATGTTGCAGGTAAAATAATTTTGGGCATAGTAGTAGTGTGTGGTACTCATTGTATTAGGCCATCTATACCAAGCTCCACCAGCTTTGAAATTAATAATATTTTTTAGCTGCATCTTGCCTGTAAAATAATTTTGGGCATATTAGCAGTGTGTGGTACTCATTCTATTAGGCCATCTATACTAAGCTCCACCAGCTTTGAAATTAATAATAATTTTAGCTGCATGTTGCCTGTAAAATAATTTTGGTCATATTAGCAGTATGTGGTACTCATTCTATTAAGCCATCTATACTAAGCTTCAACAGCTTTGAAATTAATAATAATTTTTAGCTGCATCTTGCCTGTAAAATAATTTTGGGCTTAGTAGCAGTGTGTGGTACTCATTGTATTAGGCCATCTATACCAAGCTCCACCAGCTTTGAAATTAATAATAATTTTTAGCTGCATCTTGCCTGTAAAATAATTTTGGGCATATTAGTAGTGTGTGGTTCTCATTGTATTAGGCCATCTATATCAAGCTCCACCAGCTTTGAAATTGATAATATTTTTTAGCTGCATCTTGCCTGTAAAATAATTTTGGGCATATTAGCAGTGTGTGGTACTCATTCTATTAGGCCATCTATACTAAGCTCCACCAGCTTTGAAATTAATAATAATTTTAGCTGCATGTTGCCTGTAAAATAATTTTGGGCATATTAGCAGTATGTGGTACTCATTCTATTAAGCCATCTATACTAAGCTTCAACAGCTTTGAAATTAATAATAATTTTTAGCTGCATCTTGCCTGTAAAATAATTTTGGGCTTAGTAGCAGTGTATGGTACTCATTGTATTAGGCCATCTATACCAAGCTCCACCAGCTTTGAAATTAATAATAATTTTTAGCTGCATCTTGCCTGTAAAATAATTTTGGGCATATTAGTAGTGTGTGGTACTCATTGTATTAGGCCATCTATACCAAGCTCCACCAGCTTTGAAATTAATAATAATTTTTAGCTGCATCTAGCCCGGAAAATAATTTTGGGCATATTAGTAGTGTGTGGTTCTCATTGTATTAGGCCATCTATATCAAGCTCCACCAGCTTTGAAATTGATAATATTTTTTAGCTGCATCTTGCCTGTAAAATAATTTTGGGCATATTAGCAGTGTGTGGTACTCATTCTATTAGGCCATCTATACTAAGCTCCACCAGCTTTGAAATTAATAATAATTCTAGCTGCATGTTGCCTGTAAAATAATTTTGGGCATATTAGCAGTATGTGGTACTCATTCTATTAAGCCATCTATACTAAGCTTCAACAGCTTTGAAATTAATAATAATTTTTAGCTGCATCTTGCCTGTAAAATAATTTTGGGCTTAGTAGCAGTGTGTGGTACTCATTGTATTAGGCCATCTATACCAAGCTCCACCAGCTTTGAAATTAATAATAATTTTTAGCTGCATCTTGCCTGGAAAATAATTTTGGGCATATTAGTAGTGTGTGGTACTCATTGTATTAGGCCATCTATACCAAGCTCCACCAGCTTTGAAATTAATAATAATTTTTAGCTGCATCTAGCTCGGAAAATAATTTTGGGCATATTAGTAGTGTGTGGTACTCATTGTATTAGGCCATCTATACCAAGCTCCACCAGCTTTGAAATTAATAATAATTTTTAGCTGCATCTAGCCCAGAAAATAATTTTTCTTCCCAATAGTGGTAGCAATAGAAATATGGGGTGCGCGCCTGGCTAACAAAAATATACGCTTCATAACAGAAAACACCAGCCTAGCGCACTGCATTAGTAAGATGGCATCATCGTCTCTCCCAGTGCTAGGCCTACTACGCCGGCTAGCATTCCTGTGCCTAAAACACAATGTATGGGTCCGCGCTAGCCACGATGCTGAGGGGTCTAAAGCTGCTGCTAACACTTTATCACAATTCAATTGGCAGATTTTCACAGAGCTCCTCCCCAACTCCCACCCATCGGGCAACAGTTGCCCACCCTCCCTATGGGATCTAGTGGCGAATAGTTGATGCCATTAATCAGAGCGTCAGTTGCCCCGTTGATGTGGCAAGCATACGGTAAGGCATGGGAAGAGTGTACACGACTAGTAGCAGGCAGAAGGGTTGACCAATGTGAACAAGCCAGATTGCAAGTCACCATAGAATTTCTCCACCAGCTAATGATGAGGGGCATATCAGGGGCGTCAGCGCAGCGGTGTCTGACCGGAGTAGCATTTCACTTCCAACTACTGAATTGGGGAGATGTGACAAAGAGATTCATCATCAGACCATCCATAAAAGGGTGGAAAAGGGGTCAGCCAAGTCAGGAGTGTAGACGTCCCATCCCGTGTCACTAAAACTGATTTCTCACATCATATCCCTAACACCATTAACATGACACTCACAATTTGAAGCAACACTACTGTCTACTGCATTTGCTATCGCCTTCTTCGGGGCACTATGCATAAGCGAATTAGTCCCTCAATCCAAAATTACCACCAGTAGAGGCTTATTATACCAGGACGTAGTCATAGCCAATAATGCAATACGTCTACGCATACGCCAATCGAAAACGGTTCCAGCGGGCAGGGGCACTTGGGTACTTCTACAACCCACAAACGGTACACTGAGTCGGGTAACAATAGTAAAAACATATATAACCATCAGATCACAAAGTAATTTCTTCCTATCACACATTGATGGAATGCCATTATCAAGATACCAGTTCCAAGCTATATTTAATAAATGCATAACATCGGCAGGGAACCACCCCAAAGATTACGGGACACACTCATTCTGCATAGGCGCTGCCACGGAAGCAGCAAGAGCAGGACTGTCAGAAACGGAAGTTCAGAGGATAGGGAGATGGCGATCCACGTATTTGGCGAGATACATAAGACCGGACTTGTTATCCTAACGTGGTTTGTTTCTTTTACAGGTGACGCTAAGCCAACAGTGTGGGTGATAGGCCACTCGTATATATATTGGGCAGAAAAAAGGGCGAAAGTCCGCCCAGGCGGGAGGAAATTAGAGTTTCATACACATATTTCAACTGGAGAGGTATTAGAGGCCTGCTATGGCCACAGGTACTAATGGAGGTAATCAAGGTAGGGAGAGAGGCAAGAGGTCTGGTCATCTTAGTTATACAGGCCGGGGGAAACGACCTAGGTCATCACAAGAGCGCATAACTAATGGCAATAATGAAACTAGACACTGAGCGCTTCAGAGAATTTTTCACAAAACTAACTATAGTATGGTCAGAGATTGTGCCGATAGCGGTATGGCAAGGTGAGCGAGACATCACAGCCATCGAACGGACAAGGCGGGTAATAAATATTCGGATGGCAAAATTTAGAAGAGACAGAGGCGGTGTAGTGATACAACACCGACAACTGGAAGGAGATAAAGCAGGCCTCATACGGGCCGATGGTGTTCACTTAATGGATATTGGACTGGACATATTCCTGTCAGGACTCCAGGATGGAGTGGAACAAGTGTTAAGAGTGATGGATTGGGGTCAGAGTCCTGCATACGAGTATTCAGGATCCTCCATGGCCTGGAAATAGAAAGGACATGTTGGAGAGTTACACTTGTTGGCCAACTTGCCGGTGTGGAGACCCAGGGCATGCTGCAACAAGCTGAATTATTTTAGAAATAAAATGCCTTTCTAATGGAATGAGTATAAAGAGTTAATAAAGCTGTGACTGATCCTCCCCCTTCCAGTTGTAAGAGTTACATTATTGTATTGTCAAGGAAAGGGGGGCGGGAGGGGGGCTGAGCATCTGGGTTTGGTTGGGGGTCCCCACAGTCTGCCTAGGCTAGATGCATTTAAAAATTCTTATTAGATACACAGGCGGTGCAGCTTGCTTCGCAGCTGGGCTACTACGCCCAAAGTATTGCCTAAGCTAGATGCAGTTAAAAATTCTACGCTAACAGACACTGAAGCTTTGGAGCAGACCTCTGAGTAAACAGCTCTTCAGACTCAACCATCTGTGTTACCCCAGCCATAGTGTATGTAGTTTCTTACAGTTAAAAGGGGGGGGGCGACCCAACCCACCTGGAATTGACGATGCCAACGTCACGTAAAACACAGCAAGGGGACTCCAAAAAGAGTCTCCATTTTTTCCAAAAATTGTGGCACAGACACCACTTAAGTGACATCAATTGCCCCAGAGTTGCTTAAAACGGTTGGTGAGGTGATTTTACCAAATCCTCAAGCTTTTAGTCTCCCCAGGATGATACAGGGGTAGAAAAGTCCTTACAGATCCAGGATTTGTTCATCTTTATGAACGTGAGTCTGTCTACATTCTCAGTGGACAGCCGCGTGCGCTTATCTGTCAGCACACCACCAGCAGCGCTGAACACACATTCAGAGAGAACGCTGGCTGCAGGGCATGACAAGATCTCCAAGGCGTGAGTGGCAAGCTGCGGACATTTTTACAGATTGGAATCCCAAAATGAGCAAGGGTCCAGTGACACAGTCATGGCTTCGATGTTCACTTGGAGATACTCCTGTACCATCCTCTGTAGGCGTTGACTATGTGTCAGACTTCTTGTCCCCTGTGGCCTTGCAAAGGATGGTCTAAAAAAGTGGTGAAACGATTCCACAAAATTGCTGTTACCAGCAGATACTGTGTTACTGTTACGGTTTGAGTGATGAAGACTCAACAGTCCCACGGTTTGCACGTTAGAACTGTGAGATTCACTACGTGCCCAACTGGTGTTTTGTGGAAAAGCACATGTAAGATTCTGCAACAGCCTCTGCTGATACTCCTGCATGCGTGAATCCCTTTCTATGGCAGGAATTATTTCGGCAAATTAACTTTTGTACCGGGGATCTAAGAGTGTGGCAACCCAGTAGTCGGGATTACTTCGAATTCTGACAATCCAAGGGTCATGTTGCAGGTAGTGCAGCAAGAAGGCATTCATGTGTCTTGCGCATCCAGGAGGACCAAGTCCTTGTTGTGTTGGTAGCGAGGTAAGAATCATGCTTCCTTCCTCTGCCCTCTCCCCCTAACCTCGCACAACAGAAATGTGATCAAGGTCTCCCTCATCTGATGAGTCTTACATGCCCATCGCCAGTTCATCCTCCACTTCTTCCTCGGCTCCTGCACCTTCCTCAACAGTTTGGCTACTACCATGTGCCCTGGTTAATCCCTCTCCCCCACCCTCCCATGCCTGCTGCCTTGGTGCTGACGACCGTCTGGACCTTGGAGATGTTATCCCTTCCGCATATGACTCCTCCTCTACTTCCTCCACCTCCTGTTGTCCCACCATCTGAATCTGAATTCTGTTTAACGTGTGCTCCAGCATGTAAATCACCGGAATAGTCATGCTGATAATGGCATCATCAGCACTAAACATCTTCGTCGCCATTTCAAAACTGTGCAGAAGGGTGTGTGGCGCCCCTGAGGGTTCAGTCACCACAGAGGTACTACATCTCACCCAGAGGTGTGGTATCTCACCCTCAGGTAAGGAAGGAGTATGGCTCGGGACCCTAACACCTGCATCCAACACATACCCGCAGTGGGGGAAGAGCGAGATTGCTCCTAAGGGAGAGCACAGTCCCAGGTCCCTAGCTGGCAGGAGGGTCCTATGCAGTGGGTGTGGGTGGAGAAAGCAGCTTAGGGGAGCACATGACATGGAGAGTATAAATAGGAAGTCATCTTAGAAAGAGCAAGCCAGTCAGAGGAGGAGAAGTGACAGAAGCAGAGGCTCTGCATGAGCTCTGCTCCGGAGGCGGGCCTAGCCTGGGAGGCCCAGGACTGAAGGAGAGAAGAGAGGAGTGGGAGCAGGAAGGCTCCAGGAACCGAAGGGACCCTAGGGGTACGGGCCGTGCAGAAGGCCACCCGTACGCCCGCTACTACTAGGAGGTAGAGGGGTCAGGCCAGATAAGGGGAACCGGTCCCTCAACTAGCGGAGAATCAGCAAGGCTCAACTAGAAACCGGAGGCTTCAGAATTTCATGTAATGCAGGCCAAAGTCCACACCAGTCTCAGTAAGAAGGTAGCCACATAGGACCCAGGGGACGGAACACACGTCGCCCGCCAAGGCCCGAGGATACCGGATAGAAGTGTCACTGGGTGTGAGGTGCCGGGAGAAGGCCAGAGAAAGGACACACAGAAGAGGGTCCTGCTAAGTACTCCGGAGCTATCTGGGGGTGGACTGAGCCCCTCACTGAGTACGCACAGCACGACGGGGGAGATTGCTCTGGTACCTGTAATCTGGACTGCAACAACTGTGAGTAAAGATCTTGGGACAGCATCACACGGACTCTGTGTTCATTGCTGACTCCCTGCACTACAACCACCATCATCCACCCACACTGCCCTGAAGCTACATTCTTCCTGTGGGGAGTAATAATACCATTGCTGCAAAACCACCAGCTTCAGAGGACTGTTCAGCAGCGGCGGCCCCTTTGGCCACACTCCACAGGTGGCGTAGTCGGAAATTATAAAACCCATATATACAAATTACCCTTGGATTGACTGCCCTGGGTCACGTACCGGGTCACCGCCACAGTGACTACAACCCCCAGCGTCTACCGGCCCGGCTCCGGGTACCCCACGGCCCCGGGGGCACATCAACTTCATAGGTCCCTGATCTGAGACCACTCCTGCAGCGTGATTTGCCCCACCTCTGGATCTCGTTGGCCCAGGCTATACGTCAGAACGTATTGCACCAGGGCTTGTCAGTGTTGCCACAGTCGCTGCAACATGTGCAGAGTTGAATTCCACCATGTCGGCACATCGCATTTCAGCCGGTGAACTGGCAGGCCCAACGACTTCTGTAGAGATGTAAGTCGTTGAGCTGCGGGATGCGAATGGCGGAAGTGAGCACACAGCGACCGTGCCCTCTGCAGAAGGCCATCTAGTCCGAGATAGTGGGCTAAAAATTGCTGGACAACCAGGTTCAACACGTGAGCCATACAAGGCACGTGTGTGACATTGCCCCGGCGAAGGGCCGCACCCAGGTTTGCAGCATTGTCGCACACGGCCTTTCCTGGTTGCAGGTCCAGTGGAGACAACCATTCATGAAACTGGGTCTCCTGAGCTGACCACAACTCCTCAGCTGTGTGACTCACATTTCCCAGACATTTCAAAGTAAACACCGCCTGATGCCATTGAGCCCTGCTGCCAGCATAGTAAGGAGGTGTGCAGAATTTCTTCTGCGCAGTTAGAAAGCGGGTGGCATTACCAGACAGGCTTTGGGTGCAGGTGGAGGACCGAGAGGAAGTTGAGGAGGCAGAAGCAGTGGAGGAACTTCTAGATAAAGAGGATTGACGCACAACTCGTGGGGACGGCAAGACTTGGACAGCAGCCCCTTGTCCTGCTGTCACCATAGTTACCCAGTGCCAAGTCAGCGACATGTAACGCCCCTGTCCATGCCTACTCGTCCAAGTGTCTGTGGTGAAATGCACCCTGTCACACACAGAGTTTCTCAAAGAAGCGGTGATGTTATGTGCGACATGCTGGTGTAGCGCAGGCACACCTTTCTTTGAGAAGTAGTGCCGACTGGGCATCTGGTACTGGGGCACTGCGATGGACATAAGGTCTCGAAAATCCTCTGTGTCCACCAGGCGGAAAGGCAGCATTTCTGTAGCCAACAGCTTGCAGATGGTGAAATTCAACCTCTTAGCTTTGTCATGGCTAGGAGGAAATGGTCTTTTACTTGTCCACATCTGAGGGACCGAGGGCTGGCTGTTGTGCTTAGACTGGGTTGAGTAGGGTGCCCCCGGCAAACTGTCGGTCTGTGAGGAAGATGCTGGCAGAAAAATTAGGTTGCCTTGATCCAAAGGTGGTGCTCTCGATGTCGGAGAGCGCTCAACACCAGCTGGTGTTTCCACTTCCAAATGAAATGATGACCTGCCAATCACACTGGCTGTTGCGGGTAAAGAGGTGGCAGGTCTGCATCCAAAAACATGTGTGACTGCTGTCCCCCCAGTCACAGAGGATGAAGAGGCCGCGGATGCACAAGATGGGGCAGACGGTGGTTGGCCCGGCCCGGTAGGCCGCATTGTAGCACAGTGAGCTTCCCACTGCAACTTATGCTTCATATCCATGTGACGGTTCATGCATGAAGTACTCAAACTATGGATTTTTTGGCCTCTACTTAGCTATTGGTGACAAATATTACAGATAACACGAGTTGGGTCATCCTTATCGATCTGAAAAAATGCCCAGGCTATGTAAGGCTTAGAGCCCATGCGACCTGAAGAGCCACCTCGACTTGTGGTCAGAGGCAGAGTTGTGGTTGAGGATGCAGCTGTTGATGTGCTTCCAGTACTCCATCTCTGTCCAGGAAGGCGCAACCTAACCTCGTTGTCAATAGCATCTGTGACGCCCAGCTGCGCTTGGTATCACAGATCCTAGAAGAGTGCATTGATGGAATCCTCCACAAGAGGCCCCCATAAACATTCACACATCTCCACCTTCCACCTCAGACCAGCAGAGGGAGCCCGTTTGGGATATAAATAGGGAAGGTGGAGCTAGGCAGTTCAGTTCCTCTGAAGAGTTCCTGCAGTAGAGAAGCCTAAGAGAGGTCAGTCTGCAGTGGAGCTCAGTCTAGTCTAGAGAACTCAGTTAATAGTTCAGCAGTGGAGCACGAGGCTCCTGCTAGCTAGAATCAGGGAGCCCAGTTAGAGCTTAAGGTGTGCCGGTGCCATAAGATCGGTGAAGCGCGGCAAGCTCCATTAGTGTGTATAGCCTAGTGAGGGCCCGAGTAGGCCAAAGGCGAGTGGAGAGTTAGTACATAGGGGGTAGATGAGCTTAACCAGCTCACCCCGAAGCATTTACCGGACACCGGATCCGAGCTTACCGGGATCTCTATGACCCAGTAAGGCATAACCGGAATCCCTGGAGAACTACAAGTCCCAGGATCGCTAAGGTGCTGATACGTAACAGAGCCAGGAGACTCTTAGGCCCCGCATACTGGGAGCGTGAACTCCAAGACAAGGCCCTACCACAAGGTCAGCCAGCGCAGGACAGAGACAAAGTTAGGCCTAGCTCCAGGCAGGTCAGAAACTTACTACGCAGAGGCAAGAAACATGAGGCCCTACACCCGCTCATTGGGGAGGATCCTGATATGCACCCTTCACCCTACAGTGCTCCGGGATGTGACTGAATTTCCACCAGTAAAAGGTACTGAAGTGACTACCGTGTCCGTTCCCGTTCTTGCTCTGACCCAGCTGGGTCTTGCCTGTCTTGCATTTCCCCTGCATACGCTTTTCTGAGGCCTAGCTCCACCTGTGGGGAGCTATACCATCGAGCTGCCTTATCACCGGCCTCAGTGGACTGCTGCAGCGCTGGTGCTTCTCACCAGATACCACAGGTGGCTGTAACATACCTGGCGGCGTCCTTGCATGGTGGTCCATCTCCCACTGTGCAAGAGGGCGCACTTGATCTCCTGTCCAGAATGTCTCTCTGGCTTCCCTCCATGCTGTCTGTTTGTGTCTGTTTCTGCTGCTTAAGGGCGGCGCCCGATCACTTCCTGCCTTTTGTACCTGCTGTGGGTCACACCCCTTGTGCGTCCTCAGCCTATTGCTGTCTGTCACTTGGTATATAGCTCAGCAGCTCCCTTCTATCCCTGCCTGTGCATAGTGTTTCCTTCAGTGTGTGCTTGCACTCTGAAGGTGCCAGGTCCCGTCTCTTGTCTCCTGCTTTTTGTATCAGTTCCCGTGTCTGAACTGAGTCCTGTATGTCTCCTGCTTTGCGGTATCAGCTCCCGTGTCTGAACTGAGTCCTGTATGTCTCCTGCTTTGCGGTATCAGCTCCCGTGTCTGAACTGAGTCCTGTATGTCTCCTGCTTTGCGGTATCAGCTCCCGTGTCTGAACTGAGTCCTGTATGTCTCCTGCTTTGCGGTTTCAGCTCCCGTGTCTGAACTGACTCCTTTCTGTGTTCTCTTGTCTGTCCTGTCTGAACACGCTCCTAGCCTGTTCCTCTCGCCTTCTAGTGGCCGATTTCCTAGACCCGCTCCTGTGTCTGGTCTGTCCTGTCTGAACACGCTCCTTGCCTGTTCGTTCCGCCTTCTAGTGGCCGATTTCCTAGACCCGCTCCTGCGTCTGGTCTGTCCTGTCTGAACACGCTCCTTGCCTGTTCGTTCCGCCTCTCTGGGGGCCGTATTCCCAGACCCGCTCCTGTATCCCTCTGCAGTGTCGGTCTCCTCCGTACACTCAGTTCCAGTCTGAACTCTCTCCTGTCCTTTACCTGTTTTGCCTCTATGTCCGTTCCCTTCCTTTTTCTGCAGAGTCTGAACTCGTACCTAACTCCTGCTTGTTGTCTCTGCAAGTACTGTGTGAGTATCTGGCTCTGTCTTTCCCTTCCTGTCTGTTCCGTGTGAACAGAGCCCTGTCCTCCCTGCTCAGCCTTGTCTGCACTCTAGCTGTGCTTGCCTGTAACCCTCTGCCTGTATTGTTCCTGAGTCCCGGTGTGTACTGGGTCCTATCCCGCCTGTGTTCCTACCTGCTAGTGCCTCCCTGTCTGCACTCTAGCTGTGCTTGCCTTTACCCCCCTGCCTGCATACCCGCCTGCCTGCATACCAGTCGTGCCTGCCTATACCCTCCAGTCTGTGTGCCAGCCTACCAGCCTGTTCCTGTATTTCCCTGTGTGGGTCAACAGCCGTGTCCGGGGTCTGTCCTGGAGTAGCACCTGGTCCCTCTGCTCGGTTCCTCCTTGGTGCACTGGCGTCGTATGCCGTCGTGCGACCCTGGTCGGATCGGGTGAATACTTAGTCACGCCCCTCCAGGCATTCACTCTCCGGCACGGTCCAGTGGAATCACTACCAATCACACGCACACGCCGCTTAGCCCGGGCGTGTGCATAACAGCTAACAGCATGCTCAGGCCATGGTTCCCGTTGAGCCCCACGGCCTTCGCTCTTTGAGAAGTTTTTCCAGCGAATACATGCATTAAAATAAAATAAATAATTTTTTTTTTCCCCCTTTAGCTGAGTTCCAGGCGAATTACGCACCCGTCCAGATGGATCTATCAGCCCTCGTTCCTGCGGATCCGCCACGTTACTATGGGGATCCAAGACAGTGTCGTGCATTTGTGGAGCAATGCATGCTACACTTTAAGGCCTACCCTCTCTATTTTCCTTCCGATTGGGCTAAAGTGGCCTTTATGATTGACTACCTAGCGGGTGATGCCTTGAAATGGGTCACCCCCCTATGGGAAGCATGGGATCCTGTCATCCTTGACCTGCAGGCCTTCCTGGTGGCCTTTCGTATGGTCTTCGAGGACCCTAACTCTGAAGCCCCTGCTGAAGCTTCACTTCCCAATATCCCGGAGCAGCCCCGACGGGTAATGTGTGTGGGTAGCGCAATAGTCCTCCAGCCCAATGAGACTACTGCCCACCCAGAATCCTCACAGGGTGACTATGCTTTCCGGAATACTTCTCTCAACCTCAAGAGGCAGTCCAGACGTGCTAGACTTGGAGGCAAGCCGTCACGCCAGGGTCTGTCCTCCCTGAGACCTCCTGACCCCAACCTTGAGGTCCCTACTGAAGCTTCATCTCCCTGTATCCCGGAGAAACCCCAATGGGTAATGTGCGTGGGTAGTGCACCAGTTCTCCTGGCCGAAGAGACTTCTGCCCATCCAGACTCCACACAGGAGAACTTCCTGCACCCGGCATCAGATGCTTCTTTCTCTTTAACCGGTGTGCATGTCCAAGGATGCTCCAAAGCTGTGGTTACCTCAGAGTCTGTGCACCTCTACTACCTGGCGGAGGATCCCCTGTTGCCTCCTGAACCCTCCGGGATACCACTCGATGACAAATGGAGAGAGACTTCTCTACACCCGGTACTCAATACTTTGTCCGCTTCGTCCTGTGAGCCTGACAATGGGTACCCCAAAGTGGTAGTTACCTTCGAGTCTCTACACCCCTCCGACCAGGCGGAGGATCTCCTGTTGTCTCCTGAACCCTTCGGGGTGCTACCTGGTAGCGAAAGGACAGAGACTCTCCTATACTCTGTACCTGATACCTCGCTCGCTTCGTCCAGTGAGTCCAACTTAGTGTACTCCGAAGCAGAGGTTACTCCTGAGTCTCTACACCCCTCCGACCAGGCGGAGGACCTCCAGTTGTGTTCAGAATCCTTCGGGGTGCCACCTGGTGGTGAATGGACAGAGACTTTCCTATATCCTGGTTCTGATACCTCGCTTGCTTCGTCCAGTGAGTCCGACCTAGTGTACTCTGAAGCAGAGGTTACCCGTGAGTCTCTACACCCCTCTGACCAGGCGGAGGACCGCCAGCTGTCTCCAGAACCCTTCGGGGTGCCACCTGGTGGTGAATGGACAGAGACTTTCCTATACTCGGTACCCGATACCTCGCCTGCTTCCTCCAGTGAGTCCGACCTAGTGTACTCTGAAGCAAAGGTTACCTGTGAGTCTCTACACCCCTCTGACCAGGCGGAGGACCGCCAGCTGTCTCCAGAACCCTTCGGGGTGCCACCTGGTGGTGAATGGACAGAGACTTTCCTATACTCGGTACCCGATACCTCGCCTGCTTCCTCCAGTGAGTCCGACCTAGTGTACTCTGAAGCAGTTGTTTTCTCTGAGCCTCTGCACTCTTCTGACCCGGCGGAGGACCTCCAGTTGTTTCCTGAATCCTCCGGGATACCACCAGATAACAAAGAGACAGTGACTTTTCCTCATTATGTACGTGATAACCCGTCTATTTCTTCCTGTGAGCTTGACAAGATGTACCTCGAAGCAGAGATTACCCTTAAGTCTCTGTCCCCCTCCAACCCAGTGAACGACTGGCCCTCGAATTCCCTGCGGAAGATTCTGGCAGGCCTGAAGAAGAGGGGGCGTAAGGGGGGAGGTACTGTAACATACCTGGCGGCGTCCTTGCATGGTGGTCCATCTCCCACTGTGCAAGAGGGCGCACTTGATCTCCTGTCCAGAATGTCTCTCTGGCTTCCCTCCATGCTGTCTGTTTGTGTCTGTTTCTGCTGCTTAAGGGCGGCGCCCGATCACTTCCTGCCTTTTGTACCTGCTGTGGGTCACACCCCTTGTGCGTCCTCAGCCTATTGCTGTCTGTCACTTGGTATATAGCTCAGCAGCTCCCTTCTATCCCTGCCTGTGCATAGTGTTTCCTTCAGTGTGTGCTTGCACTCTGAAGGTGCCAGGTCCCGTCTCTTGTCTCCTGCTTTTTGTATCAGTTCCCGTGTCTGAACTGAGTCCTGTATGTCTCCTGCTTTGCGGTATCAGCTCCCGTGTCTGAACTGAGTCCTGTATGTCTCCTGCTTTGCGGTATCAGCTCCCGTGTCTGAACTGAGTCCTGTATGTCTCCTGCTTTGCGGTATCAGCTCCCGTGTCTGAACTGAGTCCTGTATGTCTCCTGCTTTGCGGTTTCAGCTCCCGTGTCTGAACTGACTCCTTTCTGTGTTCTCTTGTCTGTCCTGTCTGAACACGCTCCTAGCCTGTTCCTCTCGCCTTCTAGTGGCTGATTTCCTAGACCCGCTCCTGTGTCTGGTCTGTCCTGTCTGAACACGCTCCTTGCCTGTTCGTTCCGCCTTCTAGTGGCCGATTTCCTAGACCCGCTCCTGCGTCTGGTCTGTCCTGTCTGAACACGCTCCTTGCCTGTTCGTTCCGCCTCTCTGGGGGCCGTATTCCCAGACCCGCTCCTGTATCCCTCTGCAGTGTCGGTCTCCTCCGTACACTCAGTTCCAGTCTGAACTCTCTCCTGTCCTTTACCTGTTTTGCCTCTATGTCCGTTCCCTTCCTTTTTCTGCAGAGTCTGAACTCGTACCTAACTCCTGCTTGTTGTCTCTGCAAGTACTGTGTGAGTATCTGGCTCTGTCTTTCCCTTCCTGTCTGTTCCGTGTGAACAGAGCCCTGTCCTCCCTGCTCAGCCTTGTCTGCACTCTAGCTGTGCTTGCCTGTAACCCTCTGCCTGTATTGTTCCTGAGTCCCGGTGTGTACTGGGTCCTATCCCGCCTGTGTTCCTACCTGCTAGTGCCTCCCTGTCTGCACTCTAGCTGTGCTTGCCTTTACCCCCCTGCCTGCATACCCGCCTGCCTGCATACCAGTCGTGCCTGCCTATACCCTCCAGTCTGTGTGCCAGCCTACCAGCCTGTTCCTGTATTTCCCTGTGTGGGTCAACAGCCGTGTCCGGGGTCTGTCCTGGAGTAGCACCTGGTCCCTCTGCTCGGTTCCTCCTTGGTGCACTGGCGTCGTATGCCGTCGTGCGACCCTGGTCGGATCGGGTGAATACTTAGTCACGCCCCTCCAGGCATTCACTCTCCGGCACGGTCCAGTGGAATCACTACCAATCACACGCACACGCCGCTTAGCCCGGGCGTGTGCATAACAGTGGCGTCACGAACTCTTATAAAATTAACAGTTATCCACCCTTTTAAAGAGTGACCCCAGGGTACGGGCCTGGGAGCCGACCACCGCGACATCCCAAAGGCCAGGCAAAGGCCCGGGTATCAAGTCATCCCCATCCCCTAGGCTAGTCACATCCTCTTCCACCTCCTCTGCTGACCTCATCGACTGGCTGACTGTGGGTTGACAGTAAGTGGGATCTCCAACCTCGTCATCATCACCCTGTGTGTTCTCACACCCGTCGTCCTCAGAGCCAACCTCTTCCTTCCCTGACTGAAAAGTCAATTTGTCGCTCCAATCAGGTATTTGAGTCTCATCATCGTCTTCATCATTGTCTCCACCAACAGGAGTTACAGTTTGGGAACGAGGGTCTACATTATGCTCAGAACCTTCTTCATCTGGTCCTGGATCCGACTCATAAAGATTCTGGGCATCAGTGCAGATCATTTCCTCGTCTGGATTTACAGAAGCTCTGGAGCAGACCTCCGTTTCCCAGGCTATAGTATGAGTAAACAGCTGTGCAGACTCAACCATCTGTATTACCCCACACTCAGACGGGCAGCTGGAGACTTGGGAGCTGTGAGGAAGCAAGTGCGATTGGGGTGACACCTCTGAGGACTGGAGTATTTGTGATGTTGAAGTTGAGATGGAGGAGAGCCCACTTGAAGGAGCACTTGATATCCGTTGAAGCACCTGCTGTTTTTGTGCCTCATCTGGAATTTGTAGCGATGGGCGTGTCCATAAGAAAGGGATCGTATCACATTGTCCACGAAAAGAAGTAGACATCTTAGTTTGGCTGGAAGATGGTCTTTCTTCTGCAGATGTTACCCCCCCCCCCACCGCGGGGGGGCTCGACCCACCAGTGGACAGGCACCAGTATTGGGAGAGGATGGCTGGCCGTCAGGGTCCACCGCGGCACTGGCACATACCCGGCGACACGGAGGTCGCACGGGCAGGAACGGACTGGCCGTGTCGGCTTCGCACTCCAGCGTAGTCCCTCTACCCGCTCGCGCCCGTAACCTCAAAGGGATGCGCAAGTGGCTTTTCTTCTCAGGGCTGTTCCCCGCCCAGCAGGAACGTGGGGGAGCTCAGGTCGGCCTTCCACTGTACTCCCTTACCTCCCTCGCCCTCTTTCCTTCTTCCGTTCTCCATCTAACACCTCAGCTCTGTGGTGTCCGCTCTCCCTCCAGCTCTCTCCTTCTCACAGGTTGACTACCGCGTGTATTCACACTGTGGCAAATCTTTTGGGCCCAGGCATAAGAAGTTGTCGAGGTAATGGATAATATGTGCACCTTTAGAAACGTCCATTACAACCCATTCGAGGAAGCAACGAAACGCCTCAAATAGTGTGCAGGATCTGGACCACCCCATGGGCAAACAGCGATCTCTATAGTATGCTCCTTCCCAGAAGCAGCCCAATAGGTGGACACTATTCGGAGGCACAGGTAGTAAGTAACCGGAACGCCGCATCAATGTCTGTTTTGACCATTAGTGTGACCCTTCCCAACTTCTTGATCTGCCTGATTGCCTTGTCAAAGGATGTACAGTATATACTACTGTACTTGGTTCCGCGTCGATGTTGTCGTTTACTGACCTGCCCCTTGGATATGACATATGGTGGATTAGTCCGAATGTATTGGGTTCCGTTTTTGGCACAACTCACAACGGGGATACCACTACGTCTTGTAAGGAAAGTGTTCTGAATGGAACCGCCATTCTACCTAAAGATATTTCTTTTTTTAATTTTCTTGTCACGACGTCTGGGTGTTGGTAGGCTGATTTTAGATTTTTACTCCAGCCTTTCTTGATTTTAGAAGGGCATGACATGCCTATATCTGTGTCTCCCCCTCCTTTTACTCCTCCACCTCTTTTCTTTTCGCATGACTATATGTACTTGTCACTTTTCCATGTGTTAATTGTATCTTCTGAGCAGTTTGTCAGCTTTTGGACACCTTTGAAGTGTTTTCTATGTGTTTTCTATGTGTTTTTGTTTGCCTGCCATTGGTTTTAACGGTGTTCGAAGGTGTTCGACGAACAGTTCGACGAACAGTTCGGCGAACATACGGGTGTTCGACGAACCGAACCGAACTCGAACACTACGGGGGTGGCTCAATACTATTCAGGACCCAACAAGAAGGGGGGCACTGCTAGACCTAATATTAACCACCAGGCCAGACCGCATATCAAATATACGAGTTGCGGGTCACTTGGGTAATAGTGATCACAAAATAATAAGTTTTCATGTATACTTTAATAAGATGTGTAGTATAGGGGTTACAAGGACACTAAACTTCAGGAAGGCAAATTTCCAATGGTTGAGAGATGATCTTAGTGCAATAAACTGGTACGATATCCTGAAAAATAAAACTACGCAAAGCAAATGGGAGACATTTATTAGCATCCTGAATAGGACCTGTGCACAATATATACCCTATGGGAATAAACATGATAGAAATAGGAAGAAACCACTATGGCTAAATAGAGCTGTAAGTGGCGCAACAAGTGACAAAGGAAAGCTTTTAGAGAGCTAAAGCAAGTAGGTAGTGATGAGGCATTAAATAAATACCAAAAATTACATAAATTCTGTAAAAACCAAATCAAGGCAGCAAAGATTGAGACAGAGAGACTCATTGCCAGAGAAAGTAAAAATAATCCCAAAATATTCTTTAACTACATAAATAGTAAGAAACTAAAAAATGATAGTGTTGGCCCCCTTAAAAATAGTCTGGGTGAAATGGTGGATGAGGATGAGGAAAAAGCCAATATGCTTAATAATTTTTTTTTCAACAGTATTTACACAAGAAAATTGCATGACAGAAAACATGATCAGTGATAACAAAAATTCTCCATTAAATGTCACTTGCTTAACCCAGCAGGAAGTACAGCGGCATCTAAAAATCACTAAAGTTGACAAATCCCTGGGCCCGAATGGGATATACCCACGAGTACTGCAGGAATTAAGTAAAGTCATACAGTTATATGACAAAGTTTGGGCACCCCTATTAATCTTAAGCTTAATGTTTTATAAAAATTGGTACTTTTGCAACAGCTATTTCAGTTTGATATATGTGATAACTGTTGGACACAGTAATGTTTCTGCCTTGAAATGAGGTTTATTGTACTAACAGAAGATGTGCAATCTGCATTCAAACAAAATTTGACAGGTGCATAAGTATGGGTACCTCACCAGAAAAGTGAATTAATATTTAGTAGATCCTCCTTTTACAAAAATAACAGCCTCTAGTCGCTTCCTGTAGCTTTTAATGATTTCCTGGATCCTCGATGAAGGTATTTTTGACCATTCCTCTTTACAAAACAATTCCAGTTCAGCTAAGTTTGATGGTCGCCGAGCATGGACAGCCCTCTTCAAATGATCCCACAGATGTTCAATGATATTCAGGTCTGGGGACTGGGATGGCGATTCCAGAATATTGTAATTGTTCCTCTGCATGAATGCCTGAGTAGATTTGGAGCGGTGTTTTGGATCATTGTCTTGCTGAAAGATCCATCCCCTGCGTAACTTCAACTTTGTCACTGATTCTTGAACATTATTGTCAAGAATCTGCTGAAACTGAGTGGAATCCATGCGTCCCTCAACTTTAACAAGATTCCCGGTGCCGGCATTGGCCACACATCCCCAAAGCATGATGGAACCTCCACCAAATTTTACTGTGGGTAGCAAGTGTTTTTCTTGGAATGCTGTGTTTTTTTGCCGCCATGCATAATGCCTTTTTGTATGACCAAACAACTCAATCTTGGTTTCATCAGTCCACAGGACCTTCTTCCAAAAAGAAATTGGCTTCTCCAAATGTGCTTTTGCATACCTCAGCCGACTGTTTGTGGCAGTCTTGCAGAAACGGCTTATTTCGCATCACTCTCCCATACATCTTCTCCTTGTGCAAAGTGCGTTGTATAGTTGACCAATGCACAGTGACACCATCTGCAGCAAGTTGATGCTGCAGCTCTCTGGAGGTGGTCTGAGGATTGTCCTTGACTGATCTCACCATTCTTCTTCTCTGCCTTTCTGATCTTTTTCTTGGCCTGCCACTTCTGGCCTTAACAATAACTGTCCCTGTGTTCTTCCATTTCCTTATTATGTTCCTCACAGTGGAAACTGACAGGTTAAATCTCTGAGACAGCTTTTTGTATCCTTCCCCTGAACAACTATGTTGAATAATCTTTGTTTTCAGATCATTTTACAGTTGTTTTGAGGAGCCCATGATGCCACTCTTCAGAGGAGATTCAAACAGGAGAACAACTTGCAAGTGGCCACTTTAAGTAGCTTTTCTCATGATTGCATACACCTGGCTATGAAGTTCAAAGCGCAATGAGGTTACAAAACCAAAAAAAGTGCTTTAGTAAGTCAGTAAAAAGTAGGTAGGAGTATTTAAAACAAGAAAATGATAAGGGTGACCATACTTATGCACCTGTCAAATTTTGTTTGAATGCAGATTGCACATTTTCTGTTAGTACAATAAACCTCATTTCAAGGCAGAAACATACTGTGTCCAACAGTTATTACATATATCAAACTGAAATAGCTGTTGCAAAAACACCAATTTTTATAAAACATTAAGTTTAAGATTAATAGGGGTGCCCAAACTTTTTCATATAACTGTAGATAGACCATTATTTTTAATCTTTAAAGATTCCATGATAACAGGGTCTGTACCACAGGATAAAAAGGGGACAAAAACCGAACTTGGAAATTATAGGCTAGTAAGTTTAAACTCTACTGTGGGTAAAATCCTGGAGGGTTTCCTAAGAGATGCTATACTAGAATATCTGAAGAATAATTACCTCATGACCCAATATCAACCTGGGTTTACAAGGGACCACTCCTGTCAAACTAATCTGATCACCTTTTATGAAGAGGTAAGTTCCGAACTGGACCAAGGAAATGCAGTGGATGTTGTGTATATGGACTTTTCAAAAGCTTTTGATACGGTTCCACACAAAAGGTTGATACATAAAATGAGAACAATGGGGATAGGGGAAAATATATGTAAGTGGGTTAAGAACTGGCTCAGTGATAGGAAACAAAGGGTGGTTATTAATGGAACACACTCAGATTGGGTCACAGTTAACAGTGGGGTACCACAGGGGTCAGTATTGGGCCCGCTTCTTTTTAACATATTTATTAATGACCTTGTAGGGGGCATACAGAGTAGTATTTAAATATTTGCAGATGACACTAAACTCTGCAGGGTAATCATTACAGAGGAGGGCAATTTTATATTACAGGAGGATCTACAGTTAGGTCCATATATATTTGGACAGAGACAACATTTTTCTAATTTTGGTTCTAGACATTGCCACAATAAATTTTAAACAAAACAATTCAGATGCAGTTGAAGTTCAGACTTTCAGATTTCCTTTGAGGGAATCCACATTAAAGTTGGATGAAGGGTTTAGGAGTTTCAGCTCCTTAACATGTGCCACCCTGTTTTTAAAGGGACCAAAAGTAATTGGACAGATTAAATAATTGTAAATAAAGTGTTCATTTCTAGTACTTGGTTGAAAACCCTTTGTTGGCAATGACTACCTGAAGTCTTGAACTCATGGACATCACCAGACGTTGTGTTTCCTCCTTTTTGATGCTCTGCCAGTCCTTCACTGCAGTGGTTTTCAGTTGCTGTTTGTTTTTGGGCCTTTCTGTCTGAAGTTTAGTCTTTAACAAGTGAAATGCATGCTCAATTGGTTTGAGATCAGGTGACTGACTTGGCCATTCAAGAATATTCAACTTCTTTGCTTTAATAAACTCCTGGGTTGCTTTGGCTTTATGTTTTGGGTCATTGTCCATCTGTAGTATGAAACAACGACCAATCAGTTTGGCTGCATTTGGCTGGATCTGAGCACACAGTATGGCTCTCAATACATCAGAATTAATTTGGCTGCTTCTGTCCAGTGTCACATCATCAATAAACACTAGTGACCCAGTGCCACTGGCAGCCATGCATGCCCAAGCCATCACACTGCTTCCGCCGTGTTTTACAGATGATGTGGTATGCTTTGGATCATGAGCTGTACCACGCCTTCGCCATACTTTTCTCTTTCCATCATTCTGGTAGAGGTTGATCTTGGTTTCATTTGTCCAAAGAATATTCTTCCACAACTGTGCTGGCTTGTTTAGATATTTTTTAGCAAAGTCCAGTCTAGCTTTTTTATTCTTGATGCTTATGAGTGGCTTGCACCGTGCAGTGAACCCTCTGTATTTACTTTCATGCAGTCTTCTCTTTGTGGTAGATTTGGATATTGATATGCCTACCTCCTGGAGAGTGTTGTTCACTTGGTTGGCTGTTGTGAAGGGGTTTCTCTTCACCATGGAAATTATTCTGCGATCATCCACCACTGTTGTCTTCCGTGGGCGCCCAGGTCTTTTTGCATTGATGAGTTCACCAGTGCTTTCTTTCTTTCACCTGCATGGAGAGCTTCTTTGACCGCATGTTTACTTCACAGCAAAACCTTCCAAATGCAAGCACCACACTTCAAATCAACTCCAGGCCTTTTATCTACTTAATTTAGAATGACATAACGAAGGGATTGCCCACAACTGTCCATGAAATAGCCTTGGAGTCAATTGTCCAATTACTTTTGGTCCCTTTAAAAACAGGGTGTCACATGTTAAGGAGCTGAAACTCCTAAACCCTTCATGCAATTTTAATGTGGATACCCTCATATGAAAGCTGAAAGTCTGAACTTCAACCGCATCTGAATTGTTTTATTTAAAATTCATTGTGGCAATGTCTAGAACCAAAATTACAAAAATGTTGTCTCTGTCCAAATATATATGGACCTAACTGTATGAAAACTAAAAGCTTGGGCTGATACTGTAAATGGCAAATGAGCTTTAATGGGGATAAATGTAAGGTAATGCACTTGGGCAGAGGAAATCAAATGTATAATTATATGCTTAATTGTAAAATACTGGGCAAAACTGTCACTGAAAAAGACCTAGTCTAGCAGGAGACAGACAGTGTGAAACTGTCACCAAAGCTCTCATGCAATGCAATACATGTCTATTGCATTGCATGAGAACAGTGATTATAAAAATAAAAATTAATGTCCCATACAGGACTAAGTACAAATGTAAAAAAAGTCTAAAAAATGTTTTCAAACTGTTAAAAAAAATCACAAAATAAATAAAAATAAATACAGTTATATGAAAATGTTTGGGCACCCCTATTAATCTTAAGCTTAATGTTTTGCAAAAATTGGTGTTTTTGCAACAGCTATTTCAGTTTGATATATGTAATAACTGTTGGACACAGTAATGTTTCTGCCTTGAAATGAGGTTTATTGTACTAACAGAAAATGTGCAATCTGCATTCAAACAAAATTTGACAGGTGCATAAGTATGGGCACCCATATTATTTTCTTGTTTTAAATACTCCTACCTACTTTTTACTGACTTACTAAAGCACTTTTTTTGGTTTTGTAACCTCATTGAGCTTTGAACTTCATAGCCAGGTGTATGCAATCATGAGAAAAGCTACTTAAAGTGGCCACTTGCAAGTTGTTCTCCTGTTCAAATCTCCACATATGGGGTATTGCCACTTTTAGAAGAAATTGTGTGACACATTTCGGCACCATTTTTACCCATTGCCCTGTGTGAAAATGTAAAATCTGAGGGTAAAACATTTTTTTGTGGTAAAAATGTAATTATGTTTTCTTCACTGCCCAATGGTATAAATTTAAAAATTAAAAAATACTCACTACTTCCCTAGATGAATTCCTTCGGAGTGTGCATCCGACTGATTGAGCGCTCCCAGGGTCACAAGGAATAATTATCCAAAAAAGGATTTTCTTCTTCAAAAGATTTATTCAAGTTCATAAATAGATAAAACTGATATATAAAACAATGCGTTTCGGCTATTAAAATGAAAGATGTATAGCCTTCCTCAGGTCTAATGTAAGAGAGTCAATTGTGGTGGTTATATAGTCACTAGTGTTGAGCGAGCACTAAAATGCTCGGGTGCTCGAAGCTCGGGCCGAGCTCACTGTGATACTCGGGTGCTCGACCCGAGCAACGAGCCCAATGTTAGTCTATGGGAGACCCGAACATTTTTGCGGCGGCTCCCCCGGCAGTCTGTAGAAAGCCTAAAAAGTGCCCAAAACGATAGGGACAGTGCTCAAATGACATGGGGACAGCATGGGGATCGCCCCTGGAAGCATTTCTGACCCCCAGGTCACTGCTGTCAACAACGTGGTCAGAGGTATTAAGCCACTTTTACAGGCTCACAATAAAACGTTCAAAAACGAAAGTGAAAGTGCTTTCCTGTGAAATATGTTATCCCCTTAACGACTATGGGTCTTTCTGTTTTTGTGTTTTCCTTTTTTGCTCCCCTTATTCCCAGAGCCAGAACTTTTTTAATTTTCGTTCAATATGGCCATGTGAGGGCTTATTTTTTGCGGGACGAGTTGTAGTTTTAAACACCATCACTGGTTTTACCATATCGTGTGCTGGAAAATGGGAAAAAAATTCCAAGTGCAGTGAAACTGCAAAAAAAATGCAATTCCACAGTTGTTTTTTGGGTCCTTTTTTTACCACGTTCACAGATTGCTAAAACTGACCTGCCATCATTATTTTCCAGGTCATTACGAGTTCATAGACACCAAACATGTATAAGTTCTTTTTTATTTAAGTGGTGAAAAAAAAATCCAAAGCTTGCTAAAAAAAACAAAAGAAATGACGCCATTTTTCGAGACCCTTACCTTCTCCATTTTTCGGGATCTGGGGCCAGGTGAGGGCTTATTTTTTGCGTGCCGGGCTGACATTTTTATTGATACCATTTTGGGGTAGATCCGATGTTTTGATCGCCCGTTATTGCATTTTATTGCAAAGTTGTAGCGACCAAAAAAGCTTAATTCTGGCGTTTAAAATTTTTTTCTCGTTACGCCGTTTACTGATTGTATTAATTCTTCTTTTATATTGATAGATCGGGCGATTCTGAACGCGGCGATACCAAATATGTGTATGTGGCTTTTTTTATATATATATATATATTTTATTTTGAATGGGGCGAGAGGGGGGTGACTTAAACTTTTATATATTTTTTATTTTTTTTATTTTTTAAAAAACTTTTTTTTTTACACTTTCTGCTTGCTTCTATAGTCTCCAGAGGAGACTAGAAGCAGCAGTTGTCTGATTGCTTCTACTGCATACAAGCGATGAGCAGATCGCTTGTATGCAGGAGAAATGCTCACTTGCTATGAGAGCTGACCACTAGGTGGCGCTCATAGCAATTGAGACATGACAACCACAGGCGTCTGCTGCAGACCTTGAGTTGTCATGCCCACCCATTGGTGACCCGCGATCACGTGACGGGGTCACTGATGGGCGGCGCTTAGGACTCCCGGAAGCGCAAGTTAAATGCCACTGTCAGAGATTTAACATGTTAACAGCCGCGGGTAGATTGCGATTCCAATAATCAGCTGACATGTGCTCGCTTCAGTGCGGGCTCACCGCCGGAGCCCCCGCTGAACCGGCCTTCCCGACCTGGTGCGTACTATTACTGACCAGGTCGGAAAGGGGTTAAGGAACATCCTTTCCAGGGTAAAGACTTGTGTATAAGGTAAAATAAATAACCAAAAACAAAAATACTCCTCCACACCTTGGGCTATGTTCACAAGTAGCATTTTTTATGCGTTTTTGCACGTTTGTATTGCTTTCAACCGTGACAAATGCATTCACCGGGAAATGTCATTTTAACATTTTACAACCTTATCTGGCCATGTGCTGTGTGACACATGCATACAGTGCTAAAAAGTCATGGGAACAGCATGGGGAAGACCCCTGGAAGCATCTCTGACACCCAGGTCACTGCCTAAAAGTGTGCCCATCAGAAGTGATCCTTGCCGCATCAGAAGATGCAGACTTGCAACTATCCCCGTGCAAGTCCTTGTCCCAGAGCAGTGTTCAATTGTACCTCCCCCATAACTTGCAATACAAGCGCAAGTATGCAGCCTGCCACCCACCCACCCCCAGGCTGCAATACTATACTGCTAGCTTGCTTGCACTTGAAATTGGGCCTTTTAGGCATGTGGAGGTGGAATCTGGCCACCACGTCATGGCTGCATCGGTAGCCTGGTATTCATACTCAGTCCCCAGCCGCCCGGCGACCGGGTGTCCACGCTTGGTCCCCAGCCGCCAGAGGGCGGCCGGGTGTCCATACTCAGTCCCCAGCCGCCCCGCGGCCGGGTGCCCACACACAGTCCCCAGCCGCGTGGGGGTGGCCGGGTGTCCATAAACGGTCCCCAGCCGCCCCTATTTGTCCCGGTGCGCCTTATACACAAGCGCGCATACCAAAACATTACCTGTGCCCTCCCCAGTGCATTTAGTGGGAAGGACAGCCTAACCACAAACACGTGGACAAGTGAATGTGGCCAGGAATGGTCCATCTCACTGACGCCTTCACACTGGGTTAATATTGTGGAAGCCGGGACACAGTTGGACACTGGGATGCAACATGTCCTCCAGACATAGAGGATTGCGGGTCCTGGGTCAATCAGGCTTCAACACAAAGTTCAGAAGGTAGACAGCAGCAGTGGTCGGACTCCTACACAACGAGTAAATTATTCATGATCATGAGGCCATCCACCTCCTTAGCTTTCTTTTCCTTGGAATGCAAGCGCATGTATGTAGTAGCAGCTAGGCCTGAGGTGGTCAGCGTTTTGGCGCATATTCTACCTCCTTCGAGGATTGCTGGATGTTTTTCTGCTACTATCCCAGTTCTATGACTCCCGTTAAAACAAAGCTTCAGGTGATGAATGATGGATGAGGTGGTGGCAAAGGAGAAAGAGCAGGAGGAACAGGGACCATTCACATCAATATCAGGCCAGCCAACCACACATGTCTTGTAGGATATGTTTCTGCACCAAAAGGAGCGGTTCAGCTACACAGTTATAAGGCATACAGTGAATGCAATGCCTACCAAAAATTTCGAGGCACTCCAATGCCCCTTGGAAGTGACATGGAGGTCAGAGGGCCTTAACTAAACCGTTTTTTCCATTTATAGCAACTGGGTCTTCTGTACACTGTTGGCCTAAGCAGGGAATGGAAGGCTTTCCAAAAATTATAAGGCACTGCAATGCCCCTTGAAACAGACGTGGATTACAGCATATTAAAAACCTTCTATCCATTATTGGGGAGTGGGTCTCCCTTAGTGTTTGCCTATGCATTGAAAAGCAAAAGCTGTCAAAAATTAGGAGAAATGCAATGCCCGTTGCAAGAGTCGTGGAGGTTAGAGGTAATTAAAAACAACATGTCAATGCCCCTTGGAAGAGCTGTGGAGTTCAGAGTGGTTTAACAAGACGGTTTTAATGCCCCTTAGAAGAGACATGGAGTTCAGAGTGGTTTAACAAGACAGTTTTAATGCCCCTTGGAAGAGATGTGGAGGTCACAGTAGCTTAACAAGACGGTTTTAATGCCCCTTGGAAGAGTGGTGGAGGTCGCAGTGGAATAAAAAGACAATATCAATGCCCCTTGGAAGAGTGGTGGAGGTTACAGTGGAATAAAAAGACAATATCAACGCCCTGTGGAAGAGACGTGGAGGTCACAGTAGCTTAACAAGACGCTTTTAATGCCCCTTGGAAGAGTGGTGGAGGTCGCAGTGGAATAAAAAGACAATATTAAAGACCCTTGGAAGAGACGTGGAGGTCACAGTAGCTTAACAAGACGATTTTAATGCCCCTTACAAGAGCCATGCAGTACAGCATATTAAAAACATTATTCCCATTATTGGGGAGTGGGTCTCCCATAGTCTTTGCCTATGCCTTCCCAGCAAAAGCTGCCAAAAATTAGGAAGGGGGAACTTGCAATGTCCCTTACAAGAGCCATGCAGTACAGCATATTAAAAACATTATTCCCATTATTGGGGAGTGGGTCTCCCATAGTCTTTGCCTATGCCTTCCAAGCAAAAGCTGCCAAAAATTAGGACAGAGGAACTTGCAATGCTGGCAACATGGACCACAGTCACCCTGGTGGTATAGTGGTCGTGGAGGCTGAGGATAAGGAGAAGAGCAAAAAACAGCCGAAATGAGGAAGCGTATACCCATGTGTGGGTGTGAAGCGATGCATGGGAATACACCTCCCGAAATAACACAGTGGATTTGACTTTATGTTACTCTGCTGTCATTTGGTGGTGATGAGAAGTCTGGCCCAATCCAGCCCTTGTTCATTTTGATAAGGGTCAGCTTGTCAGCATTGTCAGTTGACAGGCGAGTGCGCTTATCAGTTATAATTCCCCCAGCGGCACTAAAAACACGCTCCGATAACACGCTAGCGGCAGGGCAGGCCAGGACCTCCAAGGCATACAGAGTGAGTTCATTCCAAGTGTCCAGCTTGGATACCCAATAATTAAAAGGCACAGAGGAATCACGGAGGATGCTGGTACTCCCTCACCATCTTTTGAAACTTTCCACTCCTTGTGAGAGTACCCTGCGCCTCAGGGCCTGTAAGCTGGGCAGGTCTCTGAAAACTGTCCTAGAACATTGACAGTGTTCGCCTGCCTCTGCTGGATTGGAGTTGCGTCTCTCTCGCCTGTATGCCTTAGTTGGGCAGCGAACTGTGACCTCTGCCGCTACCGTGTTCAGATGGGAATTTTGTTAATAGCTCTGCAGCAAGGGCCTTCTGGTACTGCCCCATTTTTGTAGACCTCTCCAACTCAGGAATAAGAGAGTGAAAGTTCTCCTTGTAGAGGGGGTCTAAAAGTGTCATCAACCAGTAATGACTGTCACCCAATATTTTGACAATGCGAGGGTCACGGTTAAGGCTGCGTAACATAAAGTCAGCCATGGGTGCCAGACTGGTAACGGGCAAGACTTCCGTGTCCTCACCAAGATGACGACTGATAGTGTTGAGCGATCACTAAAATGCTCGGGTGCTCGAAGCTCAGGCCGAGCTTACCGTGATACTCGGGTGCTCGACCCGAGCAACGAGCCCAATGTTAGTCTATGAGAGACCCGAGCATTTTTGCGGCAGCACCCCCGGCATTCTGTACAAAGACTAAAAAGTGCCCAAAACGATAGTGACAGTGCTCAAAAGACATGGGGGCAGCATGGGGATCGCCCCTGGAAGCATTTCTGACCCCCAGGTCACTGCTGTCAACAACGTGGTCAGAGGTATTAAGCCACTTTTGCGGGCTCACAATAAAACGTTCAAAAACTAAACTGAAACGGTTTTCCTGTGAAATATGTTAAGGAATTTCCTTTCTAGGGTAAAAAATTGTCTATAAGGTAAAATAAATAACCAAAAACAAAAATACTCCTCCACACCTTGGGCTATGTTCACAAGTAGCATTTTTCATGCGTTTTTGCACTTTTGTATTGCTTTCAACCGTGACAAATGCGTTCACCGGGAAATGTCATTTTAACATTTTACAACCTTATCTGGCCATGTGCTGTGTGACACATGCATACAGTGCTGAAAAGACAAGGGATCAGCATGGGGAAGACCCCTGGAAGCATCTCTGACACCCAGGTCACTGTCTAAAAGTGTGCCCATCAGAAGTGATCCTTGCCGCATCAGAAGATGCCGACTTGCAACTATCCCCGTGCAAGTCCTTGTCCCAGGGCAGTGTTCAATTGTACCTCCCCCATT
Source organism: Phyllobates terribilis (assembly GCF_046119375.1). Taxonomy (NCBI): domain Eukaryota; kingdom Metazoa; phylum Chordata; class Amphibia; order Anura; family Dendrobatidae; genus Phyllobates; species Phyllobates terribilis. The sequence goes on from NW_027362761.1 coordinate 842,978,617, forward strand.
CCTTGCAATGCAAGCGAAAATATGCAGCCAACCACCCACCCACCCGCAGGCTGCAATACCATACTGCTAGCTTTCACTTGAAATGGGGCCTTTTAGTTTGGAGGAGGCCGAAGCTGGCCACTACCTCATGGCCGCTTCGGCAGCGAGGTATCCATACTCTGTCCCCAGCCGCCCAGCGGCCAGGTGTCCACGCTCAGTCCCCAGCCACCAGGTGGCGGCCATGTGTCCATACTCGGTCCCCAGCCGCCCTGATTTCTCCTGTCACCTTCCCCCACACTTTTCTTAGCCTGGCCTGCGTTAGGGCAGCATTGGACGAGCCCACCAGAGAACCAGACTCCTCCGGTGGGCCCTGGCTTCTCCATCAGGGGAGTTGAGAGGGCCTAGGTGAGGAGCATGATGATGATGATAGAAGTTAGCATCTGCTTTGTTTTGTTGGAATGCAAGCGCATGTATGTAGTAGCGGCTAGGCCTGAGGTGGTCCGCGTTTTGGCGCATATCCTACCTCCTCCGAGGATTGCTGGATGTTTTCCTGCTACTATCCCAGTTCTATGACTCCCGTTAAAACAAAGCTTCAGGTGATAAATGATGGATGAGGTGGTGGCAAAGGAGAAAGAGCAGGAGGAACAGGGACCATTCACATCAATATCAGGCCAGTCAACCAGATATGTCTTGTAGGATATGTTTCTGTAACAAAAGGAGCAGTTCGGCTACACAGTTATAGGGCATACAGTGAATGCAATGCCTACCAAAAATTTCGAGCCACTCCAATGCCCCTTGGAAATGACATGGAGGTCAGAGGGCGTTAACTAAACCTTTTTTTCGATTTATAGCAACTGGGTCTCCCGTGCACTGTTGGCCTAAGCAGTGAATGGAAGGCTTTTCAAAAATTATGAGGAACTGCAATGCCCCTTACAAGAGCCATGTGTGGCACCCCAGGAGTCTGGTCACCACAGTAATAGAGATATTACGTCGGAGAGCAAGTGGGAGGTTTCCTGGTCAGGATCTCTTAAACAAGCAACATCCTCCTGCCCCAGTCCTGGGAGGGGAGAATTCTGCCCTTATAAACTGGATCTGGGGCGGGGTTGAGTGAGTCAGAGAACAGTCAGAGTCAGAGTGAGAGCAAGGGAAAGTAACAGCAAGGAGCTCTGTAGGAGCTAGGAGCTAAAGACCAGGGGCTGGAAGCTGAGCAGAGCTCGCCCTGGCAGAAGACAATAGGAACCGGACACAGGAGTCCGAAGCTGTGAGGACTTATATATCCAGCAGCAGAAACCAGCCGGCATGGGATTTCAGGTCCTCTGGCCATAGAAGCCCGGTGGCTCAGTCACAAGCAAGGGACCAGCACCGCCGTCGTGGAGCGGAGGCTAACAGAAGGCCCCAAGTCACCAGCCATACGGGTGAGCACTACACGGTACACTCAGGGACGTGGGCTACTTCTACCCGCTTACAGCAAGGTAGCCAGGAAGAGTGCAGACAGACGGGGAGGCCTACAACTCCACCTGGCCAGGGGAACTCCTGCTTGCTCACAGACTGACCAGGCCTCTTATGCTAGCCAGTACTCCCGGGAGGGTCTACCTTATAATCATCAGTAAAGACCCTGAACTGCACTGCAAAGACTCTGAGTCGTTCCTGCTGCGCTCGTGCACCATCACCCCCATCATCCACACTCACTGCCCTGAGGCTATACTCCTCCCGAGGGGAGTTATCCCATTCTATGCTGCGCACACAACACCAGCCTCAGCGGTCTGCCTCGCAGCGGTGGTACTCCCTGACCGCAATCCACGGGTGGCGCAGTCGGACAATTAACCTCAAAACCTAAGAAAGACTGCCACTGGTTTGACCAGCCTGAGCCACGGGACCGGGTCACCGCCACGGAGACTACAGACCCCAGAGACCCGGCACCGGGTATCCCACACATGTATACACACGGCCCAGGGGGCGCGTCACATGCAGTACAGCATATTACAAACATAAGTCCCATTATTAGGGAGTGGGTGTCCCATAGTATTTGCTTATGCCTTGCAAGCAAAAGCTGCCAAAAATTAGGACGGAGCAACTTGCAATGCCCCTTACAAGAGCCATGCAGTACAGCATATTACAAACATAAGTCCCATTATTGGGGAGTGGGTCTCCCATAGTATTTGCTTATGCCTTGCAAGCAAAAGCTGCCAAAAATTAGGACGGAGCAACTTGCAATGCCCCTTACAAGAGCCATGCAGTACAGCATATTACAAACATAAGTCCCATTATTGGGGAGTGGGTCTCCCATAGTATTTGCTTATGCTTTCCCAGCAAAAGCTGCCAAAAATTAGGACGGAGCAACTTGCAATGCCCCTTACAAGAGCCATGCAGTACAGCATATTACAAACATAAGTCCCATTATTGGGGAGTGGGTGTCCCAAGGTATTTGCTTATGCTTTCCCAGCAAAAGCTGCCAAAAATTAGGACGGAGGAACTTGCAATGCTGGCACCCTGGTGGTATAGTGGTGGTGGAGGCTGAGGATAAGGAGAAGAAGATTAAACAGCCGAAACGAGGAAGCGTATACCCATGTGTGGGTGTGAAGCGGTGCATGTGAATACACCTCCCGAAATAACACAGTGGATTTGACTTTATGTTACTCTGCTGTCATTTGGTGGTGATGAGAAGTCTGGCCCAATCCAGCCCTTGTTCATTTTGATAAGGGTCAGCTTGTCAGCATTGTCAGTTGACAGGCGAGTGCGCTTATCAGTTATAATTCCCCCAGCGGCACTAAAAACACGCTCCGATAACACGCTAGCGGCAGGGCAGGCTAGGACCTCCAAGGCGTACAGAGCGAGTTCATTCCAAGTGTCCAGCTTGGATACCCAATAATTAAAAGGCACAGAGGAATCACGGAGGACGCTGGTACGATCGGCAAGGTACTCCCTCAACATCTTTTGAAACTTTCCACTCCTTGTGAGAGTACCCCGCGCCTCAGGGCCTGTAAGCTGGGCGGGTGTCAGAAAACTGTCCCAGAACGTTGACAGTGTTCCCCTGCCTCTGCTGGATTGGAGTTGCATCTCTCTTGCCTGTACGCCTTGGTTGGGCAACGAACTGTGACCTCTGCCGCTAGCGTGTTCAGATGTGAATTTTTTTAAGAGTTCTGCAGCAAGGGCCTTCTGGTATTGCCCCATTTTTGTAGACCTCTCCACCTCAGGAATAAGAGAGTGAAAGTTCTCCTAGTAGCGGGGGTCTACAAGTGTCACCAACCAGTAATGACTGTCACCCAACATTTTGACAACGCGAGGGTCACGGTTAAGGCAGCGTAACATAAAGTCAGCCATGCGTGCCAGACTGGTAACGGGCAAGATTTCCATGTCCTCACCAAGATGACGACTGACCATGCTCTCCTCCTCCTCCTCTTCCTCCTCCCCCCTGTCCTCAGGCCACCCACGCTGAACCGACGGTATGACACTTGTACAGGTACTACCGTCTACAACGCATGATAGCAGCTCCTGTTCTTCCTCCTCCTCCTCCTCTCCCTCATTGTCCCCCAATGCACGTTGGGATGAGATGAGGCTGGGCTGTGTGTAATCGCCCGCTACGGCTTCTTGATCCATCTCATCATACTCTGGCTGCAATGCTTCCTCTTTAATTCTCCGCAGAGAGCGTTGCAAAAGACAGACAAGTGGGATGCTGACACTAATGATGGCGTCATCGCCACTCACCATCTTGGTGGCCTCCTCAAAGTTTGTCAGGATGGTACATATGTCAGACATCCAGGTCCACTCCTGAGGTCTTATGTGTGGAGTCTGACCTGAATATCGACGGCCTTGTTGCAGCTGGTACTCCACAACTGCTCTCTTCTGCTCACAAATCCTTTGCAACATGTGGAGGGTAGAGTTCCAACGTGTGGGGACATCACACACCAGTCGGTGTGCTGGAAGCTGCAAACGCTGCTGCAACACAGCAAGGGCGGCGGAAGCTGTAGCCGACTTGCGAAAATGAGCTGACAGGCGGCGTACTTTCACGAGCAGATCTGGCAACTCGGGGTACGATTTAAGAAACCGCTGAACCACGAGGTTAAGCACATGAGCCAGGCATGGTACGTGTGTGATCTCACCTCGCCTCAGAGCCGCCACCAGGTTACGGCCATTGTCACACACGACCATGCCGGGATGTAGGTTCAGCGGTCTCAGCCACAGATCTGCCTGCTCTTTCACAGCTGTCCACAACTCACAAGCAGTGTGAGGTTTATCACCTAAGCTTATGAGTTTCAGCACAGCCTGTTGCCGCTTGGCGGAGGCAGTACTGCAATGCTTCCAGCTTGTAACTGATGTGGTGATATCTGAGATGGATGCTGAACATGAGGAGGAGGAGGAGGAGGAGGATGCGCAGGAGCTGTACACTGTGGGGGCAACTCTGACTGACATAGGGCCCGCAATCCTCGGTGTGGGGAGGATGTGTTCCGTCCCAAGGTCCGACTGGGTCCCGGCTTCCACTATGTTTACCCAGTGTGCCGTCAGAGAGATGTACCGTCCCTGGCCACAAGCACTTGTCCACGTGTCCGTTGTCAGGTGGACTCTCCCAGTAACGGCGTTGTTGAGGGCACGGCAGATGCTTTGGGACACGTGCTTGTGTAGTGCGGGGATGGCACACCGGGCAAAATAGTGTCGGCTGGGGACCGAGTACCGAGGGACGGCCACCGCCATAAGATTGCGGAATGATTCCGTCTCCACCAGCCTAAAAGGCAGCATTTCCAATGCAAGCAGTCGTGAAATGTGCGAATTTAGGACTGTGGCCTGTGGGGCATTAGCTGCGAATTTCCGCTTTCGTTCAAAGGTCTGGGATATGGACAATTGAACGCTGCGGTGGGACGTGGATGTTGATGCTGTTTCTTGAGAAACTGCCATAACAAGTGAAGACAGAGAGGAGGGGGCATCTTTACATGCAGTATGGACAGGGGATTGCCTTGCACACACAACAGGGGGTTCTATTGCACGCACAACAGTGGAAGAAGCAGTGGTGACACCCGCTGACACTGGTCGTGGACCCAGGGTTTCGCCCCACAAAGTCGGGTGCTTTGCTGCCATGTGCCTGATCATGCTGGTGGTGGTCAGGCTGGTAGTTTTGTCACCCCTGCTGATGCTGGCATGGCAGGTGGAACATATGGCCTTTTTGGGGTTATCAGCAGAGTCTTTAAAAAAATTCCAGACTCTGGAAGACCTACCGCTTGTACTGGCAACGTCCCTCGTGTTGGTGTTACGGGGAACGGTTGCCTGCCTTCTGTCTGCGGCCACCACACTGCTTCTTCCTGCCTGTTGGGGTACTCTGCCTCCCTCCCCCTGTGTGCTGCTGGCCTCACTCTGCATGTCCTCCTTCCACGTTGGGTCAGTTACTAGATCATCCACCACCTCCTCCTCTTCCACGATCCTCCTCCTCACTTCCTGGCAATTGTGTCTCGTCATCGTCCACCTCTTGTGACAGATTGCCAACGTCGACTTCCTGTGGCTGTGGCTGTTCAAATATTTGGGCATCGCAACATGGGATCTCCTCTTCCACCACTTCAAGCGTATCAGGCGAGGGGCCCAAATATGGAAATGGACCAGTGAACAGCTCTTCAGAGTGTCCAAGTGTGGGATCACTTGCTGTCTGACGACACTCGGCATGGTGGGAGGAAGGAGCATCAGGGTGAGGAGGAGTATGCGGTCGAGACTCACGGCTACTAAGAGTTGACCGTGTGGAAGACAGACCGGAGGTGGTGGTGCCCAGGTAACTGGAAGTATTGTCTGCTATCCAATTAATAACCTGTTCACACTGATCAGTTCTCAATACTGGTGTTGTTCTGTGCTTCCCTAGTAATTCGGTCAAGAAGTGGGAGCGAGAAGATGTGGCTGTTGGTTGTGGCACATTTTCACCTTGGCCACGGCCCCGTCCTCTGCACGAACCATCACCAGAACGTCCACTTCCACGTCCCTTGCCACGCGCCTTGCCCATTGTAAATGAAGTAAAATAGCTTACACTTGCACTATCAATGGAAAAAGGGTAATAAAGAGTAGATTAGAACCGTGGAAGAGGAAAACCACAGTTATTGTTTACTGGGGTATACCACACTTTTTTAAATAGAGATATTTGCGGCTGAACAGTGAGCGACACACTCAAACTGCTTTTTTTTTAGATACCAAAGGCCCAAAACTGGATAGTACAGCGATTTGACCCGTGGAACTGCGAAACCACACTGGGATGTCGGGCCTACACAAGACTATTTTCAACAGATATATTTTTGTGTCACAACAGTCAGGAGACACTACTGTTTTTCTTTACGGAAAAAACTACCAAAACCTGAATAATAGAGATTTTTTACCGTGGGATGGCAAAACCACAGTTATTGTTTACTGGGGTATACCACACTTTTTTAAATAGAGATATTTGCGGCTGAACAGTGAGCGACACACTTAAACTGCTTTTTTTTTAGATACCAAAGGCCCAAAACTGGATAGTACAGCGATTTGACCCGTGGAACTGCGAAACCACACTGGGATGTCGGGCCTACACAAGACTATTTTCAACAGATATATTTTTGTGTCACAACAGTCAGGAGACACTACTGTTTTTCTTTACGGAAAAAACTACCAAAACCTGAACAATAGAGATTATTTACCGTGGGATGGCAAAACCACAGTTATTGTTTACTGGGGTATGCCACACTTTTTTAAATAGAGATATTTGCGGCTGAACAGTGAGCGACACACTCAAACTGTTTTTTTTAGATACAAATGGCCCAAAAGTGGATAATACAGAGGTTTGAACCATGAAACTGCAAAGCCACACTTGTATTTCTCGGGCCTACACCAGACTATTTTCAACAGATATATTTGTGTCTGAACAATCAGGAGACACTATTTATTTTTTACGGCAAAAAATGCCAAAAGCAGGATGATAGAGATGTTTTACCGTGGAACAGCAAAACCACAGTTATAATTTACTGGTGTATACCAGACTTTTTTGAACATATATATATTTGCGGCTGAACAGTGAGCGACACACTCAAACTGTTTTTTTTAGATACAAATGGCCCAAAAGTGGATAATACAGAGGTTTGAACCGTGGAACTGCAAAACCACACTTGTATTTCTCGGGCCTACACCAGACTATTTTCAACAGATATATTTGTGTCTGAACAATCAGGAGACACTATTTATTTTTACTGCAAAAAATTCCAAAAGCAGGATAATAGAGATTTTTTCCTGTGGAACAGCAAAACCACAGTTATAATTTACTGGTGTATACCAGGCTTTTTAAAATATATATATATTTGCGGCTGAACAGTGAGCGACACACTCAAACTGTTTTTTTTAGATACAAATGGCCCAAAAGTGGATAATACAGAGGTTTGAACCGTGAAACTGCAAAGCCACACTTGTATTTCTCAGGCCTACACCAGACTATTTTCAACAGATACAGTTATATGCAAAAGTTTGGGCACCCCTATTAATCTTAAGCTTATTGTTTTATAAAAATTAGTGTTTTTGCAACAGCTATTTCAGTTTGATATATGTAATAACTGTTGGACACAGTAATGTGTCTGCCTTGAAATGAGGTTTATTGTACTAACAGAAAATGTGCAATCTGCATTCAAACAAAATTTGACAGGTGCATAAGTATGGGCACCTCACCAGAAAAGTGACATTAATATTTAGTAGATCCTCCTTTTGCAAAAATAACAGCATCTAGTCGCTTTCTGTAGCTTTTAATGAGTTCCTGAATCCTGGATGAAGGTATTTTTGACCATTCCTCTTTACAAAACAATTCCAGTTCAGTTAGGTTTGATGGTCTCTGAGCATGGACAGCCCTCTTCAAATGATCCCACAGATGTTCAATGATATTCAGGTCTGGGGACTGGGATGGCCATTCCAGAACATTGTAATTGTTCCTCTGCATGAATGCCTGAGTAGATTTGGAGCGGTGTTTTGGATCATTGTCTTGCTGAAAGATCCATCCCCTGCGTAACTTCAACTTTATCACTGATTCTTGAACATTATTGTCAAGAATCTGCTGAAACTGAGTGGAATCCATGCGTCCCTCAACTTTAACAAGATTCCCAGTGCCGGCATTGGCCACACAGCCCCAAAGCATGATGGAACCTCCACCAAATTTTACTGTGGGTAGCAAGTGTTTTTCTTGGAATGCTGTGTTTTTTTGCCGCCATGCATAACGCCTTTTTGTATGACCAAACAACTCAATCTTGGTTTCATCAGTCCACAGGACCTTCTTCCAAAAAGAAATTGGCTTCTCCAAATGTGCTTGGCATACCTCAGCCGACTCTGTTTGTGGCATGCTTGCAGAAACGGCTTCTTTCGCATCACTCTCCCATACAGCTTCTCCTTGTGCAAAGTGCGTTGTATAGTTGACCGATGCACAGTGACACCATCTGCAGCATGTTGATGCTGCAGCTCTCTGGAGGTGGTCTGAGGATTGTCCTTGACTGATCTCACCATTCTTCTTCTCTGCCTTTCTGACGTTTTTCTTGGCCTGCCACTTCTGGCCTTAACAAGAACTGTCCCTGTGTTCTTCCATTTCCTGACTATGTTCCTCACAGTGGAAACTGACAGGTTAAATCTCTGAGACAGCTTTTTGTATCCTTCCCCTGAACAACTATGTTGAATAATCTTTGTTTTCAGATCATTTGACAGTTGTTTTGAGGAGCCCATGATGCCACTCTTCAGAGGAGATTCAAACAGGAGAACAACTTGCAAGTGGCCACTTTAAGCAGCTTTTCTCATGATTGCATACACCTGGCTATGAAGTTCAAAGCTCAATGAGGTTACAAAACCAAAAAAAGTGCTTTAGTAAGTCAGTAAAAAGTAGTTGGGGGTATTTAAAACAAGAAAATGATAAGGGTGCCCATACTTATGCACCTGTCAAATTTTGTTTGAATGCAGATTGCACATTTTCTGTTAGTACAATAAACCTCATTTCAAGGCAGAAACATTACTGTGTCCAACAGTTATTACATATATCAAACTGAAATAGCTGTTGCAAAAACACCAATTTTTATAAAACATTAAGCTTAAGATTAATAGGGGTGCCCAAACTTTTTCATATAACTGTATATTTGTGTCTGAACAATCAGGAGACACTATTTATTTTTACTGCAAAAAATTCCAAAAGCAGGATAATAGAGATTTTTTACTGTGGAACAGCAAAACCACAGTTATAATTTACTGGTGTATACCAGGCTTTTTAAAATATATATATATTTGCGGCTGAACAGTGAGCGACACACTCAAACTGTTTTTTTTAGATACAAATGGCCCAAAAGTGGATAATACAGAGGTTTGAACCGTGAAACTGCAAAGCCACACTTGTATTTCTCGGGCCTACACCAGACTATTTTCAACAGATATATTTGTGTCTGAACAATCAGGAGACACTATTTATTTTTTACGGCAAAAAATGCCAAAAGCAGGATAATAGAGATGTTTTACCGTGGAACAGCGAAACCACAGTTATAATTTACTGGTGTATACCAGACTTTTTTGAATATATATATATTTGCGGCTGAACAGTGAGCGACACACTCAAACTGTTTTTTTTAGATACAAATGGCCCAAAAGTGGATAATACAGAGGTTTGAACCGTGGAACTGCAAAACCACACTTGTATTTCTCGGGCCTACACCAGACTATTTTCAATAGATATATTTGTGTCTGAACAATCAGGAGACACTATTTATTTTTACTGCAAAAAATTCCAAAAGCAGGATAATAGAGATTTTTTACTGTGGAACAGCAAAACCACAGTTATAATTTACTGGTGTATACCAGGCTTTTTAAAATATATATATATTTGCGGCTGAACAGTGAGCGACACACTCAAACTGGTTTTTTTTGATACAAATGGCCCAAAAGTGGATAATACAGAGGTTTGAACCGTGAAACTGCAAAGCCACACTTGTATTTCTTGGGCCTACACCAGACTATTTTCAACAGATATATTTGTGTCTGAACACTCAGGAGACACTATTTATTTTTTACGGCAAAAAATGCCAAAAGCAGGATAATAGAGATGTTTTACCGTGGAACAGCAAAACCATAGTTATAATTTACTGGTGTACACTAGACTTTTTTGAATATATATATATTTGCGGCTGAACAGTGAGCGACACACTCAAACTGTTTTTTTAGATACAAATGGCCCAAAAGTGGATAATACAGAGGTTTGAACCGTGAAACTGCAAAACCACACTTGTATTTCTTGGGCCTACACCAGACTATTTTTAACAGAAATATTTGTGTCTGAACAATCAGGAGACACTATTTATTTTTTACGGCAAAAAATGCCAAAAGCAGGATAATAGAGATGTTTTACCGTGGAACAGCAAAACCACAGTTATAATTTACTGGTGTATACCAGACTTTTTTGAATATATATATATTTGCGGCTGAACAGTGAGCGACACACTCAAACTGTTTTTTTTTAGATACAAATGGCCCAAAAGTGGATAATACAGAGGTTTGAACCGTGAAACTGCAAAGCCACACTTGTATTTCTCGGGCCTACACCAGACTATTTTCAACAGATATATTTGTGTCTGAACAATCAGGAGACACTATTTATTTTTTACGGCAAAAAATGCCAAAAGCAGGATAATAGAGATTTTTTACCGTGGAACAGCGAAACCACAGTTATAATTTACTGTTGTATACCAGACTTTTTTGAATATATATATATTTGCGGCTGAACAGTGAGCGACACACTCAAACTGTTTTTTTTAGATACAAATGGCCCAAAAGTGGATAATACAGAGATTTGAACCGTGGAACTGCAAAACCACACTTGTATTTCTCGGGCCTACACCAGACTATTTTCAACAGATATATTTGTGTCTGAACAATCAGGAGACACTATTTATTTTTTACGGCAAAAAATGCCAAAAGCAGGATAATAGAGATGTTTTACCGTGGAACAGCAAAACCACAGTTATAATTTACTGGTGTATACCAGACTTTTTTGAATATATATATATTTGCGGCTGAACAGTGAGCGACACACTCAAACTGTTTTTTTTTAGATACAAATGGCCCAAAAGTGGATAATACAGAGGTTTGAACCGTGAAACTGCAAAGCCACACTTGTATTTCTCGGGCCTACACCAGACTATTTTCAACAGATATATTTGTGTCTGAACAATCAGGAGACACTATTTATTTTTTACGGCAAAAAATGCCAAAAGCAGGATAATAGAGATGTTTTACCGTGGAACAGCAAAACCACAGTTATAATTTACTGGTGTATACCAGACTTTTTTGAATATATATATATTTGCGGCTGAACAGTGAGCGACACACTCAAACTGCTTTTTTTTTAGATACCAAAGGCCCAAAACTGGATAGTACAGCGATTTGACCCGTGGAACTGCGAAACCACACTGGGATGTCGGGCCTGCACAAGACTATTTTCAACAGATATATTTTTGTGTCACAACAGTCAGGAGACACTACTGTTTTTCTTTACGGAAAAAAATAATAAAACCTGAACAATAGAGATTTTTTACCGTGGGATGGCAAAACCACAGTTATTGTTTACTGGAGTATGCCACACTTTTTTAAATAGAGATATTTGCGGCTGAACAGTGAGCGACACACTCAAACTGTTTTTTTTAGATACAAATGGCCCAAAAGTGGATAATACAGAGGTTTGAACCGTGAAACTGCAAAATCACACTTGTATTTCTCGGGCCTACACCAGACTATTTTCAACAGATATATTTGTGTCTGAACAATCAGGAGACACTATTTATTTTTTACGGCAAAAAATGCCAAAAGCAGGATAATAGAGATGTTTTACCGTGGAACAGCAAAACCACAGTTATAATTTACTGGTGTATACCAGACTTTTTTGAATATATATATATTTGCGGCTGAACAGTGAGCGACACACTCAAACTGTTTTTTTTAGATACAAATGGCCCAAAAGTGGATAATACAGAGGTTTGAACCGTGGAACTGCAAAATCACACTTGTATTTCTCGGGCCTACACCAGACTATTTTCAACAGATATATTTTTGTGTCACAACAGTCAGGAGACACTACTGTTTTTCTTTACGGAAAAAACTACCAAAACCTGAATAATAGAGATTTTTTACCGTGGGATGGCAAAACCACAGTTATTGTTAACTGGGGTATACCACACTTTTTTAAATAGAGATATTTGCGGCTGAACAGTGAGCGACACACTTAAACTGCTTTTTTTTTAGATACCAAAGGCCCAAAACTGGATAATACAGCGATTTGACCCGTGGAACTGCGAAACCACACTGGGATGTCGGGCCTGCACAAGACTATTTTCAACAGATATATTTTTGTGTCACAACAGTCAGGAGACACTACTGTTTTTCTTTACGGAAAAAACTACCAAAACCTGAACAATAGAGATTTTTTACCGTGGGATGGCAAAACCACAGTTATTGTTTACTGGAGTATGCCACACTTTTTTAAATAGAGATATTTGCGGCTGAACAGTGAGTGACACACTCAAACTGTTTTTTTTAGATACAAATGGCCCAAAAGTGGATAATACAGAGGTTTGAACCGTGAAACTGCAAAGCCACACTTGTATTTCTCGGGCCTACACCAGACTATTTTCAACAGATATATTTGTGTCTGAACAATCAGGAGACACTATTTATTTTTTACGGCAAAAAATGCCAAAAGCAGGATAATAGAGATGTTTTACCGTGGAACAGCAAAACCACAGTTATAATTTACTGGTGTATACCAGACTTTTTTGAATATATATATATTTGCGGCTGAACAGTGAGCGACACACTCAAACTGTTTTTTTTTAGATACAAATGGCCCAAAAGTGGATAATACAGAGGTTTGAACCGTGAAACTGCAAAGCCACACTTGTATTTCTCGGGCCTACACCAGACTATTTTCAACAGATATATTTGTGTCTGAACAATCAGGAGACACTATTTATTTTTTACGGCAAAAAATGCCAAAAGCAGGATAATAGAGATTTTTTACTGTGGAACAGCAAAACCACAGTTATAATTTACTGGTGTATACCAGGCTTTTTAAAATATATATATATTTGCGGCTGAACAGTGAGCGACACACTCAAACTGTTTTTTTTAGATACAAATGGCCCAAAAGTGGATAATACAGAGGTTTGAACCGTGAAACTGCAAAGCCACACTTGTATTTCTCGGGCCTACACCAGACTATTTTCAACAGATATATTTGTGTCTGGACAATCAGGAGACACTATTTATTTTTTACGGCAAAAAATGCCAAAAGCAGGATAATAGAGATGTTTTACCGTGGAACAGCAAAACCACAGTTATAATTTACTGGTGTATACCAGGCTTTTTAAAATATATATATATTTGCGGCTGAACAGTGAGCGACACACTCAAACTGTTTTTTTTAGATACAAATGGCCCAAAAGTGGATAATACAGAGGTTTGAACCGTGGAACTGCAAAACCACACTTGTATTTCTCGGGCCTACACCAGACTATTTTCAACAGATATATTTGTGTCTGAACAATCAGGAGACACTATTTATTTTTTACGGTAAAAAATGCCAAAAGCAGGATAATAGAGATGTTTTACCGTGGAACAGCAAAACCACAGTTATAATTTACTGGTGTATACCAGACTTTTTTGAATATATATATATTTGCGGCTGAACAGTGAGCGACACACTCAAACTGTTTTTTTTAGATACAAATGGCCCAAAAGTGGATAATACAGAGGTTTGAACCGTGGAACTGCAAAATCACACTTGTATTTCTCGGGCCTACACCAGACTATTTTCAACAGATATATTTTTGTGTCACAACAGTCAGGAGACACTACTGTTTTTCTTTACGGAAAAAACTACCAAAACCTGAATAATAGAGATTTTTTACCGTGGGATGGCAAAACCACAGTTATTGTTAACTGGGGTATACCACACTTTTTTAAATAGAGATATTTGCGGCTGAACAGTGAGCGACACACTCAAACTGCTTTTTTTTTAGATACCAAAGGCCCAAAACTGGATAGTACAGCGATTTGACCCGTGGAACTGCGAAACCACACTGGGATGTCGGGCCTGCACAAGACTATTTTCAACAGATATATTTTTGTGTCACAACAGTCAGGAGACACTACTGTTTTTCTTTACGGAAAAAAATAATAAAACCTGAACAATAGAGATTTTTTACCGTGGGATGGCAAAACCACAGTTATTGTTTACTGGAGTATGCCACACTTTTTTAAATAGAGATATTTGCGGCTGAACAGTGAGCGACACACTCAAACTGTTTTTTTTAGATACAAATGGCCCAAAAGTGGATAATACAGAGGATTGAACCGTGAAACTGCAAAGCCACACTTGTATTTCTCGGGCCTACACCAGACTATTTTCAACAGATATATTTGTGTCTGAACAATCAGGAGACACTATTTATTTTTTACGGCAAAAAATGCCAAAAGCAGGATAATAGAGATGTTTTACCGTGGAACAGCAAAACCACAGTTATAATTTACTGGTGTATACCCGACTTTTTTGAATATATATATATTTGCGGCTGAACAGTGAGCGACACACTCAAACTGTTTTTTTTTAGATACAAATGGCCCAAAAGTGGATAATACAGAGGTTTGAACCGTGAAACTGCAAAGCCACACTTGTATTTCTCGGGCCTACACCAGACTATTTTCAACAGATATATTTGTGTCTGAACAATCAGGAGACACTATTTATTTTTTACGGCAAAAAATGCCAAAAGCAGGATAATAGAGATGTTTTACCGTGGAACAGCAAAACCACAGTTATAATTTACTGGTGTATACCAGACTTTTTTGAATATATATATATTTGCGGCTGAACAGTGAGCGACACACTCAAACTGTTTTTTTTAGATACAAATGGCCCAAAAGTGGATAATACAGAGGTTTGAACCGTGGAACTGCAAAATCACACTTGTATTTCTCGGGCCTACACCAGACTATTTTCAACAGATACATTTTTGTGTCACAACAGTCAGGAGACACTACTGTTTTTCTTTACGGAAAAAACTACCAAAACCTGAATAATAGAGATTTTTTACCGTGGGATGGCAAAACCACAGTTATTGTTAACTGGGGTATACCACACTTTTTTAAATAGAGATATTTGCGGCTGAACAGTGAGCGACACACTTAAACTGCTTTTTTTTTAGATACCAAAGGCCCAAAACTGGATAATACAGCGATTTGACCCGTGGAACTGCGAAACCACACTGGGATGTCGGGCCTGCACAAGACTATTTTCAACAGATATATTTTTGTGTCACAACAGTCAGGAGACACTACTGTTTTTCTTTACGGAAAAAACTACCAAAACCTGAACAATAGAGATTTTTTACCGTGGGATGGCAAAACCACAGTTATTGTTTACTGGAGTATGCCACACTTTTTTAAATAGAGATATTTGCGGCTGAACAGTGAGTGACACACTCAAATTGTTTTTTTTAGATACAAATGGCCCAAAAGTGGATAATACAGAGGTTTGAACCGTGAAACTGCAAAGCCACACTTGTATTTCTCGGGCCTACACCAGACTATTTTCAACAGATATATTTGTGTCTGGACAATCAGGAGACACTATTTATTTTTTACGGCAAAAAATGCCAAAAGCAGGATAATAGAGATGTTTTACCGTGGAACAGCAAAACCACAGTTATAATTTACTGGTGTATACCAGACTTTTTTGAATATATATATATTTGCGGCTGAACAGTGAGCGACACACTCAAACTGTTTTTTTTAGATACAAATGGCCCAAAAGTGGATAATACAGAGGTTTGAACCGTGAAACTGCAAGCCACACTTGTATTTCTCGGGCCTACACCAGACTATTTTCAACAGATATATTTGTGTCTGAACAATCAGGAGACACTATTTATTTTTTACGGCAAAAAATGCCAAAAGCAGGATAATAGAGATTTTTTACCGTGGAACAGCGAAACCACAGTTATAATTTACTGTTGTATACCAGACTTTTTTGAATATATATATATTTGCGGCTGAACAGTGAGCGACACACTCAAACTGTTTTTTTTAGATACAAATGGCCCAAAAGTGGATAATACAGAGGTTTGAACCGTGAAACTGCAAAGCCACACTTGTATTTCTCGGGCCTACACCAGACTATTTTCAACAGATATATTTGTGTCTGGACAATCAGGAGACACTATTTATTTTTTACGGCAAAAAATGCCAAAAGCAGGATAATAGAGATGTTTTACCGTGGAACAGCAAAACCACAGTTATAATTTACTGGTGTATACCAGACTTTTTTGAATATATATATATTTGCGGCTGAACAGTGAGCGACACACTCAAACTGTTTTTTTTTAGATACAAATGGCCCAAAAGTGGATAATACAGAGGTTTGAACCGTGAAACTGCAAAGCCACACTTGTATTTCTCGGGCCTACACCAGACTATTTTCAACAGATATATTTGTGTCTGAACAATCAGGAGACACTATTTATTTTTTACGGCAAAAAATGCCAAAAGCAGGATAATAGAGATTTTTTACCGTGGAACAGCGAAACCACAGTTATAATTTACTGTTGTATACCAGACTTTTTTGAATATATATATATTTGCGGCTGAACAGTGAGCGACACACTCAAACTGTTTTTTTTAGATACAAATGGCCCAAAAGTGGATAATACAGAGGTTTGAACCGTGCAACTGCAAAACCACACTTGTATTTCTCGGGCCTACACCAGACTATTTTCAACAGATATATTTGTGTCTGAACAATCAGGAGACACTATTTATTTTTTATGGCAAAAAATGCCAAAAGCAGAATAATAGAGATTTTTTACTGTGGAACAGCAAAACCACAGTTATAATTTACTGGTGTATACCAGGCTTTTTAAAATATATATATATTTGCGGCTGAACAGTGAGCGACACACTCAAACTGTTTTTTTTAGATACAAATGGCCCAAAAGTGGATAATACAGAGGTTTGAACCGTGAAACTGCAAAGCCACACTTGTATTTCTCGGGCCTACACCAGACTATTTTCAACAGATATATTTGTGTCTGGACAATCAGGAGACACTATTTATTTTTTACGGCAAAAAATGCCAAAAGCAGGATAATAGAGATGTTTTACCGTGGAACAGCAAAACCACAGTTATAATTTACTGGTGTATACCAGGCTTTTTAAAATATATATATATTTGCGGCTGAACAGTGAGCGACACACTCAAACTGTTTTTTTTAGATACAAATGGCCCAAAAGTGGATAATACAGAGGTTTGAACCGTGCAACTGCAAAACCACACTTGTATTTCTCGGGCCTACACCAGACTATTTTCAACAGATATATTTGTGTCTGAACAATCAGGAGACACTATTTATTTTTTATGGCAAAAAATGCCAAAAGCAGAATAATAGAGATTTTTTACTGTGGAACAGCAAAACCACAGTTATAATTTACTGGTGTATACCAGGCTTTTTAAAATATATATATATTTGCGGCTGAACAGTGAGCGACACACTCAAACTGTTTTTTTTAGATACAAATGGCCCAAAAGTGGATAATACAGAGGTTTGAACCGTGAAACTGCAAAGCCACACTTGTATTTCTCGGGCCTACACCAGACTATTTTCAACAGATATATTTGTGTCTGGACAATCAGGAGACACTATTTATTTTTTACGGCAAAAAATGCCAAAAGCAGGATAATAGAGATATTTTACCGTGGAACAGCAAAACCACAGTTATAATTTACTGGTGTATACCAGGCTTTTTAAAATATATATATATTTGCGGCTGAACAGTGAGCGACACACTCAAACTGTTTTTTTTAGATACAAATGGCCCAAAAGTGGATAATACAGAGGTTTGAACTGTGAAACTGCAAAGCCACACTTGTATTTCTCGGGCCTACCCCAGACTATTTTCAACAGATATATTTGTGTCTGAACAATCAGGAGACACTATTTATTTTTAACGGCAAAAAATGCCAAAAGCTGGATAATAGAGATGTTTTACCGTGGAACAGCAAAACCACAGTTATAATTTACTGGTGTATACCAGACTTTTTTGAATATATATATATTTGCGGCTGAACAGTGAGCGACACACTCAAACTGTTTTTTTTAGATACAAATGGCCCAAAAGTGGATAATACAGAGGTTTGAACCGTGGAACTGCAAAACCACACTTGTATTTCTCGGGCCTACACCAGACTATTTTCAACAGGTATATTTGTGTCTGAACAATCAGGAGACACTATTTATTTTTTACGGCAAAAAATGCCAAAAGCAGAATAATAGAGATTTTTTACTGTGGAACAGCAAAACCACAGTTATAATTTACTGGTGTATACCAGGCTTTTTAAAATATATATATATTTGCGGATGAACAGTGAGCGACACACTCAAGCTGTTTTTTTTAGATACAAATGGCCCAAAAGTGGATAATACAGAGGTTTGAACCGTGAAACTGCAAAGCCACACTTGTATTTCTCGGGCCTACACCAGACTATTTTCAACAGATATATTTGTGTCTGGACAATCAGGAGACACTATTTATTTTTTACGGCAAAAAATGCCAAAAGCAGGATAATAGAGATGTTTTACCGTGGAACAGCAAAACCACAGTTATTATTTACTGGTGTATACCAGACTTTTTTGAATATATATATATTTGCGGCTGAACAGTGAGCGACACACTCAAACTGTTTTTTTTAGAAACAAATGGCCCAAAAGTGGATAATACAGAGGTTTGTACCGTGGAACTGCAAAACCACACTTGCATTTCTCGGGCCTACACCAGACTATTTTCAACAGATATATTTGTGTCTGAACAATCAGGAGACACTATTTATTTTTAACGGCAAAAAATGCCAAAAGCTGGATAATAGAGATGTTTTACCGTGGAACAGCAAAACCACAGTTATAATTTACTGGTGTATACCAGACTTTTTTGAATATATATATATTTGCGGCTGAACAGTGAGCGACACACTCAAACTGTTTTTTTTAGATACAAATGGCCCAAAAGTGGATAATACAGAGGTTTGAACCGTGGAACTGCAAAACCACACTTGTATTTCTCGGGCCTACACCAGACTATTTTCAACAGATATATTTGTGTCTGAACAATCAGGAGACACTATTTATTTTTTACGGCAAAAAATGCCAAAAGCAGGATAATAGAGATTTTTTACTGTGGAACAGCAAAACCACAGTTATAATTTACTGGTGTATACCAGGCTTTTTAAAATATATATATATTTGCGGCTGAACAGTGAGCGACACACTCAAACTGTTTTTTTTAGATACAAATGGCCCAAAAGTGGATAATACAGAGGTTTGAACCGTGGAACTGCAAAACCACACTTGTATTTCTCGGGCCTACACCAGACTATTTTCAACAGATATATTTGTGTCTGAACAATCAGGAGACACTATTTATTTTTTACGGTAAAAAATGCCAAAAGCAGGATAATAGAGATGTTTTACCGTGGAACAGCAAAACCACAGTTATAATTTACTGGTGTATACCAGACTTTTTTGAATATATATATATTTGTGGCTGAACAGTGAGCGACACACTCAAACTGTTTTTTTTAGATACAAATGGCCCAAAAGTGGATAATACAGAGGTTTGAACCGTGGAACTGCAAAATCACACTTGTATTTCTCGGGCCTACACCAGACTATTTTCAACAGATATATTTTTGTGTCACAACAGTCAGGAGACACTACTGTTTTTCTTTACGGAAAAAACTACCAAAACCTGAATAATAGAGATTTTTTACCGTGGGATGGCAAAACCACAGTTATTGTTAACTGGGGTATACCACACTTTTTTAAATAGAGATATTTGCGGCTGAACAGTGAGCGACACACTCAAACTGCTTTTTTTTTTAGATACCAAAGGCCCAAAACTGGATAGTACAGCGATTTGACCCGTGGAACTGCGAAACCACACTGGGATGTCGGGCCTGCACAAGACTATTTTCAACAGATATATTTTTGTGTCACAACAGTCAGGAGACACTACTGTTTTTCTTTACGGAAAAAACTACCAAAACCTGAACAATAGAGATTTTTTACCGTGGGATGGCAAAACCACAGTTATTGTTTACTGGAGTATGCCACACTTTTTTAAATAGAGATATTTGCGACTGAACAGTGAGCGACACACTCAAACTGTTTTTTTTAGATACAAATGGCCCAAAAGTGGATAATACAGAGGTTTGAACCGTGGAACTGCAAAACCACACTTGTATTTCTCGGGCCTACACCAGACTATTTTCAACAGATATATTTGTGTCTGAACAATCAGGAGACACTATTTATTTTTACGGCAAAAAATGCCAAAAGCAGAATAATAGAGATTTTTTACTGTGGACCAGCAAAACCACAGTTATAATTTACTGGTGTATACCAGGCTTTTTAAAATATATATATATTTGTGGCTGAACAGTGAGCGACACACTCAAACTGTTTTTTTTTAGATACAAATGGCCCAAAAGTGGATAATACAGAGGTTTGAACCGTGAAACTGCAAAGCCACACTTGTATTTCTCGGGCCTACACCAGACTATTTTCAACAGATATATTTGTGTCCGGACAATCAGGAGACACTATTTATTTTTTCGGCAAAAAATGCCAAAAGCAGGATAATAGAGATGTTTTACCGTGGAACAGCAAAACCACAGTTATAATTTACTGGTGTATACCAGACTTTTTTGAATATATATATATTTGCGGCTGAACAGTGAGCGACACACTCAAACTGTTTTTTTTAGATACAAATGGCCCAAAAGTGGATAATACAGAGGTTTGAACCGTGGAACTGCAAAACCACACTTGTATTTCTCGGGCCTACACCAGACTATTTTCAACAGATATATTTGTGTCTCAACAATCAGGAGACACTATTTATTTTTAACGGCAAAAAATGCCAAAAGCTGGATAATAGAGATGTTTTACCGTGGAACAGCAAAACCACAGTTATAATTTACTGGTGTATACCAGACTTTTTTGAATATATATATGTATTTGCGGCTGAACAGTGAGCGACACACTCAAACTGTTTTTTTTAGATACAAATGGCCCAAAAGTGGATAATACAGAGGTTTGAACCGTGAAACTGCAAAACCACACTTGTATTTCTCGGACCTACACCAGACTATTTTCAACAGATATATTTGTGTCTGAACAATCAGGAGACACTATTTATTTTTAACGGCAAAAAATGCCAAAAGCAGGATAATAGAGATGTTTTACCGTGGAACAGCAAAACCACAGTTATAATTTACTGGTGTATACCAGACTTTTTTGAATATATATATATTTGCGGCTGAACAGTGAGCGACACACTCAAACTGTTTTTTTAAGATACAAATGGCCCAAAAGTGGATAATACAGAGGTTTGAACCGTGAAACTGCAAAGGCACACTTGTATTTCTCGGGCCTACACCAGACTATTTTCAACAGATTTATTTGTGTCTGAACAATCAGGAGATACTATTTATTTTTTACGGCAAAAAATGCCAAAAGCAGGATAATAGAGTTTTTTTACTGTGGAACAGCAAAACCACAGTTATAATTTACTGGTGTATACCAGGCTTTTTAAAATATATATATATTTGCGGCTGAACAGTGAGCGACACACTCAAACTGGTTTTTTTTAGATACAAATGGCCCAAAAGTGGATAATACAGAGGGTTGAACCGTGAAACTGCAAAGCCACACTTGTATTTCTCGGGCCTACCCCAGACTATTTTCAACAGATATATTTGTGTCTGAACAATCAGGAGACACTATTTATTTTTAACGACAAAAAATGCCAAAAGCAGGATAATAGAGATGTTTTACCGTGGAACAGCAAAACCCCAGTTATAATTTACTGGTGTTTACCAGACTTTTTTGAATATATATATATTTGCAGCTGAACAGTGAGCGACACACTCAAACTGTTTTTTTTAGATACAAATGGCCCAAAAGTGGATAATACAGAGGTTTGAACCGTGGAACTGCAAAACCACACTTGTATTTCTCGGGCCTACACCAGACTATTTTCAACAGATATATTTGTGTCTGAACAATCAGGAGACACTATTTATTTTTTACGGCAAAAAATGCCAAAAGCAGGATAATAGAGATTTTTACTGTGGAACAGCAAAACCACAGTTATAACTTACTGGTGTATACCAGACTTTTTTGAATATATATATATTTGCTGCTGAACAGTGAGCGACACACTCAAACTGTTTTTTTTTAGATACAAATGGCCCAAAAGTGGATAATACAGAGGTTTGAACCGTGGAACTGCAAAACCACACTTGTATTTCTCGGGCCTACACCAGACTATTTTCAACAGATATATTTGTGTCTGAACAATCAGGAGACACTATTTATTTTTACTGCAAAAAATGCCAAAAGCAGGATAATAGAGATTTTTTTACTGTGGAACAGCAAAACCACAGTTATAATTTACTGGTGTATACCAGGCTTTTTAAAATATATATATATTTGCGGCTGAACAGTGAGCGACACACTCAAACTGTTTTTTTTAGATACAAATGGCCCAAAAGTGGATAATACAGAGGTTTGAACCGTGAAACTGCAAAGCCACACTTGTATTTCTCGGGCCTACACCAGACTATTTTCAACAGATATATTTGTGTCTGGACAATCAGGAGACACTATTTATTTTTTTCGGCAAAAAATGCCAAAAGCAGGATAATAGAGATGTTTTACCGTGGAACAGCAAAACCACAGTTATAATTTACTGGTGTATACCAGACTTTTTTGAATATATATATATTTGCGGCTGAACAGTGAGCGACACACTCAAACTGTTTTTTTTAGATACAAATGGCCCAAAAGTGGATAATACAGAGGTTTGAACCGTGGAACTGCAAAACCACACTTGTATTTCTCGGGCCTACACCAGACTATTTTCAACAGATATATTTGTGTCTCAACAATCAGGAGACACTATTTATTTTTAACGGCAAAAAATGCCAAAAGCTGGATAATAGAGATGTTTTACCGTGGAACAGCAAAACCACAGTTATAATTTACTGGTGTATACCAGACTTTTTTGAATATATATATGTATTTGCGGCTGAACAGTGAGCGACACACTCAAACTGTTTTTTTTAGATACAAATGGCCCAAAAGTGGATAATACAGAGGTTTGAACCGTGAAACTGCAAAACCACACTTGTATTTCTCGGACCTACACCAGACTATTTTCAACAGATATATTTGTGTCTGAACAATCAGGAGACACTATTTATTTTTAACGGCAAAAAATGCCAAAAGCAGGATAATAGAGATGTTTTACCGTGGAACAGCAAAACCACAGTTATAATTTACTGGTGTATACCAGACTTTTTTGAATATATATATATTTGCGGCTGAACAGTGAGCGACACACTCAAACTGTTTTTTTAAGATACAAATGGCCCAAAAGTGGATAATACAGAGGTTTGAACCGTGAAACTGCAAAGGCACACTTGTATTTCTCGGGCCTACACCAGACTATTTTCAACAGATTTATTTGTGTCTGAACAATCAGGAGATACTATTTATTTTTTACGGCAAAAAATGCCAAAAGCAGGATAATAGAGTTTTTTTACTGTGGAACAGCAAAACCACAGTTATAATTTACTGGTGTATACCAGGCTTTTTAAAATATATATATATTTGCGGCTGAACAGTGAGCGACACACTCAAACTGGTTTTTTTTAGATACAAATGGCCCAAAAGTGGATAATACAGAGGGTTGAACCGTGAAACTGCAAAGCCACACTTGTATTTCTCGGGCCTACCCCAGACTATTTTCAACAGATATATTTGTGTCTGAACAATCAGGAGACACTATTTATTTTTAACGACAAAAAATGCCAAAAGCAGGATAATAGAGATGTTTTACCGTGGAACAGCAAAACCCCAGTTATAATTTACTGGTGTTTACCAGACTTTTTTGAATATATATATATTTGCAGCTGAACAGTGAGCGACACACTCAAACTGTTTTTTTTAGATACAAATGGCCCAAAAGTGGATAATACAGAGGTTTGAACCGTGGAACTGCAAAACCACACTTGTATTTCTCGGGCCTACACCAGACTATTTTCAACAGATATATTTGTGTCTGAACAATCAGGAGACACTATTTATTTTTTACGGCAAAAAATGCCAAAAGCAGGATAATAGAGATTTTTACTGTGGAACAGCAAAACCACAGTTATAACTTACTGGTGTATACCAGACTTTTTTGAATATATATATATTTGCTGCTGAACAGTGAGCGACACACTCAAACTGTTTTTTTTTAGATACAAATGGCCCAAAAGTGGATAATACAGAGGTTTGAACCGTGGAACTGCAAAACCACACTTGTATTTCTCGGGCCTACACCAGACTATTTTCAACAGATATATTTGTGTCTGAACAATCAGGAGACACTATTTATTTTTACTGCAAAAAATGCCAAAAGCAGGATAATAGAGATTTTTTTACTGTGGAACAGCAAAACCACAGTTATAATTTACTGGTGTATACCAGGCTTTTTAAAATATATATATATTTGCGGCTGAACAGTGAGCGACACACTCAAACTGTTTTTTTTAGATACAAATGGCCCAAAAGTGGATAATACAGAGGTTTGAACCGTGAAACTGCAAAGCCACACTTGTATTTCTCGGGCCTACACCAGACTATTTTCAACAGATATATTTGTGTCTGGACAATCAGGAGACACTATTTATTTTTTACGGCAAAAAATGCCAAAAGCAGGATAATAGAGATGTTTTACCGTGGAACAGCAAAACCACAGTTATAATTTACTGGTGTATACCAGACTTTTTTGAATATATATATATTTGCGGCTGAACAGTGAGCGACACACTCAAACTGTTTTTTTTAGATACAAATGGCCCAAAAGTGGATAATACAGAGGTTTGAACTGTGAAACTGCAAAGCCACACTTGTATTTCTCGGGCCTACCCCAGACTATTTTCAACAGATATATTTGTGTCTGAACAATCAGGAGACACTATTTATTTTTAACGGCAAAAAATGCCAAAAGCTGGATAATAGAGATGTTTTACCGTGGAACAGCAAAACCACAGTTATAATTTACTGGTGTATACCAGACTTTTTTGAATATATATATATTTGCGGCTGAACAGTGAGCGACACACTCAAACTGTTTTTTTTAGATACAAATGGCCCAAAAGTGGATAATACAGAGGTTTGAACCGTGGAACTGCAAAACCACACTTGTATTTCTCGGGCCTACACCAGACTATTTTCAACAGGTATATTTGTGTCTGAACAATCAGGAGACACTATTTATTTTTTACGGCAAAAAATGCCAAAAGCAGAATAATAGAGATTTTTTACTGTGGAACAGCAAAACCACAGTTATAATTTACTGGTGTATACCAGGCTTTTTAAAATATATATATATTTGCGGATGAACAGTGAGCGACACACTCAAGCTGTTTTTTTTAGATACAAATGGCCCAAAAGTGGATAATACAGAGGTTTGAACCGTGAAACTGCAAAGCCACACTTGTATTTCTCGGGCCTACACAGACTATTTTCAACAGATATATTTGTGTCTGGACAATCAGGAGACACTATTTATTTTTTACGGCAAAAAATGCCAAAAGCAGGATAATAGAGATGTTTTACCGTGGAACAGCAAAACCACAGTTATAATTTACTGGTGTATACCAGACTTTTTTGAATATATATATATTTGCGGCTGAACAGTGAGCGACACACTCAAACTGTTTTTTTTAGATACAAATGGCCCAAAAGTGGATAATACAGAGGTTTGTACCGTGGAACTGCAAAACCACACTTGCATTTCTCGGGCCTACACCAGACTATTTTCAACAGATATATTTGTGTCTGAACAATCAGGAGACACTATTTATTTTTAACGGCAAAAAATGCCAAAAGCTGGATAATAGAGATGTTTTACCGTGGAACAGCAAAACCACAGTTATAATTTACTGGTGTATACCAGACTTTTTTGAATATATATATATTTGCGGCTGAACAGTGAGCGACACACTCAAACTGTTTTTTTTAGATACAAATGGCCAAAAGTGGATAATACAGAGGTTTGAACCGTGGAACTGCAAAACCACACTTGTATTTCTCGGGCCTACACCAGACTATTTTCAACAGATATATTTGTGTCTGAACAATCAGGAGACACTATTTATTTTTTACGGCAAAAAATGCCAAAAGCAGGATAATAGAGATTTTTTACTGTGGAACAGCAAAACCACAGTTATAATTTACTGGTGTATACCAGGCTTTTTAAAATATATATATATTTGCGGCTGAACAGTGAGCGACACACTCAAACTGTTTTTTTTAGATACAAATGGCCCAAAAGTGGATAATACAGAGGTTTGAACCGTGGAACTGCAAAACCACACTTGTATTTCTCGGGCCTACACCAGACTATTTTCAACAGATATATTTGTGTCTGAACAATCAGGAGACACTATTTATTTTTTACGGTAAAAAATGCCAAAAGCAGGATAATAGAGATGTTTTACCGTGGAACAGCAAAACCACAGTTATAATTTACTGGTGTATACCAGACTTTTTTGAATATATATATATTTGCGGCTGAACAGTGAGCGACACACTCAAACTGTTTTTTTTAGATACAAATGGCCCAAAAGTGGATAATACAGAGGTTTGAACCGTGGAACTAAAAAATCACACTTGTATTTCTCGGGCCTACACCAGACTATTTTCAACAGATATATTTTTGTGTCACAACAGTCAGGAGACACTACTGTTTTTCTTTACGGAAAAAACTACCAAAACCTGAATAATAGAGATTTTTTACCGTGGGATGGCAAAACCACAGTTATTGTTAACTGGGGTATACCACACTTTTTTAAATAGAGATATTTGCGGCTGAACAGTGAGCGACACACTCAAACTGCTTTTTTTTTTAGATACCAAAGGCCCAAAACTGGATAGTACAGCGATTTGACCCGTGGAACTGCGAAACCACACTGAGATGTCGGGCCTGCACAAGACTATTTTCAACAGATATATTTTTGTGTCACAACAGTCAGGAGACACTACTGTTTTTCTTTACGGAAAAAACTACCAAAACCTGAACAATAGAGATTTTTTACCGTGGGATGGCAAAACCACAGTTATTGTTTACTGGAGTATGCCACACTTTTTTAAATAGAGATATTTGCGGCTGAACAGTGAGCGACACACTCAAACTGTTTTTTTTAGATACAAATGGCCCAAAAGTGGATAATACAGAGGTTTGAACCGTGGAACTGCAAAACCACACTTGTATTTCTCGGGCCTACACCAGACTATTTTCAACAGATATATTTGTGTCTGAACAATCAGGAGACACTATTTATTTTTACGGCAAAAAATGCCAAAAGCAGAATAATAGAGATTTTTTACTGTGGACCAGCAAAACCACAGTTATAATTTACTGGTGTATACCAGGCTTTTTAAAATATATATATATTTGCGGCTGAACAGTGAGCGACACACTCAAACTGTTTTTTTTTAGATACAAATGGCCCAAAAGTGGATAATACAGAGGTTTGAACCGTGAAACTGCAAAGCCACACTTGTATTTCTCGGGCCTACACCAGACTATTTTCAACAGATATATTTGTGTCCGGACAATCAGGAGACACTATT
Source organism: Phyllobates terribilis (assembly GCF_046119375.1). NCBI lineage: Eukaryota > Metazoa > Chordata > Amphibia > Anura > Dendrobatidae > Phyllobates > Phyllobates terribilis. The sequence continues at coordinate 843,006,330 of NW_027362761.1, forward strand.
TATTTTTTCGGCAAAAAATGCCAAAAGCAGGATAATAGAGATGTTTTACCGTGGAACAGCAAAACCACAGTTATAATTTACTGGTGTATACCAGACTTTTTTGAATATATATATATTTGCGGCTGAACAGTGAGCGACACACTCAAACTGTTTTTTTTAGATACAAATGGCCCAAAAGTGGATAATACAGAGGTTTGAACCGTGGAACTGCAAAACCACACTTGTATTTCTCGGGCCTACACCAGACTATTTTCAACAGATATATTTGTGTCTCAACAATCAGGAGACACTATTTATTTTTAACGGCAAAAAATGCCAAAAGCTGGATAATAGAGATGTTTTACCGTGGAACAGCAAAACCACAGTTATAATTTACTGGTGTATACCAGACTTTTTTGAATATATATATGTATTTGCGGCTGAACAGTGAGCGACACACTCAAACTGTTTTTTTTAGATACAAATGGCCCAAAAGTGGATAATACAGAGGTTTGAACCGTGGAACTGCAAAACCACACTTGTATTTCTCGGACCTACACCAGACTATTTTCAACAGATATATTTGTGTCTGAACAATCAGGAGACACTATTTATTTTTAACGGCAAAAAATGCCAAAAGCAGGATAATAGAGATGTTTTACCGTGGAACAGCAAAACCACAGTTATAATTTACTGGTGTATACCAGACTTTTTTGAATATATATATATTTGCGGCTGAACAGTGAGCGACACACTCAAACTGTTTTTTTTAGATACAAATGGCCCAAAAGTGGATAATACAGAGGTTTGAACCGTGAAACTGCAAAGGCACACTTGTATTTCTCGGGCCTACACCAGACTATTTTCAACAGATTTATTTGTGTCTGAACAATCAGGAGATACTATTTATTTTTTACGGCAAAAAATGCCAAAAGCAGGATAATAGAGTTTTTTTACTGTGGAACAGCAAAACCACAGTTATAATTTACTGGTGTATACCAGGCTTTTTAAAATATATATATATTTGCGGCTGAACAGTGAGCGACACACTCAAACTGTTTTTTTTTAGATACAAATGGCCCAAAAGTGGATAATACAGAGGGTTGAACCGTGAAACTGCAAAGCCACACTTGTATTTCTCGGGCCTACCCCAGACTATTTTCAACAGATATATTTGTGTCTGAACAATCAGGAGACACTATTTATTTTTAACGACAAAAAATGCCAAAAGCAGGATAGTAGAGATGTTTTACCGTGGAACAGCAAAACCCCAGTTATAATTTACTGGTGTTTACCAGACTTTTTTGAATATATATATATTTGCAGCTGAACAGTGAGCGACACACTCAAACTGTTTTTTTAGATACAAATGGCCCAAAAGTGGATAATACAGAGGTTTGAACCGTGGAACTGCAAAACCACACTTGTATTTCTCGGGCCTACACCAGACTATTTTCAACAGATATATTTGTGTCTGAACAATCAGGAGACACTATTTATTTTTTACGGCAAAAAATGCCAAAAGCAGGATAATAGAGATTTTTACTGTGGAACAGCAAAACCACAGTTATAACTTACTGGTGTATACCAGACTTTTTTGAATATATATATATTTGCGGCTGAACAGTGAGCGACACACTCAAACTGTTTTTTTTTAGATACAAATGGCCCAAAAGTGGATAATACAGAGGTTTGAACCGTGGAACTGCAAAACCACACTTGTATTTCTCGGGCCTACACCAGACTATTTTCAACAGATATATTTGTGTCTGAACAATCAGGAGACACTATTTATTTTTACTGCAAAAAATGCCAAAAGCAGGATAATAGAGATTTTTTACTGTGGAACAGCAAAACCACAGTTATAATTTACTGGTGTATACCAGACTTTTTAAAATATATATACATTTGCGGCTGAACAGTGAGCGACACACTCAAACTGTTTTTTTTAGATACAAATGGCCCAAAAGTGGATAATACAGAAGTTTGAACCGTGGAACTGCAAAACCACACTTGTATTTCTCGGGCCTACACCAGACTATTTTCAACAGATATATTTGTGTCTGAACAATCAGGAGACACTATTTATTTTTAACGGCAAAAAATGCCAAAAGCAGGATAATAGAGATGTTTTACCGTGGAACAGCAAAACCACAGTTATAATTTACTGGTGTATACCAGACTTTTTTGAATATATATATATTTGCGGCTGAACAGTGAGCGACACACTCAAACTGTTTTTTTTAGATACAAATGGCCCAAAAGTGGATAATACAGAGGTTTGAACCGTGGAACTGCAAAACCACACTTGTATTTCTCGGGCCTACACCAGACTATTTTCAACAGATATATTTGTGTCTGAACAATCAGGAGATACTATTTATTTTTTACGGCAAAAAATGCCAAAAGCAGGATAATAGAGATTTTTTACTGTGGAACAGCAAAACCACAGTTATAATTTACTGGTGTATACCAGGCTTTTTAAAATATATATATATATTTGCGGCTGAACAGTGAGCGACACACTCAAACTGTTTTTTTAGATACAAATGGCCCAAAAGTGGATAATACAGAGGTTTGTACCATGGAACTGCAAAACCACACTTGTATTTCTCGGCCTACACCAGACTATTTTCAACAGATATATTTGTGTCTGAAAAATCAGGGAGACACTATTATTTATTTTTTTTACAGCAAAAATGCAAAAAGCAGGATAATAGAGATTTTTTACCGTGGAACAGCAAAAGCACACTTCTGTTTCTCTGGCCTACACCAGACTATTCTCAACAGATATATTTGTGTCTGAAAAATCAGGGAGACACTATTATTATTTTTATACAGCAAAAAATGCCAAAAACAGGATAATAGAGATGTTTTACCGTGGAACATCAAAACCACAGTAATAATTTATTGGTGTATACCCGACTTTTTAAAATATATATATTTGCGGCTGAACAGTGAGCGACACACTCAAACTGTTTTTTTTAGATACAAATGTCCCATAGAACTGCAAAACCACACTTCTATTTCTCTGGCCTACTCCAGACTATTTTCAACAGATATATTTGTGTCTGAAAAATCAGAGGCACACTTTTTTTTTGGGGGGGGGGGGACACCAAAATGTTAATAAGATGGGTATTTGTACATTGTGAAAGAGGAAAAAAAAAAAGAGGATTTAGATAAAAAAAAGGATTTTTCCTGGCCCCCGGGACCTGGAGCTAAGTCCAGCAATTTCAGCAACAGGAGCAGCACACAGGACTGTAATGCAGCGTTTGCTGGTATAACCACTGCGTCTCCTATACAGCCTGCCTGCCTGCCTGATATACCTGGGATGGATATTAGTCCTGAGAAGGACTGTTTGCTTGATCTGGCAGCCTTTACAGACCCTACACTAACTATTTTGCAGGATATATCTCTCCCTAAATCAGCAGCGCTGTCCCTATACTGTCTGATCCGGAGCGACTGTGTCCAAGATGGCGGCGCCCGGTTTTAAATACTCGAGGTGACGCTGTGCAGCCAGCCAATCACTGTAATGCCCACAAACAACATGGCTGTGGCATTACAGTGACTGGCTGGCAATCCCTGCATGTTCACTGGCTCTGTAAAGAGCGCCAAACATGCACGGCGGAGACCCGAGCTCCCGCCCGAGTAACCCGGAAATGCTCGGTGCTCGCCGAACATCCCGAGCAGTGTCGAGCATGTTCGCTCAACACTAATAGTCACTACAAAAACCTACCTAATGAAATAATTATCCTAATCACATGTAAATTGGTTTTAGTTGGAACACCCAAATCCCATTCTATAGAGACTCAGCTTTCTCAGAGTAAGGTTTTTCCAACATTTCCCTCTGATTGTAAAATAAACAAATTATGTAAAATATATTGATTGTAAACAGCTAAACTTGTCATAATAAAATTTTGGTAGAGAAGGTATTATACTTTCTCCTTCCCTTTCTTTCCTTTGCCTTTCTCTTTCTTTCCCTTTAAAAGGAGAAAATAAGTGCATTGGTAGCAAAATCTATTCCTAAACCCAGATATAAGAAGAGTTTCATTCAATAGGTATAATAATAAAAGGATCTATTCATAAATCCAGATATAAGGGGAGTTTCATTCACATTAATATGTATGCTAGAGGTAGTAAAACGGAATGCAGAGAGAGAAGAAAAAAATATATAGTACTGTACAAGCGCTATATAGATGACCTATTCGTGATGTGGAGGGGCAGTAAAGAGGATGCTCAGTCTCTAGTCAATGAATTGAATGAGAACACCTGGGGTATTACTTTTTTTTCTAGTATCGAATCACAAAAAGCAGTTTTTCTTGATTTAGAAATTACACATGAAGAAAAGAAAATAATAACGAAAACTCATTTCAAATCTGTTGATGTGAATGGCTACTTGGACTATCAAAGTGCCCATTACATCAAGTGGAAAAGTAACATCTCCTTCAGTCAATTCCATCGAATTAGAAAAAATAATACTAAGGATTTGGATTACATCCGACAATCGGATATACTCAAAAAGAGATTTAAAGAGAAAAAGTACCCCAAGCAAATTATCGATGAGGCATATCGTATAAATTTGATTAAAACCCAAACTGACTGTTTAGGGAATAAGGATCAATTGCCCCATAAGGAATCCAGGGATAGTGACACTAAGAATATGAATAAATGGAAACATAATTTTATTACCTCTTATAATAAGGGGAATCAATTGATTAGGAACATTTTGCAAAAGCATTGGCATATCTTGAAACAAGATCCTCTCCTACGAGATATATTGTCAAAAAAAACAGGCATTACATTTAGGAGAGGAAAAACTCTAAGAAACCTCCTTGCACCCAGTCGTTTAAAAAAACTAAAACCAGGAGGCCAACCAATGTTCTCTCAATCTAAAAACATCTGTCCCTTGATTAGTACAAATAGATTCACACAGAATGGCACTTATAGGTGCTCTCAGAAAAAATGTCAGTGCTGTCATATAATAACTCATGGGTCCCATTCCATTACATCGAATAGCACAGGAGAGACTTTTAATATCAAGGATCACCTGACCTGTACTAGTGACTATGTAATCTACGTTATTACATGTGATTGCGGTCTCCAGTACGTGGGTAGGACCACACAAATTGTGAGATCTCGACTCAATGCCCACAGATATAACGCCAAAAATGGCTTACTAACACATAGCTTCTCCAGACATCTTCTTACTACCCATAACAAAAAATTCAAAGTGAGACACCGATTGAGCAGATCCCTGCTGATATTCCTGACAGGATCCAACAACTTAACAAGAAGGAGGCCTTCTGGATATATAGACTATGTTGTTTGTATCCTGATGGCCTCAATGATAAATTGGAGAATGTATAGAGTTCACGGAGATACCTCCACAATTAATGTTTCATTCACTATGAACAATAATAACCACTCCTAACAGTTTTTTTTATTTTTTATTTTTTAAGCGTTGTTTCTGGTGTGTTTTTTTTTTTATGCGTTCTTGATGCGGCTTTTTTATGCGTTTTTTAATGCATTTTTTTGGTGCGTTTTTTTATGTGTTTTGGTGCGTTTTTGTGTGCGTTTTTTTTTTGTTTTTTCTTCTCTCTGCATTCTGTTTTACTACCTCTAGCATACATATTAATGTGAATGAAACTCCCCTTATATCTGGATTTATGAATAGATCCTTTTATTATTATACCTATTGAATGAATCTCTTCTTATATCTGGGTTTATGAATAGATTTTTCTACCAATGCACTTATTTTCTCCTTTTAAAGGGAAAGAAAGAGAAAGGGAAAGGAAAGAAAGGGAAGGAGAAAGTATAATACCTTCTCTACCAAAATTTTATTATGACAAGTTTAGCTGTTTTACAATCAATATATTTTACATAATTTATTTTACAATCAGAGGGAAATGTTGGAAAAACCTAACTCTGAGAAAGATGAGTCTCTATAGAATGGGATTTGGGTGTTCCAACTGAAACCAATTTACATGTGATTAGGATAATTATTTTATTAGGTAGGTTTTTGTAGTGACTATATAACCACCACTATTGACTCTGTTATATTAGACCTGAGGAAGGCTATTCATCTTTCATTTTAAAAGCCGAAACGCGTTGTTTTATATATCAGTTTTATCTATTTATGAACTTGAATAAATCTTTTGAAGAAGAAAATCCTTTTTTGGATAATTATTCCTTTTGACCCTGGGAGCGCTCATTCAGCCGGATACACACTCCGAACCTTACTCTTACGGACTCCAGCTGGGAGATCCGTTTAATCCGGATAGAAGCTGCATACCGGTGGGACCAGCTATCCACATTAGACCAGAATTGGTTGATAAGCCTTAGTACAAGATCTGCTAAAGGTGAGCAGTTCATTTTTCTTCTGTTCCCATATATATATACAAATCTACACTTAGATCTGCGCATGTATTTTGTTTCTCCCCCCACTAGACCTACAGCCATGGGGTCGAATACATTAGATTAATTCCTTGAGAGGTGTAGTTTACAAAATGGGGTCACTTGTGGGGGTTTCTGCTGTTTCAGTATGTCAGCGACTCTTCAAATGTGACATGGTGTCTGCAACCTATCCCAGCCAACATAGTGCTCCTTTCTCTTCCGAACCCTGCCGTACACCAAAGCAGTGGTTTTCCCCCACATATGGGGTATCGGCGTACTCAGGAGAAATTGCACAACAAATTTCATGGTGCAATTTCTCCTGTTATCCTTATGATAATGCAAAATTAGGGGATGAAAAACATTTTTTGTGGGAAAAATGTGAAAATTTTATTTTTACGGCTCAATATTATAAACTTCTGTGAAGCACCTGGGGGTGCAAGGTGCTCACGACACATCTAGATAAGTTCCCTAAGGGGTCTAGTTTCCAAAATGGTGTCAGTTGTGGGGGGTTTCCACTGTTTAGGCACATCATGGGCTCCCCAAATGCAACATGGCTTCCGCTAATTATTCAAGCAAATTTTACATTCAAAAAGTCAAATGGCGCTCATTCCCTTCCAAACCGTGCCGTGTGCCCAAACAGTGGTTTTCCTCCACATATGGGGTATGAGCGTGTTCAGGAGAAATTGCACAACAAATTTCATGGTGCAATTTCTCCTATTACCCTTATGATAATGCAAAATTAAGGGATGAAAGGTGACGAAACACGTGTCAAGGCATGTTGTCATTACCTCTGCACTTCTGTGATCACAGCGATTTGAGGGCTTTCCATTACTCTTTGGGTGAGTTTTTTATGTGGATAGGATCAATGAAACATAGGGCTGCTTGTATACTTTAGCCCATCTGGGCTTTTTTAGCGGATCTTGTCTGTTTTTGAAGTGATGATTTGTATATAACAAGGTCCACATACTCACTATTAATATGTATTAAGACACACTTGTTTAGCCCTTTATCTAAGTGTCATCATAGTAACCGGCACTTTGCACCTTTTTTTCTTGATGTATTGTAATTTATGTATTTGTATGTAATATTTATCTTTATTGAATAAAATCATCTTTCTTATGCCTTGCCTTCATACTCATGCTTCCTCCTATTTTCATATGTTAATTTCTGTTGCTGAGTTTTATGTTCAGATAAAAACTCATGTAAAAAAACGCAAGTAACCTAATTTCTATAATACATGCAGAAATGCTGCAGAAAATGTGCAACAACAAAATCTCACCAAATATTCATTATGGGAGCGTAGCCTGAGTTTTATGTGTGGATTTTACCCATATATTTTTTCCTTATTCTACATTTCCACGATACTGATGTGTTGGCAGGAAATATGCATATAAAATACATACTTTTTTGCTGTGTTTTGCCGTGTTTTTTTACCATCCACTTTGCTGGAAATGTAAGACGCTGCATTTATTTTTTTGCACAGCAAAAATATGCAACGACAAAAAAATCACAAAAAACTCATTGTGGGAACCTTACATTGGTATAAGAATTTCTATTTTATATTATTACATTCCAGATCTGATAATAAAATGGTCAAATATGAATTTTATTTATTGACCTGAAGAATAAAAAACTTTAACAACTAAGCTGTGGTAAGTAAAAAAAATGCCATAAATCTTCTTGTACTAAGCTGAGATTTTGTATCAGGGGGCAATAAAATAATACATTGCTCTGGATGTTTCAGACAAACGGACACTATAAATCTCAGTAAGCTGCCAAGTTTCATATCCTGTGACAATTAAACAAGGGCATATGAACACTTTAAATAGTGTACAAATGCCAATTTAATCTTAATAGAGGTCAGAATGTTCTACAAGCTTCTCGGAATCTAAAGAGCTTGGAATATCCAACAGTGTGGGTCCAATATTAAACAGCATATGACATGTAAAAAAAACATGAATAAATCAATTATAACTGTAATTACAATAATATGCCGCACAGGATATCCTTTCAAAGAAGGCTTTGTAGCTCTTAGTGTGTAAATCAACCTTCCATTTCTAGTACCAGTCTGCAGACATGATGCTTTCCTTAAGGAGATTACTTTACCTGCTAGGCAGAAGTAAAACATCAATCCTTTAGACACCTGGGTTTGTTTTGGTTGGTGGACATTGTATGGAACATTTAATTTAGCCTCTGGCAAGGAGTGGAAAGTTTTGGTCCCGATTCATCATTTGCATTTTTTAAGTGACTTTTCTTTATCGCATTGTGGTGTTCAGTGCCTTTTGTTTTGCACCAAATACTTCGAAATGACACACGTGAGTTGTTGAATTTTGCACAATGTTAAACATGCTCTTTTTCCTCTTTTATCCTTTTTTGCACTAGAGCAAAAGCCATGTAATCCTTTAAAGGCTTCAACTGCACAAAATAAAACTGGATGTTTTGCATTTCAAAGAAAAAAAAATAATAAATAAAGTTAACTTTAAAAAGGCACAAATTAATAAGGCGCATACATGTCACGATTAGAGAGGAGTATGTGAGCGGATATACAGGATGCTCTGCTCTCCCCCAAGTGTATGATTCCAGAACTCAGCACCCAGCCCTAATTTACCATTCCTGTGACATTCCAGTATTGACCATGATGGAATGCAAGTTCCTGATGCTGGAGTGATAGTGGGTCTTACCTCTCCATTGGTGATGAAGGTTGGGTGGAGTATCAGAGTTTTCTGTGCCCTCTTGTGTCTAACTTTGGCATTGTCATTGTGTGGCTCCAGTGTTGACCGCGGTGGAGGTGCATTTGGTGCTGGAAGTAATGAAGGTTCCAATGTATGGCTGCTCATGGACAGAGACAAGTGAACTTGTGGTGCTCCATATGAAAGCGATATCAAAGGTCAGAAGGAGAATGTAATACGCTGCTTAATGTGAATGTTCCATCCATATTCCTCAAATTAGACAGCATCCAGCATTTGCTATTAGGAGAAGAGAAAGTGATCTGCTTGTCAACATGCTGTACTGGTGCAGGGGGTAGCATTCATCAACTTATTCATTTTTTTCCCTTACTTATAGATGTATGTTCAAACTTGGAACTGACTATTTTGTCTCTTTCAGACTGATTGAGGGTTTTTATACAGACAAACATACACTAGGGAGGCATATCTGCCAATAACTAACAGATGGAATCACTCCTACAATTTTAGCTAACCTGAATGTTATTGACACAGTTTTTACTGATCTCATTTTGGTAGAATCTGAATTGATTGAACATCTGTCTTTGATTTTTTCGTTGGTACAGAGACAGAAATATTTTTTGGGTCATTTTAATATCTGCATTCTAATAATTATCTCACCAACCTATTAATTTATATTATTCATTCTTTTCTTTTCCTTTCTTTATGATAAGGGGCATCATAGGCGGATTATAATGAGGGCAATCTGGGCTACCGCCCGGGGCCCCCGGGCTCCGGGGGGCCCAAGGCCAGATTGCCCTCATTATATTTTGTGCGGCACATACCGGCAGTCAGAGGCGGGGGGGCCGGACAGCTCCCCCAGCAGTTGCACACGGCCGCTGCTTCTTCTTCGGCCGGGCCAGCACTGCATCTGTTAACTTCCCTGTGTGCTGGCCCGGCCGCGTCACAGCTAGGAGACACAGCCCTGTGCACAGCCATGTCTGCTAGTGTGACGTCACACAGTGTGCACCCTGCACTTCTGCACCGGAGAGGAGCTGGACGACTGGAGACAAGCCAGGGGATGGTGAGTGTGTGTGAGTGTGTGTGCAGGCAGATATCATTGTGTGATGTCTGTTTATATATGTGTGAATGAGTGTATATATGTCTGTATACGTTTGTGTGTGTGTGTGTGAGTGACTGCGTGTGGCCTCCCGCTGTCTCTGGGGGGGGTGCCATGCGGCCTCCCGCTGTCTCTGGGGGGGCACCGTGTGGCCTCCCGCTGTAACTGGGGGGCGCCGTGCAGACTCCCGCTGTGTATAGTTGGCTACGTGCGGCCTCCCGCTGTGTATAGATGGGTACGTGCGGCCTCCTGCTGTGTATAGATGGCTACGTGCGGCCTCCCGCTGTGTATAGATGGCTATGTGCGGCCTCCTGCTGTGTATAGGAGGATTGTGGCAGCTCATATTGTGTGTAGCGTCTCATACTGTACATCACGTGCAGAATTATTAGGCAAATGTGTATTTTGATCACTTTGATACTTTTTATACATGTTGTCCTACTCCAAGCTGCATAGGCTTGAGAGCCAACTGCCAATTAAGTAAGTCTGGTGATGTGCATCTCTGTAATGAGGAGGAGTGTTGACTAATGACTTCATCACCCTATATAAGGTGTGCTTAATTATTAGGCAACTTCCTTTCCTTTGGCAAAATGGGTCAGAAGAGAGATTTGACGGGCTCTGAAAAGTCCAAAATTGTGAGATGTCTTGCAGAGGGATGCAGCAGTCTTGAAATTTCCAAACTTTTGAAGCGTGATCATCGAACAATCAAGCGTTTCATGGCAAATAGCCAACAGGGTCACAAGAAGCATGTTGGCCAAAAAAGGCGCAAAATAACTGTCCATGAATTCAGGAAAATCAAGCGTGAAGCTGCCAAGATGTCATTTGCCACCAGTTTTGCCATATTTCAGAGCTGCAACGTTACTGGAGTATCAAAAAGCACAAGGTGTGTGATACTCAGGGTAATGACCACCTTTGAACAAGAAACCTAAGCTAAAATGTCAAGAATGGGTCAAGAAATATCTTAAGACTGATTTTTCAAAGGTTTTATGGACTGATGAAATGAGAGTGACTCTTGATGGGCCAGATGGATGGGCCAGAGCCTGGATCAATAAAGGGCAGAGAGCTCCACTCCGACTCAGACACCAGCAAGGTGGAGGTGGGGTACTGGTATGGGCCGGTATCATCAAAGATGAACCGTGGGACCTTTTAGGGTTGAGAATGGAGTGAAGCTCAACTCCCAGACCTACTGCCAGTTTCTGGAAGACAACTTCTTCAAGCAGTGGTAAGGAAGAAGTCGGTATCGTTCAAGAAAAACATGATTTTCATGCAGGACAATGCTGCATCACATGCATCCAACTACTCCACAGCGTGGCTGGCCAGTAAAGGTTTAAAAGAAGAAAAAATAATGACGTGGCCCCCTTGTTCACCTGATCTGAACCCCATAGAGAACCTGTGGTCCATCATAAAATGTGAGATCTACGGGGAAGGAAAACACTACACCTCTCGGAACAGTGTCTGGGAGGCTGTGGTGGCTGCTGCACGCAATGTTGATCGAAAATAGATCAAGCAACTGACATAATTTATGGATGGAAGGCTGTTGAGTGTCATCATAAAGAAAGGTGGCTATATTGATCACTAATTTTTGGGGTTTTTGTTTTTGCATGTCAGAAATGTTTATTTCTAAATTTTGTGAACTGATATTGGTTTACCTGGTGAAAATAAACAAGTGAGATGGGATTATATTTGTTTTTTATTAGGTTGCCTAATAATTCTGCACAGTAATAGTTATCTGCACAAACAGATATCCTCCTAAGATAGCCAAATCTAAAAAAAAACACTCCAACTTCCAAAAATATTAAGCTTGGATATTTATGAGTCTTTTCGGTTGATTGAGAACATAGTTGTTTATCAATAATAAAAATCATCCTCTAAAATACAACTTGCCTAATAATTCTGAACACAGTGTATATAGGGGATGTCAGCATACTTAATTGTGCTCAATATTGTCATACAATTAATGTAAAAAATTATTATAATTAATATATTAATATTGTGCCAAAAGAATTTCACGTGAACTATCACATGATCTATCACAGGGGATCATGTGACATGTCACGTGATACATCAGGAGTGTGTGTGGGGGAGCCCGTGCCTTCTAAACTGCCCGGGGCCCTTGCTACTCTTAATCCACCCCTGAGGGGCATAATCTATGTCTAGAGAAAAGAAAGTTTAATCATAATCACAGAAGGCGATTCTTTACGGTGCAAGCAGCACTATACAACTCTCTGCCACATGATGTTATAATGGATGATTCACTAAAAAAGTTCAAGGAGGGCCACGATGCCTTTCTTGAAAAATATAATATTATAGGTTATGGGTACTAAATTCTTTCATGGGACATTGATTCAGGGAACTAGTCTGACTGCTACGTATATCTAGAGTCAGAAAGGAATTTTTCCCCTAATATGGTGCAATTAGCATCTGCCTCATGGGGTTTTTGAACTCGATGGACTTATATCTGCCTTCAACCTTCAAAACTATGAAACTATGAGGACAAGATGATCCAACAAGAGATAAGTGAAATCTCCTGATTTTTCTGTAGTAATCACTTCTGTTGCTCCCCAATATTGGTTACATCTGTTTCTAGTGTAAAGTGCAGTGATGATCGAGTACTAAAATGCTTGAGTGCTCGGTACTAAAATCGAGCAGGTCAGACGCTCGGACGGGATCGATTCGAGTACCGAGTATAATGGAAGTAAATGTGAAACTCAAGCATTTTTCCATAAGACCCTGACAGGAGGGCTGGGAAGCAGGAAAATTGCTGAAACATTCTTCTCCTGTATAATGACTTGTATATATGGCAAAATTAAAAAGAGAAAAAAAAACACGTCCTCCACCCCTTAATAGCCTGGCCATCTCTTACCATATTTCCCCATTACCTATGAATACAGTAGATGACATACTGTATTAGGGGGGGAAATAAAACTACACCCACCGGTAGTCACCGGTATGGCTGCGTCTCCACGATCAGTAATGCTAGTGTTCTGGATGCAGTGTATTTTCGCTGCATCCAAAACGCTGTGTTGTACAGTACAAACACAGTGGATTGGATTAATAGAAATCTCATGCCCACTGTGCTTTTATGTTACGCTGCATAAACTCACCTGCGGTGCGTGTTTCCGAACTGTAGCAAGCATGTCCATTTCTCTTGTGGGATGGCCTTCTGTGCGGAATTTCCCTATAGACATGCATTAGATGCGGTAAATCTGCAGTAAAAAAAATCACTGCGACGATGATGAGCATTGACATCACTACCCGGCACCTCTGAATAGCGGTTACTTTACTGCTATTCACAGACAACGTAAACAGATTCGAGGAACGTGGACTACATCGGACCAGTGTCTATTGTCTTTATTTCTGTCTTTTCATGTCTTTCATGTATCATTTTCTGGACTACTTCGGATTTGTAGGATTACTTCGGACCTGTGTGGAATTTTTTTTTTCAATAAATTGGTGAACGAGTTATAGTGAGGGGGAGTCTTTATTCAAATAAAGTATTTTCTCTGTGTGTGTTTTTATTTTTTATTACCAGGTTAGTAATGGGGGTGTCTGATAGACACCTCTCCATTACTAACCCCAAGTCTTGATGCCAGCTGTGATTTTTGACAAGTTACAGTGGTCATCAAACCCAAATACTATTACCCCAATTGTCACCACATGAGGGCAATCAGGTATAGCTGGGCAAAACGCCAGAATTGGCGTATCTAATGTCATGCGCCAATTCTGGAGCGGCTGCAGGCTGGTATTTATAGGCTGGGAAGGGAGCAATAACGAGGGACCTTTCCAGCCTGATAATATAAGCCCGCAGCTGTCTGCTTTACCTTTACTGGTTATCAAAAAATAGGGGAGACCCCACATAATTTTTAATAATTATTTATTTATTAGGTGAATCCATGTACAGTAAACTACACATGCAAGGCACTAATTATGTATCTCACAGATATCTATCTAGCTGTCTATAACATAGCGATACATCACATGCGGCAATACAGTATTATTTGCCCATACTGCAGGGGTTGTGACGGAAGGAATGCTATTTGACTTCTGGATTGCAAATTTTACTGGAAAAGTTTGAAGGCAGAATTTGAAAAGCCACTATGTGGCAAAACAGCAAGAACTTCAAGTGACTTAATTTTGGAAATTACACCTCTCTGGGAATTCACCTATGGGTGTAGTGATGATTTTGACCCCATGGGGGTTTTTCAGAAACAGGCATGCAGTGGGTGTAGTTGTAACATACCTGGCGGCGTCCTTGCATGGTGGTCCATCTCCCACTGTGCAAGAGGGAGCACTTGATCTCCTGTCCAGAATGTCTCTCTGGCTTCCCTCCATGCTGTCTGTTTGTGTCTGTTTCTGCTGCTTAAGGGCGGCGCCCGATCACTTCCTGCCTTTTGTACCTGCTGTGGGTCACACCCCTTGTGCGTCCTCAGCCTATTGCTGTCTGTCACTTGGTATATAGCTCGGCAGCTCCCTTCTATCCCGGCCTGAGCATAGTGTTTCCTTCAGTGTGTGCTTGCACTCTGAAGGTGCCAGGTCCCGTCTCTTGTCTCCTGCTTTTTGTATCAGTTCCCGTGTCTGAACTGAGTCCTGTATGTCTCCTGCTTTGCGGTTTCAGCTCCCGTGTCTGAACTGACTCCTTTCTGTGTTCTCTTGTCTGTCCTGTCTGAACACGCTCCTAGCCTGTTCCTCTTGCCTTCTAGTGGCCGATTTCCTAGACCCGCTCCTGTGTCTGGTCTGTCCTGTCTGAACACGCTCCTTGCCTGTTCGTTCCGCCTTCTAGTGGCCGATTTCCTAGACCCGCTCCTGCGTCTGGTCTGTCCTGTCTGAACACGCTCCTTGCCTGTTCGTTCCGCCTCTCTGGGGGCCGTATTCCCAGACCCGCTCCTGTATCCCTCTGCAGTGTCGGTCTCCTCCGTACACTCAGTTCCAGTCTGAACTCTCTCCTGTCCTTTACCTGTTTTGCCTCTATGTCCGTTCCCTTCCTTTTTCTGCAGAGTCTGAACTCGTACCTAACTCCTGCTTATTGTCTCTGCAAGTACTGTGTGAGTATCTGGCTCTGTCTTTCCCTTCCTGTCTGTTCCGTGTGAACAGAGCCCTGTCCTCCCTGCTCAGCCTTGTCTGCACTCTAGCTGTGCTTGCCTGTAACCCTCTGCCTGTATTGTTCCTGAGTCCCGGTGTGTACTGGGTCCTATCCCGCCTGTGTTCCTACCTGCTAGTGCCTCCCTGTCTGCACTCTAGCTGTGCTTGCCTTTACCCCCCTGCCTGCATACCAGTCGTGCCTGCCTATACCCACCAGTCTGTGTGCCAGCCTACCAGCCTGTTCCTGTATTCCCCTGTGTGGGTCAACAGCCGTGTCCGGGGTCTGTCCTGGAGTAGCACCTGGTCCCTCTGCTCGGTTCCTCCTTGGTGCACTGGCGTCGTATGCCGTCGTGCGACCCTGGTCGGATCGGGTGAATACTTAGTCACGCCCCTCCAGGCATTCACTCTCCGGCACGGTCCAGTGGAATCACTACAATCACACGCACACGCCGCTTAGCCCGGGCGTGTGCATAACAGCATGCTCAGGCCATGGTTCCCGTTGAGCCCCACGGCCTTCGCTCTTTGAGAAGTTTTTCCAGCGAATACATGCATTAAAATAAAATAAATAATTTTTTTTCCCCCTTTAGCTGAGTTCCAGGCGAATTACGCACCCGTCCAGATGGATCTATCAGCCCTCGTTCCTGCGGATCCGCCACGTTACTATGGGGATCCAAGACAGTGTCGTGCATTTGTGGAGCAATGCATGCTACACTTTAAGGCCTACCCTCTCTATTTTCCTTCCGATTGGGCTAAAGTGGCCTTTATGATTGACTACCTAGCGGGTGATGCCTTGAAATGGGTCACCCCCCTATGGGAAGCATGGGATCCTGTCATCCTTGACCTGCAGGCCTTCCTGGTGGCCTTTCGTATGGTCTTCGAGGACCCTAACTCTGAAGCCCCTGCTGAAGCTTCACTTCCCAATATCCCGGAGCAGCCCCGACGGGTAATGTGTGTGGGTAGCGCAATAGTCCTCCAGCCCAATGAGACTACTGCCCACCCAGAATCCTCACAGGGTGACTACGCTTTCCGGAATACTTCTCTCAACCTCAAGAGGCAGCCCAGACGTGCTAGACTTAGAGGCAAGCCGTCACGCCAGGGTCTGTCCTCCCTGAGACCTCCTGACCCCAACCTTGAAGTCCCTACTGAAGCTTCATCTCCCTGTATCCCGGAGAAACCCCAATGGGTAATGTGCGTGGGTAGTGCACCAGTTCTCCTGGCCGAAGAGACTTCTGCCCATCCAGACTCCACACAGGAGAACTTCCTGCACCCGGCATCAGATGCTTCTTTCTCTTTAACCGGTGTGCATGTCCAAGGATGCTCCAAAGCTGTGGTTACCTCAGAGTCTGTGCACCTCTACTACCTGGCGGAGGATCCCCTGTTGCCTCCTGAACCCTCCGGGATACCACTCAATGACAAATGGAGAGAGACTTCTCTACACCCGGTACTCAATACTTTGTCCGCTTCGTCCTGTGAGCCTGACAATGGGTACCCCAAAGTGGTAGTTACCTCCGAGTCTCTACACCCCTCCGACCAGGCGGAGGACCTCCAGTTGTGTTCAGAATCCTTCGGGGTGCCACCTGGTGGTGAATGGACAGAGACTTTCCTATATCCTGGATCTGATACCTCGCTTGCTTCGTCCAGTGAGTCCGACCTAGTGTACTCTGAAGCAAAGGTTACCCGTGAGTCTCTACACCCCTCTGACCAGGCGGAGGACCGCCAGCTGTCTCCAGAACCCTTCGGGGTGCCACCTGGTGGTGAATGGACAGAGACTTTCCTATACTCGGTACCCGATACCTCGCCTGCTTCCTCCAGTGAGTCCGACCTAGTGTACTCTGAAGCAGAGGTTACTCCTGAGTCTCTACACCCCTCCGACCAGGCGGAGGACCTCCAGTTGTGTTCAGAATCCTTCGGGGTGCCACCTGGTGGTGAATGGACAGAGACTTTCCTATATCCTGGATCTGATACCTCGCTTGCTTCGTCCAGTGAGTCCGACCTAGTGTACTCTGAAGCAGAGGTTACCCGTGAGTCTCTACACCCCTCTGACCAGGCGGAGGACCGCCAGCTGTCTCCAGAACCCTTCGGGGTGCCACCTGGTGGTGAATGGACAGAGACTTTCCTATACTCGGTACCCGATACCTCGCCTGCTTCCTCCAGTGAGTCCGACCTAGTGTACTCTGAAGCAGTTGTTTTCTCTGAGCCTCTGCACTCTTCTGACCCGGCGGAGGACCTCCAGTTGTTTCCTGAATCCTCCGGGATACCACCAGATAACAAAGAGACAGTGACTTTTCCTCATTATGTACCTGATAACCCGTCTATTTCTTCTTGTGAGCTTGACAAGATGTACCTCGAAGCAGAGATTACCCTTAAGTCTCTGTCCCCCTCCAACCCAGTGAACGACTGGTCCTCGAATTCCCTGCGGAAGATTCTGGCAGGCCTGAAGAAGAGGGGGCGTAAGGGGGGAGGTACTGTAACATACCTGGCGGCGTCCTTGCATGGTGGTCCATCTCCCACTGTGCAAGAGGGCGCACTTGATCTCCTGTCCAGAATGTCTCTCTGGCTTCCCTCCATGCTGTCTGTTTGTGTCTGTTTCTGCTGCTTAAGGGCGGCGCCCGATCACTTCCTGCCTTTTGTACCTGCTGTGGGTCACACCCCTTGTGCGTCCTCAGCCTATTGCTGTCTGTCACTTGGTATATAGCTCGGCAGCTCCCTTCTATCCCGGCCTGAGCATAGTGTTTCCTTCAGTGTGTGCTTGCACTCTGAAGGTGCCAGGTCCCGTCTCTTGTCTCCTGCTTTTTGTATCAGTTCCCGTGTCTGAACTGAGTCCTGTATGTCTCCTGCTTTGCGGTTTCAGCTCCCGTGTCTGAACTGACTCCTTTCTGTGTTCTCTTGTCTGTCCTGTCTGAACACGCTCCTAGCCTGTTCCTCTTGCCTTCTAGTGGCCGATTTCCTAGACCCGCTCCTGTGTCTGGTCTGTCCTGTCTGAACACGCTCCTTGCCTGTTCGTTCCGCCTTCTAGTGGCCGATTTCCTAGACCCGCTCCTGCGTCTGGTCTGTCCTGTCTGAACACGCTCCTTGCCTGTTCGTTCCGCCTCTCTGGGGGCCGTATTCCCAGACCCGCTCCTGTATCCCTCTGCAGTGTCGGTCTCCTCCGTACACTCAGTTCCAGTCTGAACTCTCTCCTGTCCTTTACCTGTTTTGCCTCTATGTCCGTTCCCTTCCTTTTTCTGCAGAGTCTGAACTCGTACCTAACTCCTGCTTATTGTCTCTGCAAGTACTGTGTGAGTATCTGGCTCTGTCTTTCCCTTCCTGTCTGTTCCGTGTGAACAGAGCCCTGTCCTCCCTGCTCAGCCTTGTCTGCACTCTAGCTGTGCTTGCCTGTAACCCTCTGCCTGTATTGTTCCTGAGTCCCGGTGTGTACTGGGTCCTATCCCGCCTGTGTTCCTACCTGCTAGTGCCTCCCTGTCTGCACTCTAGCTGTGCTTGCCTTTACCCCCCTGCCTGCATACCAGTCGTGCCTGCCTATACCCACCAGTCTGTGTGCCAGCCTACCAGCCTGTTCCTGTATTCCCCTGTGTGGGTCAACAGCCGTGTCCGGGGTCTGTCCTGGAGTAGCACCTGGTCCCTCTGCTCGGTTCCTCCTTGGTGCGCTGGCGTCGTATGCCGTCGTGCGACCCTGGTCGGATCGGGTGAATACTTAGTCACGCCCCTCCAGGCATTCACTCTCCGGCACGGTCCAGTGGAATCACTACAATCACACGCACACGCCGCTTAGCCCGGGCGTGTGCATAACAGTAGTAGAGTGAATATTGCAAATATGACAGTTCAGTGCCCAATACATTGTGCCCAGATTGTACGTATGGAGACACACACAATGTAGAATGTTCAATAGGTTCTCTTTGCTACAGTAATGCCAAACATGTGGACATTAACTTTGGTTTAGGCACAGTATCAGACTAAGCAGGGATGGGGCATTTGGAAATGGGAGCACAAATTTCACTGGATTTATTTTTTGGGGGAAAGCCATGTTGCTTTTTCAGAGCCTTTGTGCTACCAGTAACATGAAATCTCTTATATTTCTTTTGAAAGATGAAAACCAAAGTGGGGCTTGGTATTTCCTTAGTTGGCGCTTTTATTGGTACTATTTTGAGCCACCCACCCCTTCACCACCCCGGTCAATTTCCATTTTTTGTTTTTATTTTTTCCTCCCCTTCTTCCAAGAGCCATAACTTTTTTATTTTTTCTGTCCACATAACCATATGAGTACTTGTCCTTTTCAGGACAAAATGTACTTTTGAATGAAATCCATTCATTCATCATGTCACTGGAAAGTGGGTAAAAATGTTTTCAATTTTTTATTTATCCTGTTCTCTATACAGTAAAACTGACCTGGCATTATGATTCTCTAGGTCAGTATGAGTACGAAGATACAAAAATGTATAGTTGTTTTTTTATTTAAGTAGTGAAAAAAAATTCGGAAATTTGTAAAAAAAAATTTGCTTGTGTCGCTATTTTCCGAGACCTGTAACGTTTTAAATTTTCATGGGTGAGGGCTTATTTTTTTGCGCCTTAAGCTGATATTTTTACTCATACTATTTTGGGGTAGTTATGGTGTTTTGATCAACTTTTATTGCATTGTATTTCAATGTTGCAGCTGACAAAAAAATGTAATCCTGACGTTTCAATTTTTTTCCCGTATCGCTGTTTACTGGTCGGATTAATTTATTTTAGATTTTAATAGATCGGACTTTGACCAACGTAGCCAAATATGTGCATTTATTTTTAATGTTGCAAAAGGCAAAACATTTTTTTTCGCTTTGTACTGTATTTGTTAGTCCTGTTAGGGGACTTGAACCTGCAATCGTCTGATCGCTTGTGCTATACACAACAGTGCTATAACACTGCAATCTATTGCGAAAATCATGGTCTCCGATGACCGCCAGCCAGCTACAGACTGTCTTTCACAGGAAGACCGTAATGACATACATATTTATAGGCATGAAAAAAATTGCTGGCGCTCTTCTGTTAACCCCTTTGTGACCTCGGGTTTTTCCGATTTTGTGTTTTTGTAAATAATTAAATTACATTTTATTGCATGAAAAAAGTATTTGATCACCTAACAACCAGCAAGAATTCTGGATCTCACAGACTTGTTAGTTTTTCTTTAAGAAACCCCCCTACTCTGCACACATTACCTGTATTAATTGCACCTGTTTGAACTTGTTACGTGTATAAAAAACACCTGTCCACACACTCAATCAATCACACTCCAACCTCTCCACCATGGCCAAGTCCAAAGAGCTGTCTAAGGACACCAGGAACAAAATTGTAGACCTGCTCAAGGCTGGGATGGGCTACAGAACAATAGGCAAGCAGCTTGGTGAGAAGGCAGCAACTGTTGGCACAATTATTAGAAAATGGAAGAAACACAAGATGACTGTCAATCATCCTCGGTCTGGAGCTACATGCATGTTCTCGTCTCATGGGTTAAAGATGATTCTAAGAAAGGTCAGGAATCAGCCCAGAACTACATGGGAGGACCCGGTCAATGACCTGATGAGAGCTGGGACCACAATGTCAAACATTATCTTTAGTAACACACTACGCCATCATGGATTAGAATCCTGCAGGGCACGGAAGTTGCCCGTCCTCATGCCAGAACATGTCCAGGTCCATTTGAAGGTCATCAATGACCATCTGGATGATCCAGTGGAGGCAGGAAAGAAGGTCACATGGTCATATGACACCAAAATAGAACTTTTTGATATCAACTCCACTCGCCATGGAGGAAGAAAAAGGATGAGTACAACCAAAAGAACACCGTCCCAACCATGAAGCATGGTGGGGGAAACATCATACTTTGGGGGTCCTTTTCTGCAAAGGGTACAGGATGACTGCACCGTTTTGAAGGGAGAACGGATGAGGCCAACAACCTTTTTACCTCAGTAAGAGCTTGAAGATGTTTCGTGGCTGGGTCTTCCAGGATGACAATGAACCTAAACACACAGCCAGGGCAACTTAAGTCCCCGTCTCACATAGCGAGATCGCTAGCGAGATTGCTGCTGTGTCACGGTTTTGGTGACGCAACAGCGACCTCACCAGCGATGTCGCTATGTGTGTGTCACGGGTGTGTCGCCACGAAGATCGTCACGATTACACAGCCTGACTTCTCGCAGCTGACTTTTTGGTGCTTTGTGTTTTCGGCAGTGAGGGAGTTAATTCTCTCTCTGTGCTAGACGAGGTCCAGCCTCGCCCAGCTGCAATCAATGCTGCTGTAGTGAGTCTCCTTCAAATGCCTGCTGGTCTGTTTGGGAAGTGTCGGTGAAAGCATTTCATACAGACTTACAGAGCGGATCGTGGTATTTGGAGTTTCTGAGATAAGTGTATTTGGAGTGGTTTTTCCCTTCCTCGCTTTATCATTTATCTCCTTTCCCGTTGGTGTTCCCTCTGTTGTAGTTGTGTAGTTTTTGTATGCAAGGTGGTTTTGGTTTTTCCCTTGTACTGTCTCGTTCGTCTAAGTACTGTGTGTGGGCATATTATTACTTGTCCTCTTTTGTTGTGATCGGGGTCCTTCTCAGGACTAGATTACTTAGGTGCAGGGATCCTCAGGAGGTAGGGGTTACGCTGGCGGCCTGGACCTCTGTACCTTTAACAGTACCTCCAGGTTGAGGGATTAGTCAGGGCCCCAGCTTAGGGTCAGCTTAGGCACCCTACCTCCAGTATACAGAGACAGCGTGACAGTGTGACACTTTGCAACGGTCAGGCCCCTGCTGTGAGGTCGCTGTTCGCTGCAAAGTGTCCTGGACCATTTTTTGGTCGTTGCCCTCCCGCTGGTCAGCACACATCGCTGTGTGTGACCAGCGGGAGCAGCGATCAGGCTGGTAACCATGATAAACATCGGGTTATTAGGGGCACACACGCACCTAGTAACCCGCTGTTTATCATGGTTACGAGCCTGCTAAAGTGAGCGGTAACCTCCCGCTCACCGTAGCAGAGTGGTAACCATGATAAACAGCGGGTTACTAGGTGCGCGTGTGCCCCTAGTAACCCGATATTAACCATGGTTACCAGCCTGCTCCTGCTTCAGCAGGCTGGTAACCAGAAGCAGAACATCGTGGAAAGATTCTTTCCACGATGTCGCTGCTCCCCTGATCGTTGGTGAGCCTGCCTGTTTGACAGCTCACCAGCGACCACATAGCGACGCAGCAACAATCCCTGACAGGTCGTATCGTTGTCGGGATCGTTGCAGCGTCGCTAAGTGTGACGGGGCCCTAAGGAGTGACTCCTTAGAAGCATTTCAAGGTCCTGGAATGGCCTTGCCAGTCTCCAGACCTGAACACAATAGAAAATCTTTGAAGGGAGCTGAAACTCAATGTTGCCTGCGACAACCCCAACACCTGAAAGATCTGGAGAAGATCGGTATTTAGGAATGGTCCAAAATCTCTGCTGCATTGAGAGCAAACTTGGTCAAGAACTACAGGAAATGTCTGACCTCAGTAATTGCAAACAAAGGTTTCTGTTCAAAATATTAAGTTTTGTTTTTTGATTGTATCAAATACTTATTTTATGCAATAAAATGCAAATAAATTATGAAAAAAAATCATACAATGTAATTTCTGGAATTTTTTTAAGATTCAGTCTCTAACAGTTGAAGTGTACCTACGATAAAAATTACAGACCTCTCCATTCTTTTTGGTTGGGAAACTTGCAAAATCGGCAGTGTATCAAATACCTATTTTCCACATTGTAAATATTTTCTTATTTTGGGTAGACACTTTGAAGGCTTCAGAACAAATGACTAGACTTCCGTAGAGTGATGGTTTCAGTTGACAACATATTCCATGTACAATGATTGTCCTGAAATTAAAAGAAAATTGTAACTTTTTTATATTATCATTGCCACTTTGGTGACACTTTCCTGGCCCTTGTGTGGAGAAATTAAAGCGGAATCCGCTCACCTACTACCAGGGTCAGGACATAAACATATACTGTGCAGGGCTTGTTTACACAGCAATATTTGCTGTAGGTGTTCCTCTGCAAACACTTGTTCTAAAAATCAAGATCAAGCAAAAAAGAAACTGACATTGCTGGGATCCAATTGTGATGTTCAGCAAACAATAGCTGGAGAGCATGCAGACAGCAACTAAGCCTTAAGTATATTTATCTGGGTATGCATATCATTATCTTTGTCAAAGCTAAACAAAATATGTTGCCCTATAATAAAGTCAAGGTCCACATTTTAGACCCCAAAATAGAGGAAATAGACATCTACTACTCTAATGTGCACAGTAATAGATATTTACTCATGTTAAAACACCATCTATTCAACAAAATTATATCATTCAAAGGCTTCTATATTTTAAGTTACAATAGATTATATATAGTAAAATTAAGAGATATACAGTATTCTTTCTCCATCAGTTGCATCGTACTTTCTGTATCAGTTCATCCCAATTTTCAAGATATCGTTTGCAATCATTCGCTAATAACCTTAATTGTTTTTTTCCAGTTAATAAAAATCTGTCCTGTGATCTGTCCCAAGGGACACACATAGCGGTCACTGTGCGGCCACGTTGTAGATGAAGGTAAGTAGCAAAGAGGTTTTACCGTAAAAAGTGCATTTTTCAAATCATTGTTAATGTTTACACAATTTTTGCAGGTAAAAAAACACATAATTAGAGCAGCAAGATCCCACTGAAAAGGTTTAGGACAATGAATCTCTGCTGGTGATATTCTTGTAATGTGTATTATTGTCAGGAAGGAAAGGTTAAAGCAGTCAAAATGGCATTAAAAACAGAAGAACCTATACTCACCTCACTATTTTCCTGGCGCTCCTGTGCCAACACCTTCTGAGTTCGATGATGTTTCCTGTTTCTCGCAAAATACAGGAAATGACTGATTTGCCAATCATTGGCTGCAGTTGTGCACAGCATCAGCCAGTTATTGGTTGTAGCAGTCACAAGTTCCTGTGATGGGATACAGGCAATATCAGAATGTGAGTAATGGGGGATCTGTAATGTGAGTATTCCTTTTTTTCGAACCCATTCGGAGCCTTTTCAAACTGAATTTTGATGAAGCGGACAACCCTTTTTAAGGCTGCTGAGTGGCTCCTTGTAAGATGTCTATAGTTTTTCTAATCAAACAATGTGGATTACTGAGGAGCCTCATACAGATGCTGTTAACAAATCTCTGTTATCATAGGAAATGGGAAGAAAATGATATTTAATGGAGCAGAGAGAAAATGAAGTTTTATTCTCCATGCAGCTGCTCACTTCCAGTCTCCAGGACGATGCCGGGGGCTGCTACAGTCAGTGAATATGGCTATAATGTATATTAACTGACAGCCTGTTCTGCAGCATATGTGTGCAGGATGTGTGTGCAGGGTGTGTGTGCAGAGCAGACTGACAATCAATGTGCAGGGGAGTGATTATATCCACGTTTCAGTATAGTAAGCAGTTATGGTAACAGCTGCCTTCACCACCCCACATGGGAGCAGCTGCAGAGAAAATATATCTTCATTTTCTCTCTGCAACCAATGCTCCAGTTAGCCAGCCACACATTATTTACATACTATTTATGTGCAGATTACCACTGTGTCTGCAGGTAAATAGTGCTTTGGAGGTGACAGGTTTCCTTTAAATACAGCGTTTGGAATTATGTATAGTACAATGTCTGTTCCTTTTGCAAATGCTAAAATATTTGGCAGATTCTATGGAAATTTGTAACATAACAGTTTATATTACAATATATGCTGACTTCCCACAGCTGTTCTAAACATATATAAGATTGATACTCAGGATTAACAAGGGAATGCTGGAGAATGTTATATGCAAGATGATGTGGTCCAAGTATAATGCATTCACAATTTAATTTTCTGTAGGTATGGTTTTAATAAAAAAAGAAGCACTTTCTTTAAGGATAAACTGTACTTTTCTATTTTTATGAAACAACTTTTCACAGAACATTCTTTTGACAAATGTAGTTAACTGTAGAGAAATGGAACACATGCAGCAAGTGTCCGAGTGGAATTTCTTGGGTCCACCAAAGGGAATTCTTCTAAGGCCTCGTTCCCACTTGCGTATAAATACGCCGAGTGCAATGCGATAAAAAATCGTATTGCACTCGCACCAATGTTATTCAATCAGGCAGTGTTCATCTGTAAGTTTTACCTCAGCTGTTATCGGGATGAGGAAAAAAATAGTGGCATGCTGCGAGTAGCTGCGTATATGGGACGAGACTTGCCAATGTAAGTCAATAGGTGTGAGAAGATAGATGGATAGATAGATAGATAGATAGATAGATAGATAGATAGATAGATACAGTAGATATAGATAGAATGGATAGATATCCTTTATATATATCATTTCACAAGTCCCCTACATAAAATAAAATTGGGAGTACAGACTGTATGTGTGGGAGACATGGAAGTATAGACTGTATGTAAGGGGATATGGGAGTGCAGGCTGTATGTGTGGGAGACATGGAAGTGCAGACAATATGTAGGGGGACATGGGAGTGCAAGTTTTTTGTGTGGGAGACATGGGAGTGCAGGCTCTATGTGCGTGGTACATGGGGTGTGAACTGTATGTAGGGGTGGTATTTGGGGGTGGAGGTTGTATGTGCGTGGTACATGGAGTGTGGACTGTACGTAGGGGGTTGCATGGGGGTGCAGGCTGTATGTGCATGGTACATGGGGTGCGGACTGTATGTGATAGAGCGCCACAAAAAAGGGAAAGGTAAGCACTAGTGATGGGCGAGCACTAAAATGCTCGGGTGCTCGATGCTCAGGTCGAGTAATTTGGAATACTCGGGTGCTCGACCCGAGCAACAAGTCCAATGTAAGTCTATGGGAAAATCGAGCATTTTTCAGCCGGCTTTCACCGGCGGTCTGCAGAGGGCCTAAAAATTGCCCAAATCGATGGGAACAGTGCTCAGATGACATGGGAACAGGATGGGGAAAGCATTTCTGACTCCAAGGTCAAGGCTGTGAACAACGTTGTCAGAGGTATTACACCACTTTTACGGACTCAAAATAAAACATACAAAAACGAAACCAAAATGGATTTTTCTGGGAAATATGTTAAAGAAGTTGTCCAGTACTTTAGATTTACCCCCCCCCCCCCCCATGTAGCCCCTAAGGATTTTTGTAATTATCTTATGTTGCAGATACTGCCTGTGAGCGGCGCTCACAGGCATCACGTGACCCCGCGCTGACGTCACAACAAGTAAGGCGTGACTCAGTGCTGGGGTCCCTGCGGTGGCTGCTGGGTGTGGGTGGGGTTAACCCCGCGTCACACCCAGCATCCACAGCGCGCTTTCCCAATAAAAGGGGAGAGGCAGAGCACGCTCACAGCCTGGCATTCACGGGGGAACGCAGAAGTCAGAGACCTCCGGCTGCTGCCAGCACTTGTCGTGATGTCAGCGGATGTCAGAGCCGGTCAGCAGGAGTGATGCCTGTGAGCGGCCAGTGACAGCGCCGATCACAGGTAGTATCTGCAACGTAAGCTAATTACAAAAATCCTTAAGGGGCCCCGGGGGGATACATTGGAGGGGGTAATATAAAGTACTGGACAACCCCTTTAAGGAACATCCTTTCCCGGGTAATGACTTGTATATAAGGCAAAATAAAAAACCAAAAACAAAAATACTCCTCCACACCTTGATCTATGTTCACACGTAGCATTTTTGATGCGTTTTTGCACTTTTGCATTGCTTTCAACAGTGACAAATGCATTCACCGCGAAATGTCTTTTTAACATTTTACAATCTGGCCATGTTGTGTATGATCAGACACATCCTGTTTCATTTATGAAAGAGGGACTCTGAAAGTCACAAAGCCTATTTTTATAGGGCCATCAGGCAGCCTTTACTATTCTTAAAGGGCCAGCAGTCAGCCCTCACGATTCTTAGAGAGCCATCACCTGGCTAGGCTTTGTTGTTCCCATTACTAAAGAGTGTGTCTCCTAAACTGTTATTGCGTATGCAGTGAGTGGCAGGGCTGCCCAAAATTTGGACGCACCCCAATACACCTTTGAAAATTTGGACGCACCCCAATACCCCTTTGAAGAGACTTAGAGGAAGGCCTCCTGAAAACAATGTTCCCATTATTAGGAAGTGGGTCTCCCACTGTGTTTGCCTATGCAGTGAATGCAAGGATTGCCAAAAATTTGGAGGCACTCCAATGCCCTTGGAAGTTACATGGAGGTCAGAGGGCCTCCTGAAAACAATGTTCCCATTATTAGGAAGTGGGTCTCCCATTGTGTTTGCCTATGCAGTGAATGCAAGGGTTGCCAAAAATTTGTAGGCATTCCAATGCCCCTTGGAAGAGATGTGGACGTCAGAGGGCCTCCTGAAAACAATTTTCCCATTATTAGGAAGTAGGTCTCGCATAATGTTGGCCTATGCAGTGAATGCAAGAGCTGAAAAACGAATTGGGAGGCACTCTAATGCCCCTTGGAAGACACGTAGAGGGCCTCATGAAAAATTGTTCCCATTATTAGGAAGTGGGTCTCCCATAGTGTCGGCCTATGCAGTGAATGCAAGGGCTGCCAAAAATTGGGAGGCATTCCAATGCACCTTGGAAGAGACGTAGAGGGTCTCATGAAAAAATGTTCCCATTATTAGGAAGTGGGTCTCCCATAGTGTTGGCCTATGCAGTGAATGCAAGGGCTGCCAAAAATTGGGAGGCACTCCAATGCACATTGGAAAAGACGTGTTCCCATTAGAAAGGAGTGGGTCTCCTATACTTGTAATGCCAATGCACTAAGTGTATGGGCTGACAAACATATACCCCTGGGGGGATACATGAACATACTGTATAAAAAAAAAAATTTACGTTCATCATAAACACCCTTTAAAAAAATTATGTGGGTGTTGCATCACGGACCACGGTCACCCTGGTGATATGGTGGTGGAGG
The DNA here is from genome assembly GCF_046119375.1 of Phyllobates terribilis. Classification (NCBI taxonomy): domain Eukaryota; kingdom Metazoa; phylum Chordata; class Amphibia; order Anura; family Dendrobatidae; genus Phyllobates; species Phyllobates terribilis. The sequence goes on from NW_027362761.1 coordinate 843,034,475, forward strand.
ATAAGGATGAGTAGAAGGAGGAGGACAAGAGCAAATAGCCAAAATCAGGAAGCGTATACCCATGTGTTGGTATGAAAATGTGCATGGGAATACACCACCCAAAAAAAGACACTGGATTTGAGTTTTTGTTACGCTGCTATCATTCGGTGGTGTTGAGAAGTCTGGCCCAATCCAGCGCTTGTTCATTTTTATAAGAGTCAGCCTGTCAGCATTTTCAGCTGACAGGCGGATGTGCTTATCAGTTATAATTCTACCAGCGGCACTAAAAACCCTCTCTGATAAAACACTAGCGGCAGGGCAGGCCAGGACCTCCAAAGTGTAGAGAGCCAGTTCATTCCACATATCCAGCTTGGATACCCAATAATTATAAGGCACAGAGGAATCACGGAGGATGTTGGTACGGTCGGCAAGGTACTCCCTCAGCATCTTCCCCAACTTTTCACTCCTTGTGATAGTACCCCGCGCCTCAGGGTTTGTGCTATGGGAGGGGCTGAGAAAATTCTCCCAGAACTTTGACAGTGTTCCCCTGCCTCTGCTGGATTGGAGTTGTGTCTCTCTTGCCTGTAGTCCTTGGTTGTCTAACGAACTACTGTATGACCTCTGCCACCAGCGTTTTCAGATGGGAATTTTTTTAATAGTTCCACACCAAGGGCCTTCTGGTACAGCCCCATTTTTGTAGACCTGTCCGCCTCAGGAATAAGAGATATAAAGTTCTGCTTGTAGCATGTGTCTAGAAGTGTCACCAACCAGTAATGACTGTTGTTACGCTCGCGCCCGGACTGACTGGCGTGAGCGTGATTAGTGACCCCACTGTACCATGAACCGAGGAGTGCCTGGAGGGGCGTAACTAAGTATCAACCCAATCCGACCAAGGTCGCACGGCGGCTTAGTCGACTCCATGAACCAAGGAGGAACCGAGCAGAGGGACCAGGTGCTACTCCAGGTCAGACCCCGGTCACAGTTGTTGACCCACACCGGGGAATGCAGGAACAGGCAGGTTAGACTGGCATACAGGCAGGTGGGTATTGGCAGGCACGGCTGGTATGCAGGCAGGTGGATACTGGTAAGCACAGCCGGTATGCAGACAGGTGGGTACTGGCAAGTATGGCTGGTATGCAGACAGGTGGGTACTGGCAAGTACGGCTGGTATGCAGACAAGTGGGCACTGGCAAGCACGGCTGGTATGCAGACAGGTGGGCACTGGCAAGCACGGCTGGTATGCAGACAGGTGGGCACTGGCAAGCACGGCTGGAGTGCAGACAGGGAGATACTGGCAAGCACGGCTGGAGTGCAGACAGGGAGATACTAGCAGGTTGGAGCGCAGACTGGATAGGGTCTAGTATAGACTGGGAGACAGGTACAGAGCCGCAGATGCAGTAGACAAGCAGAGTAAAGCGAAACCGCCGGAGCGGAGGACAAGGCAGAGCAGAGAGGAACTGCTGGTGCGGTGAGCAAGCAGAGCGAAAACAGCAGGTGCGGTGGGCAAAGCAGAGCAGAGCGGAACCGCCGGAGCGGTGGACAAGGCAGAGCAGAGCGAAAAGGCAGGTGCGGTGGACAAGGCAGAGCAGAGCGAAATCGCAGGTGTGGTGGACAAGGCAGAGCAGAGTGAAACCGCAGGTGCGGTGGACAAGGCAGAGCAGAGCGAAACCGCCGGAGCGGTAGGCAAGGCAGAGCAGAGAGAAGCCGCCGGAGCGGTGGGTAAGGCAGAGCAGAGGGAAGCCGCCGGAGCGGTGGGCAATAGAGATGAGCGGTGTTCGACTCGAACTGTTCGCCAATCTCAAATTCGAGCTGTTTTGGGCGGTGTTCGAGCCGTTCAGCGAACACGAACAATTTGAAAAAAATTCGGCTGTTCAAGGTTATGTGCACCAAAATCATAACTGGATTTTTTCTCAGCAATGCTGAAAATTAATGTTAATACACAGTTTCAGTGTACAGCGGGGCGGGGGGAGGGGCAGGGGATGGATCTCTGCATAAATAATGAAGATCTCCATTTTTTTTCCTCTTTCCCGCATTTACAGTGGGGAGGTGCAATCTGTCAGCCTATCAGCAGCGCACACACGGAGCGAACTGCTTTTTTTCACACAAGCAAGGGCATGTGTCATTGGCAGTGTATGTCACATGTCCTTGCCCTATAAGACCCAGCCATTTTCCACGTAGCCACCATTTTCTCACTGCTGCAGCTGCGTGTTAGACGGCACCGCTGTTGCTGTGTGCGCTATACCTTGTTAATTTCAAGCCAATTTTCGCGCAAATCTACAGATAGCTTGGGAGTAGGGAATAGTTGTGATTGCAGTCCTTTTGAGGACTAGGTTACATCAGTTCCTATCACTTTTTGCCAGGCAGGTCTGTGCCAGTGCTGTGCAAGTTTTTTTCACAGCATTTGGCTAAATCTAGCAAAGCAAATCCTTTTTGGCCTCTTGCAGTGTGTGTTAGTCAGTGGAGTAGCCTATCTGTGTTGCAAGCTACACCACCTGTATATAGAATACAAATTTTTTTACTGCACCTAGTGAAGTAAAACCTTTTGGGCATAGCATCATTCTATTAGTCCATCTATACTAACCTCCACCAGGTTACAAATTCAAAATAATTTTTATCTGCATCTAGCTCTGAAAAAATATTTGGGCTTGTAGCAGTGTGTGGGACTTGTTCTATTAGGCCATCTATACTAACCTCCACCAGGTTGCAAATTCAAAATATTTTTTATCTGCATCTAGCTCTGAAAAAATATTTGGGCTTGTAGCAGTGTGTGGGACTTGTTCTATTAGTCCATCTATACTAACCTCCACCAGGTTGCAAATTCAAAATAATTTTTATCTGCATCTAGCGCTGAAAAAAAATTTGGGCTTGTAGCAGTGTGTGGGACTTGTTCTATAAGTCCATCTATACTAACCTCCACCAGGTTGCAAATTCAAAATAATTTTTATCTGCATCTAGCTCTGAAAAAATATTTGGGCTTGTAGCAGTGTGTGGGACTTGTTCTATTAGTCCATCTATACTAACCTCCACCAGGTTGCAAATTCAAAATAATTTTTATCTGCATCTAGCGCTGAAAAAATATTTGGGCTTGTAGCAGTGTGTGGGACTTGTTCTATTAGTCCATCTATACTAACCTCCACCAGGTTGCAAATTCAAAATATTTTTTATCTGCATCTAGCTCTGAAAAAAAATTTGGGCTTGTAGCAGTGTGTGGGACTTGTTCTATAAGTCCATCTATACTAACCTCCACCAGGTTGCAAATTCAAAATAATTTTTATCTGCATCTAGCTCTGAAAAAATATTTGGGCTTGTAGCAGTGTGTGGGACTTGTTCTATTAGTCCATCTCTACTTACCTCCACCAGGTTGCAAATTCAAAATAATTTTTATCTGCATCTAGCTCTGAAAAAATATTTGGGCTTGTAGCAGTGTGTGTGACTTGTTCTATTTGTCCATCTATACTAACCTCCACCAGGTTGCAAATTCAAAATAATTTTTATCTGCATCTAGCTCTGAAAAAATATTTGGGCTTGTAGCAGTGTGTGTGACTTGTTCTATTAGGCCATCTATACTAAGCTCCACCAGCTTTCAAATTACTAATAATTTTTAGCTGCATCTTGCCTGGAAAATAATTTTGGGCATAGTAGCAGTGTGTGGTGCTCATTGTATTAGGCCATCTATACCAAGCTCCACCAGCTTTGAAATTAATAATAATTTTTAGCTGCATCTTGCCTGTAAAATAATTTTTGGCATATTAGCAGTGTGTGGTACTCATTGTATTAGGCCATCTATACCAAGCTCCACCAGCTTTGAAATTAATAATAATTTTTAGCTGCATCTAGCCCGGAAAATAATTTTTCTTCCCAATAGTGGTAGAAATATGGGGCGCGCTCCTCGCTAACAAAAATATACGCTTCATAACAAAAAACACCAGCCTAGCGCACTGTATTAATAAGATGGCATCATCGTCTCTCCCAGTGCTAGGCCTACTACGCCGGCTAGCATTCCTGTGCCTGATACACAATGTATGGGTCTGCGCTAGGCACAATGCTGAGGGGTCTAAAGCTGCTGCTAACGCTTTATCACAATTCAATTGGCAGATTTTCACAGAGCTCCTCCCCAACGCCCAACCATCGGGCAACAGTTGCCCACCCTCCCTATGGGATCTAGTGGCGAATAGTTGATGCCATTAATCAGAGCGTCAGTTGCCCCGTCGACGTGTCAAGCATACGGTAAGGCATGAGAAGAGTGGACACGACTAGTAGCAGGCAGACGGGTTGACCAATGTGAACAAGCCAGATTACAAGTCACCATAGAATTTCTCCACCAGCTAATGATGAGGGGCATATCAGGGGCGTCAGCGCAGCGGTGTCTGACCGGAGTAGCATTTCACTTCCAACTACTGAATTGGGAAGATGTGACAAAGAAATTCATCATCAGACAATCCATAAATGGGTGGAAAGGGGTCAGCCAAGTCAGGAGTGTAGACTTCCCGTTCCGTGTCACTAAAACTGATTTCTCACATCATATCCCTAACACCATTAACATGACAGTCACAATTTGAAGCAACACTACTGTCTACTGCATTTGCGATCGCCTTCTTCGGGGCGCTATGCATAAGTGAATTAGTCCCTCAATCCAAAATTACTACCAGTGGAGGCTTATTACACCAGGACGTAGTCATAGCCAATAATGCAATACGTCTACGCATACGCCAATCGAAAACGGTTCCAGCGGGCAGGGGCACTTGGGTACTTCTACAACCCACAAACGGTACACTGAGTCGGGTAACAATAGTAAAAACATATATAACCATCAGATCACAAAGTAATTTCTTCCTATCACACATTGATGGAACGCCATTATCAAGATACCAGTTCCAAGCTATATTTAAGAAATGCATAACATCGGCAGGGAACAACTCCAAAGATTACGGGACACACTCATTCCGCATAGGCGCGGCCACGGAAGCAGCAAGAGCAGGACTGTCAGAAACGGAAGTTCAGAGGATAGGAAGATGGCGATCCACGTGTTTGGCGAGATACATAAGACTGGACTTGTTATCCTAACATGGTTTGTTTCTTTTACAGGTGACGCTAAGCCAACAGTGTGGGTGATAGGCCACTCGTATATATATTGGGCAGAAAAAAGGGCGAAAGTCCGCCCAGGCGGGAGGAAATTAGAGTTTCATAACACACATTTCAACTGGAGAGGTATTAGAGGACTGCTATGGCCACAGGTACTAATGGAGGTAATCAAGGTAGGGAGAGAGGCAAGAGGTCCGGTCATTTTAGTTATACAAGCCGGTGGAAACGACCTAGGTCATCACAAGAGCGCATAACTAATGGCAATAATGAAACTAGACACTGAGCGCTTCAGAGAATTTTTCACAAAACTAACTATAGTATGGTCAGAGATTGTGCCGATAGCGGTATGGCAATGTGCGCGAGACATCACGGCCATCGAACGGACAAGGCGGGTAATAAATATTCGGATGGCAAAATTTAGAAGAGACAGAGGCGGTGTAGTGATACAACACCGACAACTGGAAGGAGATAAAGCAGGCCTCATACGGCCCGACGGTGTTCACTTAATGGATATTGGACTGGACATATTCCTGTCAGGACTCCAGGACGGAGTGGAACAAGCATAAAGAGTGATGGATGGGGGTCAGAGTCCTGCATACGAGTACGCAGGATCCTCCATGGCCTGGAAATAGAAAGGACATGTTGGAGAGTTGCACTTGTTGGCCAACTTGCCGGTGTGGAGACCCAGGGCATGCTGCAACAAGCTGAATTATTTTAGAAATAAAATGCCTTTCTAATTGAATGAGTATAAAGAGTTAATAAAGCTGTGACCGATCCTCACCCATCCAGTTGTAAGAGTTACATTATTGTATTGTCAAGGAAAGGGGGGCGGTAAGGGGGCTGAGCGTCTGGGTTTGGTTGGGGGCCCCCACAGTCTGCCTAGGCTAGATGCATTTAAAATTTCTTATTAGATACACAGGCGGTGCAGCTTGCTTCGCAGCTGGGCTACTACGCCCAAAGTATTGCCTAGGCTAGATGCAGTTAAAAATTCAACGCTGACTAGCAGACACTGAAGCTTTGGAGCAGACCTCTGAGTAAACAGCTCTTCAGACTCAACCACCCCAAGCCATAGTGTATGTAGTTTCTTACAGTTAAAAGGGGGGGGGGGAGAGCGACCCAATCCACCTGGAATTGAAGATGCCAACGTCACGTAAAACATAGCAAGGGGACTCCAAAAAGAGTCTCCATTTTTTCCAAAAATTGTGGCACAGACACCACTTAAGTGGCATCAATTGCCCCAGAGTTGCTTAAAACGGTTGGTGAAATGATTTTACCAAATCCTCAAGCTTTTAGTCTCCCCAGGATGACACAGGGGTAGAAAAGTCCTTGCGGATCCATGATTTTTTCATCTTTATGAACGTGAGTCTGTCTACATTCTCAGTGGACAGCCGTGTGTGCTTATCTGTCAGCATACCACCAGCAGCGCTGAACACATGTTCAGAGAGAATGCTGGCTGCAGGGCATGACAAGATCTCCAAGGCGTGAGTGGCGAGCTCCAGCCATTTTTCCAGATTGGAAGTCCAAAATGAGCAAGGGTCCAGTGACACAGTCATAGCTTCGATGTTCACTTGGAGATACTCCTGTACCATCCTCTCTAGGCGTTCACTATGTGTCAGACTTCTTGTCTCCTGTGGCCTTGCAAAGGATGGTCTAAAAAAGTGGTGAAACGATTCCACAAAATTGCTGTTACCAGCAGATACTGTGTTACTGTTACGGTTTGAGTGATGAAGACTCGACAGTCCGACGGTTTGCAAGTTAGAACTGTGAGATTCACTATGTGCACAACTGGTGTTTTGTGGAAAAGCACATGTAAGATTCTGCAACAGCCTCTGCTGATACTCCTGCATGCGTGAATCCCTTTCTATGCCAGGAATTATTTTGGCAAATTTATTTTTGTACCGGGGATCTAAGAGTGTGGCAACCCAGTAGTCGGGATTACTTCGAATTCTGACAATCCAAGGGTCATGTTGCAGGTAGTGCCTCAAGAAGGCACTCATGTGTCTTGCGCATCCAGGAGGACCAAGACCTTGTTGTGTTGGTAGCGAGGTAAGAATCATGCTTCTTTCCTCTGCCCTCTGCCCCCAACCTCGCACAACAGAAATGTGATCAAGGTCTCCCTCATCTGATGAGTCTTACATGCCCATCGCCAGTTCGTCCTCCACTTCTTCCTCGGCTCCTGCACCTTCCTCAACAGTTTGGCTGCTACCATGCGCCCTGGTTAATCCCTCTCCCCCACCCTCCCATGCCTGCTGCCTTGGTTCTGCCGACCGTCTGGACCTTGGAGATGTTATCCCTTCTGCATACGACTCCTCCTCTACTTCCTCCACCTTCTCTTGTCCCACCACCTGACTCTGAATTCTGTTTAACGTGTGCTCCAGCATGTAAATCACCAGAATAGTCATGCTGATAATGGCATCGTCATCAGCACTAAACATCTTCGTCGCTGTTTCAAAACTGTGCAGAAGGGTGTGTGGCACCCCTGAGGGTTCAGTCGCCACAGAGGTACTGCATCTCACCCAGAGGTGTGGTATCTCACCCTCAGGTAAGGAAGGAGTATGGCTCGGGACCCTAACACCTGCATACAACACATACCCGCAGTGGGGGTAGGGCGAGATTGCTCCTAAGGGAGAGCACAGTCCCAGGTCCCTAGCTGGTGGGAGGGTCCTATGTAGTGGGTGTGGGTGGAGAAAGCAACTTAGGGGAGAACATGACAGGGAGAGTATAAATAGGAAGCCATCTTAGAAAGAGCAAGCCAGTCAGAGGAGAAGTGACAGGAGCAGAGGCTCAGAATAAGCTCTGCTCCGGAGGCGGGCCTAGCCTGGGAGGCCCAGGACTGAAGGAGAGAAGAGAGGAGTGGGAGCAGGAAGGCTCCAGGAACCAAAGGGACCCTAGGGGTACGGGCCATGCAGAAGGCCACCCATACGCCCGCTGCTACCAGGAGGTAGAGGGGTCAGGCCAGATAAGGGGAACCGGTCCCTCATCTAGCGGAGAAACAGCACGGCTCAACTAGAAACCGGAGGCTGCAGCATTTAATGTACTGCAGGCCAAAGTCCACACCAGTCTCACTAAGAAAGTAGCCACAAGGACCCAGGGGACGGAACACACGTCGCCCGCCTAGGCCCGATGATACCGGATAGAAGTGTCACTGGGTGTGAGGTGCAGGGAGAAGACCAGAGAAAGGACACACAGAAGGGGGTCCTGCTAAGTACTCTGGAGCTATCTGGGGGTGGACTGAGCCCCTCACTGAGTAAGCACAGCACGACGGGGGAGATTGCTCTTGTACCTGTAATCTGGACTGCAACAACTGTGAGTAAAGATTTTGGGACTGCATCACACGGACTCTGTGTTCATTACTGACTCCCTGCACTACAACCACCATCATCCACCCACACTGCCCTGAAGCTACACTCTTCCTGTGGGGAGTGATAATACCATTGCTGCAAAACCACCAGCTTCAGAGGACTGTTCCGCAGCAGCGGCCCCTTTTACCGCACTCCACAGGTGGCATAGTCGGACATTATAAAACCCATATATACAAATTACCCTTGGTTTGACCGCCCTGGGTCACGGACCGGGTCGCCGCCACAGTGACTACAACCCCCAGCGTCTACCGGCCCGGCTCCGGGTACCCCACGGCCCAGGGGGCGTGTCAACTTCATAGGTCCCTGATCTGAGACCACTCCTGCAGCATGATTTGCCCCACCTCTGGATCTCGTTGGCCCAGACTATACGTCAGAATGTATTGCACCAGGGCTTGTCGGTGCTGCCACAGTCGCTGCAACATGTGCAGAGTTGAATTCCATCGTGTCGGCACATCGCATTTCAGCCGGTGAACTGGCAGGTCCAACGACTTCTGTAGAGATGTAAGTCGTTGAGCTGCGGGATGCGAACGGCGGAAGTGAGCACACAGCGACCGTGCCCTCTGCAGAAGGCCATCTAGTCCGGGATAGTGGGCTAAAAATTGCTGGACAACCAGGTTCAACACGTGAGCCATACAAGGCGCGTGTGTGACATTGCCCCGGCTAAGGGCCGCACCCAGGTTTGCAGCATTGTCGCACACGGCCTTCCCTGGTTGCAGGTCCAGTGGAGACAACCATTCATGAAACTGGGTCTCCAGAGCTGACCCCAACTTCTCAGTTGTATGACTCACATTTCCCAGACATTTCAAAGTAAACACCGCCTGATGCTGTTGAGCCCTGCTGCCAGTATAGTAAGGATGTGTGCAGGATTCCTTCTGCGCAGTTAGAAAGCGGGTGGCATTACCTGACCGGCTTTGGGTGCAGGTGGAGGACCGAGAGGAGGTTGAGGAGGCAGAAGCAGTGGAGGAACTTCTAGATAAAGAGGATTGACGCACAACTCGTGGGGACGGCAAGACTTGGACAGCAGCCCCTTGTCCTGCTGTCACTATAATTAGCCAGTGCCCAGTCAGCGACATGTAACGCCCCTGTCCATGCCTACTCGCCCAAGTGTCTGTGGTGAAATGCACCCTGTCACACACAGAGTTTCTCAAAGAAGCGGTGATGTTGTGTGCGACATGCTGGTGGAGCGCAGGCACACCTTTCTTTGAGAAGTAGTGCCGACTGGGCATCTGGTACTGGGGCACTGCGACGGACATAAGGTCTCGAAAATCCTCTGTGTCCACCAGGCGGAAAGGCAGCATTTCTGTAGCCAACAGCTTGCAGATGGTGAAATTCAATCTCTTAGCTTTGTCATGGCTAGGAGGAAATGGTCTTTTACTTGTCCACATCTGAGGGACCGAGGGCTGGCTGTTGTGCTTAGATGGGGTTGAGTAGGGTGTCCCCGGCAAACTTGCCGGTCTGTGAGGAAGATGCAGGCGGAAAAGTTAGGTTGCCTTGATCCAAAGGTGGTGCTCTCGATGTCGGAGAGCGCTCAACACCAGCTGGTGTTTCCACTTCCAAATGAAATGATGACCTGTCAATCACACTGGCTGTTGCGGGTAAAGAGGTGGCAGGTCTGTGTCCAAAAACATGTGTGACTGCTGTCCCCCCCAGTCACAGAGGATGAAGAGGCCGCGGATGCACAAGATGGGGCAGACGGTGGTTGGCCCGGCCCGCTAGGCCGCATTGTAGCACAGTGAGCTTCCCACTGCAACTTATGCTTCATATCCATGTGACGGTTCATGCATGAAGTACTCAAACTATGTATTTTTTGGCCTCTACTTAGCTTTTGGTGACAAATATTACAGATAACACGAGTTGGGTCATCCTTATCGATCTGAAAAAATGCCCAGGCTATGCAAGTCTTAGAGCCCATGCGACCTGAAGAGCCACTACGACTTGTGGTCCGAGGCAGAGTTGTGGTTGAGGATGCAGTTGTTGAAGTGCTTCCAGTACTCTGTCTCTGTCCAGGAAGGCGCAACCTAACCTTGTCGTCAATAGCATCTGTGACGCCCAGCTGCGCTTGGTATCACAGATCCTAGAAGAGTGCATTGATGGAATCCTCCACAAGAGGCCCCCATAAACATTCACACATCTCCACCTTCCACCTCAGACCAGCAGAGGGAGCCCGTTAGGGATATAAATAGGGAAGGTGGAGCTAGGCAGTTCAGTTCCTCTGAAGAGTTCCTGCAGTAGAGAAGCCTAAGAGAGGTCAGTCTGCAGTGGAGCTCAGTCTAGTCTAGAGAACTCAGTTAAGAGTTCAGCAGTGGAGCACGAGGCTCCTGTTAGCTAGATTCAGGGAGCCCAGTTAGAGCTTAAGGTGTGCCGGCGCCATAAGATCGGTGAAGCGCGGCAAGCTGCCGTTAGTGTTTATAGCCTAGTGAGGGCCCGAGTAGGCCGAAGGCGAGTGGAGAGTTAGTACATAGGGGGCAGAGGAGCTTAACCATCTCACCCCGAAGCATTTACCGGACACCGGATCCGAGCTTACCGGGATCTCTATGACCCAGTAAGGCATAACCGGAATCCCTGGAGAACTACAAGTCCCAGGATCGCTAAGGTGCTGATACGAAACAGAGCCAGGAGATGCTTAGGCCCCGCATACTGGGAGCGTGAAATCCAAGACAAGGCCCTACCACAATGTCAGCCAGCGCAGGACAGAGACAAAGTTAGGCCTAGCTCCAGGCAGGTCAGAAACTTACTACGCAGAGGCAAGAAACAGGAGGCCCTACACCCGCTCATTGGTGAGGATCCTGATATGCACCCTTCACCCTACAGTGCTCCGGGATGTGCCTGAATTTCCACCAGTAAAAGGTACTGAAGTGACTACCGTGTCCGTTCCCGTTCTTGCTCTGATCCAGCTGGGTCTCGCCTGTCCTGCATTCTCCCTGCATACGCTTTTCTGAGGCCTACCTCCACCTGTGGGGAGCTATACCATCGAGCTGCCTTATCACCGGCCTCAGTGGACTGCTGCAGCGCTGGTGCTTCTCACCAGATACCACAGGTGGCGTCACGAACTCTTATAAAATTAACAATTATCCACCCTTTTAAAGAGTGACCCCAGGGTACGGGCCCGGGAGCCGACCACCGCGACATTCCAAAGGCCAGGCAAAGGCCTGGGTCCGAGTCATCCCCATCCCCTGGGCTAGTCACATCCTCCTCCACCTCCTCTGCTGATCTCATCGACTGACTGACTGTGGGTTGACAGTAAGTGGGATCTCCAACCTCGTCATCATCACCCTGTGTGTTCTCACACCCGTCGTCCTCAGAGCCAACCTCTTCCTGCCCTGACCGAAAAGTCAAGTTGTTGCTCCAATCAGGTATTTGAGTCTCATCATCGTCTTCATCATTGTCTCCACCAACAGGAGTTACAGTTTGGGAACGAGGGTCTACATTATGCTCAGAACCTTCTTCATCTGGTCCTGGATCCGACTCATAAAGATTCTGGGCATCAGTGCAGATCATTTCCTCGTCTGGATTAACAGAAGCTCTGGAGTAGACCTCCGTTTCCCAGGCTATAGTATGAGTAAACAGCTGTGCAGACTCAACCATCTGTGTTACCCCATACTCAGACGGGTAGCTGGAGACTTGGGAGATGTGAGGAAGCAAGGGCTTGGGGTGACACCTCTGAGGACTGGAGTATTTGTGATGTTGAAGTTGAGGTGGAGGAGAGCCCACTTGAAGGAGCACTTGATATCCGTTGAAGCACCTGCTGTTTTTGTGCCTCATCTGGAATTTGTAGCGATGGGCGTGTCCGTAAGAAAGGGATCGTATCATATTGTCCACGAAAAGAAGTAGACATCTTAGTTTGGCTGGAAGATGGTCTTTCTTCTGCAGATGTTACTCCCCCCCACGGCGGGGGGGCTCGACCCACCAGCGGACAGGCACCAGTATTGGGAGAGGGGGGCTGGCCGTCAGGGTCCACCGCGGCTCTGGCACAAACCCGGCAACACGGAGGTCACACGGGCGGGAATGGACTGGCCGTGTCGGCTTGGCATTCCAGCGTAGTCCCTCTGCCCGCTCGCGCCCGTAACCTCAAAGGGATGCGCAAGCGGCTTTTCTTCCCAGGGCTGTTCCCCGCCCAGCAGGAACGTGGGGGAGCTCAGGTCGGCCTTCCACTGTACTCCCTTACCTCCCTCGCCCTCTTTCCTTCTTCCGTTCTCCATCTAACCCCTCGGCTCTGTGGTGTCCGCTCTCCCTCCTGCTCTCTCCTTCTCACAGGTGGACTACCGCGTGTATTCACACTGTGGCGAATCTTTTGGGCCCAGGCATAAGAAGTTGTCGAGGTAATGGATAATATGTGCCCCCTTAGAAACGTCCATTACAACCCATTCGAGGAAGCAACTAAACGCCTCAAATAGTGAGCAGGATCTGGAGCACCCCATGGGCAAACAGCGATCTATATAGTATGCTCCTTCCCAGAAGCAGCCCAATAGGTGGACACTATTCGGAGGCACAGGTAGTAAGTAACCGGAACGTCGCATCAATGTCTGTTTTGACCATTAGTGTGACCCTTCCCAACTTCTTGATCTGCCTGATTGCCTTGTCAAAGGATGTACAGTATATACTACTGTACTTGGTTCCGCGTCGATGTTGTCGTTTACTGACCTGCCCCTTGGATATGACATATGGTGGATTAGTCCGAATGTATTGGGTTCCGTTTTTGGCACAACTCACAACGGGGATACCACTACGTCTTGTAAGGAATGTGTTCTGAATGGAACCGCCATTCTACCTAAAGATATTTCTTTTTTTAATTTTCTTGTCACGACGTCTGGGTGTTGGTAGGCTGATTTTAGATTTTTACTCCAGCCTTTCTTGATTTTAGAAGGGCATGACATGCCTATATCTGTGTCTCCCCCTCCTTTTACTCCTCCACCTCTTTTCTTTTCGCATGACTATATGTAGTGTTTTCTATGAAGTGTTTTCTATGTGTTTTCTACGTGTTTCTATGTGTTTTTGTTTGCCTGCCATTGGTTTTAACGGTGTTCGAAGGTGTTCGACGAACAGTTCGACGAACCGAACCGAACTCGAACACTACGGGGGTGGCTCAACACTAGTGGGCAAGTCAGAGCAGAGAGAAACCACTGGCGTGGTGAGCAAGGCAGAGCAGAGAGAAGCCACCGGAGCGGTGGGCAAGTCAGAGCAGAGAGAAACCGCAGGCGCAGTGAGCAAGCAGAGCCAAACAGGGCTGAAGGTGCAGGCAGAAAGGACAGGGCTCTGTTCACATGGAGCAGATTGGAAAATACAGGAAGATGGCTAGAACACAGGAGGAAGATACGGAGGAAGGGAAAAGGGACAAGCAGAACCAGATACACACAAGGTACTTACTATGAAGTAGCGAGTGGACACAAAACTCACAAACAGAAGTACAGAGACAATGAGTTGGAGTTAGGTGTAGGTTCAGATACTGCAGGAAAAGGGAAGGTACGGACATAGAGACAAACAGGTAACACGCTAGGAGACAGTTCAGACAGGAACTGATACTGCTACGAGATACAAGAACGAGCCAGGGTATATAGCCCCCAGGGTGGCTGAAACAGACTAGAAGTCAGAGATAACAGGACTGGGTATGCAGCCCCCAGAGTGGCGGAAACAGACTAGAAGTCAGAGATAACAGGTCTGGGTATGCAGCCCCCAGAGTGGCGGAAAGAAACTAGAAGTCAGAGATAACAGGCCTGGGTATGCAGCTCCCAGGGTGGCAGAAACAGACAAGATACAGGACAGGACCTAGCAATTCAGTTGCAAAGACAAAATGAGTGAAGGTGTTGCTCAGGCACCTCCTTCTGGGTGGAGGGGGTTTAAATATCCAGTGACTCACAGCAATAGGCTGGGGACGCATTAGGAGCGCGCCCACAGCAGCTATAAGAATCAGGAAGTAACCGGGCTGCCGTCCTAAGCAATCAGACAAGAGACATGCACATAGCATGAACTGAAGCAAGGTTTGCAGGCTGGACTGACAGGTATTATTGCGGTCTTGCATAGTGGGAGGTGGTGCACTATGCAAGCACGCCGCCAGGGATGTTACAACTGTCACCCAAAATTTTGAGAATGTGAGGGTCATGGGAAAGGCAGCATAACATAAACTCAGCCATGCGTGCCAGACTGCTAACAGGCAAGACTTCCTTGTCCTCACCAAGAGGACAAGTGACCATGCTCTCTTCCTCCTCTTCTCTGTCCTCAGCCCATCCACGCTGAACAAACGGTATGACAGTTGTGCAGGTAGTACTGTCTACAGCGCATGAAACTAGCTGTTCCTCCTCCTCCTCCTCTTCCTCATTGTCACCCAATCCACGTTAGGATGAGATGAGGCTGGACTGTGTGTAATCACCCTGTATGGTTCCTTGCTCCATCTCATTGTGCTCCGCCTGCAATGCATCCTCTTTGATTGTGAGCAGAGAGCATTTCAGAAGACAGAGAAGCGGGATGGTGACGCTAATCATGGCATCATCGCTGCTCACCATCTTGGTGGAGTCCTCAAAGTTTTGGAGGATGGTACATATGTTTGACATCCATGTCCACTCCTGAGGTCTTATGTGTGGAGTATGAACTGGATACAGACAGCCTTGTTTATGCTGGTACTCAACAACTGCCCTCTTCTGCTCACAAATCCTTCCCAACATCTGCAGTGTAAAGTTCCAACGCGAGGGGACATCACACACCAGTCTGTGAGCCGGAAGCTGCAAACGCTGCTGAAACAGGGCAAGGGTGGCAGAAGCTGTAGGTGACTTTCTAAAATGGGCACACAGCTGGTGTACTTTAAGAAGCAGATCCGGCAGCTCCGGGTAGGATTTGAGAAACAGATGAACCATGAGGTTAAGCACACGGGCCAGGCATGGTACGTGCGTGAGCTCACCTTGCCTCAGAGCTGCCACCAGGTCCGGGCATTGTCACACACGACCATAAATCACCCCATCTACACTTAGTTATAAGCGCAGAAAAACAAAGAGATCCATTAGTATATAGACGTAATTTATATTAAATCAATCAATTAAAATCATGACCATTCAAATTATACATGTAACATGGTTAAAATTAAACAGAGTGCCCAGTATAAGGGGACTAGCTCCTGTCCAGAATATAAAGGTTTAAGCAATATCAAATAGGCTCAAAAAATTGACCAACCTAGTGTAATATAATTACTACTGTGCTGTTCATAAAGCTTTCATGAGGACACAAGGTTATTATAAATAAATCCGCAATGATCTATGATGTGAAAGAATGGCTACACAGGTATATAATGGGTGTTGATCAGTGAGGGGACATAAACCCCTTCTTTAGAACAAATAATAAGTCCCACTACCTAAACATAGCGAATAGAGTATTTAAATTGGTGCAGAATATATTACAATATATAAATGTGGACTGCTAATTCTTTTCCAAAATTTTTGCACCGTCTGTAATAATCATTTTATATAAACAAAGCCATGTACCTGAGCAGGGTTATGCCCGCAGATGAGCCGTACTGAGAAGTAGTTAAAGTCCTGGCAGGATGCTGTCCCCCTTCACCCAGACGCGCGTTTCGCCCGCTTGCTTCTTCCGGGGGCGTGTGTCGGGATGAGAGAAGGACGTGTTTTTAAATATCGTGTTGGCCTATCAAAATGCCTAAGGAGAACAGGGGAGGAGAAATCGGGGGATTTTGTCGGCGCATGACGCATCTGCTCCTCCTCCAAAATAGAGGCTTCCGTCAGATACGCTCACTGACCCGCATGCTGGAACGCATGCTGCCAGAATAAAGCGCCCATGGAAGCCAACGAGGATAGAGAAAGCTGCGCATGCGCACAATCTGGTAAGAAGTAATCTACCAAATGAACTCAGTGGTATATAGAGGAACCAACCCCTTACTTATAACAATAGGGTGATTATTAATAAAACAATATTCAAAATACAGTATGCAGAACATTATCAACATTATTACCCATTACATAAATACATGATGGTATAAAAAACTAAAAATGAATGAGGCAAAGGAGTGTGTGGTGTGCACAAATAAAGTTGAAATTAATAAATATATATGTGTGAATTCACCGCTACACATATGCATTCATGAATGCATATGAAGCATGTGCCTAATGCAAAAAAGTGCATGACATATGTACTGTCATAAAAAGGTGCATAATGAATGTGCAAAAAGAGACGCTCTCTATATATTATTCTTCATAATATGATAAGGTACTTTATATAAAACAAAGTGCCCTATATCAAAAACGAAACCCCATCAATATATGGATGGGTATATTCCATATTACTGAAGTGTAAAAGTGTATATGAAAAAGGGGTATATAAAAAAAGTTCATAAGTGCATATTGAATGTGCAAATAAAGGGGCTCTCTATCCATTATTCTTCATGTTATAATAAAGTGCTTAATGCATATTAAAGTGCATTGTATCTATTTGAAGCTCCATCAATATACAGTACAGACCAAAAGTTTGGACACACCTTCTCATTTAAAGATTTTTCTGTATTTTCTTGACTATGAAAATTGTACATTCACACTGAAGGCATCAAAACTATGAATTAACACATGTGGAATTATACACTTAACAAAAAAGTGTGAAACAACTGAAAATATGTCTTATATTCTAGGTTCTTTAAAGTAGCCACCTTTTGTTTTGATGACTGCTTTGCACACTCTTGGCATTCTCTTGATGAGCTTCAAGAGGTAGTCACCGGAAATGGTTTTCACTTCACAGGTGTGCCCTGTATGGTTTAATAAGTGGGATTTCTTGCCTTATAAATGGGGTTGGTAACATCAGTTGTGTTGTGCAGAAGTCTGGTGGCTACACAGCTGATAGTCCTACTGAATAGACTGTTAGAATTTGTATTATGGCAAGAAAAAAGCAGCTAAGTAAAGAAAAACGAGTGACCATCATTACTTTAAGAAATGAAGGTCAGTCAGTCTGAAAAATTGGGAAAACTTTGAAAGTGTCCCCAAGTGCAGTTGCAAAAACCATTAAGCCCTACAAAGAAACTGACTCACATGAGGACCGCCCCAGGAAAGGAAGACCAAGAGTCTCCTCTGCTTCTGAGGATAAGTTTATCCGAGTCACCAGCCTCAGAAATCGCAGGTTAACAGCAGCTCAGATTAGAGACCAGGTCAATGCCACACAGAGTTCTAGCAGCAGACACATCTCTTCAACAACTGTTAAGAGGAGACTTTGTGGAGCAGGCCTTTATGGTAAAATAGCTGCTAGGAAACCACTGCTAAGGACAGGCAACAAGCAGAAGAGACTTGTTTGGGCTAAACACAAGGAATGGACATCAGACCAGTTGAAATCTGTGCTTTGGTCTGATGAGTCCAAATTTGAGATCTTTGGTTCCAATCACCGTATCTTTGTGCGACGCAGAAAATTTGAACGGATGGACTCTACATGATACCACAACGATGACTCATGGAACCGTTATTAAACTACAGAAAAGCTGCAAATCCCATATTTTCATTAAGTCCTCTAGGATTGCTAGTGCCCAAACGATAAATCCACTTACATTCCAATTGCGCC
Source organism: Phyllobates terribilis (assembly GCF_046119375.1). NCBI lineage: Eukaryota > Metazoa > Chordata > Amphibia > Anura > Dendrobatidae > Phyllobates > Phyllobates terribilis. The sequence goes on from NW_027362761.1 coordinate 843,052,432, forward strand.
AGGGTCTTGCCAATATCACCACCATGGGAGCCGAGATCCACTTGATCGATAGCCTTAACAATCAGGCCTCTAGAATTGCATTTATGGAATTGTTTGAAGTGCTTTGGCAATGTTTTTAATTGGGCAAAGTCTTCAACTGATTGCGCTCTTTCTATGTCCCTCACATGCTCTCTTACTCTGACCTTCAATTCTCTCGTAGTCATGCCTACATATATTTTCTGAATACAAAGAGAGAGAGAGCGCAAAGAACAATAGAGTTTCACCTGTAGACATAGGAATGAATAATAAAAAGGTGGTGCTCACCTGGTTTGGTTGTGTAAGGACACAACCGCCATAACGTATAAAAAGCAGCTGCAGCGGATCTCCAATGGGTGTCCCACAGGACCAGAATAAATCCAAAGGCGGTGAAAGTAGAGATATACGTCCGCGCCGCTGAAAGATCCTCAAGTCAGGAACATGTAATAATATCCTTGTTTATTGGTAAATGCCTACGCGTTTCTGGGTGTTCCACACCCCTTCATCAGGGCACGAACAGATATATCAATGTATGCACTGAAACACTCCATTTATATACAGACAGCAAATGAAAAAAAAAAGGGTTCAAAAAGGAAGAGCAGAAAAAAACCAAACATAACCTTTGCACCTGAGGCCGTGTGCAAAAGAGAGAAAAAAAAAAGGGGGCAAAAAGATAATGTTGTACAGAAAAGTATAAATAATCAAAGGTATCAGTCAAATGGAGTAATTACATAAAAGCAATATTACTTACTAACAAGTAAGTGTACACATTAGGTAAGAACAAAATAAATATGTGTATAACATTAAAAACTCTAATGAGAATACACCCATCAGATATCGTTCCATAAAGGGAGATGGAACTGGAAAGAACAAAATAAAATAAAAAAAAAAAGACTGCGGGAGGCAGTTCACATCTAAACAACAGCTCTGGGAGGGTATTCTGTCCTCATGCAAAACAATTAAAGCAGAAACCATCCAAAACCTGACAAATTCAATGGACGAGAGAGTTCAGAAGCTCCTTTCGAACAAGGGGTCCTATGTGCAAATGTAACATCACCTAGAATAAAGTTTTGAGTTGAAAACTGTTTGATTTCAGTTTGTAATAACCTGCTAATGCTTATAATTTCAAAAATGACCATTTTTTTGTTCTTTATTAAAATTAAAAGGTTGAAAACTCTGCTGTGCATAATAATTTGGAACATACATTTTGAGTGCAGTTTGAGTTTTTTATTTTTTTAAAAATATACTGTTATCATAGGCAGTTTGTACAAAAACCTTTCAATTGTACTCTAATAGTTATTTGACTGGAAAATTACAATGACTGCAATTCATATAGGTAATTTGGGAAAATCTGAGAAAATATTATTTGCATAATAATTTGGAACACAGTGTAATCACCATGAATCCAGAACATATTCAGAGGGTGGCGATGCAAGAACCTGTAGTAACTTCAGTGCCACACCCAATTACATTGTGTTCCAGGAGGGGCAATAGACAGTGCAGGGAAGTGAGTGCAGCCCCAGCCTCCTGTGACATTCTGTTTTATACTCCTCTCAAATCAAACGTCACAGGAAGTGAAGTAAAAAAAAAAACAGATATAGTGATTACTAGGGTAGAAAAAAGTGTAGGGTGTTGCATAATAAGGCTAATTACAAAAGCTAGGTCAAAAGATGCTTCATTTGAGATGCATTTTCTACCACCTTGCAGGGCTGTTACATGACTGTTTGCACCTGATAACTGACACCTATGTAGAGCAGAGAAAGATATGTAACAAAGGGCTGACACATGGTTGCGGTGTTGGAAAAATGTGATATGGAGATAACAGCTATGAGTTACTGCAAAGTAGAAACCACATAAAAATTTACAGTGCACCAAACTTTTACAGAGTAGAACTAAATAAAATATATTAACACTTCTAAATAGAGCTTTTTCAACAATGATTGTCCTTTAACATAATATATTCAATTTATATAGGGTTCCCTTTTTCAAATCATTGATGTCAAACATAGGAGAAAGTGCCCTGTAATTGAGTGACAAAAAAATCTGATCCGTTAGGGACAATATTAACCCCTTCATGACAAATTACGTATTTATTTACGTCATATGTCGTGTCCCTGCCTTTAATGCGGGCTCACTCGCCGAGCCTGCATTTTCCCCCTCGCATGATGACTGATTTAGTCAGTCATCATGTGCCTTTAACAGCCGGGATGGAGTGTTGCTCCGCCTGCGGCAGTTAATCGGTTAAATATCGCTGTCAATCACTGACAGCGGGATTTAACATGCACAGGCCGGAAATGCTCATTAATCCCGCCCATCGATGCATGTGGTCGCTGGGAACCAATGGGTTATCATAACAGCCTGGGGTCTGCTAAAGACCCATGCCTGTTATTACGATAATCCTGTGAACGCTGGCTCGTGGCCGGTGTTCATAGAACATCGTGATTTCTGCTATACATAGCACAGCACTGCTATGTTTTAGCTCAGGCGATCAGACGATCACAGTTTCAAGTCTCCTAAAGGGACTATTAAATAAAGTAAATATTAAAAAAAAGTTTTAAAAATATGAAAAAAAACACAAAAGTACAATCACCCCTACGTTTTTTTGGCCTCTGCAACATTGCAATAAAATGCAATAACCGGTGATCAAAATGTTGCATCTACCTCAAAATGATATCAATAAAAACATCAGCTCAGGGAGCAAAAAACGAGCCCTCCCCTAGCCCTATATCCCGAAAAATGAAACCGTTATGGGTGTCGGTAGGCGACAAAAGCTAAAAAAAATATGTAAATTTCCATTTTTTTTTCGCCACTTAAATAAAAAAAAACCTATACATGTTTGGCATCTGCATACTCGTACTGACCTGGAGAATCATATTCCCAGGTAAATTTTACCATATAGGGAACATGATAAATAAAAGCCCCCAAAAATAATTGTGGAATTGCACTTTTTTTGCAATTTCACTACACTTGGAATAATTTTTTTCTGTTTTCCAGTACACTATATGATAAAATCAATGGTGTCATTCAAAAGTACAAGTCGTCCTGCTAAATACAAGCCCTCATTCAGAAAAATAAAAAAGGTATGGCTTTTATAATTTGTCATGTTAAGCCAACTAGTTGAAACCTTTTGATATTTACTGTGTCCATCATTTAACCAAGCTGTGATCAGAATAGTGTTCATTACACTGACAGTAGATTTAAGAAACTCTGAAACTTACTGTCCTACAATATTAATCCTGCATAAGAGCAGTGAGTAGAGGTGATATTTGGCTTATGCCTAGAGTAAGAAATGGGAAACACATGCTACCTATATAGCACACATCATATAAAAGAAGATTCCACTTAAAATCAATATTTAGATTCTACCCATTTCCTCCAAATTGATACATGCTGTGCAAAATACCTGTCTCCTGGGTCTCTAACAGCAGTTGTACAAAGTATAAAGACAGTGTCAGTGTTGTTAAAAAAAAAGCATCACATTACTCACCTATCCTGGCTCTAAGACCGGTCCACTAGTCTCCCTTCCACAAAGGCACACACCTCTGATTTCATCTTGTTATGCCTATTCAAGTAGGCTGGTCGTCTCTTGAGTATTGAGTTAGGGATGCGTGCTACTTTACTTCCATGTAGGTTACTTGTGCTAGTCATTAACTCAGCCTAGCTCTATTACTTGTGGCAAATAAATTTGAGCAAATTTCAATACCGGAAAGCTTATAATTGCTAATAAAACACTCATGAGGGGGAGGAAAGAGCGAGGACCCCGCTGACCATAAGAGCTTAGACTCTACAGAAGAGAAAGAGGGCCCCGCTTACCAAAAAATCTTACACTCTACAGGAGAGAAAGAACCCAACTCATCATAAGGGATTGAAGCTTGAAGAGGACAATTTGCATATTCCAGGTGCCTTCTGGGAAAAGTGAAGAGTCTCCCTCAGCTAGAAAATCGTTGGGTACAGCCGGGACCAGCTGCTTGGAAAGCATCGCCGAATTTGTTTCATTTGTTTATCCTAGGGTATCACAAGAAAGAAGACAGACATCAAGTCAGCAGGGACAAGGAGCAGCATGGCAGATGTGACAACCTACATGGTGAGCTGCAACATGTGCTACTTGTTCACAGATCGACCAGAAGATGAAACCAACTTCACCTGCTAGAAGTGTAGACTACTGGCTCTTTTAGAAGAAAAGGTGAGGGGACTGGAAGAAAGAATTGCGACATTAAAACTCATCAAGGAAAATGAAGACTTCCTGGACAGAACAGAAGCGTCACTACTGGTCACGGAAAGAGAACCTCCAGAGGCAGACAAGTGGAGGCAAGTGACCAAAAGAAGCAAGAAGACCATGGAGACACCACCAGCCACACAACTGAGAAGCAGATTCCAAGGACTTGTGGAGGACGAAGATGGCACACCTAAGGATGAGGCACTGCCAGCAAGCAAAAAAGAAAAGAGCACCCAGAAACACCCAGAAGTGACAAGAAAAAGGACAGCCAAGAAGGGAAGAAGAGTGGTGGTGGTGGGAGACTCACTACTGAGAGGAACAGAAGCAGCTATCTGCAGACCGGACATAACCGCAAGAGAAGTATGCTGCCTCCCAGGGGCGAAGATCAAGGATGTTACCGATAGGATACCGAAGCTCATCAGTTCCAAGGATGTCCAGCCATTTCTTCTGATACATGTTGGCACCAATGACACGGCAAGGAAGGACCTACCGACAATCTGCAAGGACTTTGAAGCATTGGGGAATAAAGTAAAAGAACTGGATGCGCAGGTAGGTTTTTCTTCTATCCTTCCAATAGACGGGCATGGCATCAGGAGATGGAACAGGATCCTTGATGTGAACAACTGGCTGAGACGATGGTGCAGACAACAAGGATTTGGATTCCTGGACCAAGGTGTGAATTACCTCTATGACGGACTCCTTGCCAGAGACGGACTACACCTCAACAAACCCGGGAAACACACATTCGCCAGGAGACTCGCAACACTCAACAGGAGGGCGTTAAACTAGAAGAAGAGGGGATGGGAAGAAAAACGCCGGACACGAACATGAAACCAGAGAACATACTAATGAAAGATATGAAGTGCGACAAAGAAGGTCCAAGACAAGATACTTGGAAGGGAGGTAAGAAAATTTCTAATACAATCCACAGGGAGAAGATTGGAACAAAACAAAATCGTGTAAACTGCGTGCTAGCAAATGCCAGAAGCCTGACAAACAAGATGGATGAACTGGAAGCAGAAATATCTACAGGTAACTATGACATAGTGGGAATAACCGAGACATGGTTAGATGAAAGCTATGACTGGGCAGTTAACTTACAGGGTTACAGTCTGTTTAGAAGGGATCGAAGAAATCGGAAAGGGGATGGAGTCTGTATATATGTAAAGACGTGTCTAAAGCCTACAATACGGGAGGACGTATGGGAGGGAAATGAGGAGGTCGAGTCCTTATGGGTGGAGAAACATGGGGCAAAAAACAATAATAAAATTATCATAGGAGTCTGTTATAAACCACCAAATATAGCAAAAGCCACAGAAAGTCTATTAATGAGACAAATAGACGAAGTAGCAAAAAATAACGAGGTGATTATTATGGGGGACTTCAACTACCCCGATATAGACTGGGAAACCGAAAGCTGTAGATCTCAGAAAGGAAACAGGTTTCTGTCAACTATCAAAGACAATTATTTGTCACAACTTGTGCAGGAACCAACTAGAGGGACGGCCCTTTTAGACTTAATATTAACTAACAGGCCAGACAGAATAACTGAGGTGCAGGTCGGGGGGCACCTGGGAAATAGTGACCACAACATTATACAATTCCACATGTGCTTCAGTAGGGTGCCCAGCAAGGGAGTCACAAAAACACTGAACTTCAGGAGGGCAAAGTTTGATCAGCTAAGAGATGCCCTTCACCTTATAGACTGGGATAGTATCTTTAGTAATAGGAGCACGGATAGAAAATGGGAAATTTTCAAAACAGTCCTACATAGTCACTGTAGAAGGTACATACCTTATGGGAATAAAAGGGCTAGGAATAGGAGGAAGCCAATGTGGCTAAATAAGGAAGTCAAGAGGGCAATGAAAAACAAAAAAAGGGCTTTCGGTAAACTTAAACAAGAAGGCAGCGAGGAAGCGCTAATATCTTATAGGGAAAAAAACAAAATCTGTAAGAAACAAATAAGAATAGCAAAAGAGGAGACAGAGAGACTAATTGCCAAGGAAAGTAAAACGAATCCCAAACTGTTCTTTATATAAACAGTAAAAGGATTAAAACTGATGGAGTTGGCCCATTGAAAAATAACCTGGGTAAAATCATAGAGGGCGATGAGGGTAAAGCAAACCTACTCAATAGCTTCTTCTCCACCGTTTTCACAAAAGAAAACAATTTATCGGAGGAAATGCAGAGTGATAATGTAAACCCTCCGCTAAATATCACCCACCTAACCCAGGAGGAAGTTCAGAAACGCCTAAATAATATCAAAATAGACCAGTCACCAGGCCCAGATGACATACACCCCCGGGTACTAAAAGAATTAAGTAATGTGATAGACAGACCGCTGTATCTTATATTCAAGCACTCTTTATGGACAGGGACTTTCCCACTGGACTGGCGCCAAGCAAATGTGGTACCAATATTCAAAAAGGGGTCTAAAAGTGACCCTGGGAACTATAGACCAGTAAGCTTAACGTCTGTTGTGGGTAAATTGTTTGAAGGATTTCTTAGAGATGCTATTGTAGAATATCTTAATGATAATAACTGTCTAACTCCATATCAACATGGATTCATGAGGGATCGCTCCTGCCAAACAAACCTGATCGCCTTCTACGAGGAGGTGAGCTCACAGCTGGACCGGGGAGAGTCAGTGGATGTTGTATACCTTGACTTCTCCAAAGTGTTTGATACCGTGCCACACAAAAGGTTGGTATATAAAATGAGAATGCTTGGTCTGGGTGATAATGTGTGCAAGTGGGTAAATAGCTGGCTGAGTGATAGAAAGCAGAGGGTGGTTATCAATGGAGTAAGCTCAGGGTGTGTCAGGGTTACTAGCGGGGTGCCTCAAGGGTCTGTCTTGGGCCCTATATTATTTAATATATTTATTAATGATCTAGTGGAAGGGTTGCATAGTAAAATAGCAATATTTGCAGATGATACTAAACTTTGTAAAGTAGTTAATACAGATGAGGATAGGGCACAGCTACAGGAGGATTTAGATAAATTGGGGAGTTTGGCCAAAAAATGGCAAATGGGGTTCAATGTCGATAAATGTCAGGTCATGCACATGGGAAAGAAAAACAGCAGTCACCCATACATATTAAATGGGAAACCGTTGGGGAAATCTGACATGGAGAAGGACCTGAACGTCTTGGTTAACAGCAAATTAAATTGGAGTGCCCAGTGTCAGGCAGCAGCTGCGAAGGCAAATAGAGTCATGGCATGCATCAGAAGAGGAATAGGGGCATATGATGAGAACATTGTTCTTCCTCTGTGTAAAGCGCTGGTAAGGCCGCACTTAGAATATTGTGCACAGTTCTGGGCTCCGGTGCTCAGGAAAGACATATTGGAGCTAGAGAGTGTACAAAGGAGGGCGACTAAGGTAATAAAGGGAATGAAGGGACTAGAATAACCAGAGAGGTTGTCAAAATTGGGCCTATTTACGTTGGAAAAGAGAAGGCTTAGGGGAGACTTCATAAACATGTATAAATACATCAGGGGGCAGTACAGAGATCTCTCCCATGACCTGTTTATACCAAGGATGGTGACAAAGACGAGGGGGCACACTATGCGTCTGGAGGAAAGGAGGTTCCTGCACCAGCAGAGAAGGGGATTCTTTACGGTCAGAGCCGTGAGACTCTGGAACTCTCTGGGAGAGGAAGTGGTGATGTCCAACTCACTTAATGAGTTCAAGAGAGGCCTGGACGCCTTTCTTGAGAACAATAAAATTACATCTTATGCTTAGTGATAGTTAATTAATCCAGGGATTTAATCTGACTGCCAGATTGGAGTCGGGAAGTGAATTTTTCCTCAATGAGGTAAATTGGCCTATACCGCATGGGTTTTTTTTGCCTTCCTCTGGATCAACGCTGCGGAATAGCTGCAGTGCACAAGAAATAGGCTGAACTGGATGGACGCTTGTCTTTTTTCAGCCTTATAAACTATGTAACTATGTAACTATAAGAGCTTACTTTCTACATTTGCTAGACTAGTAGCAACTGATTTCTGATGGCCCAAGTAAAGACCACTGTACAATGTATGATAAAATCCATAAAATGTCATAGCTGCAGGGCATTATGGGGAAACCCACGTGGCAATGCACAATGACGTTAGCCTGCTCTCTGATGCTTCAGCAATGTGGGAACTGATAGCAGGCAAGTTGTTTTTTTTTTTTAGCAAACTACGAATGAATTTCAAAATGTTCGAATTCATGTGAAATCGTGAATTTCAGGAAATTCAACTCGAAATCGATCCTCAGCGAATTGATCCACTCATCTCTAATAACTATGTAAATATATACTCTAAGGTGCCTGTCTACTAAGTCAACTCTGCTGATCCTAGGTGGTGTTCTTACCCTCGGATACACAACTCCAGGGTATCTCACTGCCAATTTAGGTCTGCTGTTATTGGGGATTATAAGCACATGCGGTCCTGCATTAAGGTGACAGCCAGCCTCAAATATTTCAAGGTGCTGTCCAAACATTCAACTGTACTATTCCGAGATACCTGGCTGTATTCCCTATCCAGCATTTCCATCTCCACTAATCTTCATCCCATCCAGTATATCCAGCTTGTAGCATCGGCGTCTCTGCCCCCTGCCAGGCAGAGACGCCGTCCCACTCACCTCCTAGCTCCCCGCGCTCCCCGCTCTGCGTTCACCAGCGCTCCTCTTCCTGCTGCCGGCGCGCGCAGCTCCCTGGGCACTAAGGAGTCCCCGGCCAATAGCCGAGGGTCCTCCAATATATAAGGCACCTCCCATATATAAGGCACCTCCTCCAAAATGGAGGTGCCTGAGCAAAAGTTGTTGCACAGTGTTTCTGATCTCAGCTTCAGCCCTCAGGTCCCGCTGCTAGCCTGACTACCAGTCTTGCCCGCCAGCCTGTTACCTGCCTGTTACCTGCCGTGCCCGCCAGCCCGCTCACCTGGGAGCACTTGCCTGTTACCTGCCGTGCCTGCCAGTCCGCTCACCTGGGAGCAATTGCCTATTGCCTGCCTGTTACCTGCCGTGCCTGCCAGTCCGCTCACCTGGGAGCACTTGCCTGTTGCCTGCCTGTTACCTGCCGTGCCTGCCAGCCCGCTCACCTGGGAGCACTTGCCTGTGACCTGCCTGTTACCTGCTTGTTACCTGCCGTGCCTTCCCGGAGGCTCTTGATGTCACTTGCCGTGACCACCTAGAGACTCCTGCCGTCACTTGCCGCGACCACCTGCCAGCCCACCTAGAGACTCCTGCCGTCACTTGCCGTGAACACCTGCCAGCCCACCTAGAGACTCCTGCCGTCACTTGCCGTGTCTACCTGATAGCCTACCTGGAGGCTTCTGCTCGCCAGCCTGCCTGCTGTGCCTACCTGCTATTCCGGTCAGTCCCAGCTATCTGTACCGTGGGAGTCACCTGCTCCCTTACAAGGTCGTCCCCAGAGTAGCACCTGGTCCCTCGGCTCGGTCCCTCCCTGGTCACGGAGTCGTTAGCCGCCGTACGACCAGGGTCGGTCCGGGTTGATTCTTAGTTATGCCCCTCTGGGTCCCTCCTTGCACCGTAGCACAGAGGTTCCACCCCCCGGACCCGTAACACAGCTCTTCTGGTCCATGTGCCATCTGGCTTGAACTGTCTGCTGTATCCATGCCTCTGGTCCGTACTGCTCACTTAACCCTACATCTTAGCAAATCCCCCTCATCAGGTGAGCCCCTAACACAGCACAATAATTAACAGATTTATCTAGTAAGTATTGTTCACCCCAATTTTTGTTTTGACCATTACCAATAGTTCATCCTAAATTTTTGAATGTTTATGTGGCACCCCAGGGGTCTGGTTACCACAGTAATAGAAATATTACGTCTGAGAGCAAGTGGGAGGTTTCTCTGGTCAGGAGCCCTTAAGCATGCAACACTTCCTGCCCAGACCTGGGAGGGGAGGAATCTGCCCTTATAAACTGGGTCTGGGGCGGGATTAGTGGAGTCAGAGCCTGGAGACAGTTCCAGACACAGGGAGAGAAACAGCAGGAGCTCTGTAGGAGCTAGGAGCAGAAGACCAGGGGTTGGAAGCTAAGCAGAGATATAGCTCGCCCTGGCAGAAGAATCTAGGAACCGGACACAGGAGTTCGAGGCTGTGGGGACTGATATTCACCCAGCAGCAGAAACCAGCCGGCAGGGGATTCCAGGTCCTCTGGCCATAGAAGCCCGGAGGCTCAGTCACAAGGAAGGGACCAGCACCGCCATCCAGGAGCGGAGGCTAACAGAAGGCCCCAAGTCACCAGTCATACTGGTGAGCACCACACGGTATACTCAGGGACGTGGGCTACTTCTACCCGCTTACAGCAAGGTAGCCAGAAAGAGTGCAGATAGACGGGGGGGGGCCTACAACTCCACCTGGCCAGGGGAACTCCTGTTTGCTCGCAGCCTGACCAGGCCCCTTATGCTAGCCAGTACTCCCGGGAGGGTCTGCCTTAATATCACCAGTAAAGACCCTGAACTGCACTGCAAAGACTCTGAGTCGTTCCTGCTTCATCGCCGCACCAGCACTACTAGTGCTGGGACGCCCGCGCACCATCACTCCCATCATCCACATTCCCTGCCCTGAGGCTATACTCCTCCCGTGGGGAGTTATCCCATCTTTTGCTGCGCACACCACACCAGCCTCAGCGGACTGCCTCGCAGCGGCGGTACACCCTGACCGCAATCCACGGGTGGCGTAGTCGGACAATTAACCTAAAACCCACAAAATACCTCCATCGGCCTGACCACCCTGAGCCACGGGACCGGGTCACCGCCACGGATTCTACAACCCCCAGAGACCCAGCTCCGGGTATCCCACACACGTCCACACTAGGCCCAGGGGGTGAGTCATTTACATATTTCTGAAAGCTGATGACAACTGTAAAGCATAAACATTATTTATTCATAAATAATGTTTAAGCCAAAGTGTCTGTACACACTTACAATTAGTAGTGACAATGTCAGGCTGTGTAGGAGCACTTTTTGACAGGGAATTGTAACTTAATGGTAACTTCTAGGTGTCAACTTATTCATACATCTCCAGGAAGAATAATATATAGCAACATAAACAGAATATCATAGGATTTGTATTTACAGAGGATCTGTCATTTGCTAAAATTACCTTGTAAAAATCCCTAAGCTTTCCTTATTCTGTCACACTTTCTATTTTGTGCTGTGTAGGGATCAGCGAGCACTAAATTGCTCGGATGCTCGTCATTCGAACTGAGCAATTCCTAGTGTTCGAATATTTGTTTCGAGTAACGAGTATACTGGGAGTCAATGGGAAATCAGAGCATTTTTCCATCAGACCCTACAAGGAGGTCTGGGGGCAGTTAAAATGTTGAAATGGATGGAAAAAGTGCTGAATGGAAGGAGAACAGCATAGGGAAGACCCCTGTAAGCATCTCCAACTCCCAAATCGCTGCTGAGAACAATGGTGTCACACTTTTACTCTACTTTAAGGGCTTGCAATAAAACATTCAAAATCGAAGAGAAATTGGAGTTGAGTTTACAAAGAAAAAAATGTTAAGAAACATTCTTTCCTGTATAATGACTTGTATATGAGGCAAAATTTAAAAATGATTTAAAAAAATCATTTATTTATGTAAACCAAAATTGAATTTTTGTATTTAGGAAGCAAGAACTGCCAAAAATTAAATGGAAGAGGGACTCAGATACACCCCGTATTAGACATAAAGGAGGGCCTTATACACATTCTTTTTAATTTGTCATGTAGTGGTACTCCTAGACTCATAAAGGCTATGCACTAAGTGCAAAGCCTGCCATAAATTGCAAGCAGGGTCATCCATACACCCTTGAACGCACCAACTGTAGTGCCTCATGCAAATATTGTGAACAAAGTGTAGTTGTGATAGTTTTCCACTCAAAAAATCTCTGCACAGTGCAAAGCCTGCTAAAAATTGCAGGCATGGTTATCCATATACCTTTGAAGGCACCAACTGTAGTGCCTCATGTAGTTGTGGTACATCTACAATCATAAAGACTCTGCACATAGTGCAAAGCCAGAACAAAATTATAAGGAGGGTCATCCATACACCCTTGAAGGCACCAAAAAAAAATTAAGAAAGTGTAGTTGATGTACTTGTACACTCATAAAGGCTTTACACACAGTGCAAAGCCAGAAAAAAATATAAGGAGGGTCATGCAGTCGTCCATAGACCCCTAAAAGGCAACAACTGGCGGGCCTCATTCAAATATTTTTAAAGTGTAGTTGATGCACTCCTACACTCATAAAGACAAAGCCAGGAAAAACTTATAAGAAGGGTAAAACAGTAATCCTCGTCAGGTGTCTGCTTCTTCTTCTTCCTCGGGAGGCTGGGGGACTGCCTCCACCTGCTTCCTGGAGCCCGATTCAGGCCAGTCTCTTGGGGCGTGATAGCCCCGTCTCGAGCTGCCTCCCAGGCCTGTTCATTTCGCAAGAAGGGGTTATACTACTCCCTTCTTTCACAGATCACACCCACCGCATACCAGCGATGTTGCCACTCTATTTTGAGGAACGTGACCCTGGTTAAAGCCATCATCTCTTGGAGCCTTCAAGGCAATTGTTCCCTTTCTACTGCCCACTGGTTGAACAATATGTGATGACAGGTCTCAAACTCTTCTATGGACCCCCATCTCCGCTGCCGTTTGTACATAATGACCTCCTCCCATGATACCAATTGACGGTACCTTGCGGCTAGCGGGCCTGCTAGCATGTCTCCAGCCCTGGTCCTGGCTCGCCTCCTTCTCTCTTCCAACCAACTTAGGTATCACAGTCCGGTCACAAGTTCCTAGATACTGGCTCCTGGAGTCTCGCAGGATTCTGCCATCCTTCTTACCCACTAAGCACGTTACTCTGTATGGATTACTAATTTAATCCAAAAAATGTTGTAAACGCTTTTTTGGAGTGTTATATACCACCGAAATAAAACACAAAGCACGTAATACTCTATGGATGACTAATTTAATCCATAAAATTTTTTCAACGCTTTTTTGGAGTGTTACAGTGGTGTGAAAAAGTGTTTGCCCCCTTCCTGATTTCGTATTCTTTTACATGTTCGTCACATGCTTTATTGCAGTTGTTGCTAAGGGTGGCCCAACCAGTTATTAGGTTTAGGGGGAAATCACTTTTTCACACAGGACCCTGTAGGTTTGGATTTCTTTTTCCCTTAATAATAAAGAACTTGATTTAAAAACTGCATTTTGAATTTACTTGTGTTATCTTTGTCTAATATTTAAATTTATTTTGTGATCTGAAACATTTAAGTGTGACAAACATGTAAAAGAATAAGAAATCAGGAAGTGTTATATACCACCAAAATGTAACACAAAGCACGTAAAACTCTATGGATTTCTAATTGAATCGAGAAAAAATTTTCAACGCTTTTTTGTAGTGTTATAATCCACCAAAGTTTAACACAAAGCATGTAATACTCTACGGATGACTAATGTAATCCAGAAAAAAAATTCAACGCTCTTTTGGAATGTTATATACCACCGAAATTTAACGGACGTAATACTCCATGGATGACAATATAGTCAATTTTTTCACCCCAAAAACAAAATGTGGTCACGTGCAGCAGATATATATTTAGCAACGGACTACAAAGCACTAAGTCCTGCCTAAAGGCTGTATTCTGCCTTTCTCCCTGCTCCTGCAACTGCCCGTCCCTAGGCTAAATGCAGAATGTATCTGATACAAACAGCAAAGCACAAGATTATCCCTTAGAAGGACTGTTAGTATGATGGTTCAGCATTAGCACCAGTATCAACACTAGAGGACTGTGATTTGTTAAACTGCACACACAGGCCTGGACAACCACTATCTCCCTCCAATAAGAACTGTCCCTGAGCTGTGAAGTGGTGTCAGTGTGTCAAGTGTGGCGCCACCAACCCTTTTATAACATCTGATGAGGTAATGCGGCAACCAATCACAGTTATGCCACTACCAAGATGGCTATAGCATCACAGTGTCACGCCCTACTTTCCCTGGTGTAAGGCTATGGCTAGAGATGGAAGGAGATGAGCACTAGTCAACCTCCACTAAACTCTATAGACAACAAGGGTAGACAAAACAGGGGAAAATGGCTTAGCTTTAGATGAACTCCAAATGTGCACACGACCTCAAGCTCCAGAGAGGATGAGGTACTGCTCCTGCTAAACTTCACAAGTAGAAATGGATATAGCCGGCGACACCCTCTCAGACACACCAGGTATATATACACCCAGGCCAGAGAGCTAATTAGCAAGAGTGAGGTAGCTGCTCGGTCCTAAAGACAACCGCCTATCTAAGCAGCTATCTGCAATGCCAAATGTAGAGATCTCCTGCAACCCACTGCAGGGCAACTGTCTGTCACCCCTGCCACATCCGTGACACACAATGACTGGCAGGCAATCCCCGCAGGTTTCATTGGCTGTGTAACAGGCAGCAAACATGCAGATGGGGATTCGAGCTTCAAATCCGAGCACCAGCCACTGCACGTCGAAAAAAATAACTTTTTTTCAAGTGACAGGACCTTTTTAATGGGGAACAGAACTGTGAAGACTATTCAAGACAAACCCATGTCAATCACTGTGCCCTGCTTAGCGGGTTCTAGAGAGATCTTCAATGCACAGTGTAATCCGACTGTTTTGAATACACTGTAGCTTGTAAAGGAGGGGGCCGACAAATGTGAGTGACAAATCCTCCTCAGCAGCTGCAAGCAGCTGCACAGGATCTGTCCCTTCCCATCCCCCACTCCATGTGCTTCTATTGTTGAAGAAACTATAATTCAAAATCGAATTATGGGAAAACAATAAGTCTCAATGATACACAAAATAGATGCTCGGGAACCTGAGGGGATGAGGAATGTAACCCTAGCTTTAAACATAATCCAGCACATAAGGAAAAGGAGATACCCAGCACAGCCTTGCAGGGGCCCCTAGGACACCGGTGTTTGGTATCCATGCGTAGCAGGGGCCCGGCTGGATCAGATGACACCAGAACCAGCTCCCTAGGATCGTCCAGTAAGGAGGTGCAGCCCGTTTTAGTTTTTAGAGTTGTAACAGAGAGACCAGGGGGAGGAGAGTTGAGTCCAGCTTGGAGGCAGGAGTGGGAGGGATCCAGAGAGCTTAACAGTTCCAGCAGTATTGAGCCGAGAGTCTTTGTTCCTGGGGAGGTCGTGACATCAAGACGTGTGGGACAAGTCCATCAACCAAGTGAGGGCCCACAGCCTCCCATGTGGCAGCCCATCCCCCGAAAGCCAGGCTTTTCCATCTACACTGGTAATTGACTCTTAAGTTCTGCTTATACTTGTTGTACCATACTCTTGCATTTGTAACTCTGACCACTGTATATTTATAACCCTTATGTATATAGTGTATTGTTTAGTGTGTCCTTACGGTGATTAAATATATAATTTAATCTTGGGCTGTTCTTTTATCTTGATCCAGAAACCTTACGTCTGTTATTCAGTCCAACAAACACACTACAGGGCTGGTTTCTAGCCCGATATAAGTCCGTTATATCAAATAGAAACTGGTGACTGCTCTACCAGGCTGACAAGGCCCGGTATCACTGGAGCTAGTGAACGGAGCCTCTCAGCCTCTCAGGGGGTGTGAACGAGTGTGGTGCCATGTCAGTGTCTGAGTGGGCCCCTTTTGCTCACTCCTTGGTGCCTCTCTGTACCGGTGTGGACAGGGGGTGACTGTGTAGAACTGTGCCAATCTGACTTTACGTGTCCTTGAGGGGGTGCGGAACGTCACAGTGGTGCAAAGCGTAGATCCATATCACGTGCTCCGTCTAGTATAGTGTGACGTCAGGTGGGTGGCGGGGTGTGGATCCATCAAAAGAAGCAGTAACAGCGAGATTCTGCGGGTTCTCCCTGCTGACATTTCTTCACAACAACCATTTACTAAAACAGACATGTCAGAAGTTCCAACAGGTTCATTTTAGAAAACGTGTATTTCAGGCAATGTCCACTTCATAAAATTATGATGTTTGCTGGATATGCCTTAAAAGGGACTACCTAATAATGGTACAATCACACAAAAACAGTAAAAATGACCAAATTAAGAATAACTATCAAGGTATCATAGACAAATACATCTAATAAGTTCCTTACAATGGAGGATCAAAAGGTCAGCAAGATAGGAGGGGGCCTTGTGAGCATCAGGGCTCACTACTAGCGTTGAGTGAACATGCTCGACACTGCTCGGTACTCGCCCGAGCATCACGCTACTCGGGATGTTCGGCGAGCACCGAGCATTTCCGGGTTACTCAGGCAGGAGCTCGGGTCTCCGCCCTGCATGTTTGGCGCTCTTTACAGAGCCAATGAACATGAAGGGATTGCCAGCCAGTCACTGTAATGCCGCAGCCATGTTGGTTGTGGGCATTACAGTGATTGGCTGGCTGCACAGCGTCACCTCGAGTATTTAAAACCGGGCGCCGCCATCTTGGACACAGTCGCTCCGGATCAGACAGTGTAGGGACAGCGCTGCTGATTTAGGGAGAGATATAAACTGCGCAATAGTTAGTGTAGGGTCTGTAAAGGCTGCCAGATCAAACAAACAGTCCTTCTCAGGACTAATATCCATCCCAGATATCAGGCAGGCAGGCTGTATAGGAGACGCAGTGGTTATACCAGCAAACACTGTATTACAGTCCTGTGTGCTGCTCCTGTTGCTGAAATTGCTGGACTTAGCTCCAAGTCTCAGGGGACAGGAAAAATCCTTTTTTTTTTCATCTAAATCCTCTTTTTTTTTCCTCCTTCACACTGTACAAATACCTTATTAACCTTTTGGTGTCCCCAACTAAAAAAAAAACGTGTCTCTGATTTTTCAGACACAAATATATCTGTTGAAAATAGTCAGGTGTAGGCTAGAGAAACAGAAGTGTTGTTTTGCACTTCCACGGTTCAAACCTCTGTATTATCCACTTTTGGGCCATTTGTATCTAAAAAAAAAACAGTTTGAGTGTGTCGCTCACTGTTCAGCCGCAAATATATCTATTTAAAAAAGTCTGGTATACCCCAGTAAACAATAACTGTGGTTTTGCCATCCCACGGTAAAAAATCTCTATTATTCAGGTTTTGGTATATTTTCCGTAAAGAAAAACAGTAGTGTCTCCTGACTGTTGTGACACAAAAATATATCTGTTGAAAATAGTCTGGTGTAGGCTCGACAAATCCCAGTGTGGTTTTGCAGTTCCACGGGTCAAATCTCTGTACTATCCAGTTTTTGGGCCTTTGGTATCTAAAAAAAAAACAGTTTGAGTGTGTCGCTCACTGTTCAGCCGCAAATCTATATGTTTAAAAAAGTCTGGTATACCCCAGTAAACAATAACTGTGGTTTTGCCATCCCACGGTAAAAAATCTCTATTATTCAGGTTTGGTATATTTTCCGTAAAGAAAAACAGTAGTGTCTCCTGACTGTTGTGACACAAAAATATATCTGTTGAAAATAGTCTAGTGTAGGCTCGACAAATCCCAGTGTGGTTTTGCAGTTCCACGGGTCAAATCTCTGTACTATCCAGTTTTGGGCCTTTGGTATCTAAAAAAACACAGTTTGAGTGTGTCGCTCACTGTTCAGCCGCAAATCTATAAATTTAAAAAAGTCTGGTATACCCCAGTAAACAATAACTGTGGTTTTGCCATCCCACGGTAAAAAATCTCTATTATTCAGGTTTTGGTATTTTTTACATAAAGAAAAACAGTAATAGTTTCTCCCAGATTGTTCAGATTGTTTAAAAGAGTCTTGTGTAGGCCAGAGAAACAGAACTGTGGTTTTCCTCTTCCACGGTTCTAATCTACTTTTTATTACCCTTTTTCCATTGATAGTGCAAGTGTAAGCTATTTTACTTCCTTTACAATAGGCAAGGCGCGTGGCAAGGGACGTGGAAGTGGACGTTCTGGTGATGGTTCGTGTAGAGCAGTGGTCCCCAACCTTTTTTGCACCAGGGACCGGCTAGAAGCAAGATCATTTTTCCATGGCCCAGCAAGGAGGGGGTGGGGTGGGCGGGGCTTTGGTCATATGGGGGCGGGGTAATGGAGGGATTTGGAGTTTAGTGCATACTTATCATATAGTGTAGACCAGGTCCCCGCCAGGAGCCCCACATAATGTGCTGTGCCAGGAGCCGCATCACTGAGGCCCCATCACGCCCTGCAGCAGGACAGGGCAGCTGTCCTGACAGCTGCTGTTCAGCTGCATTTACTTCATCCCAGGGGCGGACACAGACTGTAGTGGGCCCCTGTGCAAGAAATTTTTGGGGGCCCCCCCCGCCCTTCATAAGGCAACAAAGTTATGTAAACATAACCCCCCCATGTGCATCTCTCACCCCCCCATGTGCAGCTCACCCCCGTGCATCTCTCATCCCCCTCCGTGCATCTCTCATCCCCCTCCGTGCATCTCTCATCCACCCCCCGTGCATCTCTCATCCACCCCCCGTGCATCTCTCATCCCCTCCGTGCATCTCTCATCCCCCCCATGCATCTCTCATCCACCCCCCGTGCATCTCTCATCCACCCCCCGTGCATCTCTCATCCCCCCCGTGCATCTCTCACCCCCCCGTGCATCTCTCATCCACCCCCCGTGCATCTCTCATCCCCCCGTGCATCTCTCACCCCCCCGTGCATCTCTCATCCACCCCCCGTGCATCTCTCATCCCCCCCGTGCATCTCTCACCCCCCCGTGCATCTCTCATCTCTCCCCTCCCTCCCATGTGCATCTCTCATCTCTCCCCTCCCCCCATGTGCATCTCTCATCTCTCCCCTCCCCCCATGTGCATCTCTCATCTCTCCCCTCCCCCCCATGTGGATCTCTCATCTCTCCCCTCCCCCATGTGCATCTCTCATCTCTCCCCTCCCCCCCATGTGGATCTCTCATCTCTCCCCTCCCCCATGTGCATCTCTCATCTCTCCCCTCCCCCCATGTGGATCTCTCATCTCTCCCCTCCCCCATGTGCATCTCTCATCTCTCCCCTCCCCCCATGTGCATCTCGCATTCCCCCCACTCCTAGTTAATTGTATTTTAAAAAAAATAAAACTTGTTATACTTACCCCCATGCGATCCCTGCAGAATCCTGGCGCTCGTCCAAATCGCTGACACCAGGTTCTCCTGACTTCCGGCCATGTGACGGCGCCGTCACATGACCGGAAGTCAGGGGAATCATGAAGGTGCTGCCGCAGCAGCGCAGCGCTAAGATGTCCCGGACCCGGCGCTTAGCATGGGGCCGGGGGCCCCATGAGGAGAGAGACGCACAAGAGGGGGGCTCCGAGGGGGCTCCTACCGGCCGGGCCCCATACTGGAGTCAGGGCAGTCATGCCCTGATGGCGGCCCTGCTGGAGGCTGGAGGGGCCCCCTCTCCCTGCGGACCGGCTGAAAAACCCCAACGACCCGGTCCTGGTCCGCGGACCGGCGGTTGGGGACCTCTGGTGTAGAGGACGGGGCCGAGGACAAGGTGAAAATGTGCCACAACCCACAGCCACATCTTCTAGCTCCCACTTCTTGACCGAATTACTAGGGAAGCACAGAACAACACCGGTATTGAGAACTGATCAGTGTGAACAGGTTATTAATTGGATAGCAGATAATACTTCCTGTTACCTGGGCCTCACCACCACCTCCGGTCTGTCTTCCACACGGTCAACTCTTAGTAGCCGTGAGTCTCGACCGCATACTCCTCCTCACCCTGATGCTCCTTCCTCCCACCATGCCGAGTGTCGTCAGACAGCAATTGATCCCACAGTTGGACACTCTGAAGAGCTGTTCACTGGTCCATTTCCATATTTGTGCCCCTCGCCTGATACGCTTGAAGTGGTGGAAGAGGAGATCCCATGTAGCGATGCCCAAATATTTGAACAGCCACGGCCACAGGAAGTCGACGCTGGCAATTTGTCACAAGAGGTGGACGATGACGAGACGCAATTGTCAGGAAGTGAGGAGGAGCATCGTGGTGCGCAAGTGGAAGAGGAGGAGGTGGTGGATGATCTAGTAACTGACCCCAACGTGGCAGGAGGACATGCAGAGTGAGGCCAGCAGCACACAGGGGGAGGGAGGCAGAGTACCCAAACAGGCAGGAAGAAGCAGTGTGCTGGCCGCAGATAGAAGGCGGGCAACAGTTCCCCGTAACACCAACACGAGGTATGTTGCCAGTACAAGCGGTAGGTCTTCCAGAGTCTGGAATTTTTTTAAAGACTCTGCTGATAACCCCAAAAAGGCCATATGTTCCACCTGCCATGCCAGCATCAGCAGGGGTGACAAAACTACCAGCCTGACCACCACCAGCATGATCAGGCACATGGCAGCAAAGCACCCGACTTTGTGGGGTGAAACCTAGGGTCCACGACCAGTGTCAGCGGGTGTCACCACTGCTTCTTCCACTGTTGTGCGTGCAATAGAACCCCCTGTTGTGTGTACAAGGCAATCCCCTGTCCATACTGCATGTAAAGATGCCCCCTCCTCTCAGTCTTCACTTGTTATGGCAGTTTCTCAAGAAACAGCATCAACGTCCACATCCACGTCCCACCGCAGCGTTCAATTGTCCATATCCCAGACCTTTGAACGAAAGCGGAAATTCGCAGCTAATGCCCCACAGACCACAGTCCTAAATTCGCACATTTCGCGACTGCTTGCATTGGAAATGCTGCCTTTTAGGCTGGTGGAGACGGAATCCTTCCACAATCTTATGGCGGTGGCCGTCCCTCGGTACTCAGTCCCCAGCCGACACTATTTTGCCCTGTGTGCCATCCCCGCACTACACAAGCACGTGTCCCAAAGCATCTGCCGTGCCCTCAACAACGCAGTTACTGGGAGAGTACACCTGACAACGGACACGTGGACAAGTGCTTGTGGCCAGGGACGGTACATCTCTCTGACGGCACACTGGGTAAACATAGTGGAAGCCGGGACCCAGTCGGACCTTGGGACGGAACACATCCTCCCCACACCGAGGATTGCGGGCCCTATGTCAGTCATAGTTGCCCCCCCAGTGTATAGCTCCTGCGCATCATCCTCCTCCTCCTCATGTTCAGCTTCCATCTCAGATATCACCACATCAGTTACAAGCTGGAAGCACTGCAGTACTGCCTCCGCCAAGCGGCAACAGGCTGTGCTGAAACTCATAAGCTTAGGTGATAAACCTCACACTGCTTGTGAGTTGTGGACAGCTGTGAAAGAGCAGGCAGATCTGTGGCTGAGACCGCTGAACCTACATCCCGGCATGGTCGTGTGTGACAATGGCCGTAACCTGGTGGCGGCTCTGAGGCGAGGTGAGATCACACACGTACCATGCCTGGCTCATGTGCTTAACCTCGTGGTTCAGCGGTTTCTTAAATCGTACCCCGAGTTGCCAGATCTGCTCGTGAAAGTACGCCGCCTGTCAGCTCATTTTCGCAAGTCGGCTACAGCTTCCGCCGCCCTTGCTGTGTTGCAGCAGCGTTTGCAGCTTCCAGCACACCGACTGGTGTGTGATGTCCCCACACGTTGGAACTCTACCCTCCACATGTTGCAAAGGATTTGTGAGCAGAAGAGAGCAGTTGTGGAGTACCAGATGCAACAAGGCCGTCGATATTCAGGTCAGACTCCACACATAAGACCTCTGGAGTGGACCTAGATGTCTGACATATGTACCATCCTGACAAACTTTGAGGAGGCCACCAAGATGGTGAGTGGCGATGACGCCATCATTAGTGTCAGCATCCCACTTGTCTGTCTTTTACAATGCTCTCTGCAGAGAATTAAAGAGGAGGCATTGCAGCCAGAATGTTGGGTGACAGTCATTACTGGTTGGTGACACTTAGACCCCCGCTACAAGGAGAACTTTCACTCTCTTATTCCTGAGGTGGAGAGGTCTACAAAAATGGGGCAGTACCAGAAGGCCCTTGCTGCAGAACTCTTAAAAAAATTCCCATCTGAACACGCTAGCGGCAGAGGTCACAGTTCGTTGCCCAACCAAGGCGTACAGGCGAGAGAGATGCAACTCCAATCCAGCAGAGGCAGGGGAACACTGTCAACGTTCTGGGACAGATTTCTGACACCTGCCCAGCTTACAGGCCCTGAGGCGCGGGGTACTCTCACAAGGAGTGGAAAGTTTAAAAAGATGGTGAGGGAGTACCTTGCCGACCGTACCAGCGTCCTCCGTGATTCCTCTGTGCCTTTCAATTATTGGGTATCCAAGCTGGACACTTGGAATGAACTCGCTCTGTACGCCTTGGAGGTCCTGGCCTGCCCTGCCGCTAGCGTGTTATCGGAGCGTGTTTTTAGTGCCGCTGGGGGAATTATAACTGATAAGCGCACTCGCCTGTCAACTGACAATGCTGACAAGCTGACCCTTATCAAAATGAACAAGGGCTGGATTGGGCCAGACTTCTCATCACCACCAAATGACAGCAGAGTAACATAAAGTCAAATCCACTGTGCTATTTCGGGAGGTGTATTCCCATGCACCGCTTCACACCCACACATGGGTATATGCTTCCTCATTTCGGCTGTTTTATGTTCTTCTCCTTATCCTCAGCCTCCACCACCACTATACCACCAGGGTGCCAGCATTGCATGTTCCTTCGTCCTTATTTTTGCCAGCTTTTGCTTGGAAGGCATAAGCTAATCCTATGGGAGACCCACTCCCCAATAATGGGACTTAAGTTTGTAATATAGTGTACTGCATGGCTCTTGTAAGGGGCATTGCAAGTTGCTCCGTCCTAATTTTTGGAAGCTTTTGCTTGGAAGGCATAAGCAAATCCTATGGGAGATCCACTCCCCAATAATGGCACTTATGTTTGTAATATGCTGTACTGCATGGCTCTTGTAAGGGGCATTGCAAGTTGCTCCGTCCTAATTTTTGGAAGCTTTTGCTTGGAAGGCATAAGCAAATCCTATGGGAGACCCACTCCCCAATAATGGGACTTATGTTTGTAATATGCTGTACTGCATGGTTCTTGTAAGGGGCATTGCAAGTTCCTCCGTCCTAATGTTTGGAAGCTTTTGCTTGGAAGGCATAAGCAAATACTATGGGAGACCCACTCTCCAATAATGGGACTTATGTTATGTTTGTAATATGCTGTACTGCATGGCTCTTGTAAGGGGCATTGCAAGTTGCTCCGTCCTAATTTTTGGAAGCTTTTGCTTGGAAAGCATAATCAAATCCTATGGGAGACCCACTTCCCAATAATGGGACTTATGTTTGTAATATGCTGTACTGCATGGTTCTTGTAAGGGGCATTGCAAGTTGCTCCGTCCTAATTTTTGGAAGCTTTTGCTTGGAAGGCATAAGCAAATACTATGGGAGACCCACTCCCCAATAATGGGACTTATGTTTGTAATATGCTGTACTGCATGGTTCTTGTAAGGGGCATTTCAAGATGCTCCGTCCTAATTTTTGGAAGCTTTTGCTTGGAAGGCATAAGCAAATACTATGGGAGACCCACTCCCCAATAATGGGACTTATGCTTGTAATATGCTGTACTGCATGGCTCTTGTAAGGGGCATTGCAAGTCGCTCCGTCCTAATTTTTGGAAGCTTTTGCTTGGAAGGCATAAGCAAATCCTATGGGAGACCCACTCCCCAATAATGGGACTTATGTTTGTAATATGCTGTACTGCATGGCTCTTGTAAGGGGCATTGCAGTTCCTTATAATTTTTGGAAAGCCTTCCATCACTGCTTAGGCCAACAGTGCATAGGAGACCCAGTTGCTATAAATGGAAAAAAAGGTTTAGTTAAGGCCCTCTGACCTCCATGTCATTTCCAAGGGGCATTGGAGTGCCTCAAAATTTTTGGTAGGCATTGCACTCACTGTATGCCCTATAACTGTGTAGCCGAACAGCTTCTTTTGTTACAGAAACATATCCTACAAGACATATCTGGTTGACTGGCCTGATATTGATGTGAATGGTCCCTGTTCCTTCTGCTCTTTCTCCTTTGCCACTACCTCATCCATAATTTATCACCTGAAGCTTTGTTTTAACGGGAGTCATAGAACTTGGATAGTAGCAGGAAAACATCCAGCAATCCTTGGAGGAGGTAGGATATGCGCCAAAACGCTGACCACCTCAGGCCTAGCCACTACTACATACATGCGCTTGCATTCCAACAAAACAAAGCAGATGCTAACTTCTATCATCCTCATCATGCTCCTCACCTTGGCACTCTCAACTCCCCTGATGGAGAAGCCAGGGCCCACCAGAGGAATCTGGTTGTCTGGTGGGCTCGGCCAATGCTGCCCTAAAGCAGGCCAGTCGAAGAAAAGTGTGGGAAAGGTTAACGGGACAAATAGGGGTGGCTAGGGACCGAGTATGGACACCCGGCCGCCCCCTAGAGGCTGGGGAGCAAGCGGGGACATCCGGCCACCGGGCGGCTGGGGACTGAGTATGGATACCAGGCCGCCGACGCAGCCAATGGCGTGGTGGCCAGATTCCGCCTCCACATGCCTAAAAGGCCCAATTTAAAGTGCAAGCAAGCAAGCAGTATGGTATTGCAGCCTGGGGGTGGGAGGGTGGCAGGCTGCATACTTGCGCTTGCATTGCCAGGAATGGGAGAAGTACAATTGAACACTGCCCTGGGACAAGGACTTGAACGGGGATAGTTGCAAGTCTGCAACGACAGGTGCAGGGTGGGAGGCATCTTCGCATGTACCATGAACAGGGGTTTGGCATGCACACACAACAGCAGAATAGGCTCTCCTTCCCACTAAATGCACTGGGGAGGGCACAGGTAATGTTTTGGTATACGCGCTTAATCTTATGTATAAGGCACACCAGGACAAATAGGGACGGCTGGGTACTGAGTATGGATACCTCGCTGCCGAAGCAGCCATGAGGTAGTGGCCAGCTTCGGCCTCCTCCAAACTAAAAGGCCCCATTTCAAGTGCAAGCTAGCAGTATGGCATTGCAGTCTGGGGGTGGGTGGGTGGCAGGCTGCACACTTACACTTGCATTAAAAGAAAACAAAGCAGATGCTAACCTCTGTCATCATCATCATGCTCCTCACCTTGCCACTCTCAACTCCCCTGATGGAGAAGCCAGGGCCCACCGGAGGAGTCTGGTTCATTAGTGGGCTTGTCCAATGCTGCTGGGGACCGTTTATGAACTCCCGGCTGCCCCCAGGCGGCTGGGAACCGTGTGTGGACACCCGGCCGTGGGGCGGCTGGGGACCGAGCATGGACACCCGGCCGCCGGGGGCTGGGGGCTGGGGACTGAGTATGGATTCCAGGCCGCCAACGCAGCCATGACGTGGTGGCCAGATTCCGTCTCCACATGCCTAAAAGGCCCAATTTCAAGTGCAAGCAAGCAGTATAGTATTGCAGCCTGGGGGTGGGTGGGTGGCAGGCTGCATACTTGCGCCTGTATTGCAAGGAATGGGGGAGGTACAATTGAACACTGCCCTGGGACTAGAACTTGCACGGGGATAGTTGCAAGTCTGCATCTTCTGATGCGGCAAGGATCACTTATGATGGGCACACTTTTAGACAGTGACCTGGGTGTCAGAGATGCTTCCAGGGGTCTTCCCCATGCTGTTCCCATGTCTTTTCAGCACTTTATGCATGTGTCACACAGCACATGGCCAGATAAGGTTGTAAAATGTTAAAATGACATTTCCCGGTGAGTGCATTTGTCACAGTTGAAAGCAATACAAAAGTGCAAAAACGCATAAAAAATGCTACTTGTGAACATAGCCCAAGGTGTGGAGGAGTATTTTTGTTTTTGGTTATTTATTTTACCTTATACACAAGTCTTTACCCTGGAAAAGAAATTCCTTAACATATTTCACAGGAAAAAAGTTTCAGTTTTGTTTTTGAGCGTTTTATTGTGAGCCCGTAAAAGTGGCTTAATACCTCTGACCACGTTGTTGACAGCAGTGACCTGGGGGTCAGAAATGCTTCCTGGGGCGATCCCCATGCTGTCCCCATGTCATTTGAGCACTGTCACTATCGTTTTGGGCACTTGTTAGGCTTTTAAAAGACTGCCGGGGGTGCCACCGCAAAAATGCTCGGGTCTCCCATAGACTAACATTGGGCTCGTTGCTCGGGTCGAGCACCCGAGTATCACCTCGAGCTCGGCCCGAGCTTCGAGCACGCGAGCATTTTAGTGCTCAATCAACACTACTCACTACACATATATGCAAATATCAGCATTGCCCAGGCAGAATGTGTCAGTAACAGAAAGATCACATGGGGCTATACCCCTGAAGGCTGATTGCACGTTAATGACCAGGCCAATTTTTACAATTCAGACCAGTGTCATTATATGAGGTAATAACACTGGAACGCTTGAACGGATTAAATACATGTACCATTAATACCCAGCAGCTTATGGACTATCTACACACATCTTTAGCTCCCATCTTTTCCCTCTCCTGTCCAGACATAGCATTATCACACTACAATAATACACTGAAGACTGCCCTAGATGAAGCAGCACCTTCTACATGCAGAAAGACCCGACACAGACAACGGCAGCCCTGGCACACGATGCAAACACGTTTTCTTCAGCGTTGCTCAAGGTGTGCCAAGCGTCAGTGGAGACATTCACTTTTAGCAGAAGACTTCATCCACTAAAAATTCATGCTCAAAACCTATAACTTTGCCCTTCATCTGGCCAAACAATCCTACTTCACTACCCTCATCACTTCATTATCCAACAATCCAAAATGACTTTTTGAAACTTTAATCTCCCTCTTGAAACCTGAAGCACAGGCCCCCATCACCAACCTCAGCAGTGAAGATCTGGCCACTTATTTCCTATAAAAAATCAACCACATCCATCAGGATATCTCAGCCCAATCTCCTCAGTGCCTGGATCCCCTTCCTTGCCGCACTTAAAGCTCACTTGCCTTCTTTGAGCCTGTCACTGAAGAAGTTACCCAGCTCCTCGCTTCTTCTCGGCCTACAACCTGCAACAGTGACCCCATTCCCTCACATCTCCTGCAGTCTCTCTCACTGGTGGTCACCACTCACCTGACTAAAATATTTAACCTCTTTCAGCAGGTATCTTTCCCTCCTCATTTAAACATGCCATCATAACCCCTTTACTATAATCTTCCATTCATCTCTAAACTCCTGGAACGCTTGGTCCACTCCAGTCTAATCCGCTATCTCTCAGATAACTCTCTTCTCGACCCTCTACAATCTGGTTTCCGCTCTTTACACTCCACTGAAAATGCCCTCACGAAAGTCTCTAATGATCTACTATCAGATAAATCCAAAGCTCATTGCCCCCTGCTGATTCTCCTGGATCTCTCTGCCCCATTTGACACTGTGGATCACCAGCTCCTCCTCACTATGCTCCACTGTATAGGCCTCAAGGACACTGTTCTCTCCTGGTTCTCCTCCTACCTCTCTGACCGCTCCTTCATTGTATCTTTTGCCGAATCCTCTTCCTCTCCTCGTCTCCTTACTATCGGGGTTCTGCAGGGCTCAGTCCTAGGCTCCCTCCTCTTCTCTTTATACACTGCCCCTATTGGACAAACAATCAGCAGATCTGGATTCCAGTATCATCTCTATGCTGACGACACCCAATTATACACTTCTTCCCCTGACATCACCCCTACCCTAATGCAAAATACCAAGGCTTGTCTGTCTGCTGTCTCTAACATCATGTCCTCCCTCTTAAACTGAATCTCTCCAAAACTGAACTTCTTGTGTTTCTCCCCTCAACTAACCCAACTCTACCTAACACTGAAATTACCTTGGAGGGTTCAACCATAACTCCCAAGCAGCACGCTTGCTGCCTTGGGGTCATATTCGACACTAAACTTTCCTTTACTCCTTATATCCGATCACTCACCCACTCTTGTCACCTGCATCTTAAAAACATCTCCAGAATCCGAACTTTTCTCACCTTTGAAACTGCTAAAACTCTTACTGTCACTCTTATTTACTCTCGTCGGGACTACTGCAACTCTCTTCTGATCGGTCTCCCTCTTACCAAACTTTCTCCTCTCCAATCCGTCCTGAATGCAGCAGTCAGGGTCGTATTTCTGTCCAGCCGCTTCACCGATGCCTCCATCTTGTGCCAGTCATTACACTGGTTACCTACTTGCTACAGAATACAATATAAATCCGTCGCTCTCACCCACAAAGCTCTCCATAGTTCTGCACCGCCTTATATCTCCTTTTTCATCTCTGTCTATCACCCTACATGTGCCCTCCTGTTACGGATCCGGGTGGTGGAACCTCTGTGCTGTGATACAAGGAGGGACCAGAGGGGCGTAACTAAGTGCCTGCCCGGACCGACCCTGGCTACACGGCGGCTTAGTCAACTCCGTGAACCAAGGAGGGACTAAGAAGGTGAACCAGGTGCCACTCTGGGACTGACCTCGTGTGAGAGCAGGCGACTCCCATGGGACTGATGGCCGAAGCCGACAGGCACAGCTGATGAACACAGCTGGCAGACAGGCAGGTGATGCGGGTAGACAAGCAGGCGAGCATGGCAGATGGACCGGCAGGCGGGTACGGCTGATAGACAGGCAGGAGGGCACGGCTGATAGACAGGCTGGCAGGCACGACTGATAGACAGGCTGGCGGGCATGGCTGATAGACAGACTGGTGGGCACGGCTGATAGACAGGTTGGTGAGAACGGGAACCTGAGGGCTGGAGAGAGTGTTAACACACAAACAACAACATTGCACAGAAACCTCCATTATGGAGGAGGTGCCTAAAGTAGGGGCAGCCCTCCAGCCATTGGCTGGGGGCTTTTAGGACGGCGCTTGCGTCCCCTTTAAGAGAAAGGGAGCACGCGTGCGTGCCCTAAGAACAGAGGTCGGGGATCCACGTGCGGTGTGCGCGCCCCGGTCAGACGCTACGAAGAGGACAGGGGGAGGAGCAGGGGACGCCGGACTGGAGCTGCGGCGGTGAGTAGATTGGCGTCTCTGTCGGGTTGGAGGCAGAGACACCGATGCTACACCTCCGTTCTACAAATTACCTAAGACTAACATCCCCCATAATCCGAACCTCGCACCTCCCTCTCCAAGACTTCTCTTGTGCTGTGTCAGTTCTCTGGAATGCTCTACCCCAGACGATCCAACTAATGCCTAGCCACCACGTCTTCAAGTGCGCTTTAAAAACCTATCTCTTTAAACAAGCCTACCACCTCAACTCAGTAAACTAACTTTCCCCTGTTCCCTCCTTCTAAATATTATTCATAATCTGTTCCATACTATTCATCTGTCTCCACACCCTCCATGCACACGATAACTGCACTCGATACTTGATTATTGCACTTAAACATACGGGCTGATGACCGGATCATGCAGCCTTATATGAAAATCCCTATTATAATTGCCAGACCTGAAAAAACAAGCACTTTTCACCTATTGTGTCTCCCCATTTCCTTGTAGATTGTAAGCTTGCGTGCAGGGATCTCACTCCTAATGTAACTGTTTAAACTGTCTTACCTTGTATTGAATTTATTGTCTGTGCATGTCCCCGATTAATTGTAAAGTGCTGCAGAATATGTTGGCGCTATATAAATGAAAATTATTATTATTATTACCCTACTGATTCAGAGAATGTTTTTTCGTGGCATATTGTATTTCATGATAGTGGTAAAATTTATTTGATATGGCTAGTGTTCATTTCTGAAAAAATCAGAAATTTGGCAAAATTGTTAAAAATTTTGCGATTTTCAAACTTTTGAATTTTCATGCCCTTAAATCAGAGATATGTCACACAAAATATTTAGTAAATAACATTTCCCACATGTCTTCTTTACATCAGCACATTTTTGGAACCAAAATTTTTTTTTGTTTGGAAGTTATAAGGGTTAAAAGTTGACCAACAATTTCTAATTTTTCCAACAAAATTTACAAAGCTATTTTTTTAAGAACCACATCTCATCTGAAGTGACTTTAATGGGGCCTTTATGACAGAAAATATCCAAAAGTGACACCATTCTAAAAACTGCACCCCTCAAGGTACTCAAAACCACATTCAAGAAGTTTATTTACCCTTCAGGTGCTTCACATGAATTTTTGGAATGTGGAAGAAAAACAATGAACATTTAACTTTTTTTCATAAAATGTTTTACTTTAGACCCAACATTTTTGATTTTTGCAAGGGTAACAAGAAAAAAGGGACCCCAAAATTTGATGTGCAATTTCTCCTGAGCATGCCGATACCCCATATGTGGGGGAAAACCACTGTTTGGGTTCATGGCAGGGCTCAGAAGGGAAGGAGTACCATTTGACTTTTTGAATGTAAAATTTGCTTGAATAATTAGCAGACACCATGTTGCGTTTGGAGAGCTCCTGATGTGCCTAAATAGTGGAAACACCCCACAAGTGACACCATTTTGGAAACTTATCTAGATGTGTGGTGAGCATCTTGAATCCTCAAGTGCTTCACAGAAGTTTATAACGTGGAGCTGTGAAAATAAAAAAATCCCATTTTTCCCACAAAAATGTTTTTTTAGCTCCAAAGTGGTAACAGGAGAAATTTGTTGCGCAATTTCTCCTGGGCACGTTGATACCCCATATGTGGGGGAAAACTATTGTTTGGGCTCACGGCAGGGCTCAGAAAAGGAGTGACATTTTGGAATGCAGACTTTGATGGAATAGTCTGTGGGTGTCATATCGCTTTTGGAGAGCCCCTGATGTGCCTAAACAGTGGAAAAACCCTACAAATGACCCCATTTTGGAAACTAGATCCCCTCAAGGAATTTATTTAGATGTGTGGTGAGCACCTTGATCCCACAGATGCTTCACAGAATTTTACAACGTGGATCTGTAAAAATGAAAAAAAAAAAAATTTCCCACAAAAATGTTGTTTTTGCCCCAATTTTTTTCATTTTCAAAAGAATAGCAGAAGAAAATGGACCCCAAAATTTGTTCTGCAATTTTTCCTATGTACACCGATACCCCATATGTGGTCGAAAACTACGTTTGATGCACAGTGCAAAGCTCAGAAGGAAGAAACATCATATTGGAGTTTAGATTTTGCTGGTCTGAGTGGAGGGTGCCATGTCACATTGGCAGAGCCCCTGAAGTGCCAGAAAAGCACAGCAGACCCCCCCATAAGAGACCTTATTTTACAAGCCTCGCCTCTCAATGAATTAATCTAGGGGTGCAGTAAGCATGTTGACACCACTTTTCGATCACAGAATTTGATACTATTAGGCAGTG
Source organism: Phyllobates terribilis (assembly GCF_046119375.1). NCBI lineage: Eukaryota > Metazoa > Chordata > Amphibia > Anura > Dendrobatidae > Phyllobates > Phyllobates terribilis. The sequence goes on from NW_027362761.1 coordinate 843,083,740, forward strand.
AAGAAAAAAATAATTACATTTTTACCACCAAACTTTTGTTTTAGCCCCAGATTTTACATTTTCACACTGAGAAATGGGTAAATATGGCACCAAAAATTGCCCCACAATTTCTGCTGAATGTAGAAATGGCCCATATGTGGTTGTACAGTACTGCTTAGCCATATGTCGAGACTCGGGAGGGACAGAGGGCTATTTGCCTCCTGGAGCACAGATTTTCTAGAATAGTATACAGACTCCATAGAAAGAGCTCCTAAGAGCTAGAATTGCAGAATCCCCCCTCAAATGACTCCATTTTGGAAATTATACCCCTTTGGCAATTTATCTACAGGTGTAGTGAAGATTTGACTCCATGGTTCTTTTCCAGAAACAAGCAGCAGCTTGTAGTGACCAGTATGTTGTAGTGACCAGTACGTTGTTGTGACCTGTATGTTGTACCAGTAAATTGGGTGGGCTCTTATCGCTACACAAATGCCAAACATGTGGACGCTAACTGCGGTTTAGGCACACTGTGGGGCTCAAAAGGGAGGTGGTCATTTGTATTTGGGAGCACAGAATTTGCTGAATTTATTTTTGGGGGGCAAGGGCCATTTTGCTTTTCCAGAGCCTTTGTGCTACTAGTAATGTGGAAGCCCCCTATATTTCCGTTAACAGATGATAGACCTCTGTAGGGACTTGCTTTTTTTGTGGATTGAGTTGAAGCTTTTATTGTGATCCAAAATGTTATATAAAACATTCCCATTTATCCTGTGCTCTACGCTAAGCACTGATATTGGGGTTTCCATTTAAATCTCCGAGTGACGTAATTCAGATGAAACCCCCGATGGATTCATTCATTATAATGAGCCAGCAGAATTACTCTGGACTCCGTCTAGCCTCTGTTCAGCAATGTCCTTTTTTCAGAAGTTCACAAAACTGTGGCCGAAGTCACTTTTATGCACGCCTAGTTAAAAGACGGACACCGTGGGATAACAATCCAGATGGCGTCCACAGTGTCTCCATCTGCCTCATTAAAGGAAATCTTCTGCCAGGGTTCCGTCTGAATCACGTATTTCAGAGATTTACACGGAAACCCCGGAGTAAGCACTCAGCGCAGAGCATAGGATAAATGTGAGCAGAGCCATACTGCGATCTTTGGGAGGCAGAATGAACAAATCAGCAGCAGGTGAAGAATTCATTTTATTTATTTTTTACGCCGTTCCTCGTGCGGTTTAAGTGATTAGACGACTTTATTCTTCGGGTCGGTGTGATTACAGCAATACCAGATTTATATCAGGTTTTTAAGTTTGGCTGCTGGCAAAACTAGTTTTTGCATCGCCATAATTTAAGAGCTATAATTTTCCATATTTCTGCCGACAGAGTCATGTAAGGGCTTGTTTAATATGAGACAAGTTGACGTTTTTATTGGTACCATTTTCGAGCACATGACATTTTTTGATCACTTTCTATTCCGATTTTTGGGAGGCAGAATAAACAAAAAACAACAATTGAGGAATTGTTTTGGGGGGTTTTTTTTATGCCATTCCGCGTGTAAAATTAATAAGGCAGCTTTATTCTTCGGGTCAGTACGTTTAAAGCGATACTACATTTATATTTTTTTATGTTTTGGGGTTATAAAAACTATTTTCAAGACAAACAATTTTTTTGCATGGCTTTATTCTGGAAGCTGTAACTTTTTTATCTTTCGGCTGATGGAGCTGTATGGCAGCTTGTTTTTTGTGTTTTTTTCGGCAGTATGATGATAAAGCATTGTTTTTTTGCTTCGTTTTTTATTTTCATTTTTTACCATGTTCACTAAAGGGGTTAACTAGTGGGATAGTTTTATAGGTCAGGTCATTCCGGACGCGAACATACCTAATATGTATACTTTTATTGTTTATTTATTTATGGGTACAATATATTTTATTTTTTTATTATTATTTTGTGATTTTTTTAAAAATATTTTTACAACTTTTTTTTACTTTTTTTCACTTTTTTTTCTTAGCCCCACTATGGAGCTTTCACTTTTTTTCAGTCTGATCGCTGCTATAAGGCATAGCAGTAATTAGATTATAGCTGTCAGTCCTGCAGACACAGGATAGTTAGATCATGCACTGCGTATGGTCTAACTACCTTGCTAGTGCCTGGTGACCCGGATGCTGTCATGAAGACATTGGGTCACCTTGGCAATGATCGGGACCCCGCGATGACATTGCGGGGTCTCTGATCCAAGAGCAGAGGGGCTTCTGTCAGTATTAGCTGACACCCGGCGGCAATCGCGCGAGACGTATCCATACGTACCTGGTCATTAAGCCCCAGGAAACAGAGACGTATGGATACGTCTCACGTCAGAAAGAGGTTAAAGATACTTTTCAGTTATACATAGATAAATCCATTTTAAACAGGTTCATGGATGCAACGCTGCAGAAGATGAAGGCACAGTGGTAACTTAACAAGAGATTATTTGTTAATCTATCACAATGAATTAAGAAGGATTGACAAATTATTGGGACGCAGTGAAGTATTTTATAATGGAAATGTTTACCCCTTTTTTGGGGGGGTGGAAGTTGCTATAACAATTCTAACAATGAAAACTTTATCTTACAAGGCAACAAACAATAATGATTGCTAATGATGTCTCGGTCCTAATACCCTGGACTATAATGCGTCACAGTCAATCTTGTACTCTTTATTGTCAACACAGTCAGTACGTCGGCAGTAACAATCTCAGTACAGGCCCGAACGGGAATCAGTGGTACTACTCTCTTAGGCCGCAAGTTCCTTATGGATTAGTCACTTGAAGTGTGACCGCAAGTCACCTTTGTACCGTAATTTACACCGCAGTCACCTGAGTTCCTTTGATCGGCTCCCTCTCTCTCTTGATTCCTCTGATCAGCTCCTCCTCTCAGTTCATCTAGATTCCTCTGATTGGCTCCCCCTTGTCGTCTCGATCCCTCTGGTCGACTATCTCTCTTTCGGATCCCTCTTCCTCACTCAATGCTGAGGCTTCACTTCACTGGTCTGTTTTAGGCTGGTAGTTGCAGCTATAAGCCAGCTCAGCCCTTATGTCTGTCCTGATACAGGTTCAGCCATCGACTCCCCCCTTCTCTGCCCTCCTGAGCCTTTTATAATTCCTAACTGTGACACAACTATCACCTGACCTGTTGTCCCCTCCAATATCTTCCTCCAAGGGAACATGCACTTTGCTCTACAGTTCCCGTTAATGCAATTCTCTCTGCTTTCCCTTTTCCTATAATTTTGACCAGCAGATGGTGGTGCTCACTTGCAGACACTCTGTTAGGCATTAACATTGTGGGTCTTCTCACTTTGCCATCTCCTTACACCATCTCACTATAAATAGGGGCCTAGATCCATATTACTTAGTCTTCTGTATCACTGCTACATAGACTAAGCTTTATCAGTCAGAACTATATACCCACATTATCAAAATTGTCGGTACCCTTCTGTGGAAGTAAGAAAAACCCTCAATGGTTACAGAAATAACTTGAAACTGACAAAAGTAATTTTCAATTTAAATTTACAAAATATCAACTAATAAAACTCAGACATTGCTTTTGAATTGTGATTCAAAAGGGAAAAAAAACAAAAAACTAACGAAAATGGCCTGGGCAAAAATGATGATACCCATAACTTAATATTTTGTGCACAACCTTTTGAGGCAATCACTGCAAACAAACTATTTCTGTAACTCTCAATGAGACTTCGGCACTTGTGCACAGGTATCTTGGCCCACTCCATATGAATAAATTGCTCCATTTCTCAGATTTGAAGAAGGCCTTGTCTAGACTGCATATTCCAGCTCCTTACTGTCACGGTTCCACCCCTCACTGTGTCTGGAATGCAGTTACTGACAGCTCAGCTGTCCAATCTTGTACAGGGGCGTACTAGAGCTGTCAGTACTGTGACTGACAGCTCGACTATCCAATCTGCTACTTGGGCGTGCAATAGCTGTCAGTGTGGTGATTGACAGCTTGGCTGTCCAATCTGAGACTGGGAGGCACTGGCTATCTTCAGGTGTTCATTATCCCAGTTGAATGCCCGGCTACTTAACTGAGCTGTTTCCCCCAGATCACTGTCAGATGTACAGTACAGACCAAAAGTTTGGACACACCTGATCTTCAAGAGGTAGTCACCGGAAAAGGTCTTCCAACAATCTTGAAGGATTTCCCAGAGATGCTTAGCACTTGTTGGCCCTTTTGCCTTCACTCTGCGGTCCAGCTCACCCCAAACCATCTTGATTGGGTTCAGGTCTGGTGACTGTGGAGGCTAGATCATCTGGTGTAGCACCCCATCACTCTCCTTCTTGGTCAAATAGCCCTTACACAGCCTGCAGGTGTGTTTGGGATCATTGTCTTATTGAAAAATAAATGATGGTCCAACTAAACGCAAACCGGATGGAATAGCATGCCACTGCAAGACGCTGTGGTAGCCATGCTGGTTCAGTATGCCTTCAATTTTGAATAAATCCTCAACAGTGTCACCAGCAAAGCACCCCCACACCATCGCATCTCCTCCTCCATGCATCACGGTGGGAACCAGGCATGTAGAGTCCATCCGATCACCTTTTCTGCGTCGCACAAAGACACGGTGGTTGGAACCAAAGATCTCAAATTTGGACTCATCAGACCAAAGCACAGATTTCCACTGGTCTAATGCCCCTTCCTTGTGTTCTTTAGCCCGAACAAGTCTCTTCTGCTTGTTGCCTGTCCTTAGCAGTGGTTTCCAAGCAGCTATTTTACCATGAAGGCCTGCTGCACAAAGTCTTCTCTTAACATTTGTTGAAGAGATGTGTCTGCTGCTAGAACTCTGTGTGGCATTGACCTGGTCTCTAATCTGAGCTGCTGTTAACCTGCAATTTCTGAGGCTGGTGACTCAAATAAACGTATTCTCAGAAGCAGAAGTGACTCTTGGTCTTCCTTTCCTGGGACGGTCCTCATGTGAGCCAGTTTCTTTGTAGCGCTTGATGGTTTTTGCCACTGCACTTGGGGACACTTTCAAAGTTTTCCCAATTTTCCGCACTGACTGACTTTCATTTCTTAAAGTAATGATGGCCACTTGTTTTTCTTTACTTAGAATTTGTATTATGGCAGAAAAAAAGCAGTCTATTCAGTTGGACTATCAGCTGTGTATCCACCAGACTTCTGCACAACCCAACTGATGGTCCCAACCCCATTTATAAGGCAAGAAATCCCACTTATTAAACCTGACAGGGCACACCTGTGAAGTGAAAACCATTTCCGGTGACTACCTCTTGAAGCTCATCAAGAGAATGCCAAGAATGTGCAAAGCAGTTATCATGGCAAAAGGTGGCTACTTTGAAGAACCTAGAATATAAGACATATTTTCAGTTGATTCACACTTTTTTGTTAAGTATATAATTCCACATGTGTTAATTCATAGTTTTGATGCCTTCAGTGTGAATGTACAATTTTCATAGGCATGAAAATGCAGAAAAATCTTTAAATGAGAAGGTGTGTCCAAATTTTTAGTCTGTACTGTACATTCAGTCAGTGTGTGGTTTGTTCTCTGTGCCTTGAGTTCTGTTTATTGGACCTTGTTCTGACCATCCGTCTGTTTAACCTCTTTTGCTCTGATCTGCTTTCCTCCTGGTATTCTGATCTTCGGAACGTTACCTGACTACGCCTTTATCTCTTCCCTCTATTTATGACGTACCCTCCTGGCTTTGACTTTGGACTCCTTGACTATCCTGTCTCACGGCCTAGCCGTGAAAAGTGACTCAGTGTCACACTTTCACAGATGTTCAATAGGATTTAGATCAAGGCTCATAGAAGGCCACTTCAGAATAGTCTAATGATTTTCTCTTGGCTATTCATGGATGTTTTTAGCTATGTTTTAGGTCATTATCCTGATGGAGGGCCCATGTCCTGCGACTCAGACCAAGCTTTCGGACACTGGTTAGCACATTTCATTCCAGAGTTCCTTGATAATCTTGAGATTTCATTGCACCATGCACAAATTCAAGACACCCTAAGCCCGATGCAGCAAAGCAGCCCCAAAACATAACCAAGATTCCTCCATATTTCACAGTTGGTGCAATGTTCTTTTCTTTGTATACTTCATTTTTGCATGTGTGAATATAGAGCTGATGTGACTTGGCAAAAAACTCCAGTTTTTTTTAAAGGGCATTCTCCTAGAAGCTTTGTGGCTTGTCAATATGCATTTTGACAAATTCCAGTCTCGTTTTTTTTTCGATTTGCTTTCAACAGTGGTTTCTTTCCATAAAGTCCACTTTGGCCAAGACAGCGACTGATAGTGTGATCTGACACTGCTGTACTTTGACCTTGGAGTTCACCTCTAAGCTCTTTGGAAGTTGTCCTGGGCACTTTGGTTACCATTCATATTATTCATTTATTCAATTGGTCATCAATTTTCTTTTGTGGGGGATGTAAATTTTCACTTTTGAACAGAAATTACACAGACAATATTTAAAACAGTAGGCAGGTCGCTGAAAGCACAGTGACCTGTCACAAGGCACAGATAGAAATACATGAAAAAAGATAATGAGAGCACCATAGCACATGCATATCATTATGGCAATTCTGAAAATAAAGATTATAAAAGAAACACTGGATGGATTTCATCATCAAAGGTATCATTTTACTCAGTGTAATGGCGCCCACCTGACAGTGTAAGTAGTTTACTAAGCACAGTCGTGCTGACAGGTGCGCTTTAAACTGATGAATAATACGAGTAACTGTAGTAACAGGAGCATCAAGATGCTTGGACATGGCCTTATAGACTTTACCTTTAACATATTTACTTAAAAGGGTCTTTCTAATGTCCTGAGACAACTCCCTCCTTCACTTTCTTTGGTCCATGTTCAGTGTGGTACACACCATGATACCAAATAGCACAGTTACTACTTTTCTTCCTTTAAATATACAGACTGACTTATTATAAGTTAGTAGACACCTGTGATACTAATTACAGGACACAACTAAGGACTCATTCAGACATCAGTGATTTTCAAAACACAGAACAGGTGTCAATCTTTCAATTATAGTTTTTCATTGTATGTTCCACTCCCGGTTTTGGTATTCAAACACTGATGAAAAATCACTGATGTCTGAATGTCTGAATGAGCCCTTAGTTTAATGTTTCCATGGCCAAATTAAGACCAGCCGACGGTGAGTGGGGCCATCATTTGCTGTTCATTTTAGGGTGCCAACCTAAGGGGCAAGGCAGAGACCAAGATTGCAGTACAATAGGGTGTTTGAGGACTTATAAAATTCGGACATAAAGCTTACCCTTTGGAGCAGTGATACACAATACTGACTAATATGGATTTGTGACTCCATCTACAGTGAGAAGGAACTTTACCAGTGTATAACTGACATATATTCATTGTTTTAACTTTTGTATAACCAACAAACATGCAGATTGATTATGTCTCTTTAAAGGTCCATATGACATTTTCTGTTACTGACACATTCCACCTGGGGGAATGATGATAATTGCATATATGTTTAGTGAGCCCTGATGGTGTCACAAGGCCCCCTCCTATTTTGCTGACTTTCTCTTCCTCCTTTGTAAGGAACTTACTATATGTACTGTATATGTCTATGATACTTCATTAGTTATACTTAATATGGATTTTTTACTCCTCTTGGTGTGATTGGACCATTATTCATTGGTTCCCTTTTAAGGCATAACTAATAAATACTATGATTTTGTAAGGTAGATTTTTCTGTACACTTCTTGATTATAGTGGAAACCTCAGTTAAATATTTCCAGTTGTCTGTGATTTCAGGGAGTATTACAACTGAAGGCCACTATTTCACTTGTCATTTCAGGCAGCAAAAATAACTAGAAGCACCTCTAAGAAATGCGATCCAGGAAAATGTTTATTTTATTTGATTACTAGTCTGATCTAATTTCAGCCCTATAAAATGGATGAATGATAATGTAATTCCCATCTGGCTCCATCAGCGCTGGATTTATTAGTGATCAAGCATACTGTATGTAGCTATACTTTGCATTTAGTTAACCTAGCTAAGACATTTTTCACCATGGTTAATTTTAAAATAAACTGCAGATGTTATTCTAAAACATATTGACTCTCTAGAGCAATGATAATTTAGCTAAAACATCCTTGATAATGTATAAAATAACCTTTAACTTTATTCACACCAGCTGTAAAATGGATGTGGCTCAGACATGCTACCAAGGTGCAAGTGAGAATTCTCATAGAGTAAGAGTGGATTCTTAAAACTTTTTAGAGATGGTGATAAAGGAATTTAACAAGCCATGCAAGGATGTTTTTTCAATCTTTGATGGCCCTTTTTATTCCTAAGAAAAAGTAAAAACAGATGTCAGGAAAATTGTGATAGCTAAAAATATGATAATCTACAGTCAATTAATAATGAAAAAAAGTTGAGAAAAAAAGAAAAACAATGATGAATACTCAGACAAGTATAAGGACAGTACTAGAGGTGAAAATGAGATACTTCCATGCCTATGGAGACATCCAGGTGTTCCGTCTAGAAAAATGCCAATGTGCTTCAATCACTTTACAAGTGAAATTTATTATATGTCTAGACAGTTTCAAGTCGCTGTTCTCTTATATTCTACTGTTTCTTTCAGCAAAAACCACAGGGTGCAGGAAGGTAGAATTTATGAAGTCTTTAATTAAACAGTAGGTATAGAAAGTTAGAAATGGTGTCCACAAGGTTCTGAGAAGGAGGATAACATATACAGTATATGTGCGGACATACTATTGGTGCAACCAGTGCAGTCACACAGGGGCCAAAGAGCTAAGGGTCGCACTTGTGTATTATGATGAGCTACTAGACTGCAAAGAGGCCATATACTGTTCTTGCACATGAGTGCACTTTGGACTGTATATGCCCATGAATAAACATAGAAGTTTTTATGTGGTTTTCTTTGGGGGGAGGAGGTTTTGGATGGTGGGAGTGTTTAAAGCCAAAAATGCTACAGTCATATGTTTGCTATTAGGCTATGGGAGCATATGAATTGAATATCTATGCACTTTGGTTTCTGGTGGATTTTTACTATCTTTGTGATCATTTTCATTCGTTTTCTAGAATTCAGTATGCTCTGGGTACACTGTTTTAAAAGTGTTCCCCCATTGATTTTAATCAGTTTTGCAACATGCTGTAAAAAAAAACAAATTGCAAAAAAAAACTGATTTAAAAAATCCCATTAAATTCCAGTATTTTATTATAAGAAACACTAGAGGTGAGATCTCATATTGTGCCTGTGGTGTGTTTTTTTCAATGATTCTCCAATTTAGGAAAACTGTAGGTGTTTGAGTGAATTTTTTTGATACAGTTTAAAAAAAAGAAAAAAAAAGTTGGTGCCAGTGCTGCCTAGGAGTCCCTTCACACACACAATTTTTTTCAAAACATTTATCATTTATGTGCACTCTGGGGATTCACATCCACACAGTGGATTTTCTGATGATACTACAGAAGCAACATTGTGGATAAGATTTCCTGAAATCTTAAAAATTATAGAGAACGTTCAAAAAATAAAACAAAATAAAAAACACAATTTTTTTTTTACATAAATACTGCATTACTATGGAAAAATATAAAGAGAAAAATATAATCACATCATTGGTATTAAGCTTCTGTAATGACCTTAAGGCCATGGCCCCAATATCAGTATTCGGTCATTATTCGGTCAGTATTTTTTCTCAGGAGTGGGAGCCAAAACCAGGTGAGGAACAGTCAGAGAAAAGATATAATAGAAACAAGTCACCAGTTCTGCATTTATCACCCACTCCTGGTTTTGGCTCCCACTCCTGAGAAATAATACTGACCGAATACTGACCAAATACTGATTGTGGGGCCGTGGCCTAAGTTGGAATATTTGGATAGTAGGAAAAAACAAGTGTATTCCGCAGTTTAGATCTTCATAATTTAAAAATTGGTAAATATTGGCATTACAAATTCAGAATCTTGTAGTTTGGTGGGGTGTGAAGGAGTCATGGGTTCTTGTAGCATGCAGTTCCAGTTTATCCATGGCTGCCATATTATTTTGAATGACAGACTGGGAGAAAATTTTTTAACAAAAGTTTATCAGCAACGTCTCATTTTTCCAAAAAAGTTTTCAAAACCATTTTTTTAGTGACCACATCACGTTTGAAGTGACTTTGAGGGGCCTATGTGACAGAAAATACCCAAAACTGAAACCATTTTAAAAACTGCACCCCTCAAAATGCTCAAAACCACATTTAAGAAGATTATTAACCCTTTAGGTGCTTCATAGGAATTAAAGCAATGTGGAAGAAAAAATTAAAATTAAATTTTTTAACCACAAAAATGTTGCTTTAGCCCCAAATGTTTCATTTTCACAAGGCTAACAGAAGAAAATGGACCCCAAAATTTGTTGTGCAATTTCTCCTTAGTACACCGATAGCCCATATGTGGTGGAAAACTATTGTTTGGACACACGGCAAGGCTCGGAAAGGAAGGATAACTATTTGATTTCTGTAGTGCAAAATTGTCTGGAACAGATAGCAGGCGCTATGTCGCAGCCCCTGATGTGCCTAAACAATGTAAACTCCCCACAAGTGACCCCGTTTTGGAAACTAGACCCTCCCAAGGAATTTATATAGAGGAGTGGTTAGCCCCTTGAACTCATAGGTGCTTCACCAAATTTTAGAACGTTGAGCAGTGAAAATAAAAATTTAGATTTTTCCTACAAAAATGTGGCTTTAGCCCCAAATTTTTCATTTTCACAAACGTAACAGGAGAAAATAGACACCAAAATGTACTGTGCAATTTCTTGTGAGTTTGCCGATACCCCATATATAGTGGAAAACTACTGTTTGGGCACACGACAGGGCTCGGACGGGAAGGAGCACCATTTGACTTTTGGAGTGCAAAATTGGATGGAATAGATAGTGGACGCATGCTGTGCTTGCAGAGCCCCTGATGTGCCTAAAGAGTAAACAAACCCCACAAGTGACCCCATTTTGGAAACTATACCCCTCAAGGAATTTATCTAGAGATGTAATGAGCATTTTGAACCCGCAAGTGCTTTACAGAATTTTATAACGTTGAGCCGTGAAAATAAAAAAAACACATTTTTCCCACAAAAATGTTCCTTTAGACATAAATTTTTCATTTTCATAAGGGTGACAGGAGAAAATGGACCATACAATTTGTTGTGCAATTTCTCCTGAGTACACCGATACCCTATATGTGGTGGAAAACTACTGTTGACTTTTGGAGCACAAAATTGGCTGGAATAGATAGTGGACGCCATGTCGCATTTGCAGAACCCCTGATGTGCGTAAACAGTGGAAACCCCCACAAGTGACCCCATTTTAGAAACTATACTTCTGTAGGAATTTATCTAGAGGTATAGTGCGTATTTTTACCCACAAGGTGATTCACAGAATTGAATAACATTGGGCTGAGTAAATGAAAATTACCATTTTTTCCACTAAAATATTGCTTGCGCCCCAAATTTTTAATTTTTCAAAAGGACACATAGGAGAAAACAACCAGTACAACGGGTTACGCAAATTCTTCTGTGTACGCCAATAACCCATCTGTGGTCAGAAACTACTTTTGAGGCACAATAAAAAGCTCAGGAGGGAAGGAATGCCATTTTACAGTGCAGATTTTGCTGTTATGGTTTGCGGGTGCAATGCCACATTGGCAGAGGCCCTAAAGGTGCCAGAACACTGTAACGTTCCCATAAGTGACCACATTTTACAAACTACACCTCTCAATGAATTAATCTAAGGGTGCATTGATCATATTGATACCACAGGTGTGTCACAGAACTTTATACCATTGGGTGATGCAGAAACAATAATTACATTTTTAACACAAAAATTTTGTTTCAGCCCCATATTTTACATTTTCACACAGTGAAATGCGTAAAAATGTCAGCAAAGTTTGTAACAAAATTTCTGCTGAATATGGCAATACCCCATATGTGTCTGTAGAGTACTGTTCAGCCACATGGCGAGACTCGCGAGAGAAGGAGCGATATTTGACTCTTGAAGTACAGATTTTCCTACATTTTGCAAATTACACCCCTCTGGGAATTTATCTACAGGTGTAGTGACAATTTTGACTCCATGGGTGTTTTACAGAAACAAGCATCATTGAATTGCTTTTTCTTTTCTGCTTGTGTGGTTGAGCACCACATTGAGACTAAAGATAGCATTTAAGCTTGCAAATAATGAATAACAACTGGACCACAGTACTAAATGTGATACAAGGTAGTGCAAATTATTTATTTTTATGTTAGGAAAATAATATTTCTCATTGAAGAGACCCAACTCATTCTGAAGACTTTTTTTTTCAAGGCAATGCTTCTTGGGAAAAACAATTTGAAAAGTAGATAATACCAGGGAAACCAGAGACCCATCTGTAGATAGCACTAGTGAAGCTAGTCACTACTCACGGACACGCCATGAATTGGGGAAGTCAGTGATGGTAAGGGAAGGCAAATGAATGGTGAGAGGCAAATACAAGGTCAGTCAACAGAGATCAAAATACTAGAATTCAAAGCACAGAGCAAACACACACCACGCTGAACAGAGCTACAACTGGCAAAGGTAAGAGGCAGACAGCCTCTGAACAGGACACACCTGTAGGAAATCCAGCACACCCGGACCTGATTTGGCAACTTGAGTGTCACTCATCAACTGACAGCTCAGCACAGCAAGGCAGTATCATGATACTGACAGCTCAGCACACCCCTGCCCCAGACTGAATGGATGAGCTACCACTCACCACATTGAGAAGAGGAATCATGACAGTACCCTCTTTTCTAGGAGGGCTCCGTACCCCCAGGTTTCCCCAGAAACCTCGAATAGAAGAGTTTGACCAGGTGATCGACCTTTACATCTTGGGCTAGAACCCAGGATCTCTCCTCTGGTCCCTAACTCTTCTAATGAATAAGATACTGCAGGAAATTACAGTCCTTCTGGGAATCCACAATTTTTTGTACCCCTTACTCTAAACTGTCATTGACAGAAACCGGAGGAGGCAGGGGTCAGGACAACAAAATTAAAAGGGACAAACTCCTTTAACAGGGATTTATGGAAAATGTTAGGGATGTGAAGGGAAGGAGAAAGCTTAAACCTAAAAGACACTGGATTGATCACTCCCAAAATCTTATAAGGACCGATTAACTTCGGACCCAACTTCGCCGACGATACTTTAAGTTTAATATTTTTGGATGACAACCTATCACCTACTTTAAAGAAAGAATCACCCTCCAAATGTTTTTTATCAGCCTTCGGTTTTTGCAGAATCTGAGCTATCCCCATATTCTGTTGAACCTCCCTCCAGACATTCTGTATGGCGACCTACACCCCAGGACATTCAGAACTTATCCTAAAAAACTCACCAAAATGGAGATGAAAACCACAATTACAAAAACACAGCAAGGTCCCAGTGGACTGATTGACCCGACTGTTAAAGGCAAACACAGCAAGAGGTAAAAATGAAGACCAGTCCTCCTGCTGAGCTGTAACAAAACACCTTAAAATTTTTTCCAAAGATTGATTTGTCCTTTCTGTCTGACTGTTGGTTTCGGGGTGGTAGGCAGAGGAAAATGGCAAATCAATCCCCAGTTTATTACAAAAAGCTCTACAAAAACCCAAAAGACATGACAAGATTTTCGAATAAACTCTTGGACATTAAAAACGTAATTTTCCACTCATCACCCTTCCAGATGCATATCAAATTGTAAGTCTCTTTAAGGTCAAGTTTAGAAAAACATTTAGCCCCCATCAGCTGATTATATACAGGTGCATCTCACTAAGTTAGAATATCATCAAAAACTTAATTTATTTCAGTTCTTCAATACAAAAAGTGAAACTCATATATTATATAGAGTCATTCCAAACAGAGTGATCTACAGTGGTGGCCAAAAGTATTGGCACCCCTGCAATTCTGTCAGATAATACTCAGTTTCTTCCTGAAAATGATTGCAATCACAAATTCTTTGGTATTTTTATCTTCATTTAATTTGCTTGCAAGGAAAAAACACAAAAGAGAATGAAGCAAAAATTAAATCATTGATCATTTCACACAAAACTCCAAAAATGGGCCAGACAAAAGTATTGGCACCCTCAGCCTAATACTTAGTTGCACAATGTTATGCACACGCCCGGGCTGAGCGGCGTGTGCGTGTGATTGTAGTGATTCCACTGGACCGTGCAGGAGAGTGAATGCCTGGAGGGGCTTAACTAGGTATTCACCCGATCCGACCAGGGTCGCACGACGGCATACGACGCCAGTGCACCAAGGAGGAACCGAGCAAAGGGACCAGGTGCTACTCCAGGACAGACCCCGGACACGGCTGTTGACCTGTAGCACCCTGAGGATTCGGCTGCTACAGGGGTATTGCACCTCAACCCAGAGGTGTGATATTCCACTCCCGGGTAAGGATGGAGTGTGGAACTGAGCTCAGATAGACTGCATGCACTACATACATCCCATTCCAGAGGAGCAGGCCGACGGTACTCCCACTTAGAAATGTGCAGGTACGACCGAGTCTGTTCCTGGCTGGAGTGGGAGGGGGGTGGTACATCCCATGTAGTGTAGGGGCAGATAGGGGGAGCAGTCTGGGTAGTGATAGGAGCTCATTGGGTGCTGGTCACCTGAGCTCACACATAGAGGGATATATAAGGAGGGCACCAACTTAGATCAGGGTCAGACGCTGAGAACAAGTCAGTTGGAGAGGAGAGAGAAGGAAACAGCAGCCCTGGAGAGAGAGAGAGGAGAAAGAAAGAGAAAGACCCAGAGGGGGAAGACTGAAGGGACCCAAGAACCCAAATTAGAGCACCGGGTGAGGAGTCAGCACAAGGGTACCGGAACCCAAGCTGGTGGGGGCAAAAACATCCCTAGCCAGAGACCGGAGGCTGTGGGCAGCATCTGCCACGGCCACCCACTACATCCACCCTGAAGGCATACCACATGGAGGGTCAGGGAACCTAAGGCCAAGGGTTGCCCAACAGAAGGCCCGAGGGAGCTGGACCTAGGTGGATCACTGGTGGGGACGGCTGAAGAAAGGACAGAGGGAGAGCTCAGGGCCACACTCCGGACTTGTTTGGGGGTTGGCCGGATCCAGGACCTGGTGGACGCAGCACGGCTCGGGTGGTCACTAACAGCTGGAGTGACCGAAACATCAGCAGTAAGTAAACTCCCTTAACTGCACAACCCGAGTCTGTCTTCATTGCCGGCTGCACCGCACCACCACAACCCCCATCCTCTGCGCCTGTCCCCTCTGAGGCTATACCCCTCCCGTTGGGGGTTATCCCACCAAGCTGCACATCCACCATCAGCCTCAGCGGACCCTGCTGCAGCGGCGGCCACAGTGACCGCATTACAACGGGTGGCGTAGTCGACACAAAAGAACTCTTATAACATCAGTAAGGACTGCCACATAACACTTAGCTTGACGCCCTGGGCACGGGACCGGGTCTCAGCCGCTCGGAGACTACAACCCCCCATCTGATCCGGTGCCGGGTATTCCCCTCAAAAAGGAATATGTCCCAGGGGGCGCGTCAACTTTGGCGTAGTCGGCAGGATTACGTGCCCGCAACACCCGGGTACTGCGTGCCTGAAGAAAAGTGCAAGTTTACCTCAGAAAGAAGTCTCCCGCCGGTTCCGGAGGGTCCACGCCATCGGACTCCATCACCAGTCGTTTCCCGCCGATTGTCCGCCATTTCCAGCTTGTTCCCGCCATCTGCAGAGTTTCCCGCCACTGGGCGACGCTTCCCGCCAAAACCGCAGATTTCCCGCCTTGGAAGAGCAGCGGACGCCATTATGGGCGTGCCAAAGGAGGGCAAGAGGCCACATCCCATCGTGGGCCGGGACAGAAAATGGCGCCAAAAGTGGAAACCGCCCCCACCAACGGAGACTGTGATGCTGGAGGTGTCTGTCAGCGTGAAAGAACTCCCCCTGGAGCTGACAGTCACCGAGTTGCCCCGGGACCGCCCTCGAAGTGGGAGGAGACGAAAGAGAAGAGAAAAGATGGGTGTCGCTTGGAGCAGTCTAGAACGAGCGCACCCGGAGGCAAGGTGTCCAGAACGAGAGCACCCGGAGTCGAGGAGAGGAAGAATAGACCCGGGAATGGAGCGGCAGCAGCGCAGCACCGGCCCGCTGGCCAGGAGCCTGCAAAAGGAAGAAAGAGGAGAGCAGAGCAGCACCGACCCGATGGTCAGGAGCCTGCTGGAGTCAACAACCCCGCTAGGCTTAGCGGAGATCCTGGCGCAGCTTCCCCGAGATCGGGAGTGCGCGCGGAGTGCCCTGGAGGGCCTCGCGGGAAGGATGGCCCGAGTGCAGAGGGAGATCCTGGCGGAGTGGGGCCGGGAGATGGCCCAGCAAGCTGGAACCCGTCCACGGAACCCGCTCCCTTGGAAGAAGACACCGACTGCCTCTGCGGATGACGCGGGAGGACCCAAGGCCGGAGACGGCGCAGAAGAGGGAGCGAGACGCATGGCAGCAGGTAAGGGGGACGCCTATACCCCATACCGGAAGACCGCTTATCTGCCCCAGCTCCCCGTCGCAGAGCCCGAAGGTCCCCCGGCCGTACCCGAGACCGCCATGACACCGCCACCGACTAGGCCCCGACCGGAAGCCGCCGTCGCGACCCCGGTGACGTCACGCGTCGTGACCCGGAGCGTGGCGAAGGAAGAGGAGCCTCCGGCCTGGTCGCAGGGCCTAGCGTTTCCGGGCGCCGCATCCCCAGCAGAGCCATCTACCTCCGCGGAGCCTCCGGCCTGGTCGCAAGGCCAGGTAGCCCAGGGCGCCGCCGTGTTAACAGTTCCATTTACCTTCCAGATGCCCCCGGCCTGGCCGCAAGGCCTGGGTAACCTGGGCGCCCCCACCATCGCGCCCGCACCCGAAACACCAAGGGTGCCATATCTGGGAGAGGACCCCTTCAGCCAGCTAGCGTGGCCGGACGGGCGGCCTTTCATCTGGCCCGAAGAATTCTTGGAGCTGGAGCGACAAAAGAAGTTAGGTCCCCTGTGTGAGCCCCTGATTCCGGCTCCAAAGCCCGTGACTCGGGTCTCGCCTCCACTAGAAGAAGCCCAATTCGTGTGGGACCCCACGGGAGAAGATTTGATGGGGTTCACCGGAGAGACTCGGGCAGCTGCAGCTGAACGCACAGAGTGTTGCCGTCAACAGCTGGCAGAGTTTAAGAGAGAACGGGAGGAGAGGCGGGTCAGAGAGCAATGGGCCCAGACCCGCAGCGCGGAGCAAAAGAGTCGGACCAGAAGGGACCCCTGTGCAGCAAATCGTCCCCGTACCATCGGGACGGTAATAAAGTTTAATGCGCAGCATGGGTGGGGCTTCATAAAGGACCGGAACACCATGGGTGACGTCTTCGTTACCCGACGGGACGTCGAGTCCCACCTGCCAGAGGGTCACAAAGGCCGTGACCTCTACGTCGGTGACGAGGTAACGTTCACCCGGCACAAGTGTGCCAAGGGACCTTACGCCCTCCACGTGCATCGCCTGACAGAGGAGGAGTTGCGGTGTAGGGAGGAGGAGCCAGAAGACCCAAACGGGTTCAAGGCTAGAAGGTACTATGACTGAGATAGTACAAAGGACTGTATATAGTTACCTGTCGGGGTACCCAAGTAACCGTGGCTGCTTTAAAGTTTAGTCCCCGTTGGGACCAGTGAACAGTTCAACCCGTGTGTCCCCTACCCAAACCAGGCTGAGGACTGTGAGCAGCCATCCCTTTCCCTTTACTTGGCCGGGGACTGAGAACGGCCAAATTCCCCTGTAAATAGTTGCGCGTCCTAAAGCGCCCCCTACCGGTTTTATAGGAGAAACCATTTTTCTAGAAAGACTGTCGCACTTTTCCCGGACACACGTTGCACAGTGTCCGGAGGAGGAACCTGAAACCAGAGACAAGAGAAGTCTACGAGACAGTTTTATCTGATAAGATATGTTATATATATAATGTTTTATATGATGTTTTATATGTTTATGTTTATAAAAAAAAAAAATTGTATGTTTTGGTGTTTTTGTCTTTACAGCCCGAGGACGTGCTGTGATTTACCAGGGGGGAATGTAGCACCCTGAGGATTCGGCTGCTACAGGGGTATTGCACCTCAACCCAGAGGTGTGATATTCCACTCCCGGGTAAGGATGGAGTGTGGAACTGAGCTCAGATAGACTGCATGCACTACATACATCCCATTCCAGAGGAGCAGGCCGACGGTACTCCCACTTAGAAATGTGCAGGTACGACCGAGTCTGTTCCTGGCTGGAGTGGGAGGGGGGTGGTACATCCCATGTAGTGTAGGGGCAGATAGGGGGAGCAGTCTGGGTAGTGATAGGAGCTCATTGGGTGCTGGTCACCTGAGCTCACACATAGAGGGATATATAAGGAGGGCACCAACTTAGATCAGGGTCAGACGCTGAGAACAAGTCAGTTGGAGAGGAGAGAGAAGGAAACAGCAGCCCTGGAGAGAGAGAGAGGAGAAAGAAAGAGAAAGACCCAGAGGGGGAAGACTGAAGGGACCCAAGAACCCAAATTAGAGCACCGGGTGAGGAGTCAGCACAAGGGTACCGGAACCCAAGCTGGTGGGGGCAAAAACATCCCTAGCCAGAGACCGGAGGCTGTGGGCAGCATCTGCCACGGCCACCCACTACATCCACCCTGAAGGCATACCACATGGAGGGTCAGGGAACCTAAGGCCAAGGGTTGCCCAACAGAAGGCCCGAGGGAGCTGGACCTAGGTGGATCACTGGTGGGGACGGCTGAAGAAAGGACAGAGGGAGAGCTCAGGGCCACGCTCCGGACTTGTTTGGGGGTTGGCCGGATCCAGGACCTGGTGGACGCAGCACGGCTCGGGTGGTCACTAACAGCTGGAGTGACCGAAACATCAGCAGTAAGTAAACTCCCTTAACTGCACAACCCGAGTCTGTCTTCATTGCCGGCTGCACCGCACCACCACAACCCCCATCCTCTGCGCCTGTCCCCTCTGAGGCTATACCCCTCCCGTTGGGGGTTATCCCACCAAGCTGCACATCCACCATCAGCCTCAGCGGACCCTGCTGCAGCGGCGGCCACAGTGACCGCATTACAACGGGTGGCGTAGTCGACACAAAAGAACTCTTATAACATCAGTAAGGACTGCCACATAACACTTAGCTTGACGCCCTGGGCACGGGACCGGGTCTCAGCCGCTCGGAGACTACAACCCCCCATCTGATCCGGTGCCGGGTATTCCCCTCAAAAAGGAATATGTCCCAGGGGGCGCGTCAGACCCACACAGGGGAATACAGGAACAGACTGGTAGGCTGGCACACAGACTGGTGGGAATAGGCAGGCACGACTGGTATGCAGGCAGGCGGGTAAGCAGGCAGGGGGGTACAGGCAAGCACAGCTAGAGTGCAGACAGGGAGGCACTAGCAGGTAGGAACACAGGCGGGATAGGACCCAGTACACACTGGGACTCAGGAACAATACAGGCATAGGGGTACAGGCAAGCACAGCTAGAGTGCAGACAGGGAGGCACTAGCAGGTAGGGACACTGGCGGGATAGGACCCAGTACACACTGGGACTCAGGAACAGAGCCACAGATGTGGCGGACAAACACAGCAGAGTGAGGCCGCCCAGAGAGGTGAGCGAGAACAGGGCAGGACAAGGCCGCCTGGAGCGGTGAGCAAGAGTAGAGCAGGACAAGGCCGCCAGGAGCGGTGAACAAAGGATCAAAGCTGAGCGAGACTGCTGGAGCAGTGAGCAAGAGTAAAGCAGGACGAGGCCGGCTGGAGCGGTGAGCAAGAGTGGAGCGAGACTGCCGGAGCAGCGAGCAAAAGGGTCAGAGCGGAGCAAGGCTGTCGGAGCAGCGAGCAAAGGAGTCAGCAGGCTAGAACCGCCGGAGCGATAAGCAAAGGAGTCAGAGCAGACTAGAACCGCCGGAGCGGTGAGCAAAGGAGTCAGAGCAGGCTAGAACCGCCGGAGCAGTGAGCAAAGGAGTCAGAGCAGGCAAAGCTGAGTAGGGGGGACAGGGCTCTGTTCACACGGAACAGACAGGAAGGGAAAGGCAGAGCCAGACACCCACAGGGTACTTGCAGTGAAGTACAAACTCACAAACGGGAGTACAGAGACAACAGGCAGGAGTTAGGTACGAGTTCAGACTCTGCAGAAAAAGGAAAGGAACGGACATAGAGAAAAGACAGATGAAAGATAGGAGAGAGTACAGACTGGAACTGAGTGTACGGACGAGACCGACACAGGAGCGGGACACAGGAGCGGGTCTGGGAATACGGCCCCCAGAGAGGCGGGACGAACAGGCAAGGAGCGTGTTCAGACAGAACAGACAAGATACAGGAGCAGGTCTGGGTAATCGGCCCCCAGAGAGGCGGGACGAACAGGCAAGGAGCGTGTTCAGACAGGACAGACAAGATACAGGAACGGATCTAGGTAATCGGCCCCTAGAAGGCGGGAGGAACAGGCTAGGAGCGTGTTCAGACAGGACAGACAAGATACAGGAACGGATCTAGGTAATCGGCCCCTAGAAGGCGGGAGGAACAGGCTAGGAGCGTGTTCAGACAGGCCTGGAAATACAGCCTCCAGGAAAGGCAGCAGGCAAGAGTACACAGACAGGACTCAGTTCAGACACAGGAACGGATACCGCAAGGCAGGAGACAAAGACAGGACTCAGCTCAGACACGGGAACTGATACCGCAAGGCAGGAGACATAGACAGGACTCAGTTCAGACACGGGAACTGATACCGCAAGACAGGAGACAAAGAACAGGACCTGGCATCTTCAGAGTGAAAGCACACACTGAATGAAACACTATTCTCAGGCAGGGATAGATGGGAGCAGCTGAGCTATATACCAGGTGACAGACAGCAATAGGCTGAGGACGCACAAGGGGTGTGACCCACAGCAGGTACAAAAAGCAGGAAGTGATCGGGCGCCGCCCAGAGCAGCAGAAACAGACACAAACAGACAGCATGGAGGGAAGCCAGAGAGACATTCTGGACTGGAGATCAAGTGCGCGCTCTTGCACAGTGGGAGATGGACCACCATGCAAGGACGCCACCAGGTATGTTACACACAACCTTTAGCCAAAATAACTGCAAACAACCGCTTCCGGTAACCATCAATGAGTTTCTTACAATGCTCTGCTGGAATTGTAGACCATTCTTCTTTGGCAAACTGCTCCAGGTCCCTGATATTTGAAGGGTGCCTTCTCCAAACTGCCATTTTGAGATCTCTCCACAGGTATTCTATGGGATTCAGGTCTGGACTCATTGCTGGCCACCTTAGAAGTCTCCAGTGCTTTCTCTCAAAACATTTTATAGTGCTTTTGGAAGTGTGTTTTGGGTCATTGTCCTGCTGGAAGACCAATGACCTCTGAGGGAGACCCAGCTTTCTCACACTGGGCCCTACATTATGCTGCAAAATTTGTTGGTAGTCTTCAGACTTCATAATGCCATGCACACGGTCAAGCAGTCCAGTGCCAGAGGCAGCAAAGCAACCCCAAAACATTAGGGAACCTCCGCCATGTTTGACTGTAGGGACCATGTTCTTTTCTTTGAATGCCTCTTTTTTTTCCCTGTACACTCTATGTTGATGCTTTTTCCCAAAAAGCTCTACTTTTGTCTCATCTGATCAGAGAACATTCTTCCAAAACGTTTTAGGCTTTCTCAGATAAGTTTTGGCAAACTCCAGCCTGGCTTTTTTATGTCTCGGGGTAAGAACTGGGGTCTTCCTGGGTATCCTACAATACAGTCCCTTTTCATTCAGACGCCGACGGATAGTACGGATTGACACTGTTGTACCCTCGGACTGCAGGGCAGCTTGAACTTGTTTGGATGTTAGTCGAGGTTCTTTATCCACCATCCGCACAATCTTGCGTTGAAATCTCTCGGCAATTTTTCTTTTCCGTCCACATCTAGGGAGGTTAGCCACAGTTCCATGGGCTTTAAACTTCTTGATGACACTGCGCACGGAAGACACAGGAACATTCAGGTCTTTGGAGGTGGACTTGTAGCCTTGAGATTGCTCATGCTTCCTCACAATTTGGTTTCTCAAGTCCTCAGACAGTTCTTTGGTCTTCTTTCTTTTCTCCATGCTCAATGTGGTACACACAAGGACACAGGACAGAGGTTGAGTCAACTTTAATCCATGTTAACTGGCTGCAAGTGTGATTTAGTTATTGCCAACACCTGTTATGTGCCACAGGTAAGTTACTGGTGGTGTTAATTACACGAATTAGAGAAGCATCACATGATTTTTCAAACAGTGCCAATACTTTTGTCCACCCCCTTTTTAGGTTTGGTGTGGAATTGTATGCAATTTGGCTTTAGGACAATTCTTTTTGCGTTTTTTCATTGAAGACAAATTAAATGAAGATAATAATACCAAAGAATTTGTGATTGCAATCATTTTCAGGAAGAAACTGAGTATTATCTGACAGAATTGCAGGGTTGCCAATACTTTTGGCCACCACTGTATTTCAAGTGTTTATTTCTGTTAATGGTGATGATTATGGCTTACAGCCAATGAAAACACAAAAGTTATTATCTTAGTAGATTAGATAACTTTATAACAGTTGGAAAAATGTTTTTAAAATCCAAAATGTTGGTCTACTGAAATGTATGTTCATTAAATGCACTCAATACTTGGTCGGGGCTCCTTTTGCATCAATTACTGCATCAATGCTTTGATAGCAGCCTTCAGCTCATCTGCATTGTTGGGTCTGGTGTCTCTCATTTTCCTCTTGACAATACCCCATAGATTCTCTATGGGGTTAAGGTCAGGCGAGTTTGCTGGCCAATCAAGCACAGTGATACTGTTGTTTTTAATCCAGGTATTGGTACTTTTGGCAGTGTGCACAGGTGCCAAATCCTGATGGAGAATGAAATTTCCATCTCCTAAAAGCTTGTCAGCAGAGGGAAGCATGAAGTACTCTAAAATTTCCTAGTAGACGGCTGCGCTGACTTTGGTCTTGATAAAACACAGTGGACCTACACCAGCAGATGGCTCCCCAAACCATGACTGGTTGTGGAAACTTTACACTAGACCTCAAGCAGCCTAGACTGGGTGCCTCTCCACTCTTCCTCCAGACTCTGGGACCTTGATTTCCAAATGAAAATTGGAACTCTGGGACCTTGTGGAGTGTGTCAATGACTGCCTTCTGGACATCTCTCAAGTCAGCAGTCTTCCCCATGATTGTGGAGCCTACTGAAACAGACTAAGGAAATGCTTAGGAAGGCTTTGCAGGTGTTTTTTGTCAATTATTTAAATTTACTGAGATAATAACTTTTGTGTTTTCATTGGCTGTAAGCCATAATCATCAACATTAACAAAACTAAACACTTGAAATAGATTACTCTGTTTGTAATGACTCTATATTATATATGAATTTCACTTTTTGTATTGAAGAAGTGAAATAAATTAACTTTTAAATGAAATTTTAATTTAGTGAGAAGCACCTGTAAGTTGAGGATGAGTGGAAGTGGGTAAGTATTCTTAACTGTGATTTTGTTCCGTTCTTGGAAATCGAGGCAATAATGGGGGCAACTATCTTTCTTTTTTACAAAGAAAAATCCAGCAGCTGCAAGGGAGGAGGAAGGATGGAATGACTCTTCAATAAACTTTACAGAATTTTTCCTGGTGGTAAGTTCAGGCCCAGCCAAATTGTAAGGGTGAGCGTTAGGTAATTTGGCACCAGGGACAAGATTAATAGCACATTCATAAGGACGATGGGGAGATAATGTCTCCACCTCTCTTTCCGAAAACACATCTCCAAAGTCTTTCAGGTTCCCCGGCAGGCCCTCCAGACTAGCAGAGTATATTTGTACAGAACTGGGACATTTCTTATGACAATTGAGGCTCCACTTAACAATCTCCTTCTGATACCAATCAATAACAGGATAGTGAAGAAGCAGCAATGGAACCTCTAGAGCCACCCCAGTAGGTAAATTATCCAAGACAAAATAGCAGATAGATTGAGATTGAAGTGCTTCACTTGAAGTGTGAATTCTCCCATTACCCGTTTTAGAAAGTTCTGAAGTAGCTATGTTTTGTAAATAGCAAAAATTTGAATGGGTTTTTCCAAATTAACTGTCCCTAATCCTAATTTCATAACTCATCCCGAATCAATTAAGTTAGCTGCAGCCCCACAGTCAATAAAAGCCAGTGCTGGGAATACCTGATTCTTGAAGGTCAAAATTATATTAAGCAGTACTTTATCAGAGGAAAAAAAGGTACCTGGAAGCCTGAGTGACCCCCTCGACAGTCACCTGGACAGGTATTTTTTTTCCCGAGGGCTTGTTTGCTTGAAGGTAAGTTCCACAGTCCTTTAAAAAATGTCCTGAGAAACCACAGTATTGACAGAGTCCAAGACCTTGTCTGCGTCTTTTCTCTACAGCTCGAAAACTAGCAACTCCCACCTCCAAAGGCCCCACTTCCGGTAAATGGACCTGCTCTGGAGGAGTATAGCAGGCACCCTGATGCTCAACACGTCTCCCACGGATTCTGCGGTCCATTCATATGGCCCGGGTCATAGCCTCCTCCAGAGAACAAAGGGAATAATGAAGAACCAGAGCATCTTTATGAATCTCAGAAAGACCTTTGTGGAACTGGTACCTGAGATCTGCATCATTTCATACTACTTCAGTGGATCATTGCCGGAACTTTGTGCAATAGTCCTCAGCAATGGGGCCCCCCTGTGTCAGGTTCATGATTGAGGTCAGAATTCCAAGAAGGTAGCGGATCAAGACAAACAGGCTAGGCAAATGGATGGTCAAAGTCAAATCCAAGGTCGGTCAAGAAAGTTCAAAATACTACAACTCAAAGCACAGAGCAAACACACACCACACGGAGCAAAGCTACAACTGGCAGAGATAAGAGGCAGACCCAGCACGCCCCAGTGAAAGCTCAGCTCGCCCAAGCCACAGATTGCCTGACAGCTCAGCACTCCCCTGCCCCAGATTGGATGGCTGAGCTGCCACTCACCACACTGAGAGGAGGAATCGTGACAGCACTGTTTCAGAGTTCTTGCCCCACATCAGTACAAAGCAGTGAACTCTTGGGTTGAATCTGAAGCCTAGAAGCAGCTCAGAGGGATATATTATGACATTGCATTTTGGTCATCTTTATTGTCCTGTACATTACAACAGTATATCTTTATGTCGTAGAGAAAATTGTAAAATCCATAAAGACATTTCTGGGGAGGGGACATATCACTTTCACATTGAATATATGAGATTAATCATAACTGGGGAGGTGAGAAAGAGCTAACACTTCAACCTCCAATGAAGTAGGACCTTTAACAGGTAAATACAACAGAGATCTGTTGAGAGCCAGCCACTAAGTCTAGGATTGGTATATTCAAAGGGGGAGAAGTACAATTCCTGAGGCAAGAGCTTCCTCTGTTCAAAGGAATAATTTCAGGCACTCTGGGGCCAGTGATCAGTGATTAATATTAGGGTTTGCATCAATCTGATATTTATGGAGAATATATTTTTGGCGTCGTGGTGAACTGATGAACATAGCGCATTCACTCACATAATTGTAAGGCCGCTCCTAACACCTCCAGCTTACTATCAGCAGATGGATGCTGCTATCCATGCCATGTTTCATTTCTACAGAAAGGTAAAATTGTGATAGGAAACATGACAACAATATCTCCCACCTGTGACCTCCAGGGGTGAAGATATCTTGAAAGCTGGGGATCTCATAATCTTCTAAAGACCTAGCACATCCCATAACCGGCCCCCCATTTGTGCTCATAGTGGGTATAACTTTGTTAATAAATATCAGAGTTTGGGTTATTGTCATTAAATATATAAAATATAATAGATTAGTTCGTCTTGCTGTGTAAACTGCACCCCTAAAGCCACACACGACCTGTAATGAGTGTCCAATCGGCCTGAATAAACAATTGGGGGTGGCAGCTAGTAGTTCCTTTTGTTATTGTGGGGTTGGCCGTGATCGCATCAGGGTATATATATATATATATATATATATATATATATATATATTCCATGTGGTGTATATAACAATTATATACAGTACAGACCAAAAGTTTGGACACAGCTTCTCATTTAAAGACTTTTCTGTATTTTCATGACTTTGAAAATTGTACATTCACACTGAAGGCATCAAAACTATGAATTAACACATGTGGAATTATATACTTAATAGTGTTGAGTGAGCACTAACATGCTCGGGTGCTCGAACCTCGGACCGAGCTCACCGTGATACTCGGGTGCTCGACCCGAGCAACGAGCCTAATGTTAGTCTATGGGAGATCCGAGCATTTTTGAGGCGGCACCCCCGGCAGTCTGTAGAAAGCCTAAAAAGTGCCCAAAACGATAGTGACAGTGCTCAAATGACATGGGGACAGCATGGGGATCGCCCCAGGAAGAATTTCTGACCCCAGGTCACTGCTGTCAACAACGTGGTCAGAGGTATTAAGCCACTTTTACGGGCTTACAATAAAATGTTCAAAAACGAAACTGAAACGGTTTTCCTGTGAAATATGTTAAGGAACTTCCTTTCCAGGGTAAAGACTTGTATATAAGGTAAAATAAATAACCAAGAACAAAAATACTCCTCCACACCTTGGGCTATGTTCACAAGTAGCATTTTTTATGCGTTTTTGCACTTTTGTATTGCTTTCAACCGTGACAAATGCATTCACCGGGAAATGTAATTTTAACATTTTACAACCTTATCTGGCCATGTGCTGTGTGACACATGCATACAGTGCTGAAAAGACATGGGAACAGCATGGGGAAGACCCCTGGAAGCATCTCTGACACCCAGGTCACTGCCTAAAAGTGTGCCCATCAGAAGTGATCCTTGCCGCATCAGAAGATGCAGACTTGCAACTATCGCCGTGCAAGTTCTTGTTCCAGTGCAGTGTTCAATTGTACCTCCCCCATTCCTTGAAATGCAAGCGCAAGTATGCAGCCTGCCACCCACCTACCCCCAGGCTGCAATACCATACTGCTTGCTTGCACTTTAAATTGGGCCTTTTAGGCATGTGGAGGCGGAATCTGGCCACCACGTCATGGCTGCGTCGGCGGCCTGGTATCCATACTCAGTCCCCAGCCTCCCGGCGGCCGGGTGTCCACGCTTGGTCCCCAGCCGCCAGGGGGAGGCCGGGTGTCCATACTCGGTCCCCAGCCACCCCGCGGCCGGGTCCCCAGCCACCTGGGGGCGGCCGGGTGTCCATAAACGGTCCCCAGCCGCCCCTATTTGAAGGACAGCCTAACCACAAACACGTGGACAAGTGAATGTGGCCAGGGATGGTACATCTAACTGACGCCTTCACACTGGGTTAATATTGTGGAATCTGGGACACAGTTGGACACTGGGATGCAACACGTCCTCCAGACATAGAGGATTGCGGGTCTTAGGTCAATCAGGCTTCAACACAAAGTTCAGAAGGTAGACAGTAGCAGTGGTCGGCCTCCTACACAATGGGTAAATTATTCATGATCTTGAGGCCATCCATCTCCATAGCTTTCTGTTCCTTGGAATGCAAGCGCATGTATGTAGTAGCGGCTAGGCTTGAGGTGGTCAGCGTTTTGGCGCATATCCTACCTCCTCCGAGGATTACTGGATGTTTTCCTGCTACTATCCCAGTTCTATGACTCCCGCTAAAATAAAGCTTCAGGTGATGAATGATGGATGAGGTGGTGGCAAAGGAGAAAGAGCAGGAGGAACAGGGACCATTCACATCAATATCAGGCCAGTCAACCACACATGTCTTGTAGGATATGTTTCTGTACCAAAAGGAGCAGTTCGGCTACACAGTTATAGGGCATACAGTGAGTGCAATGCCTACCAAAAATTTCGAGGCACTCCAATGCCCCGTGGAAGTGACATGGAGGTCAGAGGGCCTTAACGAAACAGTTTTTTCCATTTATAGCAACTGGGTCTCCTCTACACTGTTGGCCTAAGCAGTGAATGGAAGGCTTTCCAAAAATTATGAGGAACTGCAATGCCCCTTGAAACAGACGTGGATTACAGCATACTAAAAACCTTCTACCCATTGTTGGGGAATGGGTCTCCCTTAGTGTTCGCCTATGCATTGAAAAGCAAAAGCTGACAAAAATTAGGAGGAAATGCAATGCCCGTTGGAAGAGTCGTGGAGGTTAGAGGTAATTAAAAACAACAGTTCAATGCCCCTTGGAAGAGCTGTGGAGTTCAGAGTGGTTTAACAAGATGGTTTTAATGCCCCTTGGAAGAGACATGGAGGTCACAGTAGCTTAACAAGACAGTTTTAATGCCCCTTGGAAGAGTGGTGGAGGTCACAGTAGCTTAACAAGAAGGTTTTAATGCCCCTTGGAAGAGACATGGAGGTCACAGTAGCTTAACAAGACAGTTTTAATGCCCCTTGGAAGAGTGGTGGAGGTCGCAGTGGAATAAAAAGACAATATCAATGCCCCTTGGAAGAGTGGTGGAGGTCACAGTAGCTTAACAAGACAGTTTTAATGTCCCTTGGTAGAGTGGTGGAGGTCACAGTAGCTTAACAAGACGGTTTTAATGCCCCTGGGAAGAGACGTGGAGGTCACAGTAGCTTAACAAGACAGTTTTAATGCCCCTTGGAAGAGCTGTGGAGTTCAGAGCGGTTTAGCAAGATGGTTTTAATGCCCCTTGGAAGAGTGGTGGAGGTCACAGTAGCTTAACAAGATGGTTTCAATGCCCCTTGGAAGAGACGTGGAGGTCACAGTAGCTTAACAAGACAGTTCTAATGCCCCTTGGAAGAGTGGTGGAGGTCGCAGTGGAATATAAAGACAATATCAATGCCCCTTGGAAGAGTGGTGGAGGTCACAGTAGCTTAACAAGACGGTATTAATGCCCCTTGGAAGAGACGTGGAGGTCACAGTAGCTTAGCAAAACGGTTTTAATGCCCCTTGGAAGAGACGTGAAGGTCACAGTAGCTTAACAAGACGGATTTAATGCCCCTTGGAAGAGCTGTGGAGTTCAGAGTGGTTTAACAAGACGGTTTTAATGCCCCTTGCAAGAGTGGTGGAGGTCACAGTAGCTTAACAAGACGGTTTTAATGCCCCTTGGAAGAGACGTGGAGGTCACAGTAGCTTAACAAGATTGTTTTAATGCCCCTTGGAAGAGACGTGGAGGTCACAGTAGCTTAACAAGACAGTTTTAATGCCCCTTGGAAGAGCTGTGGAGTTCAGAGTGGTTTAACAAAACGGTTTTAATGCCCCTTGGAAGAGTGGTGGAGGTCACAGTAGCTTAACAAGACGGTTTTAATGCCCCTTGGAAGAGACATGGAGGTCACAGTAGCTTAACAAGACAGTTTTAATGCCCCTTGGAAGAGCTGTGGAGTTCAGAACAGCTTAAAAAGACAGTTTTAATGCCCCTTGGAAGAGTGGTGGAGGTCGCAGTGGAATAAAATGACAATATCAATGCCCCTTAGAAGAGTGGTGGAGGTCACAGTAGCTTAACAAGACGGTTTTAATGCCCCATGGAAGAGTGGTGGAGGTCACAGTAGCTTAACAAGACGGTTTTAATGCCCTTGGAAGAGACGTGGAGGTCACAGTAACTTAACAAGACAGTTTTAATGCCCCTTGGAAGAGTGGTGGAGGTCGCAGTGGAATATAAAGACAATATCAATGCCCCTTGGAAGAGTGGTGGAGGTCACAGTAGCTTAACAAGATGGTTTTAATGACCCCTTGGAAGAGCTGTGGAGTTCAGAGTGGTTTAACAAAACGGTTTTAATGCCTGTTGGAAGAGACGTGGAGATCACAGTAGCTTAACAAGACAGTTTGAATGCCCCTAGGTAGAGTGGTGGAGGTCGCAGTGGAATAAAATGACAATATCAATGCCCCTTGGAAGAGCTGTGGCGTTCAGAGTGGTTTAACAAGATGGTTTTAATGCCCCTTGGAAGAGTGGTGGAGGTCACAATAGCTTAACAAGACGGTTTTAATGCCCCTTGGAAGAGATGTGGAGGTCACAGTAGCTTAACAAGACAGTTTTAATGCCCCTTGGAAGAGCTGTGTAGTTCAGAGTGGTTTAACAAGACGGTTTTAATGCCCCTTGGGAGAGTGGTGGAGGTCACAGTAGCTTATCAAGACAGTTTTAATGCCCCTTGGAAAAGTGGTGGAGGTCGCAGTGGAATAAAAAGACAATATCAATGCCCTTGGAAGAGTGGTGGAGGTCACAGTAGCTTAACAAAACGGTTTTAATGCCCCTTGGAAGAGTGGTGGAGGTCACAGTAGCTTAACAAGACGGTTTTAATGCCCCTTGGAAGAGACGTGGAGGTCACAGTAGCTTAACAAGACAGTTTTAATGCCCCTTGGAAGAGCTGTGGCGTTCAGAGTGGTTTAACAAGACGGTTTTAATGCCCCTTGGAAGAGTGGTGGAGGTCACAGTAGCTTAGCAAGACGGTTTTAATGCCCCTTGGAAGAGTGGTGGAGGTCGCAGTGGAATAAAAAGACAATATCAATGCCCCTTGGAAGAGTGGTGGAGGTCGCAGTGGAATAAAAAGACAATATCAATGCCCCTTGGAAGAGTGGTGGAGGTCACAGTAGCTTAAAAAGATGGTTTTAATGCCCCTTGGAAGAGCTGTGGAGTTCAGAGTGGTTTAACAAGACGGTTTTCATGCCCCTTACAAGAGCCATACAGTACAGCATATTAAAAACATTATTCCCATTATTGGGGAGTGGGTCTCCCATAGTCTTTGCCTATGCCTTCCAAGCAAAAACTGCCAAAAATTAGGACGGAGGAACTTGCAAATGCTGGCAAACAAGAGCCATGTAGTACAGCATATTAAAAACATTATTCCCATTATTGGGGAGTGGGTCTCCCACAGTCTTTGCCTATGCCTTCCAAGCAAAAGCTGCCAAAAATTAGGACTGAAGAACTTGCAATGCTGGCAAACAAGAGCCATGTAGTACAGCATATTAAAAACATTATTCCCATTATTGGGGAATGGGTCTCCCATAGTCTTTGCCTATGCCTTTCAAGCAAAAGCTGCCAAAAATTAGGACGGAGGAACTTGCAATGCTGGCAAACAAGAGCCATGCAGTACAGCATATTAAAAACATTATTCCCATTATTGGGGAGTGGGTCTCCCATAGTCTTTACCTATGCCTTCCAAGCAAAAGGTGCCAAAAATTAGGACGGAGGAACTTGCAATGCTGGCAAACAAGAGCCATGCAGTACAGCATATTAAAAACATTATTCCCATTAATGGGGAGTGGGTCTCCCATAGTCTTTGCCTATGCCTTCCAAGCAAAAGCTGCCAAAAATTAGGACGGAGGAACTTGCAATGCTGGCAACACGGACCATGGTCACCCTGGTGGTATAGTGGTGGTGGAGGCTGAGGATAAGGAGAAGAGCAAAATACAGCCGAAATGAGGAAGCGTATACCCATGTGTGGGTGTGAAGCGGTGCATGGGAATACACCTCCCGAAATAACACAGTGGATTTGACTTTATGTTACTCTGCTGTCATTTGGTGGTGATGAGAAGTATGGCCCAATCCAGCCCTTGTTCATTTTGATAAGGGTCAGCTTGTCAGCATTGTCAGTTGACAGGCGAGTGCGCTTATCAGTTATAATTCCCTCAGCGGCACTAAAAACACGCTCCGATAACACGCTAGCAGCAGGGCAGGCCAGGACCTCCAAGGCGTACAGAGCGAGTTCATTCCAAGTGTCCAGCTTGGATACCCAATAATTAAAAGGCACAGAGGAATCACGGAGGATGCTGGTACGGTCGGCAAGGTACTCCCTCACCATCTTTTCAAACTTTCCACTCCTTGTGAGAGTACCCCGCGCATCAGGGTCTGTAAGCTGGGCGGGTCTCAGAAAACTGTCCCAGAACATTGACAGTGTTCCCCTGCCTCTGCTGGATTGTAGTTGCGTCTCTCTCGCCTGTACGCTTTGGTTGGGCAACGAACTGTGACCTCTGCCGCTAGAGTGTTCAGATGGGAATTTTTTTAACAGTTCTGCAGCAAGGGCCTTCTGGTACTGCCCCATTTTTGTAGACCTCTCCACCTCAGGAATAAGAGAGTGAAAGTTCTCCTTGTAGCGGGGGTCTAAAAGTGTCACCAACCAGTAATGACTATCACCCAACATTTTGACAACGCGAGGGTCACTGTTAAGGCAGTGTAACATAAAGTCAGCCATGCGTGCCATACTGGTAACGGGCAAGACTTCCATGTCCTCACCAAGATGACGACCGACCATGCTCTCCTTCTCCTCCCCCCTGTCCTCAGGCCACCCACGCTGAACCGACGGTATGACAGTTGTATAGGTACTATCGTCTACATGATACCAGCTCCTGTTCTTCTTCCTCCTCCTCCTCCTCCCCCTCATTGTCCCCCAATGCATGTTGAGATGAGATGAGGCTGGGCTGTGTGTAATCGCCCATTACGGCTTCTTGATCCACTCATCATACTCTGGCTGCAATGCCTCCTCTTTAATTCTCTGCAGAGAGTGTTGCAAAAGACAGACAAGTGTGATGCTGACGATAATGATGGCGTCATCGCCACTCACCATCTTGGTGGACTCCTCAAAGTTTGTCAGGATGGTACATATGTCAGACATCCAGGTCCACTCCTGAGGTCTTATGTGTGGAGTCGGACCTGAATATCGACGGCCTTGTTGCAGCTGGTACTCCACAACTGCTCTCTTCTGCTCACAAATCCTTTGCAACATGTGGAGGGTAGAGTTCCAACATTTGGGGACATCACACACCAGTCGGTGTACCGGAAGCTGCAAACGCTGCTGCAACACATCAAGGGCGGCGGAAGCTGTAGCCGACTTCCGAAAATCAGCTGACAGGCGGCGTACTTTGAAGAGCAGATCTGGCAACTCGGGGTATGATTTAAGAAACCGCTGAACCACGAGGTTAAGCACATGAGCCAGGCATGGTACGTGTGTGATCTCGCCTCGCCTCAGAGCCGCCACCAGATTACGGCCATTGTCACACACGACCATGCCTGGATGTAGGTTAAGCGGTCTCAGCCACAGATCTGCCTGCTCTTTCACAGCTGTCCACAACTCACAAGCAGTGTGAGGTTTATCACCTCAGCTTATGAGTTTCAGTACAGCCTGTTGCCGCTTGGCTGAGGCAGTATTGCAGTGCTTCCAGCTTGTAACTGATGTGGTGATATCTCAGATGGAGGCTGAACATGAGGAGGAGGAGGAGGATGATGCGCAGGAGCTGTACACTGTGGGGGCAACACTGACTGACATAGGGCCCGCAATCCTCGGTGTGGGGAGGATGTGTTCCATCCCAAGGTCCGACTGGGTCCCGGCTTCCACTATGTTTACCCAGTGTGCCGTCAGGGAGATGTACCGTCCCTGGCCACAAGCACTTGTCCACGTGTCCGTTGTCAGGTGAACTCTCCCAGTAACTGCGTTGTTGAGGGCATGGCAGATGTTTTGGGACACGTGCTTGTGTAGTGCAGGGATGGCACACAGGGCAAAATAGTGTCGGCTGGGGACCGAGTACCGAGGGACGGCCACCGCCATAAGGTTGCGGAAGGATTCCGTCTCAACCACCCTAAAAGGCAGCATTTCCAATGCAAGCAGTTGTGAAGTGTGCGAATTTAGGACTGTGGCCTGTGGGGCGTTGGCTGCGAATTTGCGCTTTCGTTCAAAGATCTGGGATATGGACAATTGAACGCTGCGGTGGGACGTGGACGTTGATGCTGTTTCTTGAGAAACTGCCATAACAAGTGAAGACTGAGAGGAGGGGGCATCTTTGCATGCAGTAAGGACAGGGGATTGCCTTGCACGCACAACAAAGGGTTGTCTTACACGCACAACATCGGAAGAAGCAGTGGTGACACCCGCTGACACTGGTCGTGGACCCTGGGGTTCGCCCCACAAAGTCGGGTGCTTTGCTGACATGTGCCTGATCATGCTGGTGGTGGTCAGGCTGGTAGTTTTGTCACCCCTGCTGATGCTGGCATGGCAGGTGGTACAAATGGCCTTTTTGGGGTTATCAGCAGAGTCTTTAAAAAAAATTCCAGACTCTGGAAGACCTACCGGTTGTACTGGCAACGTCCCTCGTGTTGGTGTTACGGGGAACTGTTGCCCGCCTTCTGTGTGCGGCCACCACACTGCTTCTTCCTGCCTGTTGGGGTACTCTGCCTCCCTCCCCCTGTGTGCTGCTGGCCTCGCTCTGCGTGTCCTCCTGCCACGTTGGGTCAGTTCCTAGATCATCCACCACCTCCTCCTCTTCCACTTGCGCACCACGATCCTCCTCCTCACTTCCTGGCAATTGTGTCTTGTCATCGTCCACCTCTTGTGACAAATTGCCAGTGTCGACTTCCTCTGGCCGTGGCTGTTCAAATATTTGGCCATTGGTACATGGGATCTCCTCTTCCACCACTTCAAGCGTATCAGGCGAGGGGCACAAATATGGAAATGGACCAGTGAACAGCTCTTCAGAGTGTCCAACTGTGGGATCAGTTGCTGTCTGACGACATTCGGCATAGTGGGAGGAAGGAGCATCAGGGTGAGGAGGAGTATGCTTTCGAGACTCACGGCTACTAAAACTTGACCGTGTAGAAGACAGACCGGAGGTGGTGGTGCCCAGGTAACTGGAAGTATTATCTGTTATCCAATTAATAACCTGTTCACACTGATCAGTTCGCAATACTGGTGTTGTAGTGTGCTTCCCTAGTAATTCGGTCAAGAAATGGGAGCGAGAAGATGTGGCTGTTGGGTGTGGCACATTTTCACCTTTGCCAAGGCCCCGTCCTCTACATGCACCATTACCAGAACGTCCAGTTCCACGTCCCTTGCCACGCACCTTGCCCATTGTAAATGAAGTAAAATAGATTACACTCGCACTATCAATGGAAAAAGGGTAATAAAAAGGAGATTAGTACCGTGGAAGAGGAAAACCACAGTTCTATTTCTCTGACCTACACCAGAATCTTTTAAAAAGATATATTTGTGTCTGAACAGTCAGCGAGACACTATTACTGTTTTTTTTTACGGAAAAAAGGCCAAAAGCTGGATAATACTGAGATTTGAACCGTGGAACTGCAAAACCAAAGTTCTAGTTAGGTGGTCTACACCAGAATCTTTTAAAGAGAAATATTTGTGTCTGAACAGTCAGCGAGACACTATTACTGTTTTTTTTACGGAAAAAAGGCCAAAAGCTGGATAATACAGAGATTTGAACCATGGAACTGCAAAACCAAAGTTCTAGCTATCTGGCCTACACCAGAATCTTTTAAACAGATATATTTGTGTCTGAACAGTCAGCGAGACACTATTACTGTTTTTTTTTACTGAAAAAAGGCCAAAAGCTGGATAATACTGAGATTTGAACCATGGAACTGCAAAACCACAGTTCTAGTTATGTGGCCTACACCAGAATCTTTTAAACAGATATATTTGTGTCTGAACAGTCAGCGAGACACTATTACTGGGTTTTTTTTACGGAAAAAAGGCCAAAAGCTGGATAATACTGAGATTTGAACCGTGGAACTGCAAAACCAAAGTTCTAGTTATGTGGCCTACACCAGAATCTTTTAAACAGATATATTTGTGTCTGAACAGTCAGCGAGACACTATTACTGTTTTTTTTACGGAAGAAAGGCCAAAAGCTGGATAATACAGAGATTTGAACTGTGGAACTGCAAAATCACAGTTCTAGTTATCTGGCCTACATCAGAATCTTTTAAACAGATATATTTGTGTCTGAATAGTCACAGACACACTCAATTTTTTTTTTGGGGGGGGGGATACCAAAAGGTTAATAAGACGAGTATTTGTACAGTCTGACTGAGGAAAAAAAAAATACAGGATTTAGATGAAAAAAAAAAGGATTTTTCCTGGCCCCTGAGACCGGGGGATAAGTCTAGCAATTTTACCAGCAACAGGAGCACACAGGACTGTAATGCACTGTTTGTTGGTATAACCACTGCGTCTCCTATACAGCCTGCCTGCCTGCCTGATATCTGGGATGGATATTAGTCCTGAGAAGGACTGTTTGTTTGATTTGGCAGGCTTTAGAGACCCTACACTACCTATTTCGCACTATATATCTCTCCTTAACTCAGCAGCACTGACCCTACACTGTCTGATCCCGGGCGACTGTGTCCAAGATGGCGGCGCCCGGTTTTAAATACTCGAGGTGACGCTGTGCCGCCAGCCAATCACTGTAATGCCCACAAACAACATGGCTGTGGCATTACAGTGACTGGCTGGCAATCCCTGCATGTTCATTGGCTCTGTAAAGAGCGCCAAACGTGCAGGGCGGAGACCCGAGCTCCCGCCCGAGTAACCCGGAAATGCTCGGTGCTCGCTGAACATCCCGAGTAGTGAGATGCTCGGGCGAGTACCGAGCAGTGTCGAGCTCGCTCAACACTAATACTTAACAAAAAAGTGTGAAACAACTGAAAATATGTCTTATATTCTAGGTTCTTCAAAGTAGCCACCTTTTGCTTTGATGACTGCTTTGCACACTCTTGGCATTCTCTTGATGAGCTTCAAGAGGTAGTCACCGTAAACCAAAAAGATGTTGATCTGTGCCTTGGTTGAGGTTGATGCCAGGCACCAACACGTTGTGGCACCAGAGTTAATGGACCAATAGAGCACCTGGATGCCCAGTTGTGGATCCGGTTCCAGAACTGTCTGACTCAGAGGGGGTCAACAGCAACCATATCTCCCAGAATGTAATGGACTCTTGCTTGCCACTCATTCTGCAGCAACTGGGAGGATGTGACACTCAAATTCATAAGCAGCTTGTGCTACAAGAACACAAAGCTGAGGGTGAGTTTGCTGAGCCACAGGCTGAGTGAGAGGTGCAACAGTGACTGGCTAAAAGAGATCAACAGCTGGAGTTAATCCAACTCCAGAAGGAGCAATTTACCCCATTAAACGTGAGTTCAATATTGTCAACACCTTTAAACCCCATCCCAAGCATTTTCCTGTTGTGAACAAGGGCTCGGATCTGGACACATTTTTGAGGGGGTTTGAAAAGGCTTGCAGACAGTACCAGTTGGCTTATGACCAGTGGGCTCGATACTTAACCCAGGGCTAAGAGGCAAAGCTATGGAGGTGTTCTCCACTCTCCCTTCAGAGCAAGATGGAGACTATGAGGCCATCATGAAGGCCCTGATAAGGAAATTTCAGCTAACTCCAGAAGTGTACCGCAAAAATTCAAGACCCTCCTACGTGGACCTCACGACAACCACGGTGATGTGGTGGGCGGGCTCCGAACCAACTACGAGCAGTGAGTCCAGGGACTATTGGTTACCACCTTTGAGGCATTCAAGAACCTGATGGTGAAGGACCAATTTCTTCATCTTTGTCATGTGGAGGTGCAACAGTTTGTGATGGACCAGGAGCCAAAGGAGGCCGCCAAGGCCCCACAGATCACAGATACCTCTGAGGCCAATCATACACCTGAGGTGCGGCAGTCAGCCATCGCCAGATGGAAAGGGGATAAGCTGACAACCAATGCCTCTGGGGGTCTCGCCCCATCATCCAGCAAACAGCCGGCATCTGACTCCCACCGGTGCTACGGTGCTATAAATGCGACCAACCTGGACATATTAGCATCACCTGCCCGGAGAGGCAGAAGAGGAACCCCAAATCCGAGGCCCAGGGGCCTAATGTGGCAGTCCTTTTTGTGAATGGGGTGGCTGGGAGAGCCTGTGACAACTTGAAGCCGGTTACTGCGGCCCGACTCAGTCACTGTGGGGCTCAAGAACACCGGTACAAAATGAATACTCATCCACCCTGAATTTGTGTTCCCTAAAGAACTTATCCCTGGGAAAACTCTGTCACCGGGATTGGGGGTGTTCACCGACCTTTTCCTAGACTCCGGGAGGGGGTTAAGGGTAGTGGGGGGCATCCAACAACCTCCCCACAAATGTTTTATTGGGGACAGTTGGTTGCTCAATACATTCCTGACAACCTTCCCAGATATGGTACTTCAAATGATTCAAATGTCGATAACTTGGATGTCAATGTTATGCATGATGATAATGTGTGCTGTACAGGAGAACTCAGCCATGTCATGCTGTGGGGTGATGTTGCTGAGTATCCCCTAACAGGAGTGAGCATCAGTGCTAAAGGCCATGGGAACAGGCATGGGGATCATAAAGAAGGTGGTCACGTGCAGCTGATCAGTGTCACGACGGACTGTAAAATGGCCGGTGGTAGCTGCATCATAATTAGCACTGCTCCTGAGGTATTAGGATAGGATGGGGACAGGCACAGTGATCATAAAAAAAGGTGGTCGCGTGCAACTGACCAGTGTAACGACAAACTGTGACATCACTGCTCTTGAGGTATAAAGGGAGGCGGGGGAAGTTTTATCCCCATCCTATCAAGATGGTGGGAAAGAGAGTCCCAAAGCCTGTCAGGGTGAGGAAAAAGTGTTATCCACAGCCTGTCAGGATGGTGGGAAAGTGTATCCCGCAGCCTGTCAGGGAAAAGTGTTACCCACAGCCTGTCAGGGTGATGGGAAAGTGGAACCCATAGCCTGTAAGGGTGGTGGGAAAGTGTCCGACAGCCTGTGAAGGTGAGGGAAAAGCATTAACCACAGCTTGTCAGGGTGATGGGAAAGTGTTACTCACAGCCTCTCAGGGTAATGGAAGAGTGTTGTTATTCCCTGGGGAGACAACCTACGTAGCCACTGTCACCCCCAGTAAGAATCCCCAGAACGTTCTGCCTTCTGGACCCTCATCATCCAGCGGGATAACAGAACCAGTTATTGACCCAGAGCAGGTCCCAGAGGGTTACTGTGAGGTTGCGGCCTTAACATCACTTCTGGCTACCTATAGCCAGGAGTTTCAGATTGCACTACCCATAGATTCCAGCCTTGAGGCACTGAGTGATCTCATGGAGAAGCCCATCTCTGAGTTCAAGAAGGAGAAGGTATTGTGGGATTGAGGGAGGCTGTGTCATTGTAAGGACATAGACATATTACCTGCGTTTCCCACTTGAAGAACATGTGTGTTATTGTTGATGTGTAATGTGAACTGTAAAATGCGTTATGTTGTGGGTATTGTATTCTGCCCAGCAACAGGTAGTTGACAGAAACAGTTAGAGTCCAAGAGCCATTGAGTGCTGGTCAGTGACGCATATCACTGATCGGCATCCAGTTGTTTTGTTTGTGTGAAAAAAAGAATTGATTAAAAAATAATTCAGATTAGTTGTTAGGACTAGATTAGGGACAGTTACAAATATACCGTAGGAATCAGTGTCTACTACAGTATTTTTTACTGAATAAAGTCAGGTTTAGTGTCAGGTAGTAAAGAATAAAAAAGAATCACATCCGTGCTTGCGTCCTACAGCCGCGTCGAGTGCTGATCAGCGACACACATCACTGATCAGCATCCAGTTGTTGTTAGTTTGTGTTTTGTGTGAAAAAAGAATAAAAAATAATAATTTAGATTAGTTGATAGTACTAGATTAGGGACAGTAAAAGTATACTATACTAATCGGCGTCTTCAACAGTATTTTTAACTGAATATAGTAAGGGTTAGTGTCAGATAGCAAAGCGGAAAGAAAAGAATCACATCTGTGCGTGAGTCTTACAGCCGTTGAGCGCTGATCAGTGATACACATCATTGATTGGTACCCGGTTGTTGTTTGTTTGTTTTTTTTGTTTGAAAAAAGAATAAAAAAAATAATTTAGATTAGTTGACAGGACTAGATTATGAACAGTAAAAATATACTGTACTAATCAGCGTTTACTACAGTGTTTTTTTACTGAATATAGTCAAGGACACCTGGATGCCCCCTCTGAATGCACCCCTGTCCTGGAAGTGAGAAAATAGTGTGCACCCACTGCTGAATCAAGGTCATCACCTCTACATAGATAACTTTTATACCAGCATCCCACTCTTCATGTCCCTTTCTGCACAAGCGACCACAGCATGCGGTACTATCCGCAAAAATCAGAGAGTACTCCATAAGATGCTAATTGGGCAGCTGCTCAGAAAGGGTGAGAGCAGAGCCCAATGTAGCGACAACATGCTGGTGATCAAGTACAAGAGGGATGTCCTTTTCTTGACCACCATACATGGTGATGGCAGCACCGCCACCGCTATACGAGGTACCTCTTCACAGGTCCATAAACCAGACTGGGTTTTGAGCTACAACAAGTACTTGGGGGATTTGTTTTTTCTGATCAAGTCCTCCATCCCTACAGTACCATGTGAAAAGCTAAGGTGTGTGTAGCGCCGGCGTCTCTCCACTCTGCCTCCCTCCCCGGCAGAGACTCACTCACCGCCTCGGCCCCGCACTCCCTCCTCCTTCTCCTGCTGCTGCTCCCCAGGGTCTGCTCGCGGCTTTCAGATCCGCGGGCACTGTGCTTAGGGCGCGCACACAGTCCTGCCCTCTTAAAGGGACAGCACGCACCATCCTAAAGTGTCCGCAGCCAATGGCTGGGAGACACTTACTATTTGAGGCACCTCCATCTGATGGGAGGTGCCTGTGCAGGTGTTAGTTTAGTATTTTATGATTGCTAGTTCTCAGGTCCCTAGTGATCGTATCCCAGTATACCTGCCCACTATAGCCACATCTGCCGTACCTACCTGTGTAACAGTCATGTCTTCCAGATCACCTGGCTGCCTGTATACCAGCCTTGGCCGCCAGCACCTGCTTGCTTGTATTTCTTCTGGGCCCGTCAGCACCTTCCTGTCCCTACAACAGCCGGTCCAGTCCGCCCCTGCAGTGCCCATCAGTTTATCTGACGGACCCGCCTGCACCTGCCATGCCAATCTGCATATCAGCTGGACCAGTCAGCATTCACTGTGCCAGTCTGTATATCAGCTGGTTCCATCAGCATCTGTGGTTCCTGTGGTCCTACCTTTATCAGCTGTACTCTCCTAGTGGGCCGTTCCAGCTACCAGTCCCTTGAGGGTCAGCTGCCATGTACCCGAGGTCAGTCCTGGTGTAGCGCCTGGTCTTGCCTCCCCGGGCTCTCCTCAGACCACAGTACAGTCAGTTGCTGTGCATCCCAGGTCAGCCTTGTTGTGGTGCTTAGTCATGCCCCAGTTCCACCACCTAGCCTGTTACAGTGTGGTACAAGAAGCTGGCCGTGCACATCGTACAGATGGCATTGTATAACGCTTTTGTGCTATCATGATGTGCCGGCCAGACTGGGACCTTCCTTCAGTTCCAGGAGGTAGTGATCATGGCCCTAATATGTGGAAGTCAGGAAGGAGTGGGCACCAGTACTTCCAGAACTGAAGGTGCCCATATTGTACCAGGGCAACATTTCTCCAGTGGGATCCCTCAAACCTCAAGGAATGGAAGGTCGCAAAAAAGGTGCCGAGTGTGTTACAGAAGGGGGATAAGAAAGGATACCATTTGGCAATGCAACACCTGCCCCGACAAACCTGGCCTGTGTATAAAAGAATGCTTTAAACTGTACCACACATCCCTGGACTACTAAATTCATTTTTGACTTGCACAACTTACATATGGCAACCTGATGCACTCTACATAACTCACATATGCCAACCTGATGCACTCTACACAACTCACATATGCCAACCTGATGCACTTTACACAACACACTTATGCCAATCTGATGCACGCTGCACAGCTCTCTTATGTCAACCTGATGCACTCTACACAACTCACTTATGCCAACCTGACGCATTCTACACAATTTATGTATGCTACCACATTATAAAATTCACATACACTAAAACGAAAACATTAGATCAATTCCAATATATGGTCACTTGTGGGTGGTTCTACTGTTTAGGCACATCAGGGGATCTCCAAAAGCGACTTGACGCCCACACACCATTTCATCAAATTCTGCGTTCCAAAACATGACTACTTCCTTTCCGAGCCCTGCCACGCACCTAAACAGAAATTGCACAACAAATTTTGGAGTCCATTTTCTCCTGCAATTCTTGTGAAAATGGAAAAATTTGGAGCTAAGCAACATTTTTGTGGGAAAAATATATTTTTTTCATTTTTACAGTACAACGTTGTAAAATTATGGTAAGCACCTGGGGGTTCAAAGTGCTCACCACACATCTAGATAAACTCTTTTAAAAGTCTAGTTTCCAAATTGGGGTCAAATCATTCCATCAAAGTCTGAGTTCCAAAACATCATTCCTTCCTTTGTGAGCCCTGCCGTTTGCCCAAACAGTAGTTTTCCCCCACATATGGGGTATTGGCATACACAAGGTAAATTGAAAAACAATTCTTGGGGCCTATTTTGTCCTGTTATCCTTGTTAAAATAACAAAATTGGGGCTAAAAGAACATTTTTGTGGAAAAAATATAATTTTTTATTTTCACTGCACAGCTTCCAAAATGGGATTACTTGTGGGGTTTTTTCACTTTTTGGCACTCCAAACACGACATGACACCCGCAGACCATTCCATCAAAGTCTGCGTTACAAAACATCACTCCTTCCTTTCTGAGCCCTGCCGTGTGCCCAAACAGTAGTTTTCCACCACATATGGTGTATCGTCGTACTCATGAGAAATTGCACAACAAATGTTGGGTTCCATTTTCTCCTGTTACCCTTGTGAAAATAAAAAATTGGGGTCTAAAACATTTTTGTGGAAAAAAATGTGATTTTTTATTTTCACAGCTCAACATTATAAATTTCTGTGAAACACCTGGGGGATCAAGGTGCTCCCCAAACTTCTAGATAAGTTCCTTGAGGGGTCTAGTTTTCAAAATGGGGCCATTTGTGGGGGGTTTCCACAGTTTAGGCACATAATGGGCTCTCCAAATGCGACATGGCGTCTGCTCTCAATTCCAGCCAATTTTGTGTTCAAAGAGTCAAGTGGTGCTCCTTCCCTTCTGACCCCTGCCGTGCGCCCAAACAATAGTTTTCCCCCACTTAAGGGGTATTGGCGTACTCAGAAAAAATTGCACAACGATTTTTTGGGTCCTCCTGTTACCCTTGTGAAGATTAAATAATTTGGGTCTAAAGTAAAATTTTCTCCCACATTGGTTCAGTTCCTGTGAAGCACCTGACGGGTTAATAAATTTATTAAATGTGGTTTTGAGCAACTTGAAGGGTGCAGTTTTTAGAATGGTGTCACTTTTGGGTATTTTCTGCCATAGAAAGTCACTTCACATGAGATGAGGTCCCTAAAAAAAATGGTTTTGTAAATTTGGTCAGCTTTAACCCTTTTAACTTCCTAACAAAAAAAAATTATGTTTCAAAAACGGTGCTGATCTAAAGTAGACATGTGGGAAATGTTATTTATTAAAAAAAATTGTGTGAAATATTTCTCTGGTTTAAGGATATAAAATTAAAAGTTTAAAAATTGCAAAATTTTCAAATTTTTGCCAAATTTCAGATTTTTTCGCAAATAAACGCCAGTCATATCGAACAAATTTTACCACTATCGTGAAGTACAATATGTCACGAAAAAACAATCTCAGAATACCGAAAGTGGGATCTGTTGAAGCGTCCCAGAGTTATTACCTCATAAAGAGACACTGGTCAGAGTTGTAAAACTTGGCCTGGTCATGCAGGTGAAAAAAGGCTTGGTGAGTGAAGGGGTTAAATATATAAAATGTAATAGCTCCATTCCTCTTTGTCTGTAAACAGCACCCCTGAAGCCATACGCTACCTGAAACGGGTGTCCAATCGGACTGTATAAATGATTGAAGGTGGCAGCTAGTTGTTACTTTTGTTATTGTGGAGTCGGCAGTAATCGGATCGGGATATATATCTGTATATATCCATCTGTTGGAATTGGAGGTGTATATACCATACTCACTATGAGTTCCCCAATAACTGGCCTAGTAGGTAAAACAAGAGAGACTCTGCACTCAACTTTTATCTATAGCAGCCTAGTAGGGAAAACTGCCACGGCCTCGTCCATCACTCTTCAGT
Organism: Phyllobates terribilis; assembly: GCF_046119375.1. Lineage (NCBI taxonomy): Eukaryota > Metazoa > Chordata > Amphibia > Anura > Dendrobatidae > Phyllobates > Phyllobates terribilis. Next base: position 843,127,529 of record NW_027362761.1, read on the forward strand.
CAATTGCGTAATTGTTCTGACGATAGGAGATAGCGGAGTTGCGTTCCCTGACACCTTACAATTAGGAAGTAGATGACACATTCATTATTGAGTAGTTTTATTATTGTGCATATGTATTACACATAATATACAGATTGTATACATGGCAGGAAGAAAGATTTTATAATTTAGCATTGCATATCTGGGACATTTCTTTCTTTATGGGTGATTTTTTTGCATTAGACAGTTTTGTGATATATGGTACATTTACATATTACTTATTGACATTATTGATTCATGTTATGTGTAACATACCTGGCGGCGTCCTTGCATAGTGGTCCATCTCCCACTGTGCAAGAGCGCGCACTTGATCTCCAGTCCAGTCTGCTAGCCTGGCTTCCCTCCATGCTGTCTGCTTGCCTCTGTGTCTGCTGCTTAAGGGCGGCACCCGATCACTTACTGTTTCTTGTACCTGCTACGGGCACACCCCTTGTGCGTCCTCAGCCTATTGCTGTCTGTCACCTGGTATTTAACCCAGCTCCTCCAATGAATCCCTGCCTGAGCATTGTGTTTCATTCAGTGTGCTCTTTCACTCTGAATGTGCCAGGTCCTTTTCTGTGTTTGCTTGCCTGCCTTTCCTGGAGGCTGTATTTCCAGGCCTGTCTGAACTTGCTCCTTGCCTGTTCGTTCCGCCTTCTAGGGGCCGCATACCTAGACCCGCTCCTGTATCTTGTCTGTCCTGTGTGAACACGCTCCTAGCCTGTTCCTCCCGTCTTCTAGGGGCTGCATACCTAGACCCGTTCCTGTATCTTGCTACTGTGTCTGTTCTTGTCTGTATACTCTTCTAGCCTGTTTCCTGTGTTTCTCTATGTCCGTACCTTTCCTTTTTCTGCAGAGTCTGAACTCATACCTAACTCCTGCTCATTGTCACTGTACTTCCATTTGTGAGTTCGTGGTCCACTCGCTACTTCACTGTAAGTACCCTGTGGGTATCTGGTTCTGCCTTTCCCTTCCTGTCTGTTCCGTGTGAACAGAGCCCTGTCCCCTCTGCTCTGCCTTGCTCACCGCTCCGGCGGTTCTAGCTTGCTCTGCCTTGCTCACCACTCCGGCGGTTCTAGCCTGCTCTGCCTTGCTCACCGCTCCGGCGGTTCTAGCCTGCTCTGCCTTGCTCACCGCTCCGGCGGTTCTAGCCTGCTCTGCCTTTGCTCACCGCTCCGGCGGTTCTGGCCTGCTCTGACCCTTTGCTCACTGCTCCGGCAGTCTCGCTCCGCTCTGACCCTTTGCTCACTGCTCCGGCAGTCTCGCTCCGCTCTGACCCTTTGCTCACTGCTCCGGCAGTCTCGCTCCGCTCTGACCCTTTGCTCACTGCTCCGGCAGTCTTGCTCCGCTCTGACCCTTTGCTCACTGCTCCGGCAGTCTCGCACCGCTCTGACCCTTTGCTCACTGCTCCGGCAGTCTCGCTCCACTCTGACCCTTTGCTCACTGCTCCGGCAGTCTCGCTCCGCTCTGACCCTTTGCTCACCGCTCCAGGCGGCCTCGTCCTGCTCTACTCTTGCTCACCGCTCCAGGCGGCCTCGTCCTGCTCTACTCTTGCTCACCGCTCCAGGTGGCCTCGTACTGCTCTACTCTTGCTCACCGCTCCAGGCGGCCTCGTCCTGCTCTACTCTCGCTCACCGCTCCAGGCGGCCTCGTCCTGCTCTTCTCTCGCTCACCGCTCTAGGCGGTCTCATCTTGCCCTGCTCTCGCTCACCACTCTGGGCGGCCTTACTCTGCTGTGTTTGTCCGCCACATCTGTGGTTCTGTTCCTGAGTCCCAGTGTGTACTGGGTCCTATCCCGCCTGTGTTCCTACCTGCTAGTGCCTCCCTGTCTGCACTCTAGCCGTGCTTGCCTGTACCCCCCTGCCTGCATACCCGCCTGCCTGCATACCAGTCGTGCCTGCCTATACCCACCAGTCTGTGTGCCAGCCTAACCTGTCTGTTCCTGTATTCCCCTGTGTGGGTCAACAGCCGTGTCCGGGGTCTGTCCTGGAGTAGCACCTGGTCCCTCTGCTCGGTTTCTCCTTGGTGCACTGGCGTCGTATGCCGTCGGCGACCCTGGTCGGACCGGGTGAATACCTAGTTACGCCCCTCCAGGCATTCACTCTCCGGCACGGTCCCGGCTCCGGCTCAGCCCGGGCGTGTGCATTACATTATGTATAACTCAATAAAGCTGCAATAGTATATTTTTAGATTTAAATTTGTATTAATAATATTTTATCATTATCTTTGCATTTCCTATTTCTATTTTTGTTATATAAATGTGGGCTATATTGCCTTTCAGTTCTAGGCCTTTGTTTACACATAATTTGGTATGAATCATAAGATTTTTCCTATAGTCTATTATTGGTAATGTAGACTACGTGGAACAGCTCTTTCAATATGAAAATGAAGATATGTAGAAACCATAGAAACTTTTACCCATAATTCTCAGCCAAGAGCTGGTGTAAAGCAAACCACTATCATATTGCAGGAAACAAATATAAAAATAAAGAGGAATGCACAGTGCAAAGGCTAGTTCAAATGAGGAGGAAATGATGGAGTGGTTGTGCCTCTGGGAGGAGTATGTCCATGGGGCATTCATTTTTTTAGTGCTATCACAGAAATCTCCCTTTCCTGTTTTCTGACAACTAGAGGGCAAGCCGCTGACAGATCTGAAGCTCAGCTCAAATTGAGCATTTCAGGATTGTAATGGTTTCCAGAATCTAAAGTGAACACGTGGCTGTACCAGCTATCTTTGAGGACTGCAATGTATCATTATATATACACATATATGTGTGTATATATATATATATATATATATATACATATATATATATATATATATATATATATATATATATACATATATATATATATATATATATATATACACATACAGTTAGGTCCATATATATTTGGACAGAGACAACATTTTTCTAATTTTGGTTCTAGACATTACCACAGTGAATTTTAAACAAAACAATTCAGATGCAGTTGAAGTTCAGACTTTCAGCTTTGATTTGAGGGTATCCACATTAAAATTGGATGAAGGCTTTAGGAGTTTCAGCTCCTTAACTTGTGCCACCCTGTTTTTAAAGGGACCAAAAGTAATTGGACAATTGACTCCAAGGTTATTTCATGGACAGGTGTGGGCAATCCCTTCGTTATGTCATTCTCAATTAAGCAGATAAAAGGCCTGGAGTTGATTTGAGGTGTGGTGCTTGCATTTGGAAGGTTTTGCTGTGAAGTAAACATGCGGCCAAAGGAGCTCTCCATGCAGGTGAAACAAGCCATCCTTAAGCTGCAAAAACAGAAAAAACCCATCCGAGAAATTGCTACAATATTAGGAGTGGCAAAATCTACAGCTTGGTACATCCTGAGAAAGAAAGAAAGCACTGGTGAACTCATCAATGCAAAAAGACCTGGGCGCCCACGGAAGACAACAGTGGTGGATGATCGCAGAATAATCTCCATGGTGAAGAGAAACCCCTTCACAACAGCCAACCAAGTGAACAACACTCTAAAGGAGGTAGGCCTATCAATATCCAAATCTACCATAAAGAGAAGACTGCATGAAAGTAAATACAGAGGGTTCACTGCACGGTGAAAGCCACTTATAAGCATCAAGAATAAAAAGGCTAGACTGAACTTTGCTAAAAAACATCTAAAAAAGCCAGCACAGTTCTGGAAGAACATTCTTTGGACAGATGAAACCAAGATCAACCTCTACCAGAATGATGGAAAGAGAAAAGTATGGCGAAGGCGTGGTACAGCTCATGATCCAAAGCATACCACATCATCTGTAAAACACGGCGGAGGCAGTGTGATGGCTTGGGCATGCATGGCTGCCAGTGGCACTGGGTCACTAGTGTTTATTGATGATGTGACACAGGACAAAAGCAGCTGAATGAATTCTGATGTATTCAGAGCCATACTGTATGCTCAGATCCAGCCAAATGCAACCAAACTGATTTGGTCGTCGTTTCATACTACAGATGGACAATGACCCAAAACATAAAGCCAAAGCAACCCAGGAGTTTATTAAAGCAAAGAAGTGGAATATTCTTGAATGGCCAAGTCAGTCACCTGATCTCAACCCAATTGAGCATACATTTCACTTGTTAAAGACTAAACTTCAGACAGAAAGGCCCACAAACAAACAGCAACTGAAAACCACCGCAGTGAAGGCTTGGCAGAGAATCAAAAAGGAGGAAACACAGCATCTGGTGATGTCCATGAGTTCAAGACTTCAGGCAGTCATTGCCAACAAAGGGTTTTCAACCAAGTACTAGAAATGAACATTTTATTTACAATTATTTAATCTGTCCAATTACTTTTGGTCCCTTTAAAAACAGGGTGGCACATGTTAAGGAGCTGAAACTCCTAAACCCTTCATCCAATTTTAATGTGGATACCCTCAAATCAAAGCTGAAAGTCTGAACTTCAACTGCATCTGAATTGTTTTGTTTAAAATTCATTGTGGTAATGTCTTGAACCAAAAATAGAAAAATGTTGTCTCTGTCCAAATATATATGGACCTAAACGTATATATATAAATACATATAAATATATATATATATATATATATATATATATATATATATATATATATATATATACAGACCAAAAGTTTGGACACACCTTCTCATTTAAAGATTTTTCAGTATTTTCATGACTTTGAAAATTGTACATTCACACTGAAGGCATCAAAACTAGGAATTAACACATGTGGAATTATATACTTAATAAAAAAGTGTGAAACAACTGAAAATATGTCTTATATTCTAGGTTCTTCAAAGTAGCCACCTTTTGCTTTGATGACTGCTTTGCACATTCTTGTCATTCTCTTGATGAGCTTCAAGAGGTAGTCACCAGAAATGGTTTTCACTTCACAGGTGTGCCCTGTCAGGTTTAATAAGTGGGATTTCTTGCCTTATAAATGGGGTTGGGACCATCAGTTGTGTTGTGCAGAAGTCAGGTGGATACACAGCTGATAGTCCTACTGAATAGACTGTTAGAATTTGTATTATGGCAAGAAAAAAGCAGCTAAGTAAAGAAAAATGAGTGGCCATCATTACTTTAAGAAATGAAGGTCAGTCATTCCAAAAAATTGGGCAAACTTTGAAAGTGTCCCCAAGTGCAGTTGCAAAAACCATCAAGCGCTACAAAGAAACTGGCTCACATGAGGACTGCCCCAGGAAAGGAAGACCAAGAGTCACCTCTGCTTCTGAGGATAAGTTTATCCGAGTCACCAGCCTCAGAAATCGCAGGTTAACAGCAGCTCAGATTAGAGCCCAGGTCAATGCCACACAGAGTTCTAGCAGCAGACACATCTCTACAACAACTGTTAAGAGGAGACTTTGTGCAGCAGGCCTTCATGGTAAAATAGCTGCTAGGAAACCACTGCTAAGGACAGGCAACAAGCAGAAGAGACTTGTTTGGGCTAAAGAACACAAGGAATGGACATTAGACCAGTGGAAATCTGTGCTTTGGTCAAATGAGTCCAAATTTGAGATCTTTGGTTCCAACCACCGTGTCTTTGTGCGACGCAGAAAAGGTGAACGGATGGACTCTACATGCCTGGTTCCTACCGTGAAGCATGGAGGAGGAGTTGTGATGGTGTGGGGGTGTTTTGCTGGTGACACTGTTGAGGATTTATTCAAAATTGAAGGCATACTGAACCAGCATGGCTACCACAGCATCTTGCAGCGGCATGCTATTCCAAAAACTCATAATTCAACAAGTCTTGGCACAGAGAGAGGCGAGATGGATTACTGTTTTGAATAACTTGACCCCTCATGGTCTTAATGAAACAAATAGTTTTGTTTCCTTTCTTTAAGTTTAGAGAAGTATTATAATAGTATATACATGGTCATTCTCATATTTTAATTGTATTTAATTTCTGTTACTTACTTTCTTTTTTGTTTGTTCATATTTTAGTTCTTTCGCCTGACGATTCATTCCTTGTCCATTTATTCCAGGAGTCGGCCATCCTTTTTTAATTTTTTCATCATTATAGTATGTATTTTTGTCATATGTTGAATTATGAGTTTTTGTACCACTATTATCACTATGGTATATAGACACTATCTAGATCAGTGTCTATATGTAATTTTTGTCGCAGAGTGCATCTTCTTACAGTCACCACTGTACTTACGAGAGCTTCAATCAGCAAGATATCTTGAGTAAACAGTACTTACTTCATACTGGTTAAACATGAGATACAATTCAGTGTCACACAGTCCGTGTGCTGCTTACATAACACATTCAGGAAAGAAAGGAAAATCACAGGAAGTAAAAGCAACCAACAATTGAGAGCTTTTCTCCCCCATATTACAGCAAGCATATAACTATACACACTATCGCCATCTGCTGTCTGGTTAGTATAAAGTCCTCCTTTCACTTATAATAAGTCATAATCTGTTGTATATGCCAACACCTTTTCTCAACAGTAAGGACTTATTCAATCAAACCCAACTTTTTTATTAGTGGTGTTTATCAGCATTCAACTCCTTCGTGAAGATGTCTGCTGTCATTTCTTCAGTAGGACAATACTCTAACTTCAAGACTCCTTGTTCCTGATGATCTCTCAAGAAATGATATTTCACATCAATATGCTTGGTTCTTGGATTGACTCTTTCCATCTGAGCAAGAGCAAGACATCCTTGATTGTCCTCTTTCAGTTTTGTTAGTTCCAACTGTGGTTGTCCTAATTCTGTCAACAATTGTCTTAACCACAGTACTTCTTGACTCGCATGTGCTGCGGCAACATATTCTGCTTCTGTTGAAGACAGTGTCACAATTGACTGTTTCTTACTTGTCCAACTTATTGGTCCACCTGAGAGAAAAAAGTATGTCCACTGGTAGATCTTCTGTCAGTTGGATCTCCAGCCCAATCGGCATCAACATATCCTGTTAAAATGCAATTATCACTTGTGGGTAATTTCTGCTTAACATTGCTAGTTCCTTTCAAATAACGCATTACTCTTCATGGCATTCCAATCAGCTTTATTTGGTTTTGATACCTTTCTACTCAGGATTCCTACTGCTGCTGTGATGTCTGGTCTTGTAACGGTCGCTAGATACAGTAGTTTTCCTATTGCTGTTCTGTATTCTTCATTATTTGGTAGCATATTTTTTTCACTGTTCATCTCTTTGAGATAATTAGTTTCCATTGGAGACTTTACTGTTTTTGCATCCTTTAATCCAAATTTTCCTGTTATGTCTTGAATCATGTGATTTTGATTCAGTAGGAAACTTCCGTCTTCTTCTCATTCTACCTGTATTCCTAGGTACTGTTTCACATTTCCCAAGTCTTTGATTTCGAAATGTTGCTTCAGGATTTTTAGAATGTTTTCTTTATCCCTTTGTTGTTTAAAACAAATCAAAATGTCATCTACATATATGAGTACATAAATCCATCTATTAATCAGCCTTTTTGTGTACAAGCATGGATCAGCTTTGCTTCTTTGAAATTTTTCATTTGTAAGTACTTCCGTGATTTTGTCATTCCACGCTTTAGCTGCCTGCTTTAAACCATATATGCTTTTCTGTAGTTTGCAAACTTTGTTTGGATTTCTTTCATCTTTGAATCCTGGAGGTTGTTCCATGTAAATGTCTTCTGTTAAATCTCCATTCAGAAAAGCTGTCTTTACATCCAGATGTCTCAGTTCCATCTATTTCATTGCTGCAACTGTAAGTAAAGTTCTTATTGTAGTGCGTTTGACAACTGGAGCAAATGTCTCATTATAGTCTTCTCCATATTTTTGAGAATACCCTTTAGCTACGAGTCTTGCTCGGTATCTTTCAGCTGTGCCATCTGTTTGGTATTTTACTTTAAAAATCCATTTACATCCTAGGGCTTTTCTTCCTTCTGGTAAATCTGTTATTGTCCATGTATTTGAATCATGCATGGATTTAATTTCGGTTTCTGTTGCTTCTATCCATTTATTAGCTTCTTCTTCTTCATGAAATTTAGATATGTCTTCCCAAGAGGTAGGCTCATAGATTTTTCTTATGCTTGTCTTGTATGAGAGACGTTTTGGTGGTTTTCCTTTGTTCTCTCTCATTGAACGTCTTGGTTCTGTGTCTGTTTGTAGTTGTGATTCTTCACTTTCAGTATTTTGTTCTTCATTAATTTCTACTTCTTTCTCATCAGATATTTCTTCAGTTATGTCACTATTGTTTTTCTCATTTTTTGTTTCAACTGAAATCATAATGTCTTCATTTAAATCTTCAATGAATGTCACACTGTTACTCACCGTAACTCTGTCTGTTTTGGGATCTAGGATTCTATATCCTTTGCAATTTTCACTATATCCAACAAATATTCCTTCCATGGATCTGTTTTGAAGTTTGGAACGTTTTTCTGTTGGAATGAATATAAAAACTTTACATCCAAAAACTTTTAAATGATTGACACTTGGTTTCATACCTTGCCACAGTTCATATGGAGTTTTGATCAGTTTTCTAGAAAAAAGTCGGTTCTGTAGATATGTAGCTGTCATTGCTGCCTCACCACAATATTTCTCTGGTAGTTTGGAATCCGTCAGCATACATCTTATCATTTCTGTTAGAGTTCTGTTTTTCCTTTCTGCTACTCCATTTTGTTCAGGAGTGTATGGAACAGTTTTCTGGTGTTCTATTCCATTTTGTCTTAAGTAGTCTTCTATTCTGTGACATGTAAATTCACCTCCATTATCACTTCTGATGACAATTGGTTTCCTTTGAAATTTGTTACTTGATCTTGTTACATAGTCTACAAGTTTATCAAAAACTTCACTTTTGTTCTTAATTAAGTATGTGACTGTGTATCTTGAGTAGTCGTCTATAAAAGTCAACATGTATCTATTGCCTCCTGATGTAGTCACTTTCATGGGTCCACATACGTCAGTATGCACCAAATCAAGTGGTTTTTCGCAATTCATCTCACTTTCTTTTGGAATAGATATCCTTGTGGCTTTGGATTTTATGCAACATTCACATCTTACGGTAATTGAGCAATCTGATATCTTTAAATCTTTTGTCAATTCTTTTCTCTGTAGTTCCCTTATACTGTCAGGGTGTCTATGTCCTAGACATCTATTCCACATGTGAATACAGTTTTTGTGATCATGTGTACATACCTTCATCTGTTCCTTTGGTGTGTCAAAATGATATAATTGTTCATCTGCCTTGACTTTGGTGATCACCTTGTTTCCTGCAATAATTGCACACTCATTGTCTTTGGATTTTACTGTAAATCCTTTTGCTGTTAAACGCTTCACAGATAATAATCCGCCTTCCAATTTTGGAACATACAACACATCCTGTACAAGTATCTTTGAATCTTGTCCGAACTTGTTTGAACAATTTAGCATACCTTGTCCGATACCTTCTGCGGTTATTTTGCTTCCATCTGCAAGATAAATGGCTTCTTTCTTATCTAAATCAAGATCAGTAAAGAAATTCTTGTCACTTGTCATATGACTCGTTGCTCCTGAATCAATAAACCAACCAAGTGATGATTTCTTGTCTGTTACTTTAAATGTGCCATTCCAATTATTCTCACATGAATCGGAAATTGTGTTTTTTACTTTCTGTGTATGCTTTTTATGTTGTAATTTTTGTTGTTCTGCTTTCCATATGATACAGTCTTTCTTTAAATGACCTTTTTTCTTACATCTGAAGCAATCTCTTGTCTCTTTATTATAGGGTTTTTTAAATTCTGTAGCTTTAAGAGTGTTTTCACTGTCCTTTTCAGTACAAGAATCATTTCTTTGTTCTTTTCTTCTCTGATATTCTCTGATATTCATCTATTAGTCTTGTTTTCACAAAATCTAATGTAATGTCAGTTTCTGGTCTCGTCTCAAGGGCATTTATCAAGGCTGTATACGAATCTGGTAAACTGCACAATAATATAGCTGCTACATGACTATCTTTAATGTCTTCACCAATAGATCTTAGCTGTGATATCACTTCCATCATTGAGAATATGTGCTTCTGCATGTCGTCATTTGCACTCAATCTTATACTGTAAAGCTTTCTTAATAAAAATAACTTGTGATTCAAGCTAGGTCTTTCATACAGTTTTCTTAATTCTTCCCACATTCCTTTAGCTGTTTCTTCATTTCTTATATGTATTAATTGAGCATCATCCACTAATAAGTTTAGAGAGTTGTACTGAAGATATTCTCCTGTTTTTTCTTCTAGCTGATAGTTCCTGTATGTCCTGCCTATGTTGAATTCTCTGTAATTATATCCAGCTCCTGGAATCATGAATTCCTCTGTCACTCTGTATCTGGATTTATTTACTTCTGTTTACAGAGCTTATCTGTGTGCTCCGTTATCTGGGGTTATAAACCAGGATCCTCTTGCAGTGTGGGCCTGTAGTGTCTGGGCTTTAGTGTCTGGGTTCCGGCCTGGGCCCATAACCTGTCGCAGATTGCATCTTCTTATAGTCACCACTGTACTTACGAGAGCTTCAATCAGCAAGATATCTTGAGTAAACAGTATTTACTTCATACTGGTTAAACATGAGATACAATTCAGTGTCACACAGTCCGTGTGCTGCTTACATAACACATTCAGCAAAGAAAGGAAAAACACAGGAAGTAAAAACATCCAACAATTGAGAGCTTTTCTCCCCCACATTACAGCAAGCATATAACTATACACACTATCGCCATCTGCTGTCTGGTTAGTATAAAGTCCTCCTTTCACTTATAATAAGTCCTAATCTGTTGTATATGCCAACAATTTTTACCTCAAATATTTTATCTCATATATAGATCCATATATTCATATTTATAACACCCACCAATTTATAGCAGAAGCGCAGTTATGTATACGTCATACAGACAATACTTAGTTTAGTGTCCATTGACAATCTTTGTTTTAATTACTCAATCATGCACTTTCATTCGTAGCATTTGTCACTTTTTTGTATGGGTATATATTTATACCTGTCATTTTACTGATATCACTTGCACTCTTGCACTTTCTGCACGTTGGATTTTGTATGTTTACTAGTATATATTATATATTTAATACATATACACTGTTGTTCATTATTTACTTTCATATTTATTTGCATCTTTATTTTTATATTATTTTATCTTTTTACATGTGTATGATTTATTACTGCATGGTATTATATCTATTATTGATTTATATACACATATTCTTTGCACACATAACTGAACATATTGATTTATCTTCTTCTTTTACACAATAATTGCACATCACTATTTCTATAACTTTAGTCACACACCTCTTACATCTTTTTCACTGTTATTCTCGCTACACTCACTCGTTTTTCACTGACTCACACCACATCACTTCCTTCCTTTTCATTCATATGCGTTCCAATCGTGGAGCGCATATTTACTCTGCCTACTTCAATGACGCTCTTCGCGGTCACTTCCGCTTCTTGCATTCCACAGTGACACGCACGCCGACACCTGCTCTTTCCGGTTGTCCTGCGCTCGCTCTTAGGAGCCGCGGTTCACCACGGAGAGGCGATGTCTGGCTCATATGACATGGCGCCATGTTCAAACACATGGAACTCATCAGGTACTTACCATATACACTTTTGATTGGCCTGACTCTTGTTAAATACCCTCTGTTCACTCCCTGACATCATATCCTCGTCAAAGTACCCTGGCGAAACGCGCGTTGGATCTGGTCACTTGGTTCAGTATAAGCTATGCTACTATATGTTTCATACACTTACATGTTATAATTATCTTTTCAATGACTGTATAACTATGTCTCTATCTCCATGGACTTCATAATCAGCACTATGCATTTTACTCTGGAATCTATTTAGAGACTTTGTTGCACATTTATGTCTTGTTTTGGTTTATAATTAATTGATTTCCTGTATGAAAATTATGTCATAGCTATTACTATCTCCTGTGACCCTTCGGTTGTGTTACCTTTCCCTATCCATTTTAACTCATATTTATTTTTATTGTTTTCATTTATCAATAAATGTTATATTTTATATGATTATAGGTCTTGTGTCACGTATGTAGGAACCTAGAATATAAGACATATTTTCAGTTGTTTCACACTTTTTTGTTAAGTATATAATTCCACATGTGTTAATTCATAGTTTTGATGCCTTCAGTGTGAATGTACAATTTTCATAGTCATGAAAATACAGACAAATCTTTAAATAAGAAGGTGTGTCCAAACTTTTGGTCTGTACTGTATATATATATATATATATATATATATATATATATATATATATATATATATATATATGAACACACAGTGGCATGTAAAAGTTTGAGCACCTCTGGCCAAAATTACTGTTATTGTGAACAGTTAAGCAAGTTGAAAATGGCATTATCTCTAAAAGGCCTAAACTTAAAGATGACTCATTTCCTTTTTATTGTAGGCAAAAAAATAAAATATGTTGTCATTTTTAACATTTTAAAATTACATAAAGGAAAATGGGCCGTTGCAAAAGTTTGGGCACCCTTGGAGATTTGTGTGCTCAGATACCTTTGACCAAGGTTTTAGACCTTGATTAGCCTGTTAGGGTTAAGAGACTTGTTTGGGCTAAAAAGCACAAGGAATGGACATTAGACCAGTGGAAATCTGTGCTTTGGTCTGAAAATTCCAAATTTGAGATGTTTGGTTCCAACCACTGTGTCTTTGTGCGACGCAGAAAAGGTGAACGGATGGACTCTACATGCCTGGTTCCCACCGTGAAGCATGGAGGAGGAGGTGTGATGGTGTGGGAGTGCTTTGCTGGTGACACTGTTGGGGATTTATTCAAAATTGAAGGCATACTGAACCAGCATGGCTACCACAGCATCTTGCAGCGGCATGCTATTCCATCCGGTTTGCGTTTAGTTGGACCATCATTTATTTTTCAACAGGACAATGACCCCAAACACACCTGCAGGCTGTGTAAGGGCTATTTGACCAAGAAGGAGAGTGATGGGGTGCTACGCCAGATGACCTGTCCTCCACAGTCACCAGACCTGAACCCAATCAAGATGGTTTGGGGTGAGCTGGACCGCAGAGTGAAGGCAAAAGGGCCAACAAGTGCTAAGCATCTCTGGGAACTCTTTCAAGATTGTTGGAAGACCATTTCCGGTGACTACCTCTTGAAGCTCATCAAGAGAATGCCAAGAGTGTGCAAAGCAGTCATCAAAGCAAAAGGTGGCTACTTTGAAGGACCTAGAATATCAGACATCTTTTCAGTTGTTTCACACTTTTTTGTTAAGTATATAATTCCACATGTGTTAATTCATAGTTTTGATGCCTTCGGTGTGAATGTACAATTTTCAAATTCATGAAAATACAGAAAAATCTTTAAATGAGAAGGTGTGGCCAAACTTTTGGTCTGTACTGTATATATTTTTTATTTTGCCTAAAATACAAAGGAAATAAAATTAACTTTATGCCTTTTAGAGATCATTTCATCTTCAACTTGCTTAACTGTTCACAATAACAGTAATTTTCACTAGGGGAACCCAAACTTTTACATGCCACTGTACTATGATTAGTTACTACTGTATATATGTACAGCATATAGAGATTAACAGTAGTGATATACAGTACTATGCAAAAGTTTTAGGCAGGTGTGGAAAAAAATTTGCAAAGAAAGAATACTTTACTTAAAGTTTTTAGAGTTAATAGTTTATTTTACTAATTAACGGAATGTAAAGGGTGTGAAGAGAGATCTAAATCAAAGCAATATTTGGTGTGACCACCCTTTACATTCATGCATCAATTCTAGGTACAGTTGCACACAGTTTTTAACCCCTTTATGGCCCAGGGCATACTATTACGTATCAGTGCCCTGGGCTTTATGGGCCAGATACGTATTAGTACGCCTTGATGATTTCGCCCGCCGGGTGTCAGCTGATTGTCACAGCTGACACCTGGTGCTATGTGCAGGGAGCGGTCCCGCACCGCTCCCAGCACATTAACCCCTGAAATGCTGTGATCGATTACTTTAGCACAGTAATATGTATCTAAATATCTACAGTGTATACAGTGGAGAAAATAAGTATTTGCCGATTTTGCAAGTTTCCCCACCTACAAAGAATGGAGAGGTCTATAATTTTTATCATAGGTACACTTCAACTGTGAGAAACAGAGTCTAAAAAAATCCAGAATATCACATTGTATGATTTTTAGCTAATTAAATTGCATTTTATTACATGAAATAAGTATTTGGTCACCTACCAATCACCAAGAATTCTGACTCTCACAGACCTGTTACTCCAACTGTGCACTCATTACCTGTATTAATTGCACCTGTTTGAACTCGTTACCTGTATAAAAGACACCTGTCCACACACTCAATCAATCACACTCCAACCTCTCCACCATGGCCAATACCAAAGAGCTGTCTAAGGAAACCAGGGACAAGATTGTAGACCTTATAAGGCTGGGATGGGCTACAGGACAATAGGCAAGCTGCTTGTTGAGAAGGTAACAACTGTTGGCGCAATTATTAGAAAATGGAAGAAACACAAGATGACTGTCAATCTTCCTTGGTCTGGGGCTCCATGCAAGATCTCGCCTCGTGGGGTAAGGATGATTCCGAGAAAGGTCAGGAATCAGCCCACAACTACACAGCAGGACCTGGTCACTGACCTGAAGAGAGCTGGGACCACAGTCTCAAACATTACCGTTAGTAACACACTACTCTGTCAGAAAATCCTGTAGGTCACGCAAGGTCCCCCTGCTCCCGTCAGCACATGTCCAGGCCCATTTGAAGTTCGCCAGTGACTATCTAGATGATCCAGAGGAAGCATGGGAGAAGGTCACGAGGTCAGATGAGACCAAAATAGAACTTTTTGGTATCAACTCCACTTGCTGTGTTTGGAGGAAGAAGAAGGATTAGTACAACCCTAAGAACACTGTCCGAACCATGAGGCATGGTGGGGGAGACATCATTCTTTGAGGGTGCTTTTCTGCAAAGGGGACAGGACGACTGCCCCATATTGAAAGGAGGATGGATGGGGCGATGTATCGCGAGATTTTGGCCAACAACTTCCTTCCCTCAGTAACAGCATTGAAGATAGGTCGTAGCTGGGTCTTCTAGCATGACAATGACCCGAAGCACACAGTCAGGGTAACTAAGGAGTAGCTCTATAAGAAGCATTCCAAGGTCCTGGAGTGGCCTAGCCAGTCTCCAGACCTGAACCCAATAGAAAATCTTTGGAGGGAGTTGAAACTCAATGTTGCCCCAAAACCTTAAAGATCTGGAGAAGATCTGTATGGAGGAGTGGGCCAAAATTCCTGCTGCAGTGTGTGAAAACTTGGTCAAGAACTATAGTCTGACCTCTGTAATTGCAAACAAAGGTTTCTGTATCCTTATTTCATGCAATAAAATGCAAATTAATTATGTTTTATATTATGGATTTTTTTTTAGATTCTGTCTATCACAGTTGAGGTGTACCTACGATAAAATTACAGACCTTTCCATTCTTCGTAGGTGAGAAAACTTGCAAAATCGGCAGTGAATCAAATACTTATTTTCCCCTTGGGATATATACTCATTCCTCAACATTTAAGATAGAAAATACATTGAATTATGAAAATTACAGGATCGATAGACATGTTAATAATATGCAAATGATAAAAAGTAAAAACATTTTTAAAACAGCTCTATTCATTCAGTATCAAGTATAAGTGCAGATATACACACACATACCTTGGCATGCTATCTATGAGGTTATTAATAGTTGTCTAAGGAATAATCTTCCACGCTAAATGCACAGAAGTCATCAAGATCCACTGATGTCAGCTTCCTTTGAAATTGACAATCAATGACTTCCCAGATGTTTTTAATGGGAGACAAGACTGGAGACCCTGCAAGCCACGTTTAAGCCATGCCGGCTGCTCAGAGTACCATGAGCAACATGAGGCTTTTCATTGTTGTCTTAAAAACAGCATGGAGATGTTATGGGGGGCTTACGATTACTAGAAGCCAGGAGTAGATCATGCCAACTGATCTGTGATGTAATGTCCCAGAAGGGAAATGGAGCCCTGTGGAGCAGATCCATGGTCACAGTCAATAACAGGTACTGTCAGGATTATAAGCAACACTATCGAAGTTACATTTATAGTTTATGAAGTCCTGTCCATTCAAATCTTTTTTTTTCTCCTTCGAGTACCCCTTTAAGAACTCCTCCCAGCAAATGACCTGGCTAACTATTAACTCTCTCCTCACCCTGTGACTGCAACATTAGATAGGCTAAGTGCCCGCGATGCAGAAATGCTCCGGATTTTTCCTGAGCGTTACTGCATCTCCCTGGCAGAAAAAACACATGCGGATTGTACATGCGTTTTTCCTGCCAGGGACAAGCGTAATTGAAGCGTTTTGATCATGCGATTTCGCATGCGGGTTGTCAAGCGCTTTCCAAGCGATTTTAGCATCACTTGGAAAGTGCTTGACAACTTGGTCACACTATATAAATCCATGCATGGATTTATATAGTATGACCGTAAAAGAATGGTAAAAAATAAAAAATAAATATTATACTTACCTTCTGATGGCCCCCGGTCTCCTTATCCGATGCGTCCGGTCTTCCCAGTGTCTTGCGGTTTTGTAAAAGGACCTGCCATGACGTTGGCGGTCGTGTGACCTGTCACATGACTAAATGACGTCATGGCAGGTCCTTTTAGACCATCACGAGCTGCCGGGAAGCTAGGACGGATCGCTATGGAGACCGGGGGCCATCAGAAGGTGAGTATAATGTATATTTTTTATTTTAATTCATTTTATTTACAGGTACTATTGTACCTGATCGCTGACGATCTGGCCAATTATTTTAAAGAAAAAATAGACCATATCCGACAGGAAATTTTCTCCCAATCCCCAAACGTTATGCATGCTCTCCCCCGCCACATTGTATCTTGCTCAATTTCTGACTTCGAACCAGTCACGGAAGATGAAGTGATCAGGCTACTTGCATCTTCTCGCCCTACTACCTGCACCAGTGACCCTATTCCCTCACATCTCCTTCAGTCCCTTTCTCCAGCTGTCACCACTCACCTAACTAAAATTTTCAACCTCTCCCTCTCATCTCGTATCTTTCCCTCTTCTTTTAAACACGCCAGCATACAACCATGACTTAAAAAACCATCCCTTGACCAGAACTGCACGGCCAACTACAGACCTGTTTCCAATCTTCCATTTATCTCTAAACTCCTGGAACGCCTGGTCCATTCCGGTCTAATCCGCTATCTCTCAGACAACTCTCTTCTTGACCCTCTACAATCTGGTTTCCGCTCTTTACATTCTAGTGAAACTGCCCTCACTAAAGTCTCTAATGATCTACTAACAGCTAAATCTAATGGTCACTACTCCCTGCTGATTTTCCTGGATCTCTCTGCAGCATTCGACACTGTGGATCACCAGCTCCTCCTCACTATGCTCCGCACTATTGGCCTCAAGGACACTGTTCTCTCCTGGTTCTCCTCCTATCTCTCTGTGTCTTTTGCCGGCTCCTCCTCCTCTCTCCTTCCCCTTACTGTCGGGTTCCTCAAGGATCAGTCCTAGGCCCCCTTCTTTTCTCCTTATACACCGCTCCTATTGGACAATCAGCAGATTCGGTTTTCAGTTCCATCTCTATGCTGATGACACCCAATTATACACCTCTGCTCCCGACATCACCCCTGCATTACTACAAAAGACCAGTGATTGTCTTTCTGCTGTGTCTAACATTATGTCCTCCCTCTGCCTAAAACGGAATCTGTCAAAAACTGAACTACTCGTATTTCCTCCCTCCACTAACCTACCTGTGCCCGATATTGCCATTTCCGTTTGTGGCTCAACCATTACTCCCCAGCAACAAGCCCGCTGTCTTGGGGTCATTTTTGATTCAGATCTTTCCTTCACTCCTCACATCAAATCACTCGCTCGTTCATGTCATCTACACCTCAAAAACATCTCAAGAATCAGGACATTTCTCACCTTTGACTCGGCAAAAACTCTTACTGTAGCTCTTAGTCATTCTAGTCTCGACTATTGCAACTCTCTACTAATCGGTCTCCCTCTTACTAAACTCTCCCCTCTCCAATCCGTCCTTAACGCAGGATCATATTCCTCGCCAACCGCTACACCGGTGCCTCTTCCCTGTGCCAGTCATTGCATTGGTTACCCATCCAATATAGAGTTCAATTTAAACTTATCACTCTTAATCACAAAGCGCTCCATGCTTCAGCACCCTCCTACATCTCCTCCCTTGTCTCAGTCTACCACCCTACACGTGCTCTCCGTTCTGCCAATGACTTAAAACTAAAATCCTCCATAATCCAAAATTCCCACTCCCGTCTCCAAGATTTCTTGCGTGCTGCGCCAATTCTTTGGAATGCACTACCCAGGACAGTTCGATTAATTCCCAATACCCACAGTTTCAAGCGGACCCTAAAAAACAATTTCTTTAGACTGGCGTATCGCCTCAACACACTATCTGTCCGTCCCAGTTTTCCCCCATATTAAAATCTTCTTCAATTTCAGGTTCATACCATCCATGTACTTAATAGCCTCGGTCAGGACTGTACACATACTGGCTGGCGACCAGTCCATGTATTATTATTTATCCTATTTAGTATATCAAGGCTGCATTATACTATATATGTACACTTTACCTTTTGTGTCTCCCCCATTTCCTCATAGACTGTAAGCTTGCGAGCAGGGCCCTCACTCCTTTTGATTTGAGAAATGCTTATTCTGTATTATTATATCCTGCACATTCTGTATTGTCTGTATAAGTCCCCCCTAAAATTGTAAAGTGCTGCGGAATATGTTGGCGCTATAAAAATAAAAAATTATTATTATTATTATTATTATTATTACCCGGGTCTGGAGGAGAGTCTCCTCTTCTCCAAACCCGGGTACCATCCGCACATTGAATCGCTTAATATCCTCATGTGCACATTTAGTGATGCGGATTTTATGCGATTCAATGCAAGTCAAACCATCGCGATTACGCAAAATAATTGGTAGTAAAACCTACAAAAGACAAAAATATATCTCATACCCTACCATCATTATATATAAATGTAAAGCAAAGTTGCATAATAAATATAGGGTACTTAGTGAACTATTTTTGATCAAAAAAAGTATACAAGCCGTCCCACCAGCGGCAAGGTGACCCTAAATTGGGACGGTACCTATACTGCCTATATTAAAAACCTTACTGTATATCAAAGTTGAAGTAATGTATATAAAAGGGTAGACAAATAGGACCGGGTCCCAACTCCAGACCACCTAGGCCCGTGGTAAGCTACATATATACTAATCAGCTCAACAAAGGGGATGCCACACCCTTAAATTGCACAGAATGCAAACAAGACAAAAAACCAAGCAATGTGAACTGAGGTCTAAGATGGTAGACATGCAAGAAATAGGAGCATGTTCACACTAGCAAAAAGAAGCAAAACCTACAAAAGACAAAAATATATCTCATACCCTACCATCATTATATATAAATGTAAAGCAAAGTTGCATAATAAATATAGGGTACTTAGTGAACTATTTTTGATCAAAAAAAGTATACAAGCCGTCCCACCAGCGGCAAGGTGACCCTAAATTGGGACGGTACCTATACTGCCTATATTAAAAACCTTACTGTATATCAAAGTTTTTTTTTTAAATAATTGGTAGTGCTGCGGATTTTTCCGCAATGATAATCCGCAGGGGAAATTTCCGCAGCATGTGCACAGCATATGTGGATTATCATTGGGGAACATTGCAGACCTTCTACCAAGCGTTTTTTAAGCATTTCTGCAGCGGAATTGCACACAGCCTTACACTTCCCCAATATCATACATGTGCAGGATATAATAATACTGTGAACAATTTTATGAAGCATCACATATAGAAAATGCATTAATATAACACATTACAGTAGTCACATCTTCAGGGAGATGCCGGTCATCTTCTCCTTTACACTTGCCTAGGAATTCTGCCATCTCTCATAGACTGCAGAGGTGGCCAGTAACCTAGGCAGTGAGCAGAAATGCATTAAATTAAAAATCTTTGTAATCTAGAGAACGGAGAGGATTTTTAATCAGAGGAAAATTAAAAAGTTGCTTGTTTTTACATGCACTTTGAAATTTTATCTAGTTAAGAAGATGACTAAAGTCCTTTAAAGGGTATGTCCACTCCTAGGACAACCCCTTCTCAATCTGAGTGTTTTCAACATCCAAATAAACACACCCAACTCCCGTGCCGGCTCTGTTCTAGTATTCCCGGGGCTCTTGTGAGGTGTTTATATCACGTGAGCCCTGCGCCTAATCAGCACCAGCTTCTCTCTTCCAGCCTTCAGACTTCTAAGTAATTGACAGGAAGTGAGCGGTAGCAGCAGTTCTGACTTCCTGCTAATTACTTAACCGTTAAGTGCGAGAGAGAGTACCGACACCACTCGAACGGAGCTGGCACGGAAGGTGAAGATTGAGAAGGGGTTGTCATAGTGGTGGACAACCCCTTTAAAGGCTTTTTCACACAACATATAATATTTGAAACTTGCTATTTTTTTTTTAAATATGTTGGAATCAGTGAAGTTACAACCTCAGTAGAAACCGCTTAGGAAAAATGTATGTGGCCTGTCATAGTTTTCAGCACAGTTTTTACAGGTGAAACATGCAAGATGTCAGATATGTTTTTAATGCGGTTTTAACCATACTGACCTGCACTCTGAATATGCATTTAAAGGGGTTATTCCCTTTCAGTAAATGATGATTGCCAGCTTCAGGCTATTATAAATAAACAAACTGCACTCACGCTCCCGGGTCTACCATCGAGTCTCTGTTGCTGCTCCTGATGTCTGGCATTGGCTGTGGCAATGACGTCACGTCAACAGCGCAGCAGCCAATCAGTGAGCTCAGCGGATCAGATCATGGCATTCCGTCTGCACTGGCAGAGCTGCTGAGCTCACCGATTGGCTACTGCACTTGTGAAGTGACCGCAATCAATGCCAGACACCAGGAACAGCGTCAGAGTCTCGCCGGTGGACCTGGGGAAGGTGAGTATAGCTGGTTTGTTTCTTTATAATAACCTGCAGATGGGGACCAACATTTACTAAAAGGCAACAACCCCTTAAAAGCAGGGTCCCACAGTGTAGCCCCCACACATGGTTAAAAATACGCTCATGTAAACTGATGAATCGGTGCAGGTATTTTTTATTCCGGCCGTACACCCCTAGCGTGATATCAATAAAGCCCAAATATGAATGCAACCGTTGTCAGGTCAGCTGCCTTTTAATTGGTCGGAAGTATTTTCTGGTGCTAAATCTGCAGAGAAAAATAAATATTGGCTCAGATTTGAAAAATTACATCAAAATCTCTCTTTCAAAACAAATTAATCAATGTTTTTACGGGAAAACACATCAGGGCCAATTGATCAAGGCCCCTCAAGTTCTTCAACTGTGTCGCCATTTTGTAAGCTAGAAATGTTATTCCAGTCCTTGACTAGAGTAGTATTTCCGGCGTGGCGCACTCTTAATGAATTCACCGCTTTCTTGCCCAGTAAGAGCATGCACTTTGTGAGTCTTGATGAATCGGCCCCATTGAAAGATATACGGCTCCGCTTCAACAGTTTTTGCCAGTCTCCCACCGACCCTGAGTGGAGCGGAGGTCGATCGTGCCGCTCAATTAATTCTTAAGGGGGCTGCTGGAGATAGTTGAGCGCTGGTCTCTAGAGATGAGCGAACCCCAACTGTAAAGTTTGGGCTTTGTTCCGTACACCTAGTGTCCGGCGCTGAACTCTGAAGACGGGCTTCGCCTTTTACAGTTCGGGGAGGAGAGAGAGAAATTTTCCAGCTCCAAAGTTCGGGTCCCCATTGACTTTTATGGAGTTTGGGTTCAGGTTCGCGTACAGTTCTGATACCTGAACCAAACTTTGGACTAAAGTTCAGTCGAACCCGGCAAACCCGAACTTACACAGGTCCGCTCATCCCGTCTTTAGAGCTCCAGAAGAATTAATGGAGCGGGAGAGAACATGAACGACTATCGAATACGGTGGGAAAGTCACACGTTTGTGTAGGTTTTTTTCTAATTAGTGAAAAAACACCATAATTTTTCTATGGCTTTTTGTCATAGCATATAATTTCTTCTTTAGGGAGAAATTTTGTCAAAAAAAAAATTCAAGAAATGACCAAACTATGTGACAATATTCCGCCAAAATCTAGGTTGTAGTGCGCTTTCTCCATTCCTACCGACTCAGTCACACCTAACATCTGACTGAAGCGGTTTTTGTAGTAAAAAAAAATAAAGAAACTGGCATTTTTGTTAAAAAAACAACTAAAACCCTCATGGATTTGTTTTCCTGCAGGAAAATAGTAATAACATTGCAATAAAATGACAAGTGCCGGATACAAAGTGTGCGGAGCTCCCGAGACACTAAGGAGCCGTGCGAGGGGCTGAGTGAGAAGTCGCAGGGCGACTGCAGGGGGCGCTAGTGAGCGCCGTGTACCTAGCAGTGAGGGCGCTGCCCAGGTCCTGTGCCCTCCCTGTCAGCTCTGTGCCGTCCTCCTTCTCTGGGAGGGGCCATTGGACAGTCCCCGTGTGAGGTAACGAGAGAGGAAGAGAACACCCAGGAGAGCTGCCGACATATAAAACACAGGCGGAAGTTCTAGTCAGGAGACGTCGCCAGTCCCGGAGTCGTGACCAGTGCTGCCCGCGCCTGGCACTGCCCTGCTCTCACAGGTGGGTGCTGCTGTACCGGGAGGGCATGCAGGATGCCGGCACCTGGGAGCGTATAGGGGCGGGTGGGCAGCTCCGGGCAGACAGTGATTGCTGGTGGGATGTGGGGCTGCCGGCTGTCACCCTGAATATATAGTGCAGAGGCTGAGGTGGATGTGACATGGAGTCTCTCCATCCCGTTCCCCAGTAGGCGGCATTACGAGGTGTCAGGTGAGGACGCTGTGTTCTGGAGCAGCCCCTATGTAGTAGACTGGCGCCACAGAGGACGCGCTATACGGGCTGATAGTCTGACCTGTCAGAAAACACATACTGTCCCATGTACAGTATATGGACAGAAGGAATGGGACACCTAATATTCCACCTACTGCAGCTTCTGGGACCTCCCATACTAAATCAATGGGCAGGAGTTGGACCCCTTGCACCTCTGACAGATTTCCCTTCACTCGGACTAAGTGACCAAGGTGACCCCTGAAAAGCAACCCCCATTGTCCTATCCCCCCGCCACCAACCTTTACACCCCCATAACCAGATACCGGTCTCCTGGCATTCACCAAGCCCAGACTCGTCCATCAGACTGCCAGGTACACCAGTGTGATTCATCACTCCATAAATACTTTTCCACTGCTCCGAGTCCAGTGGTGTCGTGCTATTCCATCTCGCACTTTGCATTGTGCTTGGTGATGTATGGCTTGCTTGCGGCTGCTCACAATGGAAGATCTGCAGTTACTGAGTAGTCTACAGAGGGATTTTGACTTTTATGCCCTGTGCATCTCAACACTTAGAGGTTGTCCACTACGATACATAATGCCCCCATCAATTTAAAGGGTGAGAAAAAAGTTTTCTGTAATTACCTTGTGTTGTCATTCTTGCCTGTGAGCAGCGTTATCGCTGACCACTCACCAGGCATCATGTGACCTCCACTGATGTCACGTCAAGTTCCGGATGCAGCTAGGTGTGACCCTGTGAGGCGCTCCCCCCTGATTGATGGGCTGTGGGGGGTGTTTCACCGCACGTCACAGCCCAGTATCCACCGCGCGCTTTCCCAATGAATGCAGAGGAGAGGGAAAGCGCGGTGGATCCCCCCCCCACAGCCCATCAATCAGGGGGAAGCACGTCACTGGGTCACGCCTGGCTGCAGCCGGAACTTGATGTGACAGCAGCGGATGTCGGAGTTGGGTGTCGGGTCACATGATGCCTGGTGAGCGGTCAGCGATAGTGCCGCTCACATGCAAGAATGATAACAGTGGTGCACATAGGCAGAAGAGGGCCCTTGTGCAAGAACAGTATATGGGCCCCTCTGTGTCTGTGACTGGACCTGCTTGCTGATTTGAAGGTGAAAATGGCCCCCTTATCTCTTGGGCCCTTGTGCAGCTGCACAGATTGCACCAGTGATATGTCTGCCCCTGAGTGGCCGAGGCCAGGTACTGCAGATCCACCACCTATTACGGTAACTTGAATAGGGGAAGGCTTTACAGTCCTCGGCCACTATAGGAATCACAGAGGCTGCTGTGTTCTGGCAGCATCTGAGAACTGCCAGCACAGGTAACTTCTGATCAGCGGGGGTGCTGGGTGTCACAGCCTCACTGATCAGATATTGATTATCTATTCTAAGGATAGGCAATCATTAATTAAAGTAGTGGCCAACCCCTTTAATGACCCCTCTGTGACTTTATGCAGTCTGTCACTTCATGCCTGAGTTCTGGTTCCAAAATCATTTCATTTTTCAATAATAAAACTTTTAGTTTGTGGGAAAAAATATCATGAGCTGTCTTGTTGCATTGGTGGCTCCGATTACAGTAATCTCTGTAGGACGACCCATTCTTTCACAAATGTCTGTAGGGGCAGACAGCATGGCGGGGGCAGGGTGTTATACACCTGTGGCAATGGGACTGAATGGAAAAACCTGAATACAACCACTAAGAGGGGCGTCTCAATACTTCTATCCACATGGTGTACTTTGACTTTTACATTGGAACTTATATGAATCCTGTTACTTCCTATAATCAATGAATGGTGCGTACTTTTTTTTTTTTTTGGTCACAATTTATCAGTATTGGCGTTTTGTAAAGAGAAATCAATATTTCAAGATAAATATCCATAAATACGTAGCACGGCTTGTGATAAATCTGCAGTAATACAGACTGTTAGATATTGGGAATTTAAAAAGATTTTCCAAGATTATTTATTTTCACCTTTGATGTGCTGCTGTGGTTACATGACCATACCCTCATACTGGGTCCTGCACGGAATGACTTCACCTACATCTGTCACGTGTATAAAGTTTATCATCAATCACACGCTATACACTGGGCTAGCTTATCAATCTCTGCTACTGATCCTACGCTTCTGCATCTGAAACGCATGCTTGGGGAGCTCCTTACTTAAGGAGCACCTATTGGTTATAAGATGAAACCTAAAAAATGACAGTAGATGAAATTCTAACACTTTTGTCAGATCTGAGGATTCCAGGGACACAGTAATAAAATGCCTCGGTATATAATGTAGCAACAGACATTATAAAGAGGACCTGTCAAGAAGTGATGGGTTATCTTTAGGCTGGATCTACATGGCAACTTTGGCCACGGCACCTGTCACATGACCAAGGTTCACTTGGTGCTGCTAGTACATCGCAGCACAATACAAGTGAATGGAGTTGCATTGAGACCTTGAAGCTACTAGGACGTACAAGTGACAAAATTCTGATGAGGTTGGGCTTCTTGCGACTTGCTTTGTTGTCCTCAGTCCTCCTGGTGGTCGCAGTGCGACCACATTCACTTGTATTGTGCTGCGATGTAGCAGAGGCACCGAGCTAACCTTTATTGCGCGACAGATGTTGCTACCAAAATTGCTGCGTAGACCTGGCCTTAAAGTGATAAAGTGACATCTGATACAAGCTGCCCAATCCATGGGTGGCATGTATCAGCCACTGCCTGTGCGATCTCAGCCATGTATATTTGACTCTGAAATACTGCCGCATTTCAGAGAAAAACATACTTTTTATAGCCGCTGGGGACCAAGCCGTGCGGCAGACTAGACGGACAGGCGGGTCGCCAGCGGCTTCTCCCCACCTGCTGATAGGCAGAGACCTGTCAGTCACTGTGTGTGTGTGTATACGCAGAGACCTGTAAGCAGGTGGCGAGAAGACGCCAGGGACCCGTCTGTCTGACTAGTCTCCTGTGCTTCTTTGTGCCCGGTTGCTATTAAAAGTATCTTTTTCTATGAAACGCCGCAGAGTTTCAGTGTCAAATATACCAGGCTGAGATTGCTCAGCTAATGCCTGATACATGCTGTGCACGGATTTGGCTGCATGTATCAGATGTTAGGTTCTCTTTAAAATGCACAGGTGTCTCTGCAGACTGCTTGTAGCTCAGTCTATGGATGAAACTACTAACATGTTCCGCTGCCACGGCACACTAAGAAGATGATGTGAGAAGATTGCAGTTGCTATTTCTAGCTGCCGCCTTCTGCTCCTGAACACACAGGAATCCATCTTCCAACTCTTCTTACCTAACTACATCCAGTATGAAGATAGTAGCATCTTCCCTGCTGCACACTCCCGTTCTTCCCCATACTATGGTGTCTCCCAGCTGAGGAGCCGAACATCTCCCACAGCCATGAAATGGTGAGACTGCAGAGAGCCCAAACTTCAGCCTCTTTCTTATCACAGAGCGGTTATTGTATTTGACTGGACTTCTTTGGTTTTAGGGTGCACGCAATGTCTTTTACAGGTTGGCAAAGATGATTCAGGAAACCTCAACCATTCTTTTGGTTGCTTTCTGTGCGCTTTTTCAACATTTTTGGCCATTAATTGTCAAGTTTCTTTTAACCATCCCATTGCCTTCTATTCTAATGTATAGAATATATTTAGAGTGATAAATGCTTGAAGAAAGGCCAGCTCACTTCTTTTTTTTTTTGTTATTCGCTTGGCGTTTTTGAAGTGTCTTTTCACAGCTTCATGTTTCCAATGACTGAGCATATGTTCAGCAAGTTGTTTCATAGGAATGCATATTTTCATTCTTTTGAGCGTTTTCTATGCGCTTTTTCAGTAATGGGTATCAGATCTGACCTACATGAAAAACACATCATATCCACTTTCCCTTAAAGCTGCACAGGCGTCCGTTCTCTACAGATCGTTGGGACTTGGCCTACAGCTGAAACCACTAACAAGTCCTGCCACCATAAATCATGAAGCCACATAGCTGCGTGAGGCAGGGACCTGGGATTCCGGTAAAAAAACGTCATTTTACAAAGGTTCTGTACTTTTTTATTTTGGTTTGGAAAACACCTTCATTTGCAGAATGTAGCTGAGATCACTGATCCTAGTAACAGGGCACTTTTTACTCATCCCATTTACGTTCCTTTTCTATTTATTTTGCATATATGATACTACCAGACTAGTGATGAGCGAATGTGCTTTTATAAGGGGTTAACTAAGCATGCTCGGGTGCTAACCTAGTATCTTCGGCATGCTCGAAAGATAGGTTTGAGTCACCGCAGCTGCATGTCTCATGGCTGTTTGACAGCCGCAACACATGCATGGATTGACCAACAAACAGGCAATTCATGCATATGTTGCGGCTGACTCAAACCTATTTTTTGAGCACTCCGATATTACTCTGTTAGCACCTGAGCATGCTCAGATAACCCTTTATAAGAGCACGTTCGCTCATTACTAATCCAGACACGTATATGCTTACAAAAAAATCCAACAACTTCTATTCAGTCCTGTGCAGCCAGTGTCAGGCAGTCTGGGTCTGGTCAATGACTTCCTGGCAGGCCGGCTGCCATTATTTGTATATGGTTGTGCTCCCTGAGCTGGAGCTCTGACTATAGGGGAGGGAGTTACATCCAGAATGCCGCAGACCAGTGACAACTAGGGAAGTCGGTCTGCTCTTTATTTGCCACCAAAGTCAGTGGGTGATTGAAAGGAGTGAAAAGGGCAGCAAACATGACACATTAAGTTTTTTTCCATTCTGCCTCCTCAAATATAAAGAAGTTTGAATATGGGAATGTGCTGGTTACAGATCACTTAGAAGTTTCAAAGCAGGTGTGCTTCAGACATTGCCGCTAAGAAACATTAAGCTATTTCCTCTTGTCAGCCATGAGCATTTTACTAGCAGGGTATTACAACAGCTGTGTAGTTTACTAGGGAGTTCAGGGAAGGTAGCAAAGTGAATTTGACATTTCACTGTATGTGGAATTACTTATTGGATTACGTACAGTTCTTTGAGATATTTAACTGTGCAGTTCTCCAGGTTTTTTTTTTTTGTTTGTTTTTTTAGCATTTATAACATACACTACCGTTCAAAACTTTGGGGTCATTTAGAAATTTCATTATTTTTTAAAGAAAAGCACATTTTTTTTCAATGAAGCTAACATTAAATGAATCAGAAATATACTCTATACATTGTTAATGTGGTAAAGGACTATTCTAGCTGCAAACATCTTGTTTTTATTGTAATATCTGCATAGGTGTATAGAGGCCCATTTTCAACAACCACAGCTCCAGTGTTTTAATGGTACATTGTGTTTGCTAACTGTGTAAGAAGGCTAATGGATGTTTAGAAAACCCTTGCACAAGTATGTTAGCCCAGCTGAAAACGGTTTGGCTGATTTGAGAAGCTATAAAATTGACCCTCCTTTGAGCTAGTTGAGAATCTGGGGCATTACATTTGTTTGTTCTATGAAACTCTCAAAATGGCCAGAAAAAGCACTTTCATATGAAACTCGACAGTCTATACTTGTTCTTAGAAATGAAGACTATTCCATGCGAGAAGTTGCCAAGAAACTGAAGATTTCCTACAACGATGTGTACTACTCCCTTCAGAGGAGAGTACAAACAGGCTCTAACCAGAGTAGAAAGAGAAGTGGGAGGCCGCGCTGAACAACTGAGCAACAAGACAAGTACATTAGAGTCTCTAGTTTTGAGGAAATCGACGCCTCACAGCTCCTCAACTGGCAGCTTCATTAAATAGTACATGCAAAACGCTAGTGTCAACGTCTACAGTGAAAAGGTGACTCTGGGATGCTGGACTTCAGGGCAAAGTGGCAAAGAAAAAGCCATATCTGAGACTGGCTAATAAAAAGAAAAGATTAATAATGGGCAAAGAACACAGACATTGGACAGAGGAAGATTGGAAAAAAGTTTTATGGATAGACGCTATCTGTCAAGCATGGTGGAGATAATGTAATGGTCTGAGGTTGCTTTGGTGCTGGTAAAGTGGGAGAATATGTACAAGGTAAATGGGATTTAGAATAAGGAAGGCTGTCACTCCATTTTGCAACGCCATGCCATACCCTGTGGACAGCGCTTGATTGGAGCCAATTTCATCCTACAACAGGACATTGACCCAATGCACACCTCCAAATTATGCATGAACTATTTAGGGAAGAAGCAGGCAGCTGGAATTATATCTGTAATGGAGTGGCCAGCGCAGTCACCAGATCTCAACCCCATTGAGCTGTTGTGGGAGCAGCTTGACGTATGGTACGCAAAAAGTGCCCATCAAGCCAATCCAACTTGTGGGAGGGGCTTCAGGAAGCATGGGGGGAAATGTCTCAAGATTATCTCGGCAAATTAACAGCTAGAATGCCAAAGGTCTGCAATGCTGGAATTGCTGCAAAGGGAGCATTCTTTGACGAAAGCAAAGTTTGAAGGAGAAAATTATTCTTTCTAATAAAAATCATTATTTCTAACCTTGTCAATGTCTGGACTATATTTTCTAATCATTTTGCAACTCATTTGATAAATAAAAGTATGAATTTTCATGGGAAACACAAAATTGTCTGGGTGACCCCAAACTTTTGAGCGGTAGTGTAACTACTTTATGAAACCCTTTGAACTTTTTCGAACACAGATGAGAATTTTAATTGGTATTGTAAAAGGGCACTTGGCTACTGTGGCACTGGTTTTAAAGGGAATCTTTCGGCTATGTGCCCACGATGCAGAAATGCTCAGGATTTTTTCCTGAGCGTTTCTGCATCTCCCTGGCAGAAAAAAACGCATGCGGATTGTACATGCGTTTTCCTGCCAGGGACATGCGGAAATGGAGCGTTATCACTGACCTTTCCGCATGCGGATTGACAAGCGCTTTCCAAGCGATTAGCATCACTTGGAAAGTGCTTGTGACAACTAGGTCACACTATATAAATCCATTCAAACTGCATGGATTTATATAGTGTAACCCGAGAGAGTGGTTAAAAATAAAAAAATAAATGTATACTTACCCTCTGATGACCCCCGGTGTCCTGCTTTACACTCCGTTCTCCTTTGCCGACAGCGGTGGATTGAAAGACCTGCCGACGTCAGCGTCGCGTGACCTGTCACATGACTGACGTCAGCGCAGGTCCTTCAATCCACTGCAAAGTGCCGGGAAGCAAGTAGGAGCGCAGCGCGGGCCGCCAGAAGGTAAATATACATTTATTTTTTATTTTATTCTTTTTTTACAGATTTTTTAATGGTACCTGGGTGTGGATGAGACTCTCCTCTCATCTACACCCGGGTACCATCCGCACATTAGAACGCTTGGATTACGCATCTACATATACAGTGATGCGTAATCCATGCTGTCTAATGCCAGTCAATGGCGGCGAAGACGCAGCACTTCCGCAAAATAATTGACATGCTGCGTTTTTTTCCGCAATGATAACCCGCAGCGGAAATTTCCGCAGCATGTGCACAGCACATGCGGATTATCATTGGGGAACATTGCTGCCCTTCTACCATGTGTTTTTAATGCTTTTCCGCAGCTGCAGAAACGCATTAAAAACGCATCATGGGCACACAGCCTTATTTTAAAGGGAATCTTTCAGCAGGTTTTTGCTACCTCATCTGAGAGCAGCCTGATGTAGGCAAAGAGAAGCTGAATCCAATGATGTATCAGTTAGATTACTGGGTGCAGCCGTTCTCACACAGTTTTAGAATGAAGCAGAGCTGAGGAAGCTAACACCGCCCACACCAGGCTCGGTATATACAATGTCCATAGACAGTGAGCTGCCTATCACAGAAGGGGGCGTTACTTTACCAGGACGCACACCTGCTGTGTCCTAGCAATAAGCTACTGAAGCTAAAACAATAATTGCAAGCAAACACAACCACAGACCTTGATAAGAGAGGCATCAAGCATTCCTGAAATTTGTGTTTTAACCCCTACATCATGCTGTCTTCAGATTACATTGCAAAAACCTGCTGACAGATTCCCTTTAACAATACCGGATCCATCAGTACCATGAGTTGTCATTGGTAATACAGTGTGCGATGTACACCAACTCTGAGGACTCATTAGGTTACGTTCCCACAGTGAGTTTTTGATGTTGCAGATTTTCTGCACCTATTAAAGGGAACCTGTCACCGTGAAAATGCAGTCCAATCTGGTGGCATCACATTATAGAGCAGGAGGAGCTGAGTAGATTGATATATAGTTCAGTATAACCTGCGTTTTACTCATTTGAACCTCAGCTTTTTCTGGGATTTTCGGTCCTATCAGTGACTGATAGCTGTCACTAATACGACCGCCCACTAGACCAATCTAACACGATGCCACCTTATTGGTCTGCATGTTCATTTTGTCAGGCTACTTGCATTTTTGAGTCTGTGTGTTTTTTTTTGCCAAAACTTTGATATTGTCATGTACTGTTTACATGCATTTTTGATGTGATTCCATGTGTCTTTTACCTGCAGGTTTTCCTCATCTATTGCAAATCTATAGGAAAAAAATTGTGTACCAGCAAGAGAAACTGGCATGTTGCAGATTTGAAACACGCGCCGTAATTCAGTTTACACTGAATATAAAAACAAGCTCAGTGGGCATTAATTAGATTTCTAGAAATCCCATCCACTTTGCTGCAACTATAAGACGCTGCATGATGCAGCAAATGCTCATTGTGGGCACACAGCCTTACACAATCTTTTTAGCATTTTAAAACACTTGGAAAAAATCTTTGGAATACGTGGTGTTTTTTTTCTCAAGTGGTTTTTGGTGACTTTTTTTTTTTTTTTTTTTTTTGCATTTGTACAATGTGTTTTTCAAGTAGAAAACCTTCTACCCTGATAAGACTGTTCTTGAGAAAAATACCAAAATCTAAGGGTAGATTTACACGTGGATTTAAAGGGAACCAGTCCTGTCCTCAAACGCTAATAACCTGATTTCAGGTCAGGTTAGTAGCGTTTAAGGACACGAATTTCCTTTAATGTGTGCATTTCAAAAACTAAATCTGAATCCTTTCTGCAGCTAAAATCCGCTCATATTCTTTGGGGAATTGCTATGCAAAAAATTGCAATACAGGGTGGATTTAAGTAATCTCTGGATTTAAGGGTCCTTATCGAAATTAAAAAGATTAAATTGGTACCGAAAAGGTGCCTCTCCGCAACTGAAGTTGACATGCTGCAGATTTAAAAGACGCAACAAAAGCCAATTTCCATGCGGATTTGCACCAAAAGACAAAACTACAGCATCTGGATGATATGGTCACATGACTGTGCAGTTCTGAAGATTGCCAATTGAGATCAGCAGCATCGTCACACCACTGATCTGAACTGTTCTCTCCGAGGCCGCTATAGCTCTGCACCATGGGAGAAGTGCTGGAGCTGGCTTCATCCCTAACTAGGTAATGGGCCAGGCTGAGACTGCAAGGTGGCTGGTAACCTAGGTAACAAACTGTAAACTATAAAAATCCTTTCTCGAGAATGTAAGGATTTTTAATAAACGGGAAATTGCAATGTTACCCATTTATTTTCTTAAATCAACTCTTTTTAAAGGGAATCGGTCTCAAAAATTCAGGGAAATAAACCATCATGTGGCTGCACTGCGTCTCCTGAGATATGCCCACTCCCACTGTCCTGCAACACACTGTAAGGGTATGTACAGACTATCCGGAGCCGACTGCGGCCCCGAGCTGCGGAGAAGCCGCCTCCAGCTTCCACTCATTATGCAAATGAGCGCCGGCTTTTTTTTTTCACCTGCAGACTTTCCCCATAGAGGTTAGGTCTATGGGGAAAGCCCGCATGTGCACCCGCCGGAGAAATTGACATGCTGCGGTCTAGAAAGACGCGCCGCATGTCAATTTCCGCGGGGGTGCCGCAGACCCGTAGTGCACATGGGATTTCTACAAATCCCATCCACTATTCTGTAACAGCTAGACGCTGTGGATTGCACGCAGTTGAGCTGCGTCCAATCCGCAGTGAACACTGATCGTGTGCACATACCCTAATATATATATATATACAGTACAGACCAAAAGTTTGGACACACCTTCTCATTTAAAGATTTTTCTGTATTTTCATGACTATGAAAATTGTACATTCACACTGAAGGCATCAAAACTATGAATTAACACATGTGGAATTATATACTTAACAAAAAAGTGTGAAACAACTGAAAATATGTGTTATATTCTAGGTTCTTCAAAGTAGCCACCTTTTGCTTTGATGACTGCTTTGCACACTCTTGGCATTCTCTTGATGAGCTTCAAGAGGTAGTCACCGGAAATGGTCTTCCAACAATCTTGAAGGAGTTCCCAGAGATGCTTAGCACTTGTTGGCCCTTTTGCCTTCACTCTGCGGTCCAGCTCACCCCAAACCATCTCAATTGGGTTCAGGTCTGGTGACTGTGGAGGCCAGGTCATCTGGCGTAGCACCCCATCACTCTCCCTCTTGGTCAAATAGCCCTTACACATCCTGGAGGTGTGTTTAGGGTCAGTGCCCTGTTGAAAAATAAATGATGGTCCAACTAAACGCAAACCGGATGGAATAGCATGCCGCTGCAAGATGCTGTGGTAGCCATGCTGGTTCAGTATGCCTTCAATTTTGAATAAATCCCCAACAGTGTCACCAGAAAAGCAACCCCACACCATCACACCTCCTCCTCCATGCTTCACGGTGGGAACCAGGCATGTAGAGTCCATCCGTTCACCTTTTCTGCATCGCACAAAGACACGGTGGTTGGAACAAAGATCTCAAATCTGGACTCATCAGACCAAAGCACAGATTTCCACTGGTCTAATGTCCATTCCTTGTGTTCTTTAGCCCAAACAAGTCTCTTCTGCTTGTTGCCTGTCTTTTAGAAGTGGTTTCCAAGCAGCTATTTTACCATGAAGGCCTGCTGCACAAAGTCTCCTCTTAACAGTTGTTGAAGAGATGTGTCTGCTGCTAGAACTCTGTGTGGCATTGACCTGGTCTCTAATCTGAGCTGCTATTAACCTGTGATTTTTGAGGCTGGTGACTCTGATAAACTTATCCTCAGAAGCAGAGGTGACTCTTGGTCTTTCTTTCCTGGGGCGGTCCTCATGTGATCCAGCTTCCTTGTAGCGCTTGATGGTTTTTGCAACTGCACTTGGGGACACATTCAAAGTTTTCCCAATTTTTTGGACTGACTGACCTTCATTTCTTAAAGTAATGATGGCCACTCGTTTTTCTTTATTTAGCTGCTTTTTTCTTGCCATAATACAAATTCTAACAGTCTATTCAGTAGGACTATCAGCTGTGCATCCACTTGACTTCTGCACAACACAACTGATGGTCCCAACCCCATTTATAAGGCAAGAAATCCAACTTATTAAACCTGACAGGGCACACCTGTGAAGTGAAAACCATTTCCGGTGACTACTTCTTGAAGCTCATCAAGAGAATGCCAAGAGTGTGCAAAGCAGTCATCAAAGCAAAAGGTGGCTACTTTGAGGAACCTAGAATATAAGACATATTTTCAGTTGTTTCACACTTTTTTGTTAAGTATATAATTCCACATGTGTTAATTCATAGTTTTGATGCCTTCAGTGTGAATGTACAATTTTTATAGTCATGAAAATACTGAAAAATCTTTAAATGAGAAGGTGTGTCCAAACTTTTGGTCTGTACTGTGTGTGTGTATATATATATATATATATATATATATATATAATATATATATATATATATAATATTATATATATATTTTTTTTTCTTAGAAAAGATGCTAAAACTAAATTGAGCACTGGCGATTTACTGCCCCAAAACCTAATGCCAGGATACTCCTCACTACACCAGTCATTAGTTCTCTACTGTTATCACAGACTTGTTACCAAAATGCCTGTTCCATTAGTGGCTAACAATGTATGCTGAGTGTAGACGTGAAGGGCAGATGCTGGGTGTGTTCGCTTTCATAATCGCAAGGCATGAAATGGCTAGGGATGCATTATTGTGGGTCTTTAACTCTGTTCTCGCTACTCTGGATACTGGACATTTATTGATCTCAGTTTCACTTTCATGATGCTGTCTGATCTGTATAAGCTACATATAATACAGATCAGTGGAGAACAGCTGACACATTCCAGCATGGATTTCTTCTCTTTATTTCACTCCCTCAGCCCACCCTGCACTGAGAGTGGCACTACATGCCAACTAAAGGTCGTGCATGAATCAAGTAATAAAAATCACTGTCTCAATGTACTGTCACAAAGTTTGTAATACAGAAAGGTCACTGCAACTTTGTTTACATAGGGAACAGAAGCTACATAGTGACAACGTGCCCCTGCGTCCATAATAACTGACTAGCATAAAGTCCTCTTCCATAAAGCATTCTGCAGACCCTAAAAAAAACATTGTCCATTCACTTTCTGATGCCCAGCAATCACAGATATGAAGCTCACTCTTTTTCTTAAAGAGGTTTTTCAGCATTTATGTCATTAATTCAATAATGTATAGCTATAAATAACAATCTTGGAAAACCCCTATAAAGATCTGACAAGAATGTCATGACCACAACCAGTCAGTTGCACACAATGTACTACACCTCTATGCTACTACACCTCTATGCTACTGCTGAGTGGGAACCTTTTGAAGGGGTTTTCTAGTGTTTAAAATTGTAGCTAAATGATC
This sequence comes from Phyllobates terribilis, assembly GCF_046119375.1. Lineage (NCBI taxonomy): Eukaryota > Metazoa > Chordata > Amphibia > Anura > Dendrobatidae > Phyllobates > Phyllobates terribilis. The sequence goes on from NW_027362761.1 coordinate 843,163,044, forward strand.
AGTACTAGTGTTGAGCGATACCTTCCGATATCGGATTGAATCGGACTGATACCCAAAAAGTATCGGATATCGCCTATTCCGATACCGGAAACCAATGCAAGTCAATGGGACAGAAATTTCGGAATGAAAATAAACCCTTTCTTTCCTTGTAGGTTAATTCTACATGAAGGAAAACAACTAAGAATAATGTAGAATGTATTGGGGGAGGTGGGGGAGACAATAAAGGCATAGAGGTTTAGCCCAATCAAATGGAATAGCAGGAATTAATATTTTTTTTAAGACGTTCTGAGTTACGGAAATATTGACTATGTTAAGTATTTTTATATTTTGTCAGATATTTATGTTTCACTACTTCCATGCTTTTCACCTTCTTTTTTACTTCTCCCACACTTTCTCCTTCATCATCCTCAGCATCAGCATCTTTTTCATCAACTTCTTCTTCACCTTCTTCATCTTCTTCTTTACCTTCTTCGTATTATTCTTTTTTTTTTTTTACATTCTTCATATTCTTCTTATTCAACTATTATTCTTCTTCATATTCTACTTCTTCATCTTCTTCATATTCTTCTTCTTCATCATATTCTTATTTGTGACAGGCATTCCTGTAGTTGTTATCTATAAAAGTTTGAACATTAAACCTTTCGTTCTGCCCGTCACAAAAGATTTACAACAGGATTTGTCCGCGTTCAGTTTGGCATGCAGCAGCAGGTCTTTTCCAGGGGCACCACGAGGAGGAACGGACTCACCCCCATACACTGCTTAGTCATCTTCTGCTTATAATTTAGATATTATCTTTTGCTCTGGTTTTTAGTCTTATGCTTAATGTTCTTCCGCTTTTTGTTCTGCAGCTTCTTGTACTTCTGCTTCTTGGTTTTCTGTCTCTTGTTCTTCTGTATCTTGGTGGTTGTCTTCTCTTCTTTGTCCTCTTGGTCAACTTCTTCAGGGTCATCTTCTTGGTCTTGTTCGGGGTGGTCTTCAGGGTCGTCTTCGGGGTCCTCGTCTTCTTCAGGGTCCTCGTCTAATTCGGGGTGGTCTTCAGGGTCGTTGTCTTGGGGGTCCTCGTCTTCAGGGTTGGTCTTCAGGGTCCTCGTCTTCAGGGTCCTCGTCAGGGAGATCCAGAGTGATTACCAAGAACCATTTCAAAAAGCTTGAACTTGGAAATGTAGCAGAAGGTACAAGAAGGCTGAGGAACTACCGAGGACCAGCTGACGGTACTGGAACCCGGATGGGTAGCAGAAGGTACAAGAGCCAATGGAACTACCGAGGACCAGCTGATGGTACTGGAACTCGGTTACTAAGCAGGAGGTACCTGTGCCAGAAAGCACTACCAAGGACCAGCAGATGTTGGTAGAACTTGGATATCGAGAAGGAGGCACCTAATCCAAAGGCACTGCCGAGAACCAGCTGACGGTACTGGAACCCGGATGGGTAGCAGAAGGTACCCAAGTAAAAAAAAGTTTCAAGGCCGCGAGCCGGCCGCAGTTACCAAAACCCACAGTCCTACAGGGGGTGCTTGTCCTATTGGCACTATGGAACCAGCCTTCATTGCCAGATCCCGCAGCCCACATAGGAGTCACCTAAACTGCAGGCACCATAGAGTCGGCTAACCCAACCGCAACACGACAGGACAACGCATTGGAGGCAAAGTGACGTTGACACTACCCAGAAACAGCTGGCGTGCTGGTACCAGGCTGGGCAGGAGGGAGTACCCGTGCCAAAGACACTGCTGGGAAACAGCTGGCGGTGCTGGAACCCAGGGTAAATACTAATAACAGAGTGGAGCCAGAGGCGTAATTGGAGCAACTTTAAAATCTGTAGTAGTGTGAATGTGGACAGAGCAGGAGAATTTGCCGGACACACAGCTGGGGAACAGCTGACGTTACTGAACCCCAATAACACTGGAGCAAGTGTTGACTGTGCAGACGGCACTTCCGAGCGCCAACTGGCAGTGTTGGAGCTCAGGGATTACAGTTCAGGTGGTAGAAACATGAACACAACAGGAGACCTGGATACTGTTGCCAACCAATTATTTATTCTGGAAGAGGACTGGCAAATTCATGCGAGATCCAGGCCTTGTTCATTTTGAGAAAAGTAAGCCGGTCAACGTTATCAGAGGATAGTCGCATGCGACGGTCTGTTAGTACACCACCTGCGGCACTAAAGACGCGTTCCGATAATACACTAGCAGCAGGGCAAGCTAGCACCTCCAGTGCATACTGACTAAGCTCTTGCCATGTATCCAGCTTACAGACCCAAAACTTGAATGGAGAACAGCCGTCTGGGAGTACACTAAGAGGGCAAGACATGTAGTCTGTCACCATCTGACGGAAACGTCTCCTGCTGACTGGAGCCGTCTGTGATGGTGTAGACATTTGTGGCGGCGGGGACACAAAACTTTGCCACATTTCGGCCATACTGGTCTTGCCTTGTGCTGAGGCGCTGCTTCTGCTCCCTCTTTGTGCAGAGCTTCCTCCACTGCCTCGACGCACTGAGCTGCTTTGTAAAGCACTAGCAGCACTGCTCTCGGTTGGAATGGAGAACATGATGGAATGCACCAGTGCGTCTTGGTACTCCCGCATTTTACGCTCCCGGTTCAACGGTGTTATGAAGCTTTGTAAGTTGTCCCAGTAGCGAGGATCTAGGAGGGTGGACACCCAATAATTAGCCGTGTTGAGAATGTGGGCGATGCGGCGGTCGTTTCTCAGGCACTGCAGCATGAAATCAACCATGTGCTGCAGACTGCCAACTGGCCAAGAAACGCTGTCCCCTGCTTGAGGCGTGATCTCTGCCTGCTCTGCATCACCCCACCCTCGCTCTAGATACTGACTACTAGACCATTGTGTACCTCCCTCCTCTGGACAGATGTCTTCCTCCTCCATTGACTCCTCCTCACAGTAGTGTCCCCTGCCTAGGCCTTTGTGAGGAACCACGTTGCGCAGACTGTAGAGAAGCAGATGGCATTTGTGACTCCTCATCCTCCACCTCTTCCAAAACCTCGTCCCTTAGTGCTTGCAGTGTTTTTTTCAAGCAGGCAGATAAGGGGGATAGTCATGCTGACTAGTGCATCATCTGCACTCGCCATCCGCGTGGAATAATCGAAGGCACGCAAAACGTGGCAAATGTCCTTCATAGAGGCCCACTCAGTGGTGGTGAAGTGTGAACGGCGCGCACTGCGACTTGTTTGCGCCTGCTGCACCTGGTACTCCATTACTGCTACCTGCTGCTCACACAACCTCTCCAACATATGTAACGTTGAATTCCACCTGGTGGGTAGGTCACATATGATGCGATGTTCCGGAAGACGTAATCGGCGCTGCAGAGCTGCAATGCGCGATCTTGCGTTGCTGGAACGCCGCAAGTGAGCGCACTCTATGCGGACCTTGTGAAGCAGTGCATCAAGATCCGGATAGTCCCTCAAAAAACTCTGCACGACCAAGTTGAGCACATGTGCCAGACATGGGATGTGAGTGAGGTTGCCTAGGCCCAGAGCTGCCACCAGATTTCGGCCATTGTCACACACTACCATGCCTGGCTGGAGATTCGCTGGCACAAACCACACGTTGCTCTGCTGCTTGATGGCATTCCAGAGCTCCTGCGCTGTGTGGCTTCGATTCCCCAAAGAAATTAATTTTAATACGGCCTGTTGACGTTTGGCCACGGCTGTGCTCATATCGGTCATCATAACAGGTACCGTTCACGGGTCGATGTGGAGGTAGACCGTGACGGCTCCTGCAGCACTGATTCAGAGGAACTGGAGTATGAGGAGGAGTCAGTGTGTACAGACTGGATTCCTGCAATCCTTGGAGTTGGCAGAACACGTACAGCGCCACTCTCAAGATCTGTACCCGGCTCCACAACATTTACCCAATGGGCAGTGAGGGAAAGGTATCGTCCCTGTCCATGCTTACTGGTCCACGCATCGGTGGTCAGGTGGACCTTGCTACTGATGGCGTTTTGTAGCGCATGTTTAATTTTTCCCTCCACATGATGTTGCAGGGCAGGGACAGCTTGCCTGCTGAAACAAAAGCGGCTGGGCACGTTGTATTGTGGGACTGCCAATGCCATAAAGTTACGGAATGTGTCAGTCTCCACCAGCCTGAATGATAGCATTTCAAGGGCCAGTAGTTTAGCAATGCCAGCATTCAGAGCCTGTGCTCGGGGGTGGTTTGCCGAGTATGGGCGCCTTTTCTCCCATGCCTGTGCTAACGATGGCTGTAGACTGGCCTGGGAGTGTGAGGATGACAGGGAAAGTGGTGCTGTGGGTGGAATTACACTGTGTCCCTGTACAACAGTGCCAGAGATTCTTCCATGGCGATCCTGTGAGGAAGCCGAACCAGCTGTGTGTGAGCTGCAGGAAGAGGCTACAACACGAGCTGAAGAGGTGGTAGGTGGCGCTGTAGGTTGGCCTAGGTCTTCAGTGTGTTTTTGTAACTCCACCACGTGCTTGGTCCGCACATGTTTCCACATATTTGTGGTATTGAGGTTGCTGACACTTTTCCCTCTTTTCACCTTCTGATTACACAGCTTGCATTTGACAAAGCAAATGTCATCTGCAACTGTGTCAAAAAAGGACCAGGCACTGCAAGTCTTGGGAGCGCCCGCTTTGGATTTTGGATAATGGGTGCCGAAGTGGAGGCTACAGGCAACCAAGTCTGCCCCCTCCCTCTCCCTCCTTTTTGGGCTGTTCGGGGAATCTCTTCCTCAGAGCTGCTCCCACCACCTTCCTGTCCCTCACGCCATGATGGGTCAAGGACCTCATCATCTACACCACCCTCTTCAAACAACTGCTTCTCCTGGGTAGTCTCGACAGCACAGTACGCACCAGAAAGTGGCACCTGAGTCTTATCATCAGATGCGTACTGAGGTGTGCTGCTGACCATAGGCACTGGCCCACCCGCCTCTTCAGATTCAGAGAGACAAAACGGTTGCGCATCACTGCATACTACCTCTTCTTCAAATTCTCGAATTCTGCTTGGCTGGCCCCCTCTTTCCAAGCCAAGAGATTCAGAGAACAGAAGTAGAGATTGCTCCTGTCCAGGGCTCTCTGACTGCCTGGGCAATTTGGCAGGTGGTGAAGAGACAGATGGGTGCTCTTCAGTGCTCAGGACCTGGTAGGATCTGGAACTAATTGAAGTTGATGCGTTAGCTGCCATCCATCCGACAACGGCTTCAATTTGGTCCTCCCGCAGCAGTGGGGTACGGCTAGCTCCTACAAAGCTGTGCATAAAGGACTGTTCCCTGGTAAAACTGGGGGATGCTGAGTCTCTGGTGCCCGCAGCAGGCACAGAATCCCCACGTCCTCTCCCTGCAGGCACAGAATCCTCACGTCCTCTCCCTGCAGAAACTCCACGCCCACGACCACGACCACATGCCTTACTCCCTGCCTTCTTCATCTTGGTAGACTGATAAAGACAGGCAGAAAAGTACTAAGGGATTAGTGTGCTTATTCCTGAACAGCTGCTAACAGGTATAAGAAACACTAATTTTATAAAGTGTGGACTAGACTTTAATATGAGCTAATGTGGCCTACACAACTGTAAAGTGGAGTGTTTGGTGAACTTTATTTAGGTTTTTTTTGTCACAAAAAGACACTGGATGTGCCCAAAGATGTAATACCAATAGTATCACAAACTTTTTGTAGCTATTACAATGTCGGAAGGTAACCTACAATGCAATAGATGAGGCTACAAAAAATAGGCTAATACTAATGTGGCTGGGGCTGCAGGGCCCAATGCTGCAGAAAGGCTCCTCTAACTACTCCTATATAGTGTGTTTGGAACCAATTTAGCTGAATACGGATGGAACCACCACACTAATAGGAGAAATCAGGAAAAATTATGAATTGGCAAAAAAGGACAATGTATGAGGCAGTGACATACACTGAGTGCACTACAACAAGACGTGGCTGAAGTACACACTACAGGGTGAGCTGCACTCACACACACAGACCTTGCAGACAGCGGTGAACAGCACAGAGAACTGTGCACTAGCGCTGCAAGGCATAGCGATTTATAAAGTAGCTTGGGTAAAGCAGAATAGACCAAATAGGTAGCTAAAACTGTCCCTCAGAACAACAGCGTCCTATCCCTAACTGAATTCACAGCAGAGTGAGCTCAAAATGGCGGTGGCGGCTTTTATAGTGCATCATGACATCATTTCAGCAGCCAATCACAGCCATGCCATTAGTTAAGATGCCTACATGCCTAACAGGATGTGCCCACACTTCTTAGGATCCTCATTGGCTGAATAAAATGAAACTGGCTCATTGCATTATGGGAACTTCCTATTCCGGTATACAATATTGAAAAAGTATCGGAATTCCGATACCGCGAATATCGGCCGATACCCGATATTTCAGTATCGGAATGCTCAACACTAATCAGTACATAGTAAGTTGGCTAACTTACTATACGGTCCTGCCAGGTGCCCCTATTGTCCTTTTATCCACTGCATTCTGGGTCCTGGCCACCTTGCTTCTGATATTGTGCTTGACATCAGGTTTAGCAATTCAAATTTGCAGTCCAGAGATATGAGACCACCGATATCAGATCACTGTAATCATCTAGGATCAAAGGGGCCATGGCGCGGACACTGCATCTATTATTTATCAGACACAGGGGCATACAGTGGGGGGAAAAAAAGTTTTTATTCAGCCACCAATTGTGCAAGTTCTCCCACTTAAAAAAAAAGATGAGAGGCCTGTAATTGACATCATAGGTAGACCTCAACTATGAGAGACAAAATGAGAAAACAAATCCTGAAAATCACATTGTCTGATTTGGAAAGAAATTTTTTTCAAATTTTGATGGAAAATAAGTATTTGGTCAATTACAAAAGTTCATCTCAATATTTTGTTATATATCCTTTGTTTGCATGACCAAGGTCAAATGTTTTCTGTAAGTCTTCACAAGGTTGGCACACACTTTTGCTGGTATGTTGGGCCATTCCTCCATGCAGATCTCCTCTAGAGCAGTGATGTTTTGGAGCTGTCGCTGGGCAACATGGACTTTCAACTCCCTCCAAAGGTTTTCTATAGGGTTTAGATCTGGAGACTGGCTAGGCCACTCCAGGACCTTGAAATGCTTCTTACGAAGCCACTCCTTTGTTGCCCTGGCGGTGTGCTTGGGATCATTGTCATGCTGAAAGACCCAGCCACGTCTCATTTTCAATGTCCTTGCTGATGGAAGGAGGTTTGCACTCAAAATCTCACGATACATGACCCCATTCATTCTTTCATGTACACGGATCAGTCGTCCTGGTCCCTTGGCAGAGAAACGGCTCCAAAGCATGATGTTGCCTCCCCCATGCTTCACAGTAGGTATGGTGTTCTTTGGATGCAACTCTGCATTTTCTCCTCCAAACACAAGTTGTGTTTCTACCAAACGGTTCTACTTTGGTTTCATCTGACCATATGACATTCTCCCAATACTCTTCTGGATCATCCAAATGCTCTCTAGCAAACTTCAGATGGGCCCGGACATGTAATGGCTTAAGCATGGGGACACGTCTGGCACTGCAGGATCTGAATCCCTGGCGGCATAGTGTGTTACTGATGGTAACCTGTGTAACATAGGTCCCCTCGTGTGGTTCTGGGATTTTTGCTCTTTGGTCTTCACCATAGTGACAAGTGTGGATGACCACAGATCTGTGCACGCCTAAAAAAAGATGATGACCACCGGAGCAGACGTCAAATGGACTCCAAAGGGCCTCCATCTGCCTTATTATCGTGGATGGTTCTGTCTGGGGTTTCGTCTGAATCGCATTTTTGTGAGATTTACACAGAAACTCCGACTTAAGTGCTGAGCGTAGAACACAAGAAGGCGATCCAGTCTTATTCTGGAAGCAATCGAAAATGATGTACCCCAAAATGTTACCAATAAAACCCCTAATTTATTCCACACAAAACCAGCCCCCTCTCAGGTCCGTCATCTGTCACTGGAATGATAGGGGGTCCCACGTTTCTGGTAGAACAACGACTCTGGAAAAGCGACAGCTCCCACTCCCTCATATGAAATACAGTGAATTCTATGCCCCACTGTGCATAAACCGCAGTAAGCGACCACATGTCTGGCATTATTGTAGCGAGTAGAGCACTTAACAATTTACTGTGTGTGTGTCACCAGGACAAATGTATGGGCACTAAACTGGCATGTTTGGAATTCTCCAGAATAAAGCCTTGCATGATGTTACATAAGTCACTGCAGCCGTAGATGAATTCATTGAGATGTGTATTTCTACAATGGGGTCACTTTTGATGTTTCTCTGCTGTTCTAGCACCTTCGGGGCTCCGCAAATGTCACCCGCAAACTATTCTACTAAAATCTATGCTCCAAAAGCCAAATAGCGCTCCTTCCTTCTCCGCCCTGACGTGTGACCTAACAGTAATTTCTGATGACATATGGGGCATCATTGTGTTCGGGAGAAATAGCATAACTAATTATGCGGTCCGTTTTCTCCTTTTTATCCATTTAAAAAAATAAAATAATTACAAATTTGGGGCTAAAACTACATTTTCGTGAAAAAACAAATGAAAATTTTCAATATGACGACCTAATGTTATCAATATCTGTGTAGTACCTGTGGATTTAAAATGCTCACTATATCCCTGGATAAAATTCTTGAGGTGTAGTTTCTAAAATGAGGTAACTTGTTGGGGTTTTCTGCTGTTTAGGCACATCAGGGGCTCTCCAAACATGACATGACACAGAGAGACCATTCCATCAAAGTCTGCGTTCCAAACATCACTCCTTCCTTTCCAAGCCCTGCCGTGCCCTCAAGTTTTCCCCTACATATGGGGTATGTCCGTACTCAGGAGCAATTGCACAACAAATTTTGGGGTCCATTTTCTCCTGTTACCCTTGTGAAAATATAAAAATTGGGTCTGAAGTAAACCTTTTGTGAAAAAAGTTAAATGTTCATTTTTTTCTTTCCACGTTGCTTCAGTTCCTGTTAAGGGCTAATAAACTTTTTGAATGTGGTTTTAAGAATGGTGTCACTTTTGGGTATTTTCTGTCATATAGACCCCTCAAAGTCACTTCAAATGTGATGTGGTCACATTTGGGGGAAAAAATTTGGGGAAAATTAGTTGCTGGTCAAATTTTTAACCCTTATAACTTCCTAACAAAAAAGATTTTGTTTAAAAAATTGTGGTGATGTAAAGCAGACGTGGGAAATGTTACAAAATAGTTAATAATATTACATAACTCTCTGGTTTAAGGGCATAAGAATTCAAAGTTTGAAAATTTCCGGTTTTTTTTCACAAGTAAACTCAAGTCATATCGAAGAAATGTTACCACTATCATGAAGTACAATATAACGTTTTATTGTGGTACCATGTTAGCCAGAAAAATGGATGTAAATACTTTTATGCCCAAAAAATTACAAAAGTATTCTCGGAGTGATACCTTTATTGGCTAACCAGAAAAAATATACAGTACAGACCAAAAGTTTGGACACACCTTCTTATTTAAAGATTTTTCTGTATTTTCATGAGTTTGAAAATTGTACATTCACACTGAAGGCATCAAAACTATGAATTAACACATGTGGAATTATATACTTAACAAAAAAGTGTGAAACAACTGAAAATATGTCTTATATTCTAGGTTCTTCAAAGTAGCCACCTTTTGCTTTGACTGCTTTGCACACTCTTGGCATTCTCTTGATGAGCTTCAAGAGGTAGTCACCGGAAATGGTTTTCACTTCACAGGTGTGCCCTGTCAGGTTTAATAAGTGGGATTTCTTGCCTTATAAATGGGGTTGGGACCATCAGTTGTGTTGTGCAGAAGTCAGGTGGATACACAGCTGATAGTCCTACTGAATAGACAGTTAGCTATTTTTTTCTTGCCATAATACAAATTCTAAGTAAAGAAAAACGAGTGGCCATCATTACTTTAATAAATGAAGGTCAGTCAGTGCGAAAAATTGGGAAAACTTTGAATGTGTCCCCAAGTGCAGTTGCAAAAACTATCAAGCGCTACAAAGAAACTGGCTCACATGAGGACTGCACCAGGAAAGGAAGACCAAGAGTCACCTCTGCTTCTGAGGATAAGTTTATCCGAGTCACTAGCCTCAGAAATCGCAGGTTAACAGCAGCTCAGATTAGAGACCAGGTCAATGCCACACAGAGTTCTAGCAGCAGACACATCTCTTCAACAACTGTAAAGAGGAGACTTTGTGCAGCAGGCCTTCATGGTAAAATAGCTGCTAGGAAACCACTGCTAAGGACAGGCAACAAGCAGAAGAGATTTGTTTGGGCTAAAGAACACAAGGAATGGACATTAGACCAGTGCAAATCTGTGCTTTGGTCTGATGAGTCCAAATTTTAGATCTTTGGTTCCAACCACCGTGTCTTTGTGCGACGCAGAAAAGGTGAACGGATGGACTCTACATGCCTGGTTCCCACCTTGAAGCATGGAGGAGGAGATGTGATGGTGTGGGGGTGCTTTGCTGGTGTCACTGTTGGGGATTTATTCAAAATTGAAGGCATACTGAACCAGCATGGCTACCACAGCATCTTGCAGTGGCATGCTATTCCATTCGGTTTGCGTTTAGTTGGACCATCATTTATTTTTCAACAGGACAATGACCCTAAACACACCTCCAGGCTGTGTAAGGGCTATTTGACCAAGAGGGAGAATGATGGGGTGCTACGCCAGATGACCTGGCCTCCACAGTCACCAGACCTGAACCCAATCGAGATGGTTTGGGGTGAGCTGGACCGCAGAGTGAAGGCAAAAGGGCCAACAAGTGCTAAGCATCTCTGGGAACTCCTTCAAGATTGTTGGAAGACCATTTCCGGTGACTACCTCTTGAAGCTCATCAAGAGAATGCCAAGAGTGTGCAAAGCAGTCATCAAAGCAAAAGGTGGCTACTTTGAAGAACCTAGAATATAAGAGAGATTTTCAGTTGTTTTACACTTTTTTGTTAAGTATATAACTCCACATGTGTTAATTCATAGTTTTGATGCCTTCAGTGTGAATGTACAATTTTAAAACTCATGAAAATACAGAAAAATCTTTAAATGAGGTGTGTCCAAACTTTTGGTCTGTACTGTATATATGCAAGCTTTCAGAGCACAGAGGCTCCTTCTTCAGACGATATTACAAATAAATTGATAAGACAAAATGCACAACATTTAAGAGATGTTACAGCAAGACATTTGTTCATGAGGTGTAAGGGGTGATGCCTCCTAATGATAAGTCAAAGAGATCAAGTTTAGGGTTTTTTAGTTGCAATTGGCAAGTCTGTGAGAATGTTTAATTATCTGGAGACCGTCTGGTGGAGGTGTGAATTGAATCCATGTAGTGCGTCATAAATCCAGGTGTTAGATTGTTCAATCCCTTGACAAGAGGTCTCATTCTTATCAATTTGAATTCCCAAATTTTTCTCTGTCGTCCTTGAAATGACCACTTTTAGATCTGTCATACAGTGTCCTGGGCCAGAGAAATGTTTTCCCACAGGCATGTCCAGTTCATTCTTAATTGTGTGTCTGTGTAAATTCATTCTCGTTTGCAGCCTTTGCATAGTTTCTCCAATATAAACTCCTTCCGGGCACCTTGTACATTGTATCATGTACACCACATTGGAGGATGTACATGAAAAGACATCCATGATTTTGTAGTCCTGATTTGTGTTTGGTATATGGACTGTATTTGATGGTAATATGTGGGTACAAGTTTTGCATATTTTGTTTTTACATGGAAATGTGCCCGTCACTGATGGTGATGAGAGGACACTTCTGACAAGCAGATTCCTTAAGTTAGGGGGCTGTTTGTAGGAGAGAAGTGGTAGTTCTGGGAATATGTCTTTCAGTTTGTAGTCTCTGTGGAATATGGGTTGGAGATCAGCACCAATTTTCCTTTGGATGTTCATGTGGGGGTTGTATGTGACCACAAGAGGCACCCTCTTGTCCTCCCTCTGTCTGTAATCCAGGAGGCTACTTCTTGGGATCCTTGTGGATCTGTTCATCTATTACCAGTGGATGATATCCTTGTTGTAGGAATGTATTCCTCAGTGATAGCAGCTGCAGTTTTTGTCCTTGCTGTGTGAACAGATTCGAATGTACCTCAGAGCTTGACTGTAGATGATGGATTTTATTTTGTGTCTTGGATGAATGTTGTTCTATCTAAGATATGCCGGACGTCCTGTGGGTTTATGGTAAATTGATGCTTGTATGGTGTTGTCTTTGATGTATTTGGGATTTTGAAAAGTTGTGGGTAAGATTGATGGTTGGGTGGAACCTGTTGAAGTTATTGTGGAAGGTCAGCAGATTATCTTTTGAGCCTGTCCAGATTATTAGCAGAGCATCAATGTAGCGGAAGTATGCTAGGGGTTTAATAGAACAAGATGACAAAAACTCCTCCTAGTTTAGCCATAAATAGGTTAGCATATTGTGGGGACATTTTTCTTCCCATGGCGCTGCCCATACATTGTTGGTATAAGTTGTTCCCAAAGGAGAAATAATTGTGATGGAGCACAAACCTGATGAATTGCAGAGTTGTTTCTGTGGCCAGATTTGTTTTTTTGAAGGAAATGTTTGCATGCTGCAATCCCATCCTCATGAGGAATGTTGGAGTAGAGAGACATCCATGGTGGCTAGTATTGTGTCTTACGGAAGTGGGCCCAGGGCTGACAATTTGCAGAGAATATCCTTGGTGTCCTGGATATAGCTGGGTGTGTGTCTCCAAGGGTTTCAGAATGTTCTCCACCCAGCCTGAGATATTTTCAGTTAATGTCCCAATACCAGAAATGAGTGGCCTCCCAGGATTGCCTTCTACATGTTACCTGAAATGCATAAAGAAGGTACCTGTTTGGAGATTGTCTGGTATTAGTTCCAGTAGTGAGGATTTAGTAGAATCAAACCCATTGATGTTAGTTCCTCTGTGTATTTTTTTTTTTGTGGGATCTTCCTGAAATGGAGTGTAGTATTTTCTATCCAAGAGTTGTCTGTGTGCTTCCTGGATGTAATCTGACTCATAATCATAGGCGGATTATAATGAGGGCAATCTGGGCTACTGCCTGGGGCCCCGGGGGGCCCATGGCCAGATTGCCTTCGTTATAATGTGTGGCACATACCGGCAGTCAGAGGCGGGGGGGCCCGGACCGCTCCCCCAGCAGTTGCGCACGGCCGCTGCTTCTTCTTCGGCCGTGTCACAGCTAGGAGACACGGCCCTATGCACGGCCATGTCTGCTAGTGTGACGTCACGCAATGTGCTCCCTGCACTTCTGCACCGGAGAGGAGCTGGACGACTGGAGCCGAGCCGGGGGATGGCGTGAGTGTGTGTGCAGGCAGATATCATTGTGTGATGTCTGTTTGTGTGTATACGTTTGTGTGTGTGCGTGACTACGTGCGGCCTCCCGCTGTGTATAGATGGCGCTGTGCGGCCTCCCGCTGTGTATAGATGGCGCCGTGCGGCCTCCCGCTGTGTATAGATGGCGCTGTGCGGCCTCCCGCTGTGTATAGATGGCGCTGTGCGGCCTCCCGCTGTGTATAGATGGCGCCGTGCGGCCTCCCGCTGTGTATAGATGGCGCCGTGCGGCCTCCCGCTGTGTATAGATGGCTACGTGTGGCCTCCCGCTGTGTATAGATGGTGCCGTGCGGCCTCCTGCTGTGTACAGGAGGATTGTGGCAGCTCATATTGTGTGTAGCGTCTCATACTGTATATGGGGGATGTCGGCATACTTAATTGTGCTCAATATTAAGTCATACAATTAATGTAAAAAATTATTATAATTAATATTGTGCCAAATTAATTTCACATGAACTATCACAGGGGATCATGTGACATGTCACGTGATACATCAGGTGTGTGTGAGGGGGAGAGGGGCGCGCCTTCTAAACTGCCTGGGGCCCTTGCTACTCTTAATCCACCCCTGCTCATAATGACTACTCCTCCTTCGTCTGCTGGTTTGATGATATTGTTGGCTTTTAAAGATTGTATGGCTTTTCTTTCCTCCATACTGATAATTGTGTGGCACTTTGTGGTGTCTGTCCAAAATGTCAGATTTAACTTTTTTTTACGGAAACAGTGCATGTAGTGATCCAGAGTTTGGTTGTGGGGTCCAGTTTGTCCTTTCTTTTTTGATATGTTGTTCAGATTATCTTGTGATGTGATATCTGCATCGTTGTAAAGAATTGGAATTCTGAATGTTCAATTCCTTGACAACAGGTCTTAATCTAACACCTGGATGTATGACTCACTACATGGATTCAATTTACACCTCCACCAGACGGTCTGCAGATAATTAAACATTCCCACATTTGCAACTAGAAACCCTAAATTTGATCTCTTTGACTTATCATTAGGAGGCATCACCCCTTACACCTCATGAACAAATGTCTTGCTCTAATATCTCTTAAATGTCGTCCCTTGTGTCTTAATTCATTTGTAATAGTGCCTAAAGAAGGAGCCTCTGTGTTCTGAAAGCTTGCATATATACCTTTATTGGCTAATCAGAAAAAAAATATCACTCAGAATACTTTTGTCATTTTTGGGCATACAAGTATTTACATCAATATGTCACGAAAAAACAGTCTCTGAATCAGTGGGATCCATTGAAGCGTTCCAAAGTTATTACCTCATAAAGTGACACTGGCCAGAATTGTAAAATTTGGCCTGATCATTAAGGACATGATTGGCCAGTGAAGCACCGAGCAGTGTGAACAGTCATTCTCTGCTGACAGAGACCCTGTAATCGGGGAGCCAGAACACCCCCATACTTATTAGATAGTCTGTTTATAGGCACATTTAATTTGGAGTCCTATTACTTGTAGTTTTCTGCTAGCTGTGATTTGTATAACATCAGGACTGGACAGAATATATGTTGTTCTTCTCCAGTGGGCTAACAACATAATGTGCTTTTCTGTCTTTACCAAGTGTGTAGAGGTTGGATAAAGTAGATCATGGTAGTTACCATTTAATCAACGCATAAGATGAAAATCTCTGATACCAACTATGGCCATTTCTACACGTGAATCTATTTAATCTCTTTAGGGCTGATTGTAAAATGACTATATAGAACAACCCTTTATCAAAGTAATGGCAATGACCCTGCATTATGCCAAGACATTAAACAGTGTAGAAGACTTCCTTCTATCTTCTCTCCCTCCACAGCTATATTTAACCATCCCAAATATTTTGTCTTTATTTAGGTAGCACTTGAGATTATTTTTCAGTACCTCACTTTGTTGGCAGCACATCTTCTGCTCTTGGGCCAGTACCCTTTGCTGTTATAGCACATGGATTTTTTTCATTAACATAATTCAGTCCGATTACTGGCTATAAATGTATTAATAGGAATCATGGCATATTATGATAAGAACTGTAGGGCTTGGAATGTACCAGCTTATTGGGTAATGATGTCAATGAAAATGTTGTAATTCATTGTCTTTTAAAGCCAATATTAGAGCTGACTTCTGCTACTGTTATACACTGAAATGGCAATATGTAGATGGACTCACCGGTATACTTGTAATGTCATCTTTGAACTTTCAATACAGATAGAGGTGGGCCAAAGGTTGTGAGATACCATGTTAATTCTGTCAGCATTAAACCACTGTTCAAACCAAGCACTGACGCTTGCTGCACCCTTGCCGTGACGAATCGGTGCACCTTCCCACTTACATATTTTTCATCTCTGCCTTCTCTTGCTCCTGCAAAGCCAGAGCTGTCCATCAAAGAACTAAACTGCTCTGCCATGCCAAGGGTGCAACAGGGCCGGCTCCAGGTTTTTCTGGGCCCCGAGCAAAAGAGTCTCAGTGGGCCCCTATAACACATACCACGATTCATGATGCACAGATACCGCTGAGAAATCCATATATATATATATATATATATATATATATATATATATATATATATATATATATATATTACAATGCAAAGATTTCACTTCTTACATTACATGAGTGATATCTATTGTAAATTCCACAATAGCTCAGAAACCGGTGAATCGCTCCACACAGAATACTGGCCCCCATACAAGGCCCCATACGGAATACTGGCCCCCATATAAGGCTCCATACGGAATACTGACCCCCATATAAGGCTCCATACGGAATACTGACCCCCATATAAGGCTCCATACGGAATACTGGCCCCCATATAAGGCTCCATGCGGAATACTGGCCTCCATATAAGGCTCCATACGGAATACTGGCCCCCATATAAGGCTCCATACGGAATACTGGCCCCCATATAACTCTCCATACGGAATACTGGCCCCCATATAAGGCTCCATACGGAATACTGGCCCCCATATAACTCTCCATACAGGATACTGGCCCCCATATAACGCTCCATACAGGATACTGGCCCCCATATAGCGCTTCATACAGGATACTGGCCCCCATATAACGCTTCATACAGGATACTGGCCCCCATATAACGCTTCATACAGGATACTGGCCCCCATATAACGCTTCATACAGGATACTGGCCCCCATATAGCGCTCCATGCAGGCTGTTAGCCCCCACATAATGCCCCATACAGGCTGTCGTCCCCCCCCCCCTTATAATGCTCCATGCAGGCTGTTACCCCCCACATAATGCCCCATACAGGCTGCCCCCCCCCCTTATAATGCTCCATGCAGGCTGCTCCCCCCACATAATGCCCCATACAGGCTGTCCCCCCCCCCCCCCCCTTATAATGCCCCATGCAGGCTGTTCCATCCCTTATAATGCCCCATGCAGGCTGTCATCCCTCTTTATAATGCCCCATGCAGGATTTTACCCCCCTCTCTTTATAATGCTCCATGCAGGATTTTACCCCCCTCTCTTTATAATGCCCCATGCAGGATGTCACCACCCTCTCTTTATAATGCCCCATGCAGGATGCTCCCCCCTTCTCTTTATACTGCCCCATGCCTCCATACATTAAAAAAAAAAATCAAATACTCACCTCCCTCCTCCTCACCTGCTGCCCTCTGCTCGGGTTCAGACTCCAGCGTCGCCGGTATCTTCCCGCTCTGCACTCCCTGTGACGGCTCAGGGGGAGGGCGCGGTGGAAAGACGTCACAGGGAGCGCAGAGCAGGAAGCAGGAGCGGATCTGCGGAGGCACAGGGAGAGGTAAGTATTAGGCTGCCGGGGCCCTGAGCAAGCTGGGGAGAAGGGCGGGAGTTGACACCGCTCTCCTCCGCCCATAGCCCGGCGGGGTGCGCGACCGCCAGTGGGCCCCTCTGCCTGCTCAGGGCCCCGGCACTTGCCCGGGTGCGCCGGGTGCTGACGCCGGCCCTGGGTGCACAGAGGGCCTCTGCTTGGTTTGAACAGTCATTTGGTGCTGGCAGGCTCCTTTTTAAGGATGGGGAAAAAAAAAATTGTGATCTACTGATTTGTAGAATGTGCGATAACTTTAGATCATTTACACCTTTTTGGATCCTCATGTGGTGTGTAATTTTTGTTTTGATTGTTTCTATAAAATGTCTAAAGTTATCAACTTTGGGCGCTATGTGACTTTGAATCATGGTTGCTTCTGAAAAAAATATAATATTTCATCCACGTGGACCTATTGCTGCTAGTATCATATGTGGAAGATTTTTAGAATAGTTTAACATTTCAGAGGTTACACTTTTTATTTCTATCGGGTGAACATGTGCACACCTAAGCCAGCCATGGATGGGGGTTGGTGTGAGCATAAACTATATATGATGTAATAGTTAGCCTTGAGTTTCTTTGGGTGTACTCCTCTGCCAGACTTGTAGGCACAGCCAGAAATGAAAGCAGAAGCAGGTTCTTATCGGAGTAAAGTCCTGCGTTGTTCCCAACTCTCAGCACCTGCTGCTCTAGTGCTCTCTGCAGGTGGGAGCCAGAGGCAGCCTGATCTTATGGCTTGCATCTACTGGGACCCACATCTGCCGCACTCACCGGCCAGCTGGACATACACAATGAGCTGACAAATATGCTTTTTCTGTAACTCTTGAAGGTTTACTCTGCTTCATGAACAAGAATTACATGACATAATTTTGACCTCCAACATTACCTACGCTTATTACGCTCTTTGTTTTGTGTATTGAATATACTTCAGATGTCATGTACAGTACTTACAGTTTGCACATCATTTGATGGAAGCTAGGGTTTAATTCTATTTAACGAGTATTTTTTCTTCCAACTTTAAAGCGGTGTTTGATGTATTGTAACTAGAACCAAACCCAAAAGCTATAATGCACACTATTAAAAGCTATTTATATTTCTAATGTTCCTTTAAAAGACTTTGTCTGCTGAAAATAAGCTATCCGCTAACCACTGGACAGGAGATAATTTCTAGGTCCATGGGGGGTTTGACTGGTGAAACCTTTTGAGAGGTCCCCCTTTAAAAAAAAAAAAAAAAAAATCTCCCATTAGAATGAAGTGGGTACAAGTCCGCAGTCACTATATGTGACTGCAGACTTGTGAATCCTCACAGCACATGCACTACATGCTGTGAGGATTGTCCAGCGCCAAGTGGGTGGTCACATGATCGCAAGTATCCAATTTGCATACTTCTGGCCACATTCCGACTAGATAGATGTGGCCTCTTTTATGCACTTGCATTGAGTGAGGCTGTGCACGTCTAGTCTTAATGTGACCAAATGCATGCAAACCACGTATTTGCGGTCACGCGACCGCCACTGCTGGAAGCCATTAAATAAAAGATGTAGCCTTATTCATTGGTATCGTCATCTGTACACGGAGGAGCGCGGACTGTACTCACACCATCATAGCTTATACTACATATTTTATATAGAGTCATTACAAACAGAGTGATCTATTTCAAGTGTATTTCTGATAATGTTGATTATGGCTTACTACCAGTGGAAACACAAAAGTCATTATCTCAGTAAATTAGAATACTTTTAAAAACTTTTTGTTGTTATAAATCCGAAATATATGTTCAGTAGATGCACTCAATACTTGGTTGGGGCTCCTTTTGCATCAATTACTGCATCAATGTGGCGTGGCATGGAGGCGATCAGCCTGTGGCACTGCTGAGGTGTTATGGAAGCCCAGGTTGCTTTGATAGCAGCCTTCAGCTTGTCTGCATTGTTGGGTCTGGTGTCTCTCATCTTGCTCTTGACAATACCCCATAGATTCTCTATAGGGCTAAGGTCAGGTGAATTTGCTGGCTAATCAAGCACAGTGATACTGTTGTTTTGTAAACCAGGTATTGGTACTTTTGACAGTGTGGACAGGTGCCAAGTCCTGCTGGAGAATGAAATTTCCATCTCCTAAAAAGCTTGTCGGCAGAGGGAAGCATGAAGTGCTCTAACATTTCCTGGTAGACGGCTGGGCTGACTTTGATCTTGATAAAACACAGTGGACCTACACCAGCAGATGACATGGCTCCTTAAACTATCACTGATTGTGGAAACTTCACACTAGACCTCAAGCAGCTTGGATTGTGTGCCTCTCCACTCATCCTCCAGACTCTGGGACCTTTGATTTCCAAATGAAATGCAAAATTTACTTTCATCTGAAAACACCTTGGACCACTGAGAAACAGTCCAGGTCTTTTTCTCCTTCGCCCAGGTAAGACGCTTCTGGCATTGTCCATTGGTCATGAGTGGCTTGACACAAGGAATGCGACACTTGTAGCCCTTGTCCTGGATACGTCTGTGTGTGTTGGCTCTTTAAGCAATGACTCCAGCAGCAGTCCACTCCTTGTGAAACTCCCCCAAATTTGAGTGGTCTTTTCTTAACAATCCTTTCAAGGCTGCGGTTATCCTGGTTGCTTGTGCACATTTTTCTACCACATTTTTCCTTCCACTCCACTTCCCAATAATATGCTTGAATACAGCACTCTGTGAGCAGCCAGCTTCTTTAGCAATGACCTTTTGTGGCTTACCCTTTGTGGAGTGTGTCAATGACTGCCTTCTGGACATCTGTCAAGTCAGCAGTCTTCCCCATGATTGTGGAGCCTACTGAAAACAGACAAAGGGACCTTTTTAAATGCTTGGGAAGCCTTTGCAGGTGTTTTTTAGTTATTCTAATTTACTGAGATAATGACTTGTGTTTTCATTGGCTGTAAGCCTTAATCATCAACATTCACAGAAATAAACACTTGAAATAGATCACTCGGTTTGTGTGTGTGTGTGTGTGTGTGTGTGTGTATGTGTGTATATATATATATATATATATATATATATATATATATAATATAATGATTCACTTTTTGTGTTTACCGTAACTGAAATAAATTAACTTTTTGGTGATATTCTAATTTCGTGAGAAGCACTTATACCATCAAAAACAACCTATGCTAGAAGTTTGTAAGTTCTCCCCATGTCTGGTGTGTGGGAGAGAACCCACACAAAGACATACTGATGGGGGATTTAGATTGTAAGCGTACAGATGAGTTGCTTTACCTACATATAAATTGGCAACCTATTAAATCCTAGTACTTGCTACTGTGTCCCTTCCATTCCGCCTGCATCAGCAACCTGTGAGCGGAATCAACTGCTGATTGGCTGCAGCCTTCACATTCTGGCTGAGTGAAATAACCCAGCTCAGTCGGAATGTAAAGATTGCAGCCAATCGGTGGACACTCACATCCAAATGTTGGGTACAGGAAGTGAGTTTTTTTTTTTTTTCTTTCTTTAACATTGCTAATTACTGAATGCCAATTATACATTTAATTGTAAATTAAACTGTAATAAAATACCTTTTTGTGTCTTATTTTAAAGCTTTGCTGACCATTTTGGACATTTGAATCTTCCATTTCTAACCTTTACACAACATGAGCAACTACAGTGTATCATTGGTGGGCCCAGCTCCATGGGGATTCAGGCTTCAAGGTGGCAAAGACTTCAACATGCCATTGACCATCTCCAGGGTAAGCATATTTGATTTCTGTGTGTGGATGCTATGTACATTACGACTCGCCAAACAGTGGAATGTTTCCAAGACTTACATGCCCAGCTTGGCAGACATACTGTGACCCAGAGGAAGAGCCGAGAGATTACAACAAGGCATAAAATAATAAATCTGCATTGTTTTATGATGTAGTTATTGGCCTACCATGCTTTACTGGTAAAACATGTTCAGATGTGTTTCACCTGATTTAAAAAAAAATAAAAAAATATGCAACTAATAACTGTATTGCAAAACCATGACATGCCAAACTTTAGTTTAACCCCTCCCATCATTTTGGTGGTTAAATTGCAGGTGTACTGAATGTTTAACTCTTTGTGACCTAACAGATTTTTGTGTTTCAATAATTTTTATTAAGGGTTTTTTTACATAATGGGGTGGGGGGGGGGGGAACAAAAATACATTAATTGATAGACATTATATTATATGATATACATAGATATGCATATTTATAGAATATAAACTTCGGTACTTACAAACAAGATATAACCTAAAGCCAGTTTACATTAAAACTAGATAAAAACATGAGTTGAAATGCATAATACATTTTTGGTGGAATTCTTTAACACTGGCATTTTCTACCCAATCTTCGTCTGCAGTAAGGCAAAATTCATCAAAGAGCTTGTCCACTACTCAAACAACCCCTTGTCACTTAGTATTTTTGTCCCCAGTAAAATAACAACACTCGTACACACCTCCAGTGCCGTCATTGGTTGTCTGCTCCTGCTCTCCCAGGGATCGCGTCACATTGTCGCGTGATCTTTGCACCCAATCAGCGTTGGCTTCACTCTCCTATCCTATGGATGTATCAGCCCTCAAGAGAAAGTGAACGGCCAGCTGCAGCTTTGACTTCTTGAATTCTGATTTGTCCAAAGGGTCGCAGAGTGAAGTCATCGCTGATTGGGTGCAAAGATCACGTGACTTAATGTGACACGATCCCTGAGAGAGCAGGAGCCGACACTTCTGGAACAGCTCTGGAGAGGAGTATAAAAGTGTTATTTTACTGGGGGCAAACATTCTGATTGAGACTTGGCTGACTGAGTAGTGGACAACCCCTTTAATAGGTGTGCGACTCTTAATTTGTGCCATTTTTCATCTGCCTGTGTGCCAGATTCAGGAAAGTAGTAGTACATTTCTGTTATAATTTACTCCACTTTTGTGGTGTAAATTACATTGAGGCCACAACCCATCCCGCTAAGCTCTGCCCACTTCATTTTTTCATTGCTGCACTCATATGACGGATCACAACAATGGAAACCTGCTTTTCTGAACAAAGCCTATAGTGGGTAACGTGATAACGGGCTCAATGACCCTTCTAAAAAGTCATGCAGTAAACAGGACCACTGTTGCCCAAGGGCTATTATAGTTGAGGTCCAGACAAGGGAATACAGAGCAATGCCAAACACAACCCTCAAACGGTCATGGTTCTGTGGAGAATTGTCAGACCCTTCTTTCTAATCTCTAAGTTTCATGATCAAAGCCCACTCCTCTCCTAACATGCCCTACAGCCTGACCTGTGGGACACTTCAGAGGAGCCAGTATAAAAAAGAGCATTGATAGCGGATACTTCTAACATTGTACCGTATTAGATAAAAATGTAACATGGCGTAATCCTGGGAACAGAAGGCCAAATCAATGGGAGTAATATGTACATTTCACTTTTGTAGGGGAGAAAAAAACTAGTTTTCTTTATCGGAATACCATGTGAAATGTTTTCATTAATAAAAGTCATAGGTTTTGTTTGCTTTGCCATTATCTGGCACCCAAGAGGGTTTAATTTCCAATTGCAGACACAAAAAGCGTAGGAAGAAGAGGAAATTAGTGGGAGAACTGTGTAGCAACAGGAAGGATGAGAACGCTGAGCACTAAGAGGCTGCAATCACAAGAAGCATGGAAAGATCTATCTTGCTGGCCAATGTTTGTGCCCATGTCACTATCCGCATGTTTCCATACTATAGAATAATGTGATTCTATATTAGGGGATTACATTATTATCTATGCAAAACTGAATATTTTAAAGTTACTCATGTACCACCGCACTTATGGGCTCAAGACAACCCCCAATGTATAATTCTTTATTAGGAGGGGGCATCCTGCTCGATTCCCACTTCTACAAGGTGAAGTGGAGAGCCAATGACAAACCTTGCATCCACACATTCAATACTTTTAAAAGTTTGGTAACATTTCGCCATTCTCGCTTTTCTGGGATCCATTGTTCTCTACCATACTGTTTATCAACGGGTTCTTTAATTTATTACCTAGCTATTTACTATTTTGTGTAATTAGAGTTTAGACCTTTTGTATCCTGTGCTCTGTAGCGTTAAAGGAATAGTGTGTGATAGTGCTTGTAAAAACAAGACCTCTTGAAATTGAATGCTTATTAAAATTTGTTTTTGTTTACAGCTTGTTTCCACAGAGACCGACCACCACTGCTGCCTACCTTTTTTATAAGCACTGTGCTGGAGTTGGGGGATTATTTGGTAACAGCGCTCCAATGATTCTGGCCAGCTTCAGAACATTACTTACAGAAAAACATGTCTTCTTATATAGTGTATGTAAACCACAAGTTTACTTACACTATATAAGAAGACACATGTTTTTCTCAATATCTGACATGAAATCAGAATAAACCTTTCCTGTTGTAGGTCAATTACGATTACCATAATTTTTCATATTTGCCAAATGCCAGAATAATGAGAGAGAGAATATTTTAAGGCATTTTTATTACTTACTGCAAAGTCAAAAGTTTACATACACTAAGATTACTATGCCTTTAAACAATTCTGGACTGCCCATATGATGATGTCATGTGTTTGGAAGCTTCTGATAGGTTTTTTGGCAACATCTGAGTTAGAGACACACCTGTGGCTGTATTTTAATGCACACCTGAAACACACTGCTACTTTGTGTAGCATCAAGGGAAAGTCTAAAGATATCAGGAAGGGAATTCTGGACTTGAACAAGTCTGGCTCATCCTTGGGTACAATTTCAAGATACCTGAAGGTGCCTCGTTTATCTGTACAAACAATTATACACAAGTACAAACAAGATGGGAATGTCCAGCCATCATACTGCTCAGAAAGGAGACTGGTTCTGTGTCCCAGAGATGAATGTGCTTTGGTCCGACATGCATATCAACCTAAGGACAAAAGCAAAAGACCTTGTGAAGATGATGGCGGAAGCTGGTAAGATTGTGTCAAGATCCACAGTGAAATGAGTACTGTATCAACATGGGCTGAAAGGTCACTCTGCCAGGAAGAAGCCATTACTCCAAAAGAAACATAAAAAAGCCAGATTAATGTTTGCAAATGCACACAGGAACAAAGACCTTCATTTTTGGAGACATGTCCTGTGGTCTGAGGAAACTAAAATTTAACTTTTTGGGCATAATTGCCATTGTTGCTTTTGGAGGAAAAATGGAGAAGCTTGGAAGCCTAAGAACACTATCCCAACAGTGAAACACGGGGGTGGCAGCATCATGTTGTGGGGTTGTTTTGCTGCAGGAGGGACTGGTGCATTTCACAAAATGACATCATGAGAAAAGAAGATTGTGGCAATACTGAAGCCATGTAGCGTCTGTGTCTCTGCCTCCTGCCGGGCAGAGACGCCGTTCCCCCTCACCGCCGCGGTCCCTGTCCGGCGTCCTCTAGCTCCCCTGATGCCGCTGCTGGTGCGCTCACCACGCACAGCTTCCTGGGCACTATGCTTAGAGCGCGCGCTCCCTCTGTCTTAAAGGAGCCGCACGCGCCGTCCTAAAGAGTCCTCGGCCAATGGCCGGAGGACCACTCCTATATAAAGCACCTCCTCCAAAATGGAGGTGCCTGTTCAAGGTTGCTGTTTGTGTGCTAACACTCTCCTTAGCCCTCAGGTTCCAGTACCTTCCAGCCTGTCTATCAGCTGTGCCTGTCTACCCGGATCACCTGTCTGGCTACCTGCCGAGCCCGCCTGCCTGCCTACCCGGATCACCCGTCAAGCTACCTGCCGTGCTCATTCGCTTTACCGGTCAGCTTCAGCCATCTGACCCGTGGGAGTCGCCTGCTCTCACACAAGGTCGGTCCCAGAGTGGCATCTGGTCCACCTGCTCGGTCCCTCCCTTGTTCACGGAGTCGATTAAGCCGCCGTGTGGCCAGGGTCGGTCCGAGTTGGTACTTAGTTACACCCCTCTGGTCCCTCCTTGCATCTCAGCACAGAGGTTCCACCACCCGGATCTGTAACAAGCAACAGCTCAAGACATCAACCAGGAAGCTAAAGCTTGGCCGGGAATGGGTCTTCCAAATGGACAATGACCCAAAGCATACTGACAAAATGGTAACAAAGTGGCTTAAGGATAACAAAGTCAATGTTTTGGAGTGGCCATCACAAAGCCCTGATCTCAATCCTATTGGAAATTTATGGGCAAAGCTGAAAAGGCAGGTGCGAGCAAGGCGACCTACAAACCTGGATCATTTACACCAGTTTTGTCAGGAGTTATGGGCCCAAATTCCGACGAACTATTGTGAGAAGCTTGTGGAAGGATATGCCAAATATTTGACCCAAGTCATTCTTTCTTTCTCTTGGCATTTGGCAAATATTAAAAATGATGGTAATCCTAATTGACCTAAAACTGAAAAGGTATATTCTGATTTCATGTCAGATATTGAGAAAACATGCATATGTGTCTTTTATATATGTATGGTTGAAAATGTTTATTGCAAGCTTTCTTTACGACGATACCCAATTATGAAGATGGGTATAACTCTTTAAAGGACTCCGTCAGCACAGAATGACTGTTCAAATTAAGTCCTGCCCCTCAGTGCTTCATGGCGAGACCGATCATTTATATACACCTTCCCACCTGCTTGGTTTCCCTCCAACTCCACCCACTTTTTCTTTGACAGCTCTGGCTTCATAGAGCCAGAGAAGGGAGGAGATAGAGGGAAACCAAGCAGGTATATAAATGATCGGCCCCACTGTGAACCACCGAGCGCCTGTACTTAGTTTAAACCTTCATTCTGTGCTGACAATCCCTTTTTGAAATGGAAAATTGGGTTCAAAAGTGTACAAAATTTATATTGTAAAGGGATGAGACTACATTGGAAAAAAAAAAACCTGATGGATATTTTCATTAGGATCCACCAGATTACATGAAAAGGTGCCCTGTAAAAATCGAAGTCATTGTAGCAATGTGAACAGAGCCCACCTTGGGAGGGAGGTGTGTGGTGGGAGACCAGACTCATTTTAACTATAAGATGAGAGCTGACTGCATAAGCTTTGTTACATTTACTAGATTAATAAGGGTGCGATAGTAGAAACTTTGGTGCTGATGTTTAGAAGCTGCATTGTTCTTGGCTTGAATGAATCCCTCCAAAATTTTGATTTCGGTTAGGTCTGGTTTGTGACTTTGGCCATGACAGCTGCTCGGCTCTGTTAATACTTAATGGTGTTATAGAAGCAAGTGGGGTCGCATTACTACACCTACACAACCACGACAGGCTAATCTAAAAAAAAATAATTCCTGCATTTTTAGTGACTTTCTTTTTGCAGTAGTGTAGGTCTCGCAATGTGACCCCCATTCACTTCTATAGCGTTGCGATGTAGCAGTGGCAGGGAGTGAGCTTCAGTCTTGTGATGGCTGTTGAGACCAAAGTTTCCATGTAGCCCCCCTAGCCTTATGGAGAAGTTGGAACCAATGAGTATCAATTTATTCTTCGCAAAATTTTTATTAAAGAAGCAGCATTCAACTCTTTATAAATCACCACACTATATAATGAAGAAATTGCTGTGGTTCAGCTGGAACAAATTGATCGCATTTACATTGGCAGCCACGTGTAGTGAAACTTTATAGCTACACTATAAAGGATTTGGGTCACTCATGCTTCTTATCACTAAAACAATACATGAACTTCCTCCACATATTTATGTGCTTAAATATGGCCATAAGCCGAGTGAGGAAAAACTTCATGTTGAATTTTAGTAACATAGATCACTTGATCCCTATGTAGTAATATTTGTAAGAACATATTGTTAACATTAATTATAACTTACAGACAGAAAATAGTATACAAATAATAAAAGCAATCCTATTAAATATTTTTCTTGTGCTCTTCCTTCTGTCTTTGGGATGGAGCACAGCAGGGTGTTGGCCTAATCTGCCTCAGTTCCTGACAGCCTTCAGCATATCACCATATGAAGAAATCCTAATTTGTCTTGTCGGAGGTTTGTGACTCAATTTCA
Organism: Phyllobates terribilis; assembly: GCF_046119375.1. NCBI lineage: Eukaryota > Metazoa > Chordata > Amphibia > Anura > Dendrobatidae > Phyllobates > Phyllobates terribilis. The sequence goes on from NW_027362761.1 coordinate 843,190,104, forward strand.
AAGTAGCTGAAAGATCTCACTTCCAGATCGTGTATAACGCCATCTCCATGAGCTATAGAAACACATGACTATGACGTTTGGTCAGTAAGGCCACGGCCCCACTATCAGTATTTGGTCAGTATTGGGTCAGTATTTTTTCTCAGGAGTGGGAGCCAAAACCAGGTGAGGAACAATCAGAGAAAAGGTATAATAGAAACAAGTCACCAATTCTGCATTTATCACCCACTCCTGGTTTTGGCTCCGACTCCTGAGAAAAAATACTGACGAAATACTGATAGTGGGGCCGTGGCCTTATAATACATGTTGATACACAGGCAGCTAAATGTTTATAGGCTGCCACCCAAAAAAAGGAAAAATCTCAAGAAATATAACTTTTGCTACAACTGAGGCGGTGGATTTTTTTGTAGAAAAATCTATTAATATTGTACTGTTTATGATGACAGAAATTGGTCCTTTATGCACATGGGCATGCAATTCAGAGCCCGCACGGAGCCATCATATTGTGCTTCTAGCAGTCCATGGGCCCCTTTTGTTCCACTTAATGCCTCTGGTTTTACATCAGGGCATGAATCCTGGTCCATATTGGGCTACATTCTAACATGTTATCGTATCTGTCATTAATGGACCGTTTTTCTCTATCATTTGTGGTTTTTTTTTTTTTCTGTTCACGTGTTTTTAAAAACTGAAGTTGAACTTTTTTTTTTTTTTTCCATTGATACTTGGCAATAATCAGTTAAATTGCTGATAGACATTAACCTATTTTTTGATGTATCCCATACAGTCTTGCATCTGAGTCTGATTTTACAAAGTGGTCACATGATAGAGTGTGGATCAGTGTGCTGCCATTTTAAGAATGTGGAGCACATTAATTTAAAAAAAGTGTGAATGCAGCCTTGCAGGTATTCTCCCCTAAAAAACATCACCACTATATGCTGCCTTTATGGAGGTCACTGCCATGCGAATTGGCCTGAAGGTGTGTACATGTATATGTGTGTGTGTGTGTGTGTGTGTGTGTGTGTGTGTGTGTAATAAATATATAATATTATGTACACACCCATATATAATATATTATAAATTATATGTAACTAACTTGCCTAGATGGATCACATCAGTAAAATGAAAGCTCTAGACATGCTCTATTAATCCTATTTAACAGCCAAACTGCTTAATGTCCAGACTCCATTTGTGCTGACCTGGTGCTTCCTTTGTACAGCTGCCCCTGGTGCTTGGCTTCCACATCTAAGAGTCTTGGATGAAAAGCTATTATTTGTGTAACATCTGTAGCTCTTCAGCCTGTGGAACACTAGCCCCCGTGCCAACGCTGTGAAGCTTCAGCAAGTGAATCCTCTGTAGGATCTCTACATCGTTCCAGCCTTTATTTCTTTACATTTGATTTCTAGAAAAGTACTTTGGGCTTAGCCCAGCACTGATGAACGTGGAACTCTGCATTATTTATTATTATTTTGTGGGGACATGCCTGCAGAAGATGTGCAGCATAGCTGTCGAAAACGGGGTGTTCCACTCATTTATTCTTCCTGATCTTTAGTATGCTAGAATTGATGATTGTCTAGAATTGTCTTGATTTCTAGTGCACTGTGGTGTTTGCTGCACCTGCCGATAATGTTTGCGCTGGAAGTGACAGGAGTGCCCTTCCATGGGTTGGGTAAATGTATTTCCTGCTGTTACTAGGGTCTATGACAAGTGCAGGAGCAAATGATATGGACACAATGGCTGATTTATTAGCAGTATGGCCGGCCTTGTAAAGATACTTTACAATCTCATGGAGTCTTTTGATCCATATATTTGTCTTTATTTATGGGGAACACAAGGATTTTGTGTGGGCAAACATCAATGGTGTGCTGATCTCTTCTCTTACAGTAACAGTATGACACGAAAATTGAACGATTTTGCAAACAAGCAACACTATTTCCTTTAGGATCAAGTCTAAAATCTTTTTCTCCCTTTTGTTGTAAATAAATGCTATTTTCTGCAATCCCATTTCTAAGTAGCTTTTGTTACTGTGAGGACAGATTTTCTGCCAAGTTTCCTAGGTAAGATCTGCAGCAGATTACTAGTACTAGACAAGTGGATGAGCCTTTACAAAAATCATCCATATTATGCAGATATTTTCTGGAACCTAACAGACTTTAAAATCCTCAGCTCGTCCATGTCTGTTGTGCGTAGTAAAATCTGTAGCTAAATCCACATGTAACACAGCAGATTTTCCTGGTATGTAGGACCTTATCCTATTGTATGCACTGGTCACAGACTATTTTTCCCATTTAACAGACAAGAAAATCCTCTTTTAGTCTTTCCAGTGTGTTTCCTTGAATAGACTGCCATTTAGTGAAATATTATCATTAGCTCTTACTGCAGGAAAATATGTATGGGTTGTGCAATTATTGTTGGGGAATAATTATAAGTGATATGCATATCTTTCAAGTCTCGGAAAGTGCTCAAGAGTTCATGTTGTTGGCAGGAAACGATTAACAGAGGCTTTCCTAGAATTCTTGAGTATCTCTCTATGCAGCAGAGGAAGGGCATTTCTGATCATTAATTTCCTTTTCCTTTTATTATTTGGGAACCTTTCCCAGTAGTCACTTAACCAATTATTTGACTTGTGGGCATTACTTTAACAGCTGTTTTGCAAATGTTTGTAAAGAATGCGTGATTTGTCGGCACAAAATTCCTGTGGCCGTTTACAGTAATTAATTCTTCCAAGGATATAATAGATTGTATTGCTTCATACACTGTTCTGGCAAGTTTGCTGAATTTGTATTGTTTTTTTCTTTTACTTATAAAAATTCCTTCGTTAAGGAAAGCTAGGTTAATCCCATAAAATAGCCTGAAAGGTATTAAACATTCATGATTGAGATTATTAGACATATAGCCCTGATGGCATACCTGTCTAAGCATTGGCAGGACCAAGAACATAAACCTACCCATTAATATTACTATTTAAAGGGAATCTGTCAGCAGTTTTTTTTTTTTTTTCTACCTCATCCGAGAAGTGAAGAATGTAGGGGCAGAGACCCTAATTCCAGTGATGTCATTTACTTTTACGGTGTGCTGCAGTATTGATTTAAAAATTTATTTATTTTTTTTCCTCTGCTGCCATTCTGTATAAGGCCACCCACACCGACTGGCAGCTGTGCTGTGTACCCTGTGCATTTACAGAAACCTGCCAATCAGTGCTGGGCATTGTTGGACTGCCTGGCAGCAGGTTTACTAGTCCCCTAGTGGTGGTCTCCTGCTGATAAAACAGTGATTTTATCAAACCTATAGAAAGCAGCCCATTAAGTGACACATCACTGGAATCAGGGTCTCTGCCCCTGCACTATGCATTAGATTAGGTGGCCAAAATCTGGTGATCTCTTCCCTCTTAAAACTCAGTAGTGCACATCAATATTTAGTCTTGCCAAAAAGTTTTCTATTTAGTACAAGTAATGTTATTGAACTTTTTTGAAAAAATGAAGATACATTCATTGTAAAATGGCATTTAGAATTTGTAGCTGAGTAATTTATTAAACCCTGATTGCTTATTGACCACTGGTTCAAAGCTTGGATTATACCCCAGAGCTACATTCTCAATTCTGCTGAACAAGATGGGAAAGACCATGTGTATTGTTCCCCTGAACAGAGGTGTTTAGTCTGTCCTAAATTCCTACCCCTTTCCATCTGTTCCTTACTTTTTGCTAACATCCTAAATGTATGGACAAGAAGTAGGGACTGAACAAAGTATGACAACATGGCCTGAATTTTTTATTTTTTTTGTAACTTGTACAGTAACCATGACACAAAGACTGAGATTGGCGTACATAGGTAAATATGATAATTAAGACAATTTGCAACATGGCCACTTTTATTTTGATGCATTGGAGTGATATACTGTACAGACCAAATGTTTGGACACACCTTCTCATTTAAAGTTTTTTCTGTATTTTCATGACTATGAAAATTGTACATTCACACTGAAGGCATCAAAACTATGAATTAACACATGTGGAATTATATACTTAACAAAAAAGTGTGAAACAACTGAAAATATGTCTTATATTCTAGGTTCCTCAAAGTAGCCACCTTTTGCTTTGATGACTGCTTTGCACACTCTTGGCATTCTCTTGATGAGCTTCAAGAGGTAGTCACCGGAAATGGTCTTCACTTCACAGGTGTGCCCTGTCAGGTTTAATAAGTGGGATTTCTTGCCTTATAAATGAGGTTGGGACCATCAGTTGTGTTGTGCAGAAGTCTGGTGGAAACACAGCTGATAGTCCTACTGAATAGACTGTTAGCTGCTTTTTTCTTGCCATAATGCAAATTCTAAGTAAAGAAAAACGAGTGGTCATCATTACTTTAAGAAATGAAGGTCAGCCAGTGCGAAAAATTGGGAAAACTTTGAATGTGTCCCCAAGTGCAGTTGCAAAAACCATCAAGCGCTACAAAGAAACTGGCTCACATGAGGACTGCCCCAGGAAAGGAAGACCAAGAGTCACCTCTGCTTCTGAGGCTAAGTTTATCCAAGTCACCAGCCTCAGAAATCGCAGGTTAACAGCAGCTCAGATTAGAGACCAGGTCAATGCCACACAGAGTTCTAGCAGCAGACACATCTCTTCAACAACTGTAAAGAGGAGACTTTGTGCAGCAGGCCTTCATGGTAAAATAGCTGGTAGGAAACCACTGCTAAGGACAGGCAACAAGCAGAAGAGACTTGTTTGGGCTAAAGAACACAAGGAATGGACATTAGACCAGTGGAAATCTGCTTTGGTCTGATGAGTCCAAATTTGAGATCTTTGGTTCCAACCACCGTGTCTTTGGGCGACGCAGAAAAGGTGAACAGATGGACTCTACATGCCTGGTTCCCACCGTGAAGCATGGAGGAAGAGGTGTGATGGTGTGGGGGTGCTTTGCTGGTGACACTGTTGGGGATTTATTCAAAATTGAAGGCATACTGAACCAGCATGGCTACCACAGCAACTTGCAGTGGCATGCTATTCCATCCGGTTTGCATTTAGTTGGACCATCATTTATATTTCAACAGGACAATAACCCCAAACACACCTCCAGGCTGTGTAAGGGCTATTTTACCAAGAAGGAGAGTGATGGGGTGCTACGCCAGATGACCTGGCCTCCACAGCCACCAGACCTGAGCCCAATCGAGATGGTTTGGGGTGAGCTGGACCACAGAGTGAAGGCAAAAGGGCCAACAAGTGCTAAGCATCTCTGGGAACTCCTTCAAGATTGTTGGAAGACCATTTCCGGTGACTACCTCTTGAAGCTTATCAAGAGAATGCCAAGAGTGTGCAAAGCAGTCATCAAAGCAAAAGGTGGCTACTTTGAAGAACCTAGAATATAAGACATATTTTCAGTTGTTTCACACTTTTTTGTTAAGTATATAATTCCACATGTGTTAATTCATAGTTTTGATGCCTTCAGTGTGAATGTACAATTTTTATAGACATGAAAATACAGAAAAATCTTTAAATGAGAAGGTGTGTCCAAACTTTTGGTCTGTACTGTATATGGATTGCAATTTGTGTTGCCTCCTGCCAGAAATTGATGGCATGTTGCTAGGATATCTGAAGAGTGACCACCGCCAGTTACTGGAATGAGTGGTCGTACAGATACATAATACTGATCTATATCTGCACTTGCGAAGTTGTTTATTTTGACTAAATCAAGTTGCTAATTTTTGCAGGATGAAACCTGACCTTGTCATTTTGGGGCTGAATGGGTGGTTGGTACCCTGGTGAGATATGCTGGCTAGTTGCCTCATCTAATAGAGGTCACTTATAGGCTGCAAGCCAGCGTGGTGCTATACACCCAGACAGAAAGTGAATTTGTCTTTTAAATTCCTGGCACTGCGCACTTTATATTTCACTAGGGGTGAATATTCAGTATACAAGTATTTTCCATCTTGGGACCCCTGAATTTATTTTTCTTCCTTATCTCATTTGATTTTCATCAATATGTGCTAATTATGAACTCATGGTAATTACTGGACTGTCCTCCCTATAGAATTGAGTGACCTGCTACTTTCTCTATGATTTACATGTCTATCTTTTGATTATTACAATCCCATCTATGCATGTGTCCTCTTCCTTTTTTGGAGTATGTTGCCCTGTCTTCTTAATTGTTTTTATATTTTTCTTTAATGGAATAAAATATATATGTTTTATCATAAAAGCTGGAATCTCTTGTTTTCTAGACAGCTATAGATTGTGCTGTTTTAGATTTTTGGTTGTTCATTGTCAGCAAAGTGTCCAGCAGTGGATTGATATTGGACATATTTTGACATGCTTGTATCTGTGTAAAATGTACCTAAAATCAATAAAGGCCATACTAACCATTTTCTAAAATTGCTCTGCTACTTCATCTCCTGTCGGCTCTATACATGCATGCATAATCTTTCATCTAAACCAGCTCTTTGTTCAGTCTTGCACATAAAAAGCTAAAAATCTAGTTTGACCAGTTATTTAGTAGACTGTAGCTGCTGACTACACAGAATATCTTAGTTTGTATATTAGGTGACTCAAACCTATGAGCTGATGCAGGGGCGAACAGACCCAAAAGGGCCCCAGTGCAGTAACAGTGAGTGGGTCCTCTGCAGTCCAATACTTCATGAGGATTCATCCCACGCCCTATGTGTCTGTAATAAAAGCTGCTTTGGAAATGGAAATGGACCCCTTGTGTCTTGGGCGTCTGCACAGGTTGCACCCGTGATGTGTCTGCCCCTAAGCTGATGGCCATTGCTACACCTCCCCTGGCTTCTACATTCACAGTGCCCGATTTGTAATGATGATGCCAAGGTAGCATCTGCTGAAAACTTTATTCCCTGCAGCTGCTCTTCTGACATTGCTTAAACTTGTAAAGGTAGCAATTCGGTATATTGGGCTTCTTTCACATCGGTTTTATTTTTATGTGTTGTTTACAGACTGGTGGAGAAAAGAAGCTGCAAAAAAAAAAAAAAAAATCAGCACGTGTGAAAAAACTTTTTTTATTCATTCACCTAAGCATGTTCTATAGATGAACTGATAGTCTCTGGCCACTGGCTGGGAGGCTTGCAAATCTTACATTTCCAGTCACAATGATGTTGCTCTAGCCTGGCTAATGAAAAGCCGCGCTGGGATCCAGGAAGGTAAGAGATTTGTGAGCCTCCCGTGCCCCAACCAGAGAATACTGACCTAGTCGATGTGCAGATTGATTTGCAGGACTCTTCTGCCCATCTCTAGCCTATTCATAATTATTAATCTGTATTGATTGGTCGAATCCATACTACAGCTCAGTAGGCAATTGTCTGGCAGCAGGTCTCTTATAAAGAACACAGGAGGATGGCTGAGTGAGCGCTTCTGTGTATGGGAGAGCTGGGTGTTCAGCCAATGGCTATCTAAAGTGATTTCTGGGCTCACCCGCCCTCCCTGGGTATAGATATCCACTTAATTGAACAGTGGCCAGAAAATATTATGCATAGATCGTAGCTATTACAATAGAATCTGTGTATGATGCTCGCTAGGTGTTTCCATATAAAACATCCCCTACATCTATATCGATTAAGAAAGTAAACAACACAACACTTTGTTTTATTGCCCTTTAAATTTGGTGATATTAACTAGTAAAAAAAGAAGAAGAAGAAAAAAAAATTAAAGTTTAAATAAACTCACAGAATAAAGCTTTAGAACGCATGGTCATTGCTAGAATGCAAACAAAAAAAACCCCACCAACATTGTTTTGGTGTGTTTTTTTTTTGTTCTTTCTCCTCCCAATCCCCCACCCTCTGAAAATTAAGTCAATATCTTCTACTCATCCCAAAATGCTCTACTTAAAATTCCCCTCATTCTGCCAAAATCAAGCCCTCCTATGACTAGGAAGAAATCTTCTGGACTGTGATTTAAAAAGAAAAAAAGTCACCCTCCAGCCCATACACCGAATTTGCCAATAGATAATTGTTGCAGTCACCATTCCTACTTTTTCTGGGTCCATAATGACCACGCTTCCATTGACACGGGTAAACTAAGACTGTGTTCATCCCTTCTGTCGCTGACATTAAGGAGGCAGCAGTGAAGATGTGCGACATTGTAGTTTTACTTTTAGGGATATGAGAATCTTAGTATACTGTTGCAAAATTGTATTAATAAATCTTGACTACAGCATTAAATATAGCCGTGTATTGAAATACTAGAGTCTTGCTTGTCAGTCTTAATGAGGAGTGCAATAGAGTAAGATGCAACAAATTCATTACAGGCACACACCTCTTGATGAATTTGGCACTTTTTTTTTTTTTTTTTACTGGCGTGTGCATTAACTGTTAATCCTCCAAGGGTCTACTTTACGTTTTTGGTGTAATTTACACTTTAGTAGCACAAAAGAGTAATCAGATGGTCTGGCTTCGCCATGCCCCCTCCTACTCCAGCCACTTTCACGGGACTGGCCTGAACATGTCAAAAAAGGCAACCATTCAAGGAGTGATAAATCAGGGAAAATGTGTATAATAGACCTACACAGTAGTCACATTCTATAACTCGGCGTATAATTCAACATTGTCTGTGGAGTGTTTCTTTTCTTGTCTTCCACCCTTCCTGTGCTCTTTGTGTCTGACCGATTTTTCATTTCGGTGAGAACTTTGTCACAAATTCCTTTTATGACACAGCTGTGTGTAAAACATATGGCGTCTTCATTAGCAAGGAGACAGACTTCTGTTGCCCCAGGCTTTTTGTGTGAATAATGCATACCCACCAGGCATTTTTTCAATCATTCTGACGTACATAGGAAAAGCTCTTTGAGGAAAAAATGCTTAACCTTCTCATAACCAGGGATCTCTTTGAGTAAAAGAAGATTATTATATCCATACTAAAAAGCCCATGTACTATTGGTAGGGCACAGTCTACAGAGGGATTCAGTGTTGTATGCTTATACACTGTGTGCAGAATTATTAGGCAAATTAGTATTTTGATCACATGATACTTTTTATACATGTTGTCCTACTCCAAGCTGCATGGGCTTGAGAGCCTACTACCTATTAAGTAAATCTGGTGATGTGCACATCTGTAATGAGGGTTGTTGACTAATGACATCAACACCCTATATAAGGTGTGCTTAATTATTAGGCAACTTCCTTTTCTTTGGCAAAATGGGTCAGAAGAGAGATTTGACGGGCTCTGAAAAGTCCAAAATTGTGAGATGTCTTTCAGAGGGATGCAGCAGTCTTGAAATTTCCAAACTTTTGAAGCGTGATCATCGAACAATCAAGAGTTTCATGGCAAATAGCCAACAGGGTCGCAAGAAGTGTGTTGGCCAAAAAAGGTGCAAAATAACTGCCCATTAATTGAGGAAAATCAAGCGTGAAGCTGCCAAGATGCCATTCGCCACCAGTTTTGCCATATTTCAGAGCTGCAACGTTACTGGAGTATCAAAAAGCACAAGGTGTACGATACTCAGGGACATGGCCAAGGTAAGGAAGGCTGAAAATCGACCACCTTTGAATAAGAAACATAAGATAAAACGTCAAGAATGGGTCAAGAAATATCTTAAGACTGATCTTTCAAAGGTTTTATGGACTGATTGAATGAGAGTGACTCTTGATGGGCCAGAGGCTGGATCAGTAAAGGGCAGAGAGCTCCACTCCGACTCAGACGCCAGCAAGGTGGAGGTGGGGTACTGGTATGGGCTGGTATCATCAAAGCTGAACTTGTGGGACCTTTTCGGGTTGAGGATGGAGAGAAGCTCAACTCCCAGACCTACTGCCAGTTGCTAGAAGACAACTTCTTCAAGCAGTGGTACAGGAAGAAGTCTGTATCGTTCAAGAAAAACATGATTTTCATGCAGGACAATGCTCCATCACATGCATCCAACTACTCCACAGCATTGCTGGCCAGTAAAGGTCTAAAAGAAGAAAAAATAATGACATGGCCCCCTTGTTCACCTGATCTGAACCCCATGGAGAACCTGTGGTCCATCATAAAATGTGAGATCTACAGGGAGGGAAAACAGTACACCTCTCGGAACAGTGTCTGGGAGGCTGTGGTGGCTGCTGCACGCAATGTTGTTCGAAAACAGATCAAGCAACTGACAGAATCTATGGATGTAAGGCTGTTGAGTGTCATCATAAAGAAAGGTGGCTATATTGATCACTAATTTTTTTGGGTTTTGCATGTCAGAAATGTTTATTTCTAAATTTTGTGCACTGATATTGGTTTACCTGGTGAAAATAAACAAGTGAGATGGGATTATATTTGGTTTTTATTAAGTTGCCTAATAATTCTGCACAGTAATAGTTACCTGCACAAACAGATATCCTCCTAAGATAGCCAAATCTAAAAAAAAAAACACTCCCAACTTCCAAAAATATTAAGCTTGGATATTTGAGTCTTTTGGGTTGATTGAGAACATAGTTGTTGATCAATAATAAAAATAATCCTCTAAAATACAACTTGCCTAATAATTCTGCACACAGTGTAGATCCTTACACATGCCATCAACTCTCACTGTAAAGGTACGTATACCAAAAGGTATACATTTTTTGGCAGGATTCCCATGGAAGGGAGCAGAGCCTTGAACATACCCATGGGAGAGAAGAAAGTGTTTTTGTAATGCTGTAATTTCAGGGCACTACTTTTTATATTACTCATCAAATAAACTTTGGGTATGCTTTTGAGCAGTTTTTGCATGTCAGAGTACTTATGTACTTGTGCGCTTTAAAAGAAGTCTTTTGTGAATAAATATACCTTGAGGCACGGGTGTTACCATTCCTAAATACACGTTGTATGCAAGCTCTGGCTGCCTAGCATTTTTCCTGTAAGCAGGTCTGTATTGTTTTGTATTCCTGCTGAAAAAGTGTTCAGATTGATAGAGATGTCTTTTTCTACAGTTATGTTAACTTGTCATAGAATGTTAATTGTGCCTGTGAGCAAGTGCAGTAAGGCTTTGTGCCCACGATGCGTTTTTAATGCGTTTCTGCAGCGTTTTTGCAGCTGCGGAGACGCATTAAAAACGCATGGTAGAAGGGCAGCAATGTTCCCCAATGATAATCCGAATTTCCGCTGCGGATTATCATTGCGGAAAAAAACGCAACACTACCAATTATTTTGCGGAAATGCTGCGTTTTCGCCGCCATTGACTTGCACTAGAACACGCCAATTCCGCAAGACTGCATCTGTACTTGCGTAATTGGCGCGCTCTAATGTGCGGATGGTACCCGGGTGTAGATGAGAGGAGAGTCTCATCCACACCCAGGTACCATTAAAAAATCTGTAAAAAAAGAATAAAATAAATGTATATTCACCTTCCGGCGGCCCGCGCTGCGCTCCTACTTGCTTCCCGGCACTTTGCAGTGGATTGAAGGACCTGCGCTGACGTCAGTCATGTGACAGGTCACGCGACGCTGACGTCGGCAGGACTTTCAATCCATCGCTGCCGGCACCGAGCGAAGCAAGCCAGCGCGGGCCATCGGAGGGTAAGTATATATTTATTTTTTTATTTTTGACCACTCTCTAGGGTCACACTATATAAATCCATGCAGTTTGCATGGATTTATATAGTGTGACCTAGTTGTCACAAGCACTTTCCAAGTGATGCTAATTGCTTGGAAAGCGCTTGTCAATCCGCATGCGGAAATGTCAGTGAATAACGCTCCATTTCCGCATGTCCCTGGCAGGAAACCGCATGTACAATCCGCATGCGTTTTTTTTCTGCCAGGGAGATGCAGAAACGCTCAGGAAAAAATCCGAAGCATTTCTGCATCATCGGCACATAGCCTAAGAATCAAAATTCAGCGTACAGAAACAAGGTGGACAGCTGTGTGAGCAGCCTCTCCTTACTTCAGCAGTCCTAGTATCTCCAGTATTAGATCAGATTATCCACTAGGAACACATCATCCTAAACCTAAAAAGAAGTAGAGCACCTCACACTGCACATGCTTACTCTAAAACAAGTTGTTAATTTAACAAGATAGTGGCCATTTTCTTGGAAGTCACCTGTCATGGAAGTCCAAACTCCATTAAATATTTAAATTAAAATTATAATTTTATTTATATATTTAATGGAGCGTGGACTTCCAGTACAGATGGAGAGTCCAAGACGTTATCTGTAGTAAAGCCTAGGTAGAAAAACTTTTAAGAAACCTTGTTTTAAAGGGGCTCTTCGGGTATTGAAAAATAATTGCATTTTTATTATAAACAAATTACTAAATATCTGTAATGGGCAAATCACACTAATTTTGACTAGGCATTAAATCACGGTAGTACATTAAACTGACAACTTGTTTTTGAGTAAGCATGTGCAATGTGAGGGTCTCTCAACCTCCTTTATGTGGAGGATAATGTTTTCCTAATGGATTAAAACTCTTATATATATTTTCAAAAGTTGTCAGGTTCAGTTATGAATTGAGCCATTTCTTAATGATTTTAACGTCCTGAATTCAAATCTGACAATGACATTTTTTAGTTGCCACTTGTTTATATCAAAGAGTTTTCCTTTTACTGCTACATACAATTAAAGCATAAAAGTTTCAGTACTTTGAAACATCATTATTTTTGCAAATATAAAGATTCTCAATATTTATACCAATTTTCTGATATTTATTTAGAGGAAACTTGGCAACAATTCAAATAACTAAAACATGTCTAAACACTATTGCGAATTACAAACGGTTACAGAAATTGCACTACAAAATGTGGTCCTTGTGAAGACCCGAGGTCTTCCGTGGGTGTAACACTACTCAGGCAACACAGGGAGAGTGTAAAACAGCGTGGTAATACTTTATTGAACCATAAAGCGGGCAATAAGCACACAGAAAAGTCCCAGCACATACCCAAGATGGTACAACCTTACACAGTCTCACCCTTCCTTCTACGCCCGCCTGGGATAGAACAGCTGTGACTTTGGAGACTTCCAGGGCCGACTACCTCAAGCCAGTGGCCCTTCGCTTCTGGTGGGTCCCCACAGAGAGGAGGTAGCAGCAAGCTTAGGAAGCTACCAATCCATCGAGGGACAAGGTCAGGAGACCTGAGGGTCTCACCCTGGCCTCTCCGAGAGTTTCCATGGGGCCAGATGACCGGTGGGTCCCAATATGGCTTCTCCGAATGTCTCCATGGGTTGCAGGTGACCGGTGGGTCCCTCCTGGCAACCCCAAACAACATATCCATGGGGCCAGGTGACTTTCTCGTCGCACCCTGGTCTCCCCAAAATGTATCCATGTCTCTATGATGGTCAGTGGAGCAGAGCCGAATCTTTACAGTCAGGACCGGTACCCTTAGGCTAGAATCATGTAGAATTCAAATCTGTGTCTCATTTGAGTAATGCTATGCAATCCAAAGCTAAGTGTGCATTAGTGGAGGTGTCTTTCTCAGGTCGACCGCATCACCTGGGTCTACATGTGATACTCTGTGGTGAAAGCTCCACCGAATCTTCTTTCAACACTTTCACAATGGGCCTAGACTATTTTTGAACAATGATTAGAGGCTCCTGAGATACTAATGAGATTAGTGGAATGCTGGACACTTTACAAGTTAAATTAGTGTCCATAAACTGACGAGCAAGCAGAACATTAATAAAACACAGACCGCCATCTCTAAAACACAATAAGGTATTTTGCTTGGATTAACAAATCTAATCGTCTGGCTAATTAAGATTTTAAGTTGTATCATCACAGTCCTCATTCAGTGACAGCTCTTTTTTGCTTGTCTCTTGTACACCTGCATCGGATCATCTCTTACAATTGTCCAACAGTATTCTGCAAGCATTGATGGATTCCAGTTAACTTGATATCTTTTCTCCATAGCTGCAATATCTTGAGGAAATTGCTCACTGCTCTGCAGTTTGGTGGAAAGAAGTCTAGATGCGAATTTGAGATATTAATCTTTAAGGACCTATTACAGTCAAACTACTTATGGTTTTTGAGGAGTTTTTTCACCAACTCTTCATAGTTATCTGCTCTTGAGTTTCCCCAAAAATGAGTTACCACTAATGCAAATGCTATCCAGGCAGCCCTTTCCTTGCTCTGCAACAAAATCCTCATCTTGAAGCTTGCGAATCTGAGGTCCAATAAAGACTCCTTCTTTCTTTGCTTCACTCAACCTTGGAAATTGATCAATAAGATGCCTGAATGCTTTTGCATTTTTAGCCATTGCCTTACAAAGTTCTTCATTAGGTCCAACTTGATATGCAATGGTGGTAACAAAATCTTATGTGGATCATCAAGTGCTGGATGCAGGACATTTTTACTCCCTGGCTGAAGTGCATGTCGGAGAGGCCAGTCTTTTTATTGTCGTGATTTTCTCTTGCACAACTATCCCACTCACACAGAAACAGAAGTACTTTGTGTATCCACCCTGCAGACCTAGTAAGAGGGCAATCACCTTTAAGTCACCACACAGGGGCCACAAATATTGGCCATAGTTTAGGCACCTCAACAGATGTTTAATTTTGTCATAGGTTTCTTTCATGTGGACTGCATAACAAACTGGAATTGAAGGTAGCACATTGCCATTATATAGAGACTGCTTTTAGGCTTGTTTTGGACGAATCGATGAAGAGCCTCTATTCCTCTGGATTATGACTTGTCTTCAGAACTTCTGTTAAACTGTTAATGTTGCATGCAACAAGAGTGCCCTCCATAAAGACCTATTGGACAAGATCATTATCACTTTTGCAGAACAAAGAAATCTGAACATCGCCCGCTAGGTCCAGGCTACAGTAGTGGAATCTCCTAAGAACTCCGCCTTACTCTTGGGCAGATCCAAATATCTAACAAGCTCGTTCAGTTCACTTTGTGTTTTATAAGGTGTGGTTCAGTTGAGGTTGCTGACAGAGAAAGTCTGAGTTGTGAGAGGAAGATGCTTCATGACACCAAGTGTCCTCTTCTTCCTCTCTTGAGTTGACTGAAAATGTTTCTGGTGCTTTTGGAATTGGCAGTTATTCTGTATGTGGTACTGGGCGTATTGCAGATGGAATGTTTTGGATATTGTAAAGTCCACTTCATTGAAACTCCTTTCCTAATGAGGGACACCATGCAGAAATAGCAATTGGTAGTGTGAACAGTTGGCTTTCTCCTGATCATTGGGACTGCAAAAGGCATAGATTGCCTCTTCCCATGCAACCACTGGGTAAGATGTGATGCACATCTATCGTAACATGTGTGGAGCCCAACTCTTGTCCCGATCTCCTATTCTGCAGCCAAAATATAGATTGTAGGCTTTCCTTATCATGTTAGTCCAGTTTTGCCTCTTTGATGCAAAAGTGACTTCTCCACATATGTTGTAAAATCTATCCGCTTTAATGCAAGAACAAGGCATATCTGAAAAAACATACAGAAATGTCACTATGCTAAGAAATCCTAATTAGGATTACATCATTGGAGCTGAATTTGCGTTTTTTGATTGATCACCCTATGATGGTGATAGAATACTGAAGACTAAATAGATGATGTAATAGACAAGCTAAGTAACTAGAACCTCCTCTGGATGTCCAAAATTAGAGCCAATCAGCAAATTTTAAAAAAGTATGAATGCGCTTTAAATAAAGGCTACTAATATATTTCATCTATCCAGGTTAAGCAACTCCACTTTTGCCTCTGTGCTTGACACAGAATTTTCCTATGTAAGCTTGAGACCAGAGCTATGTGAGAAGGACGGTGACTCCTTTCCATAAATAAGACAGTCCGGTACGGTCACTGCCAACTCCACAATAACAAAAGGAACTACCAGCTGCTATCGCCAATCGTTTATATAGGCCGATTGAACACCTGTTACAGGTAGCGTATGGCTTCAGGGGTGTGGTTTATAGAGCAAGAGGAACAGAGCCATTACATTTTATATACCATGTTTAATCCAAAAAGTTGGGCAGTGTTTTATATATAAAACAAAACATGATGTTACAAAATGGAAACAAAATAATACGGTATATGCGATTTAAAGGGATAACAAAAGAAAAAGTACTAAACCAGTGTCACGGAAATGGCTCAGAACTTAGTGAAGACAGGTACGCCTTAGGAAAATGGACAGAACTGCAGCAAGCTGTACCTTCCAAGACTGACAAATGTCCACAACCCAAACTCTGATTTTTATTAGCTCAAGGTTATGCCCACGTACCTCCCCTTGGTGAGCTCATATGGGGTCTAGTCGTAAGATATGCTAAGTCTTTTAGAAACTTGAGATTTCGCCCCTGGAGATATCGTTATGATTTTCTTTCTATAGAGATGAAACATGGCCTGTATAGCATCATCCATCTGATTGTTAACTTGGAGGCATTTGGCTGACTTTACGGTTATATGAGTGAATGCACAATGTTTGTCACTTTGCTATGACACCAAAAATATTTCCCATGAATATTGAGGTTTGAGTCGATTTGATATTTGTCACTGACCAGTGGCTCCAGAGCTTCTACGATCACTCCTTTTGAATAGAGGAAACCCCTGTATTTCTCAGTTTCGGAGTACACAAATACTGGGCTTGTTGGTTGGTACTCATCAAGTCCCCCTGGTAATTTCCTGTTCAGGCAGGAGGGCCTGCTTTTAAATGGAGGTTGAAATGTCAGCTCTTTCACACTTCCACAGATCTAAAAAAACATACCAAATACTCAATGTGAGGGTGGTATGTCCCCTCTTCAGAGATGGCTATTATTGATTTTAGTTTTTCTGTACAACAAAACCCACTTCAAATATTTTGCCCGCTGTATGTATGTGTAAATCATAAGTATTGAACACATCAATAAATAGGTGCTATTATTATTTATCATTATTTTCATTTATTCCATGGCGCTTTACATGTGAAAAAGGGGGTATACATAGCAAAAACACTTACAATAATCTTAACTAAACGAGTCAGCGACTGGTACAGGAGGAGAGAGGACCCTGCCCGCGAAGGGCTCACAATCTACGAGGAATTGGTGAGGATAAAGTAGGTGGTTGACATGAAATCCTCACCAGATGTCTGTAACAACCCTTACAATCTACACGGGCGAAGAAATCAAACCGTAGATGTTCATAAATTATATGTTCCAATGAGAAATAACACTGGGAAAAAGTATTGCACAGATGAAGAAAGTGTGGTGCAAAAAGCCGTGGAAAGTCATGACACCAGCTGAAGTCTATCAGTAATTAAAAAGCAATCCTGCCACTTAGTGAAAAATATCAGTTGATTCAACTCATTGCATATAAAAAGTTTCATTACCAAGGTACCACTCAAGAAATCTCATGATGGGTAAAGCAAATGAGCCGTGTCAAGACATTTGCAACCTTATTGTTGCAAAACATACTAATGCCATTGGTTACAGAAGAATTTCTAAACCACTGGAAACTTCAGTAAGCACTTTTGGGGCCATAATCCGGCTACGACCAGATGCTTCCTGCAAGATTTCAAATGGAGTGAAAATAATTCAGACTTGTCCAAGAGCCAAGGTTCACCTCTGGAGAGCTACAGAAAGACCTGGAATCAGCAGGTACAATTGTTTCAAATAAAACCATAAGTAATGTGTTTTAAACTACGAGTTTCCCTCCAAAAATACTAGTTATTAATAGGGGACATCTCCAATACCTCTATTGAGTTCTGATATTAACTATTAGTCTATGTGCACACGAAGCGATTTTAATGCGTTTTTGCGGCGTATTTTCACTGCAAAAACGCCGCGAAAAGCATTAAAATCTCTTGTAATAGGTCTGCCATTTACTGCAATGCAAATCCGCATGTGCTGTGCACATCATGCGGATATTTCCGCTGTGAATTTGCATTGCAGCAAGACCAATTCTAGTGTGATTTCGCCACCATTGACTTGCATTGGATCGCATAAGATCTGCATGACTACATGTAGTTATGCGTATCTTATACGATTAATGCGCAGATGGTACCCGGGTCTGGAGAAGAGGAGACTCCTCCAGACCTGGGCACCATAGTACCTGTAAGTAAAAAAAAGAATTAAAATAAAAAATAACCTTATACTCACCTTCTGATGGCCCCCGCTCTGCTCCCGGCGTCGCTGCTGGCTCCGTGGCGGGTACCGGTAATGTAAAAGGACCTTCCATGAAGTCAGCGGTCATGTGACAGGTCACGCGACCGCTGACGTCATGGAAGGTCCTTTTACATTACCGGTACCCGCCAGAGAGCCAGCAGCGACGCCGGGAGCAGAGCGGGGGGCCATCATAAGGTTATTTTTTACGTTCTAATTCTTTTTTTTTTAACATCATGTTGGTCACACAATATAAATCCATGCCGGTTGCATGGATTTATATTGTGTGACCAACTTTCAAGCACTTTTCCAAGTGATGCTCAAAATCGCTTGGAAAAGCGCTTGACAAAAGCATGCAAAATCGCATGCTAAAAACGCTTGACAAACGCTTGTCCCTGGCAGAAAAAACGCATGTAAAATGCACATGCGTTTTTTCTGCCAGGGAGATGCGGAAACGCTCAGGAAAAAAACAGAGCATTTTTGCATCATGGGCACATAGCCTTACCGTCAAACTTGACTATTTAACTAAGTGGATATTATTTAACGTTATCTTTTCCTTATACTATATACTAACTGAGACAAAACCGTGTACTAATAAAGAATATTTATTACACACATGTCTACAGTCTATTACATACATATAGTTGCCAGCTTGGGTATAAATATCTATAAATATATACACACACACATTGATATTATTTATTCTATGGCGCTTTACATTTGAATTTACAACACTAATACAGTAATTGCAAAACAATACCACACATTTAAACCCACAGTTACTTAATATTCCACCCAAGTTTCCTAATCATGCATGCAATGTCTGCCCACCTAACTATACTAACTTTCCCTATATATACTGATATAAGGATATCAATATCTAGGGATTACAGGAGAAGATAGATACTCCGCCATGTGTTCTTGTGACTGTGTCCATCAAGTATGAGAGAGCAGCACATATGTCTTTTAAATCCAGCAGCAGAGGAAGTCTCCAGTTTCAGGTCAGAGGAAGGAAATGATGTAGTATTCACCACCCTCTGGCTAATGTTCATTTCTAGCTAAACCTGTCTTCAGCACATGACTTTGGACATCCCTATTGTCTCCTCTTCTCCCCCCTTAGCAAACACGCTGTGACACTATACATGAGGGGAGTTATAATACATGTGGGGGATTATGTGTATATACATACATACATACATACATACATACATACATACATACATACATACATACATACCTACATACATCTTGGGGCACTTCCCTTCTACACAATGTATTCAATTTCCATGGCCTGTACGCACGCTCACCATGCAAAACTCCAGTGCTAATCAAATAGCATGTTTTAAAGTTTTCTCAACAACATTTAAACAAGCCTGTGACATACTGAGGAAATATAGTCTGGTCAGATGAGACTAAAATTGAACTATTTGGATGCCATAATACACACAATGTTTGGAGGCCAAAAGGCACTGCATGTAGCCTCAAAAACACCATACCAACTGTGAAGTTTAGAGGTGGGAACATCATGGTGTGGGGCTGTTTTTTGTCATAAAGCGTCGGCAAGCTTCATATAACTAAAGTCTAAGGAAGGACGAATGGACAAATGTACCAAGATGTTCTTGATAAAAATCTGCTGCCATCTACCAGGATGAGAAGATGACACGAGGGTGGACATTTCAGCAAGACAATGATCCCAAACACACAGCCAAGGAAACTCTCAATTGGTTTCCAAGAAAGAAATTTAAAGCTGCTAGAATGGCCGAGCCAATTACCTGACCTGAATCCAATAGAACATTTATGGAAGGAACTCAAACTCACAATTCATAGAAGGAGCCCACTGAACCTTCAGGAATTGAAGAGTGTTTATGAGGAAGAATGCGCCAAAATCATACTTGAGCAATGCATGCGACTAGTTTCTCCATATTGGAGGCATCTTGAAGTTGTCATCTCAAAGACTTTTTCAGGAAGCGTGTTCAATACTTTTAGTTTATCTATGGTTTGATTTCTTTGCCTGTGTGGATTTCATGGGTGGTTGCAGACATCTGGTGAGCATTTCATGTCAATGGCACCTTTTTAGAAATATATTTACTTAAAAAATTGGTAACATGTTGAATACTTTCACCTGCTGTGTGTCTGTGTATGTATGTGATATATTATATATGCAGATCTTTTTAGATGTCAATCCTTTGACATTTTATCTTCTGTTGCTGAGTAATTCACGTGAAAATGATGCATTAGGCTGCATGCCCACGATGCATTTTTAATGCGTTTCCGCCGCGAAAATTCGTTAACACATGTTAAGTTGTCTGCCATGTTTCCCAATGATAATCCGCATGTGCTGTGCACATGCTGCGGAAATTTCCGCTGTGGATTATCATTGCAGAAAAATCCGCAGCACGCCCATTAATTTTGTGGAATCGCGGCGTTTTAGCCGCCATTGACTTGCATTGGACCGCATAACATCCGCATGACTACACGCACACATGCGGATATTATGCGATTCAGTGCGCGGATGGTACCCGGGTCTGGAGAAGAGGAATCTCTCATACGACCCGGGTACCATAGTACCTGTAGTTAAAAAATTAAAACAACAAAAAAAAAAACTTTATACTTGCCTTCCGATGGCCCCCGGTCTCCTCAGCGATGCGTCCTAGCCCCCCTGCGGTTCGCGATGGTGTAAATGGAAATTCCATAACGTCATTTAGTCATGTGCTGGTCACGCGACCGCTGACGTCGGCGGTTGCGTGACCTGTCACATGACTAAATGACGCCACGGCAAGTCCTTTTACACCATCGCGAGCCGCAGGGGGGCCAGGACGCATCGCTGAGGAGACCGGGGGCCATCGGAAGGAGAGTATAATGTGTGTGTGGGTTTTTATTTTTTATTATTTTTTTTTTTTTTTATTGATGCTGCATTTAAAGCAGCAGATGGTCACACAATATAAATCCATGCCGGTTGCATGGATGTATATTGAGTGACCAAATTGTCAAGCATTTTCCAAGTGATGTTCAAAATCGCTTGGAAAAGTGCTTGACAAAACGCATGCAAAAAACGCTTGACAAACGCTTCTGCCTGGCAGGAAAAACGCATGTAAAATTCACATGTGTTTTTTTTCTGCCAGGGAGATGCAGAAACGCTCAGGAAAAATCCGGAGCATTTCTGCATGGCCTTAAAGGTACTCTGTCAGCACAGACTGTTCAAACCAAGTACAGGCGCTTTGTGCAAACAAGCGGCTCTGCCATGAAGCACCATGTCTGGTTTCCTTGCCTCGCACCTGACTTCACAGACAGGAGCTATCAGTCATGCTAAAGATATTGGTGCTGGGCTGAGAAACTATCTTGCCACATTATTTACATATGAATGAAACTAATAATTACTCAGGAATGCAGTTAGAAGATATAAAGGTGTTGATGGACTTAAACTGCAACTTCAAAGAACTGCATACCCCTATATGTGGTTTGGGTGGGTTGATCTTGCTGACCGATTCCCCTGTTTGAAAGTATTTAAAAAAATAATAAAGTCCATTATAAGTCTACTTCTTAATGGCGTTTTCCACAGAAGTCAGCCACAAAGTATCTTTTTAAAAGGTTACAACATGCCATAAAGACTGCTATAATGTGCTACCTTTAAAAGGCCATAATATGGTCCTAAAAACCAGGTTTTACCACCATAAAATGCCATAATTCACATCAGTGGCAGTGCTAATCTTGTCAGTGCTTTTCATGGGTGGAACACACCTTCATTATAATCTATGCTGTTATTCACATATCCCTTGTTTTATTGCTGACTGTATGTCCGTGCAAAACTCGCATAGACATGTCCGCTTTATTTTTCGGCAGCATGGATGAAAAGTGGCATAACAAGCCTTTGGGTCCTTGATTTTTTAAAAAAAAAAAAAAAAAAAAAATAGAAATCACTGACGCACAGAAACAACACTGACACAATACAATTTTTTTTTTGTATGTGACTGACATCTGAATAAGGCCTAAGACCGCCACAACCAATCAAAATATAAGTAAAATTCCCCGCTCCCCCCTCCCCCCCCCCTTCCTTCACCACCCCTTAAATTGTCTCCCAGTTTAAGTTTGTGGCCACTCATTTTAAATACTACTGAAGGCCAGGGTTGCATCTATGGTGACTTTGTCTCGGCTGCATTAGAAGGAACAGCTGGAGTCCTAATATCTGCACTAACATGAAATATAATGTGCAGAGGAACAGAAGTGGAAAACTCCTGAGCATGTGTTACCTTCCCCCTTGGACACAACGTTTGGCTTGTATTTCTTTCCACTCCTTCCTGACCAGCTCCATTGATGAAGTTACAGGTCTTTTTCAAACTCAACAGTAACATGAATATACAATGCAAATGATATAAATAAAACGCTTGTCGCCCGACTGGAGTGGAGAAGTAGACTATTAATCCCAAGTGCTGAGACGTTTATTTTCTCTTGTGGTTTGGCACGTAAAAAGGGCTCTTTTTTTTTCACCATTGAGAGGACCTCAAATATTTGCCTTCACATTTTCCTTTGGGCACATGTTTTAAAACTTCGGCTTTTTGAGTTACTCTACAGTATACGAGAAACTTAATGAACTGTGTTTTAAGCAGATATGTTGAGAAAATGTGTGTGTATGTATATATAATTTATATTTGCCATAAAAAATTCTGTGTAATTGAAACTAAATTTTTAGATCATCTTCTCCTTCGGGAAATTAATTGGCCAATAAGTCTGTGGAGCTTCTTTTATTTTTAAGTTCAGAATGATTAAAGCAAAATGAAGACTGCTTGCTTAGCTAGTCCAATAAAGCCATATAAAGAACAAATCACATGTTGGAAGATACTATTAAAATTAGGAACACATGTAAGCATTGCTGCCTTTTCTGTTCTAGAGTATCTCCAAACTGAATTGCTATTGTAAAACATTTTAAAGGGGTTTTATTTTTTCCTTATTGGAATAAACTGATAGGCAGGTAGTTGCTAACTGCTTGCCTGTTCTGCCCAGTGCCTACTCAGATCTGCCACAGGCCGCTATTGTCAGGGTCATTCCATGTTAAGTGATCCAAATCAGAATTTTTTATTTTTTTAATTTTTTTTTTTTTTTTACCAGATGTCTTCGGATTTTTTATTTATTTTTTTAAGGTCTACTTTAGTGAATTACAAAAAAAAGTGTTGCATTTTTATGTTAATTAGTTTAATTTTTTTTATAGATTTCTAAAGTGTTGAAAGTGAATTTTGGGCTTGTATGATGTTACATTTTTATCATCTCTCAGGTTAGAAATAAGATAGAGATGGGAGAGGCACCGTTTAGAACAGTACAGGCTTTAATTTGATATGTCACAAGATTCTGTTTGATATTTAGGTGTTAAATTAAAAATTTTGAAAAAAACAATGTTATAAAATTTTCAAAAAAAGGCATGTTACTTGAGTTCTTGGTTAAATTTGTGCAAAGATTCAAGTTGGGCTCTCCTTAGGATCATATGTTTAAGTGTGATTTTCTAAATACAGTCTCATCCTAATCATATGTTTAATACTAAAGTAAAAGAAGCAATATTAAATATTTAAATATACATGTATACATTTTTTTTTATTCCGACACTAACATGTCCGTTTTTTTTTTAACCGGAGTATAGTAGTTTTCATACTTGTAGTTTTCACATGCCCACTAGACTCCGCTGACTTCTCTGCCCACTCATATGGGGAATCCTAACAACAGTGTGAGCACTGCACATTGTCATCATACGGCAATCTGCAGTCAGTTACTACACACTTCTCAGGAGACCAGAAAAATTCTTTAAGGCCACGTGCACACGTTCAGTATTTGGTCCTTATTTTACATCAGTATTTGTAAGCCAAAACCAGGAGTGGGACAATCAGAGGAAAAGTATAATAGAAACACATCACCACTTCTGTATTTATCACCCACTCCTGGTTTTGGCTTACAAATACTGATGGAAAATACTGACCAAATACTGAATGTGTGAATGTGGCAGTTATAGCAGGAGCTTAGCTGTATCTAAGGCCACGTGCACACGTTGAGTATTTGGTGAGTTTTTTACTTCAGTATTTTTAAGCCAAAATCAGGAGTGGAACAGTCAGAGGAAAAGTATAATAGAAACACATCACCACTTCTGTATTTATCACCCACTCCTGGTTTTGGCTTACAAATACTGAGATAAAAAACTCATTCATTCATGTGGCATCATGTTGCTTTTCTTTTCCAAACATATTTTTTAACAAACAAAAACGAATGGTTAAAGAGAAGGGAAAGGAGGAAGGGAGACATGGAAAAAGGGGAGGGTGGATATGGATTCTTGCCTTGCTTTATTAGGGGGGTACAACAATAGGAAAGAGATAGGGAAATGATATAAGCAGCAATCCCATATAAGGTTTAAAGACATGCAAAAATGAAGCCTACAACAGTAATGGATGTAACAAAAAGGTCAAGTGGTAAATTTTTTATGATACATGTTTAAGCCAAGGCTTCCATCTTTTATAGTAAGTTTCATCGTAGTTGTTTGCAATAGCATGGCTTTTTTTCAGAAGAGTTGTGTAGAGTGATCTTATTTATGATCTCGGAGATAGTAGTAAGAATAGTAGGTTCTTTCCAGAAAGTCACAATGGCATTTTTATTTACAAGGAAAATAAGAATAATGATGGGTTTATTGTGTCTAAATCAAGCGAAAGTAAGGCCATTTGTGGTAACAAAACTATATTCTGTGGAGTTATTTGGTTGATCAGATTAGAAATTTCTATACAGAATGAATTCCCAGAACGTGTAGTAAGTTGCATTTGAGGTTGCAGCCCCTTCAATAAATTGACATGTTGCTTCTCAAATCTCAGGGTTTAGCATTATTTCTGTGAATGTTTTAATGCTGGTTTACTTCCCATATATTTTGATCTATAATTGTAAGTAATATTGTGTAATAAATGTACCGCTCTCTCGCATTTTGTGTGGCCGCTGTAACCCAAGCATAGCAGTGTGATAAATATGGGGAGGAATTTCTGTGTGAAATGTTATAGAACTAAAGTGTTCTTTGTGGGAACTAATCAATAGACTGGGAATTCTTTCACTGGATGAGATGCCAGGAAAATAGAAACCTGAAATTCACAGTAAAGTGTGTGATTTCTGGCACAAACCAGCCCCGACTTGATAGAAAAAATAATAATATAAACTCGTGTCTGTGCGATCTGTGTATGATATATCACAGATGGCTGGTTTGCATATAATGTGAGGTATTAGGTCAACAAAGCTGGAAAATTGTAGTGGACCAGAGATTATACATGCAATATTCAATTAATTATATAGGCAGATCCATACATATTTGGACATTGACCAAGTAAGGCCACTTTCCCACTGCGTTAGCTGTGCACATTTGCCTTATGCCCTGAACTCCCAGCGCATACTTTTTAGATCCATAGGCTTCCATCCAGCAGACAATGAATTCTTCCTTCCTTTGGACGCACACTATTGAAAGCAATGTGAACACAGCCTTTTTGTTTTGTCTGCATAAGATCAGGAAGTTGTAATTACTATGAGCTGATACTACAAACTCAAACTATAGTGAACGATGACTAATGCTGCGTCAGCGTGCCTATGTGACTGAAAGCCGGCTGCTCCTGGGAGGAATAAAGTTATTTTTCTCCTGGGTGCTGCACTATTGGTATGGAGGCTTGGCACGTCACCGAAGTATGCTTTCACACTGCATTTTGGCACCCGTTCCTTTGTACCATTGGGTCTTGCGTCTGAGCATATCTGCAAAACTGGATTCAGACATATGTGCCGACGGGGCCATAGACTATAATGGTGCCGACAGAGTGAGTGTGTGCTTTTTCGGGTATGTACGCCTACTGGAAGCGGACACTCAGACATAGTAGAAGCCGCTAGGGACCTGCCTGTACGAATTGTCAAATGCACGGTTCGGTCCCCAGCAGGTATTAATAATCTTTTTTTGTTTCAGAGTCAAACATGCATGGCTGTGATTGATTGTACAGCCAGTGGCTGATACATGCTGCCCAAACTATGGGCAGCATGAATGAGCTGACAGGTTCCCTTTAAATCTGTAATCTGTTGATGCTGGTGTACTTACTTTGAAATTCCATGTATAATCATATCATGATATCATGACTATTTTGAGTTCAGCTAAAAAGTGAGAGAGCTCATGAATCCAAGGCAACGTTTCCACGATGAGATTTTGGTGAGTTTTTGATGTTGCAAATTTTCTGCACCCATCAAGTAAAATGTTACTTGCATTTTTTTTGAAAATACACAGCGTAAAAAAAACTCTCCAAAAACTCATTGTGGGAATGTCGCCCAAGTGTATTTAGTTTAAACACACCCAGCCTGACTGTCTCCAGATTTCACTATGTGGCCACAGCCCCACTGTCCGTATTTGGGCAGGGACACACGGTCCTATAACTCGTGCGATGATCGCATCATACTGAACGGACTGGCTGGCACCTCTCCTGACCTGAGCATGACAGCATGATGGATTTCTATGCAGCTGTCAAGCTCAGGTCTGGAGAGGTGCTGGCCAGTATGAGGTTTACCATGCGATCTTCGCAAGTGAAATACGGCAGTGTATCCCTGCCCCTCTGGTCAGTATTCGGTCAGTATTTTTTCTCGGGAGTGGGAGCAAAAACCAGGTGAGGAACAACCAGAGAAAAGGTATAATAGAAACAAGTCACCAATTCTGCATTTATCACCCACTCCTGGTTTTGGCTCCAGGGCTATGGAGTCGGAGTCGTGGAGTCGGAGCCCCTAAAATATATAATAAATTGGGTACAGTAGTTCAATGCAGTTTGTGGGGA
This sequence comes from Phyllobates terribilis, assembly GCF_046119375.1. Taxonomy (NCBI): domain Eukaryota; kingdom Metazoa; phylum Chordata; class Amphibia; order Anura; family Dendrobatidae; genus Phyllobates; species Phyllobates terribilis. The sequence goes on from NW_027362761.1 coordinate 843,216,839, forward strand.
ATATTTTTTCATAAGAATTTGGGAAAGTTATGAAATGTCCTATTCCTGATCTAAGGGTCTAGACTTTTAGCTGAGAAAAATGTGTCCTACCGTAAATGTATCATGAGCCATGTATGAGGGAGTCGGAGTTGAAGTCCGTGTCATGGAAATTGAGGAGTCGGAGTCGAAGGTTTCGTTTACTGACTCCTCAGCCCTGTTTGGTAAGCCGATTAGACAAGCATGGCTGCTTTCTTCCTGAAACCAGACCACATTTGCCAATGGACTGGTTGGTAATACAAATAAACATCATGTTCCTAGAAAAGGCCGGCCACATTTTCATAAAACTACTTTATTTCTCAATAAGCAATTCAAAAATGTATAATTTGGTGAGACTGACATCCATTTATATGATCAATAGAAAAATCAGCACTCACCGTTTAATTAAAAATGGTGTCCTTTATTTCATGTGGTGGGACACTGATCCATCTCCCCGCTCCCCTGCTTTTCTAATAGGATTGTCCCGCAACATGAAATAAAGGACACTATTTTTGCTTTCATAAACTGGACATCCAATTTTAATTGCTGTTCCACTGGTAGACAGATTTTTAGAATGATTTTGTAAACCCAATGCATAATAATCTTAAAAGCAATCAGAATGTTTTATTTAAGGCAAAAAGTAAAAAAATACTGTTGCTATTTTTTATTTTAAAAAAAGTTCCACTTTATTCAGTAAGATATATTTGCTATTTTACTTATACAATTATGTTAATCCATCTACTTTTCAACCCCCAGTATTCAGAAAGGGGTTTGTGTATGTAAATGGTTGGATTTCTTGTACCATTCACCCAATTTGGATATGCAAATATATCGTTATTTGTATTTTTTGTTTCCGGACTGACCAGCAATAAAGGGTGACACTGTTCTAAACTGTTTCGAACTTCCCTAATATTTGTGAATGTAGATAGTGTTGTACAGAAATGCTTTTGAGATCATATTTTAGAAGTAAAGTCCCTCTGTATTAAATTTCTCAGTCTATACTTGTTTGGTTAAGCAACGGATCCAATTGACATTTGCCTGATGGAGTCAGTGTCATAGCGTTGATGCTTGCAAGCAGTATGTAATGGCACTGTAATAGGGATAGCCCTAAACTGCTGCCTCTCCACAGACTCATGGAGAAGGTATAATGAAGCAATATTTACAGTCAGGGTAATGTCAGCACGAAAGCTGAGAACTGTCCTGAGCAGATAGTTTCTGTGTAAGTAAACATTGCCGTCATATCTGGGGTTGGAAACATTTAATTTACGTCTTACAGACTGTGTGTGCTTTTTTTTTTGTTTTTTTTTCGTGTTCTCCATCGTTTTATTGCAATTGATGTGATTTTCTATTTTTTTCATTTGATATTGTTACTATGTTACTTGTATAATCATGAGATTATCACCTTCCATTCAGCTATGATGTAAAACAAAAATGGGTATTGCCTATTCAGCTAAATCATGGCATTATCAGGACTGGAGATGAGCAGAGGAGGCAAAATTCAAAGTCTCCATTTTTGAGTGAAAAAATTTCCATCTTAGAATAACTTCTCCATAAATCGAAATTCCTGGTCAAATTTAATGACCCTTATTTTGTTCTGGGATGTCTCTAGACCCCAGAGCATAATGAATGTAGTAATATATAAAATACTTTACCCACCTTACTGCTCTCAAGCCCCCCCTCTACTCACCACCACCTATCTGGTCCTGTCTTGTGGGCTCGTCATTTCTCATCAGTGCACAGTCACAAGATCCTACTGAGCATCTGTTACAATTGACAACCTACACATGATCAGTAGAGCAGGGACAGCTTAGCCTCTGGGATGTCACTGATTTTTTTGTTTTGGGGTGGGGGAAAGAGACTGCAGCAGTGACTGTATCCTCTGCCCACTGATGTCGACTTGAGTATCCCAGCATGCACTGGGATTCTCAAACAAAGCATCATTACACAGGCAGTAGTAAAAATAAAAGAAGTAAATAGGGAACTATAGGGACTTGTTTAATTTAAAGTGGTTGTCCGCTACTAGAACAACCCCTTCTAACTCTGAATGTTTGCACTCGTTAAAGTAAAAACACATACTCTCCTCAGGTTCCAGCGGTGTTGGCAATCGCTCTCCCATGAGGTTATGTCACATGAGCCATCCGCCCAATCGCCGTTTGCGTCACTGTCCCCACCTTTGGACATATAGGTAATCAAGAGCAAGTGAGAGCTGCGTTTTTCTTGATTACTTATATCTCCAAAGGCAGGGACAGTGATGCCAACTGTGATTGGGCGCCAACATGAGCCCCGGGAGAGAGCTTGCCGACACCACTGAAACGGAGCCGGCATGGGAGATGAGTATAGGTGTTTTTATTTTAACAGGAGCAAACATTCAGAGTGAGAAGGGGTTGTCCTAATAGTGGAAAAACCCTTTAACGTATACTAGAAAAAAAGATTTGATATTGACATTAAATGGATATTCAGGATTAAAATAAATTTGTTTCGGATCACCCCTTTAACGCTAGGGCTGCATGGCTACATATGTGCAATATTTAGCTCATAATGATACATTGAATCTAATTTCTTCCTGTCGTGCTGCTTAGAGACCTACAGGATCACAAACTCTTTCCAGAGACTTTAAAAAGAACCAGTCATGTTAAAAAAATAAATAAAAAAAAACACTATTAACCTACAGATGTGGGGTTAATCTGCAGGTTAATAGTGATCTGAAGCCGTGCAGTCGCTGCACAGAGCCCCGCTGCTGTGATGAAATTAATTTTATTCCTCGAGCTTTCAGTCATAGGGGGTGCGGCCGGCGCATCTTTAGTCACCGCTCTGAAAGCCTTCATCCTGCTGAGCACTTGGTTGATGCATTTCTACGCTTCAAGAGAACTTTTCGCTGCACCGAGGAATACATTTTTAATTTTGCTTATTTGTTGCGGAGATCTTTGCAATCAAAGTATTTGCCCATAATCGGTTAAGTCCAAATGGTTGAAGTACACGCCCCCAGTAAAAAGTATCTAACACCTACTTGGACTTAAAGGGATATTCCTATCTCCAAGATCCTATCCCAATATGCAGTAGGTGTAATAATAATAATAATAATATTAGCTAAAACCTCCAATTAGAAATGTAGTATAGTTCTTCTGATTCGCTATGTCTCTTTTCTCATGTGCTGGTATTGCAGGACCTTGGGTATCCACGGTTACGACCACTGATAGTGACAGTTAGCTAGTTGCTAATGTTCGTTACCTTGGATACCTAAGGTCCTGCAATGCCTTTTACTACATATTTGGATAGGATCTTGGAAATGGGAATACACCTTTAACTAAAGTTGCCTATTAGGTGCCGAATTCTTTGATTGATAATATTTCTGTAACGGAGAGGCAAAATTACAAATAAAAAAAACAAAAAAATATACAGTACAGACCAAAAGTTTAGACACACCTTCTCATTTAAAGATTTTTCTGTATTTTCATGACTTTGTACAATTTTCATTCACACTGAAGGCATCAAAACTATGAATTAACACATGTGGAATTATATACTTAACAAAAAAGTGTGAAACAACTGAAAATATGTCTTATATTCTAGGTTCTTCAAAGTAGCCACCTTTTGCTTTGATGACTGCTTTGCACACTCTTGGCATTCTCTTGATGAGCTTCAAGAGGTAGTCACCGGAAATGGTCTTCCAACAATCTTGAAGGAGTTCCCAGAGATGCTTAGCACTTGTTGGCACTTTTGCCTTCACTCTGCGGTCCAGCTCACCCCAAACCATCTTGATTTGGTTCAGGTCTGGTGACTGTGGAGGCCAGGTCCTCTGGCGTAGCACCCCATCACTCCCCTTCTTGGTCAAATAGCCCTTACACAGCCTGGAGGTGTGTTTGGGGTTATTGTCCTGTTGAAAAATAAATGATGGTCCAACTAAACGCAAACCGGATGGAATAGCATGCCGCTGCAAGATGCTGTGGTAGCCATGCTGGTTCAGTATGCCTTCAATTTTGAATAAATCCCCAACAGTGTCACCAGCAAAGCACCCCCACACCATCACACCTCCTCCTCCATACTTCACGGTGGGAACCAGGCATGTAGAGTCCATCCGTTCACCTTTTCTGCGTCGCACAAAGACATGGTGGTTGGAACCAAAGATCTCAAATTTGGACTCTTCATACCAAAGCACAGATTTCCACTGGTCTAATGTCCATTCCTTGTGTTCTTTAGCCCAAACAAGTCTCTTCTGCTTGTTGCCTGTCCTTAGCAGTGGTTTCCTAGCAGCTATTTTACCATGAAGGCCTGCTGCACAAAGTCTCCTCTTAACAGTTGTTGTAGAGATGTTTCTGCTGCTAGAACTCTGTGTGGCATTGACCTGGTCTCTAATCTGAGCTGCTGTTAACCTGCGATTTCTGAGGCTGGTGACTCGGATAAACTTATCCTCAGAAGCAGAGGTGACTCTTGGTCTTCCTTTCCTGGGGTGGTCCTCATGTGAGCCAGTTTCTTTGTAGCGCTTGATGGTTTTTGCAACTGCACTTGGGGACACTTTCAAAGTTTTCCCAATTTTTCGCACTGACTTACCTTCATTTCTTAAAGTAATGATGGCCACTCGTTTTTCTTTACTTAGCTGCTTTTTTCTTGCCATAATACAAATTCTAACAGTCTATTCAGTAGGACTATCAGCTGTGTATCCACCTGACTTCTGCACAACACAAATGATGGTCCCAACCCCATTTTATAAGGCAAGAAATCCCACTTATTAAACCTGACAGGGCACACCTGTGAAGTGAAAACCATTACCGGTGATTACCTCTTGAAGCTCATCAAGAGAATGCCAAGAGTGTGCAAAGCAGCCATCAAAGCAAAAGGTGGCTACTTTGAAGAACCTAGAATATAAGACATATTCTCAGTTGTTTCACACTTTTTTGTTAAGTATATAATTCCACATGTGTTAATTCATAGTTTTGATGCCTTCAGTGTGAATGTACAATTTTCATAGTCATGAAAATACAGAAAAATCTTTAAATGAGAAGGTGTGTCCAAAATTTTGGTCTGTACTGTGTGTGTATATATATATATATATATATATATATATATATATATATATATATATATATATATATATATATATATATATATATATATATATATATATATATATATATATATATTCCGCTCTGCAGCTACTATTACATGCTATGTTCATTTCAAAATGTAAAATTTTGTGAAAGGTCTTTAGGACTTTTCTTATACATTTTATTTACATGCATTAATCACCCTAGTCTCAACAAGGCCCACGAATGCAATAAAAGCTAGTCACAATCCAAAGAGTAGGGCTTTTATTTCTTGCTCATTTTCTTTTTTTTTTTTTTTTTTTTTTTTTTTCCTCCCCATTTAGTTGAATGACGGAGGAAAAGCTGCTAAAGCAAACATTGGAATTGGTGACGTGGTCCTTAGTATTGATGGCATTAACACTGAAGGAATGACTCACCTGGAAGCACAAAACAAGATTAAAGCTTGTGCTGGATCGTTGAGTTTGACCCTACAAAAGTAAGTTTAAAGTTTTTTCATTTGTCTTTAAAATCCAATGACTTGTGCTTTGTTCACATTTGCTTTTTGTAGAATCCACAAGGCTGGCCAACACATTTGGTAGCTGAGAGCTAAACGATTCTTCAGACAATTGTTCGTCCTATAGCCATCTCAGCCGACTCTCTCGTACATGGGAGCGCTCCCTCTGCCGAGCACTCCTGTGTTTTTTACAAGAAAGTTGCTGAGCCTTAAAGGGGTTGTCCTCTACTAGGACAACCCATTATCAACATGAATGTTTGCCCCTGTTTAAAATGAAAACTCATATACTCACCTCGCATGTTGGCACTTGCGTTCCCGAGGTTCACGTGAAGTTATTATGTTACGTGAGCCCCGTGCCCAGTCAGTGCTGGCGTCACTGTTCCTCTGCATTTGGACGCATAAGTTATCAAGAGGAAGGCAGGGGTGCGTCTGGCCGCAAACGTCCTCTTGATTACTTATGTTGATTGGGCGCGCATTATAATCTCACCTGGGAACGTGAGTGCTGATGCTGCTGGATCGGGGCTGGCACCGGAGGTGAGTATAAATGTTTTTATATTAAACGGGGGCAAACATTCATGTTGAGAATGGGTTGTCCTAGTAGTGGACAACCCCTTTAAGGCTTTGCCTGATCTACCATACTATGAACACTAGAGGTCCCATTGACTTTCAATGACATCGAGGTGTGATTTTGCTTTGTAAAAACACAAAAAAGCCCTGTATGTCATACTAAAATATATAATCTAATTCTTGTTCTTTCATTTGACAGCACAAAAAGAAAAAAGCATGTATGCAATGACTGCACCTGACCAATTCTCCAATGCAGTTGTGATCAGAAGCTTATTTTTACATTTTAAAGTAAACGTATAGAATTAAAGTCAAACTATACTCCTGTTCCTTTTTTAAGCCAAAGGTCCTTTTCCTGGGAACAGAAGTGTCCTACCAACAAAACTGATTTTACAATTGACTAAGATGTGAAATCAGGATCTCACGCCGGCCTATGTGGGTTATATTTATGGGATCTGAATGAGTTACTCCAGTTCATCCTATTGCATAATGGTGTACACTCATTTGAGCCAAGTCCTTTATTTCATGACATTCCCTCCTTTCCCCCATCCCTCCATGCCTCCCACATCCCTAACAAATCTACTTCTACTTATTCACAGACTCATTTAAAGAGAACCTGTCACCAGTTTTCTCACATATGAACCAATGCCATGACCTTCCTCAGTTCCTGTGCTCCATTCCAGAAAGTTGTATATTCTGTCCTGACTCGCCTGTATAGCCCCCAAAAAACCTTTTTTGAAGTGCTCCAGCAAAGTATCCAAATTCAGACGGTCCGGTCCGATGGGCGTCATTGCAGAGGCGCCTGTTCCTCTCTCTCCTGTTAAATTCCGTCCTCCCGCTGTGCTTAATGTGGATGACTCATCCTGCGTGCTCCACATAGCGGAATGAAATCTCGTGCCTGTACAGGGAAATCGCCGGCTTGCGCAGGGAGCACTATGCTCTGCCCTAAAGCGGGCAGAGCCTAAAACCTCACTGCGCATGCGCCTGCACACGTCTTCTTTGCTTTCAGTTATTTCATTAATTTCAGTACGGTGGTCGGGCAACTTCCTAACTATATATTAATGTGCAGATTAATGCTAAATATGCAGTTTAATAGTTGTCCAACATGATACCTTCACTTTAAGGCGGTGGTACAACCCAGCGTAGCTCAGTAGCTGCTCATGAGTTTATGTTCCTACTTCGGTATACCAGTGTGGATAAACAGATCAATAGATATTTTTCTTCTACCTTAGTGTTGTAAGCACAGTAATCTGCTGTAAAACGAATAGAAAAATATAGAATCCAAGTTTTCATGCTATATATATTAAACTGCCAAGAACATAAATTATATGGCTGTTCTATACACCGCTGTCAGTGTCTCTGCATATAGTACAGGCAGTACGTGGGATGATCATGGCCCCCAGCAGATTTCTGATTTCCACCATTACAACCACAGATGTCTTGCCTCTGCTGTATAACTATATTCTGTCATATGTGTCGGTGCTGTGCACACTACGGTAACTTGTATCATTGGAATAAATGGTTCCTTGCTGACTTCTTTTCCGAGCGTATAGAGAATTGGCTTGTAATATGCCTGCGTTGCACATGGGTGTGTGTGTGTAGGAAAGGGATTTACTCACAACTAACTGTTTATTTCAAATGTGAGATACTGGCGCATAACAGCTATTCATGACAGTTGCTGGGGTTATTTTTACTAGGATAAAATCCTCATACTCATTAGATTAGCATGGGGTTTGGCTGAACCCTCTTATGGAGGGCTTCCCGACTCTTTCCTGACAAATGATGCCAAAGGAGGAAAGTAATTACAACACTCAATCCTTTAAAGGGAACCTGCCACGTCCTTTTTCGATATTAAACTCCCCCCAACACTTTTTTTTTTTATCATTCGTTGATTGCATCACACTCCTTCTCTTTCAGTCCTGGTCCTCCTCAAATTATTCATGCTCATCGCAGCCTGATTGCCTGGGCTTCCCTGATGTCACGGCAATCGTTCAGTATATCCCATGCTTGCGCACTATCAGGTCTCCATGCATGCGCACTGAATCAGGGTGTATGTCTTCAGCTTCATTTCATATCTGTGCATGCTCTGGAGCCGTGGTGAGTCAGTGGCTAGGTGACGTGTTGTGAGCGAGCATGCTAGGAACAGCACTCTGTTCTCGAGGCTCCAGAGCATGCACAGATATGAAATGAAGCTGGGGATGTACACCCAGATTCAATACGCAACTGTGCATGCACGGAGACCTGATGTCACGTTGGTGTTGGTACTATGGGCGCTAACAAAGTCCCTAGAACTAGGGGCGCGCTAGTCTATCCCTGTCCCCTGGATTATTTCTGAGGGTGGCGACGCCGGGTTCACGTGCCTTGCTATGCTTCTATATCAACTCTTATCTGCCCCCTCCCACACCCAGGGTAGTGGGAAGCTGAAGTGTATAGGAACACACTAACCATACAAACAAGGGAAGACTGACAGGGATAAATGAAAATCCCAGCCATACAAAATTCACACACCAAACAGAGGGGGACACAGGGGAGTTTAAGGAAGGAGAAACCAAATAGAGTATGAGGATGTGCACCCAGACAAAACGCCAAGCAACAATCTCCTGAACAATCTCCAAATGCCAACTCCAACCACGAACGACACCTCCAACTCCACACCAGACAGTTAAAACTAACACTGACAATCCCGAAGTGCCAGAGGCAAGCATACAGTCAGGTCCATATATATTTGGACAGAGACAACATTTTTCTAATTTTTAACATGGCACATGTTAAGGAGCTGAAACTCCTAAACCCTTCATCCAATTTTAATGTGGATACCCTCAAATGAAAGCTGAAAGTCTGAACTTCAACTGCATCTGAATTGTTTTGTTTAAAATTCATTGTGGTAATGTCTAGACCCAAAATTAGAAAAATGTTGTCTCTGTCCAAATATATATGGACCTAACTGTATATAGCAGAGGGGGGTGGCCAACACTGAACAACCTGAGATAATCCAGGTAGGAAAGCTCCTGGAGCTTCAACTGAACAGATTAGCCCTTACACTGCTAGCAAGGAAAAAAACTGCACTGTTTAATACGATGGTGAAGTACTAACCTGTGAAGGAGTTTGTGAAACCAGACACCGTGGTCTTCTGGCCCCTCTTTTGCGGTATCCCCGTGACACCTGATTAGTCAGTGCCCAAGCGTGGGAATTACTGAGCGAGTGCTGTGACATCAGGGCTGTCCAGGTAATCAATCAGGTTGCGATGGGCGTGAATAATTTGAGGTGGATCGTGACTGGAAGGATAGAAAGCGCCACCACCTTTGACTAAAAGAGAAGATATGTGATGTAATTACGTAAGGGTAAAAAGTGTTTTTTTTTTTTTAGTTAAATAGTGGGAAGATTTGCTTGAGAAGACCATGTTAGTGATTCACATTGGATCACTAGCAAGACATTGGGTGTAGTTTAATATCGAAAAAGGACGTGACGGGTAGGGCTGTGGAGTCGGAGTTGGTATGAAATGGACCGACTCCTAAAATTAAATAATAAATTGGGTACAGTAGTACAATGCAGGATGTGCTGTAAATGTCTTCATACGAATTTGGGAAAGTTATGAAATGTCCTATAAATGTCTGTTCTGTTCCTGATCTAAGGATCTCTGCTTTTAGTTGAGATGAATCTGTGCAGCACGTTATGTACATGCTCAGTAGTGAGACGGTGCTGTGGAGTCAGGGAAATTGAGGAGTCAGAGGTTTGGTTTACCTACTCCACAACCCTGGTGACAGGTTCCCTTTAATTTCCCTCAGACATGAGCTGCAACAAGTGGTGTTGTCAATGGCTCACGCCACTCCCCCCAAATAAAAACTCTGTATGAGGGATACGTGTGAGATGGCTGTTTAAGGTGTATGGTCACTGTGACGATGCAGTTTATAATCTTAATCAGCCAGATGGTTAGATTTGTTAAGCCAAGAGAAATGCACTGTTGTGTTTCTGTTGACTTATGAATGTATGTGTATTTCTGTGTCTGGTCAAGGAGAGACCAGTATTTGTATAACCCTGAATGTTGTCTTCAATTGGTATGTGAACAATGATGATGTTTGTTACTATGCCGATTTGTTACTATGCCAATTGCATATTATACTAAGCTAGCTAGATGTTTATTTACAAGAGCCCTCTGCTATACCATGTAAATGGATTAGCTCACACAATGAGACCTGAGTGAGCCCTGCACCTTTCACCTCTGTGACCTATGGCTGATGACCTTAGCCACATATGTAAATATAAAAAAGGTGTTTTCTATCCTGCTGAAAAGAGATTTGAAACAGAGAATTGAAAGACTTTACAAGGAGAATCAAAGATCAGACTCTCTCAGACCATCAGCTTGGAAGTATGGCTTTAACCAAAGAGACCCAGATTTGGATTCTACATGATTCCAGCCTAAGGGTATATTGCCCTGACTGGAAAGATACGGATCTGCTCTATTGACCATCAGAGAGCCCATGGATACATTTGGGGAGACCAGGTTGGGACGATGAAGTCACCTGGCCCCCTGGATATGTTTGGGGTTTCCAGGTGGGACCCTCCAGTCACTAGGAACCCATGGAGACATTCGGCAAAGCCAGATTGGGACCAGCCAGTCATTTGGCCACATGAAAACTCTCGGAGAGGCCAGGGTGGGACCCTCGGGTCTCCTGGCCTTGTACTTCGATGGACTGCTAGCTTCCTAAGCTTGCCGCTACCTTCTCTCTGTGGGTTCCTGCCAGAAGTGGGGGGCCACTAGTTGAGGTAGTTGGCCCTGGAAGTCCCGAAGTCGCAGCTGTTCTATCCCAGGCGGGCCAGTGGAAGGGTGAGGACTGTGTAATGTTGTACCATCTTGGGTATTAGACTGTTCTGTGTGTGTTTGTCCTATTTTGTGGCTCAATAAAGTATTTATTGCCACACTGTTTTTCCCTTACCCTGTGTTGTCTGAGTAGTATTACACCCACGGAAGACCCCGGGTCTTCAGTCACCATTACTGATTGTCCTAGATTCATTCCTCTAATGTATTGTTTTAAGTTAATTAGAGGAATATTCAGAGCAGCCTGCTTCACACTCGGGCCAGGGGCAGGCAGTACTATATTTAGTGTAACCGTGGGAAGGTGCACACATTATTAGTACCCGCAGACCGTGAATGGCAGGACCGCCCGGGTGAACTAGGAAGCAAGCGATGTACATGCTATCTGCCCTACTCATGTGCATTATGGACTATCTAATGTATATGTGCATATATTACTTATGTTTACTAGAGGGGCTCTGAGCAATTCTAGGATTCTGGGCATGCTTGGTGCATTAAAAATTGATTTGTTAATGAATGACATAACATGGCTTTTCATTATGATCTGTTTCCTATAGACTGGAATCTTTAAAATTTTAAAAATCATTTGAAAAACGTAGTCTACCCAAAGTGCATCTGGAAAGAAGGCAAATGGAACACAGGGTCATTCCACATCAAGTCGACCAGTTTTAAAAATCGTCCCCACTCGACCTTCTCCAATTTTGTTGAAAATTTATAAGGATGTACATGTATGTTTGAAAAGAGGTTCTGTAAATTTTTAGGGCCAGATCTCAAATACATTGGGCACTGTTGACCTTTCACTGGAGGTTCCACCAAGCCTGCGGCTTCAGCTAAGAGGATTTTGCAAACTTTGGCACATAGCCATTAGAGTTCTATACTGGCTATGATGCTGAAATTTGGCATACTAGCTCAACTTTTGCTGCTAAACACGATAAAATTATTACCGGCTATGACAAAACAATATTTCGGCCGCAATTTTGTGTCAAAGTAGCTTGTAAAACGCGTCACATAAAATTTATGCCAAACTTTGCCCATATATAACTCAAGACCAAAAACCAATAGTAACTGGTGCTTTGCCCTGTACACCAAACATCTACATGACTTTTCATTGCTGCAATATCACGGTCAAATCATATGTAGACTTTCAGGAGAACATTCCATTCCATCTGGATCTGATTCAGAGGAAACTGGATCAGCTGATTTTTTCCTGTTAGCAAATTCTTTTCGACATGATGCACACATCTTCTGGCCAGGCTTCACATCATTCTTTGTAAATTCGTTTAACTGGTCAGCTGCTAACAAATTGATAGCTCGCAAATTCTTTTTGGTGTTATGACCTTTCTTCCGAAAAGGATTGCAACACGATTTTTGCAAATGCTCATATTTGGTCAAGAATGAAGCTTCATGGTGTAAACAGATTTGTGAATGTTCGTCAAAATTTAGTCCCACTCGTCGACGCAGCAATTTCTGTTCATCCAATCCAAAGCTTGTAAACAGTTTCAACTCATCCTTGCTATGGGTGAATGTCTTAAGGTGGCACTTCGAATTGTTCGCAAGGCCGATAGAGCTCTGGGCCGATTCTTCATCAATTTCATTCTCCATCGCTAAAAAATAAATAATATATGCATTAAAATGTAACAATAGTCAATAACTTTTCATAAACAAAAAGGTTTATAGGTTTTTGATTATAATAGACATTGCTAGCAACAATACAACTCTGTAACATGTGTTAAGAGTCTGAAAATCAAACACAAAATCAATGCATTACGCACATAAATAACACCATATTCAGTGGCATTTTTCTTTTCTTAAACTGAGAGACTCCAAAAAAAAAAACAATGATCCTTGTAGAGAAAAATGTGCTCTTTCTAATGATATCAGAATTAATATATTTTAGGGGTACCCTTTTTGAGAAATTTGACCTAAAAATAGGTAAAATTCGTTTTTTTTTTAAGTTTTTCATCATATGTGGGTGTAAATATTTCCACAAATACATATGATTTGACCGTGATATTGCAGCAATGCAAAGTCATGTAGATGTTTGGTGTACAGGGCAAAGCACCAGTTACTATTGGTTTTTGGTCTTGAGTTATATATGGGCAAAGTTTGGCATAAATTTTATGCGACGCGTTTTACAAGCTACTTTGACACAAAATTGCGGCCGAAATATTGTTTTGTCATAACCGGTAATAATTGTATCGTGTTTAGCAGCAAAAGTTGAGCTAGTATGCCAAATTTCAGCATCATAGCCAGTATAGAACTCTAATGGCTATGTGCCAAAGTTTGCAAAATCCTCTTAGCTGAAGCCGCAGGCTTGGTGGAACCTCCCGTGAAAGGTCAACAGTGCCCAATGTATTTGAGATCTGGCCCTAAAAATTTACAGAACCTCTTTTCAAACATACATGTACATCCTTATAAATTTTCAACAAAATCGGAAAAGGTCGAGTGGGGACCACTGGTCCACTTGACATGGAATGACTCACACATTTTAGGACATTTCTGTTCCAATTTCAACATGAAATTTTATTTCCATGTTTGTCATCCTAAAACTGATCCAAAAATACAAATGATTACTGGATATGTGGATGACCACCACAGACCTCATGTTTTCAGCAGATCTCAACCTCTTAAGAGTCTGTAGATAAGTATCCCTTGTGGCCCAATAAGGAAAACTGTTGTAAGCCATCATTTTTTTATTTCTATGATAGACCTAGAGGTGGTCATACACTTAATGGATGTATTCTTAAAAGTGAGAGGGCAATAAACTGCTGACACCTCTGATAGTGGTTTTAGCTAGTTCTGTTGAAATGAGCAGGTTTGGCTGCCATTCACTCTGTATGGGCACCGTTACTGAAATACATGGAAGTCACAGTGTGTGAAAACAAACAATTTACCTGCCAGTCATGCCCCTGAGCACTAAGAAGCTACTAATTGCATCCTGTTGCTTTAGGGCAGGGGTTGGGAATCCTTTTTCTGCTAAGAGCCATTTGGATATTTATACAATCCTTTGGGGGCCGTACAAATGGCGGCTAACTCCCCCCACAAAGAATGTTCTGACGCTGGCATTGGTGTTAGGACGTAATCTTTCATTGCACGCGCCTCAGCGTTCAGTAGTGAACACGTGTGCTCACAGAGCAAGAGGAGATTAATGGGCCGGTGGCCATCAAAATACAGCTGCCGGCCCAAGTACTTTGGTCCTCAGGAATCTGCCCGGGTGCCGGATAAAAGGTCATCAAGGGCCATAAACGGCCCACTGGTTTGACGTTCTCCACCCCTGCTTTATGGTGTCTACAGCACACAACAAACGTGTATGTGGAAAGCCCGATGTCTCAGGTTCCCTCTCTATATTGTAAAAACCTAAGTAGTACATTCATTATTGGCAATCAAGACTAGTAATGGTTGATTGATTTGTCCTATGTTTGTGGTCAGCATCACTTAACGACGGCTTCAAACTAGACGGCTTCAAACTAGACGTCTGGTGAATTCTAACTGTCTTGCAGCTGCATAGCTGTATGTCCATGACTGCTGATACTATTACCTGTAATCTGTATGTGCTCTCCAGCAGTTGCAGGCCTGAACACCACAACTGTCAGCTGTGTAATTTCTGCTGGTGCGAACAGAACCTTTCCTATTCATTAGAATCTTCAGTACCTGCCAGCAGCAACTACACAATAAACCGGCGCCGATTCCATTTGGGTGTGAGACCCCACTAATCTGATATTCAAATTAGTGGATCAACCTTTTTAACGTATTACGATGGAATGCTAGTCAGCCAGAAAGGCTAAGTTAGTCCATTTTCTACTGACTATTTTTGCTTCCTCGTGACTTAAACAAGTTTGACAGATGACGATTGACATCAGGTATCTGCGGAAAAGTTTAGTTTTGCTTTTCTGGATTTTTTTGGTTTAAATTCAAATCAGTATTTGGGGATTACTGCCGTATACACACCTCCAGATGAACTTTGCTTGTGTAACATTCGCTGGATTATATTGGAAAATGTCATTTGACCTTGATAATTTGATAATTCTCAAACATTTTAGAGTGTGCCGTGTTGAAATGAAATATTCTTCTGTTCCTAAGTTTATTTTGCTAAGTAAAGGAGACACGCTGCTCCTTGACAGCTCTGTTTAAGGTACAGAGTGTAAAGCTAAATCTTGAGGTTTTACAACCAAACATCATGTAATCTAGGCTTGTTATTTCAATTATATGTACCATAGTTAACTCAAGACTTTACATTTATCATGTCTGTCTATAAAATGTGTCACATTTATCCTGTGCAGAATTTGGGTTCAGAACACGAGCACTTCTGTGTAGTCTTTCCATTAATATACATTTTAATTCAAGTATCCGTAAAAGTGATAGAGGTATTAATGAACAAATAGAAATTCGGAATTCTGTTTTGTGGCAACCATAAATTCTCTTCAGCTATGTTCACACATCCATTTTGATATTTGTCTTTTCCATATTCAAGAGCAGACTAATGGAATAATGGAACAAACTGATCCGTTCCATAAGTGATGCTAATGGAATCAGTGAGACCCTGTTAATTTATTATGGGGTCCTTCTACGTGTTCTCAGAATAGAGGGGAAAAGATTCTTCATTATGTACGATTTTTTTTCCCCCTGTTGTAAAACCTGTCATGTATGCAGAACTCAGAAGGACCCATAATAAACAGCTTTGCCCTTCTGCTTCCGTTTACCTCAAGTATGCTACAAATGCGTTTGACATTATTCCGTTTGTTCCTCAAAACTAAATGTCAACTATAAGCTATATTCACGCTTCCATTTTAATTCCACAGACTGTTTCTGCCTTTGTAATTCCGAAGTAAAACCTTTGGCCCCATTTCATTAAAGTGTTTTACACCAGAAATCGCAAGATTGTGCAAAAATTTGTTGTTTTCATTCCATTTTCTGCCATCTCCGCCAACATGGCCAGAGCTGGGATGGGATGTTGTCCAATTCGTGATTAAACTGTGGTGTGCAGTAAACCACAAATGTTGTTCCAGCCTTTGACTAGAGTAAGCTCTGTGGCCAGGCGCACGAGTGACATTTTTAGAACATGCCTGAATAATTGAGGCTCGATCCTCCTAATGAACCAAGTGCCTCTGACTCCAACATACCCCTCATTGTAGTAAACAGCACCAGTCTTGATGAGTCGGGCCTCTGAATTTCGCCCTATACTTTCAAAAGATGATACCCACAATGAAAATCTGTAAATCCGGACATATGCCATAGAGTAGCATACAGCCTATTACAATTGCCAAGCCATGAAAAGACTGGTTACTGTTCATTTTTTTTTCTTATTATTTGGGAGCATTTTTACCTTCAACTTTTGACTAGCACTGAACTCATGTGAACTGTTTAAACACTTCTAATAGCTATATTGGTATTTTATTGCCATGCTGATTGATCACGTTAGATTGGTAAACAGCACTAATTTTCCAGACATGACCTGTGATCCAAGTGCCTGCTTAAGTTTTATGTCATTAGATTTGTAGCCAGGCTGGATACGTAGGAAGAGCGCTGTCATTTATCTAAGCAATGTGTCCTGCTCTTTATTTAGCCTTTTGGTTTAGCATGTTTCAACACCTTGCAGTAAGTAACCCTATCTAGCAAGCTGATATTCATAAGGCACGGAGCGTGGGATGACATAAGGTACAGATGTGGTACAGTATGTTCAAAGGTCACCATAATTTTTTTTCTTTGTTATCTACTAACATTTAGTGAGAAGGTTATTTTCATCTTAAAAGATGTGTAGATTTGGAAAGTTGCTTGTAGAAAAAAAAACAAAAAACAAACAGCAACTTCCAAATAACCCCTTAAAATTGTAGACCACTCTCTTGATATAGAAGAAAATTGTAATTATTGTTCACAACTCGATTACTAGATTACATGTCGGAGCATACAATCTTTATTCTATTGAGTTGATTGCACTGTTGGCTCCCACCCCTTCTCCTGATCCCTCTTTGACTGGTTCTGAAGGCATCATTTGGCCAAAATTGCCCTAACTAAAGTCACCAATAACCTACTAACCACCAAAGCCAAGCATCACTACACTGCCCTCCTCCTCCTGGACCTATCTGTTGGTGTCCACCAAAGTTCAGTTCTAGGGCCCCTGCTCTTCTCCATCTACACGTTCAGCCTGGGACAGCTCATAGAGTCCCGCAGCTTTCAATATCATCTCTATGCTGACGACACCTAGATCTACCTCTCTGGATCTAATATCACCTCCTTCCTAACCAGAATCCCACAATGTCTGTCATCTATTTCATCCTTCTCTGCTCGATTTCTAAAATTTAACATGGACAAAACAGAACTCAACATCTTTCCCCCATCTTGCTCAACGCCTCCAACAGAGCTACCCATCAAAGTCGAAGGCTGCTCACTGTCCCCAGTCCTGCAAGCTTGTTGCCTCCGGATAACCCTTGACTCTGCTCTCTCAATCAAACCACATATGCAAGGCCTTTCCACCTTCTGCCGACTCCAACTCAAAATATTTCCTGCATTCGTTCATTCCTTTACCCAAGAGTCAGCAAAAACACTAGTGCATGCACTCATAATCTCCCACCTTGACTACTGCAACCTCCTGCTCTGTGGCCTCCTTTCTAACAGTCTCGCACCCCTCCAATCTATCCTAAACTCTTCTGACCGACTAATCCACCTGTCACGCCGCTATTCCCTGGCCTCTCCTCTGTCCATCCCTTCACTGGCTCCCCATTGCCCAGAGACTCAAGTTCAAAACCCTAACCTTGGCATACAAAGCCATCCACAACCTGTCTCCTCCATACATCTGTGACCTAGTCTCCCTGTACTAGTTACCTGAACGCAACCTCCGATCCTCACAAGATTTCCTTTTCTACTCCCCTCTTATCTTCTCGTCCCACAATCGCGTACAAGTTTTTTTTCCCCGTGCACCCCCCCCCTACTCGAACTCTCTACCCAAACATATCAGACTATCGCCTACCGTGGAAACCTACCTCTTCCGACAAGCCTTCAGCTCTACCCTCACATACTGTAGCCTCACACATCCCTTGTAGACTGTGAGTCTTTGGGGGCAGAGATCTCTCTCCTCCAGTACCAGTGGATAACTTGTATTATTTCATGATTATTGTAATTGTTTTTGATGTATACCCCATTTCACATGTAAAGTGCCATGGAATAAATAGCGCAATAATAATAATCTCCGCCAATTTTGGTGCTACTGGACTTTCCGGATTCTGTAGAGGCTAAGCACACTTGGGGCCAGGGATGCAATAATGTCTCTGGGCCCATCTATTAATTAACCAGGAGCATACCGCATCTCCGCAAACAAGAGTGGAGGCTGGGGAGTGATGTTTTCCTGGGAACAAGATGGCAGTAACCCTTTAAGTTTCGAAGTATTGTGAATGAACGTATGCAGAAAGACGTGCAGTTAGGCTGACTTGCATTCTTCTATTGGTTTTGCAGAGGAAGGCTAAGTTAGGTTTGCAAGGAATTGAAAGTTCTCAGCATTAGGCCACGTTTAGTATTTTACATCAGTATTTGTAAGCCAAAATCAGGAGTGGAACAATCAGAGGAAAAGTATAATAAAAACACATCACCACTGCTGTATTATTCACCCACTCCTGGTTTTTGGTGAAAAACTGAAAGATACTGAACGTGTGCTAAACCTTGTACATGAATGCTTCTGCTTGTAAAAACGGTGGGGAAAATGTATCAATCTGATGTTATTTTCAGATAGTATACGTTTAAGACAAGAAATCTAAGGACCCAACCAACCATTTGTCTTTGACTTTTTTTCTGCAGTAAAATAGTAACTTTCCGTTAGTGCTTTATTCATTTTTTAATTTGCGTCTGAAAGCAGTTAGCTTTTTTTCTTAGTTTTGTCTTTTTTTTTTTTCCCTTTTGATATTATAGGCGTTAACCTGTCTACTTTTCGTTTTTGGCAATTGATTATTGTGCTATTTTTTAAAAGTTGTGTCTTTTTGTGCAAAATTCACTAACACACTATTGCACCATTTTGATTAATTTGTGATAAAAATGGGCAAACCAAGAAGCAAAATAGAAAAATCACTGAAAAAAAACTGCCCTAAAAAAACAAACAAACTAAATTTATCAAAATGGTTCATGTTACAAGAAACAAATACACTTCTGAGCACATCTGAAAGTCTGTCTGGTATGAACTCCAAATATTTCAGGTCGGGTTCTCCCATCTCTAGTGTCTAAAAACAAATGTATAAATTGAAAGGAAAGTATACAACTTAGCAAGTTAATCCTATTATTTTAATTAAAATAAAAATGTTTTCTTTTAACTAACTTAAAGGTTGTTTGCTTTTTGGACTATTTTTTTTCTTAAATGCATAGAATTATAATTTTATTAATTATAATTTTGCATTGCCTTTAATTAATAATGTTGCACCATTTGCTTTCTATTGCCTCTGTTATTTGTCTAGTTTTGGCTGCTTAATGAGCTAACTGAAAATCTGTCAGCCTATTATGATAGTCTGTCAGTGAAGTTTGTAACTATTTTTCTGTCTTTTTCTGAGCTCCTCTCAGCTGATTTATGAACAAAGCATGTCACTGGAGCACCCGCAATACTCTGTGCATAGCTGACCACTCGATGCAAACTAAAGTAGCGAGCACTTGCACTCAACACTAGTCGCCATTTTTATTTTTTTTTTACTTTGAAAAAATCCCAACTCCAACACTAACCATAACATAACCCTAACCCTAATCCTAACTGCAAAGAATGGAAAAAAAATATATTTTTTATTTTATAGTTTGTATCTAACTAAAAGGGGGACAAAGAAGGGGTTTGATTTATTATTTTTTTATTTTATTTTGATCACTGTGAAAGGGTTTATCACGGAGATCAAAATGAACAAATCGGAAAAATTCCCTGTTGTTGACGGGTACCGGCCGGCAGATGTCGGCGGGCGCACTGTGCATGCGCCCGCCATTTTTTTATCTGCAGCAGGATGCCGCAGCGCCGGGGGAAGATCTGGAGAGAGAAATGATTGTAACTGCGGGCACACTATTTTTTTTTTTTTTTTGTGATCGCTGTTATTCGGTGAATAATGGCGATCACGTGATCGGGGACCAGAAAAACTGGCCCTGATCATATTCTCTCCAGGGTCTCGGCTACCCCCGGTAGCCGAGACCCCGGAGAATTTCTGACTCTGGGGGGCACTACAGCCTTATTCCTCAGCAATGCATTTTCACGGCGCTGAGGAATAAGTACCCTCAACTGCTGCCGTAAAAATGCTTTACTTCAGTCGTTAAGGGGTTAAAGTTGAATGTGTCCGGAAACAAAAAGCCTGTAAAAACAAAACTGTGCAAAACGTGTAATTTAACCTAATCGCAAACATCATTTTTTGCCCCAAATACATGCATTTAAGTAAAAATAAATACAAAAAATGTCCCCAAAGGTGGATAATCCCTGTAAATAAATTAAATAGTAAAATAAAATATACAGTATATGTGTGAGCTAGTTCTGTGCTTTTTGTGAATGCATTATTTTTCAGCACAGTGTAGATTAATTTATGATAATTTCTAACTTGTCATCTTGCCTATTTTGACATTGAAATTTATTTTTTCTTCTTAATCCTGAAAATAAGTATTCGCTGTCTAAATTTAAGAGAGCATCAAAGGTCAAAATGATATGGAATTTAAAGGACTTGTTAGTAGGCATTTAGCAATTGGCAGCCTACTTTTTGCTGGTTTATTTTAAGCTATCAGTTGGTGAATGATGTAGAGGAACAATGTGAATTTGGCTTCCTCTTATCTTCTCCTCCCAGAATAACAGATGCAGGGCTTTACAGTAAGCTTGGAAAAATCCTCCAGTGTTCCTTCAGAAGGCGGTCTGCTCTGTGCATGGTAATGCTTTGATGCTGTAACAAATGACAGAAAGATGTGGTACTTGCTTTAAGGTGGAATGTCCTATTGATTAAATTTTTTTATTTCATATCACAATCTTTATTAAAAAACAACAACAAAAAATGCATACAGTGATGAGTAAGGCTGTGCCCACGATGCAGTAATGAAGCGGAAAATTTCCACTTCATTTCTGCATGTCCTTGCCCGGAAAAACGCGTGCGGAATTTGACACGCGTTTTGCACATGCGGAATTGCCATGCGTTTTTCTAATGCATTGAGAAGGCAATTCCGCATGCATAAACGCACAAATAATGGACATGCTGCGGAATTTTCCGCACATCAAAAAACGCTGCGGAAAAATCCACAGCATGGGCATTGAAGTTGCGGAATGACATTGGGGACCATGGGGGAAGGATTACCAAGCCTTTACGCTGCGAAAATTCCGCAGCAAAAACGCTTGAAAAACGCATCATGGGCACGGACCCTAAAACGGTAATAATGTTTTGAACGTTTGACTTTCAGGCTCCATATCTCACTATCCACTACTGATTCACATGTAAAACTACTCTAATTTTCTAGAAAATATTGGCTATCTCATACATTAATTTGACTTGCAACTACTTAATATCTGATTAGTCATGCAGATTCTTGTCATGTTACTTTTTTGCTCATGATGGTGGAAAAATCTTCCTGTATACTGCAAATTACAATCTGCTCTCACATTCCCTAATAGCTCAGTGTGTTATTAGGTTGATTCCCAAGGGAAAGGTCACTGGTTCAAATCGAGGAGCAGCCATAAAGATTTCCCAAGAAAAGAGAAACCGCATCATTCAGCTGATCGATACTGGTCTCTCAGCCAAGAAAATTGCCAAACTGCATCATGTGAGTGCCATGACAGTCGGAGGAATACGAAATTAATTCCATTCATTTGTTCAGTAGCCAAGAGGTGGACATCCAGGCAAAATATCGGAGTCAACAAGTCGGTTCCTCACAATGTCTATCAGCTCTGATGCGACAGGTAGTGGAGGTGGCTCGTATACTTCGTAGTAGTGGGATCACAGACTCCCATGCGAGTTCTGTGCGACTCGCGTTGCACAAGTCTAGAATGGTGGCCTGAAAAAAGGTGAAGCCTCAACTTCAATATTTTCATAAGAAATGTCAGCTCGAGTTTGCAAAAAAGTACGAAAAGTATACAGTAGAAGATTGGAAACAGGCGATTTAGAGCAATGAGACAAAAGTCAATAGACTAGGCTCTGAAGGATGCAAATGGGTCTAGAAGAAAGAAGGGAAAAGGGGACCAAAGGATCTAGAAATTTAGTGAACTGTCAAGTTCGGTGGAGGAAGATATGGGGTTGTTGTTAGATACTTGACCAGGATCAATGGTGGTCTCAATGCTGAGCTATGTGACTTCCTAAAATTCAAGTTACTTCGTACACTCGTATTATGAGTATGAAAAGGCTGACCGTGTACCAGCAGAACGACCCGAAGCATATATCGAGATTGGCGAAGAAATGGTTCAATGGCAATCAAGTAGAGGAGTTGGCTTGGCACCCACAGTCCCCAGAGCTCAACCCAATTGAACACTTGTGGGTAGAGTTGAAGAAAAAGCTGTCTACATACCCAAGTGAGTCGACAATTATACACCAACTTTGTAAACTAGTAAAAGACACCTGGGATCCGATTTCAGGCGAGACATGCTCGGAGCTGATTGAGAGTATGCTACGAAGGATTCAGGCAGTGTTGAAAGCCAGAGGTGGATTTACAAAATGCTAACAAAATAATAAAAATTTCGATTTTTAGGAGCAAAATGGTAACAATGCAGTGAAATGACAAGAATCTGCATAACTAATCATATGCTAAATAGTTGCAAGTCAAATTTATATATGAGATAGCCAAGATGATTGTCTATAAAATGTTGGTAGCCTCATGTTAGAAGCAGTAGTGGATGGTGAGATATGGAGCCTGAAAATCTAAAGTTCAAAACATTGTTAGGCTGTGTGCCCACGATGCGTTTTTTAAGCGTTTCCGCAGCAGCAAATACGCTGCAGAAACGCTAAAAGAACGCATGGTAGAAGGCCTGCCATGTTCCCCAATGATAATCCGCATGTGCTGTGCACATGCTGCGGACGTTTCCGCTGCGGATTATCATTGCGGAAAAAAACGCAGCACTACCAATTATTTTGCGGAAGCGCTGCGTTTTCACCGCCATTGACTTGCATTAGACCTCATGGATTACGCATCACTGCATCTGTACATGCGGATAACATGCGTTCCAATGTGCGGATGGTACCCGGGTCTAGAGGACAGGAGACTCTCCTCCGGACCCGGGTACCATAGAACCTGTAAAAAAAAAAAAAAAAAAAAAAGAATAAAATAAAAAATAAATATTATATTTACCTTCTGACAGCCCCCGGTCTCCTTGTCTTCACTTGCCGGCAGTTCGCGGTGGACTGAAGGACCTGCGCTGACGTCATTTAGTCATGTGACTGCAGGTCCTTCAGTGTACCGCGACCTGCCGGCAAGCCAGAACGGAGCGAAGCAAGACTCCGGGGGCCATCGGAAGGTAAGTATAGATTTATTTTTAACCATTCTTTTACGGTCACACTATATAAATCCATGCCGGTTGCATGGATTTATATAGTGTGACCAAGTTGTCAAGCACTTTCCAAGTGATGCTAAAATCGCTTGGAAAGCGCTTGTCAACCCGCATGCGGAAATGCATGTGAAGAACGCTTCACATCCGCTTGTCCCTGGCAGGAAAAACAGATGTACAATCCGCATGTACAATCCACATGTGTTTTTTCTGCCAGGGAGATGCAGAAACGCTTGGGAAAAATCCGGAGCATTTCTGCATCGTGGGCACATAGCCTTACCCTTTTGCTCATCAGTGTAATTGTTAATCTTGCAAGATTAGCACTGGCCACTGGGGCTTTTTATACTCGTACTTCCTGCCCTTTCAGGAAGTATTTTCAACAAGGCTCCATGTTATCATAGGTAGGATTACAGTGACCAGTAACCCGTCTATACACCGCAGATAACACCGGATCAAGGAATCGGTGATGTCATAGCTGACCCTGTTCACCTTCTGTTCACAATGACCTTTTGCATGGGCTCATTTAGATACTTTACTAAAAAAGATAGGATTAAAACGCCCCAGTGGCCAGTTTGAAAATTGCAAGATTACTGGTTTGTTTGTTTTTTTTCTTTTATGCAGATTGATATGAAAAGAAAAATGGTAGAAATGTACAGTATATATTAAAGATAAAAACCTGATTTTAAACTATAGTTTATTTTCTGATTTATAGATTCCTGTTAAAGGAGGAAGTATAGACCCATTTACAGGACAGATAGAAAACGCGTTCAAGTAGAGCTATTTTCATAAAACCCCTGTCCCCAGGCATAGGTTTATTTGTTTTTTTCGATAACCGGGCAGCTCTCAGCTCTCCTCGCTGCTGTTAGAGGTAGATGCTGACTGTGTAACACAACCACAATCAGCAGAATTGTTTCTTTTTCAGGTATTAAAAAGAGATGTGAAAAAACGTATGCCACTTGAATGAAAAAACTGTCCGTTTCTCATAGATGTACAAAGTGACACGGATCTGTGAATGTAGCCGTACTTGCTCTCCATGGGTCCAGCTCCGTGAACGTGGAGAGGATGAGTACATTTTTTTTAACAGGCTGAGTCTGAACAGTGGTTTTATTTTTTGTAGCTTAAAGCAAAAAAAAAAAAAAATTCAATGAGCTCTCAACAGCCAATTGGAGGACTTAAATATGATTTTCCTTTTAAAGAGCCACTGAAAAATACTAAACTGATTTGAATTACCGATATTTTTGCCAAAAGGAGACGCAGAATCCCTTTTTAAAAAAAAAAAAAAAAAAAATATGTATTTACTGACTGTTATTGTTTGCTATACTATGGTTATATGTTGTACATTATTGGTATTTGATTGTTGGGACGTAGCTGTTTTGTTCTGTGGACAGAGATGCTTCACAGCAGCCACAAGGACGGAGGAAACTGGTGGATGGAGATGTACCACTGACTTCTGTATTCTTTGCTTGCTCTGATATGCTCAGGGGTTACTGTGCAGGGAGGGGGAGAAGGTAAGCTATGTCCGTCATCCTTGGCCTAAATTTTTTCTTTTTTAAATACAAATGGCAAAAATACTAAAACGTTACTCTAAACATCTTTTAATTACCGTACCTATGCTTTATCAATAAGTCTTCTCTTGTTACAGTGTATACATTTACTCTTCCCCTCCTATTTATTCAGGGTATTATAGAAGTTCCAAATATTTATAAATCACCCAGTTAAAACTGTTTTTTTTATTTAATTGAAAGACTTATTCCAATGTATTTATGCTGAGAAATGTGATGACCACACACTACCATGTTCTCTAGTGGTGCCTCCCAGAAAGGAAAGGTCAGAAAAAGTACAAGTGGTCCAGGGAGGAATTTAATCCTCTAATTGACATCATCCCCTGATAATGGCTATGCCTTGCTTCTCCGTCCCATCCATCTCTCCTTACATATACGTCATTATCTCTGAGGGTTACACTGATAATATGACTTTAGATAAAACCTGATTTGTGGCTGAAATAAACATTGCTGAAATCACTCACTGGTCATACGTATTTTACTAAAAGTGAAAAGTCCAGGTACTCGAGCATTACATGTTATATGCACATAATACTACCCTCCTGTGTGACCTAAGCATTTAGGTGTGACGCTTTTAAATTATACTTTTTTTTTTTTTTCCCCTTACATCGATATAGCCGTATGTGTGCGCGTTATTTATTTTTTTTATGGGATGAGCTGCAGTTTTCCAGATAATGTACTGAAAATGGGACAAAAATTCCGAATGGTGAAAAAATGCAATTTCGCCATTGTTTTTTGGGCTTAAGTTTTACCATATAGTAAAGGAGGTAAAAACTGGCAACATAATTCATTGGGTAAATACAATTTCCATGATGCCAAACTTGTCTATTAATATTTATTTTAGTGGCTTCCAAATTCTGAAGTTTATTAAACCCCTTCCCAACACAGCCAATTTCACTTTTTGTGTGTTCGGGTTTTCCTCTCCCTTTTTTCTAAGAACCATAACGTCTTTTCTTTTTTTTTCTCTGCCCACATAGGCTTGCTTTTTGTGGGACAAGTTGGACTTTTGAATGACATCACTCATTTTACTACATAGTGTACTGGAAAGAGTGAAAAGAATTCAAAGTACAGTTAATTTGTGGGATGGAGGGGGGAGGGATTGACTTATTTTTTTACTGCATACATTATGAGGTAAAACTGGGGGAAAAAAACTCTGAAATTTTGTTTATCCCGTTTACAGCTTGGGGCGTAATAGTACGCACCAGGCTGTAATCACCCCCTGTTCAGCGCGGGCTCCGGCGCTGAGCCCACACTGTACCAGGCACATGTCAGCTGATTATTGCATGTGCCCGCAACAGCCGCGGGTGGAATCGCGATCCACCCGCGGCTGTTAACATGTTAAATGCCGCTGTCAATCTCTGACAGCGGCATTTAACAGCACCGCGCCGGACGCGCGTCACTTACCCCGCCCATCGGTGACCCCCGTCACGTGATCGCGGGTCACTAATGGGTGGCCATGACAACCCTGGGTCTGCAGCAGACCCCAGTGGTTGTCATGTACTGATCGCTATGAGTGCCACCTAGTGGTCGGCGCTCATAGCACAGGAGCGTTTCTGCTACATAGAGGTGATCTGCTCATCGATCGTCTCTGCTACATAGAGGTGAACAGTTGCTGCTTCTAGTCTCCTATGGAGACTATAGAAGCGAGCAAAAAGTGTTAAAAAAAAAAAAAAAAAAAAAGTTTATAAAATATAAAAGTTTAAATCACCCCCCTTTCACCCATTCAAAATAAAGTAATGATAAAAAAAAAAACACATACACATGTGGTATTGCCGCATTCAGAATCGCCCGATCTATCAATATAAAAAAATAATTCGATCGGTAAACGGCGTAGCGAGAAAAAAATTCTAAACACCAGAATTACGTTTTTTGGTCGCCGCAACATTGGAATAAAATGCAATAACGGGCGATCAAAACATCGGATCTACCCCAAAATGTTATCAATAAAAACTTCAGCTCGGCGCACAAAAAATAAGCACTCACCCGGCCCCAGATCCCGAAAAATGGAGACGCTACGGGTCTTTATTTTTTATTTATTTTTCTTTTTATTAAACTTTGGATTTTTTTTCACCACTTAAATAAAAAAGAACCTATACATATGGTATTGCACTTTTTTTTGCAATTTCACCGCACTTGGATTTTTTGTCCCGTACATGATATGGTAAAACCAGTGATGTCGTTCAAAAGTACAACTCGTCCCGCAAAAAATAAGCCCTCACACGGCCATATTGACCAAAAAATAAAAACACTATGGCTCTGGAAACAAGGGGAGCAAAAAACGAAAATGCAAAAATGGGAAAATCCCAGGGTCCTCAAGGGCTTAAAACAAAAAAAAAAAAAAAATTTTTTTTGATTGTGTTGACATTTTCTAAGACTTACAACATTTTATACTTTTTCGGTCAATGGATCAGTCTTGAGGACATTTTTATTGTAATTTTGGGATAGATTTGACATTTTGATTGCTTCTCACAGTATTTTTGAGGTATTGCGGCGACCAATAAACCCCGTAATTTTGGCAATTTAATTTTTTTTCTGCTTGCAGTGTTAACTAACAGATTCATCTTTTCTATATTTTGATAAATTGAATTTTTTTTATGGACACCATGTGTGCTTTTATCTTCATTTTTAAGGAGGAAGAAGGAGGATGATTTTAACTTTTTTCGTGTTTTTTTTTTTTTCCCTTTACTGCATTTATTAGTAAGGGGACTTGAACCTGCAATAGTATTGTTGCATATAATAAAAATCAATCTCCTTTGAAGACCAGCCATAGGCAGGGTTTCAAAGGAGTTCTGTGATAACATACTCGGAGGTCTTCAACAGACTCCCGGCTGTCAGATCACCCAATAGTGCCCTGTGATCACGTTATGGGCATACAGGATGATGCGCCCCCATGCTGGCCCAAGTTTAGCAGTGACATTTAACAGATTAAGTCATGCGTAGAGCTCGCCTCTACCTATAACTGTTGGAGACAGGTCCTGGCTCTGTGTCACAGCCATTATCTGCCAAGTATGTGGCTGGCTCACCATGTCAGTCCGCTCCATGCACCCGTTACCGACTTGCACCGTAAGGGGTTAAAGGAAAAAAATTGGTTTGTCACCATTGAGACCTTAACTTTTTTCCTTCCATTGATGAGCTGTATGAGGAGGGTTTGTGTGCCAAGCTGTATCTTTTAATGTTACAATTTTGGTGTACTTTTGGAAACTTTACAGCGCTTGTATTTTTTGCTTAGGAGTGCCAATTTAAAAAAAAAAATATATATATATATATTGAATCTCTGCCATTTAGTCGCATGTAGTATATACTGCAATAGCAGAATACAGTGAAAATCTTGGTCTAAGACCACCAAGACTGCAGCGATGGGGTCCTTCACCAGGCCCCAGCTTCCATGGCAACCCATCGGCATACTGCAGGGGGGACAAATTGAATAACTGTTGCCGCATGGAGAGGGAGCAGAGGATGACGCGGTGGGTCACTCGGTTCTCTCTAGTTATTCCAGCCCTTCCCAGTAATGAGACATGGGACTTTAAGGCTATGTTTTTACGATGAGGTTTTGATATTCCAGAATTTCTGCACCTATCACTTAGATTCAGTTACTTGCTGTTTTTTTGGGGGTATTTGTGTGCTTTTTTTTAACATGCTTTTTTATCATGTCTTCGACACAGTTTTTGTCTTTTTGGTGTGTTCAGCTTTAAATAAGGCTGCTTTTATTTTGATACTTTCTTGTATTTCGCTTTGACATACTTCGGTGCGGATTACATATGTTTTTGATGTTTTTCCACCACAGAAACACACTAAAAATGCATATTTTTTGTCTGAGAAAAATTTGCACAGAAAACTCAGTGTAACAGCAAGAGAAATTGACATGCTACGGATTGTTTAGGTCGATTTACGCGGAGTAAAAAAAAAAAAAAAAGCATAGTGGGTGGGAGATTTCTATAAATCCCATCCACTTTGACGGAACTGTAAGATGCTGCGTTTTTGACCCAGCAAAAATACTCCTCGTCAAAAATGCACCAAAAGCTTATCATGGGTTCGTAGCCTAAAGCAAGTTTAAAGGGGTTTTTAAAGACTTTAATTTTGGTGACCTTTTGATAGGATAGTGTCACGCAAGGTGAGGGAAGGAACAAGTGTACAACGATGGGAAGAGGGGGGGGAGGAGCCCAACAAATAGTGAAAGGGGGAGTGGAGACCCCCCCTAGGCTGATCTAATATCACCCTACCTACCCTATTGTCCCTATATAGGTTCCACACCTATCGCCAAGCAGGAAACCTGATCCCGGAATGTCCCTAGAGCTAGGCCCTAGGTAGGGAGGGGACAGGGTGAACACTAGTTAGGCCCCACTGTAATTAAAAACAACATGGTAAACAAACAAAGAGGATACACTTTAGCTTGAGAAGACAACAGAGAACGCCAACTGTCCTCCAAGGGAAGTCCAAGAAGAAACTAGCCGACTACCAGTACTCTAGGCATGGACAGAGGAAGATGGAACTATCACCAGAGACTCTGTGGAGACACTGAGAGTTTTTAACTACCAAGAAAGGTGTGTCAATTAGCAGCAGAAGGTGGAGGTCGTTGCTGGGTCCTACAGGAAGAAGGATATCACTACACTACAGAGATGAGAGGATCAAGAAGGCGTCTGCAATGCCTAGCTCAGTTATCGCGTACAGCCGTATCCAGAGCGACTGTCTGTCACACTTGATATACCTGTGTCAGATAGATCAACAATATCACATCAGTAGAGGTCTGACTCCTAGCCGTGTTATGCTCACGTGTGACCCCAGCCATAAGGAGAAGATGGACAACAAAATTTCTCCTTTGTGTCAGTGCACAGAAATCGGACCTCGCGTAGAAATCGTCCATTTTCCACGCACTAACTGACTTGCATGACCTAGTGCGATCCGAATAGATTTTTCTTTCTCCAGGTGCAGCGATCCCGGTCAGGGCAGCTTTACATCAGATCCTGTGCCAGGACATGAGCAGAGCTAAGTGTAAAGGGGCTAGCTGATTTCTCATCTTTATAGCTAAGCCACCTCTCTTCTCTATCATGGCCAATGTTTAGAAAGAGAAGGGGGCTGACTTTGAAATAAGTAGCAGGGCAGACCCCTTTCACACAGAAAACACTGGACTAGCAGTGAAGCTGATAGGACCTGGGATCAAATGGGCTACCAGAGCATTGGGCACCTGGACTAATTACACTATATTAAGTACTGTGTAAAGTTACCCAGAAAAGATACATGCAGCAAAGTCCTGATTTAAACAATGTAATTTTCTAACATTGTCAACATTGCATTATTATTTTTTTTTTTAAATCACTATCTTTTCTTAAAAAATTTTCACACTGGCCAGTGGGGCTTTTTTCGACTCATAAAGTCTTTTTTATAGGTCAGGAAGTAGATCAGCTTCCTTATCAGAGGCAGGACTGCAGTGACAGGTAACACCTCTATACCCAGCTGATAGCAGTGGATGCACCATTCACAATTTCCTATATCACACCTGACCCTGCCCCACCTTCCCCCTTCACAATGATCTTTTCGCAGGCTCATTGAACGCTTAAATGGAAAAGACAGACCGTGTGTGTGTGTGTGTGTGTGTGTGTGTGTGTGTGTGTGTGTGTGTTTAAAAAAAAAAAAAAGCCTCAGCGCCAGTGTGAAACTTTCAGAATTTCTATTTTTAGAAAGATTTTAATATAGAAAAAATGGAAAAATAAAAAAAGCATTTTATTGCAAAAGCCTGATTTTAAACAAAAGCGCTTTTTATGATCGGTTCCCTTTTTTTATACCCCATGTATATTTTTGGGGGGCTGGGAAACCCCTTTAAACAGACAGATTCGCTTTGAAATGTGTGTGACAGGGTTGATGTCCTCTAACTGCAGAGCCAGGAATGAGTGGAGAATGCTTTTGCCTTGGCTTGTATGATCTAACCATATCTGGTTATCGGAGTTACTGTTCTACAGTTCCTTTTTTCTGTATTTATTTAGCTGGCGAGTAAGAGTTCAATGTCTCGATCTGTTCAGCATTGTTTACTATATCACTATGGTGATAAAACACAAGTCTATTAAGTTCAGCCTTTTCTGAAATAGCTTTCTGCTGAATCACAAGAATTTCAGCAAAAAAACCTCTCCCTTATTTTTCTTTCTTTATTGTGTTTTTTACCGACTTTATATAAGGATTAGGTAGATTTAAAATGTAGCTCTGGTTTGGAGTCACTTTTAAGACATAACAGAGGTTCTCATTATTATCATTCCCTTCAAGGAAATTTACAAGTCACTGTCTGTGCCCTTTATCAGACATGTTTGCAACACGAAAGCCATAAGTATTGCCAAGTGATGGTTTACTAGAACTACCAGAGCATCTACATTTCCATTGTACCATTTATATGTTTAAAGGGAATCTGTCACCATTTTTTTTTTCCCATCCAATCTGAGAGCTCCATAATGTAGAGAGAGAGACCCTGTTTCCAGCGATGTCACTTTATAGGGCTACTTGCTATAGTTTTGGTAAGATGCCTGTATTATAAACCGTAGATTATCCCTAGAGGACTAGTAACCCTGCTGCCATGTACTCCTCCACACTCATTACCTCTGTATAACCCCGCCCCCATCACTGATTGGCAGCCTTCTGTGTACACTATGCATAGGGAGAAATCTGCCAATCAGTGGTGTGGGCGGGGTTATACAGAGCTCCGCAGGTTCTGCAACAAATAAAACAGTGATTTTTTTAATCAAAACTACAGCAAGCAGCCCAGTAAGTGACAAATTGCTGGAATCAGGGTTTCTGTCTCTACATCATGCTGCTCTCAGATTGGTCGGCAAAAACCTGGTGACAGATTCCCTTTAACAAAGAGTTGTCCTGTAGGGACAGTGTAGCCAAATCGGACAAGCCATTGTTCATCCCGTTAGTATTTCTATACTATTATTACTAATGGGGATGGTGAGTGTTAGTGGTTTTTTTGATGCACCTCATCCCTTTTCCTCCAGTTTGGCGATATGTGCAATTTCCTTTTTCTAAATTAGTACTGTAAAATTGCAAAGTGATGGAAAGGTCTATTTTACATTCCATTTGTGTAGAACTTTTGCTTATTTGGTTGATTTCAGTCCTGGAAACACAAAGTAGATCTATGTCTGTATATAACCTACTGTATAGGTTTACATAGAGCTGAGTAGTGTGGGAAACCAGTGTCATTCTGTGGCAGTGACATATTTCAGCTTAGACTCCCACTGTGGACACACTCTGTTATTTCAGACAGGGAAATGCCTCAACCTAGAGACCAAAAATAAAAAGCTAAATATTAGATGTGAATAATGAAGAATTGGCTTGATACAGTGACCAGTATCATTCTGTTCCCTAATAAGGCAGTGCTCTCGTGTTTGGAATTCTTTTAAGATGCCTCGAACCAGCTAAAATTTTCATTGTGTGACCACATTGGTACAATTACATTGATTTTTTTTTTTTCTTTATTTGCTCAAGGGTAGCAAACTATTGGATTTTTTTTACAGCTGTAGCCTTAGCTAGTTTCCAAAAATGTAAAGATGATCTGATCAACCTGCTGAACAAGCCTCTTCACCCATCCTTTATGAGGAACAAAATGTATGCAAACTCCATGGTTAACCTCAGTGTCATCCACCTGAAACCACATTTATGTGAAGCTTTCATGTTCTCAGTATAAAACTGCCATAAATATGAGCAGACAGTGATCTCTTGCCTCCCCACATATATCTGAACATTCGACTTGACTTGGGATTCATGTGTTTGCAATGGGGAGCGAGGAGAAGGCCGCTTGGCTTATATTCCCTATATATTAAAAGGAATTTCACCAGGTTTTTGCTATGTAATGAGAGCAGCATGATTTAGGGGCAAAGATCCTGATTCCAGTGATGTATCACTGGGCTGCTTGCTGGAGTTTTGATACAATCCCTGCTTTCTCTGCTGCAGATCTAAAAGTTAGGGTTCGCTCACACTGGCTCATAAATCGGACGAGTGCAATCCGGTAAATCCGGCAATCCGGTAAAATCAGATTGCACTAAGACTAATGTTATTCAATGAGGCAGTGCAGATTTGTGATTTTTTATCTCATGCTAAATACAACTGAGAAAAAATATGCATGTCATACGGACCATCAGTATGTCATCCGATTTTACTGATGCATTACAGTTCTGTAGTACTGGAAGCTGTAAATGGTCTTGCAAATGATTAATAGCTGCTGAGTTAAAAAAAAAAAAAAAAAAAAGATTGTATACGGAAAGCACACGGATGAGAAAAAATCGTCCCACTCTCCTGGATGAGATTTTATACGCAAGTGTGAGCAAACCGTTATCTGAATGCTCAGCATAACAGCGCCCACATTACTGATTGGCCGCTTTCAGTGTACACTGTGCATAGGCAGAAAGATGCTAATCAGTGGTGGGGGTGCTGCTTTCAAATTAGCAAAACCAAAGAAATGAGCTGGAGCATAAGGGTATGTGCCCACGATCCGTAATAGCAGCGTTTTGGACACGCTCACCTGCGCTGCGTCCAAAACGCTGCGTTCTACATTAGAAGCATAGAGGATGGGCTTTATAGAAATCCCATACCCACTGTGCTTCTATTTGACGTTGCGTAAACTCACCGGCAGCGTGGCTTTACGAGCCGCAGCTTGTCAATTTCTGTTGTGGAGACTCAACAACATAAATTTCCACAACAGAATGTATAAGATGCGGTAACTCCGCATGTGTTCAGTGCTGCTATAGCCTGATCGAGGGCACATTGCCTAAGTTGGAATATGTGCAACATGTAGAAGCACATTCACACTCTGGCCATTTCACAAATAAAAACATACTGAGCATATAAACTGTATTAAGTAAATAGTAATAGTACATGTAAGGCTGCGTGCCCGCAGCAAAAACGCTTAAAAAACGCTTGGTAATACGTGCCCCATGGTCCCCAATGATAATCCGCATGTGCTGTGCACATGCTGTGGAAATTTCCGCTGCGGCTTATCATTGCGGAAAAATACGCAGCATGTCCATTATTTTTGTGGAAACACAGCGTAATTGCCGCCATTGACTTGCATTGAATCGCTTAATATCCGCATGACTACATGTGCACATGCAGCTATTAAGCAATTCAATGTGCGGATGGTACCCAGGTCTGGAGAAAAGCCTCTCATCCAGACCCGGGTACCATAGTACTTGTTTAAAAAAATAATTTAAAATAAAAAATATACATTATACTCAACTTCTGATGGCCTCTTGTCTCCTGTACGGTGCGTCCTGGCTCCCCGGCGACTCGCGATGGTGTAAAAGGACCTTCCATAACGTCATTTAGTTGTGTGACAGGTCACGCTACTGCTGACGTCTGCGGTCATGTGACCCGTCACATGACTAAATGACATCATGGAAGGTCCTTTTACACCACCGCAAGCCGCCCAAGACACCGGACGCACCAGAGAGAAGACCGGGGGCCATCAGAAGGTGAGTATAATGTGTTTGTTTTTTTTTAACTATTAACTTGGTCACACTATACTGTATAAATCCATGCCGGTTGCATGGATTTATATAGTGTGACCAAGTTGTCAAGCACTTTCCAAGTGATGCTAAAATCGCTTGGAAAAGCGCTTGATAACCCACATGCAGAAATGCATGCAAAGACGCTTGTCAAACGCTTCTACCTGGCAGGAAAAACGCATGTAAAATCCGCATGCGTTTTTCCTGCCAGGGAGATGCAGACAAAATCCAGAGCATTTCTGCTTCATGGGCACATAACCAAATACCCTAGGTTATTTAGGCTAACACTATTTTGAACATAAAAGCATAAAAGCCATCCCACTGTGACAGGACAGTCCCAACTGGGTACACCTTATCTGGTATTAAAACCTCACCTTGTGTCAGCAGACCTCCGTATAGATGAGGGCAGAGCAGGATACAGGCCTGACTGTTCTACCACCTGCCCATATAGATGAAATGCCTAGGTATACCTTGTCGCAGTGGGATGGCTTTTACACTTTTTTGATCAAAATGGTGTTAACAAGGAACCCTGTGTTATTTACATGTACTATTTACTTACTACAGGGTATATACTCATTTTGGGATTTTTTTCATGGGTTTACCTGTCACCAGGTTTGACCGATATGAGATACGGCCACCACCTCTCAGCCCTGATATACAGCATTCTATAATGCTGTATATAAGCCCTTGATCTGAACTGCAAGACAAGAAAAAGAGCTGTTATTATAATCCTCTCGGAGGCGGCTGGTCCAAGGGGTGTCGCTCGTCTTGGTCCAGCGCCACCCTTCTTGCAATGCCGTCTTCCTTCTTGCTTCGTGTGCATGACGTGTCCCTATGTCATCCACACATTCTCCCCGGCGTCACACTCTAGCGCAGGCGTACTTCTCTGCCCTGTCGAGGGTAGAGCAAAGTACTGCAGTGCGCAGGCGTCGGGGACAGGTCAAAGAGCCTCAATGCCTGCACACTGCAGTACTTTACTCTGCCCTCGATGGGGCAGAGAAGTACGCCTGCGCAGGAGTTCAATGCCTGGGAGACACGCAATTCAGTCTGTATATGACCACAGAAACATTTCTGGCAAAACCCACACACCACTGATGAAGATGTCGATGAATTCGGTACATTTCGTTCCTGCATGCCCCACATTAAGACTGACATGAAAAAGTGTTTTTTGCAAACATAGCAAAATGTTTCCCAAAATCAGCTTTAAGAGACAAAACTGATATTCTTTTAAAGCTGCCGAAGCTTCTTCTGTACTTGAAATTAGCTGATTGTAGGGACTGTGCTCTATCCAAGCCTTTGTTCATTAACTTACACTCATGATGTTTCTGCAGTTAGGTTTTGGCTTGGTATTGCAGAGCTTAGATGAAAGTATGGCTTCAATGTTCTGTACATGTTGGTTTTGCTTTTCAAGATGTTTCTTGTATTTTGCCTGTTGATGACAGAAATCTTGTTTTTTTTTTCTGTTTCTCTTAAAATAGGGCACAGCATCCATTATAAGGAGAGTCCGGAAGGCTTGGCGCTTAATGGCATATCTTGCATGTTATTTACATTGAAATGCATAGCTTGTATATTCAGGTGACTCATTCCAATTGCAACACTGTCTTTTTGATCCCTTTTTTTTTTTTTGCATTTCACTATTTTACTCATTTATTGTAACAACAGTTAACATACAGGGTGAAACACTCACTACTTGATCCGGAAAAATTGCTGTAACTCTAAAAGACTAGCTATCGTACTGAAATTTGGACTGTACATACCTCGGTTCATGAGAAACTGATGTTTTGAAAATTGTCCACCATTCGCATCCTAGCATGCCTGCACGCACCGTTTTATATTGTTCCCCAGGACTTCTGGGATCATATAGCAAGAAATGCAGACTATATTCGTAGCGCGAGATCCCGGCTGCTGTGACGAGTGTTGACTTCAGTAAAGTTACCACAGGTCACAGCTGCTGAACTGCCGTAACCTTACTGATGTCACAGCAGCCGGGTTCTCGCGCTACGCAGCGTGAGAACCGGCACTGGCTTCAGCTCCAGTCTACAGAGCGTTCTTTGAACGGGGCTCCATAGAATGGACCAAGAAAACTGGCATCTTTGTGGGACCACCATGTGGATTACGACGGACCTTGTGGATTATGTTTTTTTTTGTTTTTTTTTATGGTAATAAATGGGTAAAAGAGGGTAATTGTCAGGGAGTGCTTTTTACAATAAAAGGACTTTTGTGTGTGTGTTTTTCTTTTGACTATGGGGTTAATAATTAAGGGGTGTGTGTCAGACGCCTCTTCATTACTAACCCCTGGACTTGATGTAAGCAGACGTGAACCCAGCTGACATCAGCCCTAAAACAATTACCCTGATTGTCACCACACCAGTACAATCAGGAAGAGCCATGGCTAAGCACCAGAATTTGTTTATCTAATAGATGAGCCATTTCTGAAGCGGCTCAGGGCTGGTCTTATTAGGCTGGGAAGAGGCCAGTATCCATGGAACTTCCTAGCCTATTAATATCAGCCCGCATCTGTCAGCTAGGACTTTGATAATTATTTAAAATAGGGGGGACCCCACGTCTCCCTTTTTTTTTTTTTTTCTTAGGGTCCTCCCTTTTATAATAACCAGTATAGGCTAAGCAGACAGATGTAAACTGAGATTAATAGACTGGGAAGCTGTTTATTGCCCCTTCAGCCTATTAAGACCAGCTAGCAGCTGTCTGCTTTCCCTGCTTTTATTTCTTTATTACCTAAATAAAAGTACAGAAAACCAAAGGAGACAGCATCACAGAATGTTCACAGCATAGATTTCCTCAGAATGGGGAAGCTTCCTTGTTGGTAGGATTTAAATCAAGCCAAATTTTAAACATTTTGGGGCCAAGCAGGTTCTTTAGAGTAACAACACAACAGCCTTCTGGTGCTGACTGTCACTTGAACCTTTTAGTATGAATGCAAATGCCTCACCTTTTTCTTATTGTTAATAAAAATACATTTTGAAAATATAAAAAGTTCAATACTGGGTTTCCATACTCTATAAATAGCCTCTATAGTATGCCAGATACCCATACACGATGGAATACTGGATTCTCTATAGAATGCCGGATAGACATACCTTATTGAATGCCAGTTATTCTATAGAATGGCAGATACCCATACCCTATAGAATGCTGGACACACATGCCCTATGGAATTCTGGATACACTATAGAATACCGAATACACATACTGTGGAATGCTGGATACGCATACCTTATTAAATGCCAGATACACTATATGGAATGCCGGATGTCTGGCATTCCATAGTGTACGGGCGTCTGGCATTCCATAGTGTACGACATTCCATAGTGTACGGGCGTCTGGCATTCCATAGTGTACGACATTCCATAGTGTACGGGCGTCTGGCATTCCATAGTGTCTGGCATTCCATAGTGTACGGGCGTCTGGCATTCCATAGTGTACGGCATTCCATAGTGTACGGGCGTCTGTCATTCCATAGTGTCTGGCATTCCATAGTGTACGGGCGTCTGGCATTCCATAGTGTACGGGCGTCTGGCATTCCATAGTGTACGGGCGTCTGGCATTCCATAGTGTACGGCATTCCATAGTGTACGGGCGTCTGTCATTCCATAGTGTCTGGCATTCCATAGTGTACGGGCGTCTGGCATTCCATAGTGTACGGGCGTCTGGCATTCCATAGTGTACGGGCGTCTGGCATTCCATAGTGTACGGCATTCCATAGTGTACGGGCGTCTGGCATTCCATAGTGTACGGGCGTCTGGCATTCCATAGTGTACGGCATTCCATAGTGTACGGGCGTCTGGCATTCCATAGTGTACGGGCGTTTGGCATTCCATAGTGTACGACATTCCATAGTGTACGGGCGTACGACATTCCATAGTGTACGGGCGTACGACATTCCATAGTGTACGGGCGTACGACATTCCATAGTGTACGGGCGTCTGGCATTCCATAGTGTACGGGCATCTGGCATTCCATAGTGTACGACATTCCATAGTGTACGGGCGTCTGGCATTCCATAGTGTACGGCATTCCATAGTGTACGGGCGTCTGGCATTCCATAGTGTACGGTATTCCATAGTGTACGGGCGTCTGGCATTCCACGGTGTACGGGCGTCTGGCATTCCATAGTGTATGGCATTCCACGGTGTACGGGCGTCTGGCATTCCACGGTGTACGGGCGTCTGGCATTCCACGGTGTACGGGCGTCTGGCATTCCACGGTGTACGGGCGTCTGGCATTCCACGGTGTACGGGCGTCTGGCATTCCACGGTGTACGGGCGTCTGGCATTCCACGGTGTACGGGCGTCTGGCATTCCACGGTGTACGGGCGTCTGGCATTCCACAGTGTACGGGCGTCTGGCATTCCATAGTGTACGGGCGTCTGGCATTCCACGGTGTACGGGCGTCTGGCATTCCACGGAGTACGGGCGTCTGGCATTCCACAGTGTACGGGCGTCTGGCATTCCACGGTGTACTGGCGTCTGGCATTCCACGGTGTACTGGCGTCTGGCATTCCACCGTGTACTGGCGTCTGGCATTCCACGGTGTACTGGCGTCTGGCATTCCACGGTGTACGGGCGTCTGGCATTCCACAGTGTACGGGCGTCTGGCATTCCATAGTGTACGGGCGTCTGGCATTCCACGGTGTACGGGCGTCTGGCATTCCACGGTGTACGGGCGTCTGGCATTCCACGGAGTACGGGCGTCTGGCATTCCACAGTGTACGGGCGTCTGGCATTCCACAGTGTACTGGCGTCTGGCATTCCACCGTGTACTGGCGTCTGGCATTCCACGGTGTACTGGCGTCTGGCATTCCACGGTGTACTGGCGTCTGGCATTCCACCGTGTACTGGCGTCTGGCATTCCACCGTGTACTGGCGTCTGGCATTCCACGGTGTACTGGCGTCTGGCATTCCACGGTGTACTGGCGTCTGGCATTCCACGGTGTACGGGCGTCTGGCATTCCATAGTGTACGGCATTCCATAGTGTACGGCATTCCATAGTGTACGGGCGTCTGGCATTCCATAGTGTACGGGCGTCTGGCATTCCATAGTGTACGGTATTCCATAGTGTACGGGCGTCTGGCATTCCATAGTGTACGGGCGTCTGGCATTCCATAGTGTACGGGCGTCTGGCATTCCATAGTGTACGGGCGTCTGGCATTCCATAGTGTACGGCATTCCATAGTGTACGGGCGTCTGGCATTCCATAGTGTACGGCATTCCATAGTGTACGGGCGTCTGGCATTCCATAGTGTACGGCATTCCATAGTGTACGGGCGTCTGGCATTCCATAGTGTACGGTATTCCATAGTGTACGGGCGTCTGGCATTCCATAGTGTACGGGAGTCTGGCATTCCATAGTGTACGGCATTCCATAGTGTACGGGCGTCTGGCATTCCATAGTGTACGGGCGTCTGGCATTCCATAGTGTACGGTATTCCATAGTGTACGGGCGTCTGGCATTCCATAGTGTATGGGAGTCTGGCATTCCATAGTGTACGGCATTCCATAGTGTACGGGCGTCTGGCATTCCATAGTGTACGGGCGTCTGGCATTCCATAGTGTACGGTATTCCATAGTGTACGGGCGTCTGGCATTCCATAGTGTACGGGAGTCTGGCATTCCATAGTGTACGGCATTCCATAGTGTACGGGCGTCTGGCATTCCATAGTGTACGGTATTCCATAGTGTACGGGCGTCTGGCATTCCATAGTGTACGGCATTCCATAGTGTACGGGCGTCTGGCATTCCATAGTGTACGGTATTCCATAGTGTACGGGAGTCTGGCATTCCATAGTGTACGGCATTCCATAGTGTACGGGCGTCTGGCATTCCGTAGTGTACGGTATTCCATAGTGTACGGGCGTCTGGCATTCCATGGTGTACGGGCGTCCGGCATTCCATAGTGCCATATGGTCTATAGAATGCCGGATACTCTGAAGAGGCAGTATACCAATAGATGTACAGTGCTAATAAGTGCGTTCTATAAAGGGCTCGGATACCACAGAGCACATTGTTACATGCTGAGCTTGGTCCTGTGATATTGGATAGGAGTAAGCTGTCAGAAGATTTTTTTTGGAATACAGTACTGCATGAGGATTTTCTATTTTTCCATGTCTGCTCTTAAAATGCTATTAGTTTAATCTGAAGTTTCCTTTTGTAAGTATGGACTTGCTTTATTTAAAGCTAAATCTTTACATTTTAGCCTGTAAATTCCCAATAAAGGTACAGGGTAAATATAACCTGTGACAAATGCTGAACCTGTATGTTATGGTAACTCTTTGAAAGT
Source organism: Phyllobates terribilis (assembly GCF_046119375.1). Lineage (NCBI taxonomy): Eukaryota > Metazoa > Chordata > Amphibia > Anura > Dendrobatidae > Phyllobates > Phyllobates terribilis. The sequence goes on from NW_027362761.1 coordinate 843,257,556, forward strand.
CGGTATCGTCATTTAACTGTACCAGATCTGAAATGACTTTACATTTTTAACATATTGATTTTGTATTTTTTGTTTTTTTTGTTTAGAGCTGTAGCGGGACAGAACAATCCGAAATCATCACAAATGGTAAGTTGTATCCCCTACCTTCACAATCACTTAATAACCAGTTGGCATTTGAAATGTCTACATTGCCATATACTGTCAATAAATGTAGAGGCTCCAGATGCCGACCAGTCCATGACGTCATTGCAGAACTGCAGGTGTCGTCTTTGTACTCCATGGCACCATTAAGGATTAGTGCCCACGATGCAGAAATGAAGCAGAAATTTTCCCGAGCATTTCTGCATCTTCTTGGCAGATAAACGCATGCAGTTTTTACATGCGTTTTTGACGATTTTTTTGCATGTGGATTTGCCATGCGTTTTTCCAATGCATTGTATAGGCAAATACGCATGCAGAAACGCACAAGAATTGGTCTTGTCCAAGGACGAGTAAAATTTGTGCAGAACAAATCCTGACCATGTGCACAGAACTTGCAGAATGTCATGGGATAAGGTATGCAATGCATTTCTGGAGCGTTTCCACGCTGCAAATCCGCACCAAAAAACACACCAAAAACGCATTGTGGGCACCAGCCTAATTGTGGACCGCATAGGAAATTAAAACCTTTTTATATGCGAGATATTTCCTAATGCTGACGTAAAGGGAGTGATGTGTTTGGAAAACAAATGCTCTAATCTCAGGCGACACATCTTACAGTTGTCATATGTATTTTCTCATGGCAAATTCAACATCATCAAATTTCCTGTTTGCTGCTTTTTATTGGCCATATTTAAAAAAAAGTTATTGCCAAAAGCAAAGGATGAACTTGGGGTGTTAGTCTCGTAGTATACAAAACGGTTTTAAAGGGAACTTGTCCGTTCCCACAGTCTGCCAAACCATTACCCTATAGTTATATTGGCTTATGTTCCACACAATTGCTTCTATATTGTATAGTTACTACTTTTATGTGCCATTCATTATATGCTAGTGCTCTAGGACTAGTCATACTGGCGTCACTTCCCCCAGACTAGTCCTGCCTCAGATCCTGTGCCCATACCCTCTTACGTGATTGACCGCTGCTATTCCAGGGTCGGGCAGAACCCAGGCACTAGTATTGTCCACGATCTACAGATCAGGGCTGCCTCTATTCAGTGCTCCTCCCATGGTTGTGTAACCCATTAGCGTGGCACATCTAGGGAGGAGAGGTGATAAGCGGACAACCTTCAGGTCAGCACACAGCCGGAGCTTCTGCCAGCTGCAGAGGAAAGCTTCCCTCAGCGTGCACCACTCTCCTGGGTTATGTAGCCCTCCGAGGAGCAGCCATCATTGCATAGACAGCAGACATGAACTGCAGGCAGCAGACTATGCCAGTTCTTGGGTTTAGTCTGACCCTGGCATAGAGGATGTCAGTCATGTAGATGGGGGATGTGGTTACAGGATCTGAGGCAGGACTAGTCTGGGGGCCCTGTATGACTAGTCCTGGCTCATTAGCTTATAATCTGCATCACATAAAAATAGTTATACACAAATTCTTTATTGTATAACATCAATCACTGTGCTATAATGCCGGGATAAGCCAATTTAACACTATATGATGGCAGTTTGGGAGACCTGACCGGTATCTTTTAAGCTGATAAATAGAATTTGTTAATATCGATCACTAAGAGGTTCTCGATCTAAGGAAATTATGGTAGAGAGAGGATTCATGGGCTGTACAGAACCATAGAACGGCATTTCATACAAGTGTATGGCTCAGTTTTCATTAAGTATTAATCTGACAAAAGTTATTGTTCCCTAATGAATTCAGTTAGTAAGCAGATATTCCCGCATGGATGGGAAACCATGTCGGAAACCCGATAATTGTGTGTACTTTGAGAATGAAGGTTTCCTTTCACTGACAGAGGACTGAATAGACTTGCAACATTGTAACATGTCCAGTTTTTGGGGTTGCCATACAGATTCAGAGATATTGACCTTTTTATTTAGTGCTGTTTTTTATGGTTTTTACCAGGAGAGTGTGGTTCAAAGGATTCTCTTGGGCATGTCCCCAGGTTTCTCTGCCGACCTAACCTGCGCCCACCCTGCACTGGTAAAGACCATAAATATTGTCTCTTACTGAAAAAGCGAAAAAGGCCCATATCTATAGAAATGTATGGTAGATTTAAAAAGAGAGAATACATAAATGAGCGGCGAGAATAATGTGGAAGAACTCTGTGCCGCCAGGCCCCGTCTCTGCTTACAAGTAGTCAGGTCGCTTGTACAGGAACTAGAAGTGAACCTCACACTTGGTTGAGTTGTTGCATAAAAATCTGTTCTGTAGTATCTGAATTATGTCAGTGTGTGAAGCATGTGCATGTGATTTCTACAAACACTATTCGGAGATAAAGGACAGATTTTCTGCATCTAATATACTGTGTGTGAACATACCCTTAAGCCTTTCTTTTTTAATTTTAGCATGTTATATAACTCTATATATTTTTGATGTTTGAAGCTTTTCCCAGAATCTAAACAATGACAAGTACAAAAGACACAAAGTTCTTTCCACTTAATCTAATTCTCCAAACAAGGTTCCATATTTATAACATTCTGTAAAAGTCTGTGGTGAGAACTTTTAATGACCTTTCATAATATGCCAATAAAACGCAGTTTGTGCCAAATTCTGAAAGGATTTAGACCTCTTAAGAGGCTTTCCAGGTTCTTTAAAAGTTTCTGCAGTCACACCGTGCCATTACCGAATTGTGACAGTGTGTAAAGTGCACACTGTCATAATTCCCCTATATTCCCACCACCAGCAGGTGGACATCCGACCACAAGTAGGCGATTTGCATAGTTGCAGACACGTGTTGACTAGATTCTCATTCATTTCTCTCAATGTTCAGGAAGAAGCGAATGAGAATGTAGCAAATCGCCCACGTGTGGTCACGTGACCACCCACTTGCACTGTGGATACAGGGGAAGAGTGACATTGTGCACATAGTGACTGCAGAAATTTGTCTAGAACCCGGAAAACCTCTTTAATGCCATATTACTGACAGACAGACATTAAAAACATAGTCTTCTGTGTATCATCTGCAGCATGTACCTGAAGTATAGTATTTATTTTTTTCCATTACTCCTATACACGGATAAATTGTCAGATGTATCAGATGAAACTCAAAAGACTAAAGTGTCTGTATACTAACAGCTTATTATGTAAAATGAGGAATTTAGCTCTGCATGTGGTTGGTGTGTATATTTTTGTTTGTTTTTATATATAGGAAGCACCAAAAGAAATTATAAAGCCTGTGCCTATTGCAACCCCCATTCCTGCTGTTCCCAAAGTCCCCACTGCTGCTAATATGGCATACAACAAAGCACCTAGACCGTTTGGAGCCCCATCGCTTTCCAAGCCTGCATCAATCCCTTCACCTTCCTCTGCCTTTACCCCAGCTACCACAAACCAAGCATCTACACAGCCATCCGCTTTATCCCTGCTTGCTGCCGTAAACCCACCGGCCCCCACTACCACTGGATTGCATGCTGGTTATAAACCTTCCACTGATGGCCCAGCAGCTGTAGCTAAACCTACAGCCACCCATGTCCCAAGGCAGCCCGCAAGCTACAGTCCTACTGTCAACCAGTATTCTAATAATGAGAGAAGAGGACAAAAGGAGAATCTGGGTGACAAATCCCAAAATGGGTAGGTAACACTTGCATGTATTTACCTGATGTGGATCAGACACTTGCTTTTCAGTGAATTGTGGTCATTTTTTTTCTGTATATTATATTAGTAACTAACTAGAAGATGGTCAAATGCTTCAATGGCTCTCAAGGCACTTTTAGGCTTTCCATTTTGCCACTTTGTGGTGGTTAAGGCTTGAATATATGAAGTAATTTTAACTTTTTTTTTTAAAAGTTGTCCATAATAATTTCAGGACCCCAATCAAAGTAAAAATAATGGATACTCCTCTCTCACAGTGGCGCTGTTCCTGCGATGTTGGCATTGATGTTACCAGAGATTGGCGTGACTTGTCACATGCAGGCTGCGGCCAATGAGTGGCTGCTGTTTGGCTGCAGCCTGCAAGTGGTACAACAATGCTATATCGCTCTCTGGGAACAGCAGCAATGTGTCACAAACACTTAAAAAAGGTCTTTGATGCCTTGCATCACATTGACTTTTACAAATTAACCCAAACCTGTGGCACATGTAGCTTGGTAAATTAGACGCATCATCTTTTCTTTCTATTCATATATAACTGGCTTCACAATTACACTGGCTTCCCTGAAAGGGAACTGGTCCCATCCCTAAATGCTATTAACCTGTAGTTATGGAGTTAATTTGCAGGTTCATACCGTTCCATAAGGGACCACCAACCGCAATGAAAGCACGGTTGCCGGGATAAACTTTATTCCTCATGGCAGCCTTCAGTCAGAGGTGTGGCTTCAGTCACCAATCATCACATAGTGAGAGGTGGCTTTAACCACACCCCGGCATCAGTACGGAGCTGTCAGTCAATGCGTCCTTACAGCCGGCGCTCACTATGCACTGAATGGCGACTAAAGCCGATCACGCCTCTATGACTGAAAGCCCGAGGCTGCCAGAAGGAATAAAGTTCTTTTCCTCCCAGTAGCCAGGCTTTCAATGCGGCGGCCGGGCAAGTTAATAACTCTATTAACCTGCAGATTAACCCCATATGTGCAGGTTAATAGAGTTTTGGGACGTGACAGGTTCAATTTAAGAAACATAAAGCAATTTAGCTTTAAAATTACTTTGTACTGGTCATTTGTTTGGCCTCCCATAATGCAATGGTCTCTCATATAATCATCATATTGTATTATGATTAGTGATGAGCGAGCATGCTTGTTACTTGAGATTTACGAGCATGCTCTGTTTTTTTCCGAGTATCTTCAGCGTGCTCGGGTGTTTTAGTCAATCTGTGTGCATAATTTGCGACTGTTTGACAGCTTTACTACATGTGAGGAATGCCTGTTTCTTAGGCATTCCTCCCATGAGCTATTTAATTTTATAGTTGGCCTATTTACTAATCCATGTCTGAGTAGTATAAGTAAACACACCAGCCTTATTAGGTCAAAGAGATCAATTTAATAATGTACAAAGTTTGTACTGCGAAATCTGGTGACTGATCTACTTTAAAATGGGGGTTCTCATTAGAAAATGTAATATTGTTTAAATCAGGTTTTTAATTTGCATGTATTTTAAAACTTTTTTTGGTAGCGTGTTTTTTTTATTTTTTATATCACCATCTTTATTAAAAAAAAAAAAAAATTAGTAATCTTGCAGTTTTCACACTGGACACTATTTTAGACTCGGGAATAGTTTTCAGCTGGTCCTTATCAATAAAGGCAGGATAAAATGACAAGTAACACCTGTATTCCCAGTTGGAAACACAGGATCCGCTAATTACTATTGTTGATGTCACGGCTAACTTTGTTCCCTCCTCCCTGCACAATGACCTATGTATAGGCTCATTAGATGCCTCAATACAAGAGATGGGGTCAGAGTCTGTACACTGTTGCTAATGTACAGGTGTTTTTCCTGAAGAAGAAAATTGGAGTCTAAATAAAAAAAAAAAATTGCAAGGTTTGTATTTTTTATTTTTAACAAAGAAAAAAAAAATGGCCAAAATAAATAACACAAAAATATCATTTACGCAATTGGTAATATTTAATGATGGCTTCCCTTTAGGCCGAAGCTGCATTTTGTTTTTTGCCAAATAAAAATAAAAAATTGGTTGTCTAAATTTGTGCTTTAACCAATAAGTAGTCTCCGTAATGTTAGTAAAAAAAAAAAAAAAAAAGTCTAAAATGTGGCTGGTAAAGCAATCATTGTAGGCTCAACAGTGAGACATGTAATGAGTTGTCATTGTTGGCAGATTGAGGTAACTTGAATATGTGTAAAAATTCCATTCATGAAATGGAAAAGTAACATTATAGTTTAGTAATTACACCAATTTGTCTCTTCTGGATAGTACTGTAGATTAATAGACTGATAATGTATCATTTGTAGAAATGACATTCATATTAAATAGTGCACAAATCAACACAGACAAATTATTTAGATGCAGATGAGGAGGTGCTTCATGGAGATTATTAACTTGATTCCTAAAGAGTAACAAGCATTTCACGCACTGTTTCATTAAAGAGGTTATCTGGGACTATTTTATCTTTTTCCATTGGGCTAAGAACCGACAGGCCGTTAGTTGCTAACGTCAACAGACCACTTAGGCCTACGATTCTGCTGCTTTACGTCAACAGAACCGCTCTCTCTCTTCCAGGCTTCTCTGTTGTCAGGTCAGGGCGTGCAGTTATGCAGCGGGGAGCCATTTGTCAATCAGTATGACCTCGGCAGTCACCCCAGTACAGAGAGCAGCGTGGAAGAGAGTTGTGAGTTATTGCTCATTGTTTGAGCATTTATTTATTATTTTAGCGCCATTTATTCCATGGCGCTTTACATGTGAAGACATATATTTACATTATATCTGAACCTCACAAACTGTTAGCAGCATATATAGTGGTAATCTTGTCCATGCCTATGCATGAACATTTCATTTTTATCAGTGTATGTGTTTATTCATTGCAATAATCATTAAAATGAACCATTTTTGTAACCCATTGATTGAAGGTGGCACAGTTTAAACTACACTGTTGCTGCTCAGGACCATGTAATGGTGGGTGTAACCACTGAGTATTTTTTTTTTTCTTCTCTTTTTACTATACTGGATGTAGAATAAAGTATGCATTAAGCTTTGTAAACATCCATTGACTAGTGGCAAAATACAAATAAAGAACTGATACGATCTTTCTCCAAAGCGTTAGGTCGAGAACAATTCACGGGATCCATAATTTAGCAGAAAGTATGCTATATATCTAACAACTACAATTTGGAAAAAATCACAAAAATGGCAATTATAGCTCTATGTTCACACATTGTGTTTTTGCTGCGTTTCTTTATGCGAATTAAAAACTGCTTTTCAGGGTATGTGCACACGATGCAGGAATGAAGCAGAAAATTTCTGCATCTCCCTGGCAGAAAAAACGCATGCGGATTGTACATGCGTTTTTCCTGCGGAATACATGCGGATTCACATGCATTTCCGCATGCGGATTCACAAGCGCTATCCAGACGATTTTAGCATCACTTGGAAAGTGCTTGTGACAACTAGGTCACACTATATAAATCCATGCAAACGGCATGGATTTATATAGTGTGACCGTATAAGAATATTTAAAAATAAAAAAATAAAGCTATACTTACCCTCTGATGCCCCGGTGTGTGCTGCCGCGTTCGTTCCTGGCTGCTGGGATATCGCAAGACACTGCGCTGAAGGGCCTGCGGTCACATGACTGTGACGTCACCGAAGGTCCTTCAGTCTTGCACACGAGCAGAGGGAAGGAGACCGGGGGCCGTCAGAAGGTGAATATATCTTTATTTTTTATTTTATTCTTGTTTTACAGCTTTTTAAATGGTACCTGGGTGTGGAGGAGAGTCTCATCTTCTCCACACTCGGGTACCATCCGCACATTAGAACGCGCCAATAACGCAAGTACAGATGCAATCTTGCGGAATTGGCGCGTTCTAATGTAAGTCAATGGCGGCGAAAACGCGGCGTTTACGCAAAATTAATTGTCATGCTGCGGATTTTTGAGCGCAGCGTTTACGCTGCGGAAAAATCCGCATCATGGGCACAGCACATGCGGATTTCAATTGGGGAACATTGCTGCCCTTCTACCATGCGTTTTTAATGCTTTTCCGCAGCTGCAAAAACGCCGCGGAAATGCATTAAAAACGCATCGTGTGAACTCGGCCTCACACTACTAGAAAAAGCTGAAATTTCTTATGTAGAAATCCCATGCACACGCTTGTTTTTATTTTTTTTCCTGATTGAATTGGAAAACTGCTGCATGTCAAAATTATTTCAGCATTTTTGCAGCGTTTTTTCACCCATAGAAAGCAATTAGTTAGTGCAAAACCGCTGCTAATAAGTTTTTAGTGAAGAAAACACAGGTACAGCAGAACGTGAAAAAAAATAAAAATATTATATATTGTTTGTTTCTCCTGACTCCACGTACAGTTTCATGAAATTAGCAATTAATAAATTAGTGATATGTGTTTAAAGTAAAAAATGCCTGGTCAATTCAATGCCCGATCAATAATTTTTTTTTTTTTACATTTGCAATTGTGTAATTTTTCATGAACTCGTATAACCTTAGTTTACGGCTGTGCTTCATACATGAATCCAGCTTTTTTGTTCAGTATAGTCACTATTTTTTCAGACAAACAAAAAACAAGAAAAACTTTTTCCCCTAAATAATTTGCTCAAATTGCTCATTTTTCCCAAAATGTTTTATGGTTTCACATACGGCTTGTGTTGGTAGCCTAACACTTGTATTGTTTATGCTTGCGAGATGGAAGCAAAGCTAAACTTTGGGATCCTGAAAAAGACAGCAAAAACAGCAACAATGGATGCAGAAAAAAAATGCAGCAAAAAAGCCGTGTCTGTACATAGCCTAAGCCAGTAACCTCACCATATACTCATTTGATAGTATGGAGAACAATAACCTAATAATGCAAAACTATGTCGGCGTGATGTACAAGTGAGGCTGGAAGTGCTCTGCATGTGGTGGAGCACTTCCAATACCTCTGCTGCCGGCTGCGTTCTTGGCCTCCACTAGGTGATTTATTAGCACTGCTATGGCATGTCAGTCATTTCTGAGCTGGACTTCTCTGCAGCAAGCAGCGTTTGTTTATAAGAACATATATAAATCCATACCTTTTTATTAATCGGCATTCAGCAGTGGTGTAATGGATTTGAAAGGGTAGAATGAGCTGACAGATTCCCTTTAATCATATGAGGATGATGATGATGTCTGGTGTTAGGCGGCATGGCACTGGTACTTATCAGCAGGCACTGTGATGCATGGACAGCTGCGTCACTAGTTTGTCCTGATGCGATGATCTGCGTATAACTATCTAAATCAGCACATTACTGCCTCAGGGACGGCACATTGTGGCTTTTATTTTTTAAATATGTGCAGCCACAAACTGGGGAAAAACAAAACCTTATTTTTTCAGTGTAATTACCGGTAACCTTTAAAGTGCTTGCAGTACAATGGTCCTTATGTACTCCAGTGTGATGAGGGCGTTTGCTCGGCAGTAACCTGTACATTTTAATTCCTCTAGTTCAGCAGTCTATTATTTCACAAGTGATCTTTTTTAGTAGGCTCCTGAAATGAGTGGTTTATTTGCTTCTGCCCATGCCTCTTGCATTACACGTGAAAGAAGCCAAGTGAGTGTAAATGAGCCCCTGGAAGTGAGCAGCACGTCCTGTAGCTCAGACGTTCTGGGCCCAGTCTCAGTTGGATATCAGTGTGAGCTGCAGTTTTATGTTCCTGGCGCTGGTAGAGTTCTGCTCTTTAAAGTTCATCACTTCTTTTATTTTTATTTTTTTCTGTCCATATTGCACTGGCGGCAGAAACCCTCTATACGACCTCTTTGCATGTACTTCTAACCTAATAAAACAGCCTATGACATACTTTTGAGGAATGGGCTGCTTTATTTGTGCCTGTTTTTATTATTTTCTTAGCTAGTGGCTTTGAAATATTTCCATAGAAGGTGAAACTTTGAACACAGTGCTTCTCGTGCCAGAATGCACATTTAGTCAGTAACTAGGATTATTAATGGATGTGACTGCCTGAGCGCCATTCTAGCATTTAAAGCCATTCTGTGCTTTGCATTATAGGATCTCATTTACATTTCTACTTGTATTTGTTTTGTTTTTTTGCAGGCATCACCCAGGGCAAAGTTAGTATGATCCATGAGTGTGTGTTCCCGTGTGGGCACTGCATGTGTTCAGCATGCCTTTTCAGCTATGGAAGTGTGTGAATATCCACCTTTTGAGCACCTCTTTATGAAGTTCTGTATAAAAGGGGGAGTAATGTTGTAAATACATTGTAGTACTTATTCTGAGGTTCATCTTGTGTTAAAAGGGTTGTGCTACAAGGATGCTACAATACAAGAATAAGTGATCCATGTCTGACGTGTTTCCCCATAATGAGCCCTTCCAATCAGTCTGAGCGAGTCAGTTGTTCTAATGATTGTTGGGGTGGATGAGAACTTACTGATGAGGCACAACCCATTTTATGTTCAGTGCTGCATTTACAATCCATCAGGCCTCAGAGCTAAAATCGCTTCTCATTTTGTGTTGACTTAGTGCTCTGATTAATTAATTAAATATTATGAAGTTCTGTCTTTACACTAGGCATTATACAGGAAGCTGATATAAAGGAAAACTGTCATTTTGCATTAAAAAAGCTTGGCTAAATTATTAGGAAATATGTATGTTATCAACCGTATTCTCTGCTTCCATTAATAACATGCAGAATTGTGAAGGTAGATGGACTATAATATGGCTGTTGTTCAAGATCCATACATTATAGGTAATGCAATGTATTTACAAAATTACAATTCTTTGTATAGAATGCCTGTATATAACCAGTGAAGCTATGGTGAAAAGGTTAACATGCTGTTCTCACTAAACCTAACATAATGCCAATGGTGATTTAATAATCAGTCCACCTTAAAGTGGTGGTCCGAAGGCAAAGGCGTTTTGCTCCTAAATATCTTTTTGATGCTGTAATCTAAGCTATTTTCTAATATACTTGCTTTAAAAATCCCCTATTGGATCCTAACTACACTATCTAACTACTATTGTATTTTTTTTATGTACTTCCTGTGTGATGACCATTTGTTTGAGAATCCCAGTGCATGCTGGGATACTCAAATGAATAGTCATCAGAGCAGGTGTCAGAGGCTGAGGTCACTCACAAAGCCTCTGCCCCGTCCCTGAAACAAAGCATCATCATTGACTCTTGTTGTCACTGCTTTCTGGTTCTTCTATCCTTTAGTATACAGGCCCGGAGAGAATAAAACACAAGACAGGTAGTATGTGTCAACAGACTCTAACTTTATTACAAAGCATAGGGTTTATATACACACTGGAGGCAGAAACGGATTTACCATATATGGTTCGATCATACAATTTAGCTGTGCAAACAAAAGCTGGTTTCTGTTTTCTCGTGACGCCTAGGTTTGTAGTTGAAACATTTAATCAGACACATTTAATCAGACACTTCTGATGACTAGCAAGCACACGTTAGTTTCTTATTGATACAATGAAGGAACATTTAGTTGTTTTTGACCTAAGGTAACCGTCAGACTTATATAGCATAGCTGGGGTCTTTGACTTGAGGGACCTCATCTTCTGCTATAACATTCCGTCCTTTTGTTCCTTCATTTATCAATATGAATCTCTATATTTTCTTTTTCTTTTAGTACAACGTTGAATACACATTAGAAAAAGCTTAAAAACCAAATAAACTGCAAGACACATTAGCAAAACCTGAAAAATAGCTTATTATTGGCCAAAGTATCTGAGCAGTTCACCCAAAAGTTTATCTCTTCCCATGAGACTGGGACAGCGAGAAAGGGTATGCTAGTGGACGTCACAGGGGCATGTGTACATATCCAACAATTAGCAATAGTCTGGTTTTGCTCCTTTAGTCCATCGATTAGAGCAAGATGGTGTTTAATGAATCTATTGTCATCTCCATCTGTGGTGCCTAACGTAGTCCATGCACCTGTGGTCGCAAGGATGCAGGTAAGTATAAACAATGTCTTCATTCTTTGTCCGCTGGGTCTCCTAGTATCTTTTTGCAATGGGACGCATGGATCCAGGCCTCTTTTCCCTCTAGCTTAACGGCTGTGCTTGTGGTCAGCAGAACTTGAAAGGGTCCGTCAAACCGTGGTTCTAGGCTTTTCCTCACGTGTCTTTTTATAACCACCCAGTCTCCAGGTTGCAGCGTATGGCTGCTAGAGTCTTGATCTGGATCTGGAAGAGAACTGAAAACCTTATCATGTATTTGCTTGATCTTTTTGTGTAAAGCCCTCACGTAGGAACTTAGCACATGGTTGTTCATTTCTAATGCTTGCGGATAGAAACACCCTAGGCTGGGTACGTTGCCAAACAATATCTCATATGGAGAGAGTCCAGTCTTTTTATTGGGCGTGTATCTTACTGAAAACAGAGCAAGCGGTAAACAATCCGGCCATGGTTTTCCTGTCTCAGCCATGGCTTTCTGAATTTTTAATTTCAATGTCCCATTCAGTCTTTCCACTTTACCACTACTTTGTGGGTGATATGGGGTATGGAATGCTTGTTGAATTCCTAGAGCTGACATGACTTCATTCATTATTTCACCCATGAAGTGTGTACCTCTGTCACTCTCAATTATGTCTGGTACCCCATACCTGCAGACCACCTCAGCAAGCAGTTTCTTTGTGGTTGCCGCAGCTGTGGCTTTGGCAATCGGGAAAGCCTCTGGCCATCCTGAGAACAAATCAATACAGACCAACACATATTCCCATGATCCTGACTTCGGCAGCTGAATATAATCAATTTGCAGTCTCTGGAATGGATAGAGGGGCCGGGGGGTGTGTTTGGGTGGTGTTTTAACTACTCTACCCTGATTATGTGTAGCACATATCATGCAGCCTTTTATCAGTCGTACAATACAGGTGGAGAATCCTGGTGCCACCCACTGTTTCTGCATCACATTCATCACAGCCTTTTTAGATTGGTGTACCGGCCCATGTAGCATCTGGGCAGCCGCTGGGTACAGTGCCCTTGGAAGGCATCGTCGTGTCCCTTTCCCCCATACCCCATTTGCTTCATTCAGGCATGCACCTTCCTTCAACCACTTATCAACCTCCTCCTTCAGAGCCTGAGCCTGCATTACCTCTGCTTACCTGGTCGGTGCGTCTGGTATGTGCTCTTACCTTTATGACAGCTACTTGTTTGGGTAATTGTAGCGCATTAATTAACTGTTGGACCGCATCAGCATTCTTTATGGGGTGTCTTGCTGCCGTCAGGAAACCTCTTGATTTCCATATTGGACCAAAATCATGCGCTATACCGAATGCGTACCTAGAATCCCTGTAAATGTTAACAACACTACCTTCTGCTAATTTACAGGCCTCGGTTAGGGCCCTAAGTTCGGCCTCTTGAGCCGATTGGTGTGGGAGCATTGGTTCTGCCTTGATTACTGCATTGAGGGAGACAATTGCATATCCAGAATGGAAAGTACCTGAATCGTCCTGATGACGGGATCCATCTACAAAAAATTCAAAATCTGCATTTTCTAATTCATGTTCAAACAGTAGGTAAACCTGCCGTTTCTTGTGCCATCATTTGTACACAGTCATGGAGAACATCCTCTCTTGGATCTTCCTTAAAAAGCACAGTACCTGACCCCTCCTTCAGATCCGAGAGAGATAACAAAGTTGCTGGGTTCAAAGTAGTACACCTCTGTAAAGAAACATTGGGAGGCATTAACAGTGCACATTGTAACCTGAGATGACGTGCTGCTGAGAGGTGAGCGGGTTGCACTTGATTCAATATAGTATAGACATCATGAGGTGTTAGCACGGTGAGCGGATGATCTAGAACAATGTCTGCAGATTTGTGGAGTCGCAGTCCAACAGCATGCAGAGCACTACACAGGATGGTGCACCTCTGGCTACCGCATCCAATCTGCCACTAAAATAGGCAACAGGTCTCTGATGGTCACCATGTATTGATTTAAAACTCCTGCTGCATGTCCAGCTTGCTCGTGAAGGTACAGAGTAAATGGGAGCTCATAATTAGGTGTACCCAAAGCTGGAGCGGCCAAAATAAGTTTTTTGAGAGAATAAAAACAGTCTATTGCCTCTGGTGTTAGTACAAAAGGTGTTGGGGTAAGACAGTCATAGAGGGGCTGCATTAAAACAGAGACGGCATGAATCCACGGTCTGCAATAGGAAACAAGTCCAAGAAAAGTTCTGAGGGCTGCAACATTAATGGGGACGGTGAATGCCTGTACTGCTAGTTTACGTGCATTTGTCAAATGGCGGGCTCCTGGTGTAATGCAATGTCCCAAAAAGGTGACTGAAGATTTACAAAACTGAAGCTTATCTTTCGACGCCTTGCAGCCAGCTCGATAGAGAAACAACATAAGTGATATAGTTGCATTATGACATTGTTTCCTGGAGGGGGCACAAATGAGCAGGTCATCGACATATTGCAGAACAACGATATGTGGTTCAGACCATCCCTCCAGTATTTCCTGCAGACTTGCAGTGTACATTGTGGGTGAATTCTGGGCACCCTGTGGCAACACTGTCCATGTATATTGACTGCCCTGGAACGTGAAAGCAAACAGGTACTGGCAGTCAGGATGTAATGGTACACTGAAAAATGCATTTGCCAAATCGACCACTGAAAAACAAAGAGAGTTAGAAGGTATCTGTGACAGAAGAGTATGCGGGTTGGGCACAACTGGTGTTAGAAGTTCTGTGGCTTTGTTAACCAACCGGAGGTCATGGACCATTCTATATGCAGCTGGTTGTCCTGGCACGCTCTTTCTTTACTGGGAACAGGGGAGTGTTGCAAGGGGACTGGGTTTTGACTAAGACTCCCCTGTGTAGTAATTTTTGGACTTGCTGGGCTATGGCATTCTCCTGAGCCGAGCTAAGGGGATACTGCTTCTGTTGAGGCAAGATGGCTCCTGGTTTTAGATTCACTATTACTGGTTGAACTCTTAACCTACCAACATCTGTGTTATCGGAGGCCCAAAAGTCGTAGGGTACAGCCTGCTCCAATATCAGGAGAAAATCGTTTGTCTCTTCTATGCTGGCAATATCTAGTGACATAATTTTGCAAAGGGTGCTTGGTTTTAAACCTGGGGTCATGGTGACAGTGCCATCAGAATGATATTCGATATGTGCTTGTAATTGAGACAATACATCGTTTCCCAAAAGGTTACATTGGCCTCGGGGCGATACCATGAGCTGGCTATGTACAGTAGCTCCTTGAATTTGCAGGGGAATTTTTTTTTAGTGACAGGGAGCAGGACAGACGGGGAATTGAAAGGGGTGGCAATGACATGATGTGAAAAATCAGTGTCAGTGTATGGCCAATCACCTCGCGTAATTACTGAATTGTCGGCCCCCGTATCTACTTGGAAATCGATTTCATGTCCCCCTGGTAGGTTCACCTGCACTATACAACTGGGAGTTGGGGGTAAGGAGATGAGGGGGTTCATGTGCAAGCTACCCTCATCCTATGGGGGCGTTTTTTGGTTGGCTGGAGGACCCTTACTCTGAGCATCTGGATACGGGTTGGTCCTACAGTCCTTTCTAAAATGTCCTGGCTTTTTACATCCGTAACATAGTCTCTGTCCCCCTCCTGCAGTCCGTCCTCTGCCTCTGTTGTTTCTGGGGGTCGTCTCTACTATATGTATTCTGGCAGCTCTCTTTGCCTGTATTATGTCATGCTGTGCCCCCTGAGCTATTCTGGCCAAATCCTCTGCCTTCACTGATCTCCACTCTGATCTACTTGCTTTTACCTTTTCTGCAATCTCTTTCTTTAGTCCGTTCATGAAAGCACTTGCTAATACCCTCTCACTAGTCTTATTTTCAGGAATGAACCCCATTTCCGACAAGGTCTTCCTTAGAGCCCAAAAGTAATCTTTGGGATCCTCTTCCTCACCCTGAACTCGGTCTTCTAGTGTAACCTGCCTTTCTCCCTGCCTGTCTCTACATGCCTTTACCAATGCTGTTGTGAACAGGACTCCGGCCGCTGCGTCATTGGGTTCTGCATCTATGGGTCCGGTCCTATTGTCATACTGCTTGTACTTTTCGTCTGTCAACCTATCATAGCGGGCTTCATCTGCCAATTTTCCCTTAATTACCCCTTGTAAATCCAACCTAGTTGCATTGTACGTATCCTGTATGGTTCTTATCATTCTGGCAAAACCCATCGGGGACTGGGACGGATCTGGCAACTGGGAAATCAACGCCAATTGTTCTGAGGGACTCCATGGTCTATACATTAACATTGTACGGGCTTCTTGACCTGGAACAACTGCGTCCCCCCCCCCCCCCCCCCGCTGCTGCTGCTGCTCCCGGTGCTCCTGGCACAACTACCGTCCTCATTGGGAATAGTCTAGCTGGGTGGGGTCTTGGTCCTCCGCATGCCACACAGATATCTACAGTCAAGGGATTCTGCTGTCCACATCTGGGGCAAACCCAGCAATTGGGTTCCTGGGAATTCTGGTACTGGGGTGGGGGTGACGTCGGGGGCAGATAGGGAGGAAAATCTGTCATTCCGGTTTTTGTCAGTCTGTAACATCCGTTTCCTAATTCTTCAATTCTTCCTTCAAAATGAGCACATGCATTCATCCATACATCCACTGTCCCTAACAGACCCTTATCTCTCAGCCATCCATGATAGGAGTTAAAGAAGGATTTCCATTTCTCTCCATTTTCATTCATTCCCGCCTTACACAATATTTTGTCAATTCCAATCAGTGCCTGTTTCCCTTCTCTGCGTACTACTAAGTCTTTGGCTGTAATGCCTTCTTTGGCATTTTGGTTCCCCATTTTTTTTCGGTTCTCCTCACTCAGAGTAGACTCCTCAGTCACTTAGACAATGGACCTCAAAGATTTCTCAACCACGCCACTACTTGCCATCCAGGACTTATACGCCAACCAGAAAAACAGACCAAAAACACCGATCCCGAGACACACTCACAACACAATCATCAGATCCATGCTGTCATTCTTAAGTTTTTCCAAAGGATAGAAGGCAGGACTGACAATTTATCTGAGGGGATTCTACTGGTTCAAAGGGACCTGAGCCAGACAACAATCTGTGAATTACCTGGGAGCCGACCGCTCGGGGGTGAGGGAGTCTCTTCTATGTAGTGATATAATTTAGGTAGAATATAACAGTTATTCTTACCTCAGTGCTGTAAATATCACCAACAGAGAGCTTCGCTCGTCCCACGTCTCGGACCGGTCGAGCACCCCTGGGCAGATTAACTCAGGTCCCTGTTCGGGCGCCAGCTGTTGTCACTGCTTTCTGGTTCTTCTATCCTTTAGTATACAGGCCCGGAGAGAATAAGACACAAGACAGGTAGTATGTGTCAACAGACTCTAACTTTATTACAAAGCATAGGGTTTATATACACACTGGAGGCAGAAACGGATTTACCATATATGGTCCGATCATACAATTTAAATGTGCAAACAAAAGCTGGTTTCTGTTCTTGTGACGCCTAGGTTTGTAGTTGAAACATTTAATCAGACACATTTAATCAGACACTTCTGATGACTAGCAAGGACACGTTAGTTTCTTATTGATACAAGGAAGAAACATTTAGTTGTTTTTGACCTAAGGTAACCGTCAGACTTGTATAGCATAGATGGGGTCTTTGACTTGAGGGACCTCATCTTCTGCTATAACACTCTCTTTTCAGGGGTGGTGCTGTCCCTACTGTGTCCCCCTTGTTCTGCCTCCCTTGTGTGTGCTGTGTTGTCTGGTTAGATTAATAGTAAGCCGGCAAATGAGTGCTGTCACTATACCCAGTAGAGACCAGTGATGTCACTTGCGTAAGCGGCATTAGTCTCCTGCACCGTCGGATATAGTGACACCACTCCTGGCTTATTATTCGTTAAAAGCAGACTACACAGCAGGGACAGCACCGCCCCTGAAAAGGGTGTCGCTGACGACGCTTTGTTTCAGGGAGGGGTCAGAGGCTTTGATGGTGACCGCAGCCCCTGCTCTGACTCATCGTTTGAGTATCCCAGCATGCACTGGAATACTCAAACGAATCATCATCAGGCAGTAAGTAGAGAAAAAAAATACAATAGTAGTTAGATAGTGTAGTTAGGGACCGATAAGGAATCTTTAAAGCAAGTATATTAGAAAATAGCTTAGATTACAGCATCAAATAGATATACTTAGGAGCAAAATGACTTTACCATTGGACCACCGCTTTAAGCTTTGTTCAGACTTCTGTGAAACACTGCGAGTACGGACCACAATTCACTGACTGGCTGCTGATCTCCTGACACAAACTTGACATTCTCCTACATGTATGCGGCCATACTCGTACTGTGTTTCATGGTCTACTGAATGAGGCTCGGCTACATTCACAAATCACAGGCATTTTACCATGTTGAATCAACCTACAGATACCTGTGTTACATGCTGAATGCAGTGCAGATTTAGTCATGCATTTCTTTTATTGTAATGACAGAAAATCTGTAAAAATGTGTGACATTTCATTAACGTATAGGGCATGCTGCAGGTTTGAATACTACGCTTATGTGTTGTTATATTTTGTTGGATTACAATGCAAATTCCATAAAATAATATGCAGTGTGTGTAAATATGGCCTTACTTTTATTGCAGCACTGTTTGTCCTGTGTGCTTTTAATCTAGATGGCCATTGTGATTTAAATGACAAAAAAGGAAAGATCTTTTGATTTAATATTTTATTTTGGCAATCATTTTCCCTTAGATTAATCTGTATCCATTTGCACAAGAAAGGCATAGTATAATGAATAATCATATTAAGAACATGGATCTTGGTGTTAAAGGGATTTTCCATTTTAAGGAAATTGTACATCTTATATTTTTAAAATAACAAATGGAGAAGGTACACTCTCTCTAGGTACAGCGATGTGACCCAATGCTGCACTGGTCTGATTGTTTTGGCTGCAGCAGTGACATGTGGACAGCAGCATCACTACTGTAGCAAACTGCTGAGCTCAGTGGTCAATGCGGTCTAAGCTCAGTAAACACTGAGCAAAACACCTAGACCTGAGTAACAGCAGGGGCTGGCATTGAACATGGGAAGGGTGAGTACCTGCTGTGTTTATGACTTGGGTGTACAGGATGAACGTTTGGTGTCCACATTCCTTACAGTGGAAATCTAAAGATAGGCGGATCATTTACAAAATTGAATTTGCCAGCTTTGCTGTATTTTCCCTCTAAAATTTGACTCACAATGAATCCAAGCCTCTAATTGTCTGGAAAAATGTGTATAATGCTCAGAGTTGTCTTATGACTGCATTGAATTAATTTTGAGCTCTTTAATGCAGCACAGTCTTAGGAATGTCCAAGTGACTTCAACCTGACTAGGAAAAAAATGATGGTAACTGGTGGTCACTAGTGTTGAGCGATACCTTCCGATATCAGGAAATATCGGATCGGATTGGATCGGGCCGATACCCAAAAAGTATCGGATATCGCCGATTCCGATACCGGAAACCAATGCAAGTCAATGGAACACAAATATCGGAATGAAAATAAACCCTTTCTTTCCTTGTAGGTTAATTCTACATGAAGGAAAACAACTAACAATAATGTAGAATGTATTGGGGGAGGTGGTTGCCCAAATCGATGGGAACAGTGCTCACAGTGAAACATGAAGTAGAGTGACAGTGTTGATTACTGTACTTGTCATTTAGTGTAAAGGATTTATTTAAACAAAATATTAGTGTTTTCATGCACCGTCTCTTTAAAAAAGCCGGCCGGCAATTCAGCGTCTGTACCCGACAATTTAGAATAGAAAGAATAGAGAATCACACATAGATTAGATAGATAGAAACATGTCAGTCACATATATATGAAGTACAGTGACAGTGTTGATTACTGTACTTGTCATTTAGTGTAAAGGATTTATTTAAAAAAAATTTGCGTGGGGTTCCCCTTAATTTTAGTCTCTAGCGGAGGTTAAGCAGACGGCTGGGGCAGATGTTTGAAGCCTGGGGAGGGGGTAATACCCACAGAGCTTCCCAGGCTACTAATATCAGCCCCCAGCTGAATACCTAGCCTTTACTAGCTATTAAAATGGGGGACCCCCCCCAAAAAAATGACGTGGGGTCCTCCTTATTTTAATAGCTAGCAAAGGCTAGGCAGACAGCTGGGGGCTGATATTAACAGCCCAGGAAGGGTGCCATGAATATTGGCCCCCTCCCAGGCTAGAAACACCAGCCGTCAGCCGCCCCAGAAGTGGCGCATCCATAGGATGCGCCAATTCTGGCACTTAGCCTCGCTCTTCCACGCTGCCCTGGTGCGGTGGCAGGGGGTAATAGGGTTGGGGTTCATGTCAGCGCCAGCTGCCATGAAGCCCAGGTTAGTAATGATGGGCGTCTATAAGACACCCCCATTACTAACCTACAAAGTGTTAAAAAGAAAAAACACCCTACACCCAGAAAAAAATAATTTATTTGAAATAAAACACACCATTTTATTTAATTCTTAGTTTACTAAAAAAAAATAGTTACCTGTCCATGTTCCTGCGCTGATCTCCCATGCACAGCTGTCACATCTGGAGATGGTGACAGCTGTGCATGGCTGCTGTAAGCTCACGCTGCCGGGAACACGTCCGCTCCCGGCAGCGTGAGCCCCTGACTGAGGTCACCGGAGTGCATTCAGTCAGCGCAGCTCCGGAGACCTCCTTTACGGCACTGCTGTACCGTGGGAATTTCTCACGATACAGCGGGGCCGTAAAGCAGCTAACCGGAGCAGCGCTGCCTGAACTCCGGCGAACCCACTTATACAATGACGGGGCTGCTTTACGGCCCCGTCATTCTAGCGGCGACAGCGGTTCAGAGCGGTCACATTCTATGTGGCTGCTCTAAACTGGAGATCATCGTGGGACACTCGTGGACTACTACGGAGGGGTAAGGATAAGGTTGTGGTTTATTATTTTATATTTTATTACAGGAGATTGATGGCTTCGGGAAATTAGGTGTCTAGGTGAGTATAGGTGTAGTTTTTTATGTTTTACTTTATTTTAGGTGGCGATCGGCGGGGACAGGTAATGTATGAACTAATTTATTGTAGGTAACCACTGGCCACCAATGACATGTATTTAAAATTTATTGGGGACACAGTAGGGCAATTTAAATAGCAGGATCAGGCTGATGGGAACTACTGCTCCCATCGAGCTGATCCTGCTGGCACGAGTGGACGGGGGACAGACATAGGCCGATGGGAGTAGTAGTGTCACATCGGCCTATGTCTGCCTGCACGCACACACCCGCTGACATCGCACAGACACCTCGCACACCCGCACACATCGCACAGACACCGCACACACACTCGCAGACATCGCACAGACACCCGCACACACTAATCATGACGGGCTGATGGTCTGCGAGGTGAGGCTGACCTGTGCAGCCGTGGGAAAGTTCATGTGAGTTCATGCAATGCAGTCAAGCATGAACTCACATGAACCCTCTGAGGGCACCGCGGCGACTTCAAATGAACAGCTGATCAGCATCACCTGATACCTCAGCTGTTCATTTGAAATAACCGGCGGGAAAGCGCAGCACAGAACGGGAAAGCCGGCGGTGAAGTCTTTTCACTGCCGGCTTCCCCGCCCGGGTCCTTCGCTCCCCGCTCCTTGGTGCTGTGCTCCCCGCCCTGTCCTAACTTACGATCGGGATGGGAGATGGCGAGGGGAGCGGAGGATCGGGGTGGGAGGCTGCGGGGAAGCAGTATGGGGCTGTGTGATTGTTTAAAAGCCGGCGGCTTTTTACCGCCCGCCGGCTTTTAAACAATCAGGAGAATTCTCCCACGCTGGGATGGCATTCTGATGACAGGCTGGATCTCAGCTGAGCGCTGCCATCCAGCTTGTCATCCTTCAGAGACACTGCAGAGCGCAGGCATTATGGGAACTTCCGATTCCGGTATTCGATATTGTAAAAGTATCGGAATTAAGTATCGGAACTCCGATACAGCGAATATCGGCTGATACCCGATATTTCAGTATCGGAATGCTCAACACTAGTGGTCACAAAAAGTCTTTTATGAGACATTGCAGTACCATACCCTTTTTAGGCTACGGTACTTAAATTGTAAAAATGGTCTAAAAATTATCCATTTTTAGGGGCAGATGCCACCATTTCTGGTGGTGCAAATGAGAATGAAATACCTTTGCACAAGCAGTCTAAAAATTATCCATTTAGGGAACAGAAAGCGGTTAGCTACTTTACAAGTCAAGTAATGGCTTTTCAACTTGTTGTAAAAAAAATAGCCTTTTTTTTGGATCTGCAACCGCTTTAATATTGCCAAAATGATTTAACAATTACAATGGCTTTTTATGAAGCCATGCCAAAAAATGTATCCTCTTTTTTTTTTTTTTTTTTTATAGGGAGCAGGAACAAGCTAGCCGTTTTTTCCAACTGCAAAAACAACGGTTTGCAGCAATTTCCAGAGAAAAAAATTATCCCTATTTTGGATATCTTTCATGTCTGTGTACGCTTCCCAGCTGTAGTACAGTACAGCTAAAAAAACACTGTGGGCAGTCAGGAGATGTGTCACTGGCTTGGCTGTGCAGTGGCAACAGTAGAAGCTGCACAGTTGAAAAATAGGACAGGCCAGGCAAGATATAATCTTGCAGTGTATAGCGAGCAAGTGCATCCATGGCAGCAGCAGTACCACAGCATAGATGACCTGATAGGGTAGATAACTAGCTGAGCATGGGCCAATTGTGGCTTCAGTACTGTATAGAAGACAGACAACGGGGCAGGCCGATGGTATTACCGATGTAATCATTGGCATTAGCTGTAGGTGAATGAAAGTCGGCATTGATCCATACTTGATTCATTTTGACAGATATAAGGTTTTCCATGCTTGTGGAAAATAACCTGACCCACTTGAGTGAGACAAAGCCATAGACTGTGCATACTCCCCTCTAACAGCACAATGGAGGTTGGACATGACCATACATGGATGAAAAGCTGTCCCATTTCTTGCTCAGTAGATTGGACCAGTGGCAAGAAGTCCATGGGATTGGAGCTCATAGTAACTACTGGAAAAAAAGGCACAGAGCAGGTATGACTGAACCCTCCAGTTCATGAATTGCAATTCTTTTTATCTGCTGTTGCAGCAATCTGGTGCACATCAGCAAACAATCTGGTCCATCATGTCATATATGCTGTGATCACTGCTGCTGCCATTTTGGTTGGTTGTTGTAGCTGTAGTGCTGGTCCCTGTAGGCAAGCTTTAACTCTACAGTGAGCGGAGAGTAGTCTTCCGGTCAGACTTGGTCGGCAGTCGTCCACTTTGCAGAAGCTTCACGGAGCAGAGAACACTCATTATCTTAGTAATACGCCAATTCACCCACCCATACATGCGGACAACTGGGTGAATGATTATTGGGCACACAAAAGGCTAGCTGATGAACCAATGGAGGTAGAGGAGGAAGAGTATAGAAAGCAGCAAATGAGAATGATGATGGGGCTAATAACATCAACAAGGCACTACTTGCGGGTTTCTTACTAGAAAGACTAGGACAGCTTGAGCCTTAATCATCTGGTCAGTTTGCTTTTTCCACATGAGCAGATGATGTTTCATGTTCTGATGGAGAGATGTAGTTCCTAGTTGATATGTGCCAGGATGTAAATGGGTTATTTTCCAATAGCTCAACCTGCACACTGCAATAGTTTGGCCCTCCGTCAGCATTGAAAAGATTTCCCACACTTGAGATGCCCACACATAAGAATTGCCACGATCACCAACAGGTTTTTTTAGGCACTGTTGAGCCTTCCACAGCAACAAGTGTAGCGACAGTACCTGCTCCCAAGCTTACCGCCGAACTAGCATACCTTTCCCTGAAGGTCTTCTGGCTATACATCGGCTCTGCTTTTTAATGCTGACTCACCTCTTCGCCAAGCCGATTTGGTTGCCAACCATCAGCAGCATTATCCATAACTCTGCTCACTGTTCCCATCTTGTGGAAAATGGTATGGCTCAGAGCGGTACCACTGCCAGTGCCCCTTCCACCACGGCTCGCAGCTTGGTATCAGTCATGTCTTCCTTCTCCAGCCTTATGTCGTCTGAATACAAAGGCTGACTGATCAGCTCTTCAAATAACCCCGAAAATTAAAATGTTTCCTTTTTTTCTTTATTTTTAAATAATGTTTTTAAAAAACAAATGCAAACAAAAAACGGGCAAAAAATTTTCTGCAGTATATCACAAATCAATCAATTCACTATCACACTGACTCTGCAGGTACAGCACCTCTCTATCACTTGAATCCTTGAAAATGGGAGTAGTCGTCTTAGTCTAAAAATAGTATAAACAATCAGATTTAGGACTTTTTTTCATCCTTAAGTGTAATTGGCTGTTCACTCTAATCTCCTATCCTTAGTCTATAAAATCTTGAAATGGCAGTGTTTGGCCATGTGATTTAATAGCTGCTAGGTATTATGGCGAAGCCAGCGCAGCTTTACCTGATGTCATTCGCCCACTCTCTGGCTTCTGCAGTGTGTATAATGGCGCCGGAGCTTTCATTTTTTTTTTTTTTTGCAATCCTTGCAAATAAAATTGCGAATTTTTTGAGTTTGCGGGGACTATAATAGTTCAGGAAATATTTATTTTTCAGTTGATCGTCAGCCGATCAATCCGCTCATCGCTTTGGGAAGCTCATTAAGAACTCGAGGCCGCTTGACCTTTTCCGTTTGCACAAGGCTTTCACTGGGCTGGATCCTTGAACCAAGAAGTGCAGGAACACTCGTACATAAGAAACAAACAAGTCCAGAATTGCAGAGCCACCCATTTAAAACTAGGCTTCTTCATTGGTGTATATTTCATATGTCCAAAACATACAATATCAGTCCTAATGGCATGACTACTAATAAGGAATAACGCCAAAATATTGCGTGCCAATAAAGTCTTGTATTAGAGATGGCACCTTAATGCTGGGCTTACTTTTTTTTGTGAATACCCTAGCATAAGGACTGTTACCAGTCTAATATATTGATTTTTTTACTTTAATTGCATTTTGTAAAGCAAATGTAAATTAAATTGTAAAACTGTTAAAATAACTATATTTTTTAAATTGAATTTATAAATAAGAGCAGGTCATGAGCTACTTGGTTAAATTCTGCAAGTTTGTATAATAAAACATTGTGCATTGTGCCATCTACTGGCTAAATATGAGAAGAAATAAATATAAGGCAAAGCTCCACCTTGGCAGCAAATGTAAACTCTATCATCTGTGTTACATTTCTTGTTGGATATAGTTGGACATCTTGGCTCATTACCTGATATTCACTGACACCTAAGCATCCTTTACTAAAAATGTGTATTAAACACAGTTAAAAATAAATATGACTTTGCAAAAACACCCAAATAGGCTAGCTTCACTCATTCATATAGTGAGTTTTGTGATTTCAGCTTAAAATTGCAGCATGTACCGTAAATACTGCCTGACATGTTGATGGCTATGAGAAGTGTTTAAAGGGAACCTGTCAGAACGATTTAGTATGTCAAAAACTGTCAAAACTTCTAACGTGAATTAAACCAGAACCAGGAAGTGGATTTCTTCCCTTTAGGTATCTATTAAATCAGTATAAAAGCGCCACTATGACGATACCTTTATTTTAACATACTAAATTGTTATGACACATTCCCTTTAATGGTAATGGGCTAGGCTGCGGGATGTTTCACGTCAGTATTTTTTGATCAGTATTTGTATGCCAAAACCAGGAGTGTCTCCAAAACACAGAACAGGTGGCAGTCTTACAGATACAAACTATAAAATGAAAGATTCATTCATGGATTTGGCATACAAAACTGATGAAAAATCCATAAACAGAACAACTGATCTGTAAACAGCAACTTAATGACAGTTACCAGGTAGCATCATGAGAAAATAGAAGGCGAAGGAAAATAAATTGAAAATGGCAAATAAAAAAGGTTAATAAAGATTCTTTACAAATATGTGAAGTATTTGTCAACTATGTACCCAATTATATTCAGATACAGAGCTGCAAGAAAATTACACAGTAAACGGGATTAAAATTCCTTACTCCTCAAAATGATGAGATTACCCCTAAACTAGAAATGATGGATCTAAAGCGTTTTCTTTCTGACTCCTTTTATCTTGCTCTCTCAGTCCCTTATTCTCATCTATACAGTATTACTGGATGACATTGTTATAAAAAAAAATTGACCATCTAGTTAAACCAGTAGTTTGTAATTCGTGTCTTTATAAATTCTTGATTTATTGACACTCGCTGCTAACCGGTTATTGATTTATGGAGCTTTTCATATAAATGTATTTATCTGGCATGCTTAAAGTGCATCTGTCCTCAGATTTCACAATATAAACTGCATACATTAGTAAATAGATCTTAGACCTGATGAGGTTGGTGTACTTTGAAAATTTGTCAGAATGGCTGTATAATATTGAAATTAAAATAAGCATATTGGACAAGGGAACTTTCAAAAAGAATTGTATAGTAATTCTGACACTCCTTTACAAAGTACACTAGCCTTAGGTCGAAGAAGTCTATCTAATGTATGCAGTTTCTGTTGTGGAATCTGACAGATCCACTTTAAGGTTCTGCATTTCTGACTTCTATTTCTTTTCTTTATTCTCTTTCTTTCTTTCTTTTAACCCTCCTCTGAATTAAGGAATATTCCACCTAAACGGTATGAAAAACTTTAAATGATTGCTAAAATATAGATTGATTTTCTAGGCGAAGGGTTCTTAATTATGGTTCAGTAGTGAAATCTTAGCCACAGATATACAATAAAAGTTAAGATGGGTCAGTGATGTAAAAGGGTTTTTTCCAGGATAAAAAACAACCTAAGGAAAGTATTATTAGAAGTTGCTAAATACCTTCAATTAGCAAATCGCACTAGTGTTCGTGAACACTATATTACATTACAATGGCCCCATCTTGTTACACTGACCGAAGCATGCTAATGGAACATGTGCCTGCGTGTGTGCGCAGTAGGAAGTTCTGCTGCTGCAGACGCTCAGCATTCAGAATGACAAGGTGGACAGCAATATGGTGCTTCTTATCTCAGCATCATTTGTATCTTCAGTATTGCATCAGAAAGCCATGGTGGACTGCAGTTAGAGCAGCCTCTTTTAATACAGGAGATAGCAGGGTGGCTGAGATAAGAAGATGCCACTCACAGTGCCGTCCACCTTGTCTTTCTGGTCTAATAGTGGAGGTACCAAAGCTGCGGAGTTAAGAAGAGGCTGCTCACAGTGCTGTCCACCATGTATATCTGATCTAATACTGGAGATATTAGCTGTGCTAGGGTAAGAAGCTGCTCAGACTGCTGTCCACCATGTATATCTGATCTAGTACTGGAGATATTAGCTGTGCTGAGGTAAGAGGCTGCTCACACTGCTGTCTGCCCTGTCTATCTGATCTAGTACTGGAGATATTAGCTGTGCTGAGGTAAGAAGCTGCTCACACTGCTGTCTGCCCTGTCTATCTGATCTAGTACTGGAGATATAAGCTGTGCTGAGGTAAGAGGCTGCTCACACTGCTGTCTGCCCTGTCTATCTGATCTAGTACTGGAGATATTAGCTGTGCTGAGGTAAGAGGCTGCTCACACTGCTGTCTGCCCTGTCTATCTGATCTAGTACTGGAGATATTGGCTGTGCTGAGGTAAGAGGCTGCTCACACTGCTGTCTGCCCTGTCTATCTGATCTAGTACTGGAGATATTGGCTGTGCTGAGGTAAGAGGCTGCTCACACTGCTGTCTGCCCTGTCTATCTGATCTAGTACTGGAGATATTGGTTGTGCTGAGGTAAGAGGCTGCTCACACTGCTGTCTGCCCTGTCTATCTAATCTAGTACTGGAGATATTGGCTGTGCTGAGGTAAGAGGCTGCTCACACTGCTGTCTGCCCTGTCTATCTAATCTAGTACTGGAGATATTGGCTGTGCTGAGGTAAGAGGCTGCTGTCTGCCCTGTCTATCTGATCTAGTACTGCAGATATTGGCTGTGCTGAGGTAAGAGGCTGCTCACACTGCTGTCTGCCCTGTCTATCTGATCTAATACTGGAGATATTGGCTGTGCTGAGGTAAGAGGCTGCTCACACTGCTGTCTGCCCTGTCTATCTGATCTAATACTGGAGATATTGGCTGTGCTCTGGTAAGAGGCTGCTCACACTGCTGTCTGCCCTGTCTATCTGATCTAGTACTGGAGATATTCGCTGTGCTGAGGTAAGAGGCTGCTCACACTGCTGTCTGCCCTGTCTATCTGATCTAATACTGGAGATATTGGCTGTGCTGAGGTAAGAGGCTGCTCACACTGCTGTCTGCCCTGTCTATCTGATCTAATACTGGAGATATTGGCTGTGCTCTGGTAAGAGGCTGCTCACACTGCTGTCTGCCCTGTCTATCTGATCTAGTACTGGAGATATTCGCTGTGCTGAGGTAAGAGGCTGCTCACACTGCTGTCTGCCCTGTCTATCTAATCTAGTACTGGAGATATTGGCTGTGCTGAGGTAAGAGGCTGCTCACACTGCTGTCTGCCCTGTCTATCTAATCTAGTACTGGAGATATTGGCTGTGCTGAGGTAAGAGGCTGCTGTTTGCCCTGTCTATCTGATCTAGTACTGGAGATATTGGCTGTGCTGAGGTAAGAGGCTGCTCACACTGCTGTCTGCCCTGTCTATCTGATCTAGTACTGGAGATATTGGCTGTGCTGAGGTAAGAGGCTGCTCACACTGCTGTCTGCCCTGTCTATCTGATCTAGTACTGGAGATATTGGCTGTGCTGAGGTAAGAGGCTGCTCACACTGCTGTCTGCCCTTTCTATCTAATCTAGGACTGGAGATATTGGTTGTGCTGAGGTAAGAGGCTGCTCACACTGCTGTCTGCCCTGTCTATCTGATCTAATACTGCAGATATTGGCTGTGCTGAGGTAAGAGGCTGCTCACACTGCTGTCTGCCCTGTCTATCTGATCTAATACTGGAGATATTGGCTGTGCTGAGATAAGAGGCTGCTCACACTGCTGTCTGCCCTGTCTATCTGATCTAATACTGGAGATATTAGCTGTGCTGAGGTAAGAGGCTGCTCACAATGCTGTCTGCCCTGTCTATCTGATCTAGTACTGGAGATATTGGCTGTGCTGAGATAAGAGGCTGCTCACACTGCTGTCTGCCCTGTCTATCTGATCTAGTACTGGAGATATTAGCTGTGCTGAGGTAAGAGGCTGCTCACACTGCTGTCTGCCCTGTCTATCTGATCTAGTACTGGAGATATTAGCTGTGCTGAGGTAAGAGGCTGCTCACAATGCTGTCTGCCCTATCTATCTGATCTAGTACTGGAGATATTGGCTGTGCTGAGGTAAGAGGCTGCTCACACTGCTGTCTGCCCTGTCTATCTGATCTAGTACTGGAGATATAAGCTGTGCTGAGGTAAGAGGCTGCTCACACTGCGGTCTGCCCTGTCTATCTGATCTAATACTGGAGATATTAGCTGTGCTGAGGTAAGAGGCTGCTCACACTGCTGTCTGCCCTGTCTATCTGATCTAGTACTGGAGATATAAGCTGTGCTGAGGTAAGAGGCTGCTCACACTGCTGTCTGCCCTGTCTATCTGATCTAGTACTGGAGATATTAGCTGTGCTGAGGTAAGAGGCTGCTCACACTGCTGTCTGCCCTCTCTATCTGATCTAGTACTGGAGATATTGGCTGTGCTGAGGTAAGAGGCTGCTCACACTGCTGTCTGCCCTGTCTATCTGATCTAGTACTGGAGATATTGGTTGTGCTGAGGTAAGAGGCTGCTCACACTGCTATCTGCCCTGTCTATCTGATCTAGTACTGGAGATATTGGTTGTGCTGAGGTAAGAGGCTGCTCACACTGCTGTCTGCCCTGTCTATCTGTTCTAGTACTGGAGATATTGGCTGTGCTGAGGTAAGAGGCTGCTCACACTGCTGTCTGCCCTGTCTATCTGATCTAGTACTGCAGATATTGGCTGTGCTGAGGTAAGAGGCTGCTAACACTGCTGTCTGCCCTGTCTATCTGATATAATACTGGAGATATTGGCTGTGCTGAGGTAAGAGGCTGCTCACACTGCTGTCTGCCCTGTCTATCTGATCTAATACTGGAGATATTAGCTGTGCTGAGGTAAGAGGCTGCTCACACTGCTGTCTGCCCTGTCTATCTGATCTAATACTGGAGATATTAGCTGTGCTGAGGTAAGAGGCTGCTCACACTGCGGTCTGCCCTGTCTATCTGATCTAGTACTGGAGATATTGGCTGTGCTGAGGTAAGAGGCTGCTCACACTGCTGTCTGCCCTGTCTATCTGATCTAGTACTGGAGATATTGGCTGTGCTGAGGTAAGAGGCTGCTCACACTGCTGTCTGCCCTGTCTATCTGATCTAGTACTGCAGATATTGGCTGTGCTGAGGTAAGAGGCTGCTCACATTGCTGTCTGCCCTGTCTATCTGATATAATACTGGAGATATTGGCTGTGCTGAGGTAAGAGGCTGCTCACACTGCTGTCTGCCCTGTCTATCTGATCTAGTACTGGAGATATTAGCTGTGCTGAGGTAAGAGGCTGCTCACACTGCTGTCTGCCCTGTCTATCTGATCTAGTACTGGAGATATTGGCTGTGCTGAGGTAAGAGGCTGCTCACACTGCGGTCTGCCCTGTCTATCTGATCTAGTACTGGAGATATTAGCTGTGCTGAGGTAAGAGGCTGCTCACACTGCTGTCTGCCCTGTCTATCTGATCTAGTACTGGAGATATTAGCTGTGCTGAGGTAAGAGGCTGCTCACACTGCTGTCTGCCCTGTCTATCTGGTCTAGTACTGGAGATATTGGCTGTGCTGAGGTAAGAGGCTGCTCACACTGCTGTCTGCCCTGTCTATCTGATCTAGTACTGGAGATATTAGCTGTGCTGAGGTAAGAGGCTGCTCACACTGCTGTCTGCCCTGTCTATCTGATCTAGCACTGGAGATATTAGCTGTGCTGAGGTAAGAGGCTGCTCACACTGCTGTCTGCCCTGTCTATCTGATCTAATACTGGAGATATTAGCTGTGCTGAGGTAAGAGGCTGCTCACACTGCGGTCTGCCCTGTCTATCTGATCTATTACTGGAGATATTGGCTGTACTGAGGTAAGAGGCTGCTCACACTGCTGTCTGCCCTGTCTATCTGATCTAGTACTGGAGATATTGGCTGTGCTGAGGTAAGAGACTGCTCACACTGCTGTCTGCCCTGTCTATCTGATCTAGTACTGCAGATATTGGCTGTGCTGAGGTAAGAGGCTGCTCACACTGCTGTCTGCCCTGTCTATCTGATATAATACTGGAGATATTGGCTGTGCTGAGGTAAGAGGCTGCTCACACTGTTGTCTGCCCTGTCTATCTGATCTAATACTGGAGATATTAGCTGTGCTGAGGTAAGAGGCTGCTCACACTGCTGTCTGCCCTGTCTATCTGATCTAATACTGGAGATATTAGCTGTGCTGAGGTAAGAGGCTGCTCACACTGCGGTCTGCCCTGTCTATCTGATCTAGTACTGGAGATATTGGCTGTGCTGAGGTAAGAGGCTGCTCACACTGCTGTCTGCCCTGTCTATCTGATCTAGTACTGGAGATATTGGCTGTGCTGAGGTAAGAGGCTGCTCACACTGCTGTCTGCCCTGTCTATCTGATCTAGTACTGCAGATATTGGCTGTGCTGAGGTAAGAGGCTGCTCACACTGCTGTCTGCCCTGTCTATCTGATCTAGTATTGGAGATATTAGCTGTGCTGAGGTAAGAGGCTGCTCACACTGCTGTCTGCCCTGTCTATCTGATCTAGTACTGGAGATATTAGCTGTGCTGAGGTAAGAGGCTGCTCACACTGCTGTCTGCCCTGTCTATCTGATCTAGTACTGGAGATATTGGCTGTGCTGAGGTAAGAGGCTGCTCACACTGCTGTCTGCCCTGTCTATCTGATCTAGTACTGGAGATATTAGCTGTGCTGAGGTAAGAGGCTGCTCACACTGCTGTCTGCCCTGTCTATCTGATCTAGTACTGGAGATATTGGCTGTGCTGAGGTAAGAGGCTGCTCACACTGCTGTCTGCCCTGTCTATCTGATCTAGTACTGGAGATATTAGCTGTGCTGAGGTAAGAGGCTGCTCACACTGCTGTCTGCCCTGTCTATCTGATCTAGTACTGGAGATATTAGCTGTGCTGAGGTAAGAGGCTGCTCACACTGCTGTCTGCCCTGTCTATCTGGTCTATTACTGGAGATATTGGCTGTGCTGAGGTAAGAGGCTGCTCACACTGCTGTCTGCCCTGTCTATCTGATCTAGTACTGGAGATATTAGCTGTGCTGAGGTAAGAGGCTGCTCACACTGCTGTCTGCCCTGTCTATCTGATCTAGTACTGATGATATTAGCTGTGCTGAGGTAAGAGGCTGCTCACACTGCTGTCTGCCCTGTCTATCTGATCTAGTACTGGAGATATTAGCTGTGCTGAGGTAAGAGGCTGCTCACACTGCTGTCTGCCCTGTCTATCTGATCTAGTACTGGAGATATTAGCTGTGCTGAGGTAAGAGGCTGCTCACACTGCTGTCTGCCCTGTCTATCTGATCTAGTACTGGAGATATTGGCTGTGCTGAGGTAAGAGGCTGCTCACACTGCTGTCTGCCCTGTCTATCTGATCTAGTACTGGAGATATTAGCTGTGCTGAGGTAAGAGGCTGCTCACACTGCTGTCTGCCCTGTCTATCTGATCTAGTACTGGAGATATTAGCTGTGCTGAGGTAAGAGGCTGCTCACACTGCTGTCTGCCCTGTCTATCTGATCTAGTACTGGAGATATTGGCTGTGCTGAGGTAAGAGGCTGCTCACACTGCGGTCTGCCCTGTCTATCTGATCTAGTACTGGAGATATTAGCTGTGCTGAGGTAAGAGGCTGCTCACACTGCTGTCTGCCCTGTCTATCTGATCTAGTACTGGAGATATTAGCTGTGCTGAGGTAAGAGGCTGCTCACACTGCTGTCTGCCCTGTCTATCTGGTCTAGTACTGGAGATATTGGCTGTGCTGAGGTAAGAGGCTGCTCACACTGCTGTCTGCCCTGTCTATCTGATCTAGTACTGGAGATATTAGCTGTGCTGAGGTAAGAGGCTGCTCACACTGCTGTCTGCCCTGTCTATCTGATCTAGTACTGGAGATATTGGCTGTGCTGAGGTAAGAGGCTGCTCACACTGCTGTCTGCCCTGTCTATCTGATCTAGTACTGGAGATATTAGCTGTGCTGAGGTAAGAGGCTGCTCACACTGCTGTCTGCCCTGTCTATCTGATCTAGTACTGGAGATATTAGCTGTGCTGAGGTAAGAGGCTGCTCACACTGCTGTCTGCCCTGTCTATCTGATCTAGTACTGGAGATATTGGCTGTGCTGAGGTAAGAGGCTGCTCACACTGCTGTCTGCCCTGTCTATCTGATCTAGTACTGGAGATATTAGCTGTGCTGAGGTAAGAGGCTGCTCACACTGCTGTCTGCCCTGTCTATCTGATCTAGTACTGGAGATATTAGCTGTGCTGAGGTAAGAGGCTGCTCACACTGCTGTTTGCCCTGTCTATCTGATCTAGTACTGGAGATATTAGCTGTGCTGAGGTAAGAGGCTGCTCACACTGCTGTCTGCCCTGTCTATCTGATCTAATACTGGAGATATTAGCTGTGCTGAGGTAAGAGGCTGCTCACACTGCTGTCTGCCCTGTCTATCTGATCTAGTACTGGAGATATTGGCTGTGCTGAGGTAAGAGGCTGCTCACACTGCTGTCTGCCCTGTCTATCTGATCTAGTACTGGAGATATTAGCTGTGCTGAGGTAAGAGGCTGCTCACACTGCTGTCTGCCCTGTCTATCTGATCTAGTACTGGAGATATTGGCTGTGCTGAGGTAAGAGGCTGCTCACACTGCTGTCTGCCCTGTCTATCTGATCTAGTACTGGAGATATTAGCTGTGCTGAGGTAAGAGGCTGCTCACACTGCGGTCTGCCCTGTCTATCTGATCTAGTACTGGAGATATTAGCTGTGCTGAGGTAAGAGGCTGCTCACACTGCTGTCTGCCCTGTCCATCTGATCTAGTACTGGAGATATTGGCTGTGCTGAGGTAAGAGGCTGCTCACACTGCTGTCTGCCCTGTCTATCTGATCTAATACTGCAGATATTGGCTGTGCTGAGGTAAGAGGCTGCTCACACTGCTGTCTGCCCTGTCTATCTGATCTAATACTGGAGATATTGGCTGTGCTCTGGTAAGAGGCTGCTCACACTGCTGTCTGCCCTGTCTATCTGATCTAGTACTGGAGATATTGGCTGTGCTGAGGTAAGAGGCTGCTCACACTGCTGTCTGCCCTGTCTATCTGATCTAGTACTGGAGATATTAGCTGTGCTGAGGTAAGAGGCTGCTCACACTGCTGTCTGCCCTGTCTATCTGATCTAGTACTGGAGATATTAGCTGTGCTGAGGTAAGAGGCTGCTCACACTGCTGTTTGCCCTGTCTATCTGATCTAGTACTGGAGATATTAGCTGTGCTGAGGTAAGAGGCTGCTCACACTGCTGTCTGCCCTGTCTATCTGATCTAATACTGGAGATATTAGCTGTGCTGAGGTAAGAGGCTGCTCACACTGCTGTTTGCCCTGTCTATCTGATCTAGTACTGGAGATATTAGCTGTGCTGAGGTAAGAGGCTGCTCACACTGCTGTCTGCCCTGTCTATCTGATCTAATACTGGAGATATTAGCTGTGCTGAGGTAAGAGGCTGCTCACACTGCTGTCTGCCCTGTCTATCTGATCTAGTACTGGAGATATTAGCTGTGCTGAGGTAAGAGGCTGCTCACACTGCTGTCTGCCCTGTCTATCTGATATAATACTGGAGATATTAGCTGTGCTGAGGCAAGAGGCTGCTCACACTGCTGTCTGCCCTGTCTATTTGATCTAGTACTGGAGATATTGGCTGTGCTGAGGTAAGAGGCTGCTCACACTGCTGTCTGCCCTGTCTATCTGATCTAGTACTGGAGATATTGGCTGTGCTGAGGTAAGAGGCTGCTCACACTGCTGTCTGCCCTGTCTATCTGATCTAGTACTGGAGATATTAGCTGTGCTGAGGTAAGAGGCTGCTCACACTGCTGTCTGCCCTGTCTATCTGATCTAGTACTGGAGATATTGGCTGTGCTGAGGTAAGAGGCTGCTCACACTGCTGTCTGCCCTGTCTATCTGATCTAGTACTGGAGATATTAGCTGTGCTGAGGTAAGAGGCTGCTCACACTGCTGTCTGCCCTGTCCATCTGATCTAGTACTGGAGATATTGGCTGTGCTGAGGTAAGAGGCTGCTCACACTGCTGTCTGCCCTGTCTATCTGATCTAGTACTGGAGATATCAGGACTGCTGAGTTAGACCACGTTCATACTATCAGTATTTTACATCTGTATTTGTAAGCCAAAACCAGGAGTGGAACAATCAGACGAACAGTATATTAGAAACACGTCAACACTTGTGTATTTATCACCCACTCCTGATTATGGCTTACAAATACTGACCATGGCTTTAAGAAGATGCTCACACTGCTGTCTGTCCCGTCTTCTGATACAGGAGATACCAGGACTGCTCAGGTAAGATCAGATTATCCACTAGGAGCACATCTTCCTACATGTGGGGAAATGGGATCGAGCTCATGCTCACAGGCACCTGAACTATTAACATTCTTGGCCCGGTTTCTGTCAGTATTAAAAAAAACAAAAAAAAAACAGCAGCCATTGTAATTCTATAGTGATTACCGTACCTTCCTAGACAAAATGATTGTGACTTGCTAATTTAAAGGTAATTAATAATTTATTTTTAATGATATTTCCTTTTAATTATGTTCTTTCTATTCCTGAGGAACCCCTTTAATGGAAGTAATTTGTTTTCTATAGAATGTGTTAGAAGAGGATTTGTAAAATTGTGCGACCCAAAAATGGGTAACACCACCATCTAGTGGCCATAGTGTTGTACTTCTTTATAGCTTCAAGTTCATTGTAGGACTAAGGCTACATTCCTACATCCCTGTGAATTTTACCATACTTGAGAAATGGAGCTTTTTGTTTCTCATGTATCATCTGTGTTGCATACGTATTTTTTTCTCATCCTTTTCTTCAATGAAAAAAAAAAAATGTTTTTGTTGCAAAGAGCCCAGCAAGGTCACATCTTTTGATTCATATATATCACAAAGCAATAGATTCATGACACACTGATGGAAAATAGAAGCAAATCTGAAGCCTTCAGTGTTTGACAGATCCCCATAGACTTTAATGGCCGATTCTGATCTGCAAACCTAGATCAGAATAGGACATGTCCTAAGTCTCACGGATCTCACACACAGATCTTTTTTTTTTCATGGCTACTTATATAGATCTATGAATCAGTGTGCTGTCAGAGAAAGAAAAAAATGGACAGCAGGCGGATGTGTCACACTCATGGGTGAATGTAGCCTAAGGGCACAATCTGGATTATAAGCACTGCGTGAGCCATGCATCTGCGTAAACTTTCCTTATATGAGCTGGCGCTGGTTTAGCCATTTGAATACATTATGTGGGAATATTAATTTGAAGCTTTCCTGGTAAAACTACCTGGCTATCTGGGGTTAGAGCTGTTTAAACTCTTGTCATAAGAAGTAAAAGCTCAAAGAAAGAAAAGCTCACTAATGATTTCTGTTCCTTACTTAGCCCTCCTCGCCAGCACATTCTGGATGTTGAGACAGACTTCCATCATACACCAATTTTCAGTGATGCTAGCAAGAAGCGTCTTGTAGATAACACAGAAGACTGGCACCCTCGTACCGGTACCACCCAGTCGCGTTCCTTCCGTATCCTTGCTCAGATGACTGGAACAGAAAATCGTAAGTTATTTTACAGCTTGTAATGGCTGTGCAGATGGTGGAAATGTATTTGTGGCTGTGTTCTAGGGCTTCTATTCTTAGCTGTCGAGATTATTTTTAATTTGTTATTGCATAAGATTTTGTTTATTCAGGACCTACTCCATTATCCAGAGAGGAGAACATCAGCATCTCTCCATATTACATACAGCTCTGGCAAAAATTAAGAGACCACTGGACAGTTTTCTAAAAATCCCCATCTCTACATGTCTGACAGCCATTCCATTCCAGTGTCAGTTGAATTCCAACCAAAGTCCACCTCATTCTACTTAATGTGCTTCTGATTAGGTGATCACCTGAACCAAATCTTATGTAACGAGGGAAAGTATAAAAAACACTGCTGTGGTCTTCACAATCCTCTTGCAATAGGACAAGCTGGATGGCAAAACAAGTGCTAGGAATAGCCCAAAAGTAATTTGAATGAAAAGATAACTTTTAACCGTGTCAAAGGAGTTGAAAAGAAAAGTGAGGAAAAGAAGGGCTCAATTCTGGCTTTACTAGCAGAGGGATACAGTGAGCGTCATGTTGCCTCCATCCTTAAAATTTCGAAGACGGCAGTCCATTACAACAAGGTCAAGCCGCAGACATTGGGGACAGCAAAGCTACAGACCGGCAGAGGACGAAAGCGACTCTCCACTGACCTGGATGACTGTCATCTTATTCTAATGTCACTCCGCAACCACAGGATGACATCAAGTGACCTACAAAAGGAATGGCAAATGGCAGCTGGGGTGAAGTGCACGGCAAGAACAGTTCGTAACAGGCTCCTAGAGGCAGGCCCAAGTCATGTAAAGCTAGAAAAAAGCCTTTCATCAATGAGACGCAAAGGAGAGCCAGGCTGAAGTTTGCCAAAGACCATAAGAATTGGACCATAGAGGACTGGAGTAAGGTAATCTTCTCTGATGAGTCTAATTTTCAGCTTTGCCCAACACCTGGTCATCTGATGGTTAGACGGAGACCTGGAGAGGCATACAAGCCACGGTGTCTTGCACCCACTGTGAAATTTGGTGGAGGATCGATGATGATCTGGGGAAGCTTCAGCAAGGCTGGAATTGGACAGGTTAATCTTTGCAAAGGACGTATGAATCAATCTGCATACAAGTTTATCCTTGAAAAACACTTGCTTCCTTCTGCTCAGACAATGTTCCCCAACTCTGAGGACTGTTTTTTCCAGCAGGACAATGCCCCATGCCACACAGCTTGGTCAATCAATGTGTGGATGAAGGAGCACCACATCAAGACCCTGTCATTGCCAGCCCCATCTCCAGACCTGAACCCCATTGAAAAACACTGGAATGTAATCAAGAGGAACACAGATAGTCACAAGCCATCAAACAAAGAACTAATTAAATTTTTGTGCCAGGAGTGGCATAAGGTCACCCAAAAGCAGTGTGAAAGACTGGTGGAAAGCATGCCAAGACGCATGAAAGCTGTGATTAAAATCATGGTTATTCCACCAAATATTGATTTCTGAACTCGTCCTGAGTTAAAATATGAATATTGTTGTTTCTAAATTAATAAAAACTTGTTTTCTTTGCATTAGTTGAGGTCTGAAAGCACTGTTTCTATTTTATTTTGACGAATTTTCATTTGCTGCAAATAAATACAAAATTTTTAGCTTTGAATTTCGAAGACATGTTGTCAGTAGTTTATAGAATAAAACAACAATGTACATTTTACTCAAAAATATACCTATAAAGAGAAAAATAAGAGAAAATGAAAATTTTGCAGTGGTCTCTTAATTTTTGCCAGAGCTGTATATAACACATTTGATATCAGTAGAAAATATAATTTTTCATTTCACCTGTGATGGTATGGAAATTGCTGATTTTCTGCAGATACCAGCAGTATGAGCAGCTTATTTTTAGGGAGTAAGTCTAATTGAAAGCAATATTTTAAAGTGTTCAATGTCTTGAAGCTGGAGAAATGGAAGCAATCTTACATAGGACCACAAAGTTACAGAGTGGTCATTAAGTGCTGAAAAGCATAGTGCATAAAAGTCTCAACCCTCTGCTGACGCAATACTTGCAAAGCTCCAAACCTTCTCTGATTTTAATAACAACCAAAAACTCTGCGCCGGTAGCATCATGGCATGGGTTTCTATGATTGAGCAGCTACATGCAACACAAAGCACAATATCAAGTGTCAGATGGAGTGACTCAGGTCACCAGACAGAACATGGATCTTCTGCACCAATCACTCTTCTCTACCTGGCAGTCTGATGGATGAGTCTGGGTTTGGTGAATGCCAGGAGAACATTAGCTGCCTGACTGCAATGAACCAACTATAAAGTTTGATGGAAAAGGGATAATACCATGGAGTGGTTCATCAGGCGTTGTCTTAGTCCCCTTAGTGCCAGGGAAGAGAAATCTTAAGGCTTCATCATGCCAAGACATTTTTGACAGTTGCACCCTTTTAACTTTGTGGAACAGTTTGGTAAAGTCCCTTTTCTGTTCCAGCATAAATGTGCCCCAGTTTATAAATCAAGTTCCATATAGGCATGGTTGGGTGAGTTTGGTGTCGAGAATGTGACAGGCCAACATACTGTAGCTCTATGACCTCAACCCTAAGGGTATGTGCACATGTTCACTATTTGTGGCAGAAAACTCTGCTTCAAATCTGCTGCAAATACTGATGTGGTGTTTGGAAAAAACACAGCATGAAGTATACAGAATACATTTTTTATGCTTTTTTTTTTTTTTTTTTTTTTTTTTTTTTTCGTTTTTGATGCATTTTTTCAATTCTTTAAGGTGGAATTTGCTGCAAAAAGGCTGAAAAAAGTGAGAAAATTGCAATGTGTGTAAAGACCCTAATAAATTCCTGTTAGGATAAACTAAAACGGAGAGTGTAAAGCGGGACCTCTAATCCAATGTCTTACAAATTCTCTTTTGAATGAATGGACAAAAATGTTCACAAACGCAGTACAAAATCTTGTAGAAATTCTTCCCAGAAGAGTGGAAGCTCTTTAAGCTGCAAAGGAGAGCCAACGCCATTTTAGAAAGAATCTGTCAGCAGGGTTTAATACGCCAAACTTTTGAATAATTATGCAAATGAGGCTGTAAATCTGAAGCTTCCTTCTCTCCAGCTCTATTTTCCCGCCCAATGCTTCCTCCTTTTCCTTGACTGACCTGCTCTGTGACTTAGTGCAAAGGAGCTGTCAGTCAAGCAGGGAGCAGCAGCACTGGACAGGGAATAGAGCTGGTGTGACAGAGGTTTCTGATGTACCATAGCTT
Source organism: Phyllobates terribilis (assembly GCF_046119375.1). NCBI lineage: Eukaryota > Metazoa > Chordata > Amphibia > Anura > Dendrobatidae > Phyllobates > Phyllobates terribilis. The sequence goes on from NW_027362761.1 coordinate 843,297,386, forward strand.
TCAGCCTCCTTTGTATATCAATTCAAATACTGATTTCTCAGTAACTGAGGAACTGGCATGTAAAGGTATTGATGAATTTGACTTTGATAGAGCTACATGCACATATAAATAGTTAGGGGGATGAAAGCCTGCTGACAGATTCCCTTTTAATGTTTTATGGATTTAGATGTGATGTTCTTTAAAATGCCTGAAGGTGTAATATGTAGGTGTCCCAATGCTTTTATCTATATAGTGGATATTTAAAAACTGCACTTGGGAATTAGTTTGATGTGCCCAGTGTTTTGGTACCAAGTTTTGGACACCTCCTAAACACCACCTGTTCAGTGGCTTTCGCTGTCCACTGGTCTCTAGGCTTTCTGGTAGTCAGGTGAATGGGCCTCAGCTGCAATACCAGACATGGACTGTGGATAGGAGCAGAGGCATAGTTAGGGGTTCAGCTCAGGGGGGAAGCGAAACATCTGAGTGGGCCCCTAACCGGTAACCCTGATTACAGCTACAGTGGTTCCCCCTAATAAGGGGTATAGGGAAACCTCAGCAGATGACCCAGCTGCTACTGAACATAAATAAATATACGAAGACCAAGACTGATATTATTATCGCCATACGGTGACCAGATAATGGTAGACACCAGTCCTGCAGAACATAGAAGTGATGTACAGTACAGTTATAGATAGTGACTTACAGCTGATGTTCATTCTGATGGAGTTGCTCACTTTTGCTGTCTTTTCAATCTGGCCCAGACCGACATAACGACTTCTTCCAGTCGCAACTCGTCTGCAGAGATTACAACAAAGACACATTTGACTTCTCACACCTGTTGCACCATCTCCATCTATTCCCAACCTGCACAAACTACTCAACCCAATGCTGAGCCACTGCTGCCAGATGTGTCCTGCACCTGCTGTTTGGCACAATAACCATGCTCCTCTTACTGCTCCACACAGTAATATCCACCACTGTGCCCCTTACATAGTAATAATGCCTCTTTTGTGCCCTCTGGATGGTAGAATTACCATTGCCCTCTATAAAATATGAATGCCCTGTGTAAATGGCCCAGAAAATAGTGTCCATTTTGACTCTAGAAAGTTATAATGTACCCTATGCACCTTTGTCGGTCATGTTACCCTGAGTGCCAATAATGCTTCTTAAGTGCCCACTTAATATTTAATAATGTCCCCTGAGACCTCAAATGTACAGGTACTCTATAATCAGTATGATGGGGCCACAGCTGCCCCATACCCAGTCTAATGGACCCACAACTCCCCTGTATACAGTATGATGGGCCCACAGCTCCCCTATATATATATATATATATATATATATATAATGCCCCCACGGCTTCCTTGTACACAGTATGATGAGTCTACAGCTCTGCTATACCCTGTATGATGATCCCACAGCTCTCCCAAAACACAGCTTTAGCTCCCACACTGTATAATGGTCCCCATAGTAGTCCCCACACTGTATGATTGCCCCCACGATAGGCCAAAAACTGTATAATGGCACTGAAATTTGCTCCTACGCTGTATAATTTCCCTCACACTTTGAGAACCCCTCCCACAGATGTCCCTACAGTGTGGGAGGGGCTCATCACACTGTATGATGGCTCCCTGCAGTAGTCCCCACACTGTATTATTACCGCCACAGTAGGCCCCAAACTGTATAATGGCCCCCGCATTAGCCTCCAAACTATATAATGGCCCTTGCATTAGCCCCCAAACTGTATAATGGGCAACACATTAGCTCCCAAACTATATAATGGCCCCCACATTAGCTCCCTCAAACTATATAATGGCCCCCAATACTTTGAGGGTCTCCCCCACACACTGTTTCAGGGTCCACCATTGTTTGATGCCCCCACAGTCACACCACAAGTTTTAATAAAAATAAAAAAAGTCATATACTCTCCTAATCCAGGATCCTGATGCGTCCACAGGTGAGGCTCGGCAAACAAATGCGCTGATGTCAGTGTCGACTCTGAAGTCCTGTGCATGGTCCGGCGCCTCTGCCACTGTATCACCAACGGAGAACAGTAGTGCAGGGGGATTCTGTCTCTTTGCACTACCACACAGCTTAACTAATGCCAATGTAGTTAAAGAAGTTGTACAGTACTTTTACCCCCCACCCCCCAATGTATCCCCCCGGGGCCCCTAAGACTTTTTGTAATTACCTTATGTTGCTGATAATGCCTGTGAGCGGCGCTATCGGTGGCTGCTCACAGGCATCACGTGATCCCCCCCCGCTGACGTCACGACAAGTGAGGCGTGACTCAGCGCTGAGGTCCCCGCAGTGGCTGCTGGGTTGTGGGTGGGGTTACCCCCTGCGTCACACCCAGCATCCACCACGTGCTTTCCCAATGAATGGAGAGAGGCAGAGCGTGCGGTGGATGCCGGGTGTGACGCGGGGGGGTAACCCTGCCCACAGCCTGGCATCCACCTGGAACGCGGAAGACAAAGACCCCTGGCTACTGCCAGCACTTGTCGTGACATCAGCGGATGTCAGAGCCGGCTGCAGCCGAGGGTCACGTGATGCCTGTGAGCGGTCAGTGATACTGCCTGTGAGCGGCGCTATCTGCAACATAAGGTAATTACAAAAATCCTTAGCGGCCCCGGGGGGATACATTGGGGTGGTAATATAAAGTACTGGTCAACCCCTTCAACAGTAGCATACCTCCGGGTGGGCCCCTCGGAGCGCGGGGACTGTGCGACAGCACCCTCTGTTCTCCCCTCTACCCCTGTTTCTAAAAAAAAAAAAAAAAAAAGCACCCATTTTTTGGGGGTTGGGAGGGGGGGAGGGGTAATACCATTTTAATATTATCTGATATTATTTTCTTATTACTTTTCAGTTACAGAACCAGAGTCTGAAAATGTGAAAAAAGACAAGTAAGTTTAGTCTTTTGTGTTGGCATCTGAGAGCTGTGAAGTGTTTGTGCTGAAATACATATGTCACTGGTCAGTATGGAGTCACGCATGCCTCCTCTTCTTGTTACATCTCTATGTTGTGGCTTTGTGACCCTCCTGTTGTCAGCTGATGTTTTTATGGCTACTATGCTTGTAATTGTATAGTTTTTGTTATATTCAGCTTTCTGCAGTGTGACTTGATACATTATGCTGTGTAAGTAAATGTCCATGTTTCAATGGATAAAACCTCTTTTTATTTTTACTTTTTTTTTTTTTTCTCTTGTCTTTTCCTATCTTTTCTTTCTTTGTAGGGAAAAAGTTCCTGTTCAAATCATTAGCCCAAAGTATACTAAATTACGAGACTGGCACCATGGTGTCTCAGCCCGTGTTCTAAATGTGCAGTGATCCTCTACTTTTTCACATTAATTTCCTGTCTTTTCTAAACTTTTCGTGGCTTTCATTCTCAATGCTGCATTGCAAGGGAAACATTTTGTGTTCTCTTTTTATTTATTTTTTTTCTATTTGCTGCATGAAAGCGATAAACTTGGCTTCCCGTAACCTATATTGAGTTTTCAGCGTGAACGGTTTTCTAGATGAACCTTAGAAATGATGTAATAAAAAGCTTTCTAGTTTTTAATCCCTTAAACAGATGTAGCAGAGCTTTGCCTATAATTGGGGGGTAAATGTGATCCTATGTAAAACTGCAAGTAAATCTACTATCTCCAGGTTAATTAGAGCACGTACTGGACAAGGCAGATAATAGATGTCAACTGGAAAATGAGATAATATATACAGTTAGTCATACAAATAACATTATTGGCATGTATCTGCTGCTGGATGAATGGTCGACCATTCGGAAAGAAACATGGATACCCAAAGGAGAAAAGCTGAAAAAAGGTCATACTGTTTTTATTCTTACGTGTGCACTCGTCTTCTACAGTGCCACCGTGTAACCTGTGCTTATTAATAAACGTTTTTTACTTCATACTCGCCGTTGTTTCTCTCTGACTTTTTTTTGGGCTTTTCTCTTTTGGGTATTCATGTATGCAGGTTTATATGGCTCATACAGACCTTACTGCCCCTTTTTAAAACAACCGTCCTCTGAATGTCCACTACAGGGGAAATATATTCTCACACAGTACCCAAATGAAAATGACGACAGCGTAAGGCCATATCAATATATATATTGTGTTTTTTTTTTTTTCTGCGGGATTCTGGCAAATGCCTTCAATTGGAAGGCTGCTGTGTTTCCTATTGCACAATACAGCCCCGTTCACATTTGCCAACTCTGAGCCCACTGATTGTGTCTCACCTCCCCTTGATAGCACCGCTGCCCTCATTATAAGAGTTAACTCTGACTGTGTTGGCTGCTAGCAAAAGCTGTTTGATAAACTGCCTCCAAGCAAGGGACTATACTGACTATGGAAGGATTCACTGGTCCAACTCCGCAGCACCTAGCATCCATCTGTGTGGTATCCAGAATCCATCTGTACCTGTAGGAGTTCCCATTGAGAGCAATGAGAAGCTGCTGGCAAAGCTCCTGTGATGTAACTGGCTATAAAGGGGGGGGGGGTGATGATCCAAAGGCGCTGTCACTCCAGATAATTTTTAAAAAAACAACAGTTTTTATTAAAACCACAAATAGAGGTCAGTTATACTAATAGATCTCAAAGACTGGTAAATAGAGAAAGTTATTGGATTTTTAAATGGTCCACATGAGTTCCTGAAGGATTGAATAAATGTATAGATCATACAGGTCAACATGTGATGCACGGACAATGGGCACTATCGCTTTTCATTTGGAGACATTTGGTTATAGGGAAACGGTTAAATGATTAATGAATCTGAATACCCGCACCTGTTTAGGGGCTTTATAAGAATGCCCTTTACTTTGTATGTTTATTTGTACCTGGTGAAGAGAGCGGTTCGCTCTAGAAATGCATGGTTTTAATAACAGGTTTTTAAAAAAAACCATCTGGAGTCACCTCGCCTTTGGATCATCATTTTTTTTCTATTCCCTTTGGATTTGTGTCCTCACCCCCAGCTGGGGGCTGATGATGAGGGCTGCAGAGTTGTGCCTGCGATTACACAACGATTCCAAGTGAGCCTTTCCAGTAGTCGGCTCTAGCCTGTCAGAATGAGCTGCCTCACACATAGGAGCGCCTCTGGTTTTTCTGGCTCTATATGCTGTTGCCCATCTCTGCTCCCCCACACCCAGCTGTCACCTACTACTGACCCTGACTTCCCACATGGTCTTGTTAGGATAGAGGGAGGGGGCTCTGCTGCTGTGGTAGAATCAGCTGGAAAATAAAATATTGTGCTGGACTTGGGCACTATTCTGCATTTTTGGAGAAGGAGAAACTCTCAACATTGCGCTGTCAGTAGACCTTCTTTTTTTGCAATCTGAAGCACCAATGACCACTGTCCATGAATGAATGGCTGGTGATGTCTCCAAAGCTTCATGGTGGATAAGTGTAAAAGCTGCCTGTTATTTGTGAAACTGGAGGTGAGCTTTAAGGATACTTTCACAGTGCATTTTGGCACACATCCGTTGGTTCCGTCAGGGCTTGATTCTAAACCCCTGCAAAACTGGATTCGGGCATATACACCAGTGGGGTCCTAGAGTATAATGGTGCGACAGAGCCAGACAGAGGTGTGTGATCTGTTGTGCATCATTTTAGGGCCTGTACTCCTACTGGAGGCAGACACTGACGTAGTAGACTCCGTCTGGGTGTCCCTCACCAGTGCGCATACACACCTGAAAATTATGCACGACAGAGCACACGGTCTACCAACACCATTCTAGTCTATGGTCGGTGTATACACCCGAATCCCATTTTACGGTGGGTTCGGACAAAAGCCCTGACAGACTGGTGTCAAAACGCAGCGTGCAGGGAGAAAGCACCCTAAGGAAAACTCAATCTGAACAGGGCCCAGTTCATATATGCCCTGAATGCGTGCAGCCGATGGCCTTTGCTGTGGTTCTCCAGTGCACTATGTCCTGCAGCTTTCTTTACATTTTGAAAAATCCTCAAGATTGAGAGTCCCCAATACTTGGTACCGTTTAATGCCCAACTGAAAAGATGGTAACAGATGGCTAGCTTTTAAGACTACTGCGATCTCCATCAGGCATTGCTTATTTACACGTTTTACTCCGTTTACATTTTTAATTCTCAATTAGCTCTGCTACATCTGTGTAAATGTGAACATGCACTGCTGATTTAATGTATATTGGCGTTCTGAAAGGCAACATAAACAAACTGAGACTGGGAATGTGATGCATGCTTATTGTCAGGGTGCACCAGTGAGGAAAACCTACTAAATGGCCGGTTGCATGCTGATCGGTTTTCATCAAGGATGCAGTTTCCGCTATTCTTCTTCTATATCCTATAGGGTTTGTTGGCTGCTGATGCTCTGATGCTGATTCATAACCATTGGCCATTAAAGTGCTTGATAATATATGAAAGGCACTGCAGCTTGCGGGATTTCTTCCATTGGCAATAGGTTTCATGAAAGTGTGAACCGTGATTGATAAGATTAGCAATATATTTTATGCTGGGTTGATGATGATACTTTTAACTTTTAGGCCGGTTGTGTGCATGCATTTTAGAGATTCGTGTTTTGGATTGTTGCTGAGTAGGCAACTTTGAGAGTTGAGCAGAAAAGTAGCTTGTGTGTTTCTACATAAAACTGCTTATGATGTGCATGGATAGAATTTCTAGCTTGAAACTGCATGCCTTTATTTTGCAAAAATTGAGTATTGGTTGCATTTGTACATATCTGTGAGGCCATAGATGGCTCAAGCTTTGATTTAAGGAAATATCTTTACTGTGTAAAAACACATTTGGTGCTATTAAATGACTTTAAACTTCCAAAGAGCAAATCTGACAGAAGCGCTAGGACAAGGTGTTTCATGTTTTAAAGGGGTTATCCCACGAGTAAGTATATTTATTGTGCAGATTAAGAAAAATTGTAATATTGCCAATTAGAGGCATTTAAGAAAAACACTGAAGAATGATGATGTTTACTTGCATAACATGGCTCTATCCTGTTGTTCAAAAAGAAGATCAATGTGCAGGTCCACTGGAGCTGATTGCTGATGGACACACATGCTCAGTCACTCTCCCCACCATTAAATCCTCATTCATTCTTAGTATAGTGATCCTCTGTTCGCTGAACAACAGGTTATACAAAAATTGCTTTCACCCTGCATGTCAGGACTAAAATCTGTAAGTAGCATGGCAATGTACTGCAAAGCTAATAAGACTGCCTCTGAGGATTGAGTGGTGAGCAAGGATCTTTTCACTTCTACAGACTCAAGGATATAATTCTTATTTAACTATGTGCAGGGGAATGTACTGGGAACTATATTTATGGCTGTCAGAGGGAGAAGGAGATTGACTGAGGACTATGTTTATGGATGCTAGAGAGGGAAGTAGACTGACTAAGAACTTACATTTACAGCTACTAGAAGGAGAAGGAAACCTAAGAAACTTGCTGGGGACTATATTTATGGCTGCCAAAAAGGGAAGGAAACTGACAGGGAACATACTGGTGACTATGTTTACAATAAGTAGGAGGGGAGGAGAATGATTGAAGCTGATGTGTACCAGCGTGGAGAGAAAGACATGTTAAATGCAAGGATCTACAGTGAAGGAAATAATTATTTGATCCCTTGCTGTTTTTGTAAGTTTGCCCACTGACGAGGACATGAACAGTCTATAATTTTAAGGGTAGGTTAATTTTAGAGATAGAATATCAAGAAAATCACATTGTATAAATTAGATAAATTTATTTGCATTTTGCAGTGAGAAATAAGTATTTGATCCCTCTGGCACACAACACTTAATACTTAGTGGCAAAACCCTTGCTGGCAAGCACAGCAGTCATACGTTTTTTGTAGTTGATGATGAGGGTTGCGCACATGTCAGGAGGAATTTTGGTCCACTCCTCTTTGCAGATCATTTCTAAATCATTAAGATTTTGAGGCTGTCACTTGGCAACTCGGAGCTTCAACTCCCTCCATAAGTTTTCTATGGGATTAAGGTCTGGAGATTGGCTAGGCCACTCCATGACCTTAATGTGCTTCTTTTAGAGCCACTCCTTTGTTGCCTTGACTGTATGTTTTGGGTCATTGTCTTGCTGGGAGACCCAGCCACGACCCATTTTTAATGTCCTGGCGGAGGGAAGGAGGTTTTCACTCTAGATTTTATGGTACATGGCTCCATTCATTCTCCCATTGATGCGGTGAAGTAATCCTGTGCCCTTAGCAGAGAAACACCCCCAAAACATAATGTCTCCACCTCCATGCTTGACAGTGTGGACGGTGTTTTTAGGGTCATAGACAGCATTTCTCTTCCTCCAAACACGGAGAGTTGAGTTAATGCCAAAGAGCTCAATTTTTGTCTCATCTGTCCACAGCATCTTCTCCCAATAACTCACAGAATCATCCAGGTGTTCATTGGCGAACTTCAGACGGGCCTGCACATGTGCATTCTTGAGCAGGGGGACCTTGCGGGCACTGCAGGATTTTAAACCTTTAAGGCGTAATGTGTTACCAATGTTTTTATTGGTGACTGTGGTCCCAGCTGCCTGGAGATCAAGTTTCCCCCGTGTAGTTTGAGTCTGATCTCTCACCTTCCTCATGATCAAGGATACTCCACGAGGTGAGATTTTGCATGGTGCCCCAGATCGATGTCGATTGACAGTCATTTTGTATTTCTTCCATTTTCTTACTATTGCACCAACTGTTGTCTCCTTCTCACCCAGCATCTTACTTAAGGTTTTGTAGCCCATTCCAGCTTTGTGCAGGTCTATGATCTTGTCCCTGACATCCTTAGAAAGCTCTTTGGTCTTGCCCATGTTGTAGAGGTTAGTCTGACTGATTAATTGAGTCTGTGGACAGGAGTCTTTTATACAGGTGACTATGTAAGACAGCTGTCTTTAATGCAGGTAACGAGTTGATTAGGAGCGTCTAACTGGTCTGTAGGAGCCAGAACTCATAATGGTTTGTAGGGGATCAAATACTTATTTCTCACTGCAAAATGAAAATAAATTTATCTAATTTATACAATGTGATTTTCTTGGGATATTCTATCTCTCAATGTTAAAATTAACCTACCCTTAAAATTATAGACTGTTCATGTCTTTGTCAGTGGGCAAACTTACAAAAACAGCAAGGGATCAAATAATTATTTCCTTCACTGTAGAATTGTAGGCAGAAAACAGAGACTTGCGTAATGTGACACTGCCCATAAGCCTGTATAACATTAGTGCAGCCTAGCAGTGGTTCTTAGTGGGCACAGAGAGCTAAAGCTGAAATGGTATAGTTTCCCTGTGGAAGCCGTGCAAGACATTTAAAAAAAAAAAAAAGTGAATCGTGGAATAACCACTTTAATGACAGGCCTGTGATCTTGGCAGTAAACATCTTTAGTTCTATCCTTCACTTGTACGTCTTTATGTAATATAATGTATTATAATTTTGTCTGTTTTCAAATAAAGTGTATTTACTGTAATCAATGTGGAAAATCTTCTTATTGATCCGTGTGTGCCTAAGAGTTCGCTCACACTGCCATATAACATGGACTAGTAGTATCTGATATTTTATCAGATAGCACATGGCCCAATGTTATACTATAGGGCAGTGCTGATCAGCGATTTGGCGTGAGAACAATCACAGCAAGCTGCAAATGGCTCCGATATTTGAATCTCGCCCACCGATACAAGTCTACGGGTACATGTGAAACATCAGACTGCACTCTGTTGTTATCCGAGTGCAGTCCAATGTACCGCACACAGAAAGAGTGGAGAAGATTGAGAAATTACATTCTCCATCCTCTCCACAGCTGTTATCTGATTCTCTCATGCCAGGGAATCAGATAACAGTAAGATGACACTTGGCTTAAACTCTGTCAGTTTGATTTGAGTGTCATTAGCATAATCGGCCCGATTCTCTCACATGAGAGGACATATGGCCATGTGAGCGAACCCTAATAGTGAATACTTATTGTCATCAGTTTTGAACATAAGTGAATTAATTTGAAAATCCTGATATAATAAAGGACCTGATTGCTGTCTTAATGATGCTCCCTGTATGGAAAATAACTATTGCAAGAGGAAACTGTTCTGGTGCCACCTAAAGAAGTCTTTACTAATAACAATAAGTGATCAGCTGAAAAGTGAAAAACCTGTGACACTGAGATGTGGTCACTCACACTGCACCTTACTGATTCATTTGTTAACTTTTGGTGAAATTTGAGTTTGTCACTCAACAGTTTCTCTCTATAATAATCAATGATTAGTCACACTGTTGTACACCAATATTTTCAATTAATTTTCTTGTGAAAGTTGTGCAACTTAAGACTGTCATCGCTTCTGCTCTCATTTTAAAGGGATGTTCTCAAATTCTTAAAATTGCTGTAATTAGTTACAGCATGAAAATAAGCAAGTTTGCAATTGTTCTTTTTCTATCTGCTGTCTTTCTACTGTAATGAAAGCTTTTAGCTTTTATTGTGTACATCTGGTTTCCATGGAACTTTGCCTCCAGACCCTGGCAGAGTGTGCAGTAGTTACATTCTAGGAGAGAGGTTAACTCTTAACATACCAGTCACCTCTGTTCAGTCCATTGACCTCTTTACAGCAGTTAGCTGCTCACTTCCTCCCCATCTCCCTCCTCTTCCTTTCATCCTCTGAGATGATGCAGACATAAGTCACCAGCCCAGCAGGGCAGCTTTTGCAGCGGGTCTCCTAATCATGGCTCTCTGCTCTTTCTGTTCCAGTGTCTGACCTGTGTGCTTGTTCAAATGCCCTGTTATCTCAGAGTAAATACAGGGATAACAGTGTAGACTCAGAACAAACCACTGATGAATGTCTTATAGCAAAACTTGTTCTGGGCTTTACTGGGTTTTACTAATACTCCAGTTCTGTTCACCAGAGCTGTCACTTAAGCACTCCTCCCATCAAAGTTGTTATCCTCTTAATATATTGCAGTCATCATATTATAAAGCAATGTGTACTTGCAATTGCTCATTTTGCCCTTCTACCCAGTTAATACCTCTTTTCCACTAGGTCTATGACATCACATGATTAACAACTGATTAGCTGAATCCTTTTAAGCTCTATGTAGAAACAGGAAGCCTTTTTTCCTCCATGAGTCATGAGTCACTGCAAAAGTCCTTGGCAGGGGGAGGAGGGAGCAGCTGGGTCAGGAGTTGAAGGGGATGTGACTCATGCAGAGAAGAGACTTCCTGTTTCTACATAAAGCAGAGAAAAGGGAAGAATTAGCTGGATAGAAAGGCAAAATGAGCAATTGTAAGTACACAGTGCCATATAATATGATGATTGCAATATATTAAGAGGATAAAATGATGGGAGTGCTTCCTTAAGGAGGAGAGCCAGGAAGTAACTGTAAGGAGATTGTAGAGCTCTGAGCTGCTCAAGAGACAACTTGAAAATACCCCTTTAGGTCAAGACTAGTGGCACAAGATGAGAAGCTTTGAACAGAAAAACACCTGATTTTACATTATTCTGGAGAGGTTTATGCTGTATGTGGCCTTCTATGGGTCGTGTTGTGAATTGAAGCCTGTTCAGGGTTTTACTGACGCTCTGGTGTATTGAATTTGTGAGAAATTGGGGTCCTCCGATGAAATTCGTGAAAACTTAAAGGTGCACACATCTATTTAAAGTGTTTCATTTTAGGAGGTGCTATGATACATTTTTTGTAAATGCTTTTCTTTGGTTACCCATAGACATGGTCATCTATATATTTACTAAGATTGTCTAGAATTGCTGACATGGAAATGTGTGTCCAGAAGAGAACAGCCGATGGCCAGTACAACGTACAAAAAATATTTTAATGTTGATTTATAAACACACACACCGTTTTACAATGCACATGTAATAACCACTTATATACAGGACTACATTTTTGTTTTAGATATTTTTCAAAGTCTAGAGAAAGTGGCTGTGGAGCATATTCCTAGATTTCTCACAGATAAATTCCCTTTAGATAACTTTTAAACTGTTGCTTTGCAAATAGCAAATTATTGTTTTTCTACGGTTCTGGGAATAACTGAAGAATTATTTTTTATGCCTAGGGAAAGCCAAGTTCTAAATGGTGATATCAGGTAACAAGTGAAAGAATAATATTAATAATCTCTCCACAGACTGATTTCTAACCTCACAGATAAATAGGACTGAACACGTTTTGTGTTCCCATCAAGTCACCTAATATGTAATTCTGTGAAACCACATGCTGTATGTAAGACGTACATGATTGTGCGTTGTAAGGGCTTGTTCAGACGTCAGGGATTTTTCTGGTACCCAGAAACTGACCAACCTCCATCGGTGTTTTGGATTAGATTATAATCAAAGGTTGGTCAGTGTCTGTCCATTTTTCCAATTTTACTTGTTTCGTTCAGACACACTTGCATTTGACTCGAACCAAAATCTGACAGGTATCTCTGTATTTATGTGGAGCAGTCAGTCTGCAATAATACACAGGCATGTGAACAACCCCACAGACTGATGGCATCTGTAAAGCACTGGGGAATTAATGGCATTATATACTGTAAGAGAGTAAAGTAAATCAGATTATAATAGGTAAACACGGATAGAGCTCCTATGTGAAAACTGACATCTGAATGAGCCCTGAGTGTTATTGTTTTTGGTTATTCTAATCCTGTAACTCTCTCTAGGGTGCGTCCTGTTAACAAGATTGTATTAGGTTTTTGGGCAAGTTTATTGCTTGGCCATTTTCAGTTAAATTCCCCATTTGTTAGATTATAGTCATTGGGCATTAATGTTGGCTCCTAACTGCTGATTTGGGCAAAGGTTCCTGTGATGTGCTAAAAATCATTCACAGGCAGTGAAAAGTACAGTGGATAAAGGAAATGCACACAAGTCATGTTCAAACAGATGTAGCCTGTGTATTTCCCAGCAGATGATGGCTGATTTAATTAGCCATCATGTGCCTTTTAACAGCCGTGGGTTGCAGGGCTGTGGAGTCAGTAAGCCAAACCTCTGACTCCTCAATTTCCACGACTCCGACTCCCTCATACATGGCTCATGTTTAAGTGATAAATTTACTGTAGCACAGATTCATCTCAGCTAAAAGTCTAGACCCTTAGATCAGGAATAGGACAGACATTTATAGGACATTTCATAACTTTCCCAAATTCTTATGAAAAAATAATCCCCACAAACTGCATTGAACTACTGTCCCCAATTTATTATATATATTTTAGGAGTTGGAGTCGGTCCATTTTATACCGATTCGGACTCCGACTCCACAGCCCTGGTGGGTTGAGCAGGCATTTAACACGTGCCGGCAGGGGGACACTACATGCGCATGACTTGATCGGGACGCCGATGAATTTTCACAACAGTTAGAGGTCTGCTGAAGACCTTAGTGCTAGTCATGATGATTCTCCTGTGAAAGCCAGCCTGTAGCTGATGTTCATAGGAAATTGTGATTTTATCTATACATAGCAGTGCATTATGATGTACTGCTATGTATAGCACAAGCGAACAGACGATCGCAGCTTCATATTAAATACAGTTAAAAAAACGTTTTTAAAAATATGAAAAAAAACACACTGTTCAAATCGCACTCCTTTTGCCCCATTTAAAAATCAAAGAAAAATACATATATTTGGTATCGCTGCATTCATATGAGTCTGATCTATTAAAATATCAAATAAATTAATCGGATTATTAAATGGCATAATGAGAGGTAAATCAAAGTCTGAAAACTTAAGATTTTTTTTTTGCCAATGCAACATTGCAATAAATTGCAATAAGAGTCAATAAAAACATCGTATCTACCCCAAAATGGCTTCATTGAATATATAAGCTCAGGGCACAAAAAATCAGCCATCATACAGCAGTATATCCCCAAAATTGAAAGTGTAACTGGTCTCGGAAAATGGCAACATAAGCTAAGTTGTGGAGTTTTTGTTGTTGTTTTTGCTTTAATTTCCATCAAAAAATTTTTTTTTACTTAAATAATAAACCTATACAGGTCTGCACAATTATACTGACCTGGAAAATCATATTGCCAGTTCAGTTTTACAGTATAGTCAATATTGTAAATAACACCCCCTCACCCCCAAAAAAATAAATTGTGAAATTGAACCTTTTTTTTTTTTTTTTTTTTTGCAATTTCAATGTAATTGAAAGTACAACTCATCCCGCAAAAAAATGATAACCCTCATATACAGGTTTGTGGACAGAAAAATAAAAGTTATAGCTCTTGGAAGAGGGGGAGGAAAAAGCGAAAACGAAAATCGCCCAGGGATGAAGGGGTTAACCAGATCAAGATGAAGAAAAATATATTAAGCTTTCTATTCTTTGCAGACCCTCCAGGAGGTTGGAAAAGTCAGTGTTCATAATCTAATTTGAGAAGACACAGATGATTGCTGTAGGTTATATTATATCTAAATTGATACTTAAAACAAGCAAGTTTGAAACGTAAAACCTCGTAAAAAAAAATATATAAAAGTTCTTTGCCAAATTCTCTATTTGCACTTAAACCGAAGTTCTATCGAAATGTACAAATCCCAGCTAGCAGCGAAATGCTTTTTGTTTTAATTGGTTTTGGTCTAGTTGAGCTTAAGGCTTGAAGTGAAACTAATCCCTAAAGCCATGTTAGAAGCCGAGCCAACACACTGTTATTGACAATGGACTCCGAATGACCATTTTGTATATGGTGATAATCTGTCTGGCAGCTAAATAGATTTTAACAAGTTCAAACTTTGTTATATATTTTTCTCAAGTATGTCCGCAGGTCCTCCAATTAATACGGACAGTCAAGCGTTTCCTGTGGATATAGCCATGTGCTCCATGGCTACTCAAACAGAGGACGTTCTTTCCGAAAGTGAACTTCCAACAGTAAATTCTTCTTCACTGAGGTTGAACAAGCTTGATCCAATCCCTAATGCACGAGAAGGAATGTGTCTTACTAATAGCACACTGTGTGACAATGCTGCACTATTCTAAATCTACAAAGGCTTTCAAATTCCAACCAGATTTTCTTTTACCATTGTTTCTGGATATTAACATAGGAGGTATCCCAAAATGGCAATTTAAGGATCCTGTTTAATGCTTACCAAGTATTCCTGCAAATAGATCTACTGTACTTTCTAAGAATTGTGGCATGTCTAGGACCTGTCACCACTTCAAAAACTTCAGTTTTAGCTCTTATTTTATTCCAAGTCCGCCATACAGTTCCAGAGATATTGGCCTTTTTTTATTTGGTGATTATTTTTTTTTTATGGTCTTTACCAAGGCGGTGCGGCTTAAAGGAATCTGTGGGCTTGTCTTTAGACTGCTCTGTATTACCGTGTGAGCAAGAACCCTTGGTAAAGTCCATAAAAAGTAGTATTACATAAAAAGCCCCAGATCTCTGTATAATGGATTAAAAAAAAATAAATGAATGCAAACGGACTGCACACTGATGACAAATGAGAAAGCAATGATCCCACTTTTCTGGATGAAATTGACTCATTTTTCATACTCTCTTGTGAGCCAGGTTTTTGCTTTGAAATCTGAGAGCAGCATGATGTAGGGGCAGAGACCCTGAGTCCTGCGATATCACTTACTTGACTGCTTGGTGCCATTTCAATAGAATCCCTGTTTTCTCTGCTGTGGATGCAGTAGTGGTCAGAATGCTTAGCTTTTTTCACTCCATCCACCCTCCTGATTGGCAGCTTACTATGCACACAGATTAGCCTGATGTCTGCTTCTTTTGCTGATAAAACACAGATTTTATTGAAACTACAGCAAGCTGCTGAGCAAGTGATGCATGCCTGGAATCAGGCTCTCTGACCCAACATTATGGTGCTTTTAATAGCAAAATCCTGCTGACCGATTCCCTTTAACAATGAAGATGGAGTAGAGCAACATAATTCAAGATTGACCTAATTGGGTGTCGATGAAGTATTGTACAGATGTATAGGTGGTTCTTGGCCTTTGACTCACCCTGCTCATTATTACAAGTGGCTGAGAGAGATTGACTTATGTCCCTTTATCTTTGTGTCCTTTGGAACCTAATATTTTAGCCCAATGTTAGGAATTTGGTGCCACTGTTCTGTTTTTTGGGGGTTTTTTTTTAGTTCTTTAATCCATAGTTTGTGAATGGAAGTTCACTGTGTGAAAACTCTGATTTCATTTATGTATTTTTCAAATTGGAATGCATGTCACATTACAGATCAGAGCCTCCAGCTCTAGGAAATGAGGAAATATTCCCAGTTGTTAGTCTCATCACCTCTCCTGAGAAAACATCTGTTTACTCTGGTCCATCAATTAGTCCACAAGAGAGGTAAACCATCATTAATGTGTCTGAGATTGAGCTACTAAGTAGGGTTATGGCCGACATGTCTGAAAAAGAGGATCTGATTTCAAATTATATGACAATAGTTTCATGCATGTCTTTTTAAGAAAATGACCACTCATAATTGTTTTATTAAAATGGGTTATTTGGTCTTATAATATTGATGACATATGTCTGCAGCTCAACTCCATTGACAATGTAAATCTAGGCACAGGAGCTGCTACCAGATGATAGGTGGGGATGCCGGGTGTCAGACAACTATTAATCTGATATTGAAAGGGCTGTCCATTACTCGGACAATTTCTTTTCAATTGCTGTATTCCACAGTTTACAGTAAAAATAGCTTATACTCCCTGCCGGTGCTGATGCTGTTTCTGCGATGTCTGCACCTGGCCTCCCGGGGCTTGTGTGATGTTATTATGTTATGGGAGCCCTGCAGCCAATCAGCCGCAACTTCACTCTTAATTCTTTCAGACGAAACTGACACCCAGAAAAAGTGAGATCTGCTGCTACTCTCTGACTTCCTCCAAATGTCTTAAGTCCACAGGAAGTGAGCGTGAAGCAGCTGCTGATTGGCTGCAGGGCTCAAAATGGCATAATAATGTCATATGAGCCCGGGGAGACCAGGTGCCGACATCGCAGAAACAGCATCAGCACCGGCAGGGAGTATAAGCTATTTTTACTGTAAATGGTGGAATACAGCAATTGAAAAGAAATTGTCCGAGTAATGGACAGCCCTATTAATATCAGATTAATAGTTGTCTGACACCCGGCATCCCCACCTATCATCTGGTAGCAGCTCCGGTGCCTAGATTTACATTGAGACCAGGCACTGACTGTGAAGTTACGGCGCCGACATCAGAGGTGAGTATAGCCGTTTTTTATTTTCTAGTAGTGGACAATCGCCTTTCAAGGGTCATGAGTATCATATGTAGCCTGGTGGTCGAATTCTTTCAAATTTCTACTGGACGCTAAAGGAATTGGGCAGATCACATCTCTATATGCCTCTGTAGAGAACTAGGGGCATAGAGAGTAACTTTTAAGTTTTGTTTGAAGATATAGCATTGCTTTGGTATTGCCTGGTAATATGCTATTAAGCAATTTTTTATTCAGTCCAACCTAGAAATTAGTTTAGCTAATGTACTAAATGGTGTTTTAAACATTGAAACTATAAAGATTAATCTGGCTGCAAGGCGAGTAGAAGTGAATATACAAATGATGATAATGCTGTCATCTGTTTGTATTACAAAAGCTCTGTTTGATTTATTTATGGGGGAGAAGAATTTGAATCATTTTATGACTTTAAATAATTTACTGATGTATGTTGTGCAGTAGGGACAGAGTTCACAATCCACATGATTTTAGGCTATGGTCACATCCATTAGAGGCCTCCTTCACTGATTTCACCATGTTGAAATCCAGTAGGACATCAGTGGAGAAAAGTGATCAGTGGAGTTTGTTGGTCGCTGGTGTCCTCCTTGCAATAATTTGTCACTGTGCTGGGATATTAGTTCATAATGACAACTGCAGCGCAAATATGACCAGAAGCTTAGTGGTGCATACTATAACAGTCCATAATTTTTTGTTAATTGTTTTCTTCAGAAAAGCTTGGTTTGATAATCCTTTGGAATCTTTGCCAAAATGTGCACCTTTCCCTCCTGCTATTGTTCGGACCTTAAATGTCACTAGTCAAGTAGCGACAATATCTAAAACTGCGCCAGTCTATATGAGGTTAGACACTTTTTCTTTATCTTTTGGATTTACCACTTGGACTAGATCCTATTTCCACAAACTAATAATGTAAATAGAAGTAAAGCCTGTTAAAAAATGTATATAATATTATTATTATTATTATTATTATTATTATTATTATTATTATTATTATTATTATTATTATTATAGTCCCTAATATTTGGCTGGTTTCCCTAAGCAGCAGTTCTTTTATGGCAACTTTGTAGTTGTCATCTTCAAGGGGTAAAGAGTATTGAAATGCTCTGCTAAACATACATATTTATTAATTCTCAAGTGCCACAGAATGTTATACAAATTAGAACTATTACTTTTTTATAAAGAAAGTACATGTTGCACCAGCAATATCCATGGGTGGTTGGCTTTAAAAAAAAATAAAAAATTCCAAAATTTTCACCAGGTGTAAAAGCAGAATGTGTGGGAAGGAGATGGGGTAATGCTTTTGGAGGTTCTAACACCCACACATTCTGCTGTATTTACTCCTATCAATGCTTTTCCCATCTTTAAAGCTTTTATCTGCTTTATCTAAACTAATCCCTCACCCACAAACTTTCTAGTCATTATAACACAAGGAAATATGGAAAACCTCGACTTGAGAATAGCAATGAATGAACCACAAGACTGTTGGACAGTTTGGGAAGCTAGTCAGATTTCCAATAATAATCTGGTATTTTAGTGAATGTATGTTCAATCTTTACTAAAGACCTCCAGAATTAAAATATTAACTATAATTGTCATCTTAAATCACAGTGTTGTTGCATGAATGGCACAAACTATACACCCATTTCCATTCTCTCAGAAGCCTGCTATTTTAGTGGCAAGAAGAGCCTAGTCGAAAATAAAGCACAAAGGGTTAGTCAATTGGACCCATCAGGATTAGTTGGTAACATTTGCAATCTGATCTGCTATACTGGTTCTGGATTTATTGAAAACAAAAGTCATGACAGTAGTGTGAACAGTGCCTTGCAAGCAGTTGTGTTATGGACTTTCCAGGGTCCTAGCTATACAATAGGAGCAGATAAACAACCCTTGGCAGGCAATATATATATATATTTTTTTTTTACAGTCCCCTGTGTCTTGAAGCACAAATATAAAGAGGACCTTTAACCAGTTTCTGCATGACCGCTCTCAGGCATCATGTGACCCCCGGCTGCAGCCTCGGCTGACATTCGCTGATGTCACGTCAAGTTCCAGATGCAGCCAGGCATGTCCCAGTGAGGCGCTCCCCCCTGATTGATGGGCTGTGGGTGGGGTTTCCCTGCGCGTCAGTCAAGCATCCACCGCGCGCTCTTTCCCAATGAATGCAGGGGAGGTAAAGCGCGCGGTGGATACACCCTCACAGCCCATCAGTGACATCAGCGGATGTCAGCCGAGGCTGCTGCTGGGGTCACATGATGCCTGTGAGCAGTCAGCGATAGCGCCGCTCACAGGCAAGATTGACACTGCAGGGTATTTGCTAAAAATCTTATTTCCACCGTTTACATCGATTGGGGGGCATATTCTAAAGAAGTGGACAACCTCTTTAACGCCCCCTTGGTTGAAGGGGAAATTAACATTTTAGGTGCCCTAATAGTAAAAGCCAATATCCCCACATTGGAGAGGAGAAACAAAAGAAAGAAAACTGTTTTAGTCAGCTCTCCAGTGACTATATCATAAGGTAGCCAGTTTAACATGCAAAAAGTTTTGAAAGGTTCTCTTTAAAACCGCACTGAAAGTATTGTTATGACTCTTAGGAAAGCTGTCACTTAGTTAAGAATGCATGGAAGGTGCTAAGCGCTTATTCTTTTTGCCTTCAGCAACCTTATCACTGCATACCGACAGATTATAGATCCTGTTGTTTCATGTAGGATGTCCTCAAGCAGGATCAGAGTTGATGCATAGCGTGCAGCAGGGACTATAAATATTTGCTGTGTAAATTGAACCTACCACTTTGTTCCTTCAATGATCCTCTAAGCCATTGTTTCCCAATATTCATAAGCTAGTTGTACCACCTTTTGTGCATTATGAGCAAACAAATGTGCAGTGTATGGAGGAACCAAAATCATAGATTGCAGCAAGACAATTGCTTGCATCCCAATCCCTATAGAGAAAGACCTAGTGAAGAGTAACCACAGCTTTCTTTCTGTAGCACATTTTCTGAATTACAATGATTTATGAGATGTGAATAACTGTACACCCTTTTAAACTCACCACGTCCAAAAATGTGTTTTGAGCTGTAATGCAGTGCTACTTACACTTTTTATTGAATACAATATTTGAAAAGTTTGTCTCAACTTTTTACTGATCTTTGGAAACTAAAAGGTCTACTATGGTTGTGCCAAGCCCTGTACTGGAAAATACATGTTCAGAGATTCCTGTAAGAAATGGAGTGAACGTGGAGATTGGTCCTAGACAGAAGTGCACTGTTTCAACTCAAACTTGTGCTCCTCCTGACCCCCAACAGTCCTCGTCTTTCCTTGCACCAGAGGCACTTGTAACCAAAGATCATTCACCTTCCAAGGCACTTATAAGGTAGTTTTACTTGTTTTTTTTACATACTGTCCACATCAGAAAATTTGTAGTCCATAATTTTGTAATCAGAATAACCTAATCCTAAATTCATTACCTATTTTATGTTCACATAATGCTCTAAACCTGTAGTGCAGGAATAGCAGATATAGGAATTTATCCATATTGACCTTTTCACTAGATGAATGCCAAAAGGTTATCTTTTCGGTATCCTCTAGGCCAAGATTCCTAATCTGCCATGCTTTCCTATACAGAGGTATGTCACAAAAAATATATACTTTAGCCCATGCCACTGTATGCCTATACATTGACATATGTCAAGACCTTCTGTTTGGAAAATTTCTAGAGATATATTCCTAATGCGTACTTCTTAATGAATGCTTAGACATGATGTGAACAGTGCTTTAAATCTACTCTAGAAATCCATATTTTATGGAGTGTCTAGTTTGTGAAACCTGTGATTTATTAATATCTGGAATTTCTGCTTAGGCATGAGAGCATGGGCAGCTCTGAAGAACAGACTTCTGTTATACATGCTTCTTCTTTTCATTCACATATTTCTTTGGGTCAAACAAGGTATACATCTTTAAACTTTTTGAATACTAAACTGAAATCTGTGTGGTCTATAATGGCAAAACATCAGCCCCTTAAAATTGATGGCCTATCGTTAAATGGTCAACAAACTTTGAATGGATCAATAGTACAAGCAAATATAAGAAACTTTGTAATATATCTTATCAGAGAATTCTGCTTTTTTTCTTTACTTATGAGCCATTTCTCCCCCTTCCTTTTTTCTTCAGAACTCACTATTCACTTTGAAATACTAGTGCAAATTTGTCTTGATCAAAACAAAATGGACTGTCAGCACAATGAGATCAGGTTTCACAGCCTATCATTCTCAATAGAAAGGGAATAGCGGAGCTTTGAGGAGCAGAGGAAGACAAGACAGGCAGATTGTAGTGAGTTATTGGGGCTTTTTCGTTAGTGCAAGGGTATGCCTGTAAGTTCCAAAAAATGACTGTTCTGGTAACTCCTTCAGTGCTGTAACAAATCCGCTCTATATTCTGCGATACAGAAATAGTCATCATAAATGTAACTACCCTTCTAAAACCTAGTGGTGCAGGCAGAATTGTCAACCTCCTTTTATCTTTTTACCTCGCTGTAGTTCTCCAGATATGCAGCCAGTTCTTACAAAACGATATCCTCTGTGCTTTTCCACATCCCTTTATAGTGTGACTTGCGTTATATGGCATCATATAATTATATATGACAGAACATTCAGCATAACAATTCTATAGCTATTTAATTCTGGTAGCAGGTAGCTTTTGTGTCACAAAGGTTAATTCATTCCTTCCTTGTCACCTTTATTGTTAGTCTGACAAGAATTTGCTAGTAAGGGATAGTTGAACTTTGAACGTATTGTTACATTTTCAATTAATTCTTTGTTCTCACTGCTCTTTATGTCTTTGTGTTTCTTTTGTGTAAGTACTTGTGTGAAAAAAGATTTAATGCAAAATCCTCTGGACAAACTGCCGAAATCCGCTCCCTGTCCTCCTCCAACACTTGCACCACTTATGGTGCAGAATTCAAAAAGCAAAACCAGTGCAGCTGCTGCGGTGTCTGCTATTGTGCGTGCACAGGCAAGGTATTGGTCCACGGCTTTTCATGTGATACATGATCCTTCAGACTAATATGACTTTGTGATACTTCGAACTCAACTAAATGGTTTGTTTGAGTTGTAAGACTATGTTCACGCGTTGCATTTTTATTAGGCTATGTTCACACATCATGGTTTTTGATGCGTTTTTTTTATGCAAATTTTCAGCTGCGTTTTGCAGTACCAGTTTGACATTCCAGAATTCTTACTTCACACACCTTTTTTTTTTTTGTTCTGGATTTTGTACCTTGTATGTTTTTTTGCAAAATAAAGCATGTTGCTTCTTTCAGCATTTTTCATCCATTGGAAGTAATAGGTAGTGAAAAAACGCTGAAAAAACGCCTATTGTAAACATAGCTGTCAGGTTTTGCTGTGTTTTTAGTGAAAATAAGCAAGTACAGCAGTATGTGAAACACTTTTATTTTTGTGATTTTACCATCTTGTCTTGGTCACTGAGATGGTAGTTTCTATTAGTACAGTGCAATTAAATTTAGTGATGTGTACAGTGTAAACATTGGCTGAGCTACGTGTGAGATTGTTCAATGCTCTGAACAACTGAATGGCAGACCATAGTGTGAAAGTAAATGGTGTCATGCAAACTCCATACACTGCCAGTGTCTTAGGTAAACTATTCCTGAACAATTCACCTCCCTCCACTGTACATTTTAATTTCTGGTTAATATGGTTGCACATATGTCTTGCATTGGTGACCTGTGTTCATGCTTCTGTAGTGGAAGCAAAGCTGAACTTTGGCTATGTTTACACATCATGTTATTTTCCAGTGTTTTTTGTGCCTAAACCAGAATGAGATTTTTTTTTTTCACTGAACTTTATGTACATGCATATCAAAGACAAAAGGGCAGTGTGAAAAACGCTGAAAAAACGCACAAAAAAGCAAGAAAACGGCAACAAAAATCCTGAGATCAGGTTTTGCTGCAGAAAATGAACGCTGAAAAAACCATGATATGTGAACATAGCCTTAAGAGAATCGCAGCACAGGTGCGGAGGAGACAGAGAAAGTCATTTCTGTCCGAATCTACACTGCCCCATAGTATAACAATGGACTGACTGCTATCCAATAAAACATCAGAGAGCACTCGGTCGTGTTATACGGCTGTGTGAGTGAGCCCATACAGTTCGTTTTTTTTTTTGACCAAAAGCATTGCAAAAACGCTGCAAAAATGCTTGGTTGTGTGTTTGCACTTACAAACAATAAAAAAAGCTTAACGAATTGACACACTGCAGATTTTAAAAAAAACTCAGCAGTTTTCCAATTGTCAGAGAAAGAGAAAAAAAAACAAGCGTTTGCATGCGATTTTTAAAATCTCATAGCTTTTGCTGGTACAGTAAAAAACTGTTTTTAATTCAAATAAAAAAAAGCTTAAAAAAAAAACCCCGCAGCTAAAATGCAACATGTGAACATAGCCGAAGGGTCATATATGCAGACTTATTAGTACACCAGCCATAGTGTACATTGTATTCCACTACACATGACTGTTAGGGACCACAGTTTAACCCACTAAGCAAAGCCAATTGTTTCCTCATGGTGGTTAACACTAGTTTCCCAAGTGTTGAAAACCATTTACTGCATTCATCCAATGAAGGTGATTGCCTTTCTATTAAGAACAAAATAGTGGAGGACTGCCATACATATGGCTGAATGATAGATTTTTTTTATTAAAATTGTTGCATGTGCCAGATTCCTGAGGTGAACATGTTGGTACATAACCACTATTATTCTCATGGATTCCTTTTTTAATTTTAAAATTTTCATTAAAAACTACTACTACGTAGTAGGGATGAACAAAAAAATGCAACCGATTCTGGTCTGGTGTCCAGTTCATTCCTCCATGGTAGCCGGACCAGGGCAGTGTTGATCTCTGCACCGGCAATCCTCTGGCTGGCATGCTTGGTGCCTGGCATGCTTGGTACCTGGGCTGCCGCGATGCCGCACCCGGGCAGTTTGCTCACCTCTAAAATATAGTAAATGTAAATATAGTATTTTATTTTATTAATTTTGGTTTTACATTCCTTTATCCACTTTGGGAAGTACTTATTTATTTATTTTTTAATAAATCCACATCATGTTCACATCAAACGCACAGCACTTTTTTTTTAATGGTTGACTATGCTTTACTTTTATTTCCACTTCTCTCCTCTTTCTCAGACTCTCTGACCCCTTTGTCTATCGTTCTCTCTTGGACGCTCTTCTCATAGAACCTGTCATTAAACAACCTTTTTCAAGTGCAAAAATCGGAAGGCGATCCACTGGTTTAATGGGAAGTGTACAAATGGTGAGGTAAAGTATACGAAAAGCTAGGAAAGTGACGAGTGCACAGGCAATAGAGCCAGCCTTACAGTGATTTGACAGCCGTTCATTAAGCGTCTGCCACCTTTCTCATCTGTTGCTGGTACATGCCTATGACTAGTGTCCTAGAGGAGCAGGAGTATGCACCACAACTCTCTGGATATCCTACTTGAGCCGGTTTTTAATCCAGTTACATGTTACATTTTCTAAAATGGATATTGTTTGCAGAAGTTTGACATTGTTCTTTCCAAAGTGTAAGGTATTATGTCTGCGGCCTCTTGCCTTGGGTTCTACTGACACTCTCCTGAAAACATTTGAATAGTTTACCAAGTTCTGCCTTACAGAAATGGAACCCAATCTAGTAGACATACCGTTTATTACTGCATTAACTGTTGATATGACCAGTTAACCAGAAGCACCTAAGGCATACAGCACTTAAAGCACCACTCCAATATATACTTGCTATAGTGGGGCTTTAAATATAATCCCCCGCTCCCTGTCCTGCGGCACCATCTTGTGAGCGCAGCTTCTGACTGGCCTGGAACTCGGAAGCTAAGTCACAAGGTCTCAATGCAAGTCTATAGGAGCCAGAACGAGGCTCTCATAGACTTGTATTGAAAAGTGACCTCCGGCACGCTCCATGAAACACAGGAGCAGCTGGTAGGTCACAAACTGCAGGAGACGGAGCGGAATGGCGGCAAAAAAAAGTTAAAACACCGGAAGGTGAGCATCAGACAGGAGGCAGGGGACTTGGATTTTAAGCACCACTCCAGCGGTGAAATTACAAAAAAACTGCTGGAGTGGTGCTTTACAGCCTAAAAAATCTTATGTCACATGTGACTCTTCTTAAATCGATCGGAGGAATAGGGTTCAAAAATCTGTGTATTTTTTTATAATTTAGAAGCCTTGCCGATTGTCTCATGGTGGACGTCTGCTCCCGGACTTCTGTGATGCTCCAGATATTTTGAAATAAATTGAGGCATAGTGTGGATCAGAGGAAAATAGCAAAATAACTGGTGGGGTAAGGTTGGTAAACATGAAAAGAATAAATAACAGGTTTTAGAGTGTGGTATGCATGGCAGTTTATGTAAAAACGACCTTGCTAGATATCTGTTAATATTACTGTTATGTCTCACTAAGAAACGTGGCTCTACAAAGCCTCTGGTCTGGATAAGCCAGTCTTAAGCAGTGTAATGGGTGGCACATGCTGCTACAGACCACATATTCAGGCCTGTAGAAGCCTGTGCTAACCTGAAACAGCTGTTACCGGACATGGTGCCTGCATGCCCCCCTGGCTTATCTTATTTTAAAGTGTCATTAGAAAATTAAGAAAATGGATTTTATCGGTGAGTGCCATCTATTTTCTTCATCCACAAATTGCGTTGACTGTTGGCAGTAAATGATAGAACAGCACTGTATAATATAGGGTAGGAAAAGTCACTGAGCACTGTATATGCTATATCTGGTGAACTGATGTTTGGGTAGTGCCAAGCCTGACCTTCCTATCATTTAACAAAACTAAGTTTAGTACATAGATCCAGGAACAGAACCAGATATCAGAAAATGTGTGTGGCTTGGAAATTGCATGTAATCCAATAGTTTTAGATGTGATGTTCACAAAAATTGTGACCACTATACAAAAGTTACATAGTAAGCCCTTTCTGCACACCATTTTTTTAATGTTTTTAAACTCTCACCCCAAAAATTAAATAAAATAAATCGAAACATAACAGTATGTAATATACTGCTAGAATTGCATTATTTTCACTCACATGCGAACCTCCCTCTCTTCAGCATCTTTCAGTTGAGACCATTGACAGAAGCTGAAGAGAGAAGAGCAGTCATGTGAAGAGCGGGGGGAGTGTGAAAACATCCGAATCCCGCCATTAACTGCAGAGGTGTTCTCATGGAGAACACTCGGCAAAGAGGAAGTAAAAAATAAAAATGTTTGTTTTTAAAAATATATAAAAGTTTAAATCACCCCTCCTTTCCCCCCCAAAAAAATAAAATAAAGAAATGTAAAAATGGGGAATAAATAAACATTTGGTATTTTCATGTGTGTAAAAGTTTGGTCTACCAAAATATCCATCTTGCCTGATTCTATAACCGAAAATAGAATTCCCTAACGCAAATGCAAAAAAGTATTCCCAAACAGCCAAATTTGCTTTACACACACACATACACTTCTACCTATTCACTTACACCCACCACAATACTCTATTACATACACAAACCTCTTACAAAATACATGCATACTTTTCTAACTATGTGCACAAACATTGGGGTGCCTTTACATCCAGATATCCATACGATCATACATAGGCACGCCTTCATACATCCAGATCCACCAGAACACATCGCTTAGCTTCATGAAGAGTAGCTAATACTTCAGTATTGTGCTCCGCCTCAGCAGAGGCATGGGGTGGCCAGCCAGAAGTGACTAAGACAGGCCGCTTTGGTGGGGATCTGTGCTGCTTTCTGAATGGCAGAATCAAAGCGCACCTACCCCTATATATGTGTCACAGGTCAGGCTATAATCCAAAGGAGTTCTGTCTCCCGCATTTGCCCACAAGCTTGAAGCTTGTCGCCAGTGGGTGGAAGCAACACCGGACACACTGTGCAAATCTGCTGAGTTCGCGTCATGCAGTGTACTCTGTGGGTAATTTTGTATTTAATGGTAGTGCAGCCCTAAACAGCCACTGGTGGACCAGTCCACCCCTGCTTGGATATAGCAGTGCTGGGTAGTCACACGAAGTAGCAAAAGTACAAGAGTTGTGGAAACTGGGATGTTGCAGAGCTGATCTGCATTACTGGAGACTTCGATATAGCAGATCTGAGTAGCAGTACTGGAGTAGTGGCGCTTGGATGTAGCAGGTTTGGACAGTGGAGTAGGAGTAGCGAAAAACCTTCAGGAATGACAACTACTTGAATACTCAGGTGGTGTTCATGATTTATTAGCAATAATTACAAACTTTCTGCTGTTTGCAATAAATGTATATTACTATCAGATTTTACTTAGCGGAAATGCTGACATAATATTCGGTTTGCTTGTTGGATAACCTGGGTTGTTTTTCATAACTGTACATGCGGTACAATGAATAGTGAACAGCTCTAGAGCTAGATTGATGTTCCTGACAAGTAAATGTGTCCATTACTTTTCTCCCTAAAGTATTCTCTGCTGAATAATCTCTGCTTCTTTCCATCCATGAAGATATTCAGTTGTAGCCAAAATGTTATCTATTTATTATAATACTTATTGTCATTTTTTCCCAACAGTGATTTGCTGGAGTTTGCACCAACCACTGGGATTGCTGGAGCATCTTCAAAGATTATGCCTGCTTCCTACAACCCTCCACCATCTGCATACAAGCCTAGTAGTGCAAGCTCTGCAGCCAAGCCAGGAGGCTGGCAACCAGGTAGCTGAATCTGCTGAGGGATTACTCGTCACAGCTAATTAAATTAAAAATATTACAGTTGCATAGGATGTCTACTGATTTTTACGTGCCAATATATGTGAGTATCAAAGACTGGTGTAAAGCTTTGCAGCCAAAATTATTAAATTCCCATAGCAAATTAGGTTTATGGTTTATTAGCAAAATTTACAGACTTTCTTCTGTTTGCAATAAACTAATGAAACCGGAGCAAAGAAAATAGCCCAACACAACTACCATGACTAGTGATTTCCCAAATTCAGCACAAAATATCACTTTTAATAACTACTGCAATGTCAAAACTTTTTCAACCCCCTTATAGATTCCCCTATAAAAGCATATATTTGTATACCATTGCCTTGCACAAACAAAGTAAGGTAAGGCTCAGATGGTCATATTTCATAGTCCGTGTATGAACTGCAATCCCGGGACCACCGACCGTGGGTCACCTCACCCAAACTGACATCCACATGGGTGACACAAATATATATAAAAGGCTATGAATGTTTCTACAGCAAAGAGGTTCAATCATAAGCAGATGCAGATTCTTTACTGTAAGAGCAGAGATATTAAGGCACTCTTTGCCACATAATGTTGTAATAGCTGATTCACTACAAAAGGTCAAGGAGGGCCAAGATGTCTTTCTTGAAAAATATAATCTTACAGGTTATGGTACTAGATGTGATGAGATGTAGATCCAGGGAACTAGTCTGTTTGCCGTAGATGGAGTCTTGAAGGAATTTTCCCCCTAATATGGGACAATTATCTGCCTCATGGGGATTTTGCTTTCATCTGGAATATGTTGGGTTCTAGGTTGAACTGAATGTCTGCTTTCAACCTTTAAAACTATGAACGGGACAGTGGTCTCAAACATAGCTCAAAGTCCACCAGGGCGTGGTTTCAGAAGTCCTGGAGGATTCAGGAGTGGCTGTCAGTCACTTGACTTGAACACAATAGAAAATGTCTGGTGGGATTTGAGGAAGACAAATGTTGTACGCAAACTAAACTGAAGAATATTAGCGAACTGAAGGCCATTGCCCATGAGGAAAGGTCGGAGATTCCTCGGGTACACTGCCTGAAGCTGGTATTTCATTAGTACTAAAGACACTCTTATCATTAACCCCTTACTGACATATGACATACTGGTACGTCATATGCCGTCACCCTAACTTTCATGCAGACTTGCACGCCAGCCTGCATCTCTCCCAGAGCGGAGCGACGCCCATGGCCTGTTAACCTGGTAAATGCCAATGTAAATCTCTGTTAGCAGAATTTAACACATGCTAGCAGGGGAGCTCATCATACCACTTGCCCGTGAAGTAATTGTGGTGTTGCCATGACAGTTGAGGGTCTGTTGAAGACCCCCATGCTTGTCATGACTATTCTCCTGTGAAAGCCAGCCTGTAACTGGTGTTCAGAAGAGATCACTTGTGCTATACATAGCAAAAATCATGATCAGATGATCGCAGCCTCAAGTCTCCTAACGGGACTATTAAATACAGGAAAAAGTGGGGGGAATTTTTTTTTTTTTTTTTCATATATTTAAAAACACAAGTTCAAATCACCCCTTCCCCCTTTGCCCCATTAAAAATATAAAAATACATATTATTTGGTATTGCATCATTCGTAAAAGTCTGATCTATCAAAATATAAAGTAAATTAATCCGATCGGTAAACGTTGTAACGAAAACAGAACTCCAGAATTATTTTTTTTTTGCCCGCCACACAACATTGCAATAAAAGGCAATCAAAACATTGTATCTACCCCAAAATGGTATCCGTAAAAAACATCAGCCCAGGGCACAAAGAATAAGCCCTCACACAGCCCCATATCATGAATATTTAAAGCATTAAGGGTCTCGGAAAATGTATTTCTATTTTCTTATACAAATTTCTCAATCTTTTTTTTCACCTCTTTAAAAACAAAAACAAACTATGCATGCACGGTATCTGCGTAATTGTACTAACTTGGAGAATCCAGGTCAGTTTTACCGTATAGTGAACATAGGAAATTTAAAAAATAAGTAAATTAAATAAAAATTGCGGAATTGCACTTTTTTTTTGCAATTTTACTGTACTTGGATTTTTTCCAGCTTTCCAGTGCATCACATGATAAAATGATTGTCATTCAAAAGTACAACTTGTCCCACAAAAAAACAAGCCCTCATACGGCTATGTAGATGGAAAAATTAAAAGGTTATGGTTCTTGGGAGACCGCGAGGAAAAAACGGACACACGGAAAATCGCCATTGGGTGATGGGGTTAAAGGGCTGAATAATTCTGAGACTTGGAGGAACCTCCTGTGATGTTAGTTGTGTTGAGCTATTTGCATTGTTCTTTGGTTTATTAGCAAAATGTTCAAACTTTCTGTTCTTTGCAATAAACCAAAGTTGCAATTGGAGGTTGAATAATCTTGATTGCAAATATAGTTTACGTCATCTTTTTAAACCTGCTTGCTGTATATAATGACAAAGTGAATACATATATAAAAAATATGTAGAAGATGCTAGACGGAATGTCAGTGCTGCAGTAATGTAGTTTACCTCTAGATGGTGCCATGTTACTTTGAAAGGGCTCACATGTAAGCACATATGGTTCGTAAAGACTTCTCTGTACCCAAAATATATTCCTCATTAATACAAACTAAACTTGGTGTATGATATTATTAATAAATCATATAATACAATGACTATTATGCATAAACCTAGACTATGGTATTAATTACCTGCTCATAAATTCCCCTCCTTATTGATGAAAGCTGGTTACTAAAAGTAGGTCAGTCTTAGTTTGTCTCTGCCTATTAAAATGTTCTTTCCTTACATTTTTAAGCAATCTATGAAAATGTGGTAGCTAACTTTGAGTTCTTATTTTTAAAATTGTTTTATGCTTTTAATATAAAGTACTTCCACTTCGTAAATGTTTTGTCATTTGCATAATCATCAGATCTGATGATTGTCTGTAGAAAAGCCTCTTTTAATTTTGCGAATAAAGGCTAGCTATAGCCAGAACTTGTACACTGACCTTCCACTTATCATTCAGCTACAAAGGGATATGTGTCCCAGGAAAACCTAATTAGATGTGTGGAATGCATTCAGGTTTTATTGGGTTGGAGTGGGGGTTCTTGGCTGAAGAGTAAAAGACCAGTTGGTCAGAAGTGCCGAACATGAAAATCTGATGTGACAGAACCTTTTAAACTCTGTAATTAATATAAGATATTTGTGCTTGGGGTTCAGAAAGAGTCAGATCGCTCACATTGGTTAGTACCAAGTTCTCCTCCCTTGTCAATGAGTAAGAGTTCTCTTAATCCTGCCAATTCATTCCAAACCCTTCTCATTTTAGAGGAACAGCGTTTGTCAATTGTCCTCAAATTACAGGCTAGATTAGAACGAAACACAGATATGGGGAAATGAACAGGATCATATGAAACTGTACAAATAGTTTTCCTTCACCGAGAGCGATACATGGGAAATGGCTACATTTATATTCCCATTCATGCAGATACAGTTACTCTGAAACCATAGGGCTGACACCGTCTAGACAACTTGTACGCATTATTTTGCATTTTTTTTGGAAGAGTTGCCCACATGGCAGTGCATTGAGTTTCACAATTTGTGCATCTCAGTTCAACGGATACACAATGTCACTTACAGGCAGGGAGTCAGTAAGCCAAACCTCCGACGACTCAATTTCCCTGACTCCACAACTCCACAGCACTGCCTCAGTACTGAACTAAAAGCAGAGGTCCTTAGATCAGGAACAGAGCAGACATTTCATAACTTTTCCAAATTCTTCTGAAAACATTTACAGCACATCCTGCATTGTACTACTGTACCGAATTTATCATATATTTTAGGAGTCAGTCCATTTTATACCGACTCCACCAAAATGGACACAGACTCCACGACTCCAACTCCACAGCCCTTCTTACAAGTGCAGTTGACTCCAACTTTTGATGTACGTCTTGTCAAAGGCTATTGTGCAAGTCTTCTCTTTTTCACTCTTATCATAGTGGAACCAATAGCAGTTCCATCCTGGAATTTTACAGTACCTAAACCTTTTTATATATTTTATAAGCAATGGAAATAGGAGCTATAAGGAACTCTAACGAGTAACGTGGTATATAAGCAGACGGGCTTTCTCAGATAAATGGTGCCAGCAGGTAAGTCTTCTGCAAAGGGACTGTACACCTCATACAAACTTTGGCTGAAACTGTTGATATCAGCAGGAGCTGCTGACCACCTACAGTGGGGAAAAAAAGTATTTAGTCAGCCACTAATTGTACAAGTTCTCCCACTGATTTGGAAAGAATTTTTTTTCAAATTTTGGTGGAAAATAAGTATTTGGTCAATTACAAAAGTTCATCTCAATACTTTGTTATATATCCTTTGTTGGCAATGACAGAGGTCAAATGTTTTCTGTAAGTCTTCACAAGGTTGGCACACACTGTTGCTGGTCTGTTGGCCCATTCCTCCATGCAAATCTCCTCTAGAGCAGTGATGTTTTGGGGCTGTCGCTGGGCAACATGGACTTTCAACTCCCTCCAAAGGTTTTCTATAGGGTTTAGATCTGGAGACTGGCTAAGCCACCTTGAAATGCTTCTTACGAAGCCACTCCTTCGTTGCCCTGGCGGTGTGCTTGTGATCATTGTCATGCTGAAAGACCTAGCCACGTCTCATTTTCAATGTCCTTGCTGATGGAAGGAGGTTTGCACTCAAAATCTCATGATACATGGCCCCATTCATTCTTTCACGGATCAGTTGTCCTGGTCCCTTGGCAGAGAACCAAAGCATGATGTTGCCACCCCCATGCTTCACAGTAGGTATGGTGTTCTTTGGATGCAACTCGGCATTCTTTTTCCTGCAAAGATGCCGAGTTGTGTTTCTACCAAACCGTTCTACTTTGGTTTTATCTGACTATCACATTCTCCCAATACTCTTTTGGATCATCCAATGCTCTCTAGCAAACTGCAGACTGGTCCGGACATGTAATGGCTTAACTAGGGCGACACGTCTGGCACTGCAGGATCTGAGTCCCTGGCGGCATAGTATGTTACTGATAGTAGCCTGTGTAATATTGGTGCCAGCTCCCTGCAGGTCATTCACTACGTCCCTCTGTGTGGTTCTGGGATTTTTGCTCACCGTTCTTGGGATCATTTTGACCCCATGGGGTGAGATCTTGTGTGGAGTCCTAGATCGAGGGAGATTATCAGTGGTCTTGTATGTCTTCCATTTTCTAATTATTGCTCCCACAGTTGATTTCTTCCCACCAAGCTGCTTGCCTATTGCAGATTCAGTCTTCCCAGCCTGGTGCAGGGCTACAATTTTGTGTCCTTCGACAGCTCTTTGGTCTTCACCATAGTGTAGTTTGGAGTGTGACTGTTTGAGGTTGCGGACAGGCGTCTTTTATACTGATAACAAGTTCAAACAGATGCCAGTACTACAAGTAATGAGTGGAGGACAGAGGAGCCACTTAAAGAAGTTGTTACAGGTCTGTGAGAGCCAGAAATCTTGGTTGTTTGTAATTGACCAAATACTTATTTTCCACCAAAATTTGAAAAAAATTTCTTTCCAAATCAGACAATGTGATTTTCAGGATTTGTTTTCTCATTTTGTCTCTCATAGTTGAGGTCTACCTATGATGTAAATTACAGGCCTCTCTCATCTTTTTAAGTGGGAGAACTTGCACAATTGGTGGCTGACTAAATACTTTTTTCCCCACTGTATTGTTCATGCATATGGCCAGACTTTTATGAAGAGTAAGGCCGTGTTCACATGATGCATTTGTGATATGTTTTCTGTTGTCGTGATTTTCCGAAAACGCTGTAAAATTTCCGCATTTTTATGAAATTGTGGCAACACAACCTTAAAAGGGAGTCTGCACAGAATAACGATTCAAGCCAAGCACGGGCACTTGGTGCACCATTGGCAATGGTGAGTAGGTCATTGCACCCTCCACCAACTTGTTTTCCATCTATTTCCACTCTCCTCTGCCTCATGTAAAGCCAGAGCTGTCAATTTAGAATGATGGGGGGAACCAAATTCATGCAAAACATGTAGACCGGAAGGTGGACCGAGATGCTTTGCTGCTAGATGGTGGCACCTAGCGCTTGTGCTGGGTTTGAACATTTATTTTGTGGTTACAGATTCTCTTTCAGCCACCACTGAGGATTCTGGCAGCCGCCTACTTCTCTTCATGTTGAGAGCAGAGTTTGCATATATGTGGTGGGTCAGAGGGACCAGCTGTCAGCTGAATGAGCTTTTGAGCGACTGCTATCTAAGGTGTATGGGTGTCTTTAGTACGTTATACAATTAGATTTTGAAAAACATACTGTGACAAAGTCACTGGCAAAGTACTGGAGGAAAGATGTGTAGCACTGAGATTGTTAGCTTCAGTGATATAAACATAGAAAAAGTGTTCCAGCACACACACAGTATAAAAAGGGGTTAATCAGCCATATTTAGTGCTAGGGTGATTAAACACCTGTAGAAAGGGAGGAGGTCAGAGGATAAATTCCCAGCCTTTGGCCACGGCCCCACTATCAGTATTTGGTCAGTATTTTTTTCTCAGGAGTGGGAGCCAAAACCAGGTGGGGAACAATCAGAGAAAAGGTATAATAGAAACAAGTCACCAATTCTGCATTTATCACCCACTCCTGGTTTTGGATCCCACTCCTGAGAAAAAATACTGACCAAATACTGACAGTGGGGACGTGACCTTTTAGAGCATGTGGTATGGGGTGGGTCTGGAGGAACAAGCCCTGGAGCTGTTTTGTCTTGTTAAACCTTGAGTTGTTTTGTTCCTGAAACGGGCGGTTACCCGTAGCAACAAGGACTGTGCCATACATTGTTTTGTTTTTCCTCTTAGGCTGGGAAGACCGTGTTTGTTTTCCTAACGTTGTCGTGGTTTATGCTGTGCTCTTAATAAACCACAGAAGATTTAAAGAGACAGTGTTCCTGTGTCTACCTCTATGTGCCACCAAGTGAGCCGACCTTCCACAGTACTAACTGACTGTGAATGGTGTTTACAGTATGAAGGTGTTAATGGGGGCCATAAAACTAGAAGCCTTAAGTGTGACTATTGGTTCCTAGGAGAGAGATTAGTGCCTGGGACTTCTGCGGGATGACTTATCTCTTTCTCTACAACGGGTACAGAAGGTTAATAAAGTATACAATAAACTTACCACTGGAAGATCGTCAGTTTGCACATTTCATCTGGTAAAGCATGTGAACTATGGAATTGATTTTTCAAGATTGGCAATTTCCCAAAATTTGGCTTATTTTTCATCTACTATACGCAAGAAATATATTCCAGTATGGGACAGGAGTACATTTCTGTCATAGTTTACTTCACTTTTATGGCATAAATTGTGATGAATTTGGCAGCTGAAGTTGGCTACGTCCCCTCCAATCAAAGCACCACCCACTTTATGAAAAGTGGTGGGCACAGCTGGCTGGGACAGTAATTCATAAAGTCACCAAATTGTATATCAAAACGTTTGCAGCATTTTAAACAGTTTACCGGCATAATTCTGGCAAAACTGTTTGCATCAGGGCCTATATCTTTAAAATTCTTCATACTACGCCTAGACATACCCCATGGTAACTACACAATCCAGCTACATTTACTGCTAAACGTATCTCTATTTATCAGCATCAATTCCCCATAAATGCAGAGTTATCTGATAAATGTGCCAATAGACATTTGCAAGCTTCACTTTTCTGCTCATTATTCATAGAACCATCTGTTTTTAGGGGTTAGTTACTGGACTAGGAGTGTCGAGATTTTTCTCATTCTGTAAATATTTTCCAGACACCTTGGAAAGCAGTGTAGTATTATCAGATACTTGGGCTAGGCTGGGTGTCGCTCACTTTATGTGCATTTTTTTATTTATCAGCGCTAAGTAAAATGACCTAAACATTGTACCACACTATGCATGTTGGTTTTCTTTTACGTTCATTTAGGATATTACAGAACATCTCCTTTTTATTGATAAGAAAAAGCTTTGTAGAGGCTTCTCTTAAAAGGTTGTCTCATGTTCTTTAAGGCTATGTCCACATGATCCGGACAGGCAGCGTTTTGAATGTCGTATACTTTATGCTGCGTCCAAAGCGCTGCACGCAGGTGAATTCGCATGGGTTGATTGAACCATGCGGATTCACCGCATTCAATACATTGTAGCGATTCCGCAAGAGAAATAGACATGCTGCGGTCTGGAACGACGCGCCGCATGTCCGTGTCCGCAGGTAATCCGCAGGTGCATGGAGACGCATAGTGGACATAGTATTTCTACAAATCCCATCCACTGTGCTGTAACATCTGGCCGCTGCGGGTTTGCCGATGCATAAGCACCCAGCTTCAAACCCGCAGCGGCTCCTGATCGTATGCACATACCCTAGAGGGAACCTATCAGCAGGATTTTGCTAAGTAAACTACAGACATTGTCATATTGGTGCTGTTACACTGATTAAAATGATACCTGAGGTGATCAAATCCATCTTGTGGTTCTTGTGTAATCAGTGTTTGCAGTTCTGAGTTAATGATATGCCCATGCTCCGGGGCAGGACTGTGGGCAGGGTCTTATCCTGGTGTTCTAGGCCAGATCAGCAAGATAAGACCTCCCCACAGGCCCGCCCCAAAGCACAAGTATGTTCCTCATAGAGACAGACACAGACAGACTGTATCATACATCAACCACTCATTCCTACACAGCCCCCTCAAGAGACTCCACCACAGCAGCACAGAGTGTGTCAGCGACTCCACCACAGCAGCACAGAGCATGTCAGCAATCATGCAGCCGCACAGAGTAGGTCAGCGACCCCCACAACAGCAGCACAGAGTATATCAGTGACTCCTCCACAGCAGCACAGAAAATGTCAGCGAACTATGTCTGAGACAGACAAAGCGAGAGATGCTGTGGCGGAGTCGCTGACATACTCTGTGCTGCTTTTGCGGGAGTCGCTTACCTACTCTGTGCTGCTGTTGCATGACTGCTGACATACTCTGGTGGAGTTGCTGACATACTCTGTGCTGCTGTGGTGGAGTTGCTGACATACTCTGTGCTGCTGTGGTGGAGTTGCTGACATACTCTGTGCTGCTGTGGTGGAGTTGCTGACATACTCTGTGCTGCTGTGGTGGAGTTGCTGACATACTCTGTGCTGCTGTGGTGGAGTTGCTGACATACTCTGTGCTGCTGTGGTGGAGTTGCTGACATACTCTGCTGCTGTGGTGGAGTTGCTGACATACTCTGTGCTGCTGTGGTGGAGACGCTGACATACTCTGTGCTGCTGTGGTGGAGACGCTGACATACTCTGTGCTGCTGTGGTGGAGACGCTGACATACTCTGTGCTGCTGTGGTGGAGACGCTGACATACTCTGTGCTGCTGTGGTGGAGACGCTGACATACTCTGTGCTGCTGTGGTGGAGACGCTGACATACTCTGTGCTGCTGTGGTGGAGACGCTGACATACTCTGTGCTGCTGTGGTGGAGACGCTGACATACTCTGTGCTGCTGCAGAAGAGTCTCTGGAGAGTGCCGTGTAGGTATGAGTGATTGATGTATAAGACAGCGAGAGAGACACTGTCTCTATGATGAAGAACATACTTGTGCTTTGGGGCTGCCTGTGAGCAGGTCCGATCTGGCCTAGAGCACCAAGATAAGACCCTGCCTACAGTCCTCCCCCAGAACATGAAATTATCATTAACCGAAAACTGCAAACACACATGAACCACAAGACTGATTTCTTCACCTCAGGTATCATTTTAATCAGTGTAACAGCACCAACATGACAATGTCTGTAGTTTACTTAGCAAAATCCTGCTGACAAGTTCCCTTTAATTCCTAAAATTGCAAAGTACTTGTAAAAATAAGCAGCTTTGCAATTTAGTTATAAAAAAATCAACAACATACTCAAGAACAGAGGTATTTTTTTATTTTAGTTTCCTGTTTGTGTTCTAGGTTATAAGCCACTGCTGTGGTCTAACTTGCAATTCTTACAAGCTCTTTCCAATAGAGCTTTTAAGTACTGCTCTGAAACTATGTAAAATAAAGCACATAGACTATGGCGCCTCATGTAATACATTTTGACAAATTAGTGTACAAAGTACAAGTACCAATAAGTTGCTCACCCTTAAATTGTTGTTAAAGGCATATCTCGCCCTGTTACAGGTGTGACAGAGTCACTGGTGTTATATGCAAGGGGAGGTATGTGTCACTCCGGCTGCTAGCCTGTGTGAACTGAAACCTACATACTTTTCTCCATCATGTTATATTTTGGAGATTAACTCGTCTAAAGGGTGTGGCTTTATGTGAATGGCAAAGAGGGTGGCAAGTCATTCACCCTACCTCCCCTCAGGGTGTGGCTGAGCAAGCTTAAATGCTCATTCATTATTTTTTTTTTCTGTTGTGTTTGGAGAGGCATGGTCTCCAGTCTGGAAAGCCATAGCTCAGGAAGGAGCTGAAGGCTGGTCTACAACCTGTGTGGGCGAACCCCACACTCATATGGACTCATATTTTATCCTTTGGTTTTGTCGTTTTGCCAGTAAGGCTGTGTTTATTTTGCTGGAGCTGCAGGGCTTTATGCCATACAATAAAGCCTGCAGAGAAAACCCGGTTCCTGAGTCTTTCTAAAACCGGCCTAGCGGTCTTCTTACCACACAGGGTAAAGAGGACGTCAGTGACTGCTGATGCCTGTTGTTCACTGGCGTGCCTTCTTTTCTCCAAAGGAGTTTCAGTCTGTTCAGCTAGCTAGAATAAAAAAAAAAAAAAAATACTAAAATTAGTACTGTTACTCCAATAGAAAGAAGCATCAGTCCAGAGGTAAGATAAAAGATGCTAATTATTCATACAGTGTGTTAAAAGGTTACATGTTTCAAGGATCTCCTCCCCTTCATCAGACTAAAAAGAAAATATTAGATGTCTTGTTTTTGGTCTAATGAAGGGGACAGATCCTCGAAACACAGAACTTTTTAAAGAGGGTTGTCCAGTACTAGGACAACCCCTTCTTAAGCTAAATGTTCAACCCCCGATAATATAATAAAGCCTATACTCTCCTCCCATGCCGGCTCCATTCCAGTGGTGTCGGTACTCGCAGTCCCAGGGCTGTGATGCAGTGGAATGACACACGATGCCCGTCGCCCAATCAGTGCTGGAGTCACTGTCCCCATTTTCGTATGAACTGAACATGAAGAGGACGTCCGGGCTGCAACCCATCCTGGACTATCTCTTCATGTTCAGTTTGTCCGAAGGCGGGGACAGTTATGCCATCGCTTATTGGGCTCCGGGCACCACGTGTCATTCCACTGCATCACAGCCCCGGGACCGCGAGTACCGACACTGCTGGGACGGAGCCTGCATTTTATCGGGGCCTAATATTTAGTTTAAGAAGGGGTTGTCCTAGTAGTGGACAACCAACCCCTTTTAAGATATTGTATGACTACTAAAATTGCATCTTTACTGTTCTGCGCATGCATCGGGAAAGGCCAAAGAGCGCTGATGCATGCGTATTACAGTACTTTTTTTTACCCTCGGTTGGGCCAAGAGAAGTACGCCTGCGCAAGAGCGAAGGGGGAAACTGTGTGGATGACGTAGGATGCGTCTTCCACACGAAGCAAAGAAGGACAGCATTGTAAAAAGAGAGGAAGCGCAGGATAAAGACCAGCGACGCCCATCAGACTGGACCGCTCCATAGCCGAGTATAATAAAAGGCGTGGGGTTTTTTTGCCTTGCAGGGCCAATTGGCGTCTAAATTCACAGTATTACAGAATGCTGTTACATGGGGCTGGAAGGTGGTGGTCATAGGTTATATGGGAAAAACCTGGTGACAGGTCCCCTTTAATGTTAGGGATCCACTAAGAGCTTCGCCATAATGTGGCAATGGGCTTCATACAGGTCTGATTAGTGTTAATTAAAAACCTCGTGTTCAGCTTTATAAATTTTTACTTAGCTGCAAAAAATCAAAGTCGAAGTTTTGGATGTTCGGTCTATATCTTTTTTCTATAGTTAAGTTCAGTATAAACGGTAT
Source organism: Phyllobates terribilis (assembly GCF_046119375.1). NCBI lineage: Eukaryota > Metazoa > Chordata > Amphibia > Anura > Dendrobatidae > Phyllobates > Phyllobates terribilis. The sequence goes on from NW_027362761.1 coordinate 843,337,289, forward strand.
TTAGAAGTCCAGCAGGGGGCAATCCAATACAGTTAATGAGACTTCCCTGTATGACTGCACCTACTTAGACAGCTGTCAGTCACTTAGCAGCACCACCTACTGGACTCTTAAGCATAGCTTAAAATGCATAAATTGTAAGTTATACCAAATCTATTCCCACAACTCTATATATCAATCTCTTAACTCCTCCTGATCTGTGTGTGTGTGTGTGGCGATAAAAGTATGGGGTACAGAAAAAATAATCCGCATCGGAACTGTCTGCCTCCCACTGTCCCTAGCAGACAAGGTAGGTGTGCTGAAGTTACTGTTCAGAAAGAAAGACCATGCCATACCAGGCAAGAACTCCCACTCCTGTTTCCTAATCTGCCAGTTGTAGAACACATGCATAATTCATTTTGTCTATTTATCCTGATTTATTTTTTCAGTCCGTGACAACAAGCCACAGGAATGTATCTTGTCATAACTGATACAAACTTTGACTTCACCAAGTAAAGCCCATTGTGAGACAAGTGCTGGTGATTTGTAAATGTCAGCCATCCAACTAATATGCTTCCAGCCTGAAACCTAATGTCTTACTGTAAGAGGGTGGGGTAGAAAATAATAGAAAGTTAAATATTAAATGGTAAAGAGAAACATGAGATTTGTTTGGAGAAGGTGCTATCAACTGATCTGTCAGGAAAACTATGCACTAGTGGAGTCCTGTTCATTCAGAAACTGTTACGTGCCATAAACAATTGATCACCTGGTTCTACCTTTTTCTAACATTGTTATATTGCTGGTGTGCAACATGCATTTATTATCTATTTTACTCTCTCATATATCATCATCATATTCCTCAGCGCCTTACATACATTATCATCTCTGTCGCCATTGGGGCTCACAATCTAAATTCGCTATCAGTACGTCTTTTGATTGTGGAAGGAAACCCACGCAAACACGGGGAGAACATGAAAACTCCTTGAAGATGTTGACCTTGGTGAGATTTCAACCCAGAATCCCAGCATTTTTGTGCATACCATCCTTTGTCATGTTAAATGTAATTTTACTCCTTCATGACTTGGACATTTTTTTTGTTTTTGTTTCTTTTTCTTCCCTTCTTCTAAGAGCCATACATTTTATTATTTTTTTGTTTTTATTTATTTTCGCTTTGACATACCTGTACAAAAGTTTTTTTTCTGCACGATGAATTGTAGTTTTGACACCATTCACTTTACTATATAGAACCTGAACTGGGGTGAAATTATCAAGAAATAAAATTCTTCAGTTTTTTTTTTTTTGGGGGGGGGGGTGTATGGGTATGACTTATTGCATTCCCTGTGTAATAAAAAAGTCCTGGCAACATGACTTTTCAGGTCCATACAGTTGCTTCGATGTCAAACTTGTGTAGTTTTTATTTTTTTTTGCATTTCAGCCGTTCAAAAAAATATATATATATCATTTAGAAAATAGAGACCCAAACCAAATGGTTTGTTTTTCAGAGACCTGTAATTTTATCTCTAAAAAAAAAAATGCAATGACCTAAAAAAAAATGCAATTATTATGCCATTTACATTTTTTTTCTTTACACAGTTTACCCTTTTTTATTGTAGAAATATCTTTTTAGAGGCATTTTTTTCAGTTAATTTCCACATTACTCTTAGTCTCCTTTCGGGAACTTTAACCTGCGATCATTTGATCGCTTATACCTCAATACTGTGGCATTGTTGTATATAGTACATGGGGAAATTAACAATATCTTATGAAGCCAAAACACTGCTGTGCTTCATTGGAGTGAGAAGATGGCAGTGATTGGGTGGCTTGCTTTGGCAACCAATTAGCACCTGATTAACATCTTGCAGGAAGGGGGGGGGGTGACTGACCGAGCCATTTAAATTATTCTGACAGAGATTTATGATTTTAAACCGCATGATAAATGATTATAGCAATTTTTTTTATTTCACCACGAGAGTGGTATCACTGATTTCTGTTCCCTGCCCATAATTAAAATACAGATCACCCTCTGTCTTCTACTGTTACCAGCACCGATCCGATCCTGTTTCGCTATCTTGTGACTGCAACAAACGGTCAGAAGCTCTCAATATAAGTCTGAGAACCTCATTCTGGCTCTTACATTGAGAAGAGACTTAGAATTCACCCAGCTGGAGCAATCTGGCAAGTCACAAGTAGCAGAAGATGACCGGAGAGGTGCTGAGAACAGCAGAAGACACTGGCAGGTAAGTATTCTACTACAAACAGGGATCATGTATTGTATTAGTGATTCCACTTTGGAGGGGAAAATAAAAAATGCTGGAGAATTTCTGTAAACCGCATAGTCTCTAGTTAGCTCCAGTTGCTGATGTTTGAGGCAGGTGTTGGCCCATAAACCAGTATTTGAGGATGTACTTTTCTGTCCTCTGTAGGGAAGAGGTTATGTGATTAATCCAATATATTTCATATGGATCTCTTTACTTAGCAAAAAGTAGTGTTCCCCAACTCCAGTCCTCAAGGCCCACCAACAGATCAATACTAAAGAAATCCTGAAAAAATGAACTATTAATGTACTGGCATGTTTTGCAAGAATAAGAAAATAAAAATGTCTTGCCTTGTTGGCAACATATTCACTGCTATGAATCCTATCACGGCTACTATTGGCTTTCCATAATTGTTCATTATGCATGAAATGGTAGCTCTCATTATGGCTGTTCTGGAGCACCTGAAGATTGCCAATTTGTGCCAGATCCATGAGTGATCCGAAACATTTAGGCCTGTAGGAGCTTTTAAAATATATGCAATGTTTTCCTGGAACTTTTATTCATATTGTTTTTTGACTGACTTTCTTGTTGGACATATAGAATTAAAAACCTCTCTGTTCTTGAACCAGAAGATTTTTAAAACAAATTTTTACCCATTCATCACATTGAGAAAACCCCATTTAAAATCATTCTAAGGTCTGCAGTTAGAAACACCAATTACATCTTATTTTAACAGCTATAGGTTATATTTGAAGATAGTCATATGTTCTAGGAAGTGTCTAGATGGGCGAGTAGTCTTCACCTACCTCCAGCCGCTGGGGGAGATGTCAATCAAGCTATTCTGCGGTCATTTACATATACAAAAGGGGGGATATGTTCCAGGAAAAAAATAATCATGCCAATTATTAAAATAGACTCTATTAAATACAATTCATAAAAACAATATACAAATAAATCCCAGTGATACAAACAAGGATTATAATTGGTGTGTGAGCACCAATTTTAATCCTTGTTTGTATCACAGGGATTATCTGTATATTGTTGTTTTTATGAATTGTATTTAATAGTCTATTTTAATAATTGGCATGATTATTTTTGTCCTGGCACATATTCCCTTTTTGTTTTCTATTTATACAGTGCCTTTTTGGAACGCTTACATTTTCTAGGATTGAAAGCTTCAGTAGTTCTTTTACATATAGCTTCATATTATAAAGTGGCCACATTGGATTTAGCCTTCAAGACCGTTTTTGGAGTATCATCAATCTATGCAATATGGCGAGGTGATGGCTTAGGGCAGATCTTGGCTAAGTGCTGCCTGCCCTCCCCCGCCACCCATTGACCACCCACTGTCACCACTTTCTGCCTCCTTGCTGCATATAGGAGGCTATGTGAGGGCTTACATTGTACATTGGGTATGTTGACATACAATTAATATAAAATAATTTAATTAAGTATCACTTAATATTGAGCAGTATTAATTTCAGCCTATTGTGTCTGCTCTCCACAACAATCACGGTCTCTCATGTGGCCCCTCGGGAAAATTAATTGCCCACCCCTGGCTTCCTTTTTTTTTTTTCAAGTATTTAGTACAAAATGTCCCTTATTCAAAATGAAATACGGAAAGGTGCTTTATATAATTTGTGGAGAATTCAGAAAGAGTAAGATTAAAATAAAACCATCAATGTACAAATACACTATAGCAACACGTACATAGCTGAGATTCCTACTTGACACAGGTGCTCTAGGACCTCCTTAGAGAATGTTATTCCTGTAAATGCTTCACATGCATCACTGCAAACACATTTGTACAGGCAAACCAGTCATTAGTTTTCATTTCTTTCTTGAAGAGAAGTTACAGAAAAAAAACTATAAAAAAAATTTTTCTACCAGTTTGTTTTTTGTATTTACTAATAAAGGTTTTAGCCACTACAGAACAACCCCTTATTAGTGGTCTCAGGGAGATAAGAAAAAGACATTGATACTCGCCTCCGAGACTGGCGCTACTCCTCTGTAGTCTGTGATGGACCGTGCTTCTGTCTGCTGGGATAAATATCTAATGTGGTTGCTGCAGCCAATCATCAACTGCTTATTGAATGCAGCGTTCACATATTGTCTGCCCCTAGCCAACAGACACTTGAATTCAGACCAAATGTGAACACTGCCGAATGTTGATTCCAGCAGACCGGCGGGACGCATCTGAGTTATAAAAGAACTCCAACATAGAATCTATATCTAGATGATCATTTCCTTCCCCAATTCTAAGCTGCTTGGTACTTCCTTGTCTGCACTGCAGAGGAAACTGTTAGGCCACGGCCCCACTATCAGTATTTGGTCAGTATTTTTTCTCAGGAGTGGGAGCCAAAACCAGGAGTGGGTGATAAATGCAGAATTGGTTACTTGTTTCTATTATAACTTTTCTCTGATTGTTCCTCACCTGGTTTTGGCTCCCACTCCTGAGAAAAAATACTGACCCAATACTAACCAAATACTGATAGTGGGGCCGTGGCCTTAGAAGCTTTTTCTGGCCTCTGCAGGAATTGGGATATGTAGCTTGACCTGTTGCTTTTGTCTGCACCTATTTCTTAGGCCTCATTAACGGGTTTGTGTTGCACATACATGATATACCTGTTATTTTCATGGATCCAGCACGTACCCATTATAATCTATGGTGCTATTCGCATGTCCATGTTTTTCCAGCAAAAACACATACAGCACGTGGATAGCATCCATGTACTGTCAGTGTTTAACATTGCAAAGTATAGGAGAAGCTTTGTAACCTATTTCTATATCCATCCGTGAAAAACACTGATGGTAAAAATGGGCACAGGAATGACAGTTATTCACAATACTGATGGACACCGGTACCTTTTTTTATGTACGTGTTTAAGCACTGACGTATGAATGAGGCCTAATTAAGAGCCCAAGTGTAAATGGAATAGTAAGTACATAAATAAGTTGTTAGGAAGTTGGATACGTTTTTTCCGAAGCAAGCGTCCACAATTATTTACTCAGTAACTTGCCGTAATAGGGTTGTAACAAATATGCTACAATTTTATTTGTTTTATCGTTTTTCTTTCAGGCCCATCAACTGGAAGGGTTACTAATGCACCACCTACAGCGAAACCAGCAGCCAATAACAAGCCCTTTGCTCCACCTCCAGTGGATGACCAGGACACACTCTTCCAAAGAGCCGAGCATATCCCTGCAGGAACACGTACCCCAATGTGTGCCATCTGTAACCTAGTTATTAGGTATGAGAAATGGTTTTTATTTTTTAAATGTTCACATTCTTTTACAATTTAATTGCAAATATTAAATTACAAACTTTTTAGCCATGTTCCTACTTCAGGAGATGATGGCATCAGTAGGAGAACTGCTCATAACATACTAATAACACACCACTACGTGTGCCATTTGTAGGAATAACAAAGTGTAGGAAAATAAATAAGATGCAACACTTGTATATTCAAGTTTTACGTGTTAGATCACATTGACAGGGTTGTATAGCAGATAACAATCTATTTTTCAGAGGGCTCAGACTGATTTAAAAAATAAATGAATTGCTATTGATCCTCAACAATCCCCTATCCTGATGCTTACCCAGTTCCCTCTGTTCGGTAAGTTCTAGTCCCTAGTTTCTTCTTGTTTTATGCTGTAGATGTTAGTACAACCTTGAAACGCATAGATACTGCACATCCATGATAAAATCATCTTACTTTTAAACAATCTATGGCACACGAATCCGGTATCCTCCACACCACACACGAAGGTGAGCGAACCAATTCACAGGGTTATCTACCACCTGAATTTTGGTTTATATGATGATGCCCTGTGAGCACTTTTCCCCTTGTCTTCGATTTCTAGCTTTGTCTATTTTTGATACACCATAAAAGTCAGAAATGCCTGCTCAACCAATCATAATAATATACTAACATTTCCATGCTTTCTGATCGTTGTTTGCTCTTTGTCCACCTTGTGTATCTTTCTTCAAACACGGCACTGTGCATTTTATGGCGGTCTTGATTAGTTCAATGGGGGAAGGCACTATTAAAGGGGTTGTCCAGTCTAAATTGATAAGTTTGCAGTGACTCCTGTTTTCTGAGCCGGGAACGGTGGTGATATATTCAATATGCATACTCCCTGGCAGAACCAGTCTTGTGGGCACGGCCTCGCTCCATACACTTGTATTGAGCAATTCTTCGCCCACTGGATGGCCGCATCACTAGACTAAACCCGGACTCGATCAATACAAGCGAGCCGCGCCCCTTACACGGTCTCTACCCGGGAGTATGTATAATGCATACGTAGCCGCCGGTCTCGGCACAGAAACCGGCAAATCCTCACAGCACACAGTACATGCGTTGGGGGGGTTCATATGTCTGCAGTCACAGAGCGATTGCAGACTTATCAATTTAGACCAGACTACCTCTTTAAGGCTATGTTCACATGTCCAGTAGTGATCAGTTAGAACGGATCCAGCAGCAATCCGTTGGCAAAAAAGTTGTGCAGACACTTTTTAGTCATTTTTGTAAATAACTGATCTCTGCTGGATCCGTTTTTTTTTTTAACCTTGAGGTCTGTGGAAAACGGATCCGTTAATTATCCATCTGTTTTTCTTTCATTCGTAACTGATCCGTTTTTTGCTTACTAGATCCAGCAGAGATCAGTTATTTAAAAACAGATTAAAGTGTCTCTGCACAACTTTTTTTGCCAACGGATTACTGCTTGATCTGTTCTAACTGATCACTACTGGACATGTGAACATAGCCTAACACTGTGATAGAGACACCCACATGGAGCAAACCAAGCTGCCTCCTCTGAATGTTTTCAGATTGGCTTCTTAGCAATTGATGATGATCTGTCACTTGGTTATTGATAATTGTCAGTTACTTAGAAGCTTTCAAAGTTGGCAGCTGGTTTGGCTCCGCTTTCTAGTGTTTTTGTAAAAAATATCAATGCAACAATGCATAAAAATGGTTGGTTTCTCTAAGTAAGTAGACTGTAATTGCCAAACTCTGGCCATTTTCAACCTCTGATTTATTAATATGTGACTGTTGTATTGTTTTTGATTTTGGGCATTTAAAGTGCATCTCTAAACGAGAACCATGAAAGTATGTTTTAATGAAGTGATTACTCCATCCCTCCCCCGCCTTCATGTATTGCTAGTTTTCCTTGCATTTGAACAATGCGTATAACTTCTCTGCGGCTTTATACTGTATACAATGTGATGTTTGATTGCCTGATATCATATTTTAAATGGCTGCAGCTGGCTGCCTCATGCAATTACAGTTCATGGCCTGGCAGGCTGGGTACCTTGAAGTACAGCGGGCAGTTGTATCAAGTGACCGCTCAGAACACCTGTTTTAAAGCCAAAATACATCCAGGACATGGATGCTTTACTCAACAGAATACCCAGCCAGACATGATTACTTAGATAACAGTCCTTTGTTTCTTAGCACAGTTAATTATTCATTTTTGACTTTTTCATTAATTAAATATTTATTGTGTCTTTAGATTACTTACAAGGACCCTTCACTGAAATACTACTGCAGTATAGGTGATTTAACCAAGTGCTCGCTCTGGTCTCATTATACCTTTTATATACATGATTCATTGAGGATGATGAGTAATAAGTAAGAAGAAAACTTCTTTGAGGTGTTTGACCCGTGAGCTACATATTGAAAAAGAGACAAGTCCGTCACGTTGAACCTTCCTCCAACCTATCTGAAAAAGCACACTGGTGTTTTTGTTTTTGCACTTTTAATGCATATACACCTTCAATACTTTAGTGTGTAATTTATTGCATGTCACCTCTGTACGTCCACCCCCCCTTCAGATCACATAACCCAACTTCTTGTAATGAAGTCGGACAAACCGTCCGGTACAGATGCTAATATATATAGGCAAAAAGTTGCTCTCTGAATTCCTGTGGTCTGCAGGATGACCTCACCTGTCAAATCCCTCCTTGCAGCTACTCGGGCCCCTTCCCACCCAGCCCCACCATCCCTGACCATCTGTATGTCCTCCCATGCATCTAAAGATATTGGGGAAGATTTATGAAACAATATAAAAGATAAATAGCTCCTCATAGCAGTCAGTAATACACAATTCACTAGAAAGGACACGAGATAAAGCAGGCATACATTCCAATAACTGGTCACAATACTAATGTATAAAATGATGCAGCGGACCTCCATGATAAAAGGCCTGAACAGCCACTTACACACCCTATCATCCAGGCTAAAAGGTGACATGGTGCACTACACATATCTGTATGACTAGCACTTTATACAAGCCTTACTTATGTACACCTAAAATACTAATCATTATCCCTAGGGATTATCGGTGTATGAGTGGTTGTTCACCGCTATTTTGTACCTGTCTTACTGCTGTGTCCTGCAGTGTATTAGTATTGTGATCAGGTATTGGTAGGTATGGCTGCTTTTTATGTTTCTCATCCAATAATAGAGCAGTTTTCATTTCGTATTCTTCTCTTGAGAAATAAATCCTGCTCCATGATTGACTGTTATGGACAACAAAGGCAAAGTTTTCCTTTTAGGCAGTTTTATAAATCTGACCTGTTTGGTACATATTGTTTATATAAGAGAACAGTGATAGATTGGGTAAGACAGGCTGAAGACAGGATACACTGAGCCTGTCACAGATTTATCTCTGGCAAAACTTAGATAGGAACATGAGCATTTATGATGAGAGTGCCATCGTGGGAAATGTAGTCTGCATTATGGAAACCATAATCAAAATGGAAGTAGAAATCAAGATGGCAGACAACCCAGACATGGTACATCAACTAAAACTAGTATACACCAAACTTCTACATTATTTTTTTATAAAGGACTGTGCTGCAGTACACAAGATTAAGACACAAGATGGGTACAACACAATTGTAGGCAATGTCCTTAATTGCAGGCTGTTGGACAACTACCATAGGAGCCTGGGACACGAGATAAGTGCCTGCTCCTTTTATCGGCAGTATGGTGGCGCAGGTGTTAGAATTGTTGCCTTGCAGCACTAAGCTTAGATCTGACCTAGGGAAACGTGCATGGAGTTTGTGTGTTCCTCCAATTTAGTGATGGTTTCCTCCCACACTCCAACAACTGAAAGGTTAATTGGTTTCCTAAATAGGTGTTGGAAGATGAAAGCCAAAATGGTAGCCTCTGACTTCTTGGATTCACATCTCTCCATGTGAGAAATCGAATTTCCATGCAACTCTTTAAGTTAGCTGTGTGAGAAAAGCACACGACAAATGTTTGATATTGCTGTTTTCTAGATATCTGGTATTTGTATTGGCATGACTGGTTTAAGCAGTAGACGACTCATCCAGCTGAATTGCTCTTACTGTGAAGAACCCCTTACTTTATTGAAGATGGAAATGCTCAAATTCAATTTTATTGCACAATTTTTGGAATGCATAATTCGTGCTCTTAGCATTGGCGCTGTCTAAAGCTATGTATATTGCCAGGACCACCTCTTGGACTCAAATGACCGATATGTGCATCCTATTGCCATTTCGTATACTTTTGTTAGAGTTGATAAAAAATGATTCACAGGATGACGTCCGTTGTCTACGTTCATAATGTGATTACTAGGCATCCACAAAGTCATGATGTAGTCACGCTACGACATCATGACTTTGAGGGCCTAGTAATCAGAAGAGGCACAGAGGATGAATGCATTGTGTGCTGGCTGAGGAAGTCTGCAGGACCCTGGTCCAGCTGCCACAAAGGAACGATGCGACTCTTGTAGCTCAACACTTGCTTTTATTAATCCTTTATGCAACTACAATAATGAACAACAGAGTGGTTTGATAATGAATAACTGACTGGCCCATATTGATGTCTCTACTAGACAACATCACGCACCAGTGAAATACTCCAGCTTCTGCATTCTAATAGGAAGGCTAACATTTGTCATGCTAACGTGTTCTGACCTTATTTGTGGCTAGGTGATATAGAGCAGGAATCTGATTATTCTGACTTCTACATAATCCCTTATTCACCTGGAGTTGAACCTGGTGCTCTGACCAGAGAATGTCAGCATTGTAATCTTTAGAGAGCCATCATTGTGCTGGATTCTGTTGCAGGAACCTTTTTTCTTTTGTATCCTATTTTGCCTCTGATATGCCTTCCATGGCATTTCCACGCTCTCCAGGTTCCATTTTTGTAAGTAGCGATGCCTGTCTTTTTAATACAGATGGAAACTCAATCCCGTCTGGAACAGGAAAACTTGTCTTCTTTAGTGTCACTCCTTTGTTAATGATTTGGTTAAATTAGGCTGTGCTGACACTGAAAGAAGAGAGCACTTTGTTGTACATAAGGACTGCTATTGTTGGGCTGTACATGGCTGAAGGATGTTGGTGTATGAAGGTGCTTGTACAGAGGATGGAAGATATCAAGTTAGGTCACAGTTTTCATTTCTCTTTCAGACCGAGGTGATTTTTATTCTGAGAAATATTGTTTTAATTCTTTGTAAATACTGCAGTTGTCATATGTATCTTTTACTGTTTTACAAATTAACTTTGGAGAGTTTGTGGTGGGGGTCTTTAACAAACTTAAAGAGGTGCCAAAGCCCCTCTGATGTTTACCTAGGAATAGCAGTGCTTTGAGGATGCATACACCTGTGCCTGGTATTATACACTCAAGTGGGGCTAAACTCCTGATTGGGAGGGCCTGAAGGGTTGGCGCACTACCCACCGTCCAATCACTGATGCTCAGAGAATTGGTTATCAATGCATTTTCCTTGAAAATCCCTTCAAAGTATCTACTGAGTGATTACTAGCTAACATGAACTGAGCCATTAAACCTCTGCACATCCCTTCAAAACCACCAAACATCAGGGACTATTGTACTAAAATATTGGTCCTCTAAACCATTTGGTTTCAAATAGTCAAAGTTCATCAGGCCAAAACAATACATCAGTTATTCAGTGTGCGAAAACACTGAGCCCTGGGTGATGGAACGTGGATCAAGATTTACTGAAATGTCACATAAATGTATGTGAATTTGGCATGCACCAGCCAAGACTGTTCCATTTCAAATTTAGGCAAGCTTCCAAACATCGGAACCTGTGAGATGATTCTTGCTGCCCAAACTGAAGGCAGCATGAATCAGAGCTTGGATGCTTCTGCGTTCAGAGAAAATACACTTGACATGTCTATTCTGGGAACATAGCCGGAGAAGAGACTAGACCTGTGCCACCCCCCGACTGCCTTCTTCCAGCGCCATTGCAGGTGACTTACAGGTTTCTCCCATTGAAGTTGGTTCTCGTTTGTAAACCAGTAGAATGAATTTAAAACCAAAGCTATTAAATGTGATTGAAGTGTAGACCTTTTATAGTGGGAACGTTTTTGAAAAAATAAATTAGACAGGTAGAAATCAAACCATGTATGCTTAAACTGTAGATGGTCTCCAGTTTTGACACAAAAAGTACAGCAAAATTTGATTTTATAATCTTTTAGTTTAGAAAACTGTAGATACACACTTGATATATATTTTAATGTGTTTTCTTTTTCTCTTTACCTATTTTATACCAGAGGTCCATTTTTGTTGGCATTGGGGAAGTCCTGGCATCCAGAGGAATTTAATTGTGCTCACTGCAAGATGAGCATGGCCGAGATGGGATTTGTTCAAGAGAAAGGTTCGCTGTATTGTGAAATATGCTATGAGAAGTTCTTTGCACCAGATTGTGCCCGCTGTCAGAGAAAGATTCTTGGTGTAAGTAGCAGTTCAAGACTTGCAGACTTTTTTGTGAAAAGCCTGGATAACCCCTTTAAATTGATTTGTCACCAGATCTCACAATACAAACTGCATACAATTTATTAAAGATAATCTGACACAAGGTTTATGCTGATCGATCTAAGACAGAATCAGGGCAGCTGCTCCTACTCTATGCTAACTCTGGGCATCTTAAGCTGGGTTTACACTTTATGCATTAAACAACTGCCAGTCCTTTAATAGCCTGTTTAGACCCAATGCACTCTGACCAGGGCTGTGGAGTTGGCGTCAGAGTCGGTGTCCATTTTGGTGGAGTCGGAATCAGAGTCGGTATAAAATGGACCGACCCCAACTCCTAAAATATATAATAAATTGGGTACAGTAGTTCAATGCAGTTTGTGGGGATTATTTTTTTTCATAAGAATTTGGGAAAGTTATGTAATGTCCTATAAATAAATGTCTGTCCTATTCCTGATCTAAGGGTCTAGACTTTTAGCTGAGATGAATCTGTGCTACAGTAAATGTATCACTTAAACATGAGCCATTTATGAGGGAGTCGGGTCGTGGAGTCGGTGTCATGGAAATTGAGGAGTCTGAGTCAGAGGTTTGACTTATCGACTCCACAGCCCTGGTCTGAACGATCACTAATAGATTGTTCTGCGCTCACTCATAGGCTGTCATTATTCTCAGCAGCACTTTTCCTGTTGCACTCAATATGTACCTTTTTATGGTCTTTACTAAGGGGGGCGTAGCTTAAAGGATTCTCTGGGGGGAAAGGCATTAGACTGCTTCCTGTAATTAATAGGAAGGGATAGATACCTAAAGCAGCAAAAAATATATAGCATACGTGGCTACCAACCACAGCATACATATAGATTGCCCATTATTGTCGATTAACGTTATGAACATTCTTAGAACGACCTGTATATTAGAAAGTACTCCTTGATAGAATATAATAAATATAGCATGTGTCCACAATATCTTAAGGTCCACAAAGCATATTATAGAGACATAGTTATTAGTGATGAGCGAGCACTAAAATGCTTGGGTCGAGCACATTGAAATACTCGGGTGCTCTACCCGAGCAATGAGCCCAATGTAAGTCTATGGGAAACTTGAGCATTTTTCTGGTGGTCCCCCCCGGCGGTCTGCAGAAGGTCAAAAATTGCCCAAATCGATGGGAACGGTGCTCAATTAAACGTCAGGCAGGCAGAATATATAGGCAGACAGGCAGGCAGGGTATATAGGAGGGTGCATGAAAAACATAGCAGGGCACTTGGAACACACTAGTGCCCTCCGATTTTCATGCACCCGTCTCTTTAAAAAAGCCGGCCGGCAATTCATCAGCAGCATACACCGGTACCAGACAATTTAGAACAGAAAGAATAGAGCATCACTCATAGATTAGATAGATAGAAACATATCAGTCACATATATAATAAGTACAGTGATAGTGTTGATTACTGTACTTGTCATTTAGTGTTAAAATAAAGAATTTATTAAAAAAAAATTGGCGTGGGGTTCTCCGTAATTTTAGTCTCTAGCGGAGGTTAAGCAGACGGCTGGGGCAGATGTTTGAAGCCTGGGAAGGGGGTAATACCCACGGAGCTTCCCAGGCTACTAATATCAGCCCCCAGCTGAATACCTAGCCTTTACTAGCTATTAAAATGGGGGACCCGCCCAAAAAATGACATGGGCAAGAATTTCAGCCTCTCGATGTGCAAAACTGATAGAGACATACCCCAAGCGACTTGCAGCTGTAATCGCAGCAAAAGGTGACGCTACAAAGTAATAACTCAAGGGGGCCGAATAATATTGCACACCCCACTTTTCAGTTTTTTCGGGGTTTTTTTCTAAAAAGTTTAAAATATCCAATAAATTTCATTCCACTTCACGATTGTGTCCCACTTGTTGTTGATTCTTCCCAAAAAAAAAAATTAGAATTTTATATTTTTATGTTTGAAGCCAGAAATGTGGCAAAAGGTAGAAAAGTTCAAGGGGGCCAAATACTTTCACAATGCACTGTGTTTATTAGAGGGGAAACCAGGAATAAATAAGGAAGAAGGAGAGAACTCAGATTATAATGTTGCTATTAGTACACTCATATAATATAACCCAACAAATACAGTAAATTAACAAAAAAAACAAAAACTTAAAAATACAACAAATATCTAACAGTAATATGACTGAGGTATTGGAAGTTACTTATACTATTGTGGTATTGTTATACATTTTTAGGAAAAGAAAGTTCCCAAGGTTTCCATTTTTCAAGTATTTACCATATAGATTATTTACTGTGGCATATTTAGATTCGTAGGTTTTGTGCTGAAATTTTCTCAATATCTGAAATTTTGGGGAAAGCTGATTTTTTTTTTCCCCCAAAAAAAGCAGTTAAATTCTTAACAAGAAGAAAAATATGAATCATTAAAGGTCTGTATGCTGGGTCACATTGTTCCATTTTAAGTGAGAGAAGAGCAATTTTGAGGGGATATCTTAAGATTAATTTTAAACACTTTGTTAATTAACACAGAAACTTGATTCCATAGTTTTTTTTTATTTTTGGACAATTCTAGTAAATATGAAATAAGTCACTAATATGACCACATTTCTTCCAGCAAAGAGAGGAATAATTTGGGTTTACCTGTGCAAGTATAATTGGGGTATAATACCATCTGGTGTAAATTTTATAATACAATTCATGTAAGGGCATGGATATATTTGAAGCATATGTACATTTTAGGCCATTCTCCCTCAATGAGAGAAGTTTGATTCCATAAATTTTTGATTTTTGAGCAGCTCCAAAATATGTGGAGGAGATTGCCAGGGAGTCCACACTTCCTCCAGCATAAAGGAGAGTTATCTGGATTAATGTGGGATAGTCTAGTTGGCGTATAGTACCATCTGACAAATAGTTTATAAAATGATTTGTGAAGCGACATGGAGATATTAGATGCATAGGCGTAACTAAGAGCGTTCTCCCATTGATCTATGTGCAAGAAGATCTTAAGGCCTTTTTAACCTGTCCAAGATCCTTTATTATCCATATTGCACGCATGCGCAGCCTGCTGCTTTTCTGAGCTGCCTCCACGCCCCACCCCAAGAAGGAAGCTGGGAGGCAGTAGAGCGATGTGCTACAGAAGAATGAAAAGTCATTTAATGAAAAGTAAATGAACAATGTTTAATGTGCCACTTTCATTTCTTTTTTTTTTTTTTAAACCATTCAGATGTTTGAACACATTTTTTCTTCCCTTTGTTCTTTTTTTTTTACTTTGTCGTTTTTACGAGACAGTACATGTATTCTATGAATGTATTCTAATATTTGGGCATGATTCCCAACAAATGGCTGTGCGGGTTTTATCATTCTCTTTCTGTCTCCAACCATGGATATTCTGGCACGTGTTAATGGTGATTCTCTTCAATCACATATGCACCAGACTGCTCAGACACTGCGGGCTATCTATTTTCTGGAGGGAGATATTTGAGCTGCAAGGATCTGGTGTTTGTCTAATGATTTAGAGGTGTAGGACTGTGTAAGCCAGAATGCCTTATCTGCAAATCAAGTGCTTAATAGAGATTTAATTAGGCTGCAGTGTTGTGTGGCTGTCCTAAGCTAAGTCTCAGGCAGACTATCCTTGTTGGTTGGGATGACAACATAAGGTAGATGGCTTATTAGTAATGCTCCCTAGTGCTTCTTTCTAAGCAGTAGATAGATGACGTTTTCGTGCCTTTTGCTCATGTTGCTGGAAATTATCATGGAGGAACCATAAATTATACAATAAATAAAGGCACCTCACTTTAGCATGCATTGTGTTTTTTAATACATAGGTCAGATGAAATCTGCAAAGACTTTGGCCATTTCTGATGTGACGTTAATCAACTGTCTGCTACTAATGTTTATTCGACGGCAGATCCAGACCAGCTGGAATAGTCATCTGTAAGAGTGCAGGAAACTTGTAACACTTCATCTTTCTTTCTACCAGTCTCAACACATTTCCTAACTATTTGACCAGCAATCCATTGAGATGTGCTTTTTAAAGGTACAGTTGTAGAGTACAGCAAAGAAGCAGCAATTTGCTAAGCATAGACAACAGATGTGCAGGTACCTCCATAGCTCTGCTGAATGATGTGGGATGGGGATGTAAGGGTGCAATGCTTGTGAAGTTATCAGACCTCAGTCTGTAAATGGGAATGCATTTTTATGTTTTTTGTTTATGATTTCTATTTTTATTCTCATGACTTATTGTAAAATGCTGGTGACGCGCCCCCTGGGCCAGTGTTGTTGGGGATACCCGGAGCCGGATCAGATGGGGGTTGTAGTCTCCGAGTGGCTGTGACCCGGTCCGTGCCCAGGGTGTCAAGCTCAGTGTGTGGCAGTCCTTATGATGTTACTAGATGTTCTTTTGTGTCGACTACGCCACCCGTTGATTTGCGGTCAAAAGGCCGCCGCTGCAGCAGGGTCCGCTGAGGCTGTTGGTATGTGTGTAGCTTTGGTAGTATAACCCCCAACGGGAGGGGTATAGCCTCAGGGGATCAGTTGCAGAGGATGGGGGTTGTGGTGGTGCAGCGAGGATGGAAATGAGACTCGGAGTCGGGCTGTGCAGTTCAGGGTTTGTTTACTTACTGCAGTTGTTCTGGTCACTCCGGCCTTAAGTGACCACCCGAGCCGTGCTGCGTCCACCAGGTCCTGGACTCAGCCAACCCCCAGGTGATTCTGGAGCGTGGTCCTGAGCTCCCTTTCTGTCCTGTCCTCTTCTCTGGCCTTCCCCACCAGGGATCCACCTATGTCCGGCTCCCTCGGGCCTCTTGGTGGTAAACCCTTGTCTCTGGGTTCCCTGACCCTATTCCCGGTCTGCCTTCTGGGTGGATTTAGTGGGTGATCGTGGCAGATCCTGCCCACGACCTCCGGTTCCTGGCTAAGGTGTGCTGTAGCCTCTGCCAGCTTGGGATCCGGTACCCTGTTGCCAACTCTTCACCCTCTGGTCTAATTTGGGCTCTTGGAGTTCCTTCTTTCTCCCCCTCTGGGTCTTTCTTTCTCCTCTCTCTCTCTCTTGGCCTTGGAGCTGCTCTTCTCCTCTGCTCTGACAGACTGACCTCACTCTGCAAAAGACTCTGTCCTAAGATGGTGCCCACCTTATATACTCCCTCTATGTGTGAGCTCAGGTGACCAGCACCCAATGAGCTCCTAGCACTACCCAGACTGCTCCCCCTATCTGCCCCTACACTACTGGGATGTTCCACCCCCCTCCCACTCCAGCCAGGAACAGACACTGTCGTACCTGCACATTTCTCTAGTGGGAGTACCATCGGTCTGTTCCTCGGAAATGGGATGTGTGTAGTGCATGCAGCTAACTGAGCTCAGTTCCACACTCCATCCTTACCCGGGAGTGGAATATCACACCTCTGGGTTGAGGTGCAATACCCCTGTAGCAGCCGAATCCTCAGGGTGCTACATTCCCCCCTGGTAAATCACAGCATGTCCTCGGGCTGTAAGATATAAACATCCACAAACATACATTTTTTTTTTTCATAAAACATAAACATATAAAACATCATATATTATCAGCATAAACTTTTCATATAAAACTTATCATAAATAACACTCTTGTTCCTCCGGCCACGGTGCAACTTGTGACCGGGTAAGGTGCGACAGTCTCTTTTGGAAGAAAACAGTTTCCTATAAAACCGGTAGGGGGCGCCTTAAAAAGCGCAACTATATACAAGGGAATTATGGCCGCTCTCAGTCCTCGGCCAGGTATTGGGAACTAGGGACACACGGGGTTAACAGTTCACTCTTGGCTGGTCCCAACGGGGAACATATTTTAAATAAGTAACAGTTCTTGGTACCCCGACGGGCAACTTTATACAGTCTCTCTCTACCGTACTTCAACGACGGCGTCCTCCTGCTCCTTCTTTAGATTCTTCAGACCCGTCCGGGTCCTCTTGCTCCTCCTCACACCGCAGCTCCTCCTCCGTCAGGCGATGCACATGGAGGGCGTAGGGTCCTTTGGCACACTTGTGCCGGGTGAAGGTGACCTCGTCCCCTACATACAGGTCACGACCTCTGTGTCCCTCCGGCAGATGGCTTTCTACGTCTCTGCGGGTCACAAAGACGTCGCCGGGGGTATGATGGCCTCTAATAAAGCCCCATCCGTGCTGCATGTTGAATTTTATCACAGTCCCGGTGGAAGGGGGACCATGAGCTGCACGGGGATTCCTCCTGGTCCGGCTCTTCTGCTCCGCGCTCCTTATCTGCGCTTGTTGTTCCCGGACCCGCCTCTCTCTCCGCTCCCTCTCGAAGACCTCGAGCTGCTGCCGGCAGCACTCTGCACGTTCCGCTGCGGCCGCCCGAGTCTCCTGAGTGAACCCCATGAGGTCTTCTCCAGTGGGGTCCCACTCGAACTGTGCCTCCTCCAGCGGGGGCGAGGTCCTCTTTACGGGCTTCGGAGCCGGAATCAGGGGCTCGCACATGGGCCTTGCTCTCTGGAGTTCCAGCTGAATGTACTCCTGGGGCCATACAAAGGGCTGCCCATCCGGGCACGTATGCTGGTCGAATAGATCTTCACCCAGGTGCGGCACTCTAGATGTTGAGGGCGCGTTGATGGTAGCGGCGCCCGGGTAGACCAGGCCTTGCGACCAGGCTTGGGGCACCTTAAAGGCAAAGGGCACCATAAGAACGGCGGCGCCCTGGGTTATTCGGCCCTGCGACCAGGCCGGTGGCTCCGCGGAGGTAGGGGGCGCTGTTGGTATTGCGGCGCCCGGGGGTACTAGGCCTTGCGACCAGGCCGGTGGTATTTCCTGCTTGGCCACGCTCGAGGTCGAGGCGTGTGACGTCACAGGGGTCGCGGCCGCGGTTTCCGGTTGAGGCCTAGTTGGCGGCGGTGACGATGCAGCGACGGGCACGGCAGGGGGAATTTCGGGCTCTGCGACGGGGAGCTGGGGCAGGCACGCGGTTTCCCGGCTCGGGGTAGAGACGTCCCCTTTACCTGCCTCCGTCCGTTCAGCTCCCTTCTCGGCGCCGTCTCCTGCCTTCATTCCTCCTGCGCCATCCTCAGAGGCGGTCTGTCTCCTCGTCTCAGGTGGCGTGCTCCGCTGACGGGTTTCGGTCTGCTGGGCCATCTCTCGGCTCCACTCCGCCCACGTCTCCCGCTGCACCCGGGCCATCCTCCGTGCGAGGCCCTCCAGCGCGGTCTGTGCACACTCCCGGTGTCGGGGGAGCTGTGCTAGGATCTCCAGCAGGCCTTCTGGAGTGGCGACCTGCAACAGGCTCCTGACCACTGGGTCGGTGCTGCCTGACTCTCCCTCCATCTCCGGGTACGCTCTCTCTGGACTCTCTTCCAGACGTCTTGTCTCCGGGTGCGCTCTCTCCAGACTGCTCCAGGCGACACCCATCTTTGTTCTCTTCTTCTGTCTCCGCCCACATCGAGGGTGGTCCCGGGGCAACTTAGTGATTGTCAGTTCCAGGGGCAGTTCTCTTACGCTGATGGACACTTCCAGCATCACAGTCTCTGTTGGTGGGCGCGGTTTCCGCTTTCGGCGCCATTCTTCGACCTGGCCCACGATGGGAGGTGGCCTTTTGCCACCCTCTGGCACGCCCACAATGGCGTCCGCTCCTCCAAGGCGGGAAATCCTCGGAAATGGCGGGAATCGTCTCCCAGTGGCGGGAAACTCCATGGATGGCGGGAAAAAGCTGCAGATGGCGGGCAATCGGCGGGAAACGACCTGTGATGGGGCCCGATGGCGGGGACCCTCCGGAACCGGCGGGAGACTTCTTTTTAAGGTAACGGTGAACTTCTCTTCAGGCACGCAGTACCCGGTTGTTGCGGGCACGTTATCCTGCCGACTACGCCAAAGTTGACGCGCCCCCTGGGCCAGTGTTGTTGGGGATACCCGGAGCCGGATCAGATGGGGGTTGTAGTCTCCGAGTGGCTGTGACCCGGTCCGTGCCCAGGGTGTCAAGCTCAGTGTGTGGCAGTCCTTATGATGTTACTAGATGTTCTTTTGTGTCGACTACGCCACCCGTTGATTTGCGGTCAAAAGGCCGCCGCTGCAGCAGGGTCCGCTGAGGCTGTTGGTATGTGTGCAGCTTTGGTAGTATAACCCCCAACGGGAGGGGTATAGCCTCAGGGGATCAGTTGCAGAGGATGGGGGTTGTGGTGGTGCAGCGAGGATGGAAATGAGACTCGGAGTCGGGCTGTGCAGTTCAGGGTTTGTTTACTTACTGCAGTTGTTCTGGTCACTCCGGCCTTAAGTGACCACCCGAGCCGTGCTGCGTCCACCAGGTCCTGGACTCAGCCAACCCCCAGGTGATTCTGGAGCGTGGTCCTGAGCTCCCTTTCTGTCCTGTCCTCTTCTCTGGCCTTCCCCACCAGGGATCCACCTATGTCCGGCTCCCTCGGGCCTCTTGGTGGTAAACCCTTGTCTCTGGGTTCCCTGACCCTATTCCCGGTCTGCCTTCTGGGTGGATTTAGTGGGTGATCGTGGCAGATCCTGCCCATGACCTCCGGTTCCTGGCTAAGGTGTGCTGTAGCCTCTGCCAGCTTGGGATCCGGTACCCTGTTGCCAACTCTTCACCCTCTGGTCTAATTTGGGCTCTTGGAGTTCCTTCTTTCTCCCCCTCTGGGTCTTTCTTTCTCCTCTCTCTCTCTCTTGGCCTTGGAGCTGCTCTTCTCCTCTGCTCTGACAGACTGACCTCACTCTGCAAAAGACTCTGTCCTAAGATGGTGCCCACCTTATATACTCCCTCTGTGTGAGCTCAGGTGACCAGCACCCAATGAGCTCCTAGCACTACCCAGACTGCTCCCCCTATCTGCCCCTACACTACTGGGATGTTCCACCCCCCTCCCACTCCAGCCAGGAACAGACACTGTCGTACCTGCACATTTCTCTAGTGGGAGTACCATCGGTCTGTTCCTCGGAAATGGGATGTGTGTAGTGCATGCAGCTAACTGAGCTCAGTTCCACACTCCATCCTTACCCGGGAGTGGAATATCACACCTCTGGGTTGAGGTGCAATACCCCTGTAGCAGCCGAATCCTCAGGGTGCTACACTGGCACAAACCGAAAATATAGTATTAGGGCCCCCCAAACACATTAGACTAAAGTCGACTGTACCTGCCGATATTGACGAGTTTTCACATAGAGAACACAGGAGCACTTGGACAAGCGAACGCTCCTGTGTATGGGAGAGTTGGCTGAGATGGCTGTTGGCCAAACGATGCTTCAGTCGAGCATTTGCAAACCGCCATCTGATGTGCATGACCATCTAAGCCTAGTGTACTGGAGCAGTGTTTTGTGTCTGCTGTTTCCCCCTGGCCTCAATTCTGTGTGTTATTGTATTGCCTCTCGTTTGCAGAGCCATTGCAGTCCTTTAGAAAGTCCATCAAGAGTAGTACCGGCATTCACAGCACAATTATTTCTGTTCCCGTTCTCCGCAGCAAAACAGCAAACTGTTCAATCAGAGAGTTAATTATTGTGAAGATGACTGTGGCACTCGCCAAATACAAAATAATTCAGTAGCTTTATTACAGTTCCATTAAATGATATGCCCTATAAAAGAATAACAAGCGTTCAGCAATCAAACACAAAAAATATTGAAACATTTTAAGAAAGAAACGTTTTACCTTTTTGCCTTAAAGATTTAAATCTTTTTAACAAATTTTTGTGTTGTATTTGCTGAATGCCCATTATTCTTTCATAGGTTATGTATTGTTGTTGGGCTATTTGCCGCACATGGGACACATCTATTAGGCATTTATGCAAAATACATATTTTTTTTTTATATGTATCCTCACCCATCCCTTGTAGACTGTGAGCCCTCGCGGGCAGGGTCCTCGCTCCTCCAGTACCAGTCGCCGTCACGTTTTGTTGAACATTATTGTAAGTGTTTTTGCTATGTATACCCCCTTTCACATGTAAAGCGCCATGGAATAAATTACGCTATAATAGGAAATATGTACAACAGCAGTGTCACACGTAACGCACTTCTTCCTGGTCCAGATGAGTATTGCTGAGTGCCGCATTCATCTTTTTTACTTGACAAAATGTGCAGTCTTTTAGAAAACCACATTGTATTGTTTTTTAAATGTGTTCTGGTAGCATCAGTGTTAATAGGACCACACACACTTGGCATAGCCTAATACTATATTTTATCAGTCACCCACAGCTTCCCTTTTACGCTTTGGGTGTAGGTGAGAGACAAGGGAGCATTCAATACATCAAATAGTAAAAGGAAATGTAGTATGGCGTTGATATAATTAAAGAGGTTGTCTGGAATAAACTTTTAGTTTAAGGGGTTGTCCACTTTTTGTGGCAGTTTTTTTCCCTTAAATACATGTATCTTGGGCTACAGTAATTTTTGCAATTGGGTTTCATTACATATTTTGCAGTGTTTGGCTTTCACATACTCTTGGTTTTCCTGCACATTTAACTTTAATGAAGTGGCCATAAATCAGCTGAGAAAGACCGCTAAAAGACTTTCCTCTTAGACTGTCAGAACAAGCTCATTGACAGGTAAAGAAGGTTGGCCACTTTCTCTTGTTAGTGCAGCTTTCCTCACAAACTGACCAGCAATTGTGTCCATACAATGACCGCTGGTGGAGGAGAACATGACCAGACCGGTCTATCAGCCTCCTCATATAGTAAAACATTTCACAGGGGAAAGCTGCTTTTTTTTTATTGGAGGAGGCTGGTGAACTGGTCTAGTCACATGCTCTTCCGCCAGCAGCCATTTTTATGGACAGAAGTGCTGGTGAGTTTGTGAGGAAAGCTGCAAAAAAATGAGAAATAGATCGACCTCTTCACCTGAGAATCCATCAGTGGCTCCTTCTCACAGTCTAACTGGACAGTTTATAAGTTCTGTCTTTTTCTAAGCTCCTCTTAGCTGATTTATGGTCACAGACTACATTTAAAGTTGAATGTGCCGGGTAACAAAGAGCCTGTAAAAGCAAAACTGTGCAAAATTTGTAATGAAATGTAATTGTAAAAATGATTTTAGCATAAAATACATTCATTTAAGGAAAAAAGTCCCCAAAGGAGGACCAAAGGCTTGTAGATGTGTAAATTATTAAATTGAGTGGTTACTAACCCTCTCTGACTCCAGCACTGCCTCTGCTTCTGCTCCGGTCTCTGTTGTTTGTTTTCTGCAGTGGTGACGTTACGTCAGCAACGCTCTTGAATGCTGGCGGCCAGTCAGTGGGCTAGGAAGCTTTGCAGATGTAGACTGCACAAGCAGATGAACCCAGTGATGGGCTACTTCACTTGCACTGTGGCCATGACGTCACCGATGCAGGCTATCCACCCCGACCGGAGCAGCAGCAGAGAGGCCGTGCTGGAGCCAGGAAGGGTGTGGAACAGCTCTATCCATTTTATTCTTCTACAAGACTCTGGTTAACTAAAAGTTTTATCCCGGACAAGTTTAAGAAGGAACGTCCTGGCAGGATAGTACCTAGATATTTCCTGTTAAAATGTGTAAAAAGCACAAAAAGAAACCAAACCAATGTAAACACTGGATAGACATAACACTTTTTTTTTTACATATGCCGTAAGCCCCTCAATACTTGAAGTGCACTTCTCACACCCTTTCTTATTGTAGCCATGGCTTCAGTGTACAACCATTTTATATCATTTCATACCATTTCAACATTCTGTAAACCGTCCAGCTCTCGGAGGGCTGTACATACTTTCTTTTGGTCATTTTATGTATTTTGTTGACGTCATTTTTGATGTCTCTTATTGAAGGTTAGTATTACCTGTACATCCTGACACCTTGAAAATCATAAATGTATTGATCCAGAAAATGAATCTGCACAATTACCAGAAATAAACACTTTTTGAAAATGAAGAATCAGCTCGGCTGTGGGTGCTTGTATTATTAATGAGATTCTCATGTAACAAGTTCTTGAGACTCTGGAATGAAAGCTGAGCATTTTTTTTCTGTAATATATCAAGCGCTGAACAGAATAACCCCCTGTCCGCAATTTATATCCGAATCATTTATTGATCAACACTTCTTCCTTCTTTTGATCGTGGCAGGAAGTCATCAATGCTTTGAAGCAGACCTGGCATGTCTCCTGTTTTGTATGCGTGGCCTGTCAGACTCCTATCCGGAACAGTGTCTTCCATTTGGAAGATGGAGATCCTTATTGTGAGACTGGTATGTATTTCTCAAAAGCTAGAAATCCTTAATTAGCTCTTCAAAGCCCCAGTCAAGCATTTTTTTTTATTATTCCTTTGTTAGGGATCAAGTATGTACGTATAATGCATGTAGTCACATACTCACCGGTAGCCGTCTTCAGCCCCCCTCTGGCATCCCGTGACCTGCCAAATGACAGTTTTGTGAAGCAGAGATCACTTCTTAAAATCTTCTCAATGCTCCTCTATGGGGATTCAGAACAAGGCTCTGCGACTTTTGGAACACAGTGATGCAGCGGGTTGCAAAAGCCTTTACGTGGTGGCAGAACGACAGGAGAGGGGCTGAAAACAGGTGAAGAAGTCGATCAGTGAGTGTGCACAGTAACTACATGCATTACAGAAGAGAATGAATTCCAGCATCAGTCTTCCATAAAAAGCATAAATTTATTGTGAAAAAAGAAGAAAAAATATTCAAAAATCGCAATTCCACACCACTGTAAAACCACTTAAATGGTTTTTAATAGTGATGAGCGCAAGTGCTCGTTACTCGAGTTTGCCAAGGGTGCTCAGGTATGCTTGAGTTAGATGCTTGCGTCTTCCCGGTCGCAATCCCAACATGTTTCATGGCTGTCTAACAGCCGCGAAACATGTGGCTGTGGGGATGCGAACATTTCACTCAAGCGCGCGCCATACTCAGTGCATACCTGAGCACACTAGTCATGCTCGAGTAACAAGCCCATTTGCTCATCACTAGTTTTTAAATGGTTTTATAGTGGTGTTGGTGTGGTATTGTGATTTTTGGATATTTTTTCTCTTTTCACAAATTTATGGCTTTTTATGGAAGACCCTGATGCTGGAATTCACTTTTCACTCCAATTGTCGTGTTGCACCGCAAGTCTCCGTGCAGTGGATCTTCATAAGGGTGAGCTGACCATTTTCCCCCCTTTTTCATGTTTACATGCATTACACGTACATACATGATCTCAAAGGGATGAAAAAAAAAAAGACTGGAGTAGTTTGACAACAAATGGATGAATAGCTAGGTTTTCTATCTATCTGAAAAATATTAATCAGAGACGTATAGTGAACATGCAGTACAGACCAAACGTTTGGACACACTTTGTCATTTAAAGATTTTTCTGTATTTTCATAACTTTGAAAATTGCACATTCACACTGAAGGCATCAAAACTATGAATTAACAGATGTGAAATTATATACTTAACAAAAAAGTGTGAAGCAACTGAAAATATGTCTTATATTCTAGGTTCTTCAAAATAGCCACCTTTTGCTTTGATGACTTCTTTGCACACTCTTAGCATTCCCTTGATGAGCTTCAAGAGGTAGTCACCGGAAATGGTCTTCCAACAATCTTGAAGGAGTTCCCAGAGGTGCTTAGCACTTGTTGGCCCTTTTGCCTTCACTCTGCGGTCCAGCTAACTCCAAACCATCTCGATTGGGTTCAGGTCTGGTGACTGTGGAGGCCAGGTCATCTAGCGTAGCACCCCATCACTCTCCCTCTTGGTCAAATAGCCCTTACACAGCCTGGAGGTGTGTTTGGGGTCATTGTCCTGTTGAAAAATAAATGATGGTCCAATTAAACGCAAACCGGATGGAATAGCATGCCGCTGCAAGATGCTGTGGTAGCCATGCTGGTTCAGTATGCCTTCAATTTTGAATAAATCCCCAACAGTGTCACCAGCAAAGCACCCCCACACCATCACACCTCCTCCTCCATGCTTCACGGTGGGAACCAGGCATGTAGATTCCATCCATTCACCTTTTCTGGGTCGCACAAAGACACGGTAGTTGGAACCAAAGATCTCAAATTTGGACTCATCAGACCAAAGCACAGATTTCCACAGGTCTAATGTCCATTCCTTGTGTTCTTTAGCCCAAACAAGTCTCTTTTTCTTGTTGCCTGTCTTTAGCAGTGGTTTCCTATTTTACCATGAAGGCCTGCTGCACGAAGTCTCCAGTTGTTGAAGAGATGTGTCTGCTGCTAGAACTCTGTGTGGCATTGACCTGGTCTCTAATCTGAGCTGCTGTTAACCTGCGATTTCTGAGGCTGGTGACTCGGATAAACTTATCCTCAGAAGCAGAGGTGATTCTTAGTCTTCCTTTCCTGGGGCGGTCCTCATGTGAGCCAGTTTCTTTGTAGCCCTTGATGGTTTTTGCAACTGCACTTGGGGACACATTCAAAGTTTGCCCAATTTTTCGGACTGACTGACCTTCATTTCTTAAAGTAATGATGACCACTCGTTTTTCTTTACTTAGCTGCTTTTTTCTTGCCATAATACAAATTCTAACAGTCTATTGAGTAGGACTATCAGCTGCGTATCCACCTTACTTCTGCACAACACAACTGATGGTCCCAAACCCATTTATAAGGCAAGAAATCCCACTTATTAAACCTGAGAGGCCACACCTGTGAAGTGAAAACCATTTCCGGTGACTATCTTTTGAAGCTCATCAAGAGAATGCCAAGAGTGTGCAAAGCAGTCATCAAAGCAAAAGGTGGCTACTTTGAAGAACCTAGAATATAAGACATATTTTCAGTTGTTTCACACTTTTTTGTTAAGTATATAATTCCACATGTGTCAATTCATAGTTTTGATGCCTTCAGTGTGAATGTACAATTTTCAAAGTCATGAAAATACAGAAAAATCTTTAAATGAGAAGATGTGTCCAAACTTTTGGTCTGTACTGTATGTATGTGTCGTATTTGTGTACATATAATTTATTCTTGGTTTACTAATCGTAGGTAGACAGACACTCAGATGATTCATTTCTGGAGGGCAGACATGGGAAATTGGATTTCCTTGTTGCTGTTCTTCCTCCTTACCTAAATCACTTTTTGAGTGCTTTAGGGAGCAATATTTTTTCTTGGATGTCTTACAGAAATGGTACAGATGTAGCAAAAATAGCTCACAAGAAATGATAATCAGCATGTGCTGTTCTCTCATTCTACAGTTTCATTAGATAATGATCTTATATATTTTCAGTAGAGCGTCTGTAATTGATACTACATTAACATATGATTCTCCCTACTCCAGTTGAAGTTCTGGAACTGGGCTGAAAAATAGTAATATACTAGAAGAGTATATTTTCCTCTGAGAATTGTGGGCCCCAATGTAAGTTATTCTCATGCTTTAGTGTAGTCATTATTATTGTGGTAGTGAGGTAGAGCAGTGCCTTTTCCTCTGCAGATTGATGACCCTGGGCTTCTCAGGACAATAATGTGATTTCATTGCAAAGGCCTGCATCCTATCACTGCTGTTCATGCTCTTTCCAGATAACAATTTACTCATTTTCTCCTTGTAATTCACACACTAGTCAGGTTAACCTAAGCAGAAAGACTTGAATTTGTGTTTCCCTGCATTTTTTTTATATAAGAAATTTTTTTTGATCTTTTCATACTGTTATTACATCTGATTTTTCTTGTTAAATTATTTTTAATTGCGTAGATTATTATTCCTTGTTTGGTACGATGTGTCATGGATGTGAGTTTCCTATTGAAGCTGGAGATCGATTCCTTGAAGCTCTTGGACATACCTGGCATAACACTTGCTTTGTCTGCTCTGTGAGTATTCGATTAGATACCAGTAGCCTACTATATGTGTGTTACATTTGCAAAAATATGAAATGTTATTTGAATGTATCAGATTCAATCTGCCTATTGGTCGCAAGTCTCAACTAAGTTTGGGCCTAGAATATCTCCAGTAGCCAGTGTGAAAGTTACAATAAAGCTTCTAAATTTCTTGTTACTGCAGATTGTGATATGAAAAATAATAAAAATTGCCAGAAAAATACTTAAGACCTACTTTTTAAATTTGTTTTTTTTTATCTCTGACACATTTCCTTTAATAAAAAAATATATAATCATTGATTAGTAGAGATGATCAAATAACCAGGTTTGGCAAATTTTTCCCAAAAGTTGGATTTTGCCTCTCAATGTGAATAGATTACTTCAATTTCCCTGAAAAGATGTGTATATTCTGAGGTCTCTTAGGACTGTACCCAACCCTTTTAAAACTCTTTAACTCAAATACAATCTTAATAATCCCAAAATGACCTCAGGTTCAAATAAAATATTCCCTTTAGTCCTTTAAGATCAGGCAGACTATTCTGATCAGAACAGTGAGTTAAACTGACCGCGTTACTGTTTAAAAGGGAACATTATCCTTCTACTGTGTACAACTTCCCAGATGACTGATCCACTAGTAGTAGTGATGCTTCTGCTGCTGCTATTGATTCCCACAGTCGGAGCCGTGGTATAGTTTTGTTTTTTGTTTTCTTTTACAGTGGATTGTGAAAGTATTCACCCCCCTTGGCTTTTTACTTATTTTTGTTACATTACAACCTGTGTTAAATTATTTTTGTAATCTGATTTGTGTGTGCTGGACTAAATAGTCTAAGTTGGTGAAGTGAGAAAAATATAGGCATAAATTACATTTATGGGATCAAATAACTATAAAACAGAGATTTCCAAACAAGTCAGGGACCAAGTTGTTGAGAAGTACAAGTCAGGGTTGGGTTTAAAGAAAAAAAAAAAAAAAAATATATATATATATATATATATATATATATATATATATATATATATATATATATATATATATATATATATATATATATATATATATATATATATATATATATATATATATATCTGTCGCAATATCTGATGGTCCCCTGGAGCACCATAAAATCCATTATCATCAAGTTGAGAGAACATGGTACCACAACAAACCTGCCGGGAGAGGACCGCCCACCAAAACTCTCAGCCTGGGCAAGTAGGGCATTTATCAGAGAGCCAGCACAGAGACCAAAGATAACCCTGAAGAAGCTGCAGAGTTCCCAAGTAGGAACTGGAGTAACTGTCCATATGACAACAATAAGCCATACACTCCATAGAGGTGTCCTTTGCGGAAGAGTAGGCAGAAAAAAAGCCTTTACTTGCGCTCAAAAATTGTAAGGCTCGTTTGCCAAAGGGCATGTGGGAGATTTCCCAAATGTACGGAAGAAGGTCAGATGAGACCAAAATTGAACTTTTTGGCCACCATTGTAAACGCTATGTCTGGCGCCAAAGCAACACAGCTCATCATCCCAAGAACAACATTCCCACAGTGAAACACTGGTTGCAGCATCATGCTGTGGGGATCTTTTTCGGTAGCAGGGACAGGGAAAATGGTCCAAGTTGAGGGGAAGATGGATGGTGCTATATACAGGGATATTCTTGAGCAAAACCTGTTTCAGTCTTTCAGCAGCAGAAGGGAAGGAAGGGAGACACAGATCTATTACTAGTGGGTAGGCGGAGCCCCACAGGATAGTTCACCTCAGATTAGAAAAAGTGACGACTGGCCCCTCCAGCTTAGGCTCCTCCTACTCCATGTCCTTCAGTTTAAAATTTGAGGTCGCAGAGGATAGTCGCTGCCTTTGCAGCTCCTCAGAAGAATTTTTTATTTTACATTCCCGGAGACCTGGACCCCCCGTGGTCTAGAGGTCTCGGGGGGTTTCGGCGCTGCTGGGACCCCTGACCCTCCCCTGGCGGATCTGCGTACCCCCTAAGGAGGTCCCCGCAGAAGCCTGCCGGCCCCGAGGGATACAGGGCGCTCCCTGGCAGAGACGCACACCGCTTCTGTGGGGTCCCTGCACGCTCCGCCGTGAGGGGGAGCAAAGGGCCACGGCGCCACACATCCCTGGGGGTCCCTGTGGCGCTCAGCTGGGTAAGTGCTCATCAAGTTCTGAGTGCTTCAACGGCTGCTGCGGCAGCCGCTCTTACTGTACAGGTGGTGACTGCCGTTTTTGTCCGTTACAGGATATCACCGCTGCATTCGGCGGTTTGGAGATGTCTCTGCCGATCAACATCCTGGAGTTGAGAGCGATATTTCTCTGTCTCCGACATTGAACGGTCCCTTTGAGCGGTCTACCGGTCCAGATTCAGACGGACAATGCGACAGCTGTTGCGTATATCAACCATCAGGGCGGGACGAGGAGTTCCAGACTCATGATGGAGGTCTCTCGGATCCTGGTTTGGGCCGAGTCCAGGGTTCCAGCCATATCCGCGATTCACATCCCAGGAGCGCTGAATATCACGGCGGACTTCCTCAGTCGCGAGCAGGTGGATTCTGGAGAATGGAGCCTTCATCCGGAAGTTTTTGCACTGCTGTGCTCCCGTTGGGTGACTCCCCAAGTGGACTTTATGGCATCCAGGTTGAACACCAGGATCCCGACCTTCATTTCCAGGTACAGGGACCCGGAAGCTATGGCGGTAGATGCTCTAGTGGCCCCGTGGGACCAGTTCGAGCTGATCTACGTGTTTCCGCCGGTATGCTTACTCACTCTAGTGCTCAGGCGGATCAAACTCGAACAGATCTCGGCGATTTTGGTGGCGCCGGATTGGCCGACGAGAGCGTGGTATTCAACGCTGGTGTCTCTTCTGGCGGCGCCTCCGTTTCCACTGCCTCTTCGCCCAGACCTGTTAACCCAAGGGCCCATTCGTCATCCGGACCTGAAGTCGCTTCGTTTGATGGCGTGGCACTTGAGACCGAGATATTGACCCGTCGTGGGTTTTCGGCCGAGGTCATTGCCACCTTGCGGGCGGCCAGAGGTCCAGCTACGACTAGGATTTATCACAGAACTTGGGAGGCCTTCTATTCATGGTGTTCTGGATCGTCAAGGAACCCGAGGGTTTTTTCCATTCCCAACTTCTTGGCTTTTCTGCAATGTGGTTTGGCCAAGGGTCTGGCGGTTGGTACCTTGCGGGGTCGGGTATCTGCACTATCCGTGCTTTTCGGAAGGCTATTGCCTCGCGCAGGGATGTGCGCTCGTTTTTTCATGGGGTTGCACGTCAGTTTCCGCCTCGGAGGGCATTTCTGGCTCCTTGGCGGCTCAATCTAGTCTTGGAGGCTCTTCAGCATGGGCCGTTTGAGCCTATGGATTCAGCTACGCTTTACTTGCTTTCTTGGAAGGTGGCCTTCCTGGTGGCGGTCACCTCTTTGAGAAGGGTTTCTGAGTTGGCGGCACTGTCTTGCTCGCCCCCTTTTCTGGAGTTCCACTCGGATCGCGTGGTGCTTCGTACCCGTGGCGATTTTCTGCCTAAAGTGGTGTCGCGTTTCCATGGACATGGGAGTAGAAGGAGCCTAAGCTGGAGGGGCCGGTCGTCACTTTTTCTAATCTGAGGTGAACTATCCTGTGGGGCTCCGCCTACCCACTAGTAATGGATCTGTGTCTCCCTTCCTTCCTTCGCTGAAAAGGATTTTACAGGTAAGGTCTTACCAAAATCCGTCTGTCAGTGATTTGAGACTAGGAAGGAGGTTCACCTTTCAGCAAGATATTGACCCAAAGCATACTGCTAAAGCAACACTCGAGTGGTTTAAGGGGAAACTTTTAAATGTGTTGGAGTGGCCCAATCAAAGCCCAGTCCTATTGAGAATCTGTGGTCAGGCTTGAAGATTGCTGTTCACCAGAGGAAACCTCTAACTTGAAGGAGCTGGAGCAGTTTTGCCTAGAGGAATGGGCAAAAATCCCAGTGGCAAGATGTTGAAAGCTCATAGAGACTTATCCAAAGCGACTTGCAGCTGTTATTGCTGCAAAAGGAGGCTCTACAAAATACTACTGGACTCGTGACCCCGCCTAGAACTACTGAAAGGAGTCATTTTGACTCCTTGCTTGTTTTCGTTTATTTTTAGAGTTTCATTTGTGGTTATTTATTAATAATTATATTTTTTGTAATGTATTATTATTGTGAGATCCAACAGTAATGCTTTTGATTGTTTTTTTTTTCTGCTTTTCTTATTTTTCTACAGAAAATAACAATAATTATAATAGACGTTTTTCAAACATTTTTTTTTATTCAAGTGCACACATATAAACAACAACTGAAGAACAAAAAGCAGAGAAAATGTAGGTGGAGGAGCATAAAAATGAAAATATGGCGCAGAATTCACCTTCTAAACATTTGGTGTTTCGCATTTTAGGCATTGCCTTTGATTTATGGCAGTACATTGCCCACACAAAGACTTACCACAAGTCTTACAATTTCCGACAGATCTATTTTTCTTGCACTTTTCTTTGATCTGGCAAAATTTTGTTTGAACCATCACTTCTGAGCATGTAGAAACTTGGGACGTGGAACCCTTTTCCCTATCTGTGACATAAGGACCACTCAACTCTCTCACAAGCGTTTGCAAAAATGCCTTGCGTGACATTTTTTGGTGGGTAATCTCCTTGAATATTATCCATGCATTTATACCCGCAAAGTCTAAGGCATTTTCAAATGCATGAACAGGCCATCTCCTTGTGCATGTTCGTGTGGTATATTTTCGTGCCATCTGATCCACTACATCTACTCCATATTTTGTTTCATTGTAAAACTTTACCGTTTCTGGAGTTTTTTTAGCGGAATCAGACGCAACAACAACATCTGGATGAACGGAACTCAAAATGACAACATTTTTGTTGGGCTTTCCTTGATATACTGTAAGTGTAAAATTGTCTTCATTTCTAAACACTTTAGTGTTGTACAATTCCTCTTTCATGGATTTTATTTCTTTAGGCACTTCTCGCCTTATCTTGTTCAGTGTTCCCACGATGGTTGTTCCTTTGCTTTTTAGCTGTTTAGCTAATTTTACTGAAGTAAAATAATTATCGGTTGTAACATTGCGACCTTTTTTTAAAAACGGGTCCAATAACTTCATTACCACATGGTCAGCTAAACGGTCCTCAGCACGGCGTGTGTCATCTTTGCCTAGATAAGGGAAGCCATTTGCCAGATATTTGCTCCTCTTATCAACAGCTAGCCAATATTTGTGGCCATATTTATCTGGTTTGGAAGGCATGTACTGCGTGAATGGACACCTAGTTTTGCTTGGGAAAAGTTGCTCATCCACCATTATGTATGGGGCCAGGTTTGTAACACGCAATACAATTTTCAATAAACCTGTCCCACACAGTAGAAAATAGAGCAAACTTGTCCGTTTGCAGTCTCTCCGATCGAGTAGATTTCTCATCAAATCTGAGAAACCTCATAATTTCAACAAAGCGGTCCCTAGACATTGTCGCTTTGCAAAACAGTATTCCCCAGTCATTACACCAAATACTGCTAATCGAGTGACGGTTTGTGCCAGATATTCCATGAGCATAGAATATCGCAATGAATGCATCTAGCTCCTCATCAGATAGAGTTTGTTCAGCATTACACAGTAATACAAGCAGGTAAAACACAAGGAAAATGTGAAAAGTTGACATGTAAATTGAACTACATCTATATGAACATCAGGGTAAATAAGACAGAGTGAAAAAATTATGCACAAAACTTTATAGCAACATTTAGTGACAAAAGGACCTCAAAATATAGTAGGGAGTCAAAATGACTCCCTTCAGTAGTTCTTGGTAAATTTTGAAAAAAACGCGCAAATTTTTCACCAAAATTATTTATTGTCACAAAATCTTTTTTCACATCATATTTGAGGAAAAGTCACCGAGTTTCAAGCCGGAATTCTGAAAAATGTAGTCACAGAAGAGAAATAAAAAACGAAAGGAGTCAAAATGACTCCATCAGTAGTTCTAGTGTTAAGGGGAAACTTTTAAATGTGTTGGAGTGGCCCAATCAAAGCCCAGTCCTATTGAGAATCTGTGGTCAGGCTTGAAGATTGCTGTTCACCAGAGGAAACCTCTAACTTGAAGGAGCTGGAGCAGTTTTGCCTAGAGGAATGGGCAAAAATCCCAGTGGCAAGATGTTGAAAGCTCATAGAGACTTATCCAAAGCGACTTGCAGCTGTTATTGCTGCAAAAGGAGGCTCTACAAAATACTGATTTTAGCGGGGTGAATAGTTATTTACATTGAAATTTTCCGTTATTTTGTCCTATTTTGTGGTTTCCTTCACCATAAAAAGCAAGGCACTTGTAGGCATGTTCTTTACATGAACTGATGCAAGCCCTCAAAAAAACAGTGAAATTCCAAGTTGTGAGGTAGCAGCCATCCTCCATACACTTGGAGTCTTCCACATGTCTTTTGGCAAACTCAAAATGAGCTTTGAAATATTTGTGTGTATGCAAAGACTTTTTTTTCTGCCCACTCTTCCATAAGGGCCACTTCTATGGAGCGTATGTCTTATTGTGGTCGTATTGACAGATACTCCAGTCTCTGCTTGCAGCTCCTTCAGGGTTACCTTTTGGTCTCTGTGCTGCCTCTCTGATTAATGCCCGCCTTGCTCTGGATGAGAATTTTGGTGGGCGGCCTGGTCTTGGCAGGTTTGTTGTGGTACCATGTTCTTTCCATTTGATGATAATGGATTTGATGGTGCTCCGGAGGATCATCAGAAATTGGGATATTATTTATTTATTTATTTATTTATTTATTTATTTTTATAACCCAGCCCTGACTTCTACTTCTCAGAACTTTGTCCTGACTTGTTTTGAGATCTCCTTGGTCTTCATGGTGTTGTTTGGTTAGTGGTGCCTCTTGCTGAATGGTATTGCAGCCTCTGTGGCCTTTCATAAAAGGTGTGTATATACTGACAGACCATGTGACACTTAGATTGCTCACAGATGGACTGCCTTTCACTAAGCATGTGACTTATGAAGGTAATTGCTTGCACTAGAATTTTTTTAGGGCTTCATAGAAAAAGGAGTGAATACATATGCATGTGGCAATTTTTAGTTATTTGATCCCATCAATTTAATTTCTGCCTATATTTTTCTCCCTTAACTTCACCAACTTAGACTATTTAGTGCTGATGCATAAAACACAAATCCGATTACAAAAATATTTAAACACAGGTTGTAATGTAGTAAAATAAGTAAAAAGCCAAGGGGGTGAATACTTTCGCGAGTCACTGTGAATCTCTGAAAAGACATGACCTTCACGGTGCACATCATGAAAGCATGATGAAAATAACCTGCTATAGTTTAGTCTGTTTTTGTTTGCAAAAAGTGCTTTCCATCATACATAAGCTTATATATACAATCTTTTCAAATGACTTGATATATAATATAAGGTCACAATGCCCAAATAAAGCTACTAATCATTTTCCAAATATTACAATTAAACCCAGATGATGCGAACGTACATGCTCAAATAATTTCATGAAATA
This sequence comes from Phyllobates terribilis, assembly GCF_046119375.1. Lineage (NCBI taxonomy): Eukaryota > Metazoa > Chordata > Amphibia > Anura > Dendrobatidae > Phyllobates > Phyllobates terribilis. Next base: position 843,372,478 of record NW_027362761.1, read on the forward strand.
TTGCTGAACTATGTTCATACTAATCACAAATAATAATCACCTACCTACCATAAGTAGAAAAAACACTGATACAATACCACAATACCTTACCCAAAGAAACCAAATGTTCTGACATATCTTGGACAAAGATAGAAAGTACACACACTCCGCTGCATATAGATGTAAGCATAGATATAGTAACATGTTCTAAGCTGTCATTTGTTCTTCTTTCCGCTAGGTATGTTGTGGGAGTTTGGAGGGCCAAACGTTCTTTTCGAAGAAGGATAAACCACTTTGCAAGAAGCACGCCAATGCTGTTAACCTTTAAAGACTCTTTCGACCCTCAGCGTGCCTTATATCCAAATATGGCTGTGAGAAATTGATATACTGTACCCTCATAATTAAGATTAAGGTTTCAATAGACCGCTCTTCTTCTTGTACGAAATATGTTGTATGTAAGAATCGCTACACTTTAGCTGGGATGTACACAAGAGTATCTAATACAGTGAGCTTCCTTAAAATATAGCCATACATTTCCAGTAATTTATTTGGGTCTTCCTGTAATATGTAGAACAATGTGGTTAAATCATGCTTTTTACATGCATACTTTGCAAAATGCCATTGTTCTCAAGCCAAAATGGTCTATTCAGGTCATTTTTTTTAAACCTTGTAAGTTTTTGAATGTAATATCTTATAACAATTTTACCGATTTTGATAAAAGGGAAGCCATCCTTTTTTATACAGGATTTATTTACCTGTAATTTTATATATTTTAATCACTTTTAAGAGCGAAATGGACTCCAGTATATATTTTTAGCATGCCTTGCAGATCTGAATCAGGGGATACTTGTTGTTTTCAATGATTAGATAAAATAGTTTTATATTAAAAGCTGAGTAGTGAAAATATAGAGAATGCCTTCTCCTGCCCACATAGTGATTGACAGCACCTTCTCATAGAAAAAGCGGGCAAAGTCTGAAGACTCGCAGGCTTTCACTGTAGGACCTGGCAGCAGATAAACAGCTTTGTACATCAGAGTACACAATAACACAATAAAACCGTGGTTGAGCTCACATCTTTCCCTTGATCAGATATGAGCGCTTAGGAGACATACAGAATGTATAAAACAGATTCTATTGTTATATTTTTGAGTTCTATACAGTAACATTTACATCACAGAAGCCTGTAGGCACAGGGAATAGTTATGTAAATGCATGACATTTCCATAAATATACACAAGGCTCAGGCCGGTTTCATATATATTAATTTCCGCTTACCGAAGCAACCTGTAAACACAGGTCTGGATGGGATGTAATTCAGAATAATTAGTATGGCTATAGCCTACATAAAAAAAAAATGTTCTGCAATTCAGATATCGCCTGAAAATGAAAACACCTTAACTGGTGTTAATGATCAATGTATTAAAATTACTGCAAAGAGAAGACAAACTAACATATCTGACAGATCACATAAAACTGCTCGGAGTCCTCAACCTGTGCCTGACCCATCTCAACACATCATTTTCCTAAAGTCAGTTTTCCATATACCCGGCCCATCGGCTGCAGTTTTTTTGAGCCTCAACTGATGTAAAAAAAAAAAGCGCTCATATAGTGTTCTTGCACAGCGACCCTCCTTATGTCTGTCCAGCACTGTTGAAAGATGAATATCGTTGAAGATATATGATCAAAGCAAAGTATATGATCCATTCTCGCATCACTTTTCTTCCAGAAATTTGTCTCCATGCCGGAGAGAAAAAGCCAAGTCACCCAATATGTCCCCTAATGGATTTTGGCTTAGTTATTCTAAGTATCATAACCATAATTTATTTTTTCACATTTTAGTTGCTAATGGATGTGTTTTCTTGTAGGGTGGTAGTAGTAGTATATGTGATATATTGTTCTTTCATAGTATGCAGCACATAGACACGACCATTGTTTATAGAAACAAGGCTATTGAAAGATTAAAGCTTTAACATGTTGACCGCATGTTACAGGATTTGCACTAGTAGCCACATTATTAGGCCACAGTGCAAACATTTATTACATAATTGTTAGAGTTGAGCAAAAAGCTTCATATTACCTGGTCCGATATCCATCCCGGTCTTTCGTTGCAGCTGGACCTGCACAGTCTTCACATCTGAGGTTTGCATCCTGGGGGCTTCTTCCGTTTACTAGGTCCTGCAAAGTCATTATGTTACAAAACATGTCAGTGTCGCAGGGCTTAGTAAGTAAAAGAAGTGCCTAGAATGTTCGGTCTAAGAATCTGGGCACAGAATTTAGGAATTCCCTAATCTTAAACATACTTTAGGATGTCAGACCTGGGTGGTACAAATCGGTTTGTTCAACTCTAATGGTGGTTTAGGAGGGATTAAACACATTAGTGAATGTAAGATATTATTTAAATGTATCGAGAGTCTTTAGATATTCTAATTTACCAACTGGTTGGCAATAACTGCCCCCCTAGAATTAAACAATTATGTGCTCAGCATGTTAGAGCATATATGAGGCAATGAATCTGTCTAGAAAATATTACTTATGTAGTTGTTGTTCAATAATGATTTTTTAAATACTCACCAAGTTAAGTAAGGTAAAATTGGGATTGCGTTTTGATTATCCTGTAAGTTCTGGGAGTTTTTTGTACAGTTTGTAGCATATTATAAAACCTTTTCAACATTAGATTTCTTAAAGGAAATTTGTCAGCTGGTTATCTCCACCATATATCTACCATAATTATCTATCAAATGGCTACATCCATATATATATATAAGTCCAGCAATACATTTTTAAACGGCCAGTCCGCTCATCCTTAACTGAGAAATCCGTGTTTGAATTGATATGCTAATGAGGCTGAAGAGCTGAAACATATGTTCTATCCCCGCCCAGTACCACCTCCTCCTGTTTGACTCACAGGTGACACAGCATAGAGGTTGTCAGTTAAGCAGGAGCATGAAGCCCTGTGTTGGGAGTAGAGCTGGAGTGACAGAGGCTTCAGATCTTCAGCCTCATTTCCATTTTTTTTTTTTGTCGAAAGCCCGAATTCGTGTACAAAACCTGAGTGCGCTTAAAAAAGTGACAAGTGCCACAAAAAAAGTGCATTAGGATGCTGGTCTTCTTGAAACCCTCTCCAAAAGGAGAAGGGTCCCCCAAACCATTCCCCGTCCCTCCGAGCCAGAAGGCCACAGCGAGGAACAGGGACAAATAGCCACCTCCAGCCGAAGCCAGAGGCGACCCAATCTTACCCCCAGCACCTGCCCGAGTTCTCACCCGAGCAAGGCACTGGGAGCCAAAGACTGTGCTCCCCTCCCGGAAGAGGGGAGCCAACAACGCTCTCCTCCCGAAAGAGGAGAGCCAGGGGGGTTCAGGGGGGAGCGGAACCTGATGGCCACACACTCCCCCCCCTAGACCTGCCAAGAGAGGAACCCGTAAGGGAACCGCATCCCGACAAAATCCTAGTAGGACGTGACACACGTGAATAAGTGGACACACCGTGACAAAGAAATTAAATAAATAGTGAAGGTTTCACAGTATAATACTGCCCGGACCTTCGACCGGGAATTGAAAAATTCCCCATCCTAAGGCCAGAAGGCCCGGAATAAGGGTGTGAAGAAAGAAATATTGAAGTGCTTGTGCAAATGTGCCATAAACTCAAGTGGGGTTCCCAATCCCAGTGAGTTAAGGCACCCCAGGGTCACCACTCCTGGGGCACTTCACACTTCGGGCTTTCGATCTTCCCCGGCCCAATGGCGTCGATCCTGGGGGGCCATGCTTTCCACCAGATGACTATATTAGCCACCTGGCGTACTAACAAGCGCCTAAACCCCAGTGTGCATAATGTATCAATCTACTAGGGCGGCCAACATCCAAAACCGCCTACACTTGATCTTAGCCAAAAGGCCGAGAAATGCTAATTCTTCAGTAATGGAGGAACAAACTGACCATGTAAAGGTATTGCTGGACTTTTCGTTGTGCATATAGATAGTTTTGGGAGATTAAATCCAGCTGACAGATTCTCTTTAAATTAAGGAATATCAAGGACACTATACATGGAAGAAACCCACTAAGGCTATGTTCACACAGGGCATTTTTGGTGCATTTTTTATGCAAATTTTCAGCAGCGTTTTACAATACCAGCAAAGTCTGAGATTTCAGAAATCTCATGCACACTTGTTTTTTTTCCTGATTGTTTTGTCAAAGAGCTGCGTTTTTGCAGAATGGAGCATGTCCCTTCTTTCAGCATTTTTGCAGCGGTTTTCACCTATTGAAAAATTGCTGCAAAAATTCAGGTATCAGGTTTTGCTGCGTTTTTTTGTGCCAAAACCTGAGGAAGTTGAATTGGGTAAATTAAATAAATTTTTTTTTTTACTAAACTTTATCAGCATGCATAAGAAATAAGTGGACCGTGACAAAAACGCTGCAAAAACCAAGTAAAGCCTGTTTTTTTGAGGCAGAAACTTTACTGCCAAGAGAGCAGGTTTTGCTGCAGAAAAAACTCACCAAAAACACCCTGTGTAAACATACTCCAACGCTTTTTCTTTAGTGATAAATTTATAGCAATGTGCTAATTATTCATGACTTTACCCTGAATCAACAATTCATGAGATTTACTGATACTTTTTCCTTCTTTTGTAGTATGGTATGTTTCTAAACACTAGTAACTGCTGAGATTAAGCTCATGTCAGATACTTAAGGTGTTACTCCAGATTACATGAAACTAGCTAAACATACTTGGATCATAAGATATATGTGCGAAGATGTATGCAAACCTACAAAAACATAAGCACATGTAATGTTCTGCTGCTGCACTCTGGTTTGTATAGCACACAGTCACAGCAGCTTGCAACTGTTCACACAGGCTTCATTCCATTAGTAGATGCTGGTCGGCTTTTTTTTTGCTTTGCAGTACACTAGGTGGAGGTGGTGAGCGCTTTCTTGGTTGGCTGACCATTCCTCCCATCAGTAATGCAGTTTAAATATCAGGCAATATTTGCATATATTCTAATCATATACAGGGTGCAGCTGCACTCTTTCGTTCATAGGGATAAGCATCCCCATTCTGTCTATTGGTGGGCGTCCCAGCGGCCAGACTCCCACCAGTCTTTAAGTTATCACCTTTTAGGTGGACTGGTGATAACTTATTCCAACTAGAATAATATCTTTATATATATATATATTCTGGGTATGACAGGCCCCTCTAAATGATGATATCTGTAAGATATCCCGATAGTACTAAGCTGGGGTATGTAATGGCTCCTACTAAATAATTGCTAGAAGTCATTGAGCTGTGTGCTTGTAATTGCACTTGCTAGTTTTAATGTTATTAGGGCATCTTAGCGATGCCTTATCTAAAGAGACCCTTGTCTAGAGGCATATCTCTTTACCATCAATGTAGTAACTTTCATTTCAAAACCTTGGTCTCTGAAGCACAAATGGTCGTGTATTTTGTTTTATCGCTTTGCACTATCTTAGAACATATCTCGCAGACTTTGTGTATTCAGATTGTATGTATTTGTTTTCTTGTCAAATAATATTATTATACATTTCATCTGCTTTGAAGAATAATCTTCCATTATTGTTAGCCACAAGAAAACAATTTGTAAGAAAAATAATGTACCTTTTAAAAACCTTTCCAAAAACCTAATATGGCACCATTTCCACGTTGCCGTCTCCAGGGGCCGCTCCAGCCTATGCTGTCACTTCTGCATGATGATTTGTTTTCTAATGTCTTGTCATAAGCCATTCCACCTAATCATTGGCCTCAGCAGTACCACCTTTATAATGGACATGTCAGTTTAGAGGTCAGTGATTGGCTGCTACGGTCACGTGGTGTGATGCAGTACTAGGCTACAGGCTATTGCTTAGATAATACAACAGGAAGATGACTTTACTTTGAAAGATAAGGATATTATATACTTTTTTCCATTTTTAGCTTGTAGGGAGGGCTGACAATGTTTGTTTTATTTACATGATTTCCTTTGCATGGTGATTGTTAATGTTTTAGGGTTTCCTTTTATTTGTTGTTTTCATTAGAATAAACCGATTTCACCCCAAAAATAAAATCCCATATAATCAGAATATGGCTTTAAAGGGAATCTGTGAGCAGGTTTTTGCTATGTAATCTGAGAGCACCATGATGTACAGCCTCATTCCAGTGATCTGTCATTTACTGGGCTGTGTTTTGTTGTTTCAATAGAATTATTGCTAAGCTCCTGCTGATGAAATACTGGAGCGAGGACTTTCTGTCAATATACATTGCTGCCAATCAGTGGTGTAGGCGAGGTTATACACAGCTCAAAATTCTGTGATCTGCAACAGAGAAAACTGTGACTCTAAGTGATACATTGCTGGAATCGGGGTCTCTGTCCCTACCGTATGCTGTTGTTAGATTATATAACAAAAACCTGCTGACAGATTTCCTTTAATGAACTCTCAAAGTTCAAAGAGTACAAGATGTGCCTTTATATGCTCTTTACTGTGTCTATATATAGGCATATAGATTTCCTGTATACCCAGTGCTCATAGTACCAGATGTTATCCTTACACCACTGTGTCTAGCGTGGGGGGTACAGTAGTTAGTCAGTCATGAAACAGCAAAGTAGTAAGATCAGTTGTAATTCACATACTCCTACAGATGAATATGATGCATTATTTGGAAGCACCGAAAAGTGAAGCATAAAAATTGGAAAAGCTTATTGTTTTTATGCTACGAGCAATGTTTGTGATATGTTAGTCACAGTAATGTCTGAAACGCTGAATACCTCATTACATTGGCAGCCAAAGAGCCCCATCAGAATGCTGACCACAGTGCCCCATCGTAGTGTCTGCAGAAGTGCCCTCTTATACTGCCATCCCCAGTGCCATGTTATTATCAAGGACAGCCTTGCAAAACCCCCTTCCTCAGAGCTTACCGGTCATACTGCTCAGAAGTAGGAGTTAGTGTACATTTATTCTGGATGGGAAGAGGGAAGGCGTAGACTCTGCCAGACACGGTTGGTGGATGCCTTTATCCTTTGAAAACCAAGAATCAGTAGACTGAAATTCAACATGTCTCATCCTTCTCCCCCAAGTCTAAAATGAACATCGACCATACACCTATTACATATTAGATGGTCAGCAGGTCTTGCTGAAATGACAGGTTCTGACGACATTAGTCTGAGGTATACGGCCATCTATACCGGGGATGGATCTGCTCCTGGCTCAGCATTTAGGGGGGCAATATTCCGGCTGCTTCGGTTGTAAGTATGGGGGAGGAGTAGTTAAAATGTCCTGGCAAAGCACTTTGTATACATTAGATGCAAACATTCGGATTATTAGAAGTGCCAGCGGACTACTGCACTGTTTTTGACAGAAAGATGAATCTACCAAAAAAAATACTGTCGGTTTTTCATTTGCTCTTTTAGGTGTGTACATTATTACTACAGTAATGGATTAGTTCTATGCTGCCCCTTTCCTTTAGTTTGTAGTGTGTCATTACTTTCTTTTTACTCCTTTCAGTGTGAAAACTGCTCATCTTGACTCAAGTAACATATCAGGCTCTTCATTCTTGCATTAACCCTCTGCTCAATAGTTAGATGATACTGTACAGTTTCACAGTAGGCCGTAAAGCAATACTTTTCTTCTAGTCTGAACTGTAGCTTGCAGCGCTGACATCTACTGGACAATACGTGAGCTACATTACTTCATGAACAAAATAAAAATGGAACCATGCCCACTAAAATAATATACCACTTTCTGAATATCATGCCTCTGTAATAGTGTGCTGGTAGAGTACAACAGACCTGTTTCCCAATTGCCAAAATACTATGTCAGTAATTAATATATTGTAACACTTTTAGACCTCTGGCTCAAGCAATATAGACATTAATTTTCAATTCAGAGTGAAAAACTGGTTTTATAGTTTCCCTTATGTTTAGTTTAACTTGTATAAAGAAACTGAGGTCTTTTGTGTAAGCTGACAAGTATTATTTTTGCTTTTTAATATGTGTATATTGCAATATGTTCATTTAGCAATCAGTATTTATAAATGAGAAACAACACAGGTTGTATTAAAATTAAGGATGAATGCAATTGAAATATGAGTGCTGATCAGCAAAGCTCGGTACTGGTACCCGGTGTTAGAGACTTTCTATGCAGAGCCTGTCACACTTGTCTGCCTTGAAAGTAGATGGTTTCCTATTTATTCTATAGGTAAAGTTCTCTTAATGCCTCTCTGTGATTTTACTGGTGTAGTGCCTTATGTTATGGCCTAGGGTGTGTATAGGATACGCATACATATTACTATTGTATGTTACATCATTTAGGGCCGAAAACCTGCTAACAACAAAATGTGTATTGAAAAAATAAAGAAAACCTCTAATTTTTCTATGAAAGTTTTAAATTAAAGAAGAACACAGAAAGAAATCTTTAGTCGTGACCTGCATTTCTATTTGCCGCGGGGTTTGTAAAATTTCATATATTACCCATGTGAGTTCCTGGGGATGTGTATTCACTACAGTATATAGATCTTTCACAGGCACAATGGCTATATATATGTAGAAGGTGACAGAGAGCAGTCATCATCTACATGCCTCATTTTACACTGGAGGTTGTCAGTAATGTACAAGCCACATTGGTAGAATATAGAAGATGTGGAAAAATGAATCAGTAGCTCTGAAACCATATAAGATCTGTTGATGTGTATACCACTATTGAGTTTTTTTTCTTGTGGCTCCACTCATTCTGCTATTGTCTCCATTTCCTTGTGTTGGTACTAAATTTAAACTCTTGGTGTTGGTCTTTGTCTATTTGAAATCTGAATTGGTGTTTAAAGAGCACATTATCAATAAAAGCTTTGGTGGAACAACTGTACTTGTGTTTTATATGCAGAAATACAAATAACCTTGAATGCATGCTACATTATTAATCAGGATTTATTTTAATGTCCTTGCAGAAGAGCACATATTACTTGGTGCCATTTTCTCCGCACAAGCAAAGCATAAGGCTATGTTCACACATTGCGTTTTTTCAGCTTTTTTTTTTCTGCGGCAAAACCTGATCTCTTGGCAGGAAAGAAGCTCTTCTTTGCATAAAATGGAGGGATCTGGTCACATGGTTCTCCACCATCCGCCTCCTCAAAATGTAAAAGCTCTCACATGGGAATTTGGTGTTTAATTGGAGGCGGCTGATGGACATGCGCATCCATTAGCAACCACTTTATCGGCAGGAGAGCTGTACAGTGTCTGAGGAAAGAAGGTGCACTAGCCAGTGCAGGAGAAGAACTTGTCATACCTAAACAAAAGTAAATTTACACAGATGCATGTTCTCAAAACTTCTTCTAAGATAAAGTGGCCAACCTTTTTAAAATGGACCTGTCCTTTTGTTCCCTTGCCTCTCCAACCCTGAGATATGGCGCCTTCTTTCCTGTATATAAATATAGTCTTGTCAGTTGGATGTGGTTTCCAAGAAGTCACCAGTAGAGACTCGTTCCGGACTAGACCCGCTTAGCGAAAAAAAAAAAAAAAACTAGTTTTCCAAACATTTAAAGCAGATTAGATCCACCAGGTGGATGGTTATAGAACGAAAGTAGCCATTAAACACAGAACAGAATAATTCCGCTTAAATGGCAAAAAGCAACTCCAAATGTGATCAGTTGCAAAAAGGAGAAAAAACAGTTCGAAGCTTAAAAGTTACAAATTTATTAATACATATAAAGTTATCATAAAATTCAAAAAGACAAACTAGACAGTACTGTACATAGACAACCAGGCACACTAGCCACAATCAATAAACAAATATGAATGCATGAACAATAACTCATATGTATTACAGACACAATGAGCATAAGTATGAATGCAAACATCTAGATATCAAGACGCGCGTTGGGGACTGATCTCTTGTGGTTGCCTTGCAATTTGTATCATTGCTAGGAGTAGGAGTTTGTTCACTATGTACCCACATATCTTAATGTCTACATTCATACTTATGACCATTGTCTGTTATACTTATGAGTTATTGTTAATTCATATTCATATTTGATTGTTGCTAATGTGCTCATACTGCCTGGTTATCTATGTATTGTCTAGTTTGTCTTTTTTAATTTTATGCTTACTTTTTTATTATGTGTTAATAAATTTGTAACTTTTAAGCCATGAACTCTGTTTTTTTTTTCTCCTTTTTGCAATAGATGTTTGGGGTCATTGGCTCGAAATTTATTCTGCACTAGGACAATCAGACGCCTCTTATTACCTGATGACTAAGTATCCACCTGTATTTCTAAAAGTTGAGGATACCAAGAAATGGGCAGTATTGAGGCCTGTAAATGCAATGGTCAGCTAAGGAAACTGTCCAGCAAATGAGACTCATCATGCTTACTTCCCTTTTGAAATTGGTAAATGTCTAGCAGTGTCATCAGCTCAGAACTGGCTGCAAAAAGTCGGATACAGCTACACCCATCTACTGTTCAGAGAAGTCTAGCCAGAAGTGGTTCTTATGGAACAATTGTGGCTAAAACAGCCAAACCGTCAACATGAAAACAAGGCCAAGTGACTCATCTATGCACAAAAACATAGGAACTGGGGGGCCCAAAAATGCAGGCAGGTGTTAAGGACTGATGAGGCAAAATGTAACATAAAGCAGTTTGTTGAACAGCTCGGAGAACAGTACAATAATAAGCGTCTGCAGGCAACAGTGGAGCATGGTGGAGGTTCCTTGCAAGTTTGGGGCTGCAATGCAGCTAGTGGGGTTGGGGATTTGGTCAAGGTAAATGATGTTTTCACTGCTGATTAAATACAAGCAGATACTTATTCATAATGTAATACCACCAGGGAGGCATCTAATTGGCTCCAAATTTATTCTGCTGCAGGACAATGCACCCAAACATACAGACAATGACATTAAGAACCATCTTCAGTGTAAAGAAGAACAAGAGTCCTGGAAGTGATGATAAGGCTCTCAGAGAGCCCTGATCTCATCATCAAGTCTGTCTGGGATTACATGAAGAGACGGACAGAATTCTACATGCCTTCAAAAAGTGTGTGCACTCGAAAAATTAATGTTTTGATGTTGGTTGGTAGGAAATGGGCTGATACACCAAATATTGATTTGATTCACATCTCTTTTGTTAACTCACTTCATTTTGTTAAATGATAAAAATAAACTAACATTTCTATTTTTAAAGCATTCTTACTTTGCAGTTTTTTTTCTATAGTCAATTGAAATGCTAGCGTCCCTAAATATGTAATTTAGGGAAAGTGATACTTATTGCACTCCTAGATGCTGGAGATAATATACGGTTCTACACACCACCGTATTAGTAGAATATTCACCAATATAAAACGTCATTGACATACAAATAACATGGAGAGATTTTTCTATACAACTGCTTAAATGCCAATGCCCTGCATCAAGGGCAACTACTGGAAGTTGCTAACAATACACAATTGCAAAAGATCAACTAATAAAAAATACAACTGCCAAAAAGGCAATACCAAAATGTCAGACACCAGAGATGACAGTTATAGACCAAGATCCCCATACATGGTTGTAAATAGTTCTCAGTATAAAACAGATGAAATGGTATAATATATGAATAAAGTATATTGGGAATTATATCCTATAATGATAGTAAATAAAAAGGCAGCTCACTATATATTTTACAAGTTCAACATGTTGTAATCAGGGGGATCCGCTTCAACGGATCCCCCTGATTCTAAGACTGTTTTTTGTGTGACATATTGTACTTCTTGTGGTAAAATTTCTTCGATATGACTTGGTTTTATTTGTGAAAAAAAAATGGAAATTTGGCAAAAATTTTGAATTTTCATGCCCTTAAATCAGAGATGTCACACAAAAAAGTTAATAAATAACATTTCCCACATGTCTACTTTACATCAGCACAATTTTGGAACCAAAATTTTTTCTTGTTAGGGAGTTTTTAGGGTTAAAAGTTGACCAGCGATTTCTCATTTTTACAACAAAATTTACAAAACCATTTTTTTTTAGGGACCACATCACATTTGAAGTCACTTTGAGGGGTTTTATGCAGAAAATACCCAAAAGTGACACCATTCTAAAAACGGCACCCCTCAAGGTGCTCAAAACCACATTCAAGAACTTTATTAACCGTTCACGTGCTTCACAGCAAATAATTGAGCGTGAAAGGAAAAAATGAACATTTTAACTTTTTTTCACTAAAATTTTACTTTAGACCCCAATTTTTTTATTTTCATGAGGGTAACAGGAGAAATTGGACCCCAAAAGTTGTTGTGCAATTTCTCCTCAGTACGCTGATACCCGATATGTGGGGGAAAGCCATTGTTTGGGCGCACGGCAGGGTTTGGAAGGGAAGGAGTGATGCTTTGGAATGCAGACTTTGATGGAATTGTCTGTGGGCGTCCTGTCATGTTTTCAAAGCCCCTGATGTGCCTAAACAATGGAAATGCCCAACAAGTTCCCCCTTTTTGGAAACTAGACCCCCGCAGAATTTATAAAGATGTGTGGTGAGCGCCTTGAACCCCCAGGTGCTTCACAGAAAATTATAACGTTGACTTGTGAAAATAAAAAAAAACAAAAACATTTTTTCCACAAAAATGTTAAAAAAAATATATTTTCACAAGGGTAACAGGAGAAAGTGGACCTCAAAATCTGTTGTGCAATTTCTCCTGAATGCGCTGATACCCTATGTGTTGGAGAAAACTACTGTTTGGGCGCATGTCAGGGCTCGGAAGGGAAGGAGTGACGCTTTGGAATGCAGACTTTGATGGAATTGTCTGTGGGCGTCATGTCATGTTTTCAAAGCCCCTGATGTGCCTAAACAGTGAAAATGCCCAATAAGTGCCCCCTTTTTGGAACGGATACCTGATTTTTCAACTTTATAATGTAGTGTCATACGTCAGTTGTGTAGGACAACCTCACAAACACTACGTCAGTTGTGTAGTGTTAGGTTGTCGTACATCAGAAATTAATTTAGTAGTCCATGGAAGTATGGTACCTTCTGAAGCATTCTTTCATGGCCACGTTTGTCAGGGCAGGTGTCACATTGATAAATGGTGTCCTTGCTTATTCCCCTTTTATGACACACTCTGCACTTCTTTTGTGACTTACCTTTTTTCCCCGCTGTGTGGGATCTGCCCTGGAAAATGCTGGCCTGGTACAATTCGAGGTCCTTCAGTTCCGAAAGTACTGTGGCCCGTTCTGTCAGCACTGCCAAATATGAGGGCATTGATCACTACCTCCTGGAACTGAAGGTGCGAGACAGTAGTCTGGCATGCACATCGTGACAGAAGGAAAGCATTGAGTATTGCCATCTATACGACGTGCACGGCCAGCTTCTTGTACCACACCCTGGCCTTTATCAAAGCACTGTACCTCTGGAGGACTTGATCAGAGAGATCAACTTCCCCCCATGTACTTGTTGTACCCCACTACACAGTCTGGTTTGACGACCTGTGTAATGGAACCTCGCACAGTGCTGAGGGTGCTGTCATCACCATGTATGGTGGTCAAGAAAAGGACATCCCTGCTCTCACCCCTTCTGAGCAGCTGCCCAATTAGCATCTTTGGGAGGCCTCTCTGATTTTTGAGGACAGTACCGAAGGCTGCAGTACCTCGCGTAGAGGGGGACTTGAAGAGAGGGACACTGGTATAAAGTTATCCACATACAGGTGAAAACCTTTATCCAGCAGTGGGTGCACCAAATCCCACACAATTTTCCCACTCACTCCCAGAACAGGGGGGCATTCAGGGGATTCAACCCAGGAATCCTTCCCTTTGTAAACTCTAAACGTGTGAGTGTACCCGGAGGTACTCTCACATAGTTTATACAGCTTGATTCCGTACCTGGCACTTTTACTGGGCAGATCCTGCCGGAATCCAAGCCTCCCCTTAAAAGCGATTAAGGACTCCTCCACGCAGATGTCCCATTGGGGCACGGACACTTCAGCAAACTTGTTGTTGAAGTGTTCGATGACCGGCCGAACTTTGAAAAGACGATCAAAGTTCTGGTCATCGCGTGCCGGACACCTTGCATTTTTGTTGTAATGCAAGAACTTGTGGATGGCCTCAAAACGTGTCCGGATCATAGCCATGCGGAACACTGGAGTGTTATACAAAACGTCAACACTCCAGTATTGCCGAATTTCTGGCTTGTTCAGGATCCCCATATGAAGGACCAGGCCCCAAAACTTCATTATGTCTACAGGATACCAGTTAGAAAATGATGACAAGGGGTTTTGTTTTAAAAACTGATGAGCGTACAAATAAGTTTGGCCCACCATGAGGTTTACAAAATCCTCAGAGAAAAAGACTTTGAAAAAGTCTAGTTCTGTGAGGCCGGTGGTGTCAAACTTTATTCCAGATTCCACCATAAAATCAAGAATCAGTGGCTCATAATTTTGGGGGGGCGAGGTGCATACGGGGTTAGCGGGGGGCGCTGGTTCATCTCTCCTGGGGCGACTGCATGGTGGTCCAGCAGCACCTGAGGAGGAGGAGTTGGAAGACGAGGAGTCAGAAAAATAAAGAAATGTGGGATCCTCTCCCTCAGTGTCAGAGGCAAGGAAAGCGAATGCCTTCTCCGCTGAATAGCGAGTTTGGGATGAGCGGGACATTTTTTTTCTTATGTATGTGGTGCATGTGTATCAGTACTTTATTTAGAGTGTGTGTGTCAGTGTGCTTGGTGTAAACTTTTTTTTTTCTGAAAAAAAAAAGATGAAAAAAAAAGGAACAACCGTAGGTGGTGCAAACAGTGAGCATGAGTGCGGATCGGTGAACTATGTCACCGATCAATGCTCAACGGCTGCTGGATGTGTGCACAGATGTGGTGCAAAGGTGGGGGGAGTGTAAAACAGCGAGCACGAGTGTGGATCAGTGATCTGTGGTCACTGATCAGCGCTCGGCCACTGCAGGAAGCACGAAAAAAAAACAGACAAAATTTGAGCAATCAAGTACTGATCAAGTAATGATCAGCACTTGGTGGCAGAAAGGGGGATGGGAAGGGGGAAGGGGGGGATTTGGGTGGATGAGGAGGGATCAAAAATCCTACTTACAGTTGTCTTCTGTCAGATGTCTTCTGTAGCAGGAGCGTCGATTGTGGTGTCACAATGCAAGGCCCAGCACAGCGCACGATCAGACAGCGCGACCGCCCTCTACAAAAGAAATAAGGTTAGTGGAAAAAAATGTGTAAAGTAGCGAGCGCGAGTGCTGATCGGTGATTTGTCTCACCGATCAAATCTCGGCAGCTGCTGGATGCACGCATGAAGGTGGTGCAAAGTGGGGGGGAAGAGAAAAAATGGACAGGGACAAAAAAAAGTCCTGGACAGCAGCAAACATGGATGTTGATCAGTGACATAGTCACTGGTCAGAGCCTGGCCGCTGCAGGACGCGCAAAGAAAAAAAACTGGGGGAAAGGAATTGGGGTGGAATTGAACAGCCAATCACAGTGAATGTGGTTGCGGGGGGGGGGCAGCGACACCCCCCCAGGATGACGACGCCATCTACCCTAAGGTAAGATGGCGCCAGAAATTAAATGCGATCACCGCGACCGAAGTCACGGTGCCGCATTAAAGCTAGGGCGTACTAATACGTATCTGGTCCATAAGGCCCAGGGCGCAGATACGTATTAGTACGGCCTATGTCCGAAAGGAGTTAAAGATCCCAAATGGGCAAGTCCTTAAGTGGTTGAAATTAAAATAATTTTCTGATATTGAGACCGTTTTCTTTCTGCATACTTTTTCCGATGTTCTAAAGACTCCATACAAGTTGCATTTCTACAAGGAGAATCCTTGCCTTCAGAGAGGCTGCACACACATGGTGTCACAAGTATGTAAAGGTATGTATCAGTAACTCCAAAACAAAGTTCGGTGTTTTTGCTTTGGCTGATTACCCAAGTTATGCTTCAAGACCCCTTAAGGACCGCCGATACGCCTTTTCACAGTGGTTGTTAAGGGTACTTTTTTCCTCAGCGCCGCTCTTTCACCGTGCTGAGGAATAGCAGTGTAGTGCCCCCCAGCGTTGGAAAATCTCTGGGGTCTTGGCTACCTGAGGTAACTGAGACCCCGGAAAATATGATCATGTGACAGTGGAGCGAAAAAAACAGCCCTGATTGCCGTTATTAACCGAATAACGGTGATCACATAAAAAAAGTCATATATAAATTCCATTTTTTTCTCTTCTGTTAAGATCTAACATATCAGAAGAGAGAAATGGGGTCCCCGATCCCCCTGCCGGATCAGTGATCCCCCGGCCCCTCTCCTCCTTGTGCAGAAAGAAAATGGTGGGCACATGCGCAGTGCGCCTGCCAAGATTTGCCTCCTGGAAACCGCTGGGATTTTTCAGATTAGCTGATGGCTTTTGATTACTGTTGTAGACTATATCACAGTGATCAAAAGCCCCCAATATTAGTAAATATGGCAGCACTTTTGCGGTGCCTCTCTTTTTCTTCCTAGTAGTTGTTCTGGGAGAGAAGAGAGATGCACTACATCTGAGTGCTGTCCTGTCAGAAAAAGTAAAAAAAAAAAAATCACATTTCTACTTCCGTGTCTGTACCCCTAAACCTCACTGAATAATCCCCTCCCTTCGTTATCATCCCCCTTGTCTGATTACATTTTTTTTTTTTTTGGTTTTTGCAGTTGGGGATAGCTTAGGCTGTGTGCCCACGATGCGTTTTTCAAGCGTTTTTGCTGCGGAATTTTCCGCAGCGTAAACGCTTGGGAAACGCATGGTAAGCCTTCTGCCATGGTCCCCTATGCAATTCCGCACTTTCAATGCCCATGCTGCTTATTTTTCCGCAGCGTTTATGCTGCGCTCAAAAATCCACAGCATGTCCATTAATTTTGCGGAAGCGCTGCGTTTTCGCCGCCATTGACATGCTTAGAACGCGCCAATTCCGCAAGACTGCATCTGTACTTGCGTAATTGGCGCGTTCTAATGTGCGGATGGTACCCGGGTGTGGAGAAGAGAAGACTCTCCTCCACACCCAGGTACCATAGAAACTGTAAAAAAAAGAATAAAAAAAATAGATTATATTCACCTTCCGACGGCCCCCGGTCTCCTTCCCTGTGCTTGCCAGCAGACTGAAGGACCTGCGCTGATGTCAGTCATGTGACGGCAGGTCTTTCAGTGCAGTGTCCCGCGATCAGCTGGCAGCCAGGAAGGAGCGCAGCAACACACGCCGGGCCATCGGAAGGTAAGTATCAAGGTTTATTTTTTTATTTTTAACCATTCTCTCGGATCACACTATATAAATCCATAATGTTTATTTAGTTGTCAAGCACTTTCCAAGTGATGCTAAAATCGCTTTGAAAGCGCTTGTCAATCCGCATGCGGAAACGCATGTGAATCCGCATGTATTACGCAGGAAAAACGCATGTACAATCTGCATGCGTTTTTTCTGCCAGGGAGATGCAGAAATGCTGCAGAAATTTTCTGCTTCATTTCTGCATCGTGGGCACATAGCCTTATAGTTTTTCAAAAGTGAAAAAAAAAAATAATAGTGTTAGATTAGGTTTAGAGCTAGTAGTGTTTAGATTAGGTTTCGTTTTTTTGTTTCTGCTTTTTAGGCACCTAAGGGCCCTGCAAATGTGACACCGTGCCTGCCGTTTCTTTCAGCCAAATTTGTGTTCCAAAATTCAAATATTGCTCCTTCTGCTCCTAGCTTTGCAGTTTGTCCAAACAAAACTTTTTGACTACATGTAGGACATCGCCGTACTTGAAAGAAAGTGGATAACAAATTGTGGGGTCCACTTTTCAGTGTTACCTCTGCAAAAGTGAGAAATTTGGGGCTAAAGCAAGATTTTTGTGAAAAATTTTACTTTTTCAATACGACGACCTAATGTCAAATTCTGTGTCGTACGTCTGGGTTCAAAATGCTCACTATACCCCTTGCTAAAATCCTTGAGGGGTGTAGTTTCCAAAATGGGGTCACTTGTGGGGGGTTTCCACTGTTTAGGCACATCAGGGGCCCTCCAAACTTGACATTGCGTCCACTCTATATTTCAGCCAATTTTGCGTTCAAAAAGTCAAATGGCGCTCCTTCCCTTCCAAGCCCTGCTGTCCGCCCAAACATTGTTTTTTTCCTCACAGGTAGGGTATCAGCGTACTCAGGAGAAATTGCACAACAATTTGTAGGGTCTATTTTCTCCTGTTACCCTTGTGAAAATAAAATAATTGGGGCTAAAAGATCATTTTTATGGAAAAAGTTAGATTTTTTATTTTCACGGCTCTACGTTATAAACTTCTGTGAAGCACCTAGGGGTTCAAGGTGCTCACCACATATCTAGGGAAATTCCTTGAGGGGTCTAGTTTCCAACATGGGGTCACTTGTAGGGGGTTTCCACTGTTTAGGCACATCAGCCGCTCTCCAAACACAATATGATGTCCTCTCTAGATTCCAGCAAATTTTGGATTCAAAAAGTCAAATAGCGCTCCTTCCCTTCCGAGCTCTGCCGTGCACCCAAATAGTGCTTTTCCCCCACATATTGGATATCAGCGTACTCAGGAGAAATTGCGCAATAAATTTTGTGGTCCATTTTCTCTTGTTACCCTTATGAAAATAAAAAATTGGGGTCTGAAGTAAAAGGTTTGTGGGAAAAAAGTTAAATATTAATTTTTTTCCTTCCACGTTGCTTCAGTTCCTGTGAAGCATCTGAAGGGTTAACAAACTTCTTGAATGTGGTTTTGAGCACCTTTAGGGGTTTTTAGAACGGTGTCACTTTTGGGTATTTTCTGTCATATAGACCCCTCAGTCACTTCAAATGTGATGTGGTCCCTAAAAAAAAAAAAAAGTTTTGTAAATTTTGTTGGAAAAATGACAAATCGCTATTCAACTTTCAACCCTTATAACTTCCTAACAAAAAAAAAAAATTTTTTTTCAAAAATTGTGCTGATGTAAAGTAGACATGTGGTAACTATTTTGTGTGACATATCTCTCTGATTTAAGGGCATAAGAATTTAAAGTTTGAAAATTGCAAATTTTTTGCCAAACTTCTATTTTTTTATCACAAATAAACGCAAGTCATATCACAGAAATTTTACCACCATCACGGAGGACAATACGTCACAAAAAAACAGTCTTAGAATCAGCGGGATCTGTTGAAGTATTCCAGGGTTATTACCTCACACTCACACTGGTCAGAATTGTAAAATTTGGCTTGGTCATTAAGCACATAATTGACTCCATCACTAAGGGGTTAAAGGGACTCTCTGCACAGAAAGAATGTTCAAACCAAGTACAGGCGGGCAATGCTCCATGGCAAGGCCAATCATTTATATACACCTTCCCACCTGCTTGGTTTCCCCTCTATCTCCTCCCTTCTCTGGTTCTATGAAGCCAGAGCTGTCAATCAAAGAAGAGTGGGGTGGAGATAAAGGAAAACCATCAGGTGGGAAGGTGTATATAAATGATCGGTCCCGCCATGAAGCACCGAGTGCCTGTGCTTGGTTTGAACAATCATGCTGTGCTGACAATCTCTTTATAGGATTGGAGACTTACTTAAAGCAGAACCTTTCCAGAGTCTGTTAATCAATGATGGATATCCTACTAGTAATCAATATGGAGACAATATTTTTGGCTCTGGAGCACTTTTCGGTTGCCTTACTTATGCACAGATAGAAACATTTTATTTGTTTTTTCAAGTAGTTGGCAGGTGCGCCTTAAGAACACAAGTACATTCAATTTCAAACTTATAAGGTTTGTCATATTTATTTTTCTATATTTAGAAATGTATTTCTCACATTTTCACTGTAATTTACTTTCTAAGAAGCAGCTCATCCAGAAAAACCGCAATCCACCCCCCCCCTTGCAACATAAATATACTTACAAAGAGGAACATGAAATATTGGTTCACAATCTTAAACTTAATATTAACCCCTTAAAGAAGCCCTCCCATCAAAGTTTTTATCCTCTTAATATATTGCAATCATATTATACCGCACTGTGTACTTAAAATTTGCTACTGTTAAGCCACATGTCAGGAATGAGCACCATATGGCTTTTGGAGCACAGATTTTGTTAGAATAGTTTGTGAGCAATATTTCATGTAAAAAAAAGCAAAGAACAGCAGAAAAAAAACAAATGTGACCCCATTGTAGAAATTGCACCTCTCAATTAATCTACAGTTGCAGTGACAATATTGTAACATCCACACCGTGCTTTATTCTGGAGAATTGCAAAGATGCCAGTTTAGTGCCCATATATTGTTCTCTTATACAGTGTAGAGTCCCCATATATTGTAGCGCCTCCATAAATTGTGCCAGCTTGTGCTTCTGGAGACACGAACCCTGCAAATTAAGTGTGCGCTCCCCATTAAAATAATGCCAAACATGAGGTTTTGGCACAGTGGGGTTCAGAAGAAGAAGGCATTTGGATTTGGGAGCACAGAATTCACTTTATTTTATTTAAGGGGGGGGGGGCGTCATTTCGCTTTTCCATAGTATTTGCTCTACCAGTAACGTGGGAACCCCTCATTTCCAGTGACAGATGGGAGCTGTTTTTATTTGTTTGTGCAGAATAAGTTAGTGTTTTTATTGGTAACATTTTGGGGTACAAAATGACGCGCCCCCTAGGACCGTGGGGTACTCGCGGTCGGTTCCTTGGGATAGTCACGGGGGCTTGACCCTGTCCGGGGACCTGGGCTGTCAATAAAAAGGACAGTTTATTTAGGGGTAAAGTTTTGTGACGCCACCAGTGGTATGCGGCTATAGGTGGCCGCCGCTGCTGAAAGAGACCGCTGGGGCCGTTGGTGACGCAGATGGGATGGATTTGCTCCCCACGGGTAGAGCGGGGCCCCAGGGCTACCGGTAGGGGATTGTGGATGTTTGGGTGTAGGACTGAGGGTGCAGATAATGACCAGACGACACAGGAATGGTGGTGTCCTCTACCTTTACTTGATATTTGATGGTGCAGACCGGGGCACTGGTAACAGAAGGTAATGGAGATCTGGGCAGCCTAGAAGCAATTTTGAGATCCACCTCATCAGGTGGGGTTGTAGATCTTCCTTCTGCGTCCTCTTTGGCCCTGCTGCCTAAAGCTATGCTGCGGCCCTCTTTCCTGAGTGATCGTTAAATCCTAACCTGTGTAGCAGGCAGCTCCAGGCTTTTACAGGTGTCGCTCCTTCGTGACGGCTCCGGGCTCTAGTATGCTGCTGAGCCGCCGGGTGTTTGGTGGGGCCAGTAGACCTGCAGTCTCCTGCCCTCCGGATTTAGCTGCCGGGACTTCAGTACCCGAAGCAACCACGGACTCTTGTGTCCGGTTTATGGTGCTTTTCTCTGGGGAGAACTTGATCACAGCTCCCCTCCCCAGATTCTCCCTTGTCTTTCACTCACTCTCGTCCATCCCCAACTGACTCTCCTCCGTCTCCAACTAATTCTCCTAACCCCTGCCTCCGAGCCCCAATTTAAAGGGTAAGCTCCCCTGAAACCGGGTTAGAGCTCCCCCTTCTGGTCTGGAGCCAGGAAAAGTGTTTGATGCTGGTGTTACCTGATAAGGGAGGGAGGCAATGCCAATGTGGCAACCGGACTCCTGGGGTTCCACAATAACATTTTTTTGATCGCTTTCAGTATAAGGCAGGATCACATTCTTGTGTTCTACGCTGAGCATTTACGTTGGGGTTTCCGTGTAAATCCCACATAAGTGCAATTCAGAAAGAATCCCCGATGGAACCACTCGCTATAATGAGGCTGATGGACACATTTTGGACTCTGTTTCGGTGGTATCCATTGTTTTAGGCGTGCACAGAACTGTGGTCGTCCATATTTCTCCGCTAAAAGGACACCTAAAATAACGTGACACCACCGGAACAGAGACCAGAAGTCGTCTAAAGTGACTCCATGTGCCTCATAAGTGAGTGAATCCATTGGGGGGGTTTCGTCTGAATCACAATTTTTGGGATTTACACGGAAACCCCGTCGTAAGTGCTCAGCTGAGAGCACAAGGTAAATGTAACTCGAGCCTTATTCTAATTGGGAGACAGAATAAACAAATGGACAACAGTACAATCATTATACAGTATTAGTTCTAAAACTGCTTTATTCTTTGTATCGGTGCAATTATAGCGATATTCTGAGAGCTGTAACTGAGCTAATTTTTGGCCAGATGAGTTGGAGATTTTTTTGGCATAATTTATGGGCGCACAGCATTTTTTGATCACTTTTTATTCAGATTTTTCAGACACAGAATGAACAAAAAACAGCAATTCAGTTATTGTTACATTATTTTTTACGACATTCACCGTGCGGTAAAAGTGATGACAGATTCATATATTTTTTATGCTTTTGCTATTTTTACATACTAAAAACAATATTTTACCAAAAATGTATTTGTTTTTGCATCGTCCCATTCTGAGAGCTGTAACTTTTTTACTTTTTTTGCCGAAAGGGCCATATTAGGGGTTTTTTTTATTCAATTTTTTTATTTATATTTTTTTACATATGACTTTTTGATCACTTTTTGTTCAATTTTTTGTGTCAGTATGGTGAAAAAAACGATATTTTTGGCTTTTTATTTATTTATTTTTTATGGTGTTCGCCATATGCAATTAATAACATGACCGTTTTATAGATCGGGTTGTTTCGGATGCGGCGATACCAATTACTTGTATTTTTTTTTGTTTATTTTTGTTTTATCACAAAGGCTGAGTTTTTAGTGGCGCGATTTTTGTGCGCTTTTTTTGCGGGGGAGGTTTATAACTTTTTCACTTAGTCCCACTATTGGACATGAATGAATATATTTTTTACTTTGATCACTGGTCTCATGCATTGCAGTACTTGTGAATTGCAGTGCCAGAGACCTGTCAGTGCTTATAGCAGGGTCTAACAGGCCAGTGTACCTTGGGGTCATCAGATGACCTCGGGTCCCATGACAATGATCGGCACCCCTTTAACTACTTAGATGCTGCTGTTTCGATTGACAGCGGTATTTAAGGGGATAATCGGCCCCTATAATAAGCTTAACGTCTGAGACAATTTTGTATGGGACATATATTAAGAGGAGAAAGTATTGGCATCATAACAATCATTAACCCCTTAACGACTGCCGATATGCATTAAAACAGCTAAGGGGCTTTATTCCTTCATCGCCGTTTTAAAACTCTTTTGTCTATTTTTTTTATTCCCGATCACTGTTATAAAATGGCGATGGTGGAATAAAGCCTTTTAATGACCGCTGGTTTAATGCGTATCTGTACTCGTTTAGGGGTTAATGATTGATGTTAATAACTTCTTTGTCTAACCCAAAATTGTCTCAGACTTTTAAGCTTATTATATTGTGCTGGTTATTAAACGGCAAATATTTTTTACTTATACATGTAAAGATTCAATGGACAGCTAAAAAGCATATTTAATAAACACTGATGATACAGGTCAACTAAATCTCATAGCGGGAAGCCCATCAGAGTTGTGTGGCTAAGGACTCAGTACTCTTCTGTGTGGTCTGTGCAGTATGGATTTGTATATAATCTTCTTCTATGGGCCCCTGACCCTTAAATTGTGCAGCTTAAGAACTCCTGCAAAGGCAAAGTGAGCCATGTCTCTCTTCTTCAAGAAAAGAACAGAAGTCTTAAGCATCAGTGTTCGATTATAGTCTTGTAAGAGCTATATTTGAGCTTGGTGAGGTGAGTAATCATCTGGACTATCCCCTACATTTCTCTAAACCACTAGGAATTGGAACATTAAACACTTTTTTGCCCTTCATCAAAGATATTGCCATTCTTCACTAGGAATAATGGCATTAACTATTCTAGACCACGGGGAATTATGAAATGGCTAATATTTTGATTGACACAATATAATTCTTAAATGAATACACTAGGGTATTAGAAACCACAAATAAGAAGCCAGCTACTGGAGACTTAATATGGTCTTGTGCACCCCATACATTAAATCATTTGATAAAAATAACCTTTGCGCTTGATGTAGATGAAGAGATAAAACCTGAAAATGCACTTATACAACAATGGCGCTAAAAGTGAATCCCTATAAATGCTGGTAATGATAGGGTTCAGCCAATAACAAAGTAAACATGTATCCACGATGTGTATAAGGATATGGCTCCACTATCAGTATTTGGTCGGTATTTTTTCTCAGGAGTGGAAGCCAAAACCAGGTGAGGAACAATCAGAGAAAAGGTATAATAGAAACAAGTCACCAATTCTGCATTTATCACCCACTCTTGGTTTTGGCTCCCACTCCTGAGAAAAAATACTGACCAAATACTGATAGTGGGACCGTAGCCTAGGAAGTTTCAATAACGTCCAAGAGAAGTGCAACTAAATCTAGTGGAAAGTTTAATAGATCCAGGTTGTTGAATAAAATTTTCTTATTACAATTGAAGTATCGCTAAGTATAGCAACGAACCAATCTTCTAGCCAGGGCACTCCGGATGGTAACACTCCCAGTATCCACATGTGTGCATTCCAAAAGTTGGCGGGTAACAACACTCACTGACGATACAGCGATATGGAAGGACCATCAACACCAATGTGTTTCAGAAAATTTGTTTCTTCCTTTTGTAAAATATAATTCCAAATCTGGTTGCATTAATCTCGTACATCAAGAAAAGTGGGCAATTTTGAAATTATAATTTAACAGTCACATACTCATTCACCCAGCAGACAAAAAGGGAGGCTGGGAGTGGTATAGTGGTGATGAACACTCCCTCCTACCGTGAGGAATCATTGCAGCTTTTAGGATATATACAGTACAGACCAAAAGTTTGGACACACCTTCTCATTTAAAGATTTTTCTTTATTTTCATGACTATGAAAATTGTACATTCACACTGAAGGCATCAAAACTATGAATTAACACATGTGGAATTATATACTTAACAAAAAAGTGTGAAACAACTGAAAATATGTCTTATATTCTAGGTTCTTCAAAGTAGCCACCTTTTGCTTTGATGACTGCTTTGCACACTCTTGGCATTCTCTTGATGAGCTTCAAGAGGTAGTCACCGGAAATGGTTTTCACTTCACAGGTGTGGCCTCTCAGGTTTAATAAGTGGGATTTCTTGCCTTATAAATGGGGTTGGGACCATCAGTTGTGTTGTGCAGAAGTCTGGTGGCTACATAGCTGATAGTCCTACTGAATAGACTATTAGAACTTGTATTATGGCAAGAAAAAAGCAGCTAAGTAAAGAAAAACGAGTGGCCATCATTACTTTAAGAAAAGAAGGTCAGTCAGTCTAAAAAATTGAGCAAACTTTGAAAGTGTCCCCAAGTGCAGTTGCAAAAACCATCAAGCGCTACAAAAAAACTGGCTCACGTGAGGACCGCCCCAGGAAAGGAAGACCAAGAGTCACCTCTGCTTCTGAGGATAAGTTTATCCGAGTCACCAGCCTCAGAAATCGCAGGTTAACAGCAGGTCAGATTAGAGACCAGGTCAATGCCACACAGAGTTCTAGAAGCAGACACATCTCTACAACAACTGTTAAGAGGAGACTTTGTGCAGCAGGCCTTCATGGTAAAATAGCTGCTAGAAAACCATTGCTAAGGACAGGCAACAAGCAGAAGAGACTTGTTTGGGCTAAAGAACACAAGGAATGGACATTAGACCAGTGGAAATCTGTGCTTTGGTCAGATGAGTCCAAATTTGAGATCTTTTGTTCCAACCACCGTGTCTTTGTGCGACGCAGGAAAGGTGAACGGATGGACTCTACATGCCTGGTTCCCACCGTGAAGCATGGAGGAGGAGGTGTGAAGGTGTGGGGGTGCTTTTCTGGTGACACTGTTGGGGATTTATTCAAAATTGAAGGCATACTGAACCAGCATGGCTACCACAGCATTTTTCAGCGGCATGCTATTCCATCCGGTTTGCGTTTAGTTGGACCATCATTTATTTTTCAACAGTTTTACAGTCCGTTTTACAGTTCGGGGAGGTGAGAGAGAGATTTTACAGCTCCAAAGTTTGGGTCCCAATTGGTTTCTATGGGGTTTGGGTTCAGGTTCAAGTTCGGGTAAACTTCTGGTACTTGAACCGGTCAAACACAAAGAGCCCAAACTTCCATGGGTCCTCTCATCCCTACCCGTTTTTCAATCCCACTGAGAATCTGTGGTTAATCTGCAAAAAGTTAGTGGACAAACAAATTGAATAGAACCGAAATTGTGATAAATTCTGAGCACTAATTATGCAAGAATTGGTGGCCATCAGTCCGGATTTGGTTCATAAACTGATATCTAGCATGCAAGGGTGAATTGCAGAATTCTTGAAAAATAAGGATCAACACTGTAAAGTCTAAGTTTGTCAATAAAAGGTTGAAAGCATATGAAATTCTCATAATTGTACTTCAGTAACCATAGAAACATCTGACTAAAACATCTAAAAACACTAAAGCAGCAAAGTTTTTGAAAACCAAAATTTTTCAGACTCGAAACATATGACCATGACCATACATGTGGCATCTTCATCAATATAATCATACCAATGAAGAGTAGATAGTACAGACGAGAAGTAAAGATGGAAAAATCACAGTGTTTTTCGTTATATAAAATTTTCTTCTCTATAAAATGGGTTATATGAAAAGAAACTGTGCCACTGTTTTCCATCCCATCAGCAGTATCCGGTGTTGCAGCTCGGCCCCATGAAAGTTCATGGACAAGATTCATATTTTTATTATGTAATATAACTTCTACTAAAATTATGTATACAGCACCATTGTTTATCCACAATGTATATATATTTCAAATTTAAAACTATATACTGTATATTTATCTTTTTTTTTTTCATTTTGTCATATTGCATATTTAGGAGAAAATAATTGTTCTTTTACTATAGACAGGTAAATTCAGCGCAACCTGACCCCCTTCTTAAAACTAGTCAGACTTAGCTCACATATATCTCCTTTAAGTTTGCCTTTTGCTGAAAAGTTCATGGTGAACACTGAATAAAAACACATTAACATATAATAATATGAAATCTCTGGGGACTTATTGTCTACTCTATGTATATTATACAAATGTTATTCTTGCATACTGTGTTTTTCTAGCGCTGTCAATGGTCCATTGTATTACTATGACATTTGTCCTGTCAATCTGTGTCACTGGAAATCAGAGTGCAAACTTCGAATTGAGCCAGTTGTCACTTACAGCTAAAGAAAATGTAATCCTTTACAAGCCTGATTGACTAGCAAATCAGCAGCATGTTTTAATCATACGTCTACTTTCAGCTCTGAAACACCAGATTTTTTACTGTTTTTCATGCTGCTTCTCCAATTTCCCCAAATAAACAGCAACAGGGCGGGAGGGGTTGGTGTTGGGAGTATATATTACAGTTAAATTTAGCTCTATTTTCTGTTAGTAGCTAATTTTCTGCAGCTCTTGACAATATCTTGTTTCTATCAGAAACACATAGGTCTAATATATTAGTGGTCTGGTGTTAATTAGGGAGAATTACTAGAAATAATTTACCTTGTAGAAATTTATCGCCGGTACCCGCATTACTGAGGCTAGAATAGGAGTTACTGAAAGAGTACAGCTTCTACTCATATTAACAAGGTGTTAAAAATTCCTCTCAGGATTTCAACAGTAACTATGTAGTAGTGAACACAGCAAATGTGCTCTGTGTATCACTGGCTCCAAACAGGAAAGTGTCTGCTGCCCCAGTCTGCCGGTATATAGTAGAGTCAATATATAATACAGCACAACTCTTTGTTTTCTACAATGTTATACCATCATGTTGATCCTGCTTGCTATGTTTGAAAGAGTTGCTCAGAAAATTATTGTAGTGTTTTAACCTATATATTTATTTATTTAATTATTATTTATTTATATAGCGTCATTGATTCCATGGTGCTGTACATAATAAAGGGTTACATACCAAATACAGATATCACTTACAGTAAACAAACTAACAATGATAGACTGGTACAGAGGGAAGAGGACCCTGCCCTTGCGGTCTTACATTCTACAGGAATGGGGAAGGAGACAGTAGGTTGGTGGGTTGTGGTAGCTCCGGTGTTGTTGAGGTGGCAGCAGGCAAGGTCATGGCAGGATGTAAGCTTGTTTGAAGAGATGGGTTTTCAGGTTCCTTCTGAAGGATCCAAATGTGGAGGCAAATCGGACGTGTTGAGGCACAGAATTCCATAGGATGGGGGATATTCCAGGGAAATCTTGGAGGCGATTGGGTGAGGAGCGAATAAGTGTGGAGGAGAGAAGGAGGTCTTGGGAGGACCAGAGATTACGTAAGGGAATATATCAGGAGATTAGTTCAGAGATGTATGGAGGAGAGAGGTTATGGATGGCTTGTAGGTCAGTGTTAGTAGTTTGAACTGGATACGCTGGGCAATTGGGAGCCAGTGAAGGAATTTGCAAAGGATGGTAGCAGAGGAGTAGCGAGGTGAGAGATGAACTAGTCGCGCAGCAGAGTTAAGGATGGACTGGAGGGGTGCGAGAGTGTTAGTGGGTAGGCCACAGAGGAGGATGTTGCAGTAGTCGAGGCAGGAGATGATGAGGGCATGCACAAGCAATTTAGTAGATTGAGGGTTGAGGAAGGGACGGATTCTGGAAATATTTTTGAGCTGGAGGTGACAGGAGGTGGCGAGAGCTTGGATGTGGGGTTTGAAGGACAGGGCAGAGTCAAGCGTTACTCCGAAGGCAGCGGATTGCCGGTACAGGGGAAAGTGTTATGTCATTTATTGTGGTAGAAACATCAGGTGGGGAAGATACGCGAGATGGGGGAAAGATGAGGAGTTCAGTTTTGTCCACATTGAGCTTGAGGAAGCGGGAGGAGAAGGAGAATATGGCTGCTAGACATGCTGGGATTCTGGAGAGCAGAGAGGTTACATCTGGGCCAGAGAGGTAGATCTGGGTGTCGTCAGCATACAGATAGTACTGGAAGCCATTGGATTTTATGAGCTGTCCCAGGCCAAGGGTATAGATTGAGAAGAGTAGGGGTCCTAGGACAGAGCCTTGGGGGACTCCAACAGAGATGGAGCGGGATAAGGTGGTAGTGTGGGAGTGGGAGACACTAAAAGTGCGGTTGGAAAGGTATGAGGAGATCCAGGATAGGGCAAGGTTTTTGACGCCAAATGAAGAAATGAAGAAAGGATCTGTAGTAGGAGGCAGTGGTCAACTGTGTCGAAAGCAGAGGACAGGTCAAGAAGAAGGAGTACAGAAAATTGTTTGTTAGCTTTGCTGTAAGTCATTGGTGATTTCGGTAAAGGCAGTTTCAGTGGTTTGGTGGGGGCGGAAGCCGGATTGTCTGTTGTCAAAGAGAGGGTTAGATGAGAAGTGAGAGGAAAGTTCAGCGTGAACGTGTTGCTCGAGGAGTTTGGAGGCAAATGGGAACAGCGATATGGGGCGGTAGCTGAACAAGGCGGTTGGGTCGAGGGATGGCTTTTTGAGGATGGGCATGATTGTGGCATGTTTGGGGCAGAGAGGAAGGTGCCAGAAGTTAGTGATGTTGAAGAGATGGGTTAGGGATTGGATGAGTGTGGGGGTGAGGTTGGGGAGGAGGTGGGATGGTCTACACTGTGTTCCAAATTATTATGCAAATAATATTTTCTCAGATTTTCCCAAATTACCTATATGAATTGCAGTCATTGTAATTTTCCAGTCAAATAACTATTAGAGTACAATTGAAAGGTTTTTGTACAAACTGCCTATGATAACAGTATATTTTTAAAAAAATAAAAAACTCAAACTGCACTCAAAATGCATGTTCCAAATTATTATGCACAGCAGAGTTTTCAACCTTTTCATTTTAATAAAGAACAAAAAAATGGTCATTCTTTAAATTATAAGCATTAGCAGGTTATTACAAACTGAAATCAAACAGTTTTCAACTCAAAACTTTATTCTGGGTGATGTTACATTTGCACATAGGACCCCTTGTTCGAAAGGAGCTTCTGAACTCTCTCGTCCATTGAATTTGTCAGGTTTTGGATGGTTTCTGCTTTAATTGTTTTGCATGAGGACAGAATACCCTCCCAGAGCTGTTGCTTAGATGTGAACTGCCTCCCGCCATCATAGACACTCCTTTTGATGATGCTCCAGAGGTTCTCAATGGGGTTTAGGTCAGGGGAGCATGGGTGCCACACCATAAGTTTGTCCCCATTTATGCCCATAGCAGCCAGAGATGCAGATGTGTTATGTGCAGCATGAGACGGTGCATTATCATGCATGAAAATGATCTTGCTGCAGAATGCACGGTTCTTCTTCTTGAACCATGGAAGGAAGTGCTGTTTGAGAAACTCAACATACATTATGGAGTTCATCTTTACCCCTTCAGGGATCCTAAAAGGGCCGACAATCTCTCTCCCCATGATTCCAGCCCAAAACATTACTCCACCTCCTCCTTGTTAGCGCCGTAGCCGTGTTTGCATGGGGTGTCCATCAACCAGCCATCCTCCACTCCATCCATCTGGACCATCGAGATCATTTAATGCATGATAATGCCCCGTCTCATGCTGCACATAACACATCTGCATCTCTGGCTGCTATGGGCTTAAAAGGGGACAATCTTATGGTGTGGCACCCATGCTCCCCTGACCTCAACCCCATTGAGAACCTCTGGAGCATCATCAAAAGGAGTGTCTATGATGCATTATATCTCCATGCAATGCTCTGCAGCCTATCAATTTCTGGTATATATTTTTCACTGCTTGTGTGATCTGTCCTGAAAACTGCATTATATCTCCATGCAATGCTCTGCAGCCTATCAATTTCTGGTATATATTTTTCACTGCTTGTGTGATCTGTCCTGAAAACTGCATTATATCTCCATGCAATGCTCTGCAGCCTATCAATTTCTGGTTTATATTTTTCACTGCTTGTGTGATCTGTCCTGAAAACTGCATTATATCTCCATGCAATGCTCTGCAGCCTATCAATTTCTGGTATATATTTTTCACTGCTTGTGTGATCTGTCCTGAAAACTGCATTATATCTCCATGCAATGCTCTGCAGCCTATCAATTTCTGGTATATATTTTTCACTGCTTGTGTGATCTGTCCTGAAAACTGCATTATATCTCCATGCAATGCTCTGCAGCCTATCAATTTCTGGTATATATTTTTTCACTCCTCTAGCTTTTTTATTCCATGATACTTAAAGGTCATCACACTTACTTTAAGAGTTTATGATCCATGCCGAGTTTACTAGTCTGTTTTTTTTTTTTTTTCCCTGCACTTTATGGTCTCCTGTTGTCTTTTAAGCTAGTGATTGATTGTTAATGAGTTAAATCTGTGCAGATCTAAGCAGATACATCCCTATATATTGAGACTTAGTTAAGGGGCAGCATTTATGCATATAGCATTTATGCATACTTTATCGAAGTGCCATAATTTAGCAAAGTGCCCTGGCAGTTAGAAAATGGCAGTTGGACAGGGCAGGAGACAGGTAAGACATGCAAGACAAACCAACAAACTTGCTTACAGGTCATCTTTTTGGCAAACAGTATTCACCATTTGTATCTGTGCCATTTATTTTCTGGTTGCTACAATCATCCACATTCACCGTTCTCCCACAAATGCGGCACACTTCATCCATATTAATCCCTCACTCCTCTCTTCTCCTATGTACAGTTGTCATGCTCTCTTCACAATGTTATACCACGCAGATCCATTCATTCCCACCATACAACGCAGGAAACGCTCTCACAAATCACTCAATCATCTGCTCACTCTCTGTATCTTCCTTCTATTAGTCGCAGGTGATATTTCTCCCAACCCAGGACCCTCCAGTAATAATAACACCAACTCTTTCCCTGTTGCATTCAGAAACCCTGCTAATCTCATTAATATTCCCTGCATATCTTCTGTCTCATTCAACTGTGCCCTTTGGAATGCACGCTCCGCTTGTAATAAATTCTCTTACATCCATGACTTTTTCCTCTCTAATTCCCTCAACCTTCTGGCTCTCACTGAAACCTGGATCCAGCAGTCGGACACCACCGCCGCTGCAGCTCTCTCCTATGGTGGCCTACATTTCTCTCATACCCCGCGACCTGACAACAGATCAGGGGGAGGTGTGGTCTGCTTCTTTCAACAAAATGTACTTTTCAGGTTATCCCCCCTGTACCCTCCCTTATCTTCCCGTCCTTTGAGGCCCACACAGTCAGACTCTACCGGCCCTTCTCCCTGCGAGTGGCGGTTGTCTATCGCCCCCCAGGTCCCCCCCGTCAATTCCTGGATCACTTTGCTGCCTGGCTTACAAATTTTCTATCCTGCGACATCCCCACGATAATCATGGGAGACTTTAACATCCTAATTGGCGATCCTCTTTCCCCATCTGCCACGCATCTTTTATCATTAACCTCCTCCTTCGGCCTTTCACAGCTTGCTAATTCTCCTACACATGAGGACGGGAACACATTGGACCTGATCTTCTCCCGGCTTTGCTCAGTACATGACTTTACTAACTCTCCCCTTCCACTCTCTGACCATAATCTTCTTTCATTCTCTGTCAAGAACTGTGACTCTACTCAAGACACTCCCACCGTCCACACTTATAGAAATTTACGCGCCATTAACACCCAGAAATTTATAAAAAGGTTGCAATCATCATTGGCCCCAATCTCCTCCCTCTCATGTCCCGACTCTGCATTGAAGCATTATAACAAAATAATGCTATGCGCCCTGGATGAAGCCGCACCTCCTACACAAAGAACAATTCGGCATAGACGGCGACAACCCTGGCACACGCCTCAAACACGTCTTCTCCAGAGGTACTCCAGGTGCGCTGAACGGCTGTGGAGAAAATCAAATCTGCCCGAAGATTTCCTCCACTATAAATTTATGCTGAAAACATATAACTCTGCCCTTCACCTCTCCAAACAAACCTACTTTAACAACCTCATCATCTCACTTTCCAATAATCCTAAACGACTCTTTGACACGTTTCATTCTCTCCTCAATCAAACAGCACAGGCCCCGACCACCGACCTCAGCGCTGACGATCTGGCTAACTATTTCAAAGAAAAAATTGACCATATCCGACAGGAAATTTTCTCCCAATCCCCAAATGTTATGCATGCTCCCCCCCGCCACATTGTATCTTGCTCATTTTCTGACTTCGAACCAGTCACGGAAGATGAAGTGATCAGGCTCCTTGCATCTTCTCGCCCTACCACCTGCACCAGCGACCCTATTCCCTCACATCTCCTTCAGTCCCTTGCTCCAGCTGTCACCTCTCACCTAACTAAAATTTTCAACCTTTCCCTCTCATCTGGTATCTTTCCCTCTTCTTTTAAACACGCCAGCATACAACCATTACTTAAAAAACCATCCCTCGACCAGAACTGCACGGCCAACTACAGACCTGTTTCCAATCTTCCCTTTATCTCTAAACTCCTGGAACGCCTGGTCCACTCCCGTCTAATCCGCTATCTCTCAGACAACTCTCTTCTTGACCCTTTACAATCTGGTTTTCGCTCTTTACATTCTACTGAAACTGCCCTCACTAAAGTCTCTAATGATCTACTAACAGCTAAATCTAATGGTCACTACTCCGTGCTGATTCTCCTGGATCTCTCTGCAGCATTCGACACTGTGGATCATCAGCTCCTCCTCACTATGCTCCGCACTATTGGCCTCAAGGACACGGTTCTCTCCTGGTTCTCCTCTTATCTCTCTGACCGCTCCTTCTCTGTGTCTTTTGCCGGCTCCTCCTCCTCCCTACTTCCTCTTACTGTCGGGGTTCCTCAAGGATCAGTCCTAGGCCCCCTTCTTTTCTCCTTATACACCGCTCCTATTGGACAAACAATCAGTAGATTCGGTTTTCAGTACCATCTCTATGCTGATGACACCCAATTATACACCTCTGCTCCGGACATCACCCCTGCATTACTACAAAAGACCAGTGATTGTCTTTCTGCTGTGTCTAACATTATGTCCTCCCTCTACCTAAAACTGAATCTGTCAAAAACTGAACTACTCGTCTTTCCTCCCTCCATTAATCTACCTGTGCCCGATATTGCCATCTCCGTTTGTGGCTCAACCATTACTCCCCAGCTACAAGCCCGCTGTCTTGGGGTCATTTTTGATTCAGATCTTTCTTTCACTCCTCACATCAAATCACTCGCTCGTTCATGTCATCTACACCTCAAAAACATCTCAAGAATCAGGACTTTTCTCACCTTTGACTCGGCAAAAACTCTTACTGTCGCTCTTATTCATTCTCGTCTTGACTATTGCAACGCTCTACTAATCGGTCTCCCTCTTACTAAACTCTCCCCTCTCCAATCCGTCCTGAACGCAGCAGCCAGGATCATATTCCTCGCCAACCGCTACTCGGATGCCTCTTCCCTGTGCCAGTCATTGCATTGGTTGCCCATCCAATATAGAGTTCGTTTTAAACTTATCACGCTTACCCACAAAGCGCTCCATGCTTCAGTACCCCCCTACATCTCCTCCCTTGTCTCAGTCTACCACCCTACACGTGCCCTCCGTTCTGCAAATGACTTGAAACTAAAATCCTCCATAATCCGAACTTCCCACTCCCGTCTCCAAGATTTCTCGCGTGCTGCGCCAATTCTCTGGAATGCACTACCCAGGACAGTTCGATTAATTCCCAATACCCACAGTTTCAAGCGAACCCTAAAAACACATTTCTTTAGACTGGCGTATCACCTAAACACACTCTGTCCATCCCAGCTTTCCCCCATATTAAAATCTTTTTCAACTTCGGGTTCAAACCAACCATGCACATAAAAGCCTCTGTCAGGACTGCACACATACTGGCTGGCGACCAGTCCATGTATTATTATTTATCCTATTCAGTATATCAAGGCTGCATTATACAATATATGTACTTTTTACCTTTTGTGTCTCCCCCACTTCCTCATAGACTGTAAGCTCGCGAGCAGGGCCCTCACTCCGTTCGATATGAGATATGCTTATTCTGTATTGTCTGTATAAGTCCCCCCTAAAATTTGTAAAGTGCTGCGGAATATGTTGGCGCTATAAAAATAAACTTATTATTATTATTATTATTATTATAGTTCACATCTAAGCAACAGCTCTGGGAGGGTATTCTGTCCTCATGCAAAACAATTAAAGCAGAAACCATCCAAAACCTGACAAATTCAATGGACTAGAGAGTTCAGAAGCTCCTTTCGAACAAGGGGTCCAATGTGCAAATGTAACATCACCTAGAATAAAGTTTTGAGTTGAAAACTGTTTGATTTCAGTTTGTAATAACCTGCTAATGCTTATAATTTCAAAAATGACCATTTTTTTTGTTCTTTATTAAAATGAAAAGGTTGAAAACTCTGCTGTGCATAATAATTTGGAACATGCATTTTGAGTGCAGTTTGAGTTTTTTATTTTTTTAAAAATATACTGTTATCATAGGCAGTTTGTACAAAAACCTTTCAATTGTACTCTAATAGTTATTTGACTGGAAAATTACAATGACTGCAATTCATATAGGTAATTTGGGAAAATCTGAGAAAATGTTATTTGCATAATAATTTGGAACACAGTGTAGTGCACAAGTGGTGAGGTGTGATTTGCAGAGGAGACGAGTAAGGTCTCCTTCTGTGATGTTGGGAAGGGAGGTTATGGGGGAAACAAAGGTCTGGAAAACAAAGGGGTTGTGGTGGTTGGACATTAAAGACTTGCCTTGTTTGGTCATGTAACATACCTGGTGGTGTACTTGCATAGTGCACCATCTCCCACTATGCAAGATCGCGGTCTTAGCCTTCAGTCAAGTTTGTAAGTCGTGCTCCTGTTCATACTGTGTGCATGCTCTGGTCTGACTGCTTAGGGCGGCAGCCCGGTTACTTCCTGATTCTTATAGCTGCGGTGGGCACACTTCTAATGCTTCCCCAGCCTATTGCTGTGAGTCACTGGATATTTAAACCCACTCCACCTTGGAGCAGGTGCCTGAGCAACTCTTACCTTCAGAGGGCTCCTTGCCTCTGATGTGCCGGTCCCGTTCTGCTTCTTGCCTGTCCGCCAACCTGGGGGCTGTATTCCCAGGCCTGTCTGAACTATCTCTTAGCCTGTTTGTCCGCCTCTCTTGGGGATGTATACCCAGACTCGCTCCTGTATCTTGTTGCAGTGTCAGTTCCTGTCTGAACACTCTCCTAGCCTGTTTGTCTCTATGTCCGTACCTTCCCTTTTCCTGCAGTATCTGAACCTGCACCTAACTCCAACTCGTTGTCTCTGTACTTCTGTTTGTGAGTTTTGTGTCCACTCGCTACTTCATGTGTAGTACCTTGTGTGTATCTGGTTCTGCTTGTCCCTTTTCCCTTTCTCCGTATCTTCCTCCTGTGTTCTAGCCATCTTCCTGCATTTTCCTGTCTGTTCCATGTAAACAGAGCCCTGTCCTCTCTGCTTTGTCCACCACACCTGCGGTTTCGCTCTGCTCAGCTTTGTCCACCGCACCTGCGGATTCGCTCTGCTCAGCCTTGTCCACCGCACCTGCGGTTTCGCTCTGCTCAGCCTTGTCCACCGCACCTGCGGTTTCGCTCTGCTCAGCCTTGTCCACCGCACCTGCGGTTTCGCTCTGCTCAGCCTTGTCCACCGCACCTGCGGTTTCGCTCTGCTCAGCCTTGTCCACCGCACCTGCGGTTTCGCTCTGCTCAGCCTTGTCCACCGCACCTGCGGTTTCGCTCTGCTCAGCCTTGTCCACCGCACCTGCGGCTCTGAACCCGTTTCCCAGTCTGTACTGGACCCTATCCAGCCTGCGCTCTAACCTGCTAGTGCCCACCTGTCTGCATACCAGCCGTGCTTGCCAGTGCCCACCTGTTTGCATTCCAGCCGTACTTGCCAATACCCACCTGCCTGTCTGCCAGTCTAACCTGCCTGTTCCTGCATTCCCCGGTGTGGGTCAACAATTGTGACCGGGGTCTGACCTGGAGTCGCACCTGGTCCCTCTGCTCGGTTCCTCCTTGGTCCACGGAGTCGACTAAGCCGCCGTGCGACCTTGGTCGGATCGGGTTGATACTTAGTTATGCCACTCCAGGCACTCCTCGGTTCATGGTACAGTGGGATCACTAATCACGCTCACTCCAGTCAGTCCGGGCGCGAGCGTAACTGTTTGCTCAGGCCATGGTTCCCATTGAGCCCCACGGCCTTTCGCTCTCAGAGACATTTTGAATCCTTGTCTGGCGAATACGTGCACCAAGAAAAATTTTTTTCTCAAGCTATGGCCCAGGCGATTTGTGCATCAGCCCAAATGGATCTAACAGCACTCGTTCCTGCGGATCCACCACGGTACTATGGGGTTCCAAAGCGAAGCCGTGCATTTGTGGAGCTATGCATGCTGCATTTCAAGTTCTATGCTCACTATTTTCCTACCGATCAGGTTAAAGTGACATTTATGATGTCCTACCTAGCGGGTGACGCCTTGAAATGGATCACCCCCCTATGGGAAGCATGGGATCCTATCGTCTTTGACCTGCAGGCCTTCCTGGTGGCCTTTCTAATGGTCTTCGATGACCCTAATCCTGAAGCCTCTTCTAAAGCTTCCCTTCCCAATATCCCGGAGCAGCCCCGATGGGCAATGTGTGTAGGTAGCCTACCAGTCCTCCAGCCCGAAGAGACTGCTGCCCACTCAGAATCCACACAGGATGACTACGCTCCGCAGAATACTTCTCTTCCCAACCTCAAGAGGCAGTCCAGACGTGCAAGGCGTAGAGGCAAACCATCACGCCAGGTTCTGTCCTCCCAAAGACCTCCTGTTCCCCAGCCTGTAGAAGCAGCTACCCGCACTGAATCCATGAAGGTTGGCCATGTTCGTCAGGCAAAGCAGAGGCCAGAACTCAGTCACAAAATCGGATTGCGATCCCGCTGCGGTTGTTTGGGACCCCCTGATGGTCTTTGTCCAGCGAAGGTTGGAGAATCCCAAGACATTAGGCCTGTAGGAGAGGCTGCCTTTGGCCTTAGTGTTTCCTCTCCACAGATGACCATGACTGTCTCCGTGGCAAGTAAAAGCCTCGGATTAACTGGAAGTTTCGGGCTTAAAGCCTTGAAGAGTCAGTGTTTGATTCCCGTCCGAAGACTCCAGAAGCCTGTTTGGGCATTGTCAGCGGAAGGACGAGCCCTACTCAGAAACAGTCAAAATATGTCTGTACAAATTAAGCTCCAGATTGGAGCATTACACATGAAGAAGCTTACATTCCAGGTGCTGACTGGTTTACCCACAAGTCGTCCAGAGCCGAGAGATCTAGTGCCCGCTCAGATCTGGAGACCCTGCATGGTGTATCCTGGGGGACTGCTAAGGTACAAGGGGTGTCCAGTTCCCATATCATCAGGACAGTTAGCAGTTTCTTCTTCTTCTTCACCAGATCTGCTAGTCGCTGATTCGCTGTGCGCTGAAGTCTCCGAAGGAAGAGAAGCGGAGGCAATGTTCCCACACAGTCTCAACGATTGTACCAATGATCTGGCTTCAGGTACCGTCCCGCCTCACAGACATGTCATCTCTGAAACCAGACTTAAGATGGTCCCAAAGCATGGACCCTCCATCTCTAATAAATCTGGTCTTACATCCATCAAGGCAGTGGATACCTCCAAGTCTCTGCACCCCTCCAACCAGGCGGAGGACCTCCAGTTGCCACCTGAATCCTCCGTGGTGCTACCTGATAACAAATGGAGAGAGACTTTCCTACACTCTGTACCTGATACCTCGCCCACGTCATCCAGTGAGCTTGACAAAATGTACTCCGAAGCAGTGGTTACCCCCGAGTCTCTGCACCCCTCCAACCAGGCGGAGGACCTCCAGTTGTCTCTTGAATCCTCCAGGGTGCTACCTGATAACAAAGGAAGAGAGACTTTCCTACACCCTGTACTTGGTACGCCGCCCACTTCATCCAGTAAGCTCGGCAAAGTGTATGTCAAGGCGATGGTTACCCCCGAGTCTCTGCACCCCTTCAACCAGGCGGAGGACCTCCAGTTGTCTCCTGAATCCTCCAGGGTGCTACCTGATAACAAAGGAAGAGAGACTTTCCTACACCCTGTACTTGGTACGCCGCCCACTTCATCCAGTAAGCTCGGCAAAGTGTATGTCAAGGCGATGGTTACCCCCGAGTCTCTGCACCCCTTCAACCAGGCGGAGGACCTCCAGTTGTCTCCTGAATCCTCCGGGGTGCTATCTGATAACAAATGGAGAGAGATTTTCCTGTGTGCTGTTCTTGGTACTTCACCCACTTCATCTGTTGCTGAGGATGGCTTGATGGGAGGAAACATCCTAGTTACCAAGATGATGAGACCAGTTTCGTTTCCTCTAGTGGACAGAAGTGGTAATCCTCTTGAAGAGAAGGATTGGCCTCCAAATTCTCTGCGGAAGACCCTTGCAGGCTTGAAGAAGAGGGGGCGTAAAGGGGGGGGTACTGTAACATACCTGGTGGCGTACTTGCATAGTGCACCATCTCCCACTATGCAAGATCGCGGTCTTAGCCTTCAGTCCAGTTTGTAAGTCGTGCTCCTGTTCATACTGTGTGCATGCTTTGGTCTGATTCCTTAGGGCGGCGTCCAGTTACTCCCTGATTCTTATAGCTGCAGTGGGCACACTTCTAATGCTTCCCCAGCCTATTGCTGTTAGTCACTGGATATTTAAACCCACTCCACCTTGGAGCAGGTGCCTGAGCAACTCTTACCTTCAGAGGGCTCCTTGCCTCTGATGTGCCAGGTCCCGTTCTGTTTCTTGCCTGTCCGCCAACCTGGGGGCTGTATTCTCAGGCCTGTCTGAACTATCTTAGCCTGTTTGTCCACCTCTCTGGGGGCTGTATACCCAGACTCGCTCCTGTATCTTGTTGCAGTGTCAGTTCCTGTCTGAACACTCTCCTAGCCTGTTTGTCTCTATGTCCGTACCTTCCCTTTTCCTGCAGTATCTGAACCTGCACCTAACTCCAACTCGTTGTCTCTGTACTTCTGTTTGTGAGTTTTGTGTCCACTCACTACTTCATGTGTAGTACCTTGTGTGTATCTGGTTCTGCTTGTCCCTTTTCCCTTGCACCGTATCTTCCTCCTGTGTTCTAGCCATCTTCCTGCATTTTCCTGTCTGTTCCATGTGAACAGAGCCCTGTCCTCTCTGCTTTGTCCACCGCACCTGCTGTTTCGCTCTGCTCAGCCTTGTCCACCGCACCTGCGGTTTCGCTCTGCTCAGCCTTGTCCACCGCACCTGCGGTTTCGCTCTGCTCAGCCTTGTCCACCGCACCTGCGGTTTTGCTCTGCTCAACCTTGTCCACCGCACCTGCGGTTTTGCTCTGCTCAGCCTTGTCCACTGCTCAGCCTTGTCAACCGCACCTGCGTTTTTTCTCTGCTCTGCCTTGACCACCGCACCTGCAGTTTCGCTCTGCTCAGCCTTTTCCACCGCACCTGCGGTTTTGCTCTGCTCAGCCTTGTCCACCGCTCAACCTTGTCCACCGCACCTGCGTTTTTTCTCTGCTCAGCCTTGTCCACCGCACCTGAGGTTTCGCTCTGCTCAGCCTTGTCCACCGCACCTGCGGTTTCGCTCTGCTCAGCCTTGTCCACCGCACCTGCGGTTTTGCTCTGCTCAGCCTTGTCCACCGCTCAACCTTGTCCACCGCACCTGCGTTTTTTCTCTGCTCAGCCTTGTCCACTGCACCTGCGGTTTCGTTCTGCTCAGCCTTGTCCACCGCACCTGCGGTTTTGCTCTGCTCAGCCTTGTCCACCGCACCTGCGGTTTTGCTCTGCTCAACCTTGTCCACCACACCTGCGGTTTCGCTCTGCTCAGCCTTGTCCACCACACCTGTGGTTTCGCTCTGCTCAGCCTTGTCCACCGCACCTGTGGTTTCGCTGTGCTCAGCCTTGTCCACCGCACCTGCGGTTTCGCTCTGCTCAGCCTTGTCCACCGCTCAGCCTTGTCCACCGCACCTGCGGTTTCGCTCTGCCTTGTCCACCGCTCCTGCAGTTTCGCTCTGCTCAGCCTTGTCCACCGCACCTGCGGTTTCGCTCTGCTCAGTCTTGTCCACCGCACCTGCGGTTTCGCTCTGCTCAGCCTTGTCCACCGCACCTGCGGTTTCGCTCTGCTCAGCCTTGTCCACCGCACCTGCGGTTTCGCTTTGCTTTGCTTGACTACCGCATCTGCGGCTCTGAATCCGTTTCCCAGTCTGTACTGGACCCTATCCAGCCTGCACTCTAACCTGCTAGTGCCCACCTGTCTGCATACCAGCCGTGCTTGCCAGTGCCCACCTGTTTGCATACCAGCTGTACTTGCCAATACCCACCTGCCTTTATGCCAGTCTAGCCTGCCTGTTCCTGCATTCCCCGGTGTGGGTCAACAGCTGTGACCGGAGTCTGACCTGGAGTCGCACCTGGTCCCTCTGCTCTGTTCCTCCTTGGTCCACGGAGTCGACTAAGCTGCCGTGCGACCTTGGTCGGATCGGGTTGATACTTAGTTACGCCCCTCCAGGCACTCCTCGGTTCATGGTACAGTGGTATCACTAATCAAGCTTACGCCAGTCAGTCCGGGCGCGAGCATAACAGGTCAATCTTCTTTTTGAAGTGTGTGGCAAACTCCTCAGCAGAGATGACTGAGATCAGAAGGGGCAGTGGAGGGCAGAAGAGAGAATTAAAAGTGTTGAATAGCTGTTTGGGGTTGTAAGATAAGGAACATATGAGGGTTGTGAAGTAGGCCTGTTTAGCAGAGGTGAGGGCTGATTTGAATTCAGTGAAGTCATCTTGGGAGTGTGTATTTTTCCAGCGCC
Source organism: Phyllobates terribilis (assembly GCF_046119375.1). NCBI lineage: Eukaryota > Metazoa > Chordata > Amphibia > Anura > Dendrobatidae > Phyllobates > Phyllobates terribilis. Next base: position 843,414,028 of record NW_027362761.1, read on the forward strand.
AACCCTGGACGATTGTCGAAGCTGTTTAGTGAGGTTGTTGTGTCAGGATTGCCTATTGACTCGTCGTGCTTTTACTCACTTATATAACGCCATTAGTTCCACAGCACTTTACAGACTTTATTGGCAGTGTCCCCATTGGGGCTCACAATCTACATTCCCTATCAATATGTCTTTGGAGTGTGGGAGGAAAGCAGAGAACCTGGAGGAAACCCACGCAAACACCGGGAGAACATACAAACTCCTTGCAGATGTTGTTCTTGGTGGGATGCAAAGCAACAGTGCTAACCACTGAGCCACCATGATATATACCGTCTGTATATTATAGTATACATTATATACAGTTAGCTCCAGAAATATTTGGTCAGTGACCGAATCTTTGTGATTTAGACTCTGCATGTCACTACTTTTTGATTTAAAATGAAACAACTCGGATGCAATTGAAGTGAAGACTTTTAAATTTAATTAATGGGGTTAAACAACAATATCCTGTGAAACGTTTAGGAATTGCAACCATTTTTCTACAAAACCTCCTCATTTCAATGGCTGAAAAGTAATTGGACAAATTAACTTTACCATAAGTAAAATGTTAATTTTTAATACTTTCTAGCGAATTCTTTGCGGGCAATGACTGCGTGAAGTCTGGAAGCCATGGATGTCAACAAACGCTGAGTTTCCTCCTTTTATGATGATTTGCCAAGCCTTTACTGTAGCTGACTTCAGTTGTTGCTTGTTTGTGGGTCTTTCTGCCTTAATTTTTGTCTTAAGCATGTGAAATGCATGCTCAATGGGGTTGCAGAATATTCCACTTCTTTGCTTTAAAAAAAATCCTGGGTTGCTTTTACAGTATGTTATGGGTCATTGTTAGTGTTGAGCATTCCGATACTGAAATATCGTGTATCGGCCGATATTCGCGGTATCGGAATTCCGATACTTAATTCCGATACTTTTACAATATCGTATACCGGAATCGGAAGTTCCCATAATGCAATCAGCCAGTTTCATTTTATTCAGCCAATGAGGATCCTAAGAAGTGTGGGCACATCCTGTTAGGCATGTAGGCATCTTAACTAATGGCATGGCTGTGATTGGCTGCTGAAATGATGTCATGATGCACTATAAAAGCCGCCGCCGCCATTTTCAGCTCACTCTGCTGTGAATTCAGTTAGGGATAGGACGCTGTTGTTCTGAGGGACAGTTTTAGCTACCTATTTGGTCTATTCTGCTTTACCCAAGCTACTTTATAAATCGCTGTGCCTTGCAGCGCTAGTGCACAGTTCTCTGTGCTGTTCACCGCTGTCTGCAAGGTCTGTGTGTGTGAGTGCAGCTCACCCTGTAGTGTGTGCTTCAGCCACATCTGGTTGTACTGCAATCAGTGTGTGTCACTGCCTCATACATTGTCCTTTTTTGCTAATTCATAATTTTTCCTGATATCTCCTATTAGTGTGGTGGTTCCATCCGTATTCAGCTAAATTGGTTCCAAACACACTATATAGGAGTAGTTAGAGGAGCCTTTCTGCAGCATTGTGCCCTGCAGCCCCAGCCAGATTAGTATTAGCCTATTTTTTGTAGCCTCATCTATTGCATTGTAGGTTACCTTCCTACATTGTAATAGCTACAAAAAGTTTGTGATACTATCGGTATTACATCTTTGGGCACATCCAGTGTCTTTTTGTGACAAAAAAAACCTAAATAAAGTTCACCAAACACTCCACTTTACAGTTGTGTAGGCCACATTAGCTCATATTAAAGTCTAGTCCACACTTTATAAAATTAGTGTTTCTTATACCTGTTAGCAGCTGTTCAGGAATAAGCACACTAAGCCCTTAGTACTTTTCTGCCTATCTTTATCAGTCTACCAAGATGAAGAAGGCAGGGAGTAAGGCATGTGGTCGTGGTCGTGGCGTGGAGTTTCTGCAGGGAGAGGACTTGAGGATTCTGTGCCTGCAGGGAGAGGACGTGGGGATCCTGTGCCTGCTGCGGGCACCAGTGACTCAGCATCCCCCAGTTTTACCAGGGAACAGTCCTTTATGCGCAGCTTTGTAGGAGCTAGCCGTACCCCACTGCTGCGGGAGGACCAAATTGAAGCTGTTGTCGGATGGATGGCAGCTAACGCATCGACTTCAATTAGTTCCAGATCCTCTCAGGTCCTGAGCACTGAAGAGCACCCATCTGTCTCTTCACCACCTGCCAAATTGCCCAGGCAGTCAGAGAGCCCTGGACAGGAGCCATCTCTACTTCTGTTCTCTGAATCTCTTGGCTTGGAAAGAGGGGGCCAGCCAAGCAGAATTCGAGAATTTGAAGAAGAGGTAGTATGCAGTGAAGCGCAACCGTTTTGTCTCTCTGAATCTGAAGAGGCGGGTGGGCCAGTGCCTATGGTCAGCAGCACACCTCAGTACGCATCTGATGATAAGACTCAGGTGCCACTTTCTGGTGCGTACTGTGCTGTCGAGACTACCCAGGAGAAGCAGTTGTTTGAAGAGGGTGGTGTAGATGATGAGGTCCTTGACCCATTATGGCGTGAGGGACAGGAAGGTGGTGGGAGCAGCTCTGAGGAAGAGATTCCCCAAACGGCCCAAAAAGGAGGGAGAGGGAGGGGGCAGACTTGGTTGCCTGTAGCCTCCACTTCGGCACCCATTATTCAAAATCCAAAGCGGGTGCTCCCAAGACTTGGAGTGCCTGGTCCTTTTTTGACACAGTTGCAGATGACATTTGCTTTGTCAAATGCAAGCTGTGTAATCAGAAGGTGAAAAGAGGGAAAAGTGTTAGCAACCTCAATACCACAAATATGTGGAAACATGTGCGGACCAAGCACGTGGTGGAGTTACAAAAACACACTGAAGACCTAGACCAACCTACAGCGCCACCTACCACCTCTTCAGCTCGTGTTGTAGCCTCTTCCTCCAGCTCACACACAGCTGGTTCGGCTTCCTCACAGGATCGCCATGGAAGAATCTCTGGCACTGTTGTACAGCGACACAGTGTAATTCCACCCACAGCACCACTTTCCCTGTCATCCTCACACTCCCAGGCCAGTCTACAGCCATCGTTAGCACAGGCATGGGAGAAAAGGCGCTCATACTCGGCAAACCACCCCCGAGCACAGGCTCTGAATGCTGGCATTGCTAAACTACTGGCCCTTGAAATGCTATCATTCAGGCTGGTGGAGACTGACACCTTCCGTAACTTTATGGCATTGACAGTCCCACAATACAACGTGCCCAGCCGCTTTTATTTAAGCAGGCAAGCCGTCCCTGCCCTGCAACAGCATGTGGAGGGAAAAATTAAACATGCGCTACAAAACGCCGTCAGTAGCAAGGTCCACCTGACCACCGATGCGTGGACCAGTATACCTTTCCCTCACTGCCCATTGGGTAAATGTTGTGGAGCCGGGTACAGATCTTGAGAGTGGCGCTGTACGTGTTCTGCCAACTCCAAGGATTGCAGGAATCCAGTCTGTACACATTGACTCCTCCTCATACTCCAGTTCCTCTGAATCAGCGCTGCAGGAGCCGTCACGGTCTACCTCCACATCGACCCGTGAACGGTTACCTGTTATGATGACCGATATGAGCACAGCCGTGGCCAAACGTCAACAGGCCGTATTAAAATTAATTTCTTTGGGGAATCAAAGCCACACAGCGCAGGAGCTCTGGAATGCCATCAAGCAGCAGAGCGACGTGTGGTTTGTGCCAGCGAATCTCCAGCCAGGCATGGTAGTGTGTGACAATGGCCGAAATCTGGTGGCAGCTCTGGGCCTAGGCAACCTCACTCACATCCCATGTCTGGCACATGTGCTCAACTTGGTCGTGCAGAGTTTTTTGAGGGACTATCCGGATTTTGATTCACTGCTTCACAAAGTCCGCATAGAGTGCGCTCACTTGCGGCGTTCCAGCAACGCAAGATCGCGCATTGCAGCTCTGCAGCGCCGATTACGTCTTCCGGAACATCGCATCATATGTGACCTACCCACCAGGTGGAATTCAACGTTACATATGTTGGAGAGGTTGTGTGAGCAGCAGGCAGCAGTAATGGAGTACCAGGTGCAGCAGGCGCAAGCAAGTCGCAGTGCGCGCCGTTCACACTTCACCACCACTGAGTGGGCCTCTATGAAGGACATTTGCCACGTTTTGCGTGGCTTCGATTATTCCACGCGGATGGCGAGTGCAGATGATGCACTAGTCAGCATGACTATCCCCCTTATCTGCCTGCTTGAAAAAACACTGCAAGCACTAAGGGAGGAGGATTTGGAAGAGGTGGAGGATGAGGAGTCACAAATGCCATCTGCTTCTCTACAGTCTGCGCAACGTGGTTCCTCACAAAGGCCTAGGCAGGGGACACTTTGTGAGGAGGAGTCAATGGAGGAGGAAGACATCTGTCCAGAGGAGGGAGGTACACAATGCTCTAGTACTCAGTATCTAGAGCGAGGGTGGGGTGATGCAGAGCAGGCTGAGATCGCGCCTCAAGCAGGGGACAGCGTTTCTTGGCCAGTTGGCAGTCTGCAGCACATGGTTGATTTCATGCTGCAGTGCCTGAGAAACAACCGCCGCATCGCCCACATTCTCAACACGGCTGATTATTGGGTGTCCACCCTCCTAGATCCTCGCTACTGGGACAACTTACAAAGCCTCATAACACCGTTGAACCGGGAGCGTAAAATGCGGGAGTACCAAGACGCACTGGTGCATTCCATCATGTTCTCCATTCCAACCAAGAGCAGTACTGCTGCTAGTGCTTTACAAAGCAGCTCAGTGCGTCGAGGCTGTGGAGGAAGCTCTGCACAAAGAGGGAGCAGAAGCAGCGCTTCAGCACAAGGCAAGACCAGTATGGCCCAAATGTGGCAAAGTTTTGTGTCCCCGCCGCCACAAATGTCTACACCATCACAGATGGCTCCAGTCAGCAGGAGGCAACGTTTCCATCAGATGGTGACAGACTACATGTCTTGCCCTCTCAGTGTACTCCCAGACGGCTCTTCTCCCTTCAAGTTTTGGGTTTGTAAGCTGGATACATGGCCAGAGCTTAGCCAGTATGCATTGGAGGTGCTAGCTTGCCCTGCTGCTAGTGTATTATCGAAACGTGTCTTTAGTGCCACAGGTGGTGTACTAACAGACCGTCGCATGCGACTATCCTCCGATAACGTTGACCGGCTTACTTTTCTCAAAATGAACAAGGCCTGGATCTCGCATGAATTTGCCAGTCCTCTTCCAGAATAAATAATTGGTTGGCAACAGTATCCAGGTCTCCTGTTGTGTTCATGTTTCTACCACCTGAACTGTAATCCCTGAGCTCCAACACCGCCAGTTGCTGCTCAGAAGTGCCGTTTGCACAGTCAACACTTGCTGGCGTGTTATTGGGGTTCAGTAACGTCAGCTGTGCCCCTGCTGTGCGGACGGCAATTTCTCCTGCTCTGTCCACATTCACACTACTACAGATTTTAAAGTTGCTCCAATTACACCTCTGGCTCCTCTGTTTTCAGTATTATCCCTGAGCTCCAACACCGCCAGTTGGCACTCGGAAGTGCCGTTTGCACAGTCAACACTTGCTGCCGTGTTATTGGGGTTCAGTAGCGTCAGCTGTTCCCCTGCTGTGCGGACAGCAATTTCTCCTGCTCTGTCCACATTCACACTACTACAGATTTTAAAGTTGCTCCAATTACACCTCTGGCTCCTCTGTTTTCAGTATTATCCCTGAGCTCCAACACCGCCAGTTGGCGCTCAGAAGTGCCGTTTGTACAGTCAACACTTGCTGCCGTGTTATTGGGGTTCAGTAACGTCAGCTGTTCCCCTGCTGTGCGGACGGCAATTTCTCCTGCTCTGTCCACATTCACACTACTACAGATTTTAAAGTTGCTCCAATTACACCTCTGGCTCCTCTGTTTTCAGTATTATCCCTGAGCTCCAACACCGCCAGTTGGCGCTCGGAAGTGCCGTTTGCACAGTCAACACTTGCTGCCGTGTTATTGGGGTTCAGTAACGTCAGCTGTTCCCCTGCTGTGCGGACGGCAATTTCTCCTGCTCTGTCCACATTCACACTACTACAGATTTTAAAGTTGCTCCAATTACACCTCTGGCTCCTCTGTTTTCAGTATTATCCCTGAGCTCCAACACCGCCAGTTGGCGCTCAGAAGTGCCGTATGCACAGTCAACACTTGCTGGCGTGTTATTGGGGTTCAGTAACGTCAGCTGTTCCCCTGCTGTGCAGACGGCAATTTCTTCTGCTCTGTCCACATTCACACTACTACAGATTTTAAACTTGCTCCAATTACACCTCTGGCTCCTCTGTTTTTAGTATTTACCCTGGGCTCCAATACCGCTAGTTGCTGCTCAGAAGTGCCGTCTGCACAGTCAACGCTTGCTCCAGTGTTATTGGGGTTCAGTAACGTCAGCTGATCCCCAGCTGTGCGGACGGCAATTTCTCCTGCTTTGTTCCCATCCACTGTACTACTGATATAAAACTTGCTCCAATTACACCTCTGGCTCCTCTGTTTTCAGTATTATCCCTGAGCTCCAACACCGCCAGTTGGCGCTCAGAAGTGCCGTATGCACAGTCAACACCGCTCAGCCTTGTCCACCGCACCTGCGTTTTTTCTCTGCTCTGCCTTGTCCACCGCACCTGCGGTTTCGCTCTGCTCAGCCTTGTCCACCACACCTGCGGTTTCGCTCTGCTCAGCCTTGTCCACCGCACCTGCGGTTTCGCTCTGCTCAGCCTTGTCCACCGCACCTGCGGTTTTGCTCTGCTCAGCCTTGTCCACCGCACCTGCGGTTTCGCTCTGCTCAGCCTTGTCCACCACACCTGAGGTTTCGCTCTGCTCAGCCTTGTCCACCGCAACTGCGGTTTCGCTCTGCTCAGTCTTGTCCACCGCACCTGCGGTTTCGCTCTGCTCAGCCTTGTCCACCGCTCCTGCGGTTTCGCTTTGCTCTGCTTGACTACCTCATCTGCGGCTCTGAATCCGTTTCCCAGTCTGTACTGGACCCTATCCAGCCTGCACTCTAACCTGCTAGTGCCCACCTGTCTGCATACCAGCCGTGTTTGCCAGTGCCCACCTGTTTGCATACCAGCCGTACTTGTCAATACCCACCTGACTTTCTGCCAGTCTAGCCTGCCTGTTCCTGCATTCCCTGGTGTGGGTCAACAGCTGTGACCGGGGTCTGACCTGGAGTCGCACCTGGTCCCTCTGCTCGGTTCCTCCTTGGTCCACGGAGTCGACTAAGCCGCCGTGCGACCTTGGTCGGATCGGGTTGATACTTAGTTACGCCCCTCCAGGCACTCCTCGGTTCATGGTACAGTGGTATCACTAATCACGCTCACGCCAGTCAGTCCGGGCGCGAGCGTAACAGGTCAATCTTCTTTTTGAAGTGTGTGGCAAACTCCTCAGCAGAAATGACTGAGGTCAGAAGGGGCAGTGGAGGGCAGAAGAGAGAGTTAAAAGTGTTGAATAGCTGTTTGGGGTTGTAAGATAAGGAACATATGAGGGTTGTGAAGTAGGCCTGTTTAGCAGAGGTGAGGGCTGATTTGAATTCAGTGAAGTCATCTTGGGAGTGTGTTTTTTTCCAGCGCCAACCCTGGACGATTGTTGAAGCTGTTTAGTGAGGTTGCTGTGCCAGGATTGCCTATTGACTCGTCGTGCTTTTACTCACTTATGTAACGCCATTAGTTCCACAGCACTTTACAGACTTTATTGGCAGTGTCCCCATTGGGGCTCACAATCTACATTCCCTATCAATATGTCTTTGGAGTGTGGGAGGAAAGCAGAGAACCTGGAGGAAACCCACGCAAACACCGGGAGAACATACAAACTCCTTGCAGATGTTGTTCTTGGTGGGATGCAAAGCAACAGTGCTAACCACTGAGCCACCATGATATATACCGTCTGTATATTATAGTATACATTATATACAGTTAGCTCCAGAAATATTTGGTCAGTGACCGAATCTTTGTGATTTAGACTCTGCATGTCACTACTTTTTTATTTAAAATGAAACAACTCGGATGCAATTGAAGTGAAGACTTTTAAATTTAATTAATGGGGTTAAACAACAATATCCTGTGAAACGTTTAGGAATTGCAACCATTTTTCTACAAAACCTCCTCATTTCAATGGCTGAAAAGTAATTGGACAAATTAACTTTACCATAAGTAAAATGTTAATTTTTAATACTTTCTAGCGAATTCTTTGCGGGCAATGACTGCGTGAAGTCTGGAAGCCATGGATGTCAACAAACGCTGAGTTTCCTCCTTTTATGATGACTTGCCAAGCCTTTACTGTAGCTGACTTCAGTTGTTGCTTGTTTGTGGGTCTTTCTGCCTTAATTTTTGTCTTAAGCATGTGAAATGCATGCTCAATGGGGTTGCAGAATATTCCACTTCTTTGCTTTAAAAAAAATCCTGGGTTGCTTTTACAGTATGTTATGGGTCATTGTTAGTGTTGAGCATTCCGATACTGAAATATCGTGTATCGGCCGATATTCGCGGTATCGGAATTCCGATACTTAATTCCGATACTTTTACAATATCGTATACCGGAATCGGAAGTTCCCATAATGCAATGAGCCAGTTTCATTTTATTCAGCCAATGAGGATCCTAAGAAGTGTGGGCACATCCTGTTAGGCATGTAGGCATCTTAACTAATGGCATGGCTGTGATTGGCTGCTGAAATGATGTCATGATGCACTATAAAAGCCGCCGCCATTTTCAGCTCACTCTGCTGTGAATTCAGTTAGGGATAGGACGCTGTTGTTCTGAGGGACAGTTCTAGCTACCTATTTGGTATATTCTGCTTTACCCAAGCTACTTTATAAATCGCTGTGCCTTGCAGCGCTAGTGCACAGTTCTCTGTGCTGTTCACCGCTGTCTGCAAGGTCTGTGTGTGTGAGTGCAGCTTACCCTGTAGTGTGTGCTTCAGCCACGTCTGGTTGTAGTGCACTCAGTGTGAGTCACTGCCTCATACATTGTCCTTTTTTGCCAATTCATAATTTTTCCTGATTTCTCCTATTAGTGTGGTGGTTCCATCCGTATTCAGCTAAATTGGTTCCAAACACACTACATAGGAGTAGTTAGAGAAGCCTTTCTGCAACATTGTGCCCTGCAGCCCCAGCCACATTAGTATTAGCCTATTTTTTGTAGCCTCATATATTGCATTGTAGGTTACCTTCCGACATAGTATCACAAACTTTTTGTAGCTATTACAATCGGTATTACATCTTTGGGCACATCCAGTGTCTTTTTGTGACAAAAAAAACCTAAATAAAGTTCACCAAACACTCCACTTTACAGTTGTGTAGGCCACATTAGCTCATATTAAAGTCTAGTCCACACTTTATAAAATTAGTGTTTCTTATACCTGTTAGCAGCTGTTCAGGAATAAGCACACTAAGCCCTTAGTACTTTTCTGCCTATCTTTATCAGTCTACCAAGATGAAGAAGGCAGGGAGTAAGGCATGTGGTCATGGAGTTTCTTCAGGGAGAGGACGTGAGGATTCTGTGCCTGCAGGGAGAGGACGTGGGGATCCTGTGCCTGCTGCGGGCACCAGTGACTCAGCATCCCCCAGTTTTACCAGGGAACAGTCCTTTATGCGCAGCTTTGTAGGAGCTAGCCGTACCCCACTGCTGCGGGAGGACCAAATTGAAGCCGTTGTCGGATGGATGGCAGCTAACGCATCGACTTCAATTAGTTCCAGATCCTCTCAGGTCCTGAGCACTGAAGAGCACCCATCTGTCTCTTCACCACCTGCCAAATTGCCCAGGCAGTCAGAGAGCCCTGGACAGGAGCCATCTCTACTTCTGTTCTCTGAATCTCTTGGCTTGGAAAGAGGGGGCCAGCCAAGCAGAATTCGAGAATTTGAAGAAGAGGTAGTATGCAGTGATGCGCAACCGTTTTGTCTCTCTGAATCTGAAGAGGCGGGTGGGCCAGTGCCTATGGTCAGCAGCACACCTCAGTACGCATCTGATGATAAGACTCAGGTGCCACTTTCTGGTGCGTACTGTGCTGTCGAGACTACCCAGGAGAAGCAGTTGTTTGAAGAGGGTGGTGTAGATGATGAGGTCCTTGACCCATCATGGCGTGAGGGACAGGAAGGTGGTGGGAGCAGCTCTGAGGAAGAAATTCCCCAAACGGCCCAAAAAGGAGGGAGAGGGAGGGGACAGACTTGGTTGCCTGTAGCCTCCACTTCGGCACCCATTAGGAGCATGGCTCTTCCAAAATCCAAAGCGGGCGCTCCCAAGACTTGGAGTGCCTGGTCCTTTTTTGACACAGTTGCAGATGACATTTGCTTTGTCAAATGCAAGCTGTGTAATCAGAAGGTGAAAAGAGGGAAAAGTGTCAGCAACCTCAATACCACAAATATGTGGAAACATGTGCTGACCAAGCACGTGGTGGAGTTACAAAAACACACTGAAGACCTAAGCCAACCTACAGCGCCACCTACCACCTCTTCAGCTCGTGTTGTAGCCTCTTCCTCCAGCTCACACACAGCTGGTTCGGCTTCCTCACAGGATCGCCATGGAAGAATCTCTGGCACTGTTGTACAGGGACACAGTGTAATTCCACCCACAGCACCACTTTCCCTGTCATCCTCACACTCCCAGGCCAGTCTACAGCCATCATTAGCACAGGCATGGGAGAAAAGGCGCCCATACTCGGCAAACCACCCCCGAGCACAGGCTCTGAATGCTGGCATTGCTAAACTACTGGCCCTTGAAATGCTATCATTCAGGCTGGTGGAGACTGACACCTTCCGTAACTTTATGGCATTGGCAGTCCCACAATACAACGTGCCCAGCCGCTTTTATTTAAGCAGGCAAGCCGTCCCTGCCCTGCAACAGCATGTGGAGGGAAAAATTAAACATGCGCTACAAAACGCCGTCAGTAGCAAGGTCCACCTGACCACCGATGCGTGGACCAGTAAGCATGGACAGGGACGATACCTTTCCCTCACTGCCCATTGGGTAAATGCTGTGGAGCCGGGTGCAGATCTTGAGAGTGGCGCTGTACGTGTTCTGCCAACTCCAAGGATTGCAGGAATCCAGTCTGTACACATTGACTCCTCCTCATACTCCAGTTCCTCTGAATCAGCGCTGCAGGAGCCGTCACGGTCTACCTCCACATCGACCCGTGAATGGTTACCTGTTATGATGACCGATATGAGCACAGCCGTGGCCAAACGTCAACAGGCCGTATTAAAATTAATTTCTTTGGGGAATCGAAGCCACACAGCGCAGGAGCTCTGGAATGCCATCAAGCAGCAGAGCGACGTGTGGTTTGTGCCAGCGAATCTCCAGCCAGGCATGGTAGTGTGTGACAATGGCCGAAATCTGGTGGCAGCTCTGGGCCTAGGCAACCTCACTCACATCCCATGTCTGGCACATGTGCTCAACTTGGTCGTGCAGAGTTTTTTGAGGGACTATCCGGATCTTGATGCACTGCTTCACAAGGTCCGCATAGAGTGCGCTCACTTGCGGCGTTCCAGCAACGCAAGATCGCGCATTGCAGCTCTGCAGCGCCGATTACGTCTTCCGGAACATCGCATCATATGTGACCTACCCACCAGGTGGAATTCAACGTTACATATGTTGGAGAGGTTGTGTGAGCAGCAGGCAGCAGTAATGGAGTACCAGGTGCACAAGTCGCAGTGCGCGCCGTTCACACTTCACCACCACTGAGTGGGCCTGTATGAAGGACATTTGCCACGTTTTGCGTGGCTTCGATTATTCCACGCGGATGGCGAGTGCAGATGATGCACTAGTCAGCATGACTATCCCCCTTATCTGCCTGCTTGAAAAAACACTGCAAGCACTAAGGGAGGAGGTTTTGGAAGAGGTGGAGGATGAGAAGTCACAAATGCCATCTGCTTCTCTACAGTCTGCGCAACGTGGTTCCTCACAAAGGCCTAGGCAGGGGACACTTTGTGAGGAGGAGTCAATGGAGGAGGAAGACATCTGTCCAGAGGAGGGAGGTACACAATGCTCTAGTAGTCAGTATCTAGAGTGAGGGTGGGGTGATGCAGAGCAGGCAGAGATCACGCCTCAAGCAGGGGACAGCGTTTCTTGGCCAGTTGGCAGTCTGCAGCACATGGTTGATTTCATGCTGCAGTGCCTGAGAAACGACCGCCGCATCGCCCACATTCTCAACACGGCTGATTATTGGGTGTCCACCCTCCTAGATTCTCGCTACTGGGACAACTTACAAAGCCTCATAACACCGTTGAACCGGGAGCGTAAAATGCGGGAGTACCAAGACGCACTGGTGCATTCCATGATGTTCTCCATTCCAACCGAGAGCAGTGCTGCTGCTAGTGCTTTACAAAGCAGCTCAGTGCGTCGAGGCTGTGGAGGAAGCTCTGCACAAAGAGGGAGCAGAAGCAGCGCTTCAGCACAAGGCAAGACCAGTATGGCCCAAATGTGGCAAAGTTTCGTGTCCCCGCTGCCACAAATGTCTACACCATCACAGACGGCTCCAGTCAGCAGGAGGCAACGTTTCCATCAGATGGTGACAGACTACATGTCTTGCCCTCTCAGTGTACTCCCAGATGGCTCTTCTCCCTTCAAGTTTTGGGTTTGTAAGCTGGATACATGGCCAGAGCTTAGCCATTATGCATTGGAGTTGCAAGCTTGCCCTGCTGCTAGTGTATTATCGGAACGTGTCTTTAGTGCCACAGGAGGTGTACTAACAGACCGTCGCATGCGACTATCCTCTGATAACGTTGACCGGCTTACTTTTCTCAAAATGAACAAGGCCTGGATCTCGCATGAATTTGCCAGTCCTCTTCCAGAATAAATAATTGATTGGCAACAGTATCCAGGTCTCCTGTTGTGTTCATGTTTCTACCACCTGAACTGTAATCCCTGAGCTCCAACACCGCCAGTTGCTGCTCAGAAGTGCCGTTTGCACAGTCAACACTTGCTGGCGTGTTATTGGGGTTCAGTAACGTCAGCTGTTCCCCTGCTGTGCGGATGGCAATTTCTCCTGCTCTGTCCACATTCACACTACTACAGATTTTAAAGTTGCTCCAATTACACCTCTGGCTCCTCTGTTTTCAGTATTATCCCAGAGCTCCAACACCGCCAGTTGGCGCTCAGAAGTGCCGTATGCACAGTCAACACTTGCTGGCGTGTTATTGGGGTTCAGTAACGTCAGCTGTTCCCCTGCTGTGCGGACGGCAATTTCTCCTGCTCTGTCCACATTCACACTACTACAAATTTTAAAGTTGCTCCAATTACACCTCTGGCTCCTCTGTTTTCAGTATTATCCCTGAGCTCCAACACCGCCAGTTGGCGCTCGGAAGTGCCGTTTGCACAGTCAACACTTGCTGGCGTGTTATTGGGGTTCAGTAACGTCAGCTGTTCCCCTGCTGTGCGGATGGCAATTTCTCCTGCTTTGTCCACATCCACTGTACTAGTGATTTAAAAATTGCTCCAATTACACTTCTGGCTCCTCTGTTTTTAGTATTTACCCTGGGCTCCAATACCGCTAGTTGCTGCTCAGAAGTGCCGTCTGCACAGTCAACGCTTGCTCCAGTGTTATTTGGGTTCAGTAACGTCAGCTGATCCCCAGCTGTGCGTCCGGCAAATTCTCCTGCTTTGTCCACATCCACTGTACTGCTGATTTAAAACTTGCTCCAATTATACCTCTGGCTCCTCTGTTTTTAGTATTTACCCTGGGCTCCAATACCGCCAGTTGCTGCTCAGAAGTGCCGTCTGCACAGTCAACACTTGCTCCAGTGTTATTGGAGTTCAGTAACGTCAGCTGATCCCCAGCTGTGCAGACGGCAATTTCTCCTGCTTTGTTCACATCCACTGTACTACTGATTTAAAACTTACTCCAATTACACCTCTGGCTCCTCTGTTTTTAGTATTTACCCTGGGCTCCAATACCGCTAGTTGCTGCTCAGAAGTGCCGTCTGCACAGTCAACGCTTGCTCCAGTGTTATTGGGGTTCAGTAACGTCAGCTGATCCCCAGCTGTGTGTGCGACAAATTCTCCTGCTTTGTCCACATCCACTGTACTACTGATTTAAAACTTGCTCCAATTACACCTCTGGCTCCACTCTGTTTTTAGTATTTACCCTGGGTTCCAGCACTGCCAGCTGTTTCCCAGCAGTGTCTTTGGCACGGGTACTCCCTCCTGCCCAGCCTGGTTCCAGCACGCCAGCTTTTTCCGGGTAGTGTCAACGTCACTTTGCCTCCAATGCGTTGTCCTGTCGTGTTGCGGTCGGGTTAGCCGACTCTATGGTGCCTGCAGTTTAGGTGACTCCTATGTGGGCTGCGGGATCTGGCAATCAAGTCTGGTTCCATAGTGCCAATAGGACAAGCTCCCCCTGTATGACTGTCGGTTTTGGTAACTGCGGCCGGCTCGCGGCCTTGCAACTTTTTTTTACATGGGTACCTTCTGCTACCCATCCGGGTTCCAGTACCGTCAGCTGGTTCTCGGCAGTGCCTTTGGCTTAGGTGCCTCCTTCTCGGTATCCAAGTTCCACCAACGTCTGCTGGTCCTTGGTAGTGCTTTCTGGCACAGGTACCTCCTGCTTAGTAACCAAGTTCCAGTACCGTCAGCTGGTCTTCGGTAGTTCCATTGGCTCTTGTACCTTCTGCTACCCATCCGGGTTCCAGTACCGTCAGCTGGTCCTCGGTAGTTCCATTTGCTCTTGTACCTTTTACTACCCATCCGGGTTCCAGTACCGTCAGCTGGTTCTCGGCAGTGCCTTTGGCTTAGGTGCCTCCTTCTCGGTATCCAAGTTCCACCAACGTCTGCTGGTCCTTGGTAGTGCTTTCTGGCACAGGTACCTCCTGCTTAGTAACCGAGTTCCAGTACCGTCAGCTGGTCTTCGGTAGTTCCATTGGCTCTTGTACCTTCTGCTACCCATCCGGGTTCCAGTACCATCAGCTGGTCCTCGGTAGTTCCATTTGCTCTTGTACCTTCTACTACCCATCCGGGTTCCAGTACCGTCAGCTGGTTCTCAGCAGTGTCTTTGGCACCGGTACTCCCTCCTGCCCAGCCTGGTTCCAGCACGCCAGCTGTTTCCGGGTAGTGTCAACGTCACTTTGCCTCCAATTCGTTGTCCTGTTGTGTTGCGGTCGGGTTTGCCGACTCTATGGTGCCTGCAGTTTAGGTGACTCCTATGTGGGCTGCGGGATCTGGCAATGAAGGCTTGTTCCATATTGCCAATAGGACAAGCACCCCCTGTAGGACTGTGGGTTTTGGTAACTGCGGCCGGCTCGCGGCCTTGCAACTTTTTTTTACATGGGTACCTTCTGCTACCCATCTGGGTTCCAGTACCGTCAGCTGGTTCTCGGCAGTGCCTTTGGCTTAGGTGCCTCCTTCTCGGTATCCAAGTTCCACCAACGTCTGCTGGTCCTTGGTAGTGCTTTCTGGCACAGGTACCTCCTGCTTAGTAACCGAGTTCCAGTACCGTCAGCTGGTCCTCGGTAGTTCCATTGGCTCTTGTACCTTCTGCTACCCATCCGGGTTCCAGTACAATCAGCTGGTTCTCGGCAGTTCCTCAGCCTTCTTGTACCTTCTGCTACATTTCCAAGTTCAAGCTTTTTGAAATGGCTCTTGGTAATCACTCTGGATCTCCCTGACGAGGACCCTGAAGACGAGGACCCTGAAGACCACCCCGAAGAAGACAAGGACCCCGAAGACGAGGACCCTGAAGACGAGGACCCTGAAGACGAGGACCCTGAAGACCAACCCGAAGAAGACGACGACCCTGAAGACGAGGACCCTGAAGACGAGGACCCTGAAGACGACCCCGAAGAAGATGAGGACCCCGAAGACGACGACCCTGAACACGAGGACCCTGAAGACCACCAAGAAGAAGACGAGGACCCCGAAGACGACGACCCTGAAGACGAGTACCCCGAAGACGACGACCCTGAAGACGACAACCCTGAAGACCACCCCGAAGAAGACCAAGAAGATGACCCTGAAGAAGTTGACCAAGAGGACAAAGAAGAAGAAGACAACCACCAAGATACAGAAGAACAAGAGACAGAAAACCAAGAAGCAGAAGTACAAGAAGCTGCAGAACAAAAAGCGGAAGAACATTAAGCATAAGACTAAAAATCAGAGCAAAAGATAATATCTAAATTATAAGCAGAAGATGACTAAGCAGTGTATGGGGGTGAGTCCATTCCTCCTCGTGGTACCCCTGGAAAAGACCTGCTGCTGCAGGCCAAACTGAACGCGGACAAATCCTGTTGTAAATCTTTTGTGACGGGCAGAACGAAAGGTGTAATGTTCAAACTTTTATAGATAACAACTACAGGAATGCCTGTCACAAATAAGAATATGATGAAGAAGAATATGAAGAAGATGAAGAAGTAGAATATGAAGAAGAATAATAGTTGAATAAGAAGAATATGAAGAATGTAAAAAAAAAGAATAATACGAAGACGGTGAAGAAGAAGAAGATGAAGAAGGTGAAGAAGAAGTTGATGAAAAAGATGCTGATGCTGAGGATGATGAAGGAGAAAGTGTGGGAGAAGTAAAAAAGAAGGTGAAAAGCATGGAAGTAGTGAAACATAAATATCTGACAAAATATAAAAATACTTAACATAGTCAATATTTCCGTAACTCAGAACGTCTTAAAAAAAATATTAATTCCTGCTATTCCATTTGATTGGGCTAAACCTCTATGCCTTTATTGCCTCCCCCAATACATTCTACATTATTCTTAGTTGTTTTCCTTCATGTAGAATTAACCTACAAGGAAAGAAAGGGTTTATTTTCATTCCGATATTTCTGTCCCATTGACTTGCATTGGTTTCCGGTATCGGAATCGGCGATATCCGATACTTTTTGGGTATCGGTCCGATGAAATCCGATCCGATATTTCCCGATATTGGAAGGTATCGCTCAACGCTAGTCATTGTACTTCTGTACTAAGAAACAGCATCCAATCAACCTTACTGCATTTGGTTGAATCTGAGCAGAAAGTTTCATCTTGTACACTTAAGAATTCATCTGGCTGCTTCTGTTTTCAGTCACATCATCTATAAACACTAGTGACACAGTGCCATTGGAAGCCATGCATGCCCATGCCATCACACTGCCTCTATCATGTTTTACAGAGGATGTGGTTTGCTTTGGATAATAAGTCATTCCAAGCCTTCTCCATACTTTCTTCTTCCCATTATTCTGGTACAGACTGATCTTAGTTTCATCTGTCCAAAGAATGATTTTCCAGAAATGGGCTGGCTTCTTTAGATGTTTTTTGGCAAAGTCTAATCTGGCCTTTCTATTTTTAAGGCTAATTAACGGTTTGCACCTTGTGGGGAACCCTCTGTATTTTCTGTCATGAAATCTTCTCTTTATGGTAGATTTAGATACTGAAACACCTACTTCCTGAAGAGTGTTCTTCATTTGAGTGGATGTTGTCAAGGGTTTTTTCTTCACCATGGAAAGGATTCTGCGATCATCCACATCTGTTGTCTTTCATGGATGTCCATCCTTTTTGAGATCCCAAGCTCACCAGTGTGCTTTTTTTTAGCAGAATGTACCAAACTGTTGATTGGCCATTCCTAATATTTCTGCTATCTCTCTGATGAATTTCTTTTTTTTTCAGCCTAATGATTGTTTGTTTCTCTTCCATTGAGAGCTCCTTTGCCAAAAGTGTGCAAAGCAGTCATCAGAGCAAAAGGTGGCTACTTTGAAGAACCAAGAATATAAGACATATTTTCAGTTGTTTCACACTTTTTTGTTAAGTATATAATTCCACATGTGTTAATTCATAGTTTTGATGCCTTCAGTGTGAATGTACAATTTTCATAGTCATGAAAATACAGAAAAATCTTTAAATGAGAAGGTGTGTCCAAACTTTTGGTCCTTACTGTGTATATATATATATATATATATATATATATATACATGCATCAGTGTGTGTGTATGTATGTGTATACATATATATATATATGTGTATGTGTGTGTATATGTATATGTGTATATATATATATATATACATACAGTACAGACCAAAAGTTTGGACACACCTTCTCATTTAAAGATTTTTCTGTATTTTCATGACTTTGAAACTTGTACATTCACACTGAAGGCATCAAAACTATGAATTAACACATGTGGAATTATATACTTAACAAAAAAGTGTGAAACAACTGAAAATATGTCTTATATTCTTGGTTCTTCAAAGTAGCCACCTTTTGCTTTGATGACTGCTTTGCACACTCTTGGCATTCTCTTGATTAGCTTCAAGAGGTAGTCACCGGAAATGGTTTTCACTTCACAGGTGTGCCCTGTCAGGTTTAGCAAGTGGGATTTCTTGCCTTATAAATGGGGTTGGGACCATCAGTTGTGTTGTGCAGAAGTCAGGTGGATACACAGCTGATAGTCCTACTGAATAGACTGTTAGAATTTGTATTATGGCAAGAAAAAAGCAGCTAAGTAAAGAAAAACGAGTGTCCATCATTACTTTAAGAAATGAAGGTCAGTCAGTCCGAAAAATTGGGAAAACTTTGAAAGTGTCCCCAAGTGTAGTTGCAAAAACCATCAAGCGCTACAAAGAAACTGGCTCACATGAGGACCGCCCCAGGAAAGGAAGACCAAGAGTCACCTCTGCTTCTGAGGATAAGTTTATCCGAGTCACCAGCCTCAGAAATCACAGGTTAACAGCAGCTCAGATTAGAGACCAGGTCAATGCCACACAGAGTTCTAGAAGCAGACACATCTCTTCAACAACTGTTAAGAGGAGACTTTGTGCAGCAGGCCTTCATGGTAAAATAGCTGCTAGGAAACCACTGCTAAGGACAGGCAACAAGCAGAAGAGACTTGTTTGGGCTAAAGAACACAAGGAATGGACATTAGACCAGTGGAAATCTGTGCTTTGGTCTGATGAGTCCAAATTTGAGATCTTTGGTTCCAACCACCATGTCTTTGTGCGACGCAGAAAAGGTGAACGGATGGACTCTACATGCCTTGTTCCCACCGTGAAGCATGGAGGAGGAGGTGTGATGGTGTGGGGGTGCTTTGCTGGTGACACTGTTGGGGATTTATTCAAAATTGAAGGCATACTGAACCAGCATGGCTACCACAGCATCTTGCAGCGGCATGCTATTCCATCCGGCTTGCGTTTAGTTGGACCATCAGTTATTTTTCAACAGGACAATGACCCCAAACACACCTCCAGGCTGTGTAAGGGCTATTTTACCAAGAAGGAGAGTGATGGGGTGCTACGCCAGATGACCTGGTCTCCACAGTCACCAGACCTGAACCCAATCGAGATGGTTTGGGGTGAGCTGGACCGCAGAGTGAAGGCAAAAGGGCCAACAAGTGCTAAGCATCTCTGGGAACTCCTTCAAGATTGTTGGAAGACCATTTCCGGTGACTACCTCTTGAAGCTCATCAAGAGAATGCCAAGAGTGTGCAAAGCAGTCATCAAAGCAAAAGGTGGCTACTTTGAAGAACCTAGAATATAAGACATATTTTCAGTTGTTTCACACTTTTTTGTTAAGTATATAATTCCACATGTGTCAATTCATAGTTTTGATGCCTTCAGTGTGAATGTACACTTTTCATTGTCATAAAAATACAGAAAAACCTTTAAAT
This sequence comes from Phyllobates terribilis, assembly GCF_046119375.1. NCBI lineage: Eukaryota > Metazoa > Chordata > Amphibia > Anura > Dendrobatidae > Phyllobates > Phyllobates terribilis. The sequence goes on from NW_027362761.1 coordinate 843,433,580, forward strand.
GAGAAGGTGTGTCCAAACTTTTGGTCTGTACTGTATATATATATACACTGCTCAAAAAAATAAAGGGAACACTCAAACAACAGAATATAACTCCTAGTAAATCAAACTTCTGTGAAATCAAACTGTCCACTTAGGAAGCAACACTGATTGACAATCAATTTCATATTCTGTTGTGCAAATGGAATAGACAATAGATGGAAATTATTGGCAATTATCAAGACACCCTCAATAAAGGAGTGGTTCTGCAGGTGGGGATCACAGACCACATCTCTTGCCACAGAACACCAGGATCGGCAAAGTCGCCGCTGGTGCCCTGTGCTCTTCACAGATGAAAGCAGGTTCACACTGAGCACATGTGACAGATGTGACAGAGTCTGGAGACGCCGTGGAGAGCGATCTGCTGCCTGCAACATCCTTCAGCATGACTGGTTTGGCAGTGGGTCAGGAATGGTGTGGGGTGGCATTTCTTTGGAGGGCCGCACAGCCCTCCATGTGCGAGCCAGAGGTAGCCTGACTGCCATTAGGTTCCGAGATGAGATCCTCAGACCACTTGTGAGACCAGATGCTGGTGCGGTTGGCCCTGGGTTTCTCCTAATGCAGGACAATGCCAGACCTCATGTGGCTGGAGTGTGTCAGCAGTTCCTGCAAGATGAAGGCATTGAAGCTATGGACTGGCCCGCCCGTTCCCCAGACCTGAATCTGATTGAGCACATCTGGGACAACATGTCTCGCTCCATCCAACAATGTCACGTTGCACCAGAGACGGTCCAGGAGTTGGCAGATGCTTTAGTCCAGGTCTGGGAGGAAATCCCACAGGAGACCATCCGCAACCTCATCAGGAGCATGCCCAGGCGTTGTAGGGAGGTCATACAGGCACATGGAGGCTGCACACAATACTGAGCCTCATTTTGACTTGTTTTAAGGACATTACATCAAAGTTGGATCAGCCTGTAATGTGTTTTTTCCACTTTAATTTTGGGGGTGACTCCAAATCCAGGCCTCCATTGGTTAATAAATTTGATTTCCATTGATGGATTTTTGTGTGATTTTGTTGTCAGCACATTCACCTTTGTACAGAACAAAGTATTCAATGAGAATATTTCATTCATTCAGATCTAGGATGTGTTATTTGAGTGCTCCCTTTATGTTTTTGAGCAGTGTATATATATGTATGTACAGTAGTGTTCAAAATAATAAGTGTGTTCAAAAACATGAGTCAAGCACAAAATCTTTATACTAGTTTTTATTTCCATGTATTGGGAACATTGCACACTGTTTACTAATTCAAATCATGAAGAGAAATGTATAGAATTTTAACTATGTTACAGAAAATAACAAAAAATGAACATTAGGCTGTTCTAAAAAAAAGTGTGTGTATTTGTCTTTAAAAACTCACCATATGTACTCTTTTCTTGAGGATTCAGCATTCCTGTGAATCACTAATCTAATATTTAGTTGTATACCCACAGTTTTTTATAACTTCTTCACATCTATGTTGCATAGAGTCAACCAACTTCTGGCACCTGTCAGTTGTTATTCCAGCCCAGGATACTTTGACTACTTGTCACGGGTGTGTTGCCACGAAGATCGTCACGAGTACACAGCCTGACTTCTCGCAGCTGACTTGTTGGTGCTTTGTGTTTCTCGGCAGTGAGGGAGTTAATTCTCTCTCTCTCTCTGGGCTAGATGAGGTCCAGCCTCGCCCAGCTGCAATCAATACTTCTGTAGTGAGACTCCTTCATATACCTGCTGGTCTGTTTGGGAGGTGTCGGTGAAAGCATTTCATTTAGACTGACAGAGCGGATCGTGGTGTTTGGAGTTGCTGAGATAAGTGTATTTGGAGTGTTTTTTCCCTTTCCTCGCTTTATCATTTATCTCCTTTCCCGTTGGTTTTCCCTCTGTTGTAGTTGAGAAGTTGTTTGTATGCAAGGTGGTTTTGGTTTTTCCCTTGTACTGTCTCGTTCGTCTAAATACTGTGTTTGGGCATATTATTTCTTGTTCCCTTTGGTTGTGATCGGGGTCCTTCTCAGGACTAGATTACTGAGGTGCAGGGATCTTCAGGAGGTAGGGGTTACGCTGGCGGCCTGGACCTCTGTACCTTTAACAGTACCTCCAGGTTGAGGGATTAGTCAGGGCCCCAGTTTAGGGTCAGCTTAGGCCCCCTACCTCCAGTATACAGTGACAGTGTGACACTACTTCCCACAATTTTTTGGCATTTGTTGGCTTTGCCACAGAAACGGCATTTTTGATGTCACCCCACAAGTGTTCTATTGGATTAAGGTCCAGGGATTGGGCTGGCCACTCCATAACCTCAATTTTGCTGGAGTGGAACCAAGATTTTGCTTGTTTACTGGTGTGTATAGGGTCCTTGTCTTGTTGAAACACCCATTTTAAGGTCATATCCTCTTCAGCGTAAGGCAACATGACCTCTTCAAGTATACCTGACCGGGAGGAGTGTTGCCGCGACACCTCTGATTGAGCCAGAGGCCAGGGGAGGAGTGCAGCGTCTGAATTGGCGCATGCACATAGCGCGCTATCCGGCACCATTTTAGTGAAGACACATTTGCAGTGTGTTTTCCACAAAATGGCGCCGGACAGTGTGGTATGGGCACGCTCATACTCCAGCGCCACACACCTCCCCCGGCCTCCGGATGTGGGAGCAGGATGGGGGCAGCACAAAAGAGGATGAGGGCACAGGATGGGGGCAGCACAAAAGAGGATGGGGCGCAGGATGGGGGCAGCACAAAAGAGGATGGAGATGCAGGATGGGGGCAGCACAAAAGAGGATTAGGGCAGCACAAAAGAGGATGGGGGAGCAGAATGGGGGCAGCACAAAAGAGGATAAGGGCAGCAAAAAAGAGGATGAGGGGCAGGATGGGGGCAGCACAAAAGAGGATGGGGGAGGAGGATGGGGAGCACAAAACAGGATGGGGGTGCACATAACAGGATGGGGGCTGCACATAACAGGATGGAGGCAGCGCATACCAGGACGGGGTAGCACATAGCAGGATGGGAGAGCATATACCAATAAAAAAGCTCGCCACCCAGGCATAGAACGGGTTCAATAGCTAGTTTTAATATATGCAAACTGATCCATGATCCCTGGTATGCCGTAAATAGGTCCGGCACCATAGTAAGAGAAACATGCCCATATCATGATGCTTGCATCACCATGCTTCACTGTCTTCAGAGTGTACTGGAGCTTGAATGCAGAGTTTGGGGCTCATCTGACGAACTGTCTGTGGCCTTTGGACCTAAAAAGAACAATTTTACTTTCATCAGTCAACGAAATGTTTCTCCATTCTCTTTAGGTCAGTTGATGTGTTTTTCAAATTGTATCTGCTTCAGTACATCTCGTGTGACTTTACGGTGACTTCTTGCTAAGAGATTAGCTTCACACGGGTGTTTAACTGTCATGGTACTCACAGGTAACTTGAGACTGTCTTTGATCATCCAGGAGCTGATCATTGGCTGAACCTTTGCCATTCTGGCTATTCTTCAATCCATTCGAATCATAGTCTTCCGCTTTCTTCCACATCTCTCTGGTTTTGCTTTCCATTTTAAAGCATTGGAGATCATTTTAGCTGAACAGCCTATCATTGTCTGCACTTCTTTATAAGTTTTACCCTCTCCAATCAACTTTTTAATCAAAGTACGCTGTTCTTCTGAACAATATCTTGAACGACCCATATTTCTCAGGCTTTCAAGGAGAAATGCATGTACAACATGTGCTGGCTTCACCCTTAAATTAGGGCCACCTGATTCACACCTGTTTCTTCACAGAATGATTGACCTCACTATTTGAACTCCACACTGCTATTATTTTGAACACACCCCCTTTCAATTAATTATTCAAATACACAGACTCAAAAACATGCAGATCATGGATGCTTTGTCTGTTGGTTTTCTTAGAATCTTCGGCACCAACTGGTAAATTGTACCAGAATTTATACCAAAAACAGTGATTAATCTGGTTAGTCATATTGAACTGCTATTATTTTGAACACTACTGTGTATATATACAGTATATTCAGCAACATTACAACACAATGAAAGAAAGGTGGGGAAATTATGGAAATGACACTCAACAGAGATTATGATGTGCGGTAGCATAATGTATGGCAGCTGTACCTCTGTAGTCTTCATTCCAGGTACACTAACTCAGTGATACATTGATTTAGTTGTGATGGATTTTTCCGAGGTGTCTCATTTTTCAGGCCGCATTTTGCTCATGCTACTGTGAAGAGCCTGCGTGGTCTAAATGCGCTACCATGACCTGCAAAGTTTCTGGACTGGTTCCCATCTAGCACATCTGGTCGGCAATTGCAAAGAGAGCTGCCAGCAGCAGATCTTGATGATTTTCATTCAGCATGACAGAACATTCCTCAGACAATTATTAAAGGGGTTCCTCTAGCATGTGATAAACATGGCAACTGTGAGACAATTCAAACTGCAAATATCAAGCTCTATTTGAAAAGGATCCCAACAAAGGGGTATGCCTTTTCGCTTGCTGTTGTGCTCACACAAATTGGCCAATTTGTGTGCTAAGTACCTTCATTTTTTAACGTTTTCTACAGCAGTTTCAATTTCATATATTCAATGTTTACATATTATGGTGTTTCAGAGTGCAGCTTTAATTTGTTAGTTATATAGAGTCGCACTCTTAGCTTGCACCTGTTCACACTTGTCTTTTTCTGTTTGGAAGTGCGAGTCAGTTTTTTTATATTTGCAGTACACGCCCTCTGAATGAGCATTCTTTCCATCAGCATAAGGTGTTTCTAAATAGAGCTTGATCCTACCTGCCCATATAATTGTTGGCTTTTAGCCCGGGAGAACCATCATGTATGGTTTAGGGTCCTAACAAATGGGTGCTACTTCCCACCACGTTGACAAATAAGCCACATTCAATGTTCACCTTTAGATGATATATTTACTGAGAAAATTGGTGACTTGTGCAATACTTAATTCACCCACTGTATATAGCATCCCTTGTAAGGACACATCTTTTATATGTGATCCATTTTTGGACTCCACATTTTAAAAGGATATTAGGAAGTCCGTTCAAAGGTGGGGAACTAGATTACTACACAGGGTGGGAGGACTCTCCTATAATGAGAGGTTAGATAAGTTGGGCTTGTTTAGATTAGATAAAAGACGCATCAGAGGGGATCTTATATCTGTATAAATACAAAAGGAATGGCACATGATATATTCCTTACAAAGGACCAGGGGGCGTTCATTATGTGTGGAGGAAAGGCGACTCTCGAAGCTAAATAAGAAAGGGTTCTTTACAGTTAGCGTATGTGCACACGGCGACTTTTTATATGATGGTGTACTTGCTGAGAATTACTGAGGTGAAGAAGACGCTTCAGGAAAATGCTGGTGGACACTATATCAGCATTTAACAAAGGCCTATATTCTTGTGTCACAGCAAATTACATTGTAGGATATGAATAATCTAGTAATAGAGAATGCATAAATGGGGGTGAATGGTAAAATTCGATGGACTTGTGTCTCTTTGTCAACCTATGTAACTATGTAACCCAATTGACCCTGCAGTAAGTCTAGATCCGTGTAAAGGGCTACTCTAGGATCTGTTAGATGAATTGGCTTGAGCCAAGTCTATCCATGGTAGCCATTTTGGGCTGACTGCTTTGACTGCTTCTGACAGACTGTATACCTATTGGACATTTCTGGAATATCCTACGCATATACCATGAAAGTCTAATATAAAAAGAAAAAAACACACATTCCGATAGTGTTGTTCTATTTCTTCTCTACTTGTAGAATATAATTACATTTTAAAAGTGAAACTGCTGTTTTATTTAATAGCATGTGTACCCTTATATAATGTGATGAAAAGTTCTGAAACATCAGATAAAGAAAGCTTGTGACCATGGCTGCTTACCATAAAAATCCCATGACCACCTATGAATAAACCATATCTCAGTGTCATTCATTTATGACTTTCCATATGAAAGAATAGCCCTTTGTGCCACTTAAACCCACAAAAACCCACCCTTCAAGGGCTGAGTTAGCTAATAGCATTAGCACAAAAACGTATTTCACAATTTTCAAAGGGCCAATAAAACTGTCTACCGTATATAAAGTGTATGGAACGCGTTCTATTTTTAAATAAGCAAAAGAAATGGTAAAAGAGCAGTATTGTTGTAAATGTTTTAAGTGTGTGAATGCTAATTTCTCCAAGAAAATAGTAGATTTTTTATCAAACCTACTTACAGTATTGCAAAGTATTAGCAGATGACAAACTGCAAAAGTAGATCAATGGTCTCTACCAGTGGTCCATAATAGACAGATATGAGACATGTAGACACAACTCGATTTAAGGAGCCACTTGCCCAGTGGCCACACCACCCAGGGGAACTTACTGGCCTCCACCAGGGGCTTACTGGCCTCCACCAGGGTCAGAAAACTCATCTTGGAGCTAGCTCTGTACATTCTTGCATATATATATACAGTACAGACCAAAAGTTTGGACACAAATCATTTAAAGATTTTTCTGTATTTTCATGACTTTGAAAATTGTACATTCATACTTAAGGCATCAAAACTATGAATTAACACATGTGGAATTATATACTTAACAAAAAAGTGTGAAACAACTGAAAATATGTCTTATATTCTCGGTTCTTCAAAGTATCCACCTTTTGCTTTGATGACTGCTTTGCACACTCTTGGCATTCTCTTGATGAGCTTCAAGAGGTAGTCACCGGAAATGGTTTTCACTTCACAGGTGTGCCCTGTAAGGTTTAATAAGTGGGATTTCTTGCCTTATAAATGGGGTTGGGACCATCAGTTGTGTTGTGCAGAAGTCAAGTGGATACACAGATGATAGTCCTACTGAATAGACTTAGAATTTGTATTATTGCAAGAAAAAAGCAGTGGCCATCATTACTTTAAGAAGTGAAGGTCAGTCAGTCCGAAAAATTGGGAAAACTTTGAAAGTGTCCCAAGTGCAGTTGCAAAAACCATCAAGCGCTACAAAGAAACTGGCTCACATGAGGACCGCCACAGGAAAGGAAGACCAAGAGTCACCTCTGCTTCTGAGGATAAGTTTATCCGAGTCACCAGCCTCAGAAATCGCAGGTTAACAGCAGCTCAGATTAGAGATCAGGTCAATGCCACACAGAGTTCAAGCAGCAGACACATCTCTTCAACAACTGTTAAGAGGAGACTTTGTGCAGCAGGCCTTCATGGTAAAATAGCTGCTAGGAAACCACTGATAAGGACAGGCAACAAGCAGAAGAGACTTGTTTGGGTTAAAGAACACAAGGAATGGACATTAGACCAGTGGAAATCTGTGCTTTGGTCTGATTAGTCCAAATTTGAGATCTTTGGTTCCAACCACCGTGTCTTTGTGCAACGCAGAAAAGGTGAACGGATGGACTCTACATGCCTGGTTCCCACCGTGAAGCATGGAGGAGGAGGTGTGATGGTGTGGGGGTGCTTTGCTGGTGACACTGTTAGGGACTTATTCAAAATTGAAGGCATACTGAACCAGCATGGCTACCACAGCATCTTGCAGAGGCATGCTATTCCATCCGGTTTGTGTTTAGTTGAACCATCATTTAATTTTCAACAGAACAATGACCCCAAACACACCTCCAGGCTGTGTAAGGGTTATTTGACCAAGAGGGCGAGTGATGGGGTGCTACGCCAGATGACCTGGCCTCCACAGTCACCAGAACTGAACCCAATCGAGATGATTTGGGGTGAGCTGGACCACAGAGTGAAGGCAAAAGGGCCAACAAGTGCTAAGCATCTCTGGGAACTCCTTCAAGATTGTCGGAAGACCATTTCCGGTGACTACCTCTTGAAGCTCATCAAGAGAATGCCAAGAGTGTGCAAAGCAGTCATCAAAGCAAAAGGTGGTTACTTTGAAGAACCTAGAATATAAGACATATTTTCAGTTGTTTCACATTTTTTTGTTAAGTATATCATTCCATATGTGTTAATTCATAGTTTTGATGCCTTCAGTGTGAATGTACAATTTTCATAGTCATGAAAGTACAGAAAATCTTTAAAGAGAAGGTGTGTCCAAACTTTTGGTCTGTACTGTATATATATATATATATATATATATATATATATAGTGATTTTACAGCAAAAAAAAAAGGTTTATTTTTTTGCAAAAGGGCCATAAATAACCATAGGTAAAGGACACATCAAGACAGACTTAAAACGGAACTGTACTTTCAACAATCTTTGCATAAATCAATAATACAGGTGATTATGAGAAACTTTTGTAAAACATCTTATCAGAGAAATCAGTTTCTTTCTCCACTTATCAAACACGTCTTACCCTCCCCCCTGCCTCCTGAACTCCCCATCACCTATGAAAAAATTAGCTGAAGTCTGTCTAGCTCAAAGGAGAGGAACTTCAGGTGTCATGTGACATATCTCATTATCCTCTCTGGAGAGGGGGGCGGGAAGGAGGAGTGAGAAGCCAGGAAGGAAATAGAGGCAGAAAAAAACATTGTGCAGAGCTCTGTAACAAGTGATTTCCTAAGATCAGAGGTTGATTCAGATCAACACAGCTGAGCTCTGCTATAGAATGTCCTCCATGTTACTGCAGCTTCCATATGTGAGCTAGAAAGTGAATGAAGAGCAGGAGTCCCTTATGTCTGTATGCTGTGTATAGGAGAAATCCAGGGGCTACCATTCAATTGGTGCAACCTGTGCAGCTGCATAGGGGCCCAATATGTAAGGGGGTCCATTTTCACATCCAAAAGAGGTGGAATCGTGCATTATGATGAGCTTTTGGACTGCAAAGGGCCCAGATACTGTTCTTACACAGGGGTCCTCCTCTGTCTGTGGCCGCCAGTGGAGAAATCACTGCAGCCCGTCTCCTCCCCTAAGCACATAGTGGATTGCAAGGTACAGATAGAGCATGGAGAGGGGAAAACTGGTGAGAATGCAGGATAGATGTTACATAATGCCTATAAATGGTGTTTTTCATGTATACACAAGACAGCTTATCCTGAAAAGTTACTTGAAAGCACAGTTACCATTTAAAAGTTAAAAAAGGTTCCAGAAATTTGTTTAATAAAAATCTGCAAAATAAGATAATTGGGTGCAAATATTTTTGTTGTCAGTTATTTTGTTTTTAATAAATCTAATGATTTTTAGTCTTTTTATCTGTGTACAACTCTTAATTAAATCCACTACAGTTCAGTGCTGTGACATCAAAGTTCTGTGGTGGTAAATACTTTTATATAAGCATTCACATTTTTTAGGACTTAAACTGCCATGCAAGAGTTGCTATGAAAACGCTATAAAATTCAGTCTTATTGACCCAGCAGCAGCTAAACTGTGTTAGAGATATAGACATAAGGAATGGGAGGCTTTCTGTATTGTTGCAGCTAAATAATCTCCAGATGTTTTAACATATGTAGCATTTTATTTGTTGTTGGTCTCTCTGTAATATGGAGGCTGCAGATGTACACTGCACGGATATGGTCAAGTCCATTGTTAACAATAGTAGCTGAACAGCTGGTCACAAGTCTGAAAAACATTTTGTTGCCATGATTCAGTGTCAAACTATCTTTGTGAGTTATTAAGGACGCGCAGCTCTCGTATATTTTGTGCTTCAAGTTTATTAACATTTCATGAACCTTTTTAATTAGATGTTGCTTGGTAATGAAAACATAAAGAACGTGCAGTTGAGACTACAAGCGTAATTTTTATGCTGTTGGAAGAGAGTATTTAAATGTATCTAGATGAAGTATTTGATGTTAATTACCACCTGTTATATAATGTGATTATAGAAGCTTATGCAATAAATATTCTTAATGTGGAACTAAGCTTACAGACGCATACCAAGTCTATGTAAGACAACCTGGCTGTGGAAAGCAAAAATTGTATGTTATGGTTTGCATGCTTTAGTTTGCAGCTCTTCTTATTAATATAAAAATATCTAAACGCTACTATGTTGTGGTCTGTAGTCAAGTCGTTCTGCACTCGTTTACTGGCAATGAGCAATGATGGCAAAAGAACTAACGGTAATACTATTATTTTGTCCCCATATATAGTACATGTTGTCAGCAGAATATCACCTGTTTACATGGGGCAATATGTTGCCAATAACTATGATTTATCTGCATGCATTAAAATAAAATCACAAGGTGACTAAGCATTTTACTCGTTTGTCAGGTGATTGCTGGTATGATAATCAGGAACAAGCGTCCCTACAAACCCTGATTATCGGCTCATGTAAAACGACCATAATACTGCTACCTGACAGGGCACCTAAAGCTTTTAAAGAATATAAATAAATAAATATTTGTTAATAAAAATTTTGGAAAAGCCGAAGAGCATCATCCTTAGGAATGTGAGCCTTCTCTATGGGTTTATATCTCCTCAAATTTGTTTCCCATGCATTCTCTAACAATCTAAAATTTTGCTTGACTTTGAAATCTACAGAAGATTCAATAGTAAAAGCAGAGGAAATCAACTTAACAATCTGATGGAATATTAAGTTGGGAGTTAGCTATAGAAAGCCAAACTATCCCCAGGAAGGATTATAGATGCAATGCTTGTCAGTAGCCCTCCTGGCTTTAGCAAGAGCAGACACAAGATCTCTACAGAGATTCACAGTTACTGGTATTTAATTGTAAAAAGAAAGCAAGAGAAATGAGTGATTATTAACTGTAGCCCATGGTCTGCTGTATTAACTCAATAATTAGCTCATGTTGGAAGATGCTTCTCAAGAACTTGGTTGATCTGTTCCATCCGACAAATTCTCTGAGAATGGTAACCAGGAGTAAAATCCAGTGAGAACATCATGTCTAAGCACAATGACCTCTGGATCTTTAATACAAATTACACAACACTGTCTGAAACAATGTGAGCTGAAAAACGAAATATTTGAAATATCTCCAAGAAAAACACCTGAGCCAAAGGTAATCTTTGAAAATGTAGAAAGGGAGACAATGAACCACATGATGTAGGAAAATCAGTGTAAAATCTAATGAAATATCAGCCCAGTGAATGGTTGAAATGATCAATGACTAGAACAGTTTTTAATTCTACTCAGACCAACAGTAATAACTAGAGGTACAATGCACTGTCCACTGGAAAGAGTTTGAGAAAGAAATGTTATGCATAGCCATGATACAGTTATGACTTATGTATGGCAGGTCTAAGGTCTACTTGAAGAAAGTCAAACAATTCAAAGGATCTGGAGCATCTGTGATTTCTCTTGAATGGACAATTTATCAAGATGAATCAAATCAGAATAAAAAGAGTGCACAACATGATAGACTAAATCAATGGCAATGAGAACATTTTTGTGGTTTTTAAAGATATTAATGGGAAATTTTCCTTCTCTAAGAGATGTTGACTTTTCTCCAAGCATGTTCACTGCCAAAAACTGTAAGCAGAAGAAAATTTCTTAAAGAAGCAACTGGACTGGACTAGACAAATGATGATTCAATTAGGGGATTCTGAACCCCAGAAAAAATTGCTCTGGATAATGAATAATAAGAATAATTTTATTTATACAGCGCCAACATATTCTGCAGCACTTTACAATTAAGCGGGGACATGTACAGATAATAAAAACTTTACCAAGTAACACATAGTTCAATGGTTATAGGAGGAGCGAGGGCCCTGCTCGCAAGCATGCAATCTATAAGGAAATAGGAGGGACCAGATTCTATATTTAAAAAAAATTTAGACAGAGGGAACAGGGAAGAGTTAGATTAGTGAAGTGAGGTGATAGGCTTGTCTAAAGAGATTTTTTTAAAGCACGCTTAAAAATGATATTACTCGTATTGTCTGGGGTAGTGCATTACAAAAAAACTGGAGCAACATGAGAGAAGACGGAGGTGCGAGGTTTGGCTTATAGAGGATATTAGTCTTAGATCAATTGAAGAATGGAGAGCATGGGTAGGGTGATAGATGGGGATGAGGGAGAAGACATAGGGTGGTGCATAACTGTAGAGAGTTTTTTGTGTGTTAGAGAGATAAGTTTGTATTGTATTCTGTAGCGCATGGGCAACCAGTGTAATGACTGGCACAATGTGGAGGCATCGGTGTAGCGACTGGACAGAAATGCGACCTTGGATGACGCATTCAGAATTGATTAGAGAGGATAAATTTTGGTTAGAGGGAGACTGATCAGTAGAAAGTTGCAGTAGTCCAACGAGAATGAATAAAAGCGTCAGTAAGAGTTTTTTCAGTGTTTTTAAAGAGAACCTGTCACCAGGTTTTTACCATATGAGACAAGACCACCACCTTTCAGCCCTGATATACAGCATTCTATAATGCTGTATAAATGCCCCAACACGGCCTGCTAGATAAGAAAAAGATTTTTTGCTATACTCGCCTGCGGGGCGGTCCAGTCCGAGAGGCGTCGCTCGTCCTGGTCTGGTGCCTCCCTTCTTCTTGCGATGCCATCCTTCTTCTTGCTTTGTGTGGATGATGCATTCTGTACGTCATCTACACAGTCTCCCTGGCATCGCAATCCTGTGCAGGTGTACTCCTCTGCCCTGACAAGGGCAGGGCAAAGTACTGCAGTGCGCAGGTGCCGGGAAAGGTCAAAGAGCCCCGGCGCATGCTCACTGCAGTACTTTTCTCTGCCCTAGTCAGGGCAGAGAAGTATGCCTCCGCAAGAGCGAAATGCCGGGGAGACTGTGTGGATGACGTATGGGACACGTCATCCACAGGAAGCAAAAAGGAGGACAGCATTGCAAGAAGAAGGGAGGCACCAGACCAGACCGCCCCGCAGTTGAGTGTAATAAAACGTCTTTTTCTTGTCTTGCAGGCCGGTTCGGGGGCATATATACAGCATTATAGAATGCTGTATATCAGGGCTGAAAGGTGGTGATCTTGCCTCATATGGTAAAATCCTGGTGACAGATTTGCTTTAAAAACATCTCCAGAAAACAACCTTTCCTCACCTTTGAAACCGCAAAAACTCTTACTGTCGCTTTTATTCATTCTTGTCTGGACTACTGCAACTCTCTACTGATCGGTCTCCCTCTAACCTAATTTTATCCTCTCTAAGATACATGTAATATGAGTGAGTAAGCGATTGGATATAGGGAATAAATAAAAGTTCTGTGTCAAATATGACCCCAAGACAGCGAGCGTGTTGCTTGGGTGTTATGGTTGATGAACCAGGTAAAGAAAATCATATTGTGAGTTGGCAAATGACTTGGCTCATCTAGGGTATTTGGCACCTTCCACATAAAGGGAGTAAGGGGAGAAACTACCTGACAGTGACAACTGTTGGAAAACAGTGGGAGCATTGCAGAGATCAAATGGAATTACTGGATATTCATAGTTCCCCTTCATGTGATGAGGGAGGATTTACAGTTGCTTCCCTATTTGATCCAGATTAAATTGCAAGATTTGGATTAAACCTTCCCTCCATATCATCTATAATTTAAATTGATGTTGGCATGAAAAGCAGATATACCCTACCCCGGCTTAAAGGAATGTTACAAAAAATAGCAGAACACTACAATTGTAGGAGCAACGTTCTGGAACGCTCTTTGCTCTCTAAGGTGGTAGACCAGTTGGATGGGAACTGACATAAGTGATAGTACCCAATGTGATCCAGGGTTAGGGGCTGTGTTGACAACAGAAGAGCTCTCTGACTGAATTAGCAGTCAACATGTGGAAAGACAAGCCCTTGAGTACAGTAGTAGAGGAACATTAAAGAGGTTGGCCACTTTTTCTGGCACTTCATGAGGGAATGTCACAGCAATCCCACTCACGGGATTATGGTGTGGGGTGCCATAATGTACAGTAGCCGGACCCCTCTAGTCTTCATTCAAAATACACTAACAGCTCAGTTTGATTTGGTCGTGGAATTAGTGGTACTGCCATTTCACGAAAGTGTCCCAGGAGTCGTCTTTTAACACAAATGCCAGGCTGCATGTTGCTGGTGCTACTGTGAACAGCCTACCTGGCCTAAATGTGGTACCATTGCCTGCTACATCTCCAAATTTGTCTCCCATAAAGCACATCTAGACCATTATTGGTCGGCAGTTGCAAAGGGAGCTGCCAGCAGGGGATCTTTATGATTTGTGTGCTCAAGTGCATTCAGCGTGGCAGAACATTCCTCAAACAATCATTAATAACCTTATTGATAACATGCAAAGGTGTACAACTGTATATATATCTGAATGTGGCGCTCATAGTCGATAATGAATGAATCTTTTTGTTTTGAATATTTTGTTTCCATTTTCTTCATAATTTACATCTCATTAATATGTCTATTGATTCTGTTATTTTCATAATTCCACAACTTTTTCTAATTGGTGAAGTAATTACACTGTTGATGAGTGTATTATAGAAAAGTGCTGAAATAGTTGAACTGTGGTAATCTTCAAAAAGGTACACATTATTTAACAGCCAATGCACCTAAGCCAATGTAGGCTAAATAAACATATTTCATTACGCAAAAGAGCTTATATTTGTTTTGGGTTCAGACATCTTAAAGAAATCCTTTATTTCTACAAAAATTATCAGCTATAAATCTTCTATTATCAGTAACTGATTTTGAGAAAGCTTTGTGCTTATATCTTAGATCTTAACTAAGCAAAGTTCATATATGGAGGAGACAAAGACCTTCCCAGGTTATACACGCAGTTTATTCATCTGACTAGTGTTTTACATTCATTGAAAAAACAAAAAACAAAAATGTTTTAATATACAAGTCAGAGCTAAGATTTATAGGACATTTCTAATGCTAACCATAGAAAATATTTCCCATTTCTTCAAAACCAATTACTATGATTTGCCCTATTGCTAAATTCTATCAATGTCATAACCAATGTAGCGGATCAGCAGTCATGTAATGGCCAATGTAAATGCAGCCTTAGTGCCGCTGAATATGTTGGCGCCATAAAGACAAAATAAAAGGAAGGTAAAGAAATAATATTCATAAAAAACTGACAATTTATCTTAGTTGTAGGAATGACTCAGCTGGTATATTTGCCTGTTCTGTAGTCTTTGAAATGTTTATTTAGCATGGGACTTTGGTGCCTGGTTACTTACCTAAGATGACATAAATCAGTTTCTTTCACTGCAGAAAACCTGGTAATGTTTACTTTCATGTGCTAATCCCATTGGGAGAGATGAACTAAAGTCCAATAAGGCTTTTGAAAGGTTTTAAGTGCTTAAAGTCACCTGTAAGTGCTAAGAATTATTAAACCATTAAGTAGCATTTTTGGCAAGATTTTGGGGAAAAAAAGATTCTCCACTTCACTGACTTTGACAAATAAACATGTTAAAAGTTAATATGTATTTATTTACTTATGGACATAACAGTGGACTCTACATGAGTAGGATTAAAGAGGATATGTCTACTCTCCTGACTTGTCTACTTTAGTAAATAAAAACTAAATGCATAAAAGATTTCTGGAGCATCTTTTTAGAGCACTGTTTCTCTATTTTTCCTCTAGAAATGTACAATAGCCCCCCTCTTTTGCCTGAAAAGTATAAGGGTAAAACTAAATGGAGAGATTTTGCAGGGGAAGAGTTGGTTCAATTACAAAGATATATAAGTGATTGTAATGGACACTTATTTTTGCATATAAAACAGCCATTCCCCAGCAATATCAAGGAACTGATTAACAAGCAATTAGAATTGGGATGAGCTGCTGCATCACTGCCTTAGGGTATGTGCCCATGTAGCGTTTTACAAGCGTATATGCTGTGGAATTTCCACAGCGTAAACGCTTGGGAAACGCTTGGTAATCCGCCCCCCATGGTCCCCAATGACAAGCTGCAATGTCAATGCCCATGCTGCGGATTTTTCCGCAGCGTTTATGCTGCGCTCAAAAATCCGCAGCATGTCCATTAATTTTGCGGACACGCAGCGTAATCGCCGCCATTGACTTGCATGGAAACGCATAATATCCGTGTCAGTACATTTGCACACACGGATATTATGCGTTTCTATGTGCGGATGGTACCCAAGTCTGGAGGAGAGGAGACTCTCCTCTAGACCCGGGTACCATAGAAGGACCTGTTGTGAAGGACCTGCCATGACGTCACTGAGTCATGTGACTCATCACATAGCTCAATGACGTCACCGCAGGTCCTTCACACCACCGCGAGCCGCCCAACACACCGGACGCGGCAGAAAGAACACCGGGAGGACACCTGAAGGTGAGTATAAACTTTATTTTTTTATTTTTTACCATTTTATTCTTTTTTTTTAACTAACTTGGTCACACTACTATAAATCCATGCCGGTTGCATGGATTTATATAGTGTGAAAAAGTTGTCAAGCACTTTTCCAAGTGATGCTAAAATCGCTTGGAAAAGCGCTTGATAACTGTTATGATCTGCTACAGGGACTAAGGAAAGACAGGAGATCTGTCCCTACAATAGAACTAAACTAGATCCCTACGATGTAACGGGGAACCTGATCCTGCAATCAGACCCGCTAAAGTCCTCGGCTAGTCTGTACGAAGACCTATAGATGTGAGGGAGGGATCCCTACAAGAACTAGGGACTGGGATAAGTTGGACACCTCCTAGCAGAAATAGTAGCAGTCAAAGACAAACACACAACAAAAAGCATAGAGGTCAGAAGACCTAGCAAAACTAACAGAGAACGGCAACAGAGCACCAAGCTAGCTCAAGAGTAGTAAGTACAATGAAGTCCAGCAAGACCAGGAGGGCGGAGCCGGATTAAATAGGCAAAAATGGTCATGTGACCAGCAAACTAAAAAAAACCTAACAGGAGAGTTCTAACAGTACCCCCTCTTCTAAGAGGATCCTCCGGATCCCCTAGGCCCAGGCTTACCAGGAAACCTCCTGTGAAACGCTCTGACAAGTCTGGAAGCAGAAACATCATCCGCCCTCACCCATGAGTTATCCTCAGGTCCAAAACCCTTCCAAGCGACGAGATACTGCAAACTCCCTCTATACCGTCTAGAATTTAGGATGCGGGAAATTTCATATTCCCCGTCCTCCACCACCGGAGGAACAGTGGCAGAGGCGTCACCATCCGACACATCAGCTTTTTTCAACAGAGAAACATGAAACACCGGGTTAATCTTCCAGGATGTAGGAACCTCCAACCTAACAGCAGATTGGTTAACTATCTGAAGCACCTTAAAGGGCCCTACGAACTTGGGACCCAATTTTTTAGAAGGAATTCTCAATCGCAGATTCTTAGAGGACAACCAAACCATGTCACCAACAGCAAACAAAACCTCTTGCCGTTTCCTATCAAAATACCTCTTAGATTTTTTGTTAGCCTCCTGAAGATTACCACGCACATCCGTCCAAACTCTCTCCAAATCACCGGAAAAACTCTCCTCCTCAGACACAGCCGAAACCAATTTGGAGAATGACCCAAAAGACGGATGTCTCCCAGAACAACAAAAAAAAGGCGAACACCCAGCAGAAGAGGATGTATAGTTGTTAAGAGCAAATTCAGCAAGTGGCAGAAACTCAGACCACCCCTCTTGATTGTCTGCCACAAAACAATGCAAGAACTGCTCAACATCCTGGTTCTTCCTTTCTGTCTGGCCATTAGACTCAGGATGATATCCGGATGAAAACGACAAATAAACTCCCAACCTGTCACAAAAGGCACGCCAAAAACGAGCCACGAACTGAGGTCCCCTATCAGAAACAATGTCAGTAGGAACACCATGTAGTCTGACAATTTCCTTGACAAAGGCCTTAGCGAGTGTCTTAGCGCAAGGCAGTTTGATGAATACCATTAATAGTGAGGGGAAATTCACAGACCTTATGAGTAACACTCTTCAAGGGAGAGCCATCAACAGAAACCACAGCAATAGGGGATGACAAAGTTTTAGGTTCTAATCTAAGTTTTTCCAAGAATCCCCCATCAATCACATTCAGAGTAGAACCACAATCCACAAATACCCGAAATTCAATTAATTCATCCTGAGCAGCGGTAGTAGCAGATAGGAATACTCCCTTAGAATTTAAACAGGCAATACGTGCATGACTGACCTTTTTTTTTTCTTTCTTCATACGAAGCACACAGTTCTTAATAAAATGACCAGAATTTCCGCAATAGAAGCACAAGTCTTCAGAAAGCCTGCGGTCTTTTTCCTGAGAGCGGGGTGCCATCGCCCCAATCTCCATCGGCTCTCCATTGTCAGCACAGACCCTCTCAGGACTCATAGCTGACATAGCAGAGGATTTGCTCTCATTAACCCTTGCACGCAGTCTCCTGTCCACCCGTATAGCTAATTGCATTGCCTCTTGCAAGTTTCCAGGTGTGGGATAAGCAATGAGTAAATCCTTAACCTTTTCACCTAGCCCTGCAAGAAACAAGCTTTTCAAAGCTGAATCGTTCCACCCCACCTGGGCAGACCACCGACGGAAGTGAGAACAATATTTTTCCACATTACCTGATCCCTGCCTCAAACGTCTCAATTCAGACTCAGCAGATGAGACACGATCAGGATCATCGTACAACAAACCCAAAGCAGAAAAAAAACTATCCACTGATCTAAAGCACGGATCACTAGGTTGGAGAGAGAAGGCCCATCCCTGAGGATCTTTGCGCAAAAGTGACATTATGAACCCTATGCGCTGTGATTCATCACCAGAGGATCCGGGTCTCAAACGAAAATACAATAAACAAGCATTTTTAAAAGAAAAAAAATCTTATTGTTCGCCAAAAAATAAATCAGGCAGACGTACCTTTGGTTCCACAAAATGTGCTCCAGAACAGCTACTCACGTGTTGTTGGAGCTTGGCCACCTCCAGAGAGAGTCCCTGCAAGCGTTGAGCCAAATCTTGAACCGAGACCATGATGGAAAACTGGAGGTCTTTCCTTAGAGAAAATGTTTTTTTTTTTGTTTTTTTTTTAGGGCTGGACTTACTGTTATGATCTGCTACAGGGACTAAGGAAAGACAGGAGATCTGTCCCTACAATAGAACTAAACTAGATCCCTACGATGTAACGGGGAACCTGATCCTGCAATCAGACCCGCTAAAGTCCTCGGCTAGTCTGTACGAAGACCTATAGATGTGAGGGAGGGATCCCTACAAGAACTAGGGACTGGGATAAGTTGGACACCTCCTAGCAGAAATAGTAGCAGTCAAAGACAAACACACAACAAAAAGCATAGAGGTCAGAAGACCTAGCAAAACTAACAGAGAACGGCAACAGAGCACCAAGCTAGCTCAAGAGTAGTAAATACAATGAAGTCCAGCAAGACCAGGAGGGCGGAGCCGGATTAAATAGGCAAAAATGGTCATGTGACCAGCAAACTAAAAAAAACCTAACAGGAGAGTTCTAACAATAACCCGCATGCAGAAATGCATGCAAAAACACTTGACAAACGCTTCTACCTGGCGGGAAAAATGCATGTAAAATCCGCATGCGTTTTTCCTGCCAGGGAGATGCGGAAAAAATATGTAGCATTTCTGCATCGTGGGCACATAGCCTTATCATGGCCACTCCATTATGCCTAAATCCTAAGACCTTCCCTGGAGAACAAGCATAGACTTGTAGAAAATGATAACTCCTTTTCTGCACGACAATATATGCTCATGTACTTTACATATTTGACCATTCATTTAATGAAAATTAGCTAATAATTGAAGTGGCTTTTATTTGGTCATCAGTTGGATCCACAGTGTGGTGCTACAGAGAGAGCATTACCTATAGAGATTACTGTATGTCACGCCTTCAAAGTAATGGATTACCATCCAATACATGCGCACATAAAGTCTTCCAGAGTGGGACCATTCTTTTAAGTTTCACTGTGCTTTGGCAAAATGAGCGAGTTTAACAATAACATTAGTTTCTCTTAATAGACATATAAAGAACTCCTGTAAACCCTTCACGACCTTGGACGTATAGATATGTCTAAGGTCGTTTCCTTACATTTGATGCTGCTCCGGCGCTGAGCCCGCATCTTTCCCTGCACATGACAGCTGATCTGATCAGCTGTCATGTGCCTCTTAACAGCCATGGATGGATCTGTGATCCACCTGTGGCTGTTAGGTTAAATGCCACTGTCAATCTCTGACAGTGGCATTTAACTCACGCGAGCCGGAAGCGCGTCATAAGACACATCTATCTGCGCCCCTGTCACGTGATCACGAGGCGCTGATGGACTGTCATGACAGCTGGGGGTCTGCAGAAGAAGCCCGTGCCTGTCATTGTAAATCTCCTATGGATGCCGACCTGAGGCTGGCATTCATAGGAAATCATGATTTATGATACATATAGCAGGGCTGCAAGTCTCTCAGCTTCACGTCTCCTAAGGGGACTGTTGAAGCAAATAAGAAGCAAAAAAAAGATATTTTAAAATAAATTAAAAAAACATAAGTTCAAATCAACCCCCTTTTGCTCCATTCAAAATAACACAATAAAAAAAAATAAAAAATACACATATTTGATATCGCTGTTTTCAGAAATGTCCGATCTATCAAAAGAAATCAAAACTCTAGAATTACGTTTTTTTGGTCACCGCAACAGTGCAATAAAATGCAATAACAGGCCAGCAAAAGATCGTACCTACCCCAAAATTATAACAATAAAAATTTCAGCTCAGCGCGCAAAAATAAGCCCTCGCCCAGCCCCAGATTACAATAAATGGCGACAATATGGGTCTTGGAAAATGGCAACATTTTTTTCTTACAAACTTAGTTTTTTTTTGTCACCAATTAAATAAAAAAGAACCTATGCATGTTTGGTATCGGTGTACTCATAATGACCTGGAGAATCATAAGGGCAGGTCAGTTTTAGCATTTAATGAACATGGTAAATAAAAAAATAAAAAAAAAACAATTGAGGAATTGCACTTTTTTTTGCAATTTCATCGCACTTGGAATTTTTTTCCCATTTTTCAGTACACTGTATGGTAAAATCAATGATATCATTCAAAAAGTACAACTCATCCCACAAAAAAACAAGTCCTCATATCGCCATATTGACAGAAAAATAAAAATGGCTCTGGGAAGGAGGGGAGCAAAAATGAAAACACAAACACAGAAAATCGCAAGGTGGTGAAGGGGTTAATATATGATAGAGATATAGATTTTGAAGGAAAAAAATTCCTTGTCACATGGGCTGAAGCATTGCTGTTGGGCTAAACCTTCATTTTTGAACGTTTTGGAGTGCTGCCTTCCATATTGCTCTACACTATTGTATGGAGATTTTGGAACCAAAATCTGTAGGCTTACAACTGCATTCAGATTTTATCACAGGGCTACTTTACTTTCTTTAACTCCCTTACCCACATCCACATACTTTAAATAGCTGTCGGCCAAACAATGATTGGCCAATTGTTCACCCATAGACCATACACAGGACCACTCGCTCTGCGGAGTCACGGGCCCTCATACATATTAGATTGTTGGCCTAACTCATCGATATTAGCAAATTCAGTTGACGTTAGTCTAATGTGAATAAGAGCCTTTAGATAGACAGTTACAGAAAATTATAGCAATTTAGGTCTGTCTACAGACAGTGATAGTAAACTTTTATTTGTATTACATAAGAGCCAATGATCTGCCTCACCAAAAAGTTGCTCTGCCATAACCTTACAGAAATGAAGAAAGATAAGCAGATTTATGTCTCTCTATGGAATAATGTCAGGGACATATGCGAAGCACTTACAAGTTATGTCTGAGCTTATTGGTCAGCAGATGTTCTCCTTCACCCTATAATAAAGTTATAAAAGGAAATGTTAAGATATTTTTACAATTTATGTGGGTCCATTGTAAACCTTTCCAGTTAAAATCCCGTTTTATGTTTTTTAATATGCATATTAAATATGTCTAAGATAATAATTTTTATTTTTTTGCACATGCGATTGCTTTATTAAATGAAGCGCAATGAATAAATAATAAAACTCAATAAATAAAAAGCACAAGTTTGATCCAAAAATATCAATGAAAACCTGTTGTTCATTATACCCTTGGAGACAGTTAATGTATCATAAAATCGTTCAGATCTGCTTCATAGTTTTCAGTGCTTTCCAAATCATCTTCTTTCTGACATTTGAATTCTCTAAAATGCCATAAATTATAGAACAAACAGCCAATTTAGAAAAAAAAGTCTATCTGTTTTGTGATGTATTGTATTTGGTATTCTTTATTCTCAGAAACACTTGGGCTTAATAGGGAACAGCTTTTTGTACCGTGAGATATATCACATGGGTGCAGTATTTCAGCACATATATAATATTATTTGCAGAATCCTAAATAATTTGTTACAAATACACCAATCGCATGCACATGTTTAACGTCCTATTGACTGCACATGTGATGGAAATCAAAGCTAGAACAAGAACATTTTGGTTCCCTTTCCCAGCTTGATTCTTAATTATGCATGTTCTGGATTTTTCTAATGTGGTGTCGTTTTTTTGCACATTTTGAAATTACAACTTTAATTAAAAATTGTCACTAATCAAAGAGTTTCTGGTATAAATGCTAATATTGTTGTGTTATCCCTGTTTCCTTTTGATTGATTACAAGTGTGATAAGTTAAATTAAATATGCATTTCTCTACATAAAACTTAGGTTAAGTGCCCACGTAGCGTTTTTGTAGCGTTTTTGCGGCGTTTTTATGGCTGCAAAAACGCTTGTAAAACCGTCTGCCATGCTAAGCAATGTGAATTCGGATGTGCTGTGCACGATGCGCTAATTTGCGCGCCGAATTCGCATTGCGTTGCAAAACGCAGCATGACCATTTCTACCGCGATTACGCCGCAAATTCGCAGCCATTGAGGAACATTGAAACGCAGCAAACGCGCAGGTATATGTGGATTTGCTGCGTTTCAATTAAATTCAATGGCCGCGAATTTGCAGCGTAATTGCGGTGCGTGTGGTACCCAGGATGAAGAGGAGACTACAACTCCTCTTCATCCCGGCTACCACGCGGTGAAAAAAAGAAATAAAAAAGTTAAAAATAAATAAAACCTGTATATTCACCTCTCCGGTCTTCTCCAGTCTGCTCCCGGCCACATCCTCTCTGCTTGGTGTCCCGCGGTGTACTGTCAGGACCTGCGGTGACGTCATTTAGTCACCTGATGGTCACGCGACCGCTGACGTCGGCGGTCAGGTGATGGTCGCGTGACCATCAGCTGACTAAATGACGTCACCGCAGGTCCTGACAGTACACTGCGGGACGCCAAAGAGAGATGACGCGGCCGGGAGCAGACCGGAGAGGTGAGTATACAGGTTTTTTTTATTTTTAACGTTTTAATTCTTTTTTTTTTTACTATAGATGCTGCATTTAAAGCATTAGTTGTTTACACATTATAAATCCATGCCGGTTGCATGGATTTATATTGTGTGACCAACTTGTCAAGCACTTTTCCAAGTGATGCTCAAAATCGCTTGGAAAACTGCTTGAAAAAACGCATGCGAAAACGCATGTAAAAAGGCTGAAAAAACGCTTCTCTCTGGCAGAAAAAACGCATGTAAATCTGCATGCGTTTTTTTCTGCCAGAGAGAGGCAAAAACGCTCTGTATCAAATCTGCTACGTGGGCACAAAGCCATAGGCTATGTGCCCACGTTGCGGACCTGAAGCATATTTTTTACGCTTCTCCCTGGCGGGAAAATCGCATGCGGATATTACATGCGGTTTTCCCGCCAGGTAGAAGCGTTTGTGAGGCGTCTTTGCATGCATTTCCGCATGCGGGTTATCAAGCACTTCTCCAAGCATCACTTGGAAAAGTGCTTGACAACTTGTTCAGAATGGTAAAAAATAAAAAAATAAACTTTATACTCATCTTCTGATGCATTCTCTGCCCCGTCCGGAGGCTTGAGCGGCTCACGCTGTTGTGTGCAGGACCTGCGGTGATGTCATTGAGTCATGTGGTGGGTCACATGACTCAATGACGTGGCAGGTCCTTCAGACAACAGCGCGACGGAGGGAAAACATCAGAAGATAAGTATAAACTTTATTTTATTCTTTTTTTTACAGGTTCTTTGGTACCCAGGTCTGGATGAGAGTCTCCTCTCCTCCAGACTTGGGTACCATCCGCACATTGATTCCGCTGCGCTTCCGCAAAATTAATGAACATGCTGCGGATTTTTGACCCCAGCATATACTCTGCGGAAAAATCCGCAGCATGGGCATTGACATTGCGGAATGCCATTGGGGACCATGGGGTGCGGATATACATGCGTTTTTCAAGCGTTTACGCTGCGGAAATTCCGCAGCATATACGCTTGAAAAATGCTACGTGGGCACACAGCCTTAGTCAGCGTTCTGACTTTCATTATTCTGTTCCATATCAAGAATAGAATATTGGTATTTATGGCTGGAATGGATCCATTACATGATGAGGACCTGATTTCCCAGTTGACTAATAATGGTACAACAGAGCCTTACAAGTGAACCTACCGTAGCCTAATGGGTATTTTTCATAGTTATGTTTTCAGAGTTTTAGTTACAGGAAAAATGCATTTACAGTTACCAACAGTGGCTGCTAAATGACCGCCAAATGGATTTTTACTAGCTGACAGCCGGTCGTTTAATACCCTGTTTAGATAGGTCAACCAGGACTGTATGTGCATAGAATGCTCATTAATGTTCTGTGCACATAGAATATCATGGTTATCGGCAGCACATTTCTGGTTTATACACACGTGGTCAAAATTGTTGGTACCCTTCGTTTAATGAAAGAAAAACCCACAATGGTCACAGAAAATAACTTGAATCTGACAAAAGTAATAATAAAATAAAAATTTATGAAAATGAACAAATGAAAGTCAGACATTGCTTTTCAACTCTACTTCCACAGAATTTAAAAAAAATTAAACTCATGAAATAGGCCTGGATAGAAATGATCGTACCCCTGAAAATAATGTGACAAAAGGGACATGTTAAATCAACTTGTGTCCACTAATTAGCATCACAGGTGTCTACAATCTTGTAGTCAGTCAGTGGGCCTGTATATAGGGCTACAGATACTCACTTCGCTGCTTGGTGACATGGTGTGTACCATACTCAACATGGACCAGAGGAAGCAAAGGAAAGAGTTGTCTCAGGAGATTAGAAAGAAAATGATAGACAAGCATGTTAAAGGTAAAGGTTATAAGACCATCTCCAAGCAGCTTGATGTTCCTGTGACTACAGTTGCACATATTATTCAGAAATTTAAGATCCATGGGACTGTAGCTAACCTCCCTGGACGTGGCCACAGGAGGAAAATTGATAACAAATCAAAGAGACAGATAATACGAATGGTAACAAAAGAGCCCAGGAAAACTTCTAAAGAGATTAAAGGTGAACTTCAAGCTCAAGGAACATCAGAGTCAGATCACACCATCCGTCGTTGTTTGATCCAAAGTGGACTTCATGGGAGACGACTAAGGAAAACACCATTGTTGAAAAAAAATCATAAAAAAGCCAAACTGGAATTTGCCAAACTACATTTTGACAAACCACAAAGCTTCTGGGAGAATGTCCTATTGACAGATGAGATAAAAATGGAAGTTTTTGGCAAGGCACATCAGCTCTATGTTCACAGACGGAAATATGAAGCATATCAAGAAAAGAACACTGTCCCTACTGTGAAACATGGAGGAGGCTCTGTTATGTTCTGGGGCTGCTTTGCTGCATCTGGCACAGGGTGTCTTGAATCTATGCAGGGTACAATGAAATCTCAAGACTATCAAGGGATTCTATAGAGAAATGTGCTGCCCAGTGTCAAAAAGCTTGGTCTCAGTCGCAGGTCATGGGTCTTGCAACAGGAAAATGACCCAAAACACACAGCTAAAAACACCCAAGAATGTCTAAGAGGAAAACATTGGACTTTTCTGAAGTGGCCTTCTATGAGCCCTGACCTAAATCCTATTGAGCAGCTTTGGAAAGAGCTGAAACATGCCATCTGGAAAAGGCAACCTTCAAACACGAGACAACTGGAGCAGTTTGCTCATGAGGAGTGGGCCAAAATACCTGTCGAGAGGTGCAGAAGTCTCATTGACAGTTACAGGAATCGTTTGATTGCAGTGATTTCCTCAAAAGGTTGTTCAACAAAATATTAAGTTAAGGGTACGATCATTTCTGTCCAGGCCTATTTCATGAGTTTAATTGTTTTAAAAATTCTGTGGAAGCAGGGTTGAAAAGCAATGTCTGACTTTCATTTGTTCATTTTCATAGATTTTTAATTTATTATTACCTTTGTCAGATTCAAGTTATTTCTGTGACCATTGTGAGTTTTTTTTTCATTAAACAACGGGTACCAACAATTTTGACCACGTGTGTAAAGGATGATGTGCTGCTGATAATTATGATTTTAACGCCAGCACTAATATTCAAATCTCCCAACAAACGAGCATTTTGCTCATTCATCGGGTGATTTCAGGCATGTTTACTCAAGGCAATAATCGGCTAATGAACGCTCATTCCCAATTATCAGCTCATATCAATCTTCAACCAGTAGAGGTTCAGTTTGCTGCTCTAGCTCTGTATCCAAATAGCTAAGGCAAAGTAGCTTGTTGGAGCTCCTTTCCTTTGGTACCCAGCCCATATCTCTTGCCAGCAGTATGGTAAAGTGTGAGGACACACTCCCAACTGGGTAAACACCCAGTTATCAGTTTGTACATTAATGCAATAAGCAATAACAACAGAATGGCACAACACAGTGCAAAGAAATTGCTATTTCATGTTGGATTATCATTATGTACTAAACCAGACATGTCAGGAGAACCCATTGGTTTTCTTCTTTAAAGCTTTTTTAACTTCTTAAGCCTATATGAGGTAAGTCATACATTCACTTACGTTAAAGCCACCAAGAGGTACATTTATAGCACATCTGGGTGATTGTGCTAACTGAGCTCCCACTGTAACAACCAGGATCAGAGGTACCTCTAATTCTACCTACTTACCCCTTGGATGCCAATGCCAATAATGACTAAAGTATCTATGTTGTTTGACACTGAGAGGGAAGGACTTCTGTCACCAAACAGTTGTCTTGGTTGTAGGACGATGGGTTGCAATGACTGTAAACCATGTCTAATGTGTGCCATACAGGTACTAACACATTTTTCTCAGCTTACTACTGGCAGGTAAAAATGTCTTGTTACAGCAAATTTTTAAAGCATACATCCCTTAGTGGAACTAAATGAAAATTTAATATAGTTTATTAAAAAAAAATGTGCACAGTCAAAATAATGAAATCCTGGAAAAATACAACTTTTCTTACAAGAAACAAGCGCTCAAATGGCTGCATCAAAAAAAAGGAAAATATTATGGTCTATGAATATGACAGTGCACAATACAAAAAAAAATACTGTAAAATATGCTGGATACTATGAGATTAAATGAAAAGTTTAAAATTACTGTACTGTACTTTGGAAGACCCCAGGAATTTATTTAAGTCCATATTGTCACAAATAATTTGGGAATTCGTGGCAGCTCTGGGTATGCTGTAATTTAAATGTAGTTTTTCCTTTTGGTCCAGCTAGGGTTAATGTTAGTCTCTTGCTGGCAGCCTTTTGAGGATGGTCAGATGATGTTGGTTGGTGCCACTCCCACCTCCCTTTAAATAGCCACATGATCCTTCAGCTGACCGCCGGTTATAGTTCATTGCTGACCTCTTTGATGGAGCCAGTCTCTGGAGAAGCTGTGGTGTTCATTGCAGTTGCAGTGGTGAAGTTTCCTTTTGGAAAGCTAAGTGTATTTTATGTTATTGTTACTGTTTGTCTTACCTTCCTCGTGTTGTCCTACTGTAATGGTGAGACTAGTGTCTCGCTGGCCTGCGCACTAGCCAGGTTAATTCCAGGGCCTGCAAGGGCTTAGGCACGTGATCGCGCACGGGGGGAAGGACCCGTCTAGGGACGATAGGGGAGCTGAGGGACAGACACAGATTGGTGTCAGGAGGTGTCCCTTCCCTCATTCCCTACTGCTAGGGCCCCCCTTCTCTCCCTATTATCCCGTTGTATCCATGTGTTGTGCCATCCGCCAACGACATCCCCCTGTCGTTCTGTGACACATATGCACTAGGACATGTCACAAGCACAGAACCTATACATCGACACCTAAGGTTAAAGAAGCACTCCCATGAAAGTTTGTATCCCCTTAATATATTGCAATCATCATATTACATAGCTCTGTGTACTTACAGTTGTACATTTTGCCTTTCCTCCAAGCTAATTCTTCTGTTTTGTCTGCTCTATGTAGAAACAGGATGTCTTTTTTCTCTGCAGAAATCATTCCCCTCTTCAACTTCTGACCCAGGTTTTCCCTCCACTCCACTGCCAGGGACTTTTGCAGTGACTGATGACTCATACAGGGAAAATTTACTTCTTGCTTCTACGTTGACTAGCTGAATCCTTCTGAGCTCTGTTTTTAACCAGGAGTTGTTATAGCCCTAATGGAAAAGAGAAGAATTAACTGGGTAGAAGGGTAAAATGAGCAATTGTAAGTACACATTGCTTTATAATATGATGACTGCAATATATTAAGAGGATAAAAACTTTGATGGGAGGAGTGCTTCTTGAACACAGTTTTACATTACAGACCCATAGGTAATTCCAGAGAAGAATAGCCCCATAAAATGACATGACATGTTTTTCATTGTCAGTGATTTTTTACACATGTATAAGTGGGAAAACCTTCTGTTTGCCTATAAAATCAGAGGCCTTTTGAAATATAGCACTGGCCCTAAATGCCATATTACAACACACAAAGAAGATATGTTGTATGGCCGTGTATATGAGGCCTACATAAACTTTATTTTAATCAGGAAGAATTATGCCACATACATTTTAAGATTAAGCCCACAATTCCGCCTTGAGGCATTGTATTGAGATGTGACCAATGACTTGTGGTTTACATCTATAACTATTAAATGTATAGGATCTCCAAAGCCCTACATATTCATGTGTTAGAAATCATAACACCATAATGAAAACTATTAGAGGAGATGGTGGAAACGGATGAATCAAAAATGATCATTCCTGATAATTTCAATATGTAAATATTAATAAGAGTTCCTATCAATTTGTGGTATCATCGATTAGCTCTTCTTAGAGGCAATTTATCTGCTTGTGTAAAAGGATCCCTACTAGTTATAGCAACATCTTAAGTATTAAACATCCACATAATAGTAATTGTATCCTGCACCAAGAGCAGTAAAGAAAGTCCTTATAACTTATTGTGGAGAGTCTCAAAACATTGTAAAATATATATTTGGCACTTTAAAGTGGAATGTTCAAATTATTTTCATATCACGAACAAGTAAACCAGATCACTCTCTGAAAAAAGTTTAATGGTATGATTTTGGATAGAAAAAAACAAAACAAAGAACATTGTAAAAGAACAAAAGTAAGAATAGAGTCCAAACACATCTCGTTGGCAAGGCGGATGATCTTAGAGGCATTCTTGTGTTGAGAAAGTGAGTATTAATCCAATGTGGTTATTATTCTGTCATAAAGAGTTTCATCTGCTGCAGAAAATGAAATGTTGAGCGCTGTTAAAGTCTGCAAAATGCTCATGTTATAGTTTGCTTTTCTCTTACATGTTTCTTATGCCAGGTGTTCAGCTGACCAAGCATACAATAAATCAGGGTTTTGGTTTGGGATTCTGATGTCATGCGTCACAAGAAGGGGTTATGAAAATCAGCAGTGTAGCATTACTTTAAAAAACAGTTTAGCTGAGTTTTCCAGCGGGAAAAACAACATTTCGTAGTCGTAACTTACTAAAGCCCTAAGGAAAAAGTGTAAATAGCCACAAAAATCTTGTATATGGAAAGACTCCTCCATCAAATTTATTTCATTAAAAGATGAAATCCAAGAAAAATAATCATTTTCTTGAACACAAATACATAGGGCATTGCCCATGGTATATGAAAGAAGTTATTATTTGCTATCCAGGTTATGCAGTTAGCTTGACCGATGAAACATCAGAAAATGATGGCATAGCCCGCCAAAGGAATTCATGACTCACACAATCTTAGAAACAGTTTATTGACAAGAGTTAATTACGGCTATTGTTTCTTTTAAGGAAAAATATAATACAATGTGACAGCTACTAAAGGCCAGGACGCAATTAAAGAAGTTAGAGGATGCTATAGCGGCCTCCAGGCCAAATTAATCTTTACAGTGTGTTGCTTGATGCAAGGAAATACAAAGAAAGTTATCATAGGTCGGATACATGAAGATTTGGCAAGATCATATTGTATATTATTGTTTTCCCTTTTCTAAAAAATATATGCTGAGGATACAGTCAGACAAACAAGATGTAATTCTGTTTATTCTATGTCACATAAATTGGACTCTGTTACCTCTTAGAATTGTTGTTCACGTTCCTCTTCTCAATTTGTCTTTTACTTTTCTTTGTCTTCGATAAATTTAGTCAGCTCTCAGTTATAATGCTCTTTCATGTAATCTTATTTTCATATCTTGACAAAGGTACAAGGGGATGCAAATAAAGTAAAAAAAAGGACACTGGTAGTAGATTAAAGAGAATTTATCACCGGGTTTTTGTTTTCCCATCTGAGAGCAGTATGACCCTAATTCCAATGATGTATCACTTGCTGGGCAGCTTGCTGTCATTTTGATATAAACTTTGCTATATCTGCTGCAGATCTACCAGTTCTCTGAATGCGGAGATCTGTATAACCCCACCCACACCACTGATTGGCAGCTTTCTGTGTACACTGTGCATAGGCAGAAAGCTGCCTGTCAGTGGTGGTGATCTGGTTTTACAGGGCTCATGGATATGAAGGACTACATGGCGGCAGGTTTACTAGTCCTCTAGGGATAATCTCCTTCTAGTATAACAGTAATTGTATCAAATTGACAGCAAGCAGCCCAGTAAGTGACACATCATTGGAATCAGAGTCCCTGTCTCTTCATAATGCTGTTCTGGGATTAGGTGCAAAAACCTGGTGACATTATTTTTAAGAAAAATGTATTCTTAAAGGTGTCATACTATTTTATCAATGGTTTTCAACATTGTCTATTAGGTCATATGACATCATGGAGGGAAATGGTAAATCAGGAAAAGACTCACTGGAAAGAGTGGATTCCCCTCAGGCAGGACTGGTTCTGTCATGTATTACATGTTTGTCCATTCATCAAAAGAAATATCTCAGATCAGGGCATAAGCCAAAAGGTATAGGGTCTGCCCCAAAATCAACAAAATACTGCAGGCAACAAAGTTATGAAGCAACTTTTGTAGCACTGCCTCATAGTAATTTCTTTGTTAAAAATATATTAAAACATCTACAGTAATGTTTCACACTTACTAATAATACCACAGTCAAAAATAATCTTCACACTATGAATACAAATGATGTATCTACCATAAAAAATTCAACCAATATTATCACTAAGTAGTGTCTATTCAGTCAATAGGAAATATTCCAGTGGCTCTGGTGCTGTGCATTTTATATGCCCCGTGTAGAGCAATTAATGCTTCATTTTCTCTTTCCCTATTTCTCTGCATTAGAGCTGTCAATAAAGGAGGTGGTGCACCATCAGGGAGTGATGAAGAAGACTAACGCACTCGCCCCAGTGCATGTGCAGCCTCATTAGCATATATGATGAGAATGGGATTTTCTCAGTGCTGAAGTAGTGTTTTGGGGCCATATAGGTATCCATTAACTTGCGTATTCAAGACTTATAAGATCATGTATTCTGTTTTGGTTTAATCACATATTTCATATGGATATTGTCTATGATCTGAATTTATTTTGGAGAATGGGATCTGAATTAGTTTAGGGTCACATAAGGGGTTACATGCCTTTTCTGCCTTATCCTGCTCTTTAACTTATGTGGCTTAGCGTCCACATTTTATGAGATATAAGTAGAGTTAGATAGTTGTTATACAAAAGCCTTTTTGGTCAACAGTTATTTTTCTTGACTCCAGAATATACATGAATGTTTGGCTCGGGTGAGCGTTTAAAGGGGTAGTCCCATCTCCAAGATCCTATCCCAATATGTAGTAGGTGTAATAATAATAACATTAGCAAATACCTACAATTAGAAATGTAGTATAGTATTTTTGATTCGCTATGTCTATTTCCTCATGTGCAGGCATTGCAGGACCTTAGGTATCCATGGTTACGTCCACTGATAAAGTGACAGTTAGTTAGCTAGCTGCTAGTGGTCATAACTGTGGATACCTAAGGTCCTGCAATGCCCTGCACATGAGGAAAGAGACATAGCGAATCAAAAATACTATACTACATTTTTAATTGTAGGTATTTGCTAATATTATTATTATTACACCTACTACATATTGGGATAGGATCTTGGAGATGGGAATACCCCTTGAAATGCTCACCCGAGCCAAACATTCAGTTATCCTCCTAGGTTCCATTTTTGGGATGTGCCTCGAAGCCCCATTGGAAAATCACACTTTGTCGAAATCAGTGACTGCTAATTGTTGGTGGACGTAACCATGGATACCTAAGGTCCTGTACTGCCTGCACATGAGGAAAGACATATTGAATCAAATAAAACTTTATTACATTTCTAATTGGAGGTATTAGCTAATATTATTATTATTATTATTATTATTACACCTACTACATATTGGGATAGAATCTTGGAGATGGAAATGCCCCTTTAATGTTTACTTTATAGAGGATTTTTTTAGAAAACTAGATAACATTATTTTCAAACCTAAGAAATAGAATGGCTGCCCACAGACACAGCTGTTCTACCGAGAGGGCTACACATTTCAAAAAACTTTTTATACAATTTATTATGTTGTATGTTGTTTTTACTGTTATTTTTGCATTTGTCATACCTTTTGTACATATCACACTTATGACAAATCCTGTTGACAGCATGATACGGATAGGTCCTTATATATTTGGACATTACCACAATGAATTTTAAACAAAACAATTCAGATGCAGTTGAAGTTCAGACTTTCAGCTTTCATTTGAGGGTATCCACATGAAAATTGGATGAAGGGTTTAGGAGTTTCAGCTCCTTAACATGTGCCACCCTGTTTTTAAAGGGACCAAAAGTAATTGGACAGATTAAATAATTGTAAATAAAATGTTCATTTCTAGTACTTGGTTGAAAAGCCTTTGTTGGCAATGACTGCCTGAAGTCTTGAACTCATGGACATCACCAGACGCTGTGTTTCCTCCTTTTTGATGCTCTGCCAGACCTTCACTGCGGTGGTTTTCAGTTGCTGTTTGTTTGTGGGCCTTTCTGTCTGAAGTTTAGTCTTTAACAAGTGAAATGCATGCTCAATTGGGTTGAGATCAGGTGACTGACTTGGCCATTCAAGAATATTCCACTTGTTTGCTTTAATAAACTCGTGGGTTGCTTTGGCTTTATGTTTTGGGTCATTGTCCATCTGTAGTATGAAACGACGACCAATCAGTTTGTCTGCATTTGGCTGGATCTGAGCACACAGTATGGCTCTGAATACATCAGAATTAATTCGGCTGCTTCTGTCCTATGTCACATCATCAATAAACACTAGTGACCCAGTGCCACTGGCAGCCATGCATGCCCAAGCCATCACACTGCCTCCGCCGTGTTTTACAGATGATGTGGTATGCTTTGGATCACGCCTGTACCACGCCTTCGCCATACTTTTCTCTTTCCATCATTCTGGTAGAGGTTGATCTTGGTTTCATCTGTCCAAAGAATGTTCTTCCAGAACTGTGCTGGCTTTTTTAGATGTTTTTTTAGCAAAGTCAAGTCTAGCCTTTTTATTCTTGATGCTTATGAGTAGCTTGCACCGTGCAGTGAACCCTCTGTATTTACTTTCATGCAGTCTTCTCTTTATAGTAGATTTGGATATTGATACGCCTACCTCCTGGAGAGTGTTGTTCACTTGGTTGGCTGTTGTGAAGGGGTTTCTCTTCACCATGGAGATTATTCTGCGATCATCCACCACTGTTGTCTTCCGTGGGCGCCCAGGTCTTTTTGCATTGATGAGTTCACCAGTGCTTTCTTTCTCGGGATGTACCAAACTGTAGATTTTGCCACTCCTAATATTGTAGCAATTTCTCAGATGGGTTTTTTCTGTTTTTGCAGCTTAAGGATGGCTTGTTTCACCTGCATGAAGAGCTCCTTTGACCGCATGTTTACTTCACAGCAAAACCTTCCAAATGCAAGCACTACACCTCAAATCAACTCCAGGCCTTTTATCTGCTTAATTGAGAATGACATAACGAAGGGATTGCCCACACCTGTCCATGAAATAGACTTGGAGTCAATTGTCCAATTACTTTTGGTCCCTTTAAAAACAGGGTGGCACATGTTAAGGAGCTGAAACTCCTAAACCCTTCATCCAATTTTAATGTGGATACCCTCAAATGAAAGCTGAAAGTCTGAACTTCAACTGCATCTGAATTGTTTTGTTTAAAATTCATTGTGGTAATGTCTGGAACCAAAATTAGAAAAATGTTGTCTCTGTCCAAATATATATGGACCTAACTATATATCGTATTTTTGACTCGTTTTCTTTTTTTCCCAATGTGCAACGTCCTTACCATATATGAACATGTAAGATTCCTCAAGTGCAAGTCATAAATGAAAAACAGTTTAAATATTGAAAAAATGTTCTATGGCATTCTCTTTTATCACATTCATATGGATTTTGCTATAAATCTCCAGGGTTCGTACGCACTCCTCATCCTTCATCTCACAGACCAAAATTATTCACTATTTTGATCCATGTTCTCACTTTACCAATGTCATTAATGGAGCTTCTAAGTTTGGGTGACTGCATTTGCTGACTGCTTTCATGATAACATTTCTATGTTCAATTATTGCAGCATTTGCAAAATCAAAAGTCAATTAAATTTGCTTTAAGGCTTTTTTTTTTAAATTCAGTTAGTGGAGCTAGACATGTTGAAAACTCTTTGATCCGGCTATTTTAACTTTGACACTCAAATTTACACATAGCTTTCCAGCTTGGGCATCGGCAATAAATCCATGTCTTTGCTTATTCAGTACAGCAAATGAAACCAGGGGGAAATAAAATATACATTTCCCATTACAGCAATTGCAAATGCTACACTGGATATATTCACTTACATTAGTCCCTAGTGGCACTTCTTTCTAACATTCCTTTCTGATATGAACATGTAATTAGGTTGATCTGATAAGTATCCTCCTGCACGTTTACAGAAAATGCACTACTCGGACTACTTAGATGTGGAGAAGTAACTGTCCCTATTGGACATGACATGTTATATTTACCAAGACTCACTCATTTATTGGGTGCTGACTAGAGATGAGCGGTGTTCGACTAGAACTGTTCGCCAATCTCAAATTCGAGCTGTTTTGGGCGGTGTTCGAGTTGTTCGACGAACTCGAACGATTTGCAAAAAATTCGGCTGTTCGAGGTTATGTTCGATAACTGTTCGTGCACCAAAAGCGTGTCCTGCATGTCTGGCGCTATTTAGAGCACCAATCATGCAGGGATTGTCTGCCACTCACTGTAATGCCACAGCCATGGTGGTTGTGGCATTACAGTGATTGCCCAAATCGATGGGAACAGTGCCAACAGTGAAACATGAAAAGCCGGCAATTCAGCAGCGGCATACACCTGTACCCGACAATTTAGAACCGAAAGAATAGAGCTTCACACATAGATTAGATAGATATAAACATGTCAGCCACATATATACGAAGTACAGTGAAAGTGCTGCTTACTGTACTTGTCATTTAGCGTAAAGGATTTATCAAAAAAAATAATAGTGTTTTCATGCACCGTCTCTTTAAAAAAGCCGGCCGGCAATTCAGCAGCGGTACCCGACAATTTAGAATAGAAAGAATAGAGCTTCACACATAGATTAGATAGATATAAACATGTCAGCCACATATATACGAAGTACAGTGAAAGTGCTGCTTACTGTACTTGTCATTTAGTGTAAAGGATTTATCAAAAAAAATAATAGTGTTTTCATGCACCGTCTCTTTAAAAAAGCCGGCCGGCAATTCAGCAGCGGTACCCGACAATTTAGAATAGAAAGAATAGAGAATCACACATAGATTAGATAGATAGAAACATGTCAGTCACATATATATGAAGTACAGTGACAGTGCTGCTTACTGTACTTGTCATTTAGCGTAAAGGATTTATCAAAAAAAATAATAGTGTTTTCATGCACCGTCTCTTTAAAAAAGCCGGCCGGCAATTCAGCAGCGGTACCCAACAATTTATAACAGACAGAATAGAGCTTCACACATAGATTAGATAGATAGAAACATGTCAGTCACATATATATGAAGTACAGTGATAATGTTGGTTACTGTACTTGTCATTTAGTATTAAAACAAAGGATTTATTATTAAAAAAATTGGCGTGGGGTTCCCCTTAATTTTAGGCTCTAGCGGAGGTTAAGCAGACGGCTGGGGCAGATGTTTGAAGCCTGGGAAGGGGGTAATACCCACGGAGCTTCCCAGGCTACTAATATCAGCCCCCAGCTGAATACATAGCCTTTACTAGCTATTAAAATGGGGGACCCCCCCCAAAAAATGACGTGGGGTCCCCCCTAATTTAATAGCTAGCAAAGGCTAGGCAGACAGCTGGGGGCTGATATTAATAGCCCAGGAAGGGAGCCATGAATATTGGCCCCCTCCCAGGCTAGAAACACCAGCCGTCAGCCGCCCCAGAAATGGCGCATCCATAGGATGCGCCAATTCTGGCACTTAGCCTCGCTCTTCCACGCTGCCCTGGTGCGGTGGCAGGGGGTAATAGGGTTGGGGTTGATGTCAGCTTATAATGCCAGCTGACATCAAGCCCAGGTTAGTAATGGAGAGGCGTCTATAAGACACCCCCATTACTAACCCCATAGTCAAAGTTAAAAAAAACACAAACACCCAGAATAAAGTCCTTTAATTGAAATAAAGACACAATCCTTTATTGTTCTAAATTAAACCATACTTACCGTCACGCCCATTCCAGCTGAAGCCAACGATCTCCTGCAATAAAAGAAAAATAATAAAGCAACCTCATCCTTACCTTTCCATGGTTCCCACGACAGCTTCAGCTCTGCTACATCGAGATGACAGGCTGGACCGCAGCAGAACGCTGCCATCCAGCCTCTCATCCCGCAGACACTGAGAAGCGCAGGCTTGCTTGCGCTGCTCAGCGTCTCTCTGTGACGACATCCAGATGAGCCGAGTTCATGTCCAATGAACTCGGCTCACCTCATGCACGTCACTGACAGCGTGGGAAAATTCTCACGCTGAAGCGGTGAGTGCAGGAGAATTCTCCCACGCTGTCAGTGACTTGCATAAGGTGAGCTCATGTCCAATGAACTCAGCTCACCTCCTGCACGTCACTGACAGCGTGGGAGAATTCTCCTGCACTCAGCGCTTCAGCGTGAGAATTCTCCCACGCTGAAGCGCTGAGTGCAGGAGAATTTTCCCACGCTGTCAGTGACGTGCATAAGGTGAGCTCATGTCCAATGAACTCAGCTCACCTCCTGCACGTCACTGACAGCGTGGGAGAATTCTCCTGCACTCAGCGCTTCAGTGTGAGAATTCTCCCACGCTGAAGCGCTGAGTGCAGGAGAATTTTCCCACGCTGTCAGTGACGTGCATGAGGTGAGCCGAGTTCATTGGACATTAACTCGGCTCATCTGGATGCCCTCACAGAGAGACACTGTGGAGCGCAAGCAAGCCTGCGCTTCTCAGTGTCTGCGGGATGACAGGCTGGATGGCAGCGTTCTGCTGCGGTCCAGCCTGTCATCTCGATGTAGCAGAGCTGAAGCTGTCATGGGAACCATGGAAAGGTAAGGATGATGTTGCTTTATTATTTTTCTTTTATTTCAGGAGATCGTTGGCTTCAGCTGGAATGGGTGTGACGGTAAGTATGGTTTAATTTAGAACAATAAAGAATTGTGTGTTTATTTCAATTAAAGGACTTTTTTCTGGGTGTTGTGTTTTTTTTAAATACTTTACTAGAAATTCATGGTGGTCATGTCTAATATTGGCGTGACCCCATGAATTTCGGGCTTAGGGCCAGCTGATAATGCCAAGCTGGCCCTAACCCCTTTATTACCCAGTGAGCCACCGCATCAGGGCCCTGGATGAGTTGGGTACAGCGCCAGAAGATGGCGCTTCTATGAACGCGCCATTTTCCGGGGTGGCTGCGGACTGCAATTTGCAGCGGGGGTGGCCCAGAAAGCTTGGGCCTCCCTGCGCTGCGGATTCCAGCCCCCAGCTGCCTAGTTGTACCTGGCTGGACACAAAAACAGGGCGAAGCCCCACGTCAATTTTCTTTAAATTATTTCATGAAATAATTAAGAAAAAAAGGGCTTCCCTATATTGTTGTGTCCGGCCAGGTACAAATAGGCAGCTGGTGGTTGGGGGCAGCCCGTTCCTGCCTGCTGTACCTGGCTGGACACAAATATAGTGCGAAGCCCCACGTCAATTTTTTTTAAATTATTTCATGAATTTCCTGAAATAATTTAAAAAAATTGAAGTGGGGCTTCGCACTATATTTGTGTCCAGCCAGGTACAGCAGGCAGGAACGGGCTGCCCCCAACCACCAGCTGCCTATTTGTACCTGGCCGGACACAACAATATAGGGAAGCCCTTTTTTTCTTAATTATTTCATGAATTTCATGAAATAATTAAAAAAAATTGAAGTGGGGCTTCGCACTATATTTGTGTCCAGCCAGGTACAGCAGGCAGGAACGGGCTGCCCCCAACCACCAGCTGCCTATTTGTACCTGGCCGGACACAACAATATAGGGAAGGCCTTTTTTGCTTAATTAGTTCATGAAATTCATGAAATAATTAAAAAAAAAGTACGTGGGGCTTCGCCCTATTTTTGTGTCCAGCCAGGTACAACTAGGCAGCTGGGGGCTGGAATCTGCAGCGCAGGGAGGCCCAAGCTTTCTGGGCCCCCCCCGCTACAAATTGCAGTCCGCAGCCACCCCGGAAAATGGCGCGTTCATAGAAGCGCCATCTTCTGGCGCTGTACCCAACTCATCCAGGGCCCTGGTGCGGTGGCTCACTGGGTAATAAAGGGGTTAGGGCCAGCTTGGTATTATCAGCTGGCCCCAAGCCCAAAATTCATGGGGTCACGCCCGTATTAGACATGACCGCCATGAATTTCTAGTAAAGTATTTAAAAAAAACACAACACCCAGAATAAAGTCCTTTAATTGAAATAAAGACACAATTCTTTATTGTTCTAAATTAAACCATACTTACCATCACACCCATTCCAGCTGAAGCCAACGATCTCCTGCAATAAAAGAAAAATAATAAACCAACCTCATCCTTACCTTTCCATGGTTCCCACGACAGCTTCAGCTCTGCTACATCGAGATGACTGGCTGGACCGCAGCAGAACGCTGCCATCCAGTCTGTCATCCCGCAGACACTGAGAAGCGCAGGCTTGCTTGCGCTCCTCACTGTCTCGCTGTGACGGCATCCAGATGAGCCGAGGTCATGTCCAATGAACTCGGCTCACCTCATGCACGTCACTGACAGCGTGGGAAAATTCTCACGCTGAAGTGCTGAGTGCAGGAGAATTCTCCCACGCTGTCAGTGATGTGCATGAGGTGAGCTCATGTCCAATGAACTCAGCTCACCTCCTGCACGTCACTGACAGCGTGGGAAAATTCTCCTGCAATCAGCGCTTCAGCGTGAGAATTTTCCCACGCTGTCAGTGACGTGCATGAGGTGAGCCGAGTTCATTGGACATGAACTCGGCTCATCTGGATGTCGTCACAGAGAGACGCTGAGCAGCGCAAGCAAGCCTGCGCTTCTCAGTGTCTGCGGGATGACAGGCTGGATGGCGGCGTTCTGCTGCGGTCCAGCCTGTCATCTCGATGTAGCAGAGCTGAAGCTGTCGTGGGAACCATGGAAAGGTAAGGATGAGGTTGCTTTATTATTTTTCTTTTATTGCAGGAGATCGTTGGCTTCAGCTGGAATGGGCGTGATGGTAGGTATGGTTTAATTTAGAACAATAAAGGATTGTGTCTTTATTTCAATTAAAGGACTTTATTCTGGGTGTTTGTGTTTTTTTTAACTTTGACTATGGGGTTAGTAATGGGGGTGTCTTATAGACGCCTCTCCATTACTAACCTGGGCTTGATGTCAGCTGGCATTATAAGCTGACATCAACCCCAACCCTATTACCTCCTGCCACCGCACCAGGGCAGCGTGGAAGAGCGAGGCTAAGTGCCAGAATTGGCGCATCCTATGAATGCGCCATTTCTGGGGCGGCTGACGGCTGGTGTTTCTAGCCTGGGAGGGGGCCAATATTCATGGCTCCCTTCCTGGGCTATTAATATCAGCCCCCAGCTGTCTGCCTAGCCTTTGCTAGCTATTAAATTAGGGGGGACCCCACGTCATTTTTTTGGGGGGGTCCCCCATTTTAATAGCTAGTAAAGGCTATGTATTCAGCTGGGGGCTGATATTAGTAGCCTGGGAAGCTCCGTGGGTATTACCCCCTTCCCAGGCTTCAAACATCTGCCCCAGCCGTCTGCTTAACCTCCGCTAGAGCCTAAAATTAAGGGGAACCCCACGCCAATTTTTTTAATAATAAATCCTTTATTTTAATACTAAATGACAAGTACAGTAACCAACACTATCACTGTACTTCATATATATGTGACTGACATGTTTCTATCTATCTAATCTATGTGTGATGCTCTATCTTTCTGTTCTAAATTGTCGGGTACCGCTGCTGAATTGCCGGCCGGCTTTTTTAAAGAGACAGTGCATGAAAACACTATTATTTTTTTAAATAAATCCTTTACACTAAATGACAAGTACAGTAAGCAACACTATCACTGTACTTATTATATATGTGACTGACATGTTTCTATCTATCTAATCTATGTGTGAAGCTCTATTCTTTCTGTTCTAAATTGTCAGGTACAGATGCTGAATTGCCGGCCGGCTTTTTTAAAGAGACGGTGCATGAAAACACTAATATTTTTTTTAATAAATCCTTTACACTAAATGACAAATGCAGTAACCAACACTGTCACTGTGCTTCTTATATGTGTGACTGACATGTTTCTATCTATCTAATCTATGTGTGATGCTCTATTCCTTCTTGTCTAAATTGTCGGGTACCGGTGTATGCCGCTGCTGAATTTGCCGGCCGGCTTTTTTAAACAGAGTGTCTTCTGAGCAGTTTGTCAGCTTTTGGACACCTTTGCAGGTGTTTTCTATGTGTTTCTATGTGTTTTTGTTTGCCTGCCATTGGTTTTAACGGTGTTCGACGGTGTTCTAAGGTGTTCGACGAACAGTTCGACGAACAGTTCCTCGAACATCCCGGTGTTCGACGAACCGAACCGAACCCGAACACTACGGGGGTGGCTCAACACTAGTGCTGACCCCTGTGTGGAATCCCTAACCATTACCGTTATAAGTGAGCCAGGACCAATGCCCTATATGATTTATGATATATATGCTTGATAACCTGTTTTATTACAGCGAATGCATATGATATATAAACCTATGTGAGATAGGCACTGTGCTTTAAAGGGGTTGTCTAACTTTAGGGACATTTTTATACTTAAATACGTGTATTTGCAGTAAAAAAATATTTTTTTCAATTGGATTTCACAAAATTTATTGCACAATTTGGCTTTACAGACTCTTTGTTTCCTTGCACATTTAACTTTGATGTGGTCTTTTGAATATGATCTGTTTTATGTGGTCTGACATCTAAAATGATCTGCAACATTGGACTCTGATAGCCTGTCTATCTGGAGACTGCCTGGGTGAGATGGCATGGCTACAATAAAGAGACTGTGGCCCTAGTGTAAAGTGTCAATGTGGCCTGAGACAGAGAGAAGAGCCATGGCGGGGATACTGAATAGTGACATGAAAAGAGGAGTATAGCACATCAGAATGTTGCAAACAAATATCAATGTTTTATTACACAAAAAACCCACAAAGATAAATAAAGTACAGACATAGAGGTAGTGCCAGATGGTATAATGCTTGGTAGGTTACCTTTCCTCTTGCTACATACCACTTGTTGAATGGGTTTGAATGAGCTATATGCTCTGATTATTATTACTTTTTGACGTGTCCTCTTCCCATGGACATCTTTCATGTAGCTATTGGGGAGGGTATTATTCTACATCAATGCTCTGGTGGATTTATGGCACATTTTGTGACTTTAGCCCTCTCTTTTGATTTTTTGGCATTATAATACTCACAGTTAGGCCTTTTTGGGCATTGTGCAATTGTGTCCTTTCTCAAAAGTATCATGAATATACGACTAGGTCCATCCTACCTTGGTGCATTATACCATCTGGCACTACCTCTATGTCTGTACTTTATTTATCTTTGTGTGTTTCATGTGTAATAAAACATTGATATTTGTTTGCAACATTCTGCTGTGCTATACTCCTCTTTTCATGGTTTGATTGTTCAGCTTGCATGTGGATACTAGTTGTCTGTTTAATCTTACAGGGCATTGTCCACTCTTTTTGATATTTGACATTTCTGGCATTTTTTTTTATTGAATAATGACATGGCCTGAATCCGTAAAGGAGGTATGGCCTGAACCTGTAACCTGAGATATACTGTATATCTCTGGATCTTGTGCTGTCATCCAATGGTCTACTAGGATAAAGAACCACCAAGATTGCCAATGATCCTGAAATTCCTGGACAATCCATAAAAATACAGCACTTTTTTCCCCTTGGGAGAAAGTTGGGGGGTTGTTATGGGACATATTATAATTGTATTGGAAGTCTATTGACCGTATTACACGAGGCCTCACAATTATTAATAACTATTTAGCTATAGTATGATGCCCAAAACCAAGAAATATCCCAAAACACCCATAAATGCTTTAAGATGTCCATCTTTGGGTAGGGTGTACATACAATCAATCCCATTTTGCTGCTTGAGCTACAGAATTGTCATGTCAAAATACCCTGGTATTCATGCCATAATCGAAACAAATATAGGAAACCCAAAAGAAGGAAAGAATAAACAGAATTAAAAAAAAAAATCAACAAACAAAATAATCTATGATTAGAAAAGATGATGTGGAATTTTAGGCCTAAATCCAAGCCAAGCAATCATGTGTATGGTGAAGCTGGGGGTGGTAGCTATCAGCCTACAGCTATCTAAGGTGTAAGTCAGCTATATTTTCTATCCCTAGGCAATCATAGGATAAAGGCATTCCAGCACATCAGTTAAAATGAAGACATTTCTTTATTTATACCCTTTAAAACATCATTATTGTTATTGGTCATGCAATTTGCTATAGTACATGTGATTTAAAATATTTAAAGTGCTGTGCTTTCAGGAGATCCAGGGATATGACGGGAATTGTGGCCATATTGCAGACCTAAAAAATGCTGCCGCCATATGATTGTATGAACCAGCCCCTAGGGTAGAGTAGCATGTAAGCTCTTATGATGAGTGTGGTCTTCTCTCTCTCTCTCTCTCTCTCCCTTATTGGATCAAAGTGAAGTTGGAGAAGTCATCCAAACACTCTCTCTAAAGACTTCTCTAATGTTACTGTATGGATCTGCTGTTTTATGTGAAGTAAAGGAACAGGAAGTTAGTTCAATTAGATTGAGCTATTTAAATAGTAAGAAGCATCATCTCAGTCCATAAGTGGAAAGTGTTCTGTGATTGTGAATTGAGGGCTGAAAGTGCAGAACGGTATTACACAAGCAGTTACCATCTAACGGTCGGAGTGCAGAGGTAGAAAGGAAGTTACAGCGACACACATTTACCCATGTGACTAATATACAAGGAATATTCTTCACTTTCAGTGACTACCTGCTGTGGCATAAAACCGGTCCTGGAGGACTGAGTTAAATCTTTATCTGACCAGAAAGCAGCATGGGTTATTGCACCGTAGTGAAGGATATCGATAGTAGTCGAAGAAATACTCTGTTACTCTGCAACTGTAGTGAATATCTCTGATATACCGTGTGTAAAGAAACCCAAGTATGAGCCTTTGCCTTATGCAGAAGAAATGTTACAAGAAATGCATGCCATTTGTCAAATATTGGAAACTATTTTCAAGAATTCAAGCAAAGCTGTTTTTAAATTTTTTAAACTTTTTTTTTTGTCTCCCTGATTCGTCGCATGAAGTTAAGGTCCCCATACCATCATACCACTTGTGGGCCAAAAAGGGGTAAGCAGCAAGTTCCCACAAAGTACACGCATGCTCAGGAGTACCGTAGCAATGTGTGTAGGGACACGGAAGTAACCATCGGCCAGTCTTGTCCCTTACATAAAGTAAGCTCTTATTATCAGGGGGTCTGCTCTCTCTCCTGTAGAGTGTAAGCTCTCATGGTCAAGTGGGGTTCTCTCTATCTTTACTCTCATCTACATGCATTTTATGAGCAATTGCAAGCTTTCCAGTATTGAGATTCATGCAAATGTATTTGCCGCAAATCAAATTTTGGGGGAAAATTCTGCAAAGTTAGCGAATTTGAATTTCTAAAGATCCACTCATCTCTATTCATAAGGGTTTTATGCACAGCATGTTACAGTACCTGTGTTATGGACAAGACTTTATGAATTCTAAAAATCTGCAACTTAAATTATCCAGGTTTGATCACTGTAGAATGTCATCAAGAACTTCATCCTTTGTAATGTTTGAAATCTGTGATAGATCCATACTTTTCAGCAGCAGAATCTGCACAATAATCTGTATAATTGCAGAAAATCTGCAGCATATCCGACTCTTGTGGCTGTACTCTAAGGTTAAGTTCCCAAAGAGAGTTTTTGGTGAGTTTTTGACGCTGCAGGATTACATGCGTCTTTAGTGCCACAGTGGAAAACGAAAAACTAAAACTAAAAACGAATGCGTGTTTTTTCCTAAGGATTTTCTGCATTTATTGAAATTGTATGGGGAAAATCTGCACATAAAACTCAGTGTACCTGCAAGCGAGATTGATATGTTGCAGATTTTAAACCCGCACCACAGGTCA
The DNA here is from genome assembly GCF_046119375.1 of Phyllobates terribilis. Taxonomy (NCBI): domain Eukaryota; kingdom Metazoa; phylum Chordata; class Amphibia; order Anura; family Dendrobatidae; genus Phyllobates; species Phyllobates terribilis. The sequence goes on from NW_027362761.1 coordinate 843,478,398, forward strand.
GTTTAGGCTGAGTAAAAAAGAAGCACAGTGGGCAGGAGATTTCTAGAAATGCAATCATCTTTGCTGGAACTATAAAATGCTGCGTTTTTAGGCAGTGAAAATATGCAGCGTCAAAAACTCACCAAAAAACTCACTGTGGTAAATTAACCTAAGTACAGCCACAATGGTCGGATATGCTGCAGATTTTTTTGCAATTATGATACAGATATTGTGCAGATTATACTGCTATACTGCTAAACAAATATGGATTTATTACAGATTGACTGTTTCTCTAATTAGTGCTCTCCTTGCTTGAGATGTCAGTTGAGGTGGATGGCCATGTCTTGTTAAGTTTGCACTTGTGCCATACTCCTTCCATTTTATGATGATGGATTGAACAGTGCTCTGTGAGATGTTCGGGATATTTTTTTTTTATAACGTAACCCTGCTTTACTCTTCTCTACAACTTTATCCGTGACCTGTCTGGTGTGTTCTTTGGTTTTCATGATGCTGTTTGATCCCTAATGTTCTCAAAGAAACCTCTGGAGTTTTTACAGATTAGCTATAGTTATACTAAGAGTATTGACCCCTGGACGAAGCATTTCCTGTGCGAAACGCGCGTCGGGTGCATGGTGGGTGCCTGGACCTCTGACCTGAGCTCATTGGTAACTATGGTTATATCTCAGTCTTTTTTATAGTCCTTTTGGGAATATTTATATATGTGACTGTACTGGGATATTGGACCAACAGAGGCTATCTGCTAATTACTAATGCATATATTTATGGATTGCTATTATTCTCTGTGATAAGTACTGTATATATATTTCTTCTCGAGATATTGAATACCGTGTTTTGTATTGATTATTATATGCTTATGGTAGCTATCTGAATGACATAGTTGTCAGCTTACACACATTATGGGTCCAGGCACCCCACCACTTTTTTTTCATCTGTGGTGTGTCTTGCTTTTATTATTATTGTATGTATTTTTTAATATGTATTTCATTAAAGTATTGGCAATTTTTCAACTTTGGGTCTTATAGTTGTTTTTTGCCTTCATTAATTTTGGTTTATTCTAAGAGTAAATTACACACAAGTGGACTCAATTTACTAATTATGTGACTTCTAGAGGCAATTGGTCACCCAGGATTTTATTTAGAGGTATCAGACTACAGGGGTGCTGAACACAAATGCACGTCACAATTTTCAGATTTATATTTTAAAAATATTTTGAAAACCATGTATCATTTTCTTTACATTTCACAAATACCTGATACTTTGTGTTGATACATCACATTAAATCCCAATAGAATACATTTAAGTTTGTGGGTGTAATGTGAAAATATGTGGAAAAGTTCACTGGGTATGAATACTTTTTCAAGGCACTTTATATTGCATGGTGTATGGAGCAGGCTTGCTCCATATAACTCCTGTGCCATTCATTCTACTCTATATATCACATCACTGAGAAGTTATAGGCTATATAAACCTCTGTAATCAATTTTATTTTTTTTATTTCTCCAATATTTTTAAAATCAGAAATGAAGATACTGTTTAGATAGTTTACTGTGTTACCTGTTTTATCTACGCAATGCTATGTATACATTTCCTTGATAATAGACAAACTATGTTTAGTCTGTGCAGTCAAACTCCTTTTCTCCTATTTACTAATGTTTGGCAAAAATCAATCTGGTTTTATTAGTGAGACGTAGTAGACAGCTGGAAGCATAAAGGATAGATAGATAGATAGATAGATAGATAGATAGATAGATAGATAGATAGATAGATAGATAGATAGATAGATAGATAGATTCTGTAGACAGAAAGATTTAGTTGCACTGGTCACCTGACATAATAATGTCATGTGACTTCCGGGAGACAAAGCACATAATAATGTCATGTGACTGCCGGGAGACAAAGCACCGATATCAGAGGAGTTTTGGCAGGACGTTTGGTAAGTATATGTTGTTTTAGGGTTTTTTTAATATGTCCCTCTTTTTTTGGCATTTTCGTGAATAGAAATATCCACTAGAGCCTATTCGGACATACCACATGCATACATACTCATATAGGTATTTACTGATTTGATTTTGAAGGGAAAATTAAAGCCATTATACAAATTAAAGTCAGCTAAACCTGTTAATTACAGTGGAACACCATCTAATGTGTAGGGGAGCCTCACGACTCTCCCCCAACAGATTATATATTAACCATTGTTGGAGGTGCCTGCAGTGGCTTTCTCTCCTCTCCCCATACAGGACTAAGCTAAGCATTCATAAATATTTAACAATCGCGTGTATGGGTGTATTCACAGGAATTACTATGACAGATTGCCCTCTTTTGTACAGTGATTTGATCATGTTTCACCTCCGTGAATTGGTCAACTGCCGAGGCAGCAGAGTTCTGGCACTACCCACTGACTGGTGCTGGTCATCAGAGAGTACCAACTAATTGTAGTTTTTGCTGTCGCCTTTTAGCATTACCAGGGAAGGGTTAATCAAGAAATACAGCTATACAAACCAGTCAGAGAACCGTATTCCCCACCAAGTGCCATCTTCTGCTTGACTAACAGATTACTGGCTGTGTAATTAGGCTGGTCAGCCGTTCAGTCTAGCAGAAAAAGGCTAGGCGAGAAACAGAACGGGAGAGGCAGAGGCCTGGGAAGTGCTCTGATTATGCTCAGAGCACTTGACACAAGGAATAAAACATGTTTTTATCATTAATGGAGAATTGGATTGCTCAATTAAAAGGTACAGATTGATTTATGTTTCAAGACCTATATAAGCAGTTTTGAGGGGTTTGGAGCAGTTTTGGATTGCACAGACAAATTCCCTTTGAATTAATAGTGAGGAAGGTGGATGAGCAAGGTTATTTCTACTACCAATCCCAAGCTTAATACACATATTTTTCTTTAATTTACATAAGTCCAGACAAGTAGGAATAGATGTCAGGTTGAGTGAAACAACAGTTATGTTTTCCAGATTTCTGTACTGAAAAAGAATAATTTCTCTGTTAAACAATGGCTTCAGCCAGTTATACCAACGACCCAGCAGTAACTAGTAAAACCACATATCAAAGTCTATTTCCTAGAAGGTTGCTGTTTTTGAGATAAATCACCTGTTCAGGATTTAGCACAAAATACAGTACAAATATTTTTTAAGCAGTTTATAGCAGCATTTAAGGTACTCTGCACCCAAAAAGTTGCAAATAACGTGCTTCAAGTTTGCTTAAAAATGTGGACTTTTCAACACACTATAAATTTGAATAGTGCCAAGTATAGCAGGTGTGGGTTTCAATACGTAGATATTGACACCCAGTTTTATGTAGATTTTTTTTAAAGAAGAAAGATGGATAATGGCATATATGTTTCTAGATATCTATGCATTGGATTATATGAAAAAAATTAAAGAATGGTGGAATTGCTAATTATTTTTCATTCTTCCTAAAAGTTTTTTTTTTGATCAATTTAAAACAATATATTATAATTACCCCAAAATGCTAAAAAAACTAGTACTTATTCAGCAAAAATACAAAGTCACCATAAAACTGTTTGAATGTGGCTACACAGATTTTTATTTCCTATAAAATAAGGATTTATTCTGCAAAGGAATTAAAACACAAAAAACTATGTATTTTTAATATGAATAATAAAGCATAGATTAAAGTTTTATTAGTATTAACATATTATTTATGGTGCATGACATATACAAAAACAAAATAAAAAAAATAAAATAACTAAAATAAAGAGCTAAATCAATAAATTACATAGATATGCAAAATTTAGGTTTATGAAAATTGTTTCAAATACAATGAGTAATTCTTATATTTTTGTTTGCCCTGATTAAAACACTTTTATTTTTAACCATCATGTATGGATTTTGCACAAAACGTTCGTGAAATTACGTACAAGCGAGATGAACAAGAAAAATCTTTATTGTAGCCAAAAATGTACACAATATTATATATACAAATTTATTGAACATTCATTCTAAAACTTTATTGGAACTAAATTCTTGCGCCTTTTCTCTTCAAAGCTTGTCTTGATACATTTTCTCTTATAGAAGGCCTGCGGATCTTCTCTGTGGAGCATCCAGCAGTAGTTCCCCATCATGTTCACATTCCAGCCTGCTTCGTATCATAGTTCTATCTCCTTGATATCCTGATGAAATCTTTCTCCTTGCTCTTTGCTAACAGCATGAAGGTTTTCAGGAAAGTAGTCCAAATGAGAATGTAAAAAATGTAACTTCAAATTCATCAGACAACCCAAGCCTTTGAAACGTTCCAGCATGTTCTCCACGATCGAGATAAATTTTGGATCTTTGTTGTTAATAGAAATTTCTTCCACTTCTAAAGAATCCCAAGCCCTTTTCTCAACAGCTTTAATTTTTGTTTCGAACACGTCGCCCTTTATGAGTTTCCAAATATCTGGACCCACAAAAATGACTTCCTTCAGTTCTGCTTCGGACAGTTCCTGAAACTTGGTACAGAGGTACTTAAAAGTCTCTCCTTCTTTCAGTAGAGCTTTCACAAACTGCTTCATCAATCCAAGCTTAATCTGGAGTGGTGGCAGGAGAACTTTAGTGGGATCAAGTAAACTCTCTGCAACTATGTTCTTGAGTCCAGGTTGCAAAGATGTTCTTGTTAGCCAACTTTTTTGGCTGCAGTGATGAGTCCTATCCCGGCTGTCCCACTCCCACAAAAGCATGGGTACTTTGTGTGTCCTCCTTGCTGGCCAAGGAGCAAAGAGAGAACATTCAGATCACCACATATTGACCATTCTTGATCCTTGCAGTTAAGTTTCTTAAGAATGAAGTCTAAATTCTCATAGCTTTCCTTCAAGTGCACAGAATGCCCTACAGGCACTGAAGCATACATGCTGCCATTGTGGAGTAGCACAGCTTTCAGACTTATTTTGGATGAATCAATATAGCGTCCCCAATTGCTCACATTGTACTCAATGTAATTTTTTTCCATCAGCGCAAAAAACATCACTGCTATACCCTAGAGCACCATCTTGAGAAAAGTATGGAAGGAATTCCTTTTCTCTGCTTCTGTACCATGAAAAACAGGTACCAGGAGATAGCAGGTTCTTTCCTTTAGTCTGGAGCCTAAAAGTTCTGCAGAATGTTTAGGAAGGTCTAAGTTCCTGACTAAATCTATAATTTGAGTTGTGAAAAAAAGCTATGGCTCATTGGGACTAGCATGAAAGTCTTCGGCACGATCCTGCTCTTCATTTTCTGAATCAGGTATATCTTCAAGTTTCCCTGGAGGTGAAGGGACAGGTATTCCTGGACCATGAGTCACAGGTCGAATTGCTAATGGGAGGTCAGGGTATATAATTTCCTTCTTATTTTAAGGTAGAATCCCTCTACGTTGCATGTACAAAAGTAGCAGTCATCACTATAATTTTGTGGTTCCCTACAGATTGTAGGAACTCCAAAATGAAAGCTCTTTCTTCACTTTAGGCTACTGTCGTAGTTCTTCTACACAAACAGAACACACTACATGTGGGGCCCACAACTTGTCCTGATCACCTAGTTTTACACCAAAGTCCACATAATATACTTTTCTAACGAAATTCAAAATTTTCCTTTGTTGTTTCTTCACTACAAAACAACCACAAATTGTAGTGGATAGGCGGCACACCAGCCGTGGATCGTTCAGACCGGCGTAACGCAGTTGGAGCGCAGGGTACTTGAGAGTCGCTGGGTTTCCCAACTTCGCCCGGCCCAGCCTGACAGAGCTGTGGGCCCTCCTCTCTTGTGTGGGAAGTTGTGGGCGATGTGAGACTGGGGATCGCAACCACTATCGTCTCTTCCTCCTCATCATCGTAGATGAGCGCACTGGGTGTGGGATCTCTCGTCCTTGTGCTGAGTTCTTCCTTCTTTTCCTCATCACTAGACAAACAGGGCCGTAACATGCTTCGATGAACGATTCTAGTTGGAGCCGCTTCTTCCCCCTCAGGCTGAACCTCATACACTGGTCCTTCAGGATTAACTCTCCGTTTCACTTGATACGGGGTCGACTCCCACCGTCTACTCAGCTTTCCCCGGGGTCTCTTGTCCCGTACCAACACCCGTTCTCCCGACTTAAGGGCTGTCCTCCGAAGAGGTGGCATTTCATGGTGCCTATGTTTCTTAAACTTCTGCTGCACCAACCTCCGAAGAGTCTGCAACTGGTGTCGATGCTCCGGGACCCAGGTAGATGGGCCCGTCCGGGGCCAGTCCTCCACGGGATCTAGTTCGAGCTCGGTGATCTCCCTACCCTTTTGTCCGAACAGCAGGGTGTAGGGGGTGAACCCTGTGGCACTATGTACCCGGTTATTATAGACCCACACCAGCTCGGCCACAAACTCCGGCCAGCGTACCTTCCGATCTTCTTCCAAGGTTCGAAGCATCTGGATCAAAGTTCTGTTGAAGCATTCACAGGACCCATTCCCTTGCGGATGGTAAGGGGTGGTCCTAGACTTCTCGATCTTGTATAGCCGGTGCAGCTCCTCCATCACCCGTCCTTGGAAACAAGCTCCTTGATCGGAGTGAATTCTCTTCGGACAGCCATAGACCCTGATGAAGTCCCGACAGATAGCCTGGGCAGCAGATTCAGCTGTCTGATCCCTGGTCGGAGTTACCACCGCGAATTTCGTGAAGTGGTCGGTCATGACCAGGCAATGTCCATACCCGAGATGCGCCAGCCAGATGGTCAGGTAGTCGATCATCAACACCTCTAAGGGCACAGCCGTCACAATGGTCTGGACGGGGGCCCGCTGCTCTGGGGTTTTCACCAACTCACAACTCCGGCACTTCTGGCAGACGTTCTCTACTGCAACTCTTAGCTGGGGGTGGTACACCAGCCTCTGCAGCCACTGGAAGGTCTTTTCGGGTCCAAAGTGTGCTCCCTGCTAGTGTGCTTCCTTGGCCAGTGTCCCAATCACACTCTCTGAAACCACTACTTGCCAAGTGGGGCCGAACTCCCGTACCAACTGGACCCATCTGTACAACAAGCCGTCCTGCAGGCTCAGTCTCTCCCACTGCCGCAGCATCTTTAGCCCCTCTGGCGTCAGGGTCCCCCTTTCTTCGTGGTTAGGGACTTGTTTCAAAGCCACCCACTGTCGCAACCGCGCAATCTCTCCATCCATTTGCTGTATCCGTACCCACTTGTCCCTGGGCCGCCCCAACACGTGTCCTTCTTTCACTTCCCTGATCTGTCCCTGCGTAGCGGACAACGGGCTGCCAACCCTCCGGAAGCTGGGCACCTCTTCAGCCTCCAGTTCTTCGTCTCGGTCATGGTCGGGGTGCTCATGGGTTACCCTGGAGAGGGAATCAGCATGCGTGTTTTCAGCCCTAGGTCGGTAGGTGATCTTATACCTGTACCGAGCCATGCGAGCCATCCATCGTTGTTCCAGGGCTCCCAACTTCGCGTTCTCCAGATGAGCCAACGGGTTGTTGTTTGTCTTCACCAACACTTCAGACCCCGACAAGTACTCAGCAAACTTTTCTGTCATTGCCCACACTAGGGCCAACAATTCCTGTTTAAAGGAGCTGTAATTGTCTGGGTACTTCTCCGAGTCTCGGAGGGAGCGACTCGCATATGCTATCACCCACTCTCTCCCCTCCTGCTCCTGCAACAGCACGGCCCCTAGACCAAGGAGACTTCCATCGGTGTGAAGAACGAAGGGCTGAGAAAAGTCCGCGTAGGCCAGTATGGGAGCTTCCGTCAGGGCCATCTTCAAGGCCCTGAAGACCTCCTCCTGTTCTCTTCCCCATTTCACTGTTTGATTTTTCGAGCCCGCAGGTATCCCTTGAAGGAGCTCCAGTAGCGGATTAGCGATGCGCGTGAAATTTTTCACGAATCTGCGGTAATACCCTGCGAGTCCTAGGAAGGCCCGCACGTCCTTTACAGTCTTCGGGGTGGGCCACTCGTGCACGGCGGCCACTTTCTTCCAAGTGGGCCTGACTCCTCACCGGACACCGTGTGCCCGAGGTACTCAACCTGCTTGCAGAATATATGACATTTTTGTGGCTTCACCTTCAGGCCGTGATTTCGAAGGCGACTCAAGACTTGCTCCAGTCGTCGTAGATGTTCCTGGAAGGTAGACGCATAGATGATGATGTCATCGAGGTAGATCAGTGTGGCCTCAAAGTTCAGATCGCCTAAACATCTCTCCATCATGTGTTGAAAGATCCCGGTAGCGTTGGTTAGGCCAAAAGGCATCCGATTAAACTCAGAGTCCCATGGGCAACACGAATGCTGTCTTGGCGCGGTCATGTTCCGCCCCTGGCACTTGACAGTATCCGCTAGCCAGGTCCAGGGAGGAGAAGTATTTCACCTTGCCTAGGGTGGATAGAGACTCCTTGATCCTGGGTAAAGGGTACGAGTCTCTTACGGTGCAAGCATTTAGCCGCCTGTAGTCCACACAGAATCGTAGGGTTTCATCCTTCTTCCTGACCAGGATGATTGGAGCCGCCCACGGGCTCTGGCTTTCCCGAATCACCCCGTTCTGTATCATATGGGCCAGCATTTCCTTCACCTCCTGGTACATTTGCGGGGGTATCTGTCTATACCGTTCCCGTACCGGAGCAGCATTTCCCGTAGGGATCTCATGGGTGATGGCCTCGGTACATCCAAAGTCGTCCTTATGTCAGGCAAAGACGTCCTGGTACCATCCCAGCATCTCTTCGACCTGGTACACCTGTTCCGTCGTGAGCCCTGTCAAATCAGCAAAAGATCTGTTCTAGGATCCTTCGACCGTCCTTAGTCTGAGGTCGAGGAGACCCCAATTGTACGGTGATCGCCAGGGTCCAGGGATCCCCCCGTACGGCTGACAATTGTATCGCATCTGGCAGTTCCAGCTGTTCTGGCATCCCCAGGATCTGGGCCATTTCGGTCAGTTGGTCAGCGGCTTTGAGCTTTATCAAGGGACCACCTTCATTTCGTGTCATCTCTGGGTACCGCTGACGGAAATAAGTTTCTCCCATGGTGGTCACTTGAGATCCCGTGTCGATCAAGCAGTGAACTGCCCGTCCTCCAAGCTTGGCCCACACTGTCGGGCTCATGGATATTAAGTCTTCGGGACTCACTGTCTTCCTCCGCTCCGGGTTGCGTCCCTCACACCCAGAGCCCGTCAGTTTAACGGCTGCCGGGACAGAGGCCTTCCTCGACTGGCACAGCTCCTGGCGTAATGCCCAATGCCCCCACAATTCCAACACGTTGGTCCCCTGTCTGCAGGGGGTCGTCGGGCCACCCGATTGGGCTCTGTTCCAACCCGGGGTCTGGGCTCGCCCTTTACTTCGCCCGGGGGTCTCGGGTCAACTGTTCTGGCTCTCACTGATTGAGCCACTCGAATATTGTACCACTCTTCTCGCATTTCTTGGATCTCCCGCCGCATCTCTCGGGCCCATTCTGGTTCGGCCGTAGGCAACGGGGGAACTCCATTGCCCAGGACCATCCCTTCCAGGGTCACTACCCCCATCTCCTGTTCCCTCATGCGGGCCTCTGCCCCTGCCTGGAGAAATGTCATACGCGGGTTGGTGCGCAAGCGCTCTCGCAAGGCCTGTCTCAGCTGCACATCTCTGAGGCCGGCTACGAACTGGTCCCTAAGTACTAGGTCCGGGGGCCCCACTCCCACGTCCTCTAGGTTTGTTTTCCTAGTGATGTAAGTGTACACTCTCTGTAGGGCGTTGACATATTGGGTCACAGTCTCCCCTTCCCTTTGTACCTGTTGGAACAGTCGCATCCTTAACTCTGCCACATAAGTAGGGTCCCCATGCATTTCTTCTAGGATCCGTACCACCTTTTCCACCGTATTTCGGTCAGTGGGGGAATGAAACATTACTGACTGTCGAGCTTCTCCTTCTAAAGCCAGCAAAGCTATCTCTGCTTGCATATCGGGGGTCATTGGGTGCATCCATAACATGCTCTTAACCCGTTCTACCCAATCCCACTGCATCATGTTGTCTCCGGTAAACTTTGGGAGATTATTCAACATGGCGCCCAGGGGTAGGCTAGCTGTAGGGGCTCTCGCGCTAGCCTGGTCTGCCATGCCTGCAACTGCGTCTGGGGATGACATCCTGCCGACTACGCCAAATGTTAAAAGGCTCGGATGCCGCACAGAGCACGCAGAGAGTATGGCAGAGGTTTAATTCAAGATTTGGTTTCTCCACGAAGGGAGTGTAAATTTAAGGAACACAACAATAAAACAGTAAAATCGGACAATAAATGATTGTGGTTTAACTATAACATGGAAAGGATGAACAATACGGCGCAGTCCCAAAAGTTCAGGCTGAATAAGAGAAGGTAGATTACTGGAGGCTTGCACTTATCTGTCCTTTAGCGATAACTACGTCCATCTTCAGACACTCACTCCGGAGGGTGTCCGTCTTCTGGCGGCAGTGGGCGGTCTCGGGTCTCACCCACTGGGCCCCCAGTCCTTTTGACCACATGACAGCGGTCACGACTCCTTTAAGAGCCGTAGCAAGCTTCTCCGGCGTACAACAAACTGCGTTAGGATCATTAATCCCGGGTGCGTCCTCACCCGTAGGTCACCGTCAGATGTCTGGAAAACTGTGGTGCAGGTAACTGAACGATCACTTTCTGTAGGCCCGGTACAGACCGCACGCCCCTTGTTTTGCGGCAAGCTGTGTCACCCGTTCGTCCGTCACCGCAGACAGGTCAGCACGTCTCTATTTCACCGAGGACAAGGCAGCACGTCTCTCTCATTGTCGGCAGGTCAGACTGTTTCTCCCCAACTGCCAGTCTGCTCTCCACAACCGTCTCTTTCGCGCGAGCCCAGACACCTGACTTCCTCTCTTCCGTCCCTCTCCTCTGTCCCCCAGCACTGTCCAGGAAGTCCCCCGTGCACTCTTAATCCCGTCCCCAGCAACACTGGGCAGGACCCTGGCAGTTCAGGCGCCGGAGCTCCGCACCTGTCCCTAAGCAAGTCTTCCTTCTTACATGTAGATGGCACCTTGCAGTGGCATTGTGATGTTCTTAGACACCTCGGTGCAACACAGCTGACAGTGCGGACAGCACTTTTAAACAGTAGAGTCGAGTAGCCAGGCAAGCACTCCGATGCAGCAGAGCAGACAGCACCTTTTATCAGCACAGCAGAAAAGGCAAACAGGCAGCTTAATGTACCAGAGCCAAATGTACAGACAACACCTTGGAAAAGAGACACAGACACCTTGATGTAGCACAGCTGAGTGGGTGGAAAGCAAGTTGAAACTGTAAAGCTGAGACATACGGTACACACCTTGTAGCAGAGCCGCAATTGTGGACAGCACCTTGAAACAGTAGAGCTGAGACATCTGAAAAGCACCTAGATATAGCCGGGCCAAATGTGTGGACAGCACATGGGAGCAGAAAACCTGACACAGCAGACAGGCACTTTACTGTAGCAGAGTTGAATGAGTGGACAGCACCTTGGAACAGCAGAGCTGAGATGACAGACTAGCACCTTCATGTAGCAAAGCCATATGTGCAGACAACGTCTTGGAACATCAAAGCTGAGACAGTAGATGAAGCACCCCCTGGGCCATGTTGTGTAGCGTTGCGCACGCGGGGAATACCCGGAGCCGGATCCGATAGGGGTAGTAGTCCTCGTGGCGGTGACCCGGTCCGTGCCCAGGGTGTCAAACTAAGTGGCAGTTATTGGTATGATGGTATTAGTGTCCGACTACGCCACCCATTGAAAGCCGCCGCTGCAGGGCAGTCCGCTGAGGCCGGTGGTACGGATGTGCAACGTGGATGGTATAACCCCCAACGGGAGGGGTATGGCCTCAGGGCAGAGGATGGGAATGATGTTGGGAGAGATGGTGTGTATGTCCCAGCACTGATGGTACCGGTGCGACAAGGAATCACTGAGACTTGCAATTGCAGTTTTCACAGCTTTACTCACAGTTCTTTATCAGGTCCCTTGTGCACAGTTAGGACCACCCGAGCCGTGCTGCGTCCACCAGGTGCGGGACTCGGCCAACTCCCAGGCAGTTCCAGAGCGTGGTCCTGAGCTCCCCTCTCTTCCTTCCTACTGGCCGTCCCCACCAGGGATCCACCTTTGTCCAGCTCCCTCGGGCTTTCTAGTGGTGAAACCTTTCCCGGTTTCCCTGACCCTATATGGTATGCCTTCCTGGTAGATATGGCGAGGGGTCGCGCCAAAACTTGTCCACGACCTCCGGTTCCTGGCTAAGGATAATTGGCCTCCACCAGTTTGGGATCCAGCACCCTGTTCTGCCAACCCTTCATCCGTTATTCCGTGGGATCTTAGGGTTCCCTCTTTTCCTGCGTCTCTGGGCCTTTCCTGGTGTTTCTGTTCCTTCTTCCTCTTACTTCTCTCTCTCTCTGCTTCAGGCCTCCACTCCAGGCCTGGCTCTGGAGCTGGGCCCAGACTGAGCCACAGATCCCTGTCAGCCCTCTCTGGCTGAGCTCCTCTCTGAACAGACAGACCCTGATCTAAGATGGTGCCCACCTTATATACTCCCTTCTGACACCCGAGCCCAGGTGACCAGCACCCAATGGGCTCCTACCTATGCCCAGAGTCCCTCCCCTGTCTGCTCCTACACCACTGGGATGTTCCTCCCCCCCCCACTCCAGCCAGGGACAGAAGCTGTCGTACCTGCACATCTATCTGGTGGGAGTACCGTTGATCTGTCCCCCGGAAATGGGGTGAGTGTAGTGCATGCAGCTAACTGAGCCCAGTCCCACACTCCATCCTTACCCGGGAGTGGAATACCACACCTCTGGTCTGAGGTGCAATACCCCTGTAGCAGCCGAGTCCTCGGGGTGCTACATTCCCCCCTGGTAAACCACAGCACGTCCTCGGGCTGGAAAAGAGCAAAAGCAAATTAAAACATACAAAAATTTTAAAGTGTACACTCACATGTAAGACATATCAACTTTCAATCATCCCTTTATGGGAGGTACTTTTCTCTTTTAACGTTACAGGTATAAAACATTACGGAAACATTGTCAGACTTTCTTCACACACTTATAAAATACCATTAACTCTTTTAGCATCATATAAAACTTTTTCATATAAGACATTCTTGACCAACACGTTCTTGATCTCTGGCCACCGTGCAACTTGTGACCAGGTAAAGTGCAACAGTCACTAGTTCCAAAGTAGAAAAGCAGTTCTTCTATAAAACCAGTAGGGGGCGCTTTAAGAAGCGCAACTATTTACAGGGTGGCCGCTCTCAGTCCTCGGCCAGTGGGAATAGGGGAATGGCTGCTCACAGTCCTCAGCCTGGTACGGGATTAGGGGCACACAGGTAACAGTTCTCTTTCTGTCCCAACGGGGACCACACTCTTTGTGGAAACAGTCTCACAACAGTCCTTATACCCGATCGGGTAACTATTTACATCTCCTCTTTTACCGTTTACGATTTACGGTGTCCTCCACACGCTCATTCCTCTTCCTCAGGTTCAGACCCGTCCGGGCCCTCTTTCTTCTCCTCCTGGTACGATAACTCCTCCTCCTCCTTGACCCGGTGGACATGAAGGGCGTACCACCCCTTCACTCCCTTATGCCTGGTATAGGTGACGGTATCTCCAGGCACCAGGTCCCGTCCACTGTGCCCCTCCGGTAGGTGGGACTCTACGTCGCTCCTGTTTACAAACACCTGGCTCATGGTCTTCGGGTCTTAGATGATGCCCCAGCCACATGCCATGTGAAACTTAACAACAGTCCCGGTGACTCGGGGACCGTGAGCTGTACGGGGGGTCCTGGCGGGCCCTTGTCTTCTGCTCCACGTTTTTAATGTGGAGCCACTCCTCCTTCACTTTCCTCTCTCTCCGCTCCCGCTCAGCCGTTGCCCGTTGTTGGCGGCAGGTCCCATAGCGCCGGGCGGCGCCCGCCCGGGTCTCCTGAGTGAACCCCATCAGGTTTTCTCCAGTGGGGTCCCCCTCGAATCGAGAGTCTTCCAGCGGGGGTGAAGAGAGGTCCACGGGCCCCGGCTGGGGTGCAGCGCCCGCGGGCACTCGGCCTTTCAACCAGGCCGGTGACTTTCTGATCGTGCCCGATGTTGGGGAGCACGGTCCTGGGCGAGGCTCCGCTGCAGAGCTTGCTGCTGGAGGGCTAACTGCTGGTGATGGAGGCACGGCGGGCGGTGCGGCACCCAGAGCTTCGGGTTCCGCGGCGGGAGGTAGGGGCAGGTCCGCGGCCTCAGGGCCCGGAGTAACGGCGTTCCCCTTACTTGTCGTTGCGGCCTCCCCCGCGGCGTCGTCCTCGGCCTCCGATCCGCTTCTGCTGCCTCTCGGGATGGACGCGGTGCTGGATGGTGGCTGCGGTAGTGAAGCTCTCCTCCGTATCCGACATCCTCCTCCCCCCTAGTGGACCGCGACCTACCTCGCGATGATCCTCTTCCGTAGGCCGCGGCTCCGCAGTGGATCGTCAGGGTTGAGGACCTTCCGTCGCGCTCCTGTGACGTCGGCGTCTGCTGGGCTCCTTCCAGGACCTTACGCAACGTCCGGACGTGAGGCGGGGCTTCAGTTCTCGCGGGCTTTCGGAGTCCACGCCCCTCTTCTTCCCGCGCGGCGCCCTCAAGATGGCGTCCAATGGCGGGAAAACTCCACGGATGGCAGGAAGAAGGCAGAAGATGGCGTCGGATGGCGGGAATCGGCTCCAGATGGCGGGAAACGACTCCGGACGGCGGAAAACTTCACCACAGGTAAGTATAAAAGTCTCTTTTTTCAGGCACGCAGTACCCGGTGGTTGCGGGCACGTAATCCTGCCGACTACGCCAAAGTTGACGCACCCCCTGGGCCATGTTGTGTAGCGTTGCGCACGCGGGGAATACCCGGAGCCGGATCCGATAGGGGTAGTAGTCCTCGTGGCGGTGACCCGGTCCGTGCCCAGGGTGTCAAACTAAGTGGCAGTTATTGGTATGATGGTATTAGTGTCCGACTACGCCACCCGTTGAATGCGGCTATGAAGCCGCCGCTGCAGGGCAGTCCGCTGAGGCCGGTGGTACGGATGTGCAGCGTGGATGGTATAACCCCCAACGGGAGGGGTATGGCCTCAGGGCAGAGGATGGGAATGATGTTGGGAGAGATGGTGTGTATGTCCCAGCACTGATGGTACCGGTGCGACAAGGAATCACTGAGACTTGCAATTGCAGTCTTCACAGCTTTACTCACAGTTCTTTATCAGGTCCCTTGTGCACAGTTAGGACCACCCGAGCCGTGCTGCGTCCACCAGGTGCGGGACTCGGCCAACTCCCAGGCAGTTCCAGAGCGTGGTCCTGAGCTCCCCTCTCTTCCTTCCTACTGGCCGTCCCCACCAGGGATCCACCTTTGTCCAGCTCCCTCGGGCCTTCTAGTGGTGAAACCTTTCCCGGTTTCCCTGACCCTATATGGTATGCCTTCCTGGTAGATATGGCGAGGGGTCGCGCCAAAACTTGTCCACGACCTCCGGTTCCTGGCTAAGGATAATTGGCCTCCACCAGTTTGGGATCCGGCACCCTGTTCTGCCAACCCTTCACCCGTTATTCCGTGGGATCTTAGGGTTCCCTCTTTTCCTGCGTCTCTGGGCCTTTCCTGGTGTTTCTGTTCCTTCTTCCTCTTACTTCTCTCTCTCTCTGCTTCAGGCCTCCACTCCAGGCCTGGCTCTGGAGCTGGGCCCAGACTGAGCCACAGCTCCCTGTCAGCTCTCTCTGGCTGAGCTCTTCTCTGAACAGACAGACCCTGATCTAAGATGGTGCCCACCTTATATACTCCCTTCTGACACCCGAGCCCAGGTGACCAGCACCCAATGGGCTCCTACCTATGCCCAGAGTCCCTCCCCTGTCTGCTCCTACACCACTGGGATGTCCCCCCCCCCCCACTCCAGCCAGGGACAGAAGCTGTCGTACCTGCACATCTATCTGGTGGGAGTACCGTTGATCTGTCCTCCGGAAATGGGGTGAGTGTAGTGCATGCAGCTAACTGAGCCCAGTCCCACACTCCATCCTTACCCGGGAGTGGAATACCACACCTCTGGTCTGAGGTGCAATACCCCTGTAGCAGCCGAGTCCTCGGGGTGCTACATAGACATACACCTTTAAACAGCAGATCGGAGATTTGGACAAGCACTATAACCTTGCAGAGCTGAATATATGGATAGTAGAGCTGGGACAACAAACAGGTACCTTAATGTCACAGAGCCTAAAGTTCACTAAGCATCTTGGGAGGCAAGAATGTAGAAGACCCGTTAATAGCAGAACTGGGTTAGTCCAGTGCCTAGGCTAAGAGTTGGTATGTGGTAGCAGCATGCATATACAACCTGAATACTCGGGCTTAACACAGTCACTTGGCTGGACTTAAAAGGCCTAGGTGGATGACCTCAGAGGTGCACACCAGGTTACCACAGTAAACTAATGCGCTCCAGTACAGGTTAAGCCAGCCGTCATGGACGTAGGAAGCAGAGCCTGTCGCTGGAGGTATGAAAGGAAAGTAACAGTACTGCTGGATAATGTCCTCCATGATTCTGCTGCTTCTGAGGGTGTGCTACAGGAAGACAGGTGAGCAGGAATGTCCTGTTTCTGTCTACTGAATATGAGAAATATTTTAGCAGGTAGTCATCATCCACTAGTTCCGAGAAAGCTGAAAATTAAAGATATAGAGAGAAAATTGGGGAAAAACAGAAATAGTGTAAATCTAATATGTACATATGTAGATCATATAGGACAAATGACATACAAGAACATAATTATGCAAAAGATACAAAGTTTATTGTCAATATAGAGTTTAAAAATGACATAGTGAGCAAAGCAGCATAAATACATTAGTGGTAGGCAATAAAAAATATTCAGGACTGAAAAAAACACATGGTACAAAGCTAGTATGAAGAGTCGCTAAAATGGAACGAATGCAAATATGGATATGTCAAACATACAGTACAGACCAAAAGTTTGGACACACCTTCTCATTTAAAGATTTTTCTGTATTTTCATGACTATGAAAATTGTACATTCACACTGAAGGCATCAAAACTGTGAATTAACACATGTGGAATTATATACTTAACAAAAAAGTGTGAAACAACTGAAAATATGTCTTATATTCTAGGTTCTTCAAAGTAGCCACCTTTTGCTTTGATGACTGCTTTGCATACTCTTGGCATTCTCTTGATGAGCTTCAAGAGGTAGTCACCGGAAATGGTCTTCCAACAATCTTGAAGGAGTTCCCAGAGATGCTTAGCACTTGTTGGCCCTTTTGCTTTCACTCTGCAGTCCAGCTCACCCCAAACCATCTCGATTGGGTTCAGGTCTGGTGACTGTGGAGGCCAGGTCATCTGGCGTAGCACCCCATCACTCTCCTTCTTGATCGAATAGCCCTTACACAGCCCGGAGGTGTGTTTGGGGTCACTGTCCTGTTGAAAAATAAATGCTGATCCAACTAAACGCAAAGCGGATGGAATAGCATGCTGCTGCAAGATGCTGTGGTAGCCATGCTGGTTCAGTGTGCCTTCAATTTTGAATAAATCCCCAACAGTGTCACCAGCAAAGCACCCCCACACCATCACACCTCCTCCTCCATGCTTCACGGTGGGAACCAGGCATGTAGAGTCCATCCGTTCACCTTTTCTGCGTCGCACAAAGACACAGTGGTTGGAACCAAAGATCTCAAATTTGGACTCATCAGACCAAAGCACAGATTTCCACTGGTCTAATGTCCATTCCTTGTGTTCTTTAGCCCAAACAAGTCTCTTCTGCTTGTTGCCTGTCCTTAGCAGTGGTTTCCTAGCAGCTATTTTACCATGAAGGCCTGCTGCACAAAGTCTCCTCTTAACAGTTGTTGAAGAGATGTGTCTGCTGCTAGAACTCTGTGTGGCATTGACCTGGTCTCTAATCTGAGCTGCTGTTAACCTGCGATTTCTGAGGCTGGTGACTCGGATAAACTTATCCTCAGAAGCAGAGGTGACTCTTGGTCTTCCTTTCCTGGGGCGGTCCTCATGTAAGCCATTTTCTTTGTAGCGCTTGATGGTTTTTGCAACTGCACTTGGGGACACTTTCAAAGTTTTCCCAATCTTTCGGACTGACTGACCTTCATTTCTTAAAGTAATGATCGCCACTCATTTTTCTTTACTTAGAATTTGTATTATGGCAAGAAAAAAGCAGCTAACAGTCTATTCAGTAGGACTATCAGCTGTGTATCCACCAGACTTCTGCACAACACAACTGATGGTTCCAACCCCATTTATAAGGCAAGAAATCCCACTTATTAAACCTGACAGAGCACACCTGTGAAGTGAAAACAATTTCCGGTGACTACTTCTTGAAGCTTATCAAGAGAATGCCAAGAGTGTGCAAAGCAGTCATCAAAGCGAAAGGTGGCTACTTTGAAGAACCTAGAATATAAGACATATTTTCAGTTGTTTCACACTATTTTGTTAAGTATATAATTCCACGTGTTAATTCATAGTTTTGATGCCTTCAGTGTGAATGTACAATTTTCTTAGTCATGAAAATACAGAAAAATCTTTAAATGAGAAGGTGTGTTCAAACTTTTGGTCTGTACTGTATATCATGACCCAGATGATAGCTAGAGACTATCAGGGAAGCTCCAATGAGCCACTAAAGTGCACAGTGCATGACTGGAACCAAAGAAAAAAATCTCCATTTAGCATTCTGAGGTACATGAGGAATTCATGTTACTCACATGTGTGCTTGTCAATGTGTCAGTCCAGGGTGACAATATCTGGACTGACACATTGACAAACACACATGTGAGTAACATGAATTCCTCATGTACCTCTGAATGCTAAATGAAGATTTTTTTCTTTGGTTCCAGTCATGCACTGTGCACTTTAGTGGCTCATTGGAGCTTCCCTGATAGTCTCTATTAGTGTTGAGCCACCCCCGTAGTGTTCGAGTTCGGTTCGGTTCGTCGAACACCCGTGTGTTCGCCGAACTGTTCGTCGAACTGTTCGTCGAACACCTTCGAACACCGTTAAAACCAATGGCAGGCAAACAAAAACACATAGAAACACATAGAAAACACCTTCAAAGGTGTCCAAAAGCTGACAAACTGCTCAGAAGACACAACTAACACATGGAAAAGTGACAAGTACATATAGTCATGCGAAAAGAAAAGAGGTGGAGGAGTAAAAGGAGGGGGAGACACAGATATAGGCATGTCATGCCCTTCTAAAATCCAAAAAGTGAGAAGCCGAGACGGCCAGTCCGCTCCTGCCCGTGCCACCTCCGTGTCGCCGGGTTTGTGCCAGAGCCGCGGTGAACCCTGACGGCCAGCCCCCCTCTCCCAATACTGGTGCCTGTCCGCTGGTGGGTCGAGAGAGCCCCCCTGTGGTGGAGGCAGCTCTAAGCTTTTTAATTTAAATTGTCCCTCTAATTTGAATGAATACACTTTAAATCCATTTACAAGGATCTATTGGAGGGCAAGTCTCATGCCAGCAGC
The DNA here is from genome assembly GCF_046119375.1 of Phyllobates terribilis. NCBI lineage: Eukaryota > Metazoa > Chordata > Amphibia > Anura > Dendrobatidae > Phyllobates > Phyllobates terribilis. The sequence continues at coordinate 843,497,766 of NW_027362761.1, forward strand.
CGCGTAATTCCAGCTCCAGTAGCGTCCACTAAAGCTGCTGCAGTTAAAAAGCTTTTATAAGGATCGAGCTCGGCTGTCCACCGCAAGGCATCCTAGTGCCAGTCCCAGCCCCTATGCCTTGGGGTGCCTCCTGATGCTCTTCACTGAGTATCCCGTGGTCCCGAAGCATTTCCTTTGAAAAAATTAAGTGTCCAAACTACAGGTGGTGTAGCTTGCTTAACAGCCGGGATAATCCGCTGACTAGCAGACACTGCTACTAGGCACAAAGTATTTCCTGGGCTAGATGCAGTTAAAAATTTGTAAGTAGATACTCTCGTTGGATGCTGAGAAAGCATTCCATAGAGTCTCCTGGCACGCCATATATGATTCTCTTAAAAAGCTTGGGGTAGGGGTCTAGGGGACCCTTTTATAGCCAAAATCACGGCCCTGTATCACAATACGTCACCTAGGCTGAAGATAAATGGAACTGTAGCACCGAGGGCTCGGTTGCTACAGACGTATTGCACCTCACCCAGAGGTGTGATATCTCACTCTCAGATAAGGATGGAGTGTGGATCAGGACCCGACACCTGCATGCATTACACCACATTGCCGTGGGGCAGGGCGACCAATATGCCCCTGAGATGGGCACGACAGTCCCTGTCCCTGGCTGGAGTGGGGGGAGGGAACACTGAGGAAGGGGAACCCTGCAGTGCAGGAGCAGGGAGGAAGCAGTTCCTGGGTGCATTGAGAAGGGAGTATAAAAGGTGGGCACCATCTTAGTTCAGTGCAGAGAAGTCTGAGCAGAAGTGGCAGGGAGCAGGGGCTCTGCATGAGCTCTGCTCCGGAGGCGGGCCTAGTAACAGAGGCCCAGGCCTGCAAGAGGGAGAAGGAAGGAAGAGGAGCGGAGAAGGCTCCAGGAACGAGGAATGAAGGGATCCCAGGGGTGCGGACGGGCGAGTCGCCACCGCACGCCCGAATCCACCTGCGTGGAGGGGTCAGGCCAAAGGGGGAGACCGGTCCCCGAAACTAGTGGAGGCAGGAAACGACCCTCAGCTAGAAACCGGAGGCTCTGACATTTTATGTGGCGCAGCCCCTTGCTCCACCCGCTAGGAAGGCACCACATAGGGTCAGGGAAACTGGCGCCAAGTTTACCAAGAGGAGGCCCGAGGCAGCCGGACAGAAGTGTTGGTAAGAAAGGCCAGACAAAGGACACACAAAGGGGGTCCTGTGAAGCGCTCCAAAGTTATCTGGGAGTTGTCTGAGCCCCTCACCTGGTGAGCACAGTACGACGTGGGCAGCCATTACCTGCAGACGTGGTCTGGATAATAAGAACTGTGAGTAAAGGCCCTGAACTGCATCACTGACTCCGTGTCGTTACTGCTGCTGCCCTGCACCATCACCCCCATCCTCCGCATACACTGCCCTGAGGCTATACTCCTCCCGTGGGGAGTTATGCTACGCTCTGCTGCACCCACAACACCAGCCTTAGCGGTCTGCCCTGTAGCGGCGGTTCACTCTGACCGCAATCCACGGGTGGCGTAGTCGGACATTTAAACATCAAAACCACATAAATAGTTCCGCCACTGGTTTGACCGCCCTGAGCCACGGAACCGGATCGCCGCCACGAAGACTACAACCACCAGCATCCACCAAAAAGGGTCCGGCTCCGGGTGTCCCAAGGCCCAGGGGGTGCGTCAGAACATTTTCATCACCTTTCACAATCACCAATGGGACAAGGCAGGGATGTCCTCTGTCCCCTCTCTTATACATCCTAGTGACGGAGCACCTGCTCTCATCAATTCGCCATAACCCCAATATTAGGTGGATTGAGGTGGGAGGCACCGAGTACAAGTGCTCTCTATTTGCTGATGATGTCCTAGTATATATCACTCAATCACATATATCCATCCCTGCTGTTATGGCTGAAATAGATCACTTTGTTACATGGTAAAATTTTAAAATCAATGCAGCGAAGTCTGAGGCCCTCGATGTCTCCCTCCCTAAATCCATATAGGATTCCATCCAGTCCAACTTTCCCTTTGCCTGGCCCTCACAGGGTATCAAATACTTAGGAATTCCTATTCATAGAGACCTCTCCCATCTATGTTATCTTAATTTTGGGCCCTTTATTGAACAATTCCATACAGACCACGGTTGGCAAGTTGGAACTGTGAGATTCACTACGTGCACCACTGGTATTTTGTGGAAAAGCACATGTAAGATTCTGCAACAGTCTCTGCTGATACTCCTGCATGCGTGCATCCCTTTCTATGGCAGGAATAATTTCTGCAAATTTACTTTTGTACCGGGGATCTAACAGTGTGGCAACCCAGTAGTCAGGATTATTTCTAATTCTCACAATTCGAGGGTCATGTTGCAGGTAGTGCAGCAAGAAGGCACTCATGTGTGTTGCGCATCCAGGAGCACCAAGTCCCTGTTGTGTTGGTGGCGAGGTAACAATCATGCTTCCTTCCTCTGTCCTCTCCCCCCAACCTCGCACAACAGAAATGTGATCAAGGTCTCCCTCATCTGATGAGTCTTCCATCAGTTCGTCCTCCACTTCTTCCTGAGCTCCTGCACCTTCCTAACTAGTTTGGCTGCTACCATGCGCCCTGGTAAAATCATCTCCCCCACCCTCACATGCCTGTCGCCCTGGTGCTGCCGACCGTCTGGACCTTGCAGATGTTAGCCCTTCCGCATACAACTCCTCCTCCTCTACTTCCTCCACCTCCTCTTGTGCCACCACCTGACTCCGAATTCTGTTTAACATGTGCTCCAGCATGTAAATCACCGGAATAGTCATGCTGATAATGGCATCGTCAGCACTAAACATCTTCGTCGCCATTTCAAAACTGTGCAGAAGGGTGCATAGGTCCCTGATCTGAGACCACTCCTCCAGCGTGATTTGCCCCACCTCTGAATCTCGTTGGCCCAGGCTATACGTCAGAACGTATTGCACCAGGGCTTGTCGGTGCTGCCACAGTCGCTGCAACATGTGCAGAGTTGAATTCCACCGGGTAGGCACATCGCATTTTAGCCGGTGAAGTGGCAGGCCCAACGACTTCTGTAGAGATGTAAGTCGCTGAGCTGCGGGATGCAAACGGCGGAAGTGAGCACACAGCGACCGTGCCCTCTGCAGAAGGCCATCTAGTCTGGGATAGTGGGCTAAAAATTGCTGGACAACCAGGTTCAACACGTGAGCCATACAAGGCACGTGTGTGACATTGCCCCGGCGAAGGGCCGCACCCAGGTTTGCAGCATTGTCGCACACGGCCTTCCCTGGTTTCAGGTCCAGTGGAGACAACCATTCATGAAATTGGTTCTCCAGAGCTGACCACAACTCCTCAGCTGTGTGACTCACATTTCCCAGACATTTCAATGTAAAAACCGCCTGATGACGTTGAGCCCTACTGCCAGCATAGTAAGGAGGTGTGCAGGATCCCTTCTGCGCAGTTAGAAAGCTTGTGGCATGACCAGACAGGCTTTGGGTGCAGGTGGAAGACCGAGAGGAGGTTGAGGAGGCAGAAGCAGTGGAGGAAAAATGACATAAAGAGGATTGACGCACAACTCGTGGGGACGGCAAGACTTGGACAGCAGCCCCTTGTCCTGCTGTCACCATAGTTACCCAGTGCCCAGTCAGCGACATGTAACGCCCCTGTCCATGCCTACTCGTCCAAGTGTCTGTGGTGAAATGCACCCTGTCACACACAGAGTTTCTCAAAGAAGCGGTGATGTTGTGTGCGACATGCTGGTGGAGCGCAGGCACACCTTTCTTTGAGAAGTAGTGCCGACTGGGCATCTGGTACTGGGGCACTGCGACGGACATAAGGTCTCGAAAATCCTCTGTGTCCACCAGGCGGAAAGGCAGCATTTCTGTAGCCAAGAGCTTGCAGATGGTGAAATTCAACCTCTTAGCTTTCTCATGGCTAGGAGGAAATGGTCTTTTACTTGTCCACATCTGAGGGACCGAGGGCTGGCTATTGTGCTTAGACGGGGTTGATAAGGGTGTCCCCGGCAAACTGCCGGTCTGTGAGGAAGATGCAGGCGGACATGTTAGGTTGCCTTGATCCAAAGGTGGTGCTATCGATGTCGGACAGCGCTCAAGACCAGCTGGTGTTACCACCTCCAAAGAAAATGATGACCTGCCAATCACGCTGGCTGTTGCGGGTAAAGAGGTGGCAGGTCTGCGCCCCAAAACAGGTGTGACTGCTGTCCCCCCAGTCACAGAGGATGAAGAGGCCGCGGATGCACAAGATATGGCAGACGGTGGTTGGCCCGGCCGGCTAGACCGCATTGTAGCACACTGAGCTTCCCACTGCAACTTATGCTTCATGTCCATGTGCCGGTTCATGCATGAAGTACTCAAACTATGTATTTTTTGGCCTCTACTTAGCTTTTGCTGACAAATGTTACAGATAACACGAGTTGGGTCATCTTTATCGATCTGAAAAAATGCCCAGGCTATGCAAGGCTTAGCACCCATGCGACCTGAAGAGCCACCACGACTTGTGGTGAGAGGCAGAGTTGTGTTTGAGGATGCAGTTGTTGACGTGCTTCCAGTACTACGTCTTTGTCCAGGAAGGCGCAACCTGACCTCGTCGTCACTAGCATCTTCCTCCACCTCCTCTGCTGACCTCATCTCTTGGCTGACTGTGGGTTGACAGTAAGTGGGATCTCCGACCTCATCATCATCACCCTGTGCGGTATCACACCCGTCGTCCTCAGAGCCAACCTGTTCCTGCCCTGACAAAAAACTAAAGTTGTCGCTCCAATCAGGTATTTGAGTCTTATCATCGTCTTCCTCATTGTCTCCACCAACAGGAGTTACAGTTTGGGAATGAGGGTCTACATTATGGTCAGAACCTTCTGCGTCTGGTCCTGGATCCGACTCATAAAGATTCTGGGCATCAGTGCAGATCATTTCCTCGTCTGGATTCACAGAAGCGCTGGAGTCGACCTCTGATTCCCAGGCTATAGTATGAGTAAACAGCTCTGCAGACTCAACCATCTGTTCTACCTCATACTCAGACGGGCAGCTGGAGATTTGGGAGCTGTGAGGAAGCAAGTGCGATTTGGGTGACACCTTTGAGGACTGGAGTATTTGTGATGTTGAAGTTGATGTGGAGGAGAGCCCACTTAAAGGAGCACTTGATATCCGTTGAAGCACCTGCTGTTTTTGTGCCTCATCTGGAATTTGTAACGATTGGCGTGGCCGTAAGAAAGGGATCTTATCACATTGTCCGCTAAAAGAAGTAGACATTTTAGTTTGGCTGGAAGATGGTCTTTCTTCTGCACCTACCCCACGGACACAACCTTTTTTCCCCTTCCCAACACGCCTATTCCCCTTTCCACCAGCAGCAGGCCTTTTTCCACTCATTTTGGTGGTTAACTAATTCACAACTCTGGAGTTGTTTGCACAAAAAAACAATGGATGGTAACCGAGCAGAGCTGAGTGGCCAAACTGTGGTATTAGGCCAAAACTATTGGCTGGGTTAGATGCAGAAAAAAATTATTTTTAATTTGCAACCTGATGGAGGTCAGTATAGATGGACTAATAGACCAAGTCCCACACACCGCTAGAAGCCCAAATATTTTTTCAGAGCTAGATGCAGAAATTTTTTTTATTCAATTTGCAACCTGATGGAGGTCAGTATAGATGGACTAATAGACCAAGTCCCACACACTGCTAGAAGCCCAAATATTTTTTCAGAGCTAGATGCAGAAAAAAATTATTTTTAATTTGCAACCTGATGGAGGTCAGTATAGATGGACTAATAGACCAAGTCCCACACACCGCTAGAAGCCCAAATATTTTTTCAGAGCTAGATGCAGAAAAAAATTATATTCAATTTGCAACCTGCTGGACGTCAGTATAGAAGGACTAATAGAACAAGTCCCACACACTGCTAGAAGCCCAAATATTTTTTCAGAGCTAAATGAAGAAAAAAATTATTTTTAATTTGCAACCTGATGGAGGTCAGTATAGATGGACTAATAGACCAAGTCCCACACACTGCTAGAAGCCCAAATATTTTTTCAGAGCTAGATGCAGAAAAAAATTATTTTTAATTTGCAACCTGATGGAGGTCAGTATAGATGGACTAATAGACCAAGTCCCACACACTGCTAGAAGCCCAAATATTTTTTCAGAGCTAGATGCAGAAAAAAATTATTTTTAATTTGCAACCTGATGGAGGTCAGTATAGATGGACTAATAGACCAAGTCCCACACACTGCTAGAAGCCCAAATATTTTTTCAGAGCTAGATGCAGAAAAAAATTATTTTTAATTTGCAACCTGATGGAGGTCAGTATAGATGGACTAATAGACCAAGTCCCACACACCGCTAGAAGCCCAAATATTTTTTCAGAGCTAGATGCAGAAAAAAATTATATTCAATTTGCAACCTGCTGGACGTCAGTATAGAAGGACTAATAGAACAAGTTCCACACACTGCTAGAAGCCCAAATATTTTTTCAGAGCTAGATGCAGAAAAAAATTATTTTTAATTTGCAACCTGATGGAGGTCAGTATAGATGGACTAATAGACCAAGTCCCACACACCGCTAGAAGCCCAAATATTTTTTCAGAGCTAGATGCAGAAAAAAATTATTTTTAATTTGCAACCTGATGGAGGTCAGTATAGATGGACTAATAGACCAAGTCCCACACACCGCTAGAAGCCCAAATATTTTTTCAGAGCTAGATGCAGAAAAAAATTATATTCAATTTGCAACCTGCTGGAGGTCAGTATAGAAGGACTAATAGAACAAGTCCCACACACTTCTAGAAGCCCAAATATTTTTTCAGAGCTAAATGAAGAAAAAAAATATTTTTAATTTGCAACCTGATGGAGGTCAGTATAGATGGACTAATAGACCAAGTCCCACACACTGCTAGAAGCCCAAATATTTTTTCAGAGCTAGATGCAGAAAAAAATTATTTTTAATTTGCAACCTGATGGAGGTCAGTATAGATGGACTAATAGACGAAGTCCCACACACTGCTAGAAGCCCAAATATTTTTTCAGAGCTAGATGCAGAAAAAAATTATTTTTAATTTGCAACCTGATGGAGGTCAGTATAGATGGACTAATAGACCAAGTCCCACACACCGCTAGAAGCCCAAATATTTTTTCAGAGCTAGATGCAGAAAAAAATTATATTCAATTTGCAACCTGCTGGACGTCAGTATAGAAGGACTAATAGAACAAGTCCCACACACTGCTAGAAGCCCAAATATTTTTTCAGAGCTAAATGAAGAAAAAAATTATTTTTAATTTGCAACCTGATGGAGGTCAGTATAGATGGACTAATAGATCAAGTCCCACACACTGCTAGAAGCCCAAATATTTTTTCAGAGCTAGATGCAGAAAAAAATTATTTTTAATTTGCAACCTGATGGAGGTCAGTATAGATGGACTAATAGACCAAGTCCCACACACCGCTAGAAGCCCAAATATTTTTTCAGAGCTAGATGCAGAAAATTTTTTTATTCAATTTGCAACCTGATGGAGGTCAGTATAGATGGACTAATAGACCAAGTCCCACACACTGCTAGAAGCCCAAATATTTTTTCAGAGCTAGATGCAGAAAAAAATTATTTTTAATTTGCAACCTGATGGAGGTCAGTATAGAAGGACTAATAGAACAAGTCCCACACACTGCTAGAAGCCCAAATATTTTTTCAGAGCTAAATGAAGAAAAAAATTATTTTTAATTTGCAACCTGATGGAGGTCAGTATAGATGGACTAATAGACCAAGTCCCACACACTGCTAGAAGCCCAAATATTTTTTCAGAGCTAGATGCAGAAAAAAATTATATTCAGTTTGCAACCTGATGGAGGTCAGTATAGATGGACTAATAGAATGATGCTATGCCCAAAAGATTTTACTTCACTAGGTGCAGTAAAAAAATTGGTATTCTATACACAGGTGGTATATCTTGCAACACAGATAGGCTACTCCACTGACTAACACACTCTGCAATAGGCCAAAAAGGATTAGCTTTGCTAGATTCAGCCAAATGCTGTGAAAAAAACTTGCACAGCACTGGCACAGACCTGCCTGGCAAAAACTGATAGGAACTGATGTAACCTAGTCCTGAAAAGGACTCCAATTACAATTAGTCTTTACTCCCACAATCTATCTATTTAAGAGCACAGACCTGCCTGATAAAAGTCGTAGGAAATGCTGTAACCTAGTCCTTAAAAGGACTGCAATCACAACTATTCCCTACTCCCAAGCTATCTGTATATTTGTGCGAAAATTGGCTTGAAATTAACAAGGTATAGCGCACACAGCAACAGCGGTGCCGTCTAACACGCAGCTGCAGCAGTGAGAAAATGGTGGCGACGGGGAAAATGGCTTGGTCTTATAGGGCAAGGACATGTGACATACACTGCCAATCACACATGCCCTTGCTTGTGTGAAAAAAAGCACTTCGCTCCGTGTGTGCGCTGCTGATAGGCTGACAGATTGCACCTCCCCACTGCAAATGCGGGAAAGAGAAAAAAAAATGGAGATCTTCATTGTTCCTGCAGAGATCCATCCCCTGCCCCTCCCCCCGCCCCGCTGTACACTCAAACTGCGTATTAACATTAATTTTCATCATTACTGAGAAAAAATCCAGTTATGATTTTGGTGCACGAACAGTTATCGAACATAACCTCGAACAGCCGAATTTTTCTCAAATTGTTCGTGTTCGCCGACCGGCTCGAACACCGCCCAAAACAGCTCGAATTTGAGATTGGCGAACAGTTCGAGTAGAACAACGCTCATCTCTAGTCTCTATGCTATCAGCTGGGTCATGATATATGTTTGACATATCCATATTTGCATTCGTTCCATTTTAGCGACTCTTCATACTAGCTTTGTACCATGTGGTTTTTTCAGTCCTTGATATTTTTTATAGCCTACCACTAATGTATTTATGCTGCTTTGCTCACTAAGTATGTCATTTTTAAACTCTATATTGACAATAAGCTTTGTATCTTTTGCATAATTATGTTCTTGTACGTCATTTGTCCTATATGATCTACTATTGGAGATGTTGAACAGATTTGGATTGTTCCATTGTAGAGAATTAATCTGTGTATGTGACCTGGGTGGTCAATAACTTTGTTTTTATGTACATATGTAGTGGTGTCCAAAGAACACCGCAAGGCAGGATCCAAGTACGGCACAGAAGACGAGAAGGCTGAAACAAAACTCTGGCTTTATTATGTACAAAGGGATTATATGCCGGGAAGTGAGAATAACAGTATTTACAATGACAATATCAATAACATGAATAAAGGCAGAAATGGCTGAAGCGAATCAGAGAGCTTTGCTCCAGCTATGGCAATGAAAGCTCAATACAACAGTACACATCAAGTTTCACATAGTACTCTAGGCTAGACACCTATCTGACTTTCCCCTAATCGGGCCAGCTGCTACAGCATCCTATCTAAAGAACACTACACTAAACCCTAGCACAGTTCACCACTGGTGAGTTACTCACTGTTGCGCAGATTAGATGCAGATGGCGGCAGCCTTGATCGTGGTGTAATCGAGTAGTATTACATCACTAAGACCTTTCCTTTGTATATTGGATCTCTTCCTTCTGCAGGCAGGCAAACCTTGCTTCAGTTTCACTGAGGTAAAATGGCTGGTACTCTGTGTTGTGTATTACCTCAGGTCAGCAGCCTTCAGGGAAAATGTTCTTCAAAAAGGGATGGATTGCTCTACTCTTCACACAGTCCTGACAACAAACCTTGATAAAGTCTGCACTGTTATCTTTGCAGACACTTACAGTTTCTTTTTATAGTTTCTCTTTATCAGGAACAGACAGGAGCCTCTCTGCTCCCTCAGACACACACACCAGGTCCCTCAGCTTCCTGGTTCATTTCCCTCTCCCAGCATAGACCAAGAAGAAGGGGGGGCAACTAGTCCACAAGCAGAAAACCCAGAGGGGAGCTTGGTTTCTTAAAGCCACAGTGTATTCAGTGTCCGGTAAGGACTGATCCCCTACACATACACGACTGCTTATTGTGAAAAGTTACATGAAATGACAGTGTTAATAGTGTTAATTGTGCATTGGATTTAATTGTTGGATAATCTGCTTGTAACTCATTAATACTGTAATTATCTGCAAGATAATATGATAACTGTATGGCAATACCGTACAGTTACAGTAAAGCACTAGTGATGAACGAGTATGTTCTGCTAACCCTTTCGGCGAGCATGCTCGGGTGCTTGCCGAGTATCTTCAGCGGTGCTCGGTGTTATGTTTTAGTCACTCAGTGCTCATGATTTGTGACTGTTTGACAGCTTTAATACATGTGAGGAATGCCTAAGAAACAAGCATTCCTCACATGTATTAAAGCTGTCAAACAGTCGCAAATCATGCACACAGCGCGACTCAAACATAATACCCAAGCACGCTGAAGAAACACGGGAAACACCTGAGCATGCTCGTAAATCTCGAGTAACAAGTATGCTCGCTCATCACTATAAAGCACCAAACAACATTCGCTACACATTTGTATTGACTTTTTCAGACTGGTATGACTGGAGCCCACAGGTAGAATTGAGTTTAGGGACCCACATTACAGCTAGATGTCAATACCTGTTAAGCATTATCCCTTTTAGAGCAGAGAGTCAATTGTAAACTATAGATAGCTCATGCACATCTACTGTCCTCAAACTGTAACTGTGATTTACAGTTATGGTGGTTTGCATTAAAGTGGCTCACCAGTGAAAACAAGTTATCACCTATCCACAGAATAGGTGATAACTTATTAAGGTGGTTGTCTTACTGCTGAGACACGCACCGATTGGCAGAACAGGGAAATTTTATCCCAGTTTAAAAATGTGGTGACAGGTTGGATACCCGACCCCCGCTCCATTCATCCTTTATGGGGCTGCCGAATAAAGCAGAGTGCAGCACTCAGCAGCTGCATAGGGAATGAATGAAGTCAGCAGATGGACCCCCATCAATTAATAAGTTACCACCTATTCTGTGAATAAGTGATAAATTGTTTTCACTGGAAAACTCCTTTAAATGCATCTCTACCTCTGTTTAATAGTATGTTATTGAAAGCAGAAAGAACATGTTCTCTCCATACACACTTTATCCAATGCACAAATCCACTATACCAAGACCAATATACTAATAACACCACATACAAGGGACAAATACCGCCACACCATGACCAGAATACATATTACCACCACATAGTGACCGAATAATGCTACAATTCTGATCATTAAATGGGGTTGTCCGGTCTTAGCATACAGGTCTGCAGTCACTCTATGTGCACACTGAAGATTCTCCAGCGCTGGGAGCGGTGGACACGTGACCGCAAGTATGCAATTTGCATACATGCGGTCCCATGCCAACTAGACGTACGTGGCCTCACTCAATGCAAGTGTATTGAGTGAAGCCAGACACATCTAGTCGGAATGTGGCAGGAAGTATCAATATCGCATACTTGCAGTCACATGACCACCATCTCCGAGTGCCGGAGAATCCTCATAGCACGCAGTGCTTTAAAAGCTGCAGGCGACTGAGCCGCACAGGTGACTAGGTGGATTGGCGGGTCCTTGGTGGCTTCTCCCTGCTAGCTGCCCTGGATTGACATGTCTCTCCCTACCTCTGTGTATAGAAAGAGACCTTTCACATCTCACACGAGTCTCAGCCAGATTTACCAAAGTGGGCAAAGCATGGGTAGGTTGGGGCATGACAATACCCCCAATAAATTATTCAATTCTATTTTAATGATGTAACATGCCAGAAAAGTACTCCAGTCTCTGACTAAAGTAACATTTCTAGTGAGGGACATGGAGCCACATGCCAAAGATAAGATGTGCCTAATTGATTAAGTAGCATGTGCATTTTAATTAGGTGCATTATACAGCAGCATGAATGGCTTGGACAACATCATTCTTAATGAATCGAGACCTATATGTCTCAGATGATTAGTCCTAGGCATGTCCCTGGTCTGCTTCTCACCACCACGCTCCAGTTGATCTGGGGAGAGACATGTCAGTCAACTGGAGTGGGGAACCAGAGTGTTCCAGATTAAACGTACCTGACTTGCCCGATTGCTCTGATTCATGATAGCCATTGCTTGGCCAGCATGAATCTAATGACAGGTTCCTTTTAAATGAAAAGCATTTTTTGGCATTTATTGTTTCCCCACCAATATCCAATTTCTGCTACGCTATGGTTGCTGTAGGGACGCTTCCAGATCTTGATGTGAATCCACTTTTGCCCTGCTGAAGATGAAAACATTGCCTTCTCTTACTTCAGAGTTCCATACTGCATTTGGAAGCCAGCACAGACATTTCATGAACAGGTTTCCATGCTTGAGCAGCAGCACATATGGTTAAGATTACAGTGCCAAATGCATGTTGGAGTGAAGTAAAGCATAGCACCACTGAAGTGTGAAGCAGTGGAGATGTGTTTTTTTTGCAGTGATAAATCAAGTTTCACTATCTGGTTTTCTGAAGGAAATAATGTGAATGCATAGAGTACCAGGCTGGGAGAAAAAAGCAGCTCTGCCACGCATACCCCACCAACCCACCTAATATAACACTCCCCAAACCCAATCAGTCAATTTTCCTTTACTTGGTCATGCTCCTCACCAGTTTCTTAAAGGAGTTATTTGAAGAACCACATTTGAATGGCATATCAGTGTGCATGATCGATTACAGCTCCATGTACAGAGGTGTAAAAAAGTGTTTGCCCCATTTGTAATTTCTTATTCTTTTGCATATTTGTCACACTTAGATGTTTCAGATCACAAAAGAAATGTAAATATTAGACAAAGATAACACAATTAAACCTAAAATGCAATTTTTATATGAAGGTCTTTATTATTAAGGGAAAAAGAAATCCAAACCTACAGGGCCCTGTGTGAAAAAGTGATTGCCCCTAAACCTAATAACTGGTTGCAATCAGTTTTTACAATGCTCTGGAGGAATTTTGACCCACTCATCTTTGCAAAATTGTTGTAATTCAGCCACATTCGAGGGTTTCAGAGAATGAACTGCCTTTTTAAGGTCATGCCACAGCATCTGAATTGGATTAAGGTCAGGACTTTGACTAGGCCACTCCAAAGTTTAAATTTTGTTTTTCCTAAGCCATTCAGAGGTGGACTTGCTGGTGTGTTTTGAATCATTGTCCTGCTGCTTAACCCAAGTGTGCTTCAGCTTGAGGTCACAAACAGATGGATGGACATTCTCCTTCAGGTTATTTTGGTAGACAGTAGAATTCATGGTTCCATTTACCACAGCAAGTCTACCCAATCCTGAAGCAGCAAAACAGCCCCAGACCATCAGATTACTACCACCATATTTTACTGTTGGTATGATGTTCCTTTTCTGAAATGCTGTGTTACTTCTATGCCAGATGTAATAGGACATACACCTTCCAAAAAGTTCAACATTTGTGTCGTCAGTCCACAGAGTATTCTCCCAAAAGCCTTGGCGATCATTAAGATGTTTTCTGGCAAAACTGAGATGAGCCTTTATGTTCTTTTTGCTCAGCAGTGGTTTTTGAATTGGAACTCTGCCATGCATGCCATTTTTACCCAGTCTATTTCTTATGGTGGAGTCATGAACACTGACCTTAACTGAGGCAAGTGAGGCCTGCAATTGTTTGGATGTTGTTGTAGGGTCTTTACTGACCTTTTGGATGAGTCGTCGCTGACCTCTTGGGGTAATTTTGGTCGACTGGCCACTCCTGGGAAGGTTCACAACTGTTCCATGTTTTCGCCATTTGTGGATAATGGCTCTCATTGTGGTTGGCTGGAGTCCCAAAGCTTTAGAAATGGCTTTATAACCTTTTCCAGACTGATAGATCTTTACATTATTTTGTTTCTCATTTGTTCCTAAATTTCTGTGGCTTGCCGCATGATATCTACCTTTTGAGGATCTTTTGGTCTACTTCACTTTGCCAGGCAGGTCCTATTTAAGTGATTTCTTAATTGACACAAGGTATGGCAGTAATCAGGCCTGTGTGTGGCTAGAGAAATGGAACTCAGCTTCCCAAAAATGTGATAAACCATAGTTAATTTATGTTTTAAGGAGGGGGGAATCACTTTTTCACACAGGGTCCTGTAGGTTTGGATTTATTTTTCCCTTAAGGACCTTCATTTTAACACTGCATTTTGTGTTTACTTGTGTTATCTTTGTCTATGATTTAAATTTGTTTTGTGATCTGAAACATTTAAAAGTGACAAACATGCAAAAGAAACAGAAATTAGGAAGGGGACAAACACTTTTAACACCACTGTACATGGTGACCTTCAGAGCTCCGGTTCTCGGGATCAAGGGGTTCCCAGCGGTCAGATCCTCAACGATTGGAAAGTTATCCCTTATCCAGAGAAGGGATTACTTGAGATAACCCATTTAAACAGGTTATCCAAGATTTATTTTTGTTTGCCCATAGGAATATAGAAAATAATAAACCAATACTGTCCCTCCCGAAGTCCAATGTCACCTGTCTGACAACAGGACAGAAGACATGGTAGTGCAAAGTGTGCACATACAGAATAATACAGATACTGAGAATTTGGCCACGCCCCCACAATCAGTATTCGGTCAGTATTTTTTCTCAGGAGTGGGCGTCAAAACCAGCAGTGGGTCAAAAATGCAGAATTGGTGTACTGGTTTGTATTATACCCTTTCTCTGATTGTTCCTCACCAGGTTTTGGCTCCCACTCCTGAGAAAAAATACTGACGGAATACTGACCAAATACTGATAGTGGGGCCGTGGCCTAACACCAGTATACAGGACAGGAGAAGTAGTGCTGTGCAAAGTATATATACTGAATAATACAGATACTGAGAATTATACCCAGTATACAGGACAGGAGAAGTGTGCATTGTACATATACAGAATAATAAAGATACTGAGAATTAGGCTGTGGTCACACTATCAGTATTTGATCAGTATTTGTAAGCCAAAACCAGTAGTGGGTGAAAATGCAGAAGTGGTGACGTGTTTCTATTATACTTTTTCTCTGCTTTTGTTCCTTACCTGGTTTTGGCTTACAAATACTGATTTAAAATACTGACCAAATACTGATAGTGTGAGCATAGACTTATACCCAGTATTCAGGACAGGAGAAGTGGTACTGTGCGACCCCCTTGTCGGAGCCAGACTGTCAGACTAAGCTACCTGCCTCCCTCCAGCTAAGGCTGCCTATCCCCTGCTAAACCTGCCTGTCCAAAGCTATAACAGCAAGAGAGCACGTGGAGCTCAAACGAACAAGCATCCACACAGTTACACAACCTCAGCTCAATGATCAGAGCGCCCGCGCTCAATGATCAGAGCGCCCGCCATGTTTGTGGGCGGGCTATTTAAAGATTAAGCCCTGCCCACCATCGCATTATTGGTGACGTCAGCCACGGCCAGTCAGGCGGTGCCCGGTCACCGGATCAGCTGACTCCCAAACCACCAATCACGGTCCGCCATGTCACGGGCATGCTCAGTGCAGTGCATCCTGGACTTAGGCTGTAGTAGCCCTGTTTCCCTCTGCAACCTATGCTTCACATTGCTTGGAACAAAGACCCGAGAGACAACTTGTACATCTTGTGCACCAGCTAGGCTTTGGGACTGATGGTGATGCTGAGCAGCATCTGCCCTGGCTGGACTGGAATGGGAGACCACAGAATCCACTGATGATTCTGAACCTATTTCAGATCCAGCAAACACCTAACATATACTTACTCCTTTTGTGGTGATATATTTATATACCGGTAGTCTTTAGTGATATAACATGACATTATATACCTATAATTATAATTATATATTTATCAATTGTTGTTTTACAATGTACTAGTCTTTCCACTTTAATTGTAATGCATTATTCTTATTCTTGTATATAAGCTTGCTATATTATCATCCATCTTAAGCAATTGATGCATGTCTATTATGGCTCTTTGATGTCCTGAGTTTCTACAATTTAAGTCAGATGAGGATAGGTGGTGGTCTTACCATGGACTCACCTAGTTATACATAACCTAGTTGGTTTTTAACCCCTTTAAAGCCCATGATGTACTAATACGCGTCTGTGCCCTGGGCTTTAAGAGTCTGACCCGTATTAGTACGTCATGGCGATCGAGCGCACACAGGCTGTGCGGGTCCGATCGCCGCCGGGTGTCAGCTGATTGTCACAGCTGACACCCGGTACTATGTGCAGGGAGCGGTCTCCAAACTATGTTCTCCCTGTCCAGCGCTGACAGCCTGCATGGCACAGGGATGGTGCTGCATTCCTGTGCCATGCAGGCGATCAGAATAAAAAAAGTGAAAGTCCCATAGTGGGACAAAGTAAAAAAGTAAAAAAACTGAAAGTGAAAAAAAAAAAAAAAAAAAAAATTGTAAAAATATATAAAAAAAATAATCCACTAAAAATAAAAATATAATGTACCCATCAATAAATATTATTATGAAAAAAAACAAACAAACAATAAAAGTACACATATTTGGTATCGCCGCGTCCGTAACGACCTGACCTAGAAAACTGTTCTACTAGTTAACCCCTTCAGTGAACACAGTAAAAAAAAACAAAGCAAAAAACAATGCTTTATCATCATACCGCCAAACAAAAAATGGAATAACACGCGATCAAAAAGACGAATATAAATAAAAATGGTACCGCTGAAAACGTCATCTCATCCCGCAAAAAAACAAGCCACCATACAGCTCCATCATCCAAAAAATCAAAAAGCTAGAGCTCTCAGAATAAAGCGATGCAAAAAAATATTTTTTTCTATAAAATAGGTTTTACTGTGTAAAAGCGCCAAAACATAGAAAAACTATATAAATGTGGTACCGCTGTAAACATACTGACCCGAAGAATAAAGCTACCTTATCAATTTTACCACACTCGGAGCAGAATAAAAAAATGTAAAAAAACACAA
Organism: Phyllobates terribilis; assembly: GCF_046119375.1. NCBI lineage: Eukaryota > Metazoa > Chordata > Amphibia > Anura > Dendrobatidae > Phyllobates > Phyllobates terribilis. Next base: position 843,514,662 of record NW_027362761.1, read on the forward strand.
TTCCTGAATTGTTGGTTTTTGTTTATTCTGCCTCTCAAAAATAGGAATAGAAAGCGATCAAAAAATGTCACGTGCCTGAAAATGGCACCAATAAAAACGTCAACTCATCCCGCAAAAAACAAGCCGTCACATGACTCTGTCTGCCAAAATATGGCGATGCAAAAACTAGATTTTACAAAATATGTGTCTTTTAGTGTGTGACAGCTGTCAGTCATAAAAACCCGATATGATTCTGGTATCACTGTAATCACACCAACCTGAAGAATAAAGTAATCTCATCACTTATACCACATGAGGAACGGCGTAAAAAATAAACGCTAGGGCTGGGGTTGGGGTTGTGCTAATGTTAGGGTTGGGGTTGTTTTTTTTTCCAATGTAAAAAAAAAAAAAAGAAAAGATGACGATATGGCGACTAGTGTTGAGCGCAAGTGTTCGCTACTTGAGTTTGCATCGGGTGCTCGGGTATACACTGAGTATCGCGGGTGCTCGAGTCTCCGCCCCATATGCTTCGCGGCCAAAAAAACCTCGCGGGGATTGCCTGCCATGCACGAGCGATCCCCGCATGTTTTTTTGGGGGTGTCTAATAACCGTGAAACATGCGGGCGGGGACTCGAGCGTTTCACTTGAGCACCCGTGATACATGGTGCATACCTGAGTACCCGATGCAAACTTGTGCTCAAGAGTAATGACAACTTATTCAATATGATGACCTAATGTTATCAAATTCTGTGTCGTACCTCTGGGTTCAAAATGTTCGCTATACCCCTTAAGAAAATCCTTGAAGGGTATAGTTTCCAAAATGGGGTCACTTGTGGGGGAGCTCCACTGTTTAGGCACATCAGGGGCTCTCCAAACGCGACATGGTGTCCGCTAACAAATTGAATGGAAAATCGGCTCAAATTGTTAGCGGACACCATGTTGCGTTTGGAGAGCCCCTGATGTGCCTAAACAGTGGAGCTCCCCCACAAGTGACCCCATTTTGGAAACTAGACCCCCCAAGGCACCTATCTAGATGCATAGTGAGCACTTGGAACCCTCAGGTGCTTCACAAATTGATTCGTAAAAATGAAAAAGTGGAAAAAAAAAACTTTTTCATTTTTACGAATCAATTTGTGAAGCACCTAGGGGTTCCAAGTCCTCACTATGCATCTAGATAGGTGCATTGGGGGTCTAATTTCCAAAATGGGGTCACTTGTGGGGGGTTTCCACTGTTTAGGCACATCAGGGGCTCTCCAAACGCAACATGGCGTCCGCTAATTATTCAAGCAAATTTTACAATCAAAAAGTCAAATGGCGCTCCTTCCTTTCCGAGCCCTGCCGTGTGCCCAAACAGTGGTTTTTCCCCACATATGGGGTATCTGCGTGCCCAGGGGAAATTGAACAACAAATTTTGGGGTCCAGTTTTTCCTGTTACCCCTGCGAAAATAAAAAAAAAAGGGTCTAAAGTAACATTTTTGTGAAAAAAGTTAAATGTTCATTTTTTTCTTCCACATTCCAAAAATTCCTGTGAAGCACCTGAAGGGTTAATAAAGTTCTTGAATGTGGTTTTGAGCACCTTGAGGGGTGCAGTTTTTAGAATGGTGTCACTTTTTGGCATTTTCTGTCATAAAGACCTCTCAAAGTGACTTCAAATGTGATGTGGTCCCTAAAAAAATGGTTTTGAAAATTTTGTTGGAAAAATGAGAAATCGCTGGTAAACTTTTAACCCTTATAGCTCCCTAACAAAAAAAAATTTTGGTTACAAAATTGTGCTGATGTAAAGTAGACATGTGGGAAATGTTATTTATTAACTCCTTTTGTGTGACATATCTCTCTGATTTAAGAGCATAAAAATTAAAATTTTGAAAATTGCTAAATTTTCAAAATTTTCGCCAAATTTCTGTTTTTTTCACAAATAAACACAAGTGATATCGAAGAAATTTTACCACAATCATGAAGTATAATACGTCATGAAAAAACAGTCTCAGAATCAGGGGGATCCGTTGAAGCGTTCCAGAGTAATTACCTCATAAAGTGACAGTGGTCAGAATTGTAAAAATTGGCCTGGTCATTAACGTGCAAACCACCTTGGGTTGTAAAGGGGTTAATTGCTTTTAAGTGTATGTCCTGTTCCATATGTTCTGCACAAAATAAAGATTTTTATATATTGTGATCCCAAGGCAATTGCATACTTCTTTCTTCTTCACTTTATTATGTTGATGAATTTGACGCAAAAAAAAATCCTTGGAAAATTGTAGTTTTTTGAAAATCCATTAAATTTCAATCCAACACCTGAGAAACGGTTTTAGGTGTTGGATGGGATTTTAATGGATTTTCATTAAATTACAATTTTTAAAAAAAATCTTTTTTTTGCTGGATTCACTTTTTTTACCTGGATACTTGCCATGCTATAAGACTCTCTGTGCATAGAGGGACTTCCTTATTCTGGGTGAGCTGATTATCTTCTCTTTTGCAAAAAGAAAAGTGAGTTACAAAAAAAAAATCTGCAAATGATGAATTGGGCCCACTGAATGCAACATTGAATCGGGCCCCTCACAGTGCAGGGAAAGTCCATGTAACAATGACATCAAGAGCCAATTGGCAAAATGTATTTCAATTACTGGGGTATCCACTATATTGTATTAGTTTAAAAATGGGTTCATGATTTCCCTAAAATAGTAAAAACACACTTACCTATTGGATTCATACCGCTTCTCAGAGGATATCAGCTTCACTGTGTGGAATCTGTGATAAATTTTATGCTTTAGTATGATTATGATGATACCAAATGTATACATTTTTTATGTTTTGATACTTTTTTTTACAATAAAAAAAAAACATTTTAAACCCCAAATAAACAAACATCTCTTTGCAGAATGAGGTAATGTTAAAGATTTTGGAGTAAACATGATTTCTTGATTACCGGCAATTTTTATTTACCGTAATTTATTTGGAAGGGGAATTAACCCCTTTACCCCCGAGGGTGGTTTGCACGTTAATGACCGGGCCAATTTTTTCAATGCTGACCACTGTTACTTTATGAGGTAATTACTCTGGAGCGCTTCAATGGATCCCCCTGATTCTGAGACTGTTTTTTCATGACATAGTGTGTTTTATGATTGTGGTAAAATTTCTTTTATATCACTTGCGTTTATTTGTGAAAAAAATGGAAATTTGGTGAAAATTTTGAAAATTTAGCAATTTTCAAAATTTTAATTTTTATGCGCTTAAATCAGAGAGTTATGTCACACATAATAGTTAATATATAACATTTCCCACATGTCTACTTTACATCAGCACAATTTTTGAACCAAATTTTTTTTTATTAGGGAGCTATAAGGGTTAAAAGTTGACCAGCGATTTCTCATTTTTCCAACAAAATTGACAAAACCATTTTTTTAGGGACCACATCACATTTGAAGTCACTTTGAGGGGTCTTTATGACAGAAAATACCAAAAAGTGACACCATTCTAAAAACTGCACCCCTCAAGGTGCTCAAAACCACATTCAAGAACTTTATTAACCCTTCAGGTGCTTCCCAGGAATTTTTGGAATGTGGAGGAAAAAAATTAACATTTAACTTTTTTCTCAAAAATGTTACTTTAGACCCAATTTTTTTTTATTTTCGCAGGGGTAACAGGAAAAAAAGGACCCCAAAATTTGTTGTGCAATTTCCCTGAGCACACAGATACCCTATACGTGGAGAAAAACCACTGTTTGGGTGCACGGCAGAGGTTCGGAAAGGAAGGAGCGCCATTTGACTTTTTGATTGTAAAATTTGCTTGAATAATTAGCGGACGCCATGTTGCGTTTGGAGAGCCCCTGATGTGCCTAAACAGTGGAAAGCCCCCACAAGTGACACCATTTTGGAAACTAGACCCCTCAGGGAACTTATCTAGATGTGTAGTGAGCACCTTGAACCCCCAGGTGCTTCACATTGAGCCGTAAAAATAAAATTTTCACACTTTTGCAACAAAAATGTTTTTCAGCCTCCAATTTTGCATTTTCATGAGGGTAACAGGAGAAATTGCACTATGCAATTTGTTGTGCAATTCCTCCTGAGCATGCCTATACCCCACATGTGGGGGAAAATCACTGTTTGGGCGCATGGCAGGTCTCGGAAGAGAAGGAGCGCCATTTGACTTTTTGAGTGCAAAATTTGCTTGAATAATTAGCGGACGCCCCGTTGCGTTTGGAGAGCCACTGATGTGCCTAAACAGTGGAAACCCCCCACAAGTGACACCATTTTGGAAACTAGACCCCTCAGGGAACTTATCTAGATGTGTGGTGAGCACCTTGAACCCCCAGGTGCTTCATAGAAGTTTAGAACATTGAGCCGTAAAAATAAAATTTTCACATTTTTGCAACAAAATTGTTTTTCAGCCCCCAATTTTGCATTTTCATAAGGGTAACAGGAGAAATTTCACCATGCAGTTTGTTTTCCAATTTCTTCTGAGTAAGCAGATACCCCAAATGTGGGGGAAAACCACTGTTTGGGTGCACAGGAAGGGTTCGGAAGGGAAGGAGCGCCATTTGACATTTTGAATGTAAAATTTGCTTGAATACTTAGCGGATGTGCCCCTGATGTGCCTAAACAGTGGAAAACCCCCACAAGTGACACCATTCTGGAAACTAGACCCCTCAGGAAACTTATCTAGATGTGTGGTGAGCACCCTGAACCCCCAAGTGCTTTACAGAAGTTTATAACATGGAGCCGTGAAAATAAAAAGATCAAACTTTTTCCACAAAAATGTTTTAGCCCCAATTTTTTTATTTTGACAAGGGTAAGAGGAGAAAATGGACCCCAAAAACTGTTGTGCAATTTTTCCTGAGTACGCCAATACCCTATATGTGGGGAAAATACAGTGTTTGGGTGCACGGCAGAGTTCAGAAGGGAAGGAGCACTGTGTGACTTTTTGAACGCAAAATTGGCTGGAATTGAGAGCGAACGCCATGTCGCGTTTGGAGAGCCCCTGATGTGGCTAAATAGTGGAAACCCCCCATAAGTGACCCCATTTTGGCAGCTACACCCCTCAAGGATTTTATCAAAGGGTATAGTGAACATTTTGAACCCAGAGGTACGACACAGAATTTGATAACATTAGGTCATCATATTGAATAAGTTGTCATTAGTCTTGAGCGCAAGTGCTCGCTACTTGAGTTTGCATCAGGTACTCGGGTATGCACCATGTATCGCGCGTGCTTGAGTGACATGCACGAGTTCCCGCTCACATGCTTCATGGTTATTAGACACCCAAAAAAAAACATGCGTGGATCGCTCGTGCATGGCAGGCAATCCCTGCGAGGTTATTTTGGCCACTAAGCATATGGGGCGGAGACTGGAGCATGTCACTCGAGCACCCGCGATACTCAGTGCATACCCGAGCACCCGATGCAAACTCAAGTAGCGCTCAACACTAGTCGCCATATCGTCTTTTTTTTTTTTTTTTTACTTTTGAAAAAAATCCCAACCCTAACCCCAACCCTAATGCAACCCCAACCCCAACCCTAACCCTAGCCCAACCTAACCCCAACCCTAACCCCAACCCTAGCCCAACCCTAACCCTACCCCAACCCTAACCCTAGCCCAACCCTAACCCCAAACCTAATCCCAATCCTAACCCTAGCCCAACCCTAGCCCAACCCTGACCCCAACCCTAACCCTAGCCCAACCCTAACCCCAATCTCCTAACCCTAACCCCAATCCTAACCGTAGCCCAACCCTAACCCTAGCCCAACCCCAACCCTAACCCTAGCCCAACCCTAACACAACCCTAACCGTAACACAACCCTAACCCTAGAGTTTATTTTTTACGCCGTTTCTCATGCGGTATAAGTGATTGGACAACTTTATTCTTCCGGTCGGTGCGATTACAGCGATACCAGAATCATATCGGGTTTATATGATTGACAGCTGTCACACACTAAAAGACGCATTTTTTTTATAAAATCTAGTTTTTGCATCGCCATATTTTGAGAGCTATAATTTTTCCATATTTTGACCGAAAGAGTCATTTGACGGCTTGTTTTTTGCGGGATGAGTTGACATTTTCATTGGTGCCATTTTCAGGCACGTGACATTTTTTGATCACTTTCTATTTTGATTATTAGGAGGCAGTATAAACAAAAAACAGCAATTCCGGTATTGTTTTTAGGTTTTTTTTTTATGCTGTTCCGCGTGTGGTAAAATTGAATTAGGTAGCTTTATTTTTCGGGTCAGTACATTTACAGCGGTACCAAATTTATATAGTTTTTCTATGTTTTCGCGCTTTTACACAATAAAAGCTATTTTACAGAAAAAAATATTTTTTTGAATCGCTTTATTCTGAGAGCTATAACTTTTTGATTTTTCGGCTGATGAAGCTGTATGGCAGCTTGTTTTTGCGGGAAAAGATGATGTTTCCCCTCATCCATGACAGCACACCTTGAGAGAGGGATCCGCCCCACCAAGGACAGGAAACCGTCTGAAATAAAAGGGCGGTACCTCTCCCTCTCTTCAATTGGTTTCCTGTCCTTGATGGGAACCTGTCTGAAGAAAGGTGTCCTACTTACCTGGGCCTGTTCCGGTGTGGAAGAGCGGGCACCAGCCTGTGCATCGGGTTCCAGGTCCCAGAAGCGCCGTCCGCGGTTCCCTGGAGCCGTGTCTGAGCGGGCTCCGGCGGTGAGGAGGGCTCCGGCTCCCCGCAGACCGCTGCGCTGTCCTCTCCCTGCCGCGTCTTTTTGATCGCGTGTTATTCCATTTTTTGTTTGGCGGTATGATGATAAAGTATTGTTCTTTGCTTTGTTTTTATTTTATTTTTTTACCGTGTTCACTAAAGGGGTTAACTAGTGGGACAGTTTTATAGGTCAGGTCGTTCCAGACGCGGCGATACCAAATATGTGTACTTTTATTGTTTTATTTTTTTTCATAACAATATTTATTAATGGGTACATTATATTTTTGGTGGATTTTTTTTTTTTATATTTTTACAAATTTTTTTTTATTTTTTTTTTTCCATTTTTTAACACTTTTTGGACTTTTATTCTGTGTCCCATTATGGGACTTTCACTTTTCTTATTCTGATCGCCTGTATAGCACAGGAATGCAGCACCAACCGCTCCCAGCACATAGCACAGGGTGTCAGCTGTGACTATCAGATAACACCCGGCGGCGATCGCCCCGCACCGCTTGTGTGCGGGCACGATCGCCATATGGCCTAATAATACGTCATTGGTCCAATCGGCCCAGGTCACCATGACGTACTATTAGGTCACATGTCAGAAAGGGGTTAAAGGGAACCTGTAAAGTCCAATAACGCTATTAACCTGCAGATATAGGATTAATCTGCAGGTTAGTAGTGTAAGGCCACGGCCCCACTATCAGTATTTGGTCAGTATTCGGTCAGTATTTTTTCTCAGGAGTGGGAGCCAAAACCAGGTGGGGAACAATCAGAGAAAAGGTATAATAGAAACAAGTCACCAATTCTGCATTTATCACCCACTCCTGGTTTTGGCTCCCACTCCTGAGAAAAAATACTGACCTAATACTGTTAGTGGGGCTGTGGCCTTATGAGGTTAGTAGTGTTATGAAGTTACCCAACCACAGTACTGAAAGTTTGGAACCTGGAAGAAAATGAAAATTGTTGCTCCCGGGGACCGCTGGCTTTCAGTCATAGAGGCATGCCTGAAGCAATGACAGTCACCGCTCACAGCTCTAAGAGCAGCAGCTGTAAGCACACCCCAGAACTGACTGACAGCTGGTTTAGCAGTGTCTCAGTACAAAGCCGGCTGTCAATCACTGCCAAGGCATGATTAACCCCTTCCCAACATATGAAATACATTTAGGTCATATGCCCACTCTCTGAGTTTGATGTGGGCTTGCAAGCTGAGTCCGCATAATTCCCGGCAGATAATCGCTATGTTTTTCTGCTGCCTATAAAAGTCGTGTGTGGAGAGAAGCTGTGCCCGCTGATGTTAACCTGTTAAATGCTATTGTCATTCTCTGACAGCGGCATTTAATGAACGCTGGCAGGTGGTCACGTCATTCTATGCACCTATCGGCTTGCCCATGACCGCGGTCACGAGGTCCTGATGGGTTGCCATGATGGACGATGGTCTGCTGAAGAAAAAAATGTTATGGCGCTTGGTTAAAGGACAGGAAAAAATTAAAATGCAAAAAAAAATGGAAAATAGCCATGTCAGGAAGGGGTCAATATAGTCAAGGTAAAGGGAAAAGACACATTTTAGTATATTTTACTGTTATTTTTTCAACTTTTTTTTTTTAGTCTGACTAAGTAGAATCAATTCAGAGAGGATAAAGTTCCAATGGAATTTCCTGAAATTCAATGTTCCAAGCGAATTTGAACACCTTGAGATTTGTTTGCTGATTCACAAAACAAAAACTTGCCCAGTACCATTTCCAACACTACTGAAGCATCAGTCAGCAGGCTAATGTCATTTTGCGTGGCTCCTCTGGCATACCTACTGTACAATAGCGTAGCAGTGGGGGCGGTCGCCCTGGGCCCTGCGCTCTGAGGGGCCCACCCGGAGCTACACTACTGTAACTATATCGGCGTGCGCAGCATGCTTTTACAGTTACATTCCAGGCAGAGCAGGGAGACTGGATATCCCTGCACTGCCCGGCGGCCGATATGCGGCCCTTGAGCAGAAGAAGGGGGGGCCCCGGTGCCAGCATCGGGCTCCCCCGCCCATCACCACCGCAAGTTAACTGATGAGAGAAGGAGCGTGATGCTCCCTCTCCCAACAGTCCCCCCTCTGCGTCTGACATCAATGACATCATCACCTGGCGTCCGGCCGTTGTGCTTAAGATGTTTGCGGGCCGGGAGCTCGGAGGAGCAAGGGAACGAGGAGGAGAGGTGAGTACTGTTTATTTATTTGTCCTATTGGGGGGGGATTTAATACTACAAAATGCCTATGGGGGGAGATTATGCTACAAACTGCCTGTAGTGCCGGCGTCCCTGCCCTCTGCTAGGCAGGGACGCTGTTCCCCTCACCGCTCTGCTCCGTGCCCGGCGTCTCTCTCCCGCTCTGCTGGCAGCGCGCGCTCCTTCCCGGCCACTGTGCTTAGGGCGCGCGCGCGCGCCCTCCCTCCCTCTTAAAGGGGCCGCGCGCGCCGTCCTAAGGAGTCCCCGGCCAATGGCCGGAGGACTTTACCATATATAAGGCACCTCCTCCAAAATGGAGGTGCCCGAGCAATGTTGTTGCACCGTTCTACTCTGCTTCAGCCCTCAGGTCCCGTTGCCAGTTACCTGCCAGTTACCTGCCAGATTCCTGCCAGCTTGCTGTCCTAATCCTGCCTGATTTCCTGTTACCTGCCTGCCTGCCTGAGGTCCGACGGTCTGCCTTACAACTCCGGTCAGTCTGTCTAAGGACCAACTTGCCCGCTCACCTGGGAGCGCACATCAGCTACCTGCCTGCTTGCCTGAGGTCCGACGGTCTGCCTTACAACTCCGGTCAGTCTGTCTATGGACCAGCTTGCCCACTCACCTGGGAGCGCTTCTCCGCTACCTGCCTGCTTGCCTGCCCGGAGGCTCCGCTGTCACGTGCTGTGACCACCAGCTATTCCAGACTCTTGCCCGCTCACCTGGGAACGCTTCTCCGCTACCTGCCTGCTTGCCTACCTGGAGGCTCCGCCGTCACGTGCTGTGACCACCTGCTATTCCAGAGACTCTCGCTTGCTCACCTGGGAGCACACATCCTCCATCTGCCTTGCTAGCCTACCTGGAGGTTCAGCCATCACAGGTCGTACCTACCCCTTACCTAGAGACTGCCCCGGTCACTTGCCGTGACCTCCAGCCCGTTCTTCCAGAGACTGCCCCGGTCACTTGCCGTGACCTCCAGCCCGTTCTTCCAGAGACTGCCCTGATCACTTGCCGTGACCTCCTGCCCGTACACCCAGAGACTGTCCCGGTCACCTGCTGTGACTGCCTGCCTGGTCGCCACCCGCTCCCTTACAAGGACCGCTCCCTTGTATAGTAGCCCAGAGGTTCCGCCTCCCAGACCCGTTACACTGCCTATGGGGGGAGATTATACTATAAACTGCCTATGGGGGGAGGAGATTATACTACAAACTGCCTATGGGAGGGAGATTATGCTAGAGACTGCCTATGGGGGGGAGATTATACTACAGACTGCCTATGGGCGGGAGATTATACTACAGACTGCCTATGGAGGGGGAAATGATGCTACAGACTGCCTATGGGGGGAGATTATACTACAGACTGCCTATGGGGGGATTATGCTACAGACTGCGTATGGGGGGGATTATGCTACAGACTGCCTATGGGGGGATTATGCTACAGACTGCCTATGAGGGGGGATTATGCTAAAAACTGCATATGAGGGGGGGATTATGCTACAGACTCTGCCTATGAGGGGATTATACTATATGAAGGACTATCTGGTGCATTATACTATATGTAGGCTATTTATACAGTGTGGGGATTACAGTTAGGGTCATACAGTGTAGGACATAATGTGTGGTCTCTGCACAGTGTGGGGGCCATCATACAATGTGGGAGATAATGTGGGGTCTTTGCACAGTGTGGGGGCCACCATACAGTGTGGGAGATAATGTGGGGTATTGGCACAGTGTGGGGGCCATCATACAGTGTGGGAGATAATGTGGAGTCTTTGTGCAGTGTGGGGGGCATCATACAGTGTTGGAGCCATCCAGGGTCGGACTGGGACTTAAATTCAGCCCTGGCATTTGAGAGCACACAGGCCCACTTGCTATGAAGTGAATGTTATATGTGTTCGTCAATTTTTGTGGATCGCTCGAGATATATATCACATTTACAGAATTCAAACTGCAGTGAAATTTAAAGGGAACCTGTCAGGTCAGATAACACTATTTACCTGTAGATATAGGGTTATTCTGCAGGTTAATAGTATTATGAAGGTGCCCAGCCGCTGTACTGAAAGTGCGGCACCTGGGGACAAAATAAATTGTATTCCTCCCAGGAACCACCGGTTTCACTCATGCTGGTGTGCCTGAAGGAGAGGCCCACAGCTGGCACCAAACCATCCGGCCCTGGAGCCATCAGTTTGGAGGCTACTAAGGGGTCAGTATACTGTGTGGGGTACTGTACAGTGAGGGAACATTATACTGTGTATAAGAGAGAATCATATTGTGTAGAGCAGTGGTTCTCAACTCCAGTCCTCAAGACCCACCAACAGATCATGTTTTCAGGATTTCCTTAGTATTGCACATGTGATAATTCCATCACCTGTGCAATACTAAGGAAATCCTGAAAACATGATCTGTTGGTGGGTCTTGAGGACTGGAGTTGAGAACCACTGGTGTAGAGGGAAGCTGTACATGGGGGGAGACTCAAGACATTTTTTAATTTTAAGTGGGCAGTTATAGTTATAGGGGAACTCAGGTTATTATGACTGTTAAAGGGGCACACAGAGGGCATTGTTTTCTAGGGCACTTACGCATGACATTACTGTATTCTAAAGGTTTGTTTTACTATCTAGAGGGCGCACAGCAGGTGCAGTAATAGGAAAACATACGGCAGCAGCTCAGCATTGGAGTATCAGCAGGATGAGGAGTTTGTGCAGGTTGGGAATAGATGGGGACGGTGCCTGAAATGTAAGGAGTCAAATGTGTCTTTGTTGTGATCTCTGCAGACCTGAGACTGAGTCCTGGATGGAGGAGTTGTCGTGTCGGTCTGGGCCAGATGGAAAAGACCAGAAAAGTGAACAATTTAATTAGAAAGAACGTCAGCTGTAAGGTACAATATATATCCGTGCTGTGATCTCTTATATGCTCTACAGGACTTGCATCTATCAATATATGTCACCATATGGCGGTAGTATCAGTGCTGGTCTTTGTATAGAGATTATTTTTAGTAACAGCGCCATCATCTGCTGAGGTTTTCCTACATCCACTATCTGGGTGCGCCACCATAGCTGTAATCAGGGTTACCTGGTAAGGGGCCCACTCAGAAGTTTTGTCCCCCCTCAACCAAAACCCTAGCTACGCCTCTGCTACTGTATAATACCTTGCGGTTTTTACATAACTGGTACATTAATGTTCTTTGAACCATTATCTTGTACAGTGGAGGTCAGCAGCAGGGTCTTCACAGATCAGCGGTTCCCAGTGAAGCACAGCAGGCACAGGACTGGCAGTTTAAATGGCAGTGTCGCTTTCCACCTCCAGATTCTCTCTCTCTTAGTACTGAGATCCGTGCAAATTTATTCACCGCAAACTGAATTTGTGGGGAAAAGCGAATTCAAATTGGAAAAGATCCACTCATCCCTACCACTAAGGGATTTATACTTTTAGAAGATTAATCGTTCACATAGTACACTGCTGTTCTTCTGTACTTTAGTGTGATTATGCCCTAAACACTAAATTCAAATTCCATTTTTTATCTAGTTTCTTCTGTTGAATACAGGCATACATAAAATGTTTTTAATTTGCATGAAAATAAGAATTTTTAAGCAAGTGAAAAGTTAAAAAGAGAGTGCCTTATTAATATAGTTGCTTTTTGCTTATTGTTCAAATAGAGTGATATGTTGTTCCTGACAGGTTTTATGCGCTAAAAGACTACTAAATTAAGTGGAAATCACTTATTTTTCATCAAATCTGTTCTGGCTTATTTACTTGGAAAAACTAATAAATCATCCAGAATATTTATTTGCATTCAAAATAATAAGCATCTCAGTGGACCACATACCTAATGAATGGATCACTTTTCTGTCTGTCAGTTTTAACAGGTGTCACGTAGGTTGTGGAAATCTGCTGTAAGCTGAACAGCAATGGAATTTCCCCTGGTTCACATGAGCACATCAGAAATGGAGGCCATATGATGACTTGTTTCTCTTAATTTAAGGGCATAATAAAAGCATAAAAATAACTTAACAATTGCAAAAAAAAAGATGTAAAAAGACGTGAGTCAAGTCATAGAAGTGTCAGTGTTTGTTAGGCTGCGTGCCCACTCAGCCGCCCCAGAAATGGCGCATCCATAGGATGTGCCAATTCTGGCACTTAGCCTCGCTCTTCCCACTGCCCTGTAGTGGTGGCAGTGGGGTAATAGGGCTGAGGTTGATGTCAGCTTATAATGCCAGCTGACATCAAGCCCAGGTTAGTAATGGGTAATGGAGAGGCGTCTATAAGACACCCCCATTACTAACCCCATAGTCAAAGTTAAAAAAAACACAAACACCCAGAATAAAGTCCTTTAATTGAAATAAAGACACATTCCTTTAATGTTCTAAATTAAGCCCTACTTACCGTATCGCCCATTCCAGCTGAAGCCAATGTCTTCTGCAATAAAAGTAAAATAATAAACCAACCTCATCCTTACCTTTCCATGGTTCCCAGGACGGCTTCAGCTCTGCTACATTGACATGACAGGCTGGAGCTCAGCAGAATGCTGCCATCTAGCTTGCCATGCCGCAGACACTGAGAAGCTCCTCAGTGAAGCTCCTCAGTGTCTGGCTGTGACGGCATCCAGATGAGCCGAGTTCATGTCCAATGAACTCAGCTCACCTCATGCACGTCACTGACAGCGTGGGAGAATTCTCCTGCGCATGCGGTGCCGGCAAATGACGTCACCGCTTGAGCAGGAGAATTTTCCCACGCTGGGACGGCATTGAGATGGCAGGCTGGATGGTAGCAGAACGCTGCCATCCAGCATGCCATCCTTCAGAGACACTGCAGAGCGCAGGCATGCTTGCGCTCTGCAGTGTCTCTGAAGGATGACAAGCTGGATGGTAGCGCTCTGCTGCGATCCAGCGCTTCAGAGACACTTCAGATAGCGCTTCAGAGACACTGCAGAGTGCAAGCATGCTTGCGCTCTGCAGTGTGTCTGAAGGATGACCAGCTGGATGGTAGCACTCTGCTGCGATCCAGCGCTTCAGAGACACTTCAGATAGCGCTTCAGAGACACTGCAGAGTGCAAGCATGCTTGCGCTCTGCAGTGTCTCTGAAGGATGACAAGCTCGATGGTAGCGTTCTGCTGCGATCCAGCCTGTCATCTCAATGCCATCCCAGCGTGGGAGAATTCTCCTGCTGAAGCGGTGAGCGCAGGAGAATTTTCCCACGCTGTCAATGACGTGCATGAGGTGAGCTGACTGAACAGAAAGAATAGAGCATCACACATAGATTAGATAGATATTATACAGTGCCTACAAGTAGTATTCAACCCCCTGCAGATTTAGCTGGTTTGATAAGATGCAAATAAGTTAGAGCCTTCAAACTGCAAACGAGAGTAGGTTTTATGAACAGAAGCATAAATCTTACAAACCAAAAAGTTATGTTGCTCAGTTGAATTTTATTAAATTTTAAACATAAAAGTGTGGGTCAATTATTATACAACCCCTATGTTTAATATTTTGTGGAATAACCCTTGTTTGCAATTACAACTAATAATCGTCTTTTATAAGACCTGATCAGGCCGGCACAGGTCTGTGGAGTTATCTTGGCCCACTCCTCCATGCAGATCTTCTCCAAGTTATCTAGGTTCTTTGGGTGTCTCATGTGGACTTTATTCTTGAGCTCCTTCCACAAGTTTTCAATTGGGTTAAGGTCAGGAGACTGACTAGGCCACTCCAACACCTTGACTTTTTCCCTATTGAACCAGCCCTTGGTTTTCTTGGCTGTGTGCTTTGGGTCGTTGTCTTGTTGGAAGATGAAATTACGACCCATCTTAAGATCCTTGATGGAGGAGCGGAGGTTCTTGGCCAAAATCTCCAGGTAGGCCGTGCTATCCATCTTCCCATGGATGCGGACCAGATGGCCAGGCCCCTTGGCAGAGAAACAGCCCCACAGCATGATGCTGCCACCACCATGCTTGACTGTAGGGATGGTATTCTTGGGGTCGTATGCAGTGCCATCCAGTCTCCAAACGTCACGTGTGTGGTTGGCACCAAAGATCTCGATCTTGGTCTCATCAGACCATAGAACCTTGAACCAGTCTGTCTCAGAGTCCTCCAAGTGATCATGAGCAAACTGTAGACGAGCCTTGACATGACGCTTTGAAAGTAAAGGTACCTTACGGGCTCGTCTGGAACGGAGACCATTGCGGTGAAGTACGTTACTTATGGTATTGACTGAAACCAATGTCCCCACTGCCATGAGATCTTCCCGGAGCTCCTTCCTTGTTGTCCTTGGGTTAGCCTTGACTCTTCGGACAAGCCTGGCCTCGGCACGGGAGGACACTTTCAAAGACTGTCCTGGCCGTGGAAGGCTAACAGTAGTTCCATAAGCCTTCCACTTACGGATGATGCTCCCAACAGTGGAGACAGGTAGGCCCAACTCCTTGGAAAGGGTTTTGTACCCCTTGCCAGCCTTGTGACCCTCCACGATCTTGTCTCTGATGGCCTTGGAATGCTCCTTTGTCTTTCCCATGTTGACCATGTCTGAGTGCTGTTCACAAGTTTGGGGAGGGTCTTAAATAGTCAGAAAAGGCTGGCAAAAGAGATCTTTAATCCACACATGTGAAGCTCATTATTCTTGGTGCCTGAACTACTTCTTAATACTTTAGGGGGGCCAAACAGAATTCTTGTGGTTTGAGGGGTTGAATAATAAATGACACTCTGAATTAACTTTTTACGTTTTAAAAAGAAATAAAAAAAAAAAAACAAAAACAATATTTGCTGCAGTGCATTTCCCACTTCCAGGCTGATCTACAGTACAAATGTCACAATGCCAAGTTAATTCCGCATGTGTCAACCAGCTAAATCTGCAGGGGGTTGAATACTACTTGTAGGCACTGTATATGGGACTGACATGTTTCTAAGTACAGTGATAGTGTTGGTTACTGTACTTGTCATTTAGTGTTAAAATAAAGGATTTATTTAAAAAAAAATTGGAGTGGGGTTGCCCGTAATTTTAGTCTCTAGCGGACGTTAAAATTAGGTTTGAATGACACCATTAATTTTTGCACATAGTGTCTTGGAAAATGGGAAAAAAATTCCAAGTGCTGTGAAATTGTGAAAAAAATGCAATTCTGACATTGTTTTTTGAGAATTGATTTTACGGTGAACATTCTGGGGTAAAAATTATCTTGCAATATGTTTCTTCTCATGAATATGACTACAGCGATACCCAACATGTCCAGTTTTTTTGTTATTTTAGTGGCGAAAAAAAAATCTGAAATTTAGAAAAAATATTTTTTGGTGTTGTGTCACCAATTTCCGAGAACCGTAACATTTTTGTTTTTTCATATTTTGATTGGACTTTTCTGAATGCGACGATAAAAAAAAGAAAAATAAAATTTCAAAAAAATATCTTTTTTTACATCTTTATTTTCAATGGGGGAAAAGGGGTGATTTGAACTTTTTTTTTTCTGATTTTTTAAAAAATTTTTTTTACTTTTCATTGTTATTGTTAGCCCCCTTAGGAACTTGAAGTTGCTATCGTCTGCTTGCTTGTGCTATACACAGCGATGCAATAACATCGCTGCATATAGCAAAAATCACGATCTCCTTCAAAGCTCAGGCACAGGCAGGGTTTCAAAGGAGCTCTGTAATGACAGGCACAGGCGTCATCAGCTGACGTCCGGCTGTCATGACAACACATCGGCGACCCGCGATTATGTCACGGGCTTGCCGATGGTTGGAGAGAATGAATCACACGCATGCCGGTGTGTGTTAAATGCCACTGTCAGAGATTCACAGGAGAATTTAATAGGTTAACAATCACGGGTGACAGGTCCTGGCTGTAGTACACAGCCACCACCTGCCAGGTATGGGGTGGGCTCGCTACGTGAGCCTGCTGCATTCACCAGCATCCGACTTGCGCCGTACATGTACGGCGGATGTCGTGAAGGGGTTAAATTCGTTTTCTACATATCTAAATGTAAGGGGTGTGGACTGGACTGTCTTTGTATGTATTGTGATGTGGTTATATCTAGTCTATAAGTAATGGTGATCGTGTACAGTATAGGATAAGTGTAGGGTAAGACATGGTTTAGGGCTTAGGACACAAGGTAGGTAGTATAAGGTAGTTAAGTATGGTTAGGTAGTGACATTAATTTTCGGGACTAGCCCATAGTGGGAGGGGACTAGTGATGGGGAAAGAGACCACTTTCTGTAGTTAGATAGGGAGAAGTTGATGTTCAAGTAGGAAGTGTCTATGTTTTTGTCGTATCTAATGTTCACCATCCGGGAGGTATTGCAGTTTTCCACGGGATTCTCTCTGTTCGAACTATTATATGGTAGACATCCCAGGGACCTGCTGGACATTTCCAAAGAGACATAGGAACAGGAGCCCACCCCTCATAAAAGCGTTATAGAGCACATTGTGGGTATGCAGGACCGGATTACATCTATAATGCCTATCGTAGAGGAACATCTCCTGAATGCCCAGGCAGCTCAGAGCCGAGGTTACAATAGAAAGGCCACAGTTAGGTCCTTTAAATAAGGGGATAGATTCTTGGTTTTGGTATCCACCACAGAAAGTAAGTCCTTGGCCAGGTGGCAAGGCCTAGTTGATGTCCGGGAAAAAATTGAGGAGGTGAACTACAGGGTGTATCAACTCGGGAAGAGGAAACCTGAGCAGATTTACCATGTCAATCTCTTAAAGGCTTGAAAAGATCGGGAATGTTGGGTTACAGAGGCGACTCTGGTTTCATCTCCTGTAGTCCTTCTGACACCGGCCCGGGTAGAGGCTGCAAACAAGGTAAAGATTAGCGAAAGTCTCTCAAGACAGCAGCGACGGGAAGCTTGGAAATTAGTGCAGCGGAATACGGACGTATTCTCAGAACTGTCTGGTTGGACATCTTAGATCCAGCATGATATAGTCACCAAGACTCAGGTAAGGGTGCGAATGAAACCGCACCATTTGCAAGAGGCCTGAAGAGGTCTCGAAAGAGGTAAAGAAGATGCTCCAGCTAGGAGTCATTGAGGACTCCAGGAGTAAGTGAGCTAGTCCCATTGTACTGATTCCAAAGCCGGACGGATCGTTACATCCTGTAACGATTTTCGGAAATTGAATGAGGTGTCAAAATTTGACCTTTATCCAATGCCCCAGGTGGATGAGCTGATTGAGAGACTGGGACAGGCCTAGTAGTTCACGACACTCGATCTAAACAAGGGTTACTGGCAGGTGCCTCTGACAGAGTCGGCAAAATAAAAGACACCCTTTGTTACCCCAGCGGGTCTCTAGCACTATGTTGTCTTGCCTTTTGGGTTACATGGGGCCCTGGCCACATTTCAGAGGCTGATGGACATAGTTTTAGAGCCCCATCAGAAGTATGTGTCTGCGTACTTAGATGATATCATCATTTATAGTAGTGACTGGCATACCCACTTGTCCCAGGTGCAAGTGGTAGTGGGTTCGCTCAGAGGCTTGATGGCGAATCCAAAAAAATGTGTGACAGTTCTTGAGTAAGTCTGGTATTTGGGGTACATGATTGGCCATGGGATAATTAAACCCCAAATAAATAAAATCTAAGCCATTCAAAACTGGCCCCGGCCTCATACTAAAAACAGGTGAGAGCCTTCTTCAGTATCATTGGATATTATAGACGATTTATACCTAAATTCGAAACCGCTGACCGATCTCTTAAAGGGATGGAATTAAATCATGGTCTGGTGCAATCCTCAGGCAGAGGACGCCTTCTAGTGCGAACAAACCCTCCTTATCAATCCCAACATTAGGAACGGGTTTATCTTGCAAATGGATGCCTCTGAGTTAAGGCTAGGAGCGGTTATGTCCAAGAGGTGAACGGAGACGAAGATCTGGTCACCTACTTGAGCAGGAAACTTACCCCAGCAGAGAAAAATCATAGAGTAGTGGAGAAGGCGTGCTTGGCCATTAAGTGGGCCTTGGAGTCTCTACACTATTATTTACTGGGGCAGCATATCCGGCTGGTGACAGAACAGTCACCCCTGGTCTAGATGAGAAATGCTAAGGAGAGGAATGCCCGGGTCACCAGATGGTTTCTTGGAGTCCCTACACTATTATTTACTGGGGCGACATATCCGGCTGGTGACAGAACAGTCACCCCTGGTCTAGATGAGAAATGCTAAGGAGAGGAATACCCGGGTCACCAGATGGTTTCTTGGAGTCCCTACACTATTATTTACTGGGGCGACATATCCGGCTGGTGACAGAACAGTCACCCCTGGTCTAGATGAGAAATGCTAAGGAGAGGAATGCCCGGGTCACCAGATGGTTTCTGTCCTTGCAAAATTTTAGTTTTTCAGTGGAAAATCGAGCTGGGAAGTTGCAAGGTAATGCGGATGCCCTGTCGCGGGCATCCTGTATGGCGACAAGTGTTCAACCCCACAAGTTTGAACAGGAAGGGGGTATGTGAAAAAGTGAAGGAAATCATATGCGATGGCCATTATATATCACCCAGAATGTGCTTAGAAGGATACTGAACTACTGGAATGCATTGTAATCACAGCTACGGCTGTGGTTACCATGCAAAATAAAAGTAAATGTGGACTGGGTCAAGTTATTTGGGCTTTTATTTTTGGAGACATCTGTAGGATGGCAGTGGGACGAATCTCTCCCTTCAGTCCGGGTATTACAAGTGGCCCCTGGCCCGGGTTTTCATTTAAACCTGCAGTTAAGGTTTGGGTGTGTCTGTTTTGAGTTGGATTTCACATGCAGCAAAGCTGAAGGCGCTGTGGACGCTGAGGAAGCATGGCTGACTGTGTGAAGCTAATGTGGCACCCCAGAGGGTCTGGTTGCCACAGTGGTAGTAATACCATGTCTGGGAGCAAAACAGGAGTTTCCTGGTCAGGAACACACAACCCGCAACACCTCCTGCTCCAGACCAGAGAGGGGAGGATCCTGCCCTTTATAAATGGGTCTGGAGGCGGGGTTAGTGAGTTCAGTGAGTGTCAGGAGTGAGATAGGACACCAAGGAGCAAGGAGCTGAGGACTGGAGCTGGCAGAGCTCGTCCTGGCCAGAGTACATACAGAGAACCGGACACCGGAGTCCGAGGCTGTGGGGATTGTATATCCAGCAGCAGAAACCGCACGGCAGGAGATTGTAGGTCTCCTGGCCCAACTGAAGCCCGGAGGCTCAGCCACACGAAAGGACCAGTACCACCACAGAGGAGCGAGGAATACACGGGATCCGAGTTGCCAGCCATACGGGTGAGCACAGCGCGTCACACTCAGGGACGTGGGCTACAACACGACTATACATGCTGCCCTGAAGCTCCACTCTTCCTGTGGGGAGTCACTGTCACGCTGTCTCAGCGTTCAGGAGGTCAGGAGCCTATGCTGACCCTACACTGAGGCCCTGCCTAATCCCTCTACCTGGAGGTACTGTTGATAGTACAGAGGTCCAGGCCGCCAGCGTAAACCTACCTCCTGAGAATCCCTGAACCTCAGTAATCTAGTCCTGAGAAGGACCCCGATCACAACAATTGGGGACAGGACCGTATATGCCAAACACAGTACAAGACGAACGAGACAGTACAAGGGGCAAACCAAAAACCACCTTGCATACAAAAACCTTACACCACTACAACGGAGGGAACACCAACGGGTAAGGGGATAAAGAATAAAGCGAGGAAGGGAAAAAACCACACCGAGTACACTTCGCTCCTACTTCACAATACCACGTATCACTCCGATAGTCTGCATGAAAAGCTTTCACCGACAACCACCCTATCAGAACGGCAGGTATTTGAAGGAGTCCCAATACTGCAGAATTAACTGCAGCTGGGCGAGGCTGGGCCTCGTCTATCACAGAGAGAGAGAATTAACTCCCTCCCTGCCGAAAAACACCAAGCACCAAAAACTCAGCTGCGAGAAGTCAGGCTGTGTAATCGCGACGATCTTCGTGGCGACACACCCGTGACAGTCACATCACCTTGCTGCACACACCATCAGCTTCAGTGGACTGCTCCACAGCGGCGGTTCCCAATAACCGCATCCCACAGGTGGCGTAGTCGGAACAATTTAAAACAGATACACATAGACTACCCTGGTTTGACCGCACTGGGTCACGGACTGGGTCGCCGCCACGGTGACTACAACCCCCAGCATCTACCGGCCCGGCTCCGGGTATCCCCATGGCCCAGCGGGCGCGTCAACTTTGGCGTAGTTGGCAGGATGTCGCGCCCGCTACCACCGGGTACTGCGCGCCTTCACAGACTGTGTCGCATACCGTGGTGAAGATTTCCCGCCATTTGCTGCCGTTTTCCCGCCATTGTCCGCCATTTTCGGGTCGCCACGCGGGAAGAAGAGGGGTGTGATCGCTGAAAATGCGTGAAGTCCAAAGCCCTGCCCCATGCACTGATGCAGCGCCAGGTCCTGGAAGTAGCCACAGCGAACGCTGACGTCAGACGCGTGCGACGCCAGGTCCTCGACGGAGGTCATCGCCTGCGGAACTGCGGCCTACGGAAGGAAAGAGAAGGAAGGTAGGCCACGGTTCACTAGGGGGGAGAAAGACGCCCGATATGGAGGGAACTTCAACCACCGGCGCGGCCGCTGCCGCAGTAATGCCATTCAACATGCCTTATATACCAGGGGCAGCGTGGTCGCACACCCTGAGTGACTTCAAGGAGAGACTAAACAGTTTATTTAAAGTATACCCCCTGTCTGAGGAACAGAAAGTGAGCATCCTTATAGGCCAGTTGATTGGTGCAGCCCAGAGAGAAGTAAAGTCCTGGTCAACCAGGGAAAAAGGGACTGTAAAAGAGATACTGGCCCGCCTAAAGGACACTTTTGACACCCGTACTACAGCAGAGATAACGATGAAATTTTATGGGTGCAAACAACGAGCACAGTACAGTGTACGGGACTATGCTTTAAACCTGCAGGAGGCGCTGAGGGCCATCAAACAGGTAGACCCTGACAGTGTGCGTGATGAAAACAGACTGTTAACTGAGCAATTTATTGAGGGTTTACTGTCCAGCGCCCACCGAACCCAGCTGGGCATAATGGCTCTGAAAAACCCTGACTTGGACTTTGCTCAGTTTACGGACAGAGCCATCCGGGTGCTACGAGAACCAGCACCAGGTGGAGCTACAGCTCACCGGCGCCCAGCTATCATCTACCACCAGGAGGTGGCACCCTTTTCCCCAGAGCCTGTAGGAGCTGATGCACAGACTCTGGTCAATGCCCCGTCTACAGACCTGCACCATCAGGTCCAAGAGTTAACTAAAAGTGTAGCTGCGCTAACCAAAACTGTGCAGTCCTTGCAGGTGTCTCCCAAAGGAAAGATCCAGCTGGCTTCCAGTCCGGAGGACGTCCCGTGGCGCCGACAGAAGAGGATTCCACCATCCAGAGGGAGGAGCAGTGACCGCTACGACCAGGACGGACAACCCATCTGCTGCCGCTGCAACCAGCCAGGACATTATGCTAGGTACTGTAATTTAAACGAGCAAAACCTGGGGCAGAGGGCCAACCCCCAGGCATAAGACCACCAGGCCCATCAAGCTGGCGAGACAAATATGTGGGAGGACGACTGGTCCTACCTGTCGTGCTGGACGGCTTTCCAATGAGCACGTTGCTGGGCACTGGATCCCAGGTGACCACCATCCCCTACATTCTTTTCAAACGGTACTGGACTGACTCTGACATCCCCCGCCGTCCAGATGAACATTTGAGCATTTATGCCAGCAATGGTCAACCCGTACCTCAGGTGGGGTTCAAAGAAGTGACCATAAAGGTTGGCGAAGTCGAACTGCCAGCACAAGGACTGATTATTGTCGACATTGATCGCCGAGAAAGTCATCCTATGATAACTTTAGGCACTAATGTCATTGAAAATTGTCTTGCAGAAATAATTGTCTTGTTACAGCAGGTCGCGGAGACCGCCAGTTCCAGCCAGCAGCGGGTTCTACAAAGAGAGATCAGAGCCCTGATGAAAAGATAACAGATAGAACTGTCTGGTGGTGAGTAGAGATGAGCGTTGTTCTACTCGAACTGTTCGCCAATCTCAAATTCGAGCTGTTTTGGGCGGTGTTCGAGCCGTTCGGCGAACACGAACAATTTGATAAAAATTCGGCTGTTCGAGGTTATGTTCGATAACTGTTCGTGCACCAAAATCATAACTGGATTTCTTCTCAGTAATGCTGAAAATTAATGTTAATACGCAGTTTGAGTGTACAGCGGGGTGGGGGGAGGGGCAGGGGATGGATCTCTGCAGGAACAATGAAGATCTCCATTTTTTTTTCTCTTTCCCGCATTTGCAGTGGGGAGGTGCAATCTGTCAGCCTATCAGCAGCGCACACACGGAGCGAAGTGCTTTTTTCACACAAGCAAGGGCATGTGTCATTGGCAGTGTATGTCACATGTCCTTGCCCTATAAGACCAAGCCATTTTCCCCGTCGCCACCATTTTCTCACTGCTGCAGCTGCGTGTTAGACGGCACCGCTGTTGCTGTGTGCGCTATACCTTGTTAATTTCAAGCTAATTTTCGCACAAATATACAGATAGCTTGGGAGTAGGGAATGGTTGTGATTGCAGTCCTTTTAAGGACTAGGTTACAGCATTTCCTACGACTTTTATTAGGGAGGTCTGTGCTCTTAAATAGATAGGTTGTGGGAGTAAAGACTAATTGTAATTGGAGTCCTTTTCAGGACTAGGTTACATCAGTTCCTATCAGTTTTTGCCAGGCAGGTCTGTGCCAGTGCTGTGAAAGTTTTTTTCACAGCATTTGGCTGAATCTAGCAAAGCTAATCCTTTTTGGCCTATTGCAGAGTGTGTTAGTCAGTGGAGTAGCCTATCTGTGTTGCAAGATATACCACCTGTGTATAGAATACCAATTTTTTTACTGCACCTAGTGAAGTAAAATCTTTTGGGCATAGCATCATTCTATTAGTCCATCTATACTGACCTCCATCAGGTTGCAAACTGAATATATTTTTTTCTGCATCTACCTCTGAAAAAATATTGGGCTTCTAGCTGTGTGTGGGACTTGTTGTATTAGTCCATCTATACTGACCTCCATCAGGTTGCAAACTGAATATATTTTTTTCTGCATCTAACCCAGCCAATAGTTTTGGCCTAATACCACAGTTTGGCCACTCAGCTCTGCTCGGTTACCATCCATTGTTTTTTTGTGCAAACAACTCCAGAGTTGTGAATTAGTTAACCACCAAAATGAGTGGAAAAAGGCCTGCTGCTGGTGGAAAGGGGAATAGGCGTGTTGGGAAGGGAAAAAAAGGTTGTGTCCGTGGGGTAGGTGTTAAAGCAACAGTAACATCTGCAGAAGAAAGACCATCTTCCAGCCAAACTAAAATGTCTACTTCTTTTAGCGGACAATGTGATAAGATCCCTTTCTTACGGCCACGCCAATCGCTACAAATTCCAGATGAGGCACAAAAACAGCAGGTGCTTCAACGGATATCAAGTGCTCCTTTAAGTGGGCTCTCCTCCACATCAACTTCAACATCACAAATACTCCAGTCCTCAAAGGTGTCACCCAAATCGCACTTGCTTCCTCACAGCTCCCAAATCTCCAGCTGCCCGTCTGAGTATGAGGTAGAACAGATGGTTGAGTCTGCAGAGCTGTTTACTCATACTATAGCCTGGGAATCAGAGGTCGACTCCAGCGCTTCTGTGAATCCAGACGAGGAAATGATCTGCACTGATGCCCAGAATCTTTATGAGTCGGATCCAGGACCAGACGCAGAAGGTTCTGACCATAATGTAGACCCTCATTCCCAAACTGTAACTCCTGTTGGTGGAGACAATGAGGAAGACGATGATAAGACTCAAATACCTGATTGGAGCGACAACTTTAGTTTTTTGTCAGGGCAGGAACAGGTTGGCTCTGAGGACGACGGGTGTGATAACACACAGGGTGATGATGATGAGGTTGGAGATCCCACTTACTGTCAACCCACAGTCAGCCAAGAGATGAGGTCAGCAGAGGAGGTGGAGGAAGATGCTAGTGACGACGAGGTCAGGTTGCGCCTTCCTGGACAGAGACGTAGTACTGGAAGCACGTCAACAACTGCATCCTCAAACACAACTCTGCCTCTCACCACAAGTCGTGGTGGCTCTTCAGGTCGCATGGGTGCTAAGCCTTGCATAGCCTGGGCATTTTTTCAGATCGATAAAGATGACCCAACTCGTGTTATCTGTAACATTTGTCAGCAAAAGCTAAGTAGAGGCCAAAAAATACATAGTTTGAGTACTTCATGCATGAACCGGCACATGGACATGAAGCATAAGTTGCAGTGGGAAGCTCAGTGTGCTACAATGCGGCCTAGCCGGCCGGGCCAACCACCGTCTGCCATATCTTGTGCATCCGCGGCCTCTTCATCCTCTGTGACTGGGGGGACAGCAGTCACACCTGTTTTGGGGCGCAGACCTGCCACCTCTTTACCCGCAACAGCCAGCGTGATTGGCAGGTCATCATTTTCTTTGGAGGTGGTAACAGCAGCTGGTGTTGAGCGCTGTCCGACATCGATAGCACCACCTTTGGATCAAGGCAACCTAACATGTCCGCCTGCATCTTCCTCACAGACCGGCAGTCTGCCGGGGACACCCTTATCAACCCCGTCTAAGCACAATAGCCAGCCCTCGGTCCCTCAGATGTGGACAAGTAAAAGACCATTTCCTCCTAGCCATGAGAAAGCTAAGAGGTTGAATTTCACCATCTGCAAGCTCTTGGCTACAGAAATGCTGCCTTTCCGCCTGGTGGACTCAGAGGATTTTCGAGACCTTATGTCCGTCGCAGTGCCCCAGTACCAGATGCCCAGTCGGCACTACTTCTCAAAGAAAGGTGTGCCTGCGCTCCACCAGCATGTCGCACACAACATCACCGCTTCTTTGAGAAACTCTGTGTGTGACAGGGTGCATTTCACCACAGACACTTGGACGAGTAGGCACGGACAGGGGCGTTACATGTCGCTGACTGGGCACTGGGTAACTATGGTGACAGCAGGACAAGGGGCTGCTGTCCAAGTCTTGCCGTCCCCACGAGTTGTGCGTCAATCCTCTTTATGTCAAAGTTCCTCCACTGCTTCTGCCTCCTCAACCTCCTCTCGGTCTTCCACCTGCACCCAAAGCCTGTCTGGTCATGCCACAAGCTTTCTAACTGCGCAGAAGGGATCCTGCACACCTCCTTACTATGCTGGCAGTAGGGCTCAACGTCATCAGGCGGTTTTTACATTGAAATGTCTGGGAAATGTGAGTCACACAGCTGAGGAGTTGTGGTCAGCTCTGGAGAACCAATTTCATGAATGGTTGTCTCCACTGGACCTGAAACCAGGGAAGGCCGTGTGCGACAATGCTGCAAACCTGGGTGCGGCCCTTCGCCGGGGCAATGTCACACACGTGCCTTGTATGGCTCACGTGTTGAACCTGGTTGTCCAGCAATTTTTAGCCCACTATCCCAGACTAGATGGCCTTCTGCAGAGGGCACGGTCGCTGTGTGCTCACTTCCGCCGTTCGCATCCCACAGCTCAGCGACTTACATCTCTACAGAAGTCGTTGGGCCTGCCACTTCACCGGCTAAAATGCGATGTGCCTACCCGGTGGAATTCAACTCTGCACATGTTGCAGCGACTGTGGCAGCACCGACAAGCCCTGGTGCAATACGTTCTGACGTATAGCCTGGGCCAACGAGATTCAGAGGTGGGGCAAATCACGCTGGAGGAGTGGTCTCAGATCAGGGACCTATGCACCCTTCTGCACAGTTTTGAAATGGCGACGAAGATGTTTAGTGCTGACGATGCCATTATCAGCATGACTATTCCGGTGATTTACATGCTGGAGCACATGTTAAACAGAATTCGGAGTCAGGTGGTGGCACAAGAGGAGGTGGAGGAAGTAGAGGAGGAGGAGTTGTATGCGGAAGGGCTAACATCTGCAAGGTCCAGACGGTCGGCAGCACCAAGGCGGCAGGCATGTGAGGGTGGGGGAGATGGTTTTACCAGGGCGCATGGTAGCAGCCAAACTAGTGAGGAAGGTGCAGGAGCCCAGGAAGAAGTGGAGGACGAACTGATGGAAGACTCATCAGATGAGGGAGACCTTGATCACATTTCTGTTGTGCGAGGTTGGGGGGAGAGGACAGAGGAAGGAAGCATGATTGTTACCTCGCCACCAACACAACAGGGACTTGGTGCTCCTGGATGCGCAACACACATGAGTGCCTTCTTGCTGCACTACCTGCAACATGACCCTCGAATTGTGAGAATTAGAAATAATCCTGACTACTGGGTTGCCACACTGTTAGATCCCCGGTACAAAAGTAAATTTGCAGAAATTATTCCTGCCATAGAAAGGGATGCACGCATGCAGGAGTATCAGCAGAGACTGTTGCAGAATCTTACATGTGCTTTTCCACAAAATACCAGTGGTGCACGTAGTGAATCTCACAGTTCCAACTTGCCAACCGTGGGACCGTCAAGTGTTCAGCACTCAAACCGTAACAGAACCACAGTATCTGCTGGTAACATCAATTTTGCGGAATCATTTCACCACTTTTTTAGCCCATCCTTTGCAAGGCCACAGGAGACAAGAAGTCTGACACATAGTCAACGCCTAGAGACGATGGTACAGGAGTATCTCCAAGTAAACATTGAAGCCACGACTGTGTCACTGGACCCTTGATCTTTTTGGGCTTCCAATCTGGATAAATGGCCGGAGCTAGCCACTTACGCCTTGGAGATCTTGTCATGCCCCGCAGCCAGCGTTCTGTCTGAACGTGTGTTCAGCGCTGCTGGTGGTGTGCTGACAGATAAGCGCACGCGGCTCTCCACTGATAATGTAGACAGACTCACGTTCATAAAGATGAACAAATCATGGATCCGAAACGACTTTTCTACCCCTGTGTCATCCTGGGGAGAGTAAAAGCTTGATGATTGTTTAAAATCACCCTACCAACCGTTTTAAGCTTTCAAATTACTAATCATGTTTATCTGTATCTTGACTGGAAAATAATTTGGGCTTTGTAGCAGTGTGCAGCACTGATCCTATTAGGCCATCTATAATAAGCTCCACCAGATTTAAAATTAAAAATAATTTTTAGCTGCATCTAGCCCGGAAAATAATTTTGGGGCTCCGAGATGCGCAAGACACATAAGTGCCTTCTTGCTGCACTACCTGCGGCATGACTCTCATATTGTCAGAATTCGAAGTAATCATGACTACTGGGTTGCCACACTCTTAGATCCCCCAAACTTTTCGATCAACCTTTTCATTTTAATAAAGACCAAAAAAATTGTCATTTTTGAAATTATAAGCATTAGCAGGTTGTTAGAAACTGAAATCAAACAGTTTTCAACTCAAAACTTTATTCTAGGTGATGTTACATTTTCACATAGGACCCCTTATTCGAAAGGAGCTTCTGAACTCTCTCGTCCATTGAATTTGTCAGGTTTTGGATGGTTTCTGCTTCAATTGTTTTGCATGAGGACAGAATACCCTCCCAGAGCTGTTGCTTAGATGTGAACTGCCTCCCGCCATCATAGACACTCCTTTTAATGATGCTCCAAAGGTTCTGAATGGGGTAGAGGTCAGGGGAGCATGGGGGTCACACCATAAGTTTGTCCCCTTTTATGCCCATATCAGCCAGAGATGCAGAT
The DNA here is from genome assembly GCF_046119375.1 of Phyllobates terribilis. NCBI lineage: Eukaryota > Metazoa > Chordata > Amphibia > Anura > Dendrobatidae > Phyllobates > Phyllobates terribilis. The sequence goes on from NW_027362761.1 coordinate 843,543,109, forward strand.
GTTTTATGTGCAGCATGAGATGGTGCATTATCATGCAGAAAAATGATCTTGCTGTGAAATACACGGTTCTTCTTCTTGAACCATGGCAGGAAGTGCTGTTTGAGAAAATCCACATACATTATGGAGTTCATCTTTAGCGCCTTCAGGGATCCTAAAGGGGCCGACAATCTCTCTCCCCATGATTCCAGCCCAAAATATTACTCCACCTCCTCCTTGTTGGCGCTGTAGCCGTGTTTGCGTGGGGTGTCCATCAACCAGCCATCCTCCACTCCATCCATCTGGACCATCGAGCGCTGCACGGCACTCATCCGTGAACAAAACAGTTTTGAAATCAGTCTTCATGTAATGTTTGGCCCACTGGAGCCATTTCTGCTTGTGTGAAGTGGATAGAGGAGGTCGACAGGATGGCGTATGCACAGCTGCAAACCTCTGAAGGACCCTGCATCTTGTTGTTCGGGGGACGTTGGAGGCACAAGCAGCTTCAAAAACTTGTCTGCTGCTATGACAAGGCTTTTTTGCCGCTGCTCTTTCAACCTGACGTAATTGCCTGTAGGAAAGAGTCCTCAATTTGCCCTTATCAGCACGCACACGTGTGTACTGTGAATCAGCTACATACTTCTTGATTGCCAAGACACTTCATCCTGATCATCGCACAATGTTGATTGTAGTCATGCCTTGACCTAAACACTCCACAATTTGTTGCTTCTCAGCAGCCGACACATCCTTTTTCTTTCCCATTTTGGCAGAAAATGTAGGCTGCTGAATAATGTGAGAGAGCCTTCTTAAGTAGTCTTGCCTTTCATTGGACACACCTGCCAAACTAATTAGCACTGGTGTCTGCAATTGCTTACAGTGATATAAAGAGCCCTGACACACATCACCATCAATGAGTTTAACTGACAAACAAACAAATTCTTCCCTTATCACTCCTAAACACTTTTTGCATAATAATTTGGAACACAGTGTACATGTGCTTTTCCACAAAACACCAGTGGTTCACGTAGTGAATCTTACAGTTCTAACTTGCCAACCGTGTTCTGTATGGAGTTGTTCAATAAAGGGCCCAAAATTAAGATAACATAGATGGGAGAGGTCTCTATGAATAGGAATTCCTAAGTATTTGATACCCTGTGAGGGCCAGGCAAAGGGAAAGTTGGACTGGATGGAATCCTATATGGATTTGGGGAGGGAGACATCGAGGGCCTCAGACTTCGCTGCATTGATTTTAAAATTTGACCATGTAACAAAGTGATCTATTTCAGCCATAACAGCATGGATGGATATATGTGATTGAGTGATATATACTAGGACATCATCAGCAAATAGAGAGCACTTGTACTCGGTGCCTCCCACCTCAATCCACCTAATATTGGGGTTATGGCGAATTGATGAGAGCAGGTGCTCCGTCACTAGGATGTATAAGAGAGGGGACAGAGAACATCCCTGCCTTGTCCCATTGGTGATTGTGAAAGGTGATGAAAATGTTCTGACGCGCCCCCTGGGCCTTGGGACACCCGGAACCGGACCCTTTTTGGTGGATGCTGGTGGTTGTAGTCTCCGTGGCGGCAACCCGGTTCCGTGGCTCAGGGCGGTCAAACCAGTGGCGGAACTATTTATGTGGTTTTGATGTTTAAATGTCCGACTATGCCACCCGTGGATTGCGGTCAGAGTGAACCGCCGCTCCAGGGCAGACCGCTGAGGCTGGTGTTGTGGGTGCAGCAGAGCGTAGCATAACTCCCCACGGGAGGAGTATAGCCTCAGGGCAGTGTATGCGGAGGATGGGGGTGATGGTGCAGGGCAGCAGCAGTAATGACACGGAGTCAGTGATGCAGTCCAGGGCCTTTACTCACAGTTCTTATTATCCAGACCACGTCTACAGGTAACGGCTGCCCACGTCGTACTGTGCTCACCAGGTGAGGGGCTCAGACAACTCCCAGATAACTTTGGAGTGCTTCACAGGACCCCCTTTGTGTGTCCTTTGTCTGGCCTTTCTTACCAACCCTTCTGTCCGGCTGCCTCGGGCCTCCTCTTGGTAAACTTGGCGCCAGTTTCCCTGACCCTATGTGGTGCCTTCCTAGCGGGTGTAGCGAGGGCCTGCGCCACATAAAATGTCACAGCCTCCTGTTTCTAGCTGAGGGTCGTTTCCTGCCTCCACTAGTTTCGGGGACCGGTCTCCCCCTTTGGCCTGACCCCTCCATGCAGGTGGATTCTGGCGTGCGGTGGCGACTCGCCCGTCCGCACCCCTGAGATCCCTTCGTTCCTTGTTCCTGGAGCCTTCTCCGCTCCTCTTCCTTCCTTCTCCCTCTTCCAGGCCTGGGCCTCTGTTACTAGGCCCACCTCCGGAGCAGAGCTCATGCAGAGCCCCTGCTCCCTGCCACTTCTGCTCAGACTTCTCTGCACTGAACTAAGATGGTGCCCACCTTTTATACTCCCTTCTCAATGCACCCAGGAACTGCTTCCTCCCTGCTCCTGCACTACAGGGTTCCCCTTCCCCAGTGTTCCCTCCCCCCACTCCAGCCAGGGACAGGGACTGTCGTGCCCATCTCAGGGGCATATTGGTCGCCCTGCCCCACGGCAATGTGGTGTAATGCATGCAGGTGTCGGGTCCTGATCCACACTACATCCTTACCTGAGAGTGAGATATCACACCTCTGGGTGAGGTGCAATACCTCTGTAGCAACCGAGCCCTCAGGGTGCTACAGTTCCATTTATCTTCAGCCTAGGTGACGTATTGCGATACAGGGCCGTGATTTTGGCTATAAAAGGGTCCCCTAGACCCCTACCCCAAGCTTTTTAAGAGAATCATATATGGCGTGCCAGGAGACTCTATGGAATGCTTTCTCAGCATCCAACGAGAGTATCTAATTACAAATTTTTAACTGCATCTAGCCCAGGAAATACTTTGTGCCTAGTAGCAGTGTCTGCTAGTCAGCGGATTATCCCGGCTGTTAAGCAAGCTACACCACCTGTAGTTTAGACACTTAATTTTTTCAAAGGAAATGCTTCGGGACCATGGGATACTCAGTGAAGAGCATCAGGAGGCACCCCAAGGCATAGGGGCTGGGACTGGCAGTAGGATGCCTTGCGGTGGACAGTCGAGCTCGATCCTTATAAAAGCTTTTTAACTGCAGCAGCTTTAGTGGACGCTACTGGAGCTGGAATTACGCGGCTGCTGGCATGAGACTTGCCCTCCAATAGATCCTTGTAAATGGATTTAAAGTGTATTCATTCAAATTAGAGAGACAATTTAAATTAAAAAGCTTAGAGCTGCCTCCACCACAGGGGGGCTCGCTCGACCCACCAGCGGACAGGCACCAGTATTGGGAGAGGGGGGCTGGCCATCAGGGTTCACCGCGGATCTGGCACAAACCCGGCGACACGGAGGTGGCACGGGCAGGAGCGGACTGGCCGTGTCGGCTTCTCACTTTTTGGATTTTAGAAGGGCATGACATGCCTATATCTGTGTCTCCCCCTCCTTTTACTCCTCCACCTCTTTTATTTTCGCATGACTATATGTACTTGTCACTTTTCCATGTGTTAGTTATGTCTTCTGAGCAGTTTGTCAGCTTTTGGACACCTTTGAAGGTGTTTTCTATGTGTTTCTATGTGTTTTTGTTTGCCTGCCATTGGTTTTAACGGTGTTCGAAGGTGTTCGACGAACAGTTCGACGAACAGTTCGGCGAACACACGGGTGTTCGACGAACCGAACCGAACTCGAACACTACGGGGGTGGCTCAACACTAGTGGTGAGATTGGCAGTGTTAGGATGAGTGACCCATTCCCTATTGCCATGCCCCCAAGAAAAGAAATGCTGATATGGTGCCAGGCAGCCATCGGTCTAAGGGGAAGAGATTACCAGGCCCTGGTAGAGCCCATCTACTCTGACAGTAGGCCCACCATTTTGACAGCCAGGGGGGTGGTTGATGTTCACCATGGGAGAGTGCCAGTCCGCATCCTGAACATTGGGGAAAAAGAAGTTAATTTGCCCCGGTATGCCACCCTAGCCAAGCTATTCACCGTCAATCAAAATTCTATAAAGACAGTGGAACCCTTACCTCCATCCAAACAGGCGGAGGATAATGGCTCCAAGGGACAGATGGAGGACTGGTGCCAGAAGCTGCATGTGGGCACTGACTCCACCCCTCCACATCAAAAACAAGGAGTATACCCGGTGGTCCAGGAGTATGAGAGGGTCTTCAGTAAACACCCACTCGACTTCGGGCAGGTAAAGGGGGTTCAACACCATATCCCCACGGGAGACCATCCACCCATTAAAGAAAGGTACCGGCCTGTACCGCCAGCACACTACCAAAATGCCAAAGGGATGTTACAAGAGATGAAGGAGGCTGGGGTAATAAGAGACAGTTGTAGCCCCTGGGCAGCTCCATTAGTCTTGTAAAGAAAAAGGATGGCACAATGAGAATGTGTGTAGACTACAGGCAAATTAACCGCATAACTCATAAAGATGCATACCCGCTACCCAGGATAGAGGAGTCCCTAGCTGCATTAAAATCTGCTAATTATTTCTCTACTTTGGATCTTACTAGTGTGTATTGGCAGGTTCCTGTAGCAGAGGCGGATAAGGAAAAGACCGCATTCACCACCCGATGGGTCTCAGCGAGTTCACCTGCATGCCATTCGGGCTCTGCAACGCCCCAGGAACCTTCCAGTGGTTGATGGAGTGCTGTCTAGGACATAAGAATTTCGAGACAGTCCTCCTGTACCTGGATGACGTCATAGTATACTTCAAGATATATGAGGATCTTCTGAAGCACCTGGCGGAAGTGTTTGAAGCCCTGGCTGGCTTTGGCCTGAAGGTGAAGCCATCAAAGTGCCACCTGCTGAAGCCCAAAGTACAGTACTTAGGACATGTAGTAAGCGCTGACGGTGTAGCACCAGATCCCGACAAGATTATCGTAATCAAGGACTGGCCGAGACCTTCTACCATCAAAGAAGTGCGGCAGTTCCTTGGGTTGGTAGGCTACTACCGAAGGTTTATACCAGGCTTCACCAAGATGGCGGCACCCATGCAGGACCTCCTGATAGGCCAGTCCAGAAAGGCCAAGAACCAGAAACCACCATTCAATTGGGACAAGCTGGAAGATGAGTCCTTCACCAGGCTGAAGATGGCTCTCACAGGAGACGAGGTCCTGGCCTACCCTGATTATGGACAGCCCTTCATCCTTCACACGGACTCGAGCAACGTGGGACTGGGAGCGGTGCTGTCCCAGATCCAACAAGGCAGAGAAAGGGTAATAGCCTACGCCAGCAGGAAGCTCCGGCCCACAGAAAGGAACCCAGAAAACTACAGCTCCTTCAAGTTGGAGTTCCTTGCCATCGTCTGGGCCGTGACAGAGCGCTTCAAGCATTATCTCGCCTCCTCCAAATTCACCGTCTTCACGGATAATAACCCGCTGACACACCTGGACACTGCAAAACTTGGTGCCCTGGAACAAAGATGGATAGCCCGACTGTCTAATTACGAGTTCACCATCAAGTACCGGGCTGGGCACAAGAATGCAAACGCAGATGCGCTGTCCAGAATGCCTAACTTGCCAGACGGGGGAGAAGACCCAGAGGAGCTGGAAGAGATAGAAATCCCCGCGTTCCACTGCCATGGGATAAAGCAGTGCTCCCATGGTGTGAAGAACAGGTGCTCTGCCAACAGAGAGGCCACGTTCAATCCATTGCCCCACCATGGATGGGCAGAAATACAAGACAGTGACCCGGCTATCCGCCTAGTCAAAGAGTTGCTGACACAAGCTGACTCATACCCTGATTCAGATGCTCCAGAAGAGACCAAACAGCTGTGGAAAGAAAAGAGCAAATTGTTCATCTATGAAGGGAAGCTGTGTCGAAGAACTGTCAACTCCCGGACACATGAGCTGGTCTGGCAGGTGGTAGTCCCGAGGCGAGATGCGTCTATGGTCCTGGAAGCGTACCACGATGGAGCGGGACATTTTGGATGGAAGAAGCTGGAAGTCCTGCTACGTGAATGGTTCTATTGGGTTGGCATGAGGAAAGCAGTCGAGAGGTGGTGTCGAGAATGCGGACCGTGCAACCTGAGAAGAAAAGACCTTGACAGCCAGAGGGCTCCCCTGCAGCCCATCATCACCAAGCAGCCACTCGAACTGGTAGCCCTGGACCATGTGAAGCTATCCCCAAGCAGGTCAGGCTATGTCTACGCTCTCACCATTGTAGACCACTACTCCCGGTTCCTGGTAGTAGTGCCAGTCAAGGACCAAACGGCTCAGACAGCAGCCAGAGCTTTCCAACAGCACTTCTGCCGCCCGCATGGCTACCCAGAAAGTGTGCTAACTGACCAAGGTCCGGCCTTCGAGGCAGAAGTATTCCAGGAGTTCTGCAACCTGTACGGCTGCAAAAAGATCAGGACAACACCTTATCACCCCCAGACCAACGGGATGTGTGAAAAGATGAATCAGGTGGTGATAGACCTACTGAAGACGTTGCTCCTGGAGGAACGCAGCATGTGGCCAGAAAAGTTGCCAGACCTGGTGGACCTCTACAATCATATCCCAGTGAATTCCACCAACTGCACGCCAGCTTACCTGATGAGAGCGAGACCAGGTAAGCTGCCCATCGATCTGGATATGGGAGTCCTGACATCAAAGGACGCCTCACCGGATGCAGATTGGGACACTCAGCGGCAACAGCAATACCGTAAGGTACAGGAAAGTGTTGAAAGAAGTCTGTCCCAAGCAAGAGAAAGGCAAGAGAGGACTTACAATCAACATGCACCTGCTGCCCCCTTGTCACCTGGAGAGCAAGTCATAAAGAGGAAGAGGCGACTCCACAAGTTGGATGACCAGTGGGAGGAAGAGCCGTACACCATTCTACCATCAAGTCATGATAACACCAAGGTGTGCCTCATAAGAAAGGACGGAGGTGAGACAACAGCAACAGTTTCCAGAGACCACCTGAAGAAATGTCCCGAGCAGCTGCAACACGCTAAAGAAGACCAAGATATCCCTCAACCCGCAGAGGAAGTGGAAGAAATGGTCAGCACGGCACTCGGAGAATTTCCACGGTCGTGGACACAAGTGAATAATGCAATAGTTGTGCCAGTCCTTACATTTCTCTAACCAGCCCATCAAGAAGCTACGGAAGTCTCAGTAGAGTTGGAAGAACCAATGGCCCCGGAGACAGAAGATTCCTAATCAGCAGACCAGGAGAATCTACCCTCTGCTAGTAGCGAGCCTGTCGTACCCACGGTAAGCCAAAGGATCTGTAGGAAGCTGCCCAACCTACCAGAGACACCTCCAAACACTTGTAGTGAGGTGAACATTGAGCCCACCACACCAGGGGTAAATACAGGGGACCAAGGTAGAACACAGACAGACAGTGCGTTACATAGGTCTACCAGAATCACCAGAGGTCAGATCCCTGCTCGTTGGAGAATTTAAAGTGTAATGTATAACTGTATTATTGCAAATGTTGCAAATGTGTGTATTAAATATGTTTTCCCAGTTACCCTACAGGGTCCAAAAAGACTTTCAGGTTATGGACAATGGATAACCAAAAACTTTGCAGTAGATAGTTGCACCTGTGAAAGTGCCCCTTTGTGCCAGACCACAGAACAAAAACCCGTGGAGGTAGCTGAAGACGTGGTCCAGCATCCGGATCATCAATGCCCTGTAGCCACCCCAGGGCCCTCGTGGAGGGTTTGGGACGGGTCCCTCAAACTTCATCTTCAGTAGAATGGACACCTGGTTACGGATGATACCGTGACCTATAAAGACTGTAATGTTTGTAATATTCTAATGTACCTTGTTTATTGTTACCTGTTATTTATGCAAAATATGTTCAGACCCGGAGTACTGAAATTTACTAGGGGGGAATGTGGCACCCCAGAGGGTCTGGTTGCCACAGTGGTAGTAATACCATGTCTGGGAGCAAAATAGGAGTTTCCTGGTCAGGAACACACAACATGCAGCACCTCCTGCTCCAGACCGGAGAGGGGAGGATCCTGCCCTTTATAACTGGGTCTGGAGGAGGGGTTAGTGAGTTCAGTGAGTGTCAGGAGTGAGATAGGACACGAAGGAGCAAGGAGCTGAGGACTGGAGCTGGCAGAGCTCGTCCTGGCTAGAGTACATACAGAGAACCGGACACCGGAGTCCGAGGCTGTGGGGATTGTATATCCAGCAGCAGAAACCGCACGGCAGGAGATTGTAGGTCTCCTGGCCCAACAGAAGCCCGGAGGCTCAGCCACACGAAAGGACCAGTACCGCCACAGAGGAGCGAAGAATACACGGGATCCGAGTCACCAGCTATACGGGTGAGCACAGCGCGTCACACTCAGGGACGTGGGCTACAACACGACTATAAGCGGGATAGCCAAAAGAGTACAGTCAGATCAGCAGGCCTACAACTCCACCTGGCCAGGGGGATTCTAGGATTGCTCCCAGACTCACCAGGCCCTCATCCCTAGCAAGCACTCACGTTGGGGCCTATATAATTATCACCAGTAAAGACCCTAGGACTGCACTGCAAAGACTCCGTGTTATCATTACTGATCCCGGCACTATCACCACCATCATCCATACACGCTGCCCTGAAGCTCCACTCTTCCTGTGGGGAGTCACATCACCTTGCTGCACATACCATCAGCTTCAGTGGACTGCTCCGCAGCGGCGGTTCCCAATAACCGCATCCCACAGGTGGAGTAGTCGGACTATTTAAAACAGATACACATAGATTACCCTGGTTTGACCGCCCTGGGTCACAGACCGGGTCGCCGCCATGGTGACTACAACCCCCAGCATCTACCGGCCCGGCTCCGGGTATCCCCACGGCCCAGGGGACCCGTCACTAACACAGACCAGAGCCAGTGATGTGGATAACCACAATAGCACCCGAGAACCTTATCGAGGGTGCAAGAGCCAGTGACACTGGACTTTATTTGTGTATTCCCGACTGTGATCCACAGGTGAGCAATTTCCTGTGTGCAGTGCTTGGACAATAAAGGACACATTATTTAACTTGCCTGGGTCACTGTCTCACTAAATGCACTGGCGGAAACACCGCTGCCTTACAGTATATATTTACACACTGCTCAAAAAAATAAAGGGAACACTTAAACAACACAATGTAACTCCAAGTCAATAACACTTCTGTGAAATCTACCTGTCCAGTTATGAAGCAACACTGATTGTGAATCAATTTCTCCTGCTGTTGTGCAAATGGAACAGACAACTGGTAGAAATGATAGGCAATTAGCAAGATACCCCCTATAAAGGAGTGGTTCTGCAGGTGGTGACCACAGACCATTTCTCTGTTCTCATACTTTTTGGCTGTTGTTTTGGTCACTTTTTCATTTTGCCATTGCTCTCACCCCTAGAGGTACAGTAGCATGAGGCGATGTCTACAGTACAACCCACAGAAGTTGCTCAGGTAGTGCAGTTTATCAAGGATGGCACATCAATGCGAGCTGTGACAAGAAGGGTAGCTGTGTCTGTCAGCACAGTGTCCAGAGCATGGAGCAGATACCACGAGATGTGGAGGGAGCCATAGGAGGGCAACAACCCAGCAGCATGACCATTACCTCCTCCTTTGTGCAAGGAGGAACAGGAGGAGGACTTCCAGAGCCCTGCAAAATGACCTCCAGCAGGCCACAAATGTGCATGTGTCTGCACAAACAGTTAGAAACCGACTCCATGAGGGTGGTATAAGGGCCTGACGTCCACAGATGGGGGTTGTGCTCACAGCCCAACACCGTGCAGGACGCTTTGCATTTGCCACAGAACAACACGATAGGCAAAGTCGCCACTGGCGCCCTGAGCTCTTCACAGATGAAAGCAGGTTCACACTGAGCACATGTGACAGACGTGACAGAGTCTGGAGACGCCGTGGAGAGCGATCTGCTGCCTGCAACATCCTTCAATATGAACGGTTTGGCAGTGGGTCAGTAATTGTGTGGGGTGGCATTTCTTTGGCGGGCCGCACAGCCCTCCATGTGCTCGCCAGAGGTTGCCTGACTGCCATTAGGTACCGAGATGAGATCCTCAGACCCCTTGTGAGACCATATGCTGGTGCAGTTGGCCCTGGGTTCCTCCTAATGCAAGACAATGCCAGACCTCATGTGGCTTGAGTGTGTCAGCAGTTCCTGCAAGATGAAGGCATTGAAGCTATGGACTGGCCTGCCCATTCCCCAGACCTGAGTCCGATTGAGCACATCTGTCCAGACTGTCCAGGAGTTGGCGGACGCTTTAGTCAAGGTCTGGGAGGAGATCCCACAGGAGACCATCCGCAACCTCATCCGGAGCATGCCCAGGCGTTGTAAGGAGGTCATACAGGCACGTGGAGGCCACACACAATACTGAGCCTCATTTTGACTTGTGTTAAGGACATTACATCAAAGTTGGATCAGTCTGTAGTATGTTTTTCCATTTTAATTTTGTGGGTGACTCCAAATCCAGGCCTCCAGGAAACTAGAGCATTTTTCAGGCGGCTACGCCCCCCCCCCCTGCGGTCTGCAGAGGGCCTAAAAATTGCCCAAATCGATGGGAACAGTGCTCAAATGACATAGGAACAGCATGGGGAAGACCCCTGGAAGCATCTCTGACTCCCAGATCTCTGCTGTCAACAACGTTGTCAGAGTATTACGCCACTTTTACGGACTCACAATAAAACATACAAAAACTAAACCAAAATGGATTTTCCTGGGAAATATGTTAAGGAACATCCTTTCCAGGGTAATGACTTGTATATAAGGCAAAATAAATAGCCAAAAACAAAAATACTCCTCCACACCTTGGGCTATGTTTACACGTAGCATTTTTGATGCGTTTTTGCACTTTTGCATTGCTTTCAACCAAGACAAATGCATTCACCAGGAAATGTCATTTTAACATTTTAGAACCTTATCTGGCGATGTGATGTGTGACACATCATCAGACACATCCATACAGTGCTGAAAAGACATGAGAACAGCATGGGGAAGACCTCTGGAAGCATCTCTGACTCCCAGCCATCCCCAATTTCCTTCTCAGGAATTTTATTTGGTAGACTGAGTGGCTGCCCAAATACATTAGTTTCTCACAAAGGAGCTGAAGATACAGTGGCAGTAGGTGCAAGTTTCTCCAGCCTGTTAGATATTAGAGGGTGAACGGCAGCACATTGGATCAGTGGTTAGCACTGAAGCCTTGCAGCGCTGGGATCCTGGGTTCAAATCCTAGCAAGGACAACATCGCAAGGACTTTGTATGTTCTCCCCATGTTTGCGTGGGTTTCCACCTCAGTAAAAAAGCAGCCATAGAGTGTCCGGGAACCTTCCCATACACTTTTCTTAGCCAGGACTGCTTCTCGGCAGGGTTGGACTGTCCCACTAGAGAATCCTCTGGTGTGCCCTGGCTTCTACATCAGGAGAGTTCATGATAGCTCTAACTTTGCAGCTGCTATGGGGCTCTTGAGCGGGGGAGAAAGGTGAGCCCTCAGAATCAAATCCTCTGGTGGGCACAATGTTTTTCAATCTGAAACAGCTTCTCAGTGGGAGTTGTATTTCACCACAGCCATATTCTTTAGCTCGGTGAAAGGACTGGCATAGAGGGAAACCATATCTACTCCGACTGTCAATTCTCCGTCACCAGGTTCCGCCCATTGTCACACACGACCATGCCTGGCTGTATGTTCAGCGGTGAGAGCCACAGATCAAGCTGCTGTGTTACAGCTTTCAACAACTCTGCAGTGCTGGGCGGTTTGTCACCTAAGCATTAAGCATGTTATCTTCAGCACAGCCTGTTGCCGCTTGGCCAAGGCAGTGCTGCAGTGCTTTCAGATTGTGACTGATGTGGTCATTTCGGAGATGGAGGAGGAGGTGAAGGAGCTGAACAATGTGATTACATTGAGGTTACATTGGCGACTCTGTTTTTATACTAAAGAAAGATCCTACTGTTTTTTTTTTTTACGTTATTTTTTAAGGCAAATGCATTCATGAGAAATGTCATTTTAACATTTTACAACCTTATCTGGCAATGTGGTGTGTGATACATCATCAGACACATCCTTTTTCATTGATGATGGAGGGACTCTGAAAGACACATAGAGCAGGGCCACAGTAACGAGTACGACATGTTCCCATTAGAAAGGAGAGAGTCTGCTATACAGTTATAGGGTATGCAGTGAGTCCAAAGGCTGACCAAATTTAGGAAAAACCCCACTAAGAAATTAAAGACACAGAGCAGGACCACAGTAACGACAAATTCCCAGTAGAAAGGAGAGAGTCTCCCATAGTGTTGGCCTATGCAGTGAATGCAAGGGCTGCCAAAAATTTGGAGGCACTTCAATGCCCCTTGGAAGAGACGTGGAGGAGGGCCTCATAAAAAAATGTTCCCATTACAAAGGAGCGGGCCTCCTATACTTGTAATGCCCATGCACTAAGTGTATGGGCTGACAAACATTTACCCCTGGGGGGTATACATGAACATACTGTATAAACATATTTTTTTTACGGGTATCATAAACACCCTTTAAAAAAATTATGTGGGTGTTGCATCACGGACCAAGGTCACCCTGGTGATATGGTAGTGGAGGATGAGGAGAAGGAGGAGGACAAGAGCAAATAGCCAAAATCAGGAAGTGTATACTCATGTCTGGGTGTGAAAAGGTGCATGGGAATACACCTCCCAAGAAAAGACACTGGAATTGAGTTTGTTACGCTGCTGTCATTCGGTGGTGTTAAGAAGTCTGGCCCAATCCAGCCCTTGTTCATTTTAATAAGAGTCAGCCTGTCAGCATTTTCAGTTAACAGGCGGATGCGCTTATCAGTTATAATTCTACCAGCGGCACTAAAAACCCGCTCTGATAAAACGCTGGCGGCAGGGCAGGCCAGGACCTCCAAGGCATAGAGAGCCAGTTCATTCCACATATCCAGATTGGATACCCAATAATTATAAGGCACAGAGGCATCACGGAGGACGTTGGTACAGTCGGCAAGGTACTCCCTCCGCATCTTCCCAAACTTTGCACTCCTTGTGCGAGTACCCCGCGCCTCAGGGCCTGTGCGATGGGAGGGTCTGAGAAAACTCTCCCAGAACTTTGACAGTGTTCCCCTGCCTCTGCTGGATTGAAGTTGTGTCTCTCTCGCCTGTACTCCTTGGTTGTCCAATGAAGTGTGCCCTCCACCGCCAGCGTTTTCAGATGGGAATTTTTTTTAATAGTTCCGCAACAAGGGCCTTCTGGTACAGCCCCATTATTGTAGACGTGTCCGCCTCAGGAATAAGAGATATAAAGTTCTCCTTGTAGCGTGGGTCTAGAAGTGTCACCAACCAGTAATGACTGTCAGCCAAAATTTTGAGAACGCGAGGGTCATGGGAAAGGCAGCGTAACATAAACTCAGCCATGCGTGCCAGACTACTAACAGGCAAGACTTCCGTGTCCTCACCAAGAGGATGACTGACCATGCTCTCCTCCTCCTCCTCTCTGTCCTCTGGCCATCCATGCTGAACAGACGGTATGACAGCTGTGCAGGTACAGTACAGACCTAAAGTTTGGACACACCTTCTCATTTAAAGAGTTTTCTGTATTTTCATGACTATTCAAAGTAGCCACCTTTTGCTTTGATAACTGCTTTGCACACTCTGGGCATTCTCTTGATGAGCTTCAAGAGGTAGTCACCGGAAATGGTCTTCCAACAATCTTAAAGGAGTTCCCAGAGAGCACTTGTTGGCCCTTTTGCCTTCACTTTGCGGTCCAGCTCACCCCAAACCATCTCGATTGGGTTCAGGTCTGGTGACTGTGGAGGCCAGGTCATCTGGCGTAGCACCCCATCACTCTCCTACTTGGTCAAATAGCCCTTACACAGCCTGTAGGTGTGTTTGGGGTCATTGTCCTGTTGAAAAATAAATGATGGTCCAACTAAACGCAAACTGGATGGAATAGCATGCCGCTGCAAGATGCTGTGGTAGCCATGCTGGTTCAGTATGCCTTTAATTTTGAATAAATCCCCAACAGTGTCACCAGCAAAGCACCCCCACACCATCACACCTCCTCCTCCATGCTTCACGGTGGGAACCAGGCGTGTAGAGTCCATCCGTTCACCTTTTCTGCGTCGCACAAAGACACAGCGGTTGGAACCAAAGATCTCAAATTTGGACTCATCAGACCAAAGCACAGATTTCCACTGGTCTAATGTCCATTCCTTGTGTTCTTTAGCCCAAACAAGTCTCTTCTGCTTGTTGCCTGTTCTTAGCAGTGGTTTCCTAGCAGATATTTTACCATGAAGGCCTGCTGCACAAAGTCTCCTCTTCTGCTGCTAGAACTCTGTGTGGCATTGACCTGGTCTCTAATCTGAGCTGCTGTTAACCTGCGATTTCTGAGGCTGGTGATTCAGATAAACTTATCCTCAGAAGCAGAGGTGACTCTTGGTCTTCCTTTCCTGGGGTGGTCCTCATGTGAGCCAGTTTCTTTTCAGCGTTTGATGGTTTTTGCAACTGCACTTGGGAGACACTTTCAAAGTTTGCCCAATTTTTCGGAATAACTGACCTCCATTTCTTAAAGTAATGATGGCCACTTGTTTTTCTTTACTTAGCTGCTTTTTTCTTGCCATAATACAAATTCTAACAGTCTATTCAGTAGGACTATCAGCTGTGTATCCACCAGACTTCTGCACAACACAACTGATGGTCCCAACCCCATTTATAAGGCAAGAAATCCCACTCATTAAACCTGACAGGGCACACCTGTGAAATGAAAACCATTTCCGGTGACTACCTCTTGAAGCTCATCAAGAGAATGCCAAGAGTGTGCAAAGCAGTCATCAAAGCAAAAGGTAGCTACTCTGAAGAACCTAGAATATAAGACATATTTTCAGTTGTTTCACACTTTTTTGTTAAGTATATAATTCCACATGTGTTAATTCATAGTTTTGATGCCTTCAGTGTGAATGTACAATTTTCATAGTCATGAAAATACAGAAAAATCTTTAAATGAGAAGGTGTGTCCAAACTTTTGGTCTGTACTGTAGTACCGTCTATAGTGTATGAAACTAGCTCCTGTCCTTCCTCCTCCTCCTCTTCCTCATTGTCACCCAATCCACATTGGGATGAGATGAGGCTGGGCTGTGTGTAATCACCCTGTATGGTTCCTTTCTCCATCTCATCGTGCTCCGCCTGCAATGCATCCTCTTTGATTGTGAGCAGAGAGCGTTTCAGAAGACAGAGAAGCAGGATGGTGAAGCTAATTATGGCATCACCACCGCTCACCATCTTGGTGGAGTCTTCAAAGTTTTGGAGGATGGTACATATGTCTGACATCCATGTCCACTCCTGAGGTCTTATGTGTGGTGTCTGAACTGAATACCGACGGCCTTGTTGATGCTAGTACTCAACAACTGCCCTCTTCTGCTCACAAATCCTTCCCAACATTTGCAGTGTAGAGTTCCAACGCGTGGGGACATCACACACCAGTCTGTGAGCCGGAAGCTGCAAATGCTGCTGAAACACAGCAAGGGTGGCGGAAGCTTTACTTTAACAAGCAGATCCGGCAGCTCCGGGTAGGATTTGAAAAACCACTGAACCACGAGGTTAAGCACATGGGCCAGGCATGGTACGTGTGTGAGCTCGCCTTGCCTCAGAGCCGCCACCAGGTTCCGGCCATTGTCACACACGACCATGCCTGGCTGTAGGTTCAGCGGTGTGAGCAACAGATCTGCCTGCTCTTTCAGAGCTGTCCACAACTCTTCAGCATTGTGTGGTTTGTCACCTAAGCATATTTGCTTCAGCACAGCCTGTTGCCGCTTGGCCGAGTCAGTGCTGCAGTGCTTCCAGCTTGTGACTGATGTGGTCATTTCGGAGATGGAGGCTGAAGAGGAGGAGGAGGATGAGGTGCAGGCGCTGTAGACCGTAGGGGCAACCCTGATTGACCTAGGGCCCTCAATCCTTGGTGTCGGGAGGACGTGTTCCGTCCCAAGGTCCGACTGGGTCCCGGCTTTCACTATGTTAACCCAGTGTGCCGTCAGCGAGATGTACCGTTCCTGCTCACAAGCACTTGTTCACGTGTCCGTGGTTAGGTGGAATTTTCCGTTAACTGCGTTGTTGAGGGCACGGCTGTCTTGGGACACGTGCTTGTTTAATGCGGGGACGGCACACCGGGAGAAATAGTGGCAGCTGGGGACCGAGTACTGAGGGACGGCCGCTGCCATCAGGTTGCGGAATGCTTCCATCTCCACGAGCCTAAAAGGCAACATTTCGAGCGCAAGCAGTCGTGAGAATGTGAGAATTTAGTAGAGTGGCCTGTGGGGCGTTGGCTGCATATTTGCGCTTGCGTTCCAAGGACTGGGGTATGGACAACTGAACGCTGCGCTGGGACAAGGACATGGATGTGCTTCCTGATGCTGCTACTTGAGAGTGCGCAACGACAGGTGCAGGGCAGGGGGCATCTTCGCATGCACCATGGACAGGGGATTGGCTTGCATGCGCAACAGTGGAAGCAATGGTGCCACCTGCAGACACTGTCCTAGACCCTGGGGTTCAGCCCATGAAGTCGGGTGCTTCGCTGCCATGTGCTTGATCATGATGGTGGTGGTCAGGCTGGTCATTTTGCCACCCCTGCTGATGCTGGCCTGGCAGGTGGTGCAAATGGCCTTTTGGGGGTTATCGGCAGAGTCTTTAAAAAACAACCAGACTTGGGAAGACCTAACAGTTGTACTGGCAACTTCCTTTGTGTTGGTGTTACGGGGAACGGTTGCCTGCCTTCTGTCTGCGGCCACCATACTGCTTCTTCCTGCCTGTTGGGGTGCTCTGCCTCCCTCCCCCTGTGTGCTGCTGTCCTCGCTCTGCATGTCCTCCTGCCTGGTTGGGTCAGTTACTATATCATTCATCACCTCGTCTTCCACTTCCACACCCTGGTCCTCCTCCTGACTTTCTGGCAATTGTGTCTCATCATCGTCCACCTCTTGTGACACTTTCTCACCGTCGCCTTCGTGTGACCGTGGCTGCTCAAATATTTGGGCATCGCTACACGCGATCTCCTCTTGCCCCGCTTCAAGTGGACCGGGCGAGAGGCCTGAATCTATAAATGGAAAAGTGAACAGCTCTTTGAAGTGTCCAAGTGTGGGATCAGGTGTCTCTGGGCACTCAGCATGGTGGGAGGAAGGAGGATCAGGGTGAGGAATATGCGGTCCAGACTCACGGCTACTGAGACTTGACCGTGTGGAAGACAGGGTAGTGATGGTGGCTAACTGACTGGAAGCATTATCCGCTATCCAACCAACAACCTTTTGACACTGCTCTGGGTTCAATAGTGGTGTGCTGCGGTCCCCTAGGAATTGGAACAGGAAGGTCGGGCGAGAAGATGTGGGTGTTTGTTGTGGCACAATTTCAGCTTGCCCACGGCCTCTGCATACACCATCACGTCCAGTTCCCCATCCCTTGCCATGTGCCTTGCCCATTTTAAATGGAGGACAGTATCTTCTACGCTCACTACAAATGACTGAGTTTAGAGTGAACTTATATGTGATCCGTGTGACAGAGAAAACAGAGTTTTAAATACCTGGCCTGTAGGTAACTAGTTTGAACAGCAAACTGGTGTGAATTGCTTCACTGACACACTGAAAGAAATTTTTAATGGAGGCCAGAAATGGCAGTATTTTCTGACAACGTATATGTGATCCGTGTGATGGAGAAAAGAGAGTTTTAAATACCTGGCCTGTAGGCAACTAGTTTGAACAGCAAACTGGTGTGAATTGCTTCACTGACACACTGAAAGAAATTTTTAATGGAGGCCAGAAATGGCAGTATTTTCTGACAACGTATATGTGATCCGTGTGATGGAGAAAAGAGAGTTTTAAATACCTGGCCTGTAGGTAAGTAGCTTGAACAGCAAACTGGTGTGAATTGCTTCAATGACACACTGAAGGAAATTTTTAATGGAGGCCAGAAATGGCAGTATTTTCTGAAAAGGTATATGTGATCCGTGTGATCCGATGAAACAAAAATGGAAGTTTTTGGCAAGGCACATCAGCTCTATGTTCACAGATGGAAAATTGAAGCATATCAAGAAAAGAACACTGTCCCTACTGTAAAACATGGAGGAGGCTCTGTTATGTTCTGGGGCTGCTTTGCTGCATCTAGCACAGGGTGTCTTGAATCTGTGCAGGGTACAATGAAGTCTCAAGACTATCAAGGGATTCTAGAGAGAAATGTGCTGCCCAGTGTCAGAAAGCTTGGTCTCAGTCGCAAGTCATGGGTCTTGCAACAGGATAATGACCCAAAACACACAGCTAAAAACACCCAAGAATGGCTAAGAGGAAAACATTGGGCTATTCTGAAGTGGCCTTCTATGAGCCCTGACCTAAATCCTATTGAGCATCTTTGGAAAGAGCTGAAACATGCCGTCTGGAAAAGGCAACCTTCAAACACGAGACAACTGGAGCAGTTTGCTCATGAGGAGTGGGCCAAAATACCTGTCGAGAGGTGCAGAAGTCTCATTGACAGTTACAGGAATTGTTTGATTGTAGTGATTGCCTCAAAAAGTTGTTCAACAAAATATTAAGTTAAGGGTACCATCATTTCTGTCCAGGCCTATTTCAGGAGTTTAATTTTTTTAAAAATTCTGTGGAAGCAGTGTTGAAAAGCAATGTCTGACTTTCATTTGTTCATTTTCATAGATTTTTAATTTATTATTACTTTTGTCAGATTCAAGTTATTTCTGTGACCATTGTGGGTTGTTCTTTAATTAAACGAGGGGTACCAACAATTTTGACCACGTGTGTGTATATATATATATGTATATACACTGCTCAAAAAAATAAAGGGAACACTTAAACAACAGAATATAACTCCAAGTGAATCAAACTTCTTTGAAATCAAACTATCCACTTAGGAAGCAACACTGATTGACAATCAATTTCACATGCTGTTGTGCAAATGGAGTAGACAATAGATGGATATTATTGGCAATTATCAAGACACACACAATAAAGGAGTGTTTCTGCAGGTGGGGACGACAGACTACATCTCAGTACCAATGCTTTCTGGCTGATGTTTTGGTCACTTTTGAATGTTGGTTGTGCTTTCATACTCGTGGCAGCATGAGACGGACTCTACAACCCACAAAAGTTGCTCAGGTAGTGCAGCTCATCCAGGATGGCACATCAATGCGAGCTGTGGCAAGAAGATTTGCTGTGTCTGTCAGCGTAGTGTCCAAAGGCTGGAGGCGCTACCAGGAAACAGGCCAGTTCACCAGGAGACATGGAGGGGGCCGTAGGAGGGCAACAACCCAGCAGTAGGACAGTTACCTCTGCCTTTGTGCAAAGATGAACAGGAGGAGCACTGCCAGAGCCCTGCAAAATGACCTCCAGCAGGCCACATATGTGCATGTGTCTGCACTAACGGTTAGAAACCAACTCCATGAGGGTGTATGAGGACCCGATGTCCACAGATGGGGGTTATGCTCACAGCCCAACACCGTGCAGGACTCTTGGCATTTGCCACAGAACACCACGATTGGCAAAGTCGCCACTGACGCCCTGTGTTCTTCACAGTTGAAAGCAGGTTCACACTGAGCACATGTGACAGACGTGACAGAGTTTGGAGACGCCATGGAGAGCGATCTGCTGCCTGCAATATCCTTCAGCATGACCGGTTTGGCAGTGGGTCAGTAATGGTGTGGGGTGGCATTTCTTTGGAGGGCCGCACAGACCTCCATGTGCTCGCCAGAGGTAGCCTGACTGCCATTAGGTACCGAGGTGAGCTCCTCAGACCCCTTGTGAGACTATATGCTTGTGCGGTTGGCCCTGGGTTCCTCCTAATGCAGGACAATGCCAGACCTCATGTGGCTGGAGTGCGTCAGCAGTTCCTGTAAGATGGAGGCATTGAAGCTATGGACTGGCCGCCCGTTCCCCAGACCTGAATCCGATTGAGCACATCTGGGACATCATGTCTCGCTCCATCCACCAACGTCATGTTGCACCACAGACTGTCCAGGAGTTGGCAGATGCTTTAGTGCAGGTCTGGGTGGGGATCCCACAGGAGATCATCCGCAACCTCATCAGGAGCCTGCCCAGGCGTTGCAGGAAGGTCATACAGGCATGTGGAGGCCACACACAACACTGAGCCTCATTTTGACTTGTTTTATGGACATTAGATCAAAGTTGGATCAGCCTGTAGTGTGCTTTTCCACTTTAATTTTGGGGGTGACTCCAAATCCAGGCCTCCATTGGTTAATAAATTTGATTTCCATTGATGATTTTTGTGTGATTTTATTTTCAGCACAGTCAACTTTGTACAGAACCAAGTATTCAATGAGAATATTTCATTCATTCAGATTTAGGATGTGTTATTTTTGAGTGTTCCCTTTATTTTTTTGAGCAGTGTATATATTGCAAGGGGGTTGGTACTCACTCAGCCGCTTTCAAGGTAATCACAGGAGTCAGTTTCTTTAAAAATGTCCAAGGTGGGTTTATTCGGACCCCGTCCTGGAAAACATATGGACCAACTCCCGGGCTATACACTTGGAGGAGGAGTTTCGTAGTGGCACGGCCTCTGGATACCGCGTAGCATAGTCCAGTATGACCAGGATGTACTGATGTCCTCTGGCAGACTTGAGCCATGGCAATGCGCTCGAAAGGGATCTCAATGACAGGCAGAGGCACTAAAGGGCTACGGAAGTAAGCCACCGGGGAGGTCAGCTGACAGGTGGGACACGACCTACAATAACTCACAATCTCTCAGTGACATCTGGGCCAGTAGAACTTCTGGAGGATCCTTTCCTGGGTTTTTTCTACCCCCAGATGACCACCCAAGACATGCGCATGGGCCATATCTAACACTCTGCGTCTGTACGTCCCTGGCACTAGTAACTGCTCAATTTCCTCCCCTCTGAGTTGGCGACCCGATATAGGTCCTCTCCATTTACAGCAAAGTGCGGATATTGGGTGTCAGCCCCAGGCTCCTGAGCAATACCATTAAGAACAGTTACATTATTAAATGCCCCTTTTAGAGTTAAGTCTCTGAGCTATGCGGTTTCAAAGATTCCCCCGGACACCTCCAGCTCAGGGATGTTTGTCTCCGGGGATGCTGCCTCACCCTCATCCCCAGCAAGCACACAAAATGGAAACTCGTCGGCTGCGGGCTGCGATGAGATTTCTTCAGGGCCGACTTGGTTGTTGCCCTGACAACCCGGCTTCCTCTGACTCTCCCACAAGTCCCAAAACAAGGCAAATTCAGGCCCTATTATTACAGGGTGCAACAAGTCTTTGGCTACGCCGACCTCATGGGACTCGAGGCCACAGTGTGCGTCTATGACTACTCGGGCCACAGGGTAGTCCTTGGCATCCCCATAGATACAATGGACGCCGACCTTTCTCCCTGGAACCAGCTGATGAGGAACTGTGGCCCTCACTAGAGTTACTAAACTCCCCGAGTCTAATAGAGCAGTCACTTGCATACCATTCACCGACACGAGGCATACCTGTGGTCCCTCACCTGATTGAGAGACAGCACTGCAGGTAGGATATGCAGAGTATGAACAGTGCCGTCCTGCGCTGCAGTCCATTGGCTCAGTTGTCATGGGGCACCGGGTGGCTATGTGACCTGGGGTATGACATCTCCAACATACTATGTTAAGGGGCGGGACCTTTGGCAGCAACTCAGACCCCTCCTGGGCTTTAGGGCGCCCCCCAGATGTGGCTCTAGTTCCCCTCTTTTGGGTGTCCACCCCCTTTTGGGAAACGCAGTATGTAGATGCTACGACCCCGGGCTTTCCAAAAGGAACTTTCCACCGCCTGGTACCTTTCCACCAACCCCACCAGGTTATCGGCATTATGGGGATCTCCCTGGGCGACCCAGGCTTGCACCGACCTCGGAAGGGAGTGGATGAACCTGTCTATGACGACCCTTTCCACCATCCGTGCTGGGGAGGAAGATTCAGGTTGCAACCACTTTTGAATCAGGTGTAGGAGGTCGAACATTTGGGACCGAGGAGGTTTGTCACTGCAATAGGCCCAGCGGTGCACACGTTGCGCCCTGACAGTCAGAGTTACTCCCAAGCGCGCCAAATTTTCTGTTTTTAATTTAGCGTACTCCTTTGTATCCCGCAGGGCCAAGTCATAATAGGCTTTCTGCGGCTCGCCCGTTAAATATGGCGCCAGCACCTCCACCCACTGCTCCGGAGGCAATCTCTCCCACTCCGCCACCCTCTCAAAGACCGTCAGAAACGCCTTGACGTCATCACCCTTAGTCATCTTTTCCAAGGCTCTCCTTACGGTCTTCCTGATGTGCAAATCATCACCTGGAGTTGGGGAAGGGGCGGCCTCTCTGCTGCGAACTTCCCCCGCTAGAAGTTCCATCTGCTTTTGTTGCTGCTGAATCTGCTGCATCAGGAGTTTATTAGTCACTTGCTACATCTGTTGCTGCTCCCGGTGCTGCTGTTGCAGGCTCTGCTGGCTGTGCAAGTGCTGTTGATGTTGCTGCTGTTGGATTTGCAGCAAGTGTTTAAGTAGTTCCTCCATGCTGCCAAACATCTCTGACTGGCTGGCGGCCTTTACCCAGGACATCCACGATCTCTGTGGCAGGTACACTTTTTCCTGGAATCTTGCCCACACTTCTAGCACCAATTGTAAGGGGGTTAGTACTCATTCCGCTTTCAAGGTAATCAAAAGAGTCAGTTTCTTTAAAAATGTCCAAGGTGGGTTTATTCGGACTTTATAAACCGCACTCTCCAGGTAATTAAATATAGCCTTGCCTGGCACAAAGTAACAAAACAAGCAAAACAGTCCATACAGTGCTGCGGGTTTGTCCGTTACTAGTCAGTGTCCTGTGGCACAGACACGCTGGAGGTCTTCACACCTCCAGCCACAGACACTGAATGAGACACTTGGTCTCCATTTTACACACACGCCCTGGGGGTGTGGATATGTGAGCAGCCAATCCCACCCGTCTCTAATGACTGCTCATAAAAACCGGCCCTGATACGCCCAATTAACCCTCTCGGCACTATGTGTGCTGGAGCATGCTTTACCGGTTTTAGATCACTGAAGCTGCCAACCTCAGCGATACATATCTCCCGTCAAGGACATCTTATTATATATATAGTACGGACCAAAAGGTTGGACACACCTTCTCATTTAAAGATTTTTCTGTATTTTCATGACTATGAAAATTGTACATTCACACTGAAGGCATCAAAACTATGAATTAATACATGTGGAATTATATACTTAACAAAAAAGTGTGAAACAACTGAAAATATGTCTTATATTCTAGGTTCTTCAAAGTAGCCACCTTTTGCTTTGATGACTGCTTTGCACTCTCTTGGCATTCTCTTGATGAGCTTCAAGAGGTAGTCACCGGAAATGGTTTTCACTTCACAGGTGTGCCCTGTCAGGTTTAATAAGTGGGATTTCTTGCCTTATAAATGGGGCTGGGACCATCAGTTGTGTTGTGCAGAAGTCTGGTGGATACACAGCTGATAGTCCTACTGAATAGACTGTTAGTATTCAGACCTGCAAAGGGTCTGAATACTTATGACCATGTGATATTTCAGCTTTTTTTTTAATAAATATGCAAAAATTTCTACATTTCTGTTTTTTTTTCAGTCAAGATGGGGTGCAGAGTGTACTTTAATGAGAAAAAAAAATAACTAGAATTAGAATTTACCAAATGGCTGCAATGAAGCAAAGAGTGAAAAATGTAAAGGGGTCTGAATACATTCCCTACCCACTGTATATATACAGTTGGTCAAAATTGTTGTTACCCCTCAAAAGCCCAGGGCGCACCAATACGTACCTGCACCCTGGGCTTTAAGAGCCGGGATTGGGGATGAGGGGTGCCACGCATGCCGGGATTGGGGATGAGGGGTGCCACGCATGCCGGGATTGGGGATGAGGGGTGCCACGCATGCCGGGATTGGGGATGAGGGGTGCCACGCATGCCGGGATTGGGGATGATAGGTGCCACGCATGCCGGAATTGGGGATGAGGGATGGAGTGCCATGCATACCGGGATGAGGGATGGGGTACCATGCATACCAGGATGAGGGATACCATACACACCAGGATAGTGATGAGGGGTGCCATACATACCAGGATAGGGATGAGGGGTGCCACGCATACCAGGATTGGGTGGTGAGGGGTGCCACGCATACCAGGATTGGGCGGTGAGGGGTGCCACGCATACCAGGATTGGGGGGTGAGGGGTGCCACGCATACCAGGATTGGCGGGTGAGGGGTAACACGCATACCAGGATTGGGGGGTGAGGGGTAACATGCATACCAGGATAGGGGGGTGAGGGGTAACACGCATACCAGGATTGGGGGGTGAGGGGTAACACGCATACCAGGATTGGGGGGTGAGGGGACCATGCATACTGGGATTGGGGGTGAGGGGTGCCACGCATACCGGGATTGGGGATGAGGGGTGCCACGCATACCGGGATTGGGGATGAGGGGTGCCACGCATACCAGGATGAGGGGTGAGGGGTGCCACGCATACTGGGATTGGGGGTGAGTAGTGCCACGCTTACCGGGATTTGGGGTGAGGGGTGCAAGGCATATCGGGATTGGGGATGAGGGGTGCCAGGCATACTGGGATTGGGGATGAGGAGTGCCATTCATACCGGGATTGGGGATGAGGGGTGCCATGCATACCGGGATTGGGAATGAGGGATGGGGTGCCATGCTTACCAGGATGAGGGATACCATACACACCAGGATAAGGATGAGGGGTGCCACGCATACCGGGATTGAGGGTGAGGGGGGCCACGCATACTGGGATTGGGGGTGAGGGGTGCCACGCATACCGGGATGAGGGGTGCCACGCATACCGGGATTGGGGGTGAGGGGTGCCACGCATACCGGGATTCAAATAGCGAGCACTTGCACACAAGACTAATGACAACTTATTCAATATGATGACCTAATGTTATCAAATTCTGTGTCGTACCTTTGGTTCAAAATGTTCACTATATCCCTTGATAAAATCCTTGAGGGGTCTAGTTTCCAAAATGGGGTCACTTGTGAGTGGTTTCCACTATTTAAGCACATCAGGAGCTCTCCAAACGCGACATGGCGTCCGCTCTCAATTCCAGACAATTTTGCGTTCAAAAAGTCACACAGTGCTCCTTCCCTTCTGAACTGTGCCGTGAGCCCAAACACTGTATTTTCCCGACATATGGGGTATTGGCATACTCAGGAGGAATTGCACAAAAGTTTTTGGGGTCCATTTTCTCCTCTTACCCTTGTGAAAAAAAAAATTGGGGCTAAAACATAATTTCTGTGGAAAAAGTTTGATTTTTTTATTTTCACGGGTCCATGTTATAAACTTCTTTAAAGCATTTTGGGGGTTCAGGGTGCTCACCACACATAGGTTCCCTGAGGGGTCTAGTTTCCAAAATGGTTGTCACTTGTGGGGGTTTTCCACTGTTTAGGCACATCAGGGGCACATCCACTAATTATTCAAGCAAATTTTACATTCAAAAAGTCAGTTGGTGCTCCTTCCCTTCCGACCCCTGCCGTATGCCCAAGCAGTGGTTTTCCCCCACATATTTTGTGGGAAAAATGTGAAAATTTTATTTTCACGGCTCCATGTTATAAACTTCTGTGAAGCATCTGGGGGTTCAAGGTGCTCACTATACATCTAGATAAGTTCCCTGAGGGGTCTAGTTTCCAAAATGGTGTTGCTTGTGGGGGGTTTCCACTGTTTAGGTACATCAGGGGCTCTCGAAACGCAACATAGAGTCGGTAAAATTTGCTTGAATAATTAGCATTCAAAAAGTCAAATGGCACTCCTTCCCTTCCGAACCCTGCCATGTGCCCAAACAGTGGTTTTCCCCCACATAATATGGGGTATCTGCTTACTCAGGAGAAATTGCACAACATGGTGCAATTTCTCCTGTTACCCTTATGAATATGCAAAATTGGGGGCTGAAAAACATTTTTGTGGGAAAAATGTGAAAATTTTATTTTTACGGCTCAATGTTATAAACTTCTGTAAAGCACCTGGGGGTTCAAGGTGCTTCCCACACATCTAGATAAGTTCCCTGAGGGGGTCTAGTTTCCAAAATGGTGTCACTTGTGGGGGGTTTCCACTGTTTAGGCACATCAGGGGCTCCCCAAACGCAACATGACGTCCGCTAATTATTCAAGCAAACTTTGCATTCAAAAAGTGAAATGGCGCTCCTTCCCTTCTGAACCCTGCCGTGCGCCCAAACAGTGGTCTTTCCCCACATATGGGGTATCTGCATGCTCAGGGGAAATAGAACAACAAATTTTGCGGTCCATTTTTTCCTGTTACCCCTGCGAAAATAAAAAAAATTGGGTCTAAAATAACATTTTTGTGAAAAAAGTTAAATGTTAATTTTTTTCTTCCACATTCCAAAAATTCCTGTGAAGCACCTGAAGGGTTAATAAAGTTCTTGAAAGTGGTTTTGAGCACCTTGAGGGGTGCAGTTTTGAGAATGGTGTCACTTTTGGGTATTTTCTGTCATAAAGACCCCTCAAAGTGACTTCAAATATGATGTGGTCCCTAAAAAAATGGTTTTGTAAATTTTGTTGGAAAAATTAGAAATAGCTGGTCAACTTTTAACCCTTATAGCTCCCTAATAAAAAAAATGTTGGTTCAAAAATTGTGCTGATGTAAAGTAGACATGTAGGAAATGTTATTTATTAACTATTTTGTGTGACATAAAAAGGGAATAACAATAAAAATTTTGAAAATTGCTAAATTTTCAAAATTTTCGCCAAATTTCCATTTTTTTTCACAAATAAACGCAAGTAATATCGAAGAAATTTTACCACAATCATGAAGTACAATATGTCACGAAAAAAACATCTCAGAATCAGGGGGATTTGTTGATGTGTTCCAGTGTAATTACCTCATAAACTGACAGTGGTTAGAAATGTAAAAATTGGCCTGGTCATTAACGTGCAAACCACCTTGGGGGGTAAAGGGGTTAATGATAGGAAAACCCACAATGGTCACAGAAATAACTTGTATCTGACAAAAGTAATAAATTAAAAATCTATGAAAATGAACAAATGAAAGTCAGTCATTGCTTTTCAACCCTGCTTCCACAGAATTTAAAATAAGTTGTGCCCACTAATTAGCACAGGTGTCTACAATCTTGTAATCAGTCAGTGGGCCTGTATATAGGGCTACAGATACTCACTGTGCTGTTTGGTGACATGGTGTGTACCACACTCAACATGGACCAGAGGAAGCAAAGGAAAGAGTTGTCTCAGGAGCTTAGAAAGAAAATGATAGACAAGCATGTTAAAGGTAAAGGTTACCATCTCAAAGCAGCTTGATGTTCCTGTGACTACAGTTGCACATATTATTCAGAAATTTAAGATTCATTGGACTGTAACCAACCTCCCTGGACGTGGCCGCAGGAGAAAAATTGATGACAAATCAAAGAGAGGGATAATACAAATGGTAACAAAAGAGCCCAGGATAACTTCTAAAGAGATTAAAGGTGAACTTCAAGCTCAAGGAACATCAGTGTCAGATCGCACCATTCGTCGTTGTTTGATCCAAAGTGGACTTCATGGGAGACGACCAAGGAGAACACCATTGTTGAAAAAAAATCATAAAAAAGCCAGACTGGAGTTTGCCAAACTACATGTTGACAAGCCACGAAGCTTCTGGGAGAATGTCCTATTGACAGATGAGACACAAAATGGAAGTTTTTGGCCAGGCACATCAGCTCTATGTTCACAGATGGAAAAATGAAGCATATCAAGAAAAGAACACTGTCCCTACTGTGAAACATGGAGGAGGCTCTGTTATGTTCTGGGGCTGCTTTGCTGCATCTGGCACAGGGTGTCTTGAATCTGTGCAGGGTACAATGAAATCTCAAGACTATCAAGGGATTTTAGAAAGAAATGTGCTGCCCAGTTTCAGAAAGCTTCGTTTCAGTCGCAGGTGATGGGTCTTGCAACAGGATAATGACCCAAAACATACAGCTAAAAACACCCAAGAATGGCTAAGAGGAAAACATTGGACTATTCTGAAGTGGCCTTCTATGAGCCCTGACCTAAATCCTATTGAGCATCTTTGGAAAGAGCTGAAACATTCCGTCTGGAAAAGGCAACCTTCAAACATGAGACAACTGGAGCAGTTTGCGCATGAGGAGTGGACCAAAATACCTGTCGAGAGGTGCAGAAGTCTCATTGACAGTTAAAGGAATTGTTTGATTACAGTGATTGCCTCAAAAGGTTGTTTAACAAAATATTAAGTTAAGAGTACCATCATTTCTGTCCAGGCCTATTTCATGAGTTTAATTTTTTTTAAAATTCTGCGGAAGCAGAGTTGAAAAGCAATGACTGACTTTCATTTGTTCATTTCCATAGATTTTTATTTTATTATTACTTTTATCAGATTAAAGTTATTTCTGTGACATTGTGAGTTTTTCTTTCATTAAACGAGGAGTACCAACAATTTTGATCACATGTGTAATTTCACACAAAACCCCAGAAGTGGGCTGACTAAATTTGTTGGCACCTTTCCACAAATGTGAGTAAACAACTTTGTTTCAAGCATGCTCCTTCAAAATCACCTATGGCAAGTAATAGGTGTGGGCAATATGAAAATCACACATGAAATCAAGGCCTTTGCCAGCTGCAGGTAGTCCTGTGAAGTGTCCATAACACCAGTCCTCCGGTGTTGCTCTCTGGTGTCAGCCACACACAGCCTGCAGACCTCAATCTCCAGACCACACACTCTACCCAGGAAACAAACTGACTGAACACTTATACCCTGTTTAGCCACACCCTGAGGGGAGGTATAGGGAATGACTTCCCTCCCATCTCTACATCATTTCCATAAAACCACACCCTTTTAAAGATGTAACCCCCAGCATATAATATGCTGGGAGAAAATCTATTGGTTTCAATTCACACAGGCCAGCAACGTGCGAGACACATACCTCCCCTCGCATATAATACCAGTGACTCTGTCACATATTCCCCCCCTCTGCCCAAAGTCGGGGGTTTGGGCACCTTCCGACACCAGGCAGTGAATTCTAGAGAGGGCATCCGCATTCCCATGTAACTTACCGGGCCTATGCTCCAGGTGAAAGTTAAAATCTTGGAGCCCTAGGAACCATCTAGTTACCCTGGCGTTTTTTCCCCCCTTCTCCCTCAATCATCTCCACGGGGCATGGTCTGATACTAATTTAAACTTCCAGCCTAGTAGAGAAACCAAAGACAAGAAAAATACCCAAATAACTAAAAGTAATGTATAAATCGCACAGTGCAAAAATAATAATAAATAATAAAGGGTATTTAGTTAACATAATTTTGATCAAAATAATGTGAAAGCCATCCCGCCACTTCACGGCAACCCTTATGGGACAGTCCTAACTAGTGTTGAGCCACCCCCGTAGTGTTCGAGTTCGATCCGGTTCGTCGAACACCCGTGTGTTCGCCGAACTGTTCGTCGAACTGTTCGTCGAAGACCTTCGAACACCGTTAAAACCAATGGCAGGCAAACAAAAACACATAGAAACACATAGAAAACACCTTCAAAGGTGTCCAAAAGCTGACAAACTGCTCAGAAGACACAACTAACACATGGAAAAGTGACAAGTACATATAGTCATGCGAAAAGAAAAGAGGTGGAGGAGTAAAAGGAGGGGGAGACACAAATATAGGCATGTCATGCCCTTCTAGAATCCAAAAAGTGAGAAGCCGACACGTTCAGTCCGCTCCTGCCCGTGCCACCTCCGTGTCGCCGGGTTTGTGCCAGAGCCGCGGTGAACCCTGACGGCCAGCCCCCCTCTCCCAATACTGGTGCCTGTCCGCTGGTGGGTCGAGCGAGCCCCCCTGTGGTGGAGGCAGCTCTAAGCTTTTTAATTTAAATTGTCTCTCTAATTTGAATGAATACACTTTAAATCCATTTACAAGGATGTATTGGAGGGCAAGTCTCATGCCAGCAGCCGCGTAATTCCAGCTCCAGTAGCGTCCACTAAAGCTGCTGCAGTTAAAAAGCTTTTATAAGGATCGAGCTCGGCTTTCCACCGCAAGGCATCCTACTGCCAGTCCCAGCCCCTATGCCTTGGGGTGCCTCCTGATGCTCTTCACTGAGTATCCCGTGGTCCCGAAGCATTTCCTTTGAAAAAATTAAGTGTCCAAACTACAGGTGGTGTAGCTTGCTTAACAGCCGGGATAATCCGCTGACTAGCAGACACTGCTACTAGGCACAAAGTATTTCCTGGGCTAGATGCAGTTAAAAATTTGTAATTAGATACTCTCGTTGGATGCTGAGAAAGCATTCCATAGAGTCTCCTGGCACGCCATATATGATTCTCTTAAAAAGCTTGGGGTAGGGGTCTAGGGGACCCTTTTATAGCCAAAATCACGGCCCTGTATCACAATACGTCACCTAGGCTGAAGATAAATGGAACTGTAGCACCCTGAGGGCTCGGTTGCTACAGAGGTATTGCACCTCACCCAGAGGTGTGATATCTCACTCTCAGGTAAGGATGGAGTGTGGATCAGGACCCGACACCTGCATGCATTACACCACATTGCCGTGGGGCAGGGCGACCAATATGCCTCTGAGATGGGCACGACAGTCCCTGTCCCTGGCTGGAGTGGGGGGAGGGAACACTGAGGAAGGGGAACCCTGTAGTGCAGGAGCAGGGAGGAAGCAGTTCCTGGGTGCATTGAGAAGGGAGTATAAAAGGTGGGCACCATCTTAGTTCAGTGCAGAGAAGTCTGAGCAGAAGTGGCAGGGAGCAGGGGCTCTGCATGAGCTCTGCTCCGGAGGCGGGCCTAGTAACAGAGGCCCAGGCCTGGAAGAGGGAGAAGGAAGGAAGAGGAGCGGAGAAGGCTCCAGGAACGAGGAATGAAGGGATCCCAGGGGTGCGGACGGGCGAGTCGCCACCGCACGCCCGAATCCACCTGCGTGGAGGGGTCAGGCCAAAGGGGGAGACCGGTCCCCGAAACTAGTGGAGGCAGGAAACCGGAGGCTCTGACATTTTATGTGGCGCAGCCCCTCGCTACACCCGCTAGGAAGGCACCACAGGGAAACTGGCGCCAAGTTTACCAAGAGGAGGCCCGAGGCAGCCGGACAGAAGGGTTGGTAAGAAAGGCCAGACAAAGGACACACAAAGGGGGTCCTGTGAAGCGCTCCAAAGTTATCTGGGAGTTGTCTGAGCACCTCACCTGGTGAGCACAGTACGACGTGGGCAGCCGTTACCTGCAGACGTGGTCTGGATAATAAGAACTGTGAGTAAAGGCCCTGGACTGCATCACTGATTCCGTGTCATTACTGCTGCTGCCCTGCACCATCACCCCCATCCTCCGCATACACTGCCCTGAGGCTATACTCCTCCCATGGGGAGTTATGCTACGCTCTGCTGCACCCACAACACCAGCCTCAGCGGTCTGCCCTGCAGCGGCGGTTCACTCTGACCGCAATCCACGGGTGGCGTAGTCGGACATTTAAACATCAAAACCACATAAATAGTTCCGCCACTGGTTTGACCACCCTGAGCCACGGAACCGGGTCGCCGCCACGAAGACTACAACCACCAGCATCCACCAAAAAGGGTCCGGCTCCGGGTGTCCCAATGCCCAGGGGGTGCATCAGAACATTTTCATCACCTTTCACAATCACCAATAGGACAAGGCAGGGATGTCCTCTGTCCCCTCTCTTATACATCCTAGTGATGGAGCACCTGCTTTCATCAATTCGCCATAACCCCAATATTAGGTGGATTGAGGTGGGAGGCACCGAGTACAAGTTCTCTCTATTTGCTGATGATGTCCTAGTATATATCACTCAATCACATATATCCATCCATGCTGTTATGGCTGAAATAGATCACTTTGTTACATGGTCAAATTTTAAAATCAATGCAGCGAAGTCTGAGGCCCTCGATGTCTCCCTCCCCAAATCCATATAGGATTCCATCCAGTCCAACTTTCCCTTTGCCTGGCCCTCACAGGGTATCAAATACTTAGGAATTCCTATTCATAGAGACCTCTCCCATCTATGTTATCTTAATTTTGGGCCCTTTATTGAACAACTCCATACAGACCACGGTTGGCAAGTTAGAACTGTAAGATTCACTACGTGAGCCACTGGTGTTTTGTGGAAAAGCACATGTACACTGTGTTCCAAATTATTATGCCAAAAGTGTTTAGGAGTGATAAGGGAAGAATTTGTTTGTTTGTCAGTTAAACTCATTGATGGTGATGTGTGTCAGGGCTCTTTATATCACTGTAAGCAATTGCAGACACCTGTGCTAATTAGTTTGGCAGGTGTGTCCAATGAAAGGCAAGACTACTTAAGAAGGCTGTCTCACATTATTAAGCAGCCTACATTTTCTGCCAAAATGGGAAAGAAAAAGGATGTGTCGGCTGCTGAGAAGCAACAAATTGTGGAGTGTTTAGGTCAAGGCATGACTACAATCAACATTGTGCGATGATCAGGATGAAGTGTCTTGGCAATCAAGAAGTATGTAGCTGATTCACAGTACACACGTGTGCGTGCTGATAAGGGCAAATTGAGGACTCTTTCCTACAGGCAATTACGTCAGGTTAAAAGAGCAGCGGCAAAAAAGCCTTGTCATAGCAGCAG
Organism: Phyllobates terribilis; assembly: GCF_046119375.1. Lineage (NCBI taxonomy): Eukaryota > Metazoa > Chordata > Amphibia > Anura > Dendrobatidae > Phyllobates > Phyllobates terribilis. Next base: position 843,575,648 of record NW_027362761.1, read on the forward strand.
ACAAGTTTTTGAAGCTGCTGGTGCCTCCAACGTCCCCCGAACAACAAGATGCAGGGTCCTTCAGAGGTTTGCAGCTGTGCATACGCCATCCTGTCGACCTCCTCTATCCACTTCACACAAGCAGAAACGGCTCCAGTGGGCTAAACATTACATGAAGACTGATTTCAAAACTGTTTTGTTCACGGATGAGTGCCGTGCAGCGCTCGATGGTCCAGATGGATGGAGTGGAGGATGGCTGGTTGATGGACACCCCACGCAAACACAGCTACAGCGCCAACAAGGAGGAGGTGGAGTAATGTTTTGGGCTGGAATCATGGGGAGAGAGATTGTCAGCCCCTTTAGGATCCCTGAAGGCGCTAAAGATGAACTCCATAATGTATGTGGATTTTCTCAAACAGCACTTCCTGCCATGGTTCAAGAAGAAGAACCGTGTATTTCACAGCAAGATCATTTTTTTGCATGATAATGCACCATCTCATGCTGCACATAAAACACCTGCATCTCTGGCTGATATGGGCATAAAAGGGGACAAACTTATGGTGTGACCCCCATGCTCCCCTGACCTCTACCCTATTCAGAACCTCTGGAGCATCATCAAAAGGAGTGTCTATGATGGCGGGAGGCAGTTCACATCTAAGCAACACCTCTGGGAGGGTATTCTGTCCTCATGCAAAACAATTGAAGCAGAAACCATCCAAAACCTGACAAATTCAATGGACGAGAGAGTTCAGAAGCTCCTTTCGAACAAGGGGTCCTATGTGAAAATGTAACATCACCTAGAATAAAGTTTTGAGTTGAAAACTGTTTGATTTCAGTTTCTAATAACCTGCTAATGCTTATAATTTCAAAAATGACAATTTTTTTGGTCTTTATTAAAATGAAAAGGTTGATCGAAAAGTTTGGGGGATCTAAGAGTGTGGCAACCCAGTAGTCATGATTACTTCGAATTCTGACAATATGAGGGTCATGTTGCAGGTAGTGCAGCAAGAAGGCACTTATGTGTCTTGCGCATCTCGGAGCCCCAAAATTATTTTCCAGGCTAGATGCAGCTAAAAATTATTATTAATTTTAAATCTGGTGGAGCTTAGTATAGATGGCCTAATAGGATCAGTGCTGCACACTGCTACAAAGCCCAAATTATTTTCCAGCCAAGATACAGATAAACATGATTAGTAATTTTAAATCTGGTGGAGCTTATTATAGATGGCCTAATAGAATCAGTGCTGCACACTGCTACAAAGCCCAAATTATTTTCCAGCCAAGATACAGATAAACATGATTAGTAATTTGAAAGCTTAAAACGGTTGGTAGGGTGATTTTAACCAATCATCAAGCTTTTACTCTCCCCAGGATGACACAGGGGTAGAAAAGTCATTTCAGATCCATGATTTGTTCATCTTTATGAACGTGAGTCTGTCTACATTATCAGTGGAGAGCCGCGTGCTCTTATCTGTCAGCACACCACCAGCAGCGCTGAACACACGTTCAGACAGAACGCTGGCTGCGGGGCATGACAAGATCTCCAAGGCGTAAGTGGCTAGCTCCGGCCATTTATCCAGATTGGAAGCCCAAAAAGAGCAAGGGTCCAGTGACACAGTCATGGCTTCAATGTTTACTTGAAGATACTCCTGTACCATCGTCTCTAGGCGTTGACTATGTGTCAGACTTCTTGTCTCCTGTGGCCTTGCAAAGGATGGGCTAAAAAAGTGGTGAAATGATTCCGCAAAATTGATGTTACCAGCAGATACTGTGGTTCTGTTACGGTTTGAGTGCTGAACACTTGACGGTCCCACGGTTGGCAAGTTGGAACTGTGAGATTCACTACGTGCACCACTGGTGTTTTGTGGAAAAGCACATGTAAGATTCTGCAACAGTCTCTGCTGATACTCCTGCATGCGTGCATCCCTTTCTATGGCAGGAATAATTTCGGCAAATTTACTTTTGTACCGGGGATCTAACAGTGTGGCAACCCAGTAGTCAGGATTATTTCTAATTCTCACAATTCGAGGGTCATGTTGCAGGTAGTGCAGCAAGAAGGCACTCATGTGTGTTGCGCATCCAGGAGCACCAAGTCCCTGTTGTGTTGGTGGCGAGGTAACAATCATGCTTCCTTCCTCTGTCCTCTCCCCTCAACCTCGCACAACAGAAATGTGATCAAGGTCTCCCTCATCTGATGAGTCTTCCATCAGTTCGTCCTCCACTTCTTCCTGGGCTCCTGCACCTTCCTCACTAGTTTGGCTGCTACCATGCGCCCTGGTAAAACCATCTCCCCCACCCTCACATGCCTGCCGCCTTGGTGCTGCCGACCGTCTGGACCTTGCAGATGTTAGCCCTTCCGCATACAACTCCTCCTCCTCTACTTCCTCCACCTCCTCTTGTGCCACCACCTGACTCCGAATTCTGTTTAACATGTGCTCCAGCATGTAAATCACCGGAATAGTCATGCTGATAATGGCATCGTCAGCACTAAACATCTTCGTCGCCATTTCAAAACTGTGCAGAAGGGTGCATAGGTCCCTGATCTGAGACCACTCCTCCAGCGTGATTTGCCCCACCTCTGGATCTCGTTGGCCCAGGCTATACGTCAGAACGTATTGCACCAGGGCTTGTCGGTGCTGCCACAGTCGTGCAACATGTGCAGAGTTGAATTCCACCGGGTAGGCACATCGCATTTTAGCCGGTGAAGTGGCAGGCCCAACGACTTCTGTAGAGATGTAAGTCGCTGAGCTGCGGGATGCGAACGGCGGAAGTGAGCACACAGCGACCGTGCCCTCTGCAGAAGGCCATCTAGTCTGGGATAGTGGGCTAAAAATTGCTGGACAACCAGGTTCAACACGTGAGCCATACAAGGCACGTGTGTGACATTGCCCCGGCGAAGGGCTGCACCCAGGTTTGCAGCATTGTCGCACACGGCCTTCCCTGGTTTCAGGTCCAGTGGAGACAACCATTCATGAAATTGGTTCTCCAGAGCTGACCACAACTCCTCAGCTGTGTGACTCACATTTCCCAGACATTTCAAAGTAAAAACCGCCTGATGACGTTGAGCCCTACTGCCAGCATAGTAAGGAGGTGTGCAGGATCCCTTCTGCGCAGTTAGAAAGCTTGTGGCATGACCAGACAGGCTTTGGGTGCAGGTGGAAGACCGAGAGGAGGTTGAGGAGGCAGAAGCAGTGGAGGAACTTTGACATAAAGAGGATTGACGCACAACTCGTGGGGACGGCAAGACTTGGACAGCAGCCCCTTGTCCTGCTGTCACCATAGTTACCCAGTGCCCAGTCAGCAACATGTAACGCTCCTGTAAATGCCTACTCGTCCAAGTGTCTGTGGTGAAATGCACCCTGTCACACACAGAGTTTCTCAAAGAAGCGGTGATGTTGTGTGCGACATGCTGGTGGAGCGCAGGCACACCTTTCTTTGAGAAGTAGTGCCGACTGGGCATCTGGTACTGGGGCACTGCGACGGACATAAGGTCTCGAAAATCCTCTGTGTCCACCAGGCGGAAAGGCAGCATTTCTGTAGCCAAGAGCTTGCAGATGGTGAAATTCAACCTCTTAGCTTTCTCATGGCTAGGAGGAAATGGTCTTTTACTTGTCCACATCTGAGGGACCGAGGGCTGGCTATTGTGCTTAGACGGGGTTGATAAGGGTGTCCCCGGCAAACTGACGGTCTGTGAGGAAGATGCAGGCGGACATGTTAGGTTGCCTTGATCCAAAGGTGGTGCTATCGATGTCGGACAGCGCTCAACACCAGCTGGTGTTACCACCTCCAAAGAAAATGATGACCTGCCAATCACGCTGGCTGTTGCGGGTAAAGAGGTGGCAGGTCTGCGCCCCAAAACAGGTGTGACTGCTGTCCCCCCAGTCACAGAGGATGAAGAGGCCGCGGATGCACAAGATATGGCAGACGGTGGTTGGCCCGGCCGGCTAGGCCGCATTGTAGCACACTGAGCTTCCCACTGCAACTTATGCTTCATGTCCATGTGCCGGTTCATGCATGAAGTACTCAAACTATGTATTTTTTGGCCTCTACTTAGCTTTTGCTGACAAATGTTACAGATAACACGAGTTGGGTCATCTTTATCGATCTGAAAAAATGCCCAGGCTATGCAAGGCTTAGCACCCATGCGACCTGAAGAGCCACCACGACTTGTGGTGAGAGGCAGAGTTGTGTTTGAAGATGCAGTTGTTGACGTGCTTCCAGTACTACGTCTCTGTCCAGGAAGGCGCAACCTGACCTCGTCGTCACTAGCATCTTCCTCCACCTCCTCTGCTGACCTCATCTCTTGGCTGACTGTGGGTTGACAGTAAGTGGGATCTCCAACCTCATCATCATCACCCTGTGCGTTATCACACCCGTCGTCCTCAGAGCCAACCTGTTCCTGCCCTGACAGAAAACTAAAGTTGTCGCTCCAATCAGGTATTTGAGTCTCATCATCGTCTTCCTCATTGTCTCCACCAACAGGAGTTACAGTTTGGGAATGAGGGTCTACATTATGGTCAGAACCTTCTGCGTCTGGTCCTGGATCGACTCATAAAGATTCTGGGCATCAGTGCAGATCATTTCCTCGTCTGGATTCACAGAAGCGCTGGAGTCGACCTCTGATTCCCAGGCTATAGTATGAGTAAACAGCTCTGCAGACTCAACCATCTGTTCTACCTCATACTCAGACGGGCAGCTGGAGATTTGGGAGCTGTGAGGAAGCAAGTGCGATTGGGGTGACACCTTTGAGGACTGGAGTATTTGTGATGTTGAAGTTGATGTGGAGGAGAGCCCACTTAAAGGAGCACTTGATATCCGCTGAAGCACCTGCTGTTTTTGTGCCTCATCTGGAATTTGTAGCGATTGGCGTGGCCGTAAGAAAGGGATCTTATCACATTGTCCGCTAAAAGAAGTAGACATTTTAGTTTGGCTGGAAGATGGTCTTTCTTCTGCAGATGTTACTGTTGCTTTAACACCTACCCCACGGACACAACCTTTTTTCCCCTTCCCAACACGCCTATTCCCCTTTCCACCAGCAGCAGGCCTTTTTCCACTCATTTTGGTGGTTAACTAATTCACAACTCTGGAGTTGTTTGCACAAAAAAACAATGGATGGGAACCGAGCAGAGCTGAGTGGCCAAACTGTGGTATTAGGCCAAAACTATTGGCTGGGTTAGATGGAGAAAAAAATTATATTCGATTTGCAACCTGATGGAGGTCAGTATAGATGGACTAATAGACCAAGTCTGACACACTGCTAGAAGCCCAAATATTTTTTCAGAGGTAGATGCAGAAAAAAAATATATTCAGTTTGCAACCTGATGGAGGTCAGTATAGATGGACTAATAGAGAAAGTCCCACACACTGCTAGAAGGCCAAATATTTTTTCAGAGCTAGATGCAGAAAAAAATTATATTCAGTTTGCAACCTAGTAGGGTATGGTACGTGTAGAAGGCGCTTATCAGGCTAACTACTACCAATGGCAGCGATAATTGTGGACAGGGAACCACTAATGTCCGTAGTAGATATACTACAATAAATTAACTGTTCTATAGTAAAAATCGCGCTATCGGTAGTGGAAAAGAGATCAGGAGAAGAGTACTATTATTTTATAAAAAACGTTTTATTTGTTTGGATGCTAGCGATAAAAACTTAATAAAATACAGGATTAAAAAGACGAGTGTAGAAAACAATATTTCGTTTGGGATAAAAAAAACAAATGGTATACAAGGTGTAATAAATAGTTAAATCCAGCGGTTAATTGGTGTGGAAAAAATGCCTGTGGTGGCTTTGTACCTGGAAAGAAGAGGAGTTTGGTTAGGACTATTGTTCTCTAGTATTGGATATGCTTAGCTGGCTGTGGAGCTGTTACTCACCAGGTATCAGGATTGGCAAAGTGCAGGTGTGCACTAGGACTGTGGTCCGTCAGGATTCTTTGGGTGAGGCGTGGTCCTAAACGCTTTGTTATCCTCCTGGAGATTTAATGATATGGGGTTAGTGCTGTTAGCACTGGGTAGGTAGATAGTGGGGTTAGCGACTTACCCTCGGAGGAGCTGGTCTATTTTTGGAGATTGCTTGTTAGCACTCCCTCAATTGGGGGGTGCAGCAGGAGGCTCTGGATTGTATCTGACTTTATTGCAGAGATGTGACAGGGGGGCTTTTGGTTGCCGGTAGGCGTATTAACGCTTGAGAATACTCAATGTCCTGTATATAGATATGGAGAAAGGATTAGGAACTGAGACATACAGGAATAGTCCACAGTATGTGGTAAACCTAGATGTTTACCTGTGCATAATTATCAGTAATCAAGGGGTGCAACAGGAGGCTCTGGATTGTATCTATCTCTGAGCAGAGATGTAGCAGGAGGCTTCTGATTGCCGGGTGATAGGGGGCGTTGTAGCACTCAAGGATATTTGATGTCCTGTATATAGATGGGGAGGGAGAGTTAGGGGCTGAGGTATGCAAACAATAAGCCACAGTGTAAGTAAGTCCAGGTGTTTACCTTGTTTAGGGTCCAAGTGTGAAATGGTCAGTCACCTTCTTATCTATAGCTGAAGGCCTAAATCAAGGGAAGGTGTTCAAGAGGTTCTGCAGGAGGTTTCAGCCTAGTGGTAGGTGTAGCAGGAGGCTCTGGCTGAGTAGTTTCCTGGCTAAGTAGCAGTGGGTCTTGTCCCTGGACGCTGTGGTGCAGCAGGGGACCGGCTACAAATGTGGCAGGAGGCCTGGTCTGGGTAAGTATATTCAAGTGGGTGAAAGGCTATGGTAGCAGGCTGTGTAGTAGATATCCGGGCAAGGTATATGGTTATGCGGAGTCCGGTATTCATACACGGTCCCTACTCGTTTGGAGTCAGGCAGGCCGCGTTCCTGGAATCCTGTCGGTAATAAAGAGGTGAGTGTATGTGGTTTTTGGTCCTAGTGGTGGCGTGTATCATAAGCGGTGGGGGCCGTGGCCCAGGGTACTTACGGTCCGTGGTCCTGCGGAGATGTCAAGAGGTAGTGGGGCCCGGAGCGAGAGCGGGGTCCCGGCCGGTGACCGCCGCTACTCGCGTGCTTCCGGGTAGGTGGAGCAAGAGAGGAGGGGCGGAGAAGGTGAGGGGGCGCGTTCTTTGGAAGCGCGCGAGAGGCAGAGAGACGCGCTGACACGTGGTGTGCAGCGTGTATTCGGGACGGATGCCTGTGGGTGCCTTCTCTTCTGGGTCAGTCAATTCCAACGCGTTTCGACAGCTGACGGCTGTCTTCATCAGGGATAGTCTGGCCCAGTAGGTGGAGTCCTTTATATACCTGTCTATAATGACGTCATGGCAACGGTCCGCTGTTTGTGGCGTTGTCATGGTAACTATCAGTCATTGAAAGCGAATAGCTCAATTTCACTGTTAAGACCCCATGGTCTCAAGGTGTTTAATTTAAAGATCCACTCGCTTTCTTTTCTTGACATATATTTAATAAAATCACCCTGTCTCCAATGTTTGTGAACTATTTGTATGCCTATCACTTTAATTCCTTTGATGGATCCTTTATGTTTATCCGCAAAGTGCTTGGACAGGGGGTGGCCCATGTATTTATTTTTAATATTCCTCAGATGTTCATTAATTCTAGTGCCCATTGCTCTTTTAGTCCGACCTATATACATTTTTTCACAAGGGCACATTAGTCCATAGATAACCCCCGTAGTGGTACATGTGACAAAGTCTGTGATGGGATATGACTCTGCGGTGATTGACAGCGTGTGATTTGGCTGGTTTCAGGGTTTTGCATATTTTGCATTTTTGGCATGGAAAGAACCCTGTTATTTTTTGTTGAAAAGGTGTGACTGGTTTTTTTGTGATGATATTATTTTTTACAGTGGGGGCTATGAGTGATCCTAGGTTCCGTGCTTTCCTGAATATGAACCTAGGCCTATTGGGCATTTGATCGCCAATGATTTTGTCATCCTTTAGTATATGCCAGTGTTTTTCCACAATTTTTTTTAAAATATGCGTATTGGCGGAGTAAGGGGTAATGATGGGCATGATTATATTGGGATTGGCATTGGTTCGTGTTGATTTTGTGGTGTTTGTATCAGTTAAGAGGTTTTGTCTTGGTATTGCAGCTATTTTACCTTTAGTATTTTTAAGAAACTGAGCATTGTATCCTTTTTCCAAGAATTTATCCGTGAGTGAATCTGCCTCATTATTGAAGTCTTCCTGTTTGGAGCAGTTTCTATGGAGGCGCAGGTATTGGCTGCGGGGGACATTAAGTAACCAGTTGGGAAGATGGCAACTATCTAGCGGAATATAGCCATTAGCATCAGTGGGTTTGTGGTATGTGCGAGTCTGGATGGAATTGTTTTCGATATAAATATTGAGATCTAAGAAGTTAATTGCAGTGGAGCTAGTGGTAGATGTAAATTCTAAAAAGAATTCGTTCTTATTTAGTTCCTGTATAAATAGATCCAGGGAGGGTTTGTCGCCTGACCAAATGAATAATATGTCATCAATGAATCTCCGCCATAGGACCAGGTTCGCATGTAGTTTGCCTCCAGGGTGAATGGCTAGGGATTCCCACCTGCCAACATAGAGGTTGGCATAGCTGGGTGCGAATCTAGTGCCCATGGCGGTGCCCCACTGCTGGGAGTAGTAGTCCCCCTCGTAGAGAAAGTAATTATGTGTTAAGATGAAGAACATGCAGTCTGTAATGAATTTACTTTGTACTGAAGACATTTTTTGTTCGAGAAAGTGGAGGGAGGCTTCACATCCTTTGGTGTGTTGGATATTTGTGTATAGTGACGTTATATCCATTGTTCCTAGGATATAGTGGCTATCCCATGGGGTGTTGTTGAGTATGCGGATAGCATGTTTGCTATCTTTTAAGTGGGATGGGAGTGTTGGAACCAACTCCTGTAGATGGTGATCTACTAGTCTGGAGAGATTTGATGTCAGGCATTGAATACCGGAGATGATGGGTCTTCCTGGTGGGTTATTTATGTTTTTATGGATTTTTGGTAAGTGGTAAAAGGCGGCTAGTCTGGGGTGTTGGATATTAACATAATCAAATTCATTTTTATTGATGTAGCCATCTTGGAGTCCTTTTAAGGTTAGGTTCCGTAGTTCCTTTTGGTAGTTGTTGGTTGGATTAGAGGGGAGGATCTGATAGGTTCTAGAGTCACCCAAGAGTCTAAGTGATTCCTTGTGATAGTATTCTTGGTCAAGAATAACTATGCCACCTCCTTTGTCAGCTGGTCGGATTATTATTTCATTGTTTATTTGTAATTGTTTCATGGCGCGGACTTCTAGTTTGGTGAGGTTATTCTTGTATTTTGCGCATTGTTTGTTATTGATTCTGCGGATATCGTCTGTAACGTTTTTTTCAAAGGTATTGAAGGCCTCTGAATATTCTTGAAGAGGGTGGAAGTTAGATTTATTTTTAAGTATAGTGTGTCTGAATTTTGGTGATTCCTCTGAGCAGAGTATCTCTGGGGCGTCTTCCTTCTTCATATAGTATTTTTTTATAGCCAGTTGTCGCATGAATTTTTTTTTTATACCTATATACGCTTGGAATTTGTCGAGTTGTGTTGCTGGAGCATATTTTAGCCCTTTTTTAAGGACTGCAGTTTCATTCTGTGTCAGTTGATATTTGCTTAGATTATAGATGGACTTGTGTCCATTTATTTCTTTGGGTTTATTCTTTATCTTTTGGGTGAGTTTCCCTCCCCTAGTGCCTCTTTTGCGTTTTTTCTTGTGGCCATCCGAAAAAAATCCACCTTGCTGTTGTGTTTGCGTATTAATGGTTGTAAGGTGGTGGTAGAAGTTGGGATGGGGGTTGCTGTTAGGGGGAGGGTTTTTTCTGGTTGTAATGATGGTGTTTCTGGGGGTGGAGTGGTGGGTTGATTAGGTGTCTCTACAGTAGTAGTAAGTAAAGGTGAGAACCTATTATGCGTGCTAAGCGGGGTAGGTTGATCTAGTAGATTAAGATCAGTATGGTTTGGGCCTGGTTCATTATGATTTGGTGGAGAATCTGTTTCAGATGTGGGGTAAATGGAAATTTGATCAATAGAAATAAGTGAATTGTTTGGGCTACCAACCACTTCGTCCAAAGTTTCGAAGAAGTTTAGTGGTTCTTTACTGGGGAGATGGGTGGTGAGAGGTACGGCGTCTCTACCAAAAAAATTCATGCGACAACTGGCTATAAAAAAATACTATATGAAGAAGGAAGACGCCCCAGAGATACTCTGCTCAGAGGAATCACCAAAATTCAGACACACTATACTTAAAAATAAATCTAACTTCCACCCTCTTCAAGAATATTCAGAGGCCTTCAATACCTTTGAAAAAAACGTTACAGACGATATCCGCAGAATCAATAACAAACAATGCGCAAAATACAAGAATAACCTCACCAAACTAGAAGTCCGCGCCATGAAACAATTACAAATAAACAATGAAATAATAATCCGACCAGCTGACAAAGGAGGTGGCATAGTTATTCTTGACCAAGAATACTATCACAAGGAATCACTTAGACTCTTGGGCGACTCTAGAACCTATCAGATCCTCCCCTCTAATCCAACCAACAACTACCAAAAGGAACTACGGAACCTAATCTTAAAAGGACTCCAAGATGGCTACATCAATAAAAATTAATTTGATTATGTTAATATCCAACACCCCAGACTAGCCGCCTTTTACCACTTACCAAAAATCCATAAAAACATAAATAACCCACCAGGAAGACCCATCATCTCCGGTATTCAATGCCTGACATCAAATCTCTCCAGACTAGTAGATCACCATCTACAGGAGTTGGTTCCAACACTCCCATCCCACTTAAAAGATAGCAAACATGCTATCCGCATACTCAACAACACCCCATGGGATAGCCACTATATCCTAGGAACAATGGATATAACGTCACTATACACAAATATCCAACACACCAAAGGATGTGAAGCCTCCCTCCACTTTCTCGAACAAAAAATGTCTTCAGAACAAAGTAAATTCATTACAGACTGCATGTTCTTCATCTTAACACATAATTACTTTCTCTACGAGGGGGACTACTACTCCCAGCAGTGGGGCACCGCCATGGGCACTAGATTCGCACCCAGCTATGCCAACCTCTATGTTGGCAGGTGGGAATCCCTAGCCATTCACCCTGGAGGCAAACTACATGCGAACCTGGTCCTATGGCGGAGATTCATTGATGACATATTATTCATTTGGTCAGGCGACAAACCCTCCCTGGATCTATTTATACAGGAACTAAATAAGAACGAATTCTTTTTAGAATTTACATCTACCACTAGCTCCACTGCAATTAACTTCTTAGATCTCAATATTTATATCGAAAACAATTCCATCCAGACTCGCACATACCACAAACCCACTGATGCTAATGGCTATATTCCGCTAGATAGTTGCCATCTTCCCAACTGGTTACTTAATGTCCCCCGCAGCCAATACCTGCGCCTCCATAGAAACTGCTCCAAACAGGAAGACTTCAATAATGAGGCAGATTCACTCACGGATAAATTCTTGGAAAAAGGATACAATGCTCAGTTTCTTAAAAATACTAAAGGTAAAATAGCTGCAATACCAAGACAAAACCTCTTAACTGATACAAACACCACAAAATCAACACGAACCAATGCCAATCCCAATATAATCATGCCCATCATTACCCCTTACTCCGCCAATACGCATATTTTAAAAAAAATTGTGGAAAAACACTGGCATATACTAAAGGATGACAAAATCATTGGCGATCAAATGCCCAATAGGCCTAGGTTCATATTCAGGAAAGCACGGAACCTAGGATCACTCATAGCCCCCACTGTAAAAAATAATATCATCACAAAAAAACCAGTCACACCTTTTCAACAAAAAATAACAGGGTTCTTTCCATGCCAAAAATGCAAAATATGCAAAACCCTGAAACCAGCCAAATCACACGCTGTCAATCACCGCAGAGTCATATCCCATCACAGACTTTGTCACATGTACCACTACGGGGGTTATCTATGGACTAATGTGCCCTTGTGAAAAAATGTATATAGGTCGGACTAAAAGAGCAATGGGCACTAGAATTAATGAACATCTGAGGAATATTAAAAATAAATACATGGGCCACCCCCTGTCCAAGCACTTTGCGGATAAACATAAAGGATCCATCAAAGGAATTAAAGTGATAGGCATACAAATAGTTCACAAACATTGGAGACAGGGTGATTTTATTAAATATATGTCAAGAAAAGAAAGCGAGTGGATCTTTAAATTAAACACCTTGAGACCATGGGGTCTTAACAGTGAAATTGAGCTATTCGCTTTCAATGACTGATAGTTACCATGACAACGCCACAAACAGCGGACCGTTGCCATGACGTCATTATAGACAGGTATATAAAGGACTCCACCTACTGGGCCAGACTATCCCTGATGAAGACAGCCGTCAGCTGTCGAAACGCGTTGGAATTGACTGACCCAGAAGAGAAGGCACCCACAGGCATCCGTCCCGAATACACGCTGCACACCACGTGTCAGCGCGTCTCTCTGCCTCTCGCGCGCTTCCAAAGAACGCGCCCCCTCACCTTCTCCGCCCCTCCTCTCTTGCTCCACCTACCCGGAAGCACGCGAGTAGCGGCGGTCACCGGCCGGGACCCCGCACTCGCTCCGGGCCCCACTACCTCTTGACATCTCCGCAGGACCACGGACCGTAAGTACCCTGGGCCACGGCCCCCACCGCTTATGATACACGCCACCACTAGGACCAAAAACCACATACACTCACCTCTTTATTACCGACAGGATTCCAGGAACGCGGCCTGCCTGACTCCAAACGAGTAGGGACCGTGTATGAATACCGGACTCCGCATAACCATATACCTTGCCCGGATATCTACTACACAGCCTGCTACCATAGCCTTTCACCCACTTGAATATACTTACCCAGACCAGGCCTCCTGCCACATTTGTAGCCGGTCCCCTGCTGCACCACAGCGTCCAGGGACAAGACCCACTGCTACTTAGCCAGGAAACTACTCAGCCAGAGCCTCCTGCTACACCTACCACTAGGCTGAAACCTCCTGCAGAACCTCTTGAACACCTTCCCTTGATTTAGGCCTTCAGCTATAGATAAGAAGGTGAATGACCATTTCACACTTGGACCCTAAACAAGGTAAACACCTGGACTTACTTACACTGTGGCTTATTGTTTGCATACCTCAGCCCCTAACTCTCCCTCCCCATCTATATACAGGACATCAAATATCCTTGAGTGCTACAACGCCCCCTATCACCCGGCAATCAGAAGCCTCCTGCTACATCTCTGCTCAGAGATAGATACAATCCAGAGCCTCCTGTTGCACCCCTTGATTACTGATAATTATGCACAGGTAAACATCTAGGTTTACCACATACTGTGGACTATTCCTGTATGTCTCAGTTCCTAATCCTTTCTCCATATCTATATACAGGACATTGAGTATTCTCAAGCGTTAATACGCCTACCGGCAACCAAAAGCCCCCCTGTCACATCTCTGCAATAAAGTCAGATACAATCCAGAGCCTCCTGCTGCACCCCCCAATTGAGGGAGTGCTAACAAGCAATCTCCAAAAATAGACCAGCTCCTCCGAGGGTAAGTCGCTAACCCCACTATCTACCTACCCAGTGCTAACAGCACTAACCCCATATCATTAAATCTCCAGGAGCATAACAAAGCGTTTAGGACCACGCCTCACCCAAAGAATCCTGACGGACCACAGTCCTAGTGCACACCTGCACTTTGCCAATCCTGATACCTGGTGAGTAACAGCTCCACAGCCAGCTAAGCATATCCAATACTAGAGAACAATAGTCCTAACCAAACTCCTCTTCTTTCCAGGTACAAAGCCACCACAGGCATTTTTTCCACACCAATTAACCGCTGGATTTAACTATTTATTACACCTTGTATACCATTTGTTTTTTTTATCCCAAACGAAATATTGTTTTCTACACTCGTCTTTTTAATCCTGTATTTTATTAAGTTTTTATCGCTAGCATCCAAACAAATAAAACATTTTTTATAAAATAATAGTACTCTTCTCCTGATCTCTTTTCCACTACCGATAGCGCGATTTTTACTATAGATCAGTTTGCAACCTGATGGAGGTCAGTATAGATGGACTAATAGAACAAGTCCCACACACAGCTAGAAGCCCAAATATTTTTTCAGAGGTAGATGCAGAAAAAAATTATATTCAGTTTGCAACCTGATGGAGGTCTGTATAGATGGATTAATAGAACAAGTCCCACACACAGCTAGAAGCCCAATATTTTTTCAGACGTAGATGCAGAAAAAAAATTATTTTTAATTTGCAACCTGATGGAGGTCAGTATAGATGGACTAATAGAGAAAGTCCCACACACTGCTAGAAGGCCAAATATTTTTTCAGAGCTAGATGCAGAAAAAAATTATATTCAGTTTGCAACCTGATGGAGGTCAGTATAGATGGACTAATAGAACAAGTCCCACACACAGCTAGAAGCCCAAATATTTTTTCAGAGGTAGATGCAGATAAAAATTATTTTTAATTTGCAACCTGATGGAGGTCAGTATAGATGGACTAATAGAGAAAGTCCCACACACTGCTAGAAGGCCAAATATTTTTTCAGAGCTAGATGCAGATAAAAATTATTTTTAATTTGCAACCTGATGGAGGTCAGTATAGATGGACTAATAGAGAAAGTCCCACACACTGCTAGAAGGCCAAATAATTTTTCAGAGCTAGATGCAGATAAAAATTATTTTTAATTTGCAACCTGATGGAGATTAGTATAGATGGACTAATAGAGAAAGTCCCACACACTACTAGAAGGCCAAATATTTTTTCAGAGCTAGATGCAGAAAAAAATTATATTCAGTTTGCAACCTGATGGAGGTCAGTATAGATGGACTAATAGAACAAGTCCCACACACAGCTAGAAGCCCAAATATTTTTTCAGAGGTAGATGCAGATAAAAATTATTTTTAATTTGCAACCTGATGGAGGTCAGTATAGATGGACTAATAGAGAAAGTCCCACACACTGCTAGAAGGCCAAATATTTTTTCAGAGCTAGATGCAGATAAAAATTATTTTTAATTTGCAACCTGATGGAGGTCAGTATAGATGGACTAATAGAGAAAGTCCCACACACTGCTAGAAGGCCAAATATTTTTTCAGAGCTAGATGCAGATAAAAATTATTTTTAATTTGCAACCTGATGGAGGTCAGTATAGATGGACTAATAGAGAAAGTCCCACACACTGCTAGAAGGCCAAATATTTTTTCAGAGCTAGATGCAGAAAAAAATTATATTCAGTTTGCAACCTGATGGAGGTCAGTATAGATGGACTAATAGAACAAGTCCCACACACAGCTAGAAGCCCAAATATTTTTTCAGAGGTAGATGCAGATAAAAATTATTTTTAATTTGCAACCTGATGGAGGTCAGTATAGATGGACTAATAGAGAAAGTCCCACACACTGCTAGAAGGCCAAATATTTTTTCAGAGCTAGATGCAGAAAAAAATTATATTCAGTTTGCAACCTGATGGAGGTCAGTATAGATGGACTAATAGAACAAGTCCCACACACAGCTAGAAGCCCAAATATTTTTTCAGAGGTAGATGCAGATAAAAATTATTTTTAATTTGCAACCTGATGGAGGTCAGTATAGATGGACTAATAGAGAAAGTCCCACACACTGCTAGAAGGCCAAATATTTTTTCAGAGCTAGATGCAGAAAAAAATTATATTCAGTTTGCAACCTGATGGAGGTCAGTATAGATGGACTATTAGAACAAGTCCCACACACAGCTAGAAGCCCAAATATTTTTTCAGAGGTAGATGCAGATAAAAATTATTTTTAATTTGCAACCTGATGGAGGTCAGTATAGATGGACTAATAGAGAAAGTCCCACACACTGCTAGAAGGCTAAATATTTTTTCAGAGCTAGATGCAGATAAAAATTATTTTTAATTTGCAACCTGATGGAGGTCAGTATAGATGGACTAATAGAGAAAGTCCCACACACTACTAGAAGGCCAAATATTTTTTCAGAGCTAGATGCAGAAAAAAATTATATTCAGTTTGCAACCTGATGGAGGTCAGTATAGATGGACTAATAAAACAAGTCCCACACACAGCTAGAAGCCCAAATATTTTTTCAGAGGTAGATGCAGATAAAAATTATTTTTAATTTGCAACCTGATGGAGGTCAGTATAGATGGACTAATAGAGAAAGTCCCACACACTGCTAGAAGGCCAAATATTTTTTCAGAGCTAGATGCAGATAAAAATTATTTTTAATTTGCAACCTGATGGAGGTCAGTATAGATGGACTAATAGAGAAAGTCCCACACACTGCTAGAAGGCCAAATATTTTTTCAGAGCTAGATGTAGAAAAAAATTATATTCAGTTTGCAACCTGATGGAGGTCTGTATAGATGGATTAATAGAACAAGTCCCACACACAGCTAGAAGCCCAATATTTTTTCAGAGGTAGATGCAGAAAAAAAATATATTCAGTTTGCAACCTGATGGAGGTCTGTATAGATGGATTAATAGAACAAGTCCCACACACAGCTAGAAGCCCAATATTTTTTCAGAGGTAGATGCAGAAAAAAAATATATTCAGTTTGCAACCTGATGGAGGTCAGTATAGATGGACTAATAGAGAAAGTCCCACACACTGCTAGAAGGCCAAATATTTTTTCAGAGCTAGATGCAGAAAAAAATTATATTCAGTTTGCAACCTGATGGAGGTCAGTATAGATGGACTAATAGAACAAGTCCCACACACTGCTAGAAGCCCAAATATTTTTTCAGAGCTAGATGCAGAAAAAAATTATATTCAATTTGCAACCTGATGGAGGTCAGTATAGATGGACTAATAGAATGATGCTATGCCCAAAAGATTTTACTTCACTAGGTGCAGTAAAAAAATTGGTATTCTATACACAGGTGGTATATCTTGCAACACAGATAGGCTACTCCACTGACTAACACACTCTGCAATAGGCCAAAAAGGATTAGCTTTGCTAGATTCAGCCAAATGCTGTGAAAAAAACTTGCACAGCACTGGCACAGACCTGCCTGGCAAAAACTGATAGGAACTGATGTAACCTAGTCCTGAAAAGGACTGCAATTACAATTAGTCTTTACTCCCACAATCTATCTATTTAAGAGCACAGACCTGCCTGATAAAAGTCGTAGGAAATGCTACTGCCACTGTTTGGGCGCACGGCATGGCTCGGAAGGTAAGGAGCACCATTTGACTTTTGGAATGGAAATTTGACTGGAATCGATAGCGGATGCCATGTTGCATTTGGAGAGCCCCTGAGGTGCCTAAACAGAGGAAACCCCCAACAAGTCACCCCATTTTGGAAACTAGACCCCTCAAGGAACTTATCTAGATGTGTGATGAGCACCTTGAACCCCCAGGGGCTTCACAGAATTTTAGAATGTTGAAGTGTGAAAATAAAAAAACACATTTTTAACACAAAACTGCTACTTTAGCCTCAAATTTTAAATTTTCAAAAGGGCAGCCAGAAAAAATGGACCCCAAAATGTGTTATGCAATTTCTCCTGAGCACGCTGATACCCCATATGTGGTGCAAAGCCACTGTTTGGGTGCACGGCATGGCTCGGAAGGTAAGGAGCGCCATTTGACTTTTGGAATGGAAATTTGACTGGAATCGATAGCGGACGCCATGTTGCATTTGGAGAGCCCCTGAGGTGCCTAAACAGAGGAAACCCCCAACAAGTGACTGAATTTTACAATCTACTCCTCTGTATAAATTAATCTAGTGTTGGGAAAATAAGTAGATAGGTAAATGGTCACTAAACCCATAGATGAATTCCCAGAGAGATGTCATTTCCAAAATAGGGTCACTTCAGGGGGGATTCTGCTGTTCTGGCACTTTTCAGAGGCGCTAAGTACCAGAACTAAAGAATCCCCCCTGAAGTGACCCCATTTTGGAAATGACCCCCCTCTGGGAATTCATCTATGGGTTTAGTGACTATTTTAACTCAATGGATGATTTCCAGAAGCAACCCCCTGGAAATTAAGTGACCTCTACTCGAATGTGTCATTCACTAAATGAACCAAAAGTTTGAATGACAAATTGGGATACAGTTTAAAAACTTGGTTCTGTGTGGAAGATTTTAAAGCAGTCAGTGACGCATAAGGCTGGCAATGATGGGCATTGTGGGCAATAGTAGCGGGTATCACGCCTCATTCCTCTCTTAGTACATACACGACATCTTTTCTGGGGGTTCCTTCTTGTTTCCGTTGCTGGAATAAGTGCAATAAAATGTCGCTCAGTGAGTCTTTTCACATCCTCATATTCTAATGGATGAGCGGGGCTAACACTTTGAAAAACAAGATTTTCAATTACCTTTTCTTGATAATCAAGAAAAGGATCTGAATTTCCTGCTTTTTTGTACAACACAAAAGAATTGTATGTGGCCACCTGAAACAAATAAATAACCAACTTTTTATACCAGGTATAGGACTTTATTGATACCTGGTATGGCTGTAGAACCTGGTCTGCAAGGTCCACACCCCCCATGTGTTTGTTGTAGTCAATGACTGACACAGGTTTTTGCTTCGGAGTGGTGGATCCTAGTTCTACAGTGGCCCTTGTGGCATCTGTGTGGATCGAGCTGAGGACAAAAATATCCCTCTTATCCCTATATTTCAGGGCAAGCAGCTCTCCGTTGCGTACAGCCCCTGACTGCCCCTTTTGAAACTTTTGGTTGACCAATGGCTGTGGAAACCCCTGATGGTTTTTACGGATGGTCCCACAAGCCCCGATGTTGTGTTCAACCAGACTTTTAAATAGGGGTATGCTGGTGTAATAATTGTCCACATATAGATTGTAGCCTTTTTGAAAAAATGGACTTATCAGCTCCCAAACAATTTTTCCAGATGTCCCCAGATAAGTAGGGCATCCTGGTGGGTTTAGTTGGCTATCTTTCCCCTCATATATGCGAAAATTGGATGTGTATCCAGTTGAACTTTCGCACATTTTATAGATCTTTATTCCAAACCTTGCCCTTTTAGATGGGATAAATTGCTTGAGGTGCAGTCTTCCTTTGAATTTTACAAGGGACTCATCTATAGAAATATTTTGTGTTGGGGTGTATAGCCTTAAGAATTTTTCTGACAAATTTTCAATGATGGGTCTAATTTTATATAACCTGTCATGTTCTGGGGCATTTCTGGGCAGGCATTGACTATTGTCGTTAAAATGCCAAAACCGCATGAGCATTTCATAACGGTTCCTAGTAAGAACGACTGAAAACATAGGGGTGGCTTGAACAGGGTGGTTGGACCAGTAGGATCGAATGCTTGGTTTTTTAACAAGCCCCATGGCAAATGTAAGTCCTAAAAATTTTTTTATTTCCGGGACATTAGTTGGTGTCCATAAATTTGCCCTAGCATAGTAACATCGGGGATTCTGGCTTATGAATTGGGATGCGTATAAATTTGTTTGCATGACAATATGCTCTAGCAAGCTGTCTGTAAAAAACAAATTAAAAAAATGAATTGGTCCAAAATCTTCCACCTCCACATTTATACCAGGAATGGCGTTGAAATCAGAGCTGAATGGAGCAGCCGAATCCGAAGCCTCCCATCTGGGAAATGCTAGATCATGTGGCAAAGCCCCTTGTACACTGGCGTGCGCCAATTCACTAGTAGCGGGGAAAGCGCTTGTACTGGGCAGTGTTCCCTGATTTGGAGACGTTTCTCCAGTAGCGCTATTTGCCCCTATTGCTGTACTGGTCCTTGGGCTTGAGGATGGACCAGAATCACTGCTCATTTCTGAGCTCTCAGTGTCGCTGCTACTAAAGCCCTCAAAATCCATATCTCCATCTGAGATTGCACTGTCAACAGTGTCAGAACATAGCAGGGCATACACCTCCTCTGCGGTATAAGTCTGACGGGCCATTTTATTTTTATATTTTTTGACTGGACTGAACGGACCGGACTGAACGGACCGGACTGAATGGACGGGACCGGACTGGACTGGACTGACCGGACTGGACTGACCGGACTGGACTGACTGATCTGACAGGACTGACTGACTGACAGGACTGACTGATCTGACAGGACTGACTGACTGACCTTACTTTCTTTTTTGATCTTACCTGACAAATGGTAAGGTTTTTAATATTAGAGTTAGGACTGTCCCATAAGGGTTGCCGTGAAGTGGCGGGATGGCTTTTACATTATTTTGATCAAAATTATGTTAACTAAATACCCTTTATTATTTATTATTATTTTTGCACTGTGCGATTTATACATTACTTTCAGTTATTTTGGTATTTTTCTTGTCTTTGGTTTCTCTCTGTTTAATGGCCTTGTGTGAACATGCATTTACATTTTGCATGCACATCTACTTACGTTTCAGTTCAGACCTGCAGGGTTTTTCTTTCCAGCCTAGTAGGTAATATTTTAGTGTATCCACGGCCCACTTTATGGCTAAACACTCTTTCTCTACTATTGCGTAGTTCTTCTCGCAGGACAAAAGCTTCCGGCTTAAATAGAGAATGGAATGCTCTTCCCCATTTATCTCTTGAGAAAGTACGGCCCCTAGACCAACCTCTGAAGCGTCCGTCTGGCCCTCAAATTCTTTCTTAAAGTCTGGCGTGACCAGGACCGGCTGCTTGCACAGTGTTAGCTTCAACTGTTGAAAGGCAGACACTGTTTCTTCCGTCCATTTCACCTTGGTTGATTTGGTGCTTTTTAGAAGATCCGTTTAGAAGGTGTGGCCATCATGGCAAAATTCAGGATAAACCGCTGGTAATATCCCACCAATCCCATGAACGCTCTTACTTGCTTCTTGGAGAGCGGTTGCGGCTAGGTCTGGATTGCCTCCACTTTCTTGACTTGCAGCTTTATTTTGCCTCTCCCAATGGCATAGCCCAAGTACTTGGCCTCTTCTTTTCCAATGGCACATTTTCTCAGATTTATAGTAAATCCCGCCTTTCTACAGGCCATTTCTCAGAGCATCCAGAATGGCCTGTAGTTTAGGTAGATGACTAGCCTAGTCTGGGCTAAAGACCACGATGTCATCAAGGTAGGCTGCAGCATACTACTTATGTGGGGTAGGATCCGATCCTTAGCCCTCTGGAAGGTGGCTGGGGCCCAATGTAGTTCAAACGGCATCCGCGTGTATTGAAAACATCCATCAGGTGTCGAGAAAGCTGTCTTCTCCTTGGCCGTCTGGGACATTGGGATCTGCCAGTAGCCCTTCGTCCAGAGTGGTGATGTACCTCGCCAGTCCAAGCCTTTTGATGAGTTCGTCGACGCGGAGCATTGGGTACACGTCACACTTGGAAACCTCAATCAGCCAGCAGTAGTCATTACAAAACCTCCATTCTCCATTGGGTTTTGGCACGAGGACGATTGGGCTTGACCACCCACTCTTTGACTCCTCTATCACTCTTCACCTCGGCCGAGATCACCTCCCGGCGTGCTTCCGGAATCCGGTAGGGCTTCATATTCACTCTGACGTTTGGCTCTGTTAGCATGTGATGCTCTACCACCTGAGTATGCCCTGACAACTCTGAGAACAGCTCCCGATTCCGCTGTAGTAGTTCTCGACACTGTTGCTTCTGGGCTGATGATAGAGTCTATGCAATAGTGACCTCCTCCACGTTGCCTTCGGGTGCGGCTCCCAGGCAAGGAGTTTCACAGGTTCCCGGTCCCGCCACGGCTTAAGCAAGTTTACATGGTATATTTGGTGCGGCTTTCTTCGGCCGGGCTGGTGGACTTTATAATTAACCTCGCTGACTTTCTCCACCACCTCGTACGGACCTTGCCATTTGGCCAGGAACTTGCTATCGACGGTAGGGATTGGCACCAAAAGCACGGTAGGCTGGAACTGTCTTAGTCTCGCCGACCGGTTATATACCCTCGCCTGGGCTTCCTGCGCCTGCAGGAGATGTTCCTTCACGATGGGCATCACCTTTGACATTCTCTCCTGTAACTGGGTGACATGTTTGATGATACTCCGGTGTGGCGTGACCTCGGCCTCCCAGGTTTCCTTGGCGATGTCTAGGAGACCTCTTGGATTCCACCCATATAGGAGCTCAAACAGAGAGAAGCCAGTGGAGGCTTGAGGAACTTCTCTGACGGAGAAAAATAAAAATGGGAGCAGGTAGTCCCAGTTTCGCCCATCCTTTTCAAAGACCTTCCTGATCATCGCCTTTAAGGTCTTGTTGAAGCGTTCCACTGGGCCGTCCTTCTGCGGATGATAAACCGAGGTCCGAATCTGAGCTATCTGAAGGACTCAGCAAAGCTCCTTCATTACCTTGCTCATGAAGGGGGTTCCTTGGTCTATCAGAATCTCTTTTGGCAGACGTGTTGGAGCAAAAATATGGATGAGTTCTCGGGATATACTTTTACTGGACGAGTTCCTTAGGGGTACCGCTTCGGTACCGGGTCGCATAGTCCATGACCACCAGGATATATTGGTGGCCCCAAGCTAATTTAACTAAGGGACCCACGAGGTCCATGGCAATCCTCTCAAAGGGAACCTCTATCACAGGTAGTGGAACTAAGGGTCTACGAAAGTGGGAAGAGGGAGCGGTTATTTGGCAGGTGGGGCAGGACCTACAATAGTTCTGAATTTCTCAGTAACACCCTGGCCAATAAAACCTTCTTAGTATCCTCTCCTGAGTTTTCTCGACCCCTAGGTGTCTCCCAAGAACATGTGAATGGGCTATAACTAGTACCCTCCGTATGTATGGCCCTGGCACTAACAGCTGTTCCGCTACCTCACCACTAGAGATGAGCGTTGTTCGACTCGAACTGTTCGCCAATCTCAAATTCGAGCTGTTTTGGGCGGTGTTCGAGCCGTTCGGCGAACACGAACGATTTGAAAAAAATTCGGCTGTTCGAGGTTATGTTCGATAACTGTTCGTGCACCAAAATCATAACTGGATTTTTTCTCAGTAATGATGAAAATTAATATTAATACGCAGTTTGAGTGTACAGCGGGGCGGGTGGAGGGGCAGGGGATGGATCTCTGCAGGAATAATGAAGATCTCCATTTTTTTTTTCTCTTTCCCGCATTTACAGTGGGGAGGTGCAATCTGTCAGCCTATCAGCAGCGCACACACGGAGCGAAGTGCTTTTTTTCACACAAGCAAGGGCATGTGTCATTGGCAGTGTATGTCACATGTCCTTGCCCTATAAGACCCAGCCATTTTCCCCGTCGCCACCATTTTCTCACTGCTGCAGCTGCGTGTTAGACGGCACCGCTGTGTGCGCTATACCTTGTTAATTTCAAGCCAATTTTCGCACAAATCTACAGATAGCTTGGGAGTAGGGAATAGTTGTGATTGCAGTCCTTTTAAGGACTAGGTTACAGCATTTCCTATGACTTTTATCAGGCAGGTCTGTGCTCTTAAATAGATAGGTTGAGTAAAGACTAATTGTAATTGCAGTCCTTTTCAGGACTAAGTTACATCAGTTCCTATCAGTTTTTGCCAGGCAGGTCTGTGCCAGTGCTGTGCAAGTTTTTTTCACAGCATTTGGCTGAATCTAGCAAAGCTAATCCTTTTTGGCCTATTGCAGAGTGTGTTAGTCAGTGGAGTAGCCTATCCGTGTTGCAAGCTACACCACCTGTGTATAGAATACCAATTTTTTTACTGCACCTAGTGAAGTAAAACCTTTTGGGCATAGCATCATTCTATTAGTCCATCTATACTGACCTCCATAAGGTTGCAAATTGAATATAATTTTTTTCTGCATCTAGCTCTGAAAAAATATTTGGCCTTCTAGCAGTGTGTGGGACTTGTTCTATTAGTCCATCTATACTGACCTCCATCAGGTTGCAAACTGAATATAATTTTTTTCTGCATCTAGCTCTGAAAAAATATTTGGCCTTCTAGCAGTGTGTGGGACTTGTTCTATTAGTCCATCTATACTGACCTCCATCAGGTTGCAAATTGAATATAATTTTTTTCTGCATCTAGCTCTGAAAAAATATTTGGCCTTCTAGCAGTGTGTGGGACTTGTTCTATTAGTCCATCTATACTGACCTCCATCAGGTTGCAAATTGAATATAATTTTTTTCGGCATCTAGCTCTGAAAAAATATTTGGCCTTCTAGCTGTGTGTGGGACTTGTTCTATTAGTCCATCTATACTGACCTCCATCAGGTTGCAAACTGAATATAATTTTTTTCTGCATCTAACCCAGACAATAGTTTTGGCCTAATACCACAGTTTGGCAACTCAGCTCTGCTCGATTCCCATCCATTGTTTTTTTGTGCAAACAACTCCAGAGTTGTGAATTAGTTAACCACCAAAATGAGTGGAAAAAGGCCTGCTGCTGGTGGAAAGGGGAATAGGCGTGTTGGGAAGGGGAAAAAAGGTTGTGTCCGTGGAGTAGGTGTTAAAGCAACAGTAACATCTGCAGAAGAAAGACCATCTTCCAGCCAAACTAAAATGTCTACTTCTTTTAGCGGACAATGTGATAAGATCCCTTTCTTACGGCCACGCCAATCGCTACAAATTCCAGATGAGGCACAAAAACAGCAGGTGCTTCAACGGATATCAAGTGCTCCTTTAAGTGGGCTCTCCTCCACATCAACTTCAACATAACAAATACTCCAGTCCTCAGAGGTGTCACCCCAATCGCACTTGCTTCCTCGCAGCTCCCAAATCTCCAGCTGCCCGTCTGAGTATGAGGTAGAACAGATGGTTGAGTCTGCAGAGCTGTTTACTCATACTATAGCCTGGGAATCAGAGGTCGGCTCCAGCGCTTCTGTGAATCCAGACGAGGAAATGATCTGCACTGATGCCCAGAATCTTTATGAGTCGGATCCAGGACCAGACGCAGAAGGTTCTGACCATAATGTAGACCCTCATTCCCAAACTGTAACTCCTGTTGGTGGAGACAATGAGGAAGACGATGATGAGACTCAAATACCTGATTGGAGCGACAACTTTAGTTTTTTGTCAGGGCAGGAACAGGTTGGCTCTGAGGACGACGGGTGTGATAACACACTGGGTGATGATGATGAGTTTGGAGATCCCACTTACTGTCAACCCACAGTCAGCCAAGAGATGAGGTCAGCAGAGGAGGTGGAGGAGGATGCTAGTGACGACGAGGTCAGGTTGCGCCTTCCTGGACAGAGACGTAGTACTGGAAGCACGTCAACAACTGCATCCTCAAACACAACTCTGCCTCTGACCACAAGTCGTGGTGGCTCTTCAGGTCGCATGGGTGCTAAGCCTTGCATAGCCTGGGCATTTTTTCAGATCGATAAAGATGACCCAACTCGTGTTATCTGTAACATTTGTCAACAAAAGCTAAGTACAGGCCAAAAAATACATAGTTTGAGTACTTCATGCATGAACCGGCACATGGACATGAAGCATAAGTTGCAGTGGGAAGCTCACTGTGCTGCAATGCGGCCTAGCCGGCCGGGCCAACCACCGTCTGCCCCATCTTGTGCATCTGCGGCCTCTTCATCCTCTGTGACTGGGGGGACAGCAGTCACACCTGTTTTGGGACGCAGACCTGCCACCTCTTTACCCGCAATAGCCAGCGTGATTGGCAGGTCATCATTTTCTTTGGAGGTGGTAACACCAGCTAGTGTTGAGCGCTGTCCGACATCGATAGCACCACCTTTGGATCAAGGCAACCTAACATGTCTGCCTGCATCTTCCTCACAGACCGGCAGTTTGCCGGGGACACCCTTATCAACCCCGTCTAAGCACAACAGCCAGCCGTCAGTCCCTCAGATGTGGACAAGTAAAAGACCATTTCCTCCTAGCCATGAGAAAGCTAAGAGGTTGAATTTCACCATCTGCAAGCTCTTGGCTACAGAAATGCTGCCTTTCCGCCTGGTGGACACAGAGGATTTTCGAGACCTTATGTCCGTCGCAGTGCCCCAGTACCAGATGCCCAGTCGGCACTACTTCTCAAAGAAAGGTGTGCCTGCGCTTCACTAGTGTAATGGGTCTGGGAGGTGGAACCTCTGAGCTACTATACAAGGGGGCAGTCCTTGTAAGGAAGCGGGTGGCTCCCAGGGAAGACGGGCAGGTAGTCACGGCAAGTGACAGGGACAGTCTCTGGGTAGAAGGGCAGGTAGTCGCGGCAAGTGACAGGGACAGTCTCTGGGTAGAAGGGCAGGTAGTCACGGCAAGTGACAGGGACAGTCTCTGGGTAGAAGGACGGGTACTCACGGCAAGTGACAGGGACAGTCTCTGGGTAGAAGGACAGCAGGCAGGTGGCTGGTGAGCGCTCCCAGGTGAGCGGGCGAGAGTCTCTGGATGGGCAGGTGGTCACGGCTAGTGACGGCAGAGCCTCCAGGTAGGCTAGCAGGCAGGTAGCAGGTGAGTGCTCCCAGGTGAGCAGGCGAGAGTCTCTGGACAGGCAGGTGGTCACGGCAAGTGACGGCGGAGCCTCCAGGTAGGCTAGCAGGCAGGTAGCAGGTGAGCGCTCCCAGGTGAGCAGGCAAGAGTCTCTGGACAGGCAGGTGGTCACGGCAAGTGACGGCAGGGCCTCCAGGTAGGCTAGCAGGCAGGTAGCAGGTGAGCGCTCCCAGGTGAGCAGGCAAGAGTCTCTGGACAGGCAGGTGGTCACGGCAAGTGACGGCGGAGCCTCCAGGTAGGCTAGCAGGCAGGTAGCAGGTGAGCGCTCCCAGGTGAGCAGGCAAGAGTCTCTGGACAGGCAGGTGGTCACGGCAAGTGACGGCGGAGCCTCCAGGTAGGCTAGCAGGCAGGTAGCAGATGAGCGCTCCCAGGTGAGCTGGCAGGCTGGTCCATAGACAGACTGACAGGTGTCGGAAGGCAGACCGTCGGACCGCAGGCTTGCAAGCAGGTAAACGGATATCAGGCAGGTATCAAGCAGGAATCTGACAGGTGACTGGCAGGTAACTGGTAACGGGACCTGAGGGCTGAAGCAGAGTGAAGGCTTTGCAACAACATTGCTCGGGCACCTCCATTTTGGAGGAGGTCCCTTATATATGGTGAGGTCCTCCGGCCATTGGCCGGGGACTCCTTAGGACGGCGCGCGCGGCCCCTATAAGAGAGGGGGAGCGCGCGCGCCCTAAGCACAGTGGCCGGGAAGCAGCGCGCGCTGCCAGCAGAGCGGGAGGAGGACGCCGGGCACGGAGTGGAGAGGTGAGGGGAACAGCGTCCCTGCCTAGCAGGAGGCAGGGACGCTGACGCTACAGTGCCCCCCCCCCCTTTATGCCCCCCCTTTTTTAGGCCAGACAGAAATTTATCAAGGATGAGAGGGGCATTGATGTTCTCCCGCGGCTCCCACATTCTCTCCTCAGGACCAAACCCCTTCCAATCTACCAGAAAAAAGGTTTTTCCTCTTACCCTTTTGGTGGCCAGAATGTTCTCTACCTCAAACTCGTTTTCAGCGGAAACCGGAGCAGGAGGCGTACCTGTAGACTTGGAAAAAGAGTTAAGTACCACGGGTTTGAGGAGAGATACATGGAAGGAGTTAGGGATCCGCAAGTTTATAGGCCACTGGGTTGATTTGTTTGATAACTTCTAGTGGGCCGATGAACCAAGGCCCTAACTTGTAGGAAGGAATCTTGAGCCGGACATACTTGGACGAGAGCCAGACTTTATCTCCAGGACGGAATTGTGGAGGATCCAGGCGTTTTTTGTCAGCGTGTTTTTTCATCCGCTCGGACGACTGAAGGAGTGCGGATCGGGTACTCTCCCAAATGGAGGAAAATTTGCTAACGAGAGATTCCGCAGCCGGATTGTCCACCGAGGTGGAGACGGGAAATGGGATCCGAGGATGCTGACCGAAGACTACAAAAAACGGGGATCTGGAGGAAGATTCGCTCTCGTGATTATTGTAAGAGAATTCGGCCCATGACAGGAGTTCCACCCAGTCTGAATGGTTGGCATTAACGAAGTGCCGGAGGTAACTGGTCAGGATCTGATTGATCCGCTCCACTTGATCATTGGACTGTGGGTGGTATGCGGAGAAGTCCAGGGTGACGTCTAGTAGCTTACATGTGGCTCTCCAGAAGCGTGAGGTGAACTGAACCCCACGATCCGACACGATGTGGAGGGGCAGGCCATGGAGACGGAAGATGTGGCGGATAAAGTCTTTAGCCAGCTCGGGTGCAGACGGGAGGCCTGACAGGGGAATGAAATGAGCCATTTTGGAAAAGCGGTCAGCGACCACCCAAATGACCGTACAACCGGCAGAGACAGGGAGATCTGTTATGAATTCCATAGCTATATGCTGCCAGGGGGCAGCAGGTACTGGAAGAGGAAGGAGGCGACCGGCTGGCAGGTGTCTCGGAACCTTGTTGCGGGCGCAGGACACACAGGCAGAAACAAAGTCTATTACGTCCTTGTGCAGGGTAGGCCACCAGTAGTGCCGGGTGATAAGCTGGAGGGTCTTTTTCTGACCGGCATGGCCAGCAAGCTTAGACGAGTGACCCCAGTGTAGGATCTTCTCCCGATCAGGTACCGTTATGAACGTCTTACCGGGAGGGAGATGATTTAGACTCACGGGGGCCACCTGCATTACTCTGGCGGGATCGATGATGTGTTTAGGTTCCTCCTCAAGATCAGACACCAGGAAGGATGGGGACAAGGCGTCAGCTTTGATGTTTTTGTCAGCTGGGCGAAAATTAAGAACAAAATCAAAGCGAGCAAAAAACAAGGACCACCGGGCTTGGCGCGGGTTAAGTCTCTGGGCACTCTGGAGGTAAGCCAAGTTCTTGTGGTCCGTGTAAATTATTACCGGGTGAAGAGCCCCCTCGAGCAGGTAACGCCACTCCTCCAATGCCAGCTTAATGGCCAATAATTCTCGGTCTCCTATAGAATAGTTGCGCTCGGAAGAGGAGAAGAGTTTGGAGAAGAAGCCGCAAGTTAGCATTCTCCCGGAAGACGATTTTTGGGTAAGTACCGCTCCGGCTCCAGAGGAGGAGGCGTCAATTTCCAGGAAGAATTGCTTGTTGCCGTCCGGGCGATGCAGCACCGGGGCGGAAGAGAAAGCCTGTTTTAAGGAAAGAAAGGCTTCCTCAGCTTCGGGCGGCCATTCTCTGGGATTAGTGCCCTTACGGGTGAGCGCAGAGATTGGGGCAGTCCGGGAAGAGAAGTGCGGTATGAAGAGGCGGTAGTAGTTGGCGAAGCCCAGGAACCGCTGAATAGCCTTCAACCCCTCTGGTCGAGGCCACTTCTCGATGGCAGACAGTTTCTCAGGATCCATTCGTAGGCCGGTCTGAGAAATTATGTAGCCCAAAAACGGAAGCGAGGTCTGCTCAAAGAGGCACTTCTCATATTTAGCGTAGAGGTGGTTCTGCCTGAGCCTGAGCAGAACCTGACGACCATCCCTCCGGTGTGTGGGGAGATCCGGAGAGAAGACCAAGATGTCGTCCAGGTACACCATTACGTAGGAGTAGAGAAGGTCCCGGAAGATGTCGTTGACCAACTCTTGAAAGACGGCGGGAGCGTTACAGAGACCGAAGGGCATTACCAGGTATTCATAGTGGCCGTCCCGGGTGTTGAATGCCGTCTTCCATTCATCCCCCTGACGGATACGGACCAGGTTATACGCCCCACGGAGGTCCAGCTTGGTGAAGATTCTAGCCCCCCTCAGACGGTCAAATAATTCCGGAATGAGCGGAAGGGGGTATTTTTTCTTCACCGTGATCTGGTTAAGGCCTCTATAGTCTATACAGGGACGGAGTGAGCCATCCTTCTTTTTGACGAAGAAGAAGCCTGCTCCCGCCGGGGAAGTAGATTTCCGGATGAATCCCCGGGCCAGATTCTCCTCAATATATTCTGACATGGATCGGGTCTCAGCAGCGGACAAAGGGTAAATGCGCCCACGGGGAGGAGTAGCGCCGGGCATCAGGTCGATTGGGCAGTCGTATGGTCTATGAGGGGGTAATGTCTCTGCCTCCTTTTTATTAAAGACGTCCGCATACGACCAATAAGGAGCCGGAAGACCAGGTAGATTGGCTGGAGTAGGAGAAGGACGGACAGGATGGATGGGAACTAAACAAATCTTATGGCAGTCCTGTCCCCAGCGAAGGACTTCTCCGGTCTGCCAATCAAGCACGGGTGCATGTTTCTGAAGCCAAGGTAGGCCTAGCAATAGGGCGTGAGAGAGTCCAGGCAGAACATGAAAGAAGATGCTCTCAGAGTGTAGCATTCCCACCTGCAGGGTTATGGATTCGGTGATGAGTTGGATGGGATGTGGTAAGAGGCCCCCATCCATGGCAGCGACAGATAAGGGTACAGCTAGAGGTTTGGTGGGAATGCGGTATTTCTCTACCAGAGACTGAGAAATGAGATTTCCGGCAGCTCCAGAGTCAAGTTGGGCTAGTTCAAAATAACGGTTCTCCCCGCAGATGATAGAGACCGACAGCAACAGAGATGGAGAGGGTTTACTCTTGTCTAGGACGACCTCTCTGAGCGATCCTAGACACAGGCGTTTCCCGACCTCTCCGGGCAGGAACGGATCCGGTGCTCCTTACTGCCACAGTAGAAGCAGCTCCCCTCGGCACGGCGTAACTCTTGACGGGTTTTGACCATCTTGGTCTGGTCGACCTGCATAGGCTCGGGTGAGGGCACCTGGGGAGTAGCAGGAGAAGGGACAGGTTTCTGAAAGGTAGGGGCTAGACGTGGAAACCTCCTCTCACTGGTGACCTCTTTGGCGCGTTCCTGGAACCGGATGTCAATTCGGGTGGCAAGAGTTATTAAGTCGTCGAGAGTGGTAGGTATGTCCCGACCGGCGAGTTCATCTTTAATACGGCCGGACAGACCCTCCCAAAAGACAGACACCAGGGCGTCGTTATCCCAGGCCAGCTCCGAAGCAAGGGTACGGAACCGTATGGCATATTGGCCCACGGTGAGATTTCCTTGATGGAGACGTAGCAGAGATGATGCGGATGAGGTCTTCCGTCCGGGTTCGTCGAAGACTTTCCGGAAAGCCGTGAGAAAGGCTGGCTGGTTGGACACCAGGGGGTCTCCTCTCTCCCATAGAGGATTTAGCCAAGCCAGTGCCTCCCCCGTGAGATGGGACATGATGAAGGCTACTTTGGCCCGGTCGGAGATAAACTAGTGGGACAGGAGTTCAAAGTGCAGGGTGCACTGGTTCATGAAGCCCCGAGCTTGAGCGGGGTCGCCTCCGAAGCGAGGAGGTGCAGAAAGCCCGGGTCCGGGGCAGGATGCCATGGTATTGGTGGGCAGCGGCGCTGCCGGGCTGCGAGTCATGACACTAGCGGTGGTTGCTGGTGGAGCAGTCAGAGTGTCCAGGCGAGAGATGACTCAGGATGGACTCCCGTTGGGACCTCTGACGGGACAGTTCATGACATAGGTCCGAGAGCGAGGGAGCTTGGGTGCCACCGGGTTCCATGGCCCGAGCAAACTGTAACGGGTCTGGGAGGCGGAACCTCTGAGCAACTATACAAGGGGGCAGTCCTTGTAAGGAAGCGGGTGGCTCCCAGGGAAGACGGGCAGGTAGTCACGGCAAGTGACAGGGACAGTCTCTGGGTAGAAGGGCAGGTAGTCGTGGCAAGTGACAGGGACAGTCTCTGGGTAGAAGGGCAGGTAGTCGCGGCAAGTGACAGGGACAGTCTCTGGGTAGAAGGGCAGGTAGTCACGGCAATTGACAGGGACAGTCTCTGGGTAGAAGGACAGCAGGCAAGTGGCTGGTGAGCGCTCCCAGGTGAGCGGGCGAGAGTCTCTGGATGGGCAGGTGGTCACGGCAAGTGACGGCAGAGCCTCCAGGTAGGCTAGCAGGCAGGTAGCAGGTGAGTGCTCCCAGGTGAGCAGGCAAGAGTCTCTGGACAGGCAGGTGGTCACGGCAAGTGACGGCGGAGCCTCCAGGTAGGCTAGCAGGCAGGTAGCAGGTGAGCGCTCCCAGGTGAGCAGGCAAGAGTCTCTGGACAGGCAGGTGGTCACGGCAAGTGACGGCGAAGCCTCCAGGTAGGCTAGCAGGCAGGTAGCAGGTGAGCGCTCCCAGGTGAGCAGGCAAGAGTCTCTGGACAGGCAGGTGGTCACGGCAAGTGACGGCGGAGCCTCCAGGAAGGCTAGCAGGCAGGTAGCAGGTGAGCGCTCCCAGGTGAGCAGGCAAGAGTCTCTGGACAGGCAGGTGGTCACGGCAAGTGACGGCGGAGCCTCCAGGTAGGCTAGCAGGCAGGTAGCAGATGAGCGCTCCCAGGTGAGCTGGCAGGCTGGTCCATAGACAGACTGACAGGTGTCGGAAGGCAGACCGTCGGACCGCAGGCTTGCAAGCAGGTAAACGGATATCAGGCAGGTATCAAGCAGGAATCTGACAGGTGACTGGCAGGTAACTGGTAACGGGACCTGAGGGCTGAAGCAGAGTGAAGGCTTTGCAACAACATTGCTCGGGCACCTCCATTTTGGAGGAGCTGCCTTATATATGGTGAGGTCCTCCGGCCATTGGCCGGGGACTCCTTAGGACAGCGCGCGCGGCCCCTTTAAGAGAGGGGGAGCGCGCGCGCGCCCTAAGCACAGTGGCCGGGAAGCAGCGCGCGCTGCCAGCAGAGCGGGAGGAGGACGCCGGGCACGGAGTGGAGAGGTGAGGGGAACAGCGTCCCTGCCTAGCAGGAGGCAGGGACGCCGACGCTACAACTAGCATGTCGCACACAACATCACCGCTTCTTTGAGAAACTCTGTGTGTGACAGGGTGCATTTCACCACAGACACTTGGACAAGTAGGCATGGACAGGGGCGTTACATGTCGCTGACTGGGAACTGGGTAACTATGGTGACATCAGGACAATGGGCTGCTGTCCAAGTCTTGCCGTCCCCACGAGTTGTGCGTCAATCCTCTTTATGTCAAAGTTCCACCACTGCTTCTGCCTCCTCAACCTCCTCTCGGTCCTCCACCTGCACCCAAAGCCTGTCTGGTCATGCCACAAGCTTTCTAACTGCGCAGAAGGGATCCTGCACACCTCCTTACTATGCTGGCAGTAGGGCTCAACGTCATCAGGTGGTTTTTACTTTGAAATGTCTGGGAAATGTGAGTCACACAGCTGAGGAGTTGTGGTCAGCTCTGGAGAACCAATTTCATGAATGGTTGTCTCCACTGGACCTGAAACCAGGGAAGGCCGTGTGCGACAATGCTGCAAACCTGGGTGCGGCCCTTCGCCGGGGTAATGTCACACACGTGCCTTGTATGGCTCACGTGTTGAACCTGGTTGTCCAGCAATTTTTAGCCCACTATCCCGGACTAGATGGCCTTCTGCAGAGGGCACGGTTGTTGTGTGCTCACTTCCGCCGTTCGCATCCCGCAGCTCAGCGACTTACATCTCTACAGAAGTCATTGGGCCTGCCACTTCACCGGCTAAAATGCGATGTGCCTACCTGGTGGAATTCAACTCTGCACATGTTGCAGCGACTGTGGCAGCACCGACAAGCCCTGGTGCAATACGTTCTGACGTATAGCCTGGGCCAACGGGATCCAGAGGTGGGGCAAATCACGCTGGAGGAGTGGTCTCAGATCAGGGACCTATGCACCCTTCTGCACAGTTTTGAAATGGCGACGAAGATGTTTAGTGCTGACGATGCCATTATCAGCATGACTATTCCGGTGATTTACATGCTGGAGCACATGTTAAACAGAATTCGGAGTCAGGTGGTGGCACAAGAGGAGGTGGAGGAAGTAGTGGAGGAGGAGTTGTATGCGGAAGGGCTAACATCTGCAAGGCCCAGACGGTCGGCAGCACCAAGGCGGCAGGCATGTGAGGGTTGGGGAGATGGTTTTACCAGGGCGCATGGTAGCAGCCAAACTAGTGAGGAAGGTGCAGGAGCCCAGGAAGAAGAGGAGGACGAACTGATGGAAGACTCATCAGATGAGGGAGACCTTGATCACATTTCTGTTGTGCGAGGTTGGGGGGAGAGGACAGAGGAAGGAAGCATGATTGTTACCTCGCCACCAACACAACAGGGACTTGGTGCTCCTGGATGCGCAAGACACATGAGTGCCTTCTTGCTGCACTACCTGCAACATGACCCTCGAATTGGGAGAATTAGAAATAATCCTGACTACTGGGTTGCCACACTGTTAGATCCCCGGTACAAAAGTAAATTTGCAGAAATAATTCCTGCCATAGAAAGGGATGCACGCATGCAGGAGTATCAGCAGAGTCTGTTGCAGAATCTTACATGGGCTTTTCCACAAAACACCAGTGGTGCACGTAGTGAATCTCACAGTTCCAACTTGCCAACCGTGGGACCGTCGAGTGTTCAGCACTCAAACCGTAACAGAAACACAGTATCTGCTGGTAACATCAATTTTGCGGAATCATTTCACCACTTTTTTAGCTCATCCTTTGCAAGGCCACAGGAGACAAGAAGTCTGACACATATTCAACGCCTAGAAATGATGGTACAGGAGTATCTCCAAGTAAACATTGAAGCCATGACTGTGTCACTGGACCCTTGCTCTTTTTGGGCTTCCAATCTGGATAAATGGCCGGAGCTAGCCACTTACGCCTTGGAGATCTTGTCATGCCCCGCAGCCAGCGTTCTGTCTGAACGTGTGTTCAGCGCTGCTGGTGGTGTGCTGACAGATAAGCGCAAGCGGCTCTCCACTGATAATGTAGACAGACTCACGTTCATAAAGATGAACAAGTCATGGATCCAAAATGACTTTTCTACTCCTGTGTCATCCTGGTGAGAGTAAAAGCTTGATGATTGGTTAAAATCACCTCACCAACCGTTTTAAGCTTTCAAATTACTAATCATGTTTATCTGTATCTTGGCTGGAAAATTATTTGGGCTTTGTAGCAGTGTGCAGTAATGATTCTATTAGGCCATCTATACTAAGCTCCACCAGATTTAAAATTACTAATCATGTTTATCTGTATCTTGGCTGGAAAATTATTTGGGCTTTGTAGCAGTGTGCAGTAATGATTCTATTAGGCCATCTATACTAAGCTCCACCAGATTTAAAATTACTAATCATGTTTATCTGTATCTTGGCTGGAAAATAATTTGGGCTTTGTAGCAGTGTGCAGTACTGATTCTATTAGGCCATCTATACTAAGCTCCACCAGATTTAAAATTAATAATAATTTTTAGCTGCATGTAGCCCGGAAAATAATTTTGGGGCTCCGAGATGCGCAAGACACATAAGTGCCTTCTTGCTGCACTACCTGCAACATGACCCTCAGATTGTCAGAATTCGAAGTAATCCTGACTACTGGGTTGCCATACTCTTAGATCCCCCACACTCTTCGATCAACATTTTCATTTTAATAAAGACCAAAAAAATGGTCATTTTTGAAATTATAAGCATTAGCAGGTTATTAGAAACTGAAATCAAACAGTTTTCAACTCAAAACTTTATTCTAGGTGATGTTACATTTGCACATAGGACCCCTTGTTCGAAAGGAGCTTCTGAACTCTCTCGTCCATTGAATTTGTCAGGTTTTGGATGGTTTCTGCTTCAATTGTTTTGCATGAGGACAGAATACCCTCCCAGAGCTGTTGCTTAGATGTGAACTGCCTCCCGCCATCATAGACACTCCTTTTGATGATGCTCCAGAGGTTCTGAATGGGGTAGAGGTCAGGGGAGCATGGGGGTCACACCATAAGTTTGTCCCCTTTTATGCCCATATCAGCCAGAGATGCAGATGTGTTATGTGCAGCATGAGACGGTGCATTATCATGCATGAAAATGATCTTGCTGTGGAATACACTGTTCTTCTTCTTGAACCATGGCAGGAAGTGCTGTTTGAGAAACTCCACATACATTATGGAATTCATCTTTACCCCTTCAGGGATCCTAAAGGGGCTGACAATCTCTCTCCCCATGATTCCAGCCCAAAACATTACTCCACCTCCTCCTTGTTGGCGCTGTGGCCGTGTTTGCGTGGGGTTTCCATCAACCAGCCATCCTCCACTCCATCCATCTGAACCATCGAGCGTTGCACGGCACTCATCCGTGAACAAAACAGTTTTGAAATCAGTCTTCATGTAATGTTTGGCCCACTGGAGCCATTTCTGCTTGTGTGCAGTGGATAGAGGAGGTCGACAGGATGGCATACGCACAGCTGCAAACCTCTGAAGGACCCTGCATCTTGTTGTTCGGGGGACGTTGGAGGCACCAGCAGCTTCAAAAACTTGTCTGCTGCTATGACAAGGCTTTTTTGCCGCTGCTCTTTTAACCTGACGTAATTGCCTGTAGGAAAGAGTCCTCAATTTGCCCTTATCAGCACGCACACATGTGTACTGTGAATCAGCTACATACTTCTTGATTGCCAAGACACTTCATCCTGATCATCGCACAATGTTGATTGTAGTCATGCCTTGACCTAAACACTCCACAATTTGTTGCTTCTCAGCAGCCGACACATCCTTTTTCTTTCCCATTTTGGCAGAAAATGTAGGCTGCTTAATAATGTGGGACAGCCTTCTTAAGTAGTCTTGCCGTTCATTGGACACACCTGCCAAACTAATTAGCACAGGTGTCTGCAATTGCTTACAGTGATATAAAGAGCCCTGACACACATCACCATCAATGAGTTTAACTGACAAACAAACAAATTCTTCCATTATCACTCCTAAACACTTTTTGCATAATAATTTGGAACACAGTGTACATGTGCTTTTCCACAAAACACCAGTGGTTCACGTAGTGAATCTTACAGTTCTAACTTGCCAACCATGGTCTGTATGGAGTTGTTCAATAAAGGGCCCAAAATTAAGATAACATAGACGGGAGAGGTCTCTATGAATAGGAATTCCTAAGAATTTGATACCCTGTGAGGGCCAGGCAAAGGTAAAGTTGGACTGGATGGAATCCTGTATGGATTTGGGGAGGGAGACATCGAGGGCCTGAGACTTCGCTGTATTGATTTTAAAATTTGACCATGTAACAAAATGATCTATTTCAGCCATAACAGCCTGCTGATGGATATATGTGATTGACATCATCAGCAGATGCAGAGCACTAGTACTCGGTGCCTCCCACCTCAATCCACCTAATATTGGGGTTATGGCGAATTGATGAGAGCAGGTGCTCCGTCACTAGGATGTATAAGAGAGGGGACAGAGGACATCCCTGCCTTGTCCCATTGGTGATTATGAAAGGTGATGAAAATGTTCTGACGCGCCCCCTGGGCCTTGGGACATCCGGAGCCGGACCCTTTTTGGTGGATGCTGGTGGTTGTAGTCTCCGTGGCGGCGACCCGGTTCCGTGGCTCAGGGCGGTCAAACCAGTGGCGGAACTATTTATGTGCTTTTGATGTTTAAATGTCCGACTACGCCACCCGTGGATTGCGGTCAGAGTGAACCGCCGCTGCAGGGCAGACCGCTGAGGCTGGTGTTGTGGGTGCAGCAGAGCGTAGCATAACTCCCCACGGGAGGAGTATAGTCTCAGGGCAGTGTATGCGGAGGATGGGGGTGATGGTGTAGGGCAGCAGCAGTAACGACACGGAGTCAGTGATGCAGTCCAGGGCCTTTACTCACAGTTCTTATTATCCAGACCACTTCTGCAGGTAACGGCTGCCCACATCGTACTGTGCTCACCAGGTGAGGGGCTCAGACAACTCCCAGATAACTTTGGAGCACTTCACAGGACCCCCTTTGTGTGTCTTTTGTCTGGCCTTTCTTACCAATCCTTCTGTCCAGCTGCCTCGGGCCTCCTCTTGGTAAACTTGGCGCCAGTTTCCCTGACCCTATGTGCTGCCCTCCTAGCGGGTGTAGCGAGGGGCTGCGCCACATAAAATGTAACAGCCTCCGGTTTCTAGCTGAGGGTCGTTTCCCGCCTCCACTAGTTTCGGGGACCGGTCTCCCCCTTTGGCCTGACCCCTCCACGCAGGTGGATTCGGGCGTGCGGTGGCGACTCGCCCGTCCACACCCCTGGGATCCCTTCGTTCCTCGTTCCTGGAGCCTTCTCCGCTCCTCTTCCTTCCTTCTCCCTCTTCCAGGCCTGGGCCTCTGTTACTAGGCCCGCCTCCGGAGCAGAGCTTATGCAGAGCCCCTGCTCCCTGTCACTTCTGCTCAGACTTCTCTGCACTGAACTAAGATGGTGCCTACCTTTTATACTCCCTTCTCAATGCACCCAGGAACTGCTTCCTCCCTGCTCCTGCATTACAGGGTTCCCCTTGCTCAGTGTTCCCCCCCCCCCACTCCAGCCAGGGACAGGGACTGTCGTGCCCATCTCAGGGGCATATTGGTCGCCCTGCCCCACAGCAATGTGGTGTAATGCATGCAGGTGTCGGGGTCCTGATCCACACTCCATCCTTACCTGAGAGTGAGATATCACACCTCTGGGTGAGGTGCAATACCTCTGCAGCAACCGAGCCCTCGGGGTGCTACAGTTCCATTTATCTTAAGCCTAGGTGACGCATTGCGATACAGGGCCGTGATTTTGGCTATAAAAGGGTCCCCTAGACCCCTACCCCAAGCTTTTTAAGAGAATAATATATGGCGTGCCAGGAGACTCTATGGAATGCTTTCTCAGCATCCAACGAGAGTATCTAATTACAAATTTTTAACTGCATCTAGCCCAGGAAATACTTTGTGCCTAGTAGCAGTGTCTGCTAGTCAGCGGATTATCCCGGCTGTTAAGCAAGCTACACCACCTGTAGTTTGGACACTTAATTTTTTCAAAGTAAACGCTTCGGGACCACGGGATACTCAGTGAAGAGCATCAGGAGGCACCCCAAGGCATAGGGGCTGAGCTCGATCCTTATAAAAGCTTTTTAACTGCAGCAGCTTTAGTGGACGCTACTGGAGCTGGAATTACGCGGCTGCTGGCATGAGACTTGCCCTTTAATAGATCCTTGTAAAAGGATTTAAAGTGTATTCATTCAAATTAGAGAGACAATTTAAATTAAAAAGCTTAGAGCTGCCTCCACCACAGGGGGGCTCGCTCGACCCACCAGCGGACAGGCACCAGTATTGGGAGAGGGGGGCTGGCCGTCAGGGTCCACCGTGGCTCTGGCACAAACGGAGGTGGCACGGGCAGGAACGGACTGGCCGTGTCGGCTTCTCACTTTTTGGATTTTAGAAGGGCATGACACGCCTATATCTGTGTCTCCCCCTCCTTTTACTCCTCCACCTCTTTTCTTTTTGCATGACTATATGTACTTGTCACTTTTCCATGTGTTAGCTATGTCTTCTGAGCAGTTTGTCAGCTCTTGGACACCTTTGAAGGTGTTTTCTATATGTTTCTATGTGTTTTTGCTTGCCTGCCATTGGTTTTAACGGTGTTCGAAGGTGTTCGACGAACAGTTCGACGAACAGTTCGGCGAACACAAGGGTGTTGGACGAACCGAACCGAACTCGAACACTACGGGGGTGGCTCAACACTACTCACCACCCCTTAGTTTGGCCACACGATATAGCAACTCTCCCTGCACTGCAAATGGGGGAACCTGGTGTCGGACCCTGGCTCTTGGGCAACCCAATTACATTCAGTAACCTGGCGAAAAGCCCCCTTTAAGGTCAGGTCTCGAATTTGAGCAGTACCAAAGTTCTCTCTGGACATTTCTAACTCAGGGAGGCCAGCCTCCTAGGTCACCGCCTTGCCCTCGTTGCCGGCAAGGACGCACAGTGGGAACTCATCCACCTGAGACTTTGTCGGGGGTTCTTCTCCAGGGACCTGGCTTTTGCCCATACTACTTAGTCCGGTTCCTTTCCCCCACAAGTCCCAAAATAAAGAAAAATCATGGCCCAGTATGAAGGGATGTATCAGATCCTTAACCACCCTGACTTTGTGGGATTGGGTGCCACAGTCTGTTCCCATTGTCACTGTGGCCACGGGATAGTCCTTGGCATCGCCATGGATGCACCGAACGCCCACAGTTTTGGAAGGGATCAACTGGTGGGGAAGGGTAGCTCTGATTAAGGTCATCAGACTCCCAGAGTCTAACAGTCCAAGCACTTTCACTCCATTAATGGATACGGTACACGCCTGCGGCCCCTTGCCGGGTCGACATTATACACTGCAGGCTGAGTAAGCATAATAGGAAACCCGTCTGCCTAGGCTGCAGTCCATGGGCTCAGGGGACATATGACACCTACGTCTCCAGGGTTGTGACACCACCAACAAACTATGTCCTTAACCCCAGTCCTTGTGGCACCTTCAGTGGGAGTGGGACGCCCCCCAGTGGTGGCTCTAGACCCCTTCCGTGGTGAACCCACCCCCTTTAGGTTATCCCAGTACAGAGAAGTAGCTATATCCGGTTTCCCAAGGGATTTCTCAACCACCTGGTACCTCTCTACCAGGCCAATGAAGTCATCTGCGTTCTGGGAATTGGCCTGGGCAACCCAGGTCTGTTCTGGTTTGGGAAGGGAATGCACAAATCTGTCAATCACCACCCACTCAACCATCTGGGCCAGAGTGGAGGACTCTGGTTGCAACCACTTCTGAATGAGATGCAGTAGGTCAAACACCTGCAAGCGAAGGGATTTGTCGCTGACATACGCCCAGTGATGGATTCGTTGGGCTCTCACCGCCATATTCACTCCCAGGCGTGCTAAGATCTCTGTCTTTAGTTTGGCATATTCCTTGGCATCCTGCAGTGCCAAGTCGTAATATGCCTTTTGAGGTTCACCAGACAAATATGGCGTCAGAACCTCTGCCCACTGTTCTGGTGGAAGTCTCTCCCATCAGCCACCCGCTCAAAGACAGTCAAAAATGCTTCTACATCATCCCCGGGGGTCATTTTTCTGCATGGCCTGTCTTACCTTCCTGACGTGGGAAACATCAGTTGGCCCTAGAGATGGGGCGGTTGCTCTGTCTTGGATGTCGTCCGCCAGAAGCTGTATCTGCTGTTGCGCATCCTGCTGGTGCTTCTGCTGCGCCTTTTGCTGCAACTGGATCTGCTGAAGCAACAGTTTGGTCGTGAAAGTGTTGCTGGTGCATCTGTTGTTGGCTCTGCACCCGGTGCTTAATGAGCTCCTCCATGCTGCCAGCCTTCTCTGGCTGGGTTACGGCCTGCACCCAGGACATCCACCGTTTCTTATAACAGGCACATGTGCTCCTGGGATCGTGCTCGCGCTCTCACACCAACTGTGGCAAGATGACTCCCTCGGCTCTCAGACACAGGACACACCGTTTGGGTAAGCTTCCTGCGGGTTTATTGTGCGACATAAACTCCAGCAGTGTCCCAATAAAATAAACAGTCCCTCTTGGGGTTAACGGGGAAACAAAATATGAAAATATAACAAAGTCCTCTTAGCCAGCAAGGCCTTTGCCAGCTGCAGGTAGTCCTGTGAAGTGTCCGCAACACCAGTCCTCCGGTGTTGCTCTCTGGTGTCCACCACACACAGCCTGGAGACCTCAATCTCCAGACCACACACTCCACCCAGGAAACAAACTGACTGAACACTTATACCCTGTTACCCTGTTCAGCCACACCCTGAGGGGAGGTATGGGGAATGACTTCCCTCCCATCTTTACATCATTCCCATAAAACCACACCTTTTTAAAGCGGTAACCCCCAGCATACAATATGCTGGCAGAAAATCTATTGGTTTCAATTCACACAGGCCAGCAATGTGCGACACACATACCTCCCCTCACATATAATACCAATGACTCTGTCACAATATATGTATATATATAATATATATATACACACACACACACACAGTGGGGAAAATAAGTAGTTGATACACTGCCGATTTTGCAAGTTCTCCCACCTACAAAGAATGGAAAGGTCTGTAATTTTTATCATAGGTACACTTCCAACTGGGAGAGACAGAATCTTAAAAAAAAATCAGAAAATTACATTGTGTTACGGATCCGGGTGGTGGAACCTCTGTGCTGCCGTGCAAGGAGGGACCAGAGGGGCGTAACTAGGTATCAACTCGGACTGTCCAAGGTCGCACAGCGGCTCAATCGACTCCGTGAACCAGGGAAGGAC
This sequence comes from Phyllobates terribilis, assembly GCF_046119375.1. NCBI lineage: Eukaryota > Metazoa > Chordata > Amphibia > Anura > Dendrobatidae > Phyllobates > Phyllobates terribilis. The sequence continues at coordinate 843,617,492 of NW_027362761.1, forward strand.
CGAGCAGAGGGACCAGGTGCTACTCTGGGCCTGTCCTTTTATGAGAGCAGGTGACTCCCACGGGTAACTGGCAGGAGCCTCCGGGTAGGCACGGCAGGTAACTGACAGGAGCCTCCAGGTAGGCTGACAGATAGGCACGGCAGGTAACTGGTAGGAGCCTCCAGGTAGGCTGACAGATAGGCACGGCAGGTAACTGGTAGGAGCCTCCAGGTAGGCTGACAGATAGGCATGGCAGGTAACTGGTACGTTCTCCAAGAAGGCAGGCAAGCCAGGCCCATAGACAGACTGGCGGATTTGGATCATAGGCAGACCGTCGGGCTGGAGAGTACACTTCGCAGGTGGAGACAGGGAGTCAGGCTGGCGGACTGGACTGGTAGTCAGGCTGGCGGACAGGACTGGTAATCAGGCTGGCGGACAGGACTGGTAATCAGGCTGGTGGACAGGACTGGTAGTCAGGCTGGCGGACTGGACTGGTAGTTAGGCTGGCGGACTGGACTGGTAGTCAGGCTGGCGGACTGGACTGGTAGTCAGGCTGGCGGACTGGACTGGTAGTCAGGCTAGCAGCGGGACCTGAGGGCTGAAGCAGAGTTTAGGACACAAAGCTACAACCTTGCACGGGCACCTCCATTTTGGAGGAGGTGCCTTTTATATGAGAGGTCCTCCGGCCATTGGCCGGGGACTCCTTAGGGCGGCGCGCGCGGCCCCTTTAAGAGGGAGGGAGCGCGCGCCCTAAGCACAATGCCCAGGAAGCTGCGCACGCCGGCAGCAGCAGTAGAGCCGGAAGATGCCGGGCCGGGACGGCGTCTCTGCCTGTCAGGGGGCAGAGACGCCGATACTACACATCGTATGATTTTTAAATAATTAATTTGCATGTTATTGCATGAAATAAGTATTTGATACAATAGAAAAACAGAACTCAATATTTGGTACAGAAACCTTTGGTTGCAATTACGGAGGTCAGATACAGAGATTTTTTCCTGTAGTTCTTGACGAAATTTGCCCACACTGCAGCAGGGATTTTGGCCCACTCCTCCATACAGATCTTCTCCAGGGCTGTCGCTGGGCAAAATTGAGTTTCAGCTCCTTCCAAAGATTTTCTATTGGGTTCAGGTCTGGAGACTGGCTTGGTCACTCCAGGACCTTGAAATGCTTCTTACGGAGTCCCTCTTTAGTTGCCTTAGCTGTGGGTTTCAGCTCATTGTCAACCTGGAAGACCCAGCCACGACCCATCTTCAATGCTCTTACTTACCTCTCAATACAGTGCAGTCATCCTGTCCCCTTTGCAGAAAAGCACCCCCAAAGTATGATGTTTTCCCCACCATGCTTGACAGTTGGGATGGTGTTCTTAGGGTTTTACTCATCCTTCTTCTTCCTCCAAACACGGTGAGTGGAGTTTATACCAAAAAGTTCTATTTTGAACTCATCTGACCACATGACCTTCTCCCATGCCTCCTCTGGATCATCCAGATAGTCATTGATGAACTTCAAACGGGCCTGAACATGTGCTAGCGTGAGCAGGGGTACCTTGCGTGCCCTGCAGGATTTTAATCCATGACGGCATTGTGTGTTACCAATGCTAATGTTTGAGACTGTGGTCCCAGCTCTCTTCGGTCATTGACCAGGTCCTCCCATGTAGTTATGGGCTGATTCCTGACCCTTTTCAGAATCATCCTTACCCCACGAGGCGAGACCTTACATGGAACCCAAGACCGAGGAAGATTGACAGTCATTTTGTGTTTCTTCCATTTTCTATTAATTGTGTCAACAGTTGTTGGCTTCTCACCTAGCTGCTTGCCTATTGTCCTGTAGCCCATTCCAGCCTTGTGCAGGTCTACAATTTTGTCCCTGGTGTGCTTAGACAGCTCTTTGGTTTCGGCCATGGTGGAGAGGGTGAAGTATGATTGATTGAGTGTGGACAGGTGTCTTTTATACAGGTAAGGAGTTCAAACAGGTGCAATTAATACAGGTAATGAGTGCAGAGTAGGAGGGCTTCTTGAAGAAAATCTAACAGGTCTGTGAGAGACAGAATTCTTGCTGGTTGGTAGGTGATCAAATACATATTTCATGCAATAAAATGCAATATAATTATTTAAAAATCATACAATGTGATTTTCTGTTTTTTATTTTTAGGTTCTGTGTCTCACAGTTGAAGTGTACCTACATTAAAGATTACAGACCTCTCCATTCTTTGTAGGTGGGAAAACTTTCAAAATTGTCAGGGTATCAAATACCTATTTTCCCCACTGTATATATATATATATTTTGTGAGACAATAAGGGGAATCAGGATGCGCATAGAGTCCTATTGAACCAGCTGGAATGCATTGTAATCACGGCCACATCTGTGATTGCAGTGCAAAATAAAAGAAAGTGTGGATTTGGTCAAACTATTTGACCAAGTCAGATTTAGGAAAACCTGATATGGGCTTTAATTTTTGGAGAGATCTATAGGATTGGTAGTGGGATGGGTCTCTACATCCAGTTCGGGTCTTACAAGTGGCCACAGTTTTCATTTAAACCTGCAATAAAGGTTTGAATGGGTCAGTTTTTTAGGTTTGCAAGCTTGAGAGCAGGAGCTCTCTGTAGCACAGGTCTGTGTGAGACTGAACACAGGCTAGAGCCACGGAAAACAAAGCCACTGACGCACCCACGGGAGATACGGTGGTGTCCTTGCCCACAGAAACAGAGGGTTAAAGACTGTTTGGACAATCCGGCTGCGATTCGGAGAATAACGTTTGCCTTTTTGTTGTGAGTTGCCAAAATAAAGACTTTTAAGTTGGACTAACCTGGGTCACTGCCTCTTTACAGCATGGGCAGCATGGTGGCTCAGTGGTTAGCACTGCAGCCTTGCAGTGCTGGGGTGCCAGGTTCAAATCCCACCAAGGACAACATCTGCAAGGAGTTTGTATGCTCTCCCCGTGTTTGCATGAGTTTCCTCCCACACTCCAAAGACATACTGATAGGGAATTTAGATTGTGAGCCCCAATGGGGACAGCGATGATGATTATGTATATAAAGTGCTGTGAAATATGCCGGCGCTATAAAAGAATAAATGATTATTATTATTTATTGCACTGTGTGAACACCGCTGTGTTATAATGTATGTATCGACTTAATATATATAGTAACAGGACCAAGGCATATGTGGTTGATGGTGTGTACATTTCCCCTAGGTTCCTATCATATATTGTGTAAATAAACCAGACAGGCAGTTTGGTAGCAGGGGAATGTGCTTTTCGCCTGCTCCATTTAGCAACTCCAAGTGTTCATGATGACCCTGGCTAATCACCTCTAGTGCAAAAGTATGGTTTAAGAGTACACAAGCTAGGGTCTCTCTCTGTGCTCTTGGGAAAATTGCTGTGAGTAAAACAATTGTTTGGTTAGTACTTAGGAGCCATGCACTAGAACCAGCTCTGGTGATTCAGGATTTTGTCTATTTAGCTAATAACCAGATGGCCTAGAATTTATTTTGTATTTTTTGTATGGAACCAATAAAACTAGTTGTGGCCAGTTGTATCAAACCTGCCTGGTATGATCTGTGCCTTGGAGTGCTTGAAGCACTGGTCTAGTCAAGGAGACTGCAATCCTAAGAGTTAATTTCCTAATCCTGTCACATATGGTGGCCAAAGAATCCAGCAAATTTTATGTCGTGGGTTAAGTTCATTGCACTTGAAAAGCCAAACATGGAGGAGATTGATAAACAGCTGATTTAGGCCAATATTTGGATACAACAAGAGTTGTCAATCAGCAAAAGATCAATGCCAATCAATAAGAAACTAATCATTTGTTCATAGAGTCTTAGGCTATGTGCCCACCATGCAGAAATGCTCCGGATTTTTCCAGAGCATTTCTGCATCTCCCTGGCAGAAAAAACGCATGCGCATTTTACATGCGCTTTTTCTGCCAGGGACAAACGTTTGTCAAGTGTTTTTAGCATGCTATTTTGCATGCTTTTATCAAGTGCTTTTCAAAGCGATTTTAGCATCACTTGGAAAAGTGCTTGAAAGTTGGGCACACAATATAAATCCATGCAACCGGCATGGATTTATATTGTGTGACCAACATAATGTTTAAAAAAAAGAATTAGAACGTAAAAAATAAAAAATAACCTTATACTCACCTTTCCGACGGCCTCGCTCTGCTCCCGGTGTCGCTGCTGGCTTTGTGGCAGGTACCGGTAATGTAAAAGGACCTTCCATGACGTCAGCGGTCAGATGATGGTGACCATCAGCTGACTAAATGACGTCACCAAAGGTCCTTGCAGATCACCCCTGGGAGCCGAGGAGAGCGCATCATCGCCGGGAGGACACTGGGAGCGCATGAGAGGTGAGCATGATTATTTTTTTTATTTTTAACTTTATAATTCTTTTTTAACTTATAGGTACGATGGTACCTGGGTCGGATGAGAGTCTCCTCTTCTCCAGACCCAGGTACCATCCGCGCAATAAATCGCATAAGATCCGCATGGCTACATGTAGTCATGCGGATCTTATGTGGTCCAATACAATTCAATGGCGGCGATTTCGCAGCGGAATCGCACTACAATTGGTCTTGCTGTGGTTTTTACCGCAATGCGAATTCGCAGCGGAAATTTCCGCATTATGTGCACAGCACATGCGGATTTGCATTGCAGTACATGGCAGACCTATTACAAGCGATTTTAATGCGTTTTCGCGGCAAAAAAAACGCTGCAAAAACGCATTAAATCCACATCGTGTGCACATAGCCTTATAGATGTTTTCTGGAGCAGATAAAGTGTTGACAGAAAAACTTCCAGTTCCAGGAGAACCTGTCTCTGTTCAGTGGAAAGTGCGAGCGTGATTGCAGAAAAGGACACCTGAGGTTGATGTTGAAGCATTCCTTACAATTTTTGAGAGAGCTTAAGAGAGGAGCTACCAGCGGACCAGTTATCAGACTCTGTGGCTCTGTTTCTCAGTGGGGAGCCGTAGAAGTCGTACTTTGACTTAAGTGAGCATGATGCCAGACAATACCACAAACTAAAAGGGAAAGTTTTTGCTTGCGGTGAGAGTACGGATGATACAGACAGGGACATTCCAGAAGGATTAAGGCTTAGTGCCCACGATGCAGAAATGCTGCGGAGTGTTTCTGCATCTCCCTGGCAGAAAAAACGCATGCGGCTTTTACATGCGTTTTTTCTGCCAGGTAGAAGCGTTTGTGAAGCGTTTTGAACATGCGATTTCGCATGCGGGTTGTTAAGCGCTTTTCTAAGCGATTTTAGCATCACTTGGAAAAGTGCTTGACAACTTGGTCACACTATATAAATCCATGCAACCGACATGGATTTATGTTGTGTGACCAAGTTACGATGCTGCATCAATAGTAAAAAAAAGAATAAAAATGTTGAAAAAAAAAAAAAATTATACTCACCTTCCGATGGCCCCCGATCTCCTTCTCCGATGCGTCCGGTGTCTTCGGCTGCTCGTGGTGGTAAAAGGACCTTCCATGACATCATTTAGTCATGTGACCTGTCAAGGAATGACATCATGGAAGGTCCTTTTAACACCGCGAGCAGCCGAAGAGCCAGCAGCATCGCCGGGAGCAGACAGGGGACATCAGAAGGTAAGTATATGTTTTTTTTTTATTTTAATTCTTTTTTAACTACAGGTACTATGGTACCCGGGTCTGGAGGAAAGTCTCCTCTTCTTCAGACCCGGGTACCATCCGCGCATTGAATCGCATAATATCCGCATGTGTACGTGTAGTCATGCGGATGTCATGCGGTCCAATGCAAGTCAAAGGTGGCGATTTTGCAAAATTGATGGCCGTGCTGTGGATTTTACCGCAATGATAATCTGCAGCCTAAATTTCCGCAGCATGTGCACAGCACATGCGGATTATCATTGGGAAACATGGCAGACAACTTAACATGCGTTTTTAATGCGTTTTCGCGGCAGAAATGCAGCCACGGAAACGCATTAAATCCGCATGGTGGGCATGCAGCCAAACTGTTGAGATCCCAGAAGTATAGCCTTTTCCATCTAGCTAAAAAGTTGCTGCAAATGGGGTTCTCGACTGCAGACCAAGTGGTGGAAAGAGCTGGAACGATTTGTTTAAGCCCCGCCCATTCAGATTGAATTCATTGTTGGACGCATGGACTCCAAGGACATGGATCAACAAGTTGCCCTGGTGGAGCTATATCTGAACGCAGAGGACTATCTACAGGGTATCTTTCCTTTCTATCTGACCCAGAGATCTATAAGACTTCTGATCTGGGTTAGAGAGTTCCTAATTCAAGCGGGTGAAAGAGGCCAATAGAGCCGAGCTGATATAGACATGGCAGCCAGGACATTAAAGCCAGTTGACCCTAAAAGGCCTTTTTATGGTAAGAACATTGTTTCCTGGTACTGTCAAGGTATGGGTCCTGTTGCTGCAAATGGTCCATTAGTGGATGAGCCCATGGAGTGTGTTACAGGGTGGAAAAAGTCACTTGTTGCTTGTCCTGTTTACTTTTCTTTGCCGTCTCATAACCTGAAGAGATGAACCTGCCATGTGATTGTAGAAGGACACTCTGTTAATTCTCTCTTGGACTTGGGTAGTGTGGTGACTCTGGTCAATGCCAGTTTGGTGGACAACAGAAAACTGCAGAACAGATAAATTTCAGCTCTATGCTTGAGGATGCTAACAATTACCATACTGCTGTTCTGTTTTTTTAAACCCCATGTGGAAAAGTGAACAATGAACTCAGAGTAGTAAAGAATATAATGCATGATGTCATTGTGGGTAGTGACTTTCCTTGGTTTTGGCAACTGTGGAAAATGCTACAAATGTGTTTAACCAATGCAAATGGATCTTTTGCTGAGCTTATTCCCTTGGGATTAAAATTGTACAAGCTGTATGGTGGCCCCGGGTAAAAATGAGAACTTTTCCTTGGGTTTTTTTTTGCAGGAATTGTTGGTGATGTCCCACCGGAAATTAGTCTCCCTGACTTGTGAGTCTCGAAGGAAAACTTTGGGTCAGCACAACTCAAGGACTCCATATTAAGCAATGCACAAGAAAGGGTAAAAGGAAAAAGTTATGTCCCTAGTAAAGGAACACTTACAGCAAGCTGAGGAGAGACAATCCCTTGTTTGCAATAGGTCTGCTAAAATAAGGAACTTCAATTCCAGTAACAGGGTGTTGGTACGTGTTCTCACATGGGAAATGGCTAAATGGCAAGGGCCTTAAGAAATTGTGGGAGAGGTAAAATTACTGGGTATATCAGTCAGGAAATCTCAAACCCCACCAAATTTACCATGTGATCCTTATAAGACCATCGAAGGATAGGAAACTGATTGTGTAGTATACAACATTCATAAAGTTGATTATATTTCTAGTGTCCTTTAGGTAACATGTCAGATATGTTATCAGTTGCTCAGGTACAAGAGGTAAAGTAGTTTGTTCAAAACAATAGGAATTTGTTTTCTCAGCTCCCAGGTTGTACAAACGTGAAAAAAAAACATGTTAATCTTTCTGTAGATCATAGACCTAAATATGAACTTGGCAATGCATATGTTATGTCCAGAGTCCATGGATTAGGAGCTTAGATTGTTTCGCACCCAAGGTCGAAACAGGGGGGAAAGATGTGTAACAGGACCGGGGAAAAGTAGTTAATGGTTTGTACATTTCTCCTCAGAGGCACTCATACCATTTGGGCAACCTCTGCAGCTGCACAGAGTCCCAAAGGGTAAGGGTTCTCACTTCCACTTCTACAGCAGCTCATTAAGGGGTACATTATGATGAACTATTGGACTGCAAAAGCCCATTTCTCCTAGGTTCCTGTCTTATACTTGGTAAATAAACAAGCTAGGCAGTTGGGTAAAAGGGAACTGTGTATCCACTCTGTTCCATTTAGCCACTCCAGGTGTTTGTGAAAAGTGCTGCAGAGTGGTAGCCATGACCAAGCTGCTGTTCGGTTGCGCTGTGGCACTTTACAGACAAGGAGAGTCCCAGTCCCAGTGTGCTGTACGGTGTGGAGTGCATCACACTCACTTGTAGGCTGCAGGTCACCACTGCCTCCAGGATTCCGTCCTCAGGAGTCGCCGTACACAATGCATGGGACACCAGGTTCTTTGCAACAGTCAAACCTTTACTAAACAGTCCAAGTTCATCAGGGGTACAAGTGGGATAGGACACAGCAATGCAGACATCCTTCCTCCTTAAGCACAACACCTCTTCTGTTCTGCCACATGATCATTCTGGACTAAACTAAAGCCATCAGCTCAGGAGATTCGTTGTCCACTCCGACAATGCACCTGGGACTGGCCACCTGCCCCTCATGTAACTCCATGCCCACTGACTTTCTCGGGAGGCCAGGCCCGCTCCATGGTACCTGGGCTAAGCCCTAGGCCCCCGACGCTGCTGGAATCTCCATTTGGCCGCTCACTTCCCTGTACATTTGGCCCATGCTGTCCCTAGCAACCCACCACCCCAACTGAACTTGAACTCACTCCACACTTCACTGGCTGACACTGAACTCCCTCTAACCAGGAAGAACGCCCTTCTTATCAGCACTAGAGCCCTCCCACTGAGTTAATCCTAACCTTAACCATTTCCTATCTAACATGCAAACCTATTATCCTTATTTTTTATTTTTTGAATAGCTGTTTTAATTGTCTTTAGATACTGTACATCCCACGACCATACTACTGTCTGTTGCCGCATGTTCGTATGCTGTCCTAAGCTTACCCTTATGCTATATTCACATTATGCATTAACACTTTATATATTGTACATCACCATAATACATTATATCACATTACCTTAGACACACATTACTTCACATATAAAACCGCACAACAGTATTCACATAGTGCATCTGTTGTCTTCAGGGGCAGGAACAGGGTAAGACAGTCCACATCCCTACATTTGTGATGACTGTGTTTAATCAGCTGTAATGCTCAGGTTTGGTATAAAAGGGCAGGGGGTCCACAAGCTGATGACTCTCATTTCATGTTCCTGGGAAAACTGCTCCTAGTAAAGCAATTGTTTCGTTAAGAGCAATGCATTAGGCCCAGCTCTGGTGAGTCAGGATTTTGCCTGTTTAGTTAGCGGCAAGCCTAGGATTTATCATTCGTATTTTGTTTTGCAGTTTTATGGAACCAATAAAACTGGTCACGATCAGTTGTATCAAACCTGCCTTGTGTGAACTATGCCTTTTGGTTCCTGAAGTACCTTATACCCATTGGTGTCATAAACTACATCATCCTGCTGTGATTGAAATGAATGATGGGACATATAATCCATTACACTCTCCGCTTCCTCCCCACTAATATGCTTACCAGTGGTAAAGGTGTGTTTGGTACTACTTCTGCGGAACATATGCTGTCAGCAGTGCTGATCATACTGCTGCTAGCGGCTAATACATTCTTACATATTAGGTTTTTTCTCTATCGACCATATCAGGTCCATTACCCCTTGCCTCATTTGTGTTTAGCATGCATTTTTCGACACACGGATAATGTTTAATTCATTTCTAAGCTTTGTTGACAAATCTTAACCAATCTCGGAAAAATATGACATCAACTATAATTGTGAGCCACTGGCATGGTTCACTTGATGGACAAAAATTGTATTTCAACAACAGCCTGCCTGAAATATCAAAGTGTATTTATTTGTCCCAAATTAGACAATTTAAACAAATGTGGTAAGACAGACCTGCACAGTTAAATGTGTCGAATTACTGTAGTAATTTATTTACAAACTTTGGGTTAAAGTACATGAATTTCCCCTGACCAAAAAGGACCACATAAAAACTAATGCCAGTAGTTAGGAACATTGCTTAAAAATGCAACAAACCACAGTATAGTTGTGGTATACCATTGCCAAAATGGAATATTGAAATAAGTAAGCAAAAAGCAAAACCTGTGTAACTGTTTTTCTTTTAACTTTTTTTTTTTTTGGGGGGGGGGGGATAATTTTTCCAACCTTAACAAAAAATACTCACCATATTTTTTGGACTATAAAACCCACCCCAAATTCAGAGGAAGAAAATAGGAAAAAAAATGTAATGCGAAAATGGGAGTCTGTCTTATAGTCCAAATTTAGCTTACCGGGGGGACGGTGGTGGAGTGGGGTCACAGGAGACAGGGTCGCCGCTGCAGGTAGTTGGCGGCAGCAGGAGTGGCCCGATGCCGAGGGCCCTGGGCTGGTAGGAGAGGGTGTCCCGGTGATGTGAGGCAGGAGCCATTGATCTCCCGGCGGTGTGCTTTAGGAAAATGTAGTGGGTGAGAGGCAGGAGCGCAGTCTTCGCTCTGCACATTGATCTTTTGGAGATGGGCTTCATGCGCAGATTGAGATCTCGGCTTTTTATTTTTTTTTATAATTTTTATATATTTATTTTTCTAAATAGTGATGATCCTAACCAAACTGAAACATAATTTAAGGAAACCAAAAATTCGAGGTTGCGTAGCTGCTACACTTAGGTTCACGACTGAAACGAACATACGGCAACAGCCGGTAGTATGGTTGTGGAATGTACAGTATCTAAAGAAGACAATTAAAATAGGTATTCAAAAAATAAAAAGAGACCTTTTATATTAAAGGTAAAAAAAAAACAGCCATGTGCATTTACAAAATAGGATGGGACCAGAAAATCCAGGTAGAATCATGTCCCAAAAACAAGCACCTTCAACTAGCTGCTCTATTCAGGTGGTGTGTGTAAGCATCAAATATTACACTATTAGGGCTCGCTCACATGAGTGTATATCACGGTTGAGTACAGATGTGCAGACCCCGCAGCGACTGTGCCATAAGTGAGATCACCGGAGCTCATCAGCTGATGAACTCCTGTGAACTCTCTCACGGCAGCCAATGTAACTGCTCTAGAAGTGATCCGATCGTTGTGGGACAGTATGGATAGGTAAGTATTATGGCGGTTTATTATTTTTTCTCTTTTACAGGTGACACAGGCTTCGGGGATTAGGTGTTAAGGTGAGTATTATGGTACTTTTTTATTTTTGATTTTTTTTACAGGGGACAAGGGCTTCTTGGATTAGGTGTTAGGTGAGAATAACTGTTTTTTATTTTTATTTCAACATCTATTAATTTTAACTCTTTTTTCTTTCTTTGAGCACAGGTGCCTGCTGATGACTATTCCTATCAGCGGCGCCTGCTCTCACTGTAATCAGTGACAACAGGCGTAGACTGATGAGAGAAGCAGTACTCTCATCAGCCGGTGCCTGTGACCCACAGAAAGCATTTTACCACAGGTCACAGCTTGATCCCGCTGACATATGACAGCAGCTCTCTTACCGTAGTTAGTGATGTTACCAACAATCAAGCCCATTTCCCGCGTTGTCACGCAGATGACAGCATGGAAAACACCTGATGTCATCCGAGTATAAACCGATGACTGCGGATGCTGGCAATGGAGGAGATATAGAAATTGCTTTCTCCATCTCCTACGCACTTATGGTGCGATTCTCTCATGTGACAGAATCGGAGCACAGTGCACTGACAGTCGGCTCAAACTCTGACAGGGTTTGAGCCTAGTGTCATTTGCATAATTGGCCCAGATTCTGTTACAGAAGACAACATACGCTTGTGTGACTCTAGCCTTATGAGGAGGGCTAAAAAATTATTTCAACCAACATACATACTTTAACCCCTTAATAACATTTGACGTACTAATACGCGTCTGTGCCCTGGGACTTAAGAGCCAGACCCGTATTACTACGTCATGGCGATCGCGCGCGCCCACAGGCTGTGCGGGCGCGATCGCCGCCGGGTGTCAGCTGATTGTCACAGCTGACACCCGGTACTATGTGCAGGGAGCGGTCCTGCCCCGCTCCCAGCACATTAACCCCCGCTATTCTGCGATCGAAGTCGATCGAAATCGATCGCGGCATTGCGGGGGCAAGGGGAGGTGATCGGCGATACTCACCTCCTCTTCCGGCTTCCAGCGCAGACGGCAGCGGCTTCCCGGGTGTTGCCATGACGACCCGATGTCGTCATGACAACATCCGGGTCACCAGAGAGCAGGAAGATTGCTTGGACATGCGCAGTGCATCTCCAAGCAATCTTAACACTGTGCACTTCTGACAGCCTTCATGGCATAGGGATGGTGCTCCATTCCTATGCCATGCAGGCGATCAGAAAAAAAAAAGTGAAAGTCCCAGAGTGGGACAAAGTAATAAGGTGTACAAACTGTCTGAAAGTGGAAAAAAAAAAAAAAAAATGTGCAAAAATATTATAAAAAAATAAAAAAAATAATACACCAAAAATAAAAATATAATGTACCCATCAATAAATATTATTATAAAAAAAATAAAAAAAAAACAATAAAAGTACACATATTTGGTATCGCCGCGTCCGGAACAGCCTGACCTATAAAACTGTCCCACTAGTTAACCCCTTCAGTGAACACGGTAAAAAAAAAAAAAAAAAAAACGCAGCAAAAAACAATGCTTTACCACCATACCGCCAAACAAAAAGTGGAATAACACGCGATCAAAAAGACGCATATAAATAAAAATGATACCGCTGAAAACGTCATCTCGTCCCACAAAAAACAAGCTGCCATACAGCTCCATCAGCCGAAAAATAAAAAAGTTTCAGCTCTCAGAATAAAGCGATGCTAAAAAATATTTTTTTCTATAAAATAGCTTTTATTGTGTATAAGCGCCAAAACATAGAAAAATTATACAAATGTGGTACCGCTGTAAACGTACTGACCCGAAGAATAAAGCTACCTCATCAATTTTACCACACGCGGAACAGAATAAAAAAAAAAAAAAAAAAACAATTCCTGAATTGTTGGTTTTTGTTTATTCTGCCTCCCAAAAATCGGAATAGAAAGCGATCAAAAAATGTCACGTGCCTGAAAATGTCACCAATAACAACGTCAAGTCATCCCGCAAAAAACGAGCCGTCACATGACTGTCTGCCAAAATCTGGAAAAATTATAGCTCTCAAAATATGGCGATGCAAAAACTAGATTTTACAAAAAATGCGTCTTTTAGTGTGTGACAGCTGTCAGTCATAAAAACCCCATATGATTCTGGCATTGCTGTAATCACACCGACCCGAAGAATAAAGTCGTCTAATCACTTATACCGCACAAGGAACGGCGTCAAAAATAAACTCTTGGGTTAGGATTGGGCTAGGGTTAGGGCTGGGTTTGGGGCTAGGGTTGTGCTGGGGCTAGGGTTGTGCTGGGGCTAGGGTTGTGCTGGGGCTAGGGTTGTGCTGGGGCTAGGGTTGTGCTAGGGCTAGGGTTGTGCTAGGGCTAGGGTTGTGCTAGGGCTAGGGCTGGGGTTGGGATTTTTTTCAAAAGTAAGAAAAAAAGATGACGATATGGTGACTAGTGTTGAGAGCAAGTGCTCGCTACTTGAGTTTGCATCGGGTGCTCTGGTATGCATTGAGTATCGTGGGTATTTGAGTGACATGCTCGAGTCTCTGCCCCATATGCTTCGCGGCCAAAAAACTTTACGGGGATTGCCTGCCATGCACGAGCGATCCCCGCATGTTTTTTTTTGGGTGCCTAATAACCGTGAAACATGCGGAGCAGGGACTCGAGCATGTCACTCAAGCACACGCTGTACATGGTGCATACCTGAGTACCCGATGCAAACTCAAGTAGCGAGCACTTGCGCTCAAGAATAATGACAACTTATTCAATATGATGACCTAATGTAAACAAATTCTGTGCCGTACCTCTGGGTTCAAAATGTTCACTATACACCTTAATAAAATCCTTGAGGGGTATAGTTTCCAAAATGGGGACACTTGTGGGGGAGCTCCACTGTTTAGGCACATCACGGGCTCTCCAAACGCGACATGGTGTCCGCTAACAAATTGAATGGAAAATCGGCTCAAATTGTTAGCGGACACCACATTGCGTTTGGAGAGCCCCTCTGTGCCCAAACTTTGGAGCTCCCCCACAAGTGACCACATTTTGGAAACTAGACCCCCCAAGGCACCTATCTAGATGCATAGTAAGCACTTGGAACCCCCAGGTGCTTCACAAATTGATTCGTAAAAATGAAAAAGTGAAAAAAAAAACACTTTTTCATTTTTATGAATCAATTTGTGAAGCACCTGGGGTTCCAAGTGCTCACTATGCATCTAGAAAGGTGCCTTGGGGGGTCTAGTTTCCAAAATGGGGTCACTTGTGGGGGAGCTCCAATGTTTGGGCACAGAGGGGCTCTCCAAACGCAATGTGGTGTCCGCTAACAATTTGAGCCGATTTTCCATTCAATTTGTTAGCGGATACCATGTTGCATTTAGAGAGTCCCTGTGTGCCCAAACATTGGAGCTCCCCCACAAGTGACCCCATTTTGGAAACTAGACCCCCCAAGGCACCTATCTAGATGCATAGTGAGCACTTGGAACCCCTAGGTGCTTCACAAATTGATTCGTAAAAATGAAAAAGTGTTTTTTTTTATCACTTTTTCATTTTTACGAATCAATTTGTGAAGCACCTGGGGGTTCCAAGTGCTCACTATGCATCTAGAAAGGTGCCTTGGGGGGTCTAGTTTCCAAAATGGGGTCACTTGTGGGGGAGCTCCAAAGTTTGGGCACAGAGGGGCTCTCCAAACGCAATGTGGTGTCCGCTAACAATTTGAGCCGATTTTCCATTCAATTTGTTAGCGGATACCATGTTGCATTTAGAGAGTCCCTGTGTGCCCAAACATTGGAGCTCCCCCACAAGTGACCCCATTTTGGAAACTAGACCCCCCAAGGCACCTATCTAGATGCATAGTGAGCACTTGGAACCCCTAGGTGCTTCACAAATTGATTCGTAAAAATGAAAAAGTGTTTTTTTTTTCACTTTTTCATTTTTACGAATCAATTTGTGAAGCACCTGGGGGTTCCAAGTGCTCACTATGCATCTAGATAGGTGCCTTGGGGGGTCTAGTTTCCAAAATGGCGTCACTTGTGGGGAAGCTCCAAAGTTTGGGCATAGAGGGGCTCTCCAAACGCAATGTGGTGTCCGCTAACAACTTGAGCCGATTTTCCATTCAATTTGTTAGCGGATACCATGTTGCATTTAGAGAGTCCCTGTGTGCCCAAACATTGGAGCTCCCCCACAAGTGACCCCATTTTGGAAACTAGACCCCCCAAGGCACCTATCTAGATGCATAGTGAGCACTTGGAACCCCTAGGTGCTTCACAAATTGATTCGTAAAAATGAAAAAGTGTTTTTTTTTTCACTTTTTCATTTTTACGAATCAATTTGTGAAGCACCTGGGGGTTCCAAGCGCTCACTATGCATCTAGAAAGGTGCCTTGGGGGGTCTAGTTTCCAAATTGGGGTCACTTGTGGGGGAGCTCCAAAGTTTGGGCACACAGGGGCTCTCCAAACAGAACATGGTGTCCGCTAATTATTCAAGCAAATTTTACAATCAAAAAGTCAAATGGCGCTCCTTCCCTTCCGAGCCCTGCCGTGCGCCCAAACAGTGTTTCTTCCCCAAATATTGGGTATCTGCGTGCCCAGGGGAAATTGCACAACAAATTTAGGGGTCCATTTTTTCTTGTTACCCCTGTGAAAATAAAAAAAATTGGGTCTAAAGTAACATTTTTGTGAAAAAAGTTAAATGTTCATTTTTTTCTTCCACATTCAAAAAATTCCTGTGAAGCACCTGAAGGGTTAATAAAGTTCTTGAATGTGGTTTTGAGCACCTTGAGGGGTGCAGTTTTTAGAATGGTGTCACTTTTGGGTATTTTCTGTCATAAAGACCTCTCAAAGTGACTTCAAATGTGATGTGGTCCCTAAAAAAATGGTTTTATAAATTTTGTTGGAAAAATGAGAAATCGCTGGTCAACTTTTAACCCTTATAGCTCCCTAACAAAAAAAAATTTTGGTTCTAAAATTGTGCTGATGTAAAGTAGACATGTGGGAAATGTTATTTATTAACTCTTTTGTGTGACATATCGCTTTGATTTCAGGGCTTAAAAATTCAAATTTTGAAAATCGCAAAATTTTCAAAATTTTCGCCAAATTTCCGTTTTTTTCACAAATAAACGCAAGTGATATCGAAGAAATTTTTCCACAATCATGAAGTATAATACGTCATGAAAAAACAGTCTCAGAATCAGGGGGATCCGTTGAAGCGTTCCAGAGTAATTACCTCATAAAGTGACAGTGGTCAGAATTGTAAAAATTGGCCCGGTCATTAACGTGCAAACCACCCGCGGGGCTTAAGGGGTTAATCCAAGATAACAATCCAAGGTAATCCATTTAATCCAAGGTAAAAAGATGTGTTTCAGTTTCAGGATTTTTGTACACCATTCTTAATGAGGTGCATGCAGGAATAAGACGAGTTGAATTCATTAAGATCGGTGTGCTTTGCCAGAAATATTACTTCTGGCATGATATTTGCTGCTAGTATTAATCAATTTGTTGGGTGGGCCATGCCCTTTCCCACCCAGACCCTTCTGCATATACATTTTGATGGAGCTGACCAATAGTGGCGTGAAAATTCCAAAAATGTTGCTACTTTTCAAAGGTTTTTTTTATGCTACAATTTTGGCATAAACACTTTGATGAATCGGAGCCATAGTACTTTACATCGTTCAATGTGAATCAGTGACTAAATTTGCTGCTTTGGGATTGCCAATGATCAGTCATATTACAGAATCTTTCTACTACATATAACCATTATTTATTATAAGGTATGCAATCGATACAACTAGTGATTTGAAGGTTATGGATGAGGATTTAAAATGCCATGTGCAAAATAAATAAATCAAAATAATTTATGTGACGGTAGGATGACAGTAATGCCTTCTTTTATCCTCTCACATCAGACTCAGCAATCCGGCCTCCGTTCCATGGATTCTGCGCATGCCTTATACAACCCCTGGTAAAAATTATGGAATCACCCAGCTCGGAGATTGTTCATTCAGTTGTTTAATGTTGTTGAAAAAAAGCAGATCACAGACATGGCACAAAACTAAAGTCATTTCAAATGGCAACTTTATGGCTTTAAGAAACACTAAAAGAAATCAAGAAAAAAATGTGATACTCAGTAAGGGTAATTTTTTTCAGACCAAGCAGAGGGAAAAAATTATGGAATCATGAAAAACAAACACACAAAAGAACACTCCAATACATCACTAGTATTTTGTTGCACCACCTCTGGCTTTAATAACAGCTTGCAGTCTTCGAGGCATGGACTTAATGAGTGACAAACAGTACTAATCATCAATCTGGCTCCAACTTTCTCTGATTGCTGTTGCCAGATCAGCTTTGCAGGTTGGAGCCTTGTCATGGACCATTTTCTTCAACTTCCACCAAAGATTTTCAATTGGATTGAGATCTGGACTATTTGCAGGCCATGACATTGACCTTATGTGTCCTCTTTCAAGGAATGTTTTCACCGTTTTTGCTCTATGGCAGGATGCATTATCATCTTGAAAAATGATGTCATCATCCCCAAACATCCTTTCAATTGATGGGATAAGAAAACTGTCTGAAATATCAATGTAAACTTTGGGCATTTATTGAAGATGTAATGACAGCCATCTCCCCAGTGCCTTTACCTGACATGCAGCCCCATATCATCAATGACTGTGGAAATTTGCATGTTCTCTTCATGCAGTCATCTTTATAAATCTCATTGGAACGGCACCAAACAAAAGTTCCATCATAATCACCTTGCCCAATGCAGATTCGCGATTCATCACTGAATATGACTTTCATCCAGTCATCCTCAGTCCACAATTGCTTTTCCTTAGCCCATTGTAACCTTGTTTTTTTCTGTTTAGGTGTTAATGATGGCTTATGTTTAGCTTTTCTGTATGTAAATCCCATTTCCTTTAGGTGGTTTCTTACAGTTAGGTCACAGACATTGACTCCAGTTTCCTCCCATTCGTTCCTCATTTGTTTTGTTGTGCATTTCCTGTTTGAGACATATTGCTTTAAGTTTCCGGTCTTGACGCTTTGATGTCTTCCTAGGTCTACCAGTATGTTTGCCTTTAACAACCTTCCCATGTTGTTTGTATTTGGTCCAGATTTTAGACACAGCTGACTGTGAACAACCAACATCTTTTGCAACATTGCGTGATGATTTACCTTCTTTTAAGAGTTTGATAATCCTCTCCTTTGTTTCAATTGACATCTCTCCTGTTGGAGCCATGATTCATGTCAGTCCACTTGATGCAACAGCTCTTCAAGGTGTAATCACTCCTTTTTAGATGCAGACTAACGAGCAGATCTAATTTGATGCAGGTGTTAGTTTTGGAAATTAAAATTTACAGGGTGATTCCATAATTTTTTCCCACTGCTTGGTCTGAAAAAAATTACCCTTACTGTGTACCATATTTTTAATCTTGATTTCTTTTAGTGTTTCTTAAAGCCCTAAAGTTGACATTTGAAATGACTTTAGTTTTGTGCCATGTCTGTGATCTGCTTTTTTTCAACAACATTAAACAACTGAATGAACATCCTCCGAACCCGGTGATTCCATAATTCTTGCCAGGGGTTGTAGTAACAAATATAATCCCATATGTGGCAATACACACATAATAGGGCAGTCAAGGGGGGATAAATTACCCCCGGAGAACCCATAGTCTTACTCCATTTATTACTATAGAGAATCAGGAGAAAAAGTAAGTGTTGTAGACTAGCAATAAAAATAGATTTTTATTTGAATCATTTTAAAAGATAATCAATACATAAATATTGTGCAAAAGACAAGAGACATATAAAGTGATATAGTGCAGAGCCACAAAATATCCATGTAAAATATAACATGAGGTCACCAGAGATTACAAACAAAATAAATGTAAACCATATAATGGATCAAGGAGGGAGACCATGGTATGATTATCTAAGAGAGTGCCTGGGAACAGTACATAATCACTCAAAGTCAGATATCACATATCCCATAGCACAAGCTTGTACATAAAAAGAGCCATTAGGCTGTGTGTCCACGATGCGTTTTTTAAGCATTTCCGCAGCGGCAATTCCACTGCAGAAATGCTTAAAAAACGCTTGGTAGAAGGTCTGCCATGTTCCTCAATGATAATCCGCATGTGCACATGCAGCGGAAATTTCCGCTGCGGATTATCATTGCGGAAAAAAACGCAGCACTACCAATTATTTTGCGGAAGCGCTGTGTTTTCGCCGCCATTGACTTGCATTGGACCACATGGAATCTGCATCTCTGGATCTGTACATGCGCATTCCAAGCGTTTCAATGTGCGGATGGTACCTGGGTCTGGAGAAGAGGAGACTCTCCTCCGGACCCGGGTACCATAGAACCTGTAAAAAAAAGAATAAAATAAAAAATAAATATTATATTTACCTTCTGATGGCCCCCAGTGTGCTTGTCTTGGCTTGCCAGGAGATCACGGTGGACTCAAGGACCAGCGCTGACGTCATTTAGTCATGTGACGGGTCACGTGACCACTGACGTCGGCAGGTCCTTCAGTGTACCGTGAGCTGCCGGCTTGCCAGGACGGATCGAATAAAGACTCCGGGGGCCATCAGAAGGTAAGTATGATATTTATTTTTTATTTTTTAACATTCTTTCGGACACACTATATAAATCCATGCCGTTTGCATGGATTTATATAGTGTGACCAAGTTGTCAAGCACTTTCCAAGTGATGCTAAAATCGCTTGGAAAGCACTTGTCAACCCGCATGCGGAAATGAATGTGAAGAACGCTTCACATCCACTTGTCCCTGGCAGGAAAAACGCATGTACAATCCGCATGCGTTTTTTTCTGCCAGGGAGATGCAGAAACGATCAGGAAAAAATCCAGAGCATTTCTGCATTGCGGGCACATAGCCTTACCCTCCTATAATCTGATGGCAAACATACGAAGATAATGAAGGGACCTCAAAGACAGTGGCCAGCAGGAAAAGAATCCCCCTCAAGGTGGTGCAGTTCGCATGCGCCACCGTGTCTCTGAGGTCCGCACTCATCGGGGCGTCTGCCGCGCGAGTGCTCGGGTGCCATGGTGACGCGTCCTGGCAGCCAAAGTGGAGCGTGGGTTACTTTAAGATCAGCCATTAGCAGCTGATGAGGGATATGTTTCATCTACTGAAGCCCTTAGAGGAGGTGACCAAGTTTGTTAGTAGGGATATATGTGGAATCAACGATGTTATCCCTCTCATATTTATCCTGGCAAAAAACACTCAATAGAATGCAAGTTGGGATGGAGGAAGCTACCAAGTCTGTTTGGGGACCCGCAGTGACCATGTTACATTCAGCAGGATTAGGTGGTGGAGGAGGATGAGTATCAGGAGGTAAATGTGGCACAGGTAGGAGAGGCTGACAGTCAGAGAAAAATGACGACTATGACGCTGGCTATGCCAACCAACCATCACAGTAAGGTTATAAAAATATACCTATAAGGCCCTATGTCAGACTGAATAACATGGCAAGGTGTATATGAAATGCTGGTGGCATGACAGGCAAATTGATACCATCAATCAAAAGGATGACTCTTGGTTAACAATGATTTTAGATCTTTGCTATAAAAGTCAAATGAAGGAAATTTTTCTGAATCCAAAATGGCAGTCCAAATTGCCTTATTACCAAGATAAGCTGTGTTATCTGCTCTGAAAAGCCTTCTCCAAGCGAATGCCTGCCGACTGCAATGACCAGCAGATCCCTCCGTGATCCCCGCAGATACAATGCTCCCTTGTCTGTGCCAGTGTGACTCGAGTCACTACAGAAATAACAGTCTCAGAAGAGGAGAGAAGAGACTAATATTACTGAAAGAAATATTATGTAAGTACTACTTACTGGATAAATAGAGGGAGGTCAAACGATCCAAAGTCAAGTCCAGGAAAATGGCGCAGTACAAGAAGGAGAAGTCAGAGACGTAATCCACTACACAAGCCGGGGTCAGGAAAGCCAGAAAGACAAGGCAGTACACAGGGAGCAGACAAGAGTAGTCAGATAACAGGCAAATGGTCAAAATCCAGGTAAGGGAAAATAGTCAGGCTGGGTCAGGCACAGAGCACAGAGAGATCAGTCCTACACAGGCAATAGCAAGTGTACAATTGACTCTGGATGAAGGAGCTAGCATGCTTAAGTAGAAGACTAATCAAGGGAAGTGAACACAGATGATTGCAGAACCGACCCAGCAAAACCAAAACAGACTGACAGCCTCCACACAATAGTAGCAAAGCAGACAAGGAAAGTATGTAGACCGTGACAGCCAGCATGAATTGTACAACAAGTAGCTGAGGCAGGCATGGCAACAGCTTTAGCAGCTTTGATAGGATGGACCAAATGTTTTATTTGCCATTGCGACAACCAGATGTACTTCAGCAAAAAATTATGTAGCGGCCAAATAGCCAGGTTCAGTTGTACCTTGACTGTGTCCTAACTCAAGCAGATACCCTGAACCCTGATCTGATGGATTCCTAAATCAGAAGATTGGACCAGTGGCAAGAACTGGCCCAGTTTGCTATTGGTGTTCTGTCATGGTCAGCCTCAAGTGTAAGTTTAGAAAGGGTATTTAGTGCAGCTCGTGTCATTGTTACACCCAAACAGACGAGGTTATCTGCAGCAAGCATGGAAAACATTACATTTGTCAAAATGAAGTAGGCATGGATCAGTGTCATCATGTCATGTTTCATTCACCTATGGCTGATGACAATTATTAAATCGTCCATAGCATTTGCCTGCCTGACTGTCCATTGTCTGTCTCCTACTATATTTTTCTGCTTATGCCCGTGATAATGGCCCATACTCAGCCAGACATCTACTCCCTGTCTATATTGGCCTATTCCAAGACTAATAATACGAGCCCTCAGCCGCCCCAGAAATGGCGGTGTTATTAGTCTGGGAGGGGGCCAATATACATGGCCCCTTCCTAGGCTATTAATATCAGCCAGCAGCTGTCTGCTTAGCCTTTGCTGGTTATTAAAAATAGGGGGG
Organism: Phyllobates terribilis; assembly: GCF_046119375.1. Classification (NCBI taxonomy): domain Eukaryota; kingdom Metazoa; phylum Chordata; class Amphibia; order Anura; family Dendrobatidae; genus Phyllobates; species Phyllobates terribilis. The sequence continues at coordinate 843,639,333 of NW_027362761.1, forward strand.
ATGCCACGTCATTTTTTGGGTGGTCCTCTCTTGTTAATAACCAGTAAAGACTACGCAGACAGCTGTGAGCTGATATTAATAGCCTGGGAAGCTTCATGTTTATTACCCCTTTCCCAAACTATAAACAACAACCCCCAGCTGTCGGCTTTCCCTCAGCTGGTTATTAAGAAAAATTAAGGGGACCTCAAGCCATTTTTTCTTTTGTTTATTTAATTATTAGCTAAATACATGTACAGTAAGCTACACACGCACTGCACTAATTCTATATCTCACTGACATCTTTCGGTCTATCTATTCTATCTATATATCTATTCTATTCTGACGGTTCACGCTGTGAATTTACTGTACACGGCTGATGAAATGTTGCATTTCCTATGAGATGGGTGTGTAAAAATTGCATGGCACACTTATGGTTCGTGTGTCGTGCAATTTTTTTCTCGCACCCACTGACTTGCATTGGTGAGTCCCAGCCATTTACATGGGCATACGCAGCATGCTGTACATTTTTCCTCGCCCCAATTCCAAGTGAGGAAAAACTTGCAGATGAACACTGCCTAAGGCTATGTGCACACGGTGCATTTTTTATGTGTTTTTTTCCGCGCAGAATTGGCCCCAAAAAGGCATGTTAATCCTTATGCCAGCATTGCCTATGAGAATTTTGAAGATCTATGTACATTATCAGGAATTTTGCCGGCAGGATTTCATGTGCCTTTAATTCTTCAGCATGTCAATTCTTTGTGCGTTTATGACTGCATTTTTCCTATGTAATGCATTGGCAAAAACGCATCAAAACACACCAAAAACGCGCGGAATTTCCGCAGCGTTTTTGCTGCCAAGAGGTGCTGAAACGCTGCAGAAATTACTGCACAAAATACTGATCGTGCGCTCATACCCTAATTGAATAATATTGTGGCAAGTGCTATGCAATTTTTTTCTCACATTGCACTTGCTGATTTTATATGCTGATGTGAGCATACCTTTACCATGCGGCTTCTGCTGCTACCACTGCACAGCCACAGAAGCCACATATTTCCTGTCTGCCTTCCCAATGTAATCAAAGTACTAGACTGTACTGCTGCTGCCGGGCCCAAAACTGCCAGACATGTCCTTGCCCACCCCATATTCTCTACCATGTGGCTTATGCCACTGCAGCCATACATCTCCTGGTTGCCTGCCCACTGTGTTTTATAGAGTAGACAGTACTGATACTGTCGGGGCTGCTGTTGCAGGATTAATTCTATACTAATTCTCTACTGTGCAGCTTTTGCCATTGCACAGCCACACCTGCCACATACCTCCTGGCTGTGTTTTATAGTGCTATTCTAGAAGTGTTGCTTCTGGGCCTGCAGTTTCTGGACCTACACTGTCAGACATCTCCCTGCCTGCTGATCTTAATGATCTATCATGCAACTTCTGCCTTTGCCACTGCACAGCCAAGCGAGCCATACATCACCTGGCTGCACACTGCGCTTTATAGTCATAGACTGTACTGCTGATGCAAAACATATTAATTTGAAGGTATGTAAGGGACCATTCATGGCGATCTCAAAGCACCCGGTTACGGTACCCCTGAGTGTGTGTAAATGATCTGGGGGTTTGCTGACCTCCTCTATACAAGTCACAAGTGGTTTCAATCCTTGAATCCAAATAATCTTTACTGAAATTTCTTAAATAGAACTGTAACAAACAATAGCAGGCACAATACTTTTGGTAAAAAAAAATTTGTTTCATACAGATGCGCTCTTCTTATACGTAACACACACGGAATTTCTATGGTACAATTTGATATTTGACATGAGTGTCAAAGTACTTCTCAAGCTTCCCAGCTCTGTCCTTGTTTCCCTTAGTCTTCGCTACAGGAGGACTGGCTAATACGATGCACTTTTGTAGTCCACTCTTTTTAGCTGCCTAGGGAAATTATGCCTTCCTCAGCTCTGTTATGCTACATCTATACTCACTGCAGATGGAAGATACCTTTTTATCACTCTTCATCAATCTCTGCACTCCTGCCCTTAAGAAATCAGTTGCAGGTGGACTTGTTCAACAACTTGCTATCTTCTTGCTTACAATCTTCTGATCCTGAACACATCCTCTCAGCACTGCTTTTTACTCCTTCAGAAGCTCCTCTCCAATTATGTTAGTTTACAACCCCAAACTAGATTCCTGAGCCCACTTAACTCTTCCCACCTAGGCTGGCCTCTAACAGTTTAACCCTATCCACATACTACGAGAACTGCAGGATCAAATGAATAGGTAAAACACATATAAAACAGGTAAAAGTATTGAATTAAGACATGTTTTTCAGAAGGTTTTCAGAAAGGGTGCCGACAGCTATTCCACTCCTTTACAGGTACACAAACATCAGACAGCTCACAAAATAGAGCTATTGTTTTTGAAAGCCTTGTTGACAACAAGCTATTCATTTTTCACTCTGAAAACAACTAGTCTGTTCCTGCTCCCTTAAAAGGGAATAATTTGTGGTCAGCTTGTTAAAAAGTTTTTGAAATTTGTTTACTCGTTTTGAGAATAGAAAACTTGTTGCGTATCCCAATAAAGGTATAATTTTTTCATTCCAGTTTGAGAGGCCATTACTTCTTTACTTCCAAAAATGCTGAGCACACCTTTCGCTCCCTAAATAAAGACAATTTTTCTATGCCTAGTGAAATAGCTTTTGCTTCTTCATTTTGTAATGGAAAAGTATCTTGAAACTTCTCAAATAGGGATATTTTTTGCACTGTTTAAAATAAAAAAGCCATAAGTTCTTCTGTTTGCAGTGCTTGTGTATGAACACCAGCAAGGCAGGCATCTGCTCCCAAAAGGGATAATGTTTGGACCATTTTCACAATTTAAGTAGCCTTTAAAGTCTGATACTGCAGTATGCTGTTAAATAAGCTGCTGGTCACCAGCGGTCACTATTCATTTTTCCCTATCCAGATACAGTGCTGGCCAAAAGTATTGGCACCCCTGCAATTCTGTCAGATAATACTCAGTTTCTTCCTGAAAATGATTGCAATCACAAATTCTTTGGTCTTATTATCTTCATTTAATTTGCTTGCAAGGAAAAAACACAAAAGAGAATGAAGCAAAAATCAAATCATTGATCATTTCACACAAAACTCCAAAAATGGGCCAGACAAAAGTATTGGCACCCTCAGCCTAATACTTGGTTGTACACCCTTTAGCCAAAATAACTGCGAACAACCGCTTCCGGTAACCATCAATGAGTTTCTTACAATGCTCTGCTGGAATTGTAGACCATTCTTCTTTGGCAAACTGCTCCAGGTCCCTGATATTTGAAGGGTGCCTTCTCCAAACTGCCATTTTGAGATCTCTCCACAGGTGTTCTATGGGATTCAGGTCTGAACTCATTTCTGGCCACCTTAGAAGTCTCCAGTGCTTTCTCTCAAACCATTTTATAGTGCTTTTGGAAGTGTGTTTTGGGTCATTCTCCTGCTGGAAGACCCATGACCTCTGAGGGAGACCCAGCTTTCTCACACTGGGCCCTACATTATGCTGCAAAATTTGTTGGTAGTCTTCAGACTTCATAATGCCATGCACACGGTCAAGCAGTCCAGTGCCAGAGGCAGCAAAGCAAGGCCAAAACATCAGGGAACCTCCACCATGTTTGACTGTAGGGACCGTGTTCTTTTCTTTGAATGCCTCTTTTTTTTTCCTGTACACTCTATGTTGATGCTTTTTCCCAAAAAGCTCTACTTTTGTCTCATCTGACCAGAGAACATTCTTCCAAAACGTTTTAGGCTTTCTCAGGTAAGTTTTGGCAAACTCCAGCCTGGCTTTTTTATGTCTTACAGTAAGAAGTGGGGTCTTCCTGGGTATCCTACCATACAGTCCCTTTTCATTCAGACGCCGACGGATAGTACGGGTTGACACTGTTGTACCCTCGGACTGCAGGGCAGCTTGAACTTGTTTGGATGTTAGTCGAGGTTCTTTATCCACCATCCGCACAATCTTGCGTTGAAATCTCTCGTCAATTTTTCTCTTCCGTCCACATCTAGGGAGGTTAGCCACAGTGCCATGGGCTTTAAACTTCTTGATGACACTGCGCACAGAAGACACAGGAACATTCAGGTCTTTGGAGATGGACTTGTAGCCTTGAGATTGCTCATGCTTCCTCACAATTTGGTTTCTCAAGTCCTCAGACAGTTCTTTGGTCTTCTTTCTTTTCTCCATGCTCAATGTGGTACACACAAGGACACAGGACAGAGGTTGAGTCAACTTTAATCCATGTTAACTGGCTGCAAGTGTGATTTAGTTATTGCCAACACCTGTTAGGTGCCACAGGTAAGTTACAGGTGCTGTTAATTACACGAATTAGAGAAGCGTCACATGATTTTTCAAACAGTGCCAATACTTTTGTCCACCCCCTTTTTTAGGTTTGGTGTGGAATTATATCCAATTTGGCTTTAGGACAATTCTTTTTGTGTTTTTGCATTGAAGACAAATTAAATGAAGATAATAATACCAAAGAATTTGTGATTGCAATCATTTTCAGGAAGAAACTGAGTATTATCTGACAGAATTGCAGGGGTGCCAATACTTTTGGCCACCACTGTAGGTTGAGGTCACTTGGACATTAATAAGACTATGTTTGCATTAAAGAGCTCAAAGGGGTTCAATACAATCCTATGAGTCCTCCCAGTGTTATATACCCATTTTAGCACAATTAGAGGCTCTGCAGTTTTGCAATTTGTGGTGAATCTATTCATCACAAATTGATTTTTTTTTGTGGAAACTCGTCAAAGCATGTGATTTTGAATTTCAAATGGTTCCATCATCTCTACTAATAATAGTTCACTTTAAATCATTGACCTAGGAGCCTAGTTGGCATCTCTACTCAGTAGTTTCCAGTTTATTCTGTATACTGTGACAAAGTCAATGGCAAAGTACTGGAGGGGGAGATATGTAACACTGAGATTAATAACTGCAGTAATTATACATAGGAAAAAGGTTCCAGCACATGAGTGGGTTCATCAGCCATCTTAGTGCTAGGGTGATGAAACACCTGTAGAAAGGGAGGAACTCATAGGATAAAACTACAGCCTTTCAGAGCATTTGGTGTGGGGAGGGCCTGGAGACACAAGCTCTGGAGCTGTGGTGTGCATGGTAAGGAAAGCTAAACCTTGGGTTGTTTTTGTTCCTGAAGCGAGCGATTACCCGTAGCAACAACGACTGTGCCATATGTTATGTTTTGTTGTCCTGTTAGGCCAGGAAGGCCGTGTTTGTTTTTGCTAACATTGCTATAGTTTATGCTGTGCTCTTAATAAACTACAGAAGATTTAAAGATACAGTGTTCCTGTGTACCTCTATGTGCAACCAAGTGAGTCGATCTACCACAATACATACTCACACAAGGAAGTCTGTCAGTTCTAAAGCAGGATTGCCTACTGGACTCCTAAGCTTAGAAGTAAATGTTTAGCCCCTTGCCTCCACAGCCAGATTTCATTTTTACGTTTGCATTTTTTCCTCCCTTTTTTCCAAGAACCACAACTTTTTTATTTTTACATCAACATATCTGTATGAGGGATTGTGCCTTGCAGGATCAATTTTAGTTTTGAATAACATCAACCAGAATACCATACAATGTGCTGAAAGGCAGGAAAAAAATTTCAGCTGGGATGAAATATTAAAAAGTCCACTATTTTTTTTTTTTCTTTTACTGAATTCATTGTATGGTGAAAATTACGGGTCAGTATAATTATGGTGCTACCGAACTTGCAAAGATTTTTTTTTTATTTACCTTTAAATTGTCCATCGCTTAAGATATGTTTTTGCATGACAAGCTGAGAATTTTGACAATTTTATTTATTTTAATTTGGAGTACAAATGGCGTTTTGAACGCTTTTTCTTGCATTTTTTTTAAGGAGGTGAGGTGACTGAGAAACTACAATTTGGAGTTTTGATCTTTTTTTTTCTTCATGGCACCTACCAATCAAGATCATTAATTTTATATTTTGATACACCAGACTTTTACAGACACGGCAATACTATAATGTTTTTTTATTTCCTTATTTTTAACGGGGAAACATGGTGATTCTAATTTTTATATTATATAAATTATTGTGTTTTTTTACCCTATTTTTAGTCTCTCTAGGAGATTTGAACCTGCTATCATCTGATCGCTCATACTCCATTCCTGCAATACAATAGTATTTTAATATACAGTGAAAATTATGGTCTCTTATTAAGTTCAGCCTATGGCTGTGACAGCAATCGGAGCTCAGCTTCAGCCACTCCTGTTAGGCACAGATGCCGACAATGTAACATAGCAGGCATCTAATGCCTGTGGAGGGAACTCAGCTCCTGAGCCCTTTCCACACGTGAGAACCCCATCGCTGATGTACCTCTATTTCATTTTCTGTTAAGGGGTTAAATTAATGCATTACTTCTACTAAACTTTTCGCAAATAGTTATATTAATCTGATCATCTGTATTTTCAATTGTTTAAACTCTCAAATACAATATTGTTTGATGTATGTCTTTTTATTTATTTTGTCAATTGATTCAGTCCCATTAAAATGCATGGAATCAGGTGACCCGTCATGTCTTTTATAAATATTTATCCATAAAAAAGTTAAAAGACCATTGCAACTGAACTAAATAATTACAAATTAATAATTAATTAATTTTGTTCACAAATGTATACCATATGCAAAGTGACTTCGTGTTTGTAACATTTGGAAAAAAATGCATATTTTTAAAAGAGATTATTAGTCCAATTATCATCATGTTACTTATTAGAATTCTGTGTTTACTTTATTTTCAGCTCAAATGCACTGAACCTCTTCCTGAAGTCAAGGGGGCCACAGCTGTGACTAATAATTAAATGAAAAATAGCTTCTGGAAATATGAGCACTTGAATATAAATATGAACTGCATGGTAAGTGCACTATTATGGTATGTGCACGTGACCTCTTTTAGATGCTGGTGTATCCATTGTAGCTTTTTTTTTTTGGTGTTATTCCTAAAGCATTTCATTTGGTTTCGTCTTGGCCAGGGGCGTAACGATTGTGACTGCGAAAAGGTCTGTATGGGAGGGGGGCCCTCCGACGACAATATCACCTGAATGTGGACGCACATTTAGTTGAACTGTATTGCATTATAGGGTACCTGTCGGCTCCCTGCGCTGCCTAACACACTGTCAGTCAATCAGAGGCCAGTAGCTGACTCCGGCTTGCCAGCGACGTCATGCACTGCGCTTGCCACGGCGAAATCAGCTGCCAGATCCTTTGGCGGCCATAGAAGAGGATACCGCGCAGAGTGGGAGTGGAGGAAGGTAAGAATGATAATTTGCTTCTTTCTAAGATGTGTTGGAGAAGAACGGAAGGGGCCCAGGATGGGGGCATTATACCAGAATGAAGACGTTACGCCAGATTGGGGACATTATTTCATAAAGGGGACATTATATCAGGAGGGAAGGCATTATACCAGAATTGGGACAATATTTCAGAATAGGGTCAATATACCAGAATGGGGACATTATACCAGAATATGGGCATTATACCAGGATGGGTGCATTATACCAGATTGGACCACTATAACAGAATGGGGACATTATACCAGGATGGGGGCATTATACCCGAATGGGGACATTATACCAGGATGGGGCCATTATAACAGAATGGGGACATTAAACCAGGATGGGGACATTATAACAGAATGGGGGCATTATACCAGGATGGGGACATTATAACAAAATGGGGGCTTTATACTAGGATGGTGGACATTATACCAGGATGGGAACATTATACCAGAATGAAAGACACTATACCAGAATGTGGACATTATACCAAGATAAGAACATTATACCAGGATGGGGGAAGTATATCAAGATGGGGGAGATTATATCAGAATAGGGATATTACACCAGAATGGGGACATTATACCAGGAGAGGGACATTATACCAGGATGGAGAACAATATACCAGGATGGGGACAATATACCAGAATGGGGATATTATACCAGAATTGGGACAATATACCAGGAATGGGGGCAATTATACTAGAATGGGGGCAATTATACCAGAATGGGGACATTATACCAGAATAGGGGACATTATACCAGAATGGGGACATTATACCAGGATGGAGGACATTGCATTAAAATGGGTGGCATTATACCAAAATGTGTGGCATTATACCAGGATGGGTGACATTATACCAGAATTGGTGACATTATACCAGGATGGGGGACATTATACAAGGAAAGGTCCTAGGATGGGGGAAAATGTTACAGCATGGGGCCCAGGAAAGGAAGCATTTTTACAGGAAGGTGCCCAGGATGGAGGAAATTATTACAAGAAGGAGCCAGGGCAAAGGATATTCTTATGTGGGAGAGGGCGAACACGTATGTCTTTATAGGATCTAGAACACTACAAGGGCCCATACATCAGACACACATGTAGGTGGGGGCCCAGGTCCAAATTTTGCACCAGGACCTTTTGTACTCTTAATTATGCCACTGGTCATGGCCATATTTGTGGCAACTTTGCCACAGGTGTCTACTTTTTAAACTGTGTATCTATAAACTAATAAGCTGAATGGAAGTCACATGAAGAATGGTCGTGTCTTCTTTTAGCTGCTGTATGGCTTTTGCAGCCTAAAGTGGATAAAAGAAGCTAAAAAATATGAACTTTATGCACAGCAAGTCGTTTTGACATTGCAGTGCTATCTGTTAATTCTTTTTAGCATTGTTAAGTGCTGTTTCTGGCAGAATTCAATTTCAATCATGTGTCATCATGACATCATGTGTACATATTCTAAGGGCTTCTTTCTACACACTTTTTAATTTTGGTGGTATTTTCCAAGTATTATAGAAAAGACTACAGAAATCATTCCATGCCATATCCAGAGCATGCGGCATTATGAAAAAATGACACAGACTCCGAAGATGCTATGAATTCGTCGCAAGCAAAAATTCTTTGTATATAATACATTTTATATTTCACAGTAATCAGCAAATGACTGTAGCGTTTAAGGCGACAAATAAACTCACACAATAATAGCTTGGAAACGGCTACGAAAAACGTGAACGCAAATAAAGACAGACCATGAACACAAAAGTGCACAGAACATGACTAGAGGAAAAATATTTAATAAAGAAATAAAGTAAAATTATGAAAAATATTTTATTCAAACGAAGCCTTGTTTGAAACTATGTATATTTAAATTCTAAATTAATATTTCACATCTGGTAAGTAATAATCTACTTTTTTTTAAATGACATTATACATACTTTGTATGTTACACAAATATACCACTTTTGCAGCCTCACATGGTGGTCTGGCCTTCTGTAGCTCTTTAACCACTAATGTTTACAGTGACTATATTTTTAGCACTGCATACAACTTAAAATGTTACTAATTTTTTCTTTTTTTTTTTTCAAAGGTTGTTGAATGTAACACTCATAAAAGGTGCCTATGACAAGCTGTGGAATTTAGCTTTGAATCGTTTCATATATTTACATGTAATCCTCAAGACATGCCAGACCAGGGGCTCAGCAGGACTGCGTGTTGACTGGATGTGTCTCCAGAGAGCAAGCGCTGTGTGAATGGAACTAATCTAGCAGCAAAATCTCCATAAAACGACATTAGTAGAGGAAAAGTCAACTATTTATAATAACTAGGGAAAGGAATGGGATTTCATATTGTTCTGTAAAAAATGTATTATAATTGACCCTGATCATACTGAAGATATATATTTTCTTCTGAGTGAAGCATTATTTATTTTAGCGTAACGTTAACATGCTTATCAGAATTTATTGTTTTAGTTTATGTTTATGGATCCCAGTAACTTACCATACATCTCTCCTTGGTGCATAGCTTTACTTGGTACATGCATAGGGTAAATGCTGAGCGGATGCAGTTTATGTAACATTTTATGGAGGCTGTACAGCTTTTTAGTCATACAGCCTCTGTGCACTGCTAAAAAGGTTCTGTTTGGTTCCTTTTACATAGAGATATTTTTACCTCTTAGCAATTGTACTAAGGAAGATTACTTTAGTACGTGCAATATTCATTGGCACATGCTCCAATCTTTCTTCTGATATTATGCAATCGGACAGAACATAATGCTGTATGCTTGTATGAAATCCAATATGAGGATCTTTTTATATTCTTTGCTTATATCCCATAAAATACATATTGTAAGGTATGATTATTTTTTTTTAAATTGAGGTAAATGACTTTTATACAATGGAAATTTGCATTATAGTTGTGCCGGCTTGACCAACTTCAATTAATTACATAGCAGTGATCTGGCGTCTCACAACATGCATTACATTACATGTTGTAATTACATTATTATTATTTTTCTCTTAACGCTTCAAAAATTGTAACAACATGGAATGGTATGACAAAATGCTCATCTGCTCAATCCCCGCCACTCCAATGGCGCCTCTTTGGTGGTCCTAAACTGTGGTTCCCGCTGGTCTCTGTAATGTATGTATAGCATGTTAACTCTTGCACAAAATAAAGAACAGTGGGAGAACTTACAGGTGATTATTGTAGTCATGAGGTCATGACTACAGCGCATGTGACTACTGCTGTAGCCAATCACTCGTTACATTGGCTTTTCTGATGTAGACATCATGAGCCGCTGAGTCCATTGATTGTCTGCAGCAGTTACATGCACTGTAGTCATGACATCACTGTTGCAGCCTGTCAACATAGACCAAAGCAGCGAAGGTTGGCAGGAGGTAGCACTGGACCTGAGGAGGTTGAGAATAGTTGATTTTGTGTTTTCTAAAACTGCAACAATCACTGGATGATGACAACATTGTAATCAATTGAGTAGTCAGGAGATGTCCAAAGGGGTCAGGCAGTGCAATCAAGCAGAATGAATAATTACACTAAGAGTCAAGTCAAGAAGGGCATACAGGGGTTAATAAATTAGAGCAACTGGAGATTAAATTGGTTAATAATACAGAGTTAAATCCTATAGTTAGTAAGGGTACTAGGATAGTATTACCAATACAATAACTGTGAAAGGAATGAAGATGTACATAGGACCCAATGCACCCCCATTGGCCATTAAGTCCATGTTGTAAGAGGTCCAGTGGACAGCTCCAGTGATTGACCAGCTAGCAGGATTCAGACTGACAGTATTACAACTGCCATTACTGTCTGGCTGGTGCATGCCCACTCAATAGAAAGGGAGTGCAGTACTTCACCAGGGGTGCTCGTTCTCCATTTAACCTGCTAGGCAGGGAGCACAATGCCCAGAATACAAGAGCCTGCCACCTTCAAGACTGCAGCTTTAGAGCATCAATGTCTGATAGCGGTCGAGAAAGATGGAAGAGCAGGGCTGGGAAAGCAGTTTAAAAGAATACAATTTATGAACAAAAGACTTCTAAATTCCTGTGAGTAAGTATATGACAAGCCATGCATTAAATAAATTAATCTTACAGTATTAATAACATATAATATGTCATATTTTTATTTTAAATCCAGAGCTGGAATCTGTACATTTTCAGAGATACAGTGGGGAAAGTAAGTATTTGATACATTGCCGATTTTGCAAGTTTTCCCACCTACAAAGAATGGAGAGGTCTATAATTTTTATCGTAAGTACTCTTCAATTGTGAGAGACAGAATCTTTTAAAAAAATCCAGAAAATCACTTTGTATGATTTTTACATAATTTATTTGCATTTTATTTAATGAAATAAGTATTTGATCCAATAGAAAAACAGAACTTAATATTTGGTACAGAAACCTTTGTTTGCAATTACAAAGGTCAGACGTTTCCTGTAGTTCGTTACCAAGTTTCCACACTGGGCACCATTGAGTTTCAGTTCCCTCCTAAGATTTTCTATTGGGTTCAGGTCTGGAGACTGGCTAGGGCACTCCAGGACCTTGAAATGCTTCTTACGGAGTCACTCCTTATTTGCCCTGGCTTTGTGTTTCGGGTCATTGTTATGCTGGAAGACCCAGCCACGACCCATCTTCAATGCTCTTACTGAGGGAAGTGGATTGTTGGCCAAAATCTTGCGATACATGACCTTATCCATCTTCCCTTCAATATGGTGCAGTCTTCCTGTCCCCTTTGCAGAAAAGCACCCTCAAAGTATGATGTTTCCCTCACCATGATTCACACTTGGGACAGTGTTCTTGGGGTTGTACTCATCCTTCTTCTTCCTCCAAACACTGCGAGTGGAGTTAATACCAAAAAGTTCTATTTTGGTCTCATCTGACATGACCTTCTCCCATGCCTGCTCTGGATCATCCAGATGGTCATTGGTGAACTTCAAACGGGCTTGGACATGTGCGGCATTGAGCAGGGGGACCTTACGTGCCCTGCAGGATTTTAATCTATGACGGCATGGTGTGTTAGTGACGCGCCCCTGGGCCTGCTGCTTCGCGCGGCATCGCGCGCACGGGGGAGCTTACCCGGATCCGGATCAGATGGGGGTAGTAGTCTCGTGGCGGTGACCCGGTCCGTGCCCAGGGAGTCAAACTGAGCGGCGATGTATTAGCAGTAGATGTTGTTTAAGTGTCGACTACGCCACCCGTTGAATGCAGCCTTAGGGCTGCCGCTGCAGGACAGTCCGCTGAGGCCGGTGGTACGTTTGTGCAGCGTAGATGGTATAACCCCCAACGGGAGGGGTATGGCCTCAGGGCAGCAGATGTGGATGATGGAGGTAGTGATGGTGCAGCAAGGAGAGTCAGAAACGTATAATGCAGTTTCAGGGTTTTTACTCACAGGTGTTACTTCAGTCACTTCGGCCGGGAGTGACCACCCGAGCCGTGCTGCGTCCACCAGGTGCGGGACTCGGCTAACCCCCAGGCAATTCCGGAGCGTGGTCCTGAGCTCCCCTCTCTCTCTCTCTCTCTCTCCGGCCGTCCCCACCAGGGATCCACCTTTGTCCGGTTCCCTCGGGTCTCTCAATGGCAAAACCTTTTATGGCTTTCCTGACCCTACTCGTGGTGTACCTTCCTGGTGGATGTGGTGAGGGTCGTGGCAAAACTTGACCACGACCTCTGGTTCCTGACTAAGGATGTTTTGCCTCCGTCAGTTTGGGATCCGGTGCCCTCTTCTGCCAACCCTTCACCCTTTTGGTTCACTCGTGGGATCTCGGGGTTCCCTTTTGTTCTTATGTCTCCGGGCCTCTCTTCCTCCTTCTCTCTGCTTCAGGCCTGGCCCTGGAGCTGGGCCCAGCCGGAGCCACAGCTCCCTGTCAGCCCTCCTGGCTGAACTCTCTCCTGGACTCTCTGACCCTGTTCCTAAGATGGTGCCCACCATATATACTCCCTCTATGTGTGAGCCCAGGTGACTAGCACCCAATGGGCTCCTACTTCTATGCCCAGAGCCCCTCCCCTATCTGCCCCTACACTACTGGGATGTTCCTCCCCCCCTCCCACTCCAGCCAGGGACAGACGCTGTCGTACCTGCACATCTAACTGGTGGGAGTATCGTAGTTCTGTCCCCCGGAAATGGGATGAGTGTAGTGCATGCAGCTATCTGAGCTCAGTCCCACACTCCATCCTTACCCGGGAGTGGAATTCCACACCTCTGGTTGAGGTGCAATACCCCTGTAGCAGCCGAGTCCTCGGGGTGCTACATTAGTAACGGTAATGTTTGAGACTGTGGTCCCAGCTCTCTTCAGGTCATTGACTAGGTCCTTTGTAATTCTGAGCTGATTCCTGACCTTTCTCAGAATCATCCTTACCCCACGAGGTGAGATCTTGCATGGAGCCCCAGACCAAAGGCAATTGACAGTCATCTTGTGATTCTTCCATTTTCTAATAATTGTGTCAACAGTTGTTGTCTTCTCAACAAGCTGCTTGCTACTGTCTTATAGCCCATCCGAGCCTTGTGCATGTCTACAATTTTGTCCCTGGTGTCCTTAGACAGCTCTTTGGTCTTGGTCATGGTGGAGAGGTTTACAGTGTGATTGATTAAGTGTGTGGACAGGTGTCTTTTATACAGGTAACAAGTTCAAACAGATGCAATTGTGACACCCCAGGGGTCTGGTTGTCACAGTGATAGAGATATTACGTCTGAGAGCAGGTGGGAGGTCCTTTGGTCAGGGATCCTGTGCATGCCACACCTCCTGCCCAGCCTTGGGAGGGGAAGAACTTCCCCTGTATAAACCCGGGGCTGAGGCAGGGTTAGTGAGTCCAGGAAGAGTAGAGACAAGAGCAGCATAGGAAGCAGCAGAGTCACAAGGAGTCAGGGGCTGGCAGCTAAAGAGCTCGCCCTGACTAAGAAGATTCTTTACCGGACCCGGAGTCCGAGGCTGTGGGGACTAACTTCTACCCAGCAGCAGAATCCGTCAGGCAGGGGATTTCAGGTCCCCTGGCCCAGAAGCCCGAAGGCCCGGTCACACGCGTGGGACCAGCACCGCCATCGTGGAGCGGAAGCCATTAGAAGGCCCCGAGTCACCGGCCATACGGGTGAGCACCACACGGTACACTCAGGGACGTGGGCTACTTACATCAGCTTCTAGCAAGGTAGCCAGAAGAGTACAGTCAGCTTGGGAGGCCTACAACTACGCCTGGCCAGGGGAGATCCCATCTGCTCAAGGACTGACCAGGCCCCGTTCGCTAGCAAGTACTCCGGGAGGGTCTATCGTTGTTACCAGTAAAGACCCTGAACGCTACCATACCGTCTCTGAGTGGTTCCTGCTACCCCCATCATCCACGTCGGCTGCCCTGAGGCCATACCCCTCCCGTTGGGGGTTATACTATCACGCTGCACCATCCTTCCACCGGCCTCAGCGGTCTGCCCTGCAGCAGCAGCCCCCTGGCTGCATTCAACGGGTGGCGTAGTCATCAACCATTTTCTACCGCTAACAGACTGCCGTCCAGTTTGACTCCCTGGGCACGGACCGGGTCACCGCCACGAGACTACAACCCTAAACAGATCCGGCTCCGGGTAAGCTCCCGCGTGCGCAACGCAGCGCGACACAGGCCCAGGGGCGCGTCAACTTTGGCGTAGTCGGCAGGATTTCGTGCCCGCAACCACCGGGTACTGCGTGCCTGAAAAGCAAAGACTGTTCAAACTTACCAGTGGTGAAGATTCCCGCTATCCGTGGAGGTTTCCCGCCATCCGGCGCCATCTTCTACCTTCTTCCCGCCATCCGCGAAGTTTTCCCGCCATCCGGCGCCATCTTCGACCTTCTTCCCGCCATCCGTGGAGTTTTCCCGCCATTGGACGCCATCTTGAGGACGCCGCGCGGGAAGAAGAGGGGCGTGGACTCCGAAAGCGCGCGAGAACTGAAGCCCCGCCTCACGTCCGGACGTTGCGTAAGGTCCTGGAAGGAGCCCAGCAGACGCCGACGTCACAGGAGCGTGACGGAAGGTCCTCAACCCTGACGATCCACTGCGGAGCCGTGGCCTACGGAAGAGGATCATCGCAAGGTAGGCCACGGTCCACTAGGGGGGAGGAAGATGTCGGATACGGAGGAGAGCTTCACTGCCTCAACCCCCGCCAGCGCTACCGCTGCTGCAGTTATGCCCTTCACCATGCCCTATATCCCGGGAGCAGCTTGGCTACCCCAGTACTCAGGGGAGTCACATACCCTGCATGACTTTAGAGAAAAGCTGGATAGCCTCTTCCAGGTGTACCCCCTCACAGAAGAGCAAAAAGTGAGCATCCTGGTGGCCCAACTAACAGGGGCAGCCAAAAGGGAAGTAAAATCCTGGCCACCTGGGAGGAAGACTGTCGCAGGGATACTAACCCGGCTGAAGGACACCTTTGATACCCGCACCTCAGCCGAGATTAAGCTTAGATTCTACGGGTGCAAGCAGCGAGCGCATGAGAGTATAAGGGACTATGCACTAAACCTACAAGAGGCCCTGAGGGCCATAAAGCAGACCGACCCTGATGGGGTGGGAAACGAGGACAGGCTGTTGACTGAACAATTTATAGAGGGTTTATATTGCAATGCCCACCGAACCCAGTTGCGGGCAATGGCCTTACAGGATCCCCATCTGGACTTTGCACAGTTCAAGGACAGAGCCATCCGGGTGCTCCGAGAACCGGCACCAGGTGGCGTTGTGACCCATAGACGCCCCACTACCACTTACTACCAGGAGGCGGCGCCCTTGTCAGCAGGGCCTGTGGGAGCTGATGCGCAGGCTTTGGACAATGACCCGGCTCCAGACCTACACCATCAGGTCCAAGAGCTAGCTAAGAGCGTTGCTGCGCTAACCCGAACTGTGCAGTCTTTACAGGTTTCCACCCCAGGGAAGATCCAGCTGGCATCCGGACCGGAGGACATCCCGTGGCGTCGACCAAGGAGGACCCCACCGGCCAGAGGAAGACCCAGTGACCGATACAGTGAGGACGGACGACCCATCTGCCGCCGCTGCAATCAACCCGGACATATGGCAAGGTACTGTTCTTTAAACGGGCACAACCTGGGGTAGAGGGCCAACCCCCAGGAAAAAGATCACCAGGCCCATCGAACTGGCGCGACAGATATGTGGGAGGACGTCCAGTCTTGCCTGTGGTACTGGATGGCATTCCCATGAGTGCCCTACTGGACACCGGGTCACAGGTCACCACCATCCCGTACGTGCTCTTCAAGCAGTACTGGAATGACTCGGATATTACCCGCTACCCCGACGACGACTTGAGTATCATCGCCAGCAATGGTCAGCCCGTGCCACAGATCGGATTTAAAGAGGTGACCATCAAAATTGGTAGAGTCGAACTGGCCGCACAGGGACTGATCATTGTAGATATTGATAAACATGAGAGTCACCCAAAAATAACTCTAGGAACTAATGTAATTGAAAATTGTCTTGCAGAGGTGATTTTCCTTTTACAGCAGGTTGCCAAGAATGCCAGCTCCGGCGAGCAGCGGGTGCTCCAAAAAGAGATCCGGGCACTGATGCAACGGCAACAAGTGGAACTCTCCGGCGGTGAGATTGGTAGCGTAAGAATGTGTGACCCTTTTCCTATTGCCATGCCCCCAAAAAGTGAAATGATGATTTGGTGCCGGGCAGCTATTGGTCTGAGAGGTAGAGATTACCAGGCAATGGTAGAACCAGTTTACTCAGACAGTAGGCCCACCATTTTGACAGCACGGGGGGTCGTCAATGTACGCCATGGGAGGGTGCCCGTTCGCATAATAAATATCGGGGAGAGGGAAGTGTACCTGCCCCGGTATGCCACGCTAGCCAAATTATATATCACTAATCAAAATTCTATACAATCTGTGGAACCCTTGCCTCCATCTCACCCGGAGGAAGGTAACGGCTCTAAGAAAGACATGGAGGACTGGTGTCAGCAACTACATCTGGGTACTGACTCCACTCCCTCACATCAGAAACAAGGAGTCTATCGGGTGGTTCAAGAGTATGAGAGAGTGTTTAGTAAACACCCGTTAGACTTCGGGCGATTCAAGGGGGTAGAACATCGCATCCCCACGGGAGATCATCCTCCCATAAAAGAGAGGTATCGACCCGTACCCTCTGCACATTACCAACACGCCAAGGGGATGCTTAGAGACATGAAGGAGGCTGGGGTAATCCGGGATAGTTGTAGCCCCTGGGCAGCCCCATTAGTTTTAGTCAAAAAGAAAGACAACACCATGAGGATGTGTGTAGATTACCGGAAAATCAACCGTATCACACACAAGGATGCGTACCCCTTACCAAGGATAGAGGAGTCATTGGCTGCTTTAAGATCTGCTAACTTCTTCTCTACCTTGGATCTCACTAGCGGGTACTGGCAGGTTCCTGTAGCAGAGGCGGACCGGGAGAAGACCGCATTCACCACCCCGATGGGACTTAGCGAGTTCACCTGCATGCCGTTCGGACTCTGCAACGCACCAGGAACCTTCCAACGCCTAATGGAGTGTTGTCTGGGCCACAGAAACTTCGAGACGGTCCTGTTGTACCTGGACGATGTCATCGTATATTCCAAGACGTATGAGGACCACCTGAAACACCTGGCGGAAGTGTTCGAGGCTCTGGCGAGTTACGGCCTAAAGGTGAAACCCTCCAAGTGTCACCTCCTGAAACCAAAGGTGCAGTACCTGGGACACGTAGTGAGCGCTGACGGAGTGGCTCCCGACCCTGATAAAATCACCGCAATTAAGGAATGGCCAAGCCCCTCCAGCGTAAAAGAAGTGCGGCAGTTCCTCGGGTTGGTAGGCTACTACCGAAGGTTTATTCCCGGTTTCACCAAAAAGGCAGCACCTATGCAGGACCTCCTGATAGGCCAGTCCCGGAAGGCCAAGAACCAGAAGCCGCCCTTCAAATGGGAAGAGCTGGAAGAAGAGTCCTTCCGCCAGCTGAAGATGGCCCTCACGGGGGACGAAATCCTGGCGTACCCGGATTATAGCCAGCCCTTTATCCTCTACACCGACGCCAGTAACATCGGGCTAGGAGCCGTACTGTCCCAGATCCAGCAGGGGAAGGAACGAGTAATCGCCTACGCCAGCCGAAAACTGCGACCCACCGAAAGGAACCCCGAGAATTACAGCTCATTTAAGTTAGAGTTCCTGGCCGTAGTATGGGCAATCACTGAGCGCTTTAAGCATTACCTCGCTTCTTCCCGGTTCACCGTGTACACGGATAACAACCCGCTGACACACCTGGACACGGCAAGACTCGGTGCCCTGGAGCAGAGGTGGATGGCCCGTCTGTCCAACTACGAGTTCACAATTAAATACCGGGCAGGACGCTCCAATACCAACGCGGACGCCCTGTCCAGGATGCCCAACCTGCCGGACGGAGGAGAAGATCCGGAGGGACTGGAAGAAGTTGAACTCCCTGCGTTCCACCGTCATGGGACTATTCAGTATTCCCACCGGGTAAGGAGTAAGCAGGCTGCTACGTTGAACCCCTTACCCCACTACAACTGGGCGGAAACGCAAGACAGCGACCCTGCCGTCCGACTGGTGAAGGAGATGCTGACTCGCCCGGAGGCTAGCCTGGAATCAGACGCTCCAGAGGAAGCCAAACAACTATGGGCAGAGAAGAGTCGACTGTTCCTTTACAAGGGGAAGTTGTGCCGCAGAATGGTTAACTCCAGGACGCATGAACTACTCTGGCAAGTAGTGGTGCCACGAAGAGACGCAGCCATGGTGATGGAGGCATACCACGACGGAGCTGGACACTTCGGGTGGAAAAAGCTGGAGTTCCTGCTGCGCGAGCGGTTCCACTGGGTAGGCATGAGGGGAACCATCGAGAAGTGGTGCAGAGACTGTGGCCCGTGCAATCTGAGAAGGAAGGACCGGGCCAGCCAGAAGACTCCCCTGCAGTCCATCGTCACCCGGCAACCGTTGGAACTGGTAGCCTTGGATCATGTAAAACTGACCCCCAGCAGAAGTGGCTACGTCTACGCGTTAACCATCGTGGATCATTACTCCCGGTTTCTAGTTGTCGTCCCCGTCAAGGACTTAACGGCTCGAACAGCAGCTAGAGCCTTCCAGCAGCACTTTTGCCGTCCACACGGGTACCCGGACCAAGTGCTGACGGACCAGGGACCTGCCTTTGAAGCGGAGGTCTTCCAGGAATTCTGCAATCTGTATGGCTGCCGGAAGATAAGGACGACACCCTACCATCCGCAAACTAATGGACTTTGTGAGAAAATGAACCAGGTGGTAATGGATCTTCTAAAAACGTTGCCCCTGGAAGAACGCAGTCTGTGGCCTGAGAAGTTGCCCGATCTGGTGGACCTATACAACCACATCCCGGTAGGTTCCACCAACTGTACCCCGGCTTACCTAATGAGGGCAAGACCTGGTAAGTTACCTGTTGACCTGGAAATGGGAGTCCTGACGCCCGAGGACACTTCACCAGAAACAGACTGGGACACAGAGAGGCAGCAGCAGTACCGGAAAGTACAGGAGAGCGTGGAGCGAAGTCTCTGTCAGGCTAGGGAAAGACAAGAGAAGACTTACAACCAGTATGCTCCCGCTGTTCCCCTGGTACCCGGAGAGCAGGTCTTGAAGAGGAAGAGACGGCTCCACAAGTTGGACGACCAGTGGGAGAAGGACCCGTACACCGTACTGCCCTCAAGCCACGAGAACCCGAAGGTCTGTACCATCAGTAAAGACGGAGGGGAAACCACAGCCATTGTATCCCGGGACCACCTGAAGAAGTGCCCCGAACAACTGAGGAACCCTGAGGAGGAACAGGAAGACCATCGACCCGTGGAAGAAAGGGAAGATATGGTTAGTACCGTGCTCGGGGACTTCCCTCGGTCTTGGACTCAAGTCAATGGTGCAGTTGTGGTACCCGTACTCACCTTCCTCCAACCATCATCCCAAGAACCTACGGAGCAACGGGTAGAGCTGGAAGAGCAGCCGGTCCAGGAGGCAGAAGACTCCACCCAAGCGGAACAGGAGAATCCACCCTCTGCTTATAGTGAGCCTGCCGTACCCCTAGTGAGACAAAGAGCCGGTAGACAGCTGCCCAGTTTACCCTTGACAGCTCCTACACCCTGTAGTTCAGGGCCAGACAGTCAGCTCCGTAGGTCCACTAGGGCCACTAGAGGCCAGTTACCCGCACGTTGGAGGATCTAAATGTTTAAGTTGTTTTACAATGTTTACCTGTTTATTGTTGCTTGTGTGTAATTTTGTGTTTCTAGTTGTTTTTAGGAGTCTTCGGTGGATTTACCGGGAATCCTTTGTATATATTTGGAGCGTAACCCAGGATGGACTAGAGACTGTTAAGGACTCGGGGTAGGACAGACCCCTACCTGGTTACGTCTCCCTGTGTTGGTGAAATGGACACCTTTGCTTTTCTTCAAAGACTGCACCCGGTTGCGGACATCCGTGACCATCTTATTGTGTTTCCTTATTGTATTTTATTGTTCTTTGATATACCTTGTTATATTTTTCTAAAAAGTGTTTAGTCCCGGAGTACTAAATTTCACTAGGGGGGAGTGTGACACCCCAGGGGTCTGGTTGTCACAGTGATAGAGATATTACGTCTGAGAGCAGGTGGGAGGTCCTTTGGTCAGGGATCCTGTGCATGCCACACCTCCTGCCCAGCCTTGGGAGGGGAAGAACTTCCCCTGTATAAACCCGGGGCTGAGGCAGGGTTAGTGAGTCCAGGAAGAGTAGAGACAAGAGCAGCATAGGAAGCAGCAGAGTCACAAGGAGTCAGGGGCTGGCAGCTAAAGAGCTCGCCCTGACTAAGAAGATTCTTTACCGGACCCGGAGTCCGAGGCTGTGGGGACTAACTTCTACCCAGCAGCAGAATCCATCAGGCAGGGGATTTCAGGTCCCCTGGCCCAGAAGCCCGAAGGCCCGGTCACACGCGTGGGACCAGCACCGCCATCGTGGAGCGGAAGCCATTAGAAGGCCCCGAGTCACCGGCCATACGGGTGAGCACCACACGGTACACTCAGGGACGTGGGCTACTTACATCAGCTTCTAGCAAGGTAGCCAGAAGAGTACAGTCAGCTTGGGAGGCCTACAACTACGCCTGGCCAGGGGAGATCCCATCTGCTCAAGGACTGACCAGGCCCCGTTCGCTAGCAAGTACTCCGGAAGGGTCTATCGTTGTTACCAGTAAAGACCCTGAACGCTACCATACCGTCTCTGAGTGGTTCCTGCTACCCCCATCATCCACGTCGGCTGCCCTGAGGCCATACCCCTCCCGTTGGGGGTTATACTATCACGCTGCACCATCCTTCCACCGGCCTCAGCGGTCTGCCCTGCAGCAGCAGCCCCCTGGCTGCATTCAACGGGTGGCGTAGTCATCAACCATTTTCTACCGCTAACAGACTGCCGTCCAGTTTGACTCCCTGGGCACGGACCGGGTCACCGCCACGAGACTACAACCCTAAACAGATCCGGCTCCGGGTAAGCTCCCGCGTGCGCAACGCAGCGCGACACAGGCCCAGGGGCGCGTCACAATTAATACAGGTAATGAGTGCAGACTAGTAGGGCTTCTTAAAGAAAAACTAACAGGTCTGTGAGAGCCAGAATTCTTGCTGGTTGGTAGGTGATCAAATACTTATTTCATACAATAAAAAGCAATTTAATTATTTAAAAATCATACAATGTGATTTTCTGGTTTGCATTTTTAGATTCTGTCTCTCACAGTTGAAGTGTACCTACGATAAAAATGATAGACCTCTCCATTCTTTGTAGGTGGGCAAACTTGCAAAATCGGCAGTGTATCAAATACTTATTTTCCTGACTGTATCATGGAGAAGTGACTCCAACTTTATGACTCTCTCTCCACAGTGCTGACTGAAACAGTCCACTCAAGTGTGTAGGTAACAAAATGGTAAGATTATATGTATACATTACATGTGAGTGAGCCATTGGAATGTGCCTCTAAGCTCTGAAAAATCCTACTCAGAGTATTACAATAAGCTTAGCAAAAAATGAATAATAACAGTCAATCAAGAGCGGTTTGGTAGAAACAGGAGCTGGGGACCAATTAGCTTTTTATATTTCTCCTATTAACTGTAAAAAACATAATTTAAAGACACTGTTTTAGGGTTTAGTCTTGGTTTGTATATTGAAATTATCCTATAGACCTTTAGAAGTGAAATTTGGCTGTGAAGGGAATTTGTTGGTAGTGGTGTACCTTGAAGCTCCTAATTACTCCCTCCTCTTCATTGCACAGCTGGCGGCCAGTTCATCACCTGAACTGTTATTCTGCTGCAAAGCCATGATGCTGCGATGGATGCAGTATGTGGTTTATATCAATGTTTTCTTGAAATATGCAGGGCCCTGAAATAGACATTGTTAGGATGTGAAGTACAACATATCTTCTAAAACGTCTATATACTGATCAGCAATGATAGTGCCTTTCAATATGTGTAAGCTGCCCATAACATAGACCCTAATGTAGCCCTGATAAAAAGCTGGATGGTTCCTCTCCTCTTGAGTCCAAATCACACAACATCTGCGATTTCCATAAATAATTTAAAATTTTGATTAACCTCACGACAGAGCAGTTTTCCATTTTGCCTTAATCCATTTTAAATGAGCATTGGCCAAGAGAAGATATCAGCGTTTCTGGATCCTTGTTCCTTGTGCACATAGATTTCTCCAGAATCTCTGAATCTTTTGATGATAATAATATGTACTGTAGATGGTGGGATATACAAAGTCTTTTCTTTTTTAATGCTGAGGATCATTTTTCTGAAACTGTTCCACAATTTTTAAATGCAGATGTTCACAAATTGGGGAACCTCTGACCAACTTTGCTTCTGAGAGAATCTGCCTCCATAACATTTTATTTTTTATATAGTCACGTAACTTAGTTGAAAATTGACAATCCAGATGTTTTTCCTTAGTACCACTTTGTCTTTTGTTGACCCTATTCCAACTTTTCTGATAGGTGTTGCTGCTGTCAATTTCTGAATGAGTTCATTTTTTCAAATGAATTGTAAAAATGTCTATCATTCATCTTCTCATATTTTCTTTGTTCTGTTGTGAATAAAATTTGACAATAAATGACTTCAAAATCATTGAATTTTTTTTTTTTTTTACATTTTACACAGTATCCTAACTTTTTGGAATTGGGATGTATACAATGGATATAAAATGTCGACACACCACTGCAGGGATACCATCAGGGCATTAAAACCTACAAGCTAACCATATGACATATGGTCAATGATCCCTAGAAAACTAGAAGAACTGATAGCCTATTTTGGAGGAGAGGTTAAATAGAAGGGAAGAATCTCCCCTATAAATTAAATCTCAATCCACGTGTTGGTAGACCCCAAAATGACATGAGAGGGATTTTAATCCAAAAATATCAATTTTATTAGAAGATATAAAAATTACATAGCAATATGAATAAAAAGGAGGGAAGGAAAGGAGATGGTAGGACAGCTATGAGGGCATGGTTAAAGAAATAAACCCTGCAAGGAGACTAACATCCCTGAACCAGCATAAAGGATAAGACAGATGTAAGTATAAGCAGCCAGTCAAAGGATAAAGTGAAGGCAAACGTAGATCATGTCAGTCTATGTCTTCACTAGCAGTAGCCTTCATGGCAAAAAGTAGAGAATAAGATACTCAAGGCAATGGTATTAGGATGTAAACAAATAGCAGCATAACAAGTCATGGGGCATCAGAACAGATAGCAATGATACATATATACATAAGTAAGTAGATAGCGTTATGCAGGTAACATTATGCAGATAACAATAGAGCGTATAGCAATGATACATATATGTTAATGAATAGATAGTGCTATGCAGATGACGTCACTGTCTGGTCAGGAGCGTCAGCTCTATAGAATATTATTTACCTTGTGCCATATGAAAAAAAGTTGAGGCAGCATGTCCTGAAGTACTGGGGGGATGTGTAGCAGCCTCGACGCGCGTTTCGCCCAGGGAGTGGCTTCGTCACTTTTGTGAATAAAATTTGACAATAAATGACTTCAAAATCATTGAATTTTTCTTTTTTTTTACATTTTACACAGTATCCTAACTTTTTGGAATTGGGATGTATACAATGGATATAAAATGTCGACACACCTCTGCAGGGATACCATCAGGGCATTACTGCTCTTACTGCTGTATTGGGCCCGGTGAGCAGAAGTACAGAGGGGGGCCCGGACCGCCTTCGGCCCTAAGAGCTTTTCTGAAGCTCCACGGGCGTCAAACTTGAACAGCTGCTCAGCTCCAGCTCCCTCCGCTTTGTCTGGTGATGGCGCATATGCAAAGACGTCATCCCGTACGTGCCATCATGTATGTGCGCCACTGGCCATTGCCAGGACACCAGAAACGGAACTGCGCCTGGAGGGGATCGTAAGTGGGGTAGGTATAAAAAACTTTTTTTTTTAATTTATAAAATGAATTAACTTAGTGAGGAGGGACTGCAAATGATGAAGTGAGGGGGGGAAGGGGAATGCAAATGATGAAGTGAGGGGAGGGGAGGGGGACTGCAAATGATGAAGTGAGGAGGAGAGGGGCACTGTAAATGATTAAGTGAAGGGGGGATGAGGGACTTCAAATGATGAAGTCAGGGAGGATTGGGGACACCGAATGATGAAGTGAGGGGGGGGGCAACTGCAAATGATAAAGTGAGAGAGGACGAAAGACTGCAATTGATAAAGTGAGGGGGTGGACTGGTGACTGCAAAGGATGAAGTGAGGAGGGGGGACTGCAAATGATGAAGTGGAGGGGTACGGGGGACCTCAAATAATGAAATGAAATGAGGAGAGAAGAAGGGGCAACCATCACGGCAATGGAGGGGCCGATGGAGCATGAATAGTACACAAGCATTGACCCTACTAATGAATAAGGGACATGGATATCAGAGTCTCTTGCTGCATAAGGCATCTAGACAAAGGAAAACTATCTCTTTTGACACCTATGTACACTGGAAATATTGACCGAGCGTTCCTGCAAATGATGAAGTGAGGGTGGGGAAAGGGGGGACTGCAAATGATGAATTGAGGGTGGAGGACAGGGTACTACAAATAATGAATTGTGAGTGGGGGATGGCAATTGAATTGAAGGTGGGGGGTGGGGAGAGCAAATGATGAATTAAAGGTAGGGGGTGAGGAGAGCAAATGATGACCTGGGGGGGTTGGGGGAGAACAAATAATGATGAATTTTGAGGGCGGGGGAAGTAAATGATGTATTGAGACTGGGGATGGGGGACAGTAAATGATGATGAATT
Source organism: Phyllobates terribilis (assembly GCF_046119375.1). Taxonomy (NCBI): domain Eukaryota; kingdom Metazoa; phylum Chordata; class Amphibia; order Anura; family Dendrobatidae; genus Phyllobates; species Phyllobates terribilis. Next base: position 843,664,917 of record NW_027362761.1, read on the forward strand.
AAGGGATGGGGACAACAAATGATGAATTCGGAGTGGGGCAGCAAATAATGATAAATTGAGGGTGGGGAAGAGTAAATGATGTATTGAATGTGGAAGAGAGCAGTTGATAATGAATAGAGGGTGGGGGTGGGAAAGAGTGAAGACATGACATAATGAATTAGGGTGGAGAGGGCATGTAAATATAATGAATCGGAGGAGCGGGAGGTACAGAGTGGGGGGCATTGAGGATGCAGTATCTGGTATTGAACACGTGCTAATTAATTTATATATTTATTAGGAGGGGAAAGTGGCTATTTATAGTTAGTTGGAGCGCAGTGGTGGATTACAATTTATATTTGGAATGGTGGGTTGCATAATAACTAATTATATATTAACCCCTTCACCCCGAAGCCTGTTTTCACCTTCCTGTCCAGGCCAGTTTTTTTAATTCTGACCAGTGTCACTTTATGAGGTAATAGCTCTGGAACGCTTCAACGGATCCCGGTGATTCTGAGATTTTTTTTTCGTGACATATTGTAATTCATGATAGTGGTAAAACTTCTTCATTATGACTTGTGTTTATTTGTGAAAAATTTGAAATTTAGTGAAAATTTGAATTTTCATGCCCTTAAATCAAAGAGATATGTCACACAAAATAGTTAACAAATAAAATTTCCCACATGTCTACTTTACATCAGCACAATTTTGGAACCAAAATTTTTTTTTGTTAGGAAGTTATAAGGGTTAAAAATTGACCAACGATTTCTCATTTTTCCAACAAAATTTACAAAACTATTTTTTAGGGACCACTTCACATTTGAAGTGAGTTTGAGGGGCCTTTATGACTGAAAATACCCAAAAGTGACACCATTCTAAAAACTGCACCCCTCAAGGTGCTCAAAACCACTTTCAAAAAGTTTATTAACCATTCAGGTTCTTCACAGGAATTTTTGGAATATGGAAGAAAAAAATGAACATTTAACTTTTTACAAGAAAATGTTACTTTAGATCCATTTTTTTTTATTTTTGCAACAGTAACAGGAAAAAATGGACCCCAAAATTTGTTGTACAATTTCTCCTGAGCACACCAATACCCCATATGTGGGGAAAACCACTGTTTGGGTGCCCGGCAGGGTTCGGAAGGGAAGGAGTGCCATTTGACTTCATGATTTATTGGACAGTAGTTCGCTCTAGGGGATCCAGGAATACCTGACACTTTACATGTGATATGTACTTCTACTTGACCCACGACTGTGATCTTATGATCATCTCCACCATATCTGGGACAACCATGTCACATTGTTACCAGGCGCCTGCCTTTTTTCATGTTTGCATAATTGTTTTGTGATGGCCATCACTGTTCATAATCATTATCATATTATCCTGTATGCATATTGCCTATGATGCTAAGAGATCATTCATATCTACAATTTTTCTGAGTGTCTTTGTCCCACATGTAGGTTGCTGTTTACATTGATATATTTATATTTCATTACCCAGGGATGTATTATACCAATTGTTTTTTTTTAAGTCTTTTTAACTTCATTGTCCTTTTGTGCGCAATAAACTTTTTGAATTACTTACTGTTTTCTTTGTCTCTTATATGGTTCCCTGTCTCAACATGATGTTGCACAGTACAGTATCTTTTTTATATTAGTAGTGCCCTTCTCTTTGATCCTCAGGGATCTTATCTAGATGTGTGGTGAGCACCTTGAACCCCCAGATGCTTCACAGAAGTTTATAACATTCAGCCGTAAAAATACAATTTTCACATTTTTCCCACAAAAATGTTTTTCAGCCCCCAATTTTGCATTTTCATAAGGGTAACAGGAGAAATTGCACCATGCATTTTGTTGTGCAATTTCTCCTGAGCACGCCGATACCTCATATGTGGGAGAAAACCACTGTTTGGGCGCACGGCAGGGTTTGGAAGGGAAGGAGTGCCATTTGACTTTTTGAATGTAAAATTTGATGGAATAACTAGCGGACGCCATGTCGCGTTTGGAAAGCCCCTGATGTGCCTAAACAGTGGAAACCGCCCACAACTGACCCCATTTTGGAAACTAGACCCCTCAAGGAACTTATCTAGATGTGTGGTGAGCACCTTGCACCCCCAGGTGCTTCACAGAAGTTCATAACGTAGAGCCATGAAAATAAAAAAAATCTAACTTTTTCCACAAAAATGATCTTTTAGCCCCAAATTTTTTATTTTCACAGCACGGGGTCCCGATTCAACGTAAAAGGGGTGCGCTTACCTCCCCTTGCTTCCAGAATGCTGCAATCGACTTTGATCGCAGCATTTTGGGGGGTTAATGTGCTGGAAGCGGTGCAGGACAGCTCCTGGCACATAGTAACGGGTGTCAGCTGTGAGAATCAGCTGACATCCGGCGGCGATCACCCCGCACAGCTTCTGTGCGGGCGTGATCACATTGTGCGTAATAGTACGTAACTGGTCCATAAGGCCCAGGGCACAGGGACGTACTATAACTGACAATGTCAGTAAGGGGTTAATGCTGATCTGCTGTCAGTCAGTACTGGGGCGTGGTTACAGACTGAAGCTGTGCTGGCGCCACCCCCGTGACTGAGGCCCGAATTCTGCTGGGGAAAATGAGGTTAATGTCTTCCCGGCAGCGGGGCTCAAAGTGCTGCGCCGGACAGGATCAGAACGCTATTAACCTTCAGATTAACCCCATATCTGCAGGTTAATAGCATTTTTTGACGTAACAGGTTCCCTTTTAGGCTGGCAGAGTTTAACCCTTTAAACCACAGTTTTTATTTCTGTGATGGCACAGTTTAGACCTGTTTTTTTCTTACACCTGACATATGTGTCAGTAAAATCTCCCAACATATGCACTACTGAACTTATAGTCCTAACGTATGCAACAGTGTACTATACACTTGCATATATCACCCATTTACTGCTATTGTAAATAATTGAATACCATATGGTGTGTTTTTTTCCCTGTGATAGTTACAAGAACAATAACATAGTAAACAGCTTTTTAATACAGTAAAAAAAATAATGCTTTATATTTACCCACATAAAAATGATATTTTCAGTCATATGTTTTTTTTATACACTAAGTACAAGTTCAGTATACAGTGGCTTGCAAAAGTATTCACCCCCCTTGACTTTTTACCTATTTTGTTATATTACAACCTTTGTTTAAATATTTTTGTAATCCGATTTTGTGAGTGATGCATCTAGTCTAAGGTGGTGAAGTGAAGTGACAAAAATATAGGCATAAATTAAACTTATGTGATAAAATAACTGCAAATTGGAATATGTATTCACTCCTTTTGCTATGAAGTCTCTAAAAAAATCTGGTGCAAGCAATTACCTTCATAAGTACATGCTTTGTGAAAGGAAGTCCACCTGTGTGACATCTAAGTGTCACATAGTCTATCAGTATATACACATCTTTTAAAGGCCACAGGGACTGCAACACCATTAAGCAAAAGGCAGTACTAACCAAACCATGAAGACCAAGGAGATCTCCAAACAAGTCTGAGACAAAGTGTTGAGAAGAACAAGTCAGGTTTGGGTTAAAAAAAGATATCCCAATCTACGATGATCCCCCGGAGCATCATCAAGTCCATTCTCATCAACTGGAAAGAACATGGTACCACAACAAACCTGCCAGGTGAGGGCCGCCCACCAAAACTCTCAGCCCGGGCAAGGAGGGCATTAATCAGAGAGGCAGCACACAGACCAAAGGTAACCCTGAAGGAGCTGCAGATTTCCCAAGCAGAGACTGGAGTATCTGTTCATACGACCACAATAAGCCATGCACTCCATAAATGCACTCCATTTATGGAAGAGTGGGCAGAAAAAAAGCCTTTATTTATGCACAAAAATTGTAAAGCTCTTTTTGAATTTCACAAAAGACATGTGGAAGACTCCCCAAATGTATGGAGGAAGGTGCTGTGGTCAGATTAGACCAAAACTGAAGTTTTTGGCCACCGAGGTAAACGCTATGTTTGGCGCTAAACCAACACAGGTCATCACTCCAAGAACACCATCCCGACAGTGAAACATAGTGGTGGTGAATCATGCTGTGGGGATGTTTTTCGGCAGCAGGGACAGGGAAAATGGTCCAAGTCGAAGGGAAGATGGATGGTGCGAAATACAGGTATATTCTTGAGCTAAACCTATTTCAGCCTGTCAATGTTTGAGACTGGGATGGACGTTCACCTTCCAACAGGACAATGACCCAAAGCATAATGCTAAAGCAATACTCGATAGGTTTAAGCGGAAACGTGTAAATGTTTTGCAGTGACCTAGTCAAAGCCCAGACCTTAATTCAATTGCAAATATGTGATCAGACTTGAAGATTGCTGTTCACCAGAGGAAACCATCTAACTTGAAGAAGTTGGAGCAGGTTTCTCTTGAGGAATGGGCAAAAATCCCAGTGGCCAGATGTGGAAAGCTCATAGAGACTTATCCAAAGCGACTTGCAGCTGTAATTCCTGCAAAAGGAGGCTCTGCAAAGTACTGACTTCAGGGGGGCGAATAGTTATGCACACTGAAGTTTTCAGTTATATTGTCCTATTTGTTGATTGCTTCACGATAAAAAGAAAACCATGTGTTCACAGTTGTAGACATTTTCTTCACATGAACCGATGCAAACTCTCAAAAAAACCTGTGAAATTCCAGGTTGTGAGGTAGCAAAACATGAAACATGCCAAGGGGGTGAATACTTTTGCAAGCCACTGTACATCCAGAAAACTCTCAGTGTATACAGCTAACATAGACCACAAGGTGTGAACAAAATCTAAAATAGCAATTTAAGCTATTTTCACAGTATTGTGAAAATGAAGGCCACAATACTCTATTGGATGATATTATGATGGATATTATGCATGACTCACTTCATATGATGGGAAAAATACTGTTGCCAAATATGATGGAAACTTTAACAAGGGCTCTGTTCACATAGTTACATAATTAGTATGATCGAGAAAAGACACATCTATCAAATTTATCAAGGAATGTAAAAGGACAAAGGTAAGTGGTATATGTACATCCATAATGCATGACAGGTTTGCCCTAAAGAGCAAGTTTTCCCCTCCTGATCCTGAGGATCAACATTCAAAATCTTCTAAAAAGAGCATTTAAGCCCCATGGCTCATTTCCTAAAGTGACCAGCTGCTGAGGTAGGCTCGTAGTTCTCCTTCGAAAGAAGTCTTGCTTCTTGTGGAGATTGAACCTTTTTTTCTCCAGACTCCAAAGGATTTCACATGAAATAGCTTTTGACCATATTTTTTTATTATGAGACATTTATGCACTTGTAAAAGTTTTCCATGTCCCCACTTCTTCATCTCTACTCAAGACTAAAATAAATTCTTTTAATCTTTCCTAATAATTAAGATCCTCCATTCCCCTTACCAGTTTTGTAGCTTTTCTTTGTACTTTTTCTAACACCAGGACATGCTTTCTATGAACTGGTGCCCAGAACTGAACTGAATGTTCCAGATGCAGTTGCACTGAAATCTTTTTAAAGTGGTAATATTACATCTTTGTCCCACGTGTCCATGCCTCTTTTAGTACATGATAACATCCTACTGGCCTTAGAATTAACATTACATGCTATTATTTATTCTGTGATCTTTAAGTACACTCAGATACTTCTATACAAGTGACTCTCCTAGTTTTACTCCCCTTAGAATATATGATACCCGCATTTTAATAGTGCCCAGGTGCCTAACTTTATATTTATCCACATTGAACCTCCTCTGCCAAGTAGAAGCCCAAACACTAAGTTTCTCCAAGTCAGCTTGTAACTTATGAACATCTTCCATAGACTGCCCTATACTACATAGTTTGATGTAATTTGAAAAAATCTAAACAACAATATTAGGGCTCGCTCACACTTGCGATTAAATTGGATGAGTGCAATCTGATAAAAAATCGTATTGCACTCGGTCCAATGTTAAACTATGGGGTAGTTCCCATCTGCGATTATTTTCTCATGCCAGGTCAGGTCATCTGGCGTAGCACCCCATCACTCTCCTTCTTGGTCAAATAGCCCTTACACAGCCTGGAGGTGTGTTTGGGGTCATTGTCCTGTTGAAAAATAAATGATGGACCAACTAAACGCAAACCGGATGGAATAGCATGCCGCTGCAAGATGCTGTGGTAGCCATGCTGGTTCAGTATGCCTTCAATTTTGAATAAATCCCCAACAGTGTCACCAGCAAGGCACCCCCACACCATCACACCTCCTCTTCCATGCTTCACGTTGGGAACCAGGCATGTAGAGTCCATCCGTTCACCTTTTCTGCATCGCACAAAGACACGGTGGTTGGAACCAAAGATCTCAAATTTGGACCCATCAGACCAAAGCACAGATTTCCACTATGTTCTTTAGCCCAAACAAGTCTCTTCTGCTTGTTGCCTGTCCTTAGCAGTGGTTTCCTAGCAGCTATTTTACCATGAAGGCCTGCTGCACAAAGTCTCCTCTTAACAGTTGTTGTAGAGATGTGTCTGCTGCTAGAACTCTGTGTGGCATTGACCTGGTCTCTAATCTGAGCTGCTGTTAACCTGCGATTTCTGAGGCTGGTGACTCGGATAAACTTATCCTCAGAAGCAGAGGTGACTCTTGGTCTTCCTTTCCTGGGGCGGTCCTCATGTGAGCCAGTTTCTTTGTAGCGCTTGATGGTTTTTGCAACTGCACTTGGGGACACTTTCAAAGTTTGACCAATTTTTCGAAATGACTGACCTTCATTTCTTAAAGTAATGATGGCCACTCGCTTTTCTTTACTTAGCTGCTTTTTTCTTGCCATAATACAAATTCTAACAGTCTATTCAGTAGGACTATCAGCTGTGTATCCACCTGACTTCTGCACAACACAACTGATGGTCCCAACCCCATTTATAAGGCAAGAAATCCCACTTATTAAACCTGACAGGGCACACCTGTGAAGTGAAAACCGTTTCCGGTGACTAGCTCTTGAAGCTCATCAAGAGAATGCCAAGAGTGTGCAAAGCAGTCATCAAAGCAAAAGGTGGCTACTTTGAAGAACCTAGAATATAAGACATATTTTCAGTTGTTTCACACTTTTTTGTTAAGTATATAATTCCACATGTGTTAATTCATAGTTTTGATGCCTTCAGTGTGAATGTACAATTTTCAAAGTCATGAAAATAAAGAAAAATGTTTAAATGAGGTGTGTCCAAACTTTTGGTCTGTACTGTATATCATTAGTGAATAAGTTTAATTATAACAGACCCAACACTGAATCCTGGGACACATCACTTAGAACTAAGGATCATTCAGAGTAGTAGTCATTCAACAAAATTCTCTGGGTGCGATCTGTGAGCCAGTTCTTGATCAAATTACAAACCTTACTTTCTAAGGCTATGTGCCCACGATGCATAATTGAAGCAGAAAATTTCCGCAGCGGTTCTGCATGTTCTTTGCAGTAAAAACGCTTGCGGATTTTACACGCGTTTTTTAAGCGTTTTGCAGCGTTTTTACATGCGGATGTGACCTCAAATCCGCATGCAGAAACACACAAATAATGGACATGCTGCGGATTTTTTCCGCAAGGAAAATCCGCTGCGGAAAATTCCACAGCATGTGCACAGAACATGCGGATTTTCATTGGGCATCATGGGGCACGTATTACCAAGCGTTTTTCAAGCGTTTACGCTGCGGAAATTCCGCATCAAAAATGCTTGAAAAACGCATAGTGGGCATGCAGCCTAAGTCTACAGATCTAAACCTACCTATTAGGTGTCTAGGCAGGACAGTGCCTTTGTGAAGTCCACAGCTCCATATCTATCTAGGTTTCTACTCATCTCTTCATAAAAACTTATCAGGTTAGTTTGTCAACTTGTCTCCTTAGTAAAACAAAACATCTGCATAGGAGTCATTGCTCGAAACCTGTGTTGCAAATGTCATCATATTTGACAGGATAAGGTATTGCATGTGTGACGCCCTCCCTGAGCAAATGGGAGATACACGGAGCCGGGCCTTGCGGAGGTTGTGGGGGATGCAGTCGTGGCCTTGACCCGTTCCATGCCCAGGGCTGTCACATGAAAAATGGGCTTTTGGATGAGTGGTTGTTCGACTACGCCACCTGTGGTTTCTGGTGAAGGCCACCAGCGCTGCAACAGTCCTCTGAGGCTAATGTTCTGGCAGCTCTGTTGGTACTACTCCCCACAGGAGGAGTAGGCCTCAGGGCAGTGATTGATGAACTGTGTGGAGGAATGGTGGGTGCAGTGCCGCGCAGGAATAAACAAGCGGAGGCGGTGAATGGAGTCATCCGGGTCTTTACTCACTTTAGATGAACTTTCAGCCACAAAGCTTCTCTCTGCTACACACGGCGTACTGCGGCCACCGGGTAGGGGGTTCAACACTTCCCAGGTAGATCAGGAGCACCTGTCAAGACCCCGCTGGTGTGTTCCTCTCCTTCTTATCTCCTCCCGCTTGTGTTCCTTCCTAGGATCCACTAAGCCGCCGGGCGTTTCCAACAGTGACGTGAAGTACACAGTCAGATATTGGGGGCCGGTCACCTCTCTTGCAGCAGGAATCCCTCTGGCTAAGCCAGAGTCAAGAATACAGGTGGTGACTCCGCTAAGTCCGTATCCCCCTGGGATCCTTTTGCCTGTGGAGCATATCTCCTCTGCTCCCCTCCAAGGCCTTGTTAGGACAGGACCCTGACCGGGTAGAGACACTGGTTAACTCTGACCCGCTCCTCCTCTCAAGGCCAGAGAACGAGGACCGTGGATCTTCAGCCAGCTGCATACTCTTGTTGGACCCTGACAGAAGACCACAATCAAAAGACCTTGAACTTAAGATGGCCGTATATTATATATGATACTGTATGTGCTTCCTGTAAGTGTTTCCTCCACCCTCACCCACTACTTGGTTCCCCCTATCTCTGGTTCCCCCCATCTCCTCTATCTCGGGCCGGGGCAGCACCCTGGTGCATTTAGACCCCCTACAGGACAGGAGTGGTGTAGTGTTGAGTGGTGAAGTGGGGTCCTGTGAGATGTTCCATCCTTACCTGGAAGAGGAGATACCACACCTCAATCTGAGGTGCAGTACCCCTGTGGCGACTGAACCCTTTGGGGCAGGTGTACACCCAGGAAAGTGCAGGCTTTTCTGGACCGGGAGTCGGGAGGCATAGCAGACTTCCGGGAGTGGCGGTGGCTTGGGCCTCGGCCTCCGGAGCCAGGAGTTGCTCCCAGACAATGGCGCCTGGGGACGGGGGTGATGGCAGGAGATCTATGAGGGCTTCGGTGCATCCCGCGCCTGGGATAGGGGTTTCATCCTTACTCGCTCTTGGGTTGCACAGGGCCTCCTGCGCTTCCTCCGCCTGGGCTGGGGCCTCTATGGTCAGGCGCGACGAGCTCTGGCGGTGGGCCTTTATCTTCCGCAGCACCTCTTCCCTCCATTCTGCGGCAGCCAGTTGTTGGGCCTCTTCGACCCTCCGGGTCAGATCACCGCAGAGGAAGTCGGCCTCCTCCGCGGTCAGGTGGATTCCCTCCATAGTGAGGGAGGTGGCAGCTAGTGGGCCAGCGATGGAGGACATCTCCTTGGCTGCGTCCATCTCTGCTGCTGGGTGCGGTCTGTTTCTCCTCCTTCTTTTGGGGCGGCTCCAGGGCTGCTGGCTGACGGGCAGTCCTTGGGACGTCCCATCCATCTTGACGGACACTACTATGCGGACAGTCTCTGCTGGAGGGGGCGGTCGGCCCTTTTGGCGCCATTGGGGAGTCAGGCCCACGATGGGAGGTCTTGGGTTGCTGTTGTTTTTGCACATAATGGCGTCCGTTGTTCTTGAGCGGGCGCCACATTAAGTGTGTAACGACAGTCTTTTGTGAAAGGCGCACAGTACCCGGCGGCAATGGGGATTAACTTCTTCCATTGCTGCGGGCACGCAATCCTGCCGACTACGCCTAGTTGTGATGTGCCCTCCCTGGGCTATGGGGGATACTTGGAGCCGGGCCTTGCGGAGGTTGTGGGGGATACAGTCGTGGCCTTGACCCATTCCGTGCCCAGGGCTGTCACATGAAAAATGGGTTTTTGGATGAGTGGTTGTTCGACTACGCCACCTGTGGTTTCTGGTGAAGGCCACCAGCGCTGCAACAGTCCTCTGAGGCTGATGTTCTGGCAGCTTGGTTGGTACTACTCCCCACAGGCAGAGTAGGTCTCAGGGCAGTGACTGATGAACTGTGTGGAGGAATGGTGGGTGCAGTGCCACGCAGGAATAAACAAGCGGAGGCGGTGAATGAAGTCATCCGGGTCTTTACTCACTTTAGATGAACTTTCAGCCGCAAAGCTTCTCTCTGCTACACACGGCGTACTGTGGCCACCGGGTAGGGGGTTCAACACTTCCCAGGTAGATCAGGAGCACCTGTCAAGACCCCGCTGGTGTGTTCCTCTCCTTCTTATCTCCTCCCGCTTGTGTTCCTTCCTAGGATCCACTAAGCCGCCTGGCTTTTCCAACAGTGATGTGAAGTACACAGTCAGAACCTATTTACAAGCAGACATAAGAATTGTGATAAATTCTACTTCTAAGATGTGTGCTAGATGTAGTCATGCTCTCTAGATACCTCAGTAAAAGCAGCATGAAGGGTGTCTAAACAGGAATATACATGACAACGATAACAGATCAACAGGCTGATACTTAAAGGGTTTATCCAGGACTATTTTTTTTACTTTGGGCCTAAAAACTAACAAGCAGGTAGTTGCTTCTTCCAGTGATTCAATTACTCCACATCAACAAAGCAGCTCTTCTTCTTCTGGGTTGCTCTGTCAATGAGGTGTGACTGCCAACGTCATGCTGATTGACAGCCGGTTCCCTGCAGTTAGGAAGCGGGGAGCCTTCTGTCAATCAGCATGATGTCGGCAGTCATGCCCCGTCAACAGAGCAGAACGGAAGAGACGGAAGAGAAGGCGCTGCTTTGTAGAAGCCGCTGAATTGCCGGCAGGAGTGATCACTGACCGCTCTGTGCCGGCAAAGATCGGCGCCACGCACAACAGGCATATAACATTATATCAAATAACACTATACAACAGCAGAGGGAGTGACAGTCTTTCTCTGACTAACTCTCATTCAACTTACATGTGAATCCTCCTCTGATAGGGTGACTTTTGACTCCCACTCACAGATACCTAGTCCACTGAACATCACTATTCAACTGACTTCACACGCACCCTCTTATTTGTGATTTTCATACAGAGTCTGTATCTTATCCACAAGACTTGCCTCAACAGACCTGCTTCTTTATGGGGGTCACAGATCTTCTCACAACCAGTCTTTTAAAGCCTCATAGGCGCTAATTCACTTGATCTCACGGGAGAGGCATTTCTGCTTCAGGACTGGAGCTCTTGTGTACTCAGTCTGGCAGCAACCTCTCATCAGGCACATTTCTTCTGCAGACCTCACTTTGCCACCTTCTCACTCAAAATAGAGGTTTATTCTCTCATGGGCTCCATGCATTTTCATGCCACTTAAGCACTACAGAACCACAACACCACTCACATGTGTACTACTTTAGCTGTTCCACAGCCACTTACACACTCACCAAGGGAAACTGTCTGGAGTCACTTGATCACCCTCCATCCTCGCACACTTTCCCTTTCACACTGCCCACTTAGTGCATGATTTCCTCCCAAAATAACTCCCACACATATACATGAAAACAGAATAAATATATTAAGTTCCAACTTCTGGGTGATATGATCACTATAAAGCATCACCAACATGGTGGGAGAGAAAACAAATCAACATTTTAGTGCGGCGTAACAGTCCGACAAACATGACAGGAAATGTATCTTGTAAAAGGGTCCTTTCAATGTCTGTTCCAACCCTCTTACACTCTATTGTACTTTGATCTTTGATGAAATCTCCAGTATATTAGGAAGATTACTCCAAACATAAAACTTATGTACGTATATAGGAGTCTGATGATACATAACTTAAACTGCTATCCCAGAAAAGGGACATTTTGAAGCCTTTGCCTTGGGCAGTAAGAAAACGTGTCTGCTGCGGGTGCTTATGCTTAGCTGTTCTCCAATTTATGATGTTAGAGACATAGGGCCAGATTCATTTAGACTGGCACTTTGCCATACACCATTTAATGAATTAGGCACATCTTACAACTCTCATTCACCTCCAGTGCACCTCAAGTTCTTACGGACTGGAGTACATTTCTGGCAAAATTTAGGCCTCTTACGGGCCATAAATTTTGATGAATTTGGTAAGCGGGTTTTTCTACACCTCATCCTGCCCCATCTCCCAGATGCTGGCCAGGACTGATGTCAAAAACGCAAAAATGTGCAAAATGTTTGCAACACTTAAAGGTGTTTTACACCGGACAACTGATTCTGATTCTGTGTAATTGGAATGCTGAGCATGGGAGCATGGCGACTATTCAAAGAATAGATTTAGGTTTCAAATGTATACAACATACAGGGGTGGATTAAGAGTAGCCAGGGCCCCGGGCAGTTTAGAAGGCGCCCCCCCCCCCAGGTACCCGATGTATCATGTGACCTGTCACGCAATCCCCTTTAATACAGTGCAGTTTGAAAGTATTTGGCCCCCTTGAACTTTTCTACCTTTTGCCACATTTCTGTCTTCAAACATAAAGATATAAAATTCTAATTTGTTTGGGAAGAATCAACAAGTGGGACACAATCGTGAAGTGGAACGAAATTTTTGGGATATTTTAAACTTTTTTAACAGATTAAAAACTGAAAAGTGGGGCGTGCAATATTATTCAGCCCCTTTACTTTCACTCCAGAAGTTCAGCGAGGATCTCTGAATGATCCAATGTTCTCCTAAATGACTGGTAATGATAAATAGGATCCACCTGTGTGTAATCAAGTCTCCATATAAATGCAGCTGCTCTGTGATAGCCTCAGGGTTCTGTTTCAAGTGCAGAGAGCATCATGAAGACCAAGGAACACACCAGGCAGGTCCGAGATACTGTTGTGGCAAAGTTTAAAGCCGGATTTGGATACAAAGAGATTTCCCAAGTTTTAAACATGTCAAGGAACACTGTGCAAGCGATTATATTGAATGGAAGGAGTATCAGACGACTGCAAATCTACCAAGACCGGGCCGTCTCTCTAAACTTTCATCTCGAACAAGGAGAAGACTGATCAGAGATGCAGCCAAAAAGCCCATGATCACTCAAGATATCCATAAAAAGTCTTGTTTGAATTTGCCACAAGCCACCTGGGAGACACACCAAACATGTGGAATAAGGTGCTCTGATCAGATGAAACCAAAATCAAACGTTTTAGCCGCAATGCAAAACGATATGTTTGGCGTAAAAGCAACACAGCTCATCACCCTCAAAACACCATCCCCACTGTCAAACTTGGTGGTAGCATCATGGTTTGGGCCTGCTTTTCTTCAGCAGGGACAGGGAAGATGGTTAAAATTGATAAGAAGATGGATGGAGCCAAATACAGGACCATTCTGGAAGAAAACCTGTTGGAGTCTGCAAAAGACCTGAGACTGGGACGGAGATTTATCTTCCAACAACACAATGATCCCAAACATAAAGCAAACTCTACAATGGAATGGTTCAAAAATAAACGTATCCAGGTGTTAGAATGGCCAAGTCAAAGTCCAGACCTGAATCCAATCGAGAATCTGTGGAAAGAGCTGAAAACTGCTGTTCACAAATGCCCTCCATCCGACCTCAATGAGCTCGAGCTGTTTTGCAAGGAAGAATGGGCAAGAATTTCAGCCTCTCGATGTGCAAAACTGATAGAGACATACCCCAAGCGACTTGCAGCTGTAATCGCAGCAAAAGGTGGTGCTACAAAGTATTTACTCAAGGGGGCCAAATAATATTGCACGCCCCACTTTCCAGTTTTTAATTTGTTAAAAAAGTTTAAAATATCCAATAAATTTCGTTCCACTTCAAGATTGTGTCCCACTTGTTGTTGATTCTTCCCAAAAAAAATAGAATTTTATATCTTTATGTTTGAAGCCAGAAATGTGGCAAGAGGTAGAAAAGTTCAAGGGGGCCAAATACTTTCACAATGCACTGTAGGTCATGTGAGTAATACACAGGTGATCTTGTACACCTTGTGTACAGCACTATACATAATAGAGTGGGGAATAGATTAATTTTCCCAAGGGGCCACATGAGACCGTGACTGTTGTGGTGGCCGAACCAATAGGCCGAAATTAATTCTGCTCAATATTAATATTCATGAGAGGTTGGAAGGATCCGGCTTCCGATCCAAGTATATTGGCAAAAAGTTAGAAATATTTTACAAAAAGATGAAGAAATGCATACCAACAATCTAAGATGTGAGGGGGGAACTTGGGGGTCTCATCACCAGACATGTTTGAGCGATACCTGCACTCTTAGACTTGGTTTGAACAAAACATGTACAGGAGAAGTGGTACTGTGCAGTGTATATATACAGGACAGGAGAAGTGGTACTGTGCAGTGTATATATATAGGACAGGAGAAGTGGTACTCGGAGCAGAACCAAATCTTCAGCAGTGGACTCTATTAGTTAGCCCATGTGACGACATTTCAGTTCCATAACAGAGAAATGTTCTGTTGTGGATCCGAAACATTATCACATGGGCTAATAAGGAGTCCTCCACTTTTTTGACAATTAATCGGAGTGCTTATATATCTACATATATAAGAGCAGATACTAAGAATTACCCCAAGTATACAGGACAGGAGAAGTATACACAGCTCCACAGTATATACTACAATCAGTTATATACATATAAATATATACTGTACAAAAGAATATAGAGTGGAGCTGTGTGTATACTACATCGTATATAGTGTAGAGATGTGTCAGTATATATAGTGGGGATTCCACACTATATACTATAGTATATACACAGCATCATACTATATAAACTTCTCTACACTATATATATATATATATATATATATATATATATATATATATATATATATATATATATACACACACACACAACTCTACGTTATAATTAAGACCGCATTATACTATATACTATACATCACATAGGAGACACCACGACTGCTAAATATATATCACAGAGACTGCTGCATATATATTATATAGGTGATACTGCAGCTATACACAGTTGCAGTATCACTTATATATTGTGTGTATATATAGCAGTCGAAGTATCACCAATATAATGTATATACTGTTGTATATACATTATATAGGTGACACTGTGACTGCTGTGTATACACTGTATATACTGCAGTCTCACTATCACCTATATAATATATAAGTGATACTGTGTTTGCTGTGTATAATTGCATCACCTTTGTGACATATATACAGCAGTATCACGTATATAATGTATACACAGCAGTCACATTATCACCTATATATTGTATACAGACTGCTGTATATACATTATGTATGTGATAGTGCTACTGCTGTGAATACATTATATACGTGATATTGCAATTATTCACAGGAATCACAGTATCAGCTATGTAACATATATGCAGTATCAACTACGTAATATATATACAGCAATCACAGTATCACCAATATAATGTATATAGACTGCAGTACATACAATATACAGGTGATACTGTGATTATATACAGCCATTGTAATATCACATACATAATATATATTAAGCAGTATCATCTATATATTGAATATACAACTGTATATACACATTTAAAAAGTTTCCATGTTGGCACTCACTCACCAGATCCCTGAGATGGAGGAGGATGAAGAGCTCCAGGTGTGCATTAGTGGATCCCTGGGATTGGTCAGGACTCAGGTGAGTAGAGTTTAATGCAAGGCCCGCCACAACGCTGCAGACAGGGCCCTCCGCCACCCGGGACACAGCGCTGCAGATAGGGCCCTCCGCCACCCGGGACACAGCGCTGCAGACAGGGCCCTCCGCCACCCGGGACACAGCGCTGCAGACAGGGCCCTCTGCCGCCGCTCAGGACACAGCGCTGCAGACAGGGCCCTCCGCCACCCGGGACACAGCGCTGCAGACAGGGCCCTCCGCCACCCGGGACACAGCGCTGCAGACAGGGCCCTCCGCCACCCGGGACACAGCGCTGCAGACAGGGCCCTCCGCCGCCGCTCAGGACACAGCGCTGCAGACAGGGCCCTCCGCCACCCGGGACACAGCGCTGCAGACAGGGCCCTCCGCCGCCGCTCAGGACACAGCGCTGCAGACAGGGCCCTCCGCCACCCGGGACACAGCGCTGCAGACAGGGCCCTCCGCCACCCGGGACACAGCGCTGCAGACAGGGCCATCCGCCGCCGCTCAGGACACAGCGCTGCAGACAGGGCACTCCGCTGCCCGTGACACAGCGCCGTAGACAGGGCCCTCCGCCACCCGGGACACAACGCTGCAGACAGGGCCCTCGGCTGCCGCTCAGGACACAGCGCTGCAGACAGGGCACTCCGCTGCCCGTGACACAGCGCCATAGACAGGGCCCTCCGCCACCCGGGACACAGCGCTGCAGACAGGGCCCTCCGCCGCCACTCAGGACACAGCGCTGAAGACAGGGCACTCCGCTGCCCGTGATACAGCGCCGTAGACAGGGCCCTCTGCCGCCCGCCACAGCGCCACAGACAGGGCCCTCTGCCACCGCCGGGACACTGCCATAGACAGGGCCCTCCGTCGCCCGCCACAGCGCCACAGATAGGGCCCTCCGCCACCGCCGGGACACAGTGCCGCAGACAGGGCCATCCGCCGCCTTGAACACAGCGCCGCAGACAGGTCCTACCGACGCCCGCCACAGCGCCGCAGACAGGACCCTTCTTTGGATCTCCCGCGCTCTGTGTCATGAAGGCTGACGGCTGCGCATAGCGTGGTGCATGAGGTAGCCGTGACTGCTATGCAGTGATGCCGCCGGCGGGGCACAGCAGCACGCAAGAGTACAGTGCCGGCCGGCGGCTGCTAAGACTGCAGACCCCTCAACAGCTGATCGGGGACCAGCGCAGGAGATCCGGGGCTGAGGCGCGACACCACTTGCACCAACAATGATGGCGCACAAAACATTATAGTGAGGGCAATCTGGCCGTGGGCCCCCCTAGGGCCTCGGGCCCCGGGCGGTAGCCCAGATTGTCCTCATTATAATCCGCCTATGACAACATACTTGTCATCCAAGCAAGGACTACAATAAGTAATCACACTTTTACTTATCTGATATTTATGTCACAAGTATTATTACAAAAAAAGTCTGAATAATAATGAATAGTAAGTCCAAAGGTGAAAATAACCCAAATAATTTTTACTAAACTACTATAAAAGTACGAGTAAGTACACTTTATCCTAAAAAAAAAAACTTGAACATTCTGAAAATGGAACATAATAACTGCAGGGTCAATTGGTTTCAGGGAAGCTGCTATAGCCATTTCAAATACTTGAGCTGTTGATTGGTAAGCCTATACATATCCTGTAAAACATGAACTCATGCGAAGAAAGGAAAAAGTTGAAGCAGCCATCATAAATCCAGTTGTGTTGACATTTGGTTCTCATCCCAATAGAAAATTACAAATGTGATGGATTTTACAGGTGTAAAATTACGACAAGAAAAATATAATTAGTGGAAATGTCACTAAATCTGAAAAAGTTTAGTCTACATGATACCAAAGCTCACATTAAGAGCAAGTTATAATAGTTCAGAAATTAAATGTAAGGATAATGATTCTTCCATACAGATACGCCCTAAACCGCACCACAAATTTTAAAGGATATCATTCCAGGGTAATATTTTTGTTCATAATAAAATAATTCTAAGCTATTGTGTGTGATAAAGACATTTAATTTTTTTAAATTCATATTAATCTTTCAAATATTGTCTAGTAAGAGAAACACAACATCAGGTAATATTTCCTCCTCTGTTTATACAGCAATTTTGAGGACAATGTAGTTAATCTAATAAAATTTATATTGGTGGAGAGAGTGGTGGTCGACCGGCTGGTGAGGACTCTGCCAGCCGCTGTCCAACGTTGGGTGGGGCAAGGGGACCCTAGCACGCTCGACCAGGTGGTCAGCCTGATCGAGCGCTACTTTGCCACTCAGGACTTTATGCGAGACTCTGCCCTCCCGCGGCTGTCACGCTGATCCCAGCCAACCCAGGAACCGGGAAAGGGGTCGTGTCCCTCTGCTGAGGACAGTCAGCACCGTACCCGTGCTGAAAGGGTACCCCGGAGTGAGAGTGGCAGGAGACCGGTTCCCACCCAAACAGTCATAAGACCTAACAGTACCTCCACCATGAGGTGCTGGCGGTGTCAGGGGCCGGGACATGTGGTTGCTAACTGCCCCCTGACTACGGAACCCATGGACTGTGGCTATAACCGCCAGGTCTCAATGTACGCCCAGACCGTCTGCACTGCGAGTGCCGACCCCTCGGACAGTGAACTTCAACTGTGCAAGGTACAGGTTAATGGGTACCCCACGGAGGCCCTCCTAGACTCAGGGAGCCTAGTGACTTTGGTACATGGGTCGCTGGTGGCAGGAGACAACCCCAGTGGACGGACAGTCGGGGTTGTGTGTATCCATGGGGACCTCCGAGAGTACCCAACCGCGGAGGTAGTTTTTTCCATGCCATGTGGAGACATAAAACATGTGGTGGGGGTCGTAAAAACTCTTCCCTATGGGACTGTGTTGGGAAGAGACTTGCCCCTGTTCTGGATTTTGTGGAAAAACAAAATCCACTCTCCCCCGGTAAAATTTATTACAAGCGCTGTACCCGACGAACCCAAGTCAGGGGTACGTGCCGTAGGGGTGTCCAACCTAGGGACAGAGTGTGACCCCGATAGGTCTCCCCTAGAGTTGCTGGCAGGAGAGGTCGAGGAGACCCCATCGATCCCCGAGCTGGAAGTGTCCCTGGGCACGTTTGGGACAACTCAGTTACAGGATCCCACTCTGACTCGGGCGCGGGAAAGGGTGTTAGAGGTAAATGGCGTAGCTCAACAGCCCGGTGCAGATACTGTATTTCCATGCATGGTAGTCAACGGTGAGTTGCTCTATAGGGTAGACAGAATCAGAGATGAGGTGGTGGAGCAGTTAGTGGCACTAAGTTGAAGTCTGAAGTTGGCACACACACACCTGCTGGGTGGACACTTAGGGGTTAAAAAGACGCAAGAGCGTATCTTGCAGCTGTTCTTTTGGCTGGGGATTTACGCGGAGATCCAAAAGCACTGTGAATCCTGCCCCGAATGTCAGTTGACCACACCCACCACAAGTTTCCGTAGCCCATTGGTACCCCTGCCAGTGATAGAGGTACCTTTTGAACGGATTGCGATGGACTTGGTAGGGCCCATTGTAAAATCCGCTCGTGGCCACCAACATATACTGGTGGTCGTCGACTATGCCACCCGGTACCCGGAGGCTATACCGCTTCGCCACACCTCAGCGAAACTGATTGCACGGGAGCTGTTTACCATGTTCTGTCGCCTTGGACTACCTAAGAAGATCCTGACGGATCAAGGGACCCCTATTATGTCCAAGGTGACAAGGGAACTGTGCAAACTTCTAAAAATGAAACAATTTTGCACATCGGTGTACCACCCTCAAACCGACGGGCTAGTAGAACAGTTCAATAAAACCCTCAAGTCCATGTTAAAAAAGGTGGTATCTAAGGACGGAAGGGATTGGGACATGTTGCTACCCTATTTGATGTTCGCCGTCCGTGAGGTACCCCAGGCTTCCACAGGGTTCTCTCCCTTTGAGTTATTGTACGGCAGACACCCTAGGGGTCTGTTACACGTAGCCAAAGAGACGTGGGAGCAAGATCCGACTCCACGTAGGAGTATAATTGAACACGTGGCTAGTATGCTGGACCGGATTGCGGAGGTCATGCCTATCGTGAAAGAACATCTGTTAGATGCCCAGGCAGCCCAAGTGCGCACATATAATAAAAGAGCCACGGTCAGGTCTTTTAACAAGGGCGATCGTGGGTTAGTACTGGTACCCATAGCCGAGAGTAAACTCATGGCCAAGTGGCAAGGGCCATATGAGGTTCGAGAAAAGGTGGGGGGGAGGAAAATTACCAGGTGTATTAGCCGGAAGGAGGAGACCTGAGCAGCTTTACCATGTAAACCTGCTAAAACCTTGGAAAGATCGAGAGTGTTTAGTTACAGACGTCACTTCGGGCATGCTGTCAGAGAGTTCTCTACCTTCAACTAGGGATGCGTCCGGGGGAGAGGTCAGGATAAGTGATGCTCTCACTAAACAGCAGCGACGGGAGGCTCGCTCGCTGGTGCAGCAGAATGCCGACGTGCTCTCCGAGCTACCGGGTAGGACTACAGTCCTCCAACATGACATTGAACCTGGGCTAAGGGTGCGAATGAGACCGTACTGGGTACCCAAAGCCCGGAGGCAAGCCATCACAGCTGAGGTAAAACAAATGCTCCAGTTAGGCATCATCGAGGAATAATGGAGTGAGTGGGCTAGCCCCATCGTACTGATTCCAAAACCAGATGGATCGTTACGCTTCTGTAACAATTTCCGGAAATTAAAAAAAGTGTCGAAGTTTGACCTTTATCCTATGCCCAGGGTGGATGAGCTGACTGTGAGACTGGGGCAGGCCCAGTACTTTACCACGCTTGATCACTCCAAGGGTTACTGGCAGGTACCTCTCACGAAATCGGCGAAGGAAAAGACCGCCTTCATAACTCCAGAGAGTCTATATCACTATGTGGTCGTACCTTTTGGGTTACATGGGGCCCCGGCTACATTCCAGAGGATGATGGACATAGTGCTCAAGCCTCATCAGGCGTTCGCGTCCGCGTATCTAGATGACATTATCATCTTTAGCACCGACTGGCATACGCATCTATCCCAGGTACAAGCGGTGCTGGATTCTCTCAGAGCCGCGGGGTTAATGGCAAACCCCCAAAAATGTGCAATAGGGCTAGAGGAAGCCCGATATTTGGGGTATGTGATTGGCCGAGGAGCTATCAAACCCCAAGTCAATAAAATACTGGCCTAAACCGTCAAGTACAAAGCAGGTGAGGGCGTTCCTTGACATCCTTGGGTATCACCGCCGGTTTATACCTAATTTTGCTGGGAGAACGGCGGCCCTGACCGATCTCTTGAAAGGGAAAAAAAAAATCGGTAATGGTTCGGTGGAACCCTCAGGCAGAAGAAGCCTTCCAGTCCATGAAGTTGGCCCTGTGTGGACAGCCGGTCCTCATCAGCCCCAACTTCAAGGAAACCTTCATTGTACAGACAAATGCCTCGGAGGTAGGCCTAGGGGCGGTATTGTCACAAAAAGTGAATGGTGAAGAGCACCCGGTCACCTACTTGAGTAGAAAACTTGTCCCGGCAGAGAAAAACTATAGTGTGGTAGAGAAGGAGTGTTTGGCTATTAAGTGGGCCTTGAAATCACTACGTTATTATTTACTCGGACGTCAGTTCCGCTTGGTGACGGGCCACTCACCCTTGGTATGGATGAGGAATGCCAAGGAGAGGAATGCGCGAGTCACCAGGTGGTTCCTGTCACTGCAAAATTTCAGTTTCTCTGTAGAACATCGCCCTTGGAAGCCGCAGGCAAAAGCGGATGCCCTGTCCCGGGCACCCTGTATGGTGTCAAATGTTCAACCCCACAAGATTGAACAGAGGGGGGGATATGTGAGGCAGTGACCGGGATCGTATACGAGGGACATTATATATCCCCAGAATGTGTACAGAGACCTATTAAATCCATTGGAGTGCATTGCAGTCACAAACTCACCTGCAGCTGCAATGCAGGAATGAAGGTGAGCATTGACCTGGTCAGGCTATCTGGCTAAGGCAGATTAGTAAAACCCGGTAGGGCATTCATTTCTTGGGGAGGCTACAGGAAGGCAGTGGGGCGGACTCCTCCCTCCACCCGGGTTTTCCAGTGTCTCTTGCCACAGATCCTTTAAAAACCCTGCACTAAGGATTAGGGTTGTTCAGTGTTGGGACCTGCTAGGAGGATAGCAGGAAAGCTCAGCAGGATTGTGTATAGCTGAACCCACGCCTGGGAAGGCTCTGCACCCTTCAGGCTCTGAGCGGCCTGACGCGACCGTTGCCCACGGCAACTATTGTGTATGGACTTTCTGTTAACCCGGCTCTGAACCGGAGGACTTTCTGTTAACCCGTGAGTTGCTGAAATAAAAGCTGTTTATGTTGGACTTGCTTGGGTCACTGGCTCAGTTACTGCATGGTGTGAACACTGCCGCCTTGCAATATGTATTTTTATTCTAGTTAAAGAGCAAGTATAATTTATATTATATTGTACTAATTAAAACCAGATAATAAAATATTAATTTTCCCATTCTATTTTCTACATATGATTATGGGGGAGGTCATCTTGCCTAAACTTTGTAAAAAGCATTCAGAGATATGCTTTACATCAGCCACATGAAATATAGGAAACATGAGAAGTCCACTGACTTCTATGAGAGAGTTTTCTAGGCATATGCACTGACACGCAGAAATCATTGCGAGGGAGAGGAATACAGCTGTGACCATCACCTATTGTGAATGGAGGATCCTGAATTATCTGTATATAGATGTTACCTTTTTATTGAAATCCTACCTGTAATACCAAGTTGGCTGCTGAAAACATTTTGGAAATTATACCCCTTTTGGAATTTATCTACAGGTGTAGTGACGATTTGACTCCATGGATGTTTTCGTGAAACAAGCAGCAGTTGATATACCCTATATAGAAAACCTATGTATACAAATCAATATACTTTCATCACAAGATAAATGAAAATAAAGATAAATATTGCTTGTGTACGCATATATATATATATATATATATATATATATATATATATATATATTTATTTCAGCTCAAATAAAGCATGCAAAGGATCAGATTGAGCACGGCAGAATATACACAAAGCGTGTGTTAGGGGTGTTCTTCTGACCTGTGGCCCTGACTTTGGGTAACTATGCCATTAGAAGATTGTCTATATATTATTGCTCACATGCCTCTGATAGAACTTTACTAAGATATACTCCTGTGATTCTATAACAACTAGGTGGATTTTGGGAGGATAGATGCATCTGTGATACCACGTAGAATTTATAGCGGGGTGCATGACATTCTTTGGATTATATTATACTATATTTAGTGTTGAGTCACCCCCGTAGTGTTCGGATTCGGTTCGTCGAACACCGGCATGTTCGCCGAACGGTTCGTCGAACACCGTTAAAACCAATGTCAGGCAAACAAAAACACATAGAAACACATAGAAAACACATAGAAAACACCTTCAAAGGTGTCCAAAAGCTGACAAACTGTTCAGAAGACACAACTAACACATGGAAAAGTGACAAGTACATATAGTCATGCGAAAAGAAAAGAGGTGGAGGAGTAAAAGGAGGAGGAGACACAGATATAGGCATGTCATGCCCTTCTAAAATCAAGAAAGGCTGTAGTAAAAATCTAAAATCAGCCTACCAACACCCAGACGTCGTGACAAGAAAATTAAAAAAATAAATATCTTTAGGTAGAATGGCGGTTCCATTCAGAACACTTTCCTTACAAGACGTAGTGGTATCCCCGTTGGTAGTCGTGCCAAAAACGGAATCCAATACATTCGGACTAATCCACCATTTGTCATATCCAAGGGGCAGGTCAGTAAACTACAACATTGATGCGGAACCAAGTACAGTAGTATATAATGTACCTCATTTGACAAGGCAATCAGGCAGGTCAAGAATTTGGGAAGAGGCACCCTAATGGCCAAAACAGACATTGAGGGGGCGTTCCGGTTACTTACTACCTGTGCCTCCGAATAGTGTCCACCTATTGGGCTGCTTCTGGGAAGGAGCATACTATATAGATCGCTGTTTGCCCATGGGGTGCTCCTTATCCTGCTCACTATTTGAGGCGTTTAATTGCTTCCTTGAATGGGTCGTCATGGATGTTTCTAAGGGGGCACATATTATCCATTACCTCGACAACTTCTTATGCCTGGGCCCAAAAGATTCGCCACAGTGTGAATACACGCGGTAGTCCACCTGTGAGAAGGAGAGAGCTGGAGGGAGAGCGGACACCACAGAGCCGAGGGGTTAGATGGAGAACGGAAGAAGGAAAGAGGGCGAGGGATGTAAGGGAGTATGGTGGAAGTCCGACCTGAGCTCCCCCACGTTCCTGCTGGGCGGGGAACAGCCCCGGGAAGAAAAGCCGCTTGCGCATCCCTTTGAGGATACGGGCACGAGTGGGCAGAGGGACTACGCTGGAGTGCGAAGCCGACAAGGCCAGGCCATTCAAGCCCGGGTGACCTCCGTGCCGCCGGGTTTGTGCCAGAGCCATGGTGGACCCTGACGGCCAGCCCCCCTCTCCCAATACTGGTGCCTGTCCGCTGGTGGGTCGAGACCACCCGCGATGGAGGCAGGTCTAAGCTCTGTAATTTAAATTGGCTCTGTAATTTGAATAAGTACACTTTAAATCCTTTTACAAGGATCTATTGGAGGGCAAGTCTGCTGCTAGCAGCCGCGGTAGCAGGAAGAGGAAGAGGCGGAGCCTGCCGTGAGCTGCTGTGTTTGGTGTGTGGAGAGAGCTCCTGGGAAGTGAGGTTTTGTTTTTACATCGGGGACTTTTTGTCTGCTCCCTTCCCAGGAAAACAGACTTGTTGTGGGATTGGCCTGCGGGGCTGGGCCCCCGGCTCCTGCCCCCGGTCAAAGCCGGCGGGGGGCGGGAGGAATACCATCGTCGCTTGGATGACCAGGGCCTCTAGCAGCAAAAAGTCTGAGCTATCCGCCGCGGTCAGAAGGATAAAGAAAACCATCCAGGAGGTGGAGAGCCGGCGGTGTGTCATCCTGGCCGGCAGCGGGCCATTCAAAGAAAAGCTGGAGAACGATGACCGGTTCAGGGTCATGGCCGGTGGATCTCTGGAGGGGTCACGGAGCTCCAGCCAGGTGGTGGCGGTGGAGGATGGGGAGGAGGAAGAGGACTGCGAGGAGGAGGTCGCGCCCTGCCCGCCATCTGGTGGCCTGGTAAGTGATCTCCAGGCATCGCATAGCGGGATAGCCCCTGAGCAGATGGCTCTCCCGTCTGATTCTAGCCCTTCAGAGGGCAGCGGGAGCGAAGGGGAGGATGAGGATGACGGTAGTAGCAGCAGTGAGGGGGGTTGCCTCGTCATGAAGCAGATCAGGCAGATCGAGTCCCCGGTACGTTTTGAACAGCTGATGTTCGGGGACGAGATCTGTGAGGACGAGGCAACCGGGAGGGGGACGAAGAGGAAGAAAGCAAAGAAAAAGAAAAAAAACATCTGTGGCACATAAATTTGTGTTTGTCCCCCTCTCTGGGGCCCCCCAGTCCCGTTATGCGACACCCGC
The DNA here is from genome assembly GCF_046119375.1 of Phyllobates terribilis. Taxonomy (NCBI): domain Eukaryota; kingdom Metazoa; phylum Chordata; class Amphibia; order Anura; family Dendrobatidae; genus Phyllobates; species Phyllobates terribilis. The sequence continues at coordinate 843,690,153 of NW_027362761.1, forward strand.
TACCCACCCCGGCTCGGGCTCTGTTGTGGGTCCACAGCGAGGGACCGGGGAGACTGTAGGCCATGGCACGCAGAGCGCCGCCTCTGTTTGTAGTAATGAAGGTAGCGTGTCGGATGTGTCTGACATGGAGCATGGCACGGAGGGCGGCCCGGCGGCGGGCAAAATCTATGGTGGTGCTCAGGCTGGGTCCCTTGTGAGAGAGGGGGCTGGCCTGGCACCTGATGTGCCTGCTGGCGTGCGGGGGGCGGCGAGTGTAACTGCCGCTGCAACCCGCACTGCTGGCGGCACACCAGCTGCCGGGACCGCATCTTCGGTGGCGTGTGCTGGGAAGGTGTCTGGGTCCCCCACTCACGGATCCATTGAAAAAACTGGATCACCTTTGGGGACCCAGGCATCTGGCAATGCACCTGGTAAAGCAAAGAGTGCGGGGCCTGTGGCTTCGGCAGAGCAGGCTCATAAAAAGAAGGTGGTGGGGCCCGCTCCCCCGGGGGTCCGCTGCCAGTGGACGCCGAGGGGGAGTGGCCTAGCCTGGGGCCGGCTGCCGTAGTTGCTGTGGCCAAGCTCTTTGTGGCCAAGGGGGTGACAGTGGGGGGTGCTGTGCCCCTGGGAACTGGTGCTGCTAGACCTGGGACCCCTGAGAGTAGACCCTGCTCCGGGTCGGCTCTGGGGGTCCTGGCGTGGCCAGTTTTGGGGGGCGTGGCCCCCTTGGCGTCCCCCGCCCATGTGGGAGCGGCCTCAGAGGGCCGCACTGTGCTGCCAGGCGCAGGGGGCGTGGTTTAGTGGGCGGGACCCGCCCATGTAGAAGGAGCTCCGGGGAGCTGTGCTGCCGGGCGCTGGGGGCGTGGCTTCCCGGGCCAGGTCCGCCCACTCCCGGGGCAGGGCTTAGCGCCGGCGGTGGCTGCTCCTGGAGTAACAGAGACAGCAGCTGCGGTCAGCACCAGTGTGGGGGCAGCTGATGCGGGTGCCTGCGTTTCGGGGTCCCCTGTGTCTGGGGGCTTACCTGGGGCAGGGGCTCCGGCAGTGTTGGTGTCCAGGAAAGCTGCAGCAGGGCTGGATTGTGCAGGGGGAGGAGCCACACCTGGCTCTCTTCCTGCCAGTAAAGCAGGAAGCTCCAGGAATACTGGGAGCAGTAGTGCTGCACTACTTAAAGCATGCAGTGTGGTCCTTAAAGGGCTAGCAGCACATAGTGTGCCCAGTGTACAAACCCCCCCCGGCAGGGAAGGCGCCGCCAGCAGGTGGCAATACCAGCAACACCGGTAATGTGGAAAGTGGAAATACAGCAGTGCATAAAAAGTGTGCCCAGAAAACAAAACACGTCGACCCCAGTGTGCATGGGAGTGGGAGCGGGGCGAGTGGGGTGATTGTGGATATAAATGGGAATGGTGTGGGTATGGACGTGCTTGTGGCTGAGGATCCGAATGGGGGTGTGTCTGCGGTAGGGTGTGCGAGTGGAGTGTCTGTTGGTAGGGGGGAGCACGGGGAGGGGGCTGGCCCACCATCCCCCCCTGGCCGCAGGCCCCCGGAGTTTTGCGGGGGTAGTGGCCGGGGCCTCGGGGTCCTCTCGGGGGGTTTCCTTGCCTCTGGACCCCAGGGACGGTGACTTGCGACGCCGTTTTCTGGAGGCCCTCAAGAAGGGAGAACGGACGATCACGGTAGAGGGAAGAGAGGTGGATCTGGCCTTTTGGCTGGACAGGCATGGTTAGGCTGCGTTCCAAGATAAAAGGGAGGGGGAAACAGTGTGGTCCCTCCCGACATCTGGGCAGGGGGTGGCCAGGAGGAATGTGGCCCGTCTTTGGTGGAGGGGCAGTGAAGCGTGCCCGCCTAGAGCGAGGGTCGTGGAGCTCCTCCTGAAGATGGACTTCAAGGCGATTGACATCTTTGCCCTGATCCATCCTTTTGGTACCTCCATCTTTAACATCAGTTTTGTTCGGCCAGAGGGCTTAGAGCTTTTCTGGTCGAATTTTGAACTGGTGAAGGGGGAGTCCGGCTGGCGAGACTTTGCAGTACAGGCGGTGTCTCGCCAAAATGGCGTAAAGAGGGTGACCATTCTAACAAATAACGAGTCACTCTCTGGGATCGATATTATGATGTGGCTTTCGCGTTATGGAGAAGTCACGGAGGTCCCAAAGAAGAACAGGGACGAGTTCGGCATTTGGTCAGGGGGCTGGACCTTCATGATGAAATAGAAGGTTTCAGGTGGTACTGTCACCCACATCCCTTCCTCGGCATTCCTGGGGAGGGACAGGATCCTGATCTTCTACCAGGGGCAGCCGAAGGTCTGCCTCAGGTGCGGTGACCCCCGCCACTTCAGCGTGGGCTGCAAGGTGCAGAAATGTGCCTTGTGTGGCGGGGCAGGTCATCTGGCCGCGGCCTGTGGTGACATTAGGTGTCACCTGTGTGATGATCTAGGTCATCCATATAGCCGCTGCCTCCGTTCCTTTTCCAACACCATCTCTGGTCAGGCGGAGGAGGGCCGTGGGGGGGTCCCCAGTGGTTCATCCTCTGCTGGAACTGGAGGTGGTGGCGGGAGGGGAGCTGAGGGGTCAGTGAGGAAAGGCGAATACATCTGCCCGCCCGTGGCAACAGGTGGGGCGCCGAAGGGACAGGGGGCAGCATAAGCCTCAGGTGACTAGGGTGATGACTGTCCCCTCCCCGTAGATTGCAGCCGGAGCCTCTAAGGCCCTGGGGGAAAAGGCGGTGAGTGAGGAGATCAGGAGAATGGAGAGGGAGGAGGCGGCTGCTTCCGATAACTCCTCCCATTATGAAAGTCTGGATGAGGAGGTGGTGGAGCAGCCAAAAAAATCAGATGACAAAAGTACCAGTAGTCAGAGGAAAAAGAACAGGAAAAGGGAAAAAAAAACTAAATCCCCCCCCCCCTGACCGCTACGGTGCCTACGGAAGGGCTCACCAGCTCCCCTCTGATCCCCCTCTCCAATCGGTTCCAAGCCCTTGATGACTCTGCTGTGTCGGAGGTCGGGGGTAAGGAGCCGGAGACAACATCTGGGGTGCCTTCAGGGGGCGAGGGGTCTGTCCCCCTGGGGACTTGGTTGCCCCTGGGGGGGGTGACAGCCCTGGGGTCCAGAGGTGAGGAAACCTGTGCTGGGAAGGAGGTGTCCAATGCTGGAGGGGCAGGCATGGACACCTCGGTATCCCAAAAGAGGAGGGGTGACTCGGACTCTTCCTCAGAAGGCAAGAGGAAGAAGAGGGGTACGGTGAAAAAGAAGGCCATCTAACTCAATCACCCATGATGGCGGAACCTACCCCGTTGACTCTGGCGTCGATTAATGTCGCCAGTATAAAGTCAGATGCAGCCAGATTTACGGCCTTTGATTCTTTCACCCGAGTTGAGGCTGACATTTTATTTTTGCAGGAGACCAGACTAACGGACATGGGGGCCATTTATAAAGCAAAGAGGGAGTGGAGGTGTGGGCCCTCATACTTGTGTCTTGCGGCCGAGCCATATAGCGGGGAAGCGGTCCTTTTTAAGGCGGCTTCGGTGGAATGCAGACGGGTGATTGAGGTAGAAATGGGGAGGTGCTTGGTTCTTGACGTCTTCATGAGGGGACAGGAGCTCCGGCTCATTAATATCTACGGCCCGCAATCTAAGTGGGACCGTAAATGTCTCTTCCTGCAGGTCAAGCCCTATCTTTTTACAAGCCGGCAGGTGGTCTTCGGTGAGGATTTTAACACTGTAACTAGATCTCGTGACAGGGGAGGCCCCGGAGACCGGCTGGCTTATGATAGCATTGCCCTGAATAGCATAGCAAGTGAAGCTCGCCTGGTGGATGTCCACATCCGGCACACCCCAGGTCACGGGGGTTTCACCTTTCATAGCGGTAGCAGAAGGTGTAGGATAGATAGGTTTTTTTTAAAGGAGGAGGCTGTCTCTTCTGCAGTGTCCGCTGTTGAGGTGGAATTCTCCGATCACTGTTTCATTTTCTTTTCCTTGAATGTTACAGAGACCCCCCAGATGGGGAGAGGCCTATGGAAGCTGAATTCATCCCTGTTGGAAGAAGCTGATGTAAGACAATCCTTTGGGGAATTTCTTCAGAGGCAGGTACCTCTCTTGGGTCTCGGTAGTACTAAGTCTGAGTGGTGGGAGATCTTCAAAAGAAGGGTTGCAAGGTTTTTCCGTCAGCTCTCGAGCCTCAGGGGCCTGAACAGGCACCGCCTGTATCAGGATCTGGGGAGGAAACTCGAGCAGCTCGTCTCGACTGGAGGGGACCGTGAGGAAATCTCCAGGGTGAAGGCCTTGCTCAAGGGGTGCCAGCATGATAGGCACACATCCTTGGTTTTTGAGAGGGATTTCGGGAGGTACCGCTCGCCCGACCATTACAGGAACTGCAGGATGTCAGTGAGTTGTAAGGTGGTAACAGGACTGATCGACAGTACGGGGTCCCTGAACAGATCCAAATCAGGGATCCTGGAGGTGGTCAGATCCTTCTACTCGCACCTCTTGGGGAGGAGGGAACCTGATCGGGATGAGATGTCGGCTTTCCTGGCTGAAACCATCCCTGAGCCAAGGGATGACCCCTCTCTTAATGTTTTGGCAGAAGCAATCAGGGAAGAGGAAGTGAGACAGGCGATTGATGGGCTCCGGCCCAAAAAGTCGCCTGGTCCGGATGGCTTAACATCCGAGTTTTACAAGACTTTTAAGGACTCCTTGGTCCCCCTCTTGGCTGAGGTGTTTAATGAGTGTTCTGCCCAGTTCAATGAGGAAGTCAGCCCTGATTATTCTGTCAAAAGGTAAAGACTCATCCCGTATTGAGAATTGGCATCCCATAGCGCTTCTCAATACGGACCGAAAGATTCTGGCAAAGGTGCTTTTTAATCGGTTGGTGAAATTCGCACCCCGGCTCCTTTCGGGGGCCCAGCACTGCTCTGTTCCAGGCCGCAGCACATTTAGTGCTGTGCTCGATGTCCGAGAGGCAGTGGAGCAGAGCAGGGCAGGTCACTGGAAGGGGTACTTGCTGTCCTTAGACCAGGCGAAAGCCTTTGACCGGGTTAACCACGACTTCTGTAGAGATGTAAATCATTGAGCTGCGGGATGCGAATGATGGAAGTGAGCACACAGCAACCGTGCCCTCTGCAGAAGGCCATCTAGTCCGGGATAGTGGGCTAAAAATTGATGGACAACCAGGTTCAACACGTGAGCCATACAAGGCACGTGTGTGACATTGCCCCGGCGAAGGGCCGCACCCAGGTTTGCAGCATTGTCACACACGGCCTTCCCTGGCTGCAGGTTCAGTGGAGACAACCATTCATGAAACTCGGTCTCCAGAGCTGACCACAAATCCTCAGCTGTGTGACTCACATTTCCCAGACATTTCAAAGTAAACACCGCCTGATGCCGTTGAGCCCTGCTGCCAGCATAGTAAGGAGGTGTGCAGGATTCCTTCTGCGCAGTTAAAACGTGGGTGGCATTACCAGACAGGCTTTGGGTGCAGGTGGAGGATCGAGAGGAGGTTTAGGAGGCAGAAGCAGTGGAAGAACTTCTAGATAAAGAGGATTGACGCACAACACGTGGGGACGGCAAGACTTGGACAGCAGCCCCTTGTCCTGCTGTCACCATAGTTACCCAGTGCCCAGTCAGCAACATGTAACGCCCCTGTCCATGCCTACTCATCCAAGTGTCTGTGGTGAAATGCACCCTGTCACACACACAGTTTCTCAAGGAAGCGGTGATGTTGTGTGCGACACGTTGGTGTAGCGCAGGCACAGCTTTCTTTGAGAAGTAGTGGCGACTGGGCATCTGGTACTGGGGCACTGCGACGGACATAAGGTCTCGAAAATCCTCTGTGTCCACCAGGCGGAAAGGCAGCATTTCTGTAGCCAACAGCTTGCAGATGGTGAAATTCAACCTCTTAGCTTTGGCATAGCTAGGAGGAAATGGTCTTTTACTTGTCCACATATGAGGGACCGAGGACTGGCTGTTGTGCTTAGACGGGGTTGAGTAGGGTGTCCCCGGCAAACTGCCAGTCTGTGAGGAAGATGCAGGCGGACATGTTATGTTGCCTTGATCCAAAGGTGGTGCTCTCGATGTCGGAGAGCGCTCAACACCAGCAGGTGTTTCCACTTCCAAATGAACTGACGACCTGCCAATCACACTGGCTGTTGCGGGTAAAGAGGTGGCAGGTCTGAGTCCAAAAACATGTGTGACTGCTGTCTCCCCAGTCACAGAGGATAAAGAGGCCGCGGATGCACAAGATGGGGCAGACGGTGGTTGGCCCGGCCCGCTAGGCCGCATTGTAGCACAGTGAGCTTCCCACTGCAACTTATGCTTCATATCCATGTGACGGTTCATGCATGAAGTACTCAAACTATGGATTTTTTGGCCTCTACTTAGCTTTTGGTGACAAATGTTACAGATAACATGAGTTGAGTCATCCTTTGCGATCTCAAAAAATGCCCAGGCTATGCAAGCCTTAGAGTGCATGTGACCTGAAGAGCCACCACGACTTGTGGTCAGAGGCAGAGTTGTGGTTGAGGATGCAGTTTTTGACGTGCTTCCAGTACTCCGTCTCTGTCCAGGAAGGCGCAACCTAACCTCGTCATCACTAGCATCCTCCTCCACCTCCTCTGCTGACCTCATCGACTGGCTGACTGTGGGTTGACAGTAAGTGGGATCTCCAACCTCGTCATCATCACCCTGTGTGTTCTCACACCCGTCGTCCTCCTAGCCAACTTCTTCCTGCCCTGACCGAAAAGTCAAGTTGTCGCTCCAATCAGGTATCTGAGTCTCATCATCGTCTTCCTCATTGTCTCCACCAACAGGAGTTACAGTTTGGGAACAAGTGTCTATATTATGCTCAGAACCTTCTTCATCTGGGCCTGGATCCGACTCATAAACATTCTGGGCATCAGTGCAGATCATTTCCTCGTTTGGATTCACAGAAGCTCTGGAGCAGACCTCTGATTCCCAGGCTATAGTATGAGTAAACAGCTCTGCAGACTCAACCAACTGCTTTTTCCCCATACTCAGACGGGCAGCTGGAGACTTGGGAGCTGTGAGGAAGCAAGTGCGATTGGGGTGACACCTCTGAGGACTGGAGTATTTGTGATGTTGAGGTGGAAGAGAGCCCACTTGAAGGAGCACTTGATATCCATTGAAGCACCTGCTGTTTTTGTGCCTCATCTGGAATTTGTAGCGATGGGCGTGTCCGTAAGAAAGGGATCGTATCACATTGTCCACGAAAAGAAGTAGACATCTTAGTTTGGCTGGAAGATGGTCTTTCTTCTGCAGATGTTACTGTTGCTTTACCTCCTACCCCACGGACACAACCTTTTTTTCCCTTTCCAACACGCCTATTCCCCTTTCCATTTACATAATCCACAAGTGATTTACACACTTGATGGTCCTTTGTATTCTGCCATGCTCAATCTGCTTCTTTGCATGCTTTGTTTGAACTGAATTATATAAACACAAGCAATATTTATCTTTATTTTCATTTATCTTGTGATGAAGATATATTGATTTCCATAGTAACTCGTGTATATGTACTCCCTTAGTGGGGTTTCATTCTGGTATAACTTCTCCTTTTGTATCTTGTTTTTAAGTGTATGTTTTTACACTGATCAATAAAAATTCAATGTATTTTACTATTGACTTTATGCTCCTGGTTTTCTATATAGGGTATGTTTATTGTTTTGCAGGAGAGCCTTTGACTCTATAGGTCTAACATAGGTATTGAAGCAGCAGTGGATGTTGCTGAGTGAAAATTACAAACTGCCGTTGTAGTGACCAGTACGTTATACTGGCCAGTATGTTGTAGTGACCAGTGCGTTATGCCCAGCTCATGCTTCTGGAGATATGTACCCATAAATTAGGTGGGCTCTCATCGCTACAGAAATGCCAAATATGTGGACGCTAACTGTGGTTTAGGCACATTGTGGTGCTCAGAAGGGAGGGACGGCATTTGGATTTGGGATCGCAGAATTTGCTGGATTTCATTTGGGAGGCAATCCATTTAATCCCCCTATATTTCCATTGACAGATGACTGATTTGAGTGGGGGCTTGCTTTTTTGTGGATTGATTTGAAGCTTTTGTTAGGAATATTTTACATAACATTTGGGATGTGTCAGGATTTCTGTTGCCCTTCTACAGTTTGACCACTGGTGGTCGCTATTGTTCACTTTAATAATTGTGCTGCAGTTTCACTCCTTACCACTGGAGGCTGCTGTTGTGTTCTGCAAGATGGTGGAATCTGAATCTATGGAATCCATCTTGTTTCCTGTTTGGAACTACTTAAAGCCACATGGACCTCTCACTCATTGTTTGAGTATTGTGTCTAGCTGTTCGCATAGTTTATGTCTCCAGCTCCTGAACATTCTTACTCAGACTGTTGTAATTCATCTACGGATTGTTTCCTACAACTCCTTGCTAACTCCAAGGACTTCTGCTACCGCTTGCTGTTCCTGCTTGTGCTCCTTTGGCCACTGGTTTCCAGCAGTGCTGCGCAAGTATCGTAACAGGATACTCAAGCCTTCATTATGGACGCCGCTGAAGGAGGAAAATTAGAGGTGCCTGTAACAAAGATGAACTGTTTGCTTACCAACATCTATGCAGATATGCAAACACTAAAAACAAAATACATGGCATTTGAAAACCAGACAACTCATAACATTCAAATTTTTGGACAAGCTACACAGGATCTACAGAATATTGTGCAAGATCTAATCAATAATACTGCACTGCACTCTGAGCAGATCCTTCAGTTACACAATCAACATATTGCTCCGGCCCCTCCACCCACCCTTCCACTCCCTTCATTCAGCGTTCAGGTTTGGTGAAGACCGTTACAAATTTCATGCATTCATCAATCAGTGTAGATTGTACTTTGGTGCACACGGTGCTCATTTTCATACTGACAGATGAAAAGTATTGTGTATCATTATGCTACTGACACATAAAGCATTGGCCTGGGCCAGCCCCTCATTGAAACTCATGATGATCGACTTAATGATTTGTGGCTTTCCTAGCAGCCATGAGCCAGGTGTTTGATGACCCTAATTGTTGTGCAACATCTTCAGCTACACTGATGGCGCTACGTCAGGGTAAACGCTTTGTTGCAGAGTACGCCACATAATTCAGACAGTGGGTGATTGATACAGAATGCAATAATGCTGCAAAATTATCTTTTTTTAAAAACGGACTCTCCAGCACACTTAAGGATGAGTGCTCCTAGTAAGAACCTGTTCACACCTATTTCTTGTTTTGGAAGTGCCGTCAGTTTTTTCTATTTCTATGTTTAAGCTTTGACTGAGCACTCCGCCTCTATGCCACAGGTGGTTTTAATTGCAATAGGATCTTACTTTCCCACACATAAGCAGACGGATGTCCCTTAGAGAGGTATTCACATTGGTGGGGTCCTGGTATTTTGAGAGACGCCTTAAGGTGGCTACCAGGTACACATGAATTGGCCAATTTATGCTCTAAGATTTCTCATTTATTTCTATTTTCTACAGCAGTAAGCTATTGAAATTTCATATGTTTCTTGTTCGCATACTTAGCGTTACAGTGTGCTGCTTTGTTTGTTATTTGTATATGGAGGAAACTGTTCCTAGTACGCACCTGTTCACATCTATTTCTTGTTTTGGAAGTGCTGTCAGTTTTTTCTGTTTCTATGTTTAAGCTTTGACTGAGCACTCCACCTCTATGCCACAGGTGATTTTAATTGCAATAGGATCTTACTTTCCCACTCATAAGCAGAGGAAGGTCCCTTAGAGAGGTATTCACATTGGTAGGGTTCTGGTATTTTGAGAGACGCCTTAACGTGGCTACCAGGTACACATGAATTGGCCAATTTATGCGCTAAGAGTTCTCATTTATTTCTATTTTCTACAGCAGTAATGCTATTCAAATTTCATATATTTCATGCTCACATACTTAGCGTTACAGTGTGCTGCTTTGTTTGTTATTACTATGAGTACTTAGTCATGTCGTCTGGACAGTGCAATGCTTCTGCAACGTTTCAGCATTTCGTTAATGACATTTTTAGAGACTTGCTTGATCAATTTGTAGTCATTTAACTGGATGATATACTAATCTTTTCTAATTCTGCAGAAGAGCATAGGAATCATGTGAAAACTGTTCTAGAGTGTCTACGAACCCACCATCCTTATATTAAGCTGGAAAAATGTGAGTTTCATCAAACAGAGATCCAATTCTTGGGCTACATAATCTCTAATCAAGGATTGCAAATGGACTCTAGTAAGATTCAAGCTATTTGGCCAATGCCAAAAAGACATGAAAGAAGTCCAACGATTTGCGGGCTTTGCCAATTTTTAGAGACGTTTTAGTGAGAATTTTTGTAGTATAATTGCACCAATCACCAAATTAATAAAGAAAGGAATATTGTTTGTTTGGTCTACTGAAGCACAAGATGCTTTTTCTTGCCTGAAGACGAAGGTCACCACAGCTCCTATAATAATTCATCCCAATCCTAAACATGCCTTTATTGTAAAAGTAGATGCTTAAGATGCTGCAGTAGGGGCCATTCTATCACAAAGAACAGGTACAAAAGATTTGCTACATCCTTGTGCTTATTTCTCCAGAAGTTTGACCATGTCAGAAAAGAATTATGATGAGGGGAATAAAGAGCTCTTAGCTATCATTGCTGCTTTCAAGGAATAGAGACATCATCTAGAAGGAGCAGCTCAACAAATTGTTGTTCTAACTGACCATCGTAACCTTGAATTTATCAAGTCTGCCAAATATTTGTCCCCCTGCCAGGCTCAATGGAGTCTCTTTCTTAACCGATTATACTTTGTTATGTCTTACAGACCTGGCTCTCATAACGGTAAGGCTGATGATTTATCTAGGATCTTCTCCAAAGATCCATCTACAGCAGCACCAAGAACAACTATTCTGTCCGAATCCAATTTCCTGGGGCTGATCCATAGCAAAGATTTGCTGGAAGATATACGGGAAGCATACGATACAGACCCAATTCTTCTGTATTCACCAGATGATATACAGGTGCATCTCACTAAATTAGAATATCATCAAAAAGTTGATTTATTTCAGTTCTTCAATACAAAAAGTGAAACTCATATATTATATAGAGTCATTAAAAACAGAATGATCTATTTCAAGTGTTCATTTCTGTTAATGTTGATGGTTATGGCTTACAGCCAATGAAAACACAAAAGTCATTATCTCAGTAAATTAAAATAATTAACAAAAAACACCTGCAAAGGCTTCCTAAGCAATTAAAAAGGTCCCTTAGTCTGTTTCAGTAGGCTCCACAATCATGGGGAAGACTGCTGACTTGACAGATGTTCAGAAGGCAGTCATTGACATACTCCACAAGGTCCCAGAGTTCCAATTTTTATTTGGAAATCAAGGTCCCAGAGTCTGGAGAAAGAGTGGAGAGGCACACAAGCCAAGCTGCTTGAGGTCTACTATGAAGTTTCCACAATCAGTGATGGTTTGGGAAGCCATGTCATCTGCTGGTGTAGGTCCACTGTAATTTATCAAGACCAAAGTTTGCGCAGCCGTCTACCAGGAAATTTTAGAGTACTTCATGCTTCCCTCTGCCGACAAGCTTTTTGGAGATGGAGATTTCATTCTCCAGCAGGACTTGGCACCTGTCCACACTGCCAAAAGTAAAAATGGCTGGTTTAAAAACAACAGTATCACTGTGCTTGATTGGCCAGCAAACTCACCTGACCTTAACCCCATAGAGAATCTATGGGTATTGTCAAGAGGAAGATGAGAGACACCAGACCTAACAATGCAGATGAGCTGAAGGCTGCTGTCAAAGCAACCTGGGCTTCTATAACACCTCAGCAGTGCCAAAGGCTGATCGCCTCCATGCCACGCCACATTGATGCAGTAATTGATGCAAAAGGAGCCCCGACCAAGTATTGAGTGCATTTACTGAACATACATGTTAGTAGACCAACATTTCGGATTTCAAAAACATTTTTCAAGCTGTTGTCATAAAGTATTCTAATTTACTGAGATAATGATTTTTGTGTTTTCATTGGCTGTAAGCCATAATCATCAACATTAACAGAAATAAACACTTGAAATAAATCACTGTTTGTAATGACTCTATAGAATATATGAGTTTCACTTTTTGTATTGAAGAACTGAAATAAATTAACTTTTTGATGATATTCCAATTTAGTGAGATGCACCTGTATCTCTTACCTTTCAAAATAAAGTATGGACTCATAATCATTGCATCTATGTTGCAGAAACTGTGAGACTTAAAATATTAAAACTAATCCATGACTCTAAGTTAGCAGGGCTCAAAGGAATTAAAAAACCACAAGAATTTGTCTCGTTTCTTTTGGTGGCCCAATTGCCAAAAAGATGTTAAACAATATGTATGTTCCTGTAACACCTGTGCTAGGTATAAAACTCCCCGCACATCACCAATGGGATTATTGCAGCCTCTTAAAATTCCATCTCGTCCTTGGGGCTCTATATCTATGGACTTTATTGTGGAACTACCAGTTTCAAAGGGAATCAAGTTCAATCCTAGTAGTGTTGGACTGATTCACCAAAGCAGCACTTTTTGTCCCTTGCATTGGTTTACTATATGATAAATAGACTGCTGATTTTATAATTCAAAATGTGTTTTGTCTTCATGGGGTTCCAGATGACGTCACCTCTGATCGTGGAACACAATTTACATCTACATTCTGAAAGATTTTTTGTGCAGCTTTGGACATTGATGTCAGTTTATCTTCTGCATTCCATCCCAAATCTAATGGTCAGCTAAACACACAAATCAAACATTAGAACAATATCTAAGATGCTACATTTGTCATCTCCCAGGTGACTTTGTTGATTGGCTTCCTATGGCTGAATTTTCATACAATTCTCAAAATGACTAAACAAACATCATTCTTCACAAATTCTGGGTACCATTCTGGGTATCCTTCCTAATTTTCCCAGAGAAACGCCTATCCCTGCTGTCACCGACAGAATACAATCCCTGCAACAGAATCTGGAAATACTAAAAGACACTTTAATAATTGCACAGGAGAAATATAAGAAAGGAGCAAATAAATCCCGCAGACCTTCTCCAAGCTTCGAAGTGGGTGATGAAGTATGGCTTTCCACCAAGAATTTAAAACTCCATATAGCCTCACCAAAACTGGGTCAAAATGTATTGGTCCATTTAAAATAATTGGACAAGTTAGCTTGGTAGCTTTTCGCCTTCAACTTCCTAGAACAACGAAGATACATCCAGTGTTCCATGTCTCTTTACTAAAGCCATTTGTTCCAAATAATTTTCCAGGGAGTCGTCTGCCTCCTCCTGATCCTATTAAAGTGGATGGGTAAGAACATTATACAGTTGAAAAGGTCCTGGATTCCAGAATATTCAGAAACAAGTTGCAGTACTTAATAAAGTGGCAAGGGTACTCCTGGGAACCCATAGAAAATCTCAGTGCTCCTCGACTGCTTAAAGAGTTTCACCAAAAATACCCACATAAACCAAACCAAGCTTCGCCTGGAAGTCACTGTTGAAAGGGGAAGTAATGTCAAGATTTCTGTTGCCCTTCTACAGTTTGACCACTAGTGGCCGCTATTGTTCACTTTAATAATCGTGCTGCAGTTTCACTCCTTACCACTGGAGGCTGCTGTTGTGTTCTGCAATTGCCCTTTACCAAATGGCGGATTCTGAATCTATGGAATCCATCTTGTTTCCTGTTTGGGCCTAATTAAAGCCACATGGACCTCTCACTCATTGCTTGAGTATTGTGTCTAGCTGTCTCAGTCTCCAGTTCAGCCTAGTTTCAATCTCCAGCTTCTGAACATTCTTATCCAGACTGTTATAATTCATCTACGGATTGTTTCCTACAACTCCTTGCTAACTTCAAGGACTTTTACTACCACTTGCTGCTCTTGCTTATGTTCCTTCGGCCACTAGTTTCCAGCAGTGCTACGCCAGTATCGTTACAGGACGACATTTATCCTGTGCGCTACGCTGAGCGCTTACATCAGGGTTTTCATCTAAATCTTCGAGTGACATAATTCAGATGAAACTCCTGATGGACCCATTCTTTATAATGAGGCAGCAGAGTTACTCTGGACTCCGTCTGGCCTCTGTCAGTGGTGTCCTTTTTTTCAGAGGTGCACAAAACTGTGGCGGACCATGATCTTGTGCACACCTAAAAAGACGGACACCGCCAGATCACAGGTCAGACGGCATCCTCAGTGACTCCATCTGCCTTAAATTCTATTGTTGAACTGTTCCTAAAGACTCTGTCAGTGTGTCAGTGCTAGAAGGGCAATGCATCTTATGACTGAGAAAACTACAACCAATGGTCGCCCTGAGTAACAGTTCCCCCAGGATTCCAAGAATACATGAAACCTGTATAGTCCCTATCTAAACGTAGCAGCGTACTTGTAACATTGTTGGGCCCGTATGGGGAATCCTGAGTGGGAATTAGCATGTAGAGGGAGAAGAGGAAAAGTGACTGGAAAACACAGTAGCACAGCACCTCAATTTAACTCTGCTACACCAGTGAAAAGGGCAAGGAAAGAATTAGGAAGAAAAGTACAGAAACAGGCACCTGCAAGATGCAAGATTTGGCACATGCTGTAAAGTTAAAATGGCAACTGTATTTGTTAAAATGGTGCCCTATTTCACAGTGGGGAAGAAGAAGGACATCACATCTTGTAGGAGTGTGTGCTAAAAGAGCGCGAAGCAGAGCCAAACCCTCTGTAAAGGAGCAATCTGGAAAAGGCTGTCCTCTAGGAAAAGCAATCCCACCCACCCAAGTGCAGGACCAATGGCCAGTGAGGTACTGTCCCAGAGGGGGAGGAGTAAGGAGGAACAGGAGCTCTCCATGTGGGAGGAACGCCATTCCTGTCAGGAGAGTTGAAAGAAGAGGCCCATGCTCTTTATCGGCTCGGACAATGGTGGATTTAGTGACTTCCACCTTGGAGCTTGAACACACCGCGATGGCTGTTGCACTGGAGGACGCAGGCTTGCGTTTCCTCTGTGGAGAAGGAGTAGTTTCCACAGCACTGGCTCAAGTCACAGGTCGTCGGTGTCACCGGGATCTTGAAGCCTCCATGTCACCAGACGCTGGACCCGCAGGTACCGTGCCCGTAACAACCCACCTCTCACCACCTTCCCACGGACCAGAGGAGTCGTTCCTGAATACCGGAGCTCCGACTGTCACAGCACCGCCCACTGCAGCCGTGACCCTCCCACCACCGCACGTACCGGAGGAGCCGTCTGTGCCCGCGGGAACCCTGACCATCGAAGCACCGCCCACCGTACTGCCACATCCGCTCCAGCCAGGACCGTGCACCATAGCACGGGCCTGTCCAGGCCCAGGAGCAATCACCGCTGCTGGAGCGTCCGTCTCGGCCTCCGCTCTAGCGAGAGGGGCGGGGTTTCCAGCCAGACCCAGTGAGTACTGCGTGGTCAAAATGACCACGCCCAGCGCAGACCACCGGGAGTTACAGGTATCGGCTCTTTCACCTACAGTCACAGCCTGTCCAGGGAACACAACGGTTTCACAACAGGAACCCATGGTGCGACCCACTCGACTACCACTGCCGAGTTACAGCAGCACCTGTCTGGCTCCTGTTGCGGGGTCACAGCCAGATCACCAGGTGGAGTCTGATGCACCGCTGGTGTCAGCCAGCCGTACCTCTGTTAGACCACCGAGAGTTAAAGGGGCAGAGTCATCAGGCCAGGCTGTGCTATTGCCAGCACCGATCGAATCATTCCCTGGGATGTGGGGTACCATAGTGACACCACCTGGAGGACCCTTCCCACCACCTAGCACTTACTTTATTAACCCTAAGTATAGGGATGCTAGGGGGTGGATTAAGGAAATCCATGATGCTGACTGGATAGTCCGGTCCAGCGAGCGACTGTCACTTTGGAGAGAGACGGAGGATTATGGGCTCCCTCTAGTAGGGAAAAGTCATGAGTGTCCCCAACGTCCTGATGTGGCGATAAGCGACATACTCTCCCTGTCGGACGAAACTGAACTCTCAATGGCGGGTCCTGCTGTGCCTGAATCTTGTCAGCCGGGCCAGGCTGCTACTGTCTCATCCACCCTACCAGAGCAGCAGGAGGATTGTCAGTTCGAGCAAAGGTATGCATTATGGAGGTCTCAAATCATAAGCAAAAGCGGTGTATGGAGGAATATGCCAGAAACTGGATGGCCAATACAGGGAGGGACAGGCTGTAGGATCGAAAGATAAAGGGGGTCGTGATAAATTTTAACCAGAAAAAAAGGCTTTGGTTTCATCCAAGAATCAGGAAATTGGCTGGACATGTTTGTAAACAGAAGATCTGTGGAACGGGACTATGATCTGCAACGGACCCGGAGTCTCTGGCCAGGAGACAAGGTCCAGTTCCTTAAGATGTGGGGGCCCACGCCATCTCTGTATCCAGGATAGTAGAAATGGAGAAGTACTGCCCTGAGGACTGGTCAGATGCGGAGGGCCCGAAAGCATCGGAACAAATAAGGGGGCTCTTCCCAACTTCTACTGGACACCAATTTGGGGCCCGGCCTCCCAGGGAAAGAGAGCCGGCCTCGCGGGTGACAAATCAAGAGGATGCTACTTCAATGGCATCGGGAAGCACAGGACCTACCATGGTGTCGAAACAACTACCGACAATACAGGCAACTATAAATCAGGTTTCTGTGTCCTGCTGGGTGCTATCCGGGCTCTCTGAAGTTCCGAAAAAGGAAAATATGGATTAAGGATGGTAAAGATAAGCTGGAGAAGGCATAGTGCTGTGTTTGTTGCGCTAAAAATTAAGGGACAGTTCCTCGTCTCTAAGTGACTGGTCTGGCTGGGCCAATCAGATCCTGAATCCACATATGTTTGTTTCCTTTAAAGGCTGGAGAAGCTACCAGTGACTTGCTGCAGTAAAATGACTGTTGCTGCTAATTTGTAATTTGTTCTTTGTTAAGGCTGGATAGGCCTTTGTTGAAAAAAAAAGGTTACTTGAATAGCTGAACAAGCTACTTTTTCTTTTCTCCCTTATTTTTTTTTGCACCTGTTGTGCTCTTTTCTGCTGGATATGCAGGCACTTCAAGCAAAGTTGGGGAGTTTGCACTCTCAACTTATGGACTGTGCTGTATCCTGTTCAGGAACTGTTTCCATTTGCACTTTAATGGACTGTGCCTTTACTGTTTACAAGAAATGGACATTGTTTCTGCCCCTGTTTTAAGGACTGTCCCTTTGCCTGTTCCAGAGTCCTTACCTAGAAGCACCAATGAGTCCTTGCCCCAGGGAACAAAGGACTGTGTTTCTTAAATGTGCACAAACTCTCTCAGGAAGATTGAGTATGTTGATTATATGTGTTTTCTTGATTGTCAAATATTTTGTAAGAACTGTTGCAGTATTTAAATACTTTATTATTATTTATTATTATAGCGCCATTTATTCCATGGCACTTTACATGTGGAAAAGGGGTATACATACAAGAACAATTACAATAATCTTGAACACAATGTGACAGCGACTGGTACAGGAGGAGTGAGGTCCCTGCCCGTGAGGGCTCACAATCTACAAGGGATGGGTGAGGATACAGTAGGTGAGGGTAGAGCTGGTCGTGCAGCGGTGTGGTGGATCAGTTGTTACTGCAGGTTGTAGGCTTGTCGGAAGAGGTGGGTCTTCAGGCTCCTTTTGAAGGTTTCCACGGTAGGCGAGAGTCTAACGTGTTGGGGTAGAGAGTTCCAGAGTAGGGGGGAAGCATGGGAAAAATCTTGTATGCGATTGTGGGAGGAGGAGATAAGAGTGGAGTAGAGAAGGAGATGTTGTGAGGATCGGAGGTTGCGTGCGGGTATGTAATGGGAGACTAGGTCAGAGATATATGGAGGAGATAGGTTGTGAATGGCTTTGTATGTCATGGTTAGGGTTTTGAACTGCAGTCTCTGAGCAATGGGGAGCCAGTGAAGAGATTGACAGAGAGGAGAGGCCAGGGAATAGCGGGGGGACAGGTGGATTAATCGGGCAGCAGAGTTTAGGATGGATTGGAGGGGTGCAAGAGTATTGGAAGGGAGGCCACAGAGCAGGAGGTTGCAGTAGTCAAGGCGGGAGAGATTGAGGGCGTGCACTAGTGTTTTTGCAGATTCATGGTTGAGGAATGTGCGGATCTGGGAGATATTTTTGAGTTGGAGTCGGCAGGAAGTGGAAAGGGCTTGGATATGTGGTTTGAAGGAGAGTTCAGAGTCCAGGGTTACCCCAAGGCAGCGAGCTTGATGGATTGGGGAGAGTGGATAGCCATTGACGTTGATAGATAGGTCAGTTGGGGGGGTGAATGAGATGGCGGAAAGATGATGAATTCTGTTTTGTCCATGTTAAGTTTTAGAAATCTAGCAGAGAAGAAGAATGAAATAGCAGACAGACATTGTGGGATTTTGGTTAGTAAGGAGGTGATATCGGGTCCAGAGAGGTAGATCTGTGTGTCATCAGCATAGAGGTGATAATGAAAGCCATGAGACTCTATGAGCTGTCCCAGGCCGAAGGTGTAGATGGAGATGAGCAGGGGTCCTAGAACTGAACCTTGGGGGACACCGACAGATAGGGGGCGAGATGAGGAGGTGGTGTGTGAGTGGGAGATTCTGAATGTCCTGTCTGTTAGGTATGAGGAGATCCAGGATAGGGCCAAGTCTGTGATGCTGAGAGATGAGAGAGTTTGTAGTAAGAGGGAATGGTCCACTTCGTCGAAGGCAGATGACAGTTCTAGGAGGAGGGCAGAGTAGTGTCGCTTAGATTTAGCGGTTAGTAGGTCGATGGTGACTGTAGTCAGTGCAGTTTCAGTAGAATGGTGCGGTCGGAAACCAGATTGTAGGAGGTCGAAGAGGGAGCAGGAGGAGAGGTGGGAGGACAGCTCAGAATGGACGTGTTGTTCCAGGAGTTTTGAGGCATAGGGGAGAAGTGATATGGGATGACAGTTGGTCAGAGAGGATGGGTCAAGGGACGGCTTTTTGAGGATGGGTGTGATTGAGGCATGTTTGAAGAATGAGGGGAAGACACCAGTTGTTAGTGACAGGTTGAAGAGGCGGGCTAGGGCTGGGATGAAGATAGTGGTAAGGTTTGGGATGAGGTGGGACGGGATTGGGTCAAGTTTACAGGTGGTGAGGTGTGATTTGGAGAGTAAAGAGGAAAGTTGATCTTCCATAATGGTGGAGAAGGTGGTTTTGGAGGAGGAGGGTTGAGTAGGTGTGGGGAGGGGCTCTAGGGGCTTTAGGCAAAAGCTTTGTCTGATGGTGTCAATCTTCTGCTTGAAGAATGAGGCAAAGTCTTTGGCTGAAATAAGAGGAGAGGGAGGAGGCACTGGGGGACGGAGAAGAGAATTGAAGGTGTTGAATAGTTGTTTGGGGTTGTGAGACAGGGAGGATATGAGAGATGCAAAGTATGTGTGCTTTGCTGCAGTGAGTGTGGACTTGAAGGTAGTGAGGGACTGTTTGAATGTGATGAAGTGCTCATTGGAGTGGGACCTTTTCCATATACGGTACAGACCAAAAGTTTGGACACACCTTCTCATTTAAAGATTTTTCTGTATTTTCATGACTATGAAAATTGTACATTCACTCTGAAGGTATCAAAACTATGAATTAACACATGTGGAATTATATACTTAGCAAAAAAGTGTGAAACAACTGAAAATATGTCTTATATTCTAGGTTCTTCAAAGTAGCCACCTTTTGTTTGATGACTGCTTTGCACACTCTTGGCATTCTCTTGATGAGCTTCAAGAGGTAGTCAACGGAAATGGTCTTCCAACAATCTTGAAGGAGTTCCCAGAGATGCTTAGCACTTGTTGGCCCTTTTTCCTTCACTCTGTGGTCCAGCTCACCCCAAACCATCTCGATTGGGTTCAGGTCTGGTGACTGTGGAGGCCAGGTCATCTGGCGTAGCACCCCATCACTCTCCTTCTTGGTCAAATAGCCCTTACACAGCCTGGAGGTGTGTTTTGGGTCATTGTCCTGTTGAAAAATAAATGATGGTCCAACTAAATGCAAACCGGATGGAATAGCATGCCGCTGCAAGATGCTGTGTGTTACGCTCACGCCCGGACTGACTGGCGTGAGCGTGATTAGTGATCCCACTGTACCATGAACCGAGGAGTGCCTGGAGGGGCGTAACTAAAGGCCCTGTCACACTAAGCGACGCTACAGCGATCCCGACAACGATACGACCTGTCACGGATCATTGCTGCGTCGCTATGTGGTCGCTGGTGAGAGGTCAAACAGTCAGATCTTCCCAACGACGCAGCAGCGATGCGGCGACCAGTAACGATCTGTATAACGATGCACGCCTATGTGTTTCTGTGTCTGAGTCGTCAACAAGGTCGTTGGTAAGGTGTCAAACACACCGATGCATGCTACCCAGCGGGGCCTCAATAATCAAAGAAATGTCCAGACTATTCCGGCATGACCAGCGATCTCACAGCAGGGGCCTGGTCGCTGCTAAGGGTCAAATGCAGCGAGATCGCTACTGAGGTCGCTGTTGCGTCACAAAACTTGTGACTCAGCAGCGATCTCGCTAGCGATCTCGCTTAGTGTGACGGGGGCTTAAGTATCAACCCGATCCGAGGTCGCACGGCGGCTTAGTCGACTCCGTGGACCAAGGAGGAACCGAGCAGAGGGACCAGGTGCGACTCCAGGTCAGACCCCGGTCACAGTTGTTGACCCACACCGGCTAATGCAGGAACAGGCAGGTTAGACTGGCATACAGTCAGGTGGGTATTGGCAAGTACAGCTGGCATGCAGACAGATAGGCACTGGCAAGCATGGCTGGTATGCAGACAGGTGGGCACTGGCAAGCACGGCTGGAATGCAGACAGGGAGATACTGGCAAGCACGGCTGGAGTGCAGACCGGGAGGTACTATCAGGTTGGAGCGTAGGCTGGATAGGGTCCAGTACAGACTGGGAGACAGGTACAGAGCTGCAGATGCGGTAGACAAGCAGGCTAAAGCGAAACCGCCGGAGCGGAGGACAAGGCAGAGCAGAGAGGAACTGCTGGTGCGGTGAGCAAGCAGAGCGGAGCGAAAACCGCAGGTGCGGTGGGCAAGGCAAAGCAGAGCGGAACCGCCGAAGCGGTAGAAAAGGCAGAGCAGAGAGAAACAGCAGGTGCGGTGGACAAGGCAGAGCAGAGCGGAACCGCCGGAGTGGTGGGTAAGGCAGAGCAGAGAGAAGCCGCCGGAGCGGTGGGCAAGTCAGAGCGGAGAGAAACCGCCGGAGCGGTCGGTAAGGCAGCGCTGAGGGAAGCCGCCGGAGTGGTGGGCATGTCAGAGCAGAGAGAAACCGCCGGAGTGGTGGGTAAGGTAGAGCAGAGGGAAGTCGCCGGAGCGGTGGGCAAGTCAGAGCAGAGAGAAACCGCCGGAGCAGTGGGCAAGGCAGAGAGGACAAGGCTCTGTTCACATGGAACAGACTGGAAAATACAGGAAGATACGGAGGAAGGGAAAAGGGACAAGCAGAACCAGATACACACAAGGTACTTACTATGAAGTAGCGAGTGGACACAAAACTCACAAACAGAAGTACAGAGACAACAAGTTGGAGTTAGGTGCAGGTTCAGATACTGCAGGAAAAGGGAAGGTACGGACATAGAGATAAACAGGTAACAGCCTAGGATACAGTTCACACAGGAACTGCTACTGCAATGAGATACAAAAACGAGCCTGGGAATACAGCCCCCAGAGTGGTGGAAACAGACTAGAAGTCACAGCTAACAGGCCTGGGAATACAGCCCCCAGAGTAGCGGAAACAGACTATAAGTCAGAGATAACAGGTCTGGGAATGCAGCCCACAGAGTGGCGGAAACAGACTAGAAGTCAGAGATAACAGGACAGGACCTGGCAATACAGTTGCAAAGACAAACTGAGTGAAGGTGTTGCTCAGGCACCTCCTACTGGGTGGAGGGGGTTTAAATATCCAGTGACTCACAGCAATAGGCTGGAGAAGCATTAGGGGTGCGCCCACAGCAGCTATAAGAATCAGGAAGTAACCGGGCCGCCGCAGTCTGTCATGAGGCATGCACACAGCATGAACTGGAGCAAGATTAGCAGGCTGGACTGACAGGTAAGATTGCGGTCTTGCATAGTGGGAGGTGGTGCACTATGCAAGCACGCCGCCAGGGATGTTACACTGTGGTAGCCATGCTGGTTCAGTATGCCTTCAATTTTGAATAAATCCCCAACAGTGTCACCAGCAAAGCACCCCCACACCATCACACCTCCTCCTCCATGCTTCACGGTGGGAACCAGGCATGTAGAGTCCATCCGTTCACCTTTTCTGCGTCGCACAAAGACACGGTGGTTGGAAGCAAAGATCTCAAATTTGGACTCATCAGACCAAAGTACAGATTTCCACTGGTCTAATGTCCATTCCTTGTGTTCTTTAGCCCAAACAAGTCTCTTCTGCTTGTTGCCTGTCCTTAGCAGTGGTTTCCTAGCAGCTATTTTACCATGAAGGCCTGCTGAACAAAGTCTCCTCTTAACAGTTGTTGTAAAGATGTGTCTGCTGCTAGAACTCTGTGTGGCATTGACCTGGTCTCTAATCTGATCTGCTGTTAACCTGCGATTTCTGAGGCTGTTGACTCGAATAAACTTATCCTCAGAAGCAGAGGTGACTCTTGGTCTTCCTTTCCTGGGGCGGTCCTCATGTGAGCCAGTTTCTTTATAGCGCTTGATGATTTTTGCATCTGCACTTGGAGACACTTTCAAAGTTTTCTCAATTTTTCGGACTGACTGGCCTTCATTTCTTAAAGTAATGATGGCCACTCGTTTTTCTTTACTTAGCTGATTTTTTCTTGCCATAATACAAATTCTAACAGTCTATTCAGCAGGACTATCAGCTGTGTATCCACCTGACTTCTGCACAACACAACTGATGGTCCCAATCCCATTTATAAGGCAAGAAATCCCATTTATTAAACCTGACAGGGCACACCTGTGAAGTGAAAACCATTTCCGGTGACTACCTCTTGAAGCTCATCAAGAGAATGCCAAGAGTGTGCAAAGCAGTCATCAAAGCAAAAGGTGGCTACTTTGAAGAACCTAGAATATAAGACATATTTTCAGTTGTTTCACACTTTTTTTGCTAAGTATATAATTCCACATGTGTTAATTCATAGTTTTGATACCTTCAGAGTGAATGTACAATTTTCATAGTCATGAAAATACAGAAAAAATGTTAAATAAGAAGGTGTGTCCAAACTTTTGATCTGTACTGTATGCTCAGCAACCGTGGAGGCCCGTCGCAGTTCTTTAGTTAGGCTGGTGTGCCAGGGTTGTCTGTTGATTGTGCGAGCTTTGGTATGTGTGAGGGGGGTGACCGAATCAAGAGCTGCAGCTGTTTTGGTGTTGTATAAAGTGGCAGCAACATCTGCATCATGTAAGGAACTAATGTCTGTAAGAGGGAGAAGGGATTCAGAGAGTGAGTGTAGGTCAAGGTGTTTGAGATTTCTGTGAGGGTATGCAAGTTTGTGGAGTGGGGATTGTTGCCCTGGAGAGGAGAGGGTAGAGAATGTAAGTAGGTTGTGGTCAGAGAGAGGGAGAGGTGAGTGAGAGAGGTTAGTTAGGGAACAGAGGCGGGTGAAGATGAGGTCCAGTGTGTGGCTGTCTTTGTGGGTGGGTGTGGAAGACCACTGAGTAAGACCGAAGGAGGAAGTGAGGGATAGAAGCTTAGAGGCAGATGAGAGGGAAGTGTCAATGGGGATGTTAAAGTCGCCCACGAGGATAGTGGGGATGTCAACGGAGAGGAAATGAAGTAGCCAAGTGGTGAAGTGGTCAAAGAAAGTGGTGGTTGATACTGGGGGGCGGTAAATGACAGCCAGTTGGAGGTTGGAGGGGGAGTAGATGCGCACGCAGTGCACTTCAAAAGAGGGGAGAGTAATTTAGGGCGGCAGTGGGATATGGATGAAGGAGCAGTTATCTGAGAGGAGGAAACCTATTCCTCCACCGTGCTTGCCAGTGGGGCGGGGGGTATGGGAGAGGTGGAATAAGCCATACGAAAGTGCAGCAGGAGAGGCCGTGTCAGAGGGGGTGAGCCAGGTTTCAGTGATGCCGAGGAAGGAAAGCTTGTTAGTGATGAAGAGATCGTGAAGGTAGGAAAGTTTGTAGCAGACGGAGTGCACGTTCAATAGAGCTCTTGTTAGAGGGACTGGGGAAGTGGGGGCTGGGCGGAAGGGTATAAGGTTCGAAAGGTTACGAGAGTTTGGGATAGATCATGGGTAGGAGGTGGAAGTGATTGTAGGGATGTGGTGAGGAGGGCCGGGATGTGGAGAGATGTCGCTGGCAGTGAGGAGGAGCAGAGAAAGCGTTAGTAGGTGGGAACAGGAGAGGGCATGAGGTGGCTGTCTGTGTTTGGAGACAAAGGATTGTATGTTGAGGAATAGCTCTGAAGAGGAGGTGAGATGGGTGGGGATAATAGAGGGAGAGCTGAAGAGATCAATACTAGGTGTAGGGATTAGGGGTGGTTGGAAAAGGTGAAGGATTAAGGGGGTGAGAGTGAAAACAAACACAAACACTGTTTACTGTGACTTAGTATCCAGTTACCTTCAGTTCACTTCAGGTTCAATTCAGGATTAATTCATACTTCTCACACTTAAGCAATGGACACTTAAGGTGATGGACACAGACTAAAGTCTAACAGACTCCTGGCCTGCAATATATTTGTAACAGAATACATTCAGCTGTGAACCAGAGGGGAGTGGTCTGTGCTCATCTTGATCAGCTGATTATGGCTGAACCAGATGCTGGATAGTCAAAGGCTAAGTAAACAAGGTCATAAGTGAAAGTCGGGGGTAGCTGGTGTAGCTTGAAGAACATACCATTAGTAACTAGGAGCAGAGAGGTATAGAGAAGTCTGCATGGATGTCAGGATGGGAAAGCTAAGTAGCATACCATTAGTAAATAGGAGCAGAGAGGTATAGACGTTTATACTTGAATTTGATAAAAATGTTTAGAGGTTGTTAGGGAGAGCCGGTTGAAGATGAATGAAAAGCTCTGGCTGAAGAATGGCTGTTGGTTCAAATTTTTGTTTATTTCTTATAGGAGACCGACCAACAAAAAAAAGTGAGATAGAGTAATTGTGATGAGTATGTAAAATGCTAAGGTAACAAAGTGTCTACAGTGTCCGGCCTCGACCTCACCTTTATTGTAAGGGCAGCATTGGGGGTACACTGTCATAGATAGTTAGGGGAGAACAACTCCGAGGGTCTAGATAAGGTTAACCAGGTAGAAGGTCAATGTCGAGGACGACATTATTTTAGGAGGGAAGAGTGTGACGGGTAGACACTGTATAGATGTTTCTAAGCATCGAGCAACTAAAGGGGTTAACAGGTGCAGCTTGGGGGAGTG
The DNA here is from genome assembly GCF_046119375.1 of Phyllobates terribilis. Classification (NCBI taxonomy): domain Eukaryota; kingdom Metazoa; phylum Chordata; class Amphibia; order Anura; family Dendrobatidae; genus Phyllobates; species Phyllobates terribilis. Next base: position 843,715,465 of record NW_027362761.1, read on the forward strand.
GTCAGGCCTGCCCCAGTTAGACTGGGTAGAGTCAGTGCTGATGTGGAGAGCAACCTGAAAGGATGGAACACTCTTACTGCGACTGCCTACTAGTTGCTAGGAAGTTGAAGCGGGAGTTCACTGTTTTTAAGCTGAAGAAAAGGATTGAACACCACGTCTAAGGACTGGACTCATCCTTCTGTTCTACCACCCCCCCGTACCTCACTGCAAAGAAGGTAAAGTGTGGCACTGTGGACAGGGACTGCTGGTGTGTGCATTGGACTGTGTAGCTAAAGAGACTGTAGCTGTTATTGGAAAGCCTGGTGCTTTAAGAACAGATGTCTTGTGCTGGCCGTTCATATTCATTAAATTCTATTGTTGAATTTTTCCTAAAGACTCTATACTATATATGTACTTTCTATACACTCTTTTGTGTCCTTCCCCGCCCAGAAGCTGTAATATGTTCAGACCATGTTCCTGCATGGTAAGACACAGCCATTACACAGTACACAGCCAGGGGTGCATTAAGAGTAGCAAGGGCCCTCGGCAGTTTAGAAGGTGCTCCCCCCCCCCACACACACCTGATGTATCATGTGAAATGTCACATGATCCACTGTGATAGATCATGTGATAGTTCACGTGAAATTAATTTGGCACAATATTAATATATTATAATCATTTTTTATATGAATTGTATGCCTTAATATTGAGCACAATTAAGCATACTGATATCCCTTATATACAGTATGAGACCCTAAACACAATATGAGCTGCCACATAATCCTCCTATACAAAGCAGGAGGCCGCACGTAGCCATCTATACACAGCGGGAGGCCGAATGATGCCATCTATACACAGCGGGAGGCCGCACGGCGCCATCTATACACAGCGGGAGGCCACACGTAGCCATCTATACACAGTGGGAGGCCGCACATAGTCATCTATACACAGCAGGAAGCCACACGTAGCCATCTATACACAGCAGGAGGCCGCACGTAGCCATCTATACACAGCAGGAAGCCGCACGTAGCCATCTATACACAGCGGGAGGCCACACGTAGCCATCTATACACAGCAGAAGGCCGCACGGCGCCATCTATACACAGCGGGAGGCCGCATATAGTCAACTATACACAGCGGGAGGCCGCACGTAGCCATCTATAGACAGCAGGAGGCTGCACGTAGCCATCTATACACAGCAGAAGGCTGCACGGCGCCATCTATACACAGCGGGAGGCCACACGTAGCCATCTATACACAGCGGGAGGCCACACAGTCATCTATACACAGCGGGAGGCTGCACGTAGCCATCTATAAACAGCGGGAGGCTGCACGTAGCCATCTATACACAGCGGGAGGCTGCACGTAGCCATCTATACACAGCGGGAGGCCGCATGTAGCCATCTATACACAGCGGGAGGCCGCACGGCACCATCTATACATAGCAGGGGGCCACACGGAGCCATCTATACACTTTGGAAGGCTGCACGTAGCCATCTATACACAGCGGGAGGCCGCACGTAGCCATATATACACAGCGGGAGGCCGCACGTAGCCATCTATACACAGCAGGAGGCCGCACATAGCCATCTATACACAGCAGGAGGCCGCACGGCACCATCTATACACAGCGGGAGGCCAAACGTAGCCATCTATACACAGCAGGAGGCCGCACGTAGCCATCTATACACAGAAGAAGGCCGCACGGTGCCATCCATACACAGTAGGGGGCCGCACGGAGCCATCTATACACAGCGGGAGGCCTCACGTAGCCATCTATACACAGCGGGAGGCCACACGTAGCCATCTATACACAGCCGAAGGCCGCATGGCGCTGTAGCATCAACGTCTCTGCCTTCTGCCAGGCAGAGATGCCGTCCCTCTCACCGCCACGCTCCCTGCCCGGCGTCCGCCAGTGCTCCTCTTCCTACTTCTGCTGCTGGCGCGTGCAGCTTCCCGGGCACTGTGCTTAGGGCGCATGCGCTCCCTTCCTCTTAAAGGGGCCGCGCGCGCCGCCCTAAGGAGTCCCCGGACAATTGCCGGAGGTCCTCCCATATATAAGGCACCTCCTCCAAAATGGAGGTGCCCGAGCAATAGTTGATGCACAGTGTACTTATCTCTGCCTCAGCCCTCAGGTCCCGCTGCTAGCCTGACTAGTAGTCCTGCCCGCCAGCCTGACTATCAGTCCCGTCCGCCAGCCTGACTACTCTCCAGCCCGACAGTCTGTCTACCGTTCAGTCTGCCAGTCTGTCTATGGGCTTTGCCCACCTGCTTACCTGGGAGCACTTGCCTGTTACCTGTCAGCCTACCTGGAGGCTCCCGCCTGTCACTTGCCTTGACCAACTGTCTGCCTACCCGGAGGCTCCTGCCCATCACTTGCCGTGACCACTTGTCTGCCTACCCGGAGGCTCCTGCCCATCACTTGCCGTGACCACCTGACAGCCTACCTAGAGACTTCAGCCTGTCGCCTGCTGTCTCTGCCAGTTCATCTACCCAGACCTCTCGTCAGCCTGCCTGCTGTGCCCATCTGCAGTATCGGTCAGTCTCAGCCATCTGACCCGTGGGAGTCACCTGCTCCCTTACAAGGTCGTCCCTTGTAAGAGTAGCACCTGGTCCCTCTGCTCGGTCCCTCCCTGGTCACGGAGACGTTAGCCGCTGTACGACCAGGGTCGGTCAGGGTTGATACTTAGTTATGCCCCTCTGGGTCTCTCCTTGCACCGCAGCACAGAGGTTCCACCACCCGGATCCATAACAGGCGCCATCTATACACAGCAGGAGGTCGCACGTAGCCATATATAGACAGCAGGAGGCCGCACGTAGCCATCTATACACAGCGGGAGGCCGCACGTAGCCATCTATACACAGCGGGAGGTGGCACGTAGCCATCTATACACAGCGGGAGGCCGCACGGCACCATCTATACACAGTAGGGGGCCGTACGTAGCCATCTATACACAGCGGGAGGCCGCACATAGCCATCTATACACAGCGGGAGGCCGCACATAGCCATCTATAAACAGCGGGAGGCCGCTCGTAGCCATCTATACACAGCTGGAGGCCGCATGTAATCATCTATACACAGCAGGAGGCCACACATAGCCATCTATACACAGTGGGAGGCCGCACGTAGCCATCTATACACAGCGGGAGGCCGCACGTAGCCATCTATACATAGCGGGCGGCCGCACGTAGCCATCTATACACAGCAGAAGGCCGCACGGTGCCATCTATACTCAGCGGGAGGCCCCACGTAGCCATCTGTACACAGCAGGGGGCCGCACGTAGCCATCTATACACAGCAGGGGGCCGCACATAGCCATCTATACACAGCAGGGGGCCGCACGTAGCCATGTATACACAGCAGGGGGCCGCACGTAGCCATCTATACACAGCGGGAGGCCGCATGTAGCCATCTATACACAGCGGGCGGCCGCACGTAGCCATCTATACACAGCGGGAGGCCGCAAGTAGCCATCTATGCACAGCGGGAGGCCGAACGGCGCCATCTATACACATCGGGAGGAGGAAGCACGGCGCCCCCCAGATACAGCAGGAAGAGGCTGCATGGCGCCCCCCAGATACAGTGGGAGGAGGCCGCACGGCACCCCCCAGATAAAGCGGGAGGAGGCTGCACGGTGGCCCCCTGATACAGCGGGAGGAGGCCGCGTGGCGCCCCCCAGATAAAGCGGGAGGAGGCCGCACGGCGCCCCCCCAGATACAGTGGGAGGAGGCCACACGGCGCCCCCCAGATACAGCGGGTGGAGGCCGCACGGCGCCCTCCAGATACAGCGGGAGGAGCCTCACGGCGCCCACCAGATACAGCGGGAGGAGGCCGCATGGTGCCCCCCAGATGCAGCGGGAGAAGGCCGCACGGCGCCCCCCAGATACAGTGGGAGGAGGCCGCACGCAGTCACACACACAAACATATACAGACATATACTGTACATACACGCATAAACACATTTGAAACACAAAAATACATGTAAACAGACATCACACAATGATATCTGCCTGCACACACACACACACTGTGACACATACGCACGCACACACACACACACGTCACTCACCATCCCCCGGCTCGGCTGTAGATGTTGTCCAGCTCCTCTCCGGTGCAGCAGTGCAGGGTGCACACTGTGTGACATCACACTAGCAGATACGGCCACGCACAGGACCGTGTCTCCTAGCTGTGACGCGGCCGGGCCAGCACAAGCACACAGGGAAGTTAACAGGTGCAGTGCTGGCCCGGCCGAAGAAGAAGCAGCGGCCCTGCGCTGCTGCTGGGGGAGCGGTCCGGGGGCCCCCCCGCCTCTGCCTGCCGGTGTCTGACGCATTGGCGCCACCGAACCGCACATGTTATAATGAGGGCAATCTGGTCAAGGGCCTCCTGGAGCCCCGGGCGGTAGCCCAGATTGCCCTCATTATAATCCGCCTATGTATACAGCAGGGGCATATTTATTAGATTATCTCAGTACAGGAACATTTTTGTTAACACATCCAATTGTGGAACTTATTATTATTCCAAGATCTATTGATTAAAATGAACTCTGTTTGTGGGAAAACCTCATTAACCCCGAAGGTGATTTGCATGTTAATGACCAAGTCAATTTTTACAATTCTGACCACTGTCACTTTATGAGGTAATAACTCTGGACGCTTCAACGGATACCCCTGATTCTGAAATGTTTTTTTGTACTTCATGATAGTGATAACATTTCTTCAATATGACTTGCTTTACGTTGTGAAAAAAACAGAAATTTGACGAAAATTTTGAAAATTTTGCAATTTTCAAACTTTGAATTTTCATGCTCTTAAATCAGGGAGTTATGTCACACAAAATAGTTAATAAGTAACATTTCCCACATGTCTACTTTACATCAGAACAATTTTGGAACCAAAATTTTTTTTTATTAGGAAGTTATAAGGGTTAGGCAGCGTGCCCAATATGCGTTTTTCAAGCGTTTTTGCCTCGGAATTTCCGCAGCGAAAACGCTTAAAAAACGCTTGGTAATATGTGCCCCATGTTCCCCAATGATAATCCGCATGTGCTGTGCACATGCTGCGGAAATTTCCGCTGCGGATTATCATTGCGGAAAAATACGCAGCATGTCCATTAATTTTGCGGACACGCAACGTAATTGCCGCCATTGACTTGCATTGAAATGCATATTATCCGTGTCAGCACATTTGCACATACGGATATTATGCAATTCTATGTGCGGATGGTACCAGGGTCTGGAGAAGAGGAGACTCTCCTCCAGACCCAGGTACCATAGAACCTGTTAAAAAAAGAATTTAAAATAAAAAATAAAGATTATACTTGCCTTCTGATGGCCCCCGGTGTTTACTCCGCTCCGTCTAGTCTGTTGTATGGGTCGCGGTGGTGTGAAAGGACCTGCTATGATGTCGGCGGTCGCGTGACCTGTCACATGACTCAATGACGTCACCGCAGGTCCTTTCACACCACTGCGACCGATACAACAGACCAGACAGAGCGGAGAAAACACCGGGGGCCATCAGAAGGTAAGTATAATCTTTATTTTTTACCATTCTTATTCTTTTTTTTAACTATTACTTGGTCACACTATATAAATGCATGCCGGTTGCATGGATTTATATATTGTGACCAAGTTGTCAAGCACTTTTTCAACTGATGCTAAAATCGCTTGGAAAAGCGCTTGATAACCCGCATGCAGAAATGCATGCAAAAACGCTTGACAAACGCTTCTACCTGGCAGGAAAAACGCATGAAAAATCCGCATGCATTTTTCCTGCCAGGGAGAAGTGGAAAAAATATGCAGCATTTCTGCATCGTGGGCACTTAGCCTTAAAATTTGACCAGCGATTTCTCATTTTTGCAACAAAATTTACAAAACCATTTTTTTTAGGGACCACATCACATTCGAAGTGACTTTAAGGGGCCTTTATGATAGAAAATACCCAAAAGTGACACCATTCTAAAAACTTCACCCCTCAAGGTGCTCAAAACCACATTCAAGAAGTTTATTAACCCTATAGGTGCTTCACAGGAATTTCTGGAATGTGGAGAAAATAATGAACATTTAACTTTTTTTCACAAAAATGTTACTTTAGACCCAATTTTTTTTATTTTTGCATGGGTAATTTGTTGTGCAATTTCTCTTGAGCACATTGATACCCCATATTTGGGCACACGGCAGGGCTTGGAAGGGGAGGAGCGCCATTTGACTTTTTGAATGTAAAATTTACTTGAATAATTAGCGGATGTTGCATTTGGAGAGCCCCTGATGTGCCTAAACAGTGGAAACCCCCCATAAGTGACACTATTTTGGAGACTAGACCCCTCAGGGAACTTATCTGGATGTGTGGTGAGCACCTTGAACCCCCAGGTGCTTCACAGAAGTTTATAACATTGAGCCGTAAAAATAAAATTTTCACATTTTTCCCACAAAAATGTTGTTCAGCCCCCAATTTTGCATTTTCATAAGGGTAAAAGGAGAAATTGAACCATATCATTTGTTGTACAATTTCTCCTGAGTAAGTCGATACCCCAAATGTGGGGGAAAAACATTGTTTGTGTGTACAGCAGTGTTCGGAAGGGAAGGAGCGCCATTTGACTTTTTGAATGTAAAATTTGCTTGAATAATTAGCGGACGCCATGTCGCGTTTGGAGATTCCCTGATGTACCTAAACAGTGGAAACCGCCCACAACTGACCACATTTTGGAAACTAGACCCCTCAAGGAACTTCTATAGATGTATGGTGAGTACCCTGAACCCCCAAGGTGCTTCACAGAAGTTTATAACATAGAGCCATGAAAGTGAAAAAAATCAAACTTCTTCCACAAAAACTATCTTTTAGTCCCAAATGTTTTATTTTCACAAGGGTAAGAAGAGAAAATGGACCCCAAAAATTGTTGTGCAATTTCTCCTGAGTATGCCGATACCCCATATGGGGAAAATACACTGTTTCGGTGCACGGCAGGGTTCAGAAGGGAAGGAGCACTGTTTGACTTTTTGAATTGGCAAGAATTGAGAGCGGACGCCATGTTGCATTTGCAGAGCCCCTGATGTGCCTAAACAGTGGAAACCCCCCACAAGTGAAGCCATTTTGGAAACTAGACCCCTAAAGGATTTTATCAAGGGGTATAGTGAACATTTTTAACTCAGAGGTAAGACACAGAATTTGATAACATTAGGTCATCATATTGAATAATTTGTCATTAGTCTTGAGCGCAAGTGCTCGCTACTTGAGTTTGCATCAGGTACTCGGGTATGCATCATGTATCGCGGGTGGTTGAGTGACATGCTCTAGTCCCTGGTCCGCATGTTTCACGGTTGTTAGACACCCCAAAAAAAACATGCGGGGATTACTCATGCATGGCAGGCAATTTCCGCATGTTTTTTTTGGCTGTATAACAGCTGCAAAACATATGGAGCGGAGACTCGAGCATGTCACTCAAGCACCTGCGATACTCGGTGCATACTCGAGCACCAGATGCAAACTCAAGTAGCGAGCACTTGCGCTCAACACTAGTCGCCATATCATCATCATTTTTTTTTACTTTTGAAAAAATTCCAACCCCAACAAAACCCTAACCCTAATATAACCCCAACCCTAATACAACCCCAAACCTAATACAACCCCAACCCTAGCACAACCCTAACACAACCCTAACCCTAGCACAACCCTAAAACCAGCACAAGCCTAACCCTAACACAACCCTAACCCTAAAACAACCCTAACCCTAAAACAACCCTAACTCTAGAGTTTATTTTTTACACCGTTGCTCTTGCGGTATAAGTGATTAGATGACTTCATTCTTCGGGTCGGTGCGATTACAGCGATACCAGATTCATATCGGTTTTTTATGTCTGGCAGTGGTCACACGCTAAAAGATGCTTTTTTTTCAAAGACTAGTTTTTGCAATCATTTTTCCATCTTTCGGCTGACAGAGTCATGTAAGGGCTTGTTTTTTGGGGGGGAGAAATTGACACTTTTATTGGTATCACTTTCATGCACGTGAGATTTTTTGGTTTCTTTCTATTCCGATTTTTGGGAGGCACAATAAACAAAAACAAACAATTCAAGAACTGTTTTTTTTTAAAAAAAAAATAATAATAATTTCTATGCTGTTCCGCGTGTGGTAAAATTGATAAGGCTGCTTTATTCTGCAGGTCAGTACAATTACAGCGATATCACATTTACAGGTGCATCTCACTAAATTAGAATATCATCAAAAAGTTGATTTGTTTCAATTCTTCAATACAAAAGTGACACTCATATATTATATAGAGTCATTACAAACAGAGTGGTCTATTTCAAGTGTTTATTTGTGTTAATGTTGATGATTGTTGCTTACAGCCAATGAAAACACAAAAGTCATTATCTCAGTAAATTAAAATAATTAACAAAAACACATGCAAAGGCTTCCTAAGCGTTTAAAAACGTTCCTTAGTCTGTTTCAGTAGGCACCATAATCATGGGGAAGACTGCTGACTTGACAGATATCCAGAAGGCAGTCATTGACATACTCCACAAGGTACCAGAGTTCCAATTTTCATCTGGAAATCAAGGTCCCAGAGTCTGGAGGAAGAGTGGACAGGCACATAATCCAAGCTGCTTGAGGTCTAGTGTGAAGTTTCCACAATCAGTGATGGTTTGGGGAGCCATGTCATCTGCTGGTGTAGGTCCACTGTGTTTTATCAAGACCGAAGTCAGCGCAGCCGTCTACCAGGAAATTTTAGAGTACTTCATGCTTCCCTCTGCCGACAAGCTTTTTGGAGATTGAGATTTCATTCTCCAGCAGGACTGGGCACCTGTCCACACTGCCAAAAGTACCAATACCTGGTTTAAAAACAACAGCATGTGCTTGATTGGCCAGCAAACATGCCTGACCTTAGCCCTATAGAGAATATATGGGGTATTGTCAAGAGGAAGATGAGAGACACCAGACCCAACAATGCCGATGAGCTGAAAGCTGCTATCAAAGCAACCTGGGCTTCCATAACACCTCAGCAGTGCCTCAGGCTGATCGACTCCATGCCACATCGCATTGATGCAGTAATTGATGCAAAAGGAGCCCTGACCAAGTATTGAGTGCATTTACTGAACATACATTTCAGTAGGCCAACATTTTGGATTTTAAAAATATTTTTCAAGCTGTTGTTATAAAGTATTCTAATTTACTGAGATAATGACTTTTGTGCTTTCATTGGCTGTAAGCCATAATATCAACATTAACAGAAATAAACATTGAAATAGATCACTCTGTTTGTAACGACTCTATATGTGAGTTTCGCTTTTTGTATTTAAGAACTGAAATAAATGAACTTTTTGATGATATTCTAATTTAGTGAGATGCACCTGTATATCGTTTTTTGTTTTGGCGCTTTTACACAATAAAAACTATTTTATAGAAAAAAATATTTTTTTTGCATCGCTTTATTCTGAGAGCTATAACTTTTTTATTTTTCGGCTGATGGAGCTGTAAGGCAGGATGACGTTTTCAGCGGTACCATTTTTATTTACATTCATCTTTTTGACTGTGTTTTATTTCACTTTTTGTTTGGAGGTATGATGATAAAGCATCGTTTTTTGCTTAGTTTTTTATTTGTTTTGCCGTGTTCACTAAAGGGGTTAACTAGTGGGACCGTTTTATAGGTCAGGTCATTCTGGACATGACGATACACCAAATATGTGTACTTTTATTTATTTTTTTCATAATAATATTTATTTATGGTACAGTATATATATATTTTTTGGATTCGTTTTTCTTTTTTTTTTTTTTAAATATTTGTACAATTTTTTTTTTTTTTTCACTTTCTGACACTTTTGCTCACCTTTAGGATATGTGTGCATGTTCAGGAATTGCTTGCAGAAATTTCTTCAGCGTTTCTGCACCTCTTGGCAGCAAAAACGCTGCGGAAAATCCACAGCATTTTCGTGCATTTTTTATGTGTTTTTTGTGCATTTTTCCCTGCGGATTTGCCATGCGTTTTTTCCAATGCATCGTATAGGCAAAAATGCACAAAGAATGGACATGCTACGTTTTTTCTCGCACATGAAATCCTGTCAGGAAAATTCCTGATCATGTGCACAGAACTTGCAAAATGTCATAGGAAGTCATGAGATAAAGTATGCAATGCGTTTTTGGTGCAAAAACGCACAAAGAACACACCAAAAATGCACTGTGTGCACATAGCCTTATATGTTGTCCCCCTATGGGGGCTTTCATTTTTAGCAGGCTGATCGCTTGTATAGTATAGAGATGCAGCAGTATCCCTGTACTTAGCAGGCTATCAGCTCTGCACTGGCACAAGTTAGATAGATTGTGCACTGCGCACGATCTATCTAACTTCCTGATGCCTGGTGACCCGGATGTCATCATGACGACATCGGTTCACCATGGTAAAGATAGGGGTCTCAGATCCAAGGTAGGAGGGACTCTCTTATCTCTGTTTGCTCCGGAAACGCTGCGATCGACTTCGCATTTCGGTGGTTAATGTCCCAGGAGCGGTGCGAAACTGTTCCTGGCACATAGTACCGGGTGTCAGCTGTTAGAATTAGGTACGTAATAATCCGTACCTGGTCATTAAGGCCCAGGGCGCAGGTACTTATTATTACTCCCCACGTCAGAATGGTTAATTAAAGATATCATGAAACAAAACTCCAGTCGTCTGGATGCAGCAGCCAAACAATCTTGGTGACTACCGTGACAGAGAGGAGCCAAAACACTGCAGCGTCTGATTCCTTCTACTCCTGCACTCATTAGAAGCCCTTCACCTTCATATTAAACAGTGCAGGTTTCTTTTAGCAGTGCAGGGGTTAATCTGCTCAGTTGTGAGCTCCTGGAAGCTTACCTGCCTTAACGCTCACACCTGTTCACTGTTAGCCACTCCCCTCTCCTATATATACTGAGCTTGCCAGAGCTAGCTTCATTGCTGTATTGTTAGGAGTTTGGAGGTTTGTTGTTTGAGACCCGGTGCGCAGTATGGGGGGGGGGACCTGGATGGGGGACATGTCTGCAAGATAAGGACCAGGATGGGGGACCATGTCTGCAATATGGGGGACCTGGAGGGGAGACCATGTCTGCAAGATGGGGGACCTGGAGGGGAGACCATGTCTGCAAGATGGGGGACCTGGAGGGGAGACCATGTCTGCAAGATGGGGGACCTGGAGGGGAGACCATGTCTGCAAGATGGGGGACCTGGAGGGGAGACCATGTCTGCAAGATGGGGGACCTGGAGGGGAGACCATGTCTGCAAGATGGGGGGACCTGGAGGGGAGACCATGTCTGCAAGATGGGGGGACCTGGAGGGGAGACCATGTCTGCAAGATGGGGGGACCTGGAGGGGAGACCATGTCTGCAAGATGGGGGACCTGGTGGGGAGACCATGTCTGCAAGATGACCAGTTCAATAGGCGTATAGAAAATAAAATGGTATCACTAAAAATGTCACTTTGTCATGCAAATAATACGGCCCCCCAAATGAAATGTTTTTCCGTGTGCGGTCCATATGCCCAGCTGAGTTTGAGACCCCTGGTCTAGACTTTTAGCTGAGATGAATCTGTGCTACAGTAAATTTATCACTTAAACATGAGCCATGTATGAGGGAGTCTGGTCGTGGAGTCTGTGTCATGGAAATTGAGGAGTCGGAGAAGGAGGTTTGGCTTACCGACTCCACAGCCCTGGTGCCAAGTACTGCACATATAAGAGGGTGGTGGCCCACTCTTGCACAGGGGCCCACCAGAGGATTCTTCTACTGTTCTCCTGTGGGTTAGTGCAAGCCTGTACCCAGAGCTCATTGAGCGCAGCCTGGAGTAAATGAATTTGATGGGGTGCTCCAGATCTGTGGGTTGGTGGGTTCAGTGACCCGATGTGATTTAACCCTTTAGAGAACACTTTGGGGTGCACACTGGGATGCTTATTCCTGTGCCAGATTACACTCTGCAGCTGCTCTCACCTCAGGGTTCCTCACTGCATGGCAGGTTCCTTGCCCTGGGTAAGTATTCCCCAGTATTAGGTCCATTTCTGCCAGGAAGAAGTTGCTGAATAAGAAGCCAACTTCAGCTGTGAGGTAACAGTGAGAGAGGAGTGGGGCTGTGACTGTGTGCCATCTCCAGCACTAGTGGGAGCTGCAGCCAGGCGAGCAGTGAGGAGAGCGCAGCAGTGAGTGCCGGCATTAGCACCTGGAGCAGGAGAGCCCTGCTGGTGTCAGCGCCGGGGAGGACAGGGAGAGGCGAGTGCCGGCATCACTACCGCAGCCCTGCTGTCTGCACAGCGCCGCCGGTGACGGGGGACGAGTGAGGTGGGTGCTCTGCTACAGCTCTGCTACATCTCCATACACCAGAGCCCAGGAATACTTGCTGAATGCATGTCCCGTACACTACACACCGAGGTCCCGCTCTGCGGTGCTCACAGATCGCTGCGTGTGCTGCACAGCACTGGGCTCCAGCCCGGCTGCCGGTACAATGGAGGCTGCATGCTGGCGTTTATATACAGTGTACACTTGGCGGTTGTGCCCGGTCTGCGGCTGCTAAGCTTCCCTGTATATGATGACCATGGCACACATCAGCTGGCCAGGACGTGCTTCCTCACTCACTCCAGTGCACCAACAGGATGTGCCATCCTGTTCCAGGACTGTGTCCCTTACCAACACCATGCTGAGCCAGCCACTGACACTGCCATCTGAAGGGCAGACATGGGGTGCACTACATAAGATGGGGCAACCAGTGCCCACTACTCAGAGTAGCAGCTACACGTCTATGTGCAGTATATACTGTGTGTATGGGTATAAATACTGTATATAGTATCTACAGACAGGTATACTGTACCTTTCTAATGTATCTAAAATCTATCATCTCTATCTAATATATATCTAATATCTATCTATCTATCTATCATCTATCTATCTATCTATCTATCTATCTATCCCATATCTATCTATCTATCTATCTATCTATCTATCTATCTATCTAATCTCTATCTATCTATCTCTCTGTATCTTTATATAAAAAATATCTCACAAATACTGTAATCATCTAACATTATGCCTTATTCCGTGACTGAAGACAAGTTGTAGCAAGAAATTACTGTATTTATTCCCATCAGGACAAACCATGGGTGGGACGAATGGACAACATAAAGTGGTCTTCTCCTCTATGAGCTTCAGCACCTCTCCCTCTGTCTCTCCGCAGTCATTTGTGTATTATTTATACTCATCTCAGTTTGCACAGTGTTAGGCCACGTTCTCACATGCAAAAACTATTCATTTTTTCCCCCATTTATTTTTGCAGGTTTTTGAATAAAAATGCATAACAACAATCTGCTCTGATTATTACATTTTCTTCTGCATTTTTAATGTATTTTGTGCAGAGTTGACACAGTTTCTTTTTGTTTCTTTTTTACATTCATTTTTTCATGCTCCCAATTGGAACCTTTCAGGAAAAAATGCCCAGAAAATGCCCAGCTGAACAGTATCTTTAAATGCATTGTGGAAGGAGTTTATATGAGATCACATCCACTTTGCTTGAGCTGTTCATAGCGGGAAAAACCGCAACATGGTCATAGACTACAGTACCCATCAGCGGCCATTGTATTGACACAAATCTGCTGTTGTCAGGGTCAGATATGCTATGATCAGCTGATTTAGGCCACGACCCCACTATCAGTATTTGGTCAGTATTCGGTCAGTATTTTTTCTCAGGAGTGGGAACCAAAGCCAGATGAGGAACAATCAGAGAAAAGGTATAATAGAAACAAGTCACCAATTCTGCATTTATCACCCACTCCTGGTTTTGGCTCCCACTACTGAGAAAAATACTGACCAAATACTGATAGTGGAGCCGTGGTCATACACTACAACTCTACAGTAAGGTTAAGTTCCCTCAATGAGTTTTTGGTGAATGTTTGACGCCGCGTACCTAAGGATAGGTCATCAATGTAAAAGTAATGGACAACCTCTTCAAGTTCTCACTAATACCCCAGAAAAACGACTTCAGAACTACTATCATAAGATATACAGTTGAAGCATCCCACATTCTCCATGCCCTGGAGGAGTTCAAGGAGCACATATCAGAGAGGCATATAATAGACAACTAGTCTCTTACCCTATATAGTAGGGCTCATGCAGACGACCATATTTTCGGTCTGAGTGCAATCCGACAAACTATTGGATCGTACTCGGATCAATGTTAGTTTATGGGTCCGTGCACATGTCCGACTTTTCCTTGACCAGAGTCTGTCTGAAAAAAAAAATCGCAGCATGCCCGAGTTTTATCCGATATTCAGACCGCACTCGACCATGCAAGTCAATGAGTGTGTGGAAAACATCAGACTGCACTCAGATGTCTTCTGGGTGCAGTCCGATTTCCATTCCACTAATTGACAGAATGAAGAAGATGGAGAAATATTTTTATCCATCTTCTTTTTATCGAAGAGAATCAAAACACAGTATGATCACACTCTGATCAGAGTGTGATTTGCATAGAAAATATACGCTGCTGTGCACCTGCCCTTACTGTGATGTTAAATGAGAGGTGGATGCGCATGCTCGTCTCTCTGCTCGCTTCTATCAGTGTTCCGATGCGTATGCTCATCCATGTCTATAAAATTACCCCATAGGGCCACTTACCATGTTTGAACTCGTCTCTTCACTTAAAACAGGTCTGGAAAAAAAATCTAGAGATTTTCTATAAAAACAAAGCCTTGACTTCTCTGCCATGTAAACTTTTAGGAATAGTTAAATTCTGCAAATATAAGACAAATCTCTCCTGTAAATATTTTTTGTATATGTGTGAACGGTATTACATCTCCTAGGTGATGTGGTTTGGCCGTCCGCAATGACTTGTGTGAATGGTTTAACTGATAATTGAAAGCTGTTAAATAATTCTATAATACAATACGATCTGTGCTGGGTTGTTCAGTTACTTTGGGAATGTACGCTTATTTGAGCAGGATATTGGTATGGACTGGCCATTGTCACAGATTGTTCAGCCTGTGCCCTAGCCAGACTATTGTTACACAGTAACGTCACTCTCCATTATGGCATTGTGCCCTCATTTATCAAAACTGTCTAGAAGAAAAACACCCAGTATTGCCCATAGCAACCAATCACAGAGCAACTTTCACTTTTTCAAAATGAAAGTGGCACTGTAATTGGTTGTTATATAGCCAGAACCCATTGCAACCTGCAGTGACTGAAGCGAGAGCCAATCACTGCGGTGTAACCATTTAAACGCTGCTGTTAGCACCATCTAAATGGCCAGACTTCGTTGTGCAATTGTCCAGGTGCCCACCGACTCCCCCGCAATGAGATCTCAGGGAGCCAATGATGGCCTACTGAAACCTCCATTGCTGCTTTATTGGTACTCCTAAAAAACGCATCCTATAACTGGCCTTTATAGGAGATCAGTAGTTTTCCTATATACTGCAGTTCTAAATGAAACAAGAGAAAGTCCAGCCAAAAGTGAAAAGACTCTTTTATTTATTCCATCTCATAAGTGCAACATTTAAAAACATTTCAGTAAGCGTCCCAAAGGCAATGCTCTGCCAATCGATGTGTTGTTTTTCAAGCCTGGTGCAGTTGTGCTCAAAAGTTTAGATACTCCGGCAGAGTCTTTCCTTTCTTGGCCTTGTTTCAGAGAATATGAATGATAACAAAAAAAATTTTTCTCCACTCATGGTTATTGGTTGGGTGAAGCCATTTATTGTCAAACTACTGTGTTTTCTCTTTTTAAATCTTAATGACAACCAAAAACATCCAAACGACCATGATCAAAAGTTCACATACCCCAGTTCTTAATACTGTGTGTTGCCCCCTCTAACATCAATAACAGCTTGAAGTCTTTTGTGGTAGTTGTGGATGAGGTTCTTTCATTTCTCAGATGGTAAAGCTGCCCATTCTTCTTGGCAAAAAGTCTCGAGTTCCTGTAAATTCCTGGGCTGTCTAGCATGAACTGCGCGCTTGAGATCTCCCCAGAGTGGCTCAATGATATTGAGGTCAGGAATCTGAGATGGCCACTCCAGAACCTTCACTTTGTTCTGATGTAGCCAATGACAGGTCGACTTGGCCTTGAGTTTTGGATTGTTGTCATGTTGGAATGTCCAAGTACGTACCATGTGCAGCTTCCGGGCTGATGACTGCAAATTTGCCTCCAGTGTTTGCTGATAACGTGCTGCATTCATCTTCCTTCAACCTTTACCAAGTTTCCTGTGCCTTTGTAGCTTACACATCCCCAAAACATCAGCGATCCACCTCTATGCTTTACTGTAGGAATGGTGTTCCTTTCATCATAGGCCTTGTTGACCTCTCTCCAAATGTAACGTTTATGGTTGTGGCTAAAAAGTTAAATTTTGGTCCCATCACTCCAAATTACCTTGTTCCAGAAGTTTTTAGGCTTGTCTCTGTGCTGTTTGGCGTATTGTAGGCGAGATACTTTGTGGCATTTGCGCAGTAATGGCTTTCTTCTGGTGACTCGACCATGCAGCCCATTTTTCTTCAAGTGCCTCCTTATTGCGCAGGTGAGCACTTCCGGCCTGCGGCCGCCGATAACAGCTGATCGGCGGGGGTGCTGGCCGATCATACATTGATGCCCTATCCTATGGATAGGGCATCAATATAAAAGTAGTGGACTACCCCTTTAAAGACAAGAATGGCCTGTTTTTCATTGCACTTCACCCCAAAAAATACAATAAAAAGCAATCAAAACATCATACTGTATCAACCCTGAATTGGTATCAATAAAACTGCAGCTCTGTGCACATAAATGAGGCTTACAGTTCCATACAGAAATAAAAAAGTTGCAGGCCTCAGACAATGACAACATAAACCATTTTTTTTCAAAGTTATTAACTTTTTTTTTAACCAGAAAAGTTTAAAAAAACATTTATAAGTTTGGTATTGCTGTTTTCACAGAATAATGAATGTGGTAGAAACTAAACCCACAAAACTATCATTGTGTTTTTTTTTACCATTTCCCCCCATTTGGAATTTTTACTTTTTTTTCAGCATATTATTTGGTAAAATGAATGGTGTTATTCAAAACAACACCTCATCCTATAATAAGCCCTCATATGGCTGTATCAATGGAAAAATAAAATAGTTATGGCTCTTGAAGATAATGATAAAAACAAAAGCAGATTGCTGAAGAATCACAGGTCATGATTATTATGTTTTTTTTTTTCCCCAAGAATAATCAACAGGAAAAAAAAACATTTAGAAATAAATATGTTTGGCTAGCAAAAAAATTGTTCAGACTTATACAATGCACTCGTAGGTTTCTACGGGGCAAACATTTTCCAAAATGTTATCTTTTTGTCATATGTTTGAAAAGGATCCATTTACACGGCAAGTTTATCGTGAACGAGCATTCCTAAGGACGCTCATTTCACAATAATATTGCAGCGTAAACAGGCTGCCGATCACTCGATGAATGAGAAAAATGCTTGATCGACTGTTGAAATGAAAGCAGCTGATCGGCGGTCATTTAGTGACCCAGGTCAGCTAGTGTAAACAGACCTTTAACTGTGGATATTGTTTCTTCTTTAGTATTGGGAAAAAAATCTGAATTTTTAATTATCTTATGTTTATATTGGAAGTAAGACATAATAAAAGATGAAGGCCCAGGAAAGTCACTGTCGACAAAAACACATAGGACACAATATATGAAGTAAGATGTGTGAAAATCTGAAATCAATTATCAAAGGTTCTATGGCCAATTGAGAGCAACATTTGTGACCATAAAATGCTTTGTTTGGTGTAATTCAAACCACACGCCACAAAAAACACTCTACGCCTACCATAAAACCTGGCGGTGGCAGTATTATGCCAGGGGAAGGCTTTCTATAGAAAGTCTTATGAAAAATTGAAGTAAAATGAGTGAAGAAAATAAAAGGAATTCATTAAATGCAAAGCTTCTGTAGTCTGAAAGAGAACTGTAAGTTGGAAAGATTTATTTTCCTGCAAAACAATGACCTTAGACGTAAATTCTAACCTATATGGGAATAACAGAGTTTGATACATACTTGAGTGTAGGTAAAATGCATCCACACTGTAGTTATACTGTTTAACTCATAGAGGATTACCTAGACAAGATACGTATGTAGCAAACACTGTTAGTAGAATCAACCCTTCTAAGCCGTCTATATGGGCATGCAGGTCATAGAAAGCTCAATAAAATGATACCTTGATATCTGCGATCCAATGTCTTACTCTAGAGAAATCCATCTCTATCTTAATATGTAAAATAGCTGTTAAGATCTATGGGCCAGACACAGATCTCCCTGAGAATCTGCCTCCAAAGTGAATAATCAAAAGAGAAGTCTCAATTAATTCAATATTTGCTGTAATCACTCTTTGCCTTCAAAATATCCTCAAACATCAATTTTTTTAATTATACTTGGGGTACGTTCCCACTTTCAGGATTTGCTGCGGTTTTGACGATTCGTCTTTATGCAGTGTCAAAAATGCAGCGGCCAGATGTTACAGCATAGTGGATGGGATTTCTAGAAATCCCATGTCCACTATGCATCTGTGTGCACCTGCGGATCACCCACAGAAACTGACATGCGGCACCTCTTTCTGATCCGCAGCATGTCAATTTCTCTTGCGGGTACGCATGTGGATTTTTCCCATATACTTGCTTAGTTGAGGAAAATCCGCATGTGTAAAAACCGTAAAATGTGTGTCCGCTAATTTGCATAATAGGTGCGGAAATTCTGCAGCGTCAACACCGCAGCAAATCCTGAACGTGGGAACGTATTCTTACAAAACAGTTTTGCAAACTTCTTGGAGAACTAACCACAGATCTTCTGTGGATGTAGAGTTGCGCTAATTCTAATGTCTCTCCATTATAATCTCACACAATCTCTGTGATGAGATCAGGGCTCTGTGGGGTCATATCATGACTTCTAGGATTCCTTGTTCTTCTTTATCCTGAAGATAGCGGTTACATTGACTGTATGTTTGTTGACATTGTCCTGCTGCAGTATAAATTTGGAGCCAATCAGATGCCTCCCTGATGGTATTGCTTTTTTTTACAGCCTTTACAGCCAAATATTTCAAATTTCGACTCCAGTCCATCAGCACCTCCTGCAATCTTTCTCCACCCAAGTTGCCATTTTTTGTACATACTTGGATTTCTTGGCCTAGTTTCCATGTCGAATATATGGTTTATGGCATCAATTGTTTCATGAAGACCAGTTCTGGCCAGACTTATTCAGACAGTAGATGTGTGTTGCTGAGTCCCACTGGCTGCTGCCAGTTTTGAATTGATGGCATTGCTGGACATCTTCCGATTTAAAAAAAAGTAACCATGATGTTTCTTTCATTTGCTGCACTAACTAACTCAATGCTGAGAAATATGGGCAAATCTATCATGCAATTTTATCAGAAGAAATTTGGAGCCATCTGATTTTTTTCTGCAGCAGGACAACAACCCCACACATACAGCCAATGTCATTAAGAACTATGACTGTCAAAAAGAGCATGAAGTCCTGGAAGGGATGATGTGACCTCACAGAGTTCTGATCTCTAAATTATCGAAGGGGAGAAAGCAAAAGAGTATGCAAGCTGGACAGCAAGGAATCACAACTGATTCTTTCTGTGTGGTAAAACATTTCCCTGCTTGTTTTTAAACATGTTTTACCACACAGAAACAAGCAGAAACCTGTCTGTATACTCTTTTGCTTCCTCCTCTGCCCAGGAGATATGGTATGATCAGACCATGCTCCTGTATGGTCAGACATAGCCATTACACAGTACACAGCAGGGGCACATTTATAAGATTATCTCAACACAGGAACATTTTTTTAACACATCTAATTCTAGAAATTATTATTATTCCAAGATCTGTTGATTAAAATGTACTTTGTTTGTGGGAAAACCTCTTTAAGGGTTTTTTTTTTATCATCAGATTTCTCAAGTCTAAATGGATGACACCACTTTAACTCTATAAAGAGCTGTCCTAATGTACCTTCATTTCACCCCTGCAGACTGACATGACCTAGAAAATTTACTTTACAATTTTACTGCCCATATGAAAATCATCATCGAGTGATAGGATGGGCAGGCCTAGACCATCCTTGGTGCCTTCTGCCTTCTGCACGTCTGTGATTGATGTGTATGATATGCTCAAGGTCATCCACAGTAGACTGTTAATCTTGTAAGTATTGGACTAATACCATTCTTATTGAGTCTGACACATGCATACAGCCAAGTAGATTCCACTGGTCAGGGCTATAGCATCAATTCGGCTATGCTCATACTCCATGGATGAATAGCGATAGGACAATATTTGCATTATATGAAAGGTGCTCTATAATGATAGCACTATGCACCCAGTATAAAACATGCTAGATATGCTTTGTAGGCTACATATTATACAACCCCTGGCAAAAATTATGGAATCACCGGACTCGGAGGATGTTCATTCACTTGTTTAATGTTGTTGAAAAAAAGCAGATCACAGACATGGCACAAAACTAAAGTCATTTCAAATGGCAACTTTATGGCTTTAAGAAGCACTAAAAGAAATCAAGAAAAAAAATGTGGTATTCAGTAAGGGTAATTTTTTTCAGACCAAGTGGAGGGAAAAAATTATGGAATCACTCAATTCTGAGGAAAAAATTATGGAATCATGAAAAAGAAACACACAAAAGAGCACTCCAATACATCACTAGTATTTTGTTGCACCACCTGTCACGCTGTCTCTGTATACTGGAGGTAGGGGGCCTAAGCTGACCCTAAGCTGGGGCCCTGACTAGTCCCTCAACCTGGAGGTACTGTTAAAGGTGCAGAGGTCCAGGCCGCCAGCGTAACCCCTACCTCCTGAGGATCCCTGCACCTAAGTAATCTAGTCCTGAGAAGGACCCCGATCACAACAAAAGGGGACAAGTAATAATATGCCCACACACAGTACTTAGACGAACGAGACAGTACAAAGGAAAAACCAAAACCACCTTGCATACAACAACTACACAACTACAACAGAGGGAACACCAACGGGAAAGGAGATAAATGATAAAGCGAGGAAGGGAAAAAACACATCAAATACACTTATCTCAGAAACTCCAAACACCACGATCCGCTCTGTTAGTCTGAATGAAATGCTTTCACCGACACTTCCCAAACAGACCAGCAGGCATTTGAAGGAGTCTCACTACAGCAGTATTGATTGCAGCTGGGCGAGGCTGGACCTCGTCTAGCACAGAGAGAGAGAGAATTAACTCCCTCACTGCCGAAAAACACAAAGCACCAACAAGTCAGCTGCGAGAAGTCAGGCTGTGTACTCGTGACGATCTTCGTGGCGACACACCCGTGACAGTACCCCCCCTTCTACGAGGGGCCTCCGGACCCTCAGGGCCAGGTTTATCCGGGTGAGTCGTGTGGAAGGCCCGAACTAATCGGTCTGCGTTAATATCCGACGCAGGAACCCACATCCTCTCCTCAGGACCATACCCTTTCCAATGAACCAGGTACTGAAGGGACCGGCGATTAAAGCGTGAATCGATGACCCTCGATACCTGGAACTCCAAGTTACCATTGACCACCACTGGAGGGGGAGGTAAAGGTGACGGTACCACAGGCGCCACATACCTCTTAAGCAACGATCTGTGGAACACGTTGTGAATTTTAAACGTAGGGGGGAGGTCAAGACGGAATGCCACCGGATTAATAATAGAACTGATTCTGTACGGCCCGATGAACCTGGGACCCAGTTTCCAGGAGGGAACCTTAAGTTTAATATTCCTGGTAGACAACCATACCCGATCGTTCACACTTAGGTCCGGACCAGACACTCTCCTCCTATCAGCCATACGTTTGTATCGGTTCCCCATAGTATTCAGATTCTTCAGCACCCCTCTCCATACTGAAGCGAGTGATGAGGAAAATCGTTCCTCCTCAGGAACCCCCGAAGAGCCCCCCCTACTGAAAGTACAAAACTGGGGGTGAAAACCATATGCCCCAAAAAACGGGGACTTACCAGTGGACTCGCTCCGCCTATTATTAAGAGCAAACTCTGCCAGAGGTAAGAAAGAAGCCCAGTCCTCCTGGTTCTCTGACACAAAACACCGGAGATATGTCTCCAAGCTCTGGTTCATACGTTCCGTCTGACCATTGGTCTGAGGATGAAAAGCCGATGAGAATGACAAATGCATCCCCCGCCGTGCACAAAACGCCTTCCAGAACTTGGACACAAACTGAGACCCCCGATCAGACACCACCTCGGAGGGTACCCCGTGAAGCCTCACAATCTCCCCAATGAACACCTGCGCAAGAGTTTTAGCATTAGGGAGAGCCAGAAGAGCGATAAAATGTGCCATCTTGCTGAACCTGTCCACTACAACGAGTATGACCATTTTACCCGAAGACGGAGGGAGGTCCGTAATAAAGTCCATAGACAGATGAGTCCAAGGACGCTCCGGGATCTTCAAAGGTAAGAGGGCCCCAGACGGACGGGTATGTGAGGTCTTAGAGCGCGCACAAACCCCACAGGACGCGACAAAAGTTACCACCTCCTTATGTAAGTTAGGCCACCAAAACCGACGCGAGAGGAGATCAACAGTTGCTTTACTCCCCGGGTGTCCTGCAAAAACTGAGTTATGGTGTGCCTCGATCACCTTTTGTCGCAACTGATCTGGAACAAACAGTCTCCCCGGAGGTCCAACAGGGGCGTCCCCCTGAGCCTCCAATACCTCCTCCTCCAGCTCAGAGCATACTGCCGAAACCACCACCCCCTCCTGAAGGATAGGAATCGGGTCGTCCGAATTCCCGGCCCCAGGGAAACTACGAGATAAGGCATCCGCCTTTACATTTTTTGACCCAGGACGATATGTAACGACAAAATTAAACCTGGTAAAAAACAATGACCACCTAGCTTGTCTGGGATTCAGACGTTTCGCGGACTCCAGATATAGCAGGTTCTTGTGATCGGTGATGACGGTGACCGGATGGACTGCCCCCTCCAAAAAATGGCGCCACTCCTCAAAAGCTAACTTAATGGCCAAGAGTTTCCTATTGCCGACATCGTAATTCCTCTCAGCGGACGACAATTTTTTAGAGAAAAAGGCGCACGGATGCCACTTACCAGGGGACGAACCCTGTGACAATACTGCTCCCACCCCTACCTCGGAACTCCGAACAGAATTCCTCCGCCGGACGATCTCCCTGCTGGATCCTACGTAACTTAGACTCAGCAAGGGAGATCCGATCTGGGTCATCATATACGAGTCCCAGAGCAGCGAAAAACCTATCCACTGACTGGAGAGCCGGGGAGCCCGGGGGAAGAGAGAACGCCCAAGATAATGTCACGCTGTCTCTGTATACTGGAGGTAGGGGGCCTAAGCTGACCCTAAGCTGGGGCCCTGACTAGTCCCTCAACCTGGAGGTACTGTTAAAGGTACAGAGGTCCAGGCCGCCAGCGTAACCCCTACCTCCTGAGGATCCCTGCACCTAAGTAATCTAGTCCTGAGAAGGACCCCGATCACAACAAAAGGGGACAAGTAATAATATGCCCACACACAGTACTTAGACGAACGAGACAGTACAAGGGAAAAACCAAAACCACCTTGCATACAACTACACAACTACAACAGAGGGAACACCAACGGGAAAGGAGATAAATGATAAAGCGAGGAAGGGAAAAAACACTCCAAATACACTTATCTCAGAAACTCCAAACACCACGATCCGCTCTGTTAGTCTGAATGAAATGCTTTCACCGACACTTCCCAAACAGACCAGCAGGCATTTGAAGGAGTCTCACTACAGCAGTATTGATTGCAGCTGGGCGAGGCTGGACCTCGTCTAGCACAGAGAGAGAGAGAATTAACTCCCTCACTGCCGAAAAACACAAAGCACCAACAAGTCAGCTGCGAGAAGTCAGGCTGTGTACTCGTGACGATCTTCGTGGCGACACACCCGTGACACCACCTCTGGCTTTAATAACATCTTGCAATCTCTGAGGCATGTACTTAATGAGTGATAAACAGTACTCTTCATCAATCTGGCTCCAACTTTCTCTGATTGCTGTTGCCAGATCAGCTTTGCAGGTTGGAGCCTTGTCATGGATTATTTTCTTCAACTTCCACCAAAGATTTTCAATTGGATTGAGATCCAGACTATTTGCAGGCCATGACATTGACCTTATGTGTCATCTTTCAGTGAATGTTTTCACCGTTTTTGCTCTATGGCAGGATGCATTATCATCTTGAAAAATGATGTCATCATCCCCAAACATCCTTTCAATTGATGGGATAAGAAAACTGTACAAAATATCAATGTAAACTTGGGCATTTATTGAAGATGTAATGACAGCCATCTCCCCAGTGCCTTTACCTGACATGCAGCCCCATATCATCAATGACTGGAAATTTGCATGTTCTCTTCACGCAGTCATCTTTATAAATCTCATTGGAACGGCACCAAACAAAAGTTCCAGCATCAACACCTTGCCCAATGCAGATTTGCGATTCATCACTGAATATGACTTTCATCCAGTCATCCACAATGCTTTTCCTTAGCCCATTGTAACCTTGTTTTTTTCTGTTTAGGCGTTAATGATGGCTTTTGTTTAGCTTTTCTGTATGTAAATCCCATTTCCTTTAGGCGGTTTCTTACATTTCGGTCACAGACATTGACTCCAGTTTCCTCCCATTCGTTCCTCATTTGTTTTGTTGTGCATTTCCTGTTTTGGAGATATATTGCTTTAAGTTTCCGGTCTTGACGCTTTGATGTCTTCCTTGGTCTACCAGTATTTTTGCCTTTAACAACCTTCCCATGTTGTTTGTATTTGGTCCAGATTTTAGACACAGCTGACTGTGAACAACCAACATCTTTTGCAACATTGCGTGATGATTTACCTTCTTTTAAGAGTTTGTTAATCCTCTCCTTTGTTTCAATTGACGTCTCTGGTGTTGGAGCCATGATTCATGTCAGTCCACTTGGTGCAACAGCTCTTCAAGGTGTGATCACTCCTTTTTAGATGCAGACTAACGAGCAGATCTAATTTGATGCAGGTGTTAGTTTTGGAAATGAAAATTTACACGGTGATTCCATAATTTTTTCCTCAGAATTGAGTGATTCCATAATTTTTTCCCTCTGCTTGGTCTGAAAAAAATTACCCTTACTGAGTATCACATTTTTTTCTTGATTTCTTTTAGTGTTTCTTAAAGCCATAAAGTTGCCAATTGAAATGACTTTAGTTTTGTGCCATGTCTGTGATCTGCTTTTTTTCAACAACATTAAACAACTGAATGAACATCCTCCGAGCCCGGTGATTCCATAATTTTTGCCAGGGGTTGTATCACTCACAGGACCAGAAAGCAAATACATGCCTCTTCTTACCAACTCGGTGAGCTATCACTCTTTCAGTGGGGTCCCTTCTGGACGGTTTATTATCCTTGTGTTATTCTTCTTGTTTTTATTGTCTCTATGTTCTGTAACCTTTTTTAATATTTATTTATTTATTTTACTCTCTGATATAGCACCATTAATTTCCACAGTGCTTTGCAGACATTCATATGTACATTATCTTGGAAGTAATGATGGTAACATTCAAGCCAATGGCTGTTTAGTACTGTAAGAATCATATAAAGGACATGAAAAGAATAAAGAATGATCATACATTGATTTTATTTCAGAATATTATTTCCAGTCTTCAATTTCAGGTAGTCTTCTGACAGGCCAGAAAAAAATGGCTAGAAAGCAGTTTGTGTAAGTTTTCTCAGAGGCTTGAATCACTTTCTGCTGGAAGGCACTATACTTGAATGTTCACCCTACTCACTTTTCTGTAAACAATGGGATGACTCTTGGCCACCGACTGAGACTTTCTTTCTTTCTTGCTGCTTCCAATAGGTGGCGCTATAGAGTTCAAGTGCTCTTTTTCTCGGAAGAGGCAATTTGCATATTAAATTTCCCAGAGGAGCATTGCACGGCGAATAAGCCTCCTTACCTTGACATGCCAGATCTGGTACGTCACTCTCCACAAGCAGAACCGTTATCCCTTAGACCTCTTTCTTTCTTGACAATTTGCTGCAGCACATACACACATTTTTGTGGTTACCTGGCACTGCTATTCACCTACAGGCTGTAGCTTAAGGCTCAGAGCGATGATATTTAGGATTCTCTTTTAGCCCACTCTGGTGGCTACATAAGTGACCCTCTCCCTAACCAATCTTTCAGTATTCCAGTGCAACCTTGTTACTATTTCTAACCAATTCAGTATACCTAACAGCAGTCTACTTATGAGAGCAATGAAGTTTGACATCCATCGCGTCCTTTACATTGGCTGACCAGACTCAATTATAGAGAACGCCCTGACTTCAAGACCAGTTTCGTTCTGGACATAGTGTTTTTCCCAGTTCAATACTGTACATAATGTCAGCCAAAATAATGCTGAACTACTCCCAGGGAAAAACACAGTTTCTAAAGTCCACGATATACAACCAGGCTAATTAACGACCACTGATCAATAAGAATTTTCCATTCAGCCATCATTTAACCCTGCCAACTCGGGTAATGTAAATCCACCTTAAATGTTCATCCCAACAAAGCAAAGTGCCCATAAAAATTAATAAAACACGTGTAATACACCAATTGGGCATTTCTTCAGTTTTCTCTGGTGGGTGCAATTTAACCCCTCCCTCTCAGACATTGCCAATCACAGCTCAGCAGTATATCAAGCAGGCTCAGATGCTGCTGAGCTGTGATTGTCAGAGTCTGGGAGTGATGGGTGAAAGCACATGACCCCAGAGAAAATTCTGTAGAAACGCACCGTTGGACTACAAGCAGAGATTTCTCATACTGCGCTACAGAAGAACAAATATAAATATCTTTCTAATAGAGTGATGCTGCGCAAAATGGAAAAGATCAGCCGAATCAGGGTCTGGGATTTTTGAAAGGTAATTAATGCAATTTTTTGAGCAAATGACAGGTTCTCTTTAAACATGTCCCTGTTTGCTGCAATGGAAACACATTACTGACATCATGCAGAATTAGCAACAATACTGAGGATTCACTTCCAGGGTGGACATGAGTGAATAGTTCATACTCTTACACCTTCACAGTTGAACTTAGAAGATTTCTAGCTTAACTTTTGTCATTTTTTTAACATCAATTCTTAAACCTAGTGGAAATTGCTAATTATTTAGATTTTTAAAAAATATGTTTTGTGTTTTTTTAAGGATTGTTTATTTTAATATAGATAATCTGCTATCAGATACCTCTGGTAATGGCTTGTCTCCTGAAGTAACAAAAAATTGACATGTTAAAATTTATCTTTTTTCCCCTCAAGGGCAAATGTCAGGGGCACTGTTAGACTGCCGGCATACATATTAGATTATTATTAGCTTATCCCACCTAAATTAATTAAAAATTGTTAAATGACTGAAGGATACATTTATCTTGGGAGTATTTTATTTGAATGGCCTCAAGACATCAAGGTTAAAAAGAAAACTAGCACCTCCCAAACTTAGAGCAAATATATCATACCATAATGAGAAGCAGGAAAGAACGCAAAGCACAAGTTGAGTGTATAGCTACAGGGGATAGATTTATGGATCATCAAAGTCATAATTTGGCCTCTACAGTGTACTAATGTAAATAATTCATGAAATACTTTTTTAGTTAGCAGAACAGATAAATGTGCAAACTATGAATAAATAATTCATGTGAAGAAAAGAGCCACAATAAGGTTTGAAAGATATATTTTTATCTTTCCAGTCTGCAATGTACGGTACAAATTGTTTCCATTTTATTAATGAAACAAGCAAAAATAAATCTTTTTTTCATGCATACAAGAATCTCCATAAGATAATAATTTTTAACTAGATACAAACAATTTTTTTTTTTCATTGATACAAGCATCGCAAAAGATGAGCATTTTTAGCTAGACCTAAGGATGAGTGAGTATGTTCTGTTAGCCCTTTCGGCGTGCATGCTCGGGTGCTTGCCGAGTATCTTCGGCGGTGCTCGGTGTTATGTTTTAGTCACTCAGTGCTCATGATTTGCGACTGTTTGACAGCTTTAATACATGTGAGGAATGCCTAAGAAACAGGCATTCCTCACATGTATTAAAGCTGTCAAACAGTCGCAAATCATGAGCACTGAGTGACTAAAACATAACGCCCGAAGATACTTGGAAAACACCCGAGTATGCTCGTAAATCTCGAGTAACGAGCATGCTCGCTCATCACTACTAAGGAGTATTGTGGTATTTGGGTATGTTATTGAATTGTACTGACAAAACATTAGGTTATAATGCGCGATGCGCAGTGTTAACCGGCCACTCACCAGCAACATGTTTGCCGATCAGCGATTATTTAATAGTCTGTTTACTAAGGGTGACCTGGCTTCAGATGTGCACCAATCAATCTATAAAAGATAGTTTACGTCATGTAGGCTGCCATTGTTTTTGGCAGCATGAATCCTGTTTGCAGCACAAAAGATCATTTCACTTGACAAATGGCCATTTTGCTCATTCAGCCTGTTTAGACTGCACAATTATCGTGAAACAAGCATTCCTAGGAGCGCTAATTCATGATAATCGTGCTATGAAAATGGACCTTCAGCTTTCCTATTGGGCTTTTTAAGTTTCGATTAATAAAATTTGATACAGACTGAGTTGACTATATAGACAAGGCAGTTTTCAGAGACCTTAAAACTACAAATACTTAAAAAAAATCCTCCAAAAACAAAGTAAATTATAATCCGTACTGCTCTAATGTGGAACTTTTAAATCTCTTTGTAGTGACAATCCATTAACAATGCATTTGTGATGTTTCATCTCAAGTTAGACAGTTAGAACATTGTTTAAAGGAGCGCCCCAGTCCTCTTCGGGATCAGGTGACAACATTTGTGACTTGCCGGCTCACACAGCATCTTCTGTGTGGATCGAGGGCATTTTTGAAATGTAAGTCTATGAGACGCTGAACGAGGCTAGAGGAGGGTAAATCATAAGTAGTCCTTCTTTCTGAAATAGTAGCTGAATGTTATATGGGCAGGGTAACTATTTTAAAAATGAGGAGCACTGGTAAAGAAGGCTTGTTTGAGGTTGGAGATTCTACAGGCTTTTTGTTTCTGTGTTGGGTATTTTATTAACATTTCAAGACCTCCAAAGTCTCACCTACATATTTCCAGCCAATAGCCAATAGGAGGCATCCCTAAATCTTTTAGCTGTGGATGGATGAAGGAAAAGGGAAGGAGGCAAGGGAGTCAACTCATCGGATAGATGTAACAATGAAGCCCAATATGCCTTCACACAGAGCCACCCAGGATCAGGTGCAGCAATCCATCCAAAGAAAAAAAAATCTCCAGTGAAGGATTCAGCCAGGTAAATATAAAATGTCAGTGTTTATTCATATCCTTAAAAACAGGTACATGCGGTTACTACCAGTATCCCTAAACCAAAGCGTTTCGGCTATGCCTTATTCATGGACTACGCGTTGTTTTGAGGATACTGGAGTAACCGCATGTGCCTGTTTTTAAGGATATGAATAAACATTGACATTTTATATTTACCTTGCTGAATCCTTCGCTAGAGATTTTTTTTTCTTTGGATAAATCTTTTAGGCTGCCTGCCCACGATGCGGATTTAATGCGTTTCCGCGGCGCCATTTCCACCACGAAAATGCATTAAAAACGCTTGTTAAGTTGTCTGTCATGTTTCCCAATGATAATCCGCATGTGCTGTGCACATGCTGCGGAAATGTCCGCTGCGGATTATCATTGCGGATAAATCCACAGCACAACCATTAATTTTGCGGAATCGCGGCGAAATCGCCGTCATTGACTTGCATTGGACCGCATAACATCCGCATGACTACACATACACATGCTTACATTAAGCGATTCAATGCGAGGATAGTACCCCGGTCTGGAGAAGAGGAGACTCTCCTCCAGACCCAGGTACCATAGTACCTGTAGTTAAAAAAGAATTAAAATAAAAAAAAGCATATACTTACCTTCTGATGGCCCCTTGTCTGCTCCCAGCGGCGCTGCTGGCTCTTCGGCTGCTCGCGGTGGTGTAAAAGGACCTTCCATGACGTCATTTAGTCATGTGACAGGACTCGCAACCGCTGATGTCGGCGGTCGCGTGTCCTGTCACATGACTAAATTACGTCATGGAAGGTCCTTTTTAAAGCACTACAAGCCGCCAAAGACACCGGACGCACTGTAGTGGAGACCGGTGGCTATCGGAAGGTGAGTATAATGTTTTTTTTTTATTTTTCAACATTTTTATTCTTTTTTTTACTATTGATGCTGCATTTGCAGCATCATAACTTGGTCACACTATATAAATCCATGCCGGTTGCATGGATTTATATAGCGTGACCAAGTTGTCAAGCACTTTTCCAAGTGATGCTAAAATCGCTTGGAAAAGCGCTTGACAACCCGCATGCGAAATTGCATGTTAAAAATGCTTCATAAACGTTTCTACCTGGCAGAAAAAACGCATGTAAAATCCTTATGCTTTTTTCTGCCAGGGAGATGCAGAAACGCTCCGCAGCATTTCTGCATCGTGGGCACTTAGGATGAAGGAGAAGACCAGGGATTGAAGCTGGAGAAAACCAGGGATTGAAGCTTGAAGAGGACAATTTGCATATTCCAGGCGCCTTCTGGGAAAAGCGAAGAGTCTCCTTCAGCTAGAAGATCGTTGGGTACAGCCGGGACCAGCTGCTTGGAAAGCATCGCCAAACCAGGGATTGAAGCTTGAAGAGGACAATTTGCATATTCCAGGTGCCTTCTGGGAAAAGCGAAGAGTCTCCTTCAGCTAGAAGATCGTTGGGTACAGCCGGGACCAGCTGCTTGGAAAGCATCGCCAAACCGCGCAAATTTGTTTAATTGGTTTATCCTAGGGTATCACAAGAAAGAAGACAGACATCAAGTCAGCAGGGACAAGGAGCAGCATGGCAGATGTGACAACCTACATGGTGAGCTGCAACATGTGCTACATGTTCACAGATCGACCAGAAGCTGAAACCAACTTCACCTGCCAGAAGTGTAGACTACTGGCTCTTTTAGAAGAAAAGGTGCGGGGACTGGAAGAAAGAATTGCGACATTAAAACTCATCAAGGAAAATGAAGACTTCCTGGACAGAACAGAAGCATCACTACTGGTCACGGAAAGTGAAGGAAGCGTCAGAGAACCTCCAGAGGCAGACAAGTGGAGGCAAGTGACCAAAAGAAGCAAGAAGACCATGGAGACACCACCAACCACACAACTGAGAAACAGATTCCAAGGACTTGTGGAGGACGAAGATGGCACACCTAAGGATAAGGAACTACCAGCAAGCAAAAAAGAAAAGAGTACCCAGAAACACCCAGAAGCGACAAGAAAAAGGACAGCCAAGAAGGGAAGAAGAGTGGTGGTGGTGGGAGACTCACTACTGAGAGGAACAGAAGCAGCTATCTGCAGACCGGACATAACCGCAAGAGAAGTATGCTGCCTCCCAGGGGCGAAGATCAAGGATGTTACCGATAGTATACCGAAGCTCATCAGTTCGAAGGATGTCCACCCATTTCTTCTGATACATGTTGGCACCAATGACATGGCAAAGAAGGACCTACCGACAATCTGCAAGGACTTTGAAGCATTGGGGAAGAAAGTAAAAGAATTGGATGCGCAGGTAGTTTTTTCTTCTATCCTTCCAGTAGACGGGCATGGCGTCAGGAGATGGAACAGGATCCTTGATGTGAACAACTGGCTGAGACGATGGTGCAGACAACAAGGATTTGGATTCCAGGACCACGGTGTGAATTACCTCTATGACGGACTTCTTGCCAGAGACGGACTACACCTCAACAAACCCGGGAAACACACATTCGCCAGGAGACTCGCAACACTCATCAGGAGGGCGTTAAACTAGAAGAAGAGGGGATGGGAAGAAAAACGCCGGACACGAACATGCAACCAGAGAACATACTAATGAAAGATATGAAGTGCGACAAAGAAGGTCCAAGACAAGATACTTGGAAGGGAGGTAAGAAAATTTCAAATACAATCCACAGGGAGAAGATTGGAACAAAACAAAATCGTGTAAACTGCGTGCTAGCAAATGCCAGAAGCCTGACAAACAAGATGGATGAACTGGAAGCAGAAATATCTACAGGTAACTATGACATAGTGGGAATAACCGAGACATGGTTAGATGAAAGCTATGACTGGGCAGTTAACTTACAGGGTTACAGTCTGTTTGGAAGGGATCGAAGAAGTCAGAAAGGGGGTGGAGTCTGTCTATATGTGAAGACGTGTCTAAAGCCTACAATATGGGAGGATGTATGGGAGGGAAATGAGGAGCTCGAGTCCTTATGGGTGGAGATACATGGGGCAAAAAACAATAATAAAATTATCATAGGAGTCTGTTATAAAGCACCAAATATAGCAGAAGCCACGGAAAGTCTATTAATGAGACAAATAGACGAAGTAGCAAAAAATAACGAGGTGATTATTATGGGGGACTTCAACTACCCCGATATAGACTGGGAAACCGAAAGCTGTAGATCTCAGAAAGGAAACAGGTTTCTGTCAATTATCAAAGACAATTATTTGTCACAACTTGTGCAGGAACCAACTAGAGGGACGACCCTTTTAGACTTAATATTAACTAACAGGCCAGACAGAATAACTGAGGTGCAGGTCGGGGCGCACCTGGGAAATAGTGACCACAACATTATACAATTCCACATGTGCTTCAGTAGGGTGCCCAGCAAGGGAGTCACAAAAACACTGAACTTCAGGAGGGCAAAGTTTGATCAGCTAAGAGATGCCCTTCACCTTATAGACTGGGATAGTATCTTTAGTAATAGGAGCACGGATGGAAAATTGGAAATTTTCAAAACAGTCCTACATAGTCACTGTAGAAGGTACATACCTTATGGGAATAAAAGGGCTAGGAATAGGAGGAAGCCAATGTGGCTAAATAAGGAAGTCAAGAGGGCAATGAAAAACAAAAAAAGGGCTTTCGGTAAACTTAAACAAGAAGGCAGCGAGGAAGCGCTAATATCTTATAGGGAAAAAAACAAAATCTGTAAGGAACAAATAAGAATAGCAAAAGAGGAGACAGAGAGACTAATTGCCAAGGAAAGTAAAAC
The DNA here is from genome assembly GCF_046119375.1 of Phyllobates terribilis. Lineage (NCBI taxonomy): Eukaryota > Metazoa > Chordata > Amphibia > Anura > Dendrobatidae > Phyllobates > Phyllobates terribilis. The sequence continues at coordinate 843,748,517 of NW_027362761.1, forward strand.
AAATCCCAAACTGTTCTTTAACTATATAAACAGTAAAAGGATTAAAACTGATGGAGTTGGCCCATTGAAAAATAACCTGGGTAAAATCATAGAGGGCGATGAGGGTAAAGCAAACCTATTCAATAGCTTCTTCTCCACTGTTTTCACAAAAGAAAACAATTTATCGGAGGAAATGCAGAGTGATAAAGTAAACCCTCCGCTAAATATCACCCACCTAACCCAGGAGGAAGTTCAGAAACGCCTAAATAATATCAAAATAGACAAGTCACCAGGCCCAGATGACATACACCCCCGGGTACTAAAAGAATTAAGTAATGTGATAGACAGACCGCTGTATCTTATATTCAAGCACTCTTTATGGACAGGGACTGTCCCACTAGACTGGCGCCAAGCAAATGTGGTACCAATATTCAAAAAGGGGTCTAAAAGTGACCCTGGGAACTATAGACCAGTAAGCTTAACGTCTGTTGTGGGTAAATTGTTTGAAGGATTTCTTAGAGATGCTATTGTAGAATATCTTAATGATAATAGCTGTCTAACTCCAGATCAACATGGATTCATGAGGGATCGCTCCTGCCAAACAAACCTGATCGCCTTCTACGAGGAGGTGAGCTCTCAGCTGGGCCGGGGAGAGTCAGTGGATATTGTATACCTTGACTTCTCCAAAGCGTTTGATACCGTGCCACACAAAAGGTTGGTATATAAAATGAGAATGCTTGGTCTGGGGGATAATGTGTGCAATTGGGTAAATAGCTGGCTGAGTGATAGAAAGCAGAGGGTGGTTATCAATGGAGTAAGCTCAGGGTGTGTCAGGGTTACTAGCGGGGTGCCTCAAGGGTCGGTCTTGGGCCCTATATTATTTAATATATTTATTAATGATCTAGTGGAAGGGTTGCATAGTAAAATAGCAATATTTGCAGATGATACTAAACTTTGTAAAGTAGTTAATACAGATGAGGATAGGGCACAGCTACAGGAGGATTTAGATAAATTGGGGAGTTGTGCCAAAAAATGGCAAATGGGGTTCAATACCGATAAATGTAAGGTCATGCACATGGGAAAGAAAAACAGCAGTCACCCATACATATTAAATGGGAAACCGTTGTGGAAATCTGACATGGAGAAGGACCTGGGCATCTTGGTTAATAGCAAATTAAATTGGAGTGCCCAGTGTCAGGCAGCAGCTGCGAAGGCAAATAGAGTCATGGCATGCATCAGAAGAGGAATAGGGGCATATGATGAGAACATTGTTCTTCCTCTGTATAAAGCGCTGGTAAGGCCGCACTTAGAATATTGTGCACAGTTCTGGGCTCCGGTGCTCAGGAAAGACATATTGGAGCTAGAGAGGGTACAAAGGAGGGCGACTAAGGTAATAAAGGGAATGGAGGGACTAGAATACCCAGAGAGGTTGTCAAAATTAGGCCTATTTACGTTGGAAAAGAGAAGGCTTAGGGGAGACCTCATAAACATGTATAAATACATCAGGGGGCAGTACAGAGATCTCTCCCATAACCTGTTTATACCACGGATGGTGACAAAGACGAGGGGGCACACTATGCGTCTGGAGGAAAGGAGGTTCCTGCACCAGCATAGAAGGGGATTCTTTACGGTCAGAGCCGTGAGACTCTGGAACTCTCTGGGAGAGGAAGTGGTGATGTCCAACTCACTTAATGAGTTCAAGAGAGGCCTGGACGCCTTTCTTGAGAACAATAAAATTACATCTTATGCTTAGTTAATTAATCCAGGGATTTAATCTGACTGCCAGATTGGTGTCGGGAAGTGAATTTTTCCTCAATGATGTAAATTGGCCTATACCACATGTTTTTTTTTTTTTGCCTTCCCCTGGATCAACGCTGTGGAATAGCTGCAGTGCACAAGAAATAGGCTGAACTGGATGGACGCTTGTCTTTTTTCGGCCTTATAAACTATGTAACTCCTATAAGGTTATCTGTAGTTATCATGACCAGACCAGGTGCCTGTATAGGAATGACTCACTCTTACCTGTGCACTTCAGAACACAATGAACTATTTCCTATTCCAGTTCCCAGACTGGTCGTGACAACCAGTCTGGGCTGCAGAAGTGGTTTGTCAGAGAACACCCCGAGATTCACTGATTCACTTAAGTAAAGCTTTAGGTTGATATGGGTGCCTCCACTATAAGCAAATGGTTTTTCGTTTCCTTTTTACTAAAACATCTATATAATTTAGAGAGTTTTAAACACCACATTTAGATGAAAGAGAGAGATATATTACACATTAAACATATAGCTTTATTAGGTTTTGTAGAACGATGTTTTGGATATTTACTGATTTACTTTGATACTATTTTATTTGTCCGTGAATACATTTTAATGATTAACTTTACCTCTTGACAGACTTTTAAAGCCCTTGTAAAAATGTTACAGATCCCAAGGACACAAATGAAAGTCTGTTCTATGACTTTTAATCACAATAAATCCATAAGTGCACAGGGATGATATTTCAATTAAAATAAGATAAAAGGGATCAAGTGATATTAAAAGATATGGAAAAAGCTTTAGCAAGCTATAAAGGGCATGACAGATAAAGGAATATGAAGCATAACTAGATAGATCCAAGCCAAATGATACAAAGGCAAATCCTATGGAATGCTGCTCCCAAACCAAAGTAACAGAATGGAAATAGGTGTACATGGTTAACAATACTGTAATCTGAGTTGGCTCAGCTGGTTGACACAGTTCACTTCATGGAATACAGTTGGCTGTGACCGAAGCCCCATAATTTATAGTTTAAGCATGGAGCTGTCCATCAACATATTGACATCACATCTGTTTCACATTAGTCGTTCCCGTCTGAGAAAATAAAATGTTAGACACCAACATTGATTGTAAAGGCATTCTTGGAACATACACTTCGCAATGCAACTAAACCTTCATCCAATGAACAATCAAAAGGGTTGTTCATTTTAGTGAAGGTTAAGCTGTTACAAAATGTAAAACATCCAGACTATAGTCAAGCACCTGACATTGCATAGCTATAAGAATACCAAGTAGTCAGGGATAACAGGCATTGGGAGTGCGCAGTAACAAAACACATGTTGCCAGACACGAAGGAGGAAATTAAATGTGAGACTTGCTAATTACTGGTCACCATGAAAAATAAACATTAAGAAATTACTTTGCATTCGTTTTTTTCAAGGAATTTTTCATCAGGAAAAGATGCCAGTTCAAAGAAGCAAATGTTCTGCCTGAGTGGCTGGCGCTGTTTGAATAACTATGGACATGGTGTAAGTTTCATTGCATTCCAGGTTTGGTAATCTGCTTTGCTCAAACTCAAATGACTTTAACAAAATCCTCTATTTCATACCATGCCAGGATTTCCTCCCATCTTTGGTATTAGCTAAGATACATGGAAAATGGTGCACATAGTTGCATATTTATTTTAGAATTAGAAACTCTTTTATTTTTAAGGGTGCATGTATGTCAGAATCAGTACAGCAATATATTTGCCTTGGATCTCATGAACATGGCCATAGGTGGTTCTGTACTACCTCATAGTTGTACAGAGCTGTGGAACAACATTTAGAGACCTAATTCATAGTGTAAAATCCTGTAGAGTAAGTAAAAAGGAGTGTGACGTTCCAATTTAGTAAAAGGTGTGTTACCAGCCCACTTTCATGTAAAATAACCACTGGAGTCAGATTCTCAGGTAGATTTGTTGCCAGCCCATAGATCTTAACATCTCATTTACATATTAAGAAAAAATTGGATTTCTCTATAATAAGACATTAGATCGCAGATATCAAGGTATCCTTTTATTCAACTTTGCATGCCCACATAGCCGGCTTAGAAGGGTCGATCCTACAGACAGATGCACTTTAATATCCCTATTGTCCCCATCTAGTCCTTTATGATATAGGGTATAGGCTGCATATAGAAACCCTGCTAATCTAATTAACATTCAGTGCTTGCCCTCTCCTATTGTTTTCCACTGTGCTCTCTGGAATGCATGGTCTGTGTGTAACAAACTAACTTACATTCACGATTTTTTCCTCTCTAATTCTCTTAACCTTCTGGGTATTACAGAAACCTAGATCCAGCAGTCAAACATTACCGCCGCTGCTGCTCTCTCGTTTGGTGGGCTGAAATTTTCATATACCGCCAGACCTGAGAATAGACAGGGTGGAGGTGTTGGTTTGCTACTTTCATCACAATGTGCTTTCCAGGTCATCCCCCCAGTTCCCTCACTTATGTTTCCTTCCTTTGAAGTCCACACCGTCAGACTCTTTAAACCCTTCTCCCTGCTAGTGGCGGTTGTATATCGCCCTCCAAGCTCCTCCCACCAGTTCCTGGATCACTTTGCCACCTGTGACATCCCGACCCTCATCATGGGAGACTTTAACATCCCCATTGATGATCCCCTTTACTAATTCTCCTACACATGAAGACGGGAATACTCTGGACCTGGTTTTCTCCCGTCTCTGCTCACTGCATGACTTTACTAACTCCCCTCTCCCGCTCTCGGACCACAACCTTCTTTCCTTCTCTGTCAAGAATTGTCTCCTCACCCGGGACACCCCCACTTACCACACTTTTAGGAATACACGTACCATTAATACCCAGCAGCTTATGGACAATCTACACACATCTTTAGCCTCCATCTCCTCCTTCACCTGTCCAGACTTAGCATTGTCATACTACAATAATACACTGAAGAGTGCCGTAGATGAAGCAGCACCTTCTACATGCAAAAAGACCCGACACAGACAACGGAAGCCCTGGTACACAATGCAAACACATTTTCTTCAGCGTTGCTCAAGGTGTGCTCAGCGTCAATAGAGAACATGTCTTTTAGCAGAGGATTTCATCCACTATAAGTTTATTCTCAAAACCCATAACTCTGCCCTTCATCTGGCCAAACAATCCTACTTCACCACCCTCATCACTTCACTATCCAACAATCCAAAATGACTTTTTGAAACTTTAACCGCTTCCCGATCACCCACTGTAGATAAACGTCCGTGCTGCTTGGGCTCTGTGCAGCGCGGACGTTTAAAAACGGTGGGTGGTCCCACAGCGCTCAGGACTCCCAGGGTCCTGCAAGTGCTGCGGGTGCAGTGCAGAGCGATAGCTCTGACAGGGAACATCATCGGGACCTGATTGGATCAGGTCCCAGTTATGTTAACCCTTTGCTGTCTTCTATATGCCGCGATCTATAGTGATCGCGGCATATAGAAGACAGCAGGAGGAGAGGGGGTCGTCCACTTACCTCTCCGACGGCCCCCTTATACCTTCCAGGACCTGACGTTGCTATGGCAGCTGGAGGTCACATGACCGCCTCCAGATCTGCCATATATGGTGTCCTGCCTGGCTCAGCCTGCAGGTGAAGCCAGGCAGGAGACTGACTATGAAACAGTCAGCGAAGATCTCATGTAATGTAATATATGTCTATTACATTACATGAGATCAGTGATCAGAAAAATAAAAATTAATGTCCCATACAGGGACTAAGTAAAAATGTAAAAAAAAGTAAAAAAAATGTTTTGAAACTGTTAAAAAAAAAATTACAAAATAAATATAAATAAATAAATAAAATATTAAACCAATAAATCCATATATTTATGCAAAAATAAAAAAAAGTACACATATTTGGTATCGCCGCGTCCGAAACAACCTGAGCTATAAAACTGTCACACTAATTAATTCCTTCTGTGCACACCGTAATAAAAATAAATAAAAAACGGAGCAAAAAACTATGCTTTTTCCTCATATCGCCAAACAAAAAGTGGAAAAAATGCGATCAAAAAGCAAAATGGAATTAAAAATGGTACCGCTGAAAACGTCATCTTGTTCCGCAAAAAACAAGCCGCCATACAGCTCCATCAGCCAAAAAATAAAAAAGTTATAGCGCTCAGAATAAAGCGATGCAAAAAAAATATTTTTTGTATAAAATTGTTTTATTGTGTAAAAGCGCCAAAACATAAAAAAATATACAGTAAGTGTAGTATCGCTGTAAACGTACTGACCCGAAGAATAATGCTGCCTGATCACTTTTACCACACGCAGAATGGCATAAAAAAAACCCTCAAAAAACAATTCCTGAATTGTTAGTTTTTGTTAATTTTACCTCAAAAGAATGGAATAGAAAGCGATCAAAAAATGTCACGTACCCAAAAATGAAAAATAAAAATGTCAACTCGTCCCGCAAAAAACAAGCCGTCACATGACTCTGTCGGCCGAAATATGGAAAAATTATAGCTCTCAAAATATGGCGATGCAAAAACTAGATTTTGCAAAAAAAAGCGTCTTTTAGTGTGTGACAGCTGTCAATCATAAAAACCAATATAAATCTGGTATCTCTGTAATCGCACCGACCCGAAGAATAAGGTTGTCTAATCACTTATACCACACGAGGAACGGCGTAAAAAATAAATAAAACCAATTCTTCACCTGCTACTGATTTGTTTATTATGTCTCCCAATGTGCTCACCACACATCTAGATAAGTTCCCTAAGGGGTCTAGTTTACAAAATGGTGGCACTTGTGGGGGGTTTCCACTGTTTAGGCACATTAGGGGCTCCCCAAATGCGACATGGCGTCCGCTAATTATTCAAACAAATTTTACATTCAAAAAGTCAAATGGCACTCCTTCCCTTCCGAACCCTGCAGTGTACCCAAATAGTGGTTTTCCCCCACATATGGGGTATCAGCATACTCAGGAGAAATTGCACAGCAAATTTAATGGTGCAATTTCTCCTGTTACCCTTATGATAATGCAAAATTAGGGGATGAAAAACATTTTTTGTGGGAAAAATGTGAAAATTTTATTTTTACGGCTCAATATTATAAACTTCTGTGAAGCACCTGGGGGTGCAAGGTGCTCACCACACATCTAGATAAGTTCCCTAAGGGGTCTAGTTTCCAAAATGGTGTCACTTGTGGGGGGTTTCCACTGTTTAGGCACATCAGGGGCTCCCCAAATGCAACATGGCGTCCGCTAATTATTCAAGCAAATTTTACATTCAAAAAGTCAAATGGCGCTCCTTCCCTTCCAAGCCCTGCTGTGTGCCCAAACAGTGGTTTGCCTCCACATATGGGATATCGGCGTGTTCAGGAGAAATTGCACAACAAATTTCATGTTGCAATTTCTCCTGCTACCCTTATGATAATGCAAAATTAGGGGATGAAAAACATTTTTGTTGGAAAAATGTGAAAATTTTATTTTTACAGCTCAATATTGTAAACTTCTGTGAAGCACCTGGGGGTTCAAGGTGCTCACCACACATCTAGATAAGTTCCCTAAGGGGTCTAGTTTCCAAAATGGTGTCACTTGTGGGGGGTTTCCACTGTTTAGGCACATCAGGGGCTCTCCAAACGCAACATGGCGTCTGCTAATTATTCAAACAAATTTTACATTCAAAAAGTCTAATGGCGCTCCTTCCCTTCCGAACCCTGCAGTGCGCCCAAACAGTGGTCTTCCCTCACATATGGGGTATCAGCGCGCTCAAGAGAAATTGCACAAAAAATTCTGGGGTCCATTTTTTCCTGTTACCCCTGCGAAAATAAAAAAAATTGGGTCTAAAGTAACATTTTTGTGAAAAAAAGTTAAATGTTAATTTTTTTCTTCCACGTTCCAAAAATTCCTGTGAAGCACCTGAAGCTGTGTTTATTAAATGATCAATATTTCAACATTGATGCCAATTTATTTTCTTAACCTAAACCAAATTTGGGAGGGTTTCAGCTTTCAAAAGAGTAATTTATAAAACCAATGGATGAATTTAACGTCAGGTTATAAGCTTTTATTTACATAACATGGATAAGCGACATAACTTCTGTCAGGGAGTGTAGCGTCGGCGTCTCTGCCTCCTACCGGGCAGAGACGCCAATCCCCTCACCTCGTCCAAAATGGAGGTGCCTGTGCAAGGTTGTTGTTTTTGTGCTAACACTCTCTCCAGCCCTCAGGTTCCAGTGGCCGCCAGCCTGTCTATCAGCTGTGCCCGCCTGCCCGTCTATCTGCTGTGCCCGCCTGCTTGTCTATCAGCTGTGCCCGCCTGCCTGTCTATCAGCCGTGTCCACCTGCCTGTCTATCAGCCGTGCCAGCCAGCCTGTCTATAAGCCGTGCCTGCCTGTCTGTCGTGCCTGCCTGCTTGTCTACCTGCATCACCTGCCTGTCTACCAGCCGTGCTCATCTGCTGTGCCTGTCGGCTTCGGCCATCAGTCCCGTGGGAGTCACCTGCTCTCACACAAGTGCGGTCCCAGAGTGGCACCTGGTCTACCTTCTCGGTCCCTCCTTGGTTCACGGAGTTGTCTAAGCCGCCGTATGGCCAGGGTCGGTCCGGGTAGGCACTTAGTTACACCCCTCTGGTCCCTCCTTGTATCACAGCACAGAGGTTCAGGTTCCACCACCCAGATCCGTAACAGTTTGCACAGGCCATGGAATCCGGTGGCTCCCAGGCTCCTTCGCTCTCAGACATGTACCAAGAGGTCTCTCACCAGAGATCCCAACAGGATACTATCCTGTCTTATCTGCGGACAGTCAACTCCCGCTAGGACGTGTTGTCCACCCCGACTGTGTCTGCCTCTAACCAAGCGGCACCCGCTCCGGCGGCACCTCAACCCAGTGGGCTGTGGCATCCAGCTTAGGATTCCAACTATCTACTCCATGTTTTGGTGGTGACCCTGCCCTATGTCGGGGCTTCATTAATCAGTGAATGCTGCACTTTGAGCTCCTGGCACACCATATCAGCTCCGACTGGGCCAAGGTGGCATTCATCATGTCTCATCTCACCAGAGAGGCGTAGGCGTGGCTTAACCCTCTGTGGGAGAGAGGGAATCCTCTGGTGTCCGACCTCCAGGCTTTCCTCGCGGCTTTCCGGAAGGTGTTCGATGAGCCTGGACAAAAATCTTCGATTGCCTCCCATCTTCTCCGACTCCGCCAAGGGAGTCTCTCTGTGGGACAGTATGCCGTGCATTTCCGCACCCTCGCATCTGAACTTGCCTGGAACAATGAGGCTCTGGTGTCCACCTTTTGGGAGGGCCTTTCTGGATGAATCAAGGATGAGCTAGCCGGTCGTGACATACCTCCCTCTCTGGACGACCTGGTGTCATTAGCTAAATGGATCGACATCCGTTTTCAGGAGCGTTCTAAGGAGGCGACCCGTGAGAGAAGATCCCTGCGCCTCGCACCAACCTTCCAAAGGCCTGTCTCGCAACCAGCATCCCCTCCAGTGTCTTCTCCAGAGTCTATGCAAATAGACTAAGTTAAGATGGTCAAGTCTCGCAAGGAGGCCCGCCGCGCCGAGGGGAGTTGCTTCTACTTTGGCAGTACAGAGCATCTAATCCGCTCCTGTCCAGTGAGACCGGGAAACTCCAGTGTCTAGGACCACTCGGAGAGGTCGTCCTAGGCAAAAGTTCTTCCTCTCCGCTCTTGACTCTTTTCGGTTACCAGTCATAAGACCCGCTTCTTCGAGGCTGCCTCTCTGGATTCCGGAGCCACTGGGAACCTCATTCAACAGGCCGTTGTGGAGCGATATCAGATTCCTACCATATGTCTGGCTGATTCTTTAGCGGTTTCCTCTGTGGATGGAAGGCTTCTCTCTGAGACCATCTTGTTTGTCACTGAGCCTGTAACTCTTCAGGTGGGAATGCTACATTCGGAGAGGATCTCCTTCTACGTGCTGTCCGGTCTCTCTCACCCCCTCTTGCTTGGTCTGCCTTGGTTACAGAGACATGAGCCCGTCCTGAATTGGAGCTCACGTGAGGTGCTTCGTTGGGGTCAAGAATGTCGTAAGTCCTGTCTGGTTCCGGTTCATTCTGCTTGACCTCCGTCTACTCCAGCTAACCTACCTGGCCTGCCGGCACCCTACTGGTCATATGTGGACGTCTTTAATAAAAAGGAGGCAGAGACACTACCACCTCATAGGCCGTATGATTGCCCCATTGACCTAATACCTGGTCCTTCACCTCTTCGCGTGCGAATCTACCCCTTGTCGCTGGCCGAGACCCATGCTATGTCTGAGTACATAGAAGAGAATCTTGCTAGGGGATTTATCCAGAAATCCACCTCTCTGGCTGAAGCAGGATTCTTCTTCGTCAAAAAGAAAGACGGCTTTCTTCCTCCATGTATCGACTATAGGGGCCTAAACCAGATTACCATACAAAATAAGTACCCCCTGCCTCTCATCTTGGAGCTGTTTGACCGCCTAAAAGGCATGAAGATCTTCACTAAGCTCGATCTTTGTGGAGCGTACAATCTGGTCCGGATTCGCCAGGGAGACGAGTGGAAGACGGCATTCAACACTCGGGATGGTCACTACGAGTACCGCATAATGCCCTTCGGTCTCTGGAATGCTCCAGCTGTCTTCCAGGAGTTAGTGAATGACATCTTCTGAGATATCCTGTATTTCTGCGTGGTGGTGTACCTGGACGATATCTTGGTGTTCTCCCTTGATCTGCCCTCTCATCGGAGGGATGTTTGTCAGGTACTGCTGAGGCTCCGGAAGAATCGCCTGTATGCAAAGTACGAGAAATGCGTCTTTGAGCAGACCTCCCTACAATTTTTGGGGTATATCATCTTTGAGACCGGACTGCGTATGGATCCCGAGAAGGTGTCTGCCATCTTAAAGTGGCCCCGACCTGAAGAGTTGAAGGCTATTCAGCGGTTTCTGAGATTCGCTAACTATTACCCCCTCTTCATTCCTCATTTCTCCCCCCGGACTGCTCACATCTCTGCTCTCACCCGTAGAGGGGCAAATTCCAAGGAATGGACTCCTGAGGCGGAAAGTGCCTTTGTCTCTCTTAAGCAAGCCTTCTCCTCCGCTCCAGTGCTACATCGTCCAGATTTCAATAAACAGTTCTTCCTGGAGGTTGATGCCTCTTTCTCCGGGGCCGGAGCAGTGCTCACCCAGAAATCTGCGCTTCTTCAGTCCTCCGGGCAAATGAAGAAGAATGCTGATAAGAGACGTCTGGGTCCGCCCTCATTTCGTCCGGGAGACAAGGTCTGGCTTTCCTTCAAATATGTCCGTCTCAAGATACCATCATACAAGTTGGGCCACGGTTCATCCTTCCTTTCGAGATTCTGAACCAAAAAATCCAGTGGCGTACAAGCTGAAACTCCCTGCCTCCTTACGGATTTCCAATTCCTTTCATTTGTCTATCCTCAAGCCTGTTGTACTTAATCCTTTCTCTGACAATCCAGGAGCATGATGTAGGGGCTGAGACCCTGATCCCAGCTATGTATCACTTATTGGTCTGCATGCTGTCATTTTTATAAGATCACTGTTTTATCTGCTGCAGATCTAGCAGTTCTCTTAATGCTGAGCCCTGTATAACCCTGCCCCCACCCCACTGATTGGCAGCATTCTGCCCACATACAGTGTACACAGAAAGCTGCCAATCAGTGGCGGGGGGAAGGGGTTATACAGATCTCATGGATATGGAGGACTTCATGGCAGTAGGTTTACTAGTCCTCTAGTGATAATCTCCTTCGGATAAAACAGTGATTTTATCAAAATTACACTAAGCAGCTCAGTAAGTGACATATTGCTGGAGTCGTTGTCTGTCCCTATATTATGATTCTCTCAGATTAGATTGATTACTCTCTGTGTTATTTAAAGATGTTACTTAAATGGGATCTTTTGAATTGTTGCTTTGAAAAAATAGCCTGTTTGCCTGAAGTTCATGTAGAATATAATAGAGTTCATTGGTTGGAAACAAATGAATGTTTAGCTTTGTATTTAATCTAGATCCCATCAACTTGACTTATAAGACCTTTTAATCACTTAGATCAAATTTCATAAAGGTACAGAATCATAACTTTTCAAAAATATTGTATGCAAGTTTCCTATAAAATAATATAATGAAAACATCTATTGGCCACTTTGTGCTGTAATGTCTTCCTGTGTACAGTAGATCTATACGGATCTTTTCCTCCTTTTTCTGCTGAGTTCTATAGATAAATTGAAGATGTGTTAACAAGACTTTAGAGATTTGCTTAGTCCATGTTCTCTTCTGTGGCTCATTATACTTAGGATAGGCTATAAGTGTTGGGTGTCTGCAAAAAAAGTTTTGATTATAGTTAACTGCCTTTAATGCAGTATTTGATTGAACATTTCATACATCCACTTCTCAGTCTCATACATCCTAAAAACATTTCTAATGATCATGTTTCTATTTGAAAGGCATTTGGACACAAAAATAATTTCACTTTTAAGCTCCATATGTTTTTTGAGTAACGTCGTAAATACATTGTATCAGTTATCCTGTATATTCTTCTGATTCAATAACATATTTCCTTTATGCTCTGAACTACTATGTCATTTTTTTCTGGACTACAAGTTTACTATGCAGGTCCTGTTTTAAAGGTTACAGTTGGGCCAAAAGTTTTGGGACTGACATTTGAGTTCAGTGTTTTTAGATCTTTTAGCCAGATGTTTCTAAGGTTACTCAAGTACAATTATAAGCATTTCATCCATTTTAAACTTTTATTGACAAATATATAAAATGTATGCAAAGACTCAATATTTACAGTGTTAACCCTTATTTTTCAAGACTTCTGCAATTCGCCATGGCATTCTGTATATTATCTTCTGGGCCAAATCTTGATTTGAGTCATTCCATTTCAAGTGATCCAAATCTGATTTCTTTTTTACCTGACATCTTAGGATATTTATATTTGGTGTTTTTGAAGTGCTACTTTAGTGAATTACAAATTATAAGTTTTGAATTTTTATCTTTATTATTTAATTTTTAGAGATTTCTAAAGTTTTGAAAGTCTGAATTTTTGGCTTCTATGATTTTACATTTTTTTATCATATCTTGGGCTAGAATTAAGATAAAGAGATGGGAGAGGCACCATTTTGTTTAGAATTGTACAGGCTTTAATTTGATATGTTTGTTGATATTTTGTGTTTGTTGATATTTTGTTTTTGAGGAGTCAAATTCTAAATTTTGATGGGTGATTTTGAAATAACAATATGTTAAGAAATTTGTCAAAAAATGCATATGTGTTACTTGTGTTCCTGGTTACATTTGTACAGGGGTTCAAGTTGGGATCTCCGTAGGATGATATTTCGAAGCTTGATTTTCTAAATACAGTCTTGTCCTAATCATATGTTTAATACTAACTTAAAAGAAGAAATATTTTTAACACCTTGTGAAATATTGGAGACTATCGCGCTAACAGCTTGGTGAAAAAGCAAGAAAAGAATTGAAAAAGGTTTTGTTATAGTGAGGTAGATCGTTATGCTAGTACACATAGAACAATCAGAAAAAAAAACAGTGCTGTGATAGTTAAATATATTAATATATGCTAATAGCAGTTGAAATAATAAAACAGAAAGGATAATAAAATTTGCGCTGGTCAGATAATATTGCTGACAGTCCTTAGACAAAAAAAGGTCAATAGGTCCTTGGTACAGGAAAGTAACAATCTTAGATGTCCAAATATATGTATAAAAACCCACTTAAAAAAGGGAAAAAAAGTAAAGTCATACTGTTTGGAGAAGGATGGGAGTGAATTAGCATCTTCAGCACTCCTGCGCGTTACCATGATTCACTGGAGCTACCGGCAGGTCACTTTTCTGTGGAGATGGGAACGACACTGGAAAATGATGAAGGCGACGGCAGGGGAATATGAGACAGGGGGCAGGAGACTTACATCTAAAATAGTGGTGCTTTAAACAATTAATAGTACGTCTTTAAACTTACCTTTTAACATCAATTTGTCACTTCTACTGAGTGAAATGTAATCTTCTCCACAATCTCTTACTAACAACGCCACATTTGAAATGACTTTGAGGGGCCTATATGACAGAAAATACCCAAAAGTAACAGCACCCTAAAAACTGCACTCCTCAAGGTGCTCAAAACAATATTCAAGAAGTTTATTAACCTTTAACGTGCTACAAAGGAATTAATGGAACATGGACGGAAAAAATGAACATTTAACTTTTTTTCACAAAAATTTAACTTTGGACCCAATTTTTTTTATTTATACAAGTGTAACAGGAGAAAATGGACCCAAAAATGTATTGTGCAATTTCTCCTGAGCACACAGATACCCCATATGTGGGGGAAAACCACTATTTCAGCACATAGGGCTCGGAAATGAAGGAGCGCCATTTGACTTTTTGAATGCAACATTTGCTGGAATTAATTCTGGATGCCATGTCGCGTTTGGAGAGCGCCTGACGTGCCTAAAAAGTAGAAACCCCCCACAAGTGACACCATTTTGGAAACTAGACCCCTCAGAGAGCTTATCTAAGTGTGTGGTGAGCACCTTAAACCCCCAGATGTTTACAGAAGTTTATAACGAGCTGTGACAATAAAAAATCACATTTTTTAGACATTGTTCTTTTAGGCCCAATTTTTTATTTTTACAAGGGTAACAGGAGAAAATGCACTATACAATTTGTTGAGCAATTTCTCCTGAGTACATCAATACCCAAAATGCAGAGGAAAAACTACTGTTTGGCCACACGGCAGGGCTCGGAAGGGAAGAAGAGCCATTTGGCTTTTAAAATGCAAAATTTGCGGGAATCATTAGCGGACGCCATGTTGCATTTGGAGAGCCCCTGATATGCCTAACGAGTGGAACCCCCCAGAAGTGACACCATTTTAGAAACTAGAACCCTCAAGGAACTTATCTAGATGTGTGGTGAGCACTTTGAATCCCCAAGTGCTTCACAGAAGTTTAAAACGTTGAGCCATTAAAATAAATAAATCACATTTTTCCTACAAAAATGTTCTTTTAGCCCCAATTTTTTTATTTTTTACAAGGGTAATAGGAGAAAATGCACCATAAAATTTGGTGTGCAATTTCTCCTGAATATGCAGATACCCCATATGTGGGGGAAAACTACTGTTTGGACGCAGAGCATGGCTCAGAAAGGAATGAGTGACGTTTTGGAATGCAGGCTTTGATGGAATGGTCTGAGGGTGTTATGTCACGTTTGGAGAGCCCCTGATGTGTCTAAATAGTGGAAACCATTTTGGAATCTAGACCCCTCAAGGAATTAATCTAGATGTGTGGTGAGCACCTTGAACCCACAGGTGCTTCATAGAATTTAACAACGTTAATCTGTGAAAATGAAAAAATATTTATTTTTCCCACAAAAATGTTGCTTTAGCCCCAATTCTTTTATTTTCACAAGGATAGCAAGAGAAAATGGACCCCAAAATTTGATGTGCAATTTCTCCTCAGTACCCCGATACCCCATATGTGGTCGAAAACTACTTTTGAGGCACAGTGCAAAGCTCAGAAGGGAAGAAGCGCCATATTGGAGTTCAGATTTTGCTGGCCTAGTTTGAGGGTGCCATGTCACATTCGCAGTGCCCCTGAGGTGCCAGAACAGCAGAATCCCCCATAAGTGACATCATTTTACAAACTACACCTCTCAATAAATTCATCTAGGAGTGCAGTGATCATATTAACACCAAGGGTATGTCACAGCATTTTATACCATTGGACAGTGAAGAGAAATTAATTACATGTTTACCACCAAAATTTTGTTTTAGCCCCATGTTTTACATTTTCACACTGGGAAATGGGTACAAAAGGCACCAAAATTTGTCACACAATTTCTGCTGAATGAAGAAATACCCCATATGTGGCTGTATAGTACTGCTTAGCCACATGGGAAAACTCTGGAGGGACGGAGCGCAGATTTTGCTAGAATAGCTTGCTCTATATACAGAGCCCCAAGGGCTAGAACAGAAGAATAACCCCCTCAAGTGACCCCATTTTGGAAACTATAGTGACGATTTTGACTCCATGGGTGTTTTCCAGAAACAAGCTGCAGTGGATTTTGCTGAGTGAAATTTGCAAGCTGCCATTGTAGTGACCAGCACGTTACAGTGACTAGTACGTTGTGCCTAGCTTGTGATTCTGGAGACATACACCCGTAAATTAGGCTGGCTCTCATCGGTACAGAAATGCCAAACGTGGATGCTAAATGTGATTTAGGCACACTGTGTCTTACAAAGGAGGGAGGCATTTAGTTTTGGGAGCTCAGAATTTACTGATTTTTTTTGGGGGGGCAAGGAGCCATAACGCTTTTCCAGAGCCTTTCTACCACCAGTAACATGGAAGCCACCTATATTCCTTTTAACAGATGACGTACCTACAGTACAGACCAAAAGTTTGGACACACCTTCTCATTTAAAGATCTTTCTGTATTTTCATGACTATGAAAATTGTACATTCACACTGAAGGCATCAAAACTATGAATTAACACATGTGGAATTATATACTTAACAAAAAAGTGTGAAACAACTGAAAATATGTCTTATATTCTAGGTTCTTCAAAGTAGCCACCTTTTGCTTTGATGACTGCTTTGCACACTCTTGGCATTCTCTTGATGAGCTTCAAGAGGTAGTCACCGGAAATGGTTTTCACTTCACAGGTGTGCCCTGTCAGGTTTAATAAGTGAGATTTCTTGCCTTATAAATGGGGTTGGGACAATCAGTTGTGTTGTGCAGAAGTCTGGTGGATACAGAGCTTATAGTCCTACTGAATAGACTGTATTATGGCAAGAAAAAAGCAGCTAACAAATTCTAAGTAAAGAAAAACGAGTGACCATCATTACTTTAACAAATGAAGGTCAGTCAGTGCAAAAAATTGGGAAAACTTTGAAAGTGTCCCCAAGTGCAGTTGCAAAAACCATCAAGCGCTACAAAGAAACTGGCTCACATGCGGACCGCCCCAGGAAAGGAAGACCAAGAGTCACCTCTGCTTCTGAGGATAAGTTTATCCGAGTCACCAGCCTCAGAAATCGCAGGTTAACAGCAGCTCAGATTAGAGACCAGGTCAATGCCACACAGAGTTCTAGCAGCAGACACATCTCTTCAACAACTGTTAAGAGGAGACTTTGTGCAGTAGGCCTTCATGGTAAAATAGCTGCTAGGAAACCACTGCTAAGGACAGGCAACAAGCAGAAGAGACTTGTTTGGGCTAAAGAACACAAGGAATGGACATTAGACCAGTGGAAATCTGTGCTATGGTCTGATGAGTCCAAATTTGAAATCTTTGGTTCCAACCACCGTGTCTTTGTGCGACGCAGAAAAGGTGAATGGATGGACTCTACATGCCTGGTTCCCACCGTGAAGCATGGAGGAGGAGGTGTGATGGTGTGGGGGTGCTTTGCTGGTGACACTGTTGGGGATTTATTCAAAATTGAAGGCATACTGAACCAGCATGGCTACCACAGCATCTTGCAGCGGCATGCTATTCCATCCAGTGTGCGTTTAGTTGGACCATCATTTATTTTTCAACAGGACAATGACCCCAAACACACCTCCAGGCTGTTTAAGGGCTATTTGACCAAGAAGGCGAGTGATGGGGTGCTACGCCAGATGACCTGGCCTCCACAGTCACCAGACCTGAACCCAATCGAGATGGTTTGGGGTGAGCTGGACTGCAGAGTGAAGGCAAAAGGGCCAACAAGTGCTAAGCATCTCTGGGAACTCCTTCAACATTGTTGGAAGACCATTTCCGGTGACTACCTCTTGAAGCTCATCAAGAGAATGCCAAGAGTGTGCAAAGCAGTCATCAAAGCAAAAGGTGGCTACTTTGAAGAACCTAGAATATAAGACATATTTTCAGTTGTTTTACACTTTTTTGTTAAGTATATAATTCCACATGTGTTAATTCATAGTTTTGATGCCTTCAGTGTGAATGTACAATTTTCAAAGTCATGAAAATACAGAAAAATCTTTAAATGAGAAGGTGTGTCCAAACTTTTGGTCTTTACTGTACGTGTGAACTTGCTTTTTTTGTGGATTGAGTTGAAGCTTTATTGCAAACATTTTACGTAACATTTTGGATCACATTTATCCTGCGCTCTACACTATGCACTTATATTGGGGTTTCCATCTAAATCTCTGAATGACGTGATTCAGATGAAACCCCTGAGGGATCTATTCACTATAATGAGGCAGCAGAGTTACTCTGGACTTCGTCTGGCCCCTGTTCAGCGGTGTCCTTCTTTTAGAAGTGCACAAAACTGTGGCCGACGGTACTTTTATGCACGCCTAAAAACACGGACACTGCCTTATCACAGGTCAGACGACATCCACAGTGCCTCCATCTGCCTCATTACAAGGAATCTGTCACCGGTGATCCGTCTCAATCACGTGTTTCAGATATTTACATGGAAACCCCGGTTTAAGTGGTCAGCGTAGAGCGCAGGATAAATGTGCGCCAAGCCTTACTACGATCTTTGGGAGGCAGAATGAACAAATCAATACCAGGTGAAGAATCGTGCAGTATAAGTGATTAGACAACTTTATTCTTCGGTTCGGTGCGATTACAGCGATACCAGATTTATATCGGGTTTTTATTTTTGGCTCCTGTCACACACTGGTACACACTTTTTATTGTAAAACAAGTTTTTGCATCCCCGTATTTTGAGAGCTATAATTTTTTCCATATTTCGGCTGACAGAGTCATGTGAGGCTTGTTTTTTGCGGCACAAGTTGACGTTTGTAACAATCTCAGGCACAAAACATTTTTTGATCGCTTTCTATTCTGATTTTTGGGAGGCAGAATGAACAAAAAACAGCAATTGAGGGATTGTTTTTTTTTTTGTTTTTTTATGCCGTTCCGCGTGTGGTGAAATTGATAAGGCAGTATTCTTGGGGTCAGTACGTTTACAGCGATACCACATTTATATAATTTTTTTATGTTTTGGCGCGTTTAAACAAAAAAATCTATTTTATAGAAGTAATAATTATTTTTGCATCGCTTTATTCTGAGAGCTGTAACTTTTTTATTTTTCCACTGATGGAGCTGTATGGCAGCTTGTTTTTTGTGGGATAATTTAACGTTTTCAACCATTCCATTTTTATTTACATTTGCCTTTTTGATCGCATTTTCTTCAACTTTTTGTTTGGCGTTATGATGATAAAGCATAGTTTTTTGCCTTGTTTTTTTTTTTTTTTTTACAGTGTTCACTGAAGGGGTTAACTAGTGGTACAGTTTTATAGGTCGGGTCATTACGGACAGGGTGATGCTAAATATGTGTACTTTTTTTGTTTCTTTTTTTTTACATAAATAAATGTTTTTATTGGATTAATATTACAATTTTTAATAACTTTTATTTAACTTTTTTTTACCTTGTCCCATCACCTTTACACTGACAGATCGCTAATCTAATACTCTGCAATGCTCCTGCATTGCAAGGCATTAGATCGGCATCTGAGCAGGAGCTTACAGGCCACCATCCCTGGGTGACCCCCGTGGCCATATTTTGGCCCAGGGTCACCATGGAGACCATCAGCAGAACTCTCACTCCCTCTGCGATGCTCCTCGATGTCGTTGTCACTATTGACAGCTGCATCAGAGGGGTTAAATGCCCACGATCGGTGCTACCAGAAGGATGAAAAAAAGTCTATTCTACTTCTTCATGGTCATAATTTTTGGAGAATACATTAGCCAGCCACCAGTGTCGATCATATTCACATAGGTCACATAACCAGTTACGTCATCCATTTCCAATCTTGTGCCACCTTCAATCACTTCATGGACTTCACTGTCATTGGTGAATGAAAAACTCCTTCTTTATATTTCTGTTTCACTACATGAAATGAAAGTATGGTATTGCTGAGTTCCTTTGATTGGTTCTGCTTCCTGATACCAGTGTTTTAACAAACTCTCCACTTCTTCGTAGTCTTGGTATGTACAGTACATGAACTGGATGTTAGGAATATTTTTCTCCCCCCAGTTGAAAAGTTGCATGGGAGATTTGGCCTGAATATGGTCATAGAATCATAGAATCATAGAATCATAGAATGGTAGAGTTGGAAGGGACCTCCTGGGTCATCTGGTCCAACCCCCTGCTCAAAGCAGGATTCACTAAATCATCTCAGACAGATGTCTGTCCAGCCTCTGTTTGAAGACGTCCATTGAAGGGGAACTCACCACCTCTCGTGGCAGCCTGTTCCACTCATTAATCACCCTAACTGTCAAAAAGTTTTTTCTAATATCTAATCTGTGTCTCCTCCCATTTAGTTTCATCCCATTGCTTCTAGTCTTTCCTTGTGCAAATGAGAATAAAAATGATCCTTCTACAATGTGACAGCCCTTGACATATTTGTAGACAGCTATTAAGTCTCCTCTCAGTCTTCTTTTTTGCAAGCTAAACATTCCCAAATCCTGCAACCGTTCCTCATAGGACATGGTTTGCAGACCAGTCACCATTCTGGTCACTCTTCTCTGAACTTGCTCCAGTTTGTCTATGTCTTTTTTAAAATGTGGTGCCCAAAACTGTACACAGTATTCCAGATGAGGTCTGACCAAAGAGGAGTAAAGACCAATAATGACTTCATGTGATCTAGACTGTATGCTTCTGTTAATACATCCCAGAATTGTATTTGCCTTTTTTGCTGCTGCATCACACTGTTGACTCATGTTCAGTCTATGATCTATTAGTATACCTAAGTCTTTTTCACATGTACTGTTGTTTAGCTCTATTCCTCCCATTCTGTATATGCTTTTTTCATTTTTATTGCCCAGATGTAGTACTTTGCATTTTTCCCTGTTAAAAACCATTCTGTTGGTTGCTGCCCACTGCTCCAGTTTATTTAGGTCTTTTTGAATCCTCTCTCTCTCTTCTCTAGTATTAGCTATCCCTCCTAGCTTTGTGTCATCAGCAAATTTAATCAGTTTACCCTCAATTCCTTCATCTAAATCATTGATAAAGATGTTGAACAATACAGGTCCCAGGACGGAGCCCTGTGGTACCCCACTTGAGACATTCATCCAGCTGGATGTGAAGCCATTTACAATCACCCTTTGAGTCCGATCACTAAGCCAGTTATGAATCCACCTAACAGTTGCCTGGTCCATTGCATACTTGGTCATTTTTTCAATAAGGATGGTGTGAGATACTTTGTCAAATGCTTTGCTGAAGTCAAGATATACTATATCTACAGCATTTCCCTGATCCACCCAGTCAGTGATTCTGTCATAGAAGGAAATTAAGTTAGTCTGACATGACTTGTTAGTTATAAACCCATGCTGACTCTGGTTAATCACTTCATTCTTATCCAGGTACTTACATACATGTTGTTTAATAATTTGTTCAAAGATCTTTCCTGGTATAGAAGTCAGACTCACCGGCCTATAGTTCCCTGGGTCCACCTTCTTCCCCTTTTTGAAGATAGGAACAACATTTGCTCTTCTCCAGTCTTCTGGGACTTCTCCTGTTCTCCAAGAATTTTCAAAGATTATGGAGAGTGGTTCTAAAATTTCTTCTGCGATCTCCTTCAGTACTCTGGGGTGTAATTCATCTGGACCTGGAGACTTGAACTCATTTATGTTAGCTAAATATTCCCTCACAATCTTTCTGTTTACAGATAACTTGGATTCTTCTATTCCTTTAAAAGGACAGTGAAGATCAGTTGATGTTACATTTTCTTTCTGAGAGAAAACAGATGCAAAATAGGAATTAAAAAGTTTGGCCTTCTCAACATCCTCTCTTACCATTTCTCCATTTTCATCCTGTAAAAATCCTATAGCATCTTTGACTTTTCTTTTACTTTTGACATACCCCCAAAATCCTTTTTTATTGCTTTTGACATCTCTTGCAAGCCTTAATTCATTGTCAGCTTTAGCTAACCTGATACATGCCCTGCAGGATCTGCAGACTGCATTATAATCTTCTTTAGATATGCCTCCCTCTTTCCATTTAATAAACATTTCTTTCTTTCTTTTTAGCATGTGTTTAAGTTCTGTGTTCATCCATCCTGGTTTCCTTAAATGCTTCCCATTCTTCCTACTTTTCGGGATTGTTAACGATTGTGCTTTGAGAATCTCATTTTTAAAAATTTCCCATCCTTCCTGGACATTTTTGTCCTTAAGGACATCCAGCCATTGGATCCCTCCTATTCTCTTTCTGAGTCTCTTAAAATCTGCCTTTCTAAAATCTAACCTTGAAGTTTGAGTCTTCACATGTCTTCCTCCTCTAGTTATCCAAAATTCTATAATAGCATGATCGCTGCCTCCTAGGGTCCCAGCCACTTTTACCTCCTCAACCATTTCCTCCTTGTTTATAAGGATTAGATCCAAAGTAGCAGATCCCCTTGTTTTCTCCCCTACCTTTTGGAAGATAAAGTTGTCAGCAAGAGAGGATAAGAATTTGCTTGACCTGTTAGTTTTACTTGAGAGAGATTCCCAACAAATGTCTGGATAGTTGAAATCTCCCATGACCACTACGTCATATTTTTTGGAGAACTTGGTCATTTGATACATAAAGAGTTCATCCATATCTTCAGCTTGCCCAGGTGGCCTGTAGTAAATGCCTACAATGGTGTCCTTTCCGTTGTTCTCTCCTTGTATTCTTACCCAAACAGTTTCCACAGAACTCCCAGTCTCTGAAGCTTCAATCTCTGTGCAGATATACGCTTTTCTAACATACAATGCGACACCTCCTCCTCGTTTATCAAGTCTGTTTCTTGCAAATAAGTTGTATCCTTTTAGCCTTTTATTCCAATCATGTGTATCGTCCCACCAAGTTTCAGTGATTCCAATGACATCATATTTCTTTTCCTGCGTTAGTAGTTCTAATTCTCCTTGTTTGTTGCCCATGCTTTGTGCATTTGTATAAAAACATTTTAGTTTGTGATTGGTTTCTCTTCCTCCCATATTTTTATTATTTAAATTGTTTTGTCTTTGTTCTTCCTTTCCACTTCCAGTAGCAGAGATCTCAATAGTATTTGTCAGCTGTATGGCTTTTTCTGGCCTTTTGCTTCCCTTCCCACATTGTTCTAGTTTAAAGCTCTCCTGATGAGTGCAGCAAGGCAATTTCCAAATACATGTTTTCCAGTCTTCGTAAGGTGCACCCCATCTCTAGCAAGTAGTCCATCGTATAGGTAATTCATTCCGTGATCCAGAAATCCAAATCCTTGTTGACGGCACCATCGACGTAGCCAGTTGTTCACCTGTAGAATCTTATTCCACCTCATTGTTCCATGGCCATCCACTGGGAGGATGGATGAGAAGACCACCTGCGCTCCCAATTCTTTCACTTTCTTGCCCAAGTCTTCAAAGTCACTGCAGATGGTTTCCAGGTCCTTTCTTGCGGTGTCATTTGTCCCCACATGTATTAGCAGGAATGGGTAGTGATCTGTAGGTCTGAAGAGTCTTGATATCCTGTCAGACACATCTTTAATTTTTGCTCCTGGAAGACAGCACATTTCTCTTGAGGTTATGTCTGGTCTGCAGATAGCAGCCTCTGTTCCTCTTAACAGGGAATCCCCCATGACCACCACTCTCCGTTTTTTCTTCACAACATTCTTCTTTCTCCATCCAGGAGGATTCTGAGGGCTTACAAGGTTATTCATTGCTGGCAAAGTCTTATCTTGCTGTATTTCTTCATGGTTCTCCTGCGAGAGAGCCTGGTACTGGTTCCTGAGCAGTATAGGTGCTGACTGCCTCTCTATCCTCCTGCTTCTCTGGGTCACATGCTTCCATTCCTCTGTTTCCTCAGGTGCAGTTCGAATTTCTTCTCTTTCTGAATCATGAAGAGATAATTCTGCTCTCTCTAAGAACTCTTCACCTTCCTTAATGATTTTCAAGGTAGTTAACCTCTCTTCTAGATTTCGCAACTTTTCCTCCAACAGGGACACAAGCTTGCATTTCTGGCATGTGAAGTTTGGCTTTTCCACTGGCAAGTCTGTGAACATGTAGCAGGATATGCAGCTCACCAAATGGCTCCTGGACTCTTCCATGTTCTTACTGTTAATGTTCTGAAAACAGTGAAAAAAGCTTAAAAAAAAAGCTTAAAAATGCGCGCGCCGGTAGGCGCGCGGTTTACCGATGTCCTCTTTTCAGCTCCAACAGCCAAAATCCAGTGTTCTTTGAGCTCACGGAGACTCTTCACTTACCCCAAAATGCAGTGGGAATATGCAAATTATCTCCTCAGGACTCCTCCCCTGGTTTACCGATGTCCTCTTTTCAGCTCCAACAGCCAAAATCCAGTGTTCTTTGAGCTCACGGAGACTCTTCACTTACCCCAAAATGCAGTGGGAATATGCAAATTATCTCCTCAGGACTCCTCCCCTGGTTTACCGATGTCCTCTTTTCAGCTCCAACAGCCAAAATCCAGTGTTCTTTGAGCTCACGGAGACTCTTCACTTACCCCAAAATGCAGTGGGAATATGCAAATTATCTCCTCAGGACTCCTCCCCTGGTTTACCGATGTCCTCTTTTCAGCTCCAACAGCCAAAATCCAGTGTTCTTTGAGCTCACGGAGACTCTTCACTTACCCCAAAATGCAGTGGGAATATGCAAATTATCTCCTCAGGACTCCTCCCCTGGTTTACCGATGTCCTCTTTTCAGCTCCAACAGCCAAAATCCAGTGTTCTTTGAGCTCACGGAGACTCTTCACTTACCCCAAAATGCAGTGGGAATATGCAAATTATCTCCTCAGGACTCCTCCCCTGGTTTACCGATGTCCTCTTTTCAGCTCCAACAGCCAAAATCCAGTGTTCTTTGAGCTCACGGAGACTCTTCACTTACCCCAAAATGCAGTGGGAATATGCAAATTATCTCCTCAGGACTCCTCCCCTGGTTTACCGATGTCCTCTTTTCAGCTCCAACAGCCAAAATCCAGTGTTCTTTGAGCTCACGGAGACTCTTCACTTACCCCAAAATGCAGTGGGAATATGCAAATTATCTCCTCAGGACTCCTCCCCTGGTTTACCGATGTCCTCTTTTCAGCTCCAACAGCCAAAATCCAGTGTTCTTTGAGCTCACGGAGACTCTTCACTTACCCCAAAATGCAGTGGGAATATGCAAATTATCTCCTCAGGACTCCTCCCCTGGTTTACCGATGTCCTCTTTTCAGCTCCAACAGCCAAAATCCAGTGTTCTTTGAGCTCACGGAGACTCTTCACTTACCCCAAAATGCAGTGGGAATATGCAAATTATCTCCTCAGGACTCCTCCCCTGGTTTACCGATGTCCTCTTTTCAGCTCCAACAGCCAAAATCCAGTGTTCTTTGAGCTCACGGAGACTCTTCACTTACCCCAAAATGCAGTGGGAATATGCAAATTATCTCCTCAGGACTCCTCCCCTGGTTTACCGATGTCCTCTTTTCAGCTCCAACAGCCAAAATCCAGTGTTCTTTGAGCTCACGGAGACTCTTCACTTACCCCAAAATGCAGTGGGAATATGCAAATTATCTCCTCAGGACTCCTCCCCTGGTTTACCGATGTCCTCTTTTCAGCTCCAACAGCCAAAATCCAGTGTTCTTTGAGCTCACGGAGACTCTTCACTTCAAGTCTTTGGAGGCTTGCCCAAGCTGCAAGACAGTGCCTCCTAAACCATCACGTACACTTTTGCCATGAGCTGTGCCAAAAAAAGTGCCATTCAGCTTCCACTCCAAAATCTTTCTTGTGATGGCATACATTTATAAAGTTTTTCCTGTTTTTATACTGTGCAGAAGAGCTATCCTACAAGTAGTGGTCCTTGCTCAAACTTGCTAGGATATCAGAATTTATCAGGGAAATCAATTTTTTTTGGAACAAATAAACAGCTATTGAAATATCTAAAAATCATGAATTTCTTATTTGGAAAAGATAAACCCTACATTTTTAGACCACAGGCTGGACGGATCTGAATTCAAGATTTTCAAATTGACACTGTTCATATCGTTACGTTTTTAAGTATGATCCCTTTAAGATTTGGTACAGATGTGGCTAGGAGCATAGGAGATACATGTGAATTTTTAAACTTTTTTATATCATATTGATGTTTTGGAAACCTTTTCAAAATGTTGCGTTTGAGTCCACATGGATAAAATATTAACAAAGATACTCTTGTGTCATATTGGGAGGAAGCCTGTACAGTTCTGAGTAGAATGGTGTTTTTCCACTTTCTCTATCTTCGTTCTGGCCTGAGTTATGAGGAGAAACATAAAGGCATGCAACACAGAAATTAGCTTTTTTTCAAAACTTTGAAAATCAATTTTAAGAAAACTAAAATATATAGGATTTTTTTCTCCGCATTTTGCATTCTCTAACACTATTACCAAAGAACAAAATCTCAAAAGAATGAAAACATAGGGGACAATTGCAGTGGTTCACTTGAAATGTAATGTAATGGTTCACTTGAAATGTAATCACCCATTCATAATAACCCATTCTTGCTTAATCAGTGCTTTAAATTTATCATAATTTCCAAGTTTTTGTTTATTCATCCACTTTTTGAGGATTGGCCACAGGTTCTCAATGGGATTGATATCTGCAGAGTTTATTGATAATGGACCCAAAATGTCCATGTTTTGTTCTCTGAGACGCTTAGCGATCACATTTACCTTGTGATATGGTGCTCCATCATTCTGGAAAAAGAATTTTTCATCAACAGATTGCTCCTGGATCGTTTTGAGAAGTTTCTCTTAGTCAAGATTGTAACATAGTAACATAGTAACATAGTTTTTAAGGTTGAAGGAAGACTAAGTCCTTCTAGTTCAACCCATAGCCTAACTTGTTGATCCAGAGGAAGGCAAAAAAAAACCATGTGGCAAACACAAAGCTCCACATTGGGGAAAAAAATTCCTTCCCGACTCCATACGACAATCAGACTAGTTCCCTGGATCAACGCCCTATTAAGGAATCTAGTATTTATAACCTGTAATATTATACTTTTCAAGAAAGGCATCCATGCCCTTCTTAAATTTTAACAGTGAATCACTTATTACAACATCATGTGGCAGAGAGTTCCATAGTCTCACTGCTCTTACTGTAAAGAATCTCCGTCTGTGATTATGATTAACCACTTCGCGCCAGAGTCTGTTTTTGCCTTCGTGACCGGGCCAATTTTTTCAATTCTGACCACTGTCACTTTATGAGGTAATTACTCTGGAACGCTTCAACGGATCCCCCTGATTCTGAGACTGTTTTTTTGTGACATATTGTACTTCATGACAGTGGTAAAATTTCTTCGATATCACTTGCGTTTATTTGTGAAAAAATCAGAAATTTGGTGAAAATTTTGAAAATTTTGCAATTTTCAAACTTTGAATTTTCATGCCCTTTAATCAGAGAGATATATCACACAAAATAGTTAATGAATAACATTTCCCACATGTCTACTTCACATCAGCACAATTTTGGAACCAAAATTTTTTTCTGTTAGGAAGCTATAAGGGTTAAAAGTTGACCAGCGATTTCTCATTTTTACAACAAAATTTACAAAAACATTTTTTTAGGGACCACATCTTATTTGAAGTGACTTTGAGGAGCCTTTTGACAGAAAATACCCAAAAGTGATACCATTCTAAAAACTGCACCCCTCAAGGTTCTCAAAACCACATTCAAGAAGTTTATTAACCCTTCAGGTGCTTCACAGGAATTTTTGGAATGTGGAAGAAAACAATGAACATTTAACTTTTTTTCACAAAACTGCTACTTTAGCCTCAAATTTTTAATTTTCACAAGGGCAGCCAGAAAAAATGGACCGCAAAATGTGTTGTGCAATTTCTCTTGAGCACGCTGATACCCCATATGTGGTGCAAAGCCACTGTTTGGGCGCACGGCATGGCTCGGAAGGTAAGGAGCGCCATTTGACTTTTGGAATGGAAATTTGACTGGAATGGATAGCGGACGCCATGTTGCATTTGGAGAGCCCCTGAGGTGCCTAAACAGAGGAAACTCTCAACAAGTCACCCCATTTTGGAAACTAGACCCCTCAAGGAACTTATCTAGATGTGTGGTGAGCACCTTGAACCCCCAGGGGCTTCACAGAATTTTATAATGTTGAAGGGTGAAAATAAAAAAACACATTTTTAACACAAAACTGCTACTTTAGCCTCAAATTTTTAATTTTCACAAGGGCAGCCAGAAAAAATGGACCCCAAAATGTGTTGTGCAATTTCTCCTGAGCACGCTGATACCCCATATGTGGTGCAAAGCCACTGTTTGGGCGCACGGCATGGCTCGGAAGGTAAGGAGCGCCATTTGACCTTTGGAATGGAAATTTGACTGGAATCGATAGCGGACGCCATGTTGCATTTGGAGAGCCCCTGAGGTGCCTAAACAGAGGAAACCCCCAACAAGTCACCCCATTTTGGAAACTAGACCCCTCAAGGAACTTATCTAGATGTGTAGTGAGCAGCTTGAACCCCCAGGGGCTTCACAGAATTTTATAATGTTGAAGGGTGAAAATAAAAAAACACATTTTTAACACAAAACTGCTACTTTAGCCTCAAATTTTTAATTTTCACAAGGGCAGCCAGAAAAAATGGACCCCAAAATGTGTTGTGCAATTTCTCCTGAGCACGCTGATACCCCATATGTGGTGCAAAGCCACTGTTTGGGCGCACGGCATGGCTCGGAAGGTAAGGAGCGCCATTTGACTTTTGGAATGGAAATTTGACTGGAATGGATAGCGGACGCCATGTTGCATTTGAAGAGCCCCTGAGGTGCCTAAACAGAGGAAACCCACAACAAGTGACTGAATTTTACAATCTACTCCTCTGTATAAATTAATCTAGTGGTGGGAAAATAAGTAGATAGGTAAATGGTCACTAAACCCATAGATGAATTCCCACAGAGGTGTCATTTCCATAATGGGGTCACTTCAGGGGGGATTATGCTGTTCTGGCACTTTTCAGAGTACCAGAGCTAAAGAATCCCCCCTGAAGTGACCCCATTTTGGAAATGACACCCCTCTAGGAATTCATCTATGGGTTTAGTGACCATTTTAACTCGATGGATGATTTCCAGAAACAAGCACGCAATGGAAGGTTTAGATTCTGGAGAACCCCCCCTGGAAATTAAGTGAGCTCTACTCGAATATGTCATTCACTAAATGAACCAAATGTTTGAATGACAAATTGGGATACATTTTTACAGTTTAAAAACGTGGTTCTGTGTGGTAGATTTTAAAGCAGTCAGTGACGCATAAGGCTGGCAATGATGGGCATTGTGGGCAATAGTAGCGGGTATCACGCCTCATTCCTCTCTTAGTACATACACGACATCTTTTCTGGGGGTTCCTTCTTGTTTCCGTTGCTGGAATAAGTGCAATAAAATGTCGCTCAGTGAGTCTTTTCACATCCTCAGATTCTAATGGATGAGCGGGGCTAACACTTTGAAAGACAAGATTTTCAATTACCTTTTCTTGATAATCAAGAAAAGGATCTGAATTTCCTGCTTTTTTGTACAACACAAAAGAATTGTATGTGGCCACCTGAAACAAATAAATAACCAACTTTTTATACCAGGTATAGGACTTTCTTGATACCTGGTATGGCTGTAGAACCTGGTCTGCAAGGTCCACACCCCCCATGTGTTTGTTGTAGTCAATGACTGACACAGGTTTTTGCTTCGGAGTGGTGGATCCTAGTTCTACAGTGGCCCTTGTGGCATCTGTGTGGATCGAGCTGAGGACAAAAATATCCCTCTTATCCCTATAATTCAGGGCAAGCAGCTCTCCGTTGCGTACAGCCCCTGACTGCCCCTTTTGAAACTTTTGGTTGACCAATGGTTGTGGAAACCCCTGACGGTTTTTACGGATGGTCCCACAAGCCCCAATGTTGTGTTCAACCAGACTTTTAAATAGGGGTATGCTGGTGTAATAATTGTCCACATATAGATTGTAGCCTTTTTGAAAAAATGGACTTATCAGCTCCCAAACAATTTTTCCAGATGTCCCCAGATAAGTAGGGCATCCTGGTGGGTTTAGTTGGCTGTCTTTCCCCTCATATATGCGAAAAGCGGATGTGTATCCGGTTGAACTTTCGCACATTTTATAGAGCTTTATACCAAACCTTGCCCTTTTAGATGGGATAAATTGCTTGAGGTGCAGTCTTCCTTTGAATTTTACAAGGGACTCATCTATAGAAATATTTTGTGTTGGGGTGTAGAGGCTTAAGAATTTTTCTGACAAATTTTCAATGATGGGTCTAATTTTATATAACCTGTCATGTTCTGGGGCATTTCTGGGCAGGCATTGACTATTGTCGTTAAAATGCCAAAACCGCATGAGCATTTCATAACGGGTCCTAGGCAGAATGACTGAAAACATAGGGGTGGCTTGAACAGGGTGGTTGGACCAGTAGGATCGAATGCTCGGTTTTTTAACAAGCCCCATGGCAAATGTAAGTCCTAAAAAATTTTTTATTTCCGGGACATTAGTTGGTGTCCATAAATTTGCCCTAGCATAGTAAGATCGGGGATTCTGGCTTATGAATTGGGATGCATATAAATTTGTTTGCACGACAATATGCTCTAGCAAGCTGTCTGTAAAAAACAAATTAAAAAAATGAATTGGTCCAAAATCTTCCACCTCCACATTTATACCAGGAGTGGCGTTGAAATCAGGGCTGAATGGAGCAGCCGAATCCGAAGCCTCCCATCTGGGAAATGCTAGATCATGTGGCAAAGCCCCTTGTACACTGGGGTGCGCCAATTCACTAGTAGCAGGGACAGCGCTTGTACTGGGCAGTGTTCCCTGATTTGGAGACGTTTCTCCAGTAGCGCTATTTGCACCTATTGCTGTACTGGTCCTTGGGCTTGAGGATGGAACAGAATCACTGCTCATTTCTGAGCTCTCAGTGTCGCCGCTACTAAAGCCCTCAAAATCCATATCTCCATCTGAGATTGCGCTGTCATCAGTGTCAGAACACAGCAGGGCATACACCTCTTCTGCGGTATAAGTCTGACGGGCCATTTTATTTTTAGATTTTTTGACTGGACTGAACGGACAGGACTGAACGGACGGGACTGACCGGACGAGACTGACCGGACGGGACTGACCGGACGGGACTGACCGGACGGGACTGACCGGACGGGATTGACCGGACTGGACTGACCGGACTGATCTGACAGGACTGACTGACCTGACAGGACTGACTGATCTGACAGGACTGACTGACTGATCTGACAGGACTGACTGACTGACAGATCTGACAGGACTGATCTGACAGGACTGACTGATCTGACAGGACTGACTGACTGACAGATCTGACAGGACTGACTGACTGACAGATCTGACAGGACTGACTGACTGGACTGATCTGACAGGACTGACTGACTGGACTGATCTGACAGGACTGACTGATCTGACAGGACTGACTGACTGACAGATCTGACAGGACTGACTGACTGACAGATCTGACAGGACTGACTGACTGACAGATCTGACAGGACTTACTGACTGACAGATCTGACAGGACTGACTGACTGACTGATCTGACAGGACTGACTGACTGACTGATCTGACAGGACTGACTGACTGATAGATGTGACAGGACTGACTGACTGATAGATGTGACAGGACTGACTGACTGATAGATCTGACAGGACTGACTAACCCTAACTCTTACTTTCTTTTTTATTTTATTTTTTTACTTTCACAGTGGCAAGGCTGACACAGCTCTTGTCACACTGTTTCTCCTCTGCTCTCTCACTGAGATCGGAGGAGAAACAGTGTATTTATCAGGCAGATCGCCCGGGAAAGTTTGTTGCTAAAACAAACTTCCCTGGTGATCTCTCTGATTGGCTGGTGTGACGCTGACATCATCGAGACCTGAGCCAATCAGGTCTCGATGATGTCAGAGGTCACAGCACCGGGATCCCCGCCGCTCCTGAGGTATGTGGGGGGTCCCGATCGCCGACCACCAGCTGTCACTATCTTTTAAATGCCGCGATCGCTATGGATCGCGGCATCTAGAAGATAGGAACAGGTTAACATCATGGGGACCTGATCCATTCAGGTCCCCATGATGCCACATGTCAGAGCTATCGCTCTGAACCGGTACCGCAGCGCTAGCAGGACCCTGGGGGTCCTGAGCAATGGGGGACCACCCACCGTTTTTAAACGTCGGCGCTGCACAGAGCCCGGGCAGCGCCGACGTTTATGTACAGTGGGCGGTCCTGAACCGGTTAAACCTTCTTTCCTCTTGACGTAGAAGATGCCCCCTTGTCCCCGTCTCAGGCCTCAGAGTAAAAAGATCAGTAGAAAGGTATTTGTACTGTCCCCTCATATACTTGTACATAGTAATAAGATCACCCCTAAGCCTTCTTTTTTCCACAGTAAATAACCCCAAGTGTAATAACCTGTCTTGGTATTGCAGACCCCCCAGTCCTCTAATAACCTTGGTCGCTCTTCTCTGCACCCGCTCTAGTTCAGCTATGTCTTTCTTATACACCGGAGACCAGAACTGTACACCGTATTCTAAGTGTGGTCGCACTAATGACTTGTATAGAGGTAAAATTATGTTCTCCTCATGAGCATCTATGCCTCTTTTAATGCATCCCATTATTTTATTTGCCTTTGCAGCAGCAGCCTGACACTGGCCACTAAACGTGAGCTTGTCGTCCACCAATACACCCAGGTCTTTTTCAGTTACAGTTTTGCCCAGTGTTTTACAATTAAGCATATA
The DNA here is from genome assembly GCF_046119375.1 of Phyllobates terribilis. Classification (NCBI taxonomy): domain Eukaryota; kingdom Metazoa; phylum Chordata; class Amphibia; order Anura; family Dendrobatidae; genus Phyllobates; species Phyllobates terribilis. Next base: position 843,780,885 of record NW_027362761.1, read on the forward strand.
ATTATACATTTTATTTCCTCTGCCCAAGTGCATTACCTTACATTTATCCCCATTAAAGCTCATTTGCCATTTATCAGCCCAAGCTTCTAGTTTACATAGATCCTCCTGTAATATAAAATTGTCCTCCTCTGTATTGATTACCCTGCAGAGTTTAGTGTCATCTGCAAATATTGAAATATTACTCTGTATGCTCCCTACAAGGTCATTAATAAATATGTTAAAAAGAAGGGGGCCCAATACTGACCCCTGTGGTACTCCACTGTTAACTGAGGCCCAGTCTGAGTGTTTTCCATTAATAACCACCCTTTGTTTCCTATCACTGAGCCAATTCTTAACCCACATACATATATTTTCCCCTATCCCCATTGTTCTCATTTTATGTGTCAACCTTTTGTGTGGAACCGTATCAAAAGCTTTTGAAAAGTCCATATACACAACATCCACTGCATTTCCTTGGTCCAGTCCAGAACTTGCCTCCTCATAAAAACTGATCAGATTAGTTTGACAGAAACGGTCCCTCGTAAACCCATGTTGATATTGGGTCATGAGGTTATTCTTCTTCAGATACACTATCATAGCATCTCTTAGGAAACCCTCCAGGATTTTACCCACAATAGAGGTTAAGCTTACCGGCCTATAATTTCCAAGTTCAGTTTTTGTCCCCTTTTTGAATATTGGCACCACATTTGCTATACGCCAGTCCTGTGGTACAGACCCTGTTATTATGGAATCTTTAAAGATTAAAAATAATGGTCTATCTATGACGTTACTTAATTCCTGCAGTACTCGCGGGAGTATCCCACCCGGGCCCGGGGATTGTGAGTGAGCCCATACCCTTGTATGAAAAGCAACCCCGCACATGATTAGTCTTAGGATATTTTACTGTTGTCTTGACACAGGAATCATGGTAGTACTCACCTTTTTTTCTCTGGTCAATCATTCTCCCAGATATCGAAAATAGTCTGAAGGGGGCTAGTAACTTTTCCTTAATCCTTTGGGCTAAGTGCCCACGATGCAGAAATGCTCCGAATTTTTCCTGAGCATTTCTGCATCTTCCTGGCAGAAAAAACACATGCGGATTTTACATGCATTTTTCCTGCCAGGGACAAGCGTAAGTCAAGCGTTTTTACATGCACTTCCACATGCGATTTTAGCATCACTTGGAAAGTGCTTGACAACTTGGTCAAACTATATAAATCCATGCAACCGGCATGGATTTATATAATGTGACCGTAAAAGAATGATAAAAAATAAATATTATACTTACCTTCTGATGGCCCTCGGTGTCTTTATCCAATCTATCCGGTGTCCCCGGTGTCTAGCGGTGGTCTAAAAGGACCTTACATGACGCCATTTAGTCATGTGACGGGTCACGTGACCGCCGACGTCAGTGGTCGCGTGACCCGTCACATGACTAAATGACTTCATGGCTGGTCATTTTAGACCATCGCGAGCTGCCGGCGAGCCAGGACGGATCGCTATTTAGACCGGGGGCCATCAGAAGGTAAGTATAATGTATATTTTTTTTTTATTCTTTTTTTTTTACAGGTACCATGGTACCCGGGTCTGGAGGAGAGTCTCCTCTTCTCCAAACCCGGGTACCATCTTCACATTGAACCGCATGATATCCACATGTGCACATGTAGTGATGCGGATATTATGTGATTCAATCCTAGTCAATGGCGGTGAAAACGCTGCGATTCCGCAAAATAGTAGTGCTGCGGATTTTTCCGCAATGATAATCCGCAGCGGAAATTTCTGCATCATGTGCACAGCACATGCGGATTATCATTGGGGAACATAGCATGCCTACTAACAAGTGTTTTTTAAGCGTTTCTACAGCGGAATTGCAGTTGCGGAAACGCTTAAACGCATAGTGGGCACACAGCCTTGCAGTCAATCCACATATTTCCTACAGAATGTCAGTTGGTCTTCAATGTTTTTCTTGGAGAGAAGTGGCTTCTTTGCTGCCCTCCTTGACAACAAGCCAGTCTCCAAAAGCCTTCGTCTCACTTTGCGTGCAGATGCACCAACATCTACCTGCTGCCATTCCTGAGAAAGTTTTGCACTAGTTTTGAAATGATTTAGTAGCTGAATCTTCTTTAGGAGATGATCCTGGCTTTTGTTGAACATTTTTGAACACCCTGAAGCCTTGTTCTTACCAATTGAACCTTTTTCATTGATGTTTTTGAAGATCCAATAAATGGTCAATTTACATTTGCATTTCATCTAATCACTCTTCATAACACTCTAGAGTTAATGCAAATTGCCACTATAAAAACTGAAACATCAAATTTTGGAAAAAACAAAATTTGTGTCAATTTGAATCTTTTGACCACAACTGTACTTTCCATGTATCACCAAAAAGAAAATTTTTAAAAGTAGGAGTTAGTAGGCAATGAATGAAAAACGTATCTTTTTTTTTACAAACAATACATAAAAAACAATTAAGGTTTGTTTTGTGATATTTGTAGAATAGAATTTATTGTGATTTTCTTTCATTCTTGAATATCTATTACTATAAAAAAAAAGTTGTGGATTTATTTTTATAGCTATAATGACACTGTTTAAGCATTTGACCTTGGTCCAATTATCTCAGTAGTTCTCACAGGAAAGAAGTATAGTTGAAACCTAAAAAAATTAAAATGTGATTTGAACAAAACAAAATTGTCACCACATGTTGCTTATTCAAAACATGATGGATAAACAATGTTAATTTGGTTGAGTCTCTTGAGTAGTCTGGGGTGGTATTAGTAACAATTGCTTTGGGAAATTTTTATTTTAGACATATTAGACTCTTCCACTAGTCAAAAATAAAACAGGAAAATCACTATAAGATCATTTTGTGTGATTCTTGTGCTATGTATTTATTTTAATTTTGGGGGGAATTGCTATTTAAAGAGTAATGTTCTAGAAAAGTAGGCCTACACTTCAAATAGTGCACACTATTTTCATCAGAAACTGATTTTTTTAAACTTGCACATATATGAAACAAAGGTCATACATTGAACTTGATATATGGAAGTAATCCATAAATTATCCTGCCAAATGTTGGCTTCTGTGATAAATGGACACCAAAATAATAGAGGATATATGACCTAAAAAGTTAAGGAAGCAATGAGAAGGCATGTTTACACCTATTGCAGCCCCTTTTATGTAGAACCCAAGGGAATTTAGTCTGGGAGACTGACTGTCTGAATGCCGGATAAACAGGTAATTTGTTCACAATCTGGATGCTCTGACTGACCATTAAAAAGGTTGTATATCCAAGTTAGACTGTACATCTGGTAAGCATATCTAAGACATCTGCTGTGTAAAGAACTACTAAAGATATATCATTTTCTCATACAGAATTTACCTTAGTGCATTGAATAAAAAATATACAGTTGCTTAGACGAAAACAAATTTCAAAAGATTCCCGTGAAAAAGTCAGAAACTAAATTATTTAAGAAATTGTAAATAAAACTTGAGAAAAACTAAGCTATGACTGTTTTTATAGCCATGTTTTAGTCTTTTTTTCATCAAAGTTTAGTGTCATGCATGGGTAAAAAACTGTAACGCACGTGGTTTGTGGACCCACAGCGCCACCGTCCGGGCTTACCTTTTTAGGGGCGTGGCTAAGCGACCACCTGGTTTTCGCTAGAACTCCTGATGGTGGAGTTAGGCTTGAGCTGTAGGTGGCCCCAGGGACCACTCCAAGGGCAGTCTCCGGTACTGCGACAGTTGACCCCAAGGGTCAGGATCACAGACATAGGAAAAGAAAATCCCGGCACTCACGTGTTGATAATCAGTTGATTCATTCCACAACTCACACAAGACGTTTCAGCCTGTCCAAGGCTTTTTTCAATTGAAAAAAGCCTTGGACAGGCTGAAACGTCTTGTGTGAGTTGTGGAATAAATCAACTGATTATCAACACGTGAGTGCCGGGATTTTCTTTTCCTACAGACATTGTTTTCCACGTGCACCACTCTAGCTATACGGAGTGCCGACTATTCCTTTTTGATAAGGATCACAGACATAGTCTCGAAGTTCAAAGTGGGACCGGAAACTAATGCAGATTCAGACAGTGCGGATCCTTGAACACTTGACAGGACGGACACATGGTGCAGGTTCATTCAGTGCGGTTTCAGGTTCAGGTACCGCCGGAGTGGTTTCAGGTTTAGGTACCCCTGGTGCGGCTTTGGGTTCGGGTACGGCTGGAGCGGCATCAGGTTCAGGTACTGCCAGAGCGGCTTTAGGTTCAGATAACACGGGCACCGGGAACAGTTTCCGGATTAGACAACACATGTTTCAAGGACAGGTCCAGGTTCAGATTAAGCGGGTTATACAATAGGATAAGGATCTAACAGAATAGGTTCAGGAACAGGTTCAGGCATAGGTACAGGGACCTGACAACTAGCTAGCAGCGACAGACTAACACGAACAGGTAGTTGTACAGGCACCTACCTACAAGGGAGCGTGCCTTAAATACTAGATGCCTCCAACTATTGGCTGGAGGCAGATTCAGAGTGTGTGCTACCCCTTTAAGAATTGGGGAGCGCTCACCGCTGGGAGACCTGCGTGACATGCGCAGGCCCAGGGGACGAGGAAGCAGTAGCAGGGAAAAGAGACACCGCTGAGAGGCTGTGGCGGTGAGTATGTCTGCGTTCCTGTCAGGAGGAGAGAGAGGGAACATGCAGGGGCGCCGTCATTAGCATTACAAAAACTTGTAATTAATAGTAGAGTAAAGGTGACCCCAGACAAAATGTTTGCTTTGTGTACTCCTCAAGCTGTATGACTAGTGTCACCACTGAAGCGCCCCCTAATTGTTAATAAGGGTCAGCTAGGGAGTCAGTTTTCACAGAGCTTTGTCTGGCTTAAAGGAAACCTGACAGGTGATACATGCTGCCTAATTCATGGACAACATACAGTGGTGGCCAAAAGTATTGGCACCCCTGCAATTCTGTCAGCTAATACTCAGTTTCTTCCTGAAAATGATTGCAATCACAAATTCTTTGGTATTATTAGCTTCATTTAATTTGTCTTCAATGAAAAAACACAAAAAGAATTGTCCTAAAGCCAAATTGGATATAATTCCACACCAAACCTAAAAAAGGGGGTGGACAAAAGTATTGGCACTGTTTGAAAACTCATGTGATGCTTCTCTAATTTGTGTAATTAACAGCACCTGTAACTTACCTGTGGCACCTAACAGATGTTGGCAATAACTAAATCACACTTGCAGCCAGTTAACATGGATTAAAGTTGACTCAACCTCTGTCCTGTGTCCTTGTGTGTACCACATTGAGCATGGAGAAAAGAAAGAAGACCAAAGAACTGTCTGAGGACTTGAGAAACCAAATTGTGAGGAAGCATGAGCAATCTCAAGGCTACAAATCCATCTCCAAAGACCTGAATGTTCCTGTGTCTTCCGTGCACAGTGTCATCAAGAAGTTTAAAGCCCATGGCACTGTGGCTAACCTCCCTAGATGTGGACGGAAAAGAAAAATTGACGAGAGATTTCAACGCAAGATTGTGCAGATGGCGGATAAAGAACCTCGACTAACATCCAAACAAGTTCAAGCTGCCCTGCAGTCCAAGGGTACAACAGTGTCAACCCGTACTATCCGTCGGTGTCTGAATGAAAAGGGACTGTATGGTAGGATACCCAGGAAGACCCCACTTCTTACCCCGAGACATAAAAAAGCCAGGCTGGAGTTTGCCAAAACTTACCTGAGAAAGCCTAAAACGTTTTGGAAGAATGTTCTCTGGTCAGATGAGACAAAAGTAGAGCTTTTTGGGAAAAAGCATCAACATAGAGTGTACAGGAAAAAAAAAGAGGCATTCAAAGAAAAGAACACGGTCCCTACAGTCAAACATGGCGGAGGTTACCTGATGTTTTGGGGTTGCTTTGCTGCCTCTGGCACTGGACTGCTTGACCGTGTGCATGGCATTATGAAGTCTGAAGACTACCAACAAATTTTGCAGCATAATGTAGGGCCCAGTGTAAGAAAGCTGGGTCTCCCTCAGAGGTCAGGGGTCTTCCAGCAGGACAATGACCCAAAACACACTTCCAAAAGCACTATAAAATGGTTTGAGAGAAAGCACTGGAGACTTCTAAGGTGGCCAGCAATGAGTCCAGACCTGAATCCCATAGAACTCCTGTGGAGAGATCTCAAAATGGCAGTTTGGCGAAGGCACCCTTCAAATATCAGGGACCTGGAGCAGTTTGCCAAAGAAGAATGGTCTACAATTCCAGCAGAGCATTGTAAGAAACTCATTGATGGTTACCGGAAGCGGTTGTTCGCAGTTATTTTGGCTAAAGGTTGTGCAACCAAGTATTAGGCTGAGGGTGCCAATACTTTTGTCTGGCCCATTTTTGGAGTTTTGTGTGAAATTATCAATGATTTGATTTTTGCTTCTTCATTTTCTTTTGTGTTTTTTCCTTGCAAGCAAATTAAATGAAGATAATAATACCAAAGAATTTGTGATTGCAATCATTTTCAGGAAGAAACTGAGTATTATCTGACAGAATTGCAGGGGTGCCAATACTTTTGGCCACCACTGTATATCAGACACTGGCTGCACAATTTCAGACATATTTGTTTAAGTCTGAAACGTTTGAGAGAAAAATATAGTTTCTTAGTTCCCGGGAACTGTGCTACACGAGAGACTAGTTGGACAGGTGGCTTGGTCTCTCCCTGTGCGGGTGGAGAAAAGCCTGTCTATCCCTAGCTGCTATTAGCCCCTTTCCGGTAGTTACGTCTTATGCCTGCTACATGAATTTGATGTAGGCTCAGGAAGCCTGCGTCTTTCCCCCTAGATGATGGCTGTGATATTCAGCCGTCATCTACCTCTAACAGCTGTGCGTAGAGCGAAACTGTTAACCTGTTAATTGACGCTGTCAATCTCTGACAGTGGTACTGACAGCATGCCAGCACAGGAATGCGTCATTACATGTGCCCATCAGTGCCCCCGTAACGAGATCGTGGGGCACCGATGTGTTGCTATGACAGCTGGGGGTCTGCTGAAGATCTCCGTGCTTTTCATGACGATTCTCCTATGAACACCAGCTTTTGGTTGGTGTTCATAGGAGACTGTGATTTTTGCTGTATGCAGCAGTACTGTCATATTGCTGTACATAGCACAAGTGATCGGATGTACTCAGGTTCAAGTCCCTAAGGGGAGCTAACAGATACATTGAAAAGTTAAAAAAAATGTATACATCAATACAAAAATATATATATAACAAGTTTAAATCATTCCCTTTTTGCCCAATTAAAATAAAGAAATAAAGAAAATTTAAAAATACACATAGATGGCGACCAAACGTTTTCCATTTTTTTAAAAGTGTGATTACTACTGTCTAGTTGTTATGATGCCATTTTCCTGGTGATTTTAGTAACCCATACATCTGGGTTACTCCCTTTATTTGCATTGATCGCTCACATTGGTTGAGCGTTATGCACAAAGGCTATATATATGAGGCATTTAGAACTGGCAGCCATCTTTGCCAGTGTCCCATCCCCTGATGACGCCGCACATGGGGTGAAACATGTTGGGGGGACTATGAGTACAGTTTGTCCTATGCTGCCATTTGAACGAAGGCACCCCGAGGTTCCGCTTACTATTTGTAGAAATACGAATACCACTATTAAATACTAGAGGCAGATTAGCAACAAAGTTTTATATACCCTTAGGCGTTTTTAATCAAATATGAAATAAAATCTAAGTTTTATGGCTTGTTAGAGAGGGGTCTCCGGGTCTCCCCATTTTGTAAATATATTATCAATATACCCCTCCTAGGCCATTGTTTTCCTCATAGTTTGTTACTATTGTATCGGTACTCCATTTTGCATGCCTTTGCTCTCTTTTGCATCCATACTCCTCATTGTGTGCGCACTCGAGCAGGAACAGTGCACAACTGTTTCCTCCTGAGGATGATGCACTTCTTAGGGGCTTTTTGAGTGGTCTCAGAACATTTGCTTGCTATTAAAAGCACTTCAAGATATAAAAGAAAAACTTACCAAAAGATTACTTATTCTTTAACCCCTTTCTGGCCCAGGGTGTACTAATACGTATCTGTGCCCTGGGCCTTATGGGCCTGATACGTATTAGCATGCCCTGGCGATTTCGCCCGCGCACAAGCGGTGCGGGCGAGATCGCCGCCGGGTGTCAGCTGATTGTTATGGCTGACACCCGGTGCTATGTGCCAGGAGCGGTCCCGCACCGCTCCTTGCACATTAACCCCCGAAATGCTGCGAAGTTGATCGCAGCATTTCGGTGGCAAGAGGAGGTAAGCGCTATACTTACCTTCTCTGCTGGCGTCCTGCGGCGTCTGAGTCCGGTCCCGGATGTTACCATGGTGACTCAGGAGAAATTGCACAACAAATTGCATGGTGCAATTTCTCCTGTTACCCTTGTGAAAATACAAAATTGGGGGCTGAAAACGTTTTTGTTGGAAAAATGTGAAAATTTTATTTTTACGGCTCAATGTTATAAACTTCTGTGAAGCACCTAGGGGTTCAAGGTGCTCACCACACATCTAGATAAGTTCCCTGGGGGGTCTAGTTTCCAAAATGGTTTCAGTTGTGGGGGCTTTCCACTGTTTAGGCACATCAGGGGCTCCCCAAACGCAACATGGTGTCCGCTAATTATTCAAGCAAATTTTACATTCGAAAAGTCAAATGGCGCTCCTTCCCTTCTGAGCCCTGCCATGCGCCCACACAGTGGTTTTTCCTCACATATGGGGTATCTGCATGCTCAGAGGACACACACATTTGCAAAACAAATTTTGGGGTCCATTTTTTCGTGTTACCCCTGCGAAAATAAAAAAAATTGGGTCTAAAGTAACATTTTTGTGAAAAAAGTTAAATGTTCATTTTTTTCTTCCACATTCCAATAATTCCTGTGAAGCACCTGAAGGGTTAATAAACTTCTTGAATGTGGTTGTGAGCACTTTGAGGGGTGTAGTTTTTAGAATGGTGTCACTTTTGGGTATTTTCTGTGATGTGGTCTGTAAAAAAATGGTTTTGTAAATTTTGTTGTAAAAATGAGAAATCGCTGGTCAACTTTTAATCCTTATAGCTCCCTACTAAAAAAAAATTTTGGTTCCAAAATTGTGCTGATGTAAAGTAGACATGTGGGAAATGTTATTTATTAACTATTTTGTTTAATATATCTCTCTGATTTAAGGGCATAAAAATAAAAATTTTGAAAATTGCGAAATTTTCAACATTTTCGCCAAATTTCTGATTTTTTCACAAATAAAGGCAAGTCATATCGAAGAAATTTTACCACTATCATGAAGTACAATATGTCATGAAAAAACAATCTCAGAATCAGCGGGATCCGTTGAAGTGTTCCAGTGTAATTACCTCATAAAGTGACAGTAGTCAAAATTGTAAAAATTGGTCTAGTCATTAACGTGAAAACCACCCTCGGGGTTAAAGGGGTTAATGTACAAGTGCTTTTTTTACATATATTTTTGTAAAAATACATAATGGCCAATGATGGAAAAATCTCAGGTCAAGAAGTATGCAAACAAAAAACATAATAAAATATATATTTATTATTAATCATATTAAAAACAGAAAGAAATATATAAAATGAGGCATCCATTGCCAGAGAGACGCAGAATAATACAATAAATAGCACTTGTTATGAAACAAGCACAATTTTACCCTGTTTTCTATCAATGGTCATTATGTATTTATGCTTGATGAAGTGATACCCTCCCATTGGTTACGGTTTCTTGGACAGCTATGTTTATTTAAGTATTTAATGTATAAATGTAGTATTAAATGAGGAGAGCTCAAATAACTTTGTTAGGGTATGTTCACACACTGTATTTTTGCAGGCAAAACTTATCATTTTATTGCATTATTAATAAAGTGAATGAGATTTCTTGCAGATTTGAAGCAGTTTTAAATCTGCAGTATGTCAGTTCTTTCAGCGTTTTTGTGGCGTTTTTCACCCATTCTAATGTATGGGAAAAACACATCAAAATTGCACGCAAAAATTTAGCAAAAACATGCAGCCAAGGGAGATGCTTATATTTTTGATGCAGAAATGTCTGCAGCAAATACTGTACCTAAATGCAGTTTTTAAGCAGTGCAATTATTCTTTTATGTCAAGTTATTCTGAGGCAGCAAGCTATTCCTGCTCTGCTGTCACTCATCTTGACTGTTAAGGCCTCCTATACATATTAGACTAATATTGGCTGAACCTGTCAATATTGAATGGTTGGGCCAACAGCCTAATGTGAATAGGGACGCTGGCTGACAGATCGCTGGGGACATGTCGATCAAGCATTTCCAATTTAGACGTCAAGCCAGGGCAGGGAAATGCCCGGTGTGCGACACAAAGGGAGGGGTGATGGAGCTGGTAAAGGGGAGCCCTGATGATATGGAGAGGGAGAAGATGGAAAATCCTCAACACTCACCTTATGCTGACACCTGCGCTCCCTATCACTCTTGACGGGTCCGTCCCCCCGTGCGCCGTCACGTGCCTAAGCCCTGGCTGACCTTGGGTCTTAGCCCCAGATAGTGAGCAGGGCAGCAAAACACTTGTCTTACTACTACAATCAGACAACACAGGGAAAGGGGCAGACAGTAGTGATGAGCGAGTATGTTCGATTAACCCTCTAAGTATGCTTAGGCGAGTACCGAGTATCTTCAGTGTACTCAGTGATATGTTTGAATCACTCCCGATTGCATGATTTGCGACTGTTTGCCAGCTTTATTGCATGTGAAGAATGCTTGTTTCTTAAGCATTCCTCACATGTATTAAAGCTGTCAAACAGTCGCAAATCATGCACATGACGTCACTGCTATGCGCCCTAAGATGACGAGGTGAGCTGGGGGGACATTCACTCCTCTCCACGCCGGGACTATGGGCGTGGAGAGGAGTGAATAGTCATTGTCGTTAATAGCGCACAGTGTCTGCAGCGCCGCGGCTCCTGCTGTGGCTCAGCGATCTTCTGTGCCTGCTACTAAAGAGAATGAATATTCACTCCTCTCCACGCCCATGAGAGTGGAGAAGAGTGAATATTCATAGTCTCTAATAGCGGGCACAGAGGAACGCGGAGCCGCTGCAGGAGCCAGCGGCTGCTGCTGACAGTGTGTTCTATTAAGGGGAATGAATATTCACTTCTCTACACACCCATGGGCATGGAGAGGAGTGAATATTAATTTTCTTTAGCAGCGGGCACACGTGGTAGCTGTTGCTAGTGGCTACTGCCTGTGCTCGCTGCTCCACTGCCACCACCTGCCCCACCACCCTCCACAGCTGGAAGAACAGCTGAGCCATGACAGGACGCAAGACAGGTTGGGAGTTATGCAATACCAATGACAATATTAGTTCTTCAGATCTAGAGCTTCTCTAAGGAGGATCAAAATTAGTTTCAACAGTAACCCTGAGGGATTTTTTGGGAGGATGGCATAAGTTGTTTGATCCTGTAAAAAGGACAGGCACATTCCACTATACTGCGTGCTGTCCTTCACAAAAACATTCCACCCTTTGTCTGAGCCTTCTTTTGGGGCTTACTGCCAGTACACTCCCCTGATGAGGCCTCGCTATTGAGGCAGAAATGCATCGGGAGGGCTATTCTTTTGGGACAGATCTTACATGTTCATAGGTTATGCTTGGTTACTGCCCTAGTCAGGGCGGGAGTAATGCTGGGCTCGACAGGGGATATTACATTACCGGTTCACCCTTCTGGCCATATAGTCCTGCTTCTGCATGTGACTCTGGTCCACTACAAGAATTGGGTGAGATCTAAACCTTTTTTCCTGGCACTGACATCCCTGAGCACCTTATTATTATACATATTCTATATTTGAGTGTATTTTTGAGCAGAGCTATTTTAATCATATTCATTGAAAGTGAGGAAAGTAACGGGTGTATTTTCTAGAGAATGCTTTGCTCCATTTATGAAGATCTGTGTTTTGCAATTGTTTAATGTTGTCAAGCTTTATCAAGTGTTGAGATGTTTTTAGTGTTGTTATGCAGGTAAAATCTCCTTGAATTTATCGCCAATCACATAGGCTTGAACAGAAGTGTTGTTACTTTTCTTACCTTGTTGACTCACTTGAAATGAGTGATTACCTTTCCTTTTCAGAGAGTAGAGTAATTGGCAGAGTTTCCCTTTTATTCTCTGTGATTGCAATGGCTGTAATCCTATTATTTAAATTCAATAGTTTTTGTACTTTCAGTGCTAGCTTTGGCAATGATTAAATAGCTCTGTTACTGGACAGCCAACATAGAATATGGTAATGGCACAACATGTGAAGTGCTTGGCCTCAAAGATTAAAGGAGAAAATTCTCTCCAACTAACGACCTTTGCTAGTATTTGCATACAACTGAACTCATAGAACCAGATAAAGTCATATCGCCATGAACCAAGAGTATTTGTTCTTGGGAGGGATGTTTGCCATGTGTTTCCTAATCTCCTATGTAATAGAGTAGTAAATGATGAATTTAATCTATAGTCCTCTGAAATAGCTATGACGGGTGACCTACTAAAAGTCTACCACATAAGTTAATCATATCACTTAAGAACCTTAAGAAATTCACAGCTAAATATTGATTCGTCCAACACATTAGACCAAGTTCACACATCGCTGATTTGTTATGTATCTCGCACCGCAAATCCGCAGCAGTTTACAGGACGATACAAGTAGATAGGTTTTAAAAAATCCCAGTCACACATTGTGGAAAAAATCTGCATAAAGATGAAAGCATGGTGAGGATTTCAAATCTGCAGCATGCTTATTATCATGTGCATTTTCATTGCAGTATTCACCCTCTACAATAAATGGAGTTGGTTAAAATCTGTAGCCAAATTTGCAGTATCAAGTAAAAATTTGTTGCAGATTTGTCATGGAAATTTTATGCAATGTGAAAACGTAGGCTTAAAGAGGATCTATCTCCTTCACACATTGTATGGTATATTACAGTAAGGAGACTGTAGAAATAAATAAACTACTTTTGGAAGAATAATGACTAGCATTACGTGAATTATGTTATGAGATAATCAGTTTATGGGAGCGGCCATCTTGGGATTGGCAGCTCAGCGTGCTGTGTTCTAATGAGACCTGCCCCCAGATTCCAGGCTGTTTGCTAGGCAGCGCCTCTGGTCAGCAGTTGTTTAGCAACCCTATCAGTTCATTTACCAAACGTTTGGTCTGTACTGTATATAAAGGGGTTTTCTATCTATACTGTATATACTGTGTGTGGAGCCAGAGAAAAGGCTAGAGTAACCACAGCAAGTGTTACTGTGTATATGCATGTAAAGTACAGACCAAAAGTTTGGACACACCTTCTCATTTAAAGATTTTTCTGTATTTTCATCACTATGAAAATTGTACATTCACACTGAAGGCATCAAAACTATGAATTAACATATGTGAAATTATATACTTAGCAAAAAAGTGTGAAACAACTGAAAATATGTCTTATATTCTAGGTTCTTCAAAGTAGCCACCTTTTGTTTTGATGACTGCTTTGCACACTCTTGGGATTCTCTTGATGAGCTTCAAGGGGTAGTCACCGGAAATGTTTTTCACTTCACAGGTGTGCCCTGTCAGGTTTAATAAGTGGGATTTCTTGCCTTATAAATGGGGTTGGGACCATCAGTTGTGTTGTGCAGAAGTCTTGATGGATACACAGCTGATAGTCCTACTGAATAGACTGTTAGAATTTGTATTATGGCAAGAAAAAAGCATCTAAGTAAAGAAAAATGAGTGGCCATCATTACTTTAAGAAATGAAGATCAGTCAGTGCGAAAAATTGGGAAAACTTTGAAGCTGTCCCCAAGTGCAGTTGCAAAAACCATCAAGCGCTACAAAGAAACTGGCTCACATGAGGACCGCCCCAGGAAAGGAAGACCAAGAGTCACCTCTGCTTCTGAGGATAAGCTTATCCGAGTCACCAGCCTCAGAAATCGCAGGTTAACAGCAGCTCTGATTAGAGACCAGGTCAATGCCACACAGAGTTCTTGCAGCAGACACATCTCTGCACACACACATATATATACAGTGGTGGGCAAAAGTATTGGCACCCCAGCAATTCTGTCAGATAATACTCAGTTTCTTCCTGAAAATGATTGCAATCACAAATTCTTTGGTATTATTATCTTCATTTAATTTGCTTGCAAGGAAAAAACACAAAAGAGAATGAAGCAAAAAACAAATCATTGATCATTTCACACAAAACTCCAAAAATGGGCCAGACAAAAGTATTGGCACCCTCAGCCTAATACTTGGTTGCACAACCTTTAGCCAAAATAACTGCGAACAACCGCTTCCGGTAACCATCAATGAGTTTCTTACAATGCTCTGCTGGAATTGTAGACCATTCTTCTTTGGCAAACTGCTCCAGGTCCCTGATATTTGAAGGGTGCCTTCTCCAAACTGCCATTTTGAGATCTCTCCACAGGTGTTCTATGGGATTCAGGTCTGGACTCATTGCTGGCCACCTTTGAAGTCTCCAGTGCTTTCTCTCAAACCATTTTATAGTGCTTTTGGAAGTGTGTTTTGGGTCATTCTGCTGCTGGAAGACCCATGACCTCTGAGGGAGACCCAGCTTTCTCACACTGGGCCCTACATTATGCTGCAAAATTTGTTGGTAGTCTTCAGACTTCATAATGCCATGCACACGGTCAAGCAGTCCAGTGCCAGAGGCAGCAAAGCCACCCCAAAACATCAGGGAACCTCCGCCATGTTTGACTGTAGGGACCGTGTTCTTTTCTTTGAATGCCTTTTTTTTTTTCCTGTACACTCTATGTTCATGCTTTTTCCGAAAAAGCTCTACTTTTGTCTCATCTGACCAGAGAACATTCTTCCAAAATGTTTTAGGCTTTCTCAGGTAAGTTTTGGCAAACTCCAGCCTGGCTTTTTTATGTCTCGGGGTAAGAAGTGGGGTCTTCCTGGGTATCCTACCACACAGTGCCTTTTCATTCAGACGCCGACGGATAGTACGGGTTGACACTGTTGTACCCTTGGACTGCAGGGCATCTTGAACTTGTTTGGATGTTAGTCGAGGTTCTTTATCCACCATCCGCACAATCTTGTGTTGAAATCTCTCGTCAATTTTTCTTTTCCGTACACATCTAGGGAGGTTAGCCACAGTGCCATGGGCTTTAAACTTCTTGATGACACTGCGCACGGAAGACACAGGAACATTCAGGTCTTTGGAGATGGACTTGTAGCCTTGAGATTGCTCATGCTTCCTCACAATTTGGTTTCTCAAGTCCTCAGACAGTTCTTTGGTCTTCTTTCTTTTCTCCATGCTCAATGTGGTACACACAAGGACACAGGACAGAGGTTGAGTCAACTTTAATCCATGTTAACTGGCTGCAAGTGTGATTTAGTTATTGCCAACACCTGTTAGGTGCCACAGGTAAGTTACAGGTGCTGTTAATTACACGAATTAGAGAAGCATCACATGATTTTTCAAACAGTGCCAATACTTTTGTCCACCCCCTTTTTTAGGTTTGGTGTGGAATTATATCCAGTTTGGCTTTAGGACAATTCTTTTTGTGTATTTTTCATTGAAGACAAATGAAATGAAGATAATAATACCAAAGAATTTGTGATTGCAATCATTTTCAGGAAGAAACTGAGTATTATCTGACAGAATTGCAGGGGTGCCAATACTTTTGGCCACCACTGTATACACACACATATATATATACACACACGCATACAGCTCTGGCAAAAATTAAGAGACCACTGAACAGTTTTTTATTGGAAAGCATGGAAAGACTGGTGGAAAGCATACAAAGCCGCATGAAAGCTGTGATTGAAAATCAAGGTTAGTCCACCAAATATTGATTTCTGAACTGTTCCTGAGTTAAAACATGAGTAATTTGAGGTCTGAAAGCACTGTTTCTCTTTTAGTATTTTGACGCTTTATCATTTGCTGCAAATAAATACAAAATTTTTAGCTTTGAAATCAGAGAAAAATCAGAGAAAATGAAAATTTCACAGTGCTCTCTTAATTTTTTGCCAGAGCTGTATATATACATACACACATATATATTTATATATACACACACACACTCACATATATATACACATACACATACACACTGTGACAGAGTCACTGGTGTGATATACAAGGGGAGGTATGTGTCACTCAGGTTGCTCTCCTGTGTGAACTGAGACCTACTGAATTTCTGCCAGCATGTTATATGCTGGGGGTTAACTTTTTTAAAGGGTGTGGTTTTATGTGAATGACATAGAGACGGGAGGGACGTCATTCACCATACCTCCCTTCAGGGTGTGGCTGAGCATGGTTTAAATGTTCAGTCCTGTTTTTTTTTCTGTGTTGTTGGTGAGTTTTGAGAGAGAAGTCTCCAGGCTGGGTAACTTCAGCTCAGAGAGGAGTTGAAGGTGCTGAAAACTGGTGCAGGGCAACCCGCACACATATGGACTGTGTTATGATTTGTCTTTTGTTTTACCTTTATGCCAGCAAGGCTGAGTTTATTTTTGCTGAAGTCTGCAGTGCTTTATGCTGCCATAATAAACATGCATGTGTAACCGTTCCTGTGTCTTCTTCCGACTGCAGCCGAATGAATCGTCCTGCCACAGTTGGTGGAGAATGCGGGCACGATTCCAGGAACACATGTACCTGCCACAGGGATCGGTGGATGTCCTGGGTAAAGGCTGCCAGCCAGAGATGTCCAGCAACATGGAGGAGCTCCTCAAGCACTTGCTTCAGAGGCAACAACCGCAACATCAACAGCACTTGGAGAACCAGCAGAGCATGCAGCAGCAGCTCCGGGAGCTTCTACACCAGCAATGAGAGCAGCAGTTGCAGAGCCAGCAAGCACAGCAAGAGACCAATAAACTCCTGATGCAGAAGATTCAACAGCAGCAACGGCAGATGGACCTCCTAGCAGGGGAGATCCGCAGCAGGGAGGTCACCGCTCCCCCAAGTCCAAGTGATGTGTCATACGTTCGGAAGGCAGTAAGGCATGCGTTGCAAAAAATGACTGCGGGGGACAATGTTGAAGCATTTCTGACTGTGTTCGAAAGGGTAGTAGAGCAGGAAAAACTGCCACCGGAGCAGTGGGCGCAGGTGCTGGCCCCCTATTTAACGGGGAAACCCCAAAAGGCCTGCTATGACGTGGCCCTACAGGATGCACAGGAGTATGCCAAGTTAAAGACAGAGATACTGGCACACTTGGGAGTGACTATGTCTGTCAGAGCACAAAGGGTCCACCACTGGGCGTATGCTGGCGACAAACCCCCTCGCTCGCAGATGTTTGACTTGCTACATCTAATCCAGAAATTGCTGCAGACAGAGTCTTCCTCTCCAGCCCAGATGGTTGAACGAGTGGTGATGGACAGGTTCATCCATTCCCTACCCAGGCTGGTGCAGACCTGGGTTGCCCAGGGCGACCCTCGGAGCGCGGTCGACCTCGTGGTCCTGGTTGAGAGGTACCAAGTGGTTGAAAAAAATCTCTTGGGAAACCGGACACAGTCAATTCCCCTTACTGAAGTACCCAAAGAGTGGCAGGCTCACAACGTAAGGGGTCTAGAGTCACAAACGGAGGCTGTCCCAATTCCACTGAGGGCCCTACAAAGACTGCTGTGAGGGATGTGGTGTGTTGGCGGTGTTATGATCCTGGAGACATAGCCACCCGGTGTCATATGTCCCCTGAACCAATGGACTGCAGCCTATCCGGCCTGTAGCGTGGATGGTCAACCTGGTGAGGGGCCTCAGGCATGTGCCGTGTCCATTAATGGGGTGATTGTGCTTGGACTATTGGATTCAGGGAGTCTAGTGACCCTAATCAGTGCCACCCTTCCCCACCAGCTGATCTCTGCCAAGACTATGGGCATTCTCTGCATACATGGGGATGCCAAGGACTACCCTGTGGCCAGAGTGACAGTGGGAACAGATTATGGTGCCCAATCCCACGATGTCGGGGTGGTCAAGGACCTGATACATCCCGTCATATTGGGGTGCGAATTCCTGTTGTTCTGGGACTTGTGGGGGAAAGGAACTGGACTGAGTCGCGTGGGCAAAATCCAGGTCCGTAAGGAAATACCCCCGTTGACAAACTGAAGGGGATGAGTTCCCATTGTGTGTCCTTGCAGGCAACAAGGATGAGACTGTGACTGAGGAGGCCGACCTCCCTGAGTTAGAGGTGCCAGGAGAGAACTTTGGGTCTGCTCAAGTTCGGGGCTTGACCTTGAAGGGGGCATGGGAAAATGTTACTGTCTGTAATGGGGTTGCTCAAGAGCCGGGGGCAGACACCAGGTACCCAAACTTCGCAGTTCAGTTGGAGTTATTGTATCGGTGGCCAAGCCAAGGGGTCATGAGATAGTGGAGAAGCTATTAGTTCCAGGGCCATAGCAACAGAGGGTATTAGATATGGCCCATTCACATATACTGGGGGGACACCTGTGGGTTGAGAAGACTTAGGAGAGGATATTGAGGAGGTTTTATTGGCCAGGGTGTTACCGGGAGATCCTGAACTATTGTAGGTCCTTACCAACCTGCCAGATAACCGCCACCTCTTCATACTTCCGTTGTCCTTTAATCCCCCTATCTGTGATAGTAATACCCTTTGAGAGGATTGCCATGGACCTAGTGGGGCCCTTAGTCAAATCGGCCCAGGGCCACAATACCTCCTGGTGGTCATGGACTATGCAACCCGGTACCCAGAAGCGGTAACACTGACAAACTCGTCGAGTAGGAGCATAGCCCGGGAACTTGTCCATATATTTGCCGGGACCGTTCTGCCGAAGGAGATACTGACGGACCCAGGAACCCCATTCATGAGCAAGGTAATGAAGGAGCTGTGTAAAGTCCTTCAGTTTACCCAGCTGCGAACCTCCGTTTACCATCCACAGACAGATGGCCTGATGGAGTGCTTTAATAAAACCTTAAAAGAATTTCTCAAAAAGGTCGTAGAGAAGGATGGCCATGACTGGGACTACCTGCTACCGTTCCTGCTCTTCTCGGTAAGAGAGGACCCTCAAGTTTCTCCCCGTTTGAGCTACTGTATGGACGACATGTGCGAGAGCTCCTGGATATTGCCAAGGAAACCTGGGAAGACGAGGTTATGCCCCACTGGAGCATCATAGAACATGTCGCCCAGATGCAGGAGAGAATGGCGAAAGTGATGCCTATCGTGAAGGTGCATCACCTCCAGGCACAAGAGGCCCAGGCAAGGGTCTATAACCGGTCAGTGAGGCTGAGACAGTTCCAGCCTGGGGATCACGTTCTGGTGCTTATTCCCACCATCGAGAGCAAGTTCCTGGCCAAGTGGCAAGGCCTGTATGAGGTGTGGGAGAAACTCAGCAAAGTGAACTACAAAGTCCACCAGCCTGGCCAAAGAAAACTGCAGCAGATATATCATGTGAACTTGCTCAAGCCATGGCGAGATCGGGAAACGTTGGGGGCTCCTTGTTTGGGAGCCAGTCCCAAAGCCAAAGTCGAGGACGTCACGATAGCAGAGACTCTATTGCCGACACAAAAGCAGCAATGCAGACAGCTGCTGCAACGGAACCGTGACATGTTCTCAGAGTTGCCGGAGCTTACGCAGGTGGTCGAGCATAACGTACTGATGGCAGCGCATGTTAGAGTAAACTTTAAACACTATAGGATTCCTGAAACCCGCCGTGAGGTAATCTCAGCCGAGGTAAAGAGGATGCTGGACCCCGAGGTGATAAAGGAATCAAAGAGCGGGTGGTTGAGTCCCATCATTTACGTGCCGAAGCCTGACGGGGAGTGGAGATTTTGTAATGACTAACGCATGCTGAATGAAGTATCCAAGTGTGACGCATACCCGATGCCCCACGTCGATGAACTCATCGAGAGGCTTGGTCCTGCGAGGTATATTACCACCCTCGGCTTGACGAAGGGATAATGGCAGAACCCTGTTTCCCACAGGGCCAAAGAGAAAACTGCTTTCTCAACACCTGATGGGTGTTTCCAATACACCCGAATGCATTTTGGACTGCAGGGGGCACCAGCCACCTTCCAGAGGGCCATGGATCGGATATTCGGCCCACATATGAAGTATTCCGCAGCCTATCTTGATGACATTGTCGTCTTTAGCCCAGACTGGGCTAGTCATCTGCCAAAGGTACAGGCAATTCTGGATGCTCTAAGGAAGGCAGGATTTACGATCAATCCTAAAAAATATGCCGTTGGAAAGGAAGAGGCCAAGTACTTAGGCTACGTTGTCGGGAGAGGCAAAATTAAGCCACTGGTCAATAAGATTGAGGCAATTCAGAACTGGCCGCAACCACTCTCCAAGAAGCAGGTGAGAGCGTTTCTTGGAATCATGGGATATTACCGGTGGTTTATCCCGAATTTTGCCATGATTGCCACACCATTGACGGACCTTCTGAAAGGCACAAAATCAACGATGGTGAAATTGTCGGGTTAAACTGAGATGGCATTCCAATAGCTGAAGCTGGCACTCTCTAAGCAGCCGGCCCTGGTCGACATCAGACTTTACTAAAGAGTTTATGCTCCATACAGACACCTCAGAAGTTGGCCTATGAGCTGTGCTGTCGCAGGAGATAAATGGGGAAGAGCATCCCATCCTGTATATGAGCCGGAAGCTCTCGTCCTGCGAGAAAAATTATGCCATTGTGGAGAAAGAATGCTTAACCATAAAATCGGCCATAGAAACGCTAAGATATTACCTACTTGGCCGAAAGTTTAAATTTGTGTCAGACCATGCCCCTTTGAAATGGTTAAGGGAAAAGAAGGGTAAGAATGCCCAGGTAATTAGGTGGTTCTTAGGTCTACAAGACTTTAATTTTCACATGGAGCATAGACCCATGATGTAGACCTCAACTATGAGAGACAAAATGAGAACAAATCCTGAAAATCACATTGTCTGATTTGGAAAGAAATTGTTTTCAAATTTTGGTGGAAATTTGTATTTGGTCAATTAAAAAAAGCTCATCTCAGTACTTTGTTATATATCCTTTGTTGGCAATGACAGATGTCAAACGTTTTCTGTAAGTGTTCACAAGGTTGGCACACACTGTTGCTGGTATGTTGGCCCATTCGACCGTGCAGATCTCCTCTAGAGCAGTGATGTTTTGGGGCTGTCGCTGGGCAACACAGACATTCTACTCCCTCCAAAGGTTTTCTATAGGGTTTAGATCTGGAGACTGGCTAGGCTACTCCAGGACCTTGAAATGCTTCTTACGAAATTGTCAAGCTGAAAGACCCAGCCTCGTTTCATTGTCAATGCCCTTGCTGATGGTAGGAGGTTTGCACTCAAAATCTCATGATACATGGCCCCATTTATTCTTTCATGTACACGGATCAGTCATCCTGGTCCTTTGGCAGAGAAACAGCCCCCATGCTTCACAGTAGGTATGGTGTTCTTTGGATGCAACTCAGCAATCTTTCTCCTCCAAACACAATGAGTTGTGTTTCTACCAAACAGTTCTACTTTGGTTTCATCCGACCATATGACATTCTCCCAATACTCTTCTGGATCATCCAAATGCTCTCTAGCAAACTTCAGACGGGCCCGAACATGTAATGGCTTAAGCAGGGGGACACGTCTGGCACTGCAGGAACTGAGTCCCTGGCGGCGTACTGTGTTACTGAGGGTAGCCTGTATAACGTTGGTCCCACCTCTCTGCAGGTCATTTACTAGGTCCCCCGTGTGGTTCTGGGATTTTTGCTCACTGTTCTTGAGATCATTTTGACCCCACGGGGTGAGATCTTGTGTGGAACCCAGATCGAGGGAGATTATCAGTGGTCTTCTATGGCTTCCAATTTCTAATTATTGGTCCCACAGTTGATTTCTTCCCACCAAGCTGCTTGCCTATTGCAGATTCAGTCTTCCCAGCCTGGTGCAGGGCTACAATTTTGTTTCTGGTGTCCCTTGACAGCTCTTTGGTCTTCACCATAGTGGAGTTTGGAGTGTGACTGTTTGAGGTTGTGGACAGGTGTCTTTTATACTGATAACAAGTTCAAACAGGTGCCAGTACTACAGGTAATGAGTGAAGGACAGAGGAGCCTCTTAAAGAAGAAGTTACAGGTCTGTGAGAGCCAGAAATCTTGCTTGTTTGCAATTAACCATATACTTATTTTCCACCAAAATTTGAAAAAAAATTCTTTCCAAATCAGACAATGTGATTTTTAAGATTTGTTTTCTCATTTTGTTTCTCATTGTTGAGGTCTACCTATGATGTCAATTACAGGCCTCTCTCATCTTTTTAAGTGGGAGAACTTGCACAATTGGTGGCTGACTAAATACTTTTTTTCCCCACTATAAGTGTCACTTAGGTTGCTCTCCTCTGTGAACTAAGACCTACTGAATTTCTGCCAGCATGTTATATGCTGGGGGTTACTTCTTTTAAACAGTGTGGTTTTATGTGAATGACATAGAGACGGGAGGGACGTCATTCACCATACCTCCCCTCAGGGTGTGGCTGAGCATGGTTTAAATTTTCAGTTCTGTTTTTTTCTGTGTTGTTGGTGAGTTTTGAGAGAGAAGTCTCCAGGCTGGGTAACTTCAGCTCAGAGAGGAGTTGAAGGTGCTGAAAACTGGTGCAGGGCAACCCGCACACATATTGACTGTGTTATGATTTGTCTTTTGTTTTACCTTTATGCCAGCAAGGCTGAGTTTATTTTTGCTGAAGTCTGCAGTGCTTTATGCTGCCATAATAAACATGCATGTGTTACCGTTCCTGTGTCTACTTCCGACTGCAGCCGAATGAGTCGTCCTGCCACAGTTGGTGGAGAATGCGGGCACGATTCCAGGAACACATGTACCTGCCACAGGGATCGGTGGATGTCCTGGGTAAAGGCTGCCAGCCAGAGATGTCCAGCAACATGGAGGAGCTCCTCAAGCACTTGCTTCAGAGGCAACAACCGCAACATCAACAGCACTTGGAGAACCAGCAGAGCATGCAGCAGCAGCACCGGGAGCTTCTACACCAGCAATGAGAGCAGCAGTTGCAGAGCCAGCAAGCACAGCAAGAGACCAATAAACTCCTGATGCAGAAGATTCAACAGCAGCAACGGCAGATGGACCTCCTAGCAGGGGAGATCCGCAGCAGGGAGGTCACCGCTCCCCCAAGTCCAAGTGATGTGTCATACGTTCGGAAGGCAGTAAGGCATGCGTTGCAAAAAATGACTGCGGGGGACAATGTTGAAGCATTTCTGACTGTGTTCGAAAGGGTAGTAGAGCAGGAAAAACTGCCACCGGAGCAGTGGGCGCAGGTGCTGGCCCCCTATTTAACGGGGAAACCCCAAAAGGCCTGCTATGACGTGGCCCTACAGGATGCACAGGAGTATGCCAAGTTAAAGACAGAGATACTGGCACACTTGGGAGTGACTATGTCTGTCAGAGCACAAAGGGTCCACCACTGGGCGTATGCTGGCGACAAACCCCCTCGCTCGCAGATGTTTGACTTGCTACATCTAATCCAGAAATTGCTGCAGACAGAGTCTTCCTCTCCAGCCCAGATGGTTGAACGAGTGGTGATGGACAGGTTCATCCATTCCCTACCCAGGCTGGTGCAGACCTGGGTTGCCCAGGGCGACCCTCGGAGCGCGGTCGACCTCGTGGTCCTGGTTGAGAGGTACCAAGTGGTTGAAAAAAATCTCTTGGGAAACCGGACACAGTCAATTCCCCTTACTGAAGTACCCAAAGAGTGGCAGGCTCACAACGTAAGGGGTCTAGAGTCACAAACGGAGGCTGTCCCAATTCCACTGAGGGCCCTACAAAGACTGCTGTGAGGGATGTGGTGTGTTGGCGGTGTTATGATCCTGGAGACATAGCCACCCGGTGTCATATGTCCCCTGAACGAATGGACTGCAGCCTATCCGGCCTGTAGCGTGGATGGTCAACCTGGTGAGGGGCCGCAGGCATGTGCCGTGTCCATTAATGGGGTGATTGTGCTTGGACTATTGGATTCAGGGAGTCTAGTGACCCTAATCAGTGCCACCCTTCCCCACCAGCTGATCTCTGCCAAGACTATGGGCATTCTCTGCATACATGGGGATGCCAAGGACTACCCTGTGGCCAGAGTGACAGTGGGAACAGATTATGGTGCCCAATCCCACGATGTCGGGGTGGTCAAGGACCTGATACATCCCGTCATATTGGGGTGCGAATTCCTGTTGTTCTGGGACTTGTGGGGGAAAGGAACTGGACTGAGTCGCGTGGGCAAAATCCAGGTCCGTAAGGAAATACCCCCGTTGACAAACTGAAGGGGATGAGTTCCCATTGTGTGTCCTTGCAGGCAACAAGGATGAGACTGTGACTGAGGAGGCCGACCTCCCTGAGTTAGAGGTGCCAGGAGAGAACTTTGGGTCTGCTCAAGTTCGGGGCTTGACCTTGAAGGGGGCATGGGAAAATGTTACTGTCTGTAATGGGGTTGCTCAAGAGCCGGGGGCAGACACCAGGTACCCAAACTTCGCAGTTCAGTTGGAGTTATTGTATCGGTGGCCAAGCCAAGGGGTCATGAGATAGTGGAGAAGCTATTAGTTCCAGGGCCATAGCAACAGAGGGTATTAGATATGGCCCATTCACATATACTGGGGGGACACCTGTGGGTTGAGAAGACTTAGGAGAGGATATTGAGGAGGTTTTATTGGCCAGGGTGTTACCGGGAGATCCTGAACTATTGTAGGTCCTTACCAACCTGCCAGATAACCGCCACCTCTTCATACTTCCGTTGTCCTTTAATCCCCCTATCTGTGATAGTAATACCCTTTGAGAGGATTGCCATGGACCTAGTGGGGCCCTTAGTCAAATCGGCCCAGGGCCACAATACCTCCTGGTGGTCATGGACTATGCAACCCGGTACCCAGAAGCGGTAACACTGACAAACTCGTCGAGTAGGAGCATAGCCCGGGAACTTGTCCATATATTTGCCGGGACCGTTCTGCCGAAGGAGATACTGACGGACCCAGGAACCCCATTCATGAGCAAGGTAATGAAGGAGCTGTGTAAAGTCCTTCAGTTTACCCAGCTGCGAACCTCCGTTTACCATCCACAGACAGATGGCCTGGTGGAGTGCTTTAATAAAACCTTAAAAGAATTTCTCAAAAAGGTCGTAGAGAAGGATGGCCATGACTGGGACTACCTGCTACCGTTCCTGCTCTTCTCGGTAAGAGAGGACCCTCAAGTTTCTCCCCGTTTGAGCTACTGTATGGACGACATGTGCGAGAGCTCCTGGATATTGCCAAGGAAACCTGGGAAGACGAGGTTATGCCCCACTGGAGCATCATAGAACATGTCGCCCAGATGCAGGAGAGAATGGCGAAAGTGATGCCTATCGTGAAGGTGCATCACCTCCAGGCACAAGAGGCCCAGGCAAGGGTCTATAACCGGTCAGTGAGGCTGAGACAGTTCCAGCCTGGGGATCACGTTCTGGTGCTTATTCCCACCATCGAGAGCAAGTTCCTGGCCAAGTGGCAAGGCCTGTATGAGGTGTGGGAGAAACTCAGCAAAGTGAACTACAAAGTCCACCAGCCTGGCCAAAGAAAACCGCAGCAGATATATCATGTGAACTTGCTCAAGCCATGGCGAGATCGGGAAACGTTGGGGGCTCCTTGTTTGGGAGCCAGTCCCAAAGCCAAAGTCGAGGACGTCACGATAGCAGAGACTCTATTGCCGGCACAAAAGCAGCAATGCAGACAGCTGCTGCAACGGAACCGTGACATGTTCTCAGAGTTGCCGGAGCTTACGCAGGTGGTCGAGCATAACGTACTGACGGCAGCGCATGTTAGAGTAAACTTTAAACACTATAGGATTCCTGAAACCCGCCGTGAGGTAATCTCAGCCGAGGTAAAGAGGATGCTGGACCCCGAGGTGATAAAGGAATCAAAGAGCGGGTGGTTGAGTCCCATCGTTTACGTGCCGAAGCCTGACGGGGAGTGGAGATTTTGTAATGACTAACGCATGCTGAATGAAGTATCCAAGTGTGACGCATACCCGATGCCCCACGTCGATGAACTCATCGAGAGGCTTGGTCCTGCGAGGTATATTACCACCCTCGGCTTGACGAAGGGATAATGGCAGAACCCTGTTTCCCAGAGGGCCAAAGAGAAAACTGCTTTCTCAACACCTGATGGGTGTTTCCAATACACCCGAATGCATTTTGGACTGCAGGGGGCACCAGCCACCTTCCAGAGGGCCATGGATCGGATATTCGGCCCACATATGAAGTATTCCGCAGCCTATCTTGATGACATTGTCGTCTTTAGCCCAGACTGGGCTAGTCATCTGCCAAAGGTACAGGCAATTCTGGATGCTCTAAGGAAGGCAGGATTTACGATCAATCCTAAAAAATATGCCGTTGGAAAGGAAGAGGCCAAGTACTTAGGCTACGTTGTTGGGAGAGGCAAAATTAAGCCACTGGTCAATAAGATTGAGGCAATTCAGAACTGGCCGCAACCACTCTCCAGGAAGCAGGTGAGAGCGTTTCTTGGAATCATGGGATATTACCGGTGGTTTATCCCGAATTTTGCCATGATTGCCACACCATTGACGGACCTTCTGAAAGGCACAAAATCAACGATGGTGAAATTGTCGGGTTAAACTGAGATGGCATTCCAATAGCTGAAGCTGGCACTCTCTAAGCAGCCGGCCCTGGTCGACATCAGACTTTACTAAAGAGTTTATGCTCCATACAGACACCTCAGAAGTTGGCCTATGAGCTGTGCTGTCGCAGGAGATAAATGGGGAAGAGCATCCCATCCTGTATATGAGCCGGAAGCTCTCGTCCTGCGAGAAAAATTATGCCATTGTGGAGAAAGAATGCTTAACCATAAAATCGGCCATAGAAACGCTAAGATATTACCTACTTGGCCGAAAGTTTAAATTTGTGTCAGACCATGCCCCTTTGAAATGGTTAAGGGAAAAGAAGGGTAAGAATGCCCAGGTAACTAGGTGGTTCTTAGGTCTACAAGACTTTAATTTTCACATGGAGCATAGACCCATGATGTAGACCTCAACTATGAGAGACAAAATGAGAACAAATCCTGAAAATCACATTGTCTGATTTGGAAAGAAATTGTTTTCAAATTTTGGTGGAAATTTGTATTTGGTCAATTAAAAAAAGCTCATCTCAGTACTTTGTTATATATCCTTTGTTGGCAATGACAGATGTCAAACGTTTTCTGTAAGTGTTCACAAGGTTGGCACACACTGTTGCTGGTATGTTGGCCCATTCCACCGTGCAGATCTCCTCTAGAGCAGTGATGTTTTGGGGCTGTCGCTGGGCAACACAGACATTCTACTCCCTCCAAAGGTTTTCTATAGGGTTTAGATCTGGAGACTGGCTAGGCTACTCCAGGACCTTGAAATGCTTCTTACGAAATTGTCAAGCTGAAAGACCCAGCCTCGTTTCATTGTCAATGCCCTTGCTGATGGTAGGAGGTTTGCACTCAAAATCTCATGATACATGGCCCCATTTATTCTTTCATGTACACGGATCAGTCATCCTGGTCCTTTGGCAGAGAAACAGCCCCCATGCTTCACAGTAGGTATGGTGTTCTTTGGATGCAACTCAGCAATCTTTCTCCTCCAAACACAATGAGTTGTGTTTCTACCAAACAGTTCTACTTTGGTTTCATCCGACCATATGACATTCTCCCAATACTCTTCTGGATCATCCAAATGCTCTCTAGCAAACTTCAGACGGGCCCGAACATGTAATGGCTTAAGCAGGGGGACACGTCTGGCACTGCAGGAACTGAGTCCCTGGCGGCGTACTGTGTTACTGAGGGTAGCCTGTATAACGTTGGTCCCACCTCTCTGCAGGTCATTTACTAGGTCCCCCGTGTGGTTCTGGGATTTTTGCTCACTGTTCTTGAGATCATTTTGACCCCACGGGGTGAGATCTTGTGTGGAACCCAGATCGAGGGAGATTATCAGTGGTCTTCTATGGCTTCCAATTTCTAATTATTGGTCCCACAGTTGATTTCTTCCCACCAAGCTGCTTGCCTATTGCAGATTCAGTCTTCCCAGCCTGGTGCAGGGCTACAATTTTGTTTCTGGTGTCCCTTGACAGCTCTTTGGTCTTCACCATAGTGGAGTTTGGAGTGTGACTGTTTGAGGTTGTGGACAGGTGTCTTTTATACTGATAACAAGTTCAAACAGGTGCCAGTACTACAGGTAATGAGTGAAGGACAGAGGAGCCTCTTAAAGAAGAAGTTACAGGTCTGTGAGAGCCAGAAATCTTGCTTGTTTGTAATTGACCAAATACTTATTTTCCACCAAAATTTGAAAAAAAATTCTTTCCAAATCAGACAATGTGATTTTTAAGATTTGTTTTCTCATTTTGTTTCTCATTGTTGAGGTCTACCTATGATGTCAATTACAGGCCTCTCTCATCTTTTTAAGTGGGAGAACTTGCACAATTGGTGGCTGACTAAATACTTTTTTTCCCCACTATAAGTGTCACTTAGGTTGCTCTCCTCTGTGAACTAAGACCTACTGAATTTCTGCCAGCATGTTATATGCTGGGGGTTACTTCTTTTAAACAGTGTGGTTTTATGTGAATGACATAGAGACGGGAGGGACGTCATTCACCATACCTCCCCTCAGGGTGTGGCTGAGCATGGTTTAAATTTTCAGTTCTGTTTTTTTCTGTGTTGTTGGTGAGTCTTGAGAGAGAAGTCTCCAGGCTGGGTAACTTCAGCTCAGAGAGGAGTTGAAGGTGCTGCAAACTGGTGCAGAGCAACCCGCACACATATGGACTGTGTTACGATTTGTATTTTGTTTTACCTTTATGCCAGCAAGGCTGAGTTTATTTTTTGCTGAAGTCTGCAGTGCTTTATGCTGCCATAATAAACCTGCAGACGTAACCGTTCCTGTGTCTACTTCCGACTGCAGCTGAGTGAGTCGTCCTTCAACAACACACACATATATATACAGTACAGACCAAAAGTTTGGACACTCCTTCTCATTTAAAGATTTTTCTGTATTTTCTTGACTATGAAAATTGAACATTCACACTGAAGGCATCAAAACTATGAATTAACACATGTGGAATTATATACTTAACAAAAAAGTGTGAAACAACTGAAAATATGTCTTATATTCTAGGTTCTTCAAAGTAACCACCTTTTGCTTTGATGACTGCATTGCACACTCTTGGCATTCTCTTGATGAGCTTCAAGAGGTAGTCACCAGAAATGGTCTTCCAACAATGTTGAAGGAGTTCCCAGAGATGCTTAGCACTTGTTGGCCCTTTTGCCTTCACTCTGCAGCTCACCCCAAACCATCTCTATTGGGTTCAGGTCTGGTGACTGTGGAGGCCAGGTCATCTGGCATAGCACCCCATCACTCTCCTACTTGGTCAAATAGCCCTTACACAGCCTGGAGGTGTGTTTGAGGTCATTGTCCTGTTGAAAAATAAATGATGGTCCAACTAAACGCAAACCGGATGGAATACCATGCCGCTGCAAGATGCTGTGGTTGCCATGCTGGTTCAGTATGCCTTCAATTTTGAATGAATCCCCAACAGTGTCACCAGAAAAGCACCCCCATACCATCACACCTCCTCCTCCATGCTTCACGGTGGGAACCAGGCATGTAGAGTCCATCCGTTCACGTTTTCTGCGTCGCACAAAGACACGGTGGTTGGAACCAAAGATCTCAAATTTGGACTCATCAGACCAAAGCACAGATTTCCACTTCTCTACTGTCCATTCCTTGTGTTCTTTAGTCCAAACAAGACTCTTCTGCTTGTTGCCTGTCCTTAGCAGTGGTTTCCTAGCAGCTATTTTACCATGAAGGCCTGCTGCACAAAGTCTCCTCTTAACAGATGTTGAAGAGATGTGTCTGCTGCTAGAACTCTGTGTGGCAATGACCTGGTCTCTAATCTGAGCTGCAGTTAACCTGCGATTTCTGAGGCTGGTGACTCGGATAAACTTATCCTCAGAAGCAGAGGTGACTCTTGGTCTTCCTTTCCTGGGGTGGTCCTCATGTGAGCCAGTTTCTTTGTAGCGCTTGATGGTTTTTGCAACTGCACTTGGGGACACTTTCAAAGTTTGCGAAAACCATCAAGCGCTGCATGGCTACCACAGCACCTTGCAGCGGCATGCTATTCCATCCGGTCTGCGTTTAGTTAGACCATCATTTATTTTTCAACAGGACAATGACCCCAAACACATCTCCATTCTGTTTAAGGGCTATTTGACCAAGAAGGAGAGTGATGGGGTGCTACGCCAGATGACCTGGCCTCCACAGTCACCAGACCTGAACCCAATCGAGATGGTTTGGGGTGAGCTGGACCGCAGAGTGAAGGCAAAAGGGCCAACAAGTGCTAAGTATCTCTGGGAACTCCTTCAACATTGTTGGAAGACCATTTCCGGTGACTACCTCTTGAAGCTCATCAAGAGAATGCCAAGAGTGTGCAAAGCAGTCATCAAAGCAAAAGGTGGCTACTTTGAAGAACCTAGAATATAAGACAAATTTTCAGGTGTTTCACACTTTTTTGTTAAGTATATAATTCCACATGTGTTAATTCATAGTTTTGATGCCTTCAGTGTGAATGTACAATTTTCATAGTCATGAAAATACAGAAAAATTTTTAAATGAGAAGGTGTGTCCAAACTTTTGGTCTGTACTGTATGTTCAGTAAATGCACTCAATTCTTGGTCGGGGCTCCTTTTGCATCAATTACTGCATCAATGCAGCATGGCATGGAGGTGATCAGCCTGTGGTACGGCTGACGTGTTATGGAAGCCCAGGTTGCTTTGATCGCAGCCTTCAGGTCATCTGCATTGTTGGGTCTGGTTTCTCTCATTTTCCTCTTGACAATACCCCATAGATTTCCTGTGGGGTTAACATCAGACGGGTTTGCTGTCCAATCAAGCACAGTGATACTGTTATTTTTAAACCAGGTGTGTGTGTGTGTGTGTGTATATATATATATATATATATATATATATATATATATATATATATATATATAGTACATTTCTGTAGGCCAACATTTCGGATTTTAAAAACATTTTTCAAGCTGTTGTTATTAAGTATTCTAATTTACTGAGATAATGACTTTTGTATTTTCATTGGCTGCAAGCGATAATTATCAACATTCACAGAAATAAACACTTGAAATAGATCACTCTGTTTGTAACGACTCTATATTGTTATGTTCTGCTACCAGAGCTAAGGAAAGAGAGGAGATCTGTCCCTACGATAGAACTCAGCTGAATCCCTACGATGTAACAGGGAACCTGATCCTGCGATCAGACCTGCTAAAGTCCTAAGCTAGTCTGTACGAAGACCTATAGATGTGGGGGAGGAATCCCTACAAGTACTAAGGACTGGGAGGAATATGGGACACCTCCTAACAGAAATAGTAGCAGACAGACGAACAAACAAAATATATAGAACATAGAGGTCAGTAAACCAAGCAAACTAACAGAGCAAGACACAGAGCACAGGCTAGCTAGAAAGTAGATATACAATGAAGTCCAGCAAAGCCAGAAGGGCGGAGCAGGATTAAATAGGCCAACAAGGTCATGTGACCAGCAAAGGAAAAAAAACCTAACAGCAAGGTTCTAACAGTACCCCCCCTTCTAAGAGGATCCTCCGGATCCCCTAGGACCAGGCTTATCAGGAAATCTCCTGTGAAACGCTCTGATAAGTCTGGACGCGGAAACATCATCTGACCTCACCCAAGAGTTATCCTCGGGTCCGAAACCTTTCCAGGCCACAAGATACTGCAAACTACCTCTATACCGTCTAGAGTCAAGGATGCGAGAAATTTCATATTCCCCGTCCTCCACCACCGGAGGAACAGAGGCAGAGGCGTCACCATCCGACACAACAGCTTTTTTTAACAGAGAGACATGAAAGACCGGATTAATTCTCCAGGAGGTAGGAACCTCCAACCTAACAGCAGATTGGTTGACAACCTGAAGCACCTTAAAGGGCCCTACAAACTTGGGACCCAATTTCTTAGAAGGAATCCTCAACCGCAGGTTCCTAGAGGACAACCAAACCATGTCACCAACAGCGAACAAAACCTCCTGTCGTTTCCTATCAAAGTAGTCTTTAGATTTTCTGTTGGCCTCCTGAAGATTACCACGCACATCCGTCCAAACTCTTTCCAAATCACCGGAAAAATTCTCCTCCTCAGGCACGGCAGATCCCAACTTGGAGAACGACCCAAAAGACGGATGTCTCCCAGAACAACAAAAAAAAGGCGAACAACCAGCAAAAGAAGATGTATGATTGTTCAGAGCAAATTCGGCAAGTGGCAGAAACTCAGACCACCCCTCTTGATTGTCTGCCACAAAACAACGCAAGAACTGCTCAACATCCTGGTTTTTCCTTTCTGTCTGGCCATTAGATTCAGGATGATATCCGGACGAAAACGACAAATGAATTCCCAACCTGTCACAAAAGGCATGCCAAAAACGAGCCACGAACTGAGGACCCCTATCAGAAACAATGTCAGTAGGAACGTCATGAAGTCTGACAATTTCCTTGACAAAGGCCTTAGCGAGAGTTTTAGCGCAGGGCAGTTTGATGAAGAGAACCAAGTGACACATCTTGCTAAAACGGTCCACGACCACCCAGATGACAGTAAAACCCTCAGAGGGGGGAAGGTCAGTTATAAAGTCCATAGCCAAATGTGTCCAAGGAGCACTGGGGACCTCCAAAGGACAAAGCAACCCCGCAGCAGGAGTATGTGAGGACTTAGATCTAGCACATACAGTACATTGGCGTACCCACTTAATGACTTCCTTCTGCCATCCAGGCCACCAAAAACTGCGACCCACCAGTCTCTTGGTCTCAGAGATTCCGGGATGACCTGCCAACCGAGATTCGTGACACTCAACAAACAAATCTCTCCTAAAGGTCCCAGGCACAAACAACCTCCCATGAGGAGTGTTAGATGGGGCATTCTCCTGAGCTTTAAGAATCTCATCTTCCAAAACGGAGTCTAAAGCAGCTATCACAACACCTTCTTGTAAAATGTTTTCCTCTTTCTCAGCACCGACTATGGGAGAAAAACTGCGAGACAAGGCATCCGCCTTAACATTCTTAGTACCAGGGATGTAAGTAACGGAGAAATTAAACCGCGAGAAAAACAGTGCCCACCTAGCCTGACGGGCATTCAGGCGCTTGGCAGCGTCAAGATATATCAGATTTTTATGATCCGTAAGAACCTGAACGGGAAATTCCGCACCTTCCAAGAAGTGGCGCCAGTGTTCAAATGCGAGTTTAATAGCCAATAATTCCCGATTACCAATATCGTAATTCAATTCAGTCTCCGAAAAATTTTTTGAAAAAAAGGCACAGGGATGTAATCCATCCCCGTTATCCTGAGACAATACTGCGCCAACCCCCACAGAGGAAGCATCAACCTCAACCAAAAACGGCCTAGTAACATCAGGCTGCATAAGGATGGGAGCAGAGGTGAACCTCTCCTTGAGATACACAAAAGCTTCAATGGCCTCAGAAGACCACTGAACCGCATCAGCACCTTTCCTGGTGAGATCAGTCAGAGTTTTGACAATACTAGAAAAATTTTTTATGAATTTTCTATAGTAATTGGCGAAACCCAAAAACCTCTGTATCGATTTCAAACCAATAGGCCTAGGCCATTCCTGCACAGCCTGAACCTTAACCGGATCCATCTCAAAACCTTTGCTGGAGATAATGTAGCCCAAAAAACTAATTCTCTGTACAGCGAACTCACATTTCTCCAGCTTAGCAAAAAGCGAATTGTCCATTAATAACTGTAATACCTCACGCACGCTCCGCCAATGAGACTCCAGATCTGGCGAATAAATCAAAATGTCATCCAAATACACAACCACATTTTTACCGATCAAAGGTCTAAGGATGTCATTAATCAGATTCTGAAAAAATGCAGGAGCATTAGTAAGACCAAAAGGCATAACCAGATTCTCAAAATGACCCACAGGAGTGTTAAAAGCAGTCTTCCATTCATCACCCTCCTTCATGCGCAACAGATTGTATGCCCCCTTAAGGTCAATTTTAGAGAACCACTTGGCCCCCAATAACTGGTTAAACAGATCAGGAATCAATGGCAGTGGGTAAGGATTGCGTACCGTAATTTTGTTAATCTCACGAAAATCCAGACAAGGACGTAAACCGCCGTCCTTTTTTTTTACAAAAAAAAATCCAACCGCCACAGGAGACTTAGAGGGCCTAATGTGACCGGCGGCCAAACTTGTCTGTATGTATTCCTCCAAAGCCTTCCTCTCAGGAATAGTAAGGTTAAATAAACGACTTTTAGGAAGAGTCGCTCCAGGGACAAATTCAATAGAACAATCATAGTCTCTATGGGGAGGCAAAACCTGCGATTCTTTCTCAGAAAAAACTCTCCAAAAATCCTGAATAGGAACAGGCAATTCTCCCCTATCCAAAGCTGCAATACGCCCGTTACAACACTTGTCATAACATTTATGGCTCCAGGATTTAATTTCACTGGTAGACCAATCCAGTACAGGATTGTGACATTTTAACCAGGGCAA
This sequence comes from Phyllobates terribilis, assembly GCF_046119375.1. Lineage (NCBI taxonomy): Eukaryota > Metazoa > Chordata > Amphibia > Anura > Dendrobatidae > Phyllobates > Phyllobates terribilis. Next base: position 843,815,347 of record NW_027362761.1, read on the forward strand.
TCCCAATATTACTGGAGAAGGCAAGTTATTCAACACTACCAAATCCAATTTCTCATGGTGAACACCATTAATAGTGAGAGGAAATTCACAGACCTTGAGAGTAATATTCTTCAAAGGGGAACCATCCACAGAAACCACAGCAATGGGGGATGATAAAGGTTCAGGTTTTAAATTGAGTTTTTCCACGAATCCCCCATCAATTACATTCAGTGTAGACCCGCAATCAACAAACACCCGAAATTCCATTAATTTTTCCTGAGCAATCGTGGAAGCAGCTAAAAATATACCCTTGGAATTTAAACAGGCAATACGGGCGTGACTGACCATTTTTTTTTCTTTCTTCATACGAAGCTCACAGCCTTTAATCAAATGACCAGATTTTCCGCAATAGAAACACAAGCCTTTCGAAAAACGACGGTCTTTTTCTTGAGAGCGAGGTGCCACCGATCCAATCTCCATCGGTTCACCACTGTTAGTACACACATTATCATAACCAGAAACTGACATAGCAGAGGATTTGCTCTCATTAACCCTAGCACGCAGTCTTCTATCCACCCGTATAGCTAATTGCATAGCCTGTTGCAAATCCTCAGGTGTAGGATAAGCAATTAGCAGGTCTTTAACCCTTTCACTGAGCCCAGCAAGAAATAGACTTTTCAGAGCAGAATCGTTCCACCCTGTTTGAGTGGACCAACGACGAAAATGAGTACAATATTTTTCGACATTACCTGATCCTTGTTTTAAACGTCTCAACTCAGTCTCAGCTGATGTGACACGGTCAGGATCATCATATAATAGTCCTAAAGCAGAAAAAAAACTATCCACTGATCTGAAGCATGTATCACTAGGTTGCAAAGAAAAGGCCCACTCCTGAGGCTCTTTGCGCAAAAGTGACATTATGAACCCTACGCGCTGGGATTCATCCCCAGAGGACTTGGGTCTCAAACGAAAATACAATAAGCAAGCATTTTTAAATGAAAAAAATTCTCGATGTTCACCAAAAAATAAATCCGGCAAACATACCTTAGGCTCCAAGAAATGTGCTCCAGAACAGTTACTCACGTGCTGACGGAGCTCGGCCACTTCCAGAGAGAGTCCCTGCAGGTGTTTAGCCAAATCCTGAACCGACACCATGATGGAACAAAAAAAAATCTTTCCTTAGAGAATTTGCTGGCTGGACTTACTGTTATGTTCTGCTACCAGAGCTAAGGAAAGAGAGGAGATCTGTCCCTACGATAGAACTCAGCTGAATCCCTACGATGTAACAGGGAACCTGATCCTGCGATCAGACCTGCTAAAGTCCTAAGCTAGTCTGTACGAAGACCTATAGATGTGGGGGAGGAATCCCTACAAGTACTAAGGACTGGGAGGAATATGGGACACCTCCTAACAGAAATAGTAGCAGACAGACGAACAAACAAAATATATAGAACATAGAGGTCAGTAAACCAAGCAAACTAACAGAGCAAGACACAGAGCACAGGCTAGCTAGAAAGTAGATATACAATGAAGTCCAGCAAAGCCAGAAGGGCGGAGCAGGATTAAATAGGCCAACAAGGTCATGTGACCAGCAAAGGAAAAAAAAACTAACAGCAAGGTTCTAACATATATAATATATAAGTTTCACTTTTTGAATTGAAGAACTGAAATGAATTAACTTTTTGATGATATTCTATTTTTGTGAGAAGCACCTGTAACCCCCCCTCTTACCTGGCACTGCTTCCTTCAGTAGCTGTAGTTTCTGTTTCCCACATCTCTCCTCTCAGCCCTGCTTGCTGTCACACAGTGGGGGAGGAGCACAATCACTACCCCGGAGGCTCCAGGAGGCTCCAGAAGATCTGAACTTCAGTGCTGGACAGTGTGTGGGGAAATAGGCAGCCTACTGCAAGAACATGTGTAGGTATTTACCACAAAAGAGCGAGGTGGAAGGAGGACACCAAGGGCAGCACTACGGTTCACTGCCGGGTGAGTTATGGAGGGAGTTAAAGGAGCTGGGCAGACCCAGAGCTTATTGTGCTGTCCCAGCAGATGTAGAGCAGGATCGCTGGGTTACTGCTGACTCACTGGCAGGATAGTTACCATTGTATACAGCAGCCCAGCCATCCTGCTCTGCATCTCACCCCTAGCTGAGCAGCTCTAGTATTAGTTACAGAGCGCAGACTGGCAAACTGCTGATCACTTTCCCTTGGTGCAGTGCATCATGGGAGAGTGAGGTCAGCACAGCAGAGGAGCTTGGGGAATCCCCTGGAGGCGACTTCAGACTCAGTTAAATGAGAGGCTGGTGCCAAGAAGGGAGTTTTTCTCCCACTTGGTATATACCTTGATTATAATTTTTTGTCAAATAATTGATATTTTTCCTTGTGATGTTAAATCATATACTAATGAATTTAGTGATAGGTTTGCTTTAACGTTTCTTTTAGAAGCCAATAGAAAATTTGCACATTAACAATAGTTCACATATTGTTCACAAATCTGTTGTGTGGGAAAACTACAGAAAGTACTCAGAAGTAAGCTATAAATAAGCCATTACCAAGTCCAAGCCAAATAAAAACGGTGATCTGAAATTATTATGTTCAGAATTTTATATAATGTTCATTTCCCACCATTGTTTGTTTTCCAGACCTGCCTTGTTTCTTCATTAATCACTAGAATGTATGTGTGTTTACAGCACGCTCACCCTCCACACTTCCCCTCTATACTCCCCTTCCACTTTTTCCTCTCGTACTCTGCAAATACCTTGATATTGGTACAGTAAGCACAATCCACTTTAATATTACATCCATGGCATCCATGGAAAATATGAGCATGGGCTTAACAATACAGTATAACTGGCAGACAGCATGGAAGGAGAGGAGTAGGATGGGAGTATTGAAAACTGCTATTGGCTGATGACTAGAAAATTAACCCAGCAAATACATAGGAGATCAACTCTGATAATCACGTCTTGATGCTGAATAAAGGCCGTGAAGGATGCACATAGCAACTAATTCATTTTTGATGTGTAATTTAAGTGCAGTTTTGGTTCATGCCAAAAGTTTGACCCTACTGTCAGCATAATACCATAGATATAAATATATATCATATTAAGCAATAATTTTTGGCACAGTTTTGGTATCATATTGTTTAATTGTAAATGAAATCTAAAAAAACAATTTGACTCATTGGTGAAAAAATAACGTTGTACAAGATATAATTTTATATTTCGTCATAGCCTGATCTGCATGTAATTCCTTACAGTTGGGCAAGGGTTGTTTTTACATGTAAAAGATGACACCCAATATTCATGGTTGATTCTTTGCGATTCAAGATATAATCTTTATCCTGTAATATAAACAATTACTTCAGAGGGGTAAATATTACCTGAAATTAAAATTCCATGGTCAGTAAATAAGAATCTCATAATACAAAGCAAATAAAGAGTCTGTTTGGCTTTTGCAATATGAAGTTTTCTTTGCATGGCACGTTCTTATCTTAGCTTTAGTACCGTATACAAGGAAATCTGTTTGTAGAAAAGCAAGGTGTGGACGTATAGAAGACTATTTCATGGTATGATGCATGTGAAATCAATTTAATCTATTATCACTCTGATGAACCAGTGCATTGCTATGTAGTTTATTTCAGCTATGTGTGCTTAAATATTAAATCTGTCTTCCTGCTTTTTCTTCATGCTATAATCTAAGGCTAAGTTCACCTTTCCATTTGCACTTTCCGTTTTCTGTTCCATTTTTAGCTCCAAGCAAATGGAATTCATGTACAAAAAGGATCCTTTTCACTATTGATGGATGCAACTAGAAGCCGAGGGAACCAATTGAATATTATATGGACAGCCTGAGAGTAAGAAGGTGGAGGTGTTGCCCACATTCCCCCTTGAAGACATGTATATTGTTTTAATGCGTTATGATGTTTGAATGCTTAATAATCTGTATTGATAGTGATAGGTTGTGTTCTTCCCAGCACTAGGTAGCCTACAGGGTTAATAGTTGAGACTAGCCCAGAGTGGGAGGGGATAAAGTGAAGAGACAGCAGGGAGGTTCCTGTCAAGAGTTAGATAGGGCCTAGCTTGCAATGACAGCAGACCTCTGGTCTGATTAATCAGTAGCTCTGCATCTAGTGGGTGTCTCTGGAGTGCATGGAGACCAAGGCAACAGATAGCATGATCCGGAGTAGAGACAAGGAAAAGTGCTGGAAGAAGTTAGTGATTCTCAGGATACGAGGCCTGGGGCAGGAAGCCTAGCGGGACGATACAGAGTTACCTGACAGTCAAGTGATGGAGCAACGCTGAGATGGAAAGTGGAATGAAGAGAGAGTGCCCTGTGTGGTAGTTCTCAGGCTTCGGCAAGCAGAGAAGCCAAGTAACAGCCATAGTGGCATAAGTATCTCCCATAAGGGGAAAAGGATTGAGAAATAGTACTCTCGCTTACCGGTTATTGTTGTTGTTGTTGGGGACTAGGGAAGCTGTGCTTGGTGGTGGCGAGGCTAGAAATAGAGACTAAAGAACAGAGAGCGGAGCGAACTCAGGAAGGAACAGGAATGTGTATTAAGATGTATGTTCTAAGAGAAATGTCCACAAAGTTTTGCACTTGCTATCTACTGTACATGCTTCCCAATAAGTTATTTACTAAAAGACAGTTTATTTTTGAGTTGTGGTCTCCCTCATTGAACTCTACAACATCTGGTCCTGGCCAGCCGAAGTCAACGGCATAATGCGATCTGCAAGAGCGTAGCACCCCCACAGATAAAGTCTATACACACAGCCAGATCCTTCATTTTCCTGTACTGTGCCAGGCCATGGAAGACTAATAGCTCACCCACGGCTACCGCCCCACGGTTCGTTACATTTGCTCCCCTTTGTCTCAGTTTCTATAATGGAGGTGTTATGATCTGCAACATGAACAAAGACTAAGGCATAAGGGGAGGGGTCCCTAAAAGAACTAAGGACTGGGACAAAAATGGGACACCTCCTAAACAGAGAAGTTGTTGCAGAACACAAAAAGACAAACAGACAAAAAAAAAGTGCTAGAGGTCCCAGAAGGACCAAACGAACTGACTGAGAAAGGCACAGAAGCACCTGGCTAGAGAAACAGTCAGTTTTAAAGAACCACTTTGCCCCCACCAACTGGTTAAACAAGTCAAGAATTAACGGCAATGGGTAGGAATTGCGTACGGTAATTTTATTAATTTCACGAAAATCCAGACATGGACTTAAACCCCCCGTCCTTTTTTTTTAACAAAGAAAAATCCAACTGCCACAGGAGACTTAGAAGGTCTAATTTGACCAGCAGCCAGGCTAGTCTGTATGTACTCCTCCAAGGCCTTCTTTTTCAGGGAAAGTCAGATTAAACAAGCGACTCTTAGGAAGAGTAGCTTCAGGAGCAAACTCAATGGCGCAATCATAATCCCTATGAGGAGGTAAAACTTGCGACTACTCCTCTGAAAAAAACCTCCAAATATCTTGAATAGGTACAGGTAATTCCCCTTTTTCCACAGCCGCAATGCGACCATTACAACATTTATCATAGCACTTCGGACTCCAAGACTTAATCACATTAGTAGACCAGTCCAGCAAAGGATTGTGCAGTTTTAACCAAGGCAAACCTAGAACGACCGGAGAGGGTAAATTATCTAATACAACCAAGTCCAAAATTTCTTGGTGAACTCCATTGATAGTGAGGGGAAATGCAGCAACCTTGTGAGTAATACATTTCAAGGGAGTGTTATCAATTGCAATCACAGAAATAGGTGATGACAAAGGTTTGGATTTCAATTTAAGGTTTTCCAAAAACCCTTTATCAATCACATTAAGTGTTGAGCCACAATCCACAAATACTTGAAATTCAATCAAATCTTCCTGCAAAGTAGTACTCCCAGAAAGAAATACTCCTGCAGAGCGTAAACAAGCTATACGGGCGTAACTGACCTTTTTTTTTTCTTTACTTAAACGAAGTTCACAATACTTAATCAAATGGTCAGCTTTACCACAATAAAGACACAATCCTTCGGCGAACCTCCGGTCTCTTTCCTGAGAGGGGAGCGACTTCACCCCAACCTCCATCGGTTCTCCGCCGTCAGAGCAGATTTTCTGGGGACTAGGACCTGGCATTACAGGAGTCTTTACCTCATTCTGTCTAAGTCTCAGTCTCCTATCCACACGAACAGCTAATTGCATGGCATTCTGCAGAGTCTCAGGTGCAGGGAATGCAATTTGCAGATCCTTAACCCTTTCACTCAGACCAGCAAGAAATAGACATTTCAGACCTGGATCATTCCATTTAACTTCTGAGGCCCATCTTCTGAAGTGTGTGCAATAATTTTCAACATCTCCTGACCCCTGATTCAAACGCCTGAGTTCTGCCTCAGCTGATGAGATTCGATCAGGATCGTCATATAATAGCCCCATAGCAGAAAAAAATTCTTCTACAGACCTTAAACATGGATCATTAGGTTGGAGAGAAAAGGCCCTCCCCTGTGGTTCTTTGCGCAAAAGTGACATAATAAAACCAATGCGCTGTGATTCATTCCCAGAGGACCTTGGTCTCAAACAAAAATATAACAAACAAGCCTTTTTAAAGGAAAAAAAATCTTGCTGTTTACCATAAAAAACATCAGGAAGTCCTACCTTGGGTTCCACAAAATGCGCTTCAGAACAGCTACTCACGTGTTGCTGGAGCTCGGCCACCTCCAGAGACAATCCCTGCAGGCGTTGAGCCAAATCCTGGACCAAAAGCATACTGATCCCCAAATTTCTTTCCTTTTAGTTTTTTTGGGCTGGACTTACTGTTATGATCTGCAACATGAACTAAGGAAAGATAAGGGAAAACTGTCCCTAAAGTAAAACTAAGCTGAATCCCTACGATGTAGCTGGCTGCCTGTTCCTAGCGAACATACCCGCCTTAGTCCTCGTCTAGTCTGAACGAAGACCTATAGCATAAGGGGAGGGGTCCCTAAAAGAACTAAGGACTGGGACAAAAATGGGACACCTCCTAAACAGAGAAGTTGTTGCAGAACACAAAAAGACAAACAGACAAAAAAAGTATTAGAGGTCCCAGAAGGACCAAACGAACTGACAGAGAAAGGAACAGAAGCACCTGGCTAGAGAAACAGTCAAACACTGAAGTCCAGCACAGCCAAAAGGGCGGAGCTGGAATATAAAGGCAGATGGTCACATGACCGCAAAACACAAGATGGGAAAAACAAACAGGAGGGTTCTAACAGGAGGAAAACGAACTGCATCCTGCACTTTTTGTTCCATTGCTGTTGTACCACCTCTCCATCTATTGAATTTTTACCTCTTGAACTAGAAGAACCAGAAATCACATACTGCTCAGAACATTACAAGGAGCTTTGTTCTTTGCTCTTGATAGAAAGGACCCTAAGCTAAAAGATGTTTGATTGGAAGTTTTTTTCATTTTTTTGCTTGCAAGTGAAATCCTCCGTTCAAGTTTAGGCCAATTACCGCCATGGTATGACACTTTAAAAAGTCAGAAGTTAGACTTTTAAAATCCTACTACAGTTATCACTTGTGGTGTGGAAGTTTAGTAAGACTAGTGTATCAGGAAGTTAAAAAAAATGTATGGCTGAGCATTAATCCATTGTAATCCTTTTTTTTAACTCAGCTGTGAGTTTAGTGTGAAATTACTATGACTAATCAGGCTAAGGCTTAATCACAATGTTGTAAAGTGTGTTTAGCTCATGTTTTGTTCTCTAATGACCGAGCTGAAAGAAACTTACAGTTAATTCAGATTTAGTTTCCACTCCATTTTAAGTAAACACAGTATCCAAAGGTGATGGCACATAATAGACTCTAATATTTCAAAATGTTTTTGTTTTTTTTGTTGCATACCACATGGTATTAGACTCCATAGTTACCTAATTTTAACTTTGGTAGCTGTCCAAATATTAAAGGATAAGTTAGTAATTCTTGTATAATAGAACAATAAATGACAACTTACCTTTTTTTTCAGCAGAAATGTAAAATGGCAAACTGTTCTTCCAAAATTCACTAATGTAAAACATTTACTTGGTGGTTAGAAGAGGCAGAAAAATAGCACTCTGCATATATTCTAGATCTTTGTATTTAAATGAATTAAAGCGTAACTAAACATTCGCATTACTTTTCAGAATAAGCTTTCTTGTACCTGAGGAATAACAGTATTTATATTATAATACCTGTGCCATCAATTGCCTTGTGTGCGTTTTGAAGCGCTTTCAATTTTGCATGCTGTTTCTAAGGGCTCATGCACATATATATTTTCAGCCCTAGTGCTCTCTATTATAAAAAGAGATTACACTTTGACCAATGTAATCAATGGAGCAGTGCAGATGAATGATTTTTTTCACTGACCAAATCGTTGTGTGAAAAAGAATGCAGCATACACCATTTTAGGTTACGCTCACTCACACTGGCGTACAGTTGAAACCAAAAGTTTACATACACTATATAGAAAGACACATATGCATGTTTTTCTCAATATCTGACATGAAATCAGAATAAACCTTTCCCGTTTTAGGTCAATTAGGATTACCATAATTTTTAATATTTGCCAAAAGCCAGAATAATGAGAGAGAGAGAATGTTTTAAGGCATTTTTATTACTTACTGCACAGTCAAAAGTTTACATACATTTCATTAGTATTTGGTACCATTGCCCTTAAACTAAATGACTTGGGTCAAACATTTGGGATATCGTTCCACAAGCTTCTCATAATAATTTGTCGGGATTTATGCCAATTCCTCCTGACAAAACTGGTGTAGCTGAGCCAGGTTTGTAGGTCGCCTAGCTCGCACCTGCCTTTTCAGCTTTGCCCATAAATTTTCAATAGGATTGAGATCAGGGCTTTGTGATGGCCACTCCAAAACATTGACTTTGTTATCCTTAAGCCACTTTGTTACCATTTTGGCTGTATGTTTTGGGTCATTGTCCATTTGGAAGACCCATTTACTCCCAAGCTTTAACTTCCTGGCTGATGTCTTGAGATATTGCTTCAGTATTGCCACATAATCTTCTTTTCTCACGGTGCCATCTATTTCGTGTTTCACAGTTGGGATGGTGTTCTTAGGCTTCCAAGCTTCTCCCTTTTTCTTCCTAACGTAACGATGGTCATTATGCCCCAAAAGTTCAATTTTAGTTTCATCAGACCACAGGACATGTCTGCAAAAATTAAGGTATTTGCTCCTGTGTGCATTTGCAAACATTAATCTGGCTTTTTTATGTTTCTTTTGGAGTAATGGCTTCTTCCTGGCAGAGTGACCTTTCAGCCCATGTTGATACAGTACTCTTTTCACTGTGGTTAATGACACAATCTTACCAGCTTTTGCCATCATCTTCACAAGGTCTTTTGCTTTTGTCCTTGGGTTGATATGCACATGTAGGACCAAAGCATGTTCTAGGACACAGAACCCGTCTCCTTCCTGAGCGGTATGATGGCTGGACATTCCCATCTTGTTTGTACTTGCGTATAATTGTTTGTACAGATGAACGAGGCATCTTCAGGTATCTTGAAATTGTACCCAAGGATGAGCCAGACTTGTGCAAGTCCACAATTCTCTTCATAATATATATATGGCTGATTTCTATAGACTTTCCCATGATGATACACAAGGAAGCAGTGTGTTTCAGGTGTGCATTTAAATACATCCACAGGTGTGTCTCTAATTTACTCAGATATTGCCAAAAAAACTATCAGAAGCTTCCAAACACATGACATCATCATATGGGCAGTCCAGAATTGTTTAAAGGCATAGTAATCTTAGTGTATGTAAACTTTTGACTTTGCAGTAAGTAATAAAAATGCCTTAAAATATTCTCTCTCTCTCATTTGGCAAATATTAAAAATTATGGTAATCTTAATTGACCTAAAATGGGAAAGGTTTATTCTGATTTCATGTCAGATATTGAGAAAAACATGCATGTGTGTCTTTTTATATAGTGTATGTAAACTTCTTGTTTCAACTGTATATTCTCTCTTGCGAGAGAATTGGGGCAATTATGCTAATGACACTCAGCTCAAACTCTGTCAGAGTGTAATCTGACTGTCATTTTAGAGTAATCCGATTCTCTCGCATGAGAGAATCGTATCACAGGTGCAGAAAAGATGGAGAACTTAATTTCTCCATCGTCTCCATTGTCTCTGTGCGTGCACATCAGACTGCACTCTGCTCCCAAATACTTGTATGGAAACGCGGGATACAAATATCGGAGCCACTCGCAGCATGCTGCTATTGTTTTCTCATGCCGAATAGGCATGAGAAAATATTCGTAGATCCGCGCTGCTCCATAATACAGCATCATCGGATAGCACTCGGCCTTGTTATACAGCAGTGTGAGCGAACCCTTACTCTGTAAATCAGATAAGACTCATCCAATCAAGTCTATGGATGCGAGAAAAAAATTGGATGCCATACGGAGCTACAGTATATCATCCGATCTTTACGGATGCATTGCAACATAGGAAATTGTAATTGGTCTTGTAAATGTAAAAAAACTATTTACATACGGACTGCACAGAGATGACAAGTGAGAAAAAAAATCATCCCACTTTTCTGGATATAACTGACAATTTTTAATATAGTCATGTGAACTTACCTTAAGGGTGTGATTGTTTCATGCAATTTTTAGCTCATAAGAGAATCTGAATGCAATGTAGGGCTTATTGTGGTCGTATGGACATATACTCCAGTCTCTGCTTGGGAACTCTGCAGCTTCTTCAGGGTTACCTTTTGTATATGTGCTGATTTTTGCCCTCCTTGCCCTGGATGAGAGTTTTGGTGGGCGGCCCGCTCTTGGCAGGTTTGTTGTGGTACCATGTTCTTTCCATTTGATGATAATGGATTTGATGATGCTCTGGGTGATCATCAGAGATTGGGATATTTTTTTTATAACCCAAACCTAACTTTGTACTTCTCAACAACTTTGTCCTGACTTGTTTGGAGATCTCTTTGGTCTTCATGATGTTGTTTGGTTAGTGGTGCCTCTTGTGTAATGATATTGCAGCCTCTGTGGCATTTTAGAAAAGGTGTGAATGTACTGACAGACCATGTGCCACTTAGATTATACACAGGTGGACTTCCTTTCACTAAGCATGTGACTTATGAATTGCTTGTACCACAAATTTTTAGGAGCTTAATAGCAAAAGGGCTGAATACATATGCACATGCCGATTTTTAGTTATTTGATCCCATAAATTTAAAGGAGATATCCAGGACTTTAAGAAAAAAAAAGTGCTTATGCACTAACAGGCATGTAGTTGCTAACAGAGGCAACTACCTGCCTGTTGTACCCGGCGCCGGTCATTGACTGCTCCTGCCAGAGATTCATCTGCTCCCTGTCAGCAGAGCGGCAGTTTCTCTTCCTGTTGACAGGATGGGACTACTGGCATCATGCTAATTGACAGCTGGCTTCCCCCAATTAGGCAGCGGAGAGCTGGCTGTCAATTAGCATGACACCCGTAGTCCCACTCTGTCAACAGGAAAAGAAACTGCCGCTCCGTTGATGTGACGTCAGCGGAAGTCTGTGACCGCTCTGTGCCAGTGAAGAATGGCGCCAGGCACAACAGGCAGGTTGGTAACAACTATCTGCCTGTTAGTGCTTAGGCACTTTTTTTTTTTTAAAGTCCCAGATATCCCCTTTAATTTCTGCCTATATTTTTCTCACTTCACCAACTTAGACTATTTAGTGCTGATGCAGCACACACAAATCGGATTACAAAAATATTTTAGCACAGGTTGTAATGTAACAAAATAGGTAAAAATTAGTGTTGAGCGAACATGCTCGACACTGCTCGGTACTCGCCCGAGCATCACGCTACTCGGGATGTTCGGCGAGCACCGAGCATTTCCGGGTTTCTCGGGCGGGAGCTCGGGTCTCCGCCCTGTATGTTTGGCGCTCTTTACAGAGCCAATGAACATGCAGGGATTGCCAGCCAGTCACTGAAATGCTGCAGCCATCTTGGTTGTGGGCATTACAGTGATTGGCTGGCCGCACAGCGTCACCTCGAGTATTTAAAACGGGGCGCCGCCATCTTGGACACAGTCGCTCCGGATTAGACAGTGTAGGGACAGCGCTGCTGATTTAGGGAGAGATATAAACTGCGAAATAGTTAGAGTAGGGTCTGTAAAGGCTGCCAGACCAAACAAACAGTCCTTTTCAGGACTAATATCCATCCCAGATACCAGGCAGGCAGGCTGTATAGGAGACACAGTGGTTATACCAGCAAACGCTGCATTACAGTCCTGTGTGCTCCTGTTTCTGAAATTGCTGGACTTAGCACCAGGTGTCGGGGGCCAGGAAAAATCCTTTTTTTTTCATCTAAATCCTCCTTTTTTTTTTTCTCCTTCACACTGTACAAATACCCGTCTTATTAACCTTTTGGTGTGTCCCCCCCCCCCCCCCCCCAAAAAAAAGCGTGTCTCTGATTTTTCAGACAAATATAACTGTTGAAAATAGTCTGGTGTAGGCTAGAGAAACAGAAGTGTTGTTTTGCACTTCCACGGTTCAAACCTCTGTATTATCCATTTTGGGCCATTTGTGTCTAAAAAAAAAAGCAGTTTGAGTGTGTCGCTCACTGTTCAGCCGCAAATATCTCTATTTAAAAAAGTGTGGTATACCCCAGTAAACAATAACTGTGGTTTTGCCATCCCACGGTAAAAAATCTCTATTATTCATCTTTTGGTAGTTTTTTCCGTAAAGAAAAACAGTAGTGTCTCCTGACTGTTGTGACACAAAAATATATCTGTTGAAAATAGTCTTGTGTAGGCCCGACATCCCAGTGTGGTTTCGCAGTTCCACGGGTCAAATCGCTGTACTATCCAGTTTTGGGCCTTTGGTATCTAACAAAAAAAGCAGTTTGAGTGTGTCGCTCACTGTTCAGCCGCAAATATCTCTATTTAAAAAAGTGTGGTATACCCCAGTAAACAATAACTGTGGTTTTGCTATCCCACGGTACAAAATCTCTATTATTCAGCTTTTGGTAGTTTTTTCCGTAAAGAAAAACAGTAGTGTCTCCTGACTGTTGTGACACAAAAATATATCTGCTGAAAATAGTCTTGTGTAGGCCCGACATCCCAGTGTGGTTTTGCAGTTCCACGGGTCAAATCGCTGTACTATCCAGTTTTGGGCCTTTGGTATCTAAAAAAAAAGCAGTTTGAGTGTGTCGCTCACTGTTCAGCCGCAAATATCTCTATTTAAAAAAGTGTGGTATACCCCAGTAAACAATAACTGTGGTTTTGCCATCCCCCGGTAAAAAATCTCTATTATTCATCTTTTGGTAGTTTTTTCCGTAAAGAAAAACAGTAGTGTCTCCTGACTGTTGTGACACAAAAATATATCTGTTGAAAATAGTCTTGTGTAGGCCCGACATCCCAGTGTGGTTTCGCAGTTCCACGGGTCAAATCGCTGTACTATCCAGTTTTGGGCCTTTGGTATCTAACAAAAAAAGCAGTTTGAGTGTGTCGCTCACTGTTCAGCCGCAAATATCTCTATTTAAAAAAGTGTGGTATACCCCAGTAAACAATAACTGTGGTTTTGCCATCCCACAGTAAAAAATCTCTATTATTCAGCTTTTGGTAGTTTTTTTCCGTAAAGAAAAACAGTAGTGTCTCCTGACTGTTGTGACACAAAAATATATCTGTTGAAAATAGTCTTGTGTAGGCCTGACATCCCAGTATGGTTTCGCAGTTCCACAGGTCAAATCGCTGTACTATCCAGTTTTGGGCATTTGGTATCTAAAAAAAAGCAGTTTGAGTGTGTCGCTCACTGTTCAGCCGCAAATATCTCTATTTAAAAAAGTGTGGTATACCCCAGTAAACAATAACTGTGGTTTTCCTCTTCCACGGTTCTAATCTACTCTTTATTACCCTTTTTCCATTGATAGTGCAAGTGTAAGCTATTTTACTTCATTTACAATGGGCAAGGCGCGTGGCAAGGGACGTGGAAGTGGACGTTCTGGTGATGGTTCGTGCAGAGGACGGGGCCGTGGCCAAGGTGAAAATGTGCCACAACCAACAGCCACATCTTCTCGCTCCCACTTCTTGACCGAATTACTAGGGAAGCACAGAACAACACCAGTATTGAGAACTGATCAGTGTGAACAGGTTATTAATTGGATAGCAGACAATACTTCCAGTTACCTGGGCACCACCACCTCCGGTCTGTCTTCCACACGGTCAACTCTTAGTAGCCGTGAGTCTCGACCGCATACTCCTCCTCACCCTGATGCTCCTTCCTCCCACCATGCCGAGTGTCGTCAGACAGCAAGTGATCCCACACTTGGACACTCTGAAGAGCTGTTCACTGGTCCATTTCCATATTTGGGCCCCTCGCCTGATACGCTTGAAGTGGTGGAAGAGGAGATCCCATGTTGCGATGCCCAAATATTTGAACAGCCACGGCCACAGGAAGTCGACGTTGGCAATCTGTCACAAGAGGTGGACGATGACAAGACACAATTGCCAGGAAGTGAGGAGGAGGATCGTGGTGCGCAAGTGGAAGAGGAGGAGGTGGTGGATGATCTAGTAACTGACCCAACGTGGAAGGAGGACATGCAGAGTGAGGCCAGCAGCACACAGGGGGAGGGAGGCAGAGTACCCCAACAGGCAGGAAGAAGCAGTGTGGTGGCCGCAGACAGAAGGCAGGCAACCGTTCCCCGTAACACCAACACGAGGGACGTTGCCAGTACAAGCGGTAGGTCTTCCAGAGTCTGGAATTTTTTTAAAGACTCTGCTGATAACCCCAAAAAGGCCATATGTTCCACCTGCCATGCCAGCATCAGCAGGGGTGACAAAACTACCAGCCTGACCACCACCAGCATGATCAGGCGCATGGCAGCAAAGCACCCGACTTTGTGGGGCGAAACCCAGGGTCCATGACCAGTGTCAGCGGGTGTCACCACTGCTTCTTCCACTGTTGTGCGTGCAATAGAACCCCCTGTTGTGTGTGCAAGGCAATCCCCTGTCCATACTGCATGTAAAGATGCCCCCTCCTCTCAGTCTTCACTTGTTATGGCAGTTTCTCAAGAAACAGCATCAACGTCCACGTCCCACCGCAGCGTTCAATTGTCCATATCCCAGACCTTTGAACGAAAGCGGAAATTCGCAGCTAACGCCCCACAGGCCACAGTCCTAAATTCGCACATTTCACGACTGCTTGCATTGGAAATGCTGCCTTTTAGGCTGGTGGAGACGGAATCCTTCCGCAATCTTATGGCGGTGGCCGTCCCTCGGTACTCGGTCCCCAGCCGACACCATTTTGCCATCCCCGCACTACACAAGCACGTGTCCCAAACCATCAGCCGTGCCCTCAACAACGCAGTTACTGGGAGAGTCCACCTGACAACGGACACGGGACACGTGGACAAGTGCTTGTGGCCAGGGACGGTGCATCTCTCTGACGGCACACTGGGTAAACATAGTGGAAGCCGGGACCCAGTCGGACCTTGGGACGGAACACATCCTCCCCACACCGAGGATTGCGGGCCCTATGTCAGTCAGAGTTGCCCCCACAGTGTACAGCTCCTGCGCATCCTCCTCCTCCTCCTCATGTTCAGCCTCCATCTCAGATATCACCACATCAGTTACAAGCTGGAAGCATTGCAGTACTGCCTCCGCCAAGCGGCAACAGGCTATGCTGAAACTCATAAGCTTAGGTGATAAACCTCACACTGCTTGTGAGTTGTGGACAGCTGTGAAAGAGCAGGCAGATCTGTGGCTGAGACCGCTGAACCTACATCCCGGCATGGTTGTGTGTGACAATGGCCGTAACCTGGTGGCGGCTCTGAGGCGAGGTGAGATCAAACACGTACCATGCCTGGCTCATGTGCTTAACCTCGTGGTTCAGCGGTTTCTTAAATCGTACCCCGAGTTGCCAGATCTGCTCGTGAAAGTACGCCGCCTGTCAGCTCATTTTCGCAAGTCGGTTACAGCTTCCGCCACCCTTGCTGTGTTGCAGCCGCGTTTGCAGCTTCCGGCACTCCGACTGGTGTGTGATGTCCCCACACATTGGAACTCTACCCTCCACATGTTGCAAAGGATTTGTGAGCAGAACAGAGCAGTTGTGGAGTACCAGCTGCAACAAGGCCGTCGATATTCAGGTCAGACTCCACACATAAGACCTCAGGAGTGGTCCTGGATGTCTGACATATGTACCATCCTGACAAACTTTGAGGAGGCCACCAAGATGGTGAGTGGCGATGACGCCATCATTAGTGTCAGCATACCACTTGTCTGTCTTTTGCAACGCTCTCTGCAGAGAATTAAAGAGGAGGCATTGCAGCCAGAGTATGATGAGATGGATCAAGAAGCCGTAGCGGGCGATTACACACAGCCCAGCCTCATCTCATCCCAACATGCATTGGGTGAGGACACGGAAATCTTGCCCATTACCAGTCTGGCAGGCATGGCTGACTTTATGTTACGCTGCCTTAACCGTGACCCTCGCGTTGTCAAAATGTTGGGTGACAGTCATTACTGGTTGGTGACACTTGTAGACCCCCGCTACAAGGAGAACTTTCACTCTCTTATTCCTGAGGTGGAGAGGTCTACAAAAATGGGGCAATGCCAGAAGGCCCTTGCTGCAGAACTCTTAAAAAAATTCCCATCTGAACACGCTAGCGGCAGAGGTCACAGTTCGTTGCCCAACCAAGGCGTACAGGCGAGAGAGATGCAACTCCAATCCAACAGAGGCAGGGGAACACTGTCAATGTTCTGGGACAGTTTTCTGACACCCACCCAGCTTACAGGCCCTGAGGCGCGGGGTACTCTCACAAGGAGTGGAAAGTTTCAAAAGATGGTGAGGGAGTACCTTGCCGATCGTACCAGCGTCTTCCGTGATTCCTCTGTGCCTTTTAATTATTGGGTACCCAAGCTGGACACTTGGAATAAACTCGCTCTGTACGCCTTGGAGGTCCTGGCCTGCCCTGCCGCTGGCGTGTTATCGGAGCGTGTTTTTAGTGCCGCTGGGGGAATTATAACTGATAAGCGCACTCGCCTGTCAACTGACAATGCTGACAAGCTGACCCTTATCAAAATGAACAAGGGCTGAATTGGGCCAGACTTCTCATCACCACCAAATGACAGCAGAGTAACATAAAGTCAAATCCACTGTGTTATTTCGGGAGGTGTATTCACATGCACCGCCTCACACCCACACATGGGTATACGCTTCCTCGTTTCGGCTGTTTAATCTTCTTCTCCTTATCCTCAGCCTCCACCACCACTATACCACCAGGGTGCCAGCATTGCAAGTTCCTCCGTCCTTATTTTTGGCAGCTTTTCCTTGCAAGGCATAAGCAAATACTATGGGACACCCACTCCCCAATAATGGGACTTATGTTTGTAATATGCTGTACTGCATGGCTCTTGTAAGGGGCATTGCAAGTTGCTCCGTCCTAATTTTTGGCAGCTTTTGCTGGGAAAGCATAAGCAAATACCATGGGACACCCGCTCCCCAAAAATGGGACTTATGTTTGGATTATGCTGTACTGCATGGCTCTTGTAAGGGGCATTGCAAGTTGCTCTGTCCTAATATTTGGCAGCTTTTGCTGGGAAAGCATAAGCAAATACTATGGGACACCCACTCCTTAATAATGGGACTTATGTTTGTAATATGCTGTACTGCATGGCTCTTGTAAGGGGCATTGCAAGTTGCTCCGTCCTAATTTTTGGCAGCTTTTCCTTGCAAGGCATAAGCAAATACTATGGGACACCCACTCCCCAATAATGGGACTTATGTTTGTAATATGCTGTACTGCATGGCTCTTGTAAGGGGCATTGCAAGTTGCTCCATCCTAATTTTTGGCAGCTTTTGCTGGGAAAGCATAAGCAAATACTATGGGACACCCACTCCCCAATAATGGGACTTATGTTTGTAATATGCTGTACTGCATGTCTCTTGTAAGGGGCATTGCAAGTTGCTCCATCCTAATTTTTGGCAGCTTTTGCTGGGAAAGCATAAGCAAATACTATGGGACACCCACTCCCCAATAATGGGACTTATGTTTGTAATATGCTGTACTGCATGTCTCTTGTAAGGGGCATTGCAAGTTGCTCCATCCTAATTTTTGGCAGCTTTTGCTGGGAAAGCATAAGCAAATACTATGGGACACCCACTCCCCAATAATGGGACTTATGTTTGTAATATGCTGCACTGCTTGGCTCTTGTAAGGGGCATTGCAAGTTGCTCCGTCCTAATTTTTGGCAGCTTTTGCTGGGAAAGCATAAGCAAATACCATGGGAAACCCACTCCCCAATAATGGGACTTATGTTTGTAATATGCTGTACTGCATGGCTCTTGTAAGGGGCATTGCAAGTTGCTCTGTCCTAATTTTTGGCAGCTTTTGCTGGGAAAGCATAAGCAAATACTATGGGACACCCACTCCCCAATAATGGGACTTATATTTGTAATATGCTGACTGCATGGCTCTTGTAAGGGGCATTGCAAGTTGCTCCGTCCTAATTTTTGGCAGCTTTTGCGGGGAAAGCATAAGCAAATACTATGGGACACCCACTCCCCAATAATGGGACTTATGTTTGTAATATGCTGTACTGCATGGCTCTTGTAAGGGGCATTGCAAGTTGCTCCGTCCTAATTTTTGGCAGCTTTTGCTGGGAAAGCATAAGCAAATACTATGGGACACCCACTCCCCAATAATGGGACTTATGTTTGTAATATGCTGTACTGCATGGCTCTTGTAAGGGGCATTGCAAGTTGCTCCGTCCTAATTTTTGGCAGCTTTTGCTTGGAAAGCATAAGCAAATACTATGGGACACCCACTCCCCAATAATGGGACTTATGTTTGTAATATGCTGTACTGCATGGCTCTTGTAAGGGGCATTGCAAGTTGCTCCGTCCTAATTTTTGGCAGCTTTTGCTGGGAAAGCATAAGCAAATACTATGGGACACCCACTCCCCAATAATGGGACTTATGTTTGTAATATGCTGTACTGCATGGCTCTTGTAAGGGGCATTGCAAGTTGCTCCGTCCTAATTTTTCGCAGCTTTTGTTTGGAAAGCATAAGCAAATACTATGGGACACCCACTCCCCAATAATGGGACTTATGTTTGTAATATGCTGTACTGCATGGCTCTTGTAAGGGGCATTGCAAGTTGCTCTGTCCTAATTTTTGGCAGCTTTTGCTTGGAAAGCATGAGCAAATACTATGGGACACCCACTCCCCAATAATGGGACTTATGTTTGTAATATGCTGTACTGCATGGCTCTTGTATGGGGCATTGCAAGTTGCTCCGTCCTAATTTTTGGCAGCTTTTGCTGGGAAAGCATAAGCAAATACTATGGGAAACCCACTCCCCAATAATGGGACTTATGTTTGTAATATGCTGTACTGCATGGCTCTTGTAAGGGGCATTGCAAGTTGCTCCATCCTAATTTTTGGCAGCTTTTGCTTGGAAAGCATAAGCAAATACTATGGGACACCCACTCCCCAATAATGGGACTTATGTTTGTAATATGCTGTACTGCATGACTCTTGTAAGGGGCATTGCAAGTTGCTCCGTCCTAATTTTTGGCAGCTTTTGCTGGGAAAGCATAAGCAAATACTATGGGACACCCACTCCCCAATAATGGGACTTATGTTTGTAATATGCTGTACTGCATGGCTTTTGTAAGGGGCATTGCAAGTTGCTCCGTCCTAATTTTTGGCAGCTTTTGCTGGGAAAGCGTAAGCAAATACTATGGGACACCCACTCCCCAATAATGGGACTTATGTTTGTAATATGCTGTACTGCATGGCTCTTGTAAGGGGCATTGCAAGTTGCTCCGTCCTAATTTTTGGCAGCTTTTCCTGGGAAAGCATAAGCAAATACCATGGGACACCCACTCCCCAATAATGGGACTTATGTTTGTAATATGCTGTACTGCATGGCTCTTGTAAGGGGCATTGCAAGTTGGTCCGTCCTAATTTTTGGCAGCTTTTGCTGGGAAAGCATAAGCAAATACTATGGGACACCCACTCCCCAATAATGGGACTTATGTTTGTAATATGCTGTACTGCATGGCTCTTGTAAGGGGCATTGCAAGTTGCTCCGTCCTAATTTTTGGCAGCTTTTGCTTGGAAAGCATAAGCAAATACCATGGGACACCCACTCCCCAATAATGGGACTTATGTTTGTAATATGCTGTACTGCATGTGACGCGCCCCCTGGGCCGTGTGTACACTTGTGTGGGATACCCGGTGCCGGGTCTCTGGGGTCTGTTGTCTTCGTGGCGGTGACCCGGTCCCGTGGCTCAGGCTGGTCAAACCAGTGGCAGTCTTTTTTAGGTTTTGAGGTTAATTGTCCAACTGCGCCACCCTTGGATTGCGGTCAGGGAGTACCACCGCTGCGAGGCAGACCGCTGAGGCTGGTGTTGTGTGCGCAGCATAGAATGGGATAACTCCCCTCGGGAGGAGTATAGCCTCAGGGCAGTGAGTGTGGATGATGGGGGTGATGGTGCACGAGCGCAGCAGAAATGACTCAGAGTCTTTGCAGTGCAGTTCAGGGTCTTTACTGATGATTATAAGGTAGACCCTCCCGGGAGTACTGGCTAGCATAAGAGGCCTCGTCAGTCTGTGAGCAAGCAGGAGTTCCCCTGGCCAGGTGGAGTTGTAGGCCTCCCCGTCTGTCTGCACTCTTCCTGGCTACCTTGCTGTAAGCGGGTAGAAGTAGCCTACGTCCCTGAGTGTACCGTGTAGTGCTCACCCGTATGGCTGGTGACTTGGGGCCTTCTGTTAGCCTCCGCTCCACGACGGCGGTGCTGGTCCCTTGCTTGTGACTGAGCCTCCGGGCTTCTATGGCCAGAGGACCTGAAATCCCCTGCCGGCTGGTTTCTGCTGCTGGATATATAAGTCCTCACAGCTTCTGACTCCTGTGTCCGTTTCCTATTGTCTTCTGCCAGGGCGAGCTCTGCTCAGCTTCCAGCCCCTGGTCTTTAGCTCCTAGCTCCTACAGAGCTCCTTGCTGTTACTTTCCCTTGCTCTCACTCTGACTCTGACTGTTCTCTGACTCATTCAACCCCGCCCCAGATCCAGTTTATAAGGGCAGAATTCTCCCCTCCCAGGATTGGGGCAGGAGGATGTTGCATGTTTAAGGGATCCTGACCAGGAAACCTCCCACTTGCTCTCCGACGTAATATCTCTATTACTGTGGTGACCAAACCCCTGGGGTGCCACACATGACTCTTGTAAGGGGCATTGCAGTTCCTCATAATTTTTGGAAAGCCTTCCATTCACTGCTTAGGCCAACAGTGCACGGGAGACCCAGTTGCTATAAATGGAAAAAAAGGTTTAGTTAACGCCCTCTGACCTCCATGTCATTTCCTAGGGACATTGGAGTGGCTCAAAATTTTTGGTAGGCATTGCACTCACTGTATGCCCTATAACTGTGTAGCCGAACCGCTCCTTTTGTTACAGAAACATATCCTACAAGACATATCTGGTTGACTGGCCTGATATTGATGTGAATGGTCCCTGTTCCTCCTGCTCTTTCTCCTTTACCACAACCTCATCCATCATTAATCACCTGAAGCTTTGTTTTAACGGGACTCATAGAACTTGGATAGTAGCAGGAAAACATCCAGCAATCCTCGGAGGAGGTAGGATATGCGCCAAAACGCTGACCACCTCAGGCCTAGCCGCTACTACATACATGCGCTTGCATTACAACAAAACAAAGCAGATGCTAACTTCTATCATCCTCATCATGCTCCTCACCTTGGCACTCTCAACTCCCCTGATGGAGAAGCCAGGGCCCACCGGAGGAGTCTGATAGTCCGGTGGGCTCGGCCAATGCTGCCCTAAAGCAGGCCAGGCTAAGAAAAGTGTGGGAAAGGTTACCGGGACAAATAGGGGTGGCTGGGGACCGAGTATGGACACCCGGCCACCCCCTGGAGGCTGGGGAGCAAGCGGGGACACCCGGCCACCAGGCGGCTGGGGACTGAGTATGGATACCAGGCCGCCGACACAGCCATGGCGTGGTGGCCAGATTCCGCCTCCACATGCCTAAAAGGCCCAATTTAAAGTGCAAGCAAGCAAGCAGTATTGTATTGCAGCCTCGGGGTGGGTTCGTGGCAGGCTGCATACTTGAGCTTGTATTGCAAGGAATGGTGGAGGTACAATTGAACACTGCCCTGGGACTAGAACTTGCATGGGGATAGTTGCAAGTCTGCATCTTCTGATGCGGTAAGGATCACTTATGATGGGCACACTTTTAGACAGTGACCTGGGAGTCAGAGATGCTTCCAGGGGTCTTCCCCATGCTGTTCCCTTGTCTTTTCAGCACTTTATGCATGTGTCACACAGCACATGGCCAGATAAGGTTGTAAAATGTTAAAATGACATTTCACGGTGAATGCATTTGTCATAGTTGAAAGCAATACAAAAGTGCAAAAACGCATAAAAAATGCTACTTGTGAACATAGCCGAAGGTGTGGAGGAGTATTTTTGTTTTTGATCATTTATTTTAATTTATACACAAGTCTTTACCCTGGAAAGGATGTTCCTTAACATATTTCACAGGAAAAAAGTTTCACTTTCGTTTTTGAACGTTTTATTGTGAGCCTGTAAAAGTGGCTTAATACCTCTGACCACGTTGTTGACAGCAGTGACCTGGGGGTCAGAAATGCTTCCTGGCGCGATCCCCATGCTGTCCCCATGTCATTTGAGCACTGTCACTATCGTTTTGGGCACTTGTTAGGCTTTTAAAAGACTGCCAGGGGTGCCACCGCAAAAATGCTCGAGTCTCCCATAGACTAACATTGGGCTCGTTGCTCGGGTCGAGCACCCGAGTATCACGGCGAGCTCGGCCCGAGCTTCGAGCAACCGAGCATTTTAGTGCTCGCTCAACACTAGTAAAAATCCAAGAGGGGTGAATAGTTTCGAAAGTCATGTAGTTAATAAATATTTTAAAAAACTTTCCCAGGGTAGCCGTAGTGTAAATACATGCTTCCTTCCTGTATTGTCTGTACAGACAGTATATCGGTTCGATTGTTTATGTTACAGTATTTGAGAGGAGTCAAATATCAGAGTAATCCTAATAGATTAATACAATCTCCAGAAAGATAGAGAAGACTCTAGAGTCCATCAAGTGACAGGTAAATTACATACAAAGCCTTATATAAGCAGCATGCTTTGTGTATGTTGGTTATTATATTAACCTTCATCTTTGGAATTCCTTTACTACAAAAAAAATCTCATAATTCAATAATCAATTAGCTGATTCTGTCCCAGTCTATAAAGTAAAGCTGAGAAGTAAGCTACAGAAAGTATGAAGAGTCAGTCTAGTGTCTGCTCTTGTTATAGATATGAAAATTGAAATATGTTTAAAAATGTTTTTAATAAAAACCTTATTTAAATAGTACATCATTTTTCAGGGTGCATGTCTTCAAATAACATATCCACTTTTGTTGTGATTTATGGTGCAAAGTTTTGTACTGCTCCCTTCATTCTGAAATATTAGTTTAGAAACTAGTCTTTCAAGTTTTTCTTATTTTTTGTTTTATAGTTGCCGATTAGAAATTAAACACACTCATATCACCTTGGTGATAATTTTGAAGTGTTGCTAGCCACCATGTATCAGTTCTCCTGCTGTTATGTTTATTAACTTTCTTAAACTTAGATTCTAGTGTACATTTTATATAAAGAAGTATATTTTTTGTATTTGACATATTTGCATTGTTGGCGCCTAAGTTACTGCCCCAAATGAATAAATAAATGAAATATCTCTATTGGATAGCAAAAGGACTATATATACAGTACATTTGCCCAAGAAAGGGTGATACAGTCTACTAGCTGTTGAGAATTTAAAATGTTTACACGAGCCAGTTTCATTGATTCACTTGGACTGAGTACATGCCATCTGTTTCTAACTTTTTACATTTCAGTGAACTATTAAAATCATTAATATAATGTACTACTGAAGAATAGTGTACTACTGAAGAATATTTAGCTTTGAGACTTTATCGAGTACTCTGTCAAAATCAATAGTATTTTTTATTTCAATGAAATGTAACTAGTGATGCGCTGTGGCGGTTTTGTTTTTTAATGTTCGATGACTTTTCTAGTGTCATGCCATAGTGAACGTGGTACATTGTGTTAGGTTAGAAGATGCTACATATGTATGCATCTAAAAAAAACTATTTATCACAAAGTATTTACAGAAAGCTATGCTTTCTAAGCTCTTATCCTATGTGGGTAATTTTCCTTGTTGCTTCAGTTGTGACGCTTGATCACTAATGACTTTATGGTATTATATCTGAATAGAAACAAGTGATCTACATAGTGTCATGTTTTGAAATGGGTTTTACTGTTTGTCATTTTCTTGCTGAATGCTGTATGTCCTCAAATTGCTGCCAGATCCTGTCACGTGACATTAACCCCTTTATGACGTGTGCCATAATAGTACGACACACGTCAAACACCCTATCTGTACAAATCAGCTGACATGTGCCCGGAAAGGTGCGGGCTCAGCACCGGAGCCCGCATTTTTCTGGGCATATGTCAGCTGAACTGTACAGCTGACATGTGCCCACAACAACTGGGGGTGGAATCGCGATCCACCCATGGCTGTTAACTAGTTAAATGCAACTGTCAATCTCTGACAGCGGCATTTAACTCGCACTTCCGGGAAGCGCGTCACTTGCCCCGCCCTATGAGCTATCGCCGCTCATAGCAAGTGAGCAAATCTGCTACACACAGGCGATCTGATCATCGTCTGTGTGTGACGCACCCCTGGGCCTGTGTCGCGCAGCGTTGCGCACGCGGGAGCTTACCCGGAGCCGGATCTGTTGAGGGTTGTAGTCTCGTGGCGGTGACCCGGTCCGTGCCCAGGGAGTCAGACCAAGTGGCGCTGTATTAGCGGTAGATGTTGGACGACTACGCCACCCGTTGCATGCAGCGAAGGAGCTGCCGCTGCAGGGCAGACCGCTGAGGCCGGTGGTAGGATTGTGCAGCGTGATAGTATCACCCCCAACGGGAGGGGTATGGCCTCAGGGCAGCCGACGTGGATGATGGGGAAGCAGGAATCACTCAGAGACGATGCGGTGTAATTCAGGGTCTTTACTGGTGATAAAGATAGACCCTCCCGGAGTACTGGCTAGCGATCGGGGCCTGGTCAGTCCTTGAGCAGATGGGATCTCCCCTGGCCAGGCGAGTTGTAGGCCTCTCAAACTGACTGTACTCTTCTGGCTACCTTGCTAGAGGCGGGTATAAGTAGCCCACATCCCTGAGTGTACCGTGTGGTGCTCACCCGTATGGCCGGTGACTCGGGGCCTTCTAGTGGCGTCCGCTCCACGACGGCGGTGCTGGTCCCACGCGTGTGACCGTGCCTTCGGGTTTCTTGGCCAGAGGACCTGAAATCCCCTGCCGGGCGGTTTCTGCTGCTGGGTAAAGATTAGTCCCCACAGCCTCGGACTCCGGGTCCGGTGATAGCTTCTCAGTCAGGGCGAGCTCTGCAGCTGCCAGCCCCTGACTTCTTATAGCACTGCTCCCACAGAGCTCCTGATGTTCTTTTCCTATATCTGCTTCTCTTCTCTGTCTCTACTTCTTCTCTACTCACTAACCCTGCCTCAGCCCTAGGTTTATATAGGGGAAGTCCTTCCCCTCCCAGGACTGGGCAGGAGGTGTGGCATGCATAGGATTCCTGACCAAGAGACCTCCCACCTGCTCTCAGACATAACATTGCTGTTACTGTGGAAACCAGACCCCTGGGGTGCCACATTCCCCCCTAGTGAAATTTAGTACTCCGGGACTAAACATATTTTTAAACATAACAAGGTATAAACAATAATAGTACAATAAGAAAAACATATAAAGATGGTCACGGCGTGTCCGCAACCGGGTGCAGTTTTTGAAGAAAAGCAAGGTGTCCATTTCACCAAAACAGGGAGACGTAACCAGGTAGGGGTCTGTCCTGCCCCGAGTCCTTAACAGTCTTTAGTCCATTCCTAGGTTACGCTCCAACCATGTACAAGGATTCCCGGTAAATCCACCAAGGACTCCTATAAATAACTAGAAACACATAATTATACACAAGCAACAAGAAAAACAGGTAACCACAAATAAAACAGTTTATACACTTCAAATCCTCCAACGTGCGGGTAACTGGCCTCTAGTGGCCCTAGTGGACCTACGGAGCTGACTGTCTAGCCCTGAACTACAGGGTGTAGGAGCTGTCAAGGGTAAACTGGGCAGCTGTCTACCGGCTCTTTGGCTCACTAGGGGTACGGCAGGCTCACTATAAGCAGAGGGTTGATCCTCCTGTTCTGCTTGTGTGGAGTCTTCTGCCTCCTGGACCGGCTGCTCTTCCAGCTCTACCTGTTGCTCCGTAGGCACTTGGGATGCTGGTTGGAGGAACGTGAGGACGGGTACCACAACTGCACCATTGACTTGAGTCCAGGACCGAGGGAAGTCTCCGAGCACAGTACTAACCATATCTTCCCTTTCCTCTACGGGTCGATGGTCTTCTTGTTCCTCTTCAGGGTTCCGTAGCTGTTCAGGACACTTCTTCAGGTGATCCCGGGATACAATGGCTATGGTCTCCCCTCCGTCTTTACTGATGGTACAGAATTTCGGGTTGATTGCAGCGGCGGCAGATGGGTTGTCCGTCCTCGTTGTATCGGTCGCTGGGTCTTCCTCTGGCCGGTGGGGTCCTCCTTGGTCGACGCCACGGGATGTCCTCCGGTCCGGATGCCAGCTGGATCTTCCCTGGAGTGGAAACCTGTAAAGACTGCACAGTTCGGGTTAGCGCGGCAACGCTTTTAGCTAGCTCTTGGACCTGATGGTGCAGGTCTGGAGCCGGGTCATTGTTCAAAGCCTGCGCATCAGCTCCCACAGGCCCTGCCGACAAGGGTGCCGCCTCCTGGTGGTAAGTGGTAGTGGGGCGTCTGTGGGTCACAACGCCACCTGGTGCCGGTTCTCGGAGCACCCGGGTGGCTCTGTCCTTGAACTGTGCAAATCCCAGATGAGGGTCCTGTAAGGCCATTGCCCGCAACTGGGTTCGGTGGGCATTGCAATATAAACCCTCTATAAATTGTTCAGTCAACAGCCTGTCCTCGTCTCCCACACCGTCAGGGTCGGTCTGCTTAATGGCTCTCAGGGCCTCTTGTAGGTTCAGGGCATAGTCCCTTATACTCTCATGTGCCCGCTGTTTGCACCCGTAGAATCTAAGCTTGATCTCGGCTAAGGTGCGGGTATCAAAGGTGTCCCTCAGCCGGGTTAGTATCTCTGCGACAGTCCTCCTCCCAGGTGGCCAGGACTTTACCTCCCTTTGGGCTGCCCCGGTTAATTGGGCCACCAGGATGCTCACTTTTTGCTCCTCTGTGAGGGGATACACCTGGAAGAGGCTATCCAGCTTTTCTCTAAAGTCATGCAGGGTATGTGACTCCCCTGAGTACTGGGGTAGCCAGGCTGCCCCCGGGATATAGGGCATGGTGAAAGGCATGACCGCAACAGCGGTGGCGCTGGCGGGGGTTGAAGCGGTGAAGCTCTCCTCCGTATCCGACATCCTTCTCCCCCCTAGTGGACCGTGGCCTACCTTGCGATGATCCTCTTCCGTAGGCCGCGGCTCCGCAGTGGATCGTCAGTGTTGAGGACCTTCCGTCGCGCTCCTGTGATGTCGGCGTCTGCTGGGCTCCTTCCAGGACCTTACGCAACGTCCGGACGTGTGGCGGGGCTTCAGTTCTCGCGCACTTTCGGAGTCCACGCCCCTCTTCTTCCCGCGCGGCGTCTTCAAGATGGCGTCCAACGGCGGGAAAACTCCACGGATGGCGGGAAGAAGGCAGAAGATGGCGCCGGATGGCGGGAAAACTTTGCGGATGGCGGGAAGAAGACAGAAGATGGCGCCGGATGGCGGGAATCTTCACCACTGGTAAGTTTGAACAGTCTTTTTCAGGCACGCAGTACCCGGTGGTTGCGGGCACGAGATCCTGCCGACTACGCCAAAAGTTGACGCACCCCTGGGCCTGTGTCGCGCAGCGTTGCGCACGCGGGAGCTTACCCGGAGCCGGATCTGTTGAGGGTTGTAGTCTCGTGGCGGTGACCCGGTCCGTGCCCAGGGAGTCAGACTAAGTGGCGCTGTATTAGCGGTAGATGTTGGACGACTACGCCACCCGTTGAATGCAGCGAAGGAGCTGCCGCTGCAGGGCAGACCGCTGAGGCCGGTGGTAGGATTGTGCAGCGTGATAGTATCACCCCCAACGGGAGGGGTATGGCCTCAGGGCAGCCGACGTGGATGATGGGGTAGCAGGAATCACTCAGAGACGATGCGGTGTAATTCAGGGTCTTTACTGGTGATAAAGATAGACCCTCCCGGAGTACTGGCTAGCGATCGGGGCCTGGTCAGTCCTTGAGCAGATGGGATCTCCCCTGGCCAGGCGGAGTTGTAGGCCTCCCAAACTGACTGTACTCTTCTGGCTACCTTGCTAGAGGCGGGTATAAGTAGCCCACGTCCCTGAGTGTACCGTGTGGTGCTCACCCGTATGGCCGGTGACTCGGGGCCTTCTAGTGGCGTCCGCTC
The DNA here is from genome assembly GCF_046119375.1 of Phyllobates terribilis. Lineage (NCBI taxonomy): Eukaryota > Metazoa > Chordata > Amphibia > Anura > Dendrobatidae > Phyllobates > Phyllobates terribilis. Next base: position 843,843,842 of record NW_027362761.1, read on the forward strand.
CACGACGGCGGTGCTGGTCCCACGCGTGTGACCGTGCCTTCGGGTTTCTTGGCCAGAGGACCTGAAATCCCCTGCTGGGCGGTTTCTGCTGCTGGGTAAAGATTAGTCCCCACAGCCTCGGACTCCGGGTCCGGTGATAGCTTCTCAGTCAGGGCGAGCTCTGCAGCTGCCAGCCCCTGACTCCTTATAGCACTGCTCCCACAGAGCTCCTGATGTTCTTTTCCTATATCTGCTTCTCTTCTCTGTCTCTACTTCTTCTCTACTCACTAACCCTGCCTCAGCCCTAGGTTTATATAGGGGAAGTCCTTCCCCTCCCAGGACTGGGCAGGAGGTGTGGCATGCATAGGATTCCTGACCAAGAGACCTCCCACCTGCTCTCAGACATAACATTGCTGTTACTGTGGAAACCAGACCCCTGGGGTGCCACATGTGTAGTACAGGTGATCAGACAAGTGCTGCTTCTAGTTTCCCATGGAGACTATTGAAGCATGCAAAAAGTAAAAAAAAATGTTTTTAAAAATATAAAAAAATATATATTTGATATTGTCACTTTCTGAATCGCCCAATCTATCAATATAAAGAATTAATCAGATTGGTAAATGGCGTAACGAGAAAAAATTCTAAACGCCAGAATTACGTTTTTTTGGTCGCCACAACATTGCAATAAAATACAATAACGGGCGATCTAAACATCATATCTACCCCAAAATGATATCAATAAAAACGTCAGCTCGGTGCGCAAAAAATAAGCCCTCACCTGGCCCCAGATCACGAAAAATGGAGACATTACAGGTCTCGGAATATGGTGCCATTTTTTTTTAGCAAATTTTGGATTTTTTTTTCACCACTTAAATAAAAAAGAACCTATACATGTTTGGTATCTACGAACTCGTAATGACCTGGAGAACAATATTAACAGGTCAGTTTTAGCATTCAGTGAACGTGGTAAAAAAAAAAAAAAAAAAACAACTGTGGAATTGCACTTTCTTTGCAATTTCACCACACTTGGAATTTTTTTCCATTTTCCAGTACACAGTATTGTAAAACCAGTGATGTCGTTCAAAAGTACAACTCGTTCTGCAAAAAATGAGCCCTCACATGGCCATATTGTCTGAAAAATAAAAAAAATAAATAACAATAAAGCATAGCAGAAACACCCAAATAATTGATAAAAAATATATTTTATTACATCAAAGAGATAAAAACAGCTATAGAGCTGAATAAAATGGTATATAAAACGGGGGAAACAACAAGGAAAAAAATCTCAGGCAAACGTATTCAAAGTGGGTATCTGCTCTTGGTGTAGATTATGCATTAATATAGCAGCAAAGTAGAGAAATGGTATTGTGCATATAAAGGTGTACAAAAAATGGTCATAGATCATATAGTGCCCTTCAACAAACTAATTAATATCTGTGGGCTCTAAGACTATGTGCCCACGATGCAGAAATGCTCCGGATTTTTCCTGAGTGTTTCTGCATCTCCCCTGGCAGAAAAAAGGCATGCGGATTGTACATGCGGATTGTACATGCGTTTTTCCTGCCAGGGACACGCGGATGTGAAGCGTTCTGCACATACATTTCCGCATGCGGGTTGACAAGCGCTTTCCAAGCGATTTTAGCATTACTTGGAAAGTGCTTGTCAACTTGGTCACACTATATAAATCCATGCAAACGGCATGGATTTATATAGTGTGACCCCAAAGAATGGTTAAAAATAAAAAAATAAATCTATACTTACCTTCTGATGGCCCCTGCAGTCTTGCTTCGCTCCGTCCTGGCTGCCGGCAGATCACGGTACACTGAAGGACCTGCCGACGTCAGCATCGCGTGACCCGTCACATGACTATGACGTCAGTGCAGGTCCTTCAGTCCACCGCGATCTGCCAGCATGGGAGGACGAGCGCAGCGGTGGCCGCCAGAAGGTAAATATAACATTTATTTTTTATTTTATTCTTTTTTTCACAGGTTCTGTGGTACCCGGGTCCGGAGGAGAGTCTCCTCTCCTCCACAATCGGGTACCATCCGCACATTGGAACGCATGGAATGCGCATCTACATATACAGTGATGCAGAATCCATGCGTTCCAATGCAAGTCAATGGCGGCGAAAACGCAGTGCTTCCGCAAAATAATTGGTAGCGCTGCATTTTTTTCCGCAATGATAATCCGCAGCGGAAATTTCCGCAGCATTTGCACAGCACATGCGGATTATCATTGGGGAACATGGCAGGCCTTCTACCATGCGTTTTTTAAGCATTTCTGCAGCATTTTTGCTGCTGCGGAAACGCTTAAAAAACGCATCGTGGGCACACAGCCTTATAGTAAAGCCACCTGGCGTATGACGTATGTTGGAGCACTGGGGTAAAGAGATTTGGTATTTTCCTCTTTTCTTATCATTCTATTCTGCATTGTGTGATACTTCTTAGCATGTTTTGATATACTAATATTATATGTTAGTTTATTGGTCTATTTATTGATTTAAATTGGAGCATAACACCCATACCCATTTGTAATTTTGGCGAGTTGGATCACTTTCAGTGTTGTATAACGAATAATAAAAAAGTTATAGCTCTGGGAAGAAGGGGAGCAAAAAATGAAAACGCAAAAACAGAAAATGGCCCTGTCATTAAGGGCTTAATTAGTCATGACCATAGGCGGATTATAATGAGGGCAATCTGGGCTACCGCCCGGGGCCCGGGGCTCCGGGGGGTCCATGGCTAGATTGCCCTCATTATAATATGTCAGAGGCGGGGGGCTGTCTGATAGTGTGACGTCACGCAGTGCGCACCCTGCACTGCTACTTACCACCGGAGAGGAGCTGTACGACGGGAGCCGGGGGATGGTAAGTAGTGTTGAGCCACCCCCGTAGTGTTCGAGTTCGGTTCGTCGAACACCCGTGTGTTCGCCGAAAGGCTCGAACACCGCCCAAAACAGCTCGAATTTGAGATTGGCGAACAGTTCGAGTCGAACAACGCTCATCTCTAATGGTGAGTGAGTTAGTGTGTGAGTGTGTGTGTGTGTGAGTGTGCGTGTGTATGTGTTTGTGTGCAGATATCATTGTGTGATGTCTGTTTATATGTATTTTTGTGTTTCAAATGTGTTTATGCGTGTATATATGTATATGTCTGTATATGTTTGTGTGTGTGTGCGTGACTGTGTGCGGCCTCCCGCTGTCTCTGGGGGGGCGCCATGCAGCCTCCCGCTGTCTCTGGGGGGTCACCATGTGGCCTCCCGCAGTATCTGGGGGGCGCCGTGCGGCCTCCTGCTGTGTATAGATGGCTACGTGCGGCCTCCCGCTGTGTAGAGATGGCACCGTGTGGCCTCCCGCTGTGTATAGATGGCGCCATGCGACCCCCTGCTGTGTATAGATGGCGCCGTATGGTCTCCCGCTGCCTCTGGGGGGGTGCCGTGCGGCCTCCCACTGTATCTGGGGGGCGCCGTGTGACCTCCCGCTGTGTATAGATGGCGCCATGTGACCCCCTGCTGTGTATAGTTGGCACCGTGCGGCCCCCTGCTGTGTATAGAAGGCTATGTGTGGCCTCCCGCTGTGTATAGATGGCACCGTGCGGCCTCCCGCTGTGTATAGATGGCTATGTGTGGCCTCCCGCTGTGTATAGATGGCTACGTGCGGCCTCCCGCTGTGTATAGATGGCTATGTGCGGCCTCCTGCTGTGTATAGATGGCTACATGCGGCCTCCAGCTGTGTATAGATGGCTACGTGTGGCCTCCCGCTGTGTATAGATGGCTACGTGTGGCCTCCTGCTGTGTATAAATGGCACCGTGCGGCCTCCCGCTGTGTATAGATGGCACCGTGCGGCCTCCCGCTGTGTATAGATGGCTACGTGCGGCCTTCCGCTATGTATAGATGGCTACATGTGGCCCCCTGCTGTGTATAGACGGCTACGTGCGGCCTACCGCTGTGTATAGATGGCTGCGTGCGGCCTCCCGCTGTGTATAAATGGCACCGTGCGGCCTCCCGCTGTGTATAGATGGCTACGGGCGGCCTCCTGCTGTGTATAGATGGCTACATTCTGCCTCCTGCTGTGTATAGATGGCTACGTGCGGCCTTCCGCTGTGTATAGATTGCACCGTGTGGCCTCCTGCTGTGTATAGATGGCTACGTGTGGCCTCCCGCTATGTGTAGATGGCTACGTGCGGCCTCCTGCTGTGAATAGATGGCTACGTGCGGCCTCCCGCTGTGTATAGATGGCTAAATGTGGCCTCCCGCTGTGTATAGATGGCTACGTGCGGCCTCCTGCTGTGTACAGGAGGATTATGTGGCAGTTCATATTGTGTGTAGGGTCTCATACTGTATATAGGTGATGTCAGCATACTTAATTGTGCTAATTATTAAGTCATACAATTCATATAAAAAAATTATTATAATATATTAATATTGTGCCAAATTAATTTCACATGAACTATCACATGATCTATCACAGGGGATCATGTGACATGTCACGTGATACACCGGGTGTGTGTGTGTGTGGGGGGGGCCCGCGCCTTCTAAACTGCCTGGGGCCCTTGCTACTCTTAATCCACCCCTGGTCATGACCCTATGAATGCACCAAGACCTCTGTGTCTTGCTACTTATTCTATTTGTAGTGGCATGAAGGGTTCCGTGCCAGCTATATGCAAATATATAAAGATGGATTCTTATCTTTGTAATTGTAAATTTGAATACTTATTTGTGATTTAAAACATTTTTTCATGTGAAGAAAAGGTGTGTCTTGACAGTTGAGTGATTCCTTACCTTAATGACTCCATGTGGTCAATCCTGAAAACAAATCTATAAGAAGACTATACTGTATACTTTGGAAAATACTTGCCGTAGTCATTTTCAAATCATATTCTCTGATGTTAAATTTTTCCAAATTTTTTTTTTTTATATAGGTCTATTTTCATAAAAAATGTAATCTTGACTTGTTCTACATTCTATTGATGTGCACAAGTCAAACATTTGTTTTGCGCTTTTCTCACAATGGTCTCAAAGTACTGTACAATAGCTTAGCAGCTTTAAAGCGAATCTGCAACCAGATTTTTTTTAACCCATCTGAGAAGAGCATAAAGTACGGGCAGAGACCTTGATTCCAGAGCTGTGTCGCTTGCTGATCTTCTTGCTATATTTTTCATAAAACATTGTAAATAATGCTGCAGTTTTGCTAATCCTCTAAATGATAAGCTTCCGCCATGTTGTCCTTCATATTTATGAGATTCAGTTATCACTGTATTTTGTGACTGTTGGCAATGTTCTATCTATGCACAGTGTAGACAGAAGTCTGTTGATCAACGATGCGGGCAGAGTTAAAGGGAACCTGTCACCCCCTGGGACCTATCAGACCTCTAATATGGGCATACAGTTGATAGAAATGTAAATCTTTACACACCTGTATGGCCCATAGTAGAGGTCTGCTTGCTTTGATATATCTTTTTATAAAATCCATTTTCCTAGGCTTGTCTTGATAGTTAGGAACTATATTGTATACCTCAGTTAAGGTCAGTGTTCATGACTCCACCATAAGAAAGAGACTGGGCAAAAATGGCATGTATGGCAGAGTTCCAAGACAAAAACCACTACTGAGTAAAAAGAACATAAAGGCTCCTCTCAGTTTTGCCAGAAAACATCTTGATGATCGCCAAGACTTTTGGGAGAATACTCTGTGGACTGATGAGACAAAAGTTTAACTTTTTGCAAGGTGTATGTCCCATTACATCTGGCGTAGAAGTAACACAGCATTACAGAAAAGGAACATCATACCAACAGTAAAATATGGTGGTGGTAGTGTGATGGTATGGGGCTGTTTTGCTGCTTCAGGACTTGGAAGACTTGCTGTTGTAAATGGAACTATGAATTCTTCTGTCTACCAAAAATCTTGAAGGAGAATGTCCAGCCATCTTTCCGTGACCTCAAGCTGAAGCATACTTGGGTTATGCAGCAGGACAATGATACATAGCACTTCAGCAAGTCCACCTCTGAATGGCTTAAGAAAGACAAAATTAAGACTTTGGAGTGGCCTAGTCAAAGTCCTGACCTTAGTCCGATTGAGATGCTGTGACATGACCCTAAAAAGGTGATTCATGCTTGGAAACCCTCCAATGTTGCTGAATTACAAAAATTCTGCAAAGATGAGTGGGCCAAAATCCATGCTGAGCGTTGTAAATGACTCATTGCCATTTATTGCAAACGCTTGACTGCAATTGTTGCTGCCAAGTGTGGCCCAACTAATTTATTAGGTTTTGGGGGCAATCACTTTTTCACACAGGGCTCTGTAGGTTTGGATTTCTGTTTCCCTTAATAATAAAGACCTGCATTTAAAAACAGCATTTTGTGTTTACTTGTGTTATCGTTGTCTAATATTTAAATTTGTTTTTAAGTGTGACAAACATGCAAAAGAATAAGAAATTAGAAAGGTACAAACACTTTTTCACACCACTGTATATTACATTAATGCTGGCAGACAGTCTAATGTATGTGAAGGACCTACACAGATGATTGCCGTGGGAGTTAAAGATTGACATGTCCGATTTCAGACTACCAATCTTTTTGTTCTCCTTGAGATAAACCACCGCCAGAAATGTCTGGCAGTTCATCTCCCATAGAAAGCACTGGAGCACTCAGCAGAGCACTCAGCAGAGCAAAGTTGAGTCGGGAGAGACAGCTGCCGAACGAACGATTGCCTGAACCATCATTCTGGCAGAAGTCATTTGTATGAGGTGTATGTGGGGGGTGGGACAATAGACCAAGCTTGTCATTGAGAATACTAACAAATAAAACAATGATATTATCAAAACTAGAGCAAGGAGCTCAGTAAGTGACAGCAGTGGAACAAAAGCCTCTGAGCCCGATTCATCAAAACTATAATTGTTCATACCGGTCTTGATGAGATGCGTTGAAGGCAGACTCTCCTGATTCTTGAAGAGGTATATGCCACTTAATGAATCAGGAGCATCAGACGAGTGGTGAACATCTCTGTGTGCATCTCACCACATATCCTACTCCAGTCTATGCTGGGGTAAGATATGTGGAGAAGCAAATTCCGCCACGTCATGTATTTGATAAGTGGCACTCGCCACACCCCTGTCCTGCGTCAGCACTGCCCACTTTGTCGGAGCTGGGTGAAAATGGTGGGAGAGTGCCAAAAGTCACAAAATTTTAGCGCAGCCTCAAGTTGCCCCAAAACTTTGATGAATCAGGCCCATTGTCCCTTTCTTATGCTGGTCTCAAAATGGGAAGCATAAACCTCCTGACAGTTTCCCTTTTAAAGGAAATACACATTGCAAGGATATATGCTTTTTTTTTTTAATGGTATTGTCTGGAATCCACAATGACCCTAAGAATTGTTGATTGGAAGGAGGTACCATTTACCATATGAGGATATGCTGCAGTTCTTTACACAGACAGTGGTCAAGAGCATCTGTGCAGTAAAAGAATGGAGAGCTAAACAAATGCCAGACTGGACCCTCATTGATCATAAAATTATAGTACTGGTATACCAGCTTGTTATAAAATGGGAATAACTCCTGAGAAAGAAGAAATATAATAATTATATATGAAGTATAGTTATCACTAGTGATTAGTCCCATCTAATCTTGAACCGCTTTGCTTCTGTAAAGTTTAATATATCTACACCTATCCTTATTATCACTCATTTAGAAATAAATTTGTTAGTCGAGTCAAGTAGTACAAAGCAATTCTGGCACACTTTAAAAGGGACAGAAGATATGAAGAAAAGGCGTTCCATATGACTCAGAAAACTATCAGAAAACTTTTTTTCTTCCTGTTTCAATTGTGACTGTTCCATTGTGCAGCATATTTGATAAATTGCCGTAAGTGGCGTGTTGAAAAATAATATATACTATTGTTAACTAGGTTTTCAAGCTCAATCATCTGTGTATCTTAGATTATTAACCTGATTTTAATTGTTTATGCACCTGTATCTCCAAAATACACAAATGCTGTGCTTATCACGTACCAAAATAAAGTGGACATGTTTCCCCATGGATGTGAAATGCATAAAGGATTAGCCCCATTATCATTTAACATGGCTCATCCTGTGTGTTTCTCTGCAGTCTACATGGCAATAATTGCTGAATTACAACAATTTTGCCACATTGAGTGGCCAAAATCCATCCTGAGCGTTGTAAAAGACTCATTGCCAGTTATGACAAATGCTTGATTGCAGTTGTTGATGCTAAGAGTGGCCCAGCCTGTTATTAGGTTTAGGGGGCAATCACTTTTTCACACAGGGACCTGTAGGTTTGGATTTCTTTTTCCCTTAATAATAAAGACCTGCATTTAAAAACTGCATTTTGTGTTTACAGTTAGGTCCATATATATTTGGACAGAGACAACATTTTTCTAATTTTGGTTCTAGACATTACCACAATGAATTTTAAACAAAACAATTCAGATGCAGTTGAAGTTCAGACTTTCAGCTTTCATTTGAGGGTATCCACATTAAAATTGGATGAAGGGTTTAGGAGTTTCAGCTCCTTAACTTGTGCCACCCTGTTTTTAAAGGGACCAAAAGTAATTGGACAATTGACTCCAAGGCTATTTCATGGACAGGTGTGGGCAATCCCTTCGTTATGTCATTCTCAATTAAGCAGATAAAAGGCCTGGAGTTGATTTGAGGTGTGGTGCTTGCATTTGGAAGGTTTTGCTGTGAAGTAAACATGCGGTCAAAGGAGCTCTCCATGCAGGTGAAACAAGCCATCCTTAAGCTGCAAAAACAGAAAAAACCCATCCGAGAAATTGATACAATATTAGGAGTGGCAAAATCTACAGCTTGGTACATCCTGAGAAAGAAAGAAAACACTGGTGAACTCATCAATGCAAAAAGACCTGGGCGCCCACGGAAGACAACAGTGGTGGATGATCACAGAATAATCTCCATGGTGAAGAGAAACCCCTTCACAACAGCCAACCAAGTGAACAACACTCTAAAGGAGGTAGGCCTATCAATATCCAAATCTACCATAAAGAGAAGACTGCATAAAAGTAAATACAGAGGGTTCACTGCACGGTGCAACCCACTCATAAGCATCAAGAATAAAAAGGCTAGACTGCACTTTGCTAAAAAACATCTAAAAAAGCCAGCACAGTTCTGGAAGAACATTCTTTGGACAGATGAAACCAAGATCAACCTCTACCAGAATGATGGAAAGAGAAAAGTATGGCGAAGGTGTGGTACAGCTCATGATCCAAAGCATACCACATCATCTGTAAAACACGGCGGAGGCAGTGTGATGGCTTGGGCATGCATGGCTGCCAGTGGCACTGGATCACTAGTGTTTATTGATGATGTGACACAGGACAGAAGCAGCCGAATGAATTCTGACGTAATCAGAGCCATACTGTGTGCTCAGATCCAGTCAAATGCAATCAAACTGATTTGGTCGTCATTTCATACTACAGATGACAATGACCCAAAACATAAAGCCAAAGCAACCCAGGAGTTTATTAAAGCAAAGAAGTGGAATATTCTTGAATGGCCATGTCAGTCACCTGATCTCAACCCAATTGAGCATGCATTTCACTTGTTAAAGACTAAACTTCAGACAGAAAGGCCCACAAACAAACAGCAACTGAAAACCACCGCAGTGAAGGCCTGGCAGAGCATCAAAAAGGAGGAAACACAGCGTCTGGTGATGTCCATGAGTTCAAGACTTCAGGCAGTCATTGCCAACAAAGGCTTTTCAACCAAGTACTAGAAATGAACATTTTATTTACAATTATTTAATCTGTCCAATTACTTTTTGTCCCTTTAAAAAACAGGGTGGCACATGTTAAGGAGCTGAAACTCCTAAACCCTTCATCCAATTTTAATGTGGATACCCTCAAATGAAAGCTGAAAGTCTGAACTTCAACTGGATCTGAATTGTTTTGTTTAAAATTCATTGTGGTAATGTCTAGAACCAAAATTAGAAAAATGTTGTCTCTGTCCAAATATATATGGACCTAACTGTACTTGTGTTATCTTTGTCTAATATTTACATTTGTTTTTAAGTGTGACAAACATGCAAAAAAATAAGAAATCAGGAAGGGGGGCAAACACTTTTTCACACCACTGTAGGTAGGCTATGTTCACACATTGTGTTTTTGCAACTTTTTTTCTGCATGGCAAAACCTGTTCTCTTGGCAGTAAAGAAGTTGCTTAAAAAAGACTGTTTTTTGCGTCGTTTTTTGCTGCGTTTTTCAGATACATTTGTCTCTTGTGCATGCTGATACAGTTTAGTGCCTGTTGTTTCTGAATTTTAACCACCAAAAACGCAGTAAAACCTGATACCTGCATTTTTGCTGCATTTTTGCACTGCATAAACCTGGAAGAAGTGACAAGCTGCAGTTCTCCAATTCAGTCAGGAAAAAAAACCAATGTGTGTGCATGAAATTTCTGAAATGTCATAGGTTTTGGTGGTACTATAAAACACAGATTTTAATTTGCATAAAAAAAACTCAGTAAAAAAACGCAGCAAAAACTAAATATGTGAACATAGCTGTAGAATGATACTTTCATGGTGGATTTTTTTTCTGACTTGGCACTGATAATCCCAGTAGGATTTTAGCGTTGAATGTGAAAAGGGCTGCAGAAACTTGGATGGTATGCTGATTTTGAAACAGACTTGATGTCACAATCCACATTAGATCCATGTTGTAGTCTGGGCTATAATTTAATATTGTATTTGTGTTCAGTACATTATGGTCAGAGTCTATTATTTTACTCCTACAAAGCTAGAATTTATCATAGTTTTACAGCACTCCTTTAGTCAAACTGCATTGATTCACTTTTCGTGAGAGTCATATTTCATTCTATCCTAAGTCCCATCTATATTTGAGACAGTGGTGGCACAATAGAAAATTGCAGTCTTACCAGTTCAACAAAAATTTTGGACCAGTGCATGGGTTGACTATAGGTTCATGTTTCTATGTACTGAGCATCTTAATTGGCACGTCATATAGGAACTTGAGTCTCAACCAGTGTTATTAGCTTGCGTAGATGTCTCCAACAGGCCTTGGCTTCTGATATATACTCTAGAAATAAGTTGCGGATGGAATACTCAGTGTAGAGCATTTCCTTAAAGTGAACCTGTCAGCTGATACATGCGGCCCAACTCACGGGTAACATGGATTAGGCACTGGCTGTATGATTTCAGGCAGGTATGTTTGACTCTGAAACGCTGCGGGGTTTCAGAGACAAACGCACTTTAAAAGTCGCCATGGACCGAGCCACACAAGAAACTAGTTGGACAGGTGGCTTTTAAAGTATATTTTTCTCTGAAACGCTTTTCAGAGTCAAACAGACCTGGCTAAAAGCATACAGTCAGTGTTTGATACATGCTTCTGTAGGCGACTTAGGACTTGGAATTCTATTCTGCTTGAAAAATTCAGTAGTGAGGCTTCAATTTTTTTTAAAGAATTATGTGAAATATATTATTTTAACTATATTTTTTCTTTGTTTAACAGACAGAATTTATCCATAGACTTCAATAAGGAAGTAAGACCACATTCATACATATTACCTCCAAAATGTATACTGTATATTTTTTTCTCGCTTAGAAGCCTGTGCTTCTTAAAAGGTATGTCCATCTGTGGGGAATTTTTTTTTTCTTTAATACATGTATTTTGGTATAAAATCATTTTTGCAATCCGATTTCATGAAAAATGTTGCGCCTTTTTGCTTTTACCGGTTCTTTTTCTCCCTGCACATTCAACTTTGATGTGGTCATAAATTAGCAGAGAGGAGCTAAAAAAGAGAAAATGTTGGAAACTCTTCCAACTGACCATCAGAATGAGCTCACTAATGGACTCTCTGCTAACCCATTCTGCAGTTAGCAATTGGCAGTGTAATAGAGAGGCTATAGAATGCAACATTTTTAATAAAGCCAAATTACAAAAATTATTTTTAGTCAAAAATATACATATCGAAGTAACAAGAAAAAAATGCCCAGAAAGGTAGACCACACCTTAAATTATTTTGGCACATCTTCCAGCTGTCGTGCACCACTGCAAGAAATGTACTCTTCTCAAAAACTGGAATATAGTTCTATTATAATCTAGGCCTCTTTTTGCATGAATAATAATGAATTTATCATGCCCCCTCTAGCGTAAACTGCTTGATGAACAAGGGGCTATAAAGTCCTCATAAATTGTCCTTTACTGTATGTCTTCCCTAATCTGATACTTAATTCAGTAGACTTGCTCATTGTTTCTGATATTCAGTAATGACTTAATTTCTTTGATAATAACTTTTTGTAAGTCGGGTATATGAGTATTAGAAAATGGATGTAATGGAAAAAGATAATGGAATGTTTTCTCTAAATGTTATCATTTGTGTACTTGTAAAAAAGTCTGTCTGCTCCGAAATGTTCATAAAAGTAAATGACGCGCCCCCTGGGCCGCGTGGGGAACCCGGAACCGGGCCCTTTTGTGGGATACTGGGGGTTGTAGTCACCGTGGCGGCGACCCGGTCCCGTGGCTCAGGGTGGTCAAACCAGTGGCAGTCAATTTATGGGGTTTTTGTGGCTTAATGTCCGACTACGCCACCCGTGGATTGCGGTCAGTGCGAACTGCCGCTGCAAGGCAGACCGCTGGGGCTGATGGTGTATGCAGCTGAGGTAGTGTAACTCCCCACGGGAAGAATGCAGCCCCAGGGCAGTGTAGTAGATGGTGGGGGTGATGGTGCGGGCGTCCCAGCACTAGTAGTCCTGTATGCGGTGAGAAAGCACAGAGACAAGGTATTGCAGTTCAAGTTCTTTACTCACAGTTCTCATCCAGGTCACTTGTGCGCAGGTAGGACCGCCCAAGCCGTGCTGCATCCACCAGGCAGGGGGCTCGGTCAACCCCCAGGTAATTCCGGAGTGTGGCACAGGACTCCCTTCTATCCTTTCGTCAGCCGTGCCCCACCAGTGACACTACCTCTGTCCAGCTGCCTCGGGTCTTCTCCTGGGAGGACTGGGTGTCCACTTCCCTGACCCTATGTAGTGTGCCTTTCTGGTAGGTGTAGTGAGGGGTCGCACCAGTAAATGGTCACGACCGCCGGTCCTTGGTTAAGGATTAGTCGCCTCCACCAATTTGGGATCCGGTACCCTGTTCTGCCAACCCGTCACCCTCAATCTCCTGGGTCCTTAGGGTTCCTTCTGCCCTCGTGTCTCTGGGCCTCTCTTGGTGTTCTGTTCCTTCTTACTTTCCTTTCTGTTCCTTTCTGTTTCCGTTCCTCTCCTCTGGCTCTGGCCTCCACTCCAGGCCTGCCTCGTGGAGCTGGGCCCAGACTGAGCCACAGCTCCCTGTCAGCCCTCTCTGGCTGAACTCCTTCTCTCACTCCACTGACTGAACTGACCTTCTTCTCCCAGAACTAAGATGGTGCCCACCTTTTATACCTCCCTCTCTGTTTATGAGCCCAGGTGACTTGCAACCAATGGGCTCCTACCTATGCCCAGAAACCGTCCCCTCCTGCTCCTACATCACTGGGTTTTCCTCCCTCCTCCCTACTCCAGCCAGGGACAGATTCTGTCGTGCCTGCATTACTGTACTAATGGGAGCACCGTTGACCTGTCCCCCGGAAATAGGGTGTGTGTGATGCATGCACCTAACCGAGCCCTGGTCCACACACCATCCTTACCCGGTAGTGGGATATCACACCTCTGGTTGAGGTGCAATACCTCTGTAGAGACCGAACCCTCGGGGCGCTACATTAACACATTTTAAGGCAAAATGCACCAAGACGAGCCATGCTATTGGATTAAATATCCACTGGTTAGTTTTGGAGAAAACAATAACAATTAACCCATATATAACAAAAAAATTATAACCATCAAGGGGTGTATGTGCAGGAATGTATGTGCATGAAATAAAGAGGACTTTTATGAACTCTAAGTGAGTGCCATAAGTTATTTTCTTATTATTTTCTACTGCTAGAAAACAAATTATTATAACCATCAACGGGTGATGTAGACCTTACGGACCCTCCTGAAGGTGCACCACTACTCAAAAAAACTAATTACATGGACATGAGTTAAAAGGAACCAGTTATGTCAAAAATCACTATTAACCTGCAGCTATAGGGTTAATCTGCAAGTTAATAGCATTCTGGAGATGCCTGGCCGCTGCACTGAATGTTTGGTCACTGGGCGGAAATTAAATGTATTTCTCCTGGCTGCCTCCGACTTTCAGTCATAGGGGTGGGACGGCCCGGCTTCAATTACCGCTCAGTACACAGTGAGCAATGGCTGTAACCATGCCCCAGCACTGACTGACAGCCAGCTCAGCAGTACATCACTTCAGAGCCAGCTGTCAGTCAGTGCTGGGTGCGTGGTTACAGCCATTGCTCACTGTGTACTGACTAGTGACTGAAGCTGTGACAGGCGCTCCTCTATGACTGAAAGTCGGAGACTACCGGGAGGAATAAAGATCATTTCCTCTCTGTAGCCAGGCTTTCAGTGCGGAAGCCAGACAGCTTCAGAATGTTATTAACCTGCAGATTAACCCCATTTCTGCAGGTCAATGGCATATTTTTACATGACAGATTCCCTTTAAATGTCTTCCTGAAATGTGGTTATCTGTAGTCAAAGAAAAGGTTGGTTAATAACATTTGTAGTACAAAAATAATTGCTGAAAAAAGTATCCTCTGAAATATATTCGAAATGCTTATCTTTGCCATTTAAAGGAACGTTTTATTAGATTCATGGTTCGGGCAGCATGAATCTAATGGCAGATTCCCTTTAAGAAATTTCGAAACTATCAATAGCTAGTCTTATAAATCAAGGAATTTTTGATTGATGGAACTCATTGCAGAAGTTAGTGAAGATTATTTATTTTTAATTCAAATCACTTCAAAGTGAAATTGAATGCTCTAGTGAGAAAAGTTACATGCTAGATCGTCAAAGAGTCCTAATAGAATTCATAGAGTCCCTTCTTGAAAACTAAGGTCAGGTTAACACAGGCATATTTGTATGGACCATAAAGCCTGGACTGACCGCAGGTCTTCCCACTTACTCCCTCACAGACCGTTAAGCATACCTGTCTTAACCTGGCCTTAATAATCAGGGCTGCCACTCGGAATTTCAGGACCCCATACTGGAAAAAGTTTCAGGCTCCCTTGAAACTCTGCCCATGCTCCACCGCAGCTCTGCCTCCACCCCTCGAACCTTCCACAGTCTCACCACCCACTTTTGGAAAAACTCCACTTCTGCACCATGTCCTCACCAATCACACATTAACAATTCCCATCGAACACCATATCACATACATAGCCATCAGCTTTTGTTTTACCCAAAAGATTTTTTTAAGCCTGCCACCATGACAATGTAGACTCTTTTGGCAGGACCGTACTCCACTCTAACCTATTAAAAATGTCTTAAAATATCCAATACTCTTTTTAGGTAAAAAAGACCAGTAATATCACATACAAGGGACACATACCGCCACAGGATGACCAGACAGACAACATATTACCACCACATAGTGACTGAATAATACCACATACAAGGGAGAAATACTGCCACACCATGACCAGACTACATATTGCGACACAGTGACCGAAAGCTGCAATATTGATCATGATTAAAAAACACATTACTAACAACACTGTTATTACCATTAGTGACATTATACACAGGAGCTCAGTATATAGTGTATGGTGTACAGGTGATATAGTGATCACCAGTGACATTATACACAGGAGCTCTGTATATAGTGTCAATGTACATGTGATACAGTGATCACCAGTGACATTATACACAGGAGATCTGTATATAGTATCAGTGTACAGGTAATTCAGTGATCACCAGTGATATTATACAGAGGAGCTCTGCATAATAGTGTACAGATAATACAGTGATGACCAGTGACATTATACACAGGAACTCTGTACATAGTATATAGTGTAAGTGTACAGGTAACACACTGACTCACCGGTGACATCTCTAGGTGAAATCCTTCATGTTCACTTTTCTTCTTCATCTGGCACAGACCGCTATCACTTCTTCCAGCCAGAATTCGTCTTTGCAGAAAATGACACACAGTTATCTATAGCTGACCACTTGTAGAACACATACCCCACTTTTTCCCAGACTTATACACTATGCCAGATGAATAAAAAAGTGACATAGTGCAGCCCTCAACAGTAACAGAACCCCCCTTTTGTTCCACCCCATGGAAAACAGTTTCTAAAAAGTAAATTATATTACAGCAGTAATAATGTCCCTTAATTGTTCCCTACAGTAATTATGACCCCCATTTGCTACCATAAACTGATAATGCATGTTCCTCGTTCAGGCCTCCATGCAGTAATTAAGTCCCTCATCCTGGCCCCTTTTATTGAATAATGTCCCCCATCTTGGGCCCTTATGTTCCCTGTCCTGGTCTCTATGTCCACCATCCAGGGACCCTATGTTCCCCCATCTTGGCCTCCATGTCTCTTGTCCTGGCCCCATGTCCCTTGTCCTGGCCCCTATGCCCGTATGTCCCTTGTCCATATGCCCTATGTCCTGGCCCATATGCCCTGTGTCCTGGCCCATATGTCCCGGACCCCGCATCTTGCTCCATCCACAGAAGAAGAAGAAAAAAAGATTCTTCTTACCTGCCTGTACTCCAGCTCTGCGCGGTGTCCTCCACTTCCTGCAGATCCGGTGTGGTTGTGCTAAAACGACCGCCGACCTATCAAAGGCCGACAGCTGACATCAACATGCCCATCGCAGGTGATGCATGACAGTGATGTCATACGCCGTCAATGTCAGCCGGTGGCCTCTGATAAGTAGGTAACCATGTTAACTATTGTGGTGGGGCAATAGTCTTGCCTCTTGCTCAGGGGCCCGCCTGCACCATACCGTAATGATGCCCCTGGGGCCCGGTGAGCAGAAGCAGCCAGGCCGGTGAACCCCTTTTTGCCTTTTCTCACCGGGCCCCATACACCAGTAAGGGCAGTAATGCCCCGATGGTGGCCCTGTTAATAATATATCTTATTATATATGCAGAAAATTACTTATTTTATTTAAAGTGCTTACTTACAGATGTGGGAGCTTGAGAGGTAATATACAATTATGTTTATTTTCTATCAACGGGATGGGTTATCAATATCAGATCAGTGCTGGTATGTGCATGGTACTGGCAGTAAACAGTACTGTAAGCGGTGAATGGGAGTAATCTTGCAGCACCACTGATATTTATGACCTATATTGATGACCTATATTGATGACAATATTAAAGTCCCCTTTATGTTTTGTACTTACTTTCCCTCTCCAGAAAATAAGCACAATTGTGTATTACTAGAGATCAAAATAATTTCATTCAGTACTACAGCATGGGCAGGAACTTCTATAGCAACATGAAATGCTTGAGATGTATTTCTGTTCAGAACATTCCTGTTCTTGCTACTGTGCCTGCTGTTTCTGATGTAAGATGCCACCAATCAGGTTCTGTAGGCAGCATGGACTGCGGGGCCATCTAGTTCCCTTTTCACTTGTCAATTGTTGCATTGTATTACCTTGATCCTGGTGCACTTATTATTGGATTGACTCTTTGTGCTCTGACTCGACTTTGATTACTCTGCAATTTAACCCTTTGGATGTCCTTCTGGATCTGACCCTGGACTGCCTCTCATCTTTGCCAAATTCTCTGGATTTGACCCAAGCTATCCTCTGACTAGGTGTAAGTTGGATTATTATTATTTATTATTATAGCGCCATTTATTCCATGGCGCTTTACATGTTGTATGATTCGATTAGTGTCCCATATTCTCTGACACTGATTTGGTTTGATGATATCTCTTCCTCAACTCACTCCACTGGCCGTAGCTATTCCATGGACTCAATCCAGAGATCTCTTCTGCTAAGTCCAGGTCCCTGTATAGTGGACGAAGGGTGTAAACCAGATTGCCCTGGGGATCTGTTAAACAAAGTGGCTTAAGTCAAGTTTGTTCACGGAAGCCCTATTAATTTGATGAATGTGCCACAACATCAGCCTGCAAAAGATTGAGAAAAGCAATGGCTATCTTTTTTAACCCTCCGTCACATACAATATCGGTTCTAACGAGTTCACATACAATGTGACTGTCAGGCGCAGGCTAGAAAAATACCTATAATATCTAATGTTTGCAATTTCAATGCTCTAAAAGTGATCAGTGACCTTCATAGGGATGTAATAAAAGAGACTACACATAATCAAGTGCAAAAAAAAAACCATTTACTTAACATAAAACTAATAACTCTGAAATACAAACATTTCAAAACTGCCGCCAAATAGTCCCCAGTTCGACTCTGTCAAAAAACTCTACAAAGAAAATGTATGGAAACAAACTTAATTTTAAGGTACCTTAAGTACTATTAAACACATATTCAATCAGAATTAGATCCTGAAGTTTCCCCAGAAAAATTACACTTGCAGAGCAAAGAGCAAGAATTACACATAATTTTTGCATGTGTCTGGCAGATTGCATTATGACATTTGTGACATTCATAATTAGAAAGCCTTCTGATTCCGCTTTCCGTGGTGCAGGTGGTGCATCTCCTTCTTTTGGGAGGTGGTGCAGGTGGTGAATTTTCACTATCATCTTCTGGGCGGAATCTTTTGAGTTGAACTTGAAGGCGAGAGGGGATACCGATTGTTTTCATACTTCTCCTGCGTAGCTCTCCAAGCACTTGTTCATGGGCCAATTTTTTCAGATAGAATCGTCTACGAAGTGGTTCAAGCTTGTTTTCAAGGTAAATGACTTGTGAATTTATACCACCCAAATTCAACATAGCAAAAAATATGACCATTGGCCAGCGTTTGGTGTTTCTGCTGACGTTGAAAATTGAGCACATCTGATCAGCTGTATCAACACCCCCTTTTGTTGCATTATAAAATGTAATTATCTCCGGGTTTTTTTGTGCCTCAGTCCCAGGATCGATGGCATCATCATCATGAAGTGTTGATAGAAGAAGTACAATTTTTTTTGCTTGTGGTACATAGGAAACCAAAACCTTTCCATTATGGAATGCAAACATACTGCTGTACTGTTGTCTCCCTTTCACACTTACAAACTGTGTAGGCAATTCTTTTTTATTTTTTCTTACAGTTCCGACATATGAAAGCTTCTGCATTTTCAGATAATCAATCAGATCACAATTTGAAAACCAATTGTTAGCTGATATATTGCGACCCGATCCAAATAAGGGCTCAGCCAGTCTTTTTACAACATCACTGGGTTTGTTGCTGACACAGTAAGGACCTTCTGGTTGTTTTCCTGCATAAACTTCCAGGTTGTAAGTGTAGGTCTTACTGGCATCAACAAGGGCATACATATTTATTCCTTATTTGTTAGGCTTTGATGGAATATATTGACGAAAGGCACATTTACCACGAAAACCAGGGAGCATTTCGTCATTAGTGAGATTCTCCCCAGGGCAATAGCTTTTTTTACAGTTTTCAACAAATTTTTGGAATATATCACGAATTGGAGCAAGTCGGTCATGTGTTTTACGTTCGGTTCGGGTAGTTCTGTCGTCAAACCGAAGGCAACAAATTAGAAGCTTGAATCTGTTTATGGACATAACAAGGCCAAATTTTTCAACTCCATCCCCATCTTTACTCCAAAGTTCCTCCAAACTTTGTCTATTTGCCCTATGAGCTCCTGCAAGGTATAATAATCCAAAAAAAGCACACAGTTCTATTTCATCTGTGGCCTTGATGGTTCTGTTGCAGATGAACTTGTCCTTTATAATGTCTATATATTGGTTGGTATATGTGACAATAGAGTCCAGAATGGCATCTGTGAATAAACTATTCCAGCATTCAACTGCAGTTTTTGCATTACTTATAGAATCATAGAATCATAGAATCATAGAATGGTAGAGTTGGAAGGGACCTCCTGGGTCATCTGGTCCAACCCCCTGCTCAAAGCAGGATTCACTAAATCATCTCAGACAGATGTCTGTCCAGCCTCTGTTTGAAGACGTCCATTGAAGGGGAACTCACCACCTCTCGTGGCAGCCTGTTCCACTCATTAATCACCCTAACTGTCAAAAAGTTTTTTCTAATATCTAATCTGTGTCTCCTCCCATTTAGTTTCATCCCATTGCTTCTAGTCTTTCCTTGTGCAAATGAGAATAAAGATGATCCTTCTACAATGTGACAGCCCTTGACATATTTGTAGACAGCTATTAAGTCTCCTCTCAGTCTTCTTTTTTGCAAGCTAAACATTCCCAAATCCTGCAACCGTTCCTCATAGGACATGGTTTGCAGACCAGTCACCATTCTGGTCGCTCTTCTCTGAACTTGCTCCAGTTTGTCTATGTCTTTTTTAAAATGTGGTGCCCAAAACTGTACACAGTATTCCAGATGAGGTCTGACCAAAGAGGAGTAAAGACCAATAATGACTTCACGTGATCTAGACTGTATGCTTCTGTTAATACATCCCAGAATTGTATTTGCCTTTTTTGCTGCTGCATCACACTGTTGACTCATGTTCAGTCTATGATCTATTAGTATACCTAAATCTTTTTCACATGTACTGTTGCTTAGCTCTATTCCTCCCATTCTGTATATGCTTTTTTCATTTTTATTGCCCAGATGTAGTACTTTGCATTTTTCCCTGTTAAAAACCATTCTGTTGGTTGCTGCCCACTGCTCCAGTTTATTTAGGTCTTTTTGAATCCTCTCTCTCTCTTCTCTAGTATTAGCTATCCCTCCTAGCTTTGTGTCATCAGCAAATTTAATCAGTTTACCCTCAATTCCTTCATCTAAATCATTGATAAAGATGTTGAACAATACAGGTCCCAGGACGGAGCCCTGTGGTACCCCACTTGAGACATTCATCCAGCTGGATGTGAAGCCATTTACAATCACCCTTTGAGTCCGATCACTAAGCCAGTTATGAATCCACCTAACAGTTGCCTGGTCCATTGCATACTTGGTCATTTTTTCAATAAGGATGGTGTGAGATACTTTGTCAAATGCTTTGCTGAAGTCAAGATATACTATATCTACAGCATTTCCCTGAT
Source organism: Phyllobates terribilis (assembly GCF_046119375.1). Lineage (NCBI taxonomy): Eukaryota > Metazoa > Chordata > Amphibia > Anura > Dendrobatidae > Phyllobates > Phyllobates terribilis. The sequence goes on from NW_027362761.1 coordinate 843,864,818, forward strand.
CCACCCAGTCAGTGATTCTGTCATAGAAGGAAATTAAGTTAGTCTGACATGACTTGTTAGTTATAAACCCATGCTGACTCTGGTTAATCACTTCATTCTTATCCAGGTACTTACATACATGTTGTTTAATAATTTGTTCAAAGATCTTTCCTGGTATAGAAGTCAGACTCACCGGCCTATAGGTCCCTGGGTCCACCTTCTTCCCCTTTTTGAAGATAGGAACAACATTTGCTCTTCTCCAGTCTTCTGGGACTTCTCCTGTTCTCCAAGAATTTTCAAAGATTATGGAGAGTGGTTCTAAAATTTCTTCTACGATCTCCTTCAGTACTCTGGGGTGTAATTCATCTGGACCTGGAGACTTGAACTCATTTATGTTAGCTAAATATTCCCTCACAATCTTTCTGTTTACAGATAACTTGGATTCTTCTATTCCTTTAAAAGGACAGTGAAGATCAGTTGATGTTACATTTTCTTTCTGAGAGAAAACAGATGCAAAATAGGAATTAAAAAGTTTGGCCTTCTCAACATCCTCTCTTACCATTTCTCCATTTTCATCCTGTAAAAATCCTATAGCATCTTTGACTTTTCTTTTACTTTTGACATACCCCCAAAATCCTTTTTTATTGCTTTTGACATCTCTTGCAAGCCTTAATTCATTGTCAGCTTTAGCTAACCTGATACATGCCCTGCAGGATCTGCAGACTGCATTATAATCTTCTTTAGATATGCCTCCCTCTTTCCATTTAATAAACATTTCTTTCTTTCTTTTTAGCATGTGTTTAAGTTCTGTGTTCATCCATCCTGGTTTCCTTAAATGCTTCCCATTCTTCCTACTTTTCGGGATTGTTAACGATTGTGCTTTGAGAATCTCATTTTTAAAAATTTCCCATCCTTCCTGGACATTTTTGTCCTTAAGGACATCCAGCCATTGGATCCCTCCTATTCTCTTTCTGAGTCTCTTAAAATCTGCCTTTCTAAAATCTAACCTTGAAGTTTGAGTCTTCACATGTCTTCCTCCTCTAGTTATCCAAAATTCTATAATAGCATGATCGCTGCCTCCTAGGGTCCCAGCCACTTTTACCTCCTCAACCATTTCCTCCTTGTTTATAAGGATTAGATCCAAAGTAGCAGATCCCCTTGTTTTCTCCCCTACCTTTTGGAAGATAAAGTTGTCAGCAAGAGAGGATAAGAATTTGCTTGACCTGTTAGTTTTACTTGAGAGAGATTCCCAACAAATGTCTGGATAGTTGAAATCTCCCATGACCACTACGTCATATTTTTTTGAGAACTTGGTCATTTGATACATAAAGAGTTCATCCATATCTTCAGCTTGCCCAGGTGGCCTGTAGTAAATGCCTACAATGGTGTCCTTTCTGTTGTTCTCTCCTTGTATTCTTACCCAAACAGTTTCCACAGAACTCCCAGTCTCTGAAGCTTCAATCTCTGTGCAGATATACGCTTTTCTAACATACAATGCGACACCTCCTCCTCGTTTATCAAGTCTGTTTCTTGCAAATAAGTTGTATCCTTTTAGCCTTTTATTCCAATCATGTGTATCGTCCCACCAAGTTTCAGTGATTCCAATGACATCATATTTCTTTTCCTGCGTTAGTAGTTCTAATTCTCCTTGTTTGTTGCCCATGCTTTGTGCATTTGTATAAAAACATTTTAGTTTGTGATTGGTTTCTCTTCTTCCCATATTTTTATTATTTAAATTGTTTTGTCTTTGTTCTTCCTTTCCACTTCCAGTAGCAGAGATCTCAATAGTATTTGTCAGCTGTATGGCTTTTTCTGGCCTTTTGCTTCCCTTCCCACATTGTTCTAGTTTAAAGCTCTCCTGATGAGTGCAGCAAGGCAATTTCCAAATACATGTTTTCCAGTCTTCGTAAGGTGCACCCCATCTCTAGCAAGTAGTCCATCGTATAGGTAATTCATTCCGTGATCCAGAAATCCAAATCCTTGTTGACGGCACCATCGACGTAGCCAGTTGTTCACCTGTAGAATCTTATTCCACCTCATTGTTCCATGGCCATCCACTGGGAGGATGGATGAGAAGACCACCTGCGCTCCCAATTCTTTCACTTTCTTGCCCAAGTCTTCAAAGTCACTGCAGATGGTTTCCAGGTCCTTTCTTGCGGTGTCATTTGTCCCCACATGTATTAGCAGGAATGGGTAGTGATCTGTAGGTCTGAAGAGTCTTGATATCCTGTCAGACACATCTTTAATTTTTGCTCCTGGAAGACAGCACATTTCTCTTGAGGTTATGTCTGGTCTGCAGATAGCAGCCTCTGTTCCTCTTAACAGGGAATCCCCCATGACCACCACTCTCCGTTTTTTCTTCACAACATTCTTCTTTCTCCATCCAGGAGGATTCTGAGGGCTTACAAGGTTATTCATTGCTGGCAAAGTCTTATCTTGCTGTATTTCTTCATGGTTCTCCTGCGAGAGAGCCTGGTACTGGTTCCTGAGCAGTATAGGTATACTTGCAGTTCCTATAACTGCAGGAAGGTGAGTAATAATGTTTTGAGGTTCCCTACATTTTTTCTGGAGTGGCTTCTTGTTCCATTGTTTTTTTTATCTTTTCCCATATAATAAGATTCTACATCTTCATCCTCATCACTGTCAACATCTTGCTCTGTTTCAGAATCCACTTCACATACTTCCACCTCATTATGAGAATCAATCTCACTTTCCTCTCCTAAATCCTCATTCAGTGTGGGGTCTGCATCATCTAACAGCATGTTTGTTACTTCCTCAACATCAAGGTTTTTTGATAAATTGTACATTTTCCTCTCCATTTCAGCAGATAATCTGAAGCAAGAGAAGGAATATGTGTTAGGGAACTACTGTATATGCCTGAGCAGCACACTTTCTTTTTTAATCTGCCTTATTTATATGAAATATCCTCACACTTTGTGCTATACATTCATAAAACAAGCTAATTAAACAATTGTGATGAATAAAAACATAAAATACCAACCTTATTGAGTGTGACGTGTTCACATACAATGAGCCTGAGAGATTAGCGCAGTTATATCTGTCCTCCTGAAGCTCTGCAATGCAACTGTGGTATGAGGTTTCACAGAGCTGCTAGAGACAGGAGCCTACCTGGAGGGAGGGGATTTCCTCACAATCTGGTGAGGAAGGAGAAATGAAAGTAAAAGAGATGTGCCTGTCAGGCCTATTGTATGTGACGGAGGGTTAAACTTTTCTTGGATGTGTAATTTTATGGCTCATAAGGAAGGAAATTATGGACATGATTAGTTCAAAAGAATAGGTGTCTTTGCTTAAAACATGATAATTGAATTGTGTGCTGCCAGAAAAGCAAAGTCATGAGTTTAATTGTGTGAATATATTAAGCTTATTACAATAATTGTATTAATCCATTGGGTAAAGTTCCAGAAAGTGGAAAACAACAAAAACCACTTATGATGCAAGAACTAGATTGTTGTGACAAAACTTTGTTGTATGCTGCAGTCTCAGAGAAAGTTTTATATTGCATATTTGTTGGACTGTATGGCAGTAAAATAATTTACAGTGGAATCAAGAAGAAAACAGTAGATCAGATATTGGTTTAGCAGAGTGGCATCAAGAAAGGATATGAAATCATAGGGCAGGTCTCTGGATGAAAACCAGACTAGACCTATACCTAGAGGCAGTTGTGGATTAAACGCAGCTCATACCCTACTCAACATGTCTGAGTTTGTCTACAGATGGCATAGTGCCATTATATATCAAGATCTACTTTATCTAATTGTATTAAATGTTTAATAATTTTCTGGGAAGTCTTCTTTTAAAGTGTGTGTGAGCATAGTGTGTCGTTTCTCTGGGTACTCACCACTGATCTAGTGGGTCTAGTGATTCTAGCATTCTATTCTGTCACAATGTATCTGCCTCTTCTACTGTCACTAAGTGGTTCTTATGGGGGCCCAGTTAATGATCTCTTCTGTTGTAGGGGCGCAGAAATTTGGTTTTGCTCTAGAGGCAATTTGATTGCCTCTCTTACAGCTCAAGAAGGTTGATTTTTTTTTGCCACCTGGAATAAATGCAAGTAGATAACCAGCGACAAATAGGGAAGGACTAAAATAACAAGTAGAGCTAAGGGTCCACTACCATGACTAAGGACAGTTCTATGTCTGAAACACGTTGGTTTTTGTTCTGATGCAACATTTTTAATGTACCTGGAAGATTTTATGCTGTAATAATAAATTGGTGGTTTTATACTCAAATGGCTGGATACCTTCGTTTGCTCCATTTACATGGACCAACTAGCGGCAAGATATGACTACCAATCATTAAACTTTTACCGATCTGTACAGCAACACACATGATGTGAGCTTGTCAACACACACAACTCCTGGTGACATACTGGACTACTGGATGCGTCAGCTTTAGCCCACAATTTCCAGAGCATGCAGCAAGTCCTTGATCACTCCCCCTTTGTGGGACACAGAGCCACAGTCTGTGCATATGTTGATCCTGGCCTTGGGGTAGTTCTTGGCATCGCCATCGATATACCTTTCCCCCAGTCTCCCAGAGTCCCGAAGTTAAGTCACTTGGACAATGTTTCACAGTCATCTGACACTCCAAAGGTCTCTCGCCAGGATGAGGAACAGCACTGCAGGCAGGGTAGGCAAAGTAGTAGTTGCACCGGCCAATGCTGCAGTCCACTGGCCACAGGCATTGTCGACCCTGGTTCTCCTCCTCACAGCTCCACTGTGACGGCTCCCATCTCTCAGTGTTCCCCCAAGCTGCACCAGCAATGCCATAACAAAAAGGCAATGTCACCTTCCAGCCAGACAACTCCTTCATGCTTTCAGACCGCGTCTGCAACCCTATAGTCACCTTTATCCAGGACATCCAATCCTTACACTGCAATCGCCTGTGCTCTCTGGGATTTCACACCCGAATGTCATCCACCAATTGTAGGGATTCACTCTTTAGGCATTAGGCATTGGATCACATTCACACTGGCAATGCTGTTTTGGTCCAAACGTGCAGTTTTTATTTCTTTACACAGGTTACACAGCACCAAAACAAACTCATAAACATAAATCCCTAGCCATGTCCAAGCGCTAACTAAACAAAACAGACCCTGGCTACTCATACATGGCTGAGCTTACCCCAGCTTGGTCAAATAATACTGCTATTGTTCATAGCAACCATGGATTCTTGCGGTTCTTTGTACACGGACTGTGCAGACTCTCCTCAAAGAGGGATTCTTGTCTCTGGTACATCCAGCAGACTGGCTGACTCCCCAGTCACTCCATTCAGAGACTCTGACATGTCTCTCTTGCAGCTACAGCTCACCTTTTGGCTGATCACCAGCAGCACACTCGACTCTGGTTCATCATTCAGCAGACTGACACTCCATCAGGAGACTGCCCCTCCATGAAGCTACATCATTGGTTTTAGCAAAACTCTACAGGTGTATCTAATCAAACACTGCAGAGCTGGGATTTAACCCTGTCCTTCCCAGCTATGCTACAGTATGTTACACCCATTGTCACCCTGTGAGGCCACTCCATACATCTGCTACCATCTTGCTCCATACATGTTTGTTGGTTGTCAGTAAAGAGTTAAGAGATGTGCAGAAAACTATTGAAATTGATTCTGAAAGATTGTATTGTCAAAGCCAATGCTAACTGATTTAGGCTATGTGCCCACGATGCGTTTTTTAAGCGTTTCTGCAGCGGCAAAAACGCTGCAGAAACGCTTAAAAAATGCATGGTAGAAGGCCTGCCATGTTCCCCAATGATAATCCGCATGTGCTGTGCACATGTTGCGGAAATTTCCGCTGCGGATTATCACTGCAGAAAAAAACGCAGCACTACCAATTATTTTGCGGAAGTGCTGCGTTTTCGCCGCCATTGACTTGCATTAGATTGCATGGATTACGCATCACTTTATATGTAGATGTGCATTCCAAGCGTTCTAATGTGCGGATGGTACCCGGGTGTAGAGGAGAGGAGACTCTCCTCCGGACCCGGGTACCATAGAAAACTGTAAAAAAAAAGAATAAAATAAAAAATAAATATATACTTACCTTCTGGCGGTCCCCGATGCGCTCCTCCTCGCATTCCGGCAGTTCGCGGTGGACTGAAGGACCTGCGCTGACGTCATAGTCATGTGACGGGTCACGCAACGCTGACGTCGGCAGGTCCTTCAGTGTACCGCTAGCCGGCAAGGGAGAACGGAGAGAAGCAGGACACCGGAGGCCATCAGAGGGTACGTATATATTTATTTTTTTATTTTTTGACATTCTCTCAGGTCACGCTATATAAATCCATGCTGTTTGCATGGATTTACAGTACAGACCAAAAGTTTGGACACACCTTCTTATTTAAAGATTTTTCTGTATTTTCATGACTTTGAAAATTGTACATTCACACTGCAGGCATCAAAACTATGAATTAACACATGTGGAATTATATACTTAACAAAAAAGTGTGAAACAACTGAAAATATGTCTTATATTCTAGGTTCTTCAAAGTAGCCACCTTTTGTTTTGATGACTGCTTTGCACACTCTTGGCATTCTCTTTATGAGCTTCAAGAGGTAGTCTCCGGAAATGGTTTTCACTTCACAGGCGTGCCCTGTCAGGTTTAATAAATGGGATTTGTTGCCTTATAAATGGGGTTGGGGCCATCACTTGTGTTGTGCAGAAGTCTGGTGGATACACAGCTCATAGTCCTACTGAACAGACTGTTAGAATTTGTATTATGGCAAGAAAAAAGCAGCTATGTAAAGAAAAATGAGTGGCCATCATTACTTTAAGAAATGAAGGTCAGTCAGTCCAAAAAATTGGGCAAACTTTGAAAGTGTCCCCAAGTGCAGTTGCAAAAACCATCAAGCGCTACAAAGAAACTGGCTCACATGAGGACCGCCCCAGGAAAGGAAGACCAAAAGTCACCTCTGCTTCTGAGGATGTTTATCCGAGTCACCAGCCTCAGAAATCGCAGGTTAACAGCAGCTCAGATTAGAGACCAGGTCAATGCCACACAGAGTTCTAGCAGCAGACACATCTCTACAACAACTGTTAAGAGGAGACTTTGTGCATCAGACCTTCATGGTAAAATAGCTGCTTGGAAACCACTGCTAAGGACAGGCAACAAGCAGAATAGACTTGTTTTTGCTAAAGAACACAGGAAATGGACATTAGACCAGTGGAAATCTGTGCTTTGGTCTGATGAGTACAAATTTGAGATCTTTGGTTCCAACCACCGTGTCTTTGTGCGACGCAGAAAAGGTGAACGGATGGACTCTTTCATGCCTGGTTCCCACCGTGAAGCATGGAGGAAGAGGTGTGATGGTGTGGGGGTGCTTTGCTGGTGACACTGTTGGGAATTTATTCAAAATTGAAGGCATAGTGAACCAGCATGGCTACCACAGCATCTTGCAGCGGCATGCTATTCCATCCAGTTTGCGTTTAGTTGGACCATCATTTATTTTTCAACAGGACAATGACCCCAAACACACCTCCAGGCTGTGTAAGGGCTATTTGACCAAGAGGGAGAGTGATGGGGTGCTACGCCAGATGACCTGGCCTCCACAGTCACTAGACCTGAACCCAATCGAGATGGTTTGGGGTGAGCTAAAACACAGAGTGAAGGCAAAAGGGCCAACAAGTGCTAAGCATCTCTGGGAACTCCTTCAAGATTGTTGGAAGACCATTTCCGGTGACTACCTCTTGAAGCTCATCAAGAGAATGCCAAGAGTGCGCAAAGCAGTCATCAAAGCAAATGGTGGCTACTTTGAAGAACCTAGAATATAAGACATATTTTCAGTTGTTTCACACTTTTTTGTTAAGTACATGTGTTAATTCATTGTTTTGATGCCTTCAGTGTGAATGTACAATTTTTATAGTCATGAAAATATAGAAAAATCTTTAAATGAGAAGGTATGTCCAAACTTTTGGTCTGTGCTGTATATAGTGTGACCAAGTTGACAAGCACTTTCCAAGTGATGCTAAAATCGCTTGGAAAGCGCTTGTCAACCCGCATGCGGAAATGCATGTGAAGAACGCTTCACTTCCGCATGTCTCTGGCAGGAAAACGCATGCACAATCCGCATGCGTTTTTTTCTGCCAGGGAGATGCAGAAACGCTCAGGAAAAAATCCTGAGCATTTCTGGATCGTGGGCACATAGCCGTAGTCAAATTGCCTTTAAGCTTGTTACCTCATTACAACTTATATAACTTTCTCTTGCCTATTCTGCAGTATAAAAAAAGAAAGCTGCATATGGAGCTATGTGATTTTTAGTAGGGTCTGTTAGGGTCTTACCGCCTGCAAATTTTTTTTTTATAGATTTTGTGTTCATGTCTTAAGAAAATATACTTGGCACATAGAGTTTTAAATTATAACTTTTTATCTGTCTCTTCCATTCAAATGGAGACACCAGACCCCCATTCTTATGATCGGTGATCAGACACTTATCAGGTGAGTTGGTGATAATTTGTAATTGTGAAAGACCCCACATTTTTAGCTCTTAGTGTATAATTCTTTTTACCCTTATGGACAACTAACATTTATTTCCCTTATTGTGTTCTAACTGACATAACAAGTTACATTTTTGTCAATGTATCTTTATATGAATTTCTATTTTGAAGAATTAGTTGTAATTTTCATAGGAATAATTTTGAGTTGCATAGAATATAAGGATAAAAGTATTGGAGTACACGTTGTAATCATTAAATTCGGGTTTTTTTATTCAGTCATATTGCCACATGTGTGAAAATATGGCACTTAGTTATTCAATCTGCCTTTACAAACATTTGTGAAAGAATGAGTCGTCCTAAAGAGAAACCTAAAATCGAACGTGGTACTGTAATAGGATACCACTGTTGTTACAAGTCAGTTCATAAAATGTCTTACCTCCTAAATATTCCATTAACTGTGAGGGGCGTTATTGAAAAGTAGAAGGCCCCGATTCATTGTCTACTGATCGTTACGCCTGTCTTGATGAGGCGACGTGGTGGAGTCAGATGCTCCCAATTCATTCAGAGGAGCACGTCTATCAAGTGGTTTGCTCTCTGTGCACCTTTTTGGGGTCTGGAGTAAGATTTGTGGACTAAGATACATCACAGCTCGTTATGAATTAGATAAACTTTGGCATTATACCCCTGTTATGCCTCCATCCTCACCCATCTGCCCATTTTGGTGGAGCTGGGAGAAACTGGCATGAAACAGCAAAAAGTTGCAAAATTTTTACACATTTCCAAGTTGCACACAAATTTTGTGCCTTTTCAAAGCTTTGCACCAGTTTTTGGGTGTAAAAGCTTTGGTGATTTGGGACCACTGCAACTCAGCCATAAAGTGGAGACCACGTAAAATTACACAGAGGACTCACCATGTGCTGAAGCATATAGTATATAAACATTGGCAACACTCTACTGACTCAATAACTACAGTTTCAAACCTCCTCTGACAGTAACATGAGCACAATAACTGTGTGCCAGAAGCTTCATAGCATGAGTTTTCTCAGCACCTGCATGCAACCTTTACCTCACCAAGCATAATGCCAATGTGTTGGAGGCATAATCGGCTCAATTTGGTGTCAAACAACTTGACTGGCTACACAGAGCCCTGACTTCAACCCCATTGAACACCTTTGGAATGAATTTGAATGGAGATTTCAAGCGAAGCCTACTTACTGACTGACCGTAGTATGCGAAGGGATAGGAATTGGAGTTACTGTAACTTTGATAACAGCCATAGTAGTAGGGGGAAGCTATTGCTATTATCTAGTGGCTGTGATGAGACAACAGGTGTTTACAGCATATATCACATAAAGCGAATCTCTACTGTAATCTAATTTACAGTTTTTCCTGGTGGAAGCCAGAACAACGTGAAAAATAAATCAGAATTGCAAAGTAAAGAGCTAATTTTTATTTTGAAGGTGCAGGCAATCTGTCCACAAATAATTGTAATGCTGAACCTCAGCAATAAGTGACACATACATAAATATGTTTCATACTCTTCACAACACTAAAATCACCATTCCAACCACATTTCCCATAATAAATAAGACGTCATGACATTTGTACATGGAACAGTAATTGTTTATAGCACCGAGGCAAACGTGCTTATTTAGTTTTTGGAATTATGAGGCTATGGAATGGCTAGTGGTTTAAGAGCATTTGCACATTGATGTGAATATTGTTTGACATTCTTCACTTTAAATTTCGTATGTAATACATAGTGTTTAACAAGACGCTGAAAGGTTCCAGAAAGTAGACTCATACTATTGGTAGTCCCATAAGACATCAGAGCAATCAAACTGAGCTCTGTTTATTTACTGGACTTATCATTATACAAATCTGACTGTGCAGAATGGCCTTAAGAATTTAGTGGAGTGCAGATGTCAAGTAACGCTTAGTAAGGGTTTTTGTACAGTAGTTAAGGTAAACTAGAAAAGTTTGCATTAGAAGATACTGGTTTTCTTGTCCTATTGAAAACTCACAAAAATTAAATTATGATAGAAAAATGGCCAGCCAATTGTCTCTCTCTTGTTTTTCCTCTTTTTTTCTTTTCTTTCTATTTTATTGATTATAGTCCGTTGTTATTTAAAAGCTTTAGAGTATAATATTAATAATGAACATATGTAAATGTATGATGTTATGTAGATTTGAGATAAATATATGTCTGATTTTTTTCATTTTTTGAATACTTAATAATGAAGGCATAACCTTTCTAGTTGTGTAATATGCTAACATCAGTATAACATGATAGGGGTCACTGGTCTGCTGCTTGTCCCATTAGTATGGCCCAACCTCAGCTAGTGAAGTTGATTCTCTAAGCCGTAGGTCAGGATGAGCAACATGGATTGGAGGTATTTAAGCAGCTTAGAGCAGCCAAGTTGGATATACTGGATGGCACGTGGAGCAACGTGGAATAGCAGATCTGGATGGCAGTTGAAATAAGAAACATATGCTGGACAACTACTTTTATGTGAAACTGGAGAGCTGAAAATGCTGGATGGCTTCTTGGTCATAGAACAGCAGAGCTGAGAATACTGGATAAAACTTTGGTCATGGATAAGTAGAGCTGGATATGCTGGATGGCACCTTGAAACACACTTGTACTTGGAATAGCTGAGTCAAATATGCAAAAAGGCACCTTGGGACAACTGAGCCAAGTATCTGGACAGGCACCATGGGACAGCGGAGCCGAGCACACTGACAGGTACCTTGGAACATTATCAGAGCTGCGCAGACATGAACCATGGAACAACAGAGTCAAATTTGCAGATAGGCACTTTGGGACATGAGAGTCAAGGTTGCTGACAGGAACTTTGGAACAGCAGAACTGAGTATTGTGACAAAGTCACTCACAGAGTGATGGACGGGAGATGTGTTTCACTGAGGCTATTAGCTTCAGTGATGTGAAACCGGGAAGTCTTCTCCAGCGTGTTATGTGCTGAGAGGGTTAAAATGCCATTTTAAAAGTGCTGTTTTTTTTGTGAATGACCATAGTGCGGGTCGGAGGTCATTCACCATATCTCCACCCCAGGGTGTGGTCTGGGCTATAAATAGTCAGCCTTTTCACTCAGGTGTTGTTCAGTATCTCAGTATCTGGAGGCCAGCTCCAGAGAGAGGAGCTTGTGTTATTTTGTGCTAATCTGAACCGTGTGTTTTTGCTAACCCTGAGTGGCCGAACACCGGCAGGTACAATGACTATGCTGAACATTTTATTTTGTGTTTGCTATTATGCCAGAAGGGCCGTGTTTATTTTTATGAACTCTATTTTGGTTTATGCTGTTTAACAAACCAACAAGAAATTTAAAGATACAGTGTTCTATGTCTACCTCCCTGTACATCTGAGTGATCTAGCCTCCCAGTACATACCTACATGCAACCTCCGATCCTCACAATATCTCCTTCTCTATGCCCCTCTTATCTTATCTCACTCATCCCCCCCAGCAGACCTATCAATTAAAGTAAATGGCTGCTCACTCTCCCCAGTCCCGCAAGCTCACTGCCTTGGGGTAACCCTGGACTCTAACCTTTTCCTTCAAACCAGGTATCCAAGCCCTTTCCTCTTCCTTCCGATTCCAACTCAAAAATATTTCTCGGATCCGCACTTTCCTTACTCAAGAATATGCAAAAACACTAGTGCATGCCCTCATCATCTCCTGCCTCGACTACTGCAACCTCCTGCTCAGTGGCCTCTCTTTTAACACTCTCGCACCCCTCCAATCTATCCTAAACTCTGCTGCCCCACTAGTTCACCAGTCCCCCAATATTCCCCAGCCTCTCCCCTCTGTCAGTCCCTTCACTGGCTCCCCATTACCCAGAGACTCCAATTCAAAACCCTAACCATGGCATACAAAGCCATCCACAACCTGTCTCCTCCATACATCTGTGATCTAGTCTGCTGGTACATACCTACGCGCAACCTCCGATCCTCACAAGATCTCTTTCTCTTCGCCCCTCTTATCTCCTCTTCCCATAATCGAATTCAAGATTTCTCCCGTGCATTCCCCCTACTCTGGAACTCTCTGCCCCAACATATCAGACTCTTGCCTGGCGTGAAAACCTTCAAAAGGAAACTGAAAACTTACATCTTCCAACAAGCCTACAACCTGCAGTAACCACCTCTCCACCATACCACTGCGCGATCAGCTCTATTCCCACCTTCTGTATCCTCACCCATCCCTTATAGAGTGTTAGCCCTCCCGGGCAGGGTCCTCTCCCCTCCTGTACCAGTCAGCGACTTTTGTTGTCTAAGATTATTGTACTTGTTTTTATTATGTATACCCATTTTCACATGTAAAGCGCCATGGAATAAATGGCACTATAATAATAAATAATAATAATAATACAGAGTAAATTGATACCCTTGATGAAGAAATCCTCTTTGTTGTTCTTCTTTAATCACCATTTGAAATTTTCTGCTAATTATATTTCATGCACATGGGCTGGACTGTACACTGGGTCTACCCTCCCCTGCCTTTGATTCCCCAGCCCCTTTGCCTGCCTCCAATCTTTGAATGACAGGTCACTGCTGAGTTTTCAGACAGAGAAGGCAGGTCTTTCAAAGTACAGAGGCAGGCGGAGGGGCCAGGGAGGAGAAGACCCAGTGTACAGTTCAGCTCCTGTGCAACAAAATCTAATTAGCAGAAAACTTGAAAAGCTTATTACAGAAGAACAACAAAGCGGATTTCTTCACCAAAGGTATCAATGTAATCAGTATTGCAGAATCATTATAGCCATGTCTTTACTTTACATTACAAAATCATGCTGACAGGTTCTCTTTAACTTGAAGGGGTTTTCCAAAACTGTGATATTGATGGCGTAATACCAGATTGGTGGGGGTTCAACACCTGGCACCACCACAAATCAGCTGTTTGCCTTCAGAATCGCAGCAATTCATCTGTAGTTTTGAATGTCAATATTCCCACAGAAAACATTTTCCAGAAACATTGGCCCATTTGGGGAGAATAGCTTCCTGTAGTTGTCGCAAATTAAAAGGAAATACTGACATGTTCTTAACAACTCATTGTGCTTCATCCCAGAAATTCTTTTTAGGATTAAAAACTAGAGACTGTAAAGACCACAGAAAAATGAAAATTCTACAGCTTCTACATTACAGGCATAGTGAATCCATAAGTCAAAGCCATATTGTTCCAAAACAGTATTAGATGGCTGCAGCAAATTGAAGTTTATTGTAAGATATTATTATTTTTACTTTTTGAAGTTTTGTAAAGTGTATATAGCTTATTATTACTGTTAGGTTGTTTTATGGAAAATGGGTAATTCTGCTGCCGTTCTCTACTTTTTTTTGAACTTTTAAACAGAAAGATCATGTTCAACCTATAACCTAACATGTTTATCCAAAGGAAGGCAAAAACCTCTTGAGTCAGACACTAATTGCTCCATATTAATAGGAAAAATTCCTTCCTAACTCCACTTATGGCACACAGACTAGTTCCCGGGATTAACGTCCTATGACAGAATTTAGTACCCATAACCTGTAATATTATTATATTTTTCAGGAAAGCCATCCAGGCCCTCCTTAAACATATTTAGTGAACCAACCTTTACAACATGTGACAGAAAGTTTCATAGTCTCACTGCTCACACATCTTTGCCTGTTATGATGGAGAAAGCTTCATTCCTCTAGACGTAGATGATGGCCCCTTGTCCCTGTCGCAGGCCTAGGAGTACAAAGAATATTAGAAAGATCTCTGTACTGTCCCTCACATATTTGTACACTGTAATAAGATTTTTGTTTCAAACTGAATAACATCAAGTTTAATAACCTGTCTTGGTATTGCAGTTCACCCATTCCCTTAATAACCTTGGTTGCTGTTCCCTATACTCGTTCTAGTTCAGCTATGCTCATCTTATATCCCTGGGACCAAAATTTGACACAGTATTCTAAAAGTAGCCAAATATTAGTGATTTGTATAAAGGCAAAACTATGTCCTTGTCATGAGCATCTATGCCTCTTTTAATGTATCCCATTATTTTATTTGACTTGGCAGCAGCTGCCTGTCATTGGTCACTAAAGTTAAGTTTGTTGTCCATCCATGCACAAAAGGCTTTTTCAGTGACAGTTTTACCCAATGTACATAATTTACATTTATTTTTACCTTTTAGTACATAATAATACATTTTATTTCCTCTGTGCAAGTGGGCGACCTTACTTTTATCTACATTAAACTACAATTGCCATTTCTCGGCCTAAGCCTCCATCTTACATAAATCCCTTTGTAATGTTAAATTATCCTCCTGTTTATTGATTACCTAGCAAAGTTTAGTATCATCTGAAAATATTGAAATTCTTCTATTAATATAAACATTTAAAAGAATAGGGTCATTGACCCAGTGTGTTCCATTAAAGCACCACTCCAGCATTTTTATTATTGCAGTGCTGGAGTGGTGCTACTAATGTAAGGTACCTGCACGTAGTCTTATACTTGCTTGTTGCCGTCTTCATCTTCGTCAGGAACTGTTGAAGCGTTGTTACACGTGAAACGGCCGTCATCCACAGCTGACCACGTCCTCCTGCGTCGATGTTTTTATTGATATTCTAGCAAAGAACACTTTTATAGGATGGTGAGTGCCACTTTTTCTATTATTGGAAAGTTATATTCATCTTTTATCCACACCACTCCTGTCAGTCTCCAGCAGTTTGTGACCTGCCAGATCGCTCCACTGTTTGCGGGAATGTGACGGAAGTCACTTTTCAATGCAAGTCTATGAGAGCCTTGTTCTGGCTATCATAGACTTGCATTGAGAGCTTGTGACTAGTACCTCTGACTTCTGGACACTCAGAAGTTGAGATCCAAGATGGTGGCGCAGGACCAGAGGTGCGCCAGTAAGAGGTATAATGTCATGATAGTGTAACAGCTCACTCGTGAAAATAGTTAACACACTGAAAACTGCAACTGATCCTGCTGGTTCCTGTACAAACTAGCGATCCTGACCCCACAGTCCTTAGTAGTTCCTGCATGGGCTGAGATAGCCCTAACCACAGATTAGGTGATGGCAACTTGGACCCATGCTGTCTGAATGGTGGCCAAGCACTTCATGTTCCTCCTAAAGAACAGGAGGGCAGAGCAGAGTGCAAATTACCTAAAGAAGGGAAAGTGTGCTGAAAAAGAAAGAGATCCCAAGTGAGTAAAACAAACCACAAAATACAAAATAAAGGATTAAGTACGTACTGTTAGAGAATATGCCACCTACTTCCGAAAAAGAAACAGAAGGTAGATGCAGGGTAAAGAACATAAACAGCAGTGAGATAAACTCTAGCTGGTCTTTCACTGCCTGGCTTAAACTACAGCAGTATGGCTGGACATCCAAATGAGACTATCACCAGTAACAAATACCAGCAGGGGGAAAGTATATAAAGCAGCACCGAAAAGGTGATAGGGCAGACAAATAACAGAAACGAAACACCCAGTGAAAAGGTGTATCTGCTGTGGCTCAGCGGACACAGAAGCCATATGCAAAGCCCAGGCTCAAGGATTCAAACCCAGATGCATGACATATAATACTTGGTGAGGGGACTTTAGATTAGAAGCACCACTCCAGCGCTGCAATAAAAAAATGCTGGAGTGGTACTTTAATAGCCAATCTATGTTTCCTATCCCTGAGCAATTTGTTAACCCAATTACACATATTTTCCATTAGTCTCATTGCTCTTATTTTATATAAAAACCTCTTATATGACACTAAACTATGCAGGTTAATCAATACAGAGGAGGACAATTTTATATTACAGGAGAATCTATGTAAACTAGAAGCTTGGGCTGATAAATGGCAAATGAGCTTTAATGGGGATAAATGTAAGGTAATGCACTTGGGCAGAGGAAATAAAATGTATAAATATATGCTTAATTGTAAAACACTGGGCAAAACTGTAACTGAAAAAGACCTGGGTGTATTGGTGGACGACAAGGTCACGTTTGGTGGCCAGTGTCAGGCAGCTGCTGCAAAGGCAAATAAAATAATGGGATGCATTAAAAGAGGCATAGATGCTCATGAGGAGAACATAATTTTACCTCTATACAAGTCACTAGGGCGACCACACTTAGAAAATTGTGTACAGTTCTGGTCTCCGGTGTATAAGAAAGACATAGCTGAACTAGAGCGGGTGCAGAGAAGAGCGACCAAGGTTATTAGAGGACTGGGGGGTCTTCAATACCAAGACAGGTTATTACACTTGGGGTTATTTAGTTTGGAAAAACGAAGGCTTAGGGGAGACCTTATTACTATGTACAAGTATATGAGGGGACAGTACAAAGACCTTTCTACTAATCTTTTTACTCTGAGGCCTGAGACGGGGACAAGGGGGCATCTTCTACGTCTGGAGGAAAGAAGGTTTAATCATAATCACAGACGCGGATTCTTTACTGTAAGAGGAGTGAGACTATGGAACTCTCTGCCACATGATGTTGTAATGAGTGATTCACTACTAAAATTTAAGAAGGGCCTGGATGCCTTTCTTGAAAAGTATAATATTACAGATTATATATACTAGATTCCTTGATAGGGCGTTGATCCAGGGAACTAGTCTGACTGTCTTATGTGGCGTCAGGAAGGAATTTTTTTCCCCAATGTGGAGCTTAGTGTTTGCCACATGGGTTTTTTCTGCCTTCCTCTGGATCAACATGTTAAGCTATGGGTTGAACTAGATGGACTTAGTCTTCCTTCAACCTTAAAAACTATGTTACTATGTTATATAGCATTATATTGAATACCCTTGAAAAGTTTAGATATGTAACATCATCAACGTTACCCTGGTGCTGTCTAGAACTTACCTCCTTGCAGAAGCTGATCTCATTATTTTGACAGGACCTATCCCTCTTAAATGCATGGTGATGTTGGGTCATGAGGCTATTCTTATTCAGATACTCCAGGATCGCATCTCCTATAAATCCCTCAAAGAATTTGCACACAGTAGGGGTTAACCACTTCGCACCAGAGCCTGTTTTTGCCTTCGTGACCGGGCCAATTTTTTCAATTCTGACCACTGTCACTTTATGAAGTAATTACTCTGGAACACTTCAACGTATTCCCCTGATTCTGAGATTGTTTTTTCATGACATATTGTACTTCATGATAGTGGTAAAATTTCTTCGATATAACTTGCGTTTATTTGTGAAAAAATCGGAAATTTGGCAAAAATTTTGAAAATTTAGCAATTTTCAAACTTTGAATTTTCATGCCCTTAAATCAGAGAGATATGTCACACAAAATAGTTAATAAATAACATTTCCCACATGTCTACTTTACGTCAGCACAATTTTGGAACCAAAATTTTTTTTGTTAGGGAGCTATAAGGGTTAAAAGTTGACCAGCGATTTCTCATTTTTCCAACAAAATTGACAAAAACATTTTTTTAGGGACCACATCATATTTGAAGTCACTTTGAGGGGTCTTTATGACAGAAAATACCCAAAAGTGACACCATTCTAAAAACTGCACCCCTCAAGGTGCTCAAAACCACATTCAAGAACTTTATTAACCCTTCAGGTGCTTCACAGGAATTTTTGGAATGTGGAAGAAAAAAATTAACATTTAACTTTTTTCACAAAAATGTTACTTTAGACCCAATTTTTTTTATTTTCACAGGGGTAACAGGAAAAAATGGACCCCAAATTTTTTTCTGCAATTTCTCTTGAGCGTGCTGATACCCCATATATGAGGGAAAACCACTGTTTGGGCGCACTGCAGGGTTCGGAAGGGAAGGAGCGCCATTAGACTTTTTGAATGTAAAATTTGTCTGAATAATTAGCAGACGCCATGTTGCGTTTGGAGAGCTCCTGATGTGCCTAAACAGTGGAAACCCCCCACAAGTGACACCATTTTGGAAACTAGACCCCTTGGGGAACTTATCTAGATGTGTGGTGAGCACCTTGAACCCCAAGGTGCTTCACAGAAGATTATAATATTGAGCTGTAAAAATAAAATTTTCATATTTTTCCCACAAAACCGTTTTTCATCCCTTAATTTTGCATTATCATAAGAGTAATAGGATAAATTGCACCATGAAATTTGTTGTGCAATTTCTCCTGAACACGCTGATACCCCATATGTGGAGGCAAATTACTGTTTGGGCGCATGGCAGGGTTTGAAAGGGAAGGAGCGCCATTTGACTTTTTGAATGTAAAATTTGTTTGAATAATTAGCAGACACCATGTCGCATTTGGGGAGCCCCTAATGTGCCTAAACAGTGGAAACCCCCCACAAGTGCCACCATTTTGGAAACTAGACCCCTTAGGGAACTTATATAGATGTGTGGTGAGCACCTTGCACCCCCAGCTGCTTCACAGAAGTTTATAATATTGAGCCGTAAAAATAAAATTTTCACATTTTTCCCACAAAAAATGTTTTTCATTCCCTAATTTTGCATTATCATAAGGGTAACAGGATAAATTGCACCATGAAATTTGTTGTACAATTTCTCCTGAGTACGCCGATACCCCATATGTGGGGGAAAACCACTGCTTTGGTGTACGGCAGGGTTCGGAAGAGAAAGGAGCGCTATGTTGGCTGGGATAGGCAGCAGCCACCATGTCACATTTGAAGAGTCGCTGACATGCCGAAACAGCAGAAACCCCCACAAGTGACCCCATTTTGTAAACTACACCTCTCAAGTAATTCATCTAGGGAAGTAGTGAGTATTTTTTAATTTTTAAATTTATACCATTGGGCAGTGAAAAAAGCATAATTATATTTTTACCACAAAAAAATGTTTTACCCTCAGATTTTGCATTTTCACACAGGGCAATGGGTAAAAATGGTGCCGAAATGTGTCACACAATTTCTTCTAAAAGTGGCAATACCCCATATGTGGCTGTATCGTACCGCTCAGCCATACGGCGAGATCTGGGGGGGACGGAGTGCTATTTGACAATTGGAGAACAAATTATTGTAGAATAGGCATTTGGATTTGGGAGCACAAAATTTTCTGAATTTCTTTTGGGGGGCAAGGGCCATTTCGCTTTTCCAGAGCCTTTCTGCTACCAGTAACTTGGAAGTCCCTTATATTTTTAACAGATGACGGACCTGAGTGGGGACTAGCTTTTTTTGAGGACTGAGTTGAAGCTTTTATTGGGAACATTTTACGTAACATTTATCCGGCGCTCTAGGCTGAGCACTTACATCGGGGTTTCCATCTAAATTTCCAAGTGATGTAATTCAGATGAAACCCCTGCGGGATCCATTCACTGTAATGAGGCAGCAGAGTTACTCTGGACTCCGTCTGGCCTCTGTTTAGCGGTGTCCTTTTTTCAGAAGTGCACAAAACTGTGGCCAACCGCACTTTTATGCATGCCTAAAACAAATGACACCGTGGGATCCCAGGCTAGACGGGGTCCACAGTGGCCTATATCTGCCTCATTACGGGGAATCTTCCGTCATGGGTTCCGGCTGAATCACGTATTTCAGAGATTTACACGGAAACTCTGGTGTAAGCGCTTAGCGCAGAGCGCAGGATAAATGTGAGCAGAGCCTTACTGCGATCTTTGGGAGACATAATAAACAAATCAGTAGCAGGTGAAGAATTGGTTTTATTGATTTTTTACGCCATTCCTTGTGTGATATAACTGATTAGATTACTTTATTCTTCGGGTCGGTGCGATTACAGAAATACCAGATTTATATCGGGTTTTTATGACTGACAGCTGTCACACACTAAAAGACGCTTTTTTTTTGCAAAATCTAGTTTTTGATCATCATATTTTGAGAGCTATAATTTTTCATATTTCGGCCGACAGAGTCATGTGATGGCTTGTTTTTTGCGGGACGAGTTGACATTTTTATTGGTACCATTTTTGGGTACGTGACATTTTTTGATCGCTTTCTATTCCATTTTTTGGGAGGTAAAATTAACAAAAACAAACAATTCAGGAATTGTTTTTTGAGTTTTTTTTTTATGCCGTTCTGAGTGTGGTAAAAGTGATCAGGCAGCGTTATTCTTCGGGTCAGTACGTTTGCAGCGATACTACACTTACTGTATTTTTTTTATGTTTTGGCGCTTTTACACAATAAAACAATTTTATAGAAAAAAATATTTTTTTTGCATTGCTTTATTCTGAGCGCTATAACTTTTTTATTTTTTGGCTGATGGAGCTGTATGGTGGCTTTTTTTTTGCGGAACAAGATGACGTTTTCAGCGGTACCATTTTTATTTCTATTTTGTTTTTTGATCGCAAGTTTGGCGATATGATGAAAAAGCATATTTTTTTGCTCCGTTTTTTATTTATTATTATTACTGTGTGCACAGAAGGAGTTAATTAGTGTGACAGTTTTATAGCTCGGGTTGTTTCGAACGCGGCGATACCAAATATGTTTACTTTTTTTGGTTTTGTAAAAATATACGGATTTATTGGTTTAATATTTTATTTATTTATTTTTATTTATTTTGTGATATTTTTTTTTACAGTTTAAAAACTTTTTTATACTTTTTTTTACATTTTTACTTAGTCCCTCTATGGGACATTAATTTTTATTTTTCTGATCACTGATCTCATGTAATGTAATAGACATGTATTACATTACATGAGATCTTTGCTGACTGTTTCACAGTCATAGTCTCCTGCCTGGCTTCAGCTGCAGGCTGAGCCAGGCAGGACACCATATATGGCAGATCTGGAGGCGGTCATGTGACATCCAGCTGCCATAGCAACCCCAGGTCCTGGAAGCTATCAGGGGTCGTCGGAGAGGTAAGTAAGACGACCCCCTCTCCTCCTTCTATCTTCTATATGCCGCGATCACTATAAATCGCGGCATATAGAACATAGCAAAGGGTTAACATCACTGGGACCTGATCCAATCAGGTCCTGATGATGTTCCCTGTCAGAGCTAACGCTCTGCACCGGAATCGCAGCGCTTGCAGGACCCTGGGGGTCCTGAGCGCTGCGAGACCACCCACCTTTTTTAAACGTCGGCGCTGCGCAGAGCCCAGCAAGCGCCGACGTTTATCTACAGTGGGCGGTCGGGAACCGGTTAACCTCACAAACCTGTAGTTTCCAAGCTCAATTTTTGACCCATTCTAGATATTGGTACCACATTTCCGATGCACCAGCTTTGTGATGGAATCCTTAGATATTAGAAATAAATGGTCTCTCTATTGTGGTACCTAATTCCTGCAGTACTTGGGAGTTTATGTCATTCGGGCCCGGGGATTTGTTTATTTTATTGTTTTTGAGGCAGCACTTTACTTCATGTTGGATTAAGCAGGTGACATTTAATGGAGAATTTAAGGCATACCTGGCCATATCATCTGTCATGGGATTTTCTTGGCTAAATACTGTAGAGAAGAAGTTTAGTACACTGGCTTTTCTCTCATCTTCTGCCACCATTTTGTGAAATATTTCTTATTTCAGAAGACAGATGTGAATATTCAAATATGATTTTATACCATTCATTTGAGCTTTATTATAGTTCTCTTTGGCCATTTAGAACACCATCTGAATTGGCCTTATTCAACAAGTAAAACTGCATATCCCTACAAACTCCAGTTCCTCCTTTGGTTTTCATTTATCTGGCCTTAAAGAGATTTTCAAATCTAAGGCTAGGTTCACATTTGTGGTAAAGGGTTTGTTAGGAGTTGCCATCACAGATTCCATAAAAATAACTGGAAAAATGTTGAAACCTTAGCTTCCATCATGTAACAGATTTAGCCATGCCGTTATTTTTCACTTCATGTTGCCTTGCCAGAAATGTCAGTTAGGTAAGGGACCACCTGGGACCACCTACTATCTGGAGAGCAAGTGTCATCTGACCCTCTCCCTTGAGGCAATCTCTAGTTGTCACATCCTGACCTTGAGTGAAAGTGTATAGTTTTCCCCATTCAGCTGTGTGGGTGTTGCAGAAACAGCTGAGCTGCCCCACTTCATTGTTTCCAAAACATTTATGCACATGAATAGAGAAAGCCACACAAAGTTAAATAATCATGTCATATTGTCTGGTCTTAAACTGTGTTGCGAGATAAAGAAATAATGTAGACTTGGCAAATGTACCCTGAAGTGGAGTGGGACTGAAAACGACAGAACAGAACACATCCTCGGTGACTAATTGTCTGTGAGGTTATTTGTAAAGAGGATTAAGCAGGTAACACAACTGAAGTATTTTCTCTGGCAAAAAAAGTAAAGGTTTTGCCTGAGGTCTTTTCTTCTGCTTTAGCGCTTCAGTTCCGTTGTTATCACTCAAGTGTTAACTGGTTTTCCAAACATGTTTCCAATTTACATTCATTTAATGTCTGACACAATTTTTTTTTGTATTTGTTACAATAAAATAACTTTTTTTTCTAATGTCCCATCCAAGACTACTTACCTTTGTATTTAAATCCTATCACAATTTTATATTTAATGTTCAATTAATATTTTAAGAGATATCAAAGAGGTAAAGTTGCCAATTCTGTTAGATTCCAAAATGATCTGCAGGGAAATGTAAGGAATTTTATCTTCAGGCCCAGCGTCAGCACCCGGCGCACCCAGGCAAGTTTCGGGGCCCTGAGCAGGCGGGGAAGCCCACTCGCCATCGGGCACCCCAGCGTGCTACGGGTCCTGTGAGCAGGGGAGTCCGATGCCAGCGCCCGCGACTGGGCCCCCCCTTGCTTGCTCAGGACCCGGCACAATACTTACCTCTCCCTGTTCCTCCGCAGGTCCTGTCTCTTCCGTGTCTTCTGACTGTGACATCTCAGGTCAGAGGGCGTCTTTACAGCATACCCTCTGCTGAGCAGTTACAACGCAGAGAGCGGGAAGACGGCGACACTGAGGAGTCCAGAGCAGAGCAGCAGCCAGCGAGGAGAGGTATTTAATTTTTTTACTTTTTTTTATGTATGGAGGCATGGAGCATTAAATGGAGCCCATACAGCATGGAGCATTATATGGGGTCCATACAGCAAAAAGCATTATATTGGGCCCTTACGGCATGGAGCATTATATTGGGCCCTTACAGCATGGAGCATTATATGGGGCCCTTACAGCATGGAGCATTATATGGGGCCCATACAGCATGGAGCATTATATGGGGTCCATACAGCATGGAGTATTATATAGGGCCCATACAGCATGGAGCATTTTATGGGGCCCATACAGCATGGAGCATTATATGGGGCCCATACAGCATGGAGCATTATGTGGGGCACATTCTGTATGGAACATTATATGGGGCCCATTATTCTGTATGGAGCATTATATGGGGTTCATTATTCTATATGGAGCATTATATGGGGCCCATAATACTGTACGGAGGACTATGTGGTGCCCATAATATTGTATGGAGGACTATACTGTCCGGTCTGCACTGTGCACTGCAAGGATTCAGTTTCTGAGATATTGTAGAATTTACAATAGATATCGCTCATGTAATGTAAGAAGTAAGTGAAATCTTTGGCTTTGTAGTATACCTATATTTCTCTGCCTTATCTTTGCATCATGAGTCATGGTATATGTTAAAGGGAACAACTGAGACTCTTTCGCCCGGGGTCCCACAAAAACCTGGAGCTGGCTCTGTTTATCATCATCATTGTCTTACAGTGTAGTCTATAGGAATATGGAATTTTATGAATGAGTAATACTATATAACATGACCTTCATAAACATGTGAAAAATGTAGTGACAAGGTACATATGGTTTGCTTATCAAAATGTAGGATCATTGATTCTCCAAATAGAAGTCTCTCTGACTTCTTTACCTCTTTAAAATTGAATACTAATGTTTTTCATACAACTATCCTAAACTAATAGTAGTGTACAAACGAATATACAGCAACCTACAAATTATTCTTTATCCTCAAATAAAACTTTTTTTCATTTTTTTTGTATTTGTTACAATAAAATAACTTTAAAATAAAATACAGTAAAAAAGTTACCATAAAATACAGGTGCAACTATAAATGCCATGATTTTAAAAGGTTCCAAAATTATACAAACAACTGACAAAAAAATGTTTTAAAAACTCAAGTAGGACAATGTGGTCAAACAATTGAATAATAATGATAATGCATGTAAAGTGCTGTGGCATTAATGGCACTATATAAATGAGTAAAATAAATAAATAATATGAAATCTATCACAATTAAATCTAACAATTATTATTAGGAGGATAAAAAGTGTAAGAGACTACAGAAAAATGGTGGTTACACAACCTTCATTATAAACTCTTCAGCACCTGTCACAAGCCTATACCTCACTATACCAATACAACTTTGGTGTAGACTACAGGTCCAAAGCACCTTGGGTAATAATTCCCACAAAACCCCATATCAGTGGACCTCGTGACACACACTGCTCAGTACCACTGGTAATTTTGGAGTTATAGTAGTCAATAATTGAACAGGGTTTTTTTTGGTCAAAGAGTAATTTGTAGGTTACTAACTATCCTATTCAGAGCTGTAAAAGTAACAGATCTTGCCTTTGCTTTCATTTTGGAAACCCCCTTTATAGGTTCTGAGGATTCCCATTGTTTGTTTGTCGTACATATATAAAATATACACAGGGTTAATAAAAAAAAGATGATGCAAAATTATAGTCTCGATATTCATACCCGAGAGAACATAACACAAATTTATTAACATGAAAAGACACACTATCTGTCAAAGTTTTATATATACACTACGAATGTTCAAAGTGATTTCCGTTGGTGGTAGAGCAGACGTCTAGGTGGTATTCCAGTTCTGTCCATACGTGTGCCAGATATGGACTGCACTGTTTCAGTGATGTGTTGTCCCAGGTCAATTCACCAATAATGCGCTGGTCTCTGGTCTCCATGATCTCCAGATCTAAAACACCCTGACTTTTATCTGTGGAGCTACTTCAAAGACTCAGTGTATCTGCCCACCGAGCCGTAGGATCTGAGCACCCTGAGATAACGCATCACGGAAACAGTGGAGATCATAGCCAAGGATATGCTGGCACGCTTCTGGACAGGACTGGACTACCGCCTAGACAATGTTAATCACTTTGAACATTTCTAGAGTACAGATAAATCTTGAGACTATAATTTTGCACCATCCTATTTCAGTCACCTTGAAAATAGAAAGTAATATATACACACCATGTATAATTGTCTCAAGTGTATTGCACCTGTAAGACAGACTCATAGACGTTTCCTTCGCCCCTGCCCACAGCATGTTCTTTATTCAACACTGGTAGGAGGAACTCCAGCATGGCCAAAGTGTGCCAACTGTTAGAAGTCCACCAGACTATATGATTGAAAAATCAGGAATGTTTCTACCATACCCATATGCATTTAGCTTGTGTTAAACACTTGTATTGGTGCATTAGTCTCTATAAAACGAAAGTCCTTTATCTGTCGTTATCAAAGAATTGTTTCTGAGGCATAGTTTATGTTTTCCATTACTCAAATTCACTTTTGGTCCTAGTGATCAGTACTTAGGTAAGGGTTAAGTGTCGATGTATTTGTCCGAACAAGCCGGTTACAGCAAGCAGTTCACCCTTTCCAGAAGTTTGAGTTGTTAGTGCTGTGTATGTCTAATTTTATTGTACTTGGCACTAATTTTTAGTGCTGCAGTATTTAATAACTCATTAAAATAATTTCACACATAGCTGTCCAACTCTTCAAGCTGTTTACATTTTGACAAATGTATCTACTGCGTCATTTTTCTTTTAACATGTACCAACTGGTGAAATGGGAAGCCTCAGTGCAGTTCTATAGGACTGCGTAATCATCTTATTTACCTTCCAGTTTCCATTCAATATTTTATACAAATGTACAATTGTGTTTGACTTCTGCAAAAAAAATCAGTGTAACATATGCTTTTTTACTAAAGCTATTCACCAATGAATTGTATACTTTTCAATGAATATTATACGTAATGTATTTTGTTAAATAGTAACTACACTATTTTATATATGTATGTTTTCATAGTACAAGTGAAGATAAGAAATGTTGAGCAATATTCTTCTTTCTTCATTTGTCAGTCAATTTTTATCTCTTCTCTGATCATTCTTTCTGAAAAACAGCTTAAGGCCATGTGCCCACGTAGCGTTTTTGTAGCGTTTTTCGGCGTTTTTACGGTCGCGAAAACGCTTGTAAAACCGTCTGCCATGCAAAGCAATGTGAATTCGGATGTGCTGTGCACATGATGCGCTAATTAGCGCGCCGAATTCGCATTGCATTGCAAAACGCAGTATGACCATTTCTACCGCGATAACGCTGCAAATTTGCGGCCATTTAGGAACATTGAAACGCAGCATTTCAATTCAATTCAATGGCCGCGAATTTGCAGCGTAATCTCGGTGCGTGTGGTACCCAGGATGAAGAGGAGACTACAGCTCCTCTTCATCCCGGCTACCACGCGGTGAAAAAAAGAAATAAAAAAGTTAAAAATAAAAAAAAAACTGTATACTTATCTCTCCGGTCTGCTCCCAGCGGCGTCCTCTCTCCTCGGTGTCCCGTGGTGTACTTGCAGGACCTGCGGTGACGTCATCTAGTCAGCTGATGGTCACGCGACCGCTGACGTCAGCGGTCAGGTGATGGTCGCGTGACCATCAGCTGACCAAATGACGTCACCGCAGGTCCTGCAAGTACACCGCGGGACGCCGAGGAGAGAGGATCGCCACCGGGAGCAGACCGGAGAGGTCAGTATACAGGTTTTTTTTATTTTTAACTTTTTAATTCTTTTTTTTTTTTTACTATAGATGCAGCATTTAAAGCATCTAAGTTGGTCACACAATATAAATCCATGCCGGTTGCATGGATTTATATTGTGTGACCCACTTGGCAAGCACTTTTCCAAGTGATGCTCAAAATTGCTTGGAAAAGTGCTTGAAATAACGCATGCGAAAACGCATGTAAAAACGCTTCTCTCTGGCAGAAAAAAACGCATGTAAATCTGCATGTAAATCTGCATACTTTTTTTTCTGCTAGAGAGAGGCAAAAACTGCTACGTGGGCACATAGCCTAACTCTGTTAACAATTGTGTTTGCATTACCTCTAAAGCTATGTTCTCATAATGATTACTTTTTGATGTTTCTGCACCTATTAGGTAAATTAGGTTACTTATTTTTTTCCATTGTGCTTTTGAGTGCGTTTTTTACATGCATTTGTATCATGTGTTTGATGCTGCGGTTTTTTGTCTTTTGTTGGTATGTCATGTGTTAAATAAAACTGCTTTATTTTTGATGCTTACTGGTATTTGGCTTTGACAAAACTTTATTGATAGTCGTATGTGGACTACATGCATATTTGCAGCAGAAAAGCATATAAAACACATATGGCTTTTTTTACCTGTGGATATTCTGCGTCTAATGCAATTGTATGGGGATCAGCTGCACATAAAACTCAGCATACTCACAAGAGAAACTGATGTGTTGTGGATTTGAAACACGCACCGCAGATGAGTTTAAGCTGCATAAAAAATAGTACAGAGGGTATGAGATTTCTATAAATCCCATTCACTTTACTGGAACGGAAAGGGTATACATTACAGTGATATAATAGTCTCTACAAGAGAAATTGACATGCTGCAGCACATGTCCGTGTCCGTGGGTGATCTGCAGGTGCACGCAGATGCATAGTGGACATGGGATTTGTATAAATCCCATCCACTGTGCTGTAACATCTGGCCGCTGCGGATTGCATGCAGCGCTATGTGCAATCCGCAGCGATTACTGATCATGTGCACGTACCCTAAGAATCTGCGTTTTTTTGCACATCGTAAAAAAATGATCATTGGAACTTAATATAAATGTGGATGGAGAGGGCAGGGGGAGAAGCTGGAGGGAGAAACGACACAGCACAAAAAGTGAAAATGCGGCAGCTCCTAATACAAAGGGTAAACTGCTAAACATGTAGAATACAAGTCATATAATGGGCAAAAAATAGTGTTATTCCTCATGTATACACACAGTAGCTTATTCTGATAAGTCACCTGTAAGTGAAATTACACTTTCATTTCTAGGATTAAGTGAAATTACTGAAGTATACTCATTGCTAACATGTTGATTAGTGACTTCTGATTGTTTGCTTGCTGGAAGCCTGATCTTGCCTGTAGTGTACCATTCAGCCTTTCCTTGTAGTTGTTCTGCCTGCACAATAGTGAGACATTACATCTTTTGCATGGCTGTGTGCTTCACCTCTTGTTTAGTCATCCACATGACACAATAAGTTGTCTGTGGTCAGGACTAGTGTTGAGCGAACATGCTCGACACTGCTCGGTACTCGCCCGAGCATCACGCTACTCGGGATGTTCGGCGAGCACCGAGCATTTCCGGGTTACTTGGGCGGGAGCTCGGGTCTCCGCCCTGCATGTTTGGCGCTCTTTACAGAGCCAATGAACATGCAGGGATTGCCAGCCAGTCACTGTAATGCCGCAGCCATGTTGTTTGTGGGCATTACAGTGATTGGCTGGCCGCACAGCGTCACCTCGAGTATTTAAAACCGGGCGCCGCCATCTTGGACACAGTCGCTCCGGATCAGACAGTGTAGGGACAGCGCTGCTGATTTAGGGAGAGATATATCCTGCAAAATAGTTAGTGTAGGGTCTGTAAAGGCTGCCAGATCAAACAAACAGTCCTTCTCAGGACTAATATCCATCCCAGGTATATCAGGCAGGCAGGCAGGCTGTATAGGAGACGCAGTGGTTATACCAGCAAACGCTGCATTACAGTCCTGTGTGCTGCTCCTGTTGCTGAAATTGCTGGACTTAGCTCCAGGTCCCGGGGGCCAGGAAAAATACTTTTTTTTAATCTAAATCCTCTTTTTTTTTTCCTCCTTCACAATGTACAAATACCCATCTTATTAACCTTTTGGTGTCCCCCCCCCCAAAAAAAAAAAGTGTGCCTCTGATTTTTCAGACACAAATATATCTGTTGAAAATAGTCTGGTGTAGGCCAGAGAAATAGAAGTGTGGTTTTGCAGTTCTATGGGCCATTTGTATCTGAAAAAAACAGTTTGAGTGTGTCGCTCACTGTTCAGCCGCAAATATATATATTTAAAAAAGTCTGGTATACACCAGTAAATTATTACTGTGGTTTTGCTGTTCCACGGTAAAACATCTCTATTATCCTGTTTTTGGCATTTTTTGCTGTATAAAAATAATAATAGTGTCTCCCTGATTTTTCAGACACAAATATATCTGTTGAAAATAGTCTGGTGTAGGCCCGAGAAATACAAGTGTGGTTTTGCAGTTCCACGGTTCAAGCCTCTGTATTATCCACTTTTGGGCCATTTGTATCTAAAAAAAACAGTTTGAGTGTGTCGCTCACTGTTCAGCCGCAAATATCTCTATTTAAAAAAGTGTGGTATACCCCAGTAAACAATAACTGTGGTTTTGCCATCCCACGGTAAAAAATCTCTTTTATTCTGGTTTGGGTAGTTTTTTCCGTAAAGAAAAACAGTAATGTTTCCTGACTGTTGTGACACAAAAATATATCTGTTGAAAATAGTCTTGTGTAGGCCCGACATCCCAGTGTGGTTTTGCAGTTCCACGGGTCAAATCGCTGTACTATCCAGTTTTGGGCCTTTGGTATCTAAAAAAAAAGCAGTTTGAGTGTGTCACTCACTGTTCAGCCGCAAATATCTCTATTTAAAAAAGTGTGGTATACCCCAGTAAACAATAACTGTGGTTTTGCCATCCCACGGTAAAAAATCTCTATTATTCAGATTTTTGTAGTTTTTTCCGTAAAGAAAAACAGTAGTGTCTCCTGACTGTTGTGACACAAAAATATATCTGTTGAAAATAGTCTTGTGTAGGCCCGACATCCCAGTGTGGTTTCGCAGTTCCACGGGTCAAATCGCTGTACTATCCAGTTTTGGGCCTTTGGTATCTAAAAAAAAAGCAGTTTGAGTGTGTCGCTCACTGTTCAGCCGCAAATATCTCTATTTAAAAAAGTGTGGTATACCCCAGTAAACAGTAACTGTGGTTTTCCTCTTCCACGGTTCTAATCTACTCTTTATTACCCTTTTTCCATTGATAGTGCAAGTGTAAGCTATTTTACTTCATTTACAATGGGCAAAGCGCGTGGCAAGGGACGTGGAAGTGGACGTTCTGGTGATGGTTCGTGCAGAGGATGGGGCCGTGGCCAAGGTGAAAATGTGCCACAACCAACAGCCACATCTTCTCGCTCCCACTTCTTGACCGAATTACTAGGGAAGCACAGAACAACACCAGTATTGAGAACTGATCAGTGTGAACAGGTTATTAATTGGATAGCAGACAATACTTCCAGTTACCTGGGTACCACCACCTCCGGTCTGTCTTCCACACGGTCAACTCTTAGTAGCCGTGAGTCTCGACCGCATACTCCTCCTCACCCTGATGCTCCTTCCTCCCACCATGCCGAGTGTCGTCAGACAGCAAGTGATCCCACACTTGGACACTCTGAAGAGCTGTTCACTCGTCCATTTCCATATTTGGGCCCCTCGCCTGATACGCTTGAAGTGGTGGAAGAGGAGATCACATGTTGCGATGCCCAAATATTTGAACAGCCACGGCCACAGGAAGTCGACGTTGGCAATCTGTCACAAGAGGTGGACGATGACGAGACACAATTGCCAGGAAGTGAGGAGGAGGATCGTGGTGCGCAAGTGGAAGAGGAGGAGGTGGTGGATGATCTAGTAACTGACCCAACATGGAAGGAGGACATGTAGAGTGAGGCCAGCAGCACACAGGGGGAGGGAGGCAGAGTACCCCAACAGGCAGGAAGAAGCAGTGTGGTGGCCGCAGACAGAAGGCAGGCAATCGTTCCCCGTAACACCAACACGAGGGACGTTGCCAGTACAAGCGGTAGGTCTTCCAGAGTCTGGAATTTTTTTAAAGACTCTGCTGATAACCCCAAAAAGGCCATATGTTCCACCTGCCATGCCAGCATCAGCAGGGGTGACAAAACTACCAGCCTGACCACCACCAGCATGATCAGGCACATGGCAGCAAAGCACCCGACTTTGTGGGGCGAAACCCAGGGTCCACGACCAGTGTCAGCGGGTGTCACCACTGCTTCTTCCACTGTTGTGCGTGCAATAGAACCCCCTGTTGTGTGTGCAAGGCAATCCCCTGTCCATACTGCATGTAAAGATGCCCCCTCCTCTCAGTCTTCACTTGTTATGGCAGTTTCTCAAGAAACAGCATCAACGTCCACGTCCACGTCCCACCGCAGCGTTCAATTGTCCATATCCCAGACCTTTGAATGAAAGCGGAAATTCGCAGCTAACGCCCCACAGGCCACAGTCCTAAATTCGCACTTTTCACGACTGCTTGCATTGGAAATGCTGCCTTTTAGGCTGGTGGAGACGGAATCCTTCCGCAATCTTATGGCGGTGGCCATCCCTCGGTACTCGGTCCCCAGCCGACACTATTTTGCCCGGTGTGCCATCCCCGCACTACACAAGCACGTGTCCCAAAGCATCTGCCGTGCCCTCAACAACGCAGTTACTGGGAGAGTCCACCTGACAACGGACACGTGGACAAGTGCTTGTGGCCAGGGACGGTACATCTCTCTGACGGCACACTGGGTAAACATAGTGGAAGCCGGGACCCAGTCGGACCTTGGGACGGAACACATCCTCCCCACACCGAGGATTGCGGGCCCTATGTCAGTCAGAGTTGCCCCCACAGTGTACAGCTCCTGCGCATCCTCCTCCTCGTCCTCCTCCTCATGTTCAGCCTCCATCTCAGATATCACCACATCAGTTACAAGCTGGAAGCATTGCAGTACTGCCTCCGCCAAGCGGCAACAGGCTGTGCTGAAACTCATAAGCTTAGGTGATAAACCTCACACTGCTTGTGAGTTGTGGACAGCTGTGAAAGAGCAGGCAGATCTGTGGCTGAGACCGCTGAACCTACATCCCGGCATGGTCGTGTGTGACAATGGCCGTAACCTGGTGGCGGCTCTGGGGCGAGGTGAGATCACACACGTACCATGCCTGGCTCATGTGCTTAACCTCGTGGTTCAGCGGTTTCTTAAATCGTACCCCGAGTTGCCAGATCTGCTCGTGAAAGTACGCCGCCTGTCAGCTCATTTTCGCTAGTCGGCTACAGCTTCCGGCACCCTTGCTGTGTTGCAGCAGCATTTGCAGCTTCCGGCACACCGACTGGTGTGTGATGTCCCCACACGTTGGAACTCTACCCTCCACATGTTGCAAAGGATTTGTGAGCAGAAGAGAGCAGTTGTGGAGTACCAGCTGAAACAAGGCCGTCGATATTCAGGTCAGACTCCACACATAAGACCTCAGGAGTGGACCTGGATGTCTGACATATGTACCATCCTGACAAACTTTGAGGAGGCCACCAAGATGGTGAGTGGCGATGACGCCATCATTAGTGTCAGCATCCCACTTGTCTGTCTTTTGCAACGCTCTCTGCAGAGAATTAAAGAGGAGGCATTGCAGCCAGAGTATGATGAGATGGATCAAGAAGCCATAGCGGGCGATTACACACAGCCCAGCCTCATCTCATCCCAACGTGCATTGGGGGACAATGAGGGAGAGGAGAAGGAGGAGGAGGAGGAGGAGGAGGAAGAACAGGAGCTGCTATCATGCATTGTAGACGGTAGTACCTGTACAAGTGTCATACCGTCGGTTCAGCGTGGGTGGCCTGAGGACAGGGGGGAGGAGGAAGAGGAGGAGGAGGAGGAGAGCATGGTCAGTCGTCATCTTGGTAAGGACACGGAAATCTTGCCCGTTACCAGTCTGGCACGCATGGCTGACTTTATGTTACGCTGCCTTAACCGTGACCCTCGCGTTGTCAAAATGTTGGGTGACAGTCATTACTGGTTGGTGACACTTGTAGACCCCCGCTACAAGGAGAACTTTCACTCTCTTATTCCTGAGGTGGAGAGGTCTACAAAAATGGGGCAATACCAGAAGGCCCTTGCTGCAGAACTCTTAAAAAAATTCCCATCTGAACACGCTAGCGGCAGAGGTCACAGTTCGTTGCCCAACCAAGGCGTACAGGCGAGAGAGATGCAACTCCAATCCAGCAGAGGCAGGGGAACACTGTCAACGTTCTGGGACAGTTTTCTGACACCCGCCCAGCTTACAGGCCCTGAGGCGCGGGGTTCTCTCACAAGGAGTGGAAAGTTTCAAAAGATGGTGAGGGAGTACCTTCCCGATCGTACCAGCGTCCTCCGTGATTCCTCTGTGCCTTTTAATTATTGGATATCCAAGCTGGACACTTAGAATGAACTCGCTCTGTACGCCTTGGAGGTCCTGGCCTGCCCTGCCGCTAGCGTGTTATCGGAGCGTGTTTTAGTGCCGCTAGGGGAATTATAACTGATAAGCGCACTCGCCTGTCAACTGACAATGCTGACAAGCTGACCCTTATCAAAATGAACAAGGGCTGGATTGGGCCAGACTTCTCATCACCACCAAATGACAGCAGAGTAACATAAAGTCAAATGCACTGTGTTATTTCGGGAGGTGTATTCACATGCACCACTTCACACCCACACATGGGTATACGCTTCCTCGTTTCGGCTGTTTAATCTTCTTCTCCTTATCCTCAGCCTCCACCACCACTATACCACCAGGGTGCCAGCATTGCAAGTTCCTCCATCCTAATTTTTGGCAGCTTTTGCTGGGAAAGCATAAGCAAATACCATGGGACACCCACTCCCCAATAATGGGACTTATGTTTGTAATATGCTGTACTGCATGGCTCTTGTAAGGGGCATTGCAAGTTGCTCCGTCCTAATTTTTGGCAGCTTTTGCTGGGAAAGCATAAGCAAATACTATGGGAGACCCACTCCCCAATAATGGGACTTATGTTTGTAATATGCTGTACTGCATGGCTCTTGTAAGGGGCATTGCGAGTTGCTCCGTCCTAATTTTTGGCAGCTTTTGCTGGGAAAGCATAAGCAAATACTATGGGAGACCCACTCCCCAAGAATGGGACTTATGTTTGTAATATGCTGTACTGCATGGCTCTTGTAAGGGGCATTGCAAGTTGCTCCGTCCTAATTTTTGGCAGCTTTTGCTTGCAAGGCATAAGCAAATACTATGGGAGACCCACTCCCCAATAATGGGACTTATGTTTGTAATATGCTGTACTGCATGGCTCTTGTAAGGGGCATTGCAAGTTGCTCCGTCCTAATTTTTGGCAGCTTTTGCTTGCAAGGCATAAGCAAATACTATGGGAGACCCACTCCCCAATAATGGGACTTATGTTTGTAATATGCTGTACTGCATGGCTCTTGTAAGGGGCATTGCAAGTTGCTCCGTCCTAATTTTTGGCAGCTTTTGCTAGCAAGGCATAAGCAAATACTATGGGACACCCACTCCCCAATAATGGGACTTATGTTTGTAATATGCTGTACTGCATGTGACGCGCCCCCTGGGCCGTGTGTACACGTGTGTGGGATACCCGGTGCCGGGTCTCTGGGGTCTGTAGTCTCCGTGGCGGTGACCCGGTCCCGTGGCTCAGGCTGGTCAAACCAGTGGCAGTCTTTCTTAGGTTTTGAGGTTAATTGTCCAACTGCGCCACCCGTGGATTGCGGTCAGGGAGTACCACCGCTGCGAGGCAGACCGCTGAGGCTGGTGTTGTGTGCGCAGCATAGAATGGGATAACTCCCCTCGGGAGGAGTATAGCCTCAGGGCAGTGAGTGTGGATGATGGGGGTGATGGTGCACGAGCGCACCTGGAACGACTCAGAGTCTTTGCAGTGCAGTTCAGGGTCTTTACTGATGATTATAAGGTAGACCCTCCCGGGAGTACTGGCTAGCATAAGAGGCCTGGTCAGTCTGTGAGCAAGCAGGAGTTCCCCTGGCCAGGTGGAGTTGTAGGCCTCCCCGTCTGTCTGCACTCTTCCTGGCTACCTTGCTGTAAGCGGGTAGAAGTAGCCCACGTCCCTGAGTGTACCGTGTAGTGCTCACCCGTATGGCTGGTGACTTGGGGCCTTCTGTTAGCCTCTGCTCCACGACGGCGGTGCTGGTCCCTTGCTTGTGACTGAGCCTCCGGGCTTCTATGGCCAGAGGACCTGAAATCCCCTGCCGGCTGGTTTCTGCTGCTGGATATATAAGTCCTCACAGCTTCGGACTCCGGTGTCTGGTTCCTATTGTCTTCTGCCAGGGTGAGCTCTGCTCAGCTTCCAGCCCCTGGTCTTTAGCTCCTAGCTCCTACAGAGCTCCTTGCTGTTACTTTCCCTTGCTCTCACTCTGACTCTGACTGTTCTCTGACTCACTCAACCTCGCCCCAGATCCAGTTTATAAGGGCAGAATTCTCCCCTCCCAGGACTGGGGCAGGAGGATGTTGCATGTTTAAGGGATCCTGACCAGGAAACCTCCCACTTGCTCTCCGATGTAATATCTCTATTACTGTGGTGACCAGACCCCTGAGGTGCCACACATGACTCTTGTAAGGGGCATTGCAGTTCCTCATAATTTTTGGAAAGCCTTCCATTCACTGCTTAGGCCAATAGTGCACGGGAGACCCAGTTGCTATAAATGGAAAAAAAGGTTTAGTTAACTCCCTCTGACCTCCATGTCATTTCCAAGGGGCATTGGAGTGGCTCGAAATTTTTGGTAGGCATTGCACTCACTGTATGCCCTATAACTGTGTAGCCGAACCGCTCCTTTTGTTACAGAAACATATCCTACAAGACATATCTGGTTGACTGGCCTGATATTGATGTGAATGGTCCCTGTTCCTCCTGCTCTTTATCCTTTACCACCACCTCATCCATCATTTATCACCTGAAGCTTTGTTTTAATGGGAGTCATAGAACTGGGACAGTAGCAGGAAAACATCCAGCAATCCTCGGAGGAGGTAGGATATGCGCCATAACGCGGACCACCTCAGGCCTAGCCGCTACTACATATGTGGCACCCCAGGGGTCTGGTTTTCCACAGTAATGTAATGTTATGTCTGAGAGCAGGTGGGAGGTCCTTTGGTCAGGGATCCTGTGCATGCCACACCTCCTGCCCAGTCTTGGGAGGGGAAGAACTTCCCCTGTATAAACCCGGGGCTGAGGCAGGGTGAGTCAGACAAGGAGAGTGGAGACAAGAAGCAGCATAGGAAACAGCAGGCTTACAAGGAGTCAGGGGCTGGCAGCTGCAGCGCTCGCCCTGACTAAGAAGATTCTTTACCGGACCCGGAGTCCGAGGCTGTGGGGACTAACTCCTACCCAGCAGCAGAATCCGTCAGGCAGGGGATTTCAGGTCCCCTGGCCCAGAAGCCCGAAGGCACGGTCACACGCGTGGGACCAGCACCGCCATCGTGGAGCGGAAGCCATTAGAAGGTCCCGAGTCACCGGCCATACGGGTGAGCACCACACGGTACACTCAGGGACGTGGGCTACTTACATCAGCTTCTAGCAAGGTAGCCAGAAGAGTACAGTCAGTTTGGGAGGCCTACAACTACGCCTGGCCAGGGGAGATCCCATCTGCTCAAGGACTGACCAGGCCCCGTTCACTAGCAAGTACTCCGGGAGGGTCTATCGTTGTTACCAGTAAAGACCCTGAACTACACCGTACCGTCTCTGAGTGGTTCCTGCTACCCCCATCATCCACGTCGGCTGCCCTGAGGCCATACCCCTCCCGTTGGGGGTTATACTATCACGCTGCACAATCCTACCACCGGCCTCAGCGGTCTGCCCTGCAGCAGCAGCTCCCTGGCTGCTCTCAACGGGTGGCGTAGTCATCAACTATTTACTACTAATAGACTGCCGTCTAGTTTGACTCCCTGGGCACGGACCGGGTCACCGCCACGAGACTACAACCCTCCACTGATCCGGCTCCGGGTAGGCTCCCGCGTGCGCAGCGCAGCGCGACACAGGCCCAGGGGCGCGTCAACTTTGGCGTAGTCGGCAGGATTTCGTGCCCGCAACCACCGGGTACTGCGTGCCTGAAAAGCAAAGACTGTTCAAACTTACCAGTGGTGAAGGTTTCCCGCCATCCGGCGCCATCTTCTACCTTCTTCCCGCCATCCGCGAAGTTTTCCAGCCATCCGGCGCCATCTTCGACCTTCTTCCCGCCATCCGTGGAGTTTTCCCGCCATTGGACGCCATCTTGAGGACGCCGCGCCGGAAGAAGAGGAGCGTGGACTCCGAAAGCGCGCGAGAACTGAAGCCCCGCCTCACGTCCGGACGTTGCGTAAGGTCCTGGAAGGAGCCCAGCAGACGCCGACGTCACAGGAGCGCGACGGAAGGTCCTCAACCCTGACGATCCACTGCGGAGCCGCGGCCTACGGAAGAGGATCATCGCAAGGTAGGCCACGGTCCACTAGGGGGGAGGAAGATGTCGGATACGGAGGAGAGCTTCACTGCCTCAACCCCCGCCAGCGCTACCGCTGCTGCAGTTATGCCCTTCACCATGCCCTATATCCCGGGAGCAGCTTGGCTACCCCAGTACTCAGGGGAGTCACATACCCTGCATGACTTTAGAGAAAAGCTGGATAGCCTCTTCCAGGTGTACCCCCTCACAGAAGAGCAAAAAGTGAGCATCCTGGTGGCCCAACTAACCGGGGCAGCCAAAAGGGAAGTAAAATCCTGGCCACCTGGGAGGAAGACTGTCGCAGGGATACTAACCCGGCTGAAGGACACCTTTGATACCCGCAC
Organism: Phyllobates terribilis; assembly: GCF_046119375.1. Classification (NCBI taxonomy): domain Eukaryota; kingdom Metazoa; phylum Chordata; class Amphibia; order Anura; family Dendrobatidae; genus Phyllobates; species Phyllobates terribilis. The sequence goes on from NW_027362761.1 coordinate 843,902,790, forward strand.
CTCAGCCGAGATTAAGCTTAGATTCTACGTGTGCAAGCAGCGAGCGCATGAGAGTATAAGGGACTATGCACTAAACCTACAAGAGGCCCTGAGGGCCATAAAGCAGACCGACCCTGATGGGGTGGGAAACGAGGACAGGCTATTGACTGAACAATTTATAGAGGGTTTATATTGCAATGCCCACCGAACCCAGTTGCGGGCAATGGCCTTACAGGATCCCCATCTGGACTTTGCACAGTTCAAGGATAGAGCTATCCGGGTGCTCCGAGAACCAGCACCGGATGGCGTTGTTACCCACAGGCGCCCAGCTATCACTTACCACCAGGAGGCGGCGCCCTTGTCGGCAGGGCCTGTGGGAGCTGATGCGCAGGCATTGGACAATGACCCGGCTCCAGACCTACACCATCAGGTCCAAGAGCTAGCTAAGAGCGTTGCTGCGCTAACCCGAACTGTGCAGTCTTTACAGGTTTCCACCCCAGGGAAGATCCAGCTGGCATCCGGACCGGAGGACATCCCGTGGCGTCGACCAAGGAGGACCCCACCGGCCAGAGGAAGACCCAGTGACCGATACAGCGAGGACGGACGACCCATCTGCCGCCGCTGCAATCAACCCGGACATAAGGAAAGGTACTGTTCTTTAAACGGGCACAACCTGGGGTAGAGGGCCAACCCCCAGGAAAAAGATCACCAGGCCCATCGAACTGGCGCGACAGATATGTGGGAGGACGTCCAGTCTTGCCTGTGGTACTGGATGGCATTCCCATGAGTGCCCTACTGGATACCGGGTCACAGGTCACCACCATCCCGTACGTGCTCTTCAAGCAGTACTGGAATGACTCGGATATTACCCGCTACCCTGACGACGACTTGAGTATCATCGCCAGCAATGGCCAGCCCGTGCCACAGATCGGATTTAAAGAGGTGACCCTCAAAATCGGTAGAGTCGAACTGGCCGCACAGGGACTGATCATTGTAGATATTGATAAACATGAGAGTCACCCAAAAATAACTCTAGGAACTAACGTAATTGAAAATTGTCTTGCAGAGGTGATTTTCCTTTTACAGCAGGTTGCCAAGAACGCCAGCTCCGGCGAGCAGCGGGTGCTCCAGAAAGAGATCCGGGCACTGATGCAACGGCAACAAGTGGAACTCTCCGGCGGTGAGATTGGTAGCGTAAGAATGTGTGACCCTTTCCCTATTGCCATGCCCCCAAAAAGTGAAATGATGATTTGGTGCCGGGCAGCTATTGGTCTGAAAGGAAGAGATTACCAGGCAATGGTAGAACCAGTTTACTCAGACAGTAGGCCCACCATTTTGACAGCACGGGGGGTGGTCAATGTACGCCATGGGAGGGTGCCCATTCGCATAATAAATATCGGGGAGAGGGAAGTGTACCTGCCCCGGTATGCCACGCTAGCCAAATTATATACCACTAATCAAAATTCTATACAATCTGTGGAACCCTTGCCTCCATCTCACCCGGAGGAAGGTAACGGCTCTAAGAAAGACATGGAGGACTGGTGTCAGCAACTACATTTGGGTACTGATTCCACTCCCTCACATCAGAAACAAGGAGTCTATCGGGTGGTTCAAGAGTATGAGAGAGTGTTTAGTAAACACCCGTTAGACTTTGGGCGGGTCAAGGGGGTAGAACACCGCATCCCCACGGGAGATCATCCTCCCATAAAAGAGAGGTATCGACCCGTACCCCCTGCACACTACCAACACGCCAAGGGGATGCTTCGAGACATGAAGGAGGCTGGGGTAATCCGGGATAGCTGTAGCCCCTGGGCAGCCCCACTAGTTTTAGTCAAAAAGAAAGACAACACCATGAGGATGTGTGTAGATTACCGGAAAATCAACCGTATCACACACAAGGATGCGTACCCCTTACCAAGGATAGAGGAGTCATTGGCTGCTTTAAGATCTGCTAACTTCTTCTCTACCTTGGATCTCACTAGCGGGTACTGGCAGGTTCCTGTAGCAGAGGCGGACCGGGAGAAGACCGCATTCACCACCCCGATGGGACTTAGCGAGTTCACCTGCATGCCGTTCGGACTCTGCAACGCCCCAGGAACCTTCCAACGATTAATGGAGTGCTGTCTGGGCCACAGAAACTTCGAGACGGTCCTGTTGTACCTGGACGATGTCATCGTATACTCCAAAACTTATGAGGACCACCTGAAACACCTGGCGGAGGTGTTCGAAGCTCTGGCGAGTTACGGCCTAAAGGTGAAACCCTCCAAGTGTCACCTCCTGAAACCAAAGGTGCAATACCTGGGACACGTGGTGAGCGCTGACGGAGTGGCTCCCGACCCCGATAAGATCACCGCAATTAAGGGATGGCCAAGCCCCTCCAGCGTAAAAGAAGTGCGGCAGTTCCTAGGGTTGGTAGGCTACTACCGAAGGTTTATTCCCGGTTTCACCAAAAAGGCAGCGCCTATGCAGGACCTCCTGATAGGCCAGTCCCGGAAGGCCAAGAACCAGAAGCCGCCCTTCAAATGGGAAGAGCTAGAAGAAGAGTCCTTCCGCCAGCTGAAGATGGCCCTCACGGGGGATGAAATCTTGGCGTACCCGGACTATAGCCAGCCCTTCATCCTCTACACCGACGCCAGTAACATCGGGCTAGGAGCCGTACTGTCCCAGATTCAGCAGGGGAGAGAACGAGTAATCTCCTATGCCAGCCGAAAACTGCGACCCACCGAAAGGAACCCCGAGAATTACAGCTCATTTAAGTTAGAGTTCCTGGCCGTGGTATGGGCAGTCACCGAGCGCTTTAGGCATTACCTCGCTTCTTCCCGGTTCACCGTATACACGGATAACAACCCGTTGATACACCTGGACACGGCAAGACTCGGTGCCCTGGAGCAGAGGTGGATGGCCCGTCTGTCCAACTACGAGTTCACAATCAAATACCGGGCAGGACGCTCCAATACTAACGCAGATGCCCTGTCCAGGATGCCCAACCTGCCGGACGAAGGAGAAGATCCGGAGGGACTGGAAGAAGTTGAACTCCCTGCGTTCCACCGTCATGGGACTATCCAGTATTCCCACCGGGTAAGGGGTAAGCAGGCTGCTACGTTGAACCCCTTACCCCACTACAACTGGGCGGAAACGCAAGACAGCGACCCTGCCGTCCGACTAGTGAAGGAGATGCTGACTCGGCCGGAGGCTCGCCTTGAACCAGACGCTCCGGAGGAAGCCAAACAACTATGGGCGGAGAAGAGTCGACTATTCCTTTACAAGGGGAAGTTGTGCCGCAGAATGGTCAACTCCCGGACGCATGAACTACTCTGGCAAGTAGTGGTGCCACGAAGAGACGCAGCCATGGTGATGGAGGCATACCACGACGGAGCTGGACACTTCGGGTGGAAAAAGCTGGAGTTCCTGCTACGCGAGCGGTTCCACTGGGTAGGCATGAGGGGAACCATCGAGAAGTGGTGCAGAGACTGTGGCCCGTGCAATCTGAGAAGGAAGGACCGGGCCAGCCAGAAGACTCCCCTGCAGTCCATCGTCACCCGGCAACCGTTGGAACTGGTAGCCTTGGATCATGTAAAACTGACCCCAAGCAGAAGTGGCTACGTCTACGCGTTAACCATCGTGGATCATTACTCCCGGTTCTTGGTTGTCGTCCCCGTCAAGGACTTAACGGCTCAAACAGCAGCTAGAGCCTTCCAGCAGCACTTCTGCCGTCCACACGGGTACCCGGACCAAGTGCTGACGGACCAGGGACCTGCCTTTGAAGCGGAGGTCTTCCAGGAATTCTGCAATCTGTATGGCTGCCGGAAGATAAGGACGACACCCTACCATCCGCAAACTAATGGACTTTGTGAAAAAATGAACCAGGTGGTAATGGATCTTCTAAAAACATTGCCCCTGGAAGAACGCAGTCTGTGGCCTGAGAAGTTGCCCGATCTGGTGGACCTATACAACCACATCCCGGTAGGTTCCACCAACTGTACCCCGGCTTACCTAATGAGGGCGAGACCTGGTAAGTTACCTGTTGACCTGGAAATGGGAGTCCTGACACCTGAGGACACTTCACCAGAAACAGACTGGGACACAGAGAGGCAGCAGCAGTACCGGAGAGTACAAGAGAGCGTGGAGCGAAGTCTCTGTCAGGCTAGGGAAAGACAAGAGAAGACTTACAACCAGTATGCTCCCGCTGTTCCCCTGGTACCCGGAGAGCAGGTCTTGAAGAGGAAAAGACGGCTCCACAAGTTGGATGACCAGTGGGAGAAGGACCCGTACACCGTACTGCCCTCAAGCCACGAGAACCCGAAGGTCTGTACCATCAGTAAAGACGGAGGGGAAACCACAGCCATTGTATCCCGGGACCACCTGAAGAAGTGTCCCGAACAACTGAGGAACCCTGAAGAGGAACAAGAAGACCATCGACCCGTGGGAGAAAGAGAAGATATGGTTAGTACCGTGCTCGGGGACTTCCCTCGGTCTTGGACTCAAGTCAATGGTGCAGTTGTGGTACCCGTACTCACCTTCCTCCAACCATCATCCCAAGAACCTACGGAGCAACGGGTAGAGCTGGAAGAACAGCCGGTCCAGGAGGCAGAAGACTCCACACGAGTAGAACAGGAGAATCAACCCTCTGCTTATAGTGAGCCTGCAGTACCCCTAGTGAGACAAAGAGCCGGTAGACAGCTGCCCAGTTTACCCTTGACAGCTCCTACACCCTGTAGTTCAGGGCCAGACAGTCAGCTCCGTAGGTCCACTAGGGCCACTAGAGGCCAGTTACCCGCACGCTGGAGAATTTGAAGTGTAAAAATAGTTTTATTTATGTTTATCTGTGTATTGTTGCTTGTGTATAATTTTGTGTTTCCAGTTGTTTTTAGGAAACCTTGGTGGATTTACCGGGAATCCTTGTATATATAGTTGGAGCGTAACCCAGGATGGACTAGAGACTGTTAAGGACTCGGGGTAGGACAGACCCCTACCTGGTTACGTCTCCCTGTGTTGGTGAAATGGACACCTTTGCTTTTCTTCAAAGACTGCATCCGGTTGCGGACACGCCGTAACCATCTTATGTGTTTTTCTTATAGTATTGTTATTGTTATACTTTGTTATGTTTTTCTAAATGTGTTTAGTCCCGGAGTACTAAATTTCACTAGGGGGGAATGTGGCACCCCAGGGGTCTGGTTTTCCACAGTAATGTAATGTTATGTCTGAGAGCAGGTGGGAGGTCCTTTGGTCAGGGATCCTGTGCATGCCACACCTCCTGCCCAGTCTTGGGAGGGGAAGAACTTCCCCTGTATAAACCCGGGGCTGAGGCAGGGTGAGTCAGACAAGGAGAGTGGAGACAAGAAGCAGCATAGGAAACAGCAGGCTTACAAGGAGTCAGGGGCTGGCAGCTGCAGCGCTCGCCCTGACTAAGAAGATTCTTTACCGGACCCGGAGTCCGAGGCTGTGGGGACTAACTCCTACCCAGCAGCAGAATCCGTCAGGCAGGGGATTTCAGGTCCCCTGGCCCAGAAGCCCGAAGGCACGGTCACACGCGTGGGACCAGCACCGCCATCGTGGAGCGGAAGCCATTAGAAGGTCCCGAGTCACCGGCCATACGGGTGAGCACCACACGGTACACTCAGGGACGTGGGCTACTTACATCAGCTTCTAGCAAGGTAGCCAGAAGAGTACAGTCAGTTTGGGAGGCCTACAACTACGCCTGGCCAGGGGAGATCCCATCTGCTCAAGGACTGACCAGGCCCCGTTCACTAGCAAGTACTCCGGGAGGGTCTATCGTTGTTACCAGTAAAGACCCTGAACTACACCGTACCGTCTCTGAGTGGTTCCTGCTACCCCCATCATCCACGTCGGCTGCCCTGAGGCCATACCCCTCCCGTTGGGGGTTATACTATCACGCTGCACAATCCTACCACCGGCCTCAGCGGTCTGCCCTGCAGCAGCAGCTCCCTGGCTGCTCTCAACGGGTGGCGTAGTCATCAACTATTTACTACTAATAGACTGCCGTCTAGTTTGACTCCCTGGGCACGGACCGGGTCACCGCCACGAGACTACAACCCTCCACTGATCCGGCTCCGGGTAGGCTCCCGCGTGCGCAGCGCAGCGCGACACAGGCCCAGGGGCGCGTCACATACATGCGCTTGCATTCCAAGAAAACAAAGCAGATGCTAACTTCTATCATCATCATCATGCTCCTCACCTAGGCACTCTCAACTCCCCTGATGGAGAAGCCAGGGCCCACCGGAGGAGTCTGGTTCTCTTGTGGGCTCGTCCAATGCTGCCCTAAAGCCGGCCAGGCTAAGTAAAGTGTGGGGGAAGGTGACAGGAGAAATCAGGGCGGCTGGGGACCGAGTATGGACACCTGGCCGCCACCTGGCGGCTGGGGACCAAGCGTGGACACCCGGCCGCCGGGCGGCTGGGGACAGAGTATGGATACCTCGCTGCCGAAGCGGCCATGAGGTAGTGGCCAGCTTCGGCCTCCTCCAAACTAAAAGGCCCCATTTCAAGTGAAAGCTAGCAGTATGGTATTGCAGCCTGCGGGTGGGTGGGTGGTTGGCTGCATATTTTCGCTTGCATTGCAAGGAATGCGGGAGGTACAATTGAACACTGCCCTGGGACAAGGACTTGCACGGGGATAGTTGAAAGTCTGCATCTTCTGATACGGCAAGGATCACTTCTGATGGGCACACTTTTAGACAGTAACCTGGGGGTCAGAGATGCTTCCAGGGGTCTTCCCCATGCTGATCCCTTGTCTTTTCAGCACTGTATGCATGTGTCACACAGCACATGGCCAGATAAGGTAGTAAAATGTTAAAATGACATTTCCCGGTGAACGCATTTGTCACGGTTGAAAGCAATACAAAAGTGCAAAAACGCATGAAAAATGCTACTTGTGAACATAGCCCAAGGTGTGGAGGAGTATTTTTGTTTTTGGTTATTTATTTTACCTTATACACAAGTTTTTACCCTGGAAAAGAAATTCCTTAACATATTTCACAGGAAAACCGTTTCAGTTTCGTTTTTGAACGTTTTATTGTGAGCTCTCAAAAGTGGCTTAATACCTCTGACCACGTTGTTGACAGCAGTGACCTGGGGGTCAGAAATGCTTCCAGGGGCGATCCCCATGCGGCCCCCATGTCTTTTGAGCACTGTCACTATCATTTTGGGCACTTTTTAGGCTTTCTAAAGACTGCCGGGGGTGCTGCCGCAGAAATGCTCGGGTCTCTCATAGACTAACATTGGGCTCGTTGCTCGGGTCGAGCACCCGAGTATCACGGTAAGCTCGGCCCGAGCTTCGAGCACCCGAGCATTTTAGTGATCGCTCAACTCTATCAGTCGTCATCTTGGTGAGGACATGGAAGTCTTGCCCGTTACCAGTAGAGATGAGCGGTGTTCGACTAGAACTGTTCGCCAATCTCAAATTCGAGCTGTTTTGGGCGGTGTTCGAGTTGTTCGACGAACCCGAACGATTTGCAAAAAATTCGGCTGTTCGAGGTTATGTTCGATAACTGTTCGTGCACCAAAAGCGTGTCCTGCATGTCTGGCGCTATTTAGAGCACCAATCATGCAGGGATTGTCTGCCACTCACTGTAATGCCACAGCCATGGTGGTTGTGGCATTACAGTGATTGCCCAAATCGATGGGAACAGTGCCAACAGTGAAACATGAAAAGCCGGCAATTCAGCAGCGGCATACACCGGTACCCGACAATTTAGAACCGAAAGAATAGAGTATCACACATAGATTAGATAGATAGAAACATGTCAGCCACATATATACGAAGTACAGTGAAAGTGCTGCTTACTGTACTTGTCATTTAGCGTAAAGGATTTATCAAAAAAAATAATAGTGTTTTCATGCACCGTCTCTTTAAAAAAGCCGGCCGGCAATTCAGCAGCGGTACCCGACAATTTATAACAGACAGAATAGAGCTTCACACATAGATTAGATAGATAGAAACATGTCAGTCACATATATATGAAGTACAGTGATAGTGTTGGTTACTGTACTTGTCATTTAGTATTAAAATAAAGGATTTATTATTAAAAAAATTGGCGTGGGGTTCCCCTTAATTTTAGGCTCTAGCGGAGGTTAAGCAGACGGCTGGGGCAGATGTTTGAAGCCTGGGAAGGGGGTAATACCCACGGAGCTTCCCAGGCTACTAATAACAGCCCCCAGCTGAATACATAGCCTTTACTAGCTATTAAAATGGGGGACCCCCCAAAAAAAATGACGTGGGGTCCCCCCTAATTTAATAGCTAGCAAAGGCTAGGCAGACAGCTGGGGGCTGATATTAATAGCCCAGGAAGGGAGCCATGAATATTGGCCCCCTCCCAGGCTAGAAACACCAGCCGTCAGCCGCCCCAGAAATGGCGCATTCATAGGATGCGCCAATTCTGGCACTTAGCCTCGCTCTTCCACGCTGCCCTGGTGCGGTGGCAGGGGGTAATAGGGTTGGGGTTGATGTCAGCTTATAATGCCAGCTGACATCAAGCCCAGGTTAGTAATGGAGAGGCGTCTATAAGACACCCCCATTACTAACCCCATAGTCAAAGTTAAAAAAAACACAAACACCCAGAATAAAGTCCTTTAATTGAAATAAAGAGACAATCCTTTATTGTTCTAAATTAAACCATACTTACCGTCACGCCCATTCCAGCTGAAGCCAACGATCTCCTGCAATAAAAGAAAAATAACAAAGCAACCTCATCCTTACCTTTCCATGGTTCCCACGACAGCTTCAGCTCTGCTACATCGAGATGACAGGCTGGACCGCAGCAGAACGCTGCCATCCAGCCTCTCATCCCGCAGACACTGAGAAGCGCAGGCTTGCTTGCGCTGCTCAGCGTCTCTCTGTGACGACATCCAGATGAGCCGAGTTCATGTCCAATGAACTCGGCTCACCTCATGCACGTCACTGACAGCGTGGGAAAATTCTCACGCTGAAGCGGTGAGTGCAGGAGAATTCTCCCACGCTGTCAGTGACGTGCATAAGGTGAGCTCATGTCCAATGAACTCAGCTCACCTCCTGCACGTCACTGACAGCGTGGGAGAATTCTCCTGCACTCAGCGCTTCAGCGTGAGAATTCTCCCACGCTGAAGCGCTGAGTGCAGGAGAATTTTCCCACGCTGTCAGTGACGTGCATAAGGTGAGCTCATGTCCAATGAACTCAGCTCACCTCCTGCACGTCACTGACAGCGTGGGAGAATTCTCCTGCACTCAGCGCTTCAGTGTGAGAATTCTCCCACGCTGAAGCGCTGAGTGCAGGAGAATTTTCCCACGCTGTCAGTGACGTGCATGAGGTGAGCCGAGTTCATTGGACATTAACTCGGCTCATCTGGATGCCCTCACAGAGAGACACTGTGGAGCGCAAGCAAGCCTGCGCTTCTCAGTGTCTGCGGGATGACAGGCTGGATGGCAGCGTTCTGCTGCGGTCCAGCCTGTCATCTCGATGTAGCAGAGCTGAAGCTGTCATGGGAACCATGGAAAGGTAAGGATGATGTTGCTTTATTATTTTTCTTTTATTTCAGGAGATCGTTGGCTTCAGCTGGAATGGGCGTGATGGTAAGTATGGTTTAATTTAGAACAATAAAGAATTGTGTGTTTATTTCAATTAAAGGACTTTTTTCTGGGTGTTGTGTTTTTTTTAAATACTTTACTAGAAATTCATGGTGGTCATGTCTAATATTGGCGTGACCCCATGAATTTCGGGCTTAGGGCCAGCTGATAATGCCAAGCTGGCCCTAACCCCTTTATTACCCAGTGAGCCACCGCATCAGGGCCCTGGATGAGTTGGGTACAGCGCCAGAAGATGGCGCTTCTATGAACGCGCCATTTTCCGGGGTGGCTGCGTACTGCAATTTGCAGCGGGGGTGGCCCAGAAAGCTTGGGCCTCCCTGCGCTGCGGATTCCAGCCCCCAGCTGCCTAGTTGTACCTGGCTGGACACAAAAACAGGGCGAAGCCCCACGTCAATTTTCTTTAAATTATTTCATGAAATAATTAAGAAAAAAAGGGCTTCCCTATATTGTTGTGTCCGGCCAGGTACAAATAGGCAGCTGGTGGTTGGGGGCAGCCCGTTCCTGCCTGCTGTACCTGGCTGGACACAAATATAGTGCGAAGCCCCACGTCAATTTTTTTTAAATTATTTCATGAATTTCCTGAAATAATTTAAAAAAATTGAAGTGGGGCTTCGCACTATATTTGTGTCCAGCGAGGTACAGCAGGCAGGAACGGGCTGCCCCCATCCACCAGCTGCCTATTTGTACCTGGCCGGACACAACAATATAGGGAAGCCCTTTTTTTCTTAATTATTTCATGAATTTCATGAAATAATTAAAAAAAATTGAAGTGGGGCTTCGCACTATATTTGTGTCCAGCCAGGTACAGCAGGCAGGAACGGGCTGCCCCCATCCACCAGCTGCCTATTTGTACCTGGCCGGACACAACAATATAGGGAAGCCCTTTTTTTCTTAATTATTTCATGAATTTCATGAAATAATTAAAAAAAATTGAAGTGGGGCTTCGCACTATATTTGTGTCCAGCCAGGTACAGCAGGCAGGAACGGGCTGCCCCCAACCACCAGCTGCCTATTTGTACCTGGCCGGACACAACAATATAGGGAAGGCCTTTTTTTCTTAATTATTTCATGAATTTCATGAAATAATTAAAAAAAAAGTACGTGGGGCTTCGCCCTATTTTTGTGTCCAGCCAGGTACAACTAGGCAGCTGGGGGCTGGAATCTGCAGCGCAGGGAGGCCCAAGCTTTCTGGGCCCCCCCCCCGCTACAAATTGCAGTCCGCAGCCACCCCGGAAAATGGCGCGTTCATAGAAGCGCCATCTTCTGGCGCTGTACCCAACTCATCCAGGGCCCTGGTGCGGTGGCTCACTGGGTAATAAAGGGGTTAGGGCCAGCTTGGTATTATCAGCTGGCCCCAAGCCCAAAATTCATGGGGTCACGCCAGTATTAGACATGACCGCCATGAATTTCTAGTAAAGTATTTAAAAAAAACACAACACCCAGAATAAAGTCCTTTAATTGAAATAAAGACACAATTCTTTATTGTTCTAAATTAAACCATACTTACCATCACACCCATTCCAGCTGAAGCCAACGATCTCCTGCAATAAAAGAAAAATAATAAACCAACCTCATCCTTACCTTTCCATGGTTCCCACGACAGCTTCAGCTCTGCTACATCGAGATGACTGGCTGGACCGCAGCAGAACGCTGCCATCCAGTCTGTCATCCCGCAGACACTGAGAAGCGCAGGCATGCTTGCGCTCCTCACTGTCTCGCTGTGACGGCATCCAGATGAGCCGAGGTCATGTCCAATGAACTCGGCTCACCTCATGCACGTCACTGACAGCGTGGGAAAATTCTCACGCTGAAGTGCTGAGTGCAGGAGAATTCTCCCACGCTGTCAGTGATGTGCATGAGGTGAGCTCATGTCCAATGAACTCAGCTCACCTCCTGCACGTCACTGACAGCGTGGGAAAATTCTCCTGCAATCAGCGCTTCAGCGTGAGAATTTTCCCACGCTGTCAGTGACGTGCATGAGGTGAGCCGAGTTCATTGGACATGAACTCGGCTCATCTGGATGTCGTCACAGAGAGACGCTGAGCAGCGCAAGCAATCCTGCGCTTCTCAGTGTCTGCGGGATGACAGGCTGGATGGCAGCGTTCTGCTGCGGTCCAGCCTGTCATCTCGATGTAGCAGAGCTGAAGCTGTCGTGGGAACCATGGAAAGGTAAGGATGAGGTTGCTTTATTATTTTTCTTTTATTGCAGGAGATCGTTGGCTTCAGCTGGAATGGGCGTGATGGTAAGTATGGTTTAATTTAGAACAATAAAGGATTGTGTCTTTATTTCAATTAAAGGACTTTATTCTGGGTGTTTGTGTTTTTTTTAACTTTGACTATGGGGTTAGTAATGGGGGTGTCTTATAGACGCCTCTCCATTACTAACCTGGGCTTGATGTCAGCTGGCATTATAAGCTGACATCAACCCCAACCCTATTACCCCCTGCCACCGCACCAGGGCAGCGTGGAAGAGCGAGGCTAAGTGCCAGAATTGGCGCATCCTATGAATGCGCCATTTCTGGGGCGGCTGACGGCTGGTGTTTCTAGCCTGGGAGGGGGCCAATATTCATGGCTCCCTTCCTGGGCTATTAATATCAGCCACCAGCTGTCTGCCTAGCCTTTGCTAGCTATTAAATTAGGGGGGACCCCACGTCATTTTTTTTGGGGGGTCCCCCATTTTAATAGCTAGTAAAGGCTATGTATTCAGCTGGGGGCTGATATTAGTAGCCTGGGAAGCTCCGTGGGTATTACCCCCTTCCCAGGCTTCAAACATCTGCCCCAGCCGTCTGCTTAACCTCCGCTAGAGCCTAAAATTAAGGGGAACCCCACGCCAATTTTTTTAATAATAAATCCTTTATTTTAATACTAAATGACAAGTACAGTAACCAACACTATCACTGTACTTCATATATATGTGACTGACATGTTTCTATCTATCTAATCTATGTGTGATGCTCTATCTTTCTGTTCTAAATTGTCGGGTACCGCTGCTGAATTGCCGGACGGCTTTTTTAAAGAGACAGTGCATGAAAACACTATTATTTTTTTAAATAAATCCTTTACACTAAATGACAAGTACAGTAAGCAACACTTTCACTGTACTTATTATATATGTGACTGACATGTTTCTATCTATCTAATCTATGTGTGAAGCTCTATTCTTTCTGTTCTAAATTGTCGGGTACAGATGCTGAATTGCCGGCCGGCTTTTTTAAAGAGACGGTGCATGAAAACACTAATATTTTTTTTAATAAATCCTTTACACTAAATGACAAGTGCAGTAACCAACACTGTCACTGTGCTTCTTATATGTGTGACTGACATGTTTCTATCTATCTAATCTATGTGTGATGCTCTATTCCTTCTTGTCTAAATTGTCGGGTACCGGTGTATGCCGCTGCTGAATTTGCCGGGCGGCTTTTTTAAAGAGAGTGTCTTCTGAGCAGTTTGTCAGCTTTTGGACACCTTTGCAGGTGTTTTCTATGTGTTTCTATGTGTTTTTGTTTGCCTGCCATTGGTTTTAACGGTGTTCGACGGTGTTCTAAGGTGTTCGACGAACAGTTCCACGAACAGTTCCTCGAACATCCCGGTGTTCGACGAACCGAACCGAACCCGAACACTACGGGGGTGGCTCAACACTAGTTACCAGTCTGGCACCCATGGCTGACTTTATGTTACGCTGCCTTAACCGTGACCCTCGCATTGTCAAAATGTTGGGTGACAGTCATTACTGGTTGATGACACTTTTAGACCCCCTCTACAAGGAGAACCTTCACTCTCTTATTCCTGAGTTGGAGAGGTCTACAAAAATGGGGCAGTACCAGAAGGCCCTTGCTGCAGAACTATTAAATAAATTCCCATCTGAACACGGTAGCGGCAGAGGTCACAGTTCGCTGCCCAACTAAGGTATACAGGCGAGAGAGACGCAACTCCAATCCAGAAGAGGCAGGGGAACACTGTCAATGTTCTAGGACAGTTTTCTGAGACCTGCCCAGCTTACAGGCCCTGAGGCGCAGGGTACTCTCACAAGGAGTGGAAAGTTTCAAAAGATGGTGAGGGAGTACCAGCGTCCTCCGTGATTCCTCTGTGCCTTTTAATTATTGGGTATCCAAGCTGGACACTTGGAATGAACTCACTCTGTATGCCTTGGAGGTCCTGGCCTGCCCTGCCGCTAGCGTGTTATCGGAGCGTGTTTTTAGTGCCACTGGGGGAATTATAACTGATAAGCGCACTTGCCTGTCAACTGACAATGCTGACAAGCTGACCCTTATCAAAATGAACAAGGGCTGGATTGGGCCAGACTTCTCATCACCACCAAATGACAGCAGAGTAACATAAAATCAAATCCACTGTGTTATTTCGGGAGGTGTATTCCCATGCATCGCTTCACACCCACACATGGGTATACGCTTCCTCATTTCGGCTGTTTTTTGCTCTTCTCCTTATCCTCAGCCTCCACGACCACTATACCACCAGGGTGACCGTGGTCCATGTTGCCAGCATTGCAAGTTCCTCTGTCCTAATTTTTGGCAGCTTTTGCTTGGAAGGCATAGGCAAAGACTATGGGAGACCCACTCCCCAATAATGGGAATAATGTTTTTAATATGCTGTACTGCATGGCTCTTGTAAGGGACATTGCAAGTTCCCACTTCCTAATTTTTGGCAGCTTTTGCTTGGAAGGCATAGGCAAAGACTATGGGAGACCCACTCCCCAATAATGGGAATAATGTTTTTAATATGCTGTACTGCATGGCTCTTGTAAGGGGCATTAAAATCGTCTTGTTAAGCTACTGTGACCTCCACGTCTCTTCCAAGGGTCGTTAATATTGTCTTTTTATTCCACTGCGACCTCCACCACTCTTCCAAGGGGCATTAAAAGCGTCTTGTTAAGCTACTGTGACCTCCACCTCTCTTCCACAGGGCTTTGATATTGTCTTTTTATTCCACTGTAACCTCCACCACTCTTCCAAGGGGCATTGATATTGTCTTTTTATTCCACTGCGACCTCCACCACTCTTCCAAGGGGCATTAAAACCGTCTTGTTAAGCTACTGTGACCTCCACATCTCTTCCACGGGGCGTTGATATTGTCTTTTTATTCCACTGTAACCTCCACCACTCTTCCAAGGGGCATTAAAACTGTCTTGTTAAACCACTCTGAACTCCACGTCTCTTCCAAGGGGCATTAAAACCATCTTGTTAAGCTACTGTGACCTCCACATCTCTTCCAAGGGGCATTAAAACTGTCTTGTTAAACCACTCTGAACTCCACGTCTCTTCCAAGGGGCATTAAAACCGTCTTGTTAAACCACTCTGAACTCCACCGCTCTTCCAAGGGGCATTGACATGTTGTTTTTAATTACCTCTAACCTCCATGACTCTTGCAACGGGCATTGCATTTCCTCCTAATTTTTGTCAGCTTTTGCTTTTCAATGCATAGGCGAACACCAAGGGAGACCCACTCCCCAATAATGGGTAGAAGGTTTTTAATACGCTGTAATCCACATCTGTTTCAAGGGGCATTGCAGTGCCTAATAATTTTTGGAAAGCCTTCCATTCCCTGCTTAGGCCAACAGTGTACAGGAGATCCAGTTGCTATAAATGGAAAAAACGGTTTAGTTAAGGCCCTCTGACCTCCATGTCACTTCCAAGGGGCATTGGAGTGCCTCGAAATTTTTGGTAGGCATTGCATTCACTGTATGCCTTATAACTGTGTAGCTGAACCACTCCTTTTGGTACAGAAACATATCCTACAAGACATGTGTGGTTGGCTGGCCTGATATTGATGTGAATGGTCCCTGTTCCTCCTGCTTTTTCTCCTTTGCCACCACCTCATCCATCATTCATCACCTGAAGCTTTGTTTTAACGGGAGTCATAGAACTGGGATAGTAGCAGGAAAACATCCAGCAATCCTCGAAGGAGGTAGAATATGCGCCAAAACGCTGACCACCTCAGGCCTAGCTGCTACTACATACATGCGCTTGCATTCCAAGGAACAGTAAGCTAAGGAGGTGGATGGCCTCATGATCATGAATAATTTACTCGTTGTGTAGGAGGCCGACCACTGCTGCTGTCTACCTTCTGAACTTTGTGTTGAAGCCTGATTGACCCAGGACCCGCAATCCTCTATGTCTGGAGGACGTGTTGCATCCCAGTGTCCAACTGTGTCCCGGCTTCCACAATATTAACCCAGTGTGAAGGTGTCAGTGAGATGGACCATTCCTGGCCACATTCACTTGTCCACGTGTTTGTGGTTAGGCTGTCCTTCCCACTAAATGCACTGGGGAGGACACAGGTAATGTTTTGGTATGCGCGCTTGTGTATAAGGCGCACCGGGACAAATAGGGGCGGCTGGGGACCGTTTATGGACACCCGGCCACCCCCACGCGGCTGGGGACTGTGTGTGGGCACCCGGCCGCGGGGCGGCTGGGGACTGAGTATGGACACCCGGCCGCCCCCTGGCGGCTGGGGACCAAGCGTGGACACCCGGCCGCCGGGAGGCTGGGGACTGAGTATGAATACCAGGCTACCGACGCAGCCATGACGTGGTGGCCAGATTCCACCTCCACATGCCTAAAAGGCCCAATTTCAAGTGCAAGCAAGCTAGCAGTATGGTATTGCAGCCTGGGGGTGGGTGGGTGGCAGGCTGCATACTTGCGCTTGTATTGCAAGTTATGGGGGAGGTACAATTGAACACTGCCCTGGGACAAGGACTTTCACGGGGATAGTTGCAAGTCTGCCTCTTCTGATGCGGCAAGGATCACTTCTGATGGGCACACTTTTAGGCAGTGACCTGGGTGTCAGAGATGCTTCCAGGGGTCTTCCCCATGCTGTTCCCATGTCTTTTTAGCACTGTATGCATGTGTCACACAGCACATGGCCAGATAAGGTTGTAAAATGTTAAAATGACATTTCCCGGTGAATGCATTTGTCACGGTTGAAAGCAATACAAACGTGCAAAAACGCATAAAAAATGCTACTTGTGAACATAGCCCAAGGTGTGGAGGAGTATTTTTGTTTTTGGTTATTTATTCTACCTTATACACAAGTCTTTACCCTGGAAAGGATGTTCCTTAACCCCTTTCCGACCTGGTCAGTAATAGTACGCACCAGGTCGGGAAGGCCGGTTCAGCGGGGGCTCCGGCGGTGAGCCCGCACTGAAGCGAGCACATGTCAGCTGATTATTGGAATCGCAATCCACCCGCGGCTGTTAACATGTTAAATCTCTGACAGTGGCATTTAACTCGTGCTTCCGGGAGTCCTAAGCCCCGCCCATCAGTGACCCCGTCACGTGATCGCGGGTCACCAATGGGTGGGCATGACAACTCAGGGTCTGCAGCAGACGCCTGTGGTTGTCATGTCTCAATTGCTATGAGCGCCACCTAGTGGTCAGCGCTCATAGCAAGTGAGCATTTCTCCTGCATACAAGCGATCTGCTGATCGCTTGTATGCAGTAGAAGCAATCAGACAACTGCTGCTTCTAGTCTCCTCTGGAGACTATAGAAGCAAGCAGAAAGTGTAAAAAAAAAGTTTTTAAAAAAATAAAAAAAAATAAAAAATATATAAAAGTTTAAGTCACCCCCCTTTCGCCCCATTCAAAATAAAATATATATATATAAAAAAAAAAACACATACACATATTTGGTATCGCCGCGTTCAGAATCGCCCGATCTATCAATATAAAAGAAGAATTAATACAATCAGTAAACGGCGTAACGAGAAAAATTAAGTTTTTGTGGTCGCTACAACTTTGCAATAAAATGCAATAACGGGCGATCAAAACATCGGATCTACCCCAAAATGGTATCAATAAAAACGTCAGCCCGGCTCGCAAAAAATAAGCCCTCACCTGGCCCCAGATCCCGAAAAATGGAGAAGCTAAGGGTCTCGGAAAATGGCGTCATTTTTTGGGGTTTTTTTTAGCAAGCTTTGGATTTTTTTTTCACCACTTAAATAAAAAAGAACCTATACATGTTTGGTGTCTATGAACTCGTAACGACCTGGAAAATAATGATGGCAGGTCAGTTTTAGCAATCTGTGAACGTGGTAAAAAAAGGACCCAAAAAACAACTGTGGAATTGCATTTTTTTGCAGTTTCACTGCGCTTGGAATTTTTTTCCCATTTTCCAGCACACGATATGGTAAAACCAGTGATGGTGTTTAAAAGTACAACTCGTCCCGCAAAAAATAAGCCCTCACATGGCCATATTGAACGAAAATTAAAAAAGTTCTGGCTCTGGGAAGAAGGGGAGCAAAAAAGGAAAACACAAAAACAGAAAGACCCATGGTCGTTAAGGAGTTAACATATTTCACAGGAAAGCACTTTCACTTTCGTTTTTGAACGTTTTATTGTGAGCCTGTAAAAGTGGCTTAATACCTCTGACCACTTTGTTGACAGCAGTGACCTGGGGGTCAGAAATGCTTCCTGGGGCGATCCCCATGCTGTCCCCATGTCATTTGAGCACTGTCACTATCATTTTGGGCACTTTTTAGGCTTTCTACAGACTGCCGGGGGAGCCGCCGCAAAAATGTTCGGGTCTCCCATAGACTAACATTCGGCTCGTTGCTCGGGTCGAGCACCCTAGTATCACAGTGAGCTCGGCCCGAGCTTCGAGCACCCGAGTATTTTAGTGCTCGCTCAACACTAGTCAGGACACAAATAGTCATTGTCTTATTTATAGGGACCATAGAGTTCTTTAGACCTAAAACATTGAAACAGCATCTCATTAATATCCTGTAGACCCCCTGACCTGCACGATCTTTAGAACTAAGGGAACACTTGGGTGAGACTCATCACCAGTCTACCTCTATTTATCTATATATTTGGCTATTCTGAGTGACTTTACTTTAAAGACGTAAATGGCTTTTCCCACCTGGGACTTACATAGCATGTACCTCACCATTTTTGACAGCGTTTGTCGTTGGGTTTCTCTCAAAATATATGTGCATTTATCTGTTTATACACTTATTGTGAGCAAAACAATTCTGTTTATTCTTCTGTGAATGCTTCTTGTACCATATACCACAAACTATGTAATTTATTTAGGATTTCCATACACCTCCCCCTGTTACCCAGGTCATGGTGACTTCATTTATCATGTATAACACAGTTTTTGCAGAACCTCATAACATTGCATATGAGATAAGAAAGTATTAGATGAAGTATGAAATCCTTGACTTAGACTATAAGGCTGGTTAATGCTAACCAAAATGTAGCACACAGAGGAAAAACATGAACCCTTCTATATCAATGGCAAGTTCTATCAATATGCTTATAAATGTACCAGATGGGAGAAGTAGGCCACACAACAACCCATAGGAATCAAGCTTGTTGGACAGTCCGTTAAAATAGGGGACAGTGTCCTTAAGCTATTGATGTATTTGTGATTTTTTTGGGGGGGTGAGCTGAAGGAGTTTGTGCAATTTATTACAATTGTAATTAGCATTACTAAAGGTCACAGTAAATGCTACTAATGGGTTTATACACTGCTCAAAAAAAAAAAGGGAACACTTAAACAACAGAATATAACTCCAAGTAAATCAAACTTCTGTGAAATCAAACTGTCCACTTAGGAAGCAACACTGATTGACAATCAATGTCACATGCTGTTGTGCAAATGGAATAGACAATAGATGGAAATTATTGGCAATTATCAAGACACACTCAATAAAGGAGTGGTTCTGCAGGAGGGGACCACAGACCACATCTCAGTACCAATACTTTCTGGCTGCTGTTTTGGTCACTTTTGAAAGTTGGTTGTGCTTTCACACTCATGGTAGCATGAGACGGACTCTACAACCCACAGACGTTGCACCAGGTAGTTCAGCTCATCCAGGATGGCACATCAATGCGAGCTGTGGCAAGAAGGTTTGCTGTGTCTGTCAGCTTAGTGTCAAGAGGCTGGAGGCGCTACCAGGAGACAGGCCAGTACACCAGGAGACGTGGAGGGGGCCGTAGGAGGGCAACAACCCAGCAGCAGGACCGCTACCTCCGCCTTGGTGCAAGGAGGAACAGGAGGAGCACTGCCAGAGCCCTGCAAAATGACCTCCAGCAGGCCACAAATGTGCATATGTCCGCACAAACGGTTAGAAACCGACTCCATGAGGGTGGTATAAGGGCCCGACTTCCACAGATGGGGGTTATGCTTATAGCCCAACACCATGCAGGACGCTTGGCATTTGCCACAGAACACCAGGATTGGCAAAGTCGCCACTGGCGCCCTGTGCTCTTCACAGATGAAAACAGGTTCACACTGAGCACATGTGACAGACGTGACAGAGTCTGGAAACGCCATGGAGAGCGATCTGCTGCCTGCAACATCCTTCAGCATGACCGGTTTGGCAGTGGGTCAGTAATGGTGTGGGGTGGCATTTCTTTGGAGGGCCGCACAACCCTCCATGTGCTCGCCAGAGGTAGCCTGACTGCCATTAGGTACCGAGTTGAGATCCTCAGACCCCTTGTGAGACCATATGCTGGTGCGGTTGGCCCTGGGTTCCTCCTAATGCAGGACAATGCCAGACCTCATGTGGCTGGAGTGTGTCAGCAGTTCCTGCAAGATGAAGGCATTGAAGCTATGGACTGGCCCGCCCTTTCCCCAGACCTGAATCCGATTGAGCACATCTGGGACATCATGTCTCGCTCTATCCACCAACGTCACGTTGCACCACAGACTGTCCAGGAGTTGGCGGATGCTTTAGTCCTGGTCTGGGAGGAGATCCCACAGGAGACCATCCGCAACCTCATCAGGAGCATGCCCAGGCGTTGTAGGGAGATCATACAGGCACGTGAAGGCCACACACAATACTGAGCCTCATTTTGACTTGTTTTAAGGACATTATATCAAAGTTGGATCAGCCTGTAGTGTGTTTTTCCACTTTAATTTTGGGGGTGACTCCAAATCAAGGCCTACATTGGTTAATAAATTTGATTTTGATTGATGATTTTTGTGTGATTTTGTTGTAAGCACATTCAACTTTGCACAGAACAAAGTATTCAATGAGAATATTTTGTTCATTCAGATCTAGGATGTGTTATTTGAGTGTTCCCTTTATTTTTTTGAGCAGTGTATTAATTCTGAGCTATAAATACATTTCCAATATAAACTTTATAATGCATTTTGGTTTTCTAAATGTTCCCTGTCTGTGTTTTTTTGGCAAAGTTGTCCACACAAAAAAAATAAGCAAGGAGGTTGGCGATGTTGATCAGATTGAAGCGTTCATTTTCCAGCTCTGGTAAAAAAAAAAATTTTGAATTTGTCGCAGTGAGGCCTATTATCATTATTGAGTATTGAGACCCAAGGTATACAACTAATAGTACATATTAAAAATACATTTGTAATTTATTGCTTCTGATCAACATAAAACCATCTATGTAAAGCTGAATATTTTACACATAGCGGCTAGTATATTTCAACTTGTATTAGAACCTATATGACTATGAAAGACAGCAGTTTGCAAAAATTATTAGCGCTAATTAGGATCATAACTTTTAGTATTTTTTTGAACGTTAGAAGTTTCAGGTATCATCTGGTATCATAACATTCAAGCTTGTAAAAGGGCTGAAAAAGAGTCCTCCACTTTCGAACAAACATTACATGGACCCCACTCACCTGCCCTGGATTTTCTTATCCTTTGTTGGTTGCCATAAGTTGCAGTTGACCATGTCGCAGTGGAGATACCACCTGGTTACCTAAGGCATATTGTTGTTCTGCAAATTGATGCCTTATATGTGCCATTCTATCCTATGTTATCTATGTGGCACCATGCTGTAAGTGATGTTTACTGCCATCAAGGTGGTATTGCTAGTTATTACTTGTTATTATGGCCTTATAGCTGGGCATGTTACAGAAATGCCAATGTATTCTTTATGCTATTTTATTAGTTACTGCTACAAATATAATGTTCTATGTTGTTGTAAGGTGCCCCAGCGAGGTAGTCGTGGGCGAGCTGTAGTCCCCACTCGCTATGGCACCCTACAGACAATATGTGTCCTCCCTCTGAAGTGTGGCTGTGTATGTGTTGCTCTTCACTTACTTCAAGCCATCCGATCGCGGCCGTCTCCAGGCATTTCTCTTCTGGGACCAGGGCAGCCAGAACTTCAGAGGGCACGAGGTTCTTAACCAGAACTTGAACTTTACTTGGGGAAGAGGGATATATACAGTATTTACAGGCAGATATAATGGATAAGGCCCAACAGGCTATCATCTCTCCCACAGGCACTGACAACATCTTCAGCCCTGGTTCCCTCTTTAAGTGAAGCATCTCTGTGACTCTATCTCTAGTCCACGAGACTCTTCTGTAACATTAACAGTGACCTGGATCAAATATCTCCCCCACGTCCTAGCCTGGAGTCCTATTTATCTTCTTCTGCTTCCTGCAGACTAGAAGTGCCTCGGGTCCTCACTACCTCTGATGAGTTTCTCCGACCAGCTAACAGGACTCTTGCTCTTGCGTGAGGAGACTTGCACAGTAGTGATCCCACTGTCTGAGGGTGTAGAGCTCCCGTCTACCCTAGCAGCCACTATAGTCAGGCTGCCCGCACGATTCCCCGTACTGTCTCTTACTGAGTGACTCCTCCTGCTTTCTAGACACTTAAGCAGGAATCTTCCTAAAGTGCCCACCCTCAGTGAGCTGTCATCACACAGCATTAACTCATCACTGCCTGTAACCCTGCTAGCAGACTCAACCTGACATCTGCACCCAGAACAGTGGCATCTTGTGGCTGTTTACAGGTACTGCAGCCCACAATGAATTATGCCAGGAACAAGCTCTATATCACTCAAGGCTTGATCCGGGCACTAAGTCCCCCCTTTACTCTACTGACTTGACCACTAAAGCTAACCCCTAGCTTGGTCTACCAACAGTTCAGAGAGGTCTGACTTTAGGAACACTTCCTTTAACTATCTCAGTACCAAGGGAAGGCTACGCCCTTCCCCACTATTACATTGTGACAGATTTGCAACATATGTGTCACACGAATGGATGTTGCGCCACATGCGAGTAAATGATAACATGAAGAGGTTAAAGGGTTCTGCAAGAATGAGATAAAATGTAGTCCCCGATATACAGTACAGACCAAAAGTTTGGACACACCTTCTCATTTAAAGATTTTTCTGTATTTTCTTGACTATGAAAATTGTACATTCACACTGAAGGCATCAAACTATGAATTAACACGTGTGGAATTATATACTTAACAAAAAAGTGTGAAACAACTGAAAATATGCCATATTCTAGGTTCTTCAAAGTAGCCACCCTTTGCTTTGATGACTGCTTTGCACACTCTTGGCATTCTCTTGATGAGCTTCAAGAGGTAATCACCGGAAATGGTCTTCCAACAATCTTGAAGGAGTTCCCAGAGATGCTTACCACTTGTTGGCCCTTTTGCCTTCACTCTGCGGTCCAGCTCACCCCAAACCATCTCGATTGGGTTCAGGTCTGGTGACTGTGGAGGCCAGGTCATCTTGTGTAGCACCCCATCACTCTCCTTCTTGGTCAAATAGCCCTTACACAGCCTGGAGGTGTGTTTGGGGTCATTGTCCTGTTGAAAAATAAATGATGGTCAAGCTAAATGCAAAAAATGCTGTGGTAGCCATGCTGGTTCAGTATGCCTTCAATTTTGAATAAATCCCCAACAGTGTCACCAGCAAAGCACCCCCACACCATCACGCCTCCTCCTCCATGCTTCACGGTGGGAACCAGGCATGTAGAATCCATCCGTTCACCTTTTCTGCGTCGCACAAAGACACGGTGGTTGGAACCAAAGATCTCAAATTTGGACTCATCAGACCAAAACACAGATTTCCACTGGTCTAATGTCCATTCCTTGTGTTCTTTAGCCCAAACAAGTCTCTTCTGCTTGTTGCCTGTCCTTAGCAGTGGTTTCCTAGCAGATATTTTACCATGAAGGCCTGCTGCACAAAGTCCCCTCTTAACAGTTGTTGAAGAGATGTGTCTGCTGCTAGAACTCTGTGTGGCATTGACCTGGTCTCTAATCTGAGCTGCTGTTAACCTGCGATTTCTGAGGCTGGTGACTCGGATAAACTTATCCTCAGAAGCAGAGGTAACTCTTGGTCTTCCTTTCTTGGGGCGGTCCTCATGTGAGCCAGTTTCTTTGTAGCGCTTGATGGTTTTTGCAACTGCACTTGGGGACACTTTCAAAGTTTTCCCAATTTTTCGGACTGACTGACCTTCATTTCTTAAAGTAATGATGGCCACTTGTTTTTCTTTACTTAGCTGCTTTTTTCTTGCCATAATACAAATTCTAACAGTCTATTCAGTAGGACTATCAGCTGTGTGTCCACCAGACTTCTGCACAACACAACTGATGGTCCCAACCCCATTTATAAGGCAAGAAATCCCACTTATTAAACCTGACAGGGCACACCTGTGAAGTGAAAACTATTTCCGGTGACTACCTCTTGAAGCTCCTCAAGAGAATGCCAAGAGTGTGCAAAGCAGTCATCAAAGCAAAAGGTGGCTACTTTGAAGAACCTAGAATCTAAGACCTATTTTCAGTTGTTTCACACTTTTTTGTTA
The DNA here is from genome assembly GCF_046119375.1 of Phyllobates terribilis. Taxonomy (NCBI): domain Eukaryota; kingdom Metazoa; phylum Chordata; class Amphibia; order Anura; family Dendrobatidae; genus Phyllobates; species Phyllobates terribilis. The sequence goes on from NW_027362761.1 coordinate 843,926,884, forward strand.
AGTATATATTTCCACATGTGTTAATTCATAGTTTTGATGCCTTCAGTGTGAATGTACAATTTTCATAGTCATGAAAATACAGAAAAATCTTTAAATGAGAAGGTGTGTCCAAACTTTTGGTCTGTACTGTAGTTCAAACTGCAGCCCGTCCTAGTCATGTGTCAGTATGGGCTGCAGACTAAACACATATGGCTCCTGAGACTTGTGTCTCAACTGACAAGAGCTGTATCTCACACATACCTCAGTCAGTGGCCAGAAGCACAAAGCTGATTATCTCTGGCTTCATGCTCCTCACTGTTTATTGGCTTTCCAGTTGGGCGCAGTCAGTCTCTTTTGTGCTGCTATAAAGATGTTAGACTGATGGAGAAAGAAGATGAAGCTGGAGATCTCCTCGCTGAGCACAACGTAGGTTAAAATATATTTCTTCATATATCGCAGCTGTGCTCCCATCTGCTGATGGAGTATGTATGATATAGCTCTTGTGACAGCTCTTGTCAGTTGAGACACAGGTCTCGGGAGCTGTATGTCTTCAGTCTACTGCTTGTACTTACATGTCACTGACTAGGACAGGCTGCAGTTTGAATTATATCAGGGATTCAGTTTTATCTCATTCTTGGAGAACCCCTTTGACATGGGACATACACCCCCAAGGCCAAGAATTGTTTTATTCAGGGTGTAACTAGATAGTGTGTGATTTCTGTGATGCCAATAGCGACTGATGACCAAGGGTTTTTGAGAATCGTTGAGAATAATATGCACTGAGCTGCAGGTGAGGCTGCTGGGCCAAGGGTTCGCATTGGGTCCTATCAGTATGCATTCTGAGAGTACCCTTTCACAATGCTTTTCACAATTTACAGCTGTGCATTAGCTATTTGCTGTTTTTAATAGAAGCGAGTCCAACAAGAGTTGACCCGCTCAATATTTGTAGTTATCTAACTGGTATGCTGTGGACTGGTCATACTCTTGAGTGATACAGTTTGGGCCATGTATAGGGAACTGTCAAGTGCTTTCGATGAGCATGTTGGAAAATCTCATTGCAGCTGTGTAATAAGACAATATTTCTCTGCTTCGGGCAAAAGTGGAAAAATATAAAAGCATAAAAGGATGCATCTTTTCACAATTTTACCATCTGTAATCTGCTTTAATAAATAGTGAGAAACAATAAAGTATATATAAAAAGCATTGTCAAAATGTTTACTTGGCACTGTCTTTCATCACCACAACAATAGATATTTTATTGAAAGCACAGATTTGTGGACATCAGTCAGATCTTACTGGCAAAATAATAAAGATATTTCTGATAATGACTCACAGACCTCTGTGGTGGAAGAAATAAATACCATAATAGACATGTCTATGGTCTTAGCGCACGTAAGAGGGTTAAGACTGTAAGGTCACCTTCAAGTTTAAAAATGTTTAGAAAATCTCATATCAAACAGCTGTGGAACATCAGACAGACACTCCAGATTGCACTAATTTAGTACTTTTCTAAGTCTTGAGAGAGCAACAACAAAGGCTCAAAAACAGGATTTGTCTATAGTTATTTCTCACAAAACTCAAGATCTTTAGAAGACGAAAGCAAGAGCCAGCTGTACTCAATAGACCTCTATGCAAAGTGATCTCATGTATTCTGACCTTCCTTCTGGCACTGGAAATAGGTAAATAATATTTCGAATTTTAAGAAAAAAATAATGATTTTGCTTGAAGGAGACTGGGCTATGAAAAGTGGTGAGAAATTTCATGGGAACATGTGTTAGATTGCTCTTCCTTAAACCTTGCAAGTTATTTTTGACTAGAGGCAATCCACCCTAACATGCCAGGCTGACATTCCTTAATAGTAATTTTTATTAATTTGTTTAGTTTTATATTTATTTAGACAAATTATGACTTCTCTAATTTTATGTGGGCATTAGACAATTTCGCATTTTACAAGAGAGTTTCCTAACCATAGCCATAATGATTTTGATGCAACCAAAATTGAAAATATTTAAAGATAACTGATTTGTCTGCAATTCTCAAAATTCCCAGATAAACGTTTTCAAATTCAATCAACATTTAATGGATACATTAGAGGATAATTAAAGACAAATGAATTCCAAGTGCTCTATCGATGTCCATAGGCCTCATACACGGAGTATGTAGTGGAAAAAGAGATGAATAACAATATACGCTGCGTAAAGTCGGGTCTCCACATTAGATAACCATGCATACAAGAAGAGTCCCATCACACTACAAGAAGGGTCCTTTGCTGGGAGCCCCAATGAACAGTTGGTGTTAGTGGTGAAAACTGTCAGTAATTGTACATTACTTGCCTCCACAAGGTAAATGAAGCATTTCTCAGTGCTCACTTAAAGGGGTTGTCCGGTACTTTTAAAAAAATTCACCACTAACACCAACTGTTCATTGGGGCTCCCAGGAAAGGACCCTTCTTGTAGTGTGATGGGACTCTTCTTGTATGCATCTTTATCTAAAGTGGAGGCCCCACTTTACGCTGTGTATATTGTTATTCATCTCTTTTTCCACTACATACTGCGTGTATGAGGCCTGTGGCAGCACGGTGGCTCAGTGGTTAGCAGTGCAGCCTTGCAGCGCTGGGGTCCTGGGTTCAAATCCCACCAAGAACAACATCTGTATGTTCTCCCTGTGTTTGCGTGGGTTTCCTCCAGGTTCTCCAGTTTCCTCCCACACTCCTAAGACATGCTGATAGGGAATGTAGATTGTGAGCCCCAATGGGGACAGTTCCAATAACGTCTGTAAAGCGCCATGGAATTAATGGCACTGTATAAGTGAGTAAAATAAATAAAAAATAAATAATTTAGTTTACCCTATGAATGGAGCAAGATATTCTTCCTTCTTTTAAATCAGATAAAGCTAGTTTTCACTATAGTGTAAATAATTGTTTCTCTAGCTATTTTCTAATACATTCATAGTCAATAACTTCAGTTTTGGTTGCTGATCTATTCAACATAACACAGCCAACAACTGCAGGACTTCATACTTTTTTTTAGCTACGGGTCCATTGTGAACCGTCCAGAAATTCCTGGACAGTCCCTAAAAATAGGGCAATTTCTAGGCTTTTCCATGATTATTTTTGAAGTTGGAGAAACCTGTAAAGATTATTTTTACTGTAATAATCACCATTTTACAGTTCACAGCTGAGGTCTTCCTATCAGAAATATTGGCTGTAGAAAAATAGCTTAGAATCTTAATTATTTATTATGGTTTTACAATATGTCCATATAAAATGTTAGCTGTCCATGATTTTTGGATAAGCTGTCCAGAAAAGGTATTCCCTGTATTGGAATATTTCAAATATAAACTAATATTGCACAAGATATGTTTATAGAAAAACATACAGACTAAAGTAATGACATATAGAATAAGGCCCCGATGTCTGTAGAGCTACATTTCGGCTTGTTCCTGTGGAGTCAGCATGTACCAAAGTTTAATTAAGAACAAGAGGTATTAAAGACATGGCAAAACTTTGGGTAAACCACACAAGAAAATACTTACAGAGTGCATTACAAAGCTGTTAAAAATGTGTGTGAAAATTAGGAAAGAAAATTAGTGATTCATCCAAAACCGCACTCTAGTTCATCCAAAGTAGACAATAATCTGCCTACGCTGTGACCACTTTGTAAGACTCTGTTTGACTTTTGGTAACCTGGACTTTACTTGGAAAATCAAAAATGACATGTGTGTATAAATCAGCCAGAGCAGAAAGCTACAAAAATCAGTCTACATTATATAGGATCAAAAATTATTACATTGATATTACTGTATATTCTATCAAAAAGACATCATAAATGATCTAAGATTTAGTGCAAGCAATTGAGTTGATGTTTGCTTTCTATATGCAGAGTAATGTCTATACTTGAATCACTGACGGACACAGACAGAAGAGGGCCCTTGTGCTAGAATTGCAGCCTATCAATCTCTGGTATATATTTTTCACTGCTTGTGTGACCTCTCCTGAATTGTATCTCCGTGCAATGCTCTGCAGCCTATCAATCTCTGGTATATATTTTTCACTGCTTGTGTGACCTCTCCTGAATTGTATCTCCATGCAATGCTCTGCAGCCTATCAATCTCTGGTATATATTTTTCACTGCTTGTGTGACCTCTCCAGAATTGTATCTCCATGCAATGCTCTGCAGCCTATCAATCTCTGGTATATATTTTTTCACTCCTCTACGTTTTTTATTCCATGATACTTAAAGGTCATCCCACTTACTTTAAGAGTTTATTATCCATGCTGAGTTTGTTAGTCTGTTTTTTTTTTTTTCCCTGCACTTTATGGTCCCCTGTTGTCTCTTAAGCTAGTGATTGATTGCTAACGAGTTAAATCTGTGTAGATCTAAGCAGATACGTCCCTATATATTGAGACTTAATCTAGAGGCAGCATTTATGCGGGGGCATTTATGCATATAGCATTTATGCATACTTTATCGAAGTGCCATAATTTACCAAAGTGCCCTGGCAGTTAGAAAATGGCAGTTGGACAGGGCAGGAGACAGGTAAGACATGCAAGACAAAGAAACAAACTTGCTTCCAGGTCATGTTTTTGGAAAACAGTATTCACCATTTGTATCTGTGCCATTTATTTTCTGGTTGCTACAATCATCCACATTCACCATTCTCCCACAAATGCGGCACACTTCATCCATATTAATCCCTCACTCCTCTCTTCTCCTATGTACAGTTGTCATGCTCTCTTCACAATGTTATACCACGCAGATCCATTCATTCCCACCATGCAACGCAGGAAACGCTCTCACAAATCACTCAATCATCTGCTCACTCTCTGTATCTTCCTTCTATTAGTCGCAGGTGATATTTCTCACAACCCAGGACCCTCCAGTAATAATAACACTAACTCTTTCCCTGTTACATTCAGAAACCCTGCTAATCTCATTAATATTCCCTGCATATCTTCTGTCTCATTCAACTGTGCCCTTTGGAATGCACGCTCAGCTTGTAATAAATTCTCTTACATCCATGACTTTTTCCTCTCTAATTCCCTCAACCTTCTGGCTCTCACTGAAACCTGGATCCAGCAGTCGGACACCACCGCCGCTGCAGCTCTCTCCTATGGTGGCCTACATTTCTCTCATACCCCGCGACCTGACAACAGATCAGGGGGAGGTGTTGGTCGGCTTCTTTCAACAAAATGTACTTTTCAGGTTTTCCCCCCTGTACCCTCCCTTATCTTCCCGTCTTTTGAGGCCCACACAGTCAGACTCTACCGGCCCTTCTCCCTGCGAGTGGCGGTTGTCTATTGCCCTCCAGGTCCCCCCCGTCAATTCCTGGATCACTTTGCTGCCTGGCTTCCAAATTTTCTATCCTGCGACATCCCCACGATAATCATGGGAGACTTTAACATCCCAATTAGCGATCCTCTTTCCCCATCTGCCATGCATCTTTTATCACTAACCTCCTCCTTCGGCCTTTCACAGCTTGCTAATTCTCCTACACATGAAGATGGGAACACATTGGACCTGATCTTCTCCCGGCTTTGCTCAGTACATGACTTTACTAACTCTCCCCTTCCACTCTCTGACCATAATCTTCTTTCATTCTCTGTCAAGAACTGTGACTCTACTCAAGACACTCCCACCGTCAACACTTATAGAAATGTACGCGCCATTAACACCCAGAAATTTATAAAAAGGTTGCAATCATCATTGGCCCCAATCTCCTCCCTCTCATGTCCCGACTCTGCATTGAAGCATTATAACGAAATAATGCTATGCGCCCCGGATGAAGCTGCACCTCCTACACAAAGAAAAATTCGGCATAGACTGCGACAACCCTGGCACACGCCTCAAACACGTCTTCTCCAGAGGTACTCCAGGTGCGCTGAACGGCTGTGGAGAAAATCAAATCTGCCCGAAGATTTCCTCCACTATAAATTTATGCTGAAAACATATAACTCTGCCCTTCACCTCTCCAAACAAACCTACTTTAACAACCTCATAATCTCACTTTCCAATAATCCTAAACGACTCTTTGACACGTTTCATTCTCTCCTCAATCAAACAACACAGGCCCCGACCACCGACCTCAGCGCTGACGATCTGGCCAATTATTTCAAAGAAAAAATTGACTATATCCGACAGGAAATTTTCTCCCAATCCCCAAATGTTATGCATGCTCTCCCCCACCACATTGTATCTTGCTCATTTTCTGACTTCGAACCAGTAACGGAAGATGAAGTGATCAGGCTCCTTGCATCTTCTCGCCCTACCACCTGCACCAGTGACCCTATTCCCTCACATCTCCTTCAGTCCCTTGCTCCAGCTGTCACCACTCACCTAACTAAAATTTTCAACCTTTCCCTCTCATCTGGTATCTTTCCCTCTACTTTTAAACACGCCAGCATACAACCATTACTTAAAAAAACATCCCTCGACCAGAACTGCACGGCCAACTACAGACCTGTTTCCAATCTTCCCTTTATCTCTAAACTCCTGGAACGCCTGGTCCATTCCCGTCTAATCCGCTATCTCTCAGACAACTCTCTTCTTGACCCTTTACAATCTGGTTTCCGCTCTTTACATTCTACTGAAACTGCCCTCACTAAAGTCTCTAATGATCTACTAACAGCTAAATCTAATGGTCACTACTCCCTGCTGATTCTCCTGGATCTCTCTGCAGCATTCGACACTGTGGATCACCAGCTCCTCCTCACTATGCTCCGCACTATTGGCCTCAAGGACACGGTTCTCTCCTGGTTCTCCTCTTATCTCTCTGACCGCTCCTTCTCTGTGTCTTTTGCCGGCTCCTCCTCCCTACTTCCTCTTACTGTCGGGGTTCCTCAAGGATCAGTCCTAGGCCCCCTTCTTTTCTCCTTATACGCCGCTCCTATTGGACAAACAATCAGTAGATTCGGTTTTCAGTACCATCTCTATGCTGATGACACCCAATTATACACCTCTGCTCCGGACATCACCCCTGCATTACTACAAAAGACCAGTGATTGTCTTTCTGCTGTGTCTAACATTATGTCCTCCCTCTACCTAAAACTGAATCTGTCAAAAACTGAACTACTCGTATTTCCTCCCTCCACTAACCTACCTGTGCCCGATATTGCCATTTCCGTTTGTGGCTCAACCATTACTCCCCAGCAACAAGCCCGCTGTCTTGGGGTCATTTTTGATTCAGATCTTTCTTTCACTCCTCACATCAAATCACTCGCTCGTTCATGTCATCTACACCTCAAAAACATCTCAAGAATCAGGACTTTTCTCACCTTTGACTCAGCAAAAACTCTTACTGTAGCTCTTATTCATTCTCGTCTTGACTATTGCAACGCTCTACTAATCGGTCTCCCTCTTACTAAACTCTCCCCTCTCCAATCCGTCCTGAACGCAGCAGCCAGGATCATATTCCTCGCCAACCGCTACTCCGATGCCTCTTCCCTGTGCCAGTCATTGCATTGGTTGCCCATCCAATATAGAGTTCATTTTAAACTTATCACGCTTACCCACAAAGCGCTCCATGATTCAGTACCCCCCTACATCTCCTCCCTTGTCTCAGTCTACCACCCTACACGTGCCCTCCGTTCTGCAAATGACTTGAAACTAAAATCCTCCATAATCCGAACTTCCCACTCCCGTCTCCAAGATTTCTCGCGTGCTGCGCCAATTCTCTGGAATGCACTACCCAGGACAGTTCGATTAATTCCCAATACCCACAGTTTCAAGCGAACCCTAAAAACACATTTCTTTAGACTGGCGTATCACCTAAACACACTCTGTCCATCCCAGTTTTCCCCCATATTAAAATCTTCTTCAACTTCGGGTTCAAACCAACCATGCACATAATAGCCTCTGTCAGGACTGCACACATACTGGCTGGCGACCAGTGCATGTGACGCGCCCCTGGGCCTGTGTCGCGCTGCGCACGCGGGAGCTTACCCGGAGCCGGATCCGTGGAGGGTTGTAATCTCGTGGCGGTGACCCGGTCCGTGCCCAGGGAGTCAAACTAGACGGCAGTCTATTAGTAGTAAATAGTTGATGACTACGCCACCCGTTGAGTGCAGCCAGGAAGCTGCTGCTGCAGGGCAGACCGCTGAGGCCGGTGGTAGGATTGTGCAGCGTGATAGTATAACCCCCAACGGGAGGGGTATGGCCTCAGGGCAGCCGACGTGGATGATGGGGGTAGCAGGAACCACTCAGAGACGGTGCGGTGAAGTTCAGGGTCTTTACTGGTAACAACGACAGACCCTCCCGGAGTACTTGCTAGCAAACGGGGCCTGGTCAGTCTTTGAGCAGATGGGATCTCCCCTGGCCAGGCGTAGTTGTAGGCCTCCCAAACTGACTGTACTCTTCTGGCTACCTTGCTAGAAGCTGATGTAAGTAGCCCACGTCCCTGAGTGTACCGTGTGGTGCTCACCCGTATGGCCGGTGACTCGGGGCCTTCTAATGGCTTCCGCTCCACGATGGCGGTGCTGGTCCCACACGTGTGACCGTGCCTTCGGGCTTCTGGGCCAGAGGACCTGAAATCCCCTGCCCGACGGATTCTGCTGCTGGGTAGGAGTTAGTCCCCACAGCCTCGGACTCCGGGTCCGGTAAAGAATCTTCTTAGTCAGGGCGAGCTCTGTAGCTGCCAGCCCCTGACTCCTTGTAACTCTGCTGTTTCCTATGCTGCTTCTCTTCTCCACTCTCCTTGTCTGACTCACCCTGCCTCAGCCCCGGGTTTATACAGGGGAAGTTCTTCCCCTCCCAAGACTGGGCAGGAGGTGTGGCATGCACAGGATCCCTGACCAAAGGACCTCCCACCTGCTCTCAGACATAATATCTCTATCACTGTGGCAACCAGACCCCTGGGGTGTCACATTCCCCCCTAGTGAAATTTAGTACTCCGGGACTAAACACATTTAGAAAAACATAACAAAGTATAACAATAACAATACTATAAGAAAAACACATAAGATGGTTACGGCGTGTCCGCAACCGGATGCAGTCTTGAAGAAAAGCAAAGGTGTCCATTTCACCAACACAGGGAGACGTAACCAGGTAGGGGTCTGTCCTACCCCGAGTCCTTAACAGTCTCTAGTCCATCCTGGGTTACGCTCCAACTATATACAAGGATTCCCGGTAAATCCACCAAGGTTTCCTAAAAATAACTAGAAACACAAAATTATACACAAGCAACAAGACACAGAAAAACATAAATAAAACAATTTATACACTTTAAATTCTCCAGCGTGCGGGTAACTGGCCTCTAGTGGCCCGAGTGGACCTACGGAGCTGACTGTCTGGCCCTGAACTACAGGGTGTAGGAGCTGTCAAGGGTAAACTGGGCAGCTGTCTACCGGCTCTTTGTCTCACTAGGGGTACGGCAGGCTCACTATAAGCAGAGGGTTGATTCTCCTGTTCTGCTTGTGTGGAGTCTTCTGCCTCCTGGACCGGCTGTTCTTCCAGCTCTACCCGTTGCTCCGTAGGTTCTTGGGATGATGATTGGAGGAAGGTGAGTACGGGTACCACAACTGCACCATTGACTTGAGTCCAAGACTGAGGAAAGTCCCCGAGCACGGTACTAACCATATCTTCCCTTTCTTCCACGGGTCGATGGTCTTCTTGTTCCTCTTCAGGGTTCCTCAGTTGTTCGGGACACTTCTTCAGGTGGTCCCGGGATACAATGGCTGTGGTTTCCCCTCCGTCTTTACTGATGGTACAGACCTTCGGGTTCTCGTGGCTTGAGGGCAGTACGGTGTACGGGTCCTTCTCCCACTGGTCGTCCAACTTGTGGAGCCGTCTCTTCCTCTTCAAGACCTGCTCTCCGGGTACCAGGGGAACAGCGGGAGCATACTGGTTGTAAGTTTTCTCTTGTCTTTCCCTAGCCTGACAGAGACTTCGCTCCACGCTCTCCTGTACTCTCCGGTACTGCTGCTGCCTCTCTGTGTCCCAGTCTGTTTCTGGTGAAGTGTCCTCGGGGGTCAGGACTCCCATTTCCAGGTCAACAGGTAACTTACCAGGTCTTGCCCTCATTAGGTAAGCCGGGGTACAGTTGGTGGAACCTACCGGGATGTGGTTGTATAGGTCCACCAGATCGGGCAACTTTTCAGGCCACAGACTGCGTTCTTCCAGGGGCAACGTTTTTAGAAGATCCATTACCACCTGGTTCATTTTTTCACAAAGTCCATTAGTCTGCGGATGGTAGGGTGTCGTCCTTATCTTCCGGCAGCCATACAGATTGCAGAATTCCTGAAAGACCTCCGCTTCAAAGGCAGGTCCCTGGTCCGTCAGCACTTGGTCCGGGTACCCGTGTGGACGGCAGAAGTGCTGCTGGAAGGCTCTAGCTGCTGTTTGAGCCGTTAAGTCCTTGACGGGGACGACAACCAAGAACCGGGAGTAATGATCCACGATGGTTAACGCGTAGACGTAGCCACTTCTGCTTGGGGTCAGTTTTACATGATCCAAGGCTACCAGTTCCAACGGTTGCCGGGTGACGATGGACTGCAGGGGAGTCTTCTGGCTGGCTCGGTCCTTCCTTCTCAGGTTGCACGGGCCACAATCTCTGCACCACTTCTCGATGGTTCCCCTCATGCCTACCCAGTGGAACCGCTCGCGCAGCAGGAACTCCAGCTTTTTCCACCCAAAGTGTCCAGCTCCGTCGTGGTATGCCTCCATCACCATGGCTGCGTCTCTTCGTGGCACCACTACTTGCCAGAGTAATTCATGCGTCCGGGAGTTAACCATTCTGCGGCACAACTTCCCTTTGTAAAGGAACAGTCGACTCTTCTCTGCCCATAGTTGTTTGGCTTCCTCCGGAGCGTCTGGTTCAAGGCGAGCCTCCGGCCGAGTCAGCATCTCCTTCACCAGTCGGACGGCAGGGTCGCTGTCTTGCGTTTCCGCCCAGTTGTAGTGGGGTAAGGGGTTCAACGTAGCAGCCTGCTTACTCCTTACCCGGTGGGAATACTGAATAGTCCCATGACGGTGGAACGCAGGGAGTTCAACTTCTTCCAGTCCCTCCGGATCTTCTCCTCCGTCCGGCAGGTTGGGCATCCTGGACAGGGCGTCCGCGTTGGTATTGGAGCGTCCTGCCCGGTATTTAATTGTGAACTCGTAGTTGGACAGACGGGCCATCCACCTCTGCTCCAGGGAACCGAGTCTTGCCGTGTCCAGGTGTGTCAGCGGGTTGTTATCCGTGTACACGGTGAACCGGGAAGAAGCGAGGTAATGCTTAAAGCGCTCAGTGATTGCCCATACTACGGCCAGGAACTCTAACTTAAATGAGCTGTAATTCTCGGGGTTCCTTTCGGTGGGTCGCAGTTTTCGGCTGGCGTAGGCGATTACTCGTTCCTTCCCCTGCTGGATCTGGGACAGTACGGCTCCTAGCCCGATGTTACTGGCGTCGGTGTAGAGGATAAAGGGCTGGCTATAATCCGGGTACGCCAGGATTTCGTCCCCCGTGAGGGCCATCTTCAGCTGGCGGAAGGACTCTTCTTCCAGCTCTTCCCATTTGAAGGGCGGCTTCTGGTTCTTGGCCTTCCGGGACTGGCCTATCAGGAGGTCCTGCATAGGTGCTGCCTTTTTGGTGAAACCGGGAATAAACCTTCGGTAGTAGCCTACCAACCCGAGGAACTGCCGCACTTCTTTTACGCTGGAGGGGCTTGGCCATCCCTTAATTGCGGTGATCTTATCGGGGTCGGGAGCCACTCCGTCAGCGCTCACCACGTGTCCCAGGTACTGCACCTTTGGTTTCAGGAGGTGACACTTGGAGGGTTTCACCTTTAGGCCGTAACTCGCCAGAGCCTCGAACACTTCCGCCAGGTGTTTCAGGTGGTCCTCATACGTCTTGGAATATACGATGACATCGTCCAGGTACAACAGGACCGTCTCGAAGTTTCTGTGGCCCAGACAACACTCCATTAGGCGTTGGAAGGTTCCTGGTGCGTTGCAGAGTCCGAACGGCATGCAGGTGAACTCGCTAAGTCCCATCGGGGTGGTGAATGCGGTCTTCTCCCGGTCCGCCTCTGCTACAGGAACCTGCCAGTACCCGCTAGTGAGATCCAAGGTAGAGAAGAAGTTAGCAGATCTTAAAGCAGCCAATGACTCCTCTATCCTTGGTAAGGGGTACGCATCCTTGTGTGTGATACGGTTGATTTTCCGGTAATCTACACACATCCTCATGGTGTTGTCTTTCTTTTTGACTAAAACTAATGGGGCTGCCCAGGGGCTACAACTATCCCGGATTACCCCAGCCTCCTTCATATCTCTAAGCATCCCCTTGGCGTGTTGGTAATGTGCAGGGGGTACGGGTCGATACCTCTCTTTTATGGGAGGATGATCTCCCGTGGGGATGCGATGTTCTACCCCCTTGACTCGCCCGAAGTCTAACGGGTGTTTACTAAACACTCTCTCATACTCTTGAACCACCCGATAGACTCCTTGTTTCTGATGTGAGGGAGTGGAGTCAGTACCCAAATGTAGTTGCTGACACCAGTCCTCCATGTCTTTCTTAGAGCCGTTACCTTCCTCCGGGTGAGATGGAGGCAAGGGTTCCACAGATTGTATAGAACTTTGATTAGCGGTATATAATTTGGCTAGCGTGGCATACCGGGGCAGGTACACTTCCCTCTCCCCGATATTTATTATGCGAATGGGCACCCTCCCATGGCGTACATTGACCACCCCCCGTGCTGTCAAAATGGTGGGCCTACTGTCTGAGTAAACTGGTTCTACCATTGCCTGGTAATCTCTACCTCTCAGACCAATAGCTGCCCGGCACCAAATCATCATTTCACTTTTTGGGGGCATGGCAATAGGAAAAGGGTCACACATTCTTACGCTACCAATCTCACCGCCGGAGAGTTCCACTTGTTGCCGTTGCATCAGTGCCCGGATCTCTTTCTGGAGCACCCGCTGCTCGCCGGAGCTGGCATTCTTGGCAACCTGCTGTAAAAGGAAAATCACCTCTGCAAGACAATTTTCAATTACATTAGTTCCTAGAGTTATTTTTGGGTGACTCTCATGTTTATCGATATCTACAATGATCAGTCCCTGTGCGGCCAGTTCGACTCTACCAATTTTGATGGTCACCTCTTTAAATCCGATCTGTGGCACGGGCTGACCATTGCTGGCGATGATACTCAAGTCGTCGTCGGGGTAGCGGGTAATATCCGAGTCATTCCAGTACTGCTTGAAGAGCACGTACGGGATGGTGGTGACCTGTGACCCGGTGTCCAGTAGGGCACTCATGGGAATGCCATCCAGTACCACAGGCAAGACTGGACGTCCTCCCACATATCTGTCGCGCCAGTTCGATGGGCCTGGTGATCTTTTTCCTGGGGGTTGGCCCTCTACCCCAGGTTGTGCCCGTTTAAAGAACAGTACCTTGCCATATGTCCGGGTTGATTGCAGCGGCGGCAGATGGGTCGTCCGTCCTCACTGTATCGGTCACTGGGTCTTCCTCTGGCCGGTGGGGTCCTCCTTGGTCGACGCCACGGGATGTCCTCCGGTCCGGATGCCAGCTGGATCTTCCCTGGGGTGGAAACCTGTAAAGACTGCACAGTTCGGGTTAGCGCAGCAACGCTCTTAGCTAGCTCTTGGACCTGATGGTGTAGGTCTGGAGCCGGGTCATTGTCCAAAGCCTGCGCATCAGCTCCCACAGGCCCTGCTGACAAGGGCGCCGCCTCCTGGTAGTAAGTGGTAGTGGGGCGTCTGTGGGTCACAACGCCACCTGGTGCCGGTTCTCGGAGCACCCGGATGGCTCTGTCCTTGAACTGTGCAAAGTCCAGATGGGGATCCTGTAAGGCCATTGCCCGCAACTGGGTTCGGTGGGCATTGCAATATAAACCCTCTATAAATTGTTCAGTCAACAGCCTGTCCTCGTTTCCCACCCCATCAGGGTCGGTCTGCTTTATGGCCCTCAGGGCCTCTTGTAGGTTTAGTGCATAGTCCCTTATACTCTCATGCGCTCGCTGCTTGCACCCGTAGAATCTAAGCTTAATCTCGGCTGAGGTGCGGGTATCAAAGGTGTCCTTCAGCCGGGTTAGTATCCCTGCGACAGTCTTCCTCCCAGGTGGCCAGGATTTTACTTCCCTTTTGGCTGCCCCGGTTAGTTGGGCCACCAGGATGCTCACTTTTTGCTCTTCTGTGAGGGGGTACACCTGGAAGAGGCTATCCAGCTTTTCTCTAAAGTCATGCAGGGTATGTGACTCCCCTGAGTACTGGGGTAGCCAAGCTGCTCCCGGGATATAGGGCATGGTGAAGGGCATAACTGCAGCAGCGGTAGCGCTGGCGGGGGTTGAGGCAGTGAAGCTCTCCTCCGTATCCGACATCTTCCTCCCCCCTAGTGGACCGTGGCCTACCTTGCGATGATCCTCTGCCGTAGGCCGCGGCTCCGCAGTGGATCGTCAGGGTTGAGGACCTTCCGTCGCGCTCCTGTGACGTCGGCGTCTGCTGGGCTCCTTCCAGGACCTTACGCAACGTCCGGACGTGAGGCGGGGCTTCAGTTCTCACGCGCTTTCGGAGTCCACGCCCCTCTTCTTCCCGCGCGGCGTCCTCAAGATGGCGTCCAATGGCGGGAAAACTCCACGGATGGCGGGAAGAAGGTCGAAGATGGCGCCGGATGGCGGGAAAACTTCGCGGATGGCGGGAAGAAGGTAGAAGATGGCGCCGGATGGCGGGAAACCTTCACCACTGGTAAGTTTGAACAGTCTTTGCTTTTCAGGCACGCAGTACCCGGTGGTTGCGGGCACGAAATCCTGCCGACTACGCCAAAGTTGACGCGCCCCTGGGCCTGTGTCGCGCTGCGCACGCGGGAGCTTACCCGGAGCCGGATCCGTGGAGGGTTGTAATCTCGTGGCGGTGACCCGGTCCGTGCCCAGGGAGTCAAACTAGACGGCAGTCTATTAGTAGTAAATAGTTGATGACTACGCCACCCGTTGAGTGCAGCCAGGAAGCTGCTGCTGCAGGGCAGACCGCTGAGGCCGGTGGTAGGATTGTGCAGCGTGATAGTATAACCCCCAACGGGAGGGGTATGGCCTCAGGGCAGCCGACGTGGATGATGGGGGTAGCAGGAACCACTCAGAGACGGTGCGGTGTAGTTCAGGGTCTTTACTGGTAACAACGACAGACCCTCCCGGAGTACTTGCTAGCAAACGGGGCCTGGTCAGTCTTTGAGCAGATGGGATCTCCCCTGGCCAGGCGTAGTTGTAGGCCTCCCAAACTGACTGTACTCTTCTGGCTACCTTGCTAGAAGCTGATGTAAGTAGCCCACGTCCCTGAGTGTACCGTGTGGTGCTCACCCGTATGGCCGGTGACTCGGGGCCTTCTAATGGCTTCCGCTCCACGATGGCGGTGCTGGTCCCACACGTGTGACCGTGCCTTCGGGCTTCTGGGCCAGAGGACCTGAAATCCCCTGCCCGACGGATTCTGCTGCTGGGTAGGAGTTAGTCCCCACAGCCTCGGACTCCGGGTCCGGTAAAGAATCTTCTTAGTCAGGGCGAGCTCTGTAGCTGCCAGCCCCTGACTCCTTGTAACTCTGCTGTTTCCTATGCTGCTTCTCTTCTCCACTCTCCTTGTCTGACTCACCCTGCCTCAGCCCCGGGTTTATACAGGGGAAGTTCTTCCCCTCCCAAGACTGGGCAGGAGGTGTGGCATGCACAGGATCCCTGACCAAAGGACCTCCCACCTGCTCTCAGACATAATATCTCTATCACTGTGGCAACCAGACCCCTGGGGTGTCACACATGTATTATTATTTATCCTATTCAGTATATCAAGGCTGCATTATACAATATATGTACTTTTTACCTTTTGTGTCTCCCCCACGTCCTCATAGACTGTAAGCTTGCGAGCAGGGCCCTCACTCCTTTCGATATGAGATATGCTTATTCTGTATTGTCTGTATATATCCCCCCTAAAATTTGTAAAGTGCTGCGGAATATGTTGGCGCTATAAAAATAAACTATTATTATTATTATTAACAATATATGGGCCCTTTACAGTCCAATAGCTCACTATAATACAAAATTCCTCCTGCTTTGGAGGCAGAAATGGGCCCCCAGACCTCTTGGGCCCCTGTGCAGTTACAGTTGCACCAATGATGTGTCCGCCCCTGACTTAAACCGCTATGGGTGGTGCAATTTTTTTCTTATGCTTTCTTGTTTCCCTCCCCTTCTTACAAGAGCCATAACTTTGTTATTTTTCTGCCAACATACCCATAAGGGAGCTTGTTTTTTGGGGGGGCTAGTTGTAGTTTTGAATGACACCATAAATTTTACCTTACAATACACTGGAAAATGGGACCAAAAAATACATGCACAGTGTCATAACTGTGAGAAAAGTCCAGAGACGCTGCAGCCTATTTAGGCGATGGTGCCACTACCCCTATGCGCATTTCCGCTAGCGTGCTTTCTTTTGGGGGAGAAGAAGAAGGCATGCTCCCCCAGAATAAGGCACACTCACTGAAACATGTGTAGGGGTAGTGGCACCATCTTTTGGCTCAGGTACAGTGTGTAGTTTGGATGCTCCTTGTATATACACATTGGTTATTAGAGTTATGTGGGTAATCTCATTATCTGACTGAAAAAATCTTTTTGGACTTAGCACTTTACTATTTAGACTTGTGTCAGTATGTACATACCGAATTATTCCAACTAATTACCCTAACCAGCACAAACCTACACTTTAGGAATTATCATTGGTTGCATCAATGTACCATTACATATTATATCAATTTTATTACCCCAGATTGCCAATCCATGGTGCCCCATGTTGGCTTTTAGCCACCATTTATCTTCTGCCACTATTTTTTTGTATTGCTTTTAATGAACATTTAAATAAAGTTTATTTTGTATGCTCTTTAATCAGTTCTTGACACGTCCTTTTCTTTATATGTTGTATTGCAGTATGACGTTGAACTCATTTCAAAGTCTTTAAGAGATACTTATGACTATATTATACGGTTGGAGACATATTCTATTTATCGGTATCATACTAGGGATCATTATTTGATTATATCTACATAAACCATGAGAAGGCACTTGCACGACATTGGCCCATGAGCCAGTTGTCTACCTACAAGTGTTCTATTGACCTAATGTCGCCTCTCTCAAAGACCATCAGAGCAGAGCAAGATGGCAAAGGAGGCTGTAATGGAGGTCTGTCTAGGTAGTGGGCTCATTCACTATTTTGCCTATATCTCAATCCCATTGAAAACCTATGATCAACCCTCAAAATAGCAGATAACAAAAACACATAAATTGTGGTAAATTCCGAACACTGATTAGGCAAGAATGGGTAGCCACCAGGCAGGATTTGGCCTAGAAGCTGATATCCAGAATGCCAGGGCTAATTACAAAAGTCTTGAAAATAAGGGCCAACATTGTAAATATTGAGTCTTTGCATAAACATCATGTGTTTTTCAATAAAAGTTTAAAAATGTATGAAATGCTTATAAATGTACTTCAGTAACTGTAGAAACATCTGACTAAAGGAATTAAAAAGAGAGACATAGCAAACTTTGTGACAACCAAAATTTGTGTCAGTCTCCACTTTTGGCCATGACTGTATATACAGAATAGGTGTTAGCTTTCACTGTAATTCTGTCAGTCTCGGCTCTACTGAATTTGAAATGTCACTCTATTAGAAGCTCAGTGATTAGGGTGAAAACTGCAAAACTCTAAGATTTCTATTTTGTTAAATACCGATGGTAATTCGGAAAATGGCTAAAAAATTCTTGAAAAACTTGTTTATCATAAGAATTTGATTCAAAGGGAACCTGTCAGTATGTTATTGTATATTGTGTGGGTATGGCTCTATAGACTCCTGTCCCTGATTAAAAATGGTACCTTTTTTTGTAGAGATTTGATATACCAGTCATGAAAAATCTAGCTTCTTCCAAGTGCAACATGCTTCAAGCCTGATTCGAGCATGGCTTCTACGCTAGATTTCTCATGACAGGGATATTAGACCTACAGCCTGTGAGGCAGTGAGAGGGATAATATGCGAGGGACGGTGTGTGTCTCCTAGGATGTGCATAGAGGCATATTGAACTCGCTGGAGTGCATTGCAATGACAGACACAGCTGTGGTTGCAGTGCAGAATAAAAGTTAAGTTTGAAATTGGTCAAGCTATTTGGCTAAGTTAGATTCAAGAAAACCCGGCATGGGTTTTTATCTTGGGAGTGAACTACAGGTGGCAGTGGGGCGGTTCACTCCCTTCAGCCGGGTCTTACAAGTGGCTCATGGCCACAGATTCCATTTATAAACCTGCAGCAGAGGTTTGGGTGTGTCAGTGTTTTGTCTGGAAGCTGCAGAGCAGGAGGCTCTGCAACACAGGCCTGTGTGAAGCAAACACAGAGCCAAGGAAAGCAAAACTCCTGGCGCACATAGGCGGATTATAATGAGGGCAATCTGGGCTACCACCCGGGGCTCCAGGGGGCCCGGGGCTCCGGGGGGTTCATGGCCAGATTGCCCTTAATATAATTCGTGCGGCGCCGCGGCACATACCGGCAGTCAGAGGTGGGGGGGCCCCTGGACTGCTCTCCCAGCAGCGGCGCACGGCCGCTACTTCTTCTTCGACTGGGCCAGCACTGCACCTGTTAACTTCCCTGTGTGCTGGCCCGGCCGCGTCACTGCTAGGAGACACGGCCCTGTGCGCGGCCGTGTCTGCTAGTGTGACGTCACGCAGTGCGCACTGCACTGCTGCACCAGAGAGGAGCTGGAGGACTGGAGCCAAGCCGGGGGATGGTGAGTGTGTGAGTGTGTGTGTGAGAGTGTGTGTATGTGAGAGTGTGTGAGAGTGTGTGTTTGTGTGTGTGTGTGCAGGCAGATATCATTGTGTGATGTCTGTTTATATGCATTTTTGTGTTTCAAATGAGTTTATGCGTGTATGTATATGTCTGTATATGTTTGTGTGTGTGTGTGACTGCGTGCGGCCTCCCGCTGTGTATAGATGGCGCCGTGTGGCCTCCTGCTGTGTATAAATGGCGCCGTGCGGCCTCCAGCTGTGTATAGATGACTACGTACGGCTTCCTGCTGTATATAGATGGCTACGTGCGACCTCCTGCTGTGTATAGATGGCTACGTGTGGCCTCCTGCTGTGTATAGATGGCTACGTGCGGCCTCCTGCTGTGTATAGATGGCTAGGTGCAGCCTCCTGCTGTGTATAGATGGCTACGTGCGGCCTCCCGCTGTGTATAGATGGCTATGTGCGGCCTCCTGCTATGTATAGATGGCACCATGTGGCCTCCCGCTGTTTATAGATTGCTACGTGCGGCCTCCTGCTGTGTATAGATGGCTACGTGCGGCCTCCCACTGTGTATAGATGGCTACGTGCGGCCTCCCACTGTGTATAGATGGCTACGTGCAGCTTCCCGCTGTGTATAGAAGACTCCGTGTGGCCTCCTGCTGTGTGTTGATGGCACCGTGCGGCCTCCTGCTGTGTATAGATGGCTATTTGCGGCCTCCTGCTGTGTATAGATGGCTACGTGCGGCCTCCTGCTGTGTATAGATGGCTACGTGCGGCCTCCTGCTGTGTATAGATGGCTACGTGCGGCCTCCTGCTGTGTATAGATGGCTACGTGCAGCCTCCTGCTGTGTATAGATAGCTACGTGCGGCCTCCTGCTTTGTATAGATGGCTACGTGCGGCCTCCTGCTGTGTATAGATGGCTATGTGCGGCCTCCCGCTGTGTATAGATGGCACCGTGCGGCCTCCCGCTGTGTATAGATGGCTACGTGCGGCCTCTTGCTGTTTATAGATTGCTACGTGCGGCCTCCTGCTGTGTATAGATGGCTACATGCGGCCTCCCGCTGTGTATAGAAGACTACGTGTGGCCTCCTGCTGTGTATTGATGGCACCGTGCGGCCTCCTGTGTATAGATAGCTACGTGCGGCCTCCCGCTGTGTATAGATGGCTACGTGCAGCCTCCCGCTGTGTATAGAAGACTACGTGTGGCCTCCTTCTGTGTATTGATGGCACCGTGCGGCCTCCTGCTGTGTATAGATGGCTACATGCAGCCTCCTGCTGTGTATAGATGGCTACATGCGGCCTCCCTCTGTGTATAGAAGACTACGTGTGGCCTCCTGCTGTGTATTGATGGCACCGTGCGGCCTCCTGTGTATAGATAGCTACGTGCAGCCTCCCGCTGTGTATAGATGGCTACGTGCAGCCTCCCGCTGTGTATAGAAGACTAAGTGTGGCCTCCTGCTGTGTATTGATGGCACCGTGCGGCCTCCTGCTGTGTATAGATGGATACATGCAGCCTCCTGCTGTGTATAGATGGCTACGTGCGGCCTCCCGCTGTGTATAGATGGCTACATGTGGCCTCCTGCTGTGTATAGATGGCTACGTGCGGCCTCCCGCTGTGTATAGATGGTTACGTGCGGCCTCCCGCTATGTATAGATGGCACCGTGCGGCCTCCTGCTGTGTATAGTTGGCTACGTGCGGCCTCCTGCTGTGTATAGATGGCTACGTGCGGCCTCCTGCTGTGTATAGATGGCTACGTGCGGCCTCCTGCTGTGTATAAATGGCTACGTGCGGCCTCCTGCTGTGTATAGATGGCTACGTGCGGCCTCCCGCTGTGTATAGATGGCTATGTGTGGCCTCCTGCTGTGTATAGATGGCACCGTGCGGCCTCCCACTGTGTATAGATGGCTATGTGCGGCCTCCCGCTGTGTATAGATGGCTACGTGCAGCCTCCCACTGTGTATAGAAGACTACGTGTGGCCTCCTGCTGTGTATTGATGGCACTGTGCGGCCTACTGCTGTGGATAGATGGCTACGTGCGGCCTCCCGCTGTGTATAGATGGCTATGTGTGGCCTCCTGCTGTTTATAGATTGCTACTTGCGGCCTCCTGCTGTGTATAGATGGCTACGTGCGGCCTCCCGCTGTGTATAGATGGCTACGTGCAGCCTCCCACTGTGTATAGAAGACTACGTGTGGCCTCCTGCTGTGTATTGATGGCACTGTGCGGCCTCCTGCTGTGTATAGATGGCTACGTGCGGCCTCCTGCTGTGTATAGATGGCTACGTGAGGCCTCCCGCTGTGTATAGGTGGCTACATGCGGCCTCCTGCTGTGTATAGATGGCACCGTGCGGCCTCCCACTGTGTATAGATGGCTACATGCAGCCTCCCGCTGTGTATAGATGGCTACGTGTGGCCTCCCGCTGTGTATAGATGGCTATGTGCGGCCTCCCGCTATGTATAGATGGCGCCGTGCGGCCTCCTGCTGTGTATAGATGGTTACGTGCGGCCTCCTGCTGTGTATAGATGGCTACGTGTGCTCAATATTGAGCCATACAATTAATGTAAGGCTATGTGCCCACAATGCAGAAATGCTCCGGATTTTTTTTGAGCGTTTCTGCTCTCCCTGGCAGAAAAAAACGCATGCGGATTGTACATGCGTTTTTCCTGCCAGTGACAAGCGGATGTGAAGCGTTCTTCACATGCATTTCCGCATGCGGGTTGTCAAGCGCTTTCCAAGCGATTTTAGCATCACTTGGAAAATTACTTGACAACTTGGTCACACTATATAAATCCATGCAACCGGCATGGATTTATATAGTGTGGCCGTAAAAGAATGGTAAAAAATAAAAAATAAATATATACTTACCTTCTGATGGCCTGCTGACGTCAGCGGTCGCGTGACCCGTCACATGACTAAATGACGTCACCACAGGTCCTTTAGTCTATCGCGAGCTGCCGGCAAGCCAGGACGCATCAGATAAAGAGACCGGGGGCCATCAGAAGGTAAGTATAATATTTATTTTTTATTTGATTCTTTTTTTTACAGGTTCTATGGTACCCGGGTCCGGAGGAAAGTCTCCTCTTCTCCAGACCCGGGTACCATCCGCACATTGAAACCCATGGAATCCGCATGTACAGATGCAGTGATGTGGAATCCATGCGTTCCAATGCAAGTCAATGGCGGCGAAAACGCCGCGATTCCGCAAAATAATTGGTAATGCTGCGGATTTTTCCGCAATGATAATCCGCAGCATGTGCACAGCATATGTGGATTATCATTGGGGAACATGGCAGACCTTCTACCAAGCGTTTTTTAAGCGTTTCTGCCTGCAGCGGAATTGCCGCTGTGGAAACGCTTAAAAAACACATAGTGGGCACACAGCCTAAAAAAAAATTATTATAATTAATATATTAATATTGTGCCAAATTAATTTCACGTGAACTATCACATGATCTATAACAGGGGATCATGTGACATGTGATACATCAGGTGTGTGTGTGTGGGGGGGGGGGGCGCCTTCTAAACTGCCCAGGGCCCTTGCTACTCTTAATCCACCCCTGCTGGCTCACCTCAGTGCGACACAGCGGCCCAAGGTAACAGATTTGGAGACGGACTGTGTTACGACCCGGCTGCGATCCAGAGGATACCGTTACCTTTACTTTGTGAGTTTTTGGAAAATAAAGACATTTAAGTTGAACTTTACTGGATCACTGCCTCATTACCGCACAGTGTGAACACCGCCGCACTACAAGCCATACAACTAATTCCTTATGTAAAATCATGCTGACAGGTTCCATTTAAACAGTAGGTCATTTTTTGATTACATAATCCTTTTTAATCAAAATATAGTACATGCCACACATTGCAATCATAATTTGGATTACAGCAATAGCTAACCATAAAAGTCGCTGTCAGGCTATGTGCCCACGATGCAGAAATGCTCCGGATTTTTTCCTGAGTGTTTCTGCATCTCCCTGGCAGGAAAAAACGCATGCGGATTGTACATGCGGATTGTACATGCGTTTTTCCTGCCAGGGACATGCAGATGTGAAACGTTCTTCACATGCATTTCCGCATGCGGGTTGACAAGCGCTTTCCAAGAGATTTTAGCATCACTTGGAAAGTGCTTGTGACAACTTGGTCACACTATATAAATCCATGCAACCGGCATGGATTTATATAGTGTGACCTTAAAGAATGGTAAAAAATAAAAAAATAAATCTATACTTATCTTCCGATGGCCCCCGGAGTCTTGCTTCGCTCCGTCCTGGCTTGCCGGTAGCTCGCAGTACACTGAAGGACCTGCCGTCACATGACTATGACATCAGCGCAGGTCCTTCAGTCCACCGCGAGTTGCCGGCAAGTGAAGACAAGGAGAGAAATTTTTTATTTTATTCTTTTTTTTACAGGTTCTATGGTACCCTGGCCCGGAGGAGAGTCTCCTGTCCTCCACACCCAGGTACCATCCGCACATTGGAACGCATGGATTCCGCATGTAAAGATGCAGTGATGCGGATTCCATGCGATCTAATGCAAGTCAATGGTGGCGAAAACGCAGCACTTCCGCAAAATAATTGGTAGTGCTGCGTTTTTTTCCGCAATGATAATCCGCAGCGGATATTTCCGCAGCATGTGCACAGCACATGTGAATTATCTTTGGGGAACATGGCAGGCTTTCTACAAGCGTTTTTTAAGCGTTTCTGCAGCATTTTTGCCGCATCGTTCGCACACAGCCTAAGGGCAAGTTTTAAACTCTGCCCTCTATGTATCCATATAGCCATATAGAATTTGGAGGCAGGACCTCACGCTGATTTCTGTGGCTCATATCAGAGCAACTTGTACAAAAGCCTCCTAATCCACTGTCATCAGTATCATTCATTCATGGAAACTAATACATTCTCCCTATTGATTCTTCTTCTCTTTCCAGTTGTATTCAGACATGTTTTTACGTTGTCAAACTAAAAATGTCACATGGGAAAACACATTTTGTATAGTGCAATGTAGTAATTTTGTAAAATAGACAATCTAAGCTGCACACATATTACTTTACAAGCAACCATTAAATAGTGACTACAAGGAGCTGCAGCGCCTATTTACATTCATGCTCGGGGTAGAACCATAAGCCTCTTTGCATGTCAGAAATAAGAGCTGTGAAAAGAGTCTCAGAAATTTGACTGGTAACCCCATAAATCAATGTAACCCCACACCTGTGAGAAAATTACAGATATCAACATTACCACTGCTATAAAACGCTTCAGTGCTAAGAAAACTCTTTTCTTCATTTTTTTTGAGGGTGGGGGCAATAAAAGGCTAAAACTTTTATCCGCTTGTGTAAAAAATTGCAGTAAAAATTTTCTTATAAAACACCTGTAGTGTTGTTCCTAATACAGTAGCTAAAACTACAGTTTCTATTAGTTTCCTATTGACTTTTAAGTAACCACCATGTGTATACAATGGACATTTAATGCAGCCACACAAGTTTTAGTTTCACAAAAGTTATACTGTGTGTATGAGGTCATCAGATTCACAGTAAACCTAATAGTGACATCACAGTTTGCCAAGTATGAGACACTGCATTACTTCTCATTAAAAAATAGATGTACGTTACAATGTGCCACACAGTATAATAGCACAGACTTATCAAAAGAGTTGTCCCCTTTTCTACAAGTGCCCTTAATAGTAAAATAAGCAAATTGTCTTTTACTTACCTTGCTGGGTTCCACAGCTAAGTCTCATCTTTTTTTGTCTCCAACGCTAATTTGTTTTTTTTTTACTGCTAAGGAAAATTTTAAAACTTATAGGAAAACTTTTTTGAAAAGGGGAAAAAAATTTAATTGGGCTTTAGCACATAGAGACGTACATTGCTTACAATTTCCCTAAAAAGTGCCCAGTGAGATGTTTGGTGTCTAGCAACGTGCCCTTACTCAGCACTACCTAGACATAGTGAAGGGTGCTGTGTAACTTGTTGTTTGTCCACGTTTCAGTTAACATCACTTCCGTCTTCTTTGATGAGCTGAGAAGGTATTTGTCTTCAGTCTTTCCGGTGGGATGATGTCTTGTCTATCACTTACCGGACAATGCAGTTAATCAGTGGCATCAGGGTCAGGTGACCGATTATCGAGATGCCATCACTTTCAGTGCAGTGAAGGTCATCAGAGAAACAGCACTGGTGCAAAAAATTGATCGGTAAATAACAATTCTATAATTTATAACGATCCATACCCTCTGCTAAATTTTGAATAGTCCTAAAAAACCCTCTTTAACCCCATCAATAGTCGTGTCCCTGCCTTTGATGCGGACTCGCCAGCCGAGCCTGCATCTTTCCCCGCATATGAGGACGGATTTAGTCAGCCATCATATGCCTCTAACAGCTGCGAGTGGAGTGGAACCTGCAGTTGTTAACCTGTTAAATCCCACTGTCAATCTTTGAAAGCAGCATTTAACATGCGTGATCGCGTGGTGCCAATGGGTTGTCATGAAAGCCGGGGGTCTGCTGAAGACCCCCATGTATGTCATTATAATGCTCCTGCGAACACCAGCCCCTGCACAGGCAATAATTCCATCACCTGTGCAATACTACTAAGGAAATGCTGAAAACATGATCTGTTGGTGGGCCTTGAGGACTGGAGTTGGGGAACACTGCTCTAAGGGGACTAAAAAATCCAGTAAAAAGTGAAAAAAAGTTTTTAAAAATATGAAAAAAAAATCAAAAGTTCAAATCACCCACTTTTTGCCCCATTGAAAATAAAACAATGGGGCAAAACATACATGTATAGGGGAAAAACATGTATGTATGGGGCAAAACATACATATATTTGGTATCTCTGCATTTGTAAAAGTCCGATCTATCAAAATATAAAATAAATTATTCTGATCGGTAAACGACGTAACGAAAAAAAAATCAAAATGCCAGAATTAAGTTTTTTTTGTCTTTTGTAAGGTTGTAATAAAATGCAATAAGAGGTGATCAAAACATCGTATCTATCCCAAAATGGTATCAGTAAAAGCGTTAACTCAGGGCTCAAAAATAAGCTCTCACACAGCCCCATATCCTCAAAAATGAAAAAGTTACAGATCTCAGACGATGGTAACAAAAACAAAATTTTTTTTTTTACAAATTTCCGAATTTTTTTTTCACTATTTAAATACAAAAATACAAAACTGTATATGTTTGGCATCTGTGTACTTGTGCCAACCTGGAAAATCATATTCTCAGGTCAGTTTTACCATGTAGTGAACATAGTAAATAAAAAAAAAGCTATTGTGAAATTGCAATTTCAACGCGCCTGGAATTTTTTTCTTTTTTTCCATTACCCTATGTGGTAGAATGAATGGTGTCATTCAAAAGTACAATTTGTCCTGCAAAAAAATAAAGCATCATATGGCGGTACTGGCAAAAAAATAAAAAGTTATTGCTCTTGGAAGATGGGGATGAAAAATCGGAAACAAAAAAATGGCCATGGTGTGAAGGGGTTAAGCAGTAGTGAATATTTCTCCATGTCACAGTAAAAAGTAGTATATGCTGCTGGATTTAAAGAGGAACTTTCACAAAAATTTTCATGTCATACTGGACGTACAGTTGGCTTTTATCACCCTCCATACTTCTTCCCCGTGTATAATGCGGTATGACCAATCATAAGCAGGCAGCAACACACTGGAGAAAGAACAGACCCTCAAAATTGCTTACAACAGATTTATCAGTGTGTGAGTTGTAATCACACACATGTCTGCTATGCTCAAGCAATTTATAATATCTCTCCAGTGAGATCAGACTGTCTGTCATGATATCTCACACAGGAGGAGCCTGTTCTGGGCTACTACTTTGTGAGATTTAATGACAACTTCTCTGATCTCACTGCAGTTGCTTTGAGCACACCAATGTGGAGGGAGGGGCAGTACAGCAGTGCTGAGAGTGCTAGGAGAGGAGGAGAGCTGATAGAAGGGTTTGAAATGTGAAATAGCTAAACTCATCTGTGCTGCCCCTCTCCTCACATGAACTTTATCTGAAAGGTGTTATCTGTGCTTTCTAGTCATCCAGGAGACCAGTATATAAGGGCTGTCTGTCATAAATCTCATTGACAGAGAAACCTCATTAAGCTATTGTGGGGTGTATCCTTTTTCTGCTATGTTGCTTCCTGCTTGTGATTGGTCAGCATCATACAGGGATAAGAAGTACACGCCCCCAGTGCAAACTATCTGATAACACCCAATTCGACTTAAAAGACAAACTCGTTAGGAACGAAATGCATTGATCGCTGATATCTCCACAAAAAGAGAGGCAAGATGTAAAATTTTTTCAGTTTTTAGCCACTATTACATTGTGGGTCCAGTTCAACATAAAAAAATGGTAAAAGGTCCTCTTTAAATTGACTGTTAACCCTGTCACTTTGCCAGAGCAAAAAGCAACTGGTTGGTTATCACTTTAGGGTTATTTTCTTGAGCAATTGACAGTGAGTTGTCATTGATTGTTTAAAAAAAAGTATTGAAAGTTACAACCAAGATGGCAAAAGTCTCTTTTTAGTCTTTAGAAAATTGCAATATTTCTGGAAATTTTAATTTATTTTATTGTCATTTTTTGAGTTTAGGAGGACTGCATAAAAAAATTACCAATGTGTTTTAGACATACCCTCTTTCTTCACTCAGCTTTATAAAACATGGGGAAAACAAGATTACATATTATTAATAGTCAAAAATTAACTTTTTTATGGTGCCATAAAAAGGCTAAATGATTCCACAAGGGAGTAAAAAAAAATATATATATATATATATTTCTCCTTATGTTTGATTTCCTTTATATACTCCAAAAGCATACTGTTAAATTCATTGTTTCTTGTGAAATTGGCTTAATGTGTAGGAGTCAAAATGGGGAAAGACAGTGACAATAAGCTCTGTACGGGGTTGCAGTACTGTATGACATATTCTACAGTATATCTAATTGAGAGTCAGAGGAAACCTAAGCAAACACATGGAGAACATACCATACAAACGCTATGCAGATGTCCTTGGATCTCAACCCATGATCCCAGTGCTAACCACTGAGCCACCATGCTGTCCCTTTGTCTAAATTCTAGTGCCATTCATTTTATAATTGAACTTTTTAATTATGATTTATCAGCTCCGTTCATTCTTTGGACCAAGTGAATCTGACTTTGAATAATGCAAGCTCTTATACAGTTATGGCTGAAAGTGTTGGCACCCTTGAAATTTTTCCAGAAAATTAAGTATTTTCCCATCACATGCTTGAAACTAAGTTGTTTATCCACAATTTTGGAAAGGTGCCAACAATTTTGTTTGGCCCGTTTTGGGGTTTTGTGTGAAAGTTTGTTCAATTTGCCTTTTTTTCTCTTTTTTTGTGTTGTTCCAATACACACAAAGGAAATAAACATATGTATAACAAAACATGTGTAATTGCAATAATTATCTGGGAGAAATTCTTCATTTTCTGGAACAGTTTCAAAGATGCCAACAATTTCGACCATCACTGTATACTTACTGGAATTAATTCTCTCTATCCATTCTTATGAAAGCTACCATCTGAGTCTCTTAGTCTTGCATGGAGAGAAAAATTAATGGCATTACAATTTATCTCATTTTCATAACCAATGAGGGAAATCATTTTTTTCCGGAGAGCTTCTTAAGTGTGAGCTTAGGGATTTCTACGTTAATTGGTAAACTGGTAATTTTACGATTGCCTCGATAGTTTACAGCCTGAGACTTCGACTGGATAGTGTTGTCTATAATATTTTTTTTTACTTTTGAAAATCTATATTTTCTCCGAGAGCCACCCATCTTGAGCTCCGTCTGTGGTTTGTAGTTATTGGAATCTAGAGTAGCAGCTGGAAAAAAAGCTGACTATTTGCTATGGACCTACACCCTGGCCTGAATGATGAAGTTGCTGCAGCTTTTGTAACTTTTGTATGTGTTGTAAGGGGGGACCTTCTCGATCCAAAGCCAAGTTATTGTGCTAAGAAGCAGGGAAACCTGAGAACGAGACACAGCTTTCCTGCAAGTAACAGATGGTTACTGTTTAAGGAAAGGCATAACCCTGTCCCTACAACCACATGTAATGCTTGGGGGGAGGAGGTTTCAGTGAAAGGGAAACACTGATTGGCGCATTCTCATATCCTACTTAATCATAGTCATATGGGAGGCTTTTTCAAGCATAGAGAGAGATGGCTGTTGAAATTTGTAGCGTGCTGGAATCTTACAAGGAAGGCTTGCAGTGTGGTAAGTTTCTGCGGTGTGTTCTGTGATTTAATGAATAGCGCCTTTCCATTTCTGCCAACCCTGCAGAAAATGTGGTCAAGGGATTTATTATGGAACACACCAAAGGTTGGCACACAGCTAATTACACCTAACCTGAAATGTGCTAGAAATCCGAAAGCCAGAGAAAAGGTGCATTTATTCTTCACACTCACACATGCCTGACATCTTTCTCCATACGGATAATTGTCTCATTAGATTAGAGCCTAGATCACGTTCCAATATCAAGGGGCTGTTTCACTCCTTAATCTTGTATTCTCACTCGTAACATATTTCTATATAGTGTTTGGATAAATAGTTTGTATTATTGTTTTCTCCCAGCAGATTAGTTTCTTATTGATATTTTAACAAGAATTGATATAATTTAATTCATGAGTACAGAGCATGTAGGGAACACAAATTAATTAGATTTTTGGATTCTGACTCTAAATAGAGATTTTTAGGAAAAGTGGATATTTAGGATGTTTTGATGTCTGGTAACTGGGAATAAGTGTCAGTATGCACTGACTTGTTACATAAAGGTTCTTTCTTCTTGCCTATGTGGGTGATTGCGGCAGTGGCAGTCATGGCACGGTGCTCAAACGTTTTAATGTATTATCCAATTACAGAAGCACAAACAAGCTATCCAGAGGCCCGTATCAGGCATTACACCTTGTTTCTCTGGAAGAAAACAAGAGTGGGACTATGTTACTGAAGTCTACAGAGATTCTAAATGCAAAAGTCAGCATCAATTACTCAGTTCAGTTTCCTGTTTTTTATCGCACTGTTCAGTCACTTCAGGTGTGCGTTTCTGGGAAGATCTTGAGAATGCTTTACATGTGATATATATGACGCAGGTAGTAATTTTTTACTTTCTTCAGTACATAAGTGGTCATGTGGTTTTATTAACTAATTAACATTCTTTTGTTGCCATTTTTTACGTCATTTTTATTTATTTTCATTGAAGCTTAAGTAAGTTAAATAATATAAGTTATGTAACATCTTGCATCATGATGGGTTGCTCTTTTGCTGTCCTTCCTTATTTTTCAATTTGTACAGTGTTAACAATGCCGTGTGACAACCTGGAAACTGTCCACTGGCGCTGTTGATGGATCTGTTATTCTAATTCTGTTTCTCTTATGTTTAGTACTTTAAAGGAGTGTTCTGAAACAAAACTTGTTTTTAATCCTAAATCTGTATCTTTTGTCATAATGTAATCTTTATTCTAATATACTTTAATTATTTAATCATTAAAAAGTCCCTGTCGTTCCCTGATTTCTTTTTGATTTTTTTTTGCTCTACTTGTTTTGTGATGATGCTTTGTTTGAGAATTCCAATGCATGCTGGGATACTCAATCGAGTCGTCAGCTGCAGTCTCTGCCCCCATCCAGAAATGAAGAGTCATCAGTGACAACCGTTTCAGGAGCTGGGCTGCCCTGCTTTACTGATCATGTGTAGGTTGTCAATTTCGACGTATGTTCTATAGGAGCTTGTCACTGTGCACAAGAAATGAACAAATTCTAACTTAAAAGTTTGGGGTTCGTACCGGAGAGTTAGTGTCCGGTGCTAGTTCCCGAACACAAACTTCTCCCGGTAGTCCGTTGCAATGTTCAGAGTTGCGGGGGAGTCTGGGAGGAGAGAGAATTTTTAGAGAGTTCGGGTCCCCAATGTTTTCAATGGCAAATGGGTTCTGGTTCAAGTTCGGGTACAGTTCTGGTAACCGAACCAAACTTTGGAATAAAGTTTGGGTCGGGTACCAGAGCCATGCTTCCATAGGTCCACTCATCCCTTCTGTGCACTTTTCTTCTCTATCTGGCTCCAATGATAAGTGATGAGATGGCATGAGAGCGCACAGTCACTGCGCATTGTAAGGGGAGAATGAGCAAGTAGACACCAGCACAACCCCCGCAAATGATGGGCAGGACTGTGGAGTCGGTAAGCCAAACCTCCGACTCCGACTCCTCAATTTCCATGACACCGACTCCGACTCCACGACCCAACTCCCTCATACATGGCTCATGTGTAAGTGATAAATTTACTGTAGCACAGATTCATCTCAGCTAAAAGTCTAGACCCTTAGATCAGGAATAGGACCGAAATTTATAGGACATTTCATAACTTTCCAAAATTCTTATGAAAAAATATTCCCCACAAACTGCATTGAACTACTGTGCCCAATTTATTATATATTTTAGGAGTCGGAGTTGGTCCATTTTATACCGACTCCGACTCCACCAAAAAGGGCTCTGACTCCACGACTCCGACTCCACAGCCCTGGTGACGGGGACCACCCCTTTAAGTGCACATTGATGTGCTGCTAGAATTGTTCATCTCTATCATTTTGCTAGTATTAGATATTCATACGGCAGTCTGGAAATCTTCAGTATTCATGTGTTAATAAGCATCATCTATTAATGTTTATTAATGTTAAGTCAGTCCTATCAAGCAACAGGAGATCTCTTTATGTATTGCTGAGGCTGAATTCAGATGTCCGTGTATGATGGTCTGTGAACGGACTGTGATATAGTGACTGTAACGGGTCTGGGAGGCGGAACCTCTGAGCTACTATACAAGGGGGCGGTCCTTGTAAAGGAGCGGGTGGCGACCAGGGAAGACGGGCTGGAAGTTTCAGCAGGTGAACGGGACAGTCTCTGAGTGAACGGGACAGTCTCTGAGTGAACGGGCTGGAGGTCACGGCAAGTGACCGGGGCAGTCTCTAGGTATAGGGTTGGTACGACCTGTGGCGGCTGAAGATAGACGTGAGCTCCCAGGTGAGCAGGCGAGAGTCTCTGGATGAACGGGTGGTCACAGCATGTGACGGCGGAGCTTCCAGGAAGACCAGCGGACAGGCGACAGATGAGCGCTCCCAGGTGAGCGGGCAGAAGTCTCTGGACATGCGGGTGGTCACAGCACGTGACGGCAGAGCCTCCGGGTAGGCAAGCAGACTGGTAGCAGATGAGCGCTCCCAGGTGAGCGGGCAGGAGTCACTGGACAGGCAGGTGGTCACAGCACGTGACGGCGGAGCCTCCAGGTAGGCTAGCAGGCAGGTAGCAGATGTGCGCTCCCAGGTGAGCGGGCAAGCTGGTCCATAGACAGACTGACAGGAGTTGGAAGGCAGACCGTCGGACCACAGGCAAGCAGGCAGGTAGCTGATGTGCGCTCCCAGGTGAGCGGGCAGGCTGGTCCTTAGACAGACTGACAGGATTAGTAAGGCAGACCGTCGGACCTCAGACTAGCAGGCAGGTAGCAAGTAATCAGGCAGGAATCTGGCAGGTAACTGGCAGGTAACTGGCAACGGGACCTGAGGGCTGAAGCACAGGTGAGACACAGGTGCAAACAACATTGCTCGGGCACCTCCATTTTGGAGGAGGTGCCTTATATATGGTAAAGTCCTCCGGCCATTGGCCGGGGACTCCTTAGGATGGCGCGCGCGGCCCCTTTAAGAGGGAGGGAGGGCGCGCGCGCGCCCTAAGCACAGTGGCCGGGAAGGAGCGCGCGCTGCCAGCAGAGCGGGAGAGGGATGCCGGGCACGGAGCAGAGCGGTGAGGGGAACAGCGTCCCTGCCTAGCAGAGGGCAGGGGCGCCGGCACTACAGTACCCCCCCCTTTAGGCCCCCCCTTTTTTAGGCCAGATAGAAATTTAGCTAGGATGAGAGGGGCATGGATGTTCTCCCGGGGCTCCCATGTTCTCTCCTCAGGACCAAACCCCTTCCAATCTACCAGAAAAAAGGTCTTTCCTCTTACCCTTTTGGTGGCAAGAATGTTCTCTACCTCAAACTCGTCCTCAGCAGAAACCGGAGCAGGAGGCGTACCTGTAGACTTGGAAAAAGAGTTAAGCACCACGGGTTTGAGGAGAGATACATGGAAGGAGTTAGGGATCCGTAAGTTGGCCGGGAGTTTCAATTTATAGGCCACCGGGTTGATCTGACTGATGACCTCCAGAGGACCGATGAACCGAGGACCTAACTTGTAAGAAGGTATCTTAAGTCGAACATATTTAGATGAGAGCCAGACTTTATCTCCTGGACGAAATTGTGGAGGATCCAGGCGTTTTTTGTCAGCGTGTCTTTTCATACGCTCGGATGACAGAAGGAGTGCGGACCGGGTACTCTCCCATATGGAGGAAAATTTGCTAACGAGAGATTCCGCAGCCGGGTTGTCCACAGAGGTGGAGACAGGAAAAGGAATCCGAGGATGCTGACCAAAGACTACAAAAAACGGGGATTTGGAGGAGGATTCGCTCTCGTGATTATTATAAGAGAACTCGGCCCATGGTAGGAGATCCACCCAGTCAGAATGGTGGGCATTAACGAAGTGCCGGAGGTAACTGGTCAGGTTCTGATTGATCCGCTCCACTTGACCATTGGACTGTGGGTGGTAAGCGGAAGAGAAGTCCAGGGTGACGTCTAGTAGTTTGCAAGTGGCTCTCCAGAAACGTGAGGTGAACTGTACCCCACGATCCGACATGATGTGGAGGGGCAGGCCATGAAGACGGAAGATGTGGCGGATAAAGTCTTCAGCCAGCTCGGGTGCAGACGGAAGGCCTGGCAGGGGAATAAAGTGAGCCATCTTGGAAAAGCGGTCAGCGACCACCCAAATGACCGTACAACCGGCAGAGACGGGGAGATCAGTTATAAAGTCCATTGCTATATGCTGCCAGGGGGCAGCAGGTACAGGAAGCGGAAGGAGGCGTCCGGCTGGCAGATGTCTCGGGACTTTGTTGCGGGCGCAGGACACACAGGCAGAAACAAAGTCTATAGTGTCCTTGTGCAGGGTAGGCCACCAATAGTGCCGGGCAATAAGCTGGAGGGTCTTTTTCTGACCGGCGTGGCCAGCTAGTTTAGACGAATGGCCCCAGTGTAGGATCTTCTCCCGATCAGGTACTGAAACAAACGTCTTACCGGGAGGGAGACGATTTAGACTCACGGGAGCCACCTGCATTACTCTGGCGGGATCGATGATATGTTTAGGTTCTTCCTCGAGATCGGACACCAGAAAGGATCGGGACAAGGCGTCTGCTTTGACGTTTTTGTCAGCCGGGCGAAAATGAAGAACAAAATCAAAGCGAGCAAAAAACAAGGACCACCGGGCTTGGCGCGGGTTAAGTCTCTGGGCATGCTGGAGGTAAGCCAAGTTCTTGTGGTCAGTGTAAATTATTACCGGATGAAGAGCCCCCTCGAGTAGGTAACGCCACTCCTCCAACGCCAGCTTGATGGCCAATAACTCTCGGTCTCCTATGGAATAGTTGCGCTCAGAAGAGGAGAAGAGTTTGGAGAAGAAGCCACAAGTTACCATTCTCCCGGAAGATGATTTTTGAGTAAGTACCGCTCCGGCTCCAGAGGAGGAGGCGTCAACTTCCAGGAAGAACTGCTTGTTGCCGTCCGGGCGATGCAGCACCGGGGCGGAAGAGAAGGCCTGTTTTAGGGAAAGAAAGGCCTCCTCTGCTTCGGGCGGCCACTCTTTGGGATTAGTACCCTTACGGGTGAGCGCGGAAATTGGGGCAGTCCGGGAAGAGAAGTGCGGGATGAAGAGGCGGTAATAGTTGGCAAAGCCCAGGAACCGTTGAATAGCCTTCAACCCCTCTGGTCGGGGCCATTTCTCGATGGCAGACAGTTTCTCAGGATCCATTTGCAGGCCGGTCTGAGAGATAATGTAGCCCAGAAACGGAAGCGAGGTCTGCTCAAAGAGACACTTCTTATATTTAGCGTAGAGATGGTTCTGCCTGAGCCTGAGCAGGACCTGACGAACATCCCTCCGGTGAGTTTGGAGATCCGGAGAGAAGACCAAGATGTCGTCCAGGTACACCACTACGCAGGAGTAGAGAAGGTCCCGGAAGATGTCATTGACCAACTCTTGAAAGACGGCAGGAGCGATACAGAGACCAAAGGGCATTACCAGATATTCATAGTGGCCGTCCCGGGTGTTGAATGCCGTCTTCCATTCATCCCCCTGACGGATACGAACCAGGTTGTACGCCCCACGGAGGTCCAGTTTGGTGAAGATTCTAGCCCCCCTCAGACGATCAAATAACTCCGGAATGAGCGGAAGGGGGTACTTATTCTTCACCGTGATCTGGTTAAGGACTCTATAGTCTATACAGGGACGGAGAGAGCCGTCCTTCTTTTTGACGAAAAAGAAGCCTGCTCCCGCCGGGGAGGTAGATTTCCGGATGAATCCCCTGGCCAGATTCTCCTCAATATATTCGGACATCGACCGGGTCTCAGCAGCGGATAATGGATAAATACGCCCACGGGGAGGAGAAGTACCAGGTAACAGGTCGATAGGGCAGTCGTATGGTCTATGAGGGGGTAGTGTCTCTGCCTCCTTTTCATTAAAGACATCAGCATAAGACCAATAAGGAATCGGAAGTCCAGGTAGATTAGCTGGGGTAGGAGAAGGATGGACGGGATGAACGGGAACCAGACAGGTCTTATGGCAGCCCTGTCCCCAGCGAAGGACTTCTCCGGTCTGCCAGTCAAGAACGGGTGCATGTTTCTGGAGCCAAGGTAGGCCTAGCAAGAGGGCGTGAGAGAGTCCAGGCAGAACATGGAAGGAGATACTTTCAGAATGCAGCATTCCCACCTGCAGAGTAATGGATTCGGTGATGAGTTGGATGGGGTGTGGTAAGAGCCCCCCATCCACGGCAGCAACAGACAAGGGTACAGCCAGAGGTTTGGTGGGGATGCGGTATTTCTCTACCAGGGACTGTGAAATAAGATTCCCGGCTGCTCCAGAGTCCAGTTGGGCTAGTTCGAAATAACGGTTCTCCCCGTAGACGATTGAAACTGACAACAGCAGGGATGGAGAGGATTTTTTCTTGTCTAGGTGTACCTCTCTGAGCGAACCTAGACACAGGCGTTTCCCGACCTCTCCGGGCAGGCACGGATCCGGTGCTCCTTACTGCCACAGTAGAAGCAGGTCCCCTCGGCACGGCGTAAGTCCTGACGGGTCTTGACCATCTTGGTCTGGTCGACCTGCATAGGCTCAGGAGGGTGTACCTGGTTAGAGACAGAAGGAGTGATGGGTTTCTGAAAAGTAGGAGCTAGACGTGGTAACCTCCTCTCACGGGTGACCTCTCTGGCACGCTCCTGGAACCGTAGGTCAATCCGGGTGGCAAGAGTTATTAAGTCATCGAGAGTGGTAGGAATGTCCCGACCGGCAAGTTCATCTTTAATACGGCCGGACAGACCCTCCCAGAAGACGGAAACCAGAGCGTCGTTATCCCAGGCCAGCTCCGAGGCAAGGGTACGGAACCGTATGGCATATTGGCCCACGGTGAGACTCTCCTGACGGAGGCGTAGCAACGATGATGCGGATGAGGTCTTCCGTCCGGGTTCGTCGAAGACTTTCCGGAAAGCCGAGAGAAAGGCAGGCAAGTCGGACACCAGGGGGTCTCCTCTCTCCCATAGAGGATTTAGCCAGGCCAGGGCCTCCCCGGTGAGATGGGACATGATGAAGGCAATTTTGGCCCCGTCGGAGTTAAACTGGAGGGACAATAGTTCAAAGTGCAGGGTGCACTGGTTTATGAAGCCCCTAGCTTGAGCGGGGTCGCCTCCGAAGCGTGGAGGTGTAGAAAGCCGGAGTCCGGGTCAGGATGCCATGGTATTGGTGGGCAGCGGCGCTGCCGGGCTGCGAGTCAGGACACTAGCGGTGGTTGCTGGTGGAGCAGTCAGAGTGTCCAGGAAAGAGTTGACATTCCGCAGATGACTCAGGATGGACTCCTGTTGGGACCTCTGACGGGACAGTTCATGACGTAGGTCCGAAAGCGAGAGAGCTTGGGTGCCACCGGGTTCCATGGCCCGAGCAAACTGTAACGGGTCTGGGAGGCGGAACCTCTGAGCTACTATACAAGGGGGCGGTCCTTGTAAAGCAGCGGGTGGCGACCAGGGAAGACGGGCTGGAAGTCTCAGCAGGTGAACGGGACAGTCTCTGAGTGAACGGGACAGTCTCTGAGTGAACGGGCTGGAGGTCACGGCAAGTGACCGGGGCAGTCTCTAGGTATAGGGTTGGTACGACCTGTGGCGGCTGAAGATAGACGTGAGCTCCCAGGTGAGCAGGCGAGAGTCTCTGGATGAACGGGTGGTCACAGCATGTGACGGCGGAGCCTCCAGGAAGACCAGCGGACAGGCGACAGATGAGCGCTCCCAGGTGAGCGGGCAGAAGTCTCTGGACAGGCGGGTGGTCACAGCACGTGACGGCAGAGCCTCCGGGTAGGCAAGCAGACTGGTAGCAGATGAGCGCTCCCAGGTGAGCGGGCAGGAGTCACTGGACAGGCAGGTGGTCACAGCACGTGACGGCGGAGCCTCCAGGTAGGCTAGCAGGCAGGTAGCAGATGTGCGCTCCCAGGTGAGCGGGCAAGCTGGTCCATAGACAGACTGACAGGAGTTGGAAGGCAGACCGTCGGACCACAGGCAAGCAGGCAGGTAGCTGATGTGCGCTCCCAGGTGAGCGGGCAGGCTGGTCCTTAGACAGACTGACAGGAGTAGTAAGGCAGACCGTCGGACCTCAGACTAGCAGGCAGGTAGCAAGTAATCAGGCAGGAATCTGGCAGGTAACTGGCAGGTAACTGGCAACGGGACCTGAGGGCTGAAGCACAGGTGAGACACAGGTGCAAACAACATTGCTCGGGCACCTCCATTTTGGAGGAGGTGCCTTATATATGGTAAAGTCCTCCGGCCATTGGCCGGGGACTCCTTAGGACGGCGCGCGCGGCCCCTTTAAGAGGGAGGGAGGGCGCGCGCGCGCGCCCTAAGCACAGTGGCCGGGAAGGAGCGCGCGCTGCCAGCAGAGCGGGAGAGGGACGCCGGGCACGGAGCAGAGCGGTGAGGGGAACAGCGTCCCTGCCTAGCAGAGGGCAGGGACGCCGGCACTACAGTGACTAGTGGTGGCTACCCTAACCTGATATATGCCTATGAGGCTGTCAAGTTCAGGTCAGGAGCACCACAGTCAGTCCGTTCATGACAGATCGAACTTGTACTTGGACGTCTGAATTCGACCTTTGAGTGAAGAACACAAAAAGATCTAAATGTTATATTTTAAGAATTATGAATATGTTAAAAGGAACCTGTCACAAAATTCATGCTGTTCTCATTATAAACATAAACATTTATGTTTTACACCGAAATGCTATGACAATTCAAAAACAAATCTAAGTTGGAAACGAGGCTGGAGACAAGGTGACTAATTTTATAAGTAATCTGTGGCTGAAATGCCGCAGGGTTTTAGAGGAAAATTTACACATTTGTAATGAGGAAGCCGGTCTCTGATCCATGCAATCCATGGCTTGGCCAGCATGAATCATTTGACAGATTCCCTTTAATTTTCAGTCTAGCACTCATTAAGGAGGTTCTCCAACAATATGACATGGTACTTGGTGTTCTATAATAGCTTCATAATTCTTTTTCCAGTTTCTACCAACCAAAGGTAGAACATGATAAAAATGATGCCACTGTAAGTTTGGTTTCATAGAACCTTATAGGGTTTGAATGTTTTGACCACATTACTGATTTTGATCCCACAGTAAGGGAAATCCACATGGTATCATGTCTCCTTGGAGCCATGAATGAATTCACTTCATTATGTAAAAAACAATCACCCCTTTTCCTTTCTTCAATGAGTCAGTGACATCAGCTCTCTATATTAAATGGGTTGTCCCATCATAACATATTAATGACCTTTCCATAGGATAGGTTATCAATATCGGATCATTGGAGGCCCAGCACTTGACATTTCCATCAATCAGCAGTCATTTGCTCCAGTGGTGGCCAGATGTAAGCATGGCATGGCCTTGCAAAGTGCAGCTCCAATCGATGTGTAGTGGCTGCTTCTGGGTACTGTACAACAGTGCCTATTAAGATCCAACCCCCACAGATCTGTTATTGATGACCTACTTTATGACTGGACAACCTATTTAAACCACCCATATACATTCGATTTTTTTATGTGAGCTGTGCTGATGACTAGTAGAATATCCTATGATGAAACAGCAAATGAACAGGTCAGATTTCATCCATTTCAGTTATTTAGGCTCCTCACAAGATAAGTGTGATCCTGATTTCTGACGATCATTCGTCAATTTCCCCACCATTTTATGATTATAGTTGGCTAGGAAGACATAACTGTTGCGTCAAAAAATTGTTTCATGTCTATATCCAGCTTAAAATAAGTCCTATATTATCAGAAATAAGAAACATACTTAATACTGCATTTTTTTCAGGTAAATGAGTATTTTTCTGAGAACTCCTTTAAAGGGAATCTGTCAGCAAGTTTTTGCTATATAATCTGAGAGCACCATGATGTTGGGGTTGAGAGACTGATTCCTATGATGTGTCACTTACTAGGCTGTGTTGCTGTTTAATAAAATCAATGTTTTATCAGCAGATTATCACTACAGGACTAGGTGTCTTGTACCTCCTAGTCAACTGCTCTGTATAACCCGCCCCCAGCACTGAGTAGCAGCTTTCTGATAATGTACAGTGTAAACAGAAAGCTGCCAATCAGGGGTGTGGGCGGGGTTACACAGAGCTCAGCATTCAGAGAACTGATAGATCTGCAGTAGAGAATACAGTGATTGTATAAAAATGACAACATGTAGACCAGCAAGTGAAACATCCCTGGAATCAGGGTCTCAGTTGCTCTACTTCTTTAAAAGAAACAGGGAGTTACACTGGTCTGTTTTTTACTAGGCCTGCAGTGGTAATGTACTGTTCATGCACATGACAAGTGAAGCTAATCAATGGCCACAGCAGTCACATGCAAGCAAAATCACTAAGGCCAGTGATTGGCTGCTTTTGCCATGTTTATGGAAGTTTTTATTTTAAAAATCTCAAACAACCCCTTAAATAAAATTAATTGATTCAGTAATAAAGTTAAAGGGGTTGTCTCTAAAAAAAGTTCCTATAAAATACAAAATTACCCTAACTACATTTTTAAATCCCCCTCGTCTACATCCCACCTTTGGTTATCTGTATTTGCTTCTTAATAGCAATGGCATGCTGTCAATGTGCACTGGGCCACTGCAGGCAGTCACTGGCTTCAGCAGATTTGCTGGCTGATGCCAGTGAATACCTGCAATGATCATGCACATGAAGGACATGTAATCAAAGCAAGTAAACAAAGACCAGTAGAAACCACCACGATTACTTCTTCGTTTTCCCAGGCAAAGCTGCTACAGGAAAACTCTGGTAGTCTTATTTGCCATTGTTCTTGTAGCGGATCTGCCGCCAGCAGCCTTCACTCTGTACTGTTAAGTGTGGAGAGTGCGCAGTTGAAGCACTTAAAAAAGTGATATCAGATGAAACATGTGCACAGCAATGTTGTTTTGACATTGCTGGGCCCCATGTTAATTTTAGGGGGATCTTTTTCGGCTATGTGCACATACCCTTGCTGTGTTTTTTTTTGCTTATTTCCCACATTGCATTGAAATATGTGATCATGTATAATAGCTCAAAGCATGTTTGTAGTAGCATTGTCACGTCATCATCTATCTCTGGAGTAGATCTTCTGTGTATTGATGTGAAAGTGAATTGCATAAAACCCGATTTCACCTAACATCATACCACAGAGCTTAGGTTAGAAGTCCTCATAATTTAAATGGTTGTCTGGTTAAAATAAGTTATCACCTATCCAAAGGATTTGTGGGGGTCCCACCGCTGTGACCTCCAGATAAGCAGAAAGGAGTATTCTTGACCGCTGCCCTATTAAAGGGGTTGTCCACTACTAGGACAACCCCTTCTTGATCTAAATGTTTGACCCGATAAAATAAAAAAGCTTATGCTGGCCTCCCGTGCTGGCGCCATTCCGTTTCAGGACTCGCTGTCCCCAGCGCTCCCTTGCTCTTGTTATGACACGTAAGCCCTGCGCTCAATCAGTGCTGGCGTCACTGTCCCCGCCTTCTGTGGAATTGAACACGAAGAGGAAGTCCGGGCTTCAGCTGATATCTGACTTCCTCTTCATGTTCAATTTGTCTGAAGGCGGGGACAGTGACGCCAACGCTAATTGGGTGCCAGGTTTATGTGTCACAACAACCGCATCGGAGCCCTGGGAACGTGAGTGCCGTCACCACTGGAACAGCGCCGGCACAGAAGGTGAGTATAAACTTTTTTATTTTATTGAGGCCAAGCGTGGGGTATGAGAAGGGGTTGTTCAAGTAGTGGACAACTTCTTTAATTCTCTATGAGGACTGCCGGAAAAGTTTAGCACAGTGGTCAGCAGCCTCATAGAAAATGAATGGATCAGAGGTCAAGCATGCGCACAGCCGCTCCATTCTAACAGGGATAGAAGTGCCCGTGCTGGCAATCACTGGGGTTCCAAACAATCGGATCCCACTAATCTGTAAATTACATAAATTCTTTCCACCAAACAACCACTTTAAAAATGATACATTAAAAAGCATAATAATTGTATCACACTGTAGTGTACAGTCCAGGAAAAGTGTACTTAACACATGTAAATAGCCTGGCATTATGCAACACACACAGTATAGTAATAAAGTGCAGAGCAGCTGACGAGATGATGTACAGATATGCACTGAAGACTTTTCCTGCCATATAAGCTCAAGATTTGTTTTTCTTTCAGTATGACAGAATAATATTTAGGATGTGATAGGAGTCTTCAGTAATAGGACCCATTCCGAAAAAAAGTAGCAATTTGTACCAGATGCTGCAGTCTGGTTTATTTCTCACATTTCTAAGAACGGTCTCTTATTTTTAATGAAGAATACATCTGCATTAATAAATCTCAGGATGTTGTGCAGATTCCGTGCTACTGAATTTAAAGTAACAATTTACTTTTTTGCCTATATAATACAGAATTACGATACATTTTCAGCAATTACCTAATGGCAGTTTGGCTTGTAGGGCAAAATTGGTCTTGAGAAATGAAATTGCTCATGGCTGCTCTCCCTGGTGCTGTCGTCAGTCTTTTTTTTTTGCAGGACACAGGGATAATAATTCAGTTAAGTGATATATCTTAGGGATTGATGTGAATATGTTAATCTTTGGTCAAAGAGCTTGTCTTTTTCTGGACAACTCATTTCATATGAGGACATAAACTGATCGATGTAGGAAAGCTTCTTATTCTTTCCCAAAAAAGTATCGTCCAGCTATGCATTCCTCTACAGGAGTCATATGGCTTGCTTCTGCCAGCGAGAGAGCTGCTGCATGGTGCCTAAGCAAGGGCACCCTCTATGACATCCATATGGCCAGATAAGGCATATAGGTAGGCATTGCCCTGATCAGACAACCCTTTTATGTATTTATTGAGGGGATCTTAAATGGCGGTTGAAACAACTATGTAAATGGTCTTGATTAAAAATATTTTATCATTTTGTGTCTACAGCTCCTATACAGACATATGTGTCACTATGGTAACAAATTACAAATATAGCGTAGTCTCATCTTAGCCATAATGGCATCAATCTGCTCTTTACTTTTTGCTAAAATAGGGTAGCAAAAAGTAGAGAACATGCGAAAAGAGTATGACTACAGAGTCAGATAGTGCAAGAGTAATTTGTAGTCTATTATCATGGAGACAGGCATGCATACAGGTATGCGATGTATTAAAAAATGATTGTTGAATCATTTTTATCATCAATAAAATATATAATATACACTTTGTTTTATTTTTCATTTTAGATATATTGTAAAAAAATAAAAAATAGTCATAAGATGGTCTTAAAATAATTTAATGTTCAGGAAAAAAGGAACTCAAGCAGGAAAATCAGTGCTGGATTCAATTGCTCTACATAGTAAACGTCTATGATTGCTATAAACATTGTAAGCTGTCCTTGTGATTGATTACATTCTGGAAATAATTATACAGAATTGTTTATTGTAATTTATCAAATCAGTAGTTGGATATATATATTATAGAGCCAATTTATACAGTTTCCATATACACTCAATACCAATATGGAGTATGTTCAGTTTAGATTCATGATAGTAGAAACTATTCATAAAAGCAATCAGATTATTGCGTGACTGTTGTACTGGTGTGGCTTTAGTAAAGCCCTCCACCCCATCTGACTCTCCTCAAAAAATTGAAAAGGTGACTTGTCTTTAACCCTTTCGCAACCTTGGGTTTTGTCATTTTTGCTTTTTCGTTTTTTGCTCCCCTTGTTCCCAGAGCCATAGCGTTTTTATTGTTTGGTCAATATGGCCATGTGAGGGCTTATTTTTTGCGGGACGAGTTGTACTTTTCAACGCCATTACTAGTTTTACCATATCATGTATGGGAAAACGGGAAAAAAATTCCAAGTGCGGTAAAATTGCAAAAAAAGTGCAATACCACAGTGGTTTTTTATTTATTTTTTTACCACGTTCACTGAATGCTAAAACTGACCTGCCATTCTTATTCTACAGGTCATTACAAGTTCATAGACACCAAACATGTATAGGTTCTTTTATATTTAAGTGGTGAAAAAAAATTCCAAAAGTTGGTAAAAAAAATAAATAAATAGCGCCATTTTCTGAGACCTGTAGCGTCTCCACTTTTTGTGATCTGGGGCTGGGTGAGGGCTTATTTTTTGCGCGCCGGGCTGACGTTTTTATTGATAACATTTGGGGTAGATCCGATGTTTTGATCGCCCGTTATTGCATTTTATTGCAATTTTGCGGCGACCAAAAAACGTAATTCTGACGTTTAGAATTTTTTTCTCGTTACGCCGTTTACCGATCAGATTAATTCTTTTTTTATATTGATAGATCGGGCGATTCTGAACACGGCGATACCAAATATGTGTATGTGGGGTTTATTTTTTATTATTTTATTTTGAATGGGGCAAAAGGGGGGTGATTTAAACTTTTATATTTTTTTTATTTTTTTAAAAACTTTTTTTTTTCACTTACTGCATGCTTCAATAGTCTCCATAGGAGACTAGAAGCAGCAGTTGTCTGATCGTCTCTGCTACATACAGGGGACCAGCAGGTCCCCTGTATGCAGCAGAAATGGTCCTGTGCTATGAGCGCCGACCACTAGGTGGCGCTCAAAGCGACCAGATCATGACAACCACAGGCGTCTGCTGCAGATCCTGGGTTGTCATGCACGCCCATCGGCGACCCGCGATCACGTGACGGGGTCTCCGGTGGGCGGGGCTTAGGACGCGCTTCCAGGAAGCGCGCGTTAAATTCCGCTGTCGGAGATTGACAGCGGCATTTAACAGGTTAACAGCCGCGGGTGGATCGCGATTCCACCCGCAGCTGTTGCGGGCACATGTCAGCTGTAAGAATCAGCTGACATGTGCTCGGTTCAGTGAGGGCTCAGCGCAGCAGCCCTCACGGAACGGGCAGTACGTAAATGTGCGTACTAAGACGTCAT
Source organism: Phyllobates terribilis (assembly GCF_046119375.1). Classification (NCBI taxonomy): domain Eukaryota; kingdom Metazoa; phylum Chordata; class Amphibia; order Anura; family Dendrobatidae; genus Phyllobates; species Phyllobates terribilis. The sequence goes on from NW_027362761.1 coordinate 843,971,148, forward strand.
GGGCTCTAAAGGGGTTAAAGAAAATCTGTCACCAGGTATTTGTTATGTAATCTGAGAGCAGCATGATGTATGGGCTGAAACCCTGATTCCAGTGATGTATCACTTGCTGGTCAGCATGCTGTCATTTTGATAAAATCACAGTTTTCTCTGCTGCACATTTAGCAGTGCTCAGATTGCAGAGACATAACCCCACCTACACCCCTGATTGGCAGCTTTCTGTGTACACTGTATATTGACAAAAAGCTGCTAATCAGTGGTGGGAGCATGGTTGCACAGAGCAGTTGACTAGGAGGCATGAGACACTTAATCCTGAAGTGATAATCTTCTGTTGATTAAACACACAGCCCAGTAAATGACACATCACTGGATTCAGGGTTCCAGCCCCTATATCATGCTGCTCACAAATTACATAGCAAAATCCTGATGACAGATTTCCTTTAACTTTCTTTTTTTTTGTAATTTAGGGATTACCTCTGAGTTATCAGTTACAACCAATAGGCTTTTATTACATGTCCCAGTATGGATTTTAGATGGTTATATTGTAAATAAGGTCATTTCTTGAGCTCAGTTGACTTATATATTATGACTTACAGTATATTTTAGCACTTGTTAATTTCTTCATTTTTCAAATATGCCTCAGTAATTGAATGTTAGTGTCCTCGTGCTATCTCAATAGCTCTACATTTGTTTGAGTTTTACATAAGAGTAAGCTTCCTGTATTGGCATGTGACTCGTATTGTGGTGATGGAGACTGACTGATTTCAGTAGCCATGCCTATTCCCTTAACTTCTATGGCTGAAGCATAGACAGAGAGAGTACCTGGCTAATCTAATGAAAGAGCCAGTCACTCAGCCCTCTTCATACATATACCTGGTCACATGGAGACAACGTAAGCTCTCTACTGAGTGAAACTCAATGGAGAAGTGAAGCTGCTAGGATGGCAAAAGTCACTGAAGCTGGGACACATTTGAAAAATAAAGTATATCAATAATTTATACATCATATATAAATTACATACCATTTTAAACCCAATCAGTGGCGTGCCTTCAATAGTGGCAGACTATGTTACCGCTATGGTACCTGTGAGTTGAGTGGACCTGATGCTGAACACGATGCAGATTCAGTTGAATACAATGGTGAAACAGGGAACTTCCACTCTCTGCTCCACCATTCAGCCTCGGCGCCTGAGTCTCAATGCAGCAGGTGGGATGATATACCTAGATAGCGGCTGCTGCATTGAACAGTCCAGAAAGCACAGACCAGAGCAGTATAAAGGCGGAAATGGGGCTGGGTGAGTTTTCTTTATTTTGTTATTACTGTGTTGGGGGGCACTGTGGGGCCTTATAATGTCTGTAGAAGAATTGTAGGGCATCACACTGTGAGGTTCACCGTGAAGGCATCATACTGGGATGGGGGCACTCTGGGAACATGGAACTGTTTTGAGTGCATTTTGGGGACATTGTACTGTTTTGGGAGCATGGGGGCATCCTTTTGTCTTGGGGCACTGTGGGGACATCATATTGTGTTAGGGCACTGTGGAGATATTATACTATGTTTGGGGCATCATACTGTGTTGGGTGCACTGTTGAGAAATCATACAGTGTGTGGGAGAACTGTGAAGACATCACACTGGAATTCATTGTGAAGGCATCATACTGTTGGGCGCCATATTGTGTTTGAGGGTATATTAGGGCATCAAACTGTTTTGGCAGCACTGGGATGGCTTAATTCTGTGATGGGGACACATTAGGCACATTGCACTATTTTGGGGTAATTGTGGGGACATTGTACTGTTTTGGTAGTACAGGGGCATCATACTGTATTGGGGCACTGTGAGTATATCATACTGTGTTGGGGGCACTATATGGATATTATACTATGTTGGGGGCATCATACTGTGTTTGGGACACTCTAGGCTCATTCTGCAGGTTGGGGTTCTTTGTGGAGACATTGTACTGTTTTAGGAGCACAGAGGCATCATTTTGTGTTGGGACACAGTGCGGACATCATTCTGTGTTGGGAGCACTGTGGGGATATCATACTATGTTAGGGGAATCATACTGTGTTGGGGCATCATACTTTGCTGGTGTTCGTGTGGAGGCATCATACTGTGTGTTATGGTGGCATATGGTATACTGGATGGAAGGGTATCATACTGTATGAGGGCCACGAAAGGGGTATTGTAGTGAATGAAACCACTAAGGGGCTTCAATAGTGGCACTATTTCTATGTATGTGCTGCATAACATTTGCCTGTCTGTCTTTAAAAGTTTTGAGGATTGTCGTTCTGTGACTGCGTCTATGCAGTATGACCTTGCCTATTTTATCAAATGTTTTTAGTTGGGGGGATGTCAATTTGGATTTTGCCATAGAGCGCTGTGATTTCTATGTATGCCCCTGAACAGAATATAACATATTTATGTTTTGCTGAACAACCCATTAAGTTTTTTTTTGATTTGCAATTTTTTATACAAGTCACCAATTTATAATGACTTCCTTACTCTACTGCTATAGGAATGTACTTTCTTGCTAATACATTTCAACACGCCTAAACCGTCCAATCGCCCCTGTACCTAAAAATATTTAATGTAAAAATAAACACCAATGCGATAAGTTAAAAGTAGAGATCTGTTTATTGGTAGCCAGATGCAAGGTAGACATTTTGAGGTTGACTTGCAGTTGACATAGACATACCAAGGTCTAGGGGTTTGTTGATTCTGTCCAGTGGTTTTACTTACATCCAAGCATGTTTTCTCAGCATGACTCCACACATATTGTATTTCTTGCAGATTTCAGGCAAATCATGTTATTTATTGCCAGGTAGATGGAAAACTCCATATGTCACTTCATCTGAAAGTATTCCATAGAAGCAGGCAGGTTGCGCCTCTGAGGCCGGCGGTGTATGCCAGGTTAGGAGGAGGCCAAGGTGGGATATAGAAATAACCTGCCGGTTGTAATCTTCAGAACCTTTAGATAAACAAAGCTGGAATGAAAACAAAGTTTTTTTTTCTTTGGAAACCTGTACAGGGTCCAATGATAACATTCCTTGCTGAGCTGTATGCACCCTGCGAGAAAGACACCACAGTGTAATAGATTAGAGCCACAGACCTGCCTCAATACTCACTTTGTACATGCAGAGCGCTGCACGTCAGATGGCCTCATGCTGTATTTTTACATCGTTCCCATAAAAAAGCAACAGTTGGAAAAAAATAACTAGCATAACAGTAGTAAATTACAATAACAGCTTGTATGTTTTCCACAAGTGATAGTGTCTTGTTTTGGGCATAACATTGAGACTTACAATGTGTCCATTCATATGCCATTTGGTAGTAGACTGTAGAAATAACACGGCAATCTTTTTGTTAAATCTCAATGGTCACATCTAATGGTTTGACACGTAACATGAAAAACGGAAAAGTAATGAATCACTTAAAGGGGTTGTCTGGTCTTGTGTCGAACATCTGCAGTCACTCTACATGACTGCAAGACTTCTGAAAACTTATATCCTGCACACTGTCAGTATCTGTATTGTTGCCAGTGAAAGCCAGCGGCCACGTGACAGCAAGTATGTGACTTGCATATCTCTGTCCACATTCCAACTTGAAGTGCTCAGCATCGCTCAATTCACTTGTACAAGGTTGAGCATGTCTAGTCGGCATGTGACCGCATGTTTGCAAATTGCATACTTGTAATCACTTGACCACCTGCTCTCACTACAAAACCAGAGAGTCCTGACAGTATGCAGAGTGCACGCTTTAAGGATTCAGAAGTCTACAGTCACATAGTATGACTGCAGACTTTCACCACAAGACCAGACAACACCTTAATGCCTTAATAACTACACTGTGTGCAGAATTATTAGGCAAGTTGTATTTTAGAGGATTATTTTTATTATTGATCAACAACTATGTTCTCAAGCAACCCAAAAGACTCATAAATATCCAAGCTTAATATTTTTGGAAGTTGGAGTGGTTTTTTTTAGATTTGGCTATCTTAGGAGGATATCTGTTTGTGCAGGTAACTATTACTGTGCAGAATTATTAGGCAACTTAATAAAAACCAAATATAATCCCATCTCACTTGTTTATTTTCACCAGGTAAACCAATATCAGTCCACAAAATTTAGAAATAAACATTTCTGACATGCAAAAACAAAAACCCAAAAAATTAGTGATCAGTATAGCCACCTTTCTTTATGATAACACTCAACAGCCTTCCATCCATAGATTATGTCAGTTGCTTGATCTGTTTTCGATCAACATTGCGTGCAGCAGCCACCACAGCCTCCCAGACACTGTTCCGAGAGGTGTACTGTTTTCTCTCCCTGTAGATCTCACATTTTATGATGGACCACAGGTTCTCTATGGGGTTCAGATCAGGTGAACTAGGGGGCCATGTTATTATTTTTTCTTCTTTTAGACCTTTACTGGCCAGCCACGCTGTGGAGTAGTTGGATGCATGTGATGGAGCATTGTCCTGCATGAAAATCATGTTTTTATTGAACGATACCGACTTCTTCCTGTACCACTGCTTGAAGAAGTTGTCTTCCAGAAACTGGCAGTAGGTCGGGGAGTTGAGCTTCACTCCATCCTCAACCTGAAAAGGTCCCACAAGTTCATCTTTGACGATACCAGCCCATACCAGTACCCCACCTCCACCTTGCTGGCGTGTGAAATGGAGTGGAGCTCTCTGCCCTTTACAGATCCAGCCTCTGGCCCATCCATCTGGCCCATCAAGAGTCACTCTCATTTCATCAGCCCATAAAACCTTTGAAAAATCAGTCTTAAGATATTTCTTGGTCCATTCTTGACATTTTATCTTATGTTTCTTGTTCAAAGGTGGTCGTTTTTCAGCCTTCCTTACCTTGGCCATGTCCCTGAGTATCGCACACCTTGTGCTTTTTGATACTCCAGTAACGTTGCAGCTATGAAATATGGCAAAACTGGTGGTGAATGGCATCTTGGCTGCTTCACGCTTGATTTTCCTCAATTCATGGGCAGTTATTTTGCGCCTTTTTTGGCCAACACGCTTCTTGCGACCCTGTTGGCTATTTGCCATGAAACGCTTGAATGTTTGGTGATCTTGCTTCAAAAGTTTGGAAGTTTCAAGACTGCTGCATCCCTCTGCAAGACATCTCACAATTTTGGACTTTTCAGAGCCCGTCAAATCTCTCTTCTGACCCATTTTGCCAAAGGAAAGGAAGTTTCCTAATAATTAAGCACACCTTATATAGGGTGTTGATGTCATTAGTCAACACCCCTCCTCATTACAGAGATGCACATCACCAGATTTACTTAATTGGTAGTTGGCTCTCAAACCTATGCAGCTTGGAGTAGGACAACATGTATAAAAAGTATCATGTGATCAAAATACTCATTTGCCTAATAATTCTGCACACAGTGTAATAACACCTTAAAAAGTAACTATCACCAGTCAGCGGCTGCCCTTTTGAAGCCACAGGATGATGATTTTACTAAATATAACTTAAAAATGGACAAAAGTTCCCTTAAGGCAGGCTACAGGAACTGACTTTCTAGCAAAAGTCTTGGCAAGCAGAGCAAGATCCCAGAAGCCTCAGCAGCCCTTCAGTAAAAGCATGTGATCTAACGTGTTATCACAAAATCTCGCCCTTTGATCTAAACCAGTGCTGCCATGTCCTTTACTAAGCAGTTACCGATCATTAGAGGCCATAACATCATTAAAGCCGTAACTGTTTAGGAAAAGACGCAGCAGCGCATGTTTAAAGGGAACCTGTCATGTAAAAAAAACGCTATTATCTCGCAGATATGGGGATAATCTACAGGTTAGTAGCATTCTGACACCATGTGGCCGCCGCACTGAAAGCCGGGCTACCGGTAGGAAATTACAGTATTTCCCCCCTGGAGCCTCATAGGGGTTTGTCTGGCACAAATTCAGTCACAGCTCAGTGGACAGAAATCGGTGACTGCAATCACACCCCAGCACTGACTGACAGCTGGTCCTAATCCTGAGCCTGCTGTCAGTCAGTGCCAGGGGCACGTTTACAACCATCACACTCTGTGCACTGGGTGGTGGCTGAAACTGTGCGGACACACCCCTATGACTGAAATAACAAGGCTGCTAGGAGGAATAAAGTTCATTTCCTTTCGGCAGTGGGGCATTCAGTGCAACAACAGCACAGTGTCAGAACTCCATTAACCTGCAGATTAACCCCATATCTACAGGTTAATAGTGTTCTTTTTACATGACATGTTCCCTTTAAACGACACTAGGATAACACACAAAATCACATGCTTTCACTTTAAGAGGACCGCAGGGTCAGGCTGCGTGCCAGGATCCCACAACCTGAAAGTTAAGACCCAGTTTTTTCTTTCAGAAAGTCAGGTCCTTTAGCCTGATAATAGGGATACCTTTGTGCCTTTTTAATAATGAGTTAGTAAAATCATCAATCTGTGGCTGCCTACTGTTATCTTGAATAAAAAGGGCAGCCACGGAATGGGGATAAGTACTCTTTAACTAGGCCCTGTAAGATCTCCATTGTCATGACTATTAAAAGAATTGTCCCATCTTAGACATTTGTAGGTTATCCAAAGCAAATGTCTGAAAGATGCAGGTCCCTTCATCTATCTTGAGAACGGGGCCCCTTCCTGCACTATCTGGAATGGAGAGGTGACAGCGCATGCGCTGATCTATTGCAATAGGAGTTTCAAAAATTGCCAAACATTTGGGGAAATTTTCATAACTCCCATACAAATCAATAGAGAGATCTACTCATCTGCAGCCACCTGTACACTGACAGTAGTGTGTAATCAAGGCCCTGTTGGTGAAACAGATGCAGGTCCAAGTGGTGGGAAGCACTTTTATAAGACACTTTTGTTATATCCTGTAAATATGCGATAAATGTTTGATCTTGGAATAACCTTTTAAATAACCATTCTGGAGCATCTTTTCTTAATATTCTATGTTGTGTTGTTTCTTTTTTTATTCCACCTTGAAATTAATGAATAAATTGACAACTGGGTGTTACCAATTTCCGGATTATGAATGAGCAAGCCCCGGAGGAATGGTAACACCCAGTTATCAATTTAATCATACATCGTCAGGAGGAGAAATGGAAGAATAGCTCAATGAATAATTATAAGAATGCTCCAGAATGAATATTAATTGGGAAAGCAAGTATTTACTAATATAGACATACCACGGAAACTGACAAATCTCTCTTGCATTCTAGCTGACATTGCTAATATATGATCTCCGACTCTAATGACATAAAACATTACTGTTAGATTTCCTGAAACTTTCTTTCTTCCTTGAATTGTAAACAATAAAAGTGTTGGATTTCCTTACATATTTTTTTTTCTTCGATGGAATAAAAGCAGTCCAAACAAAGTAGAACCTAGAGAGGGATTTTGACTAATTGTAACACTTACTGGTAATTGTACTAAGTGGAGGTCCTCAGAAACACATTCAGCCAGCAGCTCTGTGTGGTCCTGCTCCGGCCAAACCACCATATTTACACGGCTGTCGATATAAATGAGGAGAAGGCATGTGGAGATGGCTGCTGGCTGTGTGAGATGCTTCACCCTCTATGCCTTTGATACCATGTTCAAATATGAATCTTGTAAAGTCGTAATGACAGCTTTTGACCTTGTTCAATAAGAAAATTTGGAAAGAAAATAAAAAAAATATCATTTTTTTTTACATCAGCAAATGCTTCTTCTGGGATTTTCCAGTCTAGATGCTTTGCTATTAAATTCTCCAGGTTTCCCGTATATTGACCGAGGCTTGTGATTTGTTTGTTTAATAATGTGTTTACTCTAGTGTTATTAGATTGCAATACTGATAGGTTTATCTTTATTTTAATAATTTCAGTCTATTCAGATGTCAATGATTTTTCATGAATGCAAATCTCCGAGTGTCAACAGTGTTTTTCATGCTATTTTCATCAGTGTTTGGTCAGTGTATGAGTTTTTACCATCAGCATTTCATAAAAAAATGACAAAGCTTCTCCTATCTATTGCCATTGCATAATTTTAGGGTACCTCGGCGGTCAGGCAGGGACAAATCAGGGTCAGGTTAGGGATTGCCTAGTCTGTATTCGAACCTGTGTTGTGCAGGTTTTACATCTCACCTGGTTTGTTCATCCCCGTGAGAGTGTTAGGGCTCAGCCATAACAGAAACAAAGTGCTGGAGAGTTCTAAAGTGGCCAGCAATGAGTCCAAATCCCATTGGACACCTGTAGAGAGATCTTAAAATTTGAACGCGCCCTTCAAACATAAGAGACCTGGAGCACTTTGCAAAAGAAGAGTGGTCCAAAATTCCAGTTGTGAGGTGTAAGAAGCTTGTTGATGGTTGTTGATGGTTATAGGAAGCGATTGATTGCAGTTATTTATTCCAAAGGGTGTGCAACCAAATATTAAGCTGAGGGTGCCAACAATTTTGTCCGGCCCATTTTTGGGGTTTTGTGTGAAATTATGTCCAGTTTGCCTTTTTTCTATGTTTTTTTGTGTTGTTCCAGTACATACAAAGGAAATAAACGTGTGTATAACAAAACATGTGTAATTGCAATGATTTTCTGGGAGAAATACTTCATTTTCTGAAATAATTTCAAGGGTGCCAACACTTTCGGGCATGGCTGTAGTTGAAAACTGGATGTCTGAATAAGACCTTAGGGTAAGAAATTGTAGTGACGATTGGATTGCTGGTATATCTTTTTTGTGTAGGTGCAGTTTTTTCATGACCTTACAGACTTCTTTGATTCTCTTATGACAATTCTACTCGCCATTTCTTGCAGATATATAGGTTATAATTGTTTCTCCATAAGCGGTAAGGTGATCAGTGCACCATTAGACAGCAACCATATGGAATATGGCCCTATGTAGGTACGGATTGTTTAAAGCCAAAAATGGGTCAGATCCTCTCATGTGTAATCAGAAAAGACATCCAAAACATTTTTGGTAAAGACTTTAATGATCACAAAATACAACAGACATTACACATCTGATTGCCAGTATGGGTCATGAAGGAATTTTTTTCATTCCAAGGCAAATGAATGTATGCTGTATGTCTTGTCTTCCTCTGGATCAACTGAGGTTTTGTATAATATGGTAAAGTTTTAATTTACCCTCCACACCCACTCTAAAATTCAGGTTTCTCTTAATACTAGAGCCATGGCATATATTTTTTAATCGATCCCAATGACCCCATTTACAGGAGATTAGGGTCAATCAGGTTTCCACTGGGGTTCTGGAGCACGTTGTCACATCATGACCTTCCTAGGCCTCACCAGAGACAGTAATCGAAGTCCAGTGTGAGCGGGGATTTCATCGCGATCGACGACAATCAGATGTAGGAAGGACTGGATTGGTGATAGAGAGGAAATTAATGAAACATCATAAAACAATCCTCGTTAAATTTTTAAGTTGTTTTTCTTTTTTAAGTCCCTCAACAACTTTGCTAATACAGATATTTTAGAGCAGTGTCTTCCAAACTCCAGTCCTCACGGCCCCCAACACGTCATGTTTTGAGGATTTCCTTAGTATTGCCCAGTTAATGGAATTATTATCAAGGCAGCAGAAATTGCCACAGGTTCTCTTACCTGTGCAATGCTAAAGAAATACTAAGAAAACATGATGTGTTGGGGGGCCGTGACGACGGGGTTTGGGAAACACTGTTTTAGACACAGATTCATAAAATGCAACTTTAACCAAATGTCGTATTTTTTTGCGCATCTCACTCGAGGCTCTTCCTGTAACAAGGTTTCTGGCAAAGGTTAGACAAACGTGCGACTTTTTAAAGAATTTGCATTTTTTTGCACTGGAAATTCGCCAAAAATTTATTTGCATTTTTTTTAAGTCTTTATTTTGTTTTCAGGTATTTTTTGTCATTTTCTATGCCAAATTCTTCAAAATGGTGAACGCGGGTAATAAAGTAGTCTTTATTTCTGTCTTTATCATTTTTAATGACTTTTTAGACTAAAAAGTTGCACATTTCGCAAAATGCCTCAAAAATAATTTACTTAAATCTGGAAAACCTAATCTCTGCCCATATTGGCGAACAAAATAATAACAGGCGAGCACAATCAAAATAGTCTTCAAAAAAGGCATAAATGGAAATATGAACATGGTGCAAACAAAAAAATGGTACAAACGCTAAAAGCTCAACAAAAGACAGGCGTAAATGCAATAATGAATCCGTCCTAAAGAGCCTTTTAGATGATGCTTGGGGAAATAAGGATTGACAATTTTGAAACTTTCAAGGCAAATTTAGCAGCTATCAAGCTCCCAATCTTTTTGTTCTCCTGAGGAATAAGCAGCCACTCGAGTTATCTGTCTGCGGCTTTTTCCTCTCTCCCGATTGAAAACAAATAAGCACTCAGCCAAACTGAGCTTTCACATCTACTGGGGAGTTGGATGAGACAGTTTTCGGCTGAATGTAGTTATACAGATCTGGCAAAAATTAAGAGACCACTGCAAAATTTTCAGTTTCTCTGATTTTTCTCTTTATAGGTATATATATTTGAGTAAAATGTACATTGTTGTTTAGTCTATAAACTACTGACAACATGTCTCCGAAATTCAAAGCTAAAAATTTTGTATTTATTTGCAGCAAATTATAAAGACCTCAAATTACTCATGTTTTAACTCAGGAACAGTTCAGAAATCAATATTTGGTGGAATAACCATGATTTTTAATCACAGCTTTCATGCGTCTTTGTATGCTTTCCACCAGTCTTTCCATGCTTTCCAATAGAAAACTGTTCAGTGGTCTCTTAATTTTTGCCAGAGCTGTATAAGTGTATGGGCACCTTTACTGCTCTCCACTGTGTCCTAGGGATAAGGATACTGAACAGCAAGGAAACTTGCCTTGTTCAAATCAATGTAAAGCTAGAGGATCAAAAGGAACAAATTAATGAAACTATGGAAGAAAATAATTATGTTGGGACGACAAAAAAAAGAATATAAGCATAAAAAAGATGAAAGCACTTACCTTCTCATTAACCCCAAAATCTGTCTAGTTCAAAATGAGGAGGAGGGGCAAGTTGCTTCAGTACGTTTCTCTTTACGTATGAATAATCCTAAAAATTGAGAGTCCTCGATGGTTGATACCTTTTAATGGTTAACTGAAAAGATGGTAACAAATAGCAAGATTTCAAGAGTACTCAGGTCTCTTCATCAGGCAAGGTAGTCTCAGAAGCTTGCTATTTGTTATCATCTTTTCAGTTAACCATTAAAAGGTATTAGCCACCGAGGACGCTCAATTTTTTATATTTTTCTATCTACTAACTATAATTACTCTTTATGTACAACCCCTGGCAAAAATTATGGAATCACCAGGCTCGGAGGATGTTCATTCATTTGTTTAATGTTGTTGAAAAAAAGCAAATCACAGACATGGCACAAAACTAAAGACATTTAAAAAAGGAATGTTATGACTTTAAGAAACACTAAAAGAAATGAAGAAAAAAAATGTGGTACTCAGTAAGGGTAATTTTTTTCAGACCAAACAGAGGGAAAAAATTATGGAATCACTCAATTCTGAGGAAAAAATTATGGAATCACCCTGTAAATTTTCATTTCCAAAACTAACACCTGCATCAAATTAGATCTGCTCGTTAGTCTGCATCTAAAAAGGAGTGATCACACCTTGAAGAGCTGTTGCACCAAGTGCACTGACATGAATCATGGCTCCAACACGAGAGATGTCAATTGAAACAAAGGAGAGGATTATCAAACTCTTAAAAGAAGGTAAATCATCACGCAATGTTGCAAAAGATGTTGGTTGTTCACAGTCAGCTGTGTCTAAAATCTGGACCAAATACAAACAACATGGGAAGGTTGTTAAAGGCAAACATACTGGTAGACCAAGGAAGACATCAAAGCATCAAGACCGGAAACTTAAAGCAATATGTCTCCAAAACAGGAAATGCACAACTAAACAAATGAGGAAACGGGCGTCAATGTCTGTGACCGAACTATAAGAAACAGCCTAAAGGAAATGGGATTTACATACAGAAAAGCTAAACAAAAGCCATCATTAACACCGAAACAGAAAAAAACAAGGTTTCAATGGGCTAAGGAAAAGCATTCGTGGACTGTGGATGATTGAATGAAAGTCATATTCAGTGATGAATCGCGAATCTGCCTTGGGCAAGGTGATGATGCTGGAACTTTTGTTTGGTGCCGTTCCAATGAGATTTATAAAGATGACTTCCTGAAGAGAACATGCAAATTTCCACAGTCATTGATGATATGGGGCTGCATGTCAGGTAAAGGCACTAGGGAGATAGGTGTCATTACATGTTCAATAAATTTACAAGTTTACTTTGATATTTTGGACAGTTTTCTTATCCCATCAATTGAAAGGATGTTTGGGGATGATGACATCATTTTTCAAGATGATAGTACATCCTGCCATAGAGCAAAAACTGTGAAAACATTCCTTGAAAGAAGACACATAAGGTCAATGTCATGGCCTGCAAATAGTCTGAATCTCAATCCAATTGAAAATCTTTGGTGGAAGTTGAAGAAAATGGTCCATGACAAGGCTCCAACCTGCAAAGCTGATCTGGCAACAGCAATCAGAGAAAGTTGGAACCAGATTGATGAAGAGTACTGTTTGTCACTCATTAAGTCCATGCCTCAGAGACTGCAAGCTGTTATTAAAGACAGAGGTGGTGCAACAAAATACTAGTGATGTATTGAATGGAGTGTTCTTTTGTGTGTTTGTTTTTCATGATTCCATAATTTTTTCCTCAGAATTTAATGATTCCATAATTTTTTCTCTCTGCTTGGTCAGAAAAAAATTACTCTTACTGAGTACCACATTTTTTTTCTTGATTTCTTTTAGTGTTTCTTAAAGCCATAAAGTTGCCATTTGAAATGACTTTAGTTTTGTGCCATGTCTGTGATCTGCTTTTTTTCAACAACATTAAACAACTGAATGAACATCCTCCAAACCCGGTGATTCCATAACTTTTGCCAGGGGTTGTATGTAAGAGACAGCTTGCTGAAAGAGAGGGGGGAGCAGCATCTTATTGTCTCAAAGCATACATCAAAACTTTTACATTGCACATGAAGGAGACTCTGTCAAGTAGGCTCAACCCCCCAAACTGCATATATAGGTATGTAGGTCTCTAAAATGAAATGTAAGAATATTGACAACTCTATATTTTCTATCTGTTTCTGCATTCCTGAGTAATTATTGTTTTCAAGGCATTAAGTGCTATGGGTGTGACAGAGAACTTAACAATCCTTTGCCTTACTAGGTTGTTTCCTCAGCCAGCACTAGCCACTTTAATTTGATTGATATGTCACTGTCTGATTTCCTTGTCTGGTGCCTAACGTCACACAGGCAGTGAGCTATCCATCAAGCTAAATAGTCTGGTGCTAGGTGGGCAACCTGTGGAACCTTTGTTGTCCAGAGCACTTAATGCCTCATTTGCATATGAATGAAAACACCAATTACTCAGAAATGCAGCAACAGATAGAAGATATAAAGGTGTTGATTGACTTACTTTTCAAAGCATACCCATATATGCGGCTTGTGAAGAGGGGTGGATTTGATGTTAAAGGGAATCTGTCACCAGGTTTCCCCCATATAAAGTACAGCCAGTAAGCTCTCTATTACAGCCTGCTAGAACACTGTATATATATCCCCATTCCACTCTGCAAGTCACAAAAGAGCTGTTATTATACTAATAGATGGCACGGTTCAGTCCGATGGGCAACTCTGGTCTTGATCCGGCGCCTACTCTCTTCTTATGATCACCGTCCTCCTTCCCTGCTTCGCGTGGATGACGCATCCTACAACACCCACACAGTGTCCCCCATCATGCTCCTGTGCAGGCACACTTCTCTCTACCCTGCTGAGTGCAGAGCAAAGTACTGTAGTGCGTATGCGCCAGCTTTAACCTACGGGTCATCGGTGCTGTTTGGCCTTTCCATGCACACTACAGGACTTTGCTCTGCCCTCAGCAGGGTAGAGAGAAGTATACCTGCGCAGTAGCGCGATGGAGGACACTATGTGGATGATGCAGGTGACAGGCTCCCTTTAATGACAGATTTCCTGTAAGAGAAAAAAATGTGCATTTCCATTAAGTAGAGCAAAAATGACCCACAATTTCAGGCAGCACCACATCTTAAAAACATCAGCAATTGCCTAAAATTATGGGGTTTTTTTTGCGCTGGTAGACTTATACAGAAATGATCATGCTTTTAGATATATATTGGTTAAGTTGCAGTGGTTATCTTAAATGCTATATTTTTTGATGAATTCACGCACATTTCCTGTGTCTGTCCACACCTTTCTGTATTTGTGCTTTTCACCTGGATCATTTCTTCTTCTGCATGAGTTGACTTGTTGGTCACAGCTGTGACTTGTTGGCACAAACAGTACACACTGGTAAGCAAATAAACGCCGTTATGGCTGTTTGACATGTAAATAAGCACTGAAATGCCCTCAGTAAAGGACAGCATCGCTATCACAATGGATTGTAGCAACTCCAAGACTACGAAGTGCCCTTCATCATAATAAAGTAGAAAAGTACTGTGTATAAGAATACAGAAAAGTTACTAGTTCTGAGAAAAGTTTTTCTAAACTCTCATGAATTTTTATCATCCATGAGAAACAGACTGTTTTTTTGTGTAGCATCTTGGCTGCATTCATTTTTTTTTTCATCCGTTTTTTGAAGAGATATGTTTGTTCCCAGGCCAACAAACATATCCTTAGAAGATTTTTATTTCATCAAATTATATTCAAATTGATCACTAAGCAATTGATCTGAGACATGGAAGTAAAACAGAAGCAACTCGGATGCATCCCGATTTTCATCCGTGTTTCACAGACCCCCATTGATTGCCCTTTATGGCCAAGTGTGATCTGCAGACATGGATCAGAACAGAATCTGCCAAGTCTCACTGGTCTCATACTCAGATCCGTGACCTTCATGGGTGTATGTATAGATCCATGAACTCTATGGGCCTGTGTGCTGTCCAACAAAAAATCCGACAACACACAGACATGTCATACGGATGTGTAAATGTAGCCTTAGATTTATAATTTTAGAGAGGAGATGAATAAATGGGAACATTTTCACTTTAAGATTATATGTTTATGGTCCATCAAGGTTTTTATCAGTCCATGGCAAAAGGAAAAGCAACTTTTTTTGCAGCTTCATAGTAAAAAATAACATGTTCAATTTATTTTAAAGCAATGTGTTTGTTATAGTGAATATCTTCTTTTTAACACTATTCCATTTTAGGCAAAATATGCTCTGCTGATTAATTTTTGAAACTTTTTCTTCAGTTTCTTCCCAAGTTTCTGTTGTGAAAAATTGTATATGCATTCGTCACCCATCATAGAGTTCCAATATAAAAATATTTACTGTTGGAACATTATAAAGTTATATAAATGCATACCCCTGTAATATTCTTTTTCAGAATTAAGCTTTATCAAAAAGTGCAGTCTGAGGGTCTATTCTATACTGAAAAAAAAGAAAACCAATGTATATTGGCCAGGCAAAGGCCAAAAGTTTGTCCTCTATCTAGTAAATGAGGGTAACGCCGAGGTGTAGCTAAGGTTTCAACTACAAGGGGGGGAGAAACATCAAAGTGGGCCCCTATCCAGGTAACCCTCATTATAACTACGGTGGTGCACCCTAATTGTGGGTATAGGGGAACCTCTGACAATGACCATGCTGTTACTGAAAATAAAGCACTAAACAAAGACCAGCACTGATATTACTGCCATACGGTGACCATATTGTAGTGCCGGCGTCCCTGCCCTCTGCTAGGCAGGGACGCTGTTTCCCTCACCGCTCTGCTCCGTGCCCGGCGTCCCTCTCCCGCTCTGCTGGCAGCGCGCGCTCCTTCCCGGCCACTGTGCTTAGGGCGCGCGCGCGCGCCCTCCCTCCCTCTTAAAGGGGCCGCGCGCGCCGTCCTAAGGAGTCCCCGGCCAATGGCCGGAGGACTTTACCATATATAAGGTACCTCCTCCAAAATGGAGGTGCCCGAGCAATGTTGTTGCACCGTTCTACTCTGCTTCAGCCCTCAGGTCCCGTTGCCAGTTACCTGCCAGTTACCTGCCAGATTCCTGCCAGCTTGCTGTCCTAATCCTGCCTGATTTCCTGTTACCTGCCTGCCTGCCTGAGGTCCGACGGTCTGCCTTACAACTCCGGTCAGTCTGTCTAAGGACCAACTTGCCCGGTCACCTGGGAGCGCACATCAGCTACCTGCCTGCTTGCCTGAGGTCCGACGGTCTGCCTTACAACTCCGGTCAGTCTGTCTATGGACCAGCTTGCCCGCTCACCTGGGAGCGCTTCTCCGCTACCTGCCTGCTTGCCTGCCCGGAGGCTCCGCTGTCACGTGCTGTGACCACCAGCTATTCCAGACTCTTGCCCGCTCACCTGGGAGCGCTTCTCCGCTACCTGCCTGCTTGCCTACCTGGAGGCTCCGCCGTCACGTGCTGTGACCACCTGCTATTCCAGAGACTCTCGCTTGCTCACCTGGGAGCACACATCCTCCATCTGCCTTGCTAGCCTACCTGGAGGTTCAGCCATCACAGGTCGTACCTACCCCTTACCTAGAGACTGCCCCGGTCACTTGCCGTGACCTCCAGCCCGTTCTTCCAGAGACTGCCCCGGTCACTTGCCGTGACCTCCAGCCCGTTCTTCCAGAGACTGCCCTGATCACTTGCCGTGACCTCCTGCCCGTACACACAGAGACTGTCCCGGTCACCTGCTGTGACTGCCTGCCTGGTCGCCACCCGCTCCCTTACAAGGACCGCTCCCTTGTATAGTAGCCCAGAGGTTCCGCCTCCCAGACCCGTTACAGTTTGCTCGGGCCATGGAACCCGGTGGCACCCAAGCTCCCTCGCTCTCGGACCTGTGTCATGAACTGTCCCGTCAAAGGTCCCAACAGGAGTCCATCCTGGGTCACCTGCGGAATGTCAATACTCGCCTGGACACTCTGACTGTTCCACCAACAACCTCCGCCAGTGCCATGTCTCGCAATCCGGCAGCTCCGCTGTCCACTAACACCATGATATCCTACCCCGGACCTCGGCTTTCTGCACCTCCTCGCTTCGGAGGCGACTCAGCACAGGCTCGGGGCTTCATAAATCAGTGCACCGTGCACTTTGAACTATTGTCCCACCAGTTTAACTCCGACCGAGCCAAAATTGCATTCATCATGTCCCATCTCACCGGGGAGGCCCTGGCCTGGCTAAATCCTCTATGGGAGAGAGGAGACCCCCTGGTGTCCAACTTGCCTGCTTTTCTCACGGCTTTCCGGAAAGTCTTCGACGAACCCGGACGGAAGACCTCATCCGCATCATCGTTGCTACGCCTCCGTCAGGAAAGTCTCACCGTGGGCCAATATGCCATACGGTTCCGTACCCTTGCCTCGGAGCTGGCCTGGGATAACGACGCTCTGGTTTCCGTCTTCTGGGAGGGTCTGTCCGGCCGTATTAAAGATGAACTTGCCGGTCGGGACATTCCTACCACTCTCGATGACTTAATAACTCTTGCCACCCGGATTGACCTACGGTTCCAGGAGCGTGCCAGAGAGGTCACCCGTGAGAGGAGGTTACCACGTCTAGCTCCTACTTTTCAGAAACCCGTCACTCCTTCTGTCTCTAACCAGGTACACCCTCCTGAGCCTATGCAGGTCGACCAGACCAAGATGGTCAAGACCCGTCAGGACTTACGCCGTGCCGAGGGGACCTGCTTCTACTGTGGCAGTAAGGAGCACCGGATCCGTGCCTGCCCGGAGAGGTTGGGAAACGCCTGTGTCTAGGTTCGCTCAGAGAGGTCCACCTAGACAAGAATAAATCCTCTCCATCCCTGCTGTTGTCAGTTTCAATCGTCTACGGGGAGAACCGTTATTTCGAACTAGCCCAACTGGACTCTGGAGCAGCCGGGAATCTTATTTCACAGTCCCTGGTAGAGAAATACCGCATCCCCACCAAACCTCTGGCTGTACCCTTGTCTGTTGCTGCCGTGGATGGGGGGCTCTTACCACGCCCCATCCAACTCATCACCGAATCCATTACTCTGCAGGTGGGAATGCTGCATTCTGAAAGTATCTCCTTCCATGTTCTGCCTGGACTCTCTCACGCCCTCTTGCTAGGCCTACCTTGGCTCCAGAAACATGCACCCGTTCTTGACTGGCAGACCGGAGAAGTCCTTCGCTGGGGACAGGGCTGCCATAAGACCTGTCTGGTTCCCGTTCATCCCGTCCGTCCTTCTCCTACCCCAGCTAATCTGCCTGGACTTCCGATTCCTTATTGGTCTTATGCTGATGTCTTTAATAAAAAGGAGGCAGAGACACTACCCCCTCATAGACCATACGACTGCCCTATCGACCTGTTACCTGGTACTTCTCCTCCCCGTGGGCGTATTTATCCATTATCCGCTGCTGAGACCCGGTCGATGTCCGAATATATTGAGGAGAATCTGGCCAGGGGATTCATCCGGAAATCTACCTCCCCGGCGGGAGCAGGCTTCTTTTTCGTCAAAAAGAAGGACGGCTCTCTCCGTCCCTGTATAGACTATAGAGGCCTTAACCAGATCACGGTGAAGAATAAGTACCCCCTTCCGCTCATTCCGGAGTTA
This sequence comes from Phyllobates terribilis, assembly GCF_046119375.1. Classification (NCBI taxonomy): domain Eukaryota; kingdom Metazoa; phylum Chordata; class Amphibia; order Anura; family Dendrobatidae; genus Phyllobates; species Phyllobates terribilis. Next base: position 843,989,739 of record NW_027362761.1, read on the forward strand.
TTTGATCGTCTGAGGGGGGCTAGAATCTTCACCAAACTGGACCTCCGTGGGGCGTACAACCTGGTTCGTATCCGTCAGGGGGATGAATGGAAGACGGCATTCAACACCCGGGACGGCCACTATGAATATCTGGTAATGCCCTTTGGCCTCTGTAACGCTCCTGCCGTCTTTCAAGAGTTGGTCAATGACATCTTCCGGGACCTTCTCTACTCCTGCGTAGTGGTGTACCTGGACGACATCTTGGTCTTCTCTCCGGATCTCCAGACTCACCGGAGGGATGTTCGTCAGGTTCTGCTCAGGCTCAGGCAGAACCATCTCTACGCTAAATATGAGAAGTGCCTCTTTGAGCAGACCTCGCTTCCGTTTCTGGGCTACATTATCTCTCAGACCGGCCTACAAATGGATCCTGAGAAACTGTCTGCCATCGAGAAATGGCCCCGACCAGAGGGGTTGAAGGCTATTCAACGGTTCCTGGGCTTCGCCAACTATTACCGCCTCTTCATCCCGCACTTCTCTTCCCGGACTGCCCCAATTTCCGCGCTCACCCGTAAGGGTACTAATCCCAAAGAGTGGCCGCCTGAAGCAGAGGAGGCCTTTCTTTCCCTAAAACAGGCCTTCTCTTCCGCCCCGGTGCTGCATCGCCCGGACGGCAACAAGCAGTTCTTCCTGGAAGTTGACGCCTCCTCCTCTGGAGCCGGAGCGGTACTTACTCAAAAATCATCTTCCGGGAGAATGGTAACTTGTGGCTTCTTCTCCAAACTCTTTTCCTCTTCTGAGCGCAACTATTCCATAGGAGACCGAGAGTTATTGGCCATCAAGCTGGCGTTGGAGGAGTGGCGTTACCTACTCGAGGGGGCTCTTCATCCGGTAATAATTTACACTGACCACAAGAACTTGGCTTACCTCCAGCATGCCCAGAGACTTAACCCGCGCCAAGCCCAGTGGTCCTTGTTTTTTGCTCGCTTTGATTTTGTTCTTCATTTTCGCCCGGCTGACAAAAACGTCAAAGCAGACGCCTTGTCCCGATCCTTTCTGGTGTCCGATCTCGAGGAAGAACCTAAACATATCATCGATCCCGCCAGAGTAATGCAGGTGGCTCCCGTGAGTCTAAATCGTCTCCCTCCCGGTAAGACGTTTGTTTCAGTACCTGATCGGGAGAAGATCCTACACTGGGGCCATTCGTCTAAACTAGCTGGCCACGCCGGTCAGAAAAAGACCCTCCAGCTTATTGCCCGGCACTATTGGTGGCCTACCCTGCATAAGGACACTATAGACTTTGTTTCTGCCTGTGTGTCCTGCGCCCGCAACAAAGTCCCGAGACATCTGCCAGCCGGACGCCTCCTTCCGCTTCCTGTACCTGCTGCCCCCTGGCAGCATATAGCAATGGACTTTATAACAGATCTTCCCGTCTCTGCCGGTTGTACGGTCATTTGGGTGGTCGCTGACCGCTTTTCCAAGATGGCTCACTTTATTCCCCTGCCAGGCCTTCCGTCTGCACCCGAGCTGGCTAAAGACTTTATCCGCCACATCTTCCGTCTTCATGGCCTGCCCCTCCACATCGTGTCGGATCGTGGGGTACAGTTCACCTCACGTTTCTGGAGAGCCACTTGTAAACTACTAGACGTCACCCTGGACTTCTCTTCCGCTTACCACCCACAGTCCAATGGTCAAGTGGAGCGGATCAATCAGAACCTGACCAGTTACCTCCGGCACTTCGTTAATGCCCACCATTCTGACTGGGTGGATCTCCTACCATGGGCCGAGTTCTCTTATAATAATCACGAGAGCGAATCCTCCTCCAAATCCCCGCTTTTTGTAGTCTTTGGTCAGCATCCTCGGATTCCTTTTCCTGTCTCCACCTCTGTGGACAACCCGGCTGCGGAATCTCTCGTTAGCAAATTTTCCTCCATATGGGAGAGTACCCGGTCCGCACTCCTTCTGTCATCCGAGCGTATGAAAAGACACGCTGACAAAAAACGCCTGGATCCTCCACAATTTCGTCCAGGAGATAAAGTCTGGCTCTCATCTAAATATGTTCGACTCAAGATACCTTCTTACAAGTTAGGGCCTCGGTTCATCGGTCCTCTGGAGGTCATCAGTCAGATCAACCCGGTGGCCTATAAATTGAAACTCCCGGCCAACTTACGGATCCCTAACTCCTTCCATGTATCTCTCCTCAAACCCGTGGTGCTTAACTCTTTTTCCAAGTCTACAGGTACGCCTCCTGCTCCGGTTTCTGCTGAGGACGAGTTTGAGGTAGAGAACATTCTTGCCACCAAAAGGGTAAGAGGAAAGACCTTTTTTCTGGTAGATTGGAAGGGGTTTGGTCCTGAGGAGAGAACGTGGGAGCCCCGGGAGAACATCCATGCCCCTCTCATCCTAGCTAAATTTCTATCTGGCCTAAAAAAGGGGGGGCCTAAAGGGGGGGGTACTGTAGTGCCGGCGTCCCTGCCCTCTGCTAGGCAGGGACGCTGTTCCCCTCACCGCTCTGCTCCGTGCCCGGCGTCCCTCTCCCGCTCTGCTGGCAGCGCGCGCTCCTTCCCGGCCACTGTGCTTAGGGCGCGCGCGCGCGCCCTCCCTCCCTCTTAAAGGGGCCGCGCGCGCCGTCCTAAGGAGTCCCCGGCCAATGGCCGGAGGACTTTACCATATATAAGGTACCTCCTCCAAAATGGAGGTGCCCGAGCAATGTTGTTGCACCGTTCTACTCTGCTTCAGCCCTCAGGTCCCGTTGCCAGTTACCTGCCAGTTACCTGCCAGATTCCTGCCAGCTTGCTGTCCTAATCCTGCCTGATTTCCTGTTACCTGCCTGCCTGCCTGAGGTCCGACGGTCTGCCTTACAACTCCGGTCAGTCTGTCTAAGGACCAACTTGCCCGCTCACCTGGGAGCGCACATCAGCTACCTGCCTGCTTGCCTGAGGTCCGACGGTCTGCCTTACAACTCCGGTCAGTCTGTCTATGGACCAGCTTGCCCGCTCACCTGGGAGCGCTTCTCCGCTACCTGCCTGCTTGCCTGCCCGGAGGCTCCGCTGTCACGTGCTGTGACCACCAGCTATTCCAGACTCTTGCCCGCTCACCTGGGAGCGCTTCTCCGCTACCTGCCTGCTTGCCTACCTGGAGGCTCCGCCGTCACGTGCTGTGACCACCTGCTATTCCAGAGACTCTCGCTTGCTCACCTGGGAGCACACATCCTCCATCTGCCTTGCTAGCCTACCTGGAGGTTCAGCCATCACAGGTCGTACCTACCCCTTACCTAGAGACTGCCCCGGTCACTTGCCGTGACCTCCAGCCCGTTCTTCCAGAGACTGCCCCGGTCACTTGCCGTGACCTCCAGCCCGTTCTTCCAGAGACTGCCCTGATCACTTGCCGTGACCTCCTGCCCGTACACCCAGAGACTGTCCCGGTCACCTGCTGTGACTGCCTGCCTGGTCGCCACCCGCTCCCTTACAAGGACCGCTCCCTTGTATAGTAGCCCAGAGGTTCCGCCTCCCAGACCCGTTACAGTTTGCTCGGGCCATGGAACCCGGTGGCACCCAAGCTCCCTCGCTCTCGGACCTGTGTCATGAACTGTCCCGTCAAAGGTCCCAACAGGAGTCCATCCTGGGTCACCTGCGGAATGTCAATACTCGCCTGGACACTCTGACTGTTCCACCAACAACCTCCGCCAGTGCCATGTCTCGCAATCCGGCAGCTCCGCTGTCCACTAACACCATGATATCCTACCCCGGACCTCGGCTTTCTGCACCTCCTCGCTTCGGAGGCGACTCAGCACAGGCTCGGGGCTTCATAAATCAGTGCACCGTGCACTTTGAACTATTGTCCCACCAGTTTAACTCCGACCGAGCCAAAATTGCATTCATCATGTCCCATCTCACCGGGGAGGCCCTGGCCTGGCTAAATCCTCTATGGGAGAGAGGAGACCCCCTGGTGTCCAACTTGCCTGCTTTTCTCACGGCTTTCCGGAAAGTCTTCGACGAACCCGGACGGAAGACCTCATCCGCATCATCGTTGCTACGCCTCCGTCAGGAAAGTCTCACCGTGGGCCAATATGCCATACGGTTCCGTACCCTTGCCTCGGAGCTGGCCTGGGATAACGACGCTCTGGTTTCCGTCTTCTGGGAGGGTCTGTCCGGCCGTATTAAAGATGAACTTGCCGGTCGGGACATTCCTACCACTCTCGATGACTTAATAACTCTTGCCACCCGGATTGACCTACGGTTCCAGGAGCGTGCCAGAGAGGTCACCCGTGAGAGGAGGTTACCACGTCTAGCTCCTACTTTTCAGAAACCCGTCACTCCTTCTGTCTCTAACCAGGTACACCCTCCTGAGCCTATGCAGGTCGACCAGACCAAGATGGTCAAGACCCGTCAGGACTTACGCCGTGCCGAGGGGACCTGCTTCTACTGTGGCAGTAAGGAGCACCGGATCCGTGCCTGCCCGGAGAGGTTGGGAAACGCCTGTGTCTAGGTTCGCTCAGAGAGGTCCACCTAGACAAGAATAAATCCTCTCCATCCCTGCTGTTGTCAGTTTCAATCGTCTACGGGGAGAACCGTTATTTCGAACTAGCCCAACTGGACTCTGGAGCAGCCGGGAATCTTATTTCACAGTCCCTGGTAGAGAAATACCGCATCCCCACCAAACCTCTGGCTGTACCCTTGTCTGTTGCTGCCGTGGATGGGGGGCTCTTACCACGCCCCATCCAACTCATCACCGAATCCATTACTCTGCAGGTGGGAATGCTGCATTCTGAAAGTATCTCCTTCCATGTTCTGCCTGGACTCTCTCACGCCCTCTTGCTAGGCCTACCTTGGCTCCAGAAACATGCACCCGTTCTTGACTGGCAGACCGGAGAAGTCCTTCGCTGGGGACAGGGCTGCCATAAGACCTGTCTGGTTCCCGTTCATCCCGTCCGTCCTTCTCCTACCCCAGCTAATCTGCCTGGACTTCCGATTCCTTATTGGTCTTATGCTGATGTCTTTAATAAAAAGGAGGCAGAGACACTACCCCCTCATAGACCATACGACTGCCCTATCGACCTGTTACCTGGTACTTCTCCTCCCCGTGGGCGTATTTATCCATTATCCGCTGCTGAGACCCGGTCGATGTCCGAATATATTGAGGAGAATCTGGCCAGGGGATTCATCCGGAAATCTACCTCCCCGGCGGGAGCAGGCTTCTTTTTCGTCAAAAAGAAGGACGGCTCTCTCCGTCCCTGTATAGACTATAGAGGCCTTAACCAGATCACGGTGAAGAATAAGTACCCCCTTCCGCTCATTCCGGAGTTATTTGATCGTCTGAGGGGGGCTAGAATCTTCACCAAACTGGACCTCCGTGGGGCGTACAACCTGGTTCGTATCCGTCAGGGGGATGAATGGAAGACGGCATTCAACACCCGGGACGGCCACTATGAATATCTGGTAATGCCCTTTGGCCTCTGTAACGCTCCTGCCGTCTTTCAAGAGTTGGTCAATGACATCTTCCGGGACCTTCTCTACTCCTGCGTAGTGGTGTACCTGGACGACATCTTGGTCTTCTCTCCGGATCTCCAGACTCACCGGAGGGATGTTCGTCAGGTTCTGCTCAGGCTCAGGCAGAACCATCTCTACGCTAAATATGAGAAGTGCCTCTTTGAGCAGACCTCGCTTCCGTTTCTGGGCTACATTATCTCTCAGACCGGCCTACAAATGGATCCTGAGAAACTGTCTGCCATCGAGAAATGGCCCCGACCAGAGGGGTTGAAGGCTATTCAACGGTTCCTGGGCTTCGCCAACTATTACCGCCTCTTCATCCCGCACTTCTCTTCCCGGACTGCCCCAATTTCCGCGCTCACCCGTAAGGGTACTAATCCCAAAGAGTGGCCGCCTGAAGCAGAGGAGGCCTTTCTTTCCCTAAAACAGGCCTTCTCTTCCGCCCCGGTGCTGCATCGCCCGGACGGCAACAAGCAGTTCTTCCTGGAAGTTGACGCCTCCTCCTCTGGAGCCGGAGCGGTACTTACTCAAAAATCATCTTCCGGGAGAATGGTAACTTGTGGCTTCTTCTCCAAACTCTTTTCCTCTTCTGAGCGCAACTATTCCATAGGAGACCGAGAGTTATTGGCCATCAAGCTGGCGTTGGAGGAGTGGCGTTACCTACTCGAGGGGGCTCTTCATCCGGTAATAATTTACACTGACCACAAGAACTTGGCTTACCTCCAGCATGCCCAGAGACTTAACCCGCGCCAAGCCCAGTGGTCCTTGTTTTTTGCTCGCTTTGATTTTGTTCTTCATTTTCGCCCGGCTGACAAAAACGTCAAAGCAGACGCCTTGTCCCGATCCTTTCTGGTGTCCGATCTCGAGGAAGAACCTAAACATATCATCGATCCCGCCAGAGTAATGCAGGTGGCTCCCGTGAGTCTAAATCGTCTCCCTCCCGGTAAGACGTTTGTTTCAGTACCTGATCGGGAGAAGATCCTACACTGGGGCCATTCGTCTAAACTAGCTGGCCACGCCAGTCAGAAAAAGACCCTCCAGCTTATTGCCCGGCACTATTGGTGGCCTACCCTGCATAAGGACACTATAGACTTTGTTTCTGCCTGTGTGTCCTGCGCCCGCAACAAAGTCCCGAGACATCTGCCAGCCGGACGCCTCCTTCCGCTTCCTGTACCTGCTGCCCCCTGGCAGCATATAGCAATGGACTTTATAACAGATCTTCCCGTCTCTGCCGGTTGTACGGTCATTTGGGTGGTCGCTGACCGCTTTTCCAAGATGGCTCACTTTATTCCCCTGCCAGGCCTTCCGTCTGCACCCGAGCTGGCTAAAGACTTTATCCGCCACATCTTCCGTCTTCATGGCCTGCCCCTCCACATCGTGTCGGATCGTGGGGTACAGTTCACCTCACGTTTCTGGAGAGCCACTTGTAAACTACTAGACGTCACCCTGGACTTCTCTTCCGCTTACCACCCACAGTCCAATGGTCAAGTGGAGCGGATCAATCAGAACCTGACCAGTTACCTCCGGCACTTCGTTAATGCCCACCATTCTGACTGGGTGGATCTCCTACCATGGGCCGAGTTCTCTTATAATAATCACGAGAGCGAATCCTCCTCCAAATCCCCGCTTTTTGTAGTCTTTGGTCAGCATCCTCGGATTCCTTTTCCTGTCTCCACCTCTGTGGACAACCCGGCTGCGGAATCTCTCGTTAGCAAATTTTCCTCCATATGGGAGAGTACCCGGTCCGCACTCCTTCTGTCATCCGAGCGTATGAAAAGACACGCTGACAAAAAACGCCTGGATCCTCCACAATTTCGTCCAGGAGATAAAGTCTGGCTCTCATCTAAATATGTTCGACTCAAGATACCTTCTTACAAGTTAGGGCCTCGGTTCATCGGTCCTCTGGAGGTCATCAGTCAGATCAACCCGGTGGCCTATAAATTGAAACTCCCGGCCAACTTACGGATCCCTAACTCCTTCCATGTATCTCTCCTCAAACCCGTGGTGCTTAACTCTTTTTCCAAGTCTACAGGTACGCCTCCTGCTCCGGTTTCTGCTGAGGACGAGTTTGAGGTAGAGAACATTCTTGCCACCAAAAGGGTAAGAGGAAAGACCTTTTTTCTGGTAGATTGGAAGGGGTTTGGTCCTGAGGAGAGAACGTGGGAGCCCCGGGAGAACATCCATGCCCCTCTCATCCTAGCTAAATTTCTATCTGGCCTAAAAAAGGGGGGGCCTAAAGGGGGGGGTACTGTAGTGCCGGCGTCCCTGCCCTCTGCTAGGTAGGGACACTGTTCCCCTCACCGCTCTGCTCCGTGCCCGGCGTCCCTCTCCCGCTCTGCTGGCAGCGCGCGCTCCTTCCCGGCCACTGTGCTTAGGGCGCGCGCGCGCGCCCTCCCTCCCTCTTAAAGGGGCCGCGCGCGCCGTCCTAAGGAGTCCCCGGCCAATGGCCGGAGGACTTTACCATATATAAGGTACCTCCTCCAAAATGGAGGTGCCCGAGCAATGTTGTTGCACCGTTCTACTCTGCTTCAGCCCTCAGGTCCCGTTGCCAGTTACCTGCCAGTTACCTGCCAGATTCCTGCCAGCTTGCTGTCCTAATCCTGCCTGATTTCCTGTTACCTGCCTGCCTGCCTGAGGTCCGACGGTCTGCCTTACAACTCCGGTCAGTCTGTCTAAGGACCAACTTGCCCGCTCACCTGGGAGCGCACATCAGCTACCTGCCTGCTTGCCTGAGGTCCGACGGTCTGCCTTACAACTCCGGTCAGTCTGTCTATGGACCAGCTTGCCCGCTCACCTGGGAGCGCTTCTCCGCTACCTGCCTGCTTGCCTGCCCGGAGGCTCCGCTGTCACGTGCTGTGACCACCAGCTATTCCAGACTCTTGCCCGCTCACCTGGGAGCGCTTCTCCGCTACCTGCCTGCTTGCCTACCTGGAGGCTCCGCCGTCACGTGCTGTGACCACCTGCTATTCCAGAGACTCTCGCTTGCTCACCTGGGAGCACACATCCTCCATCTGCCTTGCTAGCCTACCTGGAGGTTCAGCCATCACAGGTCGTACCTACCCCTTACCTAGAGACTGCCCCGGTCACTTGCCGTGACCTCCAGCCCGTTCTTCCAGAGACTGCCCCGGTCACTTGCCGTGACCTCCAGCCCGTTCTTCCAGAGACTGCCCTGATCACTTGCCGTGACCTCCTGCCCGTACACCCAGAGACTGTCCCGGTCACCTGCTGTGACTGCCTGCCTGGTCGCCACCCGCTCCCTTACAAGGACCGCTCCCTTGTATAGTAGCCCAGAGGTTCCGCCTCCCAGACCCGTTACACATATAATAGTAGATACTAGTCCTGGAGAACATACAAGTGATGTACAGTACAGTTATAGATAGTGACTTACAGCAGACGTTATTTCTTGTGCAGTCGTTCACATTTCCAGTCTTTTCCATCTGGCCCAGACCGACATGACAACTTCTTCCAGCTGCAACTCATTTGCAGAGATTACAGCAAAAACAGATTTGAATTCTAACATTTCCAGCACCGTCCCCATCTATTCCCAACATGCACAAACTCCTCATCCTGCTGTGACCCCAATCCTGAGCTGCTGCTGCCGTATGTATCCCTATTCCTGCACCTGCTTTTTAGCACATTAACAGTGGTCCTCTTACTGCCCCACATAATAATGCTACAACTGTGCCCCTTACAAAGTTAAATGCCTCCTTTGTGCCCTCTATATGGTAAAATTGGCTCCAAGAAATATTAATGCCCTAGAAAACAATGTCCATATTTTACCCCTTAGAAAGTAATAATACCTGCTATTCACCTTTAGCAATCACAATACTGTGTGCTCCTATAACAATGCTTCTTAAGAGCCCACTTAACATTTAATAATGACCCCTGAGTCACCCCGTGTACAGCTCCCTTAAACACAGTATAATGCCCCCACAGCTCCCCTATACACAGTATAATGTCCACGCAGCACCCCTATACACAGTACAATGGGCCCACAGCCCCCTATACACAGTGTGATTTGCCCACAGCTCTCCTACGCAGTATGATGCCCCCACACCTTCCCTATACACAGTATGATGCCCCCCACACATCCCCTATATACAGTATAATGGGCTCACAGCTCTGCTATACACAGTATGATGGGCCAACAGCTCCACTATGCATAGTATGATTGGCCAGCGGCTCCCCTATGCATAGTATGATGGGCCCACAGCTCCCTTAAAGACAATATGATGGGCCCACTGCTTCCAAATGCAAAGTATTATGGGCCCATAGCTCCCCTATGCAATGTGATGCCCCCCACAACACCATATACACAATGTGATGCCCCACACAGCACACTATACACAGTGTGATGCCCCCACACAGCAGGATGGGCCCACAGCTCCCACACACAGCAGGATGGACCCACAGCTCCCCCATACACAGCAAAAAGCTCCCCCACACAGAACAGAATGGGCCCTAGTAGACCCCCCCTACCACACACACACACACACACTATATGCCCCAGTAAGTAGCCCCTCCATGTTATATGTTGGCCCACAGTAGTCCCTTCATGTTGTATGCTGGCCCCCAGCAGCCTCTCCACATTGTATTATGGCCTGCAGTAGTCCCTCCACTTGTATAATGGCCCCGAGTAGCCCCTCCACATTGTATGGTGGACTCCAATAGCCCCTCCACTTGAATGCTAGCCCCCATTAGACGTTTCACTTGTATTATGGCCCCCAATAACCCCTCCACATTGTATGTTGGCCCCCAGTAGCCCCTCCATGTTGTATTCTGGCGTTGGCCCCCAGTAGGCTCTCCATGTTGTATGCTGGCCCCCAGTAACTCCTCCACTTGTATGATGCCCCCGAGTAGCCCATCCACTTGTATTATGGCCCCCAGTAAGACCTTCACTTGAATGATTGCCCCATTTAGCCTTTCCACTTGAATAATGGCCCCAGTAGTCCCTCCACATTGTATGATGGCCCCCTGTAATCCCTACACTTGTATGATGGCCCCCTGTAGCCCCTCCACTTTTATGATGGACCCCAATAGTCCGTCACATTATATTCTGGCCCCCAGTAGCCCCTCCACTTGTATGATGGCCACTAGTGGGCATGGCCTCGCTCCGCACACTTGTATTGAGCGAGGCTGCGCCCACTGGATGGCCGCGTCACTAGCTCAATACCCACTAGTCAGGTTCTATCCGGGAGTACGTATAACACATACATACCATTTGGTCCCAGCTCAGAAATCGGCGAATCCTCACAGTTCAGTGCGTGCACTGGGGGGATTCATAAGTCTGCAGTCACACAGAGTGACTGCAGACTTATCATTTTTGACCGGACAACCCCTTTAATACTTCCTCCGGTCTTGAGAACAAAGAGGATTTTTGATAAGAGGTAAATCGCAAAGTTGCTTGTTTTAACAATCACTTTGCAGTTCTAACCATTTTTGAACTTGAGACAACCCCTTAATCTATGTATTGGAGGAGTTTTCACTGAAATGGGCAGACCATTATAGCTAGTCCTAAATATCAAAATGTGTACTTGTAATTGCTTATTTTGTTATTAAATTTCTTATTAAGGCCAAAGATATAATAATGTGACTGTTCAGACCATTTGTATTTAAATGGGTGGCCTTTATGAATCTCATATGTGTATCCCTATTTTTAAAAATAGAGAGCTCTACATTGAGTATCGAAGGATTACATTTTATGTTTTTTTTATGATTTAGAAAATCCTACCCTCTGTGCGGCATCAGTCCCTATAGAAATAGTGAATCCATTCAGAAATAATGTCTGCATTACATTAATATAGACCCACATTTTTATAGGCACTTTTCAATATAACCTACAAGTACTATATAAGCTGCAGCAAAATATGCTTGAAAGTTTCATTATGTGAGCTGGGAACATTTTTATGGTGCCGTTAAAAGCATCTTGCCAACCTATGTAACCTTACAAAAATACATTCCCATGTTATTATATTTGACAAAAAACACATGACTGAAACTTCATGGAATTTTTTTTTTTCCAAGATCTGAACTATTTTTATATTGAACAGCTACCTGTAAAATGTATGCCTTAAAGCATTTTGGAAAAATAGGTTCTTTCATATTTTTGTATGGTAAAATTCTTATTATTAATAAGTGACAATAATTCAGTACATTGTGATAGTTTTGGATTTTTTATGATTCTGGGCAGCAATGGAAATCTCCTGTATGCTCAGAATCACATCCACTTTTACCGTATTAACTCGCCTTTCCTCTCCAGATTAACACTTTTTACCTCTGGGCAGTGTGTCAAAATCAGACAAGGCTACAACAGCAAGCATACGGTTTGTTTGCTTTTCATACTGTCACACTAATTCACTTTGTGGTCATGTGTATATCATCAGCTACTGTACGTTCCTTATACTGTATGTAGCAACTGATCTACATGCAAATGGCAACAATATATTATGGCAAACTGTATACAGTATGTGTTGAACTGAATACAGATTTGCTTCAGAAACATCCTATGGGGGACATTATCTAGAAGGTTTTTGAAAGGTCTTTCAAATTTGATTTATAAAGTATATTTGAAAGATTATGAAAATCGTTTGCTCTACATTATTATTTAATAAAAATTAAAATAACAGTTACGCTTTAAAGAAACTTTGTAACCAATAGATAGATCATTGTAAAAGGGTTTTTCATTTTAAAAGTTGCCAGTGGGAAGCGATTCTGATAAAAGATAAAAAGAGACCATACTTAACCTCGGAATCAGCCCTTTGCCCAGCAGTGCCACTTAAACTGTATCCATCAGACTAGAATTGATGGCACCAACGACTAGTAGTGACATGACAAGTAAGGCCACTGATTGGCTGAAGATTCAGGTCACCGATGGTCAAGACGTCATTTCTTCTGGTCTTGCAGACACCGACAGTGACATTCCTGCAATGAAGCGCAGATTAAGGGATAAGTTTGGCTCCTTTTACTCTTTTATCAGCATGGCTTCCCATTGGTAACTTTAAATACCTGTGGAAAACCACTTTATTGTGTTCTATCTATCTATCTATCTATCTATCTATCTATCTATCTATCTATCTATCTATCTATCTATCTATCTATCCAAGTAGCTATACCATATATAATTTCCCCATATCCTGGATGGTCTCTGATTGTTAAGATTTTCACCTGAGCCTAGGTGGGTGGCTCTGTGCCATCTTTCATCGAATGAACAAAGATATTTAATTTTAACAGAATATTTTACATGGTTTTAGGTGTCATGTTCAGGTCACAAATTCTAAGTAGATTCTGATTTTAATTAGTCGAGGAATGCACGCTAGAATTTGACCTAAAAGTGACCTAACTTGCTTGTAATACCATGTAATCAGTTACACGGAGGCCCACATATGACTTTAGATCTTTTCTTCAGTGGTTATTTAATTGGGATGTGAGTTGCCTATTGGAGCGTTTGACATGTGAGAAAGATAAAGATGTTGTCAATACAATGTCAGCTCAAAGACTTGTCTAAACTCAGGATTTTCATATGTGATAAAAAAAATATTGTGGAAACTGTATCATAAATTGAACAAATGCATAGCTGTTTTAATGAAAATATTAAAATCAAGCATCTTTATATATATATACAGTGCCTACAAGTAGTATTCAACCCCCTGCAGATTTAGCAGGTTGACACATGCGGAATTAACTTGGCATTGTGACATTTGTACTGTAGATCAGCCTGGAAGTGGGAAATGCACTGCAGCAAATATTGGTTTTTTTTTTTTTTTTTTTTTTTTAAAACGTTAAAAGTTAATTCAGAGTGTCATTTATTATTCAACCCCTCAAAGAAGTAGTTCAGGCACCAAGAATAATGAGCTACCTCTTGAAGCTCATCAAGAGAATGCCAAGAGTGTGCAAAGCAGTCATCAAAGCAAAAGGTGGCTACTTTGAAGAACCTAGAATATAAGACATATTTTCAGTTGTTTCACACTTTTTTGTTAAGCATATAATTCCACATGTGTTAATTCATAGTTTTGATGCCTTCAGTGTGAATGTACAATTTTCAAAGTCATGAAAATACAGAAAAATCTTTAACTGAGGCAGTGTGTCCAAACTTTTGGTCTGTACTGTACGTCAGGAGTAAATGAAGATATGATAGGCACCTATCTTTAGCTGAGCCAAGTGAAGCAATGCTACTTAATACCCAAGCACCTAGACTCTTCTGGTTTTAAAAAGCCTAGGGTGATGATGTCAGAGGAGTTTGCCAAGTTGCTTGAGATACTTTTTTTTTTTTTTTTTGTAATTTAAGAAGCCATTAATCCAGTCAGCATTTATCTGGTTTAAATTATGATCCATAGGTTTTACATACACTAAAATTCCTTTTATCCCATGATTAGTAGGATTTAACCTCTTGAGGCTGCATGCACACGATGCGTTTTTCATGCGTTTATGCTGCGGCATTTCCGCAGCGGAAACGCATCAAAAACGCATGGTAATCCGCACCCCATGGTCCCCAATGGCATTCCGCAATGTCAATGCACATGCTGCGGATTTTTCCGCAGCGTTTCTGCAGCGCTCATAAATCCGCAGCATGTTCATTAATTTTGCGGAAGCGCAGCGGAAGGGCCGCCATTGACTTGCATTGAGACGCATATAATCAGTGTCTGTACATTTGTACACACAGATTATATGCGATTCAATGTGCGGATGGTACCCAGTTCTGGAGGAGAGAAGACTCTCATCCAGACCTGGGTACCATTGTACCTGTAAAAAAAAGAATAAAATAATAAATAAAGTTTATATTCACCTGTCCGGCGGTCCCTGCAGCGCTTCTCCTTCCAGGACCTGAGATGACGTCGCGGTCATGTGACTGCAGGCTGTCTCGCGAGATGCCGGCAAGCCAGGAAGGAACCAGGAAGGAGCGCGACGGCACACGCGGCAGCATCGGAGGTAAGTATAGCTTTTATTTTTTTATTTTTACGGTCACACTATATAAATCCATGCTGTTTGCATGGATTTATATAGTGTGACCTAGTTGTCAAGCACTTTCCAAGTGATGCTATTGCCTGGAAAGTGCTCGTCAGTCCGCATGCAGAAACACATGCGTTAACGCATGTGGATACGCATGTGAATCCGCATGTATTCCGCAGGAAAAACGCATGCACAATCTGCATGCGTTTTTTCTGCCAGGGAGATGCAGAAATGCTGCAGAAATTTTCTGCTTCATTTCTGCATCGTGGGCACATAGCCTGATTATCAGGTTTTTGAAGTTTTCAGATTGTTTGGAGTGGTCTCAGAACCACAGTTGTTACATCATGCTACTACAAGTAATCAACGTGTACATAGACTACTAGACTATATATCCAAGTTGGGGGTAATGTGATATACTACCTAATACAATTAAAGGGAAATAAAAGAAATCATCATTTTTATAGTGCAGCAGAATGGTATTTATTTGTCCTTTTGTGTCTCTGTTCCAAAAATAGCAGTTCTATTAATTCCTCATTTCACATGTCGTGCGTTGGTTTAGTGGGATTAACTGTGGAGCCTTAGTTACTTTGTGATGTTGACTCTTAATAAAGATCTTTCATCTTTATTACTTCACTTAATTAAATAAGAAATAATATTCATGAAATAATCCTTCACCCCTTAATATTTTACTCCTTGATCCTCAGCTGTCTTAAATCAGAAGGTCATTGCAGGGCTTCTGCCATTGTAAAGTCTTCGTGCCTTCTGTTTAGTTACTCACAGACCCCGGCACAGTCCTCTTTTTGATCTTTCAGAGCGATCTACTAGATCAGGATACAAAGAAAGGCATCTGCCTTCTTTGCAGCACATTATGAAATAATGTATAGCTCACAGTGAAAATACAATGTTTCTATAGAATGATATATTTTCTTTAACATTGTGTTTACCGAAAAGAAGAAAAAACAATATTAGTATTAGTTTATTTCTCTTGTATGCATGTAACTCCATTATACATTTTACATAATGCTTATGATCTTTTTATAGGAATATTTTCAACATACAGTTGAGACCATAATTTTATATGAAATGAATATTTCTATCTGGAGAACAGGAGCTTCTTCCATGTCCTGTATAGTACACAGTTTACATTAATCATAAAATGGAGTCATTATCTGTTGGTTTCCAAAGAAGTAGAAATAGAAAGTAGTACAATACATATGGCTTAGTACATGTAGAACCAGTGGAAACAGTACAGTAGATGATCCACAGGTAGAAAGTTGTACAATACAGGTGTAGAGTATAGTACGTGTACATGTAATAAAGGTAAAGAGCAGTACAGTACATCTAGTAAAGGTAGAGACTACACGTAGCACAGATAGAGATCAGAAAGCTACATGGAGTATTTGTATGGGAAGAGAGCAGGAATACAGTTCGAGAGCATGAAAGCATATTGTACAGTTTATGAGTGCCACTAAACAGCCCATCAGTTTAGGAAGTGCAGTAACACAATGCCACTTTCATGCACTTGCCTGGTCAGCATTGACTGTAGCATTGTAAACTAAATGGAGTGTTGAGTTACTATGGCATTGCAATACTCGACAGTGCATCTCTGTTAATAAATATTAATAATTGTATTTATATAGTTACAAAATATTCTGCTGCGCTTTACAATTCGGAATATATGTGTACATTAGTTCAAACGAAGAGCTCACAAGTTTACATTCTATAAGGAATTAGGGATGATTCAAAAAGTAAAAAGTGCTAGTAATGTATGGTCCAGCCCTCTTTATAATAATGTTATTCTTTGAAGCTGCATGAAGTGGTACAGTCAGTATCTGTATATAGCCAGAGGCAAAGGGCCATTGAGTCCATGTAGTGTGTGAGAACAGATGAGAGAAAGGGCCAGTTTCTCAGGGAAGTTTAGGAAGGAAGAACTAGGAACAGTTAGATTAGTCAGTTGATGTGATAGGCCTGCCTAAAGATATGTGTTTTTAGAGCACATTTAAAACTGTTGAACTTGGGAATTAACCAGATTGTCTGGGATAGTGCATTCCAGAGAATTGGTGCAACAGCAGAAAAGACTTGGAGATGTGAATGGAAGATGTAGATTATAGAGGATATTAATCTTAGATCATAAACAGAATGGAGAGCATGGGTAGTTTGGTCAGCAGAAATTGTCGGAGGAGATGCAGGGTTGTGCACCACTGTGAAGAGCTTTGTGGGTGAGTATTATACATCTATGTTGTCCCTTACCAGTCGGTGACTTGTATTGTTTAAGATTATTGTACTTGTTTTTTATTATGAACACCCCTTTTCACATGTGAAGCACCATGAAATAAATGGCGCTATAATAATTATTAATAATAATAATAATAATGTATGTGATATGTAAGGGTGTTCTGAGAGGGCAAACATATCTAAACAGATAAGGAAAGAAGGTCAGAGAGCAGTAGAGAAGGGTTAGTAAAGTCATACACTAAGCAAAGCTGAAAGACCAGATCCAGTATATTCCAGTGTATATCCATCTTTTAAATATTAGACAAAGATCACACTAGTAAGCACAAAATGCAGTTTTTAAATGAAGGTCTTTATTATTAAGATAACAAGAAATCCAAGCCTACAGGGCCTTGTGTAAAAATGTGATTGCCCTCCCCTTAAAACATAAATTAACTGTGTTTTATCACATCTTTGGGAAGCTGAGTTCAATTTCCCTAGCCACACAAAGGCCTGATTACCTGATTACTGCCACACCTATTCTCTATTAAGAAATCACTTAAATAGGACCTGCCTGACAAAGTGAAATAGACCAAAAGATCCTCAAAAGCTAGACATCATGCTGCTATCCAAAGAAATTCAGGAACAAATGAGAAACAAAGTAATTGAGATCTTTCAGCCTGGAAAAGGTTATAAAGACATTTCTAAAGCTTTGAGACTCCAGCAAACCACAGTGAGAGCCATTATCCACAAATGGCGAAAACATGAAACAGTTGTGAACCTTCCCAGGGGTGGCTGACGACTCATCCAAGAGGTCACAAAAGACCCCACAACAACATCCAAAGAACTGCAGGCCTCACTTGCCTCAGTTAAGGTCAGTGTTCATGACTCCATCATAATAAAGAGACTGGGCAAAATGGCATGCATGGCAGAGTTCGAAGACGAAAACCGCTGCTAAGCAAAAAAAACATAAAGGTTCATCTCAGTTTTGCCAGAGAATATCTTGATGATCACCAAGACTTTTGGCAGAATACTCTGTGGACTGATGAGAATAAAGTTTAACTTTTTGGAAGGTATATGCCCCATTACATCTGTCGTAGAAGTAAAACAGCATTTCAGAAAAGGAACATCATACCAACAGTAAAATATGGTGGTGGTAGTGTGAGGTGTGGGTCTGTTTGGCTGCTTCAGGACCTGGAAGACTTGCTGTGGTAAATGTAACCATGAATTCTGCTGTCTGCCAAAACATCCAGAAGGAGAATGTCTAGCCTTCTGTTCATGACCTCAAGCTGAAGTGCACTTGGGTTATGCAGCAGGACAATGATCCAAAACACGCAAGCAAGTCCACCTCTGAATGGCTTTAGAAAAACAAAGTTAAGACTTTGGCGTAGCCTAGTCAAAGTCCCGACCTTAATCTGTTTGAGATGCTGTGGCATGACCTTCAAAAGGCGGTTCATGCTCGAAAACCCTCCAATGTGGCCCAATTACAACAATTTTGCTACATTGAGTGGGCCAAAATTCCTCCAGAGCCTTGTAAAAGACTCATTGCCAGTTATCGCAAGCTCTTGATTGCAGTTGTTGCTGCTAAGGGTGGCTCAACCAGTTATTAGGTTTAGGGAGGAAATCACTTTTTCACACAGGGCCCTGTAGGTTTGGATTTCTTTTTCCCTTAATAATATAGACCTTAATTTAAAAACTGCATTTTATGTTTACTTGTGTTATCTTTGTCTAATATTTAAATGTGTTTTGTGATCTGAAATGTGACAAACATGCAAAAGAAAAAGGAATCAGGAAGGGGCAATCACTTTTTCGCACCACTGTATGTGTGGTCAATACAAAGCCTAGCACACAACTTAATCCTTCCAAAGACACTAAGGACCAGAGGGCACTCATTGCAAGTGGAAGAAAGGCAATTCCAGCAGTTAAATAGGAAAGGGTTCTTTACAGTTAGAGCAGTTAGACTGTGAAATGCTGACCACAAGAATTAGTAATGGCAGATAATATAACAGCTTTTAGAAAAGGGTTGGATGATTTCCTCTGTTCACATAGCATTGTAGATTATAGTTAGAATGTATAATTGGTGGAGCAAGGTTGAACTTGATGGACCTAGGTCTTTTTTCAACCTAAGTAACTATGTTGTGTCTAAATGCTGAATGCAGGTTTCAATGAGAGTCACTGTTATAAAAAGAGACATGAGAAAACATGCAAGACATATGCCATTCAACGTATATATTTGTCCACCATCAGAGCTGTTAGCAGCTGATGGATAGGTCATCAATGTCATATACCCTAAGAGGGGTTCCTTAACCCCTTCCTGACATTGGACATACTAGTATGTCCTATTTTGCAGTGCATTCCCGCAAATGGATCTACCGATACGTCCTGGTGATCGTGTGGACACAGGAGCGGTGCCGCTCGATCACTGCCGAGAATTCGGCTTAAGTGGTAGCCAAGGCCTGGCTGTTACTGTCAGGAGCTCCCCGGACTATTTAACCCGCTAAATTCTGCGATCCAATCGGCGCCCCCACAACGCCACCGCGAGGGCTCGATTGTTGCTATGGCAACCCGAGGTGAAATGGCGACCATCCGTGGTAGCCTGTTTAGATCGTGCCAGTAGCATGGTCTAAAAGGCGATCTGTCAGTGCAGCACTGACAGTTACAATGCATTGCAGTGCTGGGGCATTGCAATGCATTATACCAGCTATCAGAGTAAAAAAAAGTTAAAGTCCCATAGAGAGACTAAGTAAAAAAGTGAACAAAATTTAAAAAAATTATAAAGATATTTTTAAAAATCACAAAAAAAGAACAAAATAAATGACAAAAATATCATACCAACAAATATGAATATTTATGTAAAAGCAAAAATAAACAAAAAAAAGTGCACATATTTGGTATTGCTGCATCTGGAACAACCTGATCTATAAAACTGTTATGCTAGTTAACCCCTTCAGTGAACAATATAAAAAATAAATAAAAAATGTCTCAAAAAGTGGAATAAAACGCGATGAAAAAACTAATGTAAATAAAATTGTTATCGCTAAAAATGTAATCTTATCCCACAGAAAACAAGCCACTATACAGCTCCATAAGCAGAGAAGTAAAAAAAGTTATTGTTATGTTCTGCTACCAGAGCTAAGGAAAGAGAGGAGATCTGTCCCTACGATAGAACTCAGCTTAATCCCTACGATGTAACAGGGAACCTGATCCTGCGATCAGACCTGCTAAAGTCCTAAGCTAGTCTGTACGGAGACCTATAGATGTGGGGAAGGAATCCCTACAAGTACTAAGGACTGGGAGGATAAAGGGACACCTCCTAACAGAAATAGTAGCAGACAGACGAACAAACAAAATATATAGAACACAGAGGTCCGTAGACCAAGCAAACTAACAGAGTTAGATACAGAGCACAGGCTAGCTAGAAAGTAGTTATACAATGAAGTCCAGCAAAGCCAGAAGGGCGGAGCTGGAATAAATAGGCCAACAAGGTCATGTGACCAGCAATAGAAAAAACCTAAGAGCAAGGTTCTAACAGTACCCCCCCTTCTAAGAGGATCCTCCGGATCCCCTAGGACCAGGGTTATCAGGAAATCTCCTGTGAAACGCTCTGATAAGTCTGGATGCGGAAACATCATCCGACCTCACCCAAGAGTTATCCTCGGGTCCGAAACCTTTCTAGGCCACGAGATACTGCAAACTACCTCTATACCGTCTAGAGTTAAGGATGCGAGAAATTTCATATTCCCCATCCTCCACCACCGGAGGAACAGAGGCAGAGGCGTCACAATCCGACACAACAGCTTTTTTCAACAGAGAGACATGAAACACCGGATTAATTCTCCAGGAGGTAGGAACCTCCAACCTAACAGCAGATTGGTTGACAACCTGAAGCACCTTAAAGGGCCCTACAAACTTGGGACCCAATTTCTTAGAAGGAATCCTCAACCGCAGATTCCTAGAGGACAACCAAACTATGTCACCAACAGTGAACAAAACCTCCTGTCGTTTCCTATCAAAGTAGTCTTTAGATTTTCTGTTGGCCTCCTGAAGATTACCACGCACATCTGTCCAAACTCTCTCCAAATCACCGGAAAAATTCTCCTCCTCAGGCACGGCAGATCCCAACTTGGAGAACGACCCAAACGACGGATGTCTCCCAGAACAACAAAAAAAAGGCGAACAACCAGCAGAAGAAGATGTATGATTGTTCAGAGCAAATTCAGCAAGTGGCAGAAACTCAGACCACCCCTCTTGATTGTCTGCCACAAAACAACGCAAGAACTGCTCAACATCCTGGTTTTTCCTTTCTGTCTGGCCATTAGATTCAGGATGATATCCGGATGAGAACGACAAATGAACTCCCAACCTGTCACAAAAGGCACGCCAAAAACGAGCCACGAACTGAGGTCCCCTATCAGAAACAATGTCAGTAGGAACGCCATGAAGTCTGACAATTTCCTTGACAAAGGCCTTAGCGAGAGTTTTAGCGCAGGGCAGTTTGACGAAGGGAACCAAGTGACACATCTTGCTAAAATGGTCCACGACCACCCAGATGACAGTAAAACCCTCAGAGGGGGGAAGGTCAGTTATAAAGTCCATAGCCAAATGTGTCCAAGGAGCACTGGGAACCTCCAGAGGGCAAAGTAACCCCGCAGCAGGAGTATGTGAGGACTTAGATCTAGCACATATAGTACATTGACGCATCCATTTAATGACTTCCTTCTGCCATCCAGGCCACCAAAAACTGCGACCCACCAGTCTCTTGGTCTCAGAGATTCCGGGATGACCTGCCAACCGAGATTCGTGACACTCAACAAACAAATCTCTCCTAAAGGTCCCAGGCACAAACAACCTCCCATGGGGAGTGTTAGATGGGGCATTCTCCTGTGCTTTAAGAATCTCATCTTCCAAAACGGAGTCCAAAGCAGCTATCACAACACCTTCTTGTAAAATGTTCTCCTCTTTCTCAGCACCGACTATGGGAGAAAAACTGCGAGACAAGGCATCCGCCTTAACATTCTTAGTACCTGGGATGTAAGTAACGGAGAAATTAAACCGCGAGAAAAACAATGCCCACCTATCCTGATGGGCATTCAGGCGCTTGGCAGCATCAAGATATATCAGATTTTTATGATCCGTAAAAACCTGAACGGGAAATTCAGCACCTTCCAAGAGGTGGCGCCAGTGTTCAAATGCGAGTTTAATAGCCAATAATTCCCGATTACCAATATCGTAATTCAGTTCAGTCTCCGAAAAATTTTTTGAAAAAAAAGCACAGGGATGTACTCCATCCCCGTTATCCTGAGACAATACTGCGCCAACCCCCACAGAGGAAGCATCAACCTCAACCAAAAACGGCTTAGTCACATCAGGCTGCATAAGGATGGGAGCAGAGGTGAACCTCTCCTTGAGATACACAAAAGCTTCAATGGCCTCAGAAGACCACTGAACCGCATCAGCACCTTTCCTGGTGAGATCGGTCAGAGGTTTGACAATAATAGAAAAATTTTTTATGAATTTTCTGTAATAATTGGCGAAACCCAAAAACCTCTGTATCGATTTCAAACCAATAGGCCTAGGCCATTCCTGCACAGCTTGAACTTTAACCGGGTCCATCTCAAAACCTTCGCTGGAGATAATGTAGCCCAAAAAACTAATTCTCTGTACAGCGAACTCACATTTCTCCAGCTTAGCAAAAAGCGAATTGTCCATTAATAACTGTAATACCTCACGTACGCTCCGCCAATGAGACTCCAGATCCGGCGAATAAATCAAAATGTCATCCAAATACACAACCACATTTTTGCCGATCAAAGGTCTAAGGATGTCATTAATAAGATTCTGAAAAAATGCAGGAGCATTAGTAAGACCAAAAGGCATAACCAGATTCTCAAAATGACCCACAGGAGTGTTAAAAGCAGTCTTCCATTCGTCACCCTCCTTCATGCGCAACAGATTGTATGTCCCCCGAAGGTCAATTTTAGAGAACCACTTGGCCCCCACTAACTGGTTAAACAGATCAGGAATCAATGGCAGTGGGTAAGGATTGCGTACAGTAATTTTGTTAATCTCACGAAAATCCAGACAAGGACGTAAACCGCCGTCCTTTTTTTTTACAAAAAAAAATCCAACCGCCACAGGAGACTTAGAGGGCCTAATGTGACCGGCGGCCAAACTTGTCTGTATGTATTCCTCCAAAGCCTTTCTCTCAGGAATAGTAAGGTTAAATAAACGACTTTTAGGAAGAGTCGCTCCAGGGACAAATTCAATAGAACAATCATAGTCTCTATGGGGAGGCAAAACCTGCGATTCCTTCTCAGAAAAAACTCTCCAAAAATCCTGAATAGGAACAGGCAATTCCCCCCTATCCACAGCTGCAATACGCCCGTTACAACACTTGTCATAACATTTATGGCTCCAGGATTTAATTTCATTGGTAGACCAATCCAGTACAGGATTGTGCAATTTTAACCAGGGCAATCCCAAGACCACCGGAGAAGGCAAGTTATTCAAGACTACCAAATCCAATTTCTCATGGTGAACACCATTAATAGTGAGAGGAAATTCACAGACCTTGAGAGTAACATTCTTCAAAGGGGAGCCATCCACAGAAACCACAGCAATGGGGGATGATAAAGGTTCGGGTTTTAAATTGAGTCTTTCCAAGAATCCCCCATCAATTACATTCAGAGTAGACCCACAATCAACAAACACCTGAAATTCCATTAATTTTTCCTGAGCAATCGTGGAAGCAGCTAAAAATACACCCTTGGAATTTAAACAGGCAATACGGGCATGACTGACCATTTTTTTTTCTTTCTTCATACGAAGCTCACAGCCTTTAATCAAATGACCAGATTTTCCGCAATAGAAACACAAGCCTTCAGAAAATCTGCGGTCCTTTTCTTGAGAGCGAGGTGCCATCGCTCCAATCTCCATCGGTTCACCACTGTTAGTACACACATTCTCATAACCAGAAACTGACATAGCAGAGGATTTGCTCTCATTAACCCTTGCACGCAGTCTCCTATCCACCCGTATAGCTAATTGCATAGCCTGTTGCAAATCTTCAGGTGTAGGATAAGCAATTAGCAGGTCTTTAACCCTTTCATTGAGCCCAGCAAGAAACAGACTTTTCAGAGCAGAATCGTTCCACCCTGTTTGAGTAGACCATCGACGGAAATGAGTACAATATTTTTCCACATTACCTGATCCCTGTCTCAAACGTCTTAACTCAGTCTCAGCTGATGAGACACGGTCAGGATCATCATATAATAGCCCCAAAGCAGAAAAAAAACTATCCACTGATCTGAAGCATGTATCACTAGGTTGCAAAGAAAAGGCCCACTCCTGAGGCTCTTTGCGCAAAAGTGACATTATGAACCCTATGCGCTGGGATTCATCCCCAGAGGACTTGGGTCTCAAACGAAAATACAATAAGCAAGCATTTTTAAATGAAAAAAATTCTCGGTGTTCACCAAAAAATAAATCCGGCAAATGTACCTTAGGCTCCAAGAAATGTGCTCCAGGACAGTTACTCACGTGCTGACGGAGCTCGGTCACCTCCAGAGAGAGTCCCTGCAGGCGTTTAGCCAAATCCAGAACCGACACCATGATGGAACAGAAAAATCTTTCCTTAGAAAAATTGCAGGCTGGACTTACTGTTATGTTCTGCTACCAGAGCTAAGGAAAGAGAGGAGATCTGTCCCTACGATAGAACTCAGCTTAATCCCTACGATGTAACAGGGAACCTGATCCTGCGATCAGACCTGCTAAAGTCCTAAGCTAGTCTGTACGGAGACCTATAGATGTGGGGAAGGAATCCCTACAAGTACTAAGGACTGGGAGGATAAAGGGACACCTCCTAACAGAAATAGTAGCAGACAGACGAACAAACAAAATATATAGAACACAGAGGTCCGTAGACCAAGCAAACTAACAGAGTTAGATACAGAGCACAGGCTAGCTAGAAAGTAGTTATACAATGAAGTCCAGCAAAGCCAGAAGGGCGGAGCAGGAATAAATAGGCCAACAAGGTCATGTGACCAGCAATAGAAAAAACCTAAGAGCAAGGTTCTAACAGTTATAGCTCTCAGAATATAGTGATGCAAAAACTATTTTTTTTTCTTAAAAATTGTTTTTCTTGTGTAAAAGTGGCAAAACATAACAAAATATACAGTACAGACCAAAAGTTTGGACACACCTTCTCATTTAAAGATTCTTCTGTATTTTCATGACTATAAAAATTGTACATTCACACTGAAGGCATCAAAACTATGAGTTAACACATGTGGAATTATATACTTAACAAAAAAGTGTGAAACTACTGAAAATATGTTTTATATTCTTGGTTCTTTAAAGTAGCCACCTTTGATGACTGCTTTGCACACTCTTGGCATTCTCTTGATGAGCTTCAAGAGGTAGTCACTGGAAATGGTCTTCCAACAATCTTGAAGGACTTCACAGAGATGCTTAGCACTTGTTGGCCCTCTTGCCTTCACTTTGCGGTCCAACTCACCCCAAACCATCTCGATTGGGTTCAGGTCTGGTGACTGTGGAGGCCAGGTCATCTGGCGTAGCACCCCATCACTCTCCTTCTTGGTCAAATAGCCTTTACACAGCCTGGAGGTGTGTTTGGGGTCATTGTCCTGTTGAAAAATAAATGATGGTCCAACTAAACGTAAACTGGATGGAATAGCATGCCGCTGCAAGATGCTGTGGTAGCCATGCTGGTTCAGTATGCCTTCAATTTTGAATAAATCCCCAACAGTGTCACCAGCAAAGCACCCCCCCACCATCACACCTCCTCCTCCATGCTTCACGGTGGGAACCAGGCATGTAGAGTCCATCCGTTCACCTTTTCTGCATCGCACAAAGACACGGTGGTTGGAACCAAAGATCTCAAATTTGGACTCATCAGACCAAAGCACAGATCTCCACTGGTTTAATGTCCATTCCTTGTGTTCTTTAGCCCAAACAAGTCTCTTTTGCTTGTTGCTTGTCCTTAGCAGTGGTTTCCTAGCAGCTATTTTACCATGAAGGCCTGCTGCACAAAGTCTCCTCTTAACAGTTGTTGAAGAGATGTGTCTGCTGCTAGAACTCTGTGTGGCATTGACCTGGTCTCTAATCTGAGCTACTGTTAACCTGCGATTTCTGAGGCTGGTGACTCGGATAAACTTATCCTCAGAAGCAGAGGTGACTCTTGGTCTTCCTTTCCTGGGGCGGTCCTCATGTGAGCCAGTTTCTTTGTAGTGCTTGATGTTTTTTGCAACTGCACTTGGGGACACATTCAAAGTTTTCCCAATTTTTAGGACTGACTAACCTTCATTTCTTAAAGTAATGATAGCCACTCGTTTTTCT
Organism: Phyllobates terribilis; assembly: GCF_046119375.1. NCBI lineage: Eukaryota > Metazoa > Chordata > Amphibia > Anura > Dendrobatidae > Phyllobates > Phyllobates terribilis. Next base: position 844,015,718 of record NW_027362761.1, read on the forward strand.
TTACTTAGCTGCTTTTTTCTTGCCATAATACAAATTCTAACAGTCTATTCAGTAGGACTATCAGCTGTGTATCCACCAGACTTCTGCACAACACAACTGATGGTCCCAACCCCATTTATAAGGCATGAAATCCCACTTATTAAACCTGACAGGGCACACCTGTGAAGTGAAAACCATTTCCGGTGACTACCTCTTGAAGCTCATCAAGAGAATTCCAAGAGTGTGCAAAGCAGTCATCAAAGGTGGCTACTTTGAAGAACCTAGAATATAAGACATATTTTCAGTAGTTTCACACTTTTTTGTTAAGTATATAATTCCACATGTGTTAATTCATAGTTTTGATGCCTTCAGTGTGAATGTACAATTTTTATAGTCATGAAAATACAGAAAAATCTTTAAATGAGAAGGTGTGTCCAAACTTTTGGTCTGTACTGTATATAAATGTGGAATCGCTGTAATCGGACTGATCAGAAGAATAAAGTTGCCCTGTCACTTTTTCCACACGGTGAACGGCATAAGAAAAAAAACAATTCCTGAATTACTAGTTTTTGTTCATTCTGCCTCCCAAAAATCAAAATAGAAAGCTCTCAAAATATGACAAAGCAAAACTTTGTTTTGTAAAAAAATAATTTTTAGTGTGTGATAGCTGCCAAACAAAAAAAAACCTATATAAATCTGGTATCTCTTTAATTGCAGCGACGCAAAGAATAAAACCGCCTTATAATTTATACTGCACGAGGAACAGCGTGAAAAATAAATACAATTCTTGACCTGCTGTCGATTTGTTCATTCTTCCTCCCAAACATCGCAATAAGGCTCAGCTCACATTTATCCTGCGCTGTATGCTGAGCGCTTATACCGGAGTTTCCATGAAAATCTCTGAAATACGTGATTCAGACTGAACCCCCGATGGAAGATTCCCTATAATGAGGCAGATGGAGATACTGCGGACACTGTGTGGCCTTTGATCTGGCAGTGTCCATCTTTTTAAGCATGCATAAAAATGTAGTCTATCATTATTGCACCCCTGAAAATAAGGACACCGCCGAACAGAGACTAGATGGAGTACAAAAAAGCAAGTCCCCATTCATGTCTGTCATCTGTCAGCGGAAATATAGGAGGCTTCCAAGCTCCTAGTAGCACAAATGCTCTGGAAAAGCTCTATTACTCCTCTCCCCCCTAAAGGAATCCAGCGAATTCTGCGTTTCCAAATCCAAATGCCCTCCTGAGCCCCACAGTGTGCCTAAACTACATTTAGTGTCAACATGTTTGGCATTTTTGTTATCGATGAGAGCCAGCTTATTTTCCGGGTGCATGTCTCCAGAAGTACAAGCTGGGCATAACGAATAGGCACTACAATGTACTGGGCACTACAATGGCAGATTTGCAATTTTCACACGGCAACATCCACAGCTACTTGTTTCTGGAAAATACCCATGGAGTCAAAATAGTCACTACACCGGTTGATATATTCCCAGAGGGGTGTAATTTTCAAAATGGTGTCACATGAGGGGGGATTCTGCTCTTCTAGCACTTAGGGGTTCTGTATATGGAGTCCACACACTATTCTGCAATAATTTGTTCTTCAAGAGTTAAATAGTGCTTCTTCCCTCCCGAGTCATGCCGCATGGCTAAGCAGTACTGTTTAGCCACATATGGGATATTGCCATGTTCAGCAGAAATTGTGTGAGACATTTTGGTGCCATTTTTACCCATTTCCCTGTGTGAAAATGTAAAATATGGGGCTAAAAGGAAATTTTTGTGGGAAAAATGTAATTAATTTTTCTTCTCTGCCCAATGGTATAAAATTTTGCGACACACCCGTGGTGTCAATATGATCATTTTCTTCTGTTATCTTGTGAAAATAAAAAATTTGGGGCAACATTTTTGAGGGAAAAATTTATTTTTTCATTTTTACGGCTCAATGTTGTAAAATTCTGTGAAGCACCTGTGCTCACCACACCTCTAGATAATCTCCTTCAGGTGTGTAGTTTCCAAAATGGGGTCACTTGTGGGGGAGTTTCCATTGTTTAGGTATATCAGGGACTATTCAAAAGTCGACATGGCGTCTACTATCTATTCCACCTAATTTTGCACTCCAAAGGTCAAATGGTGCTCCTTCCCTTCTGAGCCCTGCCGTGTGACCAAACAGTACTTTTCCCCCACATATATAGTTTATCGGTTTATCAAATTGTACAGTCCATTTTCTCCTGCTACCATTGTGAAAATGATAAATTTGGTGCTGAAGCAACATTTTTGCAGAAAAAAATTATTTTTTCATTTTCACTGCTCAACGTTATAAAATTCTGTGAAGCAATTGTGGGTTCAAAGTGCTCATCATACCTTTAGATAAGTTCCTTGAGGGGTGTAGTTTCCAAAATGGGGTCACTTCTGTGGGATTTCTACTGTTTAGGCACATCAGAGGCTCTGCAAACGTGACGATTCCATTGAATTTTTGCTCTCCAAAAGTCAAATGGTGCCTCTTCCGAGCCCTGCCGTGTGCCCACCAGTAGTTTTACCCCACAAATGTGGTATCGTCGTACTGAGAAGAAATTGCATAACAAATTTTATGGTGAATTTTCCCCATTTTAACCTGTTGAAAATACAAACTTTGGGGCTAAAGGAACATTTTTGTGAAAAGGTAAAAAATTTAATTTTTTTGCCTTCCACATTTCTTTAACTCCTGTGAAGCACCTAAAGGTTTAATAAACTTCTTGGATGTGGTTTTGAGTACTTTGAGGGGTTCTGTTTTTAAAATGGTGTCACTTTTGGGTATCTTCTGTCACATATTCACTTTAAATGGGATATGGTCGTCAAAAGAATTGGTTTTGCAAATTTTGTTGGAAAAATGAAAACTTACTGATTAACGTTTAACCCTTTTAACTTGCTAACAAACATTTTTTTTACAATTATACTAATGTAAGGTAGACATGTGGTAAATGTTATTTATTAACTATTTTGTGTTGCATAACTATTTTCTTTAAGAGCATAAAAATTAAAAGTTTGAAAATTTCAATATTTTCACATTTTTTGTAAAATTTTCGATACTTTCATAAAGAAACGCAAATCATATCGATCAAAATTCACCACTAACATGAAGTACAACATGTCACAAAAAAAATTCTCACAATCACTGGGAAGCATTCCAGAGCTTTAGGCTAGGTTCCACGATGCAGAAATGCTGCAGATTTTTTCCGCATCTCCCTTGCAGGAAAAATGCATGCGGATTTTACATTCATTTTCCTGCCAGGTAGAAGCGTTTGTCAAGCGTTTTTGCATGCATTTCTGCATGTGGGTTATCAAGCGCTTTTCCAAGCGATTTTAGCATCACTTGGAAAAGTGCTTGACAACTTGGTCACACTATATAAATCCATGCAACCGGCATGGATTTATATAGTGTGACCAAGTTATAGTTGAAAAAAAGAATAAAAATGGTAAAAAATAATAAAAAAAACCATTATACTCACCGTCTGATGGCCCCCGGTCTTTTCTCCGCTGCGTCCTGTCTCTTGTACGGCTCGCAGTGGTGCGAAAGGACCTTTCATGATGCCATTTAGTCATGTGACAGGTCACGCGACCGCCAACGTCAGCGGTCGTGTGACCTGTCACATGACTAAATTATGTCATGGCAGGTCCTTTTATACCATCGCGAGCTGCCGGGGAGCCAAGACGTACCGGATAGAAGACCGCGGGACATCGGAAGGTGAGTATAATGTATATTTTTTATTTTAAATTATTTTTTTAACAGGTACTATGGTACCCAGGTCTGGAGGAGAGTCTTTTCTTCTACAGGCTTGGGTACCATCCGCACATTGAATCGCTTAATATCCGCATGTGCACATGTAGTCATGCGAATATTAAACGATTCAAAATTAATGGACATGCTGCTTATTTTTCCACAATGAAAATCCGCAGCGGAAATTTCCACAGCATGTGCACAGCACATGCGGATTATCATTGGGGACCATGGGCAGGGCTGGCTCCAGGTTTTTCTGGGCCCCGGGCGAAAGAGTCTCAGTGGGCCCCTTTAACACATACCACGATTCATGATGCAGAGATACGGCGGAGAAATATATATATATATATATATATATATATATATATATATATTAGTACAATGCAAAGATTTCACTTCTTACATTACATGAGTGATATCTATTGTAAATTCCACAATAGCTCAGAAACCGGTGAATCGCTCCACACAGAATACTGGCCCCCATACAAGGCCCCATACGGAATACTGGCCCCCATATAACGCTTCATACGGAATACTGGCCCCCATATAAGGCCCCATACGGAATACTGGCCCCCATATAAGGCTCCATGCGGAATACTGACCCCCATATAAGGCTCCATGCGGAATACTGACCCCCATATAAGGCTCCATGCGGAATACTGGCCCCCATATAAGGCTCCATACGGAATACTGGCCCCCATATAAGGCTCCATACGGAATACTGGCCCCCATATAAGGCTCCATATGGAATACTGGCCCCCATATAAGGCTCCATACTAAATACTGGCCCACATACGGAATACTGGCCCCCATATAAGGCTCCATACGGAATACTGGCCTCCATATAAGGCTTCATACGGAATACTGGCCCCCATATAAGGCTCCATACGGAATACTGGCCCCCATATAAGGCTCCATACGGAATACTGGCCCCCATATAAGGCTCCATACGGAATACTGGTCCCCTTATAAAGCTCCATACAGGATACTGGCCCCCATATAACGCTCCATACAGGATACTGGCCCCCATATAACGCTCCATACAGGATACCGGTCCCCTTATAACGCTCCATACAGGATACTGGCCCCCATATAATGCTGCATGCAGGCTGTTACCCCCCACATAATGCCCCATACAGGCTGTCCCCCCCTTATAATGCTCCATGCAGGCTGTTACCCCCCACATAATGCCCCATACAGGCCCCCCCTTTCAATGCTCCATGCAGGCTGTTACCCCCCACATAATGCCCCATACAGGCTGCCCCCCCCCTTATAATGCCCCATGCAGTCTGTTCCCCCCCACATAATGCCCCATACAGCCCCCCCCCCCTTTTAATGCTCCATGCAGGCTGTTACCCCCCACATAATGCCCCATACAGGCTGCCCCCCCCTTTATAATGCCCCATGCAGGCTGTTCCCCACCTTATAATGCCCCATGCAGGCTGTCACCCCTCCTCTTTATAATGCCCCATGCAGGATGTCCCCCCCCCTCTTTATAATGCCCCATGCAGGCTGTTCCCCACCTTATAATGCCCCATGCAGGATGTCCCCCCCTCTCTTTATAATGCCCCAAGCAGGATGCCCCCCCCCTTCTCTTTATACTGTCCCATGCCTCCATACATTAAAAAAAAAAAAAATCAAATACTCACCTCCCTTCTCCTCACCTGCTACCTGCTGCCCGCTGCCCGCTGCTCGGGTCCGAACTCCAGCGTTGTCGGCGTCTTCCCACTTAGCGCTCCCTGTGACGGCTCAGGGGAGGGCGCGGTGTAAAGGCGTCACCGCGCCCTCTGACCTGAGACGTCACAGGGAGCGCAGAGCAGGAAGACAGCTGATTTGCGGAGGCACGGGGAGAGGTAAGTATCCAGCTGCCGGGGCCCTGAGCAAGCGGCGGAGAAGGGCGGGCGCAGACGCCGCTCTCCTCCGCCCATAGCCCAGCGGGGTGCGCGACCGCCAGTGGGCCCCTCTGCCTGCTCAGGGCCCCGGCATTTGCCCGGGTGCTGACGCCGGCCCTGACCATGGGGCACGTATTACCAAGCGTTTTTTAAGCGTTTTCACTGCAGAAATTCTGAGGCTAAAACGCTTGAAAAACGCATAGTGGGCACACAGCCTAACCTCATAAAATGACCATGAAGGAAAATGACTGGTCAGGAAGGTGAACACAGGCTTGGGGCTGAAGGGGTAAGTTAGTGGAATATTGAGCTTAGTTACATTATAAGATCAATTTTTAGGTTTTTGGTGTTTATATGGTTTAGAAAAAAACTGGCTTACTTTATAAAAAAAAAATCTCAAAAATCTTATTTTAAATGTGTTCAGTGAGATGAATAATCTTCCAAACATTAGGTGTGCATATAGCATGCGAGGTAAGGTGAGCGTTTGTCATGTACCTGGCAAATCCTGTTTAATGTGTATTAAATCATTGCTTTGTCATTACGAGTCCCTCCCATTTTTACAAAACATGCTTAGCAATAACATAATGCTCTTAGAATTTTTGGCTTTTCCGTATTGCAGTGCACGTGGGAAATCGACCTTTCCAAAGACAGACTTGGAACATATTTTATTAATCATTTGCAGGCAAAATTGTATTGTGTCAGTATGATGCATTTGGCACACAGCTTGGAGTTTCACCACCTTTACAAAAGTTTGTATTGCCAAGAGGAACATAGATGGCAGAGGCTGTGGACTGCTGAACAAGCTTTTATTCCTTGCTCTCCGTGGTTTGCTGTTGTAGTAATATTATACAATGGATAAACAGTGAGTCTGAATTTGTATTTATTATAACATGTTGGGCGAACAACTTGAGAACAGAAATGTAAACTTTACAAAGTGTGTGTGAATGAGTCAGATATGCAGATGCAGTTCCTGTGCTGAGCCTAGACTTCCATACAGTAGTTCTCATTATCACGCTGCACTATCCAGCATTTTAATCTGTTACCAATTAGTTATTTTTGTGTGTTTGTTACTTTTTTTTTGGAAAACATATTTAATATATGTTTGAAAAATGTTTGCACCATTATTGGCCATTGCCAAAAGGGAGTCACTGGAAAAAAAAAATCACAATTTAGCGATTGGCATTTAATGAAAAGAAAAATAAACTGACCCACCAATATGCATATTTGGAACAAAAGCATATAGATTTTACCTAGTGACATTTAATACAATTGATGATCATTTTTTATTTCCAGACTGAGGACAAATTTTCTCCGGCTCCGACATAACAGTCACACCCTCTTTTTACGATTTTCAGTCTCGCTAATACAGTGGAAAAGGGTGAACTCTGGTGGAAGATGACTTCCATAAATATTAATGAGAGCTCGCTGTAAGCAGTGAACTGCCCTTAAGGACTATTTTTGCTCACATAAATACCTGCGATCCTTAGATCTTGTGTAGCAGTTAGGAGTCCCTGTAAACCACATACAGACGGCACTCTGATTGGAAATACACTGTATTTACACCATCAGGCTGTTAGCATTCATAAAAGTGCCACAAAAACATAGGAAACCTTCAAACTTTACCACAGGAATGAAATCATAGTGTAACCCTTGTTGTCTGGGTAGAAAGTGAGCCGTAGTTTAGATGGACTGGTTTGAGTGACAAAGTTCCAAGGAAAATTGTTTCTGACAGACATAATAATAGCCGACTGTTAGCATACTGATATATGTGTAATATAGCCTTTGTAGTTAATCCAAATCAGTCCTACTTTCCTACCAGCAATAATATTTGAGCCCTTGTGTGAGACACATAGACTATCTAAAATGACATTATATTAGCTTATATTTGGTATTTAGCTCAAATATTTTCATTTTTTAACTTTTCTTTCTCTTTACTTTTGTTATTGTTGCATGCGTCAGTTTTATGTAGTTGAACAGTAACCCACAGGCAGGAGCTATGAAATCGGTCTAGGTGTCCCAAGATACTGTAGGGGTTTTAAAATCCTTGATCACGGAATTTCGTTATTGTAGTTGTTTAATGAACAATGAATTGCTTCCTACTCTTCTTTTGTAAGCGTGCTCCACTCTCCATTTCCCATAACCCCCATACTCTCCACATATGTAGGTATAGTGCCACTCTTCTTAGGCTATGTCTGGTATTTCAGATTAGAAAAGTTCTATAATTTTACAGCAATTCTCTAGCTTAACAAGGTTTTACAATCCCTAGAACCTAAAGGTACTCTAAACACAGTGCATCAAAAATTTAAGCAATTCCTCCCTTAATTTCCGCCTTTTTATTGTACTATTTTATTTCATATTACAATAAAACAGAGAAATATAAAAAGTATTCTCTGTGTCACAAGATGTCAGAAATGCTCTCCTTCTCACTGTACTGTGTCTTGCTGCAGAGTCAGACTGAAGAACATTGGGCCCACCAGAGGATTTGATTCTGAGGGCCCGCCTTTCTCCCCCACTCAAGAGCCCCATAGCAGCTGCAAGGTTTGCACTATGATCTCTCCTGAAGTAGAAGCCAAGGCCCACCGGAGGATTCTCCGGTTCTATGGTGGGCCAGTCCAACCCTGTCTGGCTGTAAGACAAATAGCTGCAGTAGAAGTTTGCCTGCTGTGCTATATTTTGAGCAGGACAAAAGATGACTAAGAGCCCCCATATACAATAGACTGATCCCGCCGATATCGACGGGTTCAGCCGATGATCTAATATTTTTGTGGGCGCCAGCCACCTATTGATCAGGAGAGATGTCAATTGTACATGTCTGATATCGGACTGCTGATCGCATTGTTCTCCCTGAGATAAGGTGCCAGCAGACGTGTCAGTTGGCGGCTTTCTCATAGAGGACACAGGAGAACTTGGCCAACCGATGTATGGGAGAGTCGGCTGAGATGGCTATCGGCTGAACGATTGGCCAAAGCATCAGTCAGTCAACATCCATCTAATGTGTATGGCCTGCTTAAATCCCACCTCTGGCAAAAATGAGGGGACTTAAGCCAACCACTAACCAAAGATGGAACTGATCAGTGGGAAATTAATGTGTTCTCTTCAGAATTTCAACAAAAAATTTTCATGCATAAAGTACTACAAACTAACAAGAAAATGAGGGCAATTATTTACGTTAAACATTTATTACTGAGTGTAGTGTTCCATTATTGTTCCTTTAAAAATGACAATTATTTTTAAATTAGAAGATAGTTTTTTTAGGGAATATTGGCAACTTTCTACTCTGTTGTGGCAACTTCTTTATGCAAAAGGACAAAAGACAGGAACAAAAGAGAGTGCTGTCACTTTCGAAATAGTTTCTCACTTATTGACTGAACGTGTTTCCAAAATGCCAGTGACACCTAGGGTAATCGATATGGCTGCAGCAACACAGCAGAAACATGTCAAAATCTCTGGAAGTTAGCTTTACATATTTGTCCTGTACAATACTATAATTGTGGTTGGTTTATTCAGTTACACTGCCTACATTTATCCAAATAACTTTACCAGGAGAATATTTACAAGTTTTATATTTATTAATTTTCATCATAAGAACTGTTTTCATCTGTGAAATTCAAGCGGAATTGAAAAATCACTTTTGGCTTTCCAGCCGAGTGACAAAATTTATTGACAGAAATTTGTTTTTACTCCTTTCGCAGGATGAAATTATTTGCACAGGGACCAATTTTGAAAGCATCTGATTTCAATTTTAAGTATACTCTATGGGAAAGGTGGATCTGTAGCTGGCAGTGGCTCTGGGGTGGATCTAGAATTACAGCGGAGAAGAGATTTTGGGCCTTGAATATGAGCTCAATTTGTATAGTTCTTAATGGTTTTTACTGTTTTGAAATAAAATGTTAAATATTAAAATTGAGATATGAATGATTGCACCAAACCATTAACTGTGAAACGGATAATAGAGCACCCACTTTCACCATTAATCAACTAGCTTTGTGAAAAAATGAAGATCTACATTGGCATATAAAAGTTTTTGTGAACAGTTAAGCAAGTTGAAGATGAAATGATCTCTAAAAGGGCTAAAGTTAAAGATAACACATTTCCTTTGTATTTTAGGCAACAACAAAAAATATATATATATATATATATATATTTTCATCTTTTATATTTTAAAAATTACAAATAGGAAAATGGACCCATGCAAAAGTTTGGGCACCCTGCATGGTTAGTACCTAGTAGCACCCTCTTTTGAAAGTAACACAGGTTGTAAACGCTTTTTGTAACCAGACAAGAGTCTTTCAATTTTTGTTTGAGGGATTGTCATCAGTTCTTCCTTGGAAAATTCTTCCAGTTCTGTGAGATCCTGGGTCATCTTGTATGCACTGCTATTTTGAGGTCTAGCCGCAGATTTTCAATGATATTCATAGCAGGGGACTGTAAGGGCCATTGAAAAACCTTCAGCTTGCGCCTTTTGAGGTAGTCTATTGTGGATTTTGACGTGTTTAGGATCATTATCCATTTGTACTAGCCATCCTCTTTGCAACTTCAGCTTTTTTACAGATGGTGTTATGTTTGCATCAATTTGTTGAAATTTCATTAAATCCATTCTTACCTCTACCCGTGAAATGTTCCCCATGCCATTGGCTGCAACACAACCCCAAAGCATGATTACTCCACCCCCATGCTTAATTGTTGGCGAGATGTTCTTTTTCTGAAATTCTGTGCTTCTTTAGATGTTCTTTTGCATACTTCTGACTCTGAATTTTATGGTGAGAATGCAAGAGAGGTTTTCTTCTGATGAGTCTTCCAAAAAGGCCATATTTGTGCAGGTGTCTCTGAACAGTAGAACAATGTACCACAACTCCAGAGTCTGCTAAATCTTTCTAAAGGTCTTTTGCAGTCAAGCGGGGGTTCTGATTTGCCTCTCTAGCAATCCTATGAGCAGCTCTCACTGAAATTTTGCTTGGTCTTCCAGACCTTATCTTGACCTCCACTGTTCCTGTTAACTGCCATTTCTTAATTACATTTCGAACTGAGGAAAGGGCAACTTGAAAACACTTTGCTATCTTCTGATAGCATTCTCATGCTTTGTTGGCCTCTGCCATTTTCATGGTGCTAGGCAGCTACTTAGAAGAACCCATGGCTGCTATTTTGTGGCACAAGCTTAGAGAATTCAGGGCTTTTATAAAGCTGGGGAATTTGCATCACCTGGCCTTTCCTAATGATGATAGTGAACAAGTCATAACACTAACAGGCTAATTGTAGGTCTGAAACTTGGTCAAAGTTATCTGAGCACACACATCTCCAAGGGTGCCCAAACTTTTGCATCAGCCCATTTTCTTTTTTATAATTTTTAATATGTAAAAATTTGAAATATATATATTTTTTTTGCCTAAAATACAAAGGAAATGTGTCATCTTTAACTTTAGGCCTTTTAGAGATAATTTCATCTTCAACTTGCTTAACTGTTCACAATAACAGTAATTTTGACCAGGGGTGCCCAAACTTTTACATGCCACTGTAGAGGGATTTCTCACAATATATTAATCAATACAGCAAAATATAATAAAATTAAACAACTAAAGGAAAAGTCATTATACATAAACTCCCAAATATTTTTAAAAAGCAAATCCCAATTGTTTTGTCTCGGTAGGTAATCACTACAAAATTAAACTGTCAGCCTACTTGTAACAGTGACAGGAAGCTTTCTTAGAATGTTACAGCATGTGCAGTAGGAAGCTCATTAGCTGTGACCTGGAGATACCTATTCCATGAACTTTTATTGAGAAAGGCAGGGTGGACTGCAGAATGTGTGGTCTCTTCATACTTTAGTATTTCTGGTATTTCCTGTGTTCAATCAGAAAGACATCTTGGCAGCAGTGTGTACAGTCTTTTCTTATCCATCACTTCTGGTATCTCCAGTATTCAATCAGAAGGACATGGTGGACAGCAGTGTGAGTGGCCACCTCTTACCTCAGCACTTATGGTATCTTCAGCATTAAATGAGAATGACAAGGTGGACACCAGTATGAGCAGCCTCTTCTTACCTCAGCACTACTGGAATCCCCAGTATTAGATTAGAAAGACATGGAAGACTGCAGTGTGAACATTATTTTCTTACCTCAGCACTGATGGTATCTCCATTATTAGATCAGGTAGACAAGTTAGTCAGCAGTGTGTGCAGTTTCTTCATACCTTAGTATTTCTGGTATCTCCAGTATTAAATGAGAAAAATTAGGTGAGTAGCAGTGTGAGCAGCCTCACTTTACCTCAGTTATTTATTATCATATCACCATTTATTCCATGGGGCTTTACACGTGAAAAGGGGTATACATAGCAAACAAAAAGTACAATAATTTTAACAAGAACGAGTCATCGACTGGTACAGGAGGAGATAGGACCCTGCCCGCGAGGGCTCACAATCTACAAGGGACGGGTGAGGATAGAGAAGGAGAGGGCAGTGCTGGTAGTGCAGTGGTATCAGTTCCCCTGGTATTTCTATTGTTAGATCACAAAGACGGGTTTGGACAGCAGTGTGGGCAGTTTATTCTTACCTCAGCGCCTCTAGTATCTCCAGTATTAAAGAGGTTGTCCACTACTTTTTCATTGATAACCTATCCTTAAGATCGGCCAGGGTTCGACACCCAACACGCCCGCCAATCAGCTGTTATCGGTGATGGCGGTGGTGGCCGGCGGTGGCTGGCTGTCTTCTGATAGTGGCCACTGCAGGGCACTCCACATCCGCCTCCTATTGATTTGAATAGGAGGCAGATGTGTAGTACCAAGCCTTGGCTTTTTCTCAGAATCTTTGTTATCTCCAGATTTAGATCAGATATACAGGGCGGGCAGCAGTGTGATCAGCATCTTCTAATCTCAGTTCCCCAGGTATCTCCAGTAATTGATCAGACAGACAGGGTGGACAGCAGTGTGAATGACCTCTTAATACCTCAGCATGACTGGTATCTCCAGGATTATATCAGAAAGACAGGGTTGATAGCAGTGTGATCAGCATCATCCCTGGTATTTCATTTTTTTGTTTCAGATAAACATAATGCAAAGCAGTGTGATAAGCCTCTTCTTATATCAGCAGACCTGAACCCCTGGTGTCTTCAGTATTAAATAAGATAGACAGGGTAAACAGCAGTTTTAGCCACCTCTTTAGAACCCCTTGTAGCTCCAGTATTAGATCAGAAAGTCAAGCTGAAAAGTAGCTTGAGCAGCCTCTTCTTACCTCAGAAACTCCTTTCATCAATGGTATTAGATCAGATAGACAGAATGGACAGTCATTGGATAGTTATTTGAGAAGCCTCTTCTCACCTTTGAAGCCCTGGACCACTGGTATCTCCATTATTAAATCAGAAAGATATGGTGGACAGCAGTGTGAGCAGCCTCTTCTTACCTCAGGAACTCCTGGCATCAATGGTGTTAGATCAGATACACAGAATGGACAGTTATTTGACAGTCATTTGAGAAGCCTCTTCTCACATTTGAAGCCCTGGACCCCTGGTATCTCCATTATTAAATCAGAAAGATATGGTGGACAGCAGTGTGAGTGGCATATTCTTACCTCAGAACACCTGGTATTTCCAGTGTTAGATCAGAAAGACAGGGAGGACATCAGTGAGTAGCCTCTTCTTACCTTAGAAATGATGGTAAATGTATTGTTACATCAGAATATCCACTAGGAGTGCATCTTCCTACACAAGAAGGGATGAGGTGGAGATTGGAACTATGCATGTTTTTATCACCGTAATCGGACCTGGAAAATCTAATTGGCAGGTAATTTTTACCATATATTGAACACTGTAAAAACAAAACAAAAAAAAAGGCATGATTGACTTTTTTTCATTATTTTGTCATACTTGCCATTTTTTCCCACTTTTCAGTACATCACATGATAAAATGGATGTCATTCAAAACTACATTTTGTCCTGCAAAAAACAATCCCTCATACGTCAATGTCGATGGAAAAATAAAAAGGTTATGGTTCGAAAATCACCATGTCTGGAAGGGGTTAACTAATTCACATTTTGCTTATGTAGTTAAGATGCATTAATTTGTTACATTTTGTTGGAAAATTATTTTTGATATAGGAAAATCTGCAGTACCAAGACATTTCTGTGCATACTCTGAGTCTTTGAGGTAAACATTGACTGTTGGAGCCTATTGCAAATGTCGGGATTAAGATGACATTTTATGGAGATTACTGACCAGAAATTTTTATAATATTGGATCTGTTGTAAAATTTGGAAAATACCTGTTACGTTTTAAAGGTATAGTGTATACATTTCTCTGAGTTGAGTTTAAATTTCGTTTGCACATTTCTACACTTTATACACAGTATATTTTTTCTACTTGCGTGACATTTTCTAGGAAAGTGGAACAATGAATTGCTAGCAGCATTATACATTGGAAACTGAGAAGATGATTATACTTGGTCACACGATTACCTTTAGTTCATTGAAATGAAATTGTAAAACTTACCCTGCATATCATTTCCTTTAAAGGTAAATACAATTTCTTCTAGGCTTAAATGGTAATCGTTGTCTTAGTTTTTTTTTTTTTTTTCCAGAAATCATATCATGAAAATAAGAAACTTTGTAATATATCAGAGAAATGTGCTTCTTTTTTTCTCCTGGATTGATCTTTCACTCTCAATTCATGGGTAAAATCTGTATTCAGTGAAAACAGATTTTCCAATTATTGAGATGGGAGATGACAGTTGGTGCTCATAATGTTCTATGGAGAGGGGAGGAGGAGAAGCTAGAGGCTGAAATAACGATTACAATCCTCCATAGAACTTTGTGAACACCAACTGTCATTTCCAATCTCAGTATTGAAAAAAAGCTGTCTTCACTGAATACAGAATTTACCTGTAAATTGAGATTTTTGAGAATGACAGATCAGTACTTGATGAGAAAGAAGCAAATATATATATATATATATATATATATATATATATATATATATATATATATATATACTGTATATATGTACTGTATACAGTACAGACCAAAAGCTTGGACATACCTTCTCATTTAAAGATTTTTCTGTATTTTCATGATTTTGAAAATTGTACATTCACACTGAAAGCATCAAAACTATGAATTAACACATGTGGAATTATATACTTAACAAAAAAGTGTGAAACAACTGAAAATATGTCTTATATTCTAGGTTCTTCAAAGTAGCCACCTTTTGCTTTGATGACTGCTTTGCACACTCTTGGCATTCTCTTGATGAGCTTCAAGAGGTAATCACCGGAAATGGTTTTCACTTCACAGGTGTGCCCTGTCAGGTTTAATAAGTGGGATTTTTGCCTTATAAATGGGGTTGGGACCATCAGTTGTGTTGTGCAGAAGTCAGGTGGATACACAGCTGATAGTCTGTTACGGATCCGGGTGGTGGAACCTCTGTGCTGCGGTGCAAGGAGGGACCAGAGGGGCGTAACTAGGTATCAACTCGGACTGACCAAGGTCACACGGCGGCTCAATTGACTCCGTGAACCAGGGAAGGACCGAGCAGAGGGACCAGGTGCTACTCTGGGCCAGTCCTTGTATGAGAGCAGGTGACTCTCACGGGTCAGAAGGCAGGGACTGACCGGTACAGCAGAAGAGCACGGCAGGCAAGCCGACAGGTGATCTGGGTAGACGGACTGGCAGACACCACGGGTAACTGGCAGGAGCCTCCAGGTAGACTGGCTGGTAGGCACGGCAGGTAACTGGTACGTTCTCCGGGTAGGCAGGCAAGACTGGCCCATAGACAGACTGGCGGGTTTGGACCGTAGGCAGACTGTCGGGCTGGAGAGTGTACTTGCTGGTGGAGACAGGTAGTCAGGCTGGCAGACTGGACTGGTAGGCAGGCTGGCTTACTGGACTGGTAGTTAGGCTGGCGGACTGGACCTGAGGGCTGAAGCAGATATATGAGAAGTCCTCCAGCCATTGGCCTGGCCCCTTTAAGAGGGAGGGAGCGCGTGCGCCCTAAGCACAGTGCCCAGGAAGCTCTGCGCGCCGGCAGCATCAGCAGCAGAAGAGCCAGAAGACGCCGGGTCGGGAGCGCGGCGGTAAGGGGGACGGCGTCTCTTCCTGTCAGTGGGTAGAGACGCCGATGCTACAGTACCCCCCCTTTACACCCCCTCTTTTTTAGGTCTGAAAGAAATTTTTTAAGGAGAAGCTGGGCGTGGATGTTCTCCCTGGGTTCCAAAGTTCTCTCCTCTGGGCCAAACCCCTTCCAATCCACCAGAAAATAGGTTTTTCCTCTTACCCTCTTGGTGGCCAGAATGTTCTCTACCTCATAGACATCCTCAGCGGAGACCGGAGCTGGGGAGGTACCTGGATCGTCTGAAAAAGAATTAAGAACAACTTGTTTGAGGAGAGATACGTGGAAGGAGTTGGGAATCCGTAAGGTGGCCGGGAGTTTTAACCTGTAGGCCACTGGATTGATTTGCTTGAGGACTTCAAATGGACCGATGAACCGTGGACCCAACTTATAGGAGGGTATTTTGAGACGAACATGTTTGGAGGAGAGCCAAACCTTGTCTCCCGGACTTAATTGAGGTGGGTCCAGGCGTCCCTTGTCGGCATGTCTCTTCATCCGCTCGGAGGATTGAAGAAGTGCGGATCTGGTGTTTTCCCAAATGGTGGAAAATTCGCTGACCAGAGTCTCCGCGGCAGGGTTGTCCACTGAAACGGAGATGGGAAACGGAATCCGGGGATGTTGACTGTAGACCACAAAGAACGGGGACTTGGAAGAAGATTCGCTCTCATGGTTGTTATAGGAGAACTCGGCCCATGGTAGGAGCTCTGCCCAATCGGAATGGTGAGCGTTGACGAAGTGCCGGAGGTAGCTGGTAAGGATCTGGTTGATACTTTCCACTTGGCCATTGGACTGTGGATGGTAAGCAGAGGAGAAATCCAGGGTGACATCCAGCAGCTTACACGTAGCTCTCTAGAAGCGCAAAGTAAACTGGACCCCGCGATTAGACACAATGTGGAGGGGTAGGCCGTGAAGGCGGAAGATGTGATGGATGAAGTCCTTAGCCAGCACAGATGCAGACGGGAGACCAGGCTGAGGGATAAAGTGGGCCATTTTAGAAAAGCGGTCAGCGACCACCCAAATGACAGTACAACCGGCAGAAACAGGGAGATCCGTAATAAAGTCCATAGCAATGTGTTGCCACGGGGCAGCAGGTACGGAAAGAGGCAGGAGACGACCGGCTGGAAGATGTCTGGGAACCTTGTTGCGGGCACAGGACCAACTGGCCGTGACGAAGTCTACAACATCCTTGCACAGGGTAGGCCACCAGTAATGCCAGGTAATGAGCGGGAAGGTCTTCTTCTGGCCAGCATGGCCGGCTAGTTTAGATGAATGACCCCAGTGAAGAACCTTCTTACGATCCGGGACCGCTACAAACGTCTTACAGGGTGGGAGACGAGACAGGTCCAAGGGAGCCACATTCATCACTTTGGAGGGATCGATGATATGTCTAGGCTCCTCCTCTTGATCGGAAGACAGGAAGGATCGAGACAAGGCGTCGGCTTTAACGTTCTTGTCCGCAGGGCAGTAATGTAGGGTAAAGTTGAAGTGGGCGAAGAACAAAGACCACCGGGCCTGACGTGGAGTGAGTCTTTGGGCATTCTGTAGATATGCCAGGTTTTTGTGGTCAATGTAGATGACTACCGGGTGCAGAGCCCACTCAAGCAGGTAACGCCACTCCGCCAGCACCAATTTGATGGCTAGCAGTTCTCGGTCTCCTATGGAATAGTTGTGCTCGGACGAGGAGAAGAGCTTGGAGAAGAAGCTGCAGGTTACCATTCTCCCGGACGAAGATTTCTGGCTTAGCACCGCTCCGGGTCCGGAAGAGGAAGCATCGACCTCCAGAAAGAACTGTTTGTTGCAATCTGGACGGTGCAGCATTGGGCAGAAGAGAAGGCTTGTTTTAAGAAAAGGAAGGCCTCCTCCCTTCAGACGTCCATTCCTTAGGATTTGCTCCCTTTCGGGTGAGCGCAGAGATGGGTGCAGTCCGGGAAGAGAAATGTGAGATGAAGAGACGGTAATAGTTAGCAAAGCCCAGGAATCGCTGAATCGCCTTCAACCCCTCCGGACGGGGCCACTTTAAGACGGCAGTGACCTTCTCGGGGTCCATCTGTAGACCTGTCTTAGAGATAATATAGCCCAGGAATGGAAGAGAGGACTGCTTGAAGAGGCATTTCTCAAATTTTGCGTATAGGTGATTCTGCCTGAGCCTAAGCAGGACCTGACGAACATCCCTCAGGTATGTGGGAAGATCCGGAGAGAACACCAAGATGTCATCCAGGTACACCACCACACAAGAATATTTGAGGTCACGAAAGATGTCGTTAACTAGTTCTTGGAAGACGGCTGGAGCATTACAGAGGCCGAAGGGCATCACACGGTATTCATTTTGGCCGTCCCAGGTATTGAATGCCGTCTTCCACTCGTCTCCTTGGCGGATCCGGACCAAGTTATATGCCCCACGAAGATCAAGCTTGGTAAAGATCTTCGCGCCTTTAAGGCGGCCGAACAGCTCAGAGATGAGTGGCAGCGGGTATTTATTTTTTATAGTAATCAGGTTGAGTCCTCTATAATCAATACAGGGGCGTAGTGAACCGTCTTTCTTTTTTACGAAGAAGAATCCAGCTCCAGCCAGGGAGGTAGATTTCTGGATGAATCTCCTAGCCAGATTTTCTTCGATGTACTCCGACATGGCCCGAGTTTCGGCCAACTACAAAGGGTAGATACGCCCACGGGGTGGAGTGGCACCGGGTACCAGGTCGATAGGGCAGTCATATGGCCTATGAGGTGGCAGTGTCTCTGCTTCCTTCTTGTCGAAGACATCTGCATAGGACCTGTAAGGTGCCGGTAGACCAGGTAAATTAGCCGGAGAAGACGGAGGACGAACCGGGCGAACCGGAACCAGGCAGGTCTCATGGCAATCCTGCCCCCAACGGAGCACCTCACCGGATTGCCAATTCAGATTGGGTTCATGTCTCTGTAGCCAGGGTAGACCTAGCAAAAGAGAGTGAGAGAGTCCGGATAGCACATGGAAGGAGAGCCTGTCCGAGTGCAGCATTCCCACCTGAAGGGTTACGGGCTCAGTGACGAGCAAGATGGTCACCGGAAGGAGTCTTCCATCCACGGAAGCTACTGCCAATGGTTCAGCCAGAGGTTTGGTAGGAATCTGATACTTCTCTACAAGGGACTGGGAAATGAGATTCCCAGCGGATCCGGAATCTCAGTGGGCGGTTTCAAAGAAGCGGTTCTCTCCACAGGAAATAGAGATGGATAAAGTCAAGTACGGAGAGGATTTACTCTTGCCTAGGATGACCTCTCCGAGCGGTCCTAGACACTGGAGTTGACAGGAACGCATCAGATGCTCCTTACTACCACAGTAGAAACAGCTCCCCTCGGCTCGGCGTGTTTCTTGGCGAGACTCGACCATCTTGGTCTGGTCGGTCTGCATGGGTTCGGGTGAGCGTGCCCTGGGAGTTGCTGGTTGGGAGGCAGGTTTCTGGAAAACAGGAGCAAGATGAGGAAATCTTCTCTCCCGGGTAGTCTACTTAGCACGTTCTAGGAAACGGATGTCAATCCGGGTAGCTAGTGACACCAGGTCATTCAGGGTGGTAGGAATGTCCCGGCTGGCTAGCTTGTCCTTAATCCGACCGGAAAGACCCTCCCAAAAGGTGGACACCAGGGCCTCTGTGTTCCAGGCAAGCTCAGAAGCGAAGGTACGGAACTGTATGGCATACTGACCCACGGTGAGACTCCCTTGGTGGAGACGGAGCAATGAGGAGGCAGGAGAAGTCCTTCGTCCGGGCTCATCGAAGACCCTCCAGAAGGTAGTGAGGAAAGCCGGAAGGTCGGTCACCAGGGAATCCCCTCTCTCCCATGGAGGGTTTAGCCATGCCAATGCTTCCCCGGTGAGGTGAGACATGATGAATGCCACCTTGGCCCGGTCGGAGGGAAACTTGATGTGCCAGTAGTTCAAAGTGCAGCGTGCACTGGTTCAGAAAACCCCAACATAAGATGGGGTCACCCTCAAAATGAGGAGGCGCAGAGAGCCGGGGTCCTGAGCTGGATGCCGTGGTACTGGTAAGCAGCGGCCCTGCCGGAACGGGTGTCGCTCGGCTCGAGGCGGACACAGGTGGGACAGACAGCGTGTCCAGGCGAGAGTTGACAGACTGCAGGTAGGTCAGGATGGTTTCCTGTTGGGATCTCTGACGAGAAACCCCCTGGTACAGGTCAGCAAGTGAAGGAGCCTGAGGGCCACTGGTTTACATGGCCCGTGCAAACTGTTACGTATCCGGGTGGTGGAACCTCTGTGCTGCGGTGCAAGGAGGGACCGGAGGGGCGTAACTAGGTATCTACTCGGACTGACCAAGGTCGCACGGCGGCTCAGTCGACTCCGTGAACCAAGGAAGGACCGAGCAGAGGGACCAGGTGCTACTCTGGGCCAGTCCTTGTATGAGAGCAGGTGACTCCCACGGGTCAGAAGGCAGGGACTGACCGGTACAGCAGAAGAGCATGGAGGCAAGCTGACAGGTGATCCGGGTAGACGGACTGGCAGACACCACGGGTAACTGGCAGGAGCCTCCAGGTAGGCTGGCTGGTAGGCACG
Source organism: Phyllobates terribilis (assembly GCF_046119375.1). Lineage (NCBI taxonomy): Eukaryota > Metazoa > Chordata > Amphibia > Anura > Dendrobatidae > Phyllobates > Phyllobates terribilis. Next base: position 844,035,972 of record NW_027362761.1, read on the forward strand.
GCAGATAACTGGTACGTTCTCCGGGTAGGCAGGCAAGACTGGCCCATAGACAGACTGGCGGGTTTGGACCGTAGGCAGACCATCGGGCTGGAGAGTGTACTTGCTGGTGGAGACAGGTAGTCAGGCTGGCGGACTGGACTGGAAGTCAGGCTGGCGGACTGGACTGGTAGTCAGGCTGGCGGACTGGACTGGTAGTTAGACTAGCAGCGGCACCTGAGGGCTGAAGCAGAGTTTAGAACACAAAGCTACAACCTTGCACGGGCACCTCCATTTTGGAGGAGGTGCCTTTTATATGAGAAGTCCTCCGGCCATTGGCCGGGGACTCCTTAGGACGGCGCGCGCGGCCCCTTTAAGAGGGAGAGAGCGCGCGCGCCCTAAGCACAGTGCCCGGGAAGCTGCGCGTGCCGGCAGCAGCAGAAGAGCCGGAAGACGCTGGGCCGGGAACGCGACGGTAAGGGGGACGGCGTCTTTGCCTGTCAGGGGGCAGAGACGCCGATGCTACATAGTCCTGCTGAATAGGCTATTAGCTAAGTAAATAAAAACGAGTGGCCATCACTACTTTAAGAAATGAAGTTCAGTCAGTCCGAAAAATTGGGCAAACTTTGAATGTGTCCCCAAGTGCAGTTGCAAAAACCATCAAGCGCTACAAAGAAACTGGCTCACATGAGTACCACCCCAGGAAAGGAAGACCAAGAGTCACCTCTGCTTCTGAAGATAACTTTATCCGAGTCACCAGCCTCAGAAATCGCAGGTTAACAGCAGCTCAGATTAGAGACCAGGTCAATGCCACACAGAGTTCTAGCAGCAGACACATCTCTACAACAACTGTTAAGAGGAGACTTTGTGCAGCAGGCCTTCATGGTAAAATAGCTGCTAGGAAACCACTGCTAAGGACAGGCAACAAGCAGAAGAGACTTGTGTGGGCTAAAGAACACAAGGAATGGACATTAGACCAGTGGAAATCTGTGCTTTGGTCTGATGAGTCCAAATTTGAAATCTTTGGTTCCAACCACCGTGTCTTTGTGCGATGCAGAAAAGCTGAACGGATGGACTCTACATGCCTGGTTCCCACTGTGAAGCATGAAGGAGAAGGTGTGATAGTGTGGGGGTGCTTTGCTTGTGACACTGTTGGGGATTTATTCAAAATTGAAGGCATACTGAACCAGCATGGCTACCACAGCATCTTGCAGCAGCATGCTATTCCATCCGGTTTGCGTTTAATTGGACCATCATTTATTTTTCAACAGGACAATGACCCCAAACACACCTTCAGGCTGTGTAAGGGCTATTTGACCAAGAAGGAGGGTGATAGGGTGCTACGCCAGATGACCTGGCCTCCACAGTCACCAGACCTGAACCCAATTGAGATGATTTGGGGTGAGCTGGACCGTAGAGTGAAGGCAAAAGGGCTAACAAGTGCTAAGCATCTCTGGGAACTCCTTCAAGATTGTTGGAAGACCATTTCCGGTGACTACCTCTTGAAGCATGTAGCGCTTGATGGTTTTTTGCAACTGCACTTGGGGACACTTTCAAAGTTTTCCCAATTTTTCGGACTGACTGACCTTCATTTCTTAAAGTAATGATGGCCACTCGTTTTTCTTTACTTAGCTGCTTTTTTCTTGCCATAATACAAATTCTAACAGTCTATTCAGTAGGACTATCAGCTGTGTATCCAACAGACTTCTGCACAACACAACTGATGGTCCCAACCCCATTTATAAGGCAAGAAATCCCACTTATTAAACCTGACAGGGCACACCTGTGAAGTGAAAACCATTTCCGGTGACTACCTCTTGAAGCTCATCAAGAGAATGCCAAGAGTGTGCAAAGCAGTCATCAAAGCGAAAAGTGGCTACTTTGAAGAACCTAGAATATAAGACATATTTTCAGTTGTTTCACACTTTTTTGTTAAGTATATAATTAAGATGTGTCCAAACTTTTGGTCTGTACTGTATATATAGAAATATAAATCTTTTAACTATTTTTTTTAATATTGCCATATTGCCTTTGGTCAGTTTTTTGAAAGTGCATATTTCTTTTGTGATTATTTCTATTGACAGTGCAGCAGGTTATATTTTATGGTGGCTGAAATGAAAACTAATGTGAGTCATTTGTCAGAGATATGTCAATAGACTAATACAGTACACAGGAGAAGACAGAGAACAGCCTCTTCCCCAGAGACCAGGGAGTAACCAGGAAGATGCATAGAGATGCTCTAATGATCAGAGTGAAAGCCGGAATATTTAAATAACATAAGTAAATACAAAACGGATAAGTTATTAAAGGGTAACAGTTGCTTTCATTTGTATTTCATAAATCAATAGTACACATGAAAATAAGCAACTTTGTAGTATATCTTATCAGAAAAATCTGCTTTCTCCTTCAGGACTGATCCCACTCTTTCTCAAAATTCTCAATTTACTGGTAAAATCTATATTCAGTGATGGCAGATTGTTACTTTACTGATATAGGAGATGACAGTCACTATTAATAAGATTCTGTGTAGAGGGGGGCTGGGGAGGAGAAGGGAGGAGCTAGAGGTAGAACTCCTCCTCCCCCACCTATGTAAATAAAATCTTATCAGTAGCAGCTGCCATCTCCTATCTCAGTAATGTAAAAATTTGCCTTCACTGAATTCAGATTTTACCCATAAATTTTGAGAATGAATGACCAGTCCTGATGGAGAAAAAAGCCCATTTCTCTAATAAGATATATTATGCCTTCATTTTTTTTATTATACTGATGAAACAGTGCTTTTTCTTCATGTGGGTCACACACACTCCATGAGTGCTGATACACAGTTTAGCACATAGCTGGTCAGAGGTGATATATAGGGTCATGGCCATGGGGCAGGTGTACTAATTTTGAATGTTGTTCTTATGATAAAAATCATCTAAAAAAAAAAGCATGCAAACAGTTTACACCATATATGTCTGTCCTTGGTCTCCTAGATCAGTGGTCCCCAACCTTTTTTGCACCAGGGACCGGCTTGAAGCAAGATCATTTTTCCATGGCCCAGCAAGGAGGGGGTGGGGTGGGCGGGGCTTTGGTCATATGGGGGCGGGGTAATGGAGGGATTTGGAGTTTAGTGCATACTTATCATATAGTGTAGACCAGGTCCCCGCCAGGAGCTATGCCAGGAGCCCCACATAATGTGCTGTGCCAGGAGCCGCATCACTGAGGCCCCATCACGCCCTGCAGCAGGACAGGGCAGCTGTCCTGACAGCTGCTGTTCAGCTGCATTTACTTCATCCCAGGGGCGGACACAGACTGTAGTGGGCCCCTGTGCAAGAAATTTTTGGGGGCCCCCCCGCCCTTCATAAGGCAACAAAGTTATGTAAACATAACCCCCCCATGTGCATCTCTCACCCCCCCCATGTGCAGCTCACCCCCGTGCATCTCTCATCCCCCTCCGTGCATCTCTCATCCCCCTCCGTGCATCTCTCATCCCCCTCCGTGCATCTCTCATCCACCCCCCGTGCATCTCTCATCCCCTCCGTGCATCTCTCATCCCCTCCGTGCATCTCTCATCCCCCCCGTGCATCTCTCACCCCCCCGTGCATCTCTCACCCCCCGTGCATATCTCATCCACCCCCCGTGCATCTCTCATCCCCCCCGTGCATCTCTCACCCCCCCCGTGCATCTCTCATCCACCCCCCGTGCATCTCTCATCCCCCCCGTGCATCTCTCACCCCCCGTGCATCTCTCACCCCCCCGTGCATCTCTCATCTCTCCCCTCCCTCCCATGTGCATCTGACGCGCCCCTGGGCCTGTGTCGCGCTGCGTTGCGCACGCGGGAGCTTACCCGGAGCCGGATCTCTTGAGGGTTGTAGTCTCGTGGCGGTGACCCGGTCCGTGCCCAGGGAGTCAAACTGAGCGGCGATGTAACAGCGGTAGATGCAGGACGACTACGCCACCCGTTGAATGCAGCTATGGAGCTGCCGCTGCAGGACAGTCCGCTGAGGCCGGTGGATGGATGGTGCAGCGTAGATGGTATAACCCCCAACGGGAGGGGTATGGCCTCAGGGCAGCAGATGTGGATGATGGGGGTAGCAGGAACCACTCAGAGACGGTGCGGTGTAATTCAGGGTCTTTACTGGTAACAACGATAGACCCTCCCGGAGTACTTGCTAGTGAACGGGGCCTGGTCAGTCCTTGAGCAAATGGGATCTCCCCTGGCCAGGCGGAGTTGTAGGCCTCCCAAACTGACTGTACTCTTCTGGCTACCTTGCTAGAAGCGGATATAAGTAGCCCACGTCCCTGAGTGTACCGTGTGGTGCTCACCCGTATGGCCGGTGACTCGGGGCCTTCTAATGGCTTCCGCTCCACGATGGCGGTGCTGGTCCCACGCGTGTGACCGTGCCTTCGGGTTTCTGGGCCTGAGGACCTGAAATCCCCTGCCGGTCGGCTTCTGCTGCTGGGTAAGAGTTAGTCCCCACAGCCTCGGACGCCGGGTCCGGTAAGAAAGCTTCTCAGTCAGGGCGAGCTCTGCAGCTGCCAGCCCCTGACTCGTAGTAGTATTGCTTCTGCTGTTTCTTGTCTCTACTCTCCTTGACTGCTAACCCTGCTTCAGCCCCGGGTTTATATAGGGGAAGTTCTTCCCCTCCCAAGACTGGGCAGGAGGTGTGGCATGCACAGGATCCCTGACCAAAGGACCTCCCACCTGCTCTCAGACATAACATCTCTATCACTGTGGCAACCAGACCCCTGGGGTGTCACATTCCCCCCTAGTGAAATTTAGTACTCCGGGACTAAACATATTTTAGAAAAACATAACAAGATAAAAACAATAATAATACAATAAGAAAAACATATAAAGTTGGTTACGGCATGTCCGTAACCGGGTGCAGTCTTTGAAGAAAAGCAAGGTGTCCATTTCACCAAAACAGGGAGACGTAACCAGGTAGGGGTTTGTCCTACCCCGAGTCCTTAACAGTCTTTAGTCCGTCCTGGGTTACGCTCCAACTATGTACAAGGATTCCCGGTAAATCCACCAAGGATTCCTAAAAATAACTGGAAACACAAAATTATACACAAGCAACAATACACAGATAAACATAAATAAAACCATTTATACACTTCAAATCCTCCAGCGTGCGGGTAACTGGCCTCTAGTGGCCATAGTGGACCTACGGAGCTGACTGTCTGGCCCTGAACTACAGGGTGTAGGAGCTGTCAAGGGTAAACTGGGCAGCTGTCTACCGGCTCTTTGTCTCACTAGGGGTACGGCAGGCTCACTATAAGCAGAGGGTTGATCCTCCTGTTCTGCTTGTGTGGAGTCTTCTGCCTCCTGGACCGGCTGTTCTTCCAGCTCTACCTGTTGCTCCGTAGGTGCTTGGGATGCTGGTTGGAGGAAGGTGAGTACGGGTACCACAACTGCACCATTGACTTGAGTCCAAGACCGAGGGAAGTCCCCGAGCACAGTACTAACCATATCTTCCCTTTCCTCTACGGGTCGATGGTCTTCTTGTTCCTCTTCAGGGTTCCTCAGTTGTTCGGGACACTTCTTCAGGTGGTCCCGGGATACAATGGCTGTGGTTTCCCCTCCGTCTTTACTGATGGTACAAACCTTCGGGTTCTCGTGGCTTGAGGGCAGTACGGTGTACGGGTCCTTCTCCCACTGGTCGTCCAACTTGTGGAGCCGTCTCTTCCTCTTCAAGACCTGCTCTCCGGGTACCAGGGGAACAGCGGGAGCATACTGGTTGTAAGTTTTCTCTTGTCTTTCCCTAGCCTGACAGAGACTTCGCTCCACGCTCTCCTGTACTCTCCGGTACTGCTGCTGCCTCTCTGTGTCCCAGTCTGTTTCTGGTGAAGTGTCCTCGGGTGTCAGGACTCCCATTTCCAGGTCAACAGGTAACTTACCAGGTCTTGCCCTCATTAGGTAAGCCGGGGTACAGTTGGTGGAACCTACCGGGATGTGGTTGTATAGGTCCACCAGATCGGGCAACTTCTCAGGCCACAGACTGCGTTCTTCCAGGGGCAACGTTTTTAGAAGATCCATTACCACCTGGTTCATTTTCTCACAAAGTCCATTAGTTTGCGGATGGTAGGGTGTCGTCCTTATCTTCCGGCAGCCATACAGATTGCAGAATTCCTGGAAGACCTCCGCTTCAAAGGCAGGTCCCTGGTCCGTCAGCACTTGGTCCGGGTACCCGTGTGGACGGCAAAAGTGCTGCTGGAAGGCTCTAGCTGCTGTTTGAGCCGTTAAGTCCTTGACGGGGACGACAACAAGAAACCGGGAGTAATGATCCACGATGGTTAACGCGTAGACGTAGCCACTTCTGCTTGGGGTCAGTTTTACATGATCCAAGGCTACCAGTTCCAACGGTTGCCGGGTGACGATGGACTGCAGGGGAGTCTTCTGGCTGGCACGGTCCTTCCTTCTCAGGTTGCACGGGCCACAGTCTCTGCACCACTTCTCGATGGTTCCCCTCATGCCTACCCAGTGGAACCGCTCGCGCAGCAGGAACTCCAGCTTCTTCCACCCGAAGTGTCCAGCTCCGTCGTGGTATGCCTCCATCACCATGGCTGCATCTCTTCGTGGCACCACTACTTGCCAGAGTAATTCATGCGTCCGGGAGTTAACCATTCTGCGGCACAACTTCCCTTTGTAAAGGAACAGTCGACTCTTCTCTGCCCATAGTTGTTTGGCTTCCTCCGGAGCGTCTGGTTCAAGGCGAGCCTCCGGCCGAGTCAGCATCTCCTTCACCAGTCGGACGGCAGGGTCGCTGTCTTACGTTTCCGCCCAGTTGTAGTGGGGTAAGGGGTTCAACGTAGCAGCCTGCTTACTCCTTACCCGGTGGGAATACTGGATAGTCCCATGACGGTGGAACGCAGGGAGTTCAACTTCTTCCAGTCCCTCCGGATCTTCGCCTCCGTCCGGCAGGTTGGGCATCCTGGACAGGGCGTCCGCGTTGGTATTGGAGCGTCCTGCCCGGTATTTGATTGTGAACTCGTAGTTGGACAGACGGGCCATCCACCTCTGCTCCAGGGCACCGAGTCTTGCCGTGTCCAGGTGTGTCAACGGGTTGTTATCCGTGTACACGGTGAACCGGGAAGAAGCGAGGTAATGCTTAAAGCGCTCAGTGACTGCCCATACTACGGCCAGGAACTCTAGCTTAAATGAGCTGTAATTCTCGGGGTTCCTTTCGGTGGGTCGCAGTTTTCGGCTGGCGTAGGCGATTACTCGTTCCTTCCCCTGCTGGATCTGGGACAGTACGGCTCCTAGCCCGATGTTACTGGCGTCGGTGTAGAGGATAAAGGGCTGGCTATAATCCGGGTACGCCAGAATTTCGTCCCCCGTGAGGGCCATCTTCAGCTGGCGGAAGGACTCTTCTTCCAGCTCCTCCCATTTGAAGGGCGGCTTCTGGTTCTTGGCCTTCCGGGACTGGCCTATCAGGAGGTCCTGCATAGGTGCTGCCTTTTTGGTGAAACCGGGAATAAACCTTCGGTAGTAGCCTACCAACCCGAGGAACTGCCGCACTTCTTTTACGCTGGAGTGGCTTGGCCATTCCTTAATTGCGGTGATCTTATCAGGGTCGGGAGCCACTCCGTCAGGGCTCACCACGTGTCCCAGGTACTGCACCTTTGGTTTCAGGAGGTGACACTTGGAGGGTTTCACCTTTAGGCCGTAACTTGCCAGAGTTTCGAACACTTCCGCCAGGTGTTTCAGGTGGTCCTCATACGTCTTGGAATATACGATGACATCGTCCAGGTACAACAGGACCGTCTCGAAGTTTCTGTGGCCCAGACAACACTCCATTAGTCGTTGGAAGGTTCCCGGTGCGTTGCAGAGTCCGAACGGCATGCAGGTGAACTCGCTAAGTCCCATCGGGGTGGTGAATGCGGTCTTCTCCCGGTCCGCCTCTGCTACAGGAACCTGCCAGTACCCGCTAGTGAGATCCAAGGTAGAGAAGAAGTTAGCAGATCTTAAAGCAGCCAATGACTCCTCTATCCTTGGTAAGGGGTACGCATCCTTGTGTGTGATACAATTGATTTTCCGGTAATCTACACACATTCTCATGGTGTTGTCTTTCTTTCGGACTAAGACTAGTGGAGCTGCCCAGGGGCTACAGCTATCCCTGATCACCCCAGCCTCCTTCATGTCTCTAAGCATCCCCTTGGCGTGTTGGTAGTGGGCAGGGGGTACGGGTCGATACCTCTCTTTTATAGGAGGATGGTCTCCCGTGGGGATGTGGTGTTCTACCCCCTTGACTCGCCCGAAGTCTAACGTGTGTTTACTGAACACTCTCTCGTACTCCTGAACCACCCGATAGACTCCTTGTTTCTGGTGGGCGGGAGTGGAGTCAGTACCCAGATGTAGTTGCTGACACCAGTCCTCCATGTTTTTCTTAGAGCCGTTACCTTCCTCCGGGTGAGATGGAGGCAAGGGTTCCACAGATTGTATAGAATTTTGGTTAATGGTATATAATTTGGCTAGCGTGGCATACCGGGGCAGGTACACTTCCCTCTCCCCGATATTTATTATGCGAACGGGCACCCTCCCATGGCGTACATCAACCACCCCCCGTGCTGTCAAAATGGTGGGCCTACTGTCCGAGTAAACTGGTTCTACCATTGCCTGGTAATCTCTACCTCTCAGACCAATAGCTGCCCGGCACCAAATCATCATTTCACTTTTTGGGGGCATGGCAATAGGAAAAGGGTCACACATTCTTACGCTACCAATCTCACCGCCGGAGAGTTCCACCTGTTGCCGTCGCATCAGTGCCCGGATCTCTTTCTGGAGCACCCGCTGCTCGCCGGAGCTGGCGTTCTTGGCAACCTGCTGTAAAAGGAAAATCACCTCTGCAAGACAATTTTCAATTACATTAGTTCCTAGAGTTATTTTTGGGTGACTCTCATGTTTGTCAATATCTACAATGATCAGTCCCTGTGCTGCCAGTTCGACTCTACCGATTTTGATGGTCACCTCTTTAAATCCGATCTGTGGCACGGGCTGGCCATTGCTGGCGATGATACTCAAGTCGTCGTCAGGGTAGCGGGTAATATCCGAGTCATTCCAGTACTGCTTAAAGAGCACGTACGGGATGGTGGTTACCTGTGACCCGGTGTCCAGTAGGGCACTCATGGGAATGCCATCCAGTACCACAGGCAAGACTGGACGTCCTCCCACATATCTGTCGCGCCAGTTCGATGGGCCTGGTGATCTTTTTCCTGGGGGTTGGCCCTCTACCCCAGGTGGTGCCCGTTTAAAGAACAGTACCTTGCCATATGTCCAGGTTGATTGCAGCGGCGGCAGATGGGTCGTCCGTCCTCGCTGTATCGGTCACTGGGTCTCCCTCTGGCCGGTGGGGTCCTCCTTGGTCGACGCCACAGGATGTCCTCCGGTCCGGATGCCAGCTGGATCTTCCCTGGGGTGGAAGCCTGTAAAGACTGCACAGTTCGGGTTAGCGCAGCAACGCTCTTAGCTAGCTCTTGGACCTGATGGTGTAGGTCTGGAGCCGGGTCATTGTCCAAAGCCTGCGCATCAGCTCCCACAGGCCCTGCCGACAAGGGCGCCGCCTCCTGGTGGTAAGTGATAGCAGGGCGCTTGTGGGTCACAATGCCACCCGGTGCCGGTTCTCGGAGCACCCGGATGGCTCTGTCCTTGAACTGTGCAAAGCCCAGATGGGGATCCTGTAAGGCCATTGCCCGCAACTGGGTTCGGTGGGTATTACAATACAGTCCCTCTATAAACTGTTCGGTCAACAGCCTGTCCTCCTTTCCCACTCCATCAGGGTCGGTCTGCTTAATGGCCCTCAGGGCCTCTTGTAGGTTTAGTGCATAGTCCCTTATACTCTCATGCGCTCGCTGCTTGCACCCGTAGAATCTAAGCTTAATCTCGGCTGAGGTGCGGGTATCAAATGTGTCCTTCAGCCGGGTTAGTATCCCTGCGACAGTCTTCCTCCCAGGTGGCCAGGATTTTACTTCCCTTTTGGCTGCCCCGGTTAGTTGGGCCACCAGGATGCTCACTTTTTGCTCTTCTGTGAGGGGGTACACCTGGAAGAGGCTATCCAGCTTTTCTCTAAAGTCATGCAGGGTATGTGACTCCCCTGAGTACTGGGGTAGCCAAGCTGCTCCCGGGATATAGGGCATGGTGAAGGGCATAACTGCAGCAGCGGTAGCGCTGGCGGGGGTTGAGGCAGTGAAGCTCTCCTCCGTATCCGACATCTTCCTCCCCCCTAGTGGACCGTGGCCTACCTTGCGATGATCCTCTTCCGTAGGCCGCGGCTCCGCAGTGGATCGTCAGGGTTGAGGACCTTCCGTCGCGCTCCTGTGACGTCGGCGTCTGCTGGGCTCCTTCCAAGACCTTACGCAACGTCCGGACGTGAGGCGGGGCTTCAGTTCTCGCGCGCTTTCGGAGTCCACGCCCCTCTTCTTCCCGCGCGGCGTCCTCAAGATGGCGTCCAATGGCGGGAAAACTCCACGGATGGCGGGAAGAAGGCAGAAGATGGCGCCGGATGGCGGGAAACTTCACCGATGGCGGGAAGAAGGCTGAAGATGGCGCCGGATGGCGGGAATCTTCACCACAGGTAAGTTTGAAAAGTCTCTTTTTCAGGCACGCAGTACCCGGTGGTTGCGGGCACGAAATCCTGCCGACTACGCCAAAGTTGACGCACCCCTGGGCCTGTGTCGCGCTGCGTTGCGCACGCGGGAGCTTACCCGGAGCCGGATCTCTTGAGGGTTGTAGTCTCGTGGCGGTGACCCGGTCCGTGCCCAGGGAGTCAAACTGAGCGGCGATGTAACAGCGGTAGATGCAGGACGACTACGCCACCCGTTGAATGCAGCTATGGAGCTGCCGCTGCAGGACAGTCCGCTGAGGCCGGTGGATGGATGGTGCAGCGTAGATGGTATAACCCCCAACGGGAGGGGTATGGCCTCAGGGCAGCAGATGTGGATGATGGGGGTAGCAGGAACCACTCAGAGACGGTGCGGTGTAATTCAGGGTCTTTACTGGTAACAACGATAGACCCTCCCGGAGTACTTGCTAGTGAACGGGGCCTGGTCAGTCCTTGAGCAGATGGGATCTCCCCTGGCCAGGCGGAGTTGTAGGCCTCCCAAACTGACTGTACTCTTCTGGCTACCTTGCTAGAAGCGGATATAAGTAGCCCACGTCCCTGAGTGTACCGTGTGGTGCTCACCCGTATGGCCGGTGACTCGGGGCCTTCTAATGGCTTCCGCTCCACGATGGCGGTGCTGGTCCCACGCGTGTGACCGTGCCTTCGGGTTTCTGGGCCTGAGGACCTGAAATCCCCTGCCGGTCGGCTTCTGCTGCTGGGTAAGAGTTAGTCCCCACAGCCTCGGACGCCGGGTCCGGTAAGAAAGCTTCTCAGTCAGGGCGAGCTCTGCAGCTGCCAGCCCCTGACTCGTAGTAGTATTGCTTCTGCTGTTTCTTGTCTCTACTCTCCTTGACTGCTAACCCTGCTTCAGCCCCGGGTTTATATAGGGGAAGTTCTTCCCCTCCCAAGACTGGGCAGGAGGTGTGGCATGCACAGGATCCCTGACCAAAGGACCTCCCACCTGCTCTCAGACATAACATCTCTATCACTGTGGCAACCAGACCCCTGGGGTGTCACACATCTCTCATCTCTCCCCTCCCCCCATGTGCATCTCTCATCTCTCCCCTCCCTCCCATGTGCATCTCTCATCTCTCCCCTCCCCCCCATGTGGATCTCTCATCTCTCCCCTCCCCCATGTGCATCTCTCATCTCTCCCCTCCCCCCCATGTGGATCTCTCATCTCTCCCCTCCCCCATGTGCATCTCTCATCTCTCCCCTCCCCCCCATGTGGATCTCTCATCTCTCCCCTCCCCCATGTGCATCTCTCATCTCTCCCCTCCCCCCATGTGCATCTCCCATTCCCCCCACTCCTAGTTAATTGTATTTAAAAAAAAATAAAACTTGTTATACTTACCCCCATGCGATCCCTGCAGAATCCTGGCGCTCGTCCAAATCGCTGACACCAGGTTCTCCTGATTTCCGGCCATGTGACGGCGCCGTCACATGACCGGAAGTCAGGGGAATCATGAAGGTGCTGCCGCAGCAGCGCAGCGCTAAGATGTCCCGGACCCGGCGCTTAGCATGCGGCCGGGGGCCCCATGAGGAGAGAGACGCACAAGAGGGGGGCTCCGAGGGGGCTCCTACCGGCCGGGCCCCATACTGGAGTCAGGGCAGTCATGCCCTGATGGCGGCCCTGCTGGAGGCTGGAGGGGCCCCCTCTCCCCGCGGACCGGCTGAAAACCCCCAACGGCCCGGTCCTGGTCCGCGGACCGGCGGTTGGGGACCTCTGTCCTAGATCACTTATCAGGCTGCACAAACTGTAGATCCCTTACTAAAGAAGTTTGATTATTTCTACCCTATTTTAATTCTTCCCAGCTATCCAGTGTCATTAGTAAACCTCCTTTCGCATGCCTTGATTTGGACTCTGTATACATCCTGTTAATATGACACCTTATATGTTCTATCAAACTATCATCTGGGTCAGTTCCTCATAACACTGAACTCATCACCAATACATTAAAGGGATTGCCCATTATATTGGCCATTAAAAAAACACAAAAAATAGCATATACTCACCAATTGATCCTCGACCGCTCATCTGGTACTATTGCAGCCAGTGATTGTCTGCAGTGGTCACATATTCGTATGACGAAAAAAAAAAGGCTAAGCAAGGAGACTGGAGATGGACCAGGGCAACAGTGACGGAGGATCATTAGGGAAAGGATATGGAAATATTTGTTATTTTTAGATAGCGCTTAGCTGTTTTTACCGTAATTCGTTTTTACAGTATTGCAGGAAACAAACTAAATATGCAGAGAAAGTTTTCAACCTTCTTTACATGAAACCGTTGTGTGCAAACCCATAGGACGACGTGATCATGTCTTCATTTCTATTTTGCTCTAGAAGCAAGTATGGATGCTTTGAACTTGACAAGTAGCATGTTTAGCAATTTTTTTAGTTATTGGTTGTTGCTATGAAAATCAGATCTAAACATCACATGGTCCACAGACATTTTCCGCAAGCAAGTCATCCACTAATTATTAATAGAAGTGGGTAATTTTTGGCAGACTGAATCAAGGAAAATCTTAGTAGCAGTCTATTTCTTTTGATCTTTTTTTTCTTCTACCCCTTATGTTCTGCAGATGACACTTCTGATGCTACTCTTTCTTATAATAGTCTATAGCTTACCAGATATTCAACTTCTTTATAGTTGGATGACGTCTTTCCTCTTCATGTAAGGTGGAAATTATCAGTAGGGGGAATATTTCCTTGTGCTTGGAGTGCACAACCTTTCTTTATCTAAGGCCTCATTCAGACACGCGTTATTATTCTTGTATGTGTTCTATCTGTGTTTTTGACTTGATGTGGGAATTTTCACATGTTCTTTTTTTGCAGATAAAAAAAGATGTACAGGGTTACTATTTATGAATAAACTCACCCAGTCAAGTAAATGGGACCATGAAAAAAAACTTATATCATTCAGATATCATCCATGTGTTTTTCCCAGTGTTGTTTGGTTTTCACTAGGCAGCTGATAAAAGAAGCTTTGAAAAAACGCTAATTTTTTTTTTCATACAGGAAAAACAAATGACACATAGAATGTAAAAACTGACACATGAAGGATAAATGCATCCAGCACACTGAAAACATATTTCACATATGAGAAAACGAATGAGCCCTTAGGGCTAAATTGTCACACTGCACCAATTAACAGGGACATAAAAAATGTACTTGATGCGCTGCAAAACCTGCAGTCAATCAAAGTGCTAGAGCATTCTTATAGCCACCGCATAGTGAGCTGGGCTGTAAGCGGTGACTGTAGCTGCTCCGTTTATGCCCTCATGACTGAAAACCGCCTGCTCCTGGCAAGAAATAAGTTCATTTTCTCCCAGTAGCTGCACTTTCAACAAGGCGGTCAAGCAGCAATATTACTATTAAACTATTATAAAGTTCTTTAAAGTTCTTTTTCGACATAGGGTAAGCCAAGAGTAAAATGGAGACATGGGATTTCCATGCAAACAAGATATAAAGTGGCAACAACACCATTTGCAAAAGTAACCTCATTATACACTGCTCAAACAAATATAGGGAACACTTAAACATCAGAATATAACTCTAAGTAAATCAAACTTCTGTGAAATCAAACTGTCCATTTAGGAAGCAACACTGATTGACAATCAATTTCACATGCTGTTGTGCAAATGGAATAGACAATAGATGGAAATTATTGGCAATTATCAAGACACTCTCAATAAAGGAGTGGTTCTGCAGGTGGGGACCACAGACCACATCTCAGTACCAATGCTTTCTGGCTGATGTTTTGGTCACTTTTGAATGTTGCTTGTGCTTTCACACACGTGGTAGCATGAGATGGACTATACAACCCACAGAAGTTGCTCAGGTAGTGCAGCTCATCCAGGATGGCACATCAATGCGAGCTCTGGCAAGAAGGTTTGCTGTGTCTGTCAGCGCAGTGTCCAGAGGCTGGAGGCGATACCAGGAGACAGGCCAGTACACCAGGAGATGTGGAGGGGGCCGTAGGAGGGCAACAACTCAGCAGCAGGACCGCCACCTCCGCCTTTGTGCAAGGAGGAACAGGAGGAGCACTGCCAGAGCCCTGTAAAATGCCCCCCAGCAGGCCACAAATGTGCATATGTCCGCACAAACGGTTAGAAACCGACTCCATGAGGGTGGTATAAGGGCCCAATGTCCACAGATGGGGGTTGTGCTCACAGCCCAACACCGTGCAGGACGCTTGGCATTTGCCACAGAACACCAGGATTGGAAAAGTCGCCACTGGAGCCCTTTGCTGCAAGTTCACACTGAGCAGACGTGACAGAGTCTGGAGACGCCGTGGAGAGCGATCTGCTGCCTGCAACATCCTTCAGGATGACCGGTTTGGCAGTGGGTCAGTAATGGTGTGAGGTGGCATTTCTTTGGAGGGCCAAACAGCGGCGTTGTAGAGAGGTCATGCAGGCACGTGGAGGCCACACACAATACCGAGCCTCATTTTGACTTGTTTTAAGGACATTACATCAAAGTTGGATCAGCCTGTTGTGTGTTTTTCCACTTTAATTTTGGTGGTTACTCAAAATGCAGGCCTCCATTGGTTAATAAATTTTATTTCCATTGATGATTTTTGTTTGATTTTGTTGTCAGCACATTCAACTTTGTACAGAACAAAGTATTCAATGAGAATATTTCATTCATTCAGATCTAGGATTTGTTATTTGAGTGTTACCTTTATTTTTTTGAACAGTATATATCATAAGAAAAATATCATATCATAGAAAAATCAGTGGCTAGCACTGTCGTCATGCAGCAGTGATGTCTATAACATCCCTGGCGGCGTGCTTGCATAGTGCACCACCTCCCACTATGCAAGACAGCAATCTTACCTGTCAGTCCAGCCTACAAACCTTGCTCCAGTTCATGCTGTGTGCATGTCTCTTGACTGACTGCTTAGGACTGCGGCCCGGTTACTTCCTGATTCTTATAGCTGCTGTGGGGGCACCACTAATGCGTCTGCAGCCTATTGCTGTGAGTCACTGGATATTTAAACCCCCTCCACCCAGAAGGAGGTGCCTGAGCAACACCTTCATTCAGTTAGTCTTTGCTACTGAATTGCCAGGTCCTGTCCTGTTTCTAGTCTGTTTCCGCCACTCTCGGGGCTGCATACCCAGACCTGTTATCTCTGACTTCTAGTCTGTTTCTGCCACTCTGGGGGCTGTATACCCAGGGCTGTTACCTGTGACTTCTAGTCTGTTTCTGCCACTCTGGGGGCTGTATACCCAGGCTCGCTCTTGTATCTCATTGCAGTAGCAGTTCCTGTCTGAACTGTATCCTAGCCTGTTACCTGTTTTTCTCTATGTCCGTACCTTCCCTTTTCCTGCAGTATCTGAACCTGCACCTAACTCCAACTCATTGTCTCTGTACTTCTGTTTGTGAGTTTTGTGTCCACTCGCTGCTTCATAGGAAGTACCTTGTGTGTATCTGGTTCTGCTTGTCCCTTTTCCCTTCCTCCATATCTTCCTCCTGTGTTCTAGCCATCCTCCTGTATTTTCCAGTCTGTTCCATGTGAACAGAGCCCTGTCCTCTCTGCGTACACCTTCAGCCCTGTTCGGCTCTGCTGCTCACTGCGCCAGTGGTTTCTCTCTGCTCTGACTTGCCCACCGCTCCGGCGGCTTCCCTCTGCTCTGCCATACCCACCGCTCCGGCGGCTTCTCTCTGCTCTGACTTGCTCACCACGCCAGCAGTTTCTCTCTGCTCTGCCTTACCCACCGCTCTGGCGGCTTCCCTCTGCTCTGCTTTACCCACCGCTCCGGCGGTTTCTCTCTGCTCTGACTTGCCCACCGCTCCGGCGGCTTCACTCTGCTCTGCCTTGCTCACCGCACCAGTGGTTTCTCTCTGCTCTGACTTGCCCACCGCTCCGGCGGCTTCTCTCTCCTCTGCCTTGTCCACCGCTCCGGCGGCTTCTCTCTGCTCTGCCTTGCCCACCACTCCGACGGTTCCGCTCTGCTCTGCCTTCTCCACCGCACCTGTGGTTTCTGTCTGCTCTGCCTTGTCCACCGCTCCGGCGGCTTTTCTCTGCTCTGCCTTGCCCACTGCTCCGGTGGTTCCGCTCTGCTCTGCCTTGTCCACTGCACCTGTGGTTTCTCTCTGCTCTGCCTTGTCCACCGCTCCAGCGGTTCTGCTCTGCCTTGCCCACCGCACCTGTGGTTTTCGCTCTGCTCTGCTTGCTCACCGCACCAGCAGTTCCTCTCTGCTCTGCCTTGTCCTCCGCTCTGGCGTTTTCGCTTTGCTCTGCTTGTCTACCGCATCTGCGGCTCTGTACCTGTCTCCCAGTCTGTACTGGACCCTATCCAGCCTGCGCTCCAACCTGCTAGTACCTCCCTGTCTGAACTCCAGCTGTGCTTGCCAGTATCTCCCTGTCTGCATACCAACCGTGCTTGCCAGTGCCCACCTGTCTGCATACGAGCCGTGCTTGCCAGTGCCCACCTGTCTGCATACCAGCCGTACTTGCCAGTACCCACCTGTCTGCATACCAGCCGTACTTGCCAATACCCACCTGCCTGTATGCCAGTCTAACCTGCCAATTCCTGCATTCCCCGCTGTGGGTCAACAACTGTGATCGGGGTCTGACCTGGAGTCGCACCTGGTCCCTCTGCTCGGTTCCTCCTTGGTCCACGGAGTCGACTAAGCCGCCGTGCGACCTTGGTCGGATCGGGTTGATACTTAGTTACGCCCCTCCAGGCACTCCTCGGTTCATGGTACAGTGGGATCACTAATCACGCTCATGCCAGTCTGTCCGGGCGCGAGCGTAGCAATGTCCTGGGGTTGAATCTGATGGACATTATCAGTGTGGAGTTTATATATTAAAACCCTGTTTGGAAGGGATTCTCAAGATTTTCTAATTTCTGCATAAAGCATACCAATATAGAAAATTGTTTTACTAACAAATTGGTCCCATGGGATTTACATTGTGAGCCCCATTGCGGACAAAAAAATCTCATTTTAACCAATCCAAAATAAAACCTAACTTTTACTTGTTAAACTAAAAATGAGTAGTGCAAATCATATGTTCAAGTGCACATTTGCCTCATTACCCTGATGAAGCCTGTGAGGGAGAAACATGTTGGGGAGGCTCTTTTTCTATTTTAATAGCAACTTCTGGTTAGTAGACTTACAAAATATGATGCAATCCCTGATGGTTATTTTATGGATTGCAGTCCTTTTGTTTAACACTAGTTATTCAACTTGAGCTGTACACCTATGTATCTACAAATAATTAGATATATCCATAAGTATTATTATTATTATTTATTATTATAGCGCCATTTATTCCATGGCGCTTTACATGTGAAAAGGGGTATACATAGCAAAAACAAGTACAATAATCTTGAACACAATGTGACAGCTACTGGTACAGGAGGAGCGAGGACCCTGCCCGCGAGGGCTCACAATCTACAAGGGGTATTATAATTAAATGACTCAACTAGCGTAGCAATTTGACTGCTTGGGATACATTTAAAGATAAGAAGAACCAAAGTGTAATTTTAATGTGTACCTTAACATATGATTTGCACTAGTTGCTCATATTTTTAATTTAACAATTAAAAGTTATGTTTTATTTTGGATTGGTTAAAATGGGATTTTTTTAACCATTGGCTGCTGGATTTAAAATATTACTTAATCCCTATCAATACCATTGAGCAATTTTATTTTAACCCCATAGATTACAGGAACAGGTGTGAAAAAGGGCAACTTCTGTACAGAGCTGAGGAATATAATAAGCAAAACCAGAAACAAGGGCCAACACAGTGTGAGTGTAATATGCAGGTGCCCGTGTAATCTGTGGTTATCAACAAACAAAACCTAGAATAAAAACAATGTGTAGGCACACTGCAGTCAGTGAATAAATAGTAACACGAAAAAACATAGGGTACTTAGTTTTTATCAAAAAATCATAAAAGCATAAAATAGTAACACATGTAAATAAGTGAAACATAAAAAAGCTCCCTTCAGGGGTTAAGTGGATTGACTTATTGCAAATAGAATTCAATTAGAATTTTCTAAAATTTGCAGGACCTGATGAATTTGAACAATGTGTAATTCTGTTCACAAGGATCACAAATAAGAGAAATTACCCGGCTCCAGTTTACATACGCAGAAGATTCCATCAGCCACAGGCCAAGGTCACCTAATGTCACGGTTGTGCAAGCTTCCCCATAATGGTTTGCAGCTATCATATCACATCACATTACATGGTCTAGTGCAGCCAATCAGGATGGACCATCACAAGGACTTGAGGGCAAGTCAGGCAGCAGAGCCATTGTAGGATTTTAGTGCCTAGAGATATGACATCACAGCGCACAACTAATTATTACAGATAGAGGATATGAAGGCCAAAACCTGATTGTGGAGTGTTAATTCAGTGCTTAAAAACTTTGAAAATGAGAATGATAGTCTCAGTCTGTGAATAATAACACATATTCAAGAAATAGGGAGGTGCTGGACCTGCATAGTCATTGTGACTGTGAATTGATTAATCTCTTATATACTTCAGTAACAACATTTTTTATTCCTTACATACTGCAATCAATGAGGGTAGTTTAATACTCCTTTGTTCTAATTTTGTGTTTGCTTTGAAAGGGGTTCATATGAGCTGATTAGGAAGTCTCGGAGTGTTATACTCATCTGTTCTGGGCAATTAGAGGCTTTGCAGTATTGAGATCCGTAGTCACTCATGTATAATAATTCAAACAAAAGGAGTCATTGCTGTCCTTTGCAAACATTCAGATTATACAAAGAATTTTCACAACCGGATTTAAAAGTAAAATTGCTGTTTTGGTTGCTTTTGGTAACTCTGGTATTTTTTTGATAAGACAGTTTCCATCTCTGAGGGTCATTGCATACAGTGTTCTTCCTGTCATAGGCTGGATAATACGTTATCATTGTAGGTCTGTGCCAAGTTTTTCCGACTGTGCTGTATACAGGTGATTCGGACTGGTTCATGACACCCAATGCAGCAGCTAATGATGCAATGAGCCGGAGAAAAGCCAGGAGAATGCAGCATCACAGAGGAATGGCATTTTGCAGATAGGAGGAAAAACTGCTTTGTTAGTTTTTGGCTGGAGATTTTCTGAAAGAATAAATAATCTCATTGAATTAAACGAGTCTTGTTTTAGAAATGTAAACATTATAAATAAATGTCTCCCTTTTGGTTTCCTTTCCTGAAAGCTTAATCGTTGGCATAGTTGTGTTCATTAATCAGCCAGAATGACTCTTATCCTAGAAAAATTACATCATAGGGGCAAAGTGGGTCTGCTCAGTGGGCTGTCTCAATTCCTGTGCACTAATTTGAAGGTAATGACTCAGATAATACATCCTTGTTCTCTGAGTCACTGATTCCCAGACCCTTACCATATCGGCCAATCATAGATTTTATGAACATGTCTAAATGCCACCCCTTTGTGTAATCTGAATGGTAGCACTCTAAGGTAGACTGAGTATACTGTACAGCCAGGAATCTGCAGCAGTGAAAGTCATAAGCTGTTGAATGGAGTAAATGCAGTATCAGTCACAGTCGATGTAATCAGCTAGACACATAAACTATGTTTGTAATGTGGTAAGCATAGACTGTTTGGGTCTGTTGCTGAACAAAAGAAGTGATAATTCCTCCTTCGGTGCCAAGTGCTTTGGAGTACGATGTGGAAAATCTTTTTAGTCCAGTATTTTTATTGCAAACAATTGAAAGATTGGAGCTTATTAGCCACCGTGAAAAAGTTTCTGTGCAATTTGATTATACAGGATAATTCAAATATGTAAATTTTAGAGATTATAATTATTATTATTATTTATTATTATAGTGCCATTTATTCCATGGCACTTTCCATGTGAAAGGGGTATACATAGCAAAAACAAATACAATTACAATAATCTTGAACAATACAAGTCAGTGACTGGTACAGGAGGAGAGAGGACCCTGGGCACGAGGGCTCACAGTCTACCAGGGATGGGTGAGGATACAGTAGGTGAAAGTAGAGCTGGTTGTGCAGTGATGTGGTGGAGTGAAGGTTACTACAGGTTGTAGGCTTGTTGGCAGAGGTGGGTCTTCAGGTTCCTTTTGAAGGTTTCCACGGTAGGCGACCGTCTGATGGGTTGGGGAAGAGAGTTCCAGAGTAGGAGGGATGCACGGGAGAAATCTTGTATGCGATTGTGGGAAGAGGTGATAAAAGGGGAGTAGAAAAGGAAATCTTGTGAAGTTCAGAGATAGCGTACAGGTAAGTACTGGGAGACTAGGTCACAGATGTATGGAGGAGACAGGTTGTGGATGGCTTTGTATGCCATGGTTAAGGTTTTGAACTGGAGTCTCTGGGTAATGGGGAGCCAGTGAAGGGATTGACAGAGAGTAGAGGCCGGGGAATAGCGGGGGGACTGGTTGATTAGTCGGGCAGCAGAGTTTAGAATAGATTGGAGGTATGCGAGAGTGTTAGAGGGGAGGCCACAGAGCAGGAGGTTGCAGTATTCGAGGCGGGAGATGATGAGGGCGCGCATTAGTATTTTTGTAGATTCGTAGTTGAGGAATGTGCGGATCCAGGAGATATTTTTGAGTTGGAGTCGGCAGGAAGTGGAAAGGGCTTTGATATGTGGTTTGAAGGAGAGATTAGAGTCCTGGGTTACCCCAAGGCAGCGAGCTTGCGGGACTGGGGAGAGTAGGCAGCCATTGACTATAATGGATAGGTCAGATGGGGAGGATTGAGTGAGATGGTGAAAAGATGATGAATTCAGTTTTATGCATGTTAAGTTTTAGAAATCTATCATGGAAGAAGGATGAAATAGCGGACAGACATTGTGGGATTCTGGTCAGTAAGGGATGATATCAGGTCCAGAGAGGTAGATCTGTGTGTCATCAGCATAGAGATGATACTAAAAGCCGTGGGACTCTATGAGCTGTCCCAGGCTGAAGGTGTAGATGTAGAAGAGCAGGGGTCCTAGAACTGAACTTTGGGGGACACGGACAGATAGGGGGTGAGATGAGGAGGTGGTGTGTGAGTGGGAGACACTAAATGTCCGGTCTGTTAGGTATGAGGAGATCTAAGATAGGGCCAAGTCTGTGATGGCCAGAGATGAGAGAGTTTGTAGTAAGAGGGAGTGGGCTACTGTGTCAAAGGCAGATGACAGGCCCAGGAGGAGGAGGACAGAGTAGTGTCGCTTGGATTTGGCAGTTAGTAGGTCATTGGTGACTTTAGTCAGGGCAGTTTCAGTGGAGTGATGTGATTGTAAGCGGTCCAAGAGGGAGCAGGAGGAGAGGTGGGAGGACAATTCAGAATGGACGTGTTGTTCCAGTAGTTTTGAGGCGTAGGGCAGAAGTAATATGAGAGGATGGATCAAGGGAGGGCTTTTTGAGGATGGGTGTGATCGAGGCATATTTGAAGCATGAAGGGAAGACACCAGTTGTTAGTGACAGGTTGAAAACATCTGTTAGAGTTGGGATGAGGATTGTGGTAAGGTTAGGGATGAGGTGGGACGGGATTGGGTCAAGTTCGCAAGTGGTGAGGTGTGATTTGGAGAGTAAAGAGGAAACTTGATCGTCCGTAATGGTGGATAAGCTGGTTTTGGAGGAGGGGGGTTGAGTAGATATGAGAAAGGGCTGTGGGGACTTTAGTCAAAAGCTTTGTCTGATGGTGTCAATCTTCTGCTTGAAAAATGAGGTAAAGTCTTCAGCTGAGATGAGAAGAGAGGGAAGAGGCGCTGCGGGACGGAGGAGAGAATTGAAAGTGTTGAATAGCTGTTTAAGGTTGTGAGACAGAGAGGATATGAGATGAGAAGTAGGTTTGTTTTGCTGCAGTAAGTGTGGATTTCAAAGAAGTGAGGGACTGTTTAAATGCGATGAAATGCTCGTTTTAATTCGACCTTTTCCTTTTCCGCTCAGCAACTCTGGAGGCCCTTCGCAGTTCTTTAGTCAGGTTGGTGTGCCAGGGTTGCCTGTTGAGTGTGCGAGCTATGATATGTGTGAGGGAGGCGACCGAATTGAGAGCCGCAGCTGTTTTGGTGTTATATAAAGCGGCAGCAGCATCTGCATCGTGTGATGAACTTATGCGAGAGGAAAATTAGAGAGGTTAGATAGTGATCAGAGGCGGGTGAAGATGAGGACCTGTGTGTGGCCAACTTTGTGAGTGGGGGCGGAAGACTATTGAGCAAGGCAGAAGGAGGAATTGAGGGATAGAAGCTTAGAGACAGATGAGTGGGAAATGTCAGTGGGGATGTTGAAGTCACCCATGATGATAGTGGGGATGTCAGCGGAAAGGAAGTGAAGTAGCCAGGTAGTGAAGTGGTCAAAGAAAGTGGTGGCTGGCCCTGGGGTGCTGTAAATGATGGCAGGTTGGAGGGGGAGTGCAGCTCAAAAGAGGGAAGAATAACAAGAGGATGGCAGTGGGATTTTGGGTGAATGAGCAGTTATCTGACAGGAGAAAACCTACTCCTCCATCATGCTTGCCGCTGGAGCGGAGGGGAGGGGTAAGAAAGGTAGAATCCACCGTATGAAAGTGCATCTGTAGTGGCCGTGTCAGAGGGGGTGAGCCAAGTTTCAGTATGCCGAGGAAAGAAAGTTTGTTAGTAATGAAAAGATCAAGGATGTAGGAAAGTTTGTTGCAGACAGAGCGAGCATTCCATAGAGCTCCTGTTAGTGGGACTGGGGAAGCGGGGGCAGGGCGGATGGATATAAGGTTTGAAAGGTTGCGAGAGTTTGTGACAGATCGTGGATAGGAAGTGGAAGTGACTGCGGGGATTTGCTGAGGAGGGCCAGGATTTGGAGAGATATCGCCGGCAGTCAGAAGGAGCAGGGAAAGTGTTAGCAGGTGGAAGCAGAACAGTGCATGAGGTGGCTGTGAGCGAATTTATTTGAGTGGCATTGAATTCTTAGCAAATTTTATAAAAATTCAAATTCTTCAGAATACAATTTTTTTGTTTTTTTCTCTGCATGAATTCAGCAAAAAGGCATCCAGCTGGCTGCCATTTTGATGAACTGTAGAGGACTGTCAAAAGGCTAAATAAAATAAAAAATTAATGCTCATTTCATCACTCAACTTTTCCACTGCCTTCGCAGCCCACCATCTGGTTTCCTGTTCCTCTTCTTTTTGCCCTCCACAGTCGCGTACATCCTCTTTGACCTGCTTCACTTTACACCAGGGTTTTTGGCACCTAGAAGTCCTCTGATAGTGCATCTTGCCATAGCAGCGCCCATCATGACGTTGCGATGTTTATCCCCGAGACAGAGACTGGGCTTCGCGTGACGCATGTCATAATGTTGTGATGGCATGGTGTGCACTGACCTCAGAGGCCTGCTCAGTGCCAGGAGCCTCTGTGTACAGTCATGGCCAAAAGTATTGAGAATGAGACAAATAGTAATTTTTCCAAAGTTTACTGCTTCATTTTTTGTAATGGCAATTTGCATATACTCCTGAATGTCAAAGAGTGATCAGCTTAACAGCAATTACTGTACTTGCAAAGTCAATATTTGCCCAGTAAATGAACTTTAACCCCCAAAACACATTTCAACATCATTGCAGTCCTGCCTTAAAAGGAGCAGCTAACATCGTTTTAGTGATTGATCCATTAACACAGGTGTGGGTGTTGATGAGGACAGGGCTGGCGATCAATCAGTCATGATTAAGTAAGAATGACATCACTGGACACTTTAAAATGAGGCTGGTTCTTGGTATCATTGTTTCTCTTCAGTTAACCATGGTTATCTCTAAAGAAACACGTGCAGCCATCATTGCACTGCACAAAAATGGCCTAACAGGGAAGAGTATTGCAGCTACAAAGATGGCACCTCAGTCAACAATCTATCGCATCATCAAGAACTTCAAGGAGAGAGCTTCCATTGTTGTCAAAAAGGCTCCAGGGCGCCCAAGAAAGACCAGCAAGCGCCAGGACCGTATTTTAAAACTGTTTCAGCTGCGGGATTGGACTACCAGCAGTGCCGAGCTTGCTCAGGAATGGCAGCAGGCTGGTGTGAGTGCTTCTGCATGCACTGTGAGGCGGAGACTCTTTGAGCAAGGGCTGGTTTCAAGGAGGGCAGCAAAGAAGCCACTTCTCTCCAGAAAAAACATCAGGGACCGACTGATATTCTGCAAAAGGTACAGGGAGTGGACTGCTGAGGACTGGGGCAAAGTCATTTTCTCTGATGAATCCCCTTTTTGATTGTTTGGGACATCTGGAAAACAGCTTATTCGGAGAAGAAGAGGTGAGTGCTACCACCAGTCTTGTCTCATGCCAACTGTAAAGCACCCTGAAACCATTCATGTGTGGGGTTGCTTCTCAGCCAAGGGAATCGGCTCACTCACAGTCTTGCCTAAAAACACAGCCATGAATAAAGAATGGTACCAGAATGTCCTCCAAGAGCAACTTCTCCCAACCGTCCAAGAGCAGTTTGGCGCCCAACAATGCCTTTTCCAGCATGATGGAGAACCTTGCCATAAAGCAAAGGTGATAACTAAATGGCTCATGGAACAAAACATAGAGATTTTGGGTCCATGGCCTGGAAACTCCCCAGATCTTAATCCCATTGAGAACTTGTGGTCAATCATCAAGAGACGGGTGGACAAACAAAAAACAACAAATTCTGGCAAAATGCAAGCATTGATTATGCAAGAATGGACTGCTATCAGTCTGGATTTGGTCCAAAAGTTGATTGAGTGCATGCCAGGGAGAATTACAGAGGTCTTGAAGAAGAAGGGGCAACACTGCAAATATTGACTTGCTGCATTAACTCATTCTAACTGTCAATATAACCTATTGCTACTCATAATATGATTGCAATTATATTTCTGTATGTGATATAAACATCAGACAAACACTAATAAAAACCAGAGGCCAGCAGATCATGTGAAAATATAATTTTGGTGTCATTCTCAAAACTTTTGGCCATGACTGTAGAATAAAGTAAGCCGAAGAGAATGCATACAAAGGAGAAAGGTAAAAAGAAGATGCATGGAGGACTGGTCAGCAGGCTGCAGGATTAGTGGCAAAGGTGACCTGTGAGATAAGTGTTTATTTATTTTCTTTAAATCCAAAGTTTATTATGCTCTGGGTTCTGGAGAGATCCCCTTAGCATAATAATAAACATTTAATTTGCATCAAGTAACTTAGATGCAAATAAAATTTCCATGTTAAATTCTCATAAATTGCCGAATTTGAATCTTGATAGATTTGGCCATCTCTCTATTTTCTATTGCACATGGTTGTCAGACACACCGAACTTCTATTGTGTTACCCCATCATGCTATTTTGCCATGTAACCACTTAGGCAATGTTTGATTGAAAAGCAGAAATATTGTTTTGGACAAGTCTTGATTTTCAATTATATTATCAAAATATGTCTTATTTTTTTAGAGAAATGCAATAAAAAATTCACAGATTAGTAATAATGTTTTCTTTTCAAAAAGTTATGTTTTATTACAAAACTGAGGAAAAAACCCTAAACAAACATGCAGGCATGGGCACACAAAAAGGTCTCTGTTCTTGATACGTGCGACACTAGTTACTATTCATGGACAAGTCATGAGGCTCGGTAGTGAAGAGGTCCGGGGTCAGATACCAAGAGGGCTCGTCATAAACAAAGGGGTAAGGGCAAACAAAGGCATAGTCAGGCCATAGTCTGAATTCCAGGAAGGTAGCAGATCAAAACAAAACGGCAAGGCAAACAGATGGGCAAAGGCAAAGTACAAGGTTGGGCAAGGAAGATTAATTACAGGAACACAGAGAACAGAGCAAGTTCACGCCATTTGAGCAAAGCTACAACTAGCACTAGTTGAAGGCAGAGAGCCAGCTAAATAGCCAGGTAATCACTCGAATAGCAGAAACGTAGAGGAAGCCTCAGCATGCCCTGGCCTTGATTGGACAGCTGAATTATCACTCAACACACTGACAGCTCAGCACGCCTCAGCCTCTGATTGGATGGCTTAGCTGTCCATCACCATATTGACAGATCAGCACGCACCTGTCCTACATTGGACGGCTGAACCATCACTCACTGCTTCCAGACACACCAATAGGTGGAATTGTGACAATGCGGAAAACAAGACTACCCCAAATAGTGTGCAATAGACCGGGTGCACCAATATACACAAAATTAATTGAATAATGAAGCCACAGTGGACACACTGGAATAGTGCTATATAGAAAATTAATAATAATTATCTACAGTGTAAAAATGCAGTATCAGAGTGATGATCTAAATTAAGAAAATATTACCAAATCTTAGGTAAAAGATAGGTCAGTGGTCGAGAGCTTATCAGAATGCGACTGTGTAGAGACATCACCTTCCCCACTCGTATTGCCAAATACAAATAGCTTCCTTATGGGTAATCAGACTGTAGGGCTATGTGCCTTGCAAAGTTTTTATTAATCCGACCCCCTAACAGTGTTTCACAAAACTCAGAAATTAACCAATGTACACCTAATTAATTTGTCTGCTTCACCTCTTAATCTCTGGTTCCAGGTTTTCTCAAGTCCCTTACAAACCATGTCTGATTTTTTATATCGCAGAATGGTTAATCTGTGTGACTGAACCTAGAAATATCTGCTTTGTAAGGGCTGCAGGTTATTGCATCTAAATGTGGATACCTGACAAGTGATGGCTATCAACTGCACTTAAAGCAACACATGTAAATGATGTCAAAATTCATGTGCATATTTAATATATAAGTTCGGGTGTACACAGTATATTCCTGCCTTGCACATATACTGCCCCCTAGATGACCGGATGTAATTGCAGTTGGATTGGTGCACATACTGTATGTGCTTTTGACGACTTCAAAAATGTAATACAAAATTAAAAACACAAGCTGATCCCTGTCTACAGAATAAAACAGCTAATTTATTAATGATAAAATTTCCGTATTATATGGTATAACATTGTAAATCAACTTTCGTTCACCCCTCTCTATAAACTTCATCTGTTTCCCGCCAGTGCATCAAAGTATAAGTAAAAAATTCTACCCCAAATAAATCTGCATTATTGGAGATAACTAAGAAAATGTGACCCAATGACTTAAATTCAATGGAATACACTAAAAACAAGAATGTAAAGCTTGTCTCATGATTAGCGGTAAGATAATCATAAACTTTCCCCATACATATAAAATATATTTTAAAATACCTTTCTAGTAAAGTATGTGTCCAGTCTATTTTAAATCTATTTTATAGAGAAACTCAATTTTATTTTTAATAAGGGAATAAGGAGGGGGTGAATTCTGCGTACAACATTGCAGAATGCTTTTGCGGATAGCTGCTGCCCAAATATATACGTAGAATGCGTTGATTTTGCTATTTGGTGAAGCTCCCTTAGAGTCTCTTAAGTTATTAAATAGGGCTCACTCTGCTGTTGGCTGAATAATAATATTAATAGTATCTGTAAGAAACTGAGTACCTGTTCTCCACAACTCCTTGACATGTGAACACTCCAATATACAATTAAAGATCTCTCCATGCTGGGTCTGACATATAGAGTAGGATAAATATGTGAGGGATTCATTTTAGTTTATCTCCCTTGCATGCTCTATGAAAGATCGTCAGGGCCATGGATTTGTAATTATCATTCGGGAGTATTGTAATCATTTTAGTCGTAGTGTCAAATATATCTTCTACCGATGGAGCGAGTCATTGGAAACACCATTTGCCTAGATCCGGACCTGGGAGTGTATCAGACCATTTGATTTCTATTTTAATGACTTTAGAAATAGAACTTAACGAGAATGACGTTGTTTGTGCTTTTACTGAGATTTTGTCTGAGTGCTCTTTCGACTCTTCAGTAATTGGGACCATAACAACTTCTGTAAAATTTTTAATTTGGAGGTACAAAAATTCATATCCCTCTAATAGAGGGAAATTAACATTAAATGAAAGAGTGGTCTAGCTCATGGTTAACGTATCAGACACATTTCTCATCTATCCTGTGCCAGATTATGTCAAATTCTAGGTTGTCTACTCTCCAAAAACTCTGTTTCCTATGAATGGGTAAATGTTTCATGGGGATTGAGTTTACAAACTTTTCTAGAAGCCCTCCAAGCTATTATGATGCTTCAGATTAGGGTGTTATCTTTGATATCTGCAGGGATACCGGAAATGCTAATAATTAACAATGCTTGAAGATTAATCGAATTGCAAAACCCGCGTAAACTTGTATATTAGAAGTGAAAGACCTGTTGCCTATCCCATCCATATGATATCTCATAATGGCTACAATATTATAAACACTTGCATAAGGCAAATTAATGACAAGTAAAGACGTTTTAACTTTCTTAACTTTCTGCTTTTTTTCTAACCCCTGCAATGCGAGAGACATGCGCTTTTACTTAGCTTTGTAAGGACTTGTGTTTTGTGGTTTAAGTTGTATTTTTAAATGGCTCAAATTCAAGTACAATGACAATATATAATGTATTGTATAACTTTTATGTATTTTTGGGTGGGATATAGAAAATAACAACTGTTCTGTTATTGTTTTTTGGCTGCATATTTTATGGTGTTTGCTGTGTGGCATAAATCACATAATCACAGTATTCTTTGGCTTATAATGATTGCGGTGATTCCAATTTTTTATGTATTTTTTCTTTTTTCGCAATTAAAAAAACTTAAAGAAAATGTATTTGTTTTTTTTCCTAGAGCCTTAGTATTTTTTCACCTACTTAGCTTAATGATGATTCTTATATATCAGCTACAGTGAGGAGCAATTTCAAGAAATGCCTGTATTGCTTTTAATGGAGCACGTGTCATGGTTCATTCTCAGCTAAGGCGGAACTGCAGGGCATTTGAAGCCACAGCAAGATGCCATTTCTCCTTTAACCCCATCACGATATATGACGTATATGTACATTATATGTCGTGTCCGTGACTTTGATGCAGGCTCTTACGCTGAGCCCGCATCTTTCCCCACACATGACAGCTGATTTAATCAGCTGTCGTGTGCCTTTAACCCCTTTCTGACGTATGACCTAATAGTACGTCATTGTGAGTTGGGCCGATTGGACCAATGACGTATTATTAGGTCATATGGCGATCGCGCCCGCACACGCGTTGCGGGGCAATCGCCGCCGGGTGTCAACTGTGACTATGCTATGTGCAGGGAGCTGTGTGCAGGGAGCGGTCCTGCACCGCTCCCGATACATTAACCCCCTCAATGCTGCGATTGAAGTCGATCGCAGCATTGCGGTGGCAAGGGGAGGTGATCGGGATACTCGCCTCCACCGCTGTCTGCCGCGGCTTCCCGGATGTTGCCATGATGACTCGATGTCGTCATGACAACTTCCGGGTCACCAGACAGCAGGAAGATATTTTGGTCATGCACAGTGCATGACCAAAATATCTTCTGCATCTGCAGCACTGACAGCTTGTATAGCACAGGGATGGTGCTGCATCCCTGTGCTATACAGGCGATCAGAATAAAAAAAGTGAAAGTCCCAGAGTGGGACACAGAATAAAAGTCCAAAAAGTGTTAAAAAAATGAAAAAAAAAAAAAAATTATAAAAATATAAAAAAATAAATAAAAAAAATAATCCACCAAAAATAAAAATATAATGTACCCATCAATAAATATTATTATGAAAAAAACAATAAAAGTACACATATTTGGTAATGCCGCGTCCGGAACGACCTGACCTATAAAACTGTCCCACTAGTTAACCCCTTTAGTGAACAGGGTAAAAAAAAAAAAAAAAAAACTAAGCAAAAAACAATGCTTTATCATCATACCACCAAACAAAAAATGAAATAACACGCGATCAAAAAGATGAATATAAATAAAAATGGTACCGCTCAAAACGTCATCTTGTCCCACAAAAAACAAGCCACCATACCGCTCCATCAGCCGAAAAATAAAAAAGTTATATCTCTCAGAATAAAGCAATGCAAAAAAATATTTTTTTCTATAAAATAGCTTTTATTGTGTAAAAGCGCCAAAACATAGAAAAACAATATAAATGTGGTACCGCTGTAAACGTACTGACCCGAAAAATAATGCTGCCTTATCAATTTTACCACACGCGGAACAGCATAAAAAAAAAAACATAAAAAAAATTCTGGAATTGCTAGTTTTTGTTTATTCTGCCTCCCAAAAATTGGAACAGAAAGCGATGAAAAAATGCCAAGTGCCTGAAAATGGCACCAATAAAAACATCAAGTCATCCCGCAAAAAACAAGCCGTCATATGACTCTGTCTGCCAAAATATGGAAAAATTATAGCTCTCAAAATATGGCAATGCAAAAACTAGATTTTGCAAAAAAATGCGCCTTTTAGTGTGTGACAGCTGTCAATCATAAAAACCCGATATGATTCTGGTATCGCTGTAATCGCACCGACCCGAAGAATAAAGCCGTCTAATCACTTATACCGCACGAGGAACGGCGTAAAAAATAAACTCTAGGGTTAGGGTTGTCTTAGGGTTAGGGTTGTCTTAGGGTTAGGGTTGGGCTAGGGTAAGGGTTGGGCTAGGGATTTTTTTCAAAAGTAAAAAAAAAAAAGATGACGATATGGCGACTAGTGTTGAGCGCAAGTGCTCGCTACTTGAGTTTGCATCGGTGCTCGGGAATGCACTGAGTATCGCGGGTACTCAAGTGACATGCTCAAGTCTCTGCCCCATATGCTTCGTGGCCAAAAAAACCTCGCGGGGATTACCTGCCGTGCACGAGCGATCCCCGCATGTTTTTTTTTGGGTGTGTAATAACTATGAAACATGCCGGTGGGGACTCGAGCATGTCACTCGAGCACCCGCGATACATGGTGCATACCCGTGTACCTGATGCAAACTCAAGTAGCGAGCACTTGCTCTCAAGACTAATGACAACTTTTTCAATATGATGACCTAATGTTATCAAATTCTGTGTCATATCTCTGGGTTCAAAATGTTCACTATACTCCTTGATAAAATCCTTGAGGGGTGTAGTTTCCAAAATGGGGTCACTTGTGGGGGGGTTTCCACTGTTTAGGCACATCTGAGACTCTCCAAACGCGACATGGCGTCCGCTCTCAATTCTAGCCAATTTTGCGTTCAAAAAGTCACACAATGCTCCTTCCCTTCTGAACTCTGCCGTGCGCCCAAACACTGTATTTTCCCCACATATGGGGTATTAGCGTACTCAGGAGAAATTGCACAACAGTTTTTGGGGTCCATTTTCTCCTCTTACCCTTGTAGAAATAAAAAAATTGGGGCTAAAACATTATTTTTGTGGAAAAAGTTTGATTTTTTTATTTTCACGGCTCCATGTTATAAACTTCTGCAAAGCACTTGGGGGTTCAGGGTGCTCACCACACATCTAGATAAGTTCCCTGAGGGGTCTAGTTTCCAAAATGGTGTCACTTGTGGGGTTTTTCTACTGTTTAGGCACATCAAGGGCACATCCGCTAAGTATTCAAGTAAATTTTACATTCAAAAAGTCAAATGGCGCTCCTTCCCTTCTGAAACCTGCCGTGTGCTCAAACAGTGGTTTCACCCCACATATGGCATATCTGCTTACTCAGGAGAAGTTGCACAACAAACTGCATGGTGCAATTTCTTCTGTTACCCTTATAAAAATGCAAAATTGGAGGCTGAAAAACATTTTTGTGGGAAAAATGTTAAAATTGTATTTTTACAGCTCAATGTTCTAAACTTCTGTGAAGCACCTGGGGGTTCAAGGTGCTCACCACACATCTAGATAAGTTCCCTGAGGGGTCTAGTTTCCAAAATGGTGTCACTTGTGGGGGATTCCACTGTTTAGGCACATCAGGGGCTCTCCAAACACAACAGGGCGCCCGCTAATTATTCAAGCAAATTTTACATTCAAAAAATCAAATGGCGCTCCTTCCCTTCCGAACCCTGCCGTGTGCCCAAACAGTGGCTTTCCCCCACATATGGGTTATCTGCTTACTCAGGAGAAATTGCACAACACACTGCATGGTGCAATTTCTCCTGTTACCTTTATGAAAATGCAAAATTGTGGGCTGAAAAACATTTTTGTGGGAAAAATGTGAAAATTTTATTTTTACGGCTCAATGTTCTAAACTTCTGTGAAGTACCTGGGGGTTCAAGGTGCTCACCACACATCTAGATAAGTTCCCTGAGGGGTCTAGTTTCCAAAATGGTGTCACTTGTGGGGGATTCCACTGTTTAGGCACATCAGGGGCTCTCCAAACGCAACATGGCGTCCGCTAATTATTCAAGCAAAATTTACATTCAAAAAATCAAATGGCGCTCCTTCTCTTCCGAGTTCTGCCATGCGCCCAAACAGTGTTTTTTCCCCACGTATGGGGTATCTGCATGCTCAAGGGAAATAGCACAACAAATTTTGGGGTCCATTTTTTCCTGTTACCCCTCCGAAAAGAAAAAAAATTGGGTCTAAAGTAACGTTTTTGTGAAAAAAGTTAAATGTTAATTTTTTTCTTCCACATTCCAAAAATTCCAGTGAAACACCTGAAGGGTTAATAAATTTCTTGAATGTGGTTTTGAGCACCTTGAGGCGTGCAGTTTTTAGAATGGTGTCACTTTTGGGTATTTTCTGTCATAAAGACCTCTCAAAGTCACTTCAAATAAGATGTGGTCCCTAAAAAAATGGTTTTGTAAATTTTGTTGGAAAAATGAGAAATCGCTGGTCATCTTTAAACCCTTATAGCTCCCTAGTAAAAAAAAATTTGGTTCCAAAATTGTGCTGATGTACAGTAGACATGTGGGAAATGTTATTTATTAACTATTTTGTGTGACATATCGCTCTGATTTAAGGGCATAAAAATTCAAATTTTGAAAATTGCAAAAATTTCCTTTTTTTTCACAAATAAACGCAAGTGATATCGAAGAAATTTTACCACTATCATAAAGTACAATATGTCATGAAAAAACAATCTCAGAATCAGGGGGATCCGTTAAAGCGTTCCAGAGTAATTACCTCATAAAGTCACAGTGGTCAGAATTGTAAAAATTGGTCTGGTCATTAACGTGCAAACCACCCTCAAGGGTAAAGGTGTTAACTGCCACAGATGGAGCTGTGCTCCGTTCACGGCTATAGACCTGTTTAATCCTGCTGTCAGTCTCTGATAGCAGGATTCAACATGCGACGGCGGAGCGCGCGTCATTCCACAGGCACCATGATGTGATTACAGGGCGCAGATGGGTTGTCATGACAGCCAGGGGTCTGCTGAGGACTCCCGTCTAACAAAATATAAATTAATCCGATCGGTAAATGACGTAATGAGAAAAAACATTGAAAGCCACAAATACGTTTTTTTGGTGGGCGCAACATTGCAATAAAATGCAATAAGAGGCGAACAAAACATCCTATGTACCCCAAAATGGTATCAATAAAGACATTAACTCAGGGTGCAAAAAATAAGCCATCACACAGCCCAATATCCCTAAAAACTAAAACGATACGGGTCTTAGAAAATTGCAACAGAAGTAAAAGCTTTTTTTCGTAGAAATTTCGGAATTTTTTTTCAACACAAATATAAACTATACATGTCTGATATCGGCATACTTATACTGACCTGGAGAATCATATTGCCAGGTCAGTTTTATCATATAGTGAATATGGTAAATAAGAAACTGAAAAAAACAATTTTGGAATTGCACTTTTTTGCAATTTCACCACACTTGAAATTTAGTTTCCCATTTTCCAGTACACTATATGATAAAATCAATGATACCATTCAAAATTCCAACTCGTCCCACAGAAAACAAGCCCTTATAAGGCTATATTTATGGAAATATAAAAAAGTTATGGCTCTTGGAAGAAGGGGAGGAAAAACGAAAATGAAAAAATGGAAAATGGCCCTGGGATGAAGGGATTTAGGGAGTCTAGGTATAATGCAAAAATTAGCGTGTTCATTGAAGAGTTACATATTGAAAACTGTTGAGTTACAGCAATTTAAATATAATTCTCTTTTGTGTTTTAACATAGGACTTTCAGAAATAGTGAGTGAACTTGGAACAGTCAGTGAGAATAAACAGAAGGGAAGCACTGAAGTCTGTGTGGCAGGTAAGTAAAATTTTTCTTTTAATACATTGATTGCTGCCTGAAACATTTTCTTCCAGCTACGATTTTTTTAGTTGAAAGCTTTAGTTTAGTATAGACAGTTTTATAAATGATAGGACAAACTATGGCAACTACGCTAAGCTTTTCTGCAAAACATTTGCAATGTACGTCCTGACAATTGTGATGTTTGCAAGGTAACAGTGACTTTTAGAGGCACTCTGTCTACTTGACCAACAATGTAGCCTTAATAGGACTGTGACTTGGTTTTAGTTGATTTTTTTTTGTATTTTGCTTCAGCGCACATTTCATCATAATGGCATCCGCCATTTTTCTGAACCATAAACGACCATCAAAAGATTAAAAAATATATATTTTTTTATACTTACCTTATTGTGCACCTCTCCAGCCCCTCCGCTCCTCATCACCCCCCATCCAAACCTCGCCACATCTTGTGATTACCGCTGCTCGCGTTGAGATCCCCGGACCTCCACGCTATACTGGGACTCATCAGAGCCTGAAGTCCCTGGCGTATCGTGAGAGGCCCTGGACAGTTGTGCATATCTGCAGAATGCTCCGGGGAATTTCAGCCCAGGCAATGGTGATCAGAAGATGCGTTGGGTGCCAGACTGGTGATAGTGAGGGGCAGAGGGGTTGGAGAGGTGAGCGGTCAGGTGAGTATAAGGGGATTTTTTACAACTTACATTTATTATGCTCTGGGGTCATAATAAGGGACATTGAATTTGCGGAGAATAACTTCTTCTGCAAATCAAATTTCCTGGGAAAATCCACGTGAAAAGGTAAATTTGAATTTTCTTGATCCTCTCATCTATAATCATAATTATTGTATAAAATGTGCAAATTGTATTGGAAATATTCAGGATTAGATCTCAAAATACATCACACCATGACAGTCATGGTAAGCCAATTGCAGAAATTCTCACAGAATTTGTTGACATTAAAAGGTATCAACCACTGAGGACTCTCAAATCTAAATATTTTTTGACTATGAGTAAACTCTTCAATATTTCACACAAAACACAGATACCATATACTGCATCTTGATAAAATAGTAATAGTCATAAAAAGTTGTATAAAAAAACACATACAAAGGTGGGAAAACTCACAGATAAAAAATAGAAAATCGGGGTCAGATTATAAGGAACACAACACAAATACAAAAATGTTAAAGTACTACATTAGCCACATATAACTGCCAAATACATAAAGTATAGAACAAAGAACCAACAAAGTCCTAAACAACAAAACAGCAAGTGCATGTATCAATAATAAGGAGCTGCCCAACATGCTCTCTGCATCCCGACGTATGTTGCGCTTGCGCTTGTTACAGGAATATAATCATATATTCCATGCTATATGCATTTGATTTGGCCACTATTTAGGCCACTGCGTATACAGTATGTGACCAATGTAGTATGTAACATTTCTGTATCATATGTGTTACGGGTCCGGGTGGTGGAACCTCTGTGCTGTGGTGCAAGGAGGGACCCAGAGGGGCGTGACTAAGTATCAACCCAGACCGACCCTGGTTGTACGGCGGCAAACGACTCCGTGACCAGGGAGGGACCGAGCAGAGGGACCAGGTGCTACTCTGAGGACGACCTTGTAAGAGAGCAGGTGACTCCCATGGGTCAGATGGCTGGGACTGACCGGTATAGCAGATGACACAGCAGGCAGGCTGACGAATGGTTCTGGAGGATGGACTGGTAGACATGGCAGGTGACAGGCGGGAGCCTCCGGGTAGGCTGTCAGGTGGTCACGGCAAGTGACAGGCAGAAGTCTCTAGATGGACGGTCCGGTAATAGGCAGGTAACAGGCGAGCGCTCCCAGGTGAGCGGGCTGACAGACACGTAAGGTAATAGGCAGGTAACAGGCGAGCGCTCCCAGGTGAGCGGGCTAACAGACACGGAAGGTAACAGGCGGGTGCTCCCAGGTGAGCGGGCTGACAGACACAGCAGGTAACAGACAGGTAACAGGCGAGCGCTCCCAGGTGAGCGGGCTGACAGACACGGCACGTAACAGGCCGGTAACAGACGAGCGCTCCCTGGTGAGCGGGCTGACAGACACGGAAGGTAATAGGCAGGTAACAGGCGAGCGCTCCCAGGTGAGCGGGCTGGCAGACTCGGCAGGTAACGGGCAGATAACAGGCTGGCAGGCAGGACCAGAAGTCTGGCTAGCAGTAGAACCTGAGGACTGAAACAGAGATAAGTAACACTGTGCAACAACTTTGCTCGGGCACCTCCATTTTGGAGGAGGTGCCCTATATATGGGAGGACCCTCGGCTATTGACCGGGGACTCCTTAGGACGGCGCGCGCGGCCCCTTTAAGAGGGGGGGAGCGCGCGCGCCCTAAGCACAGTGCCCAGGGGACTGCGCGCACCAACAGCAGGAAGAGAAGGAGAGCGGGGAGGCAGAGGCGCCGATGCTACAATATGTACTATGTTATATATAATCTGACCCATAGTTCCCTGCTTTTTGTCTGTGAGATTTCCCGCCTTTATTATATGTGTTTGTTTACAACTGTTTATGGAGCTTTATTTAATAAAATTACTATTTTATTATGGTGTTGTGCATGGCATGTGTTTTCGAGACAGGTTGTGTACTGTACCATGATTGTCCCAATGTTCTCTTTTGTAGATTTTCTATCAGTAAAGCTTTTCCATGAGGCAGCTACATCACCTGTTATGGCTATAGGTAATGCCTTTAGGGTTGGGACAAAGAACTTTGATGCCCTAAGATTAGGTATATGATGTCCTCCTGAATTTCAAGCTTGCTCATGAAATTCACAGAACAAACATTTGTAGGCATTACACAGGTGAATCAAAGCTTCCCCTGACGTCCTAGAAATGGGGTAGTAAACATCGGTAGTTTGGGATTGGGTCATAAACATGATGGGCTGCAGACCAATGACAACTTGTTTCATATCACAATATTACATGAAAGCAGTAACTCTAATTACCTTGATAGGCACTATATTTAAGTATATTTAAGTATTTTTTAATTAACTATATTAATGTATTAATTATTATTTAAGCCCTCCTTCTGCTATTAATCCAGTCCAAACATCAACATATTGTGTCTGTGGCATTTGCATTAACCACCTACTAAAGATGAGTGAATTGATTCAAAAGACACTGATCAAGCAGACACATCACTAGCCTGTGGCCACCGGACGGGAGCTCTGCGAACTGCCTTTTACCTGACAGAGTCCAAGGTACCACTTCTGATTTGTGGGCTCGGTGTGATGTCATTGTCATGGCGTGATGTACGAGTGATATCGTGCAAGGTCTGCTAATCAGAAACATTGCCGGGGATTCCAGCAGGAAGAAAGCGGTGCACAGTGCTCCCATCTCTTAGCCACTAGTGATGAGCGAGTGCGCTTGTTTAACCCTTTAACTGAGCATGCTCGGATGCTTACCGAGTATGTTTTGTGTGCTCGTATATTATGTTCGAGTCACTGAATCTGCATGATTTACAGCTGTAAGACAGCCTCAACACATGTAAGGATTCCCTAGCAAACAGGCAATCCCTGCATGTGTTGATGCTGCCTTACAGCTGTAAATCATACAGACGCGGGTACTCAAACATAATATACGAGCACGCCAAAGACACTCGGTAAGCACCCGAGCATGCTCGGTTAAAGGGTTAAACGAGCACGCTCGCTCATCACTAGTGACCACATGTAACTGATGAGCCCTCTGGAGCAGAGTTCTGTTAATAATTTGACTCATCTCTACCACCTATGGTTAAAATGGGTCAACAGCCCAGCAATCAATCTGCACAGAGAGCACTTGTCATTTGGGTTATAGCAGAATCAAATCTGACAGCAGTCAGATAATTAAGATGGTAGAACATTGGCTTGATGTAGATAGGGTACCTGGTATACCAATGATAGCTTTCCTCTTGAAATATGTTGGAAGTGCTCGTCGGTCAGTTACTTTGGCTCTGTAACAATCACTAAGCAGTGCTTTCACCAGTCTGATGTAGATCGCTCTCATTGGTCAGTGCTCCTTTCTTCATGCATGGCATA
Source organism: Phyllobates terribilis (assembly GCF_046119375.1). Lineage (NCBI taxonomy): Eukaryota > Metazoa > Chordata > Amphibia > Anura > Dendrobatidae > Phyllobates > Phyllobates terribilis. The sequence goes on from NW_027362761.1 coordinate 844,074,527, forward strand.
CCCACCTCTTTTATGATGACCGGTGCCATGACTAAGTGAATGGGAGATAGACTTCAGCTCTACTGTAGCAGATCTCATCTGACCTGTGGTGGCAACAGGCAGGGCTAATTCTAGCTTTTTTTAAATGCCACTCCTTCCCGCAATACAATATAAAACTGCAGTGAATAAACGCAATTCCGTAACTTATTTTTGGGTCTTGTATTTAGCCCCTTCACTCCCTGGCGATTTTCCTTTTTTGCATTTTTGTTTTTCCCTCCCCTTCTTCCAAAAGCCATAACTTTTTTATTTTTCCATCAATATGGGTGTATGAGGCCATATGAGCTTGTTAATTATGGGACAAGTTGGACTTTTGAATGACATCATTCATTTTATCATCTGATGTACTGGAAAGCAGGAAAAAAATTCCAAGTGTGGTGAAATTGCAAAGAAAGTGCAATCCAACAATTGTTTTTTGGGTTTTTTATTCACCATGTTCACCATATGGTAAAACTGACCTGGCAATATGATTCTCCAGGTCAGTACGAGAACACAGATATCAAATATATATATATATATATATATACATATATATACAGTCATATGAAAAAGTTTGGGCACCCCTATTAATCTTAAGCTTAATGTTTTATAAAAATTGGTGTTTTTGCAGCAGCTATTTCAGTTTGATATATGTAATAACTGTTGGACACAGTAATGTTTCTGCCTTGAAATGAGGTTTGTTACACTAACAGAAAATGTGCAATCTGCATTCAAACAAAATTTGACAGGTGCATAAGTATGGGCACCTCACCAGAAAAGTGACATTAATATTTAGTAGATCCTCCTTTTGCAAAAATAACAGCCTCTAGTCACTTCCTGTAGCTTTTAATGAGTTCATGGATCCTGGATGAAGGTATTTTTGACCATTCCTCTTTACAAAACAATTCCAGTTCAGTTAAGTTTGATGGTCGCCGAGCATGGACAGCCCTCTTCAAATGATCCCACAGATGTTCAATGATATTCAGGTCTGGGGACTGGGATGGCCATTCCAGAACATTGTAATTGTTCCTGTGCATGAATGCCTGAGTAGATTTGGAGCGGTGTTTTGGATCATTGTCTTGCTGAAAGATCCATCCCCTGCGTAACTTCAACTTTATCACTGATTCTTGAACATTATTGTCAAGAATCTGCTGATACTGAGTGGAATCCATGCGTCCCTCAACTTTAACAAGATTCCCAGTGCCGGCATTGGCCACACAGCCCCAAAGCATGATGGAACCTCCACCAAATTTTACTGTGGGTAGCAAGTGTTTCTCTTGGAATGCTGTGTTTTTTTGCCACCATGCATAACGCCTTTTTGTATGACCAAACAACTCAATCTTGGTTTCATCAGTCCACAGGACCTTCTTCCAAAAAGAAATTGGCTTCTCCAAATGTGCTTTTGCATACCTCAGCCGACTCTGTTTGTGGCGTGCTTGCAGAAACGGCTTCTTTCGCATCACTCTCCCATACAGCTTCTCCTTGTGCAAAGTGCGTTGTATAGTTGACCGATGCACAGTGACACCATCTGCAGCAAGTTGATGCTGAAGCTCTCTGGAGGTGGTCTGAGGATTGTCCTTGACTGATCTCACCATTCTTCTTCTCTGCCTTTCTGATGTTTTTATTGGCCTGCCACTTCTGGCCTTAACAAGAACTGTCCCTGTGTTCTTCCATTTCCTTACTATGTTCCTCACAGTGGAAACTGACAGGTTAAATCTCTGAGACAGCTTTTTGTATCCTTCCCCTGAACAACTATGTTGAATAATCTTTGTTTTCAGATCATTTGACAGTTGTTTTGAGGAGCCCATGATGCCACTCTTCAGAGGAGATTCAAACAGGAGAACAACTTGCAAGTGGCCACTTTAAGTAGCTTTTCTCATGATTGCATACACCTGGCTATGAAGTTCAAAGCTCAGTGAGGTTACAAAACCAAAAAAAGTGCTTTAGTAAGTCAGTAAAAAGTAGGTAGGAGTATTTAAAACAAGAAAATGATAAGGGTGCCCATACTTATGCACCTGTCAAATTTTGTTTGAATGCAGATTGCACATTTTCTGTTAGTACAATAAACATCATTTCAAGGCAGAAACATTACTGTGTCCAACAGTTATTACATATATCAAACTGAAATAGCTGTTGCAAAAACACCAATTTTTATAAAACATTAAGCTTAAGATTAATAGGGGTGCCCAAACTTTTCATATGACTGTATATATATAATTTTTTTATTTTTTTATTTAAGTGGTGAAGCAAAAATTTGTAAGAAAAAATTGTTTTGCTTTTATCGCCATTTTCTGAGACTTGTAATATTTTCACTTTTCGGGATATGGGGAAGTGTGAGGGCTTATATTTTGTGCCCTGAGCTGACATTTTTACTGATACCATTTTGGGATACATACAATGTTTTGATCTCCTTTTATTGCAATGTTGCGGTAGCCGAGAATAACGTAATTCTGGTATTTTGATTTTTTTTGTTACGCCGTTTACCAATCGAAATAATTTACTCTATATTTTGATAGATCGGACTTTTATGAATGCAGTGATACCAAATATGTGTATTTTTTAGTTTCTTTTTCCATTGTTTTATTTTTAATGGGGCAAATGGGGGGTGATTTGAACTTTTGTTTTTTAATTTTTTTTGTTTATATATTTGAAAACTGTTTTTTTTTTTTAGTCTTTTTACTGTATTTCTGTATTTAATAGTCCTGTTAGGGGACTTAAAGCTGCAATCGCTCGTGCTATACATAGCAGGGCATCAGCACTGCTGTGCGTCGAGAAAATCACTGTCTGGCTTTCGCAGGAGGAAAGTAATGACATGCACGGAGGTCATCAGCAGACCCCCGGCTTTCATGACAAACCATTGGCACCCCCCTGTTGGCACGTGTTAAATGCTGCTGTCAGAGATTGACAGCTGGATTTAACAGGTCAGAAACACGACTTTTGACGTACTTGTACGTAAAAAGTCGTGAAGGAGTTACAAGGAATCTGTTAGCAGGATTTCACACCCCAAACTAATTATACAGTATGTGCATATAGCTCTTTCAAAGACAAGTCCAGCAATATCTTTACATGGCCAGTCTATTCTTTACAGACATCATCAGCCCTGTCCCCAATGGGGCTAACTATAAAAATTCCCTATCAGTATGTCTTTGGAGTGTGGGAGGAAACCGGAGTACGAGGAGGAAACCCACACAAACATGGGGAGAACATACAAACTCCTTGCAGATGTTGTGCTTGGTTATATTTGAAGCCAGGAACCCAGAACTGCAAGGCGACAGCGCTAACCTCTGAGCCACCGTTCTACCCATGAGCTCTATATAGCTCCTCGTCCTCTTCGATTGGGAGCTTTCTGCCTATGCACAGTGTACACTGAAAGCTGTCAATGAGTGGTGTAAGTGGAGTTATACAGAGCTCAGCATTCAGAGAAATAGATCTGCAGCAAATAAAATAGTAATTTATATAAAAACTGCATGACATTAAAAATAAAAAGGTTATTCCAGTTTACCTAACATGAGTAGAAAATTGTTAAAAATGGCCTGTTTATAAAGGCCAAAAGCACGTAATATTTTTCATGTGGTACAATTTCAATAGTATTGCTGGTAGTTTACGACAAACCCTTTTATATCCTTTAGTCTTCATAACTCGATTTTGGCCTCATTTGCTGCGGACATAAGCGTTTAACCTGAATGCTGTCACTGAATTTTACATCTTTTAACTTTCATGTGGGAAATTTGAAAGCACAGCCTGGAATAGGTGAACAACAATTATGTAAAACTATTTTGCAGGCAAGAAGAGGTATTTTATGGAGTTGTTAACATTCCATTATGTAATGTCCTATTATTTCAGTCATTTTGCGTCTGCTGTAATACTTGCTGGAAGCATTTCCTTTATAACATATATTAAATTATTTTTTTTTATGTGATCCATTCTTCACAGCCATTTTTACTGACACTTTCTGCAAAACTCATTGGAGCATTTTACACAAAATTTTGCTTTAGTGTCCTTACAATATTTGTGACTTAAAGGGAACCTGTCACCAGAAAAAATTGCTATTAACCTTCCGATGTGGGGTTAATCTGCAGGTTAATAGCGTTTCTAACCTGTCTGGTGCTTGCTGGTAGCCGAATGCTGCGGGGAGAAAATTAACTTTATTCTCCCCGGCAGCGTTCCATCATGGGGGCGGTGCGGGCGTGGGTTCGGTCGGCGGCTGTAACCAAGACCCCTGCACTGACTGACACTGGCCGCCTGTGCCAGTGCATGCGCAGACTGGGAGCTTGGGTGGCCATTTTCCTGTAGATCACGGCTTTAGGAAGATGGTCGCGGCCACCGGAGAGCAGCGCACGCCGCTCTGCCTCACTGCCGACAGCCAGACACCGGCCCCACAGCATCTCACCTCTTCTGCTGTTGCCGCCGGGTTCCTGAGGGAGAGAATGGAGGGCCCTGCGATCCTGCTCCACCAACACCACCACAACTCCCCACTGCTGGAGCACCGCCTTCTCGTACCCAAGGTCCGCAGCATTCCTCCACTTCCGCCGGCTTTCTGAAGGACCCTGCCTCCTGTGACCCCCACTCCACCGCCCCCGAGGTAAGATACCATACCTACAATATGGACCACTATCTTGTAAAAAATATTTTTTTTCCTATTTTCCACCCCAAAATTTGGAGAGCGTCTTATAGTCTGAAAAATACGGTATATATTATAAAACTATATTATAATATACCATGTACATTGAATGGCATAAAAAATATACCAGAATTGTTTTTCTGTTCCTCTTGCTTCAAAAAAATAAAAGTGTTCATAAAATCATATGCATCATAAAGTGGTACCAATAAAAATCACAGCCCATTATACAAAAAACCAAGCCCTCATACAGAGAAAAGAAAATGTTAAAGCTTTCATAATATGAGAACCTGCCCCCCCCCCCATTTCTACCCCCAATCACTACATTTCTTTTTTTTATAAGCAATGTAGTGATTTTCTTGTGCAAAAGTAGTAAACATAAAAAAAGCTATAGAAATTGGAAATCATCGTAATCATATCGACGTGCAGAATACTTCACTGCTTTATATAGTGTAAGTATGCTCCAAAATAATTACAAAATGTTTCACAGTCAAATCCAGTTGGAGTAATATATAAAAAATAACTGGCGGTAAGTTCATTATAAAACTATTGCACTATCATACTAAGAGAGATCATAGACTGTGAGCCCCTGATGATCATAAAAGTCTTATATAAGAATGATGAAACGCCTAGGGCTGAATATTCACATAGATAGTACATAGGACTACAAGAAATGATTAGCCAGGCTATTTCAGTGTAAAACTCCCAGATCAGGAGACACAAGCACTGCACCTGTATAAGACGGCAGCGTTACTAAGCTGCATTGAAGACAATAGCACAGGACATAGCATAATGAATACTATTGATGTCACAACCAGATTTTAGACTCACAATGATGGAAAAATGAGGCGGCACATCTTACAATAGCCAGAGGCTAAATTAAAAAGGGAGTTATATATATACAGTACAGACCAAAAGTTTGGACACACCTTCTCATTTAAAGATTTTTCTGTATTTTCATGACTATGAAAATTGTACATTCACACTGAAGGCATCAAAACTATGAATTAACACATGTGGAATTATATACTTAACAAAAAAGTGTGAAACAACTGAAAATATGTCTTATATTCTAGGTTCTTCAAAGTAGCCACCTTCAAGATTGTTGGAAGACCATTTCCGGTGACTTCCTCTTGAAGCTCATCAAGAGAATGCCAAGAGTGTGCAAAGCAGTCATCAAAGCAAAAGGTGGCTACTTTGAAGAACCTAGAATATAAGACATATTTTCAGTTGTTTCACACTTTTTTGTTAAGTATATAATTCCACATGTGTTAATTCATAGTTTTGATGCCTTCAGTGTGAATGTACAATTTTCAAAGTCATGAAAATACAGAAAAATCTTTAAATGAGAGGTGTGTCCAAACTTTTGGTCTGTACTGTACATAAAAAAAGATACCCCTTTGAATCTAAATTTTGACCAATCACTGGCTCCTAATAAAACAACATATACTAACGGGAAGTCACTGAGATAAATTAAAAACTATATACAATAGTCCTATTTTTAGGATAATTTTAGGAAATGTGTCACTGATTTCGGATATTTACAATTGTTTAAAAATATTGAATAAAAGTTATTTTTTATATACTGCTCAAAAAAAATAAAGGGAACACTCAAATAACACATCCTAGATCTGAATGAATGAAATATTCTCATTGAATACTTTGTTCTGTACAAAGGTGAATGTGCTGACAACAAAATCACACAAAAATCATCAATGGAAATAAAATTTATTAACCAATGGAGGCCTGGATTTGGAGTCACCCCCAAAATTAAAGTGAAAAAAACACACTACAGGCTAATCCAACTTTGATGTAATGTCCTTAAAACAAGTCAAAATGAGGCTCAGTATTGTGTGCGGCCTCCACGTGCCTGTATGACCTCACTACAACGCCTGGGCATGCTCCTGATGAGGTTGCGGATGGTCTCCTGTGAAATCTCCTCCCAGACCTGGACTAAAGCATCCGTCAACTCCTGGACAGTCTGTGGTGCAACGTGACATTTGTGGATGGAGCGAGACATGATGTCCCAGATGTGCTCAATCGGATTCAGGTCTGGGGAATGGGCTGGCCAGTCCATAGCTTCAATACCTTCATCTTGCAGGAACTGCTGACACACTCCAGCCACATGAGGTCTGGCATTGTCCTGCATTAGGAGGAACCCAGGGCCAACCGCACCAGCATGTGGTCTCACAAGGGGTCTGAGGATCTCATCTCGGTACCTAATAGCAGTCAGGCTGCCTGCACATGACTACGAGCACATGGAGGGCTGTGTAGCTCTCCAAAGAAATGCCACCCCACACCATTACTGACCCACTGCCAAACCGGTCATGCTGAAGGATGTTGCAGGCTGCAGATCGCTCTCCACAGCGTCTCTAGACTCTGTCACGTCTGTCACATGTGCTCAGTGTGAACCTGCTTTCATCTGTGAAGCGCACAGGGCGCCAGTGGCGACTTTGCCAATCCTGGTGTTCTGTGGCAAATGCCAAGCATCCTGCACGGTGTTGGGCTGTGAGCACTACCCCCATCTGTGGACTTCAGGCTCTCATACCACCCTCATGGAGTCAGTTTCTAACCGCTTGTGCAGACACATGTGTAGCACCCTGAGGATTCGGCTGCTACAGGGGTATTGCACCTCAACCCAGAGGTGTGATATTCCACTCCCGGGTAAGGATGGAGTGTGGAACTGAGCTCAGTTAGCTGCATGCACTACACACATCCCATTTCCGGGGAACAGACCGATGGTACTCCCACTAGAGAAATGTGCAGGTACGACAGTGTCTGTTCCTGGCTGGAGTGGGAGGGGGGTGGAACATCCCAGTAGTGTAGGGGCAGATAGGGGGAGCAGCCTGGGTAAAGATAGGAGCTCATTGGGTGCTGGTCACCTGAGCTCACACATAGAGGGTGTATATAAGGTGGGCACCAACTAAGATCAGGGTCAGATGCAGAGAACAAGTCAGATGCAGAGAACAAGTCAGATGCAGAGAACAAGACAGCTGCAGAGGAGCAGACAGCAAGACAGCTGCAGAGGAGCAGACAGCAAGCAGAGAGGAAGTCAGCCTGCAGCAAGAGAGAGACCCTGAGTGAGAGAGGAGCAAAGAAGGAGTACCCAGAGGGGAAAACAGAGAGGACCCAAGAACCCAAATTAAAGCACTGGGTGAGGAGTCGGCACAGGGTACCGGAACCCAAGCTGGTGGGGGCAGAAAACACACCCAAGCCAGAGACCGGAGACCGTGGGCAGCGTTTGTCACGGTCACCCATCACATCCACCCCGAAGGCACACCACATGAAGGGTCAGGGAACCCAGGGCCAAGGGTGTCCCAACAGAAGGCCCGAGGGAGCTGGACCTAGGTGGATTACTGGTGGGGACGGCCAGAGAACGGGACAGAAAGAGAGCTCAGGGCCACGCTCCGGACTTGTTTGGGGGTTGGCTGGATCCAGGACCTGGTGGACGCAGCACGGCTCGGGTGGTCACTAGCAGCTGGAGTGACCGGAACATCAGCAGTGAGTAAATACCCTAAACTGCACAACCCGACTCTGTCTTCCTTTAACATCTATGCTGCACCACTACAACCCCCATCCTCTGCACCTGTCCCCCCTGAGGCTATACCCCTCCCGTTGGGGGTTATTTCATCAAGCTGCGCACCCACCATCAGCCTCAGCGGACCCTGCTGCAGCGGCGGCCACAGTGACCGCAACACAACGGGTGGCGTAGTCGACATTAAGAACTTAATAACATCTGTAGGACTGCCACATACACTGAGCTTGACGCCCTGGGCACGGGGCCGGGTCACAGCCGCTCGGAGACTACAACCCCCCATCTGATCCGGTGCCGGGTATTCCCCTCAAAAAGGAATATGTCCCAGGGGGCGCGTCAATTTTGGCGTAGTCGGCAGGAAAGAACATCTAGTAACATCATAAGGACTGCCACACACTGAGCTTGACACCCTGGGCACGGACCGGGTCACAGCCACTCGGAGACTACAACCCCCATCTGATCCGGCTCCGGGTATCCCTAACAGCACTGGCCCAGGGGGCGCGTCAACTTTGGCGTAGTCGGCAGGATTACGTGCCCGCAACACCCGGGTACTGCGTGCCTGAAGAAAAGAACGAGTTTACCTCAGAAAGAAGTCTCCCGCCGGTTCCGGAGGGTCCACGCCATCGGACTCCATCACCAGTCGTTTCCCGCCGATTGTCCGCCATTTCCAACTTGTTCCCGCCATCTGCAGAGTTTCCCGCCACTGGGCGACGCTTCCCGCCAAAACCGCAGATTTCCCGCCTTGGAAGAGCAGCGGACGCCATTATGGGCGTGCCAAAGGAGGGCAAGAGGCCACCTCCCATCGTGGGCCGGGACAGAAAATGGCGCCAAAAGTGGAAACCGCCCCCACCAACAGAGACTGTGATGCTGGAGGTGTCTGTCAGCGTGAAAGAACTACCCCTGGAGCTGACAGTCACCGAGTTGCCCCGGGACCGCCCTCGAAGTAGGAGGAGACGAAAGAAAAGAACGAAGATGGGTGCCGCCTGGAGCAGTCTGGAGCGAGCGCACCCGGAGGCAAGAAGTCTAACGAGGAGTAGCGGAGAAGCTTACCCGGATATGGAGAGAAAGCAGAACAGCACCGGCCCGCTGGCCAGGAGTCTGCTAAAGACCGAGGAAGGAGAGCAGAGCAGCACCGGCCCGCTGGCCAGGAGCCTGCTGGAAGAAGAGCAGAGCAGCACCGACCCGTTGGTCAGGAGCCTGCTGGACACCACGACCCCACTAGGCCTAGTGGAGGTCCTTGCACAGCTCCCCCGAGACCGGGAGTGTGCACAGACTGCCCTGGAGGGCCTCGCACGGAGGATGGCCCGGGTACAGCGCGAGATACTGGCGGAGTGGAGCCGGGAGATGACCCAGCAAGCAGAGACCAGTCAACGGAGCACGCTACCCTGGAAGAGGAAGCAGACCGCCTCTGAGGATGGCGCGGGAGGACCCAAGGCTGGAGACGGCGCCGAGAAGGGAGCCGAACGCATGGAGGCAGGTAAAGGGGACGCCTATACCCCAAGCCGAGAAACCGCCCACCTGCCCCAGCTCCCCGTCGCAGAGCCCGAAAGTCCCCCTGCTGTGCCCGTAGCCGCCATGTCACCGCTATGGACTAGGCCCCGACCGGAAGCCGCCGCAGCGACCCCTGTGACGTCACGCGCCTCGACCCGGAGCGTGACAAAGCAGGAAATACCACCAGCCTGGTCGCAAGGCCTAGTACCCCCGGGCGCCGCATCACCAACAGCGCCCCCTACCTCCGCGGAGCCTCCGGCCTGGCCGCAAGGCCAGGTAGCCCAGGGTGCCGCCGTCCTAACGGTGCCCTTCACCTTCCAGGTGCCCCAGGCCTGGCCGCAAGGCCTGGGCAACCCGGGCGCCACCACCACCGCGCCCGCGCCCGTAAAACCAAGGGTGCCACACCTGGGGAAGGACTTGTTCAGCCAGCTCACATGGCCGGACGGGCGGCCCTTCATCTGGCCCGAAGGATACCATGAGCTGGAACGGCAGCAGAAACTAAGACCCCTGGATGAACCCCTGATTCCGGCTCCGAAGCCCGTGGCACGGATCTCGCCCCCGCTAGCGGAAGCACAGTTTGAGTGGGACCCCATGGGAGAAGATCTAATGGGGTTCACTCAGGAAACTAGGGCAGCTGCAGCAGAGCGCGCTGAGTGTTGCCGACAGCAGCTCGAAGAGTTCGCGAGGGAGCGGAGAGAGAGGCGGGTCCGGGAACAACAGGCCCAAATAAGGAGCGCCGAGCAAAAGAGCCGGACCAGGAGGGACCCCCGTGCAGCGCACAGTCCCCGTACCACCGGGACTGTAATCAAGTTTAACCAGCAGCACGGGTGGGGCTTCATTCGAGACAACAACACCCCCGGCGACGTCTTTGTCATGCGCAGAGACGTGGAGTCCCATCTGCCGGAGGGGCACAGAGGTCGTGACCTCTACATCGGAGACGAGGTCACCTTCACCCGGCACAAGTGTGCCAAAGGACCTTACGTCCTCCACGTACACCGCCTGACGGAGGAGGAGTTGCGGTGCGAGGAGGAGGAGCAAGAGGACCCGGACGGGTCTGAAGTAACCAACCAACAAGAAGGAGCAGGAGGACGCCGTCGTTGAAGTACGGTAGAGAGAGACTGTACATAGTTACCCGTCAGGGTATAAGAACTGTTCTAGTTAAAATATAGTCCCCGTTGGGACCAGCCAATTGAACTGATGCCCGTGTGTCCCTAGTTCCTAATACCTGGCCGAGGACTGAGAGCGGCCATATCCCCTTGTATATAGTTGCGCTTCCTAAAGCGCCCCCTACCGGTTTTATAGGGAACTGTTTTATTCCAAGAGAGACTGTCGCACTTTACCCGGTCACAAGTTGCACAGTGACCGGAGGAACCAGAAACAAGAATGTTATTTATATGAAAAGTTTATTGCTGATATATCTATATGATGTTTTCTATGTTTATGTTTATAAAAAAAAAAAAAATTGTATGTTTTGGATGTTTAAATTTTACAGCCCGAGGACGTGCTGTGATTTACCAGGGGGGAATGTAGCACCCTGAGGATTCGGCTGCTACAGGGGTATTGCACCTCAACCCAGAGGTGTGATATTCCACTCCCGGGTAAGGATGGAGTGTGGAACTGAGCTCAGTTAGCTGCATGCACTACACACATCCCATTTCCGGGGAACAGACCGATGGTACTCCCACTAGAGAAATGTGCAGGTACGACAGTGTCTGTTCCTGGCTGGAGTGGGAGGGGGGTGGAACATCCCAGTAGTGTAGGGGCAGATAGGGGGAGCAGCCTGGGTAAAGATAGGAGCTCATTGGGTGCTGGTCACCTGAGCTCACACATAGAGGGTGTATATAAGGTGGGCACCAACTAAGATCAGGGTCAGATGCAGAGAACAAGTCAGATGCAGAGAACAAGTCAGATGCAGAGAACAAGACAGCTGCAGAGGAGCAGACAGCAAGACAGCTGCAGAGGAGCAGACAGCAAGCAGAGAGGAAGTCAGCCTGCAGCAAGAGAGAGACCCTGAGTGAGAGAGGAGCAAAGAAGGAGTACCCAGAGGGGAAAACAGAGAGGACCCAAGAACCCAAATTAAAGCACTGGGTGAGGAGTCGGCACAGGGTACCGGAACCCAAGCTGGTGGGGGCAGAAAACACACCCCAGCCAGAGACCGGAGACCGTGGGCAGCGTTTGTCACGGTCACCCATCACATCCACCCCGAAGGCACACCACATGAAGGGTCAGGGAACCCAGGGCCAAGGGTGTCCCAACAGAAGGCCCGAGGGAGCTGGACCTAGGTGGATTACTGGTGGGGACGGCCAGAGAACGGGACAGAAAGAGAGCTCAGGGCCACGCTCCGGACTTGTTTGGGGGTTGGCTGGATCCAGGACCTGGTGGACGCAGCACGGCTCGGGTGGTCACTAGCAGCTGGAGTGACCGGAACATCAGCAGTGAGTAAATACCCTAAACTGCACAACCCGACTCTGTCTTCCTTTAACATCTATGCTGCACCACTACAACCCCCATCCTCTGCACCTGTCCCCCCTGAGGCTATACCCCTCACGTTGGGGGTTATTTCATCAAGCTGCGCACCCACCATCAGCCTCAGCGGACCCTGCTGCAGCGGCGGCCACAGTGACCGCAACACAACGGGTGGCGTAGTCGACATTAAGAACTTAATAACATCTGTAGGACTGCCACATACACTGAGCTTGACGCCCTGGGCACGGGGCCGGGTCACAGCCGCTCGGAGACTACAACCCCCCATCTGATCCGGTGCCGGGTATTCCCCTCAAAAAGGAATATGTCCCAGGGGGCGCGTCACATGCACATTTGTGGCCTGCTGGAGGTCATTTAGCAGTGCTCCTCCTGTTCCTCTTTGCACAAAGGAGGAGGTAACGGCCCTGCTGTTGGGTTGTTGCCCTCCTATGGCTCCCTCCACATCTCCTGGTATCTGCTCCATGCTCTGGACACTGTGCTAACAGACTCAGCTACCCTTCTTGCCACAGCTCGCATTGATGTGCCATCCTGGATGAACTGCACTACCTGAGCAACTTCTGTGGGCTGTACTGTAGACACCGCCTCATGCTACTGTACCTCTAGGGGTGAGAGCAATGGCAAAATGAAAAAGTGACCAAAACAACAGCCAAAAAGGATGAGAACAGAGAAATGGTCTGTGGTCACCACCTGCAGAACCACTCCTTTATAGGGGGTATCTTGCTAATTGCCTATCATTCTACCAGTTGTCTGTTCCATTTGCACAACAGCAGGAGAAATTGATTCACGATCAGTGTTGCTTCATAACTGGACAGGTAGATTTCACAGAAGTGTTATTGACTTGGAGTTACATTGTGTTGGTGTTCCCTTTATTTGTTTGAGCAGTGTATATTACTCCAATTGGATTTGACTGTGAAACGACATGCAGAATAAAATGAACATGGTCAGTGCCATAAAACAAAATAAAAAACTATGATTCACTGCTTTATTATATTCATACCTCAAATAAAAAAGTGAATCAAAAATCTGATCTAAAAGTATAAAAAATAACCATATAAAGTTCAGCTTGTCTGGCAAAAGACAAGCTCTGAGTTCTCTGAGTGCTAAGGGCTGTATAACCCTACCCACAGCACTGATTAGTAGCGTTCTGTGTACACTTTGAATAAGCAGAAAGCTGCCAATCAGTGGGGGGAAGGGGTTGTACAGAGCTCATGAATATGGAGCACTATGCAGCAGATTTAGTAGTCCTCTAGTGTTAATCTCCTGCTGATGAAACAGTGATTTCATTAAACCTACAGCAAACTGCCCAATAAGTGACACATGGCTGGAATCAGGGTCTCTGTCTGCACATTATGCTGTTCTCAGATTTGGTGACAAAATCTTGGTGACAGATTCCCCTGGTGTCAGAGCTCTGTCTAGTCACATTACCTATTACTCAATAGTGATTGTGTTACCCAGGGGCGGAACTACCGCCCGTGTAGCCGGTTCATTGAACGGGGGCCCCGAGGGAGAGGGGGCCCCGAGGGAGAGGGGGCCCCTCCAGCCTCCAGCAGGGCCGCCATCAGGGCAGACGCCCTGACTCCAGTGTGGGGCCCAGCCGGTAGGGGCCACCTCTTGTGATTCTCTCTCCTCACGGGTCCGGGACATCTCAGCGCTGCGCTCCTGCGGCAGCACCTTCATGATTCCCCTGATTTCCGGTCATGTGACGGCGCCGTCACATGGCCGGAAGTCAGGAGAACCTGGTGTTAGCGATTTGGACGAGCGCCAGGATTCTGCAGGGATCGCATGGGGGTAAGTTTTACAAGTTTTGTTTTTTTCAAAATACAATTTACTAGGAGTGGGGGAATGGGAGGTGTGTGTGTGTGTGTGTGTGTGTGTGTGTGTGTGTGTGTGTGTGTTAGTGTTATAAGAGATGCACATGGGGGGGGGAGATGATAAAAGATGCACATGGGGTGGGGGGGATGAGAGAGGTGCACATGTGGGGGGAGGGGGATGAGAGAGGTGCACATGTGGGGGGAGGGGGATGAGAGAGGTGCACGTGGGGGGGGAGATGATAAAAGATGCACATGGGGTGGGGGGGATGAGAGAGGTGCACGTGGGGGGGATGAGAGATGCACATGGGGGGGGATGAGAGATGCACATGGGGGGGGGATGAGAGATGCACATGGGGGGGGGATGAGAGATGCACATGGGGGGGATGAGAGATGCACATGGGGGGGATGAGAGATGCACATGGGGGGGGATGAGAGATGCACATGGGGGGGGATGAGTGATGCACATATGGGGGGGTGAGAGATGCACATGGGGGGTGAGAGATGCACGGGGGGGGGTGAGAGATGCATCGGGGGGGTGAGCTGCACATTGGGGGGATGAGAGCTGCACATGGGGGGGTTATGTTTACATAACTTTGTTGCCTTATGAAGCGCAGGGGGGGGGGCCCCAAAAAATTTCTTGCACAGGGGCCCACTACAGTCTGTGTCCGCCCCTGGTGTTACCATATGTTAATTATGCATTCTACGAGGACTAATAAACTCCCACATGATATAATACTTTTTTTTATTCCAAATTGTAAAACACGCAGAAAAAGAAAGTTTTGTCTGATTTAAATTGATAACTTTTGTTTTCTTTAGTTGTCAGGTCATATTTACCTTCACCTTTGGAATATCTTCCACATTTACTAATTTTTAAGGGTGATTTCACATGGATACATATATCGAACCGGGGTACTGATTGACAATCTAAAAGGGAGCCCCCGACAGATGATTGTTGGGGGATAAGTTTCTGGCATGTCTGATTTTGGGCTGCCGATTCTTTTGCACTCAAAGAGATAAGCTGCTGCCAGAGATATCTAGCATCTAATCTCTCCTAAAGAACACAGGAGTGCTCAGCAGAGTGAGCGCTCCTGTGAATTGAAGTGTCGGAGGAAAAAGCTGCTGACCGACAGTTATCTAAAGTGTATAGAGAGCTTTACTTACCATACCCTACCGAAAACTCCTGTTCAAATGCTGTCTTACCTACAATAGTCATGTCAGCGATCATAAAAGTACAGTGACTGACTGAAGACTGGGAATACCATAGCCAGAGCAACAAGAGATTGGAAAGGTGATTAGGACTTTTGAACATTTTAAGATGTCTTTAAAAAGGGTTTTTATTGCAGGACAGCCGCATTAAGCTAGGTTCCAAAATATTTTGTAACTCAAAATGTTTGCACTTCTGCACCAATTATATAGTTTGAAACACTCTAGTATGTCCAAATTTCCAGAATCAGAATAAAACTTTTTAGTTTTAACTACACATTAATCATAACTCTTGTAATAATAGTGTTACAACGGCACTGTTTTGAAAGACAATTATCGGTATTTGTTTTATCACTATAATCATTTTTAGTAGGGTTGCTCCCTCATCTATGTGTTGTCATTAATTAAAGGGGACCTTTTTTACAGTTTGAAAGGGTTAAACTGGCCCACATCATAGAATAGTGGCTTCAGAACAGAATAAAACATCTTTTTTATTCTTTCATTTCTCCTCTCCATGGGGAGATATTAGCTTGTAAACTTTAGGTTATAATTTATGAGAAGCCCAACAGGGCATTACAAGATATTTTTCCGAGGGGGTGTGCACTTCTTCCCCTGTATGAGGTTGACCAATCATAAGCAGGCAGCAAGATACAGTGAAAAAGAAGATGCCCACAATAGCTTAAAACAAGTTTTTCCTGTGTGAGACATATAATGACATACAGTCTGCTCTTTTTACTGATCCATTGCAGAGCAATTACAAATGCTGAGAGTAGAGCAGAGATGAGTGTAATTACATATTTTTTTTAGCTTTCATCTCTGGGCAGTCAGTGTGGGCTGATAGCAATGTGAGAGGAGAGCTGCAGCTGAACACATTTGTAATGACACAAAGCTCATCTCTGCTGTTATACTACTCCCCCTACACAGACTACAGTGAGATGAAAGATGAAGGGTGTATGTAATCACACTCATCTCTGTTCTACACCCAGCACTTGTAATCATCCTGCAGTGAGAACAGTGAGGAGTTCAGATGGTCTATAATTACATGTCTCACAAAGGAGAAAATCTGCTATAAGTTATAGTGGGGGGGGTGTTCTTTTTTCACTGTATTTTGCTGCCTGCATATGATTGGTCAATGTCATACATAAGAATAATTACACATCCACAGGAAAGAATCTCTGGTAATGTCCAGTAGAACTTACCATATATTATAACCTAAACCTATAAGCTAGTATTTCTGCAATTAAAAAAACCCAGAAAAACATAAAAATTACTTTTACTCAACTCTGCAGCAACAATGCCATTAAGTGGTCATTTTAACATGCTAAAACAGGTGAAAAATCCTTTCTAAAGATAAATAATTACATATATCTTCTTCCTATGTATTTGTTGTTACAGTTCTTCTTTACAAGAAATAGGTTTCATTGGTGCATGTGAATCTCTTAATATCTCTTACTATAAGAGATCGGAATACAGATGACCACCCGCAGTATTCAGGGAACCCATCATATTTCACATGTTGTTAGTGTACATCTGCCAGCTGTAAGGTGCCATGGGTCAAAAAGAGTGGCTTCCTCCAAAGCAGGTGAGGGACATCAGTCTACCAAATGCTGCAGAGTTCCTTTGCCAAGATGATACTTTGGTTTCTTTTGTTATCGACATGAGACTATAGCCTTAGGATCGTGGCCAAGTAATGTCACTAGTGTCTCACCTGGCTTGGCCTGGTACCAACCCCTGGCCACAATATTTGACCTTGGTACCGATCTTTGATCTGACATTCCCGTCTGTTTCTGGCTCAAATCTGCATAAAGAGATAGCTAACAGTAACTTAGTAATACCGACCACTGAACCAGAATATGTAGGATTTTATACTGAATTTGATACTATGTTAAATCCTTTCCAACAACCTATATATCGATCTGCTCAGCCCATACTGTTTTCAAGATGCTTCCCTCCGATCTGACAGCATAAGCAATGTACTTTGTAATGACTGATTAACAAATCAATTAATAAATTCTTCTTCTAATGCACAAGGAACATTGTAGTAAAATGTGTACAGATCATACTTATATTTCTAATATGTATGGTATTTACTTTTATTAATATTAACTTTTCATGCTTTTTTACTCTGCCATCTTGTTATAATAATTTAGTGGAATTTTGTGTTATTGTTTGTATTTCCATATTAAACAGTGCTGTGGTGATTCATCATCCTTAATACATGGAACAAAAACAACACATGGGTTAATTTAATTCTCCCCATCCAGAACAACAGCTCAATATCTACTTGGCTTCCTGATTCAAAATAAATAATCCTTTCATCTAAGAAGTTAGAATTATTTTTTATATGTTTTTTCAACCGTTGGCTAATGATACAATACATCCTTACACAGTTAGGGCCCGCTCACACTGTCGTATATACTCTCATGCAGAGAGAATCGGGCCAATTATGCTAATGACACTTGGATCAAACTCTGTCAAAGTGTCACACAAGGTGTGGGAAAGACTTAGCTAATTAGCCACAGGGAGGTAGCCGCTGGGTCCTAGAGACAGCCAACCTTTAAGAAGATGTCTGTAATGCCAAACGTAGAGATCTCCAGCAACCAACTGCAGGGCCACTGTTTGTCACCTCTGACACACCCGTGATAGTACCCCCCCTCTACGAGTGGCCTCCGGACACTCAGGACCTGGTTTCTCGGGCAAAGAGATGTGAAATGAGCGAACCAATCTGCGAACGTTCACCTCTGATGCTGAAACCCACATCCTCTCCTCTGGACCATAGCCTTTCCAGTGCACCAAGTATTGTAGAGAACAACGTTGGAGACGAAAATCTACAATCCTTGAAATCTGGAACTCCATATTACCATCAACCATTACTGGGGGAGGTGGTAGAGGCGAGGGTTCAAGAGGTTCCACATATTTTTGAAGTAAAGCCCAAAAAGCATTGTAGAGCCTTCAGGTTCTCGGGACGTACCCAGTCAAGGACTACACGGATCTTCTCTGGATCCAACCGGAAAACTTAAGATGACAACAAGTACCCCAAAAACTGCTCCTCCTGAACAGCGAAAACACATTTTTCTAGTTTGTCATAAAGTCTGTTATCCGTTAATATCTGGAGCACCTGCTTAACATGGTGAGTAAACCAGACTCTCCAAAAGTCCTTCCGGAGTATTGAACGCTGTTTTCCTTTCATCCCCTTCTCTGATTCTAACCAGGTTGTAAGCTCCCCTTAAATCCAACTTGGAGAATACCTTAGCTCCCACAACCTGGCTGAACAAATCAGGAATCAGAGGAAGAGGGTATGGATCAAGGATGGTAATGTGATTTAATTCTCGGAAATCTAAAAAGGGACGAAGACCGCCATCTTTTTTCTTCACAAAGAAGAACCCTGCCGCCACGGGCAAAGATGAGGGTCTGATATGTTCCTTCTCCAGACTTTCCACAATGAAATCCTTCATGGCTTGTCTCTCAGGGCCAGAAAAATTATACAGTCTGGACTTTGGTAGTTTAGCTCCAGGGGTCAGGTTAATAGGACAGTCATAAGCATGATGAGGAGGCCAATCCTGACACCCTCTCTCAGAAAAAATGTCCTCAAAACCAGACAGAAAAGCAGGTAATATTTCCGTAGAGACAGTAGCAAGGGAAATATCTAAACAGTTCTCATGGCAGTAATCTCCCCATTCAATAATCTCCCCGGCTTGCCAATCCACCAACGGATTATGTTTAACAAGCCAAGGGATACCCAAAACAAAACTGCTGAAGACGACGTAGCCTAGACTCAGCCAAGACGTAGCCTAGACTCAGCCAAGACGACTCGGTCAGAGTCATCATAGATAAGGGCCAGAGCCCCGAAAAACCCCTCCACAGACTGGAGACAAACCGAGTCATGCAGTAAAGAAAACGCCCAGGATTGAGGATCACCCTGCAGTAGAAACTCGTTGCTCCTCATTTCCGGAGGAATAGGGACGAAGTTTAAAATACAATTTGAAGGCCTCCTTGAATGCAAAAAACTTGTCCCTACCTCCAGAAGACCTATCCGAGAGGGCAACCTTGGGTTCAGGCTGGGCTGGCCTACCTGCAGAGACCCCTAAATCGGCGACCTGTAGCCGCTGCTGTAGCCGCTGATGCTGCTGCTGTACCTCACCGCGGAGGTCATTCACCTCCAGAGACAGCCTGTGCAGCCACTTTGCAAGCTCTGCAACTGAACCCATACCAAAGGAGAAAGGAAAAAAAAGGTCCATGCCCAAAAACACAGAGAAAAAAACCCCCAAAATCTCAGTATTTTTTTCATTTTTATTTTTTTTCCTTTTCAAAACGTGTTTGGCCAGCAATAATGTCACGCAAAGGTGTGGGAAAGACTTAGTGCAACACAGAGGGAAGAGGGAAAGGGAGCCCAGACACTAGGGAAAGAGGGGAGTGGAGACCTCCTAGTCTGGACTAGTGTCACCCTGTCTCAACTACCGTCCCTATATTGGCTCTTCATCGATTGCCGCACGCGTGCCTCACACTGACTTTCCCTGGCGTATGGCTAAGGATAGGGTAGGAAGGAGATGAGCACTAGTTGATCTCCACTAAACTCTATAGACAACAAGGGTAGCTTAGCTTTAGACGACTCCAAAGAAATGCGTACACGGCCTCAAGCTCCAGAGAGGAACGAAGTACTGCTCTTGCTAAGGCCTCACAAGTAGTAATGAATATTGCCGGCACCTCCCTCTCAGACACATCAAGTATTTATACACCCAGGCCAGGGAGCTAATTAGCCAGAGGGAGGTAGCCGCTGGGTCCTAGAGACAGCCAGCCTTTAAGAAGATGTCTGTAATGCCAAATGTAGAGATCTCCTGCAACCAACTGCAGAGCGACTGTCTGTCACCTCTGACACACCCCTGACACAGAGTGACCCAAAGAATAAAGCTGCCTTATCACTTTTACAACACGATGAATGGCCTTAAAACAAACAACAATTCCTGAATTGCTGTTTTTTGTTCATTTTGACTTACAAAAATCAGAATAGAAAGCAATCAAAAAATGTTATGTGCCCAAAAATGGTACTAATAAAAACATCAACTCCACCCACAAAAAAGGGTCTCACATAACCTTGTCTACAGAATATAGAAAAATTATAGATCTCAATTTTTTTTTTTAGAAAAAAAAAGCATCTTTTAGTCTGTGACAGCAGCCACACATAAAAAACTGATAAAAATCTGGTATTGCTGTTATCGCACCAACCCGAAGAATAAAGTCATCTAATCACTTATACCGCATGAGGAACAGCATAAAAAATAAATAGAACAAATTCTTGACTTGCTGTTGATTTGTTCATTCTGCCTCCCAAAGATCTCAGTAATGCTCGGCTCACATTTATCCTGCGCTCAATGCTGAATGCTTACTCCAGGGTTTTCCGTGTAAATCTCTGAACTATGTGGTTCAGATTGAACTCCTGATGGAAGATTTCCTATAATGAGGCAGATGGAGACAATGTCTGGCTTATGATCTGGCGATGTCCATCTTTTTAAGTGTGCATAAAAGCGCAGTCAGCCATAGTTTTGTTGCACCTCTGAAAAGAAGTACACCGCGGAAAGAGGCCAACCAGAGTCCAAAGTAACTCTGCTAATTATAGTTTATGGATCCCTCAGGGGTTTCATCAGAATCATGTCATTCAGATATTTAGATAGAAAACCTTGATATAAGTGCTCAGCGTAGAGCACAGGATAAATGTGATCCAAAATTTTATGTAAAATGTTCTCAATAAAAGCTTCAACTAAATCTACAAAAAAAAGCAAGACCTCATTCAGGTCCTTCATCTGTTAATGGAAAAATAGTGGGCTTCCACGTTACTGGTAGCACAAAGCTCTGGAAAAGTGCTATGGCTCCTCGCCTCCCAAAAGAAATCCAGCAAATTCTGCGCTCCCTAATCCAAATGCCCCCCTCCCTTCTGAGCCCCACAGTGTACCTAAACCACATTTAGCATTCATATTTAGCATCCACATGTTTGACATTTCTGTAATGATGAGAGCCCACTTAATGTATGGGTTGTGTGTCTCCAGAAGCTCGATCTGGGCACAATGTATGGACACTACAATGTATTGGCACTACAGTCGCAAATTTGCAATTTTCACTCAGCAACATCCACTGCTGCTTGCTTCTGGAAACACTCATGGATCATCACTACACCTGTAAATCAATTCCCAGAGGGGTGTAATTTCCAAAATGTAGTCACTTGAGGGGGGATTCTACTCTTCTGACACTTAGGGTCTCTTTAGTCCTCAAACTATTCTACGATAATTTGTTCTCCCAGAGTCAAATAACGCTCCTTTCTTCCGGAATCTCACATTGTGGATAAGCAGTACTGTACAGCCATATATGGGGTATTTCCACATTCAGCAGAAATTGTGTGACAAATTTTGGTGCCATTTTTACCTATTTGTTCATGTGAAAATGTAAAATCTGGTGGCTAAAACAAAAGAAATCTGGGAGCTAATACAAAATTTTTGTGGTAAAAATGTAATTATTGTTTCTTCACTGCCCATTTGTATATAATACTGTGACACATCCGTGGTGTCAATGTGATCACTGCACCCTTAGTTGAATTCAATGAGGTTGTAGTTTGTAAAATGGGGTCACTTATGGGGAGGTTCTGTGTTCTGGCACCTCAGGGCCTCTTCCAGTGGGTCATGGCACCCTCAAACCATTCCATCAAAATCTAAACTCCAATATGGCACTTATCCTTGCAGTCCAAATTGCACAAAAAACTGTGCAGTACATTTTTTCCTATTAGACCTTATAAAAATTAAACTTGCGGCTAAACCAACATTTTAGTGGTAAAAATGTAATTGTTATTTCTTCACCGCCCAATGGTATAAAACTCTGTGATGCATATTGGGTGTCAACATGCTCATTGCACCTATAGATGAATTTATTGGGTTCTGCTGTTCTGGCACCTCAGAGGCTCTGTCAATGTGACATGGCACTCTCAAACCATTCCAGCAAAATCTGAACTGCAATATGGCGCTGCTTTCCTTCTTAGCTTTGCACTTTGCCTGAAAAGTATTTTTCGACCACATATGGGGTATTGGTGTACTCAGGAAAAATTGCGTAACAAATTGGATCTTCATAATTCATCCTATTATCACTTTTGAAAATTGAAAACATGGGAGCAAAGCAACATTTTAGTATAAAAAATGGTCATTTTTAATTTACTCAGCCGAATGTTATACAATTCTGTGAATCCTTGAGAGGTGTATTTTCCAAAATGGGGTAACTTATGGGGATTTCTCTCACATGAGAGTCGATGGCTTTGTGATCACAGCCTTATTCCAAGAACTGGAAATACCAACCCAATTCCAGAAAAGTTTGGACATTGTGTAAAATGTAAAGAAAACAAACAAGAATGCAATGAATGATTTGAAAATCTCTTACAGCCATATTTTATTCACAACAGAGCATAGAACACAAATCAGAAGTTGAAAGTTAGACATTCTTCCATTTTATTTGAAAAAAAAAATGTAGAAATTGATGGCAGGAACACATGTTAAAATTTGGGACAGAGGTACTAAAAGTCTCAAAGTCACTGCTACCAACGAAAAACCTTTAGCGGGTCCATTTAAGTCACATGACTGTATAAAAAGAGCATGTTGAAGAGGCGGAATCTTTCAGCAGCAAAGATGGTCAGAGGTTCACTAATCAGTGAACAACTGCGTCTAAAAATTGTTGAACAATTTATAAAAATGCCCCTCAATGTAAAATTACAAAGAATTTTAAGATTACACCATCTACAGTACATAATATCATCAAAAGATTCAGAGATTCTGGAAAAATCCATGTGCACAAGGGACAAGGCTGATTGTCAATATTTGATGCTCATCTACGGGCCCTCAGGTTGTGCTGCATAGAAAACAGTCATGATTCGGCTGTGCAAATCGCTGTATGGACTCAGGAATACTTTCAGAAATCATGGTCTATGAACACATTTTGCCGTGCAATATTCAAATGCAAGATAAAACTCTATCATTCAAAGAAGTCATATATCTACACAATCCAGAATTGCTACTGTCTTCTCCGGCCCAATTCTCATTTAAAATGGACTTAGACAAAAGGGTCAGATGAATGAAAATGTGACATTCGTTATGGAAACTATGGATGCTGTGTCCTGGGAACTCCGGTGCAGAGGAACCATCCAGCTTGTTATCACGCTGTTTAAAAGCCTGTATCTCTGATGTTATGGGGTTACATTAGTGGCTATGGCATGGACAGGTTACACATCTTGAAAGGCCGTGTCAATGCTGAAAAGTTTATAGAGGTTTTAGAGCAATATATTCTCCCATCCAGACAATGTCTATTTGAGAGAAGGCCTTGAATATTTTAGCAACACAATGTTAAACCCCATACTGCATTCATCAGAACAGCGTGGCTTCTCAGAAGAAGAGTTCAGATGACGAAGTGACCCACCTGCAGTCCAGACCTTTCGCTAAGGCTACGGCCCCACTATCAGTATTTGGTCAGTATTTGGCCAGTATTTTTCCTTAGTATTTGTAAGCCAAAACCAGATCAAGAACATTCAGAGAAAAGGTATAATAGAAACAAGTGCACCAATTCTGCATTTTTGACTCACTCTTGGTGTTGGCTTACAAATACTGACCATATACTGATAGTGGGGCCGTAGCCTAATAGAAAACATTTGGCACATTATGAAATGAAAAATCCTGGCAAACCCAGGACTGTAGAGCAGCTAAAATCCTACATCAGACAAGAATAGGACAATATTCCTCCCCCAAAACTCCAACAATTGGTCTCACTTTCCAGACATGTATAGACTGTTGTAAAAAGAAGAGAAGATGCTGCACAATGGTAAACATGGCCCTGCACCATCTTTTTTTAGATTTGTTGCTGTCATCACTTTCTAAATTATTCATTTTTTTCAAATGAAATGAAACAACGTATAATTTTTCACTTTCTGGTCTATGTTCTATGTGCTGTTGTGAATAAAATATGGCTTTGAGAGATTTCCAAATCATTGCATTCTTGTTTTCGTTACATTTTACACCATGTCCCAACTTTTTTGGAATTGGGGTTGTAAATGCATCTGCCAATTGTTCTGATTTTTATGTGTTCCACCTGTTGTTAGTGACTTGTGTTGTTTACAATGATGCTGCAATATGAATGTGTATGGACCCTAACTATTACTGCTTTATTGCATGCAAGATTGGTCTTAGAACACATGAACATGGTTACAGTCATTTTGCTCATGGGGAAAAACAATTAGTGATGACACTGCCAAGAAAGAAATTTTCTCTAGCCTTAACAATGTGTTATTAATAGGTCTCAGTGTGTTTCATTTTTATTTCCGGAAAGATTTTTCACCTCCAGCTGGCTCAAGATTATTTCCAAAATTGCTGCATGGCAAAATATTGAGCAATATTTTCAGATGAAATATGAACAGACTTAATAGTTTTTGTGTTGTAAAGAGTGTGACAACAGACATGACTGACTATAGCTATGGATACATGAAAAAGAATGTGCTACAAAATTAAGAATCAATTGTCTACAAGATATCATGAAAATGCCGAACCATATTGCCATAGGTAGCATGAGTATATATACATACAGTCTATAATTTTATGTGGCTACTGTTTAGTTTACTGTGTGTTAGAATACCAACAGAAACTATTGAACAACATCACATGTCTTAACTTTTGCGTTATCCTGTGAATTTCCAGGCCCTAGACTGCAGTTCAATGGAAGTAAGACATTGGTCATTTGCCAGATGAATAGGCACTTGCTCTGGAAACTCCAATCGCTCTAATTACATTGAAAGGCTGGCGAATGTATGTTCTTTATAAGGCCTACTACACCCATAGGACCTCCTACTGTGGTGTGAAAAAGTGTTTTCTCATTTGATCTTATCTTATCTAATTTCTTATTCTTTTGCCTGGTTGTCACACTTAATTGTTTCAAATCACAAAACAAATTTATATATTATACAAAGTTAACACAAGTAAACACAAAATACAGTTTTTAAATGAAGGCCTTTATTATTAAGGGAAAAATATATCCAAACCTACAGGGCCCTGTGTGAAAAAGTGATTTCCAAGCCTTAAAACCTAAATTGACTGTTGTTTATCACATCTTTCAGAAGCTGAGTTCAATTTCCCTAGCCACGCACAAGCCTAAATACTGCCACACCTGTTCTCAAGCTTTGGGACTCCAGCAAACCACAGTGAGAGCCATTATCCACTAATGGCGAAAACATGGAACGGTGGTAAACCTTAATCTGAGTGGCCGGCCGACCAAAATTAGCCCAAAAGCGCAGCGACGACTCATCCGTGAGGTCACAAAAGACCCCACAACAACATCCAAAGAACTGCAGGCCTCACTTGCCTCAGTTAAGGTCAGTGTTCATGAGTACACCATAAGAAAGAGACTGGGCAAAAATGGCATGCATGGCAAAGTTCCAAGACGAAAACCACTGCTGAGCAAAATGAACTAAAGGGCTTGTCTCTGTTTTGCCAGAAAACATCTTGATGAGAATGGGAGAATACTCTGTGGACTGACGAGACAAAAGTTTAACTTTTTGGAAGGTGTATGTCCCATTATATCTGGTAACACAGCATTTCAGAAAAGAAACATCATGCCAACAGTGAAATATGGTGGGGGTAATGTGATAGTCTGGGTCTGATTTGCTGCTTAAAGACCTGGAAGACTTGCTGTAGTAAATGGAACCAAAAATTCTGCTGTCTAACAAAAAATCCTGAAGGAGAGTGTCCAGCCATCTGTTCGTGACCTCAAGCTGAATTGCACTTCACAACAGCAAGTGCACCTCTGAATGGCTTAAGAAAAACAAAATTAAGACTTTGGAGTGGCCTAGTCAAAGTCCTGACCTTAATTCGATTGAGATGCTGTGGCATGACCCTAAAAAGGCGGTTCATGCTAGGAAACCCTCCAACGTGGCTAAATTACAACAATTTTGCAAAGATGAATGGGCAAAAATTCCTCCAGAGAGTTGTAACTGATTCATCTCCAGTTATCGCAAATACTTGATTGCAGTTGTTGCTGTTAAGGGTGGCCCAACCAGTTATTAGGTTTAGGGGGAAATCACTTTTTCACACAGGGCCCTGTAGGTTTGGATTTCTTTTTCCCTTAATTATAAAAACCTTCACTTAAAAACTGCTATTTCTGTTTACTTGTATTATCTTTGTCAAATATTTAAATTTGTTTTGTGATCTGAAACATTTAAGTGTGACAAGCATGCAAAAGAATAAGAAATCAAAAGGAATGGGTGAACACTTTTTCACACCACTGTATAAAGGTTTAAGCTTGGCTACTATGATTATATATGTATATATATATATATATATATATATATATATATATATATATATATATATATATATATATATATATATGCAGTGCATTGTGAAAATATTTGGCCCCCTTGAACTTTTCTACCTTTTGCCACATTTCTGGCTTCAAACATAAAGATATAAAATTCGAATTTTTTGGGGAAGAATCAACAACAAGTGGGACACAATCGTAAAGTGCAACGAAATTTCTTGGATATTTTAAACTTTTTTAACAAATTAAAAACTGAAAAGTGGGGCGTGCAATATTATTCGGCCCCCTTGAGTTAATACTTTGTAGCGCCACCTTTTGCTGCGATTACAGCTGCAAGTCGCTTGGGGTATGTCTCTATCAGTTTTGCACATCGAGAGGCAGAAATTCTTGCCCATTCTTCCTTGCAAAACAGCTCGAGCTCATTGAGGTTGGATGGAGGGCGTTTGTGAAGAACAGTTTTCAGCTCTTTCCACAGATTCTCGATTGGATTCAGGTCTGGACTTTGACTTGGCCATTCTAACAACTGGATACGTTTATTTTTGAACCATTCCATTGTAGATTTTGCTTTATGTTTGAGATCATTGTCTTGTTGGAAGATAAATCTCCGTCCCAGTCTCAGGTCTTTTGCAGACTCCAACAGGTTTTCTTCCCGAATGGTCCTGTATTTGGCTCTGTACATCTTCCCATCAATTTTAACCATCTTCCCTGTCCCTGCTGAAGAAAAGCAGGCCAAACCATGATGCTGCCACCACCATGTTTGACAGTGGGGATGGTGTTTTGAGGGTGATGAGCTGTGCTGCTTTTACGCCAAACATATCGTTTTGCATTGTGACCAAAAGGTTCGATTTTGGTTTCATCTGACCAGAGCACATTATTCCACATGTTTGGTATGACTCCCAGGTGGCTTGTGGCAAACTTCAAATGAGACTTTTATGGATATCTTAGAGAAATGGCTTTCTTCTTGCCACTCTTCTATAAAGGCCAGATTTGTGCAGTGTACGACTGATTGCTGTCCTATGGACAGACTCTCCCACCTCAGCTGTAGATCTCTGCAGTTCATCCAGAGTGATCATGGGCCCTTTGGCTGCATCTCTGATCAGTCTTCTCTCTGTTCGAGATGAAAGTTTAGAGGGACGGTCGGGTCTTGGTAGATTTGCAGTGGTCTGATACTCCTTCCATTTCAATATGATCGCTTGCACAGTGCTCCTTGAAATGTTTAAAACTTGGGAGATCTTTTTGTATCTAAATCCGGCTTTAAACTTCGCCACAACATTACCTCTGACCTGCCTGGTGTGTTCCTTGGTCTTCATGATGCTCTCTGCACTTGAAACAGAACCTTGAGACTATCACAGAGCAGGTGCATTTATACGGAGACTTGATTACACACAGGTGGATTCTATTTATCATTACCAGTCATTTAGGACAACATTGGATCATTCAGAGATCCTCACTGAACTTCTGCACTGAAAGTAAAGGGGCCGAAAAATATTACACGCCCCACTTTTCAGTTTTTAATTTTTAAAAAAGTTTAAAATATCCAATAAATTTCATTCCACTTCATGATTGTATCCCACTTGTTGTTGATTCTTCCCCCAAAAAATTGAATTTTATATCTTTATGTTTGAAGCCAGAAATGTGGCAAAAGGTAGAAAAGTTCAAGGGGGGCAAATACTTTCACAATGCACTGTATATATATATATATATATATATATATATATATATATATACAGTACAGACCAAACGTTTGGACTACCTCTTGAAGCTCATCAAGAGAATGCCAAGAGTGTGCAAAGCAGTCATCAAAGCAAAAGGTGGCTACTTTGAAGAACCTAGAATATAAGACATATTTTCAGTTGTTTCACACATTTTGTTAAGTATATAATTCCACATGTGTTAATTCATAGTTTTGATTCCTTCAGTGTGAATGCACAATTTTCATAGTCATGAAAATACAGAAAAATCTTTAAATGAGAAGGTGTGTCCAAACTTTTGGTCTTTACTATATATATTACATATATATATATATATGTGTAATTTCTGTAAACTCCCTGTTCTTTCTGTTTCCTCCTGCCCTAACATAAAGTGGTGTTAGGTATTGGGAACAACCAATCAAATTTTGCAATTATTATTGTGGAATTCACTGTTCCAAATTACAGTATCTAAAAATATTTCTGCTGTTTGTTAATTTACCCTGCTTAAAGGAGTATTCCGATGAGACTAATTGCCAAGACGGTGGGGATCTGACTATTAAGAACCCTACCAATCAGTGGGGGACTTGTTTCCCCTATGTGAAGGCAGCTGAGGTCACGCACGTGCTCGGCAACTCCACCTAAAGAGAACCTGACACCTGATACATGCTGCCCAATATGTGGGCAGCATGTATCAGGCATTGGCTGTATGAACTCAGCCTGGTATGTTTGACTCTGATACGCTGTGGTGTTTCAAAGAAAAACATACTTTAATACCTGCCAGGACCAAGCTATGCTGGAGACTAATTGGACAGGCAGCTCCGCGGCTGCTTCTTCCACCCGCTGCCCTGGATTGACAGGTCTCCACCTATGTGTGCGTGTAGGGAGAGACCTGTCAATTGAGGTCAGTGGGCGGGGAAATCCGCTGGAACCCGCCTGTCTGACCAGTCTATAATGTGGTCTCTGTCCCGGTGGCTATTGAGGTATGATTTTTTTCTGAAATGCCACAGTGTTTCAAAGCCAACCATACCTGGCTGATTTCATACAGCCAGTGACTAAACCATTCTGACCACAGATTGGACAGCATGTATCAGCTGTCAGGTTCTCTTTAAGTTCTACAAGGACTGATGGATCTAGCCGAGTATGCACCTTTTAGGAGCATTTCATAGTTTCAATTCATTTTTTTCAAATGATAATGTTAAGAATTCTTCTTGCCAGGGAAGACACATACAGATGTAGCAGCTAACAATTTTGCCACTGTGGCATGCTACAGTGATAGTCACAGTGCCACTCATTTAAAGCTCCCCAGCCATCCAGCCATCACAAAACAAATTTATATATTAGACAAAGATAACACAAGTAAACACAAAATGCAGCTCTTAAATGAAGGTCTTTATTATTAAGAGAAAAAGAAATCCAAACCTAGAGGGTCCTGTGTGCAAAAACGTGATTGTCCCCCCGCCCCCTTAAAACATAAATTACTGTTGTTTATCACATCTTTGGGAAGCTGAGTTCAATTTCCCTAGCCACACACAGGTCTGATTACTGCCACACCTGTTCTCAATCAAGAAATCACTTAAATAGAGCCTGCCTGAAAAAGTAAAGTAGACCAAAAGGTTCTCAAAAGCTAGACATCATGCGGTGAGCCAAAGAATTCACAAACAGATGTATTCTACAGTATAATGAGATATCCAATGCACATTTATCATGAGATACATTTTGTAAAGTCATTTTTGCTTCTGGCTGCATTGTCATTATTTGCTGAAAATATATCAGTGTCACATGATGTTTGATAAATTTGAGTCACTTTGACAAAGGCTAAATTGTGATATCTATATGACTACATCAGAACATCTCTAAAACATCACTTCTTGTGGGATGTTGCAGTAGTTATTACGTACCAAAATTGATCCAAAGAAGGACAACTGAATAACCTATCAGCAGTGTCATGATTGCCCAAGGCTAATTGATGTACATGTGTATTACTATATTATATAGAATTTTCTTGGTAAAAAAAATATATAATTTACAGAATTCAGAACACAAAGTGCATTGCTGCTTGTTGGTTATGGGGCTGCATAATTGTAGACCACTCAAAGTGGGTAGGGCTGGCTGACATACTTTACTTTGGGGGCAAGAATACAGCACTGGCCCATGAGTATCAGCCCAACTGTAACCTGTTTACCTGCTTTCTGAAGGGAGCAGTGGTTACAGGTGCCAACACTTTTTTGTGTACTTGTTAAAGAGTAACCGTCAGTGTCATTTTTATAAAACAATAGTACATATGAAAATAAGCAACTTTGTGACTTTGCCAAATTGAAAAGCCACAATTGCCCTGAAAATGGAGCGAGTGAGAGATAAAAGGCTGTCATTAAGGTGCTGTTACTGCAATATATCTCAAATCAACCAAATCAGTCATACTGCATGACTATGCAGCTATAGCATATCTTTTTCATTATGTATATGTGCATCATTTACCTGGAGAAAATTTGACACCAAGATACACTATTAGAAGAAGGCAAAATATTGGAGGTAGTATACTGCTCTGGGGAATTTTCTACAAGGATACATTGTATCCTGGTTTCATGTACTGATGTGGATGTTACATTAAAAAGTACCACTTTCCTAAATATTATTGCAGACCAAGTTCCCTTCTTTACTATTACTCTATCCCTTTGTATCAGTGACCTCTTTTAGCAGGATAATGTGTTTGAAGGACCATCAGCCATACCGCTGACATGTTTGGCCATCAGTGTAATAGGTACATGAATCGCTGACTTTCCCACAACAGATGTTATCAAGAGAGGTAAGGATTTGGCATGTCCAATTTTGGACTGCCTGCCCTTTTGGTCTTAAAATGATGAGCAGCCAACAGATATGTCTGGAAGTCACTCTTAGAGAGTAAAAGAGTGCTCAGTAGAGTGAGAGCTTCCGTGTATGGGAGAGATAGCCGAGACAGCTGCTGGCCAAACCATTATTTGGCAGACAACTATCTAAAGTGTTTGGGGGGCTTTAGGCTCCAAATTCCCAAATTCCTTAGGTCTCAGTAAAATCAAGCATCTATTTGACGTGCTGGAAAAAAGGTCCAATCTATTGAGGTCATACCTACACGTTACAGAACCTGAAAGATCTGCTTTTAACATTATTGGGACCCAATACTACAAGACACCATCAAAGGTCTTGTAGAATAAATGAGTTAGAGAAGTTTTGGTGGCAGAATAGGGACCTCAAGCACTCTGCATGAATGAGTAAACCCTTATTGAAAACTAAGATTTTGATCAATATTTCACTGAACACAAGAACAATTTCCAAAATGTTGACAAGAGTGAGTTTCATAGAACATTTTTGTATCCTATATCATGAAAGTAATAATATATCTTTCATTGTAAAATTTTCAGTTTTACTGAAATGAGTTAATGAAAAATTAATACACCCTACATCAAAAACAACTACATCTAATATTTTGTATGATCCTCATGATTTTTAAGGACAGGGCCAAGTCTTCTAGGCATGGAATGAAAAAGTTAGAGACATATTGCAATATGTATCTTTTTCACTTCTTCAGGGACAATGTCTTTTAGAGCCTTGATGCTGGTTGAAGAGTGATGGTCTCTTCAGAACTCTACATAGGTGTTCGATTGGGTTCAGGTCAGGAGACATACTTGGCTACTCAATCACTTTCACCCTGTTCTTCAAAAATACAACAGTGACCTTAGATGTGTGTTTTAGATCATTGTCATGTTGGAAAAGTGCATGTCTATCAAGGGCATTGAGTGATGGCGGCATCTTCTCTTTCAGTATAGAGCAGTATATCTGTGAATTCTTGATACCATCAATGAAATGTAGCTCCCCGGCACCAGCAACATTCATGGAGCCCCAGATAAGGGTGCTGCAGCTACCATGTTTCACTGTAGGCACCATGCATTTGTCTTTGTACTCCTCACCTTTGCGTCGTCATACAGTTTTGAAGCGATCAGTTTCAAAAGCTTACATCTTAGTCTCATCACTCCAGACTATAGAGTCTAGAGCAAATTATAGGTGGCCTTTTTTGTGCATGGGCTTTAGGAGAGGCTTCCTTCGTGGATGACACCCATGCATGCCATTCTTCTGCAGTGTACACCGTATTGTGTCACGGGAAGCACTCACCATGGTTTGGCTTTCTACTTCTTTAGTTAGCTGCGGTGAACTTGCATGGTGATTTTCTTCAACCCTTCTCATAAGCAAACGCTCCTGTTTAGCTAGTGACTTCAGTGGTCAGCCTGGACGTCTCTCTGAGATGGATGCAGTTCCATATTTATTAATTTTTTTGGCAACTTTTGCTACAGTATTCTGACTGATAAGTAAAGGTTTTCTGATCGTCCTGTAGCCTTCACCTTTCTTTTGTAAAGAAATTATATCCCCTTCGCAACCCTTGGATTTTCCGTTTTTGCATTTTCGTTTTTTGTTCCCCTTGTTCCCAGAACCATAGCGTTTTTATTTTTTGGTCTATATGGCCATGTGAGGGCTTATTTTTTGCGGGACGAGTTGTACTTTTCAATGCCATTACTAGTTTTACCATATCGTGTACAGGAAAATGGGAAAAAAAATCCAAGTGCTGTGAAATTGCAAAAAAAGTGCAATACCACAGATGTTTTTTTTTTTTTTTTTTTACCACGTTCACTGAATGCTAAAACTGACCCACCATTATTATTCTCCAGGTCATTACGAGTTCGTAGACACCAAACATGTATAGGTTCTTTTTTATTTAAGAGGTGAAAAAAAGTTCCAAAATTTGCTAAAAAAAAAATAAAATAATAAAAACTGGCGCAATTTTCCAAGACCCGTAGCGTCTCCATTTTTCGGGATCTGGGGCTGGGTGAGGGCTTATTTTTTGCGCGCCGAGCTGAAGTTTTTATTGATACCATTTTGGGGTAGATCTGATGTTTGATAGATCAGGCAATTCTGAACGCGGCGATACCAAATATGTGTATGTGTTTTTTTTTTTATCATTTTATTTTGAATGGGACGATTTAAAAACATTTTTTTTCACTTTTTGCTTGCTTCTATAGTCTCCATAGGACACTACAAGCAGCACTTGTCTGATCACCTCTGCTACATAGAAGTGATCAGCAGATCACCTCTGTGTAGCAGAAATGGTCCTGTGCTAGGAGAGCCGACTACTAAGTGGCGCTCATAGCGATCAGCTCATGACAACCACTGGAGTCTGCTGCAGACCCAGGGTTGTCATGCCCACGCATCGGTGACCCGCGATCACGTGACGGGGTCACCGATGGGAGGGGTAAGTGACGCGCTTCCGGCGCGGCACTGTTAAATGCCGCTGTCAGAGATTGACAGCGGCATTTAACATGTTAACAGCCATGGGTGGATCGCGATTCCACCCGCTGCTGTTGCGGGCACATGTCAGCTGTAATAATCAGCTGACGTGTGCCCGATTCGGTGCGTGCTTGTTATGATCTTAAAAATAAACTAAGGAAAGATAGGGGAAAGCTGTCCCTACAGTATGACTAAGCTGAATCCCTATGATGTAGCGGGCTGCCTGTTCCTTGTGAACAGACCCGCCTTAGTCCTCAGCTAGTCTGAACGAAGACCTATAGAATAAAGGGAGGGATCCCTAAATTAACTAAGGACTGGGACAAAAATGGGACACCTCCTAAACAGAAGTTGTTGCAGAGCACAAAAAACAAACTGACAAAAAGTACTAGAGGTCCCAGAGGACCAAGTGAACTAGACAGAGAAAGGCACCGAAGCACCTGGCTAGAGAGACAGTCAAACAACACTGAAGTCCAGCAAAGCCAGAAGGGCGGAGCTGGAATATATAGGCAGATGGTCACGTGACCGCAAACACAAGATAGAAAAAACTAACAGGAGGGTTCTAACAGGGCTCACCGCCGGAGCCCTCACTGAATCGGGGATTACTGCCTTGTGCGTACAAATACGGCATAGGCTGTAAAGGGGATATACTTTCTCAGGTCTTATGACATTTCTCTTCCATGTGGTGTTATTGCTGGAAAAAGAAATGGGAAGAGATTTTATTTGTTAAGTAATGCCATTTTATAGTCAACTGTCTGCTGAGCACCTGTTTAATGAACAATTAGTCTTACCTATGGTTGAATTTTTGTTAATTAGAATTGTGTTCTGTAAACTTTAGCTTTTATTGGGGTGTACTCATTTTTGCAAAATAGTCTTGAATGAGTTTGTTGGGAAAATTAGTTTTTTGGCTGTGCAAAATAACAAATCTTTTCAATCAATGGCACACATTTGTGGGAATATTTCATTGTATAGTATCCCATAGAAAATGCTGATTCTGAAAGTAAACTAAAGGTTTTCTGACAAATTGGCTGGGGCGTACTCATTCATCTCATCATTCATCACACACTGTACATAGCATTAGGCAGTTGGTTTTAATATTATGGCGATTGTATTTATGTAAGGTCTATCAGTTCTGGTGTGACAAGCACGGCAGTGAAGGTGGCTCATATGCTTTGTAATAGTGAGATCACAGACGTCCATGCAAGCACCACGTGACGCAGGTTACAGAAGTCTGGAATGATGGCCCGAAAAAAGGTGAAGAAGCCCCAACTTCAATATTTTCATAAGAAGTGTCAGCTCGAGTTTGCAAAAAAGTATGAAAAGTGGGCAGTAGAAGATTGGAAATGGGTGATTTGGAGCGATGAGATGAAAGTCAATAGACTAGGCTCTGGTGGGTGCAAATTGAAAGAACTGTCAAGTTCGGTGGAGTAAGCCTGATGATAGAGTTGTTTCCCAGCCAAAGGCATTGGATACTTGACCAGGATTGATGGTGGTCTCAATGATCAGCTATATGTGAGCATCCTACAAGATGAGTAATTTTGTACACTCGAGTACTATGAGTATAAAAAGGACGGAATATTGTTCCAGCAGGACAATGACCCGAAGCATTCATTGAGATTGGCGAAGAAATGGTTCAATGACAATAAAGTAGAGGTGCTGGATTGGCCCTTACAATCCCCAGACCTCAACCCATTCGAACACTTGTGGGTAGAGTTGAAGAAAAAGCTGCATACATACCCAAGTGGGTCGACCAGTATGCTCCAACTTTGAAAACATGTAGAAGAGACCCAGGATCAGATCTTGGTAGAAGCATGCTTGAATCTGATCGAGAGCATGCCTCGAAGGATTCATGCAGAGTTGAAAACCAAAGGTGGATTTACAAAATACTAACATAATAAAAATTTAAATTTAGATTTTAAGGAGCAAAACAGTAACAATGCAGTGACATGACATGAATCTGCATAACTAATCATATGCTAAATAGTTGCAAGTGAAATTTATTTATGAGATAGCCAAGATGATTGTCTATAAAATGATGGTAGTCTCACGTTCGAAGCAGTAGTGGATGGTGAGATATGGAGCCTGAAAGTCAAAAGTTTGAAACTTTGTTACCCTTTTCTCTTCAGTGTATGTGCATCCTCCGTATAAAATCTATATATGTGGAAGTGAATTTATTGTCTGTTTGTTTAATAGTTTGTTTTCCATTGAAAATACCCTGACACACTTTCCTTTACTATTGGTATCAATGAAACATGGAGACGGTATGTTGCATATTTATGCCAGCTTGAACATGCCAGCCACACTCTTTGTTACAGTCTAGTCTGCAGTTGTTTGTAAATCATGAAACTAGGTAACCAAATTCAGTATAATTATTATGAGGTGGAAGTTAGCAGTCATCAGCTTTTTCAGTGTTCTGTAACCTGTGCCATAGCTTTCCTTATCCATCAGAGACACGTTAAGACAAGATGCGACACCATTTCCTGCTTCATTTGTTTTTCCCATTTTATCCAAAAATATAAACTGTGTGTATATAAACGAGGAAATTGACCATTAATTTTCCAAAATTATGTTCTCAAAAATGTTCTCTGCATATTCTTTTTCGTAATATACAGTTCTTATGATTGTCAATAAATGGACAATTAGGCAAAGTAACACAAAGCTTTGAACAATTGCTTTTCCATTGGGTTTGCCAAAAACTGTCAATAAATATTGTATGCAAAAGTGCTCTACGCTGTAAGATTTTCCACCACCTAGCACCATCTGCCCACATGCCTCATATAAAAAAAACTGTAGCTGTCTTTTGGCAAAATAATAAGTATTTAAGGCTTCTAACAATAGTAAAAATGAAAAATGTTCTGTATTAAATGCAGACCACGCAAGGGTGTTTGTGTTAGAAAACTATTTTTATGAGAACACTTATTAACTTACAAATCCTATTTTAGTTATATGAGACAGTTTGTTTTCAGATTTGCTAACTATGCTATAGATGTGTGAAGCAAACTATTCATTACTTTTCAGGACAAACTATCAGACACTCCTTCCCTCTGCTGACCTATTTTTCAATCGTCAAAAATTCCATTTTAATATATCCCTTAATAAATGACTGTTCCCTTTTCCGTAACAAGCTGGCTCTTCAACTTGCCCTGCTTTTTAAACTTATCTCACAGCATCTCTGTACACAGCCGTGATACCATCTTTGGCTTTTCTCATTAGACAAAAGGGCGGATTGCCCGTATGAGTCAGTGCGCTCCAAACTCATCACATATGGCATGAAAACAATATTACACCCAGGTAACATATGGTGATAAATATTTTTTGCTTTCTTGGCAATCTATCCTGTTCGGTTCTTTTACTGCTAACAAAAAATTGGTGAGCATCACATACATACGCTCAATAACTGACTTCAAACATTGTTTTTATAGTTGGATAAAAATTATAAACAAATAATTGGCGTGAGTGTATTTATACAAGGAAATGTCCCTTTAATATTTTATCATACATGTAAACAAAGCATACTGTACCTTGTAAAGAGCACCTACAAAATTATGTTCCATTGTAAAATATTGCAAGAGAATCTATCATCATGAAAACAAGCCTTGACTTACTATAACAATGCGTGGACAGAAAAGTTTCAAATCAGTAATTATCTCTGAACTCACTTTAACTCAGTAAACCCACATGAAATGTGTGCTTTGCAATTTAATGCAATCCCTGGACTCTTGCCCCTAAAAATCAATATAGCAGGATTTCTATATGCCTCTATCATCCCTCTGGGTTCTAATCCTCCAGCCTGTGCTTTGTGGTTGGCTTCTCTGTCCGCCGAGCCACAGCTGATACACCTTTTGTCAGGGTGCTTAGTTTCTATTGTTCTTGCTTTAGTCTTTTTCGGGTAACAGGTGTTTTCATTTAATCTTATGTCTGCTCTATCACCTTTCAGGTGCAGCTTTTTATACTTTCCCCCTGCTGGTATTTCCTGCTGGTGATAGTTTTATTTAGATGTCCAGCCATACTGCTGTAGTTTAAGTCAGGCAGTGAAAGACCAGATAGGGTTTATCTCTCTGCTGTTTATGTTCTTTACCCTGCACCTATTTTCTGTTTCTCTTTAGGAAGCAGACGGCATATTCTCTAGCAGTACTTACTTAATCCTTTATCCTTTATTTTGTATTTCGTGGTTTGTTTTACTCACTCTGGGATCTCTTTCATTTTCAGCACACTTTTCCTTCTGTAGGCAATTTTCACTCCGCTCTGCCCTCCTGAAAAGCGCTCCATGGCCTATCAGGCAGCATAGGTCCGAGTTGCCATAGACTAGTCTGTGGTTACAGCTATCTCTGCTCATGCAAGGACCACTAGGGACTTCTAGGTCAGGATCTCTAGTATGTACAGGAACCAGCAGGGTCTGTTGCAGTTTTCAGGGTGTTACCTATTTTCTCAAGTGAGTTGCTATACTATCATAACAGCCTCATTGGTAGATAGAGCATGGGCTTTTCTGGTTCATGGTGGTGGGTGAAAGTGAGGTAAGAAATAAGGAGCGCAAGTTTTACTTTGTTTGTACTGGAGTTAGCACAAAATCTACTGAGATTAATTTCTTTGGAAGGATAAGGTTGATTATATACAGCATTTGAATGCTTGATTTGTTTTCAGATCTCTCAGCATTTATGGTGGATTCATCAATTCACCTGTTTCACTGTTCTATAGAACACTAGTTTCACTAGTCCATAGAATATAGTGTCGCCATCATGGCATTACTGCCCTTACTGGCGTATAGTACCAGGTGAGGAGAGGAGCCCCGTCTGGGCTCCCTTCCTCACCGGGCCCCAGTGGCAGGATTTGGCCGTTCGTTCAGTAGAAATCTATCAGTTAAAATCTATTGCTGTGCACCGGAATGCTATGGGGCCTGTAAGTCGTTGAAGCCCGGTACCAGCTCTGGCACCTGGAAACCTCCTCAAAAATTCACCTCTCCTGGTTCCCCACCGGCCGCTGCTCCAGTCTACTCTCTTCCACATCTTCTGACTCTCTGTGACATCCCAGGGCAGATGGTGTGATGACGTCACTACAGCGTGCCCTCTTTGCAGAGAGCCAGAAGACGCTAAGGAGACCGGAGCAGCGAGCAACGATGAGAGGTGAGTATTTGATTTTTTTTTATGGCAGAGTCTAAGGGGGCCCAAAAATTTTGCCAGTAGGGGGCCCTGAATTTTTTTATGGCAGCCCTGGCCATGTAACATGATGTCCCTGTATATTACATGGCTCCGATAAAGGATGAGGAGAGCAGGCAGTCAGTCATTACATATCTCACATTGATAAT
The DNA here is from genome assembly GCF_046119375.1 of Phyllobates terribilis. Taxonomy (NCBI): domain Eukaryota; kingdom Metazoa; phylum Chordata; class Amphibia; order Anura; family Dendrobatidae; genus Phyllobates; species Phyllobates terribilis. The sequence continues at coordinate 844,113,309 of NW_027362761.1, forward strand.
GCACCCTTTCATTTAAAATAAGCTCTGCAGGCAGATTCTCAGTGAGATCCATGTCCCACCTATAGATCTTAACAGCTCATTTACATATTAAGAAAAATGTGGATTTCTTGGGACTAAGACAGTAGATTACAGATATCAAGATATCATTTTATTTAACATCCTATGACGTACGTGCTCACAAAGACTGTTTAGGAGGGTTATTTCTACTGACGGATTCCCTTTAATATATATTTTTTACATAGTTGTGATAGAGCACCAATAAGGGTGCATGAAGCCTTCAGTTTTTTTTCCACAAAAAAAATGGTATGCTACATTGGATGCTTTGTGCATTTATTTGTGCAAGGCTGCAGTGCTAACCATTGAGCCACCGTGCTGCCCATAGTATGGAGGTATTCTTCCATAAAAGCATTGAAACCTAGTAGCTATAACACCTAATGGAGTCATTGGAGGCAGTACAGTTCCTAACTGTTAAGTAGCTTGCCTTTCCTGCACTGCCTTAAAGGCGACATGCAAAAGCATGAGGTCTTATCCATAGAGCAATAAGATATTTTAATTCTGATCAGCCAATGTAATAGTATAGCATTGTAAGATGAACATAATTAGTCACCTTCTGGTTATAATGCGATATTTCTATCTACAATGTAATCTTTTTAGGGATTTTCTTATTATGTTAACAACTCTTGGCTGCTAACCTCAGAAACAAAATATGTGTTGTGGTAACTGTTTTATTTGGCTCTTTAGCAATAAGAAATGCTAGAATAGCAAAGATCTGTACATTACTTGTGGTTACACTGTGTAAATTCAATTTGTCATAAAAGCAATGAATTGCGTGTTTTGCAAACATTGAGTGAAAGGAAAATGAAGCAATTTATAATTGTTTCAAATTAGATTGCAGCAGATATTCATTCAATTCTTTACAATTGTCAGATTTACATTTGTAATGTATTTAAGTCCAAGAAATGTATTTTTGTGACTTTGATCAAAAAAGTAACCATGGGTTGGCCAGTCTCCATCTTTGAAATGAATGGTCATCCTCTGATTCCAGTAGCAACTATATGACTCACTGTGTTGGCTCCCAAAGTGGAAAAAGTGCTGATGGCCCAGAACAGAATGAGTATGGATTCTTCCACATTGCATTCTTGCCCATGTTTTGTGGTCCCGTTGGAGATTGCATCTGAACCTCACGCAAAACGGGATGCAGGCATCTGCGCCGACGGGGCCATGGACTATAATGGTGGCAACAGAGTCAACTTGCGCTCTGACTGGCATCATTTTTGGGCGTATATGCTTACTGATGGCGGACACTCAGACGCAGTCTACTATGCCACTGACCACTTCAGGGCTGTGGAGTCGGTAAGTCAAACCTCCGACTCCGACTCCTCAATTTCCATGACACCGACTCCAAGACTCCGACTCCCTCATACATGGCTCATGTTTAAGTGATAAATTTACTGAAGCACAGATTGATCTCAGCTAAAAGTCTGGACCCTTAGATCAGGAATAGGACAGACATTTATAGGACATTTCATAACTTTCCCAAATTCTTATGAAAAAAAATTCCCCACAAACTGCATTGAACTACTGCACCAATTTATTATATATTTTAGGAGTTGGAGTTGGTCCATTTTATACCGACTCTGACTCCACCAAAATGGACACCGACTCCCAACTCCACTACTCCAACTACACTGCCCTGGTCCACCTCCAGAAGGCGTATATGCCCAAAAATGATGCATGACAGAGCACACGTTGACTCTGTTGGCACCATTATAGTCTATGGCCCGTAGGTGCATATGTCTGAATTCCTTTTGGCTGGGCAAGAACACAATGTAGTCAGCTGCTCCTGAAAAATGGAAAGGCTGTATTATGAAAAATGTTTTTCACTTTAAATTCAAATTGACTTTTGTATAATTACATTAATTATGGTATATATCTATGCACTCACAATCTAAATTTATAGATTTAAACAAATCCCTTTTTTATTTTATTAACTAATAAACTGTTAAAATAATAACAAATACTCATTACACAGTCATTTCCAGAATGCCAAAAGGCCATTAGAAGAGAGCATACCCCTTAAATCTTTAGGAAAAAAAATTCTTCATTTATTCAGTAGGAGTCACTTGTGTCACACATTTTCCACTTATTCAACTCTTGGACGTGTTCAGATGTTTTTATCTTTAAGAAACTTAAAATAAAACCTAAAATTTGATATAGAATTTTTTTTAAAAAATTGATCTATTTTTTTTACGGGAACAGTGCCACACTTATCGATGGGCTGTACATGGTAGTGCACTTAAGCCCTATTGAACTGAATGGCGATGATATCCAATACTAGTCACAACCCATGATTAAGGGTAGGTTGGAAAAAGGAAGATGTTTTTTTTCCTAATCCAGGACTACCACTTTAATACATTAGCTTCGTTATGAAGAGGAGGCATTGTGCAGTTGATCAAACAGTTAAGTACACACACACTACAAATATCTTCATTACAGACATCTTCTACTCATGTGCTATATTTCCAGATGTTACAAATACGCAGTATTCTCAATACTGTAGACAGGTGTTTACAAGTGGGAATATCTGATTATTTATCCAGATGGGTGTGCAGAGCTGGAGGAAACATTTAGGTGAAACTGAAGATCTCTTATGCCGGGGACAGATTTTTCTTTTAACTTTCCTTTGTGATAGCAATAACTTTGGCATTGGTTATCTCAAACTATTTTTATTGCATAGGAATTTAAAGAGCCCTCTAGAATCCATGATTTCCTTCCAGATGTCTAAGACGGTACTGTATCTTACCTACTATTAACCCCTTAGCTAGACATCTGTCTGATGTGTAGCACACTGCTGCCCTCTTCAGCAGGATATGTTATAGGCAAAAATAATCTCTGTCAATTATAGTATATTTACCCTCATTTGACATTTATATATTTTACTGTGCAAAAGCAATAAGCCAAAGGAGAGGGTGGTGGGGCTTGGGTTCACATTTATATAAAATCAATTGAAAAATAAATTTCTACAACAACCTCTTTGACACCCCAACTAGAAGATGCAAAAGACTGTAATTATGTGGTTTACTTATAAAGTATTATGGATAATATAACCAAAAATTCACCTTTATCACTGCATAGAATGGTGGTGGTAGCATCATGCACTATGAAGGCTACTCTGCAGGACAGCATTGAAGGTTGTCCTGCAGAGTAGAGGCCACATTAAATAAAAAAAATATGGAAAACCGTCTGCAGCCTGAAAGAGAACTTAATTTTGGGAGACAGTTTTGTATCAAGACAAACCCAACATAATATGAAAGCTGTGCATAAGTGCAATGGTTTAAAACAGCTGTACACATGCCCTGCAAAGGAGATGATGAAAAATTGCACTGTCCACATGAGCAAAGTTATTGTAATGGAGCTGTGCTGCATTTCTCTGTGAAGCGGTTGGCCAGAAGCTGCACTGTGCAGGGGACAAAGCACCAAAGAAGCATTAAAGCATCCTCTTCAAATGATTTGACCCCCCCACTAATCAGGATTTATGTCACATTCCAGTGATATGCCATCACTTTAATAAAAAAGAGAAAAATCCAGATACTGATAGTGAACACATAGATTGTAGAAAAATAACAATAATAATGATGCAATGATTAAGAACTCATAGTTCGAAACGCGTTTGCTGATGTCCTCCTAAGGTGTTTTAATATTCTTTTCATGACCTAATAAACTAATTGATTTTAGAAGATTTGCTCAGCTGGATTTTCCTGGTTTTCTACTTATCCTCCCAGTCGCACTGCTGCAATCTTCTAAGTGGGTAAGCTGATATCCCTTTTTTTTTTTCTCTCTTTTGCCAATAATAATGATATTATAATGAAAACTGTATTGTATTGATTTTAAAGGGACTTTGCCTAAGTCAAAGCTTAGCCATGCACAGAATAGGTGATAAGAGTGTGATTAGTGCATGTCCGACCACTGGGACTCCCACTGGTTACAAGAATGGCAGCCCCCGAGTCTCTTGTATGAATAATGCAGAAGAAGGAGGGGGAAAACAGCATGTCCATCCGGTGATTATAAAAAAAAACAAACAATTTATTCAAATTCCATTAAAATGAACAATGTCCATAGGAAACGTTAAAAACTGACGCGTTTCTGTAAAAACGCCCTTAATCATAGTGCTACTATGATACTAAGATTAAGGGTGTTTTCGCCTGAAATGTGTCAGTTTTTAACGTTTCATATGGACACTGTTCATTTGAATGGAATTTAAATAAGTAAGTCTTTTTATATTCACCGGATGGATGTGCTGCTTTCTCCCTTCTCCTGAGTGTCGCTGTGCATCACCAGCCGGATTTAAGCAAGTTTCTTGGCTACCTGCAAGACCAGCAAGCGTGGTGAGCTCCCCTTTTCTTCAATATGAATAATGCAGTACTATACATTGGTGACCACCACTACATTCACAGAAGGACTTGGGACCGCCAATGTTGTGATTAGTGGGGTCCCAGTAATTAGATATCCTTGATAAGTTATAGGTTTTGATTATGGAAAAACACTTTTAACCATAGTAGCATACTTTCAACAGAATGATTTATTGGATATTGCCCTTAGGTGTGATTCATTACATTCTTAGAGGCATCTCATTCTGAAATGAAGCCGGGCACCATGAAACATCTATGTCAAGGACTAATGGGTAATCTAACCTGACTTTCGAGTATTGGCACTGGCGCTATATCCCTATATTACATATAACGCTTCTCATACATGTAAGGCTCCCTTGACGATACACATCCTTGTGTTGTCTCAGCAGTTCTGGCCAACATATACATTTGAGATTTATGTTTTCACAAACAGTGAACAGTGCCAAAATAATTTGGGGGAATTAAAAAGCTGCAAGGTGTAAATGTAGACTGCAAAAACACATTAACAGAATCAAGATAATTTTCAAATTTCATGATTGAAATATGAAATGTCTGTGGAGCTAGTTGGAGATACACATAATGATGGATGAATGACTCCTGTAAATGTATTACTAAACTTCAGTGAACAGACAACTCCTTTTTACTTGCATAAAAGATAAAACATTTGGGAAAAGTTATTCCCATTACTTTCCACCTAAATTACTTTAAAGGATTATTCTCAAGTTATTTAATGCAACGTGGTTTAAAAGTGCTTCAAAGTTATTTGCGAAGTGCTTCAAAAACTTGTTGTCAACATTTTATTTTATTGTTTACTGCCCATTGCCTTTACTGGAGCATATCAGTGGTGGCAGATCATCTATACAAGGAGTGCAGTACTTAAAAGCTCTTTGCTATAGGGTTTTTAAGCTCTGTTCTGAAGCTGACTGGATCGCTGGATCTGGCCAGCTTCAGTTCTCCTGCAATCCTCTGATGCTGCAGAGGGATGGCTGCCCCATTGCAGTGGTCAAGTTAGATCAATAATATTTAGATGATACTGTAGATGCTAAGACCTTTACTGGTCCTGAGAGGGAAGAGCCCATCATCCCCTGGGTGAACATTGGGTTAGAGAGCATGTGCAACCACCATTATCATAGTCAGTGAGTAAAGTAGTGATTGCACATGCTCATCCCCACTACGTTCACACGAGGAACTTTGAGATCCCTGTTCTTGTGAATGTGGGAGTCTCAGGAGTCCCCCCCAGTGATCATTCATATATACCAAATATCCTGTTGTTATTCTAGCTTTACAATGTGATATGCTTGGCACAGATAGATGAATATTATGAAGCAAATGGTTAACTAATGTGACACAAAGCAGATTTGATATAATTTTCATAGTAGAATTTTCTAAAAAATAGGCACAAATACATTGATAAATGTGGTCATAGGGTCTACTCACACTGGTGCAGATTTACTTTGCTAAATGTGGCAAAGTTCTGGCCTAATTTGCAATAAAAAATGAAGTTACTTGCCTGTCACACTCAAATTTGTTCCAGAAAATGAAGTATTTCTCACAGAAAATTATTGCAATTACACATGTTTTGTTACACACATTTATTTCCTATTTGTGTATTGTAACAATTTAAAAAAAAACAGAGAAAAATGGCAAATAGGACATAATTTTACGCAAAATCCCCAAAATTGGTAGGACAAAATTTTGTGACACCCTCAACTTAATATTTGGTTGCCCATCCTTTGGAATAAATAACTGCAATCAATCCCTTCCTATAACCATCAACAAGCTTCTTACACCTCTCAACTTGAATTTTGGACCACTCTTCTTTTTGCAAACTGCTCAAGGTCTCTCATACTTGAAGGGTGCCTTCTTCCAACAGCAATTTTAAGATCTCTCCTCAGGTGTTCAATGGGATTTAGATCTAAACACATTGCTGGCCACTTTAGAACTCTTTATCTCTTTGTTTCCATCCACTTCTGGGTGCTCCTTAAAGTATGTTTGGGGTAATTGTCCTGCTGGAAGACCCATGACCTAGGACACAAACCCAGCTTTCTGACACTGGGCACTACATTGTGACTCAAAATCCTTTAGGAATCTTCATATTTCATTATGCCTTGCACACATTCAAGATACACAGTGCCAGAGGCAGCAAAACAACCCCAAAACATATTTGAACCTCCACCATATTTGACTGTAGGTACTGTGTTCTTTTCTTTGTAGGCCTCATTCTTTTTTCGGTAAAAAGAATGATGTGCTTTACCAAAAAGCTCTCTCTTGGTCTCATATGTCCACAAGACGGATTCCCAGAAGGATTTTGGCTTACTCATGCACATTTTGGCAAACTGCAGTCTAGCTTTTTTATGTCTCTATGTCAGCTGTGGAGTCCTTCTGGGTCTCCTGCCTTAGCACTTCATTTCATTCAATACGGATACGGATAATTCGCACTGACAGTGATGCACATTGAAGGCTGCATGACAGCTTGAATTTCTTTGGAAGTTGATTGGGGCTGCTTATCCACAATCTGGAATATCCGGCGTTGCAATTTTTAATCAATTTTTCTCTGCTGTCCATGTCCAGGGAGAATAGCTACAGTGCCATGGGTTGTAAACTTCTTGATTATGTTGTGCATAGTTGACAAATGAATATCAAGATCTCTGGGGATGGACTTTTAACCTTGAGATTGTTGATATTGTTCAACAATTTTGAAGACTGTTCTCTTCTCCTCTTTCGGTTCCCCATGCTTAGTGTGGCATCCACAGGCAAACAATGCAAAGATTGAGTAAACTTCTCACCTTTTTATCTGGTTTCAGGTGTGATTTTCATATTGACCACACCCCCAATTTGCTTTTTTTTTCTTGTTTTTTTGTGTTGTTCCAATACACTGAAACGAAATAAACATATAAAATAAAACATGTGTAATTGCAATTATTTTCTGGGACAAATACTTCATTTTTTGGAACATTTTTAAGGGTGTCAACACTTTCAGCCATGACTGTATATTATGCTTTTAAACATTTAAAAAAAAAATATTTTGGAAAGGGGTGGGGTCTATATTGCGACACAGCTTGCCAAAAGTGTGCCACATTGTCATTGTCACCAAGTAAGCTGATAGAATGTGTGAGCATATCATCCAGCTTGAGTCTCTTTGATAAATATGCAGCAGTTTAACATCATCTAGTCTACATTTGAACATCCTAAAGCTTTAGTGCACCCGCCCTACTGTCACTCAGGCAGTTGCACGTGACCCCCATGGTGATTTTTCTGCTGCCTACCTTTGACGGTTACAAGTCTACAACAGCTCACCAATATATATAGATAGGAAATACTTATGTAAAATTGTAATTTAACTCTTTAGTTCGCCATAATACAAGCTTTTTTGTCAAGAACAAAAATTTTTCAGTGAGTGCCCATGAAAGAGTGTAACACCTGGATGCAGATTATGTGTTCTGGTTGCTTTCAAACCAAGTGCTGAAAGGATTAACATACAATTGCTGGAGTTATGTATACTGTGCAAGATTGGTTAAGCAGGCTAATAGCTGAAGTGCAAAGAGGCATGTGGCTAAATAGCTTATATAGGCTGGTGGACTAGTAGCAGGCTGTGCGAATGCCATGTGTAAGAGACTATGATGAGTACGGTACTTTATTGGCCTAGTTATTTTGGTAAGTTTTTTATTTTTATTTTTGTAATACCTTAGAGTAACTTTGCACATTTAGGATTTTCCATATGTAAATCCAATATGTAATTTACAAAATATCCAATTCTGGAATCCAAATATAACACTTGGATTTCTGTCACAGATTCGCCAGCCCAGTGGATCTATGTGAGGATTACTCCATTGTAATACAAAGCTGTGGTGCTCGTCCATGGCAGAATACATTAAAATAATGAGCTTGCTATAGATTTTATAATAAACAACGTGGTCAATAGGCAGATTTTGTTCTGCTCCTATCACTCACATTGCTGGTGGGATTTTAGTAGATTTAATGTACGACTTAAGTGTCGTAATTGAAGATAGCCTTAAGGGGGTTGTCCAGTCCAAACCGATAAGTCTGAAGTCACTCTGTGTGACTGCAGACTTATGAATCCCAACAGTGCACGCCGATTTCAGACCTGGGAACGAAGGGTATGTATGAGTTATACATACCCCCAGCCAGTGGATGCGGCCTCGCTCCATACCCTTGTATGGAGTCAAGACTGCACCTCGTCTAGAGACGTGACTGTCTGATGGGCGTGGTCGACTAGAGGATGTGGCCTTGCTCCATACAAATGTATGGAGAGCGAGGCCACGCCCACTGCCTGGGGGTATGTATAAATCATGCATACCTTCCGTTCTCGGGACTGAAATCGGCAAATCAGCACACAGTTAATGAATAAAAAAGTTAGTGGGAGTGCTTCTTTAAGAGATAGACATGGCTTCATCACAAGGACAGGACATATTTGTGACGACAAAGCGTTAATCTGGCCACTGGTGCGAGGATGAATTGTTCTTAATTATGCCAGATGTACTGTTACTTTGTTCAGTAGGTCAAGGAACATGAGCTTTTGTTTCATATGAGACTGTCCATTGACAGCTGTTGTATGTTAATTTGTGGAATGCCTGCTGATTACGTATTGCATCAGCACCCTCAGGTGTACTAGTCTGCATGACTTGGAGGAGAAATATGCAGTCTAATTCAACAATGAGGGATTACCTCCCCCCACCTTCCTCCAATCCTGTGGGATAATGTCCTGAAATGAGAGCTATGGGATATAAAAGGGGCCTGCCCCTGTCAGCGGTGCGATTCTACAGGATGTCCGCCCAGGAACCACGGTTCCAGCTGGTGGAATACAGATTTGCTTCTCTGCCCATCACTGAATCCATAAAGTCGTTTGAGAACCCAGGTTGGGACAATCAGGTCACCTTGCCATATACCTTGCTGTTCTCGTTCAGCTTCCTAAACTTGTCGCTACCTCTTCTTTGTGGGTGCCTACCAAAAGTGGGGTGCTACTGGTTGGGGTAGTTGGCCCTGGATGCCCTGAAGTTGTGGAGGTTCTAATCCCCGGCGAGTCAGTGGAAGGATGAGAATTGTACATAGTTATACCATCTTGGGTACTTGCTGGGAATGTGCTATATGTTGTTGGCTGTTGGTGATCCAATTAAGTCTTATCGGAGTGCGGTTCCCTCACCCTGTGTTATCTGAGTAGTGTTCTGCCCATGGGGAAGGAGTATGGGCTTTCAGTGGGATGAGCCCTGGCCCATGCATTCCTTCTGTAGAGCACCCACTGACTCTCGTGTCTCCACAATATGATATAACCCTGGTCTCCTGATGACCATATGCCCTACTAAATTCTATTTTCATTTTAGTAACCTTATTTAGGGCCTGTTATACATGACTGATCTAGTTTACCGGCCATTGTCCAATTCCATAACAAAGGTGCTTGCTGTTTCAATTCTTCATGATTCTGAAGATAAGTAATTAAGAAAAAGTACATCTTTTTTTCCATTTCCCTCTTGGTCTGAATAAAAATAGAAAAAAAGCATACTTACCTTTTGGACTGGTGCCACACTGAGCATGGTGTCCCTTGATGATCTTGTTACATTATTTATTTCATGTGAGCACTATAGCCTATCAGTGGCCACCCATCAGTGACCCAGAGTGTCTAGCCCATCAGCGACCAATGGTGTGTGATAAATAAAATAAGGAAAAAAGCATACTTACCTGCTTGACCTGCGCCATACCTACACTCTGAGCATGGTGTCCCTCAGTGATTTTGCTAGGCTGCAGTGCTCACATGATATAAGCAACCTATCAGCAGCCCCCCATCATTGGCTCCGAATGTGTGCTAAATAAAATAAGAAAAAAAAGCATACTTGCCTCCTGGACAGGCGCCACTTCACTCCAAGCATGGTGTCCCTCGACGATCTTATATTACTTCTGGTACATGAGCCATGCAGCCTTTCAGCGGCCACCCATCAGTGTGCTAAATAAAATAAGAAAAAAAGGTATTTACCTTAGACTAGGTGGCTCTAGATTCATCATGCTCTGCTGCATATCGGCGGTCATTAGATTGCTGTTATCATTTAGTTGATAATTGCCTTTTCTTCTTTTTTCTCAAACGTGGCTTCTCATATTGTTTTAATAACCCAGCTTAACTTAAAATAAGAAACATGTTTGCCAAGTTTCAAAATTGAAGCAAATGTGATAATAGTCTAAAGAAAGTTTAAAAACATACTTATTCTTTATTTTTTGTAAGATTGAAAAATTACTTTGATAATACGGCAGTAAGCAGTTAAATTACTGCCAGACGTATGGGTCTAGTAGACCACAATGCCTCCTATTATTAGTGTAATGAATTACATCTGTTGGGTACAATGGGAATTTCTCCTTCATTTTGTTTTCAGCACTGAAACCTTTATCCTACACTTTTTTTTTCTAGCCCTGGAATGTCTTCTTTTCCAGATTTAGGGGAAAATGCCAAGCTGAGTTTAATTTTTTACCTAAAAATATGTCTTGAACCTCTGTCTTTGGCCTCTAAGGTGATCTGTGCTTTTCCATATGTCAGCCTAGTAATGATGAATTCCATGAAGCGCCTGGAAGAGAGCAATTTATATGGCTGGCAGGATCTTCACCAGACAAAATGTACCTGCTTCAGCTCCACACCCATACTGCCAATGCAAGGAAATAGCATATAAATACCATTTCATCAAATGTACTTGAGTTTCAGCTTTAATCACAAGGGATTTATCTATTATTACACTGACCAGGCCTCCAGCTAAAACCTGTGGGACGGCAGTAGAATTTGTATTATTTGGCAGTATGCACCATAGTTGAGGCTGTGTATAAATACTGCTTAGCTATTGAGTCCCTAGCTAGTGCCACATTACCAAAATATTACTACATTGTTTTTTTTGTGGGGAAATCAAAGTGTTGGTAGCATCAGGTTGAAAAATGCAATGCTGTATAATACTTTATAGAAACTAATTCAGGCAAATAATGGAGATTTTTATCTTTAGAAATCTTACACATAGGGGCTTCTTAACATTTTGGGCATCCTCTGCCCCTCATCAAGACTGATGTGAAAAACACCAGTCTTGATGAATCAAGGTCTATGAGTCTAGTATAAACCTTGTGGAATGTGTAAAAATTGTATGATTTCTTATTTTTTATATAGATAGTGATATAGAAAATAAGTGTATCAAAAATATTTTTGAAAAAACATTTAACAAAAATTATTTAAACAATATTTAATTTTCTGATTACACAGCACAGTCCCTTTAGAGAAATTGAAAAATATCCTATGTATCACAGCCAGGTAGGACAGGGTTAACTCCTAGCTCTGTATGATTTGATTTTTGCTTTTTACTAGAACCTGGGCCTGTGTTCACTAGAGGTGTGTCAGTCTGCTAGTTGGAGAAGAGTCGAGTGTGCTGCTGGTGAGTGACCAGCCAAAATGTGAGCTTTAGCTGAGAGAGAGACATGCCGGGATCGCTCTCTGAATGGAGACTGCATAGGTCAGCTGGCAAAGCTGCGGCGTCTATTTGTGGGAGCTGCAGAGAACTGTGTGGAAGCTGCAGCCTGTTCAGTGTGAACCGTGTCCATCGTTGAACACTTTTGTTTGGTGCTGGAGCTCAAGCTGAAGGTGATACCAAGACTGTTGAGATTGGGCCTATTCTGTTTATGAAGCTTGCTCTAGTAGAACGGACTATAATCGGTTTGGGTGAGCCCGCACTGACATATATGTGCCTGCTGAATGAACTGTTTATTTGCTGTGATACCTTTGTGCCCAGAAGAGGCTGTGATTGGTTTTGAATCCCTTGGAGTTTTATGAAAGCAATAAAACTGCACCTGTTTAGACCAAACCGCGTTTCCTGTGTGAATGCTACCTAATGCTTATCTGAGAGAGTGAGTCCCTACACCATGCAGAAAATCTTTCAAATTAGGTATCAGGTGTAGAGTTAGCTATAAATTACAAAGTGTTAATCATCCTTTTATATGAAAAAAAAGTTTGTAGAATGTACTTAGGTAAAGTATAGTTTGTCTTAGCCATTGGTGCAGCTGAACCTGCTAATGTTTAGGGTGCTTCATTTATCTTTTTTTTCCTACTGTCTTTGAACTCTATTGTATATACTAACTTATGCACCATTTACATTTATATTTTTCCTTCTGCTATCTCTTTCTTCATATTCTCTCAAATAAACTAGTTCAGCAACTGTATTGTTAAAATGAAACTGTGCGTGGTGAATGCATAATCCATATGTGTACTTTTCTGTAATATAAAATCTGCAGATGTCTGAGAAGTGTTAATGTAATGATTATTCTTAGAGCATTAAACTATGATCCACAGAAAGTGCCTATAGGCATAATATACAAATATAAGTCCAATATGTTTCTAATGATAGAAAAAATTGGGGTCACATAGGATGTTTATGTGAGGTTTGTCTGGTGCTGCACTTACCAGATGTTACATATAAAACATAAGGGATCTATGAATTCCAGTTCATATATTATAGAAGTGCACTGTGGGTTTGTGAGCACCACTGAATTTTTTTGAACCGTTACTTGATAAGTTACTGGTGCATCAGTAGTTTTTTCCCTACAGGCTTCAATATAAATGGGAAAAGCTTGTGTAGACATTACGAAACATTTAAATGGTACTCCAAATAACAAACTTTTTGGGCAAATTTGTATATTTAATTATTCACTTAATATTTATTTATTACAAATAATTATGCAACGTTAATAATAAACACAAAAACATTACATATTAATTATTAATAAATGAATTATCTCTATAAAACAGAATCAAAACATTAAATGAATTAATATTCATTAAGTACAGTTAGGTCCATATATATTTGGACAGAGACAACATTTTTCTCATTTTGGTTCTAGACGTTACCACAATGAATTTTAAACAAAACAATTCAGATGCAGTTGAAGTTCAGACTTTCAGCTTTCATTTGAGGGTATCCACATCAAAATTGGATGAAGGGTTTAGGAGTTTCAGCTCCTTAACATGTGTCACCCTGTTTTTAAAGGGACCAAAAGTAATTGGACAATTGACTCCAAGGCTATTTCATGGACAGGTATGGGCAATCCCTTCATTATGTCATTCTCAATTAAGCAGATAAAAGGCCTGGAGTTGATTTGAGGTGTAGTGCTTGCATTTGGAAGGTTTTGCTGTGAAGTAAACATGCAGTCAAAGGAGCTCTCCATGCAGGTGAAACAAGCCATCCTTAAGCTGCAAAAACAGAAAAAACCCATCCGAGAAATTGCTACAATATTAGGAGTTGCAAAATCTACAGTTTGGTACATCCTGAGAAGGAAAGAAAGCACTGGTGAACTCATCAATGCAAAAAGACCTGGGCGCAAACGGAAGACAACAGTGGTGGATGATCGCAGAATAATCTCCATGGTGAAGAGAAACCCCTTCACAACAGCCAACCAAGTGAACAACATTCTCCAGGAGGTAGGCGTATCAATATCCAAATCTACCATAAAGAGAAGACTGCATGAAAGTAAATACAGAGGGTTCACTGCACGATGCAAACCACTCATAAGCATCAAGAATAAAAAGGCTAGACTGGACTTTGCTAAAAAAAACATCTAAAAAAGCCAGCACAGTTCTGGAAGAACAGATGAAACCAAGATCAACCTCTACCAGAATGATGGAAAGAGAAAAGTATGGCGAAGGCGTGGTACAGCTCATGATCCAAAGCATACCACATCATCTGTAAAACACGGCGGAGGCAGTGTGATGGCTTGGGCATGCATGGCTGCCAGTGGCACTGGGTCATTAGTGTTTATTGATGATGTGACACAGGACAGAAGCAGCCGAATTAATTCTGATGTATTCAGAGCCATACTGTGTGTTACGGGGCCGGGTGGTGGAACCTCTGTGCCGAGGTGCAAGGAGGGACCCAGAGGGGCGTGATTAAGTATCCACCCGAACCGACCCTGGTCGTACGGCAGCTAACGACACCGTGACCAGGGAGGATCCGGGCTGAGGGACCAGGTGCCACTCTGGGGATGACCTTGTAAGAGAGCAGGTGGCTCCCACGAGTCAGATGGCTGGGACTGACCGGTATGGCGGATGGACACGGCAAGCAGGTGGAAGTCTCTGGTAGCTGGCAGGTGGACACAGTTCGAGAAAACAGGGCAGGTAGCAGTCTATAGGTTTTACCAGGAAGATGGTCACAACAAGTGACGGCAGGATCTCCAGGCAGGCTGGCAGGAAACAGGCAGGTGCTCCCAGGTGAGCGGGCAGACAGACGAGGCGGGTAACTGGCAGGTAACTGGTGGGCGCTCCCAGGTGAGCGGGCAGACAGACGAGGCAGGTATCAGGCAGGTAACTGGTGGACGCTCCCAGGTGAGCGGTCTGACAGACGAGGCAGGTAACAGTCAGGTAACTGGTGGACACTCCCAGGTGAGCGGTCAGACAGACGCGGCAGGTAACTGGTGGACGCTCCCAGGTGAGCGGTCTGACAGACGAGGTAGGTAACAGGCAGGTAACTGGTGGACGCTCCCAGGTGAGCGGTCTGACAGACGAGGCAGGTAACTGGTGGACGCTCCCAGGTGAGCGGTCAAACAGACAAGGCAAGTAACAGGCTGGCAGGCAGGACGAGAAGTCAGGCTAGCAGCGGAATCTGAGGGCTGCAGCACAGGTGAGACACAGTGCAAACAACTTTGCTCGGGCACCTCCATTTTGGAGGAGGTGCCTTATATATGGGAAGTCCTCCGGCAATTGTCCGGGGACCCCTTAGGACGACGCACGCGGCCCCTTTAAGAGAGGGGGAGCGCGCACGCCCTAACCACAGTGCCCGGGAAGGAGTGCGTGCCGGCAGCAGCGAGGGAAGGAGCGCAGGAGGATGCCGCGCGCTGAACAGGAAGGTGAGAGGGACGGCGTTTCTGCCTAGCAGGAGGCCGAGACGCCGATGCTACACTGTGTACTCAGATCCAGCCAAATGCAGCCAAACTGATTGGTTGTCATTTCATACTACAGATGGACAATGACCCATAAAGCCAAAGCAACCTAGGAGTTTATTAAAGCAAAGGAGTGGAATATTCTTGAATGGCCTAGTCAGTCACCTGATCTCAACCTAATTGAGCATGCATTTCACTTGTTGAAGACTAAACTTCAGACAGAAAGGCCCACAAACAAAAAGCAACTGAAAACCACCACAGTGAAGGCCTGGCAGAGCATCAAAAAGGAGGAAACCCAGCGTCTAGTGATGTCCATGAGTTCAAGACTTCAGGCAGTCATTGCCAACAAAGAGTTTTCAACCAAGTACTAGAAATGAACATTTTATTTACAATTATTTAATCTGTCCAATTACTTTTGGTCCCTTTAAAAACAGGGTGGCACATGTTAAGTAGCTGAAACTCCTAAACCCTTCATCCAATTTTAATGTGGATACCCTCAAATGAAAGCTGAAAGTCTGAACTTCAACTGCATCTGAATTGTTTTGTTGAAAATTCATTGTGGTAATGTCTAGAAGCAAAATTAGAAAAATGTTGTCTCTGTCCAAATATATATGGACCTAACTGTACATTTGCTGCCCAATCACAAAACACTTTTGAGTAAACAGACACCACGCGTACTCGAAACACAGACGTCTGAATGAGGCCTAAGGCAGAGTCCTTATAAAAATTTGTATTCTTTGAAAACTTATAGATGTTGATATTTCAAATGTATTTTGTATATATAAATGGTTCACCACTGTTTTAATGTTGCAACACCCTTCTTAACTTGTGTTTTATACATATCTTCACCAAACAGGGCAGCACAGTGGCTTAGTGGTTAGCATTGTAGCTTTGCAGCACTGGGGTCCTGGGTTCAAATCCCACCAAGGACAACATCTGCAAGGAGTTTGTATGTTCTCCCTGTGTTTGCGTGGGTTTCCTCCAAGTGTGTCAATTTCCTCCCCACTCCACAAGCATGCTGATTGAGAATCTAGATTGTGAGCCCCATTGGGGACCTTGATGATGATGTCTGTAAAGTGCTGTGGAGGGAATGGCACTATATAACTGAGCAAAATAAGTAAAGCTCAAAAAGGAGTTAGTATAATATGTTTCATTTTTAACCAGTTCATGACCAGGCTATTTTCTCCCGCTCCTTACCAGGCACATTTTCAGGCTGTAAGTGAGCTTTTAATGGCTCCAAAACATTTTTTTGCTTAAGATATTTGAATATTTTATACCAGCATATACCATGCTGGACCTTAGGTATCCATGGTCCCGACTACTGATATAGTGACAGTTAGTTAGCTACTTGCTAGTGGTCGTAACCATGGATACCCAAGGTCTTGCAATGCCTATTATATATATATATATATACCAATACTTATCTTGGTTTCATTTATTAAATAGAGCAATGTATATACAGTTAGGTCCAGAAATATATGGACAGTGACACATGTTTTGGCCTTTTAGTTGTTTACCAAAACATATTCAGGATACTTATAATCAATATGGGCTTAAAGTGCAGACTCGTAGTTTTAGTTTGAGGGTATACATATCCTAACTAGAGTAAGGGTTCAGGAATTACAACTCTTTAATACGTAGCTGCCTAAAAATTATTTCAAAAGCTCTTTATTGGGCTGCATGGGCTAGTCCCTATTTAATTAATCATCAATTAAGCATGTAAAAGATCTGGAGATTATCCAAGTGTGGCATTTGCATTTGGAAACTGGTCTGTACTTGCCTATGTGTTTTAGATCATTGTCCTGCTGCATAACCCAAGTATGCTTCAGCTTGAGGTCACGAACAGATGGCTGGATATTCTCCTTCAGGATTTTTTGGTAGACAGCGGAATTCATGATTCCATTTACCACAGCAAGCCTTTCAGGTCCTGAAGCAGCAAAACAGCGCCAGACCATCACACTACCACCACCATATTTTACCATTGCTATGATGTTCCTTTTCTGAAATGCTGTGTTACTTCTACGCCAGATGTAATGGGACATACACCTTCCAAAAAGTTAAACTTTTGTCTCGTCAGTCCACAGAGTATTCTCCTAAAAGTCTTGCCGATCATCAAGATGTTTTCTGGCTATACTGAGACAAGCCTTTATATTCTTTTTGCTCAGCAGTGGTTTTCGTCTTGGATCTCTGCCATGCATGTCATTTTTGCCCAGTCTCTTCCTTATGGTGGAGTCATGAACACTGACCGTAACAGAGGCAAGTGAGGTCTGAAGTAGAGATGAGCGTTGTTCGACTAGAACTGTTCGCCAATCTCAAATTCGAGCTGTTTTGGGCGGTGTTCGAGTTGTTCGACGAACCCGAACGATTTACAAAAAATTCGGCTGTTCGAGGTTATGTTCGATAACTGTTCGTGCACCAAAAGCGTGTCCTGCATATCTGGCGCTATTTAGAGCACCAATCATGCAGGGATTGTCTGCCACTCACTGTAATGCCACAGCCATGGTGGTTGTGGCATTAGAGTGATTGCCCAAATCGATGGGAACTGTGCTCACAGTGAAACATGAAAAGCTGGCAATTCAGCAGCGGCGTACACCGGTACCCGACAAATTAGAACCGAAAGAATAGAGCTTCACAAATAGATTAGATAGATAGAAACATGTCAGTCACATATATAAGAAGTACAGTGACAGTGTTGCTTACTGTACTTGTCATTTAGTGTAAAGGATTTATTAAAAAAATATATTAGTGTTTTCATGCACCGTCTCTTTAAAAAAGCCGGCCGGCAATTCAGCAGCGGTACCCGACAATTTAGAATGGAAGGAATAGAGAATCACACATAGATTAGATAGATAGAAACATGTCAGTCACATATATAAGAAGTACAGTGACAGTGTTGATTACTGTACTTGCCATTTAGTGTAAATGATTTATTAAAAAAAATATTAGTGTTTTCATGCACCGTCTCTTTAAAAAAGCCGACCGGCAATTCAGCAGCGGTACCCGACAATTTAGAATGAATGGAACAGAGCATCACACATAGATTAGATAGATAGAAACATGTCAGTCACATATATATGAAGTACAGTGACAGTGTTGATTACTGTACTTGTCATTTAGTGTTAAAATAAAGGATTTATTTAAAAAAAAATTGGCGTGGGGTTCCCCGTAATTTTAGGCTCTAGCGGAGGTTAAGCAGACAGCTGGGGCAGATGTTTGAAGCCTGGGAAGGGATAATACCCACGGAGCTTCCCAGGCTACTAATATCAGCCCCCAGCTGAATGCCTAGCCTTTACTAGCTATTAAAATGGGGGACCCCCCAAAAAATTGACGTGGGGTCCCCCCTATTTTAATAGCTAGCAAAGGCCAGGCAGACAGCTGGGGGCTGATATTAATAGCCCAGGAAGGGTGCCATAAATATTGGCCCCCTCCCAGGCTAGAAACACCAGCCGTCAGCCGCCCCAGAAATGGCACATCCATAGGATGCGCCAATTCTGGCACTTAGCCTCGCTCTTCCCACTGCCCTGTAGCGGTGGCAGTGGGGTAATAGGGCTGGGGTTGATGTCAGCTTATAATGCCAGCTGACATCAAGCCCAGGTTAGTAATGGAGAGGCGTCTATAAGACACCCCCATTACTAACCCCATAGTCAAAGTTAAAAAAAAACAAAAACACCCAGAATAAAGTCCTTTAATTGAAATAAAGACACAATTCTTTATTGTTCTAAATTAAACCATACTTACAATCACGCCCATTCCAGCTGAAGCCAACGATCCCCTGCAATAAAAGAAAAATAATAAAGCAACATCATCCTTACCTTTCCATGGTTCCCACGACAGCTTCAGCTCTGCTACATCGAGATGACAGGCTGGACCGCAGCAGAAAGCTGCCATCCAGCCTGTCATCCCGCAGACACTGAGAAGCGCAGGCTTGCTTGCGCTCCTCAGCGTCTCTCTGTGACGGCATCCAGATGAGCCGAGTTCATGTCCAATGAACTCGGCTCACCTCATGCACGTCACTGACAGCGTGGGAAAATTCTCCTGCACTCAGCGCTTCAGCGTGAGAATTCTCCCACGCTGAAGCGCTGAGTGCAGGAGAATTTTCCCACGCTGTCAGTGATGTGCATGAGGTGAGCCGAGTTCATTGGACATTAACTCGGCTCATCTGGATGCCCTCACAGAGAGACACTGTGGAGCGCAAGCAAGCCTGCGCTTCTCAGTGTCTGCGGGATGACAGGCTGGATGGCAGCGTTCTGCTGCGGTCCAGCCTGTCATCTCTATGTAGCAGAGCTGAAGCTGTCATGGGAACCATGGAAAGGTAAGGATGATGTTGCTTTATTATTTTTCTTTTATTTCAGGAGATCGTTGGCTTCAGCTGGAATGGGCGTGACGGTAAGTATGGTTTAATTTAGAACAATAAAGAATTGTGTGTTTATTTCAATTAAAGGACTTTTTTCTGGGTGTTGTGTTTTTTTTAAATACTTTACTAGAAATTCATGGTGGTCATGTCTAATATTGGCGTGACCCCATGAATTTCGGGCTCAGGGCCAGCTGATAATGCCAAGCTGGCCCTAACCCCTTTATTACCCAGTGAGCCACCACACCAGGGCCCTGGATGAGTTGGGTACAGCGCCAGAAGATGGCGCTTCAATGAACGCGCCATTTTCCGGGGTGGCTGCGGACTGCAATTTGCAGCGGGGGTGGCCCAGAAAGCTTGGGCCTCCCTGCGCTGCGGATTCCAGCCCCCAGCTGCCTAGTTGTACCTGGCTGGACACAAAAACAGGGCGAAGCCCCACGTCAATTTTCTTTAAATTATTTCATGAAATAATTAAGAAAAAAAGGGCTTCCCTACATTGTTGTGTCCGGCCAGGTACAAATAGGCAGCTGTTGGTTGGGGGCAGCCCGTTCCTGCCTGCTGTACCTGGCTGGACACAAATATAGTGCGAAGCCCCACGTCAATTTTTTTTAAATTATTTCATGAAATAATTAAAAAAAAAAGGGCTTCCCTATATTGTTGTGTCCGGTCAGGTACAAATAGGCAGCTGGTGGTTGGGGGCAGACCGTTCCTGCCTGCTGTACCTGACTGGACACAAATATAGTGCGAAGCCCCACGTCAATTTTTTTTAAATTATTTCATGAAATTCCTGAAATAATTTAAAAAAATTGAAGTGGGGCTTCGCACTATATTTGTGTCCAGCCAGGTACAGCAGGCAGGAACGGGCTGCCCCCAACCACCAGCTGCCGATTTGTACCTGGCCGGACACAACAATATAGGGAGGGCCTTTTTTTCTTAATTATTTCATGAATTTCATGAAATAATTAAAAAAAAAATACGTGGGGCTTCGCCCTATTTTTGTGTCCAGCCAGGTACAACTAGGCAGCTGGGGGCTGGAATCTGCAGCGCAGGGAGGCCCAAGCTTTCTGCCCCCCCCCCCGCTGCAAATTGCAGTCCGCAGCCACCCCGGAAAATGGCGCGTTCATAGAAGCGCCATCTTCTGGCGCTGTACCCAACTCATCCAGGGCCCTGGTGCGGTGGCTCACTGGGTAATAAAGGGGTTAGGGCCAGCTTGGTATTATCAGCTGGCCCTAAGCCCAAAATTCATGGGGTCACGCCAGTATTAGACATGACCGCCATGAATTTCTAGTAAAGTATTTAAAAAAAACACAACACCCAGAATAAGTCCTTTAATTGAAATAAACACACAATTCTTTATTGTTCTAAATTAAACCATACTTACTATCACGCCCATTCCAGCTGAAGCCAACGATCTCCTGCAATAAAAGAAAAATAATAAACCAACATCATCCTTACCTTTCCATGGTTCCCATGACAGCTTCAGCTCTGCTACATCGAGATGACTGGCTGGACTGCAGCAGAACGCTGCCATCCAGCCTGTCATCCCGCAGACACTGAGAAGAGCAGGCATGCTTGCGCTCCTCAGTGTCTCTCTGTGACGGCATCCAGATGAGCCGAGGTCATGTCCAATGAACTCGGCTCACCTCATGCACGTCACTGACAGCGTGGGAAAATTCTCACGCTGAAGCGCTGAGTGCAGGAGAATTCTCCCACGCTGTCAGTGACGTGCATGAGGTGAGCTCATGTCCAATGAACTCAGCCCACCTCATGCATGTCACTGACAGCGTGGGAAAATTCTCCTGCACTCAGCGCTTCAGCGTGAGAATTCTCCCACGCTGTCAGTGACGTGCATGAGGTGAGCTGAGATCATTGGACATGAACTCACCTCATGCACGTCACTGACAGCGTGGGAAAATTCTCACGCTGAAGCGCTGAGTGCAGGAGAATTTTCCCACGCTGTCAGTGACGTGCATGAGGTGAGCTGAGTTCATTGGACATGAGCTCACCTCATGCACGTCACTGACAGCGTGGGAGAATTCTCCTGCACTCAGCGCTTCAGCGTGAGAATTTTCCCACGCTGTCAGTGACGTGCATGAGGTGAGTTCATGTCCAATGATCTCAGCTCACCTCATGCACGTCACTGACAGCGTGGGAAAATTCTCACGCTGAAGCGCTGAGTGCATGAGAATTTTCCCACGCTGTCAGTGACGTGCATGAGGTGAGCCGAGTTCATTGGACATGACCTCGGCTCATCTGGATGCCGTCACAGCGAGACACTGAGGAGCGCAAGCAAGCCTGCTTTTCTCAGTGTCTGCAGGTTGACAGGCTGGATGGCAGCGTTCTGCTGCGGTCCAGCCTGTCATCTCGATGTAGCAGAGCTGGAGCTGTCCTCGGAACCATCGAAAGGTAAGGATGATGTTGGTTTATTATTTTATTTTTATTGCAGGAGATCATTGGCTTCAGCTGGAATGGGCGTGACGGTAAGTATGGTTTAATTTAGAACAATAAAGAATTGTGTGTTTATTTCAATTAAAGGACTTTATTCTGGGTGTTTGTGTTTTTTTTAGCTTTCACTATGGGGTTAGTAATGGGGGTGTCTTATAGACGCCTCTCCATTACTAACCTGGGCTTGATGTCAGCTGGCATTATAAGCTGACATCAACCCCAGCCCTATTACCCCACTGCCACCGCTACAGGGCAGTGGGAAGAGCGAGGCTAAGTGCCAGAATTGGCGCATCCTATGGATGTGCCATTTCTGGGGCAGCTGACGGCTGGTGTTTCTAGCCTGGGAGGGGGCCAATATTCATGGCACCCTTCCTGAGCTATTAATATCAGCCCCCAGCTGTCTGCCTAGCCTTTGCTAGCTATTAAAATAGGGGGGACCGCACGTCATTTTTTTGGGGGGTCCCCCATTTTAATAGCTAGTAAAGGCTAGGCATTCAGCTGGGGGCTGATATGGGTAGCTCCGTGGGTATTACCCCCTTCCCAGGCTTCAAACATCTGCCCCAGCCGTCTGCTTAACCTCCGCTAGAGACTAAAATTACGGGGAACCCCACGCTAATTTTTTTTTTAATAAATCCTTTATTTTAACACTAAATGACAGGTACAGTAACCAACACTATCACTGTACTTATTATATATCTGACTGACATGTTTCTATCTATCTAATCTATGTGTGATGCTCTATCTTTCTGTTCTAAATTGTCGGGTACAGATGCTGAATTGCCGGCCGGCTTTTTTAAAGAGACGGTGCATGAAAACACTATTATTTTTTTAAATAAATCCTTTACACTAAATGACAAGTACAGTAAGCAACACTGTCACTGTACTTATTATATATGTGACTGACATGTTTCTATCTATCTAATCTATGTGTGAAGCTCTATTCTTTCTGTTCTAAATTGTCGGGTACCGCTGCTGAATTGCCGGCCGGCTTTTTTAAAGAGACGGTGCATGAAAACACTAATATTTTTTTAATAAATCCTTTACACTAAATGACAAGTGCAGTAACCAACACTGTCACTGTGCTTCTTATATGTGTGACTGACATGTTTCTATCTATCTAATCTATGTGTGATGCTCTATTCCTTCTTGTCTAAATTGTCGGGTACCGGTGTATGCCGCTGCTGAATTTTCCGGCCGGCTTTTTTAAAGAGAGTGTCTTCTGAGCAGTTTGTCAGCTTTTGGACACCTTTGAAGTTGTTTTCTATGTGTTTTTGTTTGCCTGCCATTGGTTTTAACGGTGTTCGACGGTGTTCTAAGGTGTTCCACGAACAGTTCGACGAACAGTTCCTCGAACATCCCGGTGTTCGACGAACCGAACCGAACCCGAACACTACGGAGGTGGCTCAACACTAGTCTGAAGTTCTTTGGATGTTGTTGTGGGGTCTTTTGTGGCTATTACGGATCCGGGTGGTAGAACCTCTGTGCTGAGATGCAAGGAGGGACCAGAGGGGCATAACTAAGTGCCAACTCGTTCCGACCCTTGCCACACGGCAGCTTAATTGACTCCATGAACCAGGGAGGGACCGGGCAGGTGGACTAGGTGCCACTCTGGGACCGACCTTGTGTGAGAGCAGGCGACTCCCATGGGTCTGATGGCTGAAGATGACAGGTACAGCCGATGAGCACGGCAGGTAGCCTGATGGGTGATCCGGGTAGGCAAGCATTCGGGCACAGCAGGTAGCCAGACAGTTGATCCGGGTAGGCAAGCAGGCGGGCACAGCAGGTAACCTGACAGGTGATCCGGGTAGACAAGCCGGTGGGCACGGCAGGTAGACAGGCTGGCGGGTACGGCTGATAGACTAGCAGGTGCGCACGGCTGATAGACAGGCTGGCGGGCATCGCTGATAGACAGGCAGGCGGGCACGGCTGATAGACAGACTGGCGGGCATGGCTGATAGACTGGCGGGCACTGGAACCTGAGGGCTGAGGAGAGTGTTAGCACACAAACAACAACCTTGCACAGGCACCTCCATTTTGGAGGAGGTGATTTAAATTGGAGTGGTCCTCTGGCCATTGGCCGAGGACTCTTTAGCTCTAAGCACAGTGCCCGGGAAGCTGAGTGCGGTGCGTGCTGCAGCAGCAGGGGAGCTGGAGGACACCGGACCGGGACCGCGGCGGTGAGGGGAAGAGCTTCTCTGCCCGGTAGGAGGCAGACGCCGACTCTACAGTGGCTTCTTGGATGAGTCATCACTGCACTCTTGGAGTAATTTTGGTCGGCCGGCCACTCCTGGGAAGGTTCACCACTGTTCCATGTTTTCTCCATTTGTGGACAATGGCTCTCACTGTGGTTCTCTGGAGTCAAAAAGCTTTAGAAATGGCTTTAGAACCTTTTCCAGACTGATAGATGTCAATTACTTTATTTCTCATTTGTTCCTGAATTTCTTTGGATTGCAGCATGATGTCTAGCTTTTGAGGATCTTTTGGTCTACTCTACTTTGTCAGGCAGGCCCTATTTAAATGATTTCTTGATTGAGAACAGGTGTGGCAGTAATCAGGCCTATGTGTGGCTAGGGAAACTGAACTCAGCTTCCCAAAGATTTGATAAACCACAGTTAATTTATGTTTTAAGGTGGGGGCCCTTTAGGTTTGGATTTCTTTTTCCCATAATAATAAAAACATTCATTTAAAAACTGCATTTTGTGTTTACTTTTGTTATCTTTGTCAAATATTTACATTTGTTTTGTGATCTGAAACATTTAAGTGTAACAAACATGCAAAAGAATACGTAATCAGGAAGAGGGCAAACACTTTTTCACACCACTGTACTGTATATAGTGAAGTTCTACCATCAAGAAGGAAAAGTTGTTATGAAAAAATATATTATTAATGTTTGTCTGAGGATTTTTCTGCCATACTGAATGCACTTGGGAATGCGAATCATCAAGATCCGCTGCAGTCAGTTTCTTTTGCAAATTGCCGACCAATGGCATCCCAGATATGCTCTATGGGAGAGAAGTCCAGAGACCCTGCAGGCCATAGTAGCACTTTTAGGCTGCTCACACTAGCACAAGCAACATGCTGCCTGGCATTGTCATGTTGAAAATGGCTGCTGGGACACTTTTGAGAAATGGACGTATCACTCAATCCACAGCCTTGTAACGCTAAGCTGTTAGTGTGCCTAGAATGAAGCTACTGTAAATTATGCTAGAAGTAGGACTGACGTGACATTCCCTTGTGAAAGCCTTTTCATGGCATTGCACATGCGGTCTCCAGACAAATCTCCGGCCCCCATTCCAGCATACATTGCCATGTTGCTCTGCACCATGATAGTCTTTGAGAGCGGTGGCATAAGGTCATGAAGAGGTCTTCACAAGCAAACATCACACCAGTATAATGTATGGTAGCCGGACCCCTCTAGTTTTCGTTCCAGGTACACTAACAGCTTGAAGCTACATTGATTTGTTAGTGAAAACAAGTGGTACGGCCATTGCTCTGAAGTGTCCCAGAAGCTGTTTTTTTCAACATGACAACAGCAGGCCACATGCTGCTCGTGACAATGTAAGCAGCCTGCATGGCTAAAACATGCTACCAGGGCATGCTGCATCTCCAGATTTGTCTCCCATCTAGTACATCTGGGATGTCAAATTGCAAAGGGAGCAGCCAGCAGCGGATCTTGATGATTTGCCTGCTCATAGGCATTCTACGTGGCAGAACATTCTTCAAACAACCACTAATATCCTCATTGATAGCATTCCAAGGCATGTAAGTGTGTGTATTTCTACCGGTGGTACTCATACTGAATAGAGGAAGATGTTTTGGAAAATATTATTCCATTTTTTCATTCACGTATCATTAACATGTCTATCGATCTGTGATTTCCATAATTGCATGACTTCTTATTGGGGTGACAATTTTGAAGTTGAGCTGTGTGTATATATTGTGCTATATGTATAGATACACACACCTTTACACGTACGTGTATATACAGACATATATATGGAGAGAGAGTATATGTTTTTACAGTTATCTCTTTAAATATAAAATAATTCTATATACTGAATGAAAGCAAGACAAATTGAGCACTTGAAAGTTAACAGGAGAGTACATGCTGGTTAATACTAAAAATAGTGTTTATGCGGGTACTTAAATTACACAACACAGCGGTGGTGCAGCGCATATGTCCTGGATCATTTTCTCTTCTTGCTGTCACTAAGTAGACCGCATATAGTTGCAGGTGTGTAACATATGAGATGATATAAAAATGTTCATGTTAGAGCTATGATGACAGGCCTTCAAATTTTATGGAGTGATGGCAGGTTGGGTCAAAGACTTAATTCAACTCTACACTTGAATAAGCAACCAACTCAAAGCAGCCACACTTACTATATTCATATTAGTTAGGCATAGAAATGTATGTTGTAGGTTAAAGTCTGGGCAAAACAAACAATTGGTCTGTTCACACTGTCCCGTATGCCTTTGCTTTTGTGTGCACCTTTTTAAAGTTTTATAAACCATAGAGGCCGAACATGTAGCTGTCATGGGATATTTTAAGTGACGAGGTGCAGTGTTGCTTTTTACCATCTCCTTTGGTTGTTTAGTCTCAAGTATCTATACAGAACCCCCCTCTTCTGAGGAAATCGAATGTTAGAAAATAAAGGTGCTGGGAATGGGCCCTAGAGTCATTAGGGGGTAGAGAGGCAAACAAACATCAGACCCCTTCTACAAGTACATTTTCAAGACTTGTTCACTTTTTAAAATCCCTTCTTGTTAGAAAGAAATCCCCAAATAAGTAGGCTGCCTTACTATTAGCCAAAACTGATTAATTGGTATCAGCTATAATGTGCAGAGAACAAGTGTGTAGTTTTTCCTGCAGCACCCCCACTGGGGAAGTGAAGCATTACATGGTGTATTGTTTGGATGTGCTACGTCCTCCACAAAGAAAGAGAAAGAAATGTTTTTGTAACTGTTATGTTCTCCAGATAATTGATGGAAGATGCAAAATGATGGTCCCCTCAATTTTTAAGAATGCCCTAATAGTGTTTTTAAAAATCAGTGAACCAGGCAAGACAAAATTGACAGATGTCTGTGTTGAGAACAATTATTTATTTATAGTCAAGTGTCAATTAAAGAGATTTGATAAGGACAGCCCAAGTTATTTGCTTATACCATGTGCCAATAAACTTGAGGGAAGATTTAGTGTGTCACCAAAATACTGAAGAGAAGTATTTGAGAAGGAATTATTGCTGCACCTGTTGGCTGAAGTACTCTCATATCGAATATAGAGGCTCGGCATTTACCATGGTCTTCAGAATGTATGTAACATATATACTGTACCTGCAAACATCCACAAATATACAGAGGGTGCGAATATGCATAGGATTCTATCTGTCTATCTATCTATCTATCTATCTACTTAGGTATCTTGGAAGTTGCCAAAAAATTATATTATAGACAGTAATGGGTATAGTATAGTTGTTGTATGACTGATTTATTAACTGTGAAGGACCTTTCTTATGGGGGGGTGATAATCATAAAAATGTACATTTTCCATTTAAACATTCCACCAATCATCAGACAAACAAGAAAGCCTAAAAATACTCATTGTAGACATCTCAATATGATGTGCTGCTGACATTATGCATTCTGTATGGGAACAGAACGATCGTATTACCGATTGTTCTGTCCCCATACAGTTTTTTATTGGCCCATGTGAAAGAACCTTAGACGAGTGCCGATCGACATTGTAGGATTTCAGTTTGGAGGATTTCTTTATATTTATGCTGCCTTCCAGCAAATGTGAATACATTCTTTGTGCTGCTTAAAAGTATGATAGATGTAGTTTGGCATAACGAATAGCAATGCAACATCTCACGCCACCTGGTAACGTAAAGCAACCAGTCGCCTTTTGTGCCGGTATTGTATACAATTTCTAGTGCATGTGCTGGAAAGTCCAATTCTTCGATTTTATTTAAAGCTAAGATCTGGAGCACTACCTGTAGTGGGCAAGCTGCCAGCCACCCTAAACCCTCCCGCATCGCTCCATGGGTACCAAAAGCATAGCTGTAGAGATCAAATGCTGCCACCCCCCAAAAAAGAGTGCAGCAGCGTGGGAGGCAGAACAGTCATATTTAATCTGGGTCTGACATATGGAGCTCTGTGCATGTTAGATCTGCACTGAGAAGTAGCTCCAGTGTTCCTTCTAAAGGTAAGCACATATGTTTCATTTCTTCGCCTGATTTGGGCCCCTGGAAAGGCACACAGCATCTGTATAGCTGGCAGTGAAATGGTATTTCCAGGCAGGCAGTCTGTTGGAGGGTAGCGAGCCAATCCACTGCTTTGTCTGAGCAGCTGAGAACTTCATCTGAGTATTACCATGGTGTACGGTAACACAGACCTGTTCCATGAGCAAGTAAAGTACTGAGCAAGTGTTAGGGTCAATATTTATAGACCGCAACCCTGCAGCTTCGGAGGCTCACACTGACAGCACAGCCAGGGGCAGCACAAGGGGCTCAACTGGTTTTGATTTTGCCTTTTTTATTTCAGCCATCATCAGGTTTCCTTCTTCAATTCACAACATTCTGCAAGTAACGAAAAGTTAAAAAGTAACGAAAAGTGGAGATTGAGGTGGCGGGTAAGTGCTGCACTCTTCTGTCTGTGTTCTTGGGGAAACAAGCAGGTGTCACACTCAGTACAAATGTTCCGCTAATCTACCCCAGCATTACACACATGGCTTCCCCTGTGTCAGGTCACTGTTATGGATTTTATGCGCTTCACTTAACCCCTTAGAAACTCCAGCTACATGCCTCTACACATAGTCCCATAATGTGTGCAAAATACTGTAGGCTTTTCTTATTCTTTCTGCGTTACTAATATTTACTATCATTACTGTTACTATTATAGCATTTGTACCTGTATGTAGGATCAGGGCTGACACATTCTTGTTTATTTATTGAATATTTTATTATTTTAGGTTTTTTTTGTACTTTTATTTTTCTGAATTTATTGCCGTGCGCCTATGTCCTGTTACTATTTTCTTATATAAATATAAGTATTATTATAGTTTCTTCAGATTTCAAAATGATGGTTATCAGTGTTCACTTTTTAGGTATTCCTAATAGTATTCTGATCGTCTTTTAATTATTGTAGATAGCAAAATTACTTATATGGTGGTCATCTGTGGTCTGCAGGTAATTAGCAGTGAAGTGTCTGTACAGTAGTAATAACTGTGCATTATTACACATTTGTGGTGCAGAACAGTTTTGTGGTGCTATCATACTGAAGAACACATTAGTAGGCACTGTACATTCTAAGAACATGCATCTATCTATCTATCTATCTATTTATCTATTATCTATCTATCTATCTATCTATCTATCATCTATCTATCTATCTATCTATCTATCATCTATCTCATATCTATCTATCCCATATCTATCTATCTATCTATCTATCTATCTATCTATCTATCTATCTATCATCTATCTATCTATCTATCTATCTATCATCTATCTCATATCTATCTATCTATATCTAATATCTAACTCATATCTATGTATCTATCTAATCTCTATCTAATATCTATCTATCTATCTATCTAATCTCTATCTAATATCTATTATCTATCTCATATCTATCTATCTATATATAATATGTAACTCATATCTATGTATCTCTCTAATCTCTATCTAATATCTATTATCTATCTATCTATCTATCTATCTATCTATCTATCTAATATATATTATCTATCTCATATCTATCTATCTATATCTATTATCTATCTCATATCTATCTATCTAATCTGTAGCTAATATCTATTATCTATCTAATCTCTATCTAATATCTATCTATCGATCATCTATTTATCTACAGTACCTATCTATCTATTATATATCTACTTATCTATTATATATATATATATATATAGCCATCTATTTATCTACAGTATCAATCTATCTATCTATATATCTATCTACTCAGCAGCATGTACAGTTGTTGTATATGTTAGATATATGCAAGCTCACTTTGATTGAACTTGTGATTAAATTAGAAGAGTGTCTATTTTGACCATCTTCAAGATGATACGAGATGTGGGCACACCTGGACCATCTTCTTGCATGCCTTTTAATACTGATGGCAGTTTTCTTAATGTATCAGAATTCATAGAAAAAAAAAATCTCAACAAATCCTTTTTTTCCAGGGTATTTTTCTTTCCATTACATAAAATAAATTTGAACAGATTCCAATAGACATTAACGTTTCAGACATCATTAGCCCCTGTGTTTGTGTACTCCCACCCATGCTGTAATATAAGCTTAAGGTTAACAGTAACACAAGAGACCTATACATTGAACATGACCTGTACGTATGTCATTCCAGAGCTCAGGAAGATGAATGTTTTTGCAAAAAAAAAGCATTTCAGAACTAAGCTTTACCTGGACCAATGCGAATTAAACGTCTTGTAACTTGTAGGGACATTATCACAATAACTTTTATATTATAATGCATACATCCTTCCTTCCTTATTGTATCGACACATTCCAGGCATCCTTCAATAAACTCTCTTTCCTTACACTATCATATAAAATATTTCCATATATAACTTGTATAAACCAGAAACATTGTAAAATATTTTGCACTATATTGTTTTAATGGTGGGTACTCTTTACCTAGACTTTATTGATACCACTGCTGACCATAAGACTGTATATGCTGGGGTCCTGAGGTTGATCTGAGATTCTAACAATGGCACAAAGATATTTATTTCACAGGTCGGCTACATATTTTTCATACTTGATACTTAATGATAAGTAAGTATACAGAGAAATGGCAAGGGTTCACAGCTGCTGCTTTCTGAGCTAACACATTTATCTGTTTGTTTTATCACAGCAGTGAGTGTTTCTGCTAAATCACCAGTCCTGTGAGTTCATCATAAATCAAGTCAGTGACATATAAGCTCAGGAGCCTCTGAAGCTCCGAAGTCACTAACTTAATTTATGATGAGCTCAGAGGTCCGAATACATGGCAGAAACACTCACTCCTGTGATAAAACAGGCAGGGAAATGTGTTACCTCAGACAGGGAAATTTGTTAACTCAGGCAGGAAAATGTGTTACCTTAGAAAGAAGCACATGCGGACCCTGCTGTTTCTTCTCTATACTGATTTAGCATAAGTGACTTATGCTATCTCACGTGACCATGAACTGAAGCAGCTCTTCACGGTTGACTCAGCCATTACACAGTACATAGCTAGGGCACATTTATGAATTATCTCAGCATATGAGCATTTTTTAACACATTCAAATGTTGAATTTTTTCTTATTCCAAGATCTATTGATTAATATGTACTGTGTTCGTGGGGCAACCTCTTTAATAGCATTCACTAATTCTGGATATTTACTACTTTACTGTGCTACGCACGAATTTTAGGTGTTGCATACATGGGCAGTTGATTTGGAATTGCTTTCTTTAGGAAATATAATAATAATAAAATAGATAATCAGATCAACATTTCAGGGAGAGACTGTTTAGATGTTTTTGGTGGTGGTGGCGACTCAGCCTGGGTATTCAGATATAGATTCAGATAGACCAAGCAACAGAACGACAGTCATTTTCTATGTAGGTAAAAAGTATACATGCAATGTTTAGATGTAAATTACAGAAGACAGCATGTGTAATTGAGTTTGCCTTCTGCTCTAGCTCACTTGCCTGCTGTTTTTGTTTGTGCTGCTGATACATTTAAATGCTTTGCAAACAACAGTAACTGCAATTAGTGTTCTCAGTTACTGTTGAACAGCTTCCAAACAAAACGCATGAAGGCAAGTTTTTACACTAGTATCTATAAAATTAGCTAGTTATGCTGATATTAATATATTCTTGCAATAATAGTAATGCAAGTTGAATTTGTTTCCAATTTTTAGAATTCACTAACCCTGCAAATTCAAACAATTTGGAATTGTGTTAGTGCACATCACTTTAAATGACAGCCATTATTTTACATATTGCAGAAGCTTACATCAACTAGAGTCTTGCAGCTATCACACCACATGGTATAGAACAGCCAATCAAGAGGTACTTTCATAACCACTACAAAAGCAGAAGCAGGAAATGCAGCAGCCTATTTGTGGTGAATCTGGATAGTGAGAGGACATTATAGCTCACAGCTTAGTTATAGAGGTAGGGAGAAACAGCCATAAAACACTGAAGAAACTGTCAGATAATGAGTGTGACAGCAGTGTTTGTTTACCCATATCCATATATGTTGAGGTCACTTTGACAAAAATAAAGCTGTGTTTGCATTAGAGAGCTTAAAAGAAGATGCATAAAGTCCTAGGAGACTTCAGAGTGCCATGCACATCTTTTCAGGATGATTGGAGGTTTTGGAGTACTTTCGATTCTTGGTGCGTCAATTGCTGCAAATGGAATTTCTTGGGAAAATTTGTCAAAGCTTGCAGATTTGAATTTCATAAGATTGATCTTTAAATAGTAAAAATGCTGCATTATGTCATGTTACATTAATAGCTAACTATAAGACATGTTAGGCCACGGCCCCACTATCAGTATTTGGTCAGTATTCGGTCAGTATTTTTTCTCAGGAGTGGGAGCCAAAACCAGGTGAGGAACAATCAGAGAAAAGGTATAATAGAAACAAGTCACCAATTCTCTATTTATCACCCACTCCTGGTTTTGTCTCCCACCCCTGAGAAAAAAATACTGACCAAATCCTGAAAATGGGGCAGTGACCTTAGTAAGAGGGTCCTGATATCTGTCACAGGTGACAAACACCACATTTGACAGATTGTACAGTTGTGACAGATATGAGACAGATAAGGTATGCTCACAAGGAGTTGGATGCAATGCTGATATTCCTGCATGGAAAACTAGCACATTGTTGAAAAAACTGCACATATCTTAGGGTATACTGTGGATCTATTCTGCGGCAGAAAAATGGCAGATTTCATGGTAAATTTTTCCTTTGCCATTACAAAGGGTAAAATCTGCATCAATTCCGTCTCTCACTTTTACAAGTCTTTATTCCAGTACTTGTATCTTCTAGATGTATTTGCTGTTGTGCCGAATTATCATTTCCAATTTTCTCAATGAAAAGATTTTTTGAGCAAATCTCCACAGATGTGTCTGTGCCTGGTATTGCAGCTGAACCATACAGGACCAGGTACAAGCACACTTATATTGAAATCTTAGTGGAGCAGTCCACGGAAATAATTATTAATATACAGCTTTGGCTTCTTGTATACTAAAAAATCTTCCTTTATGCTACATGTACACACCATATATACACATAAGCACTGGCCGACTGAAATGCTCTTTCTGATCAGGGAAAGCCTGGTGTTGCACAGACTCCCAGTGATTCCGACTGATGATCGTTTCTTAAAGGGGCATTCCCATCTCCAATATCCTATCCCCATATGTAGTAGGTGTAATAATAATAATATTAGCAAATCCCTGCAATTAGAAATGTAGTATAGTATTTTTGATTCGCTATGTCCCTTACCTCATGTGCAGGCAATACAGGACCTTAGGTATCCACGGTTACGACCACTAGCATATAGCTAACTGTCACTTTATCAGTAGACGTAACCATGGATACCTAAGGTCCTGCAATGCCTGCACATGAGGAAAGAGAGATAGCGAATCAAAAATACTATACTACATTTCTAGCTGAAGGCATTTGCTAATGTTATTATTATTACACCTACTACATATTGGGATAGGATCTTGGAGATTGGAATACCCTTTAAACACTGTTCACAAACAGGATGAAGTTGCTCTAATGTTATAGCTGCTCCATACTCCCTATCCCTGTGTGGATAAACAGCACAGAGAGGAGACAGGAAAGTGAGAAAATGAATAGTGTTCTTCTTCCTTCAACAACCAGGTCAGCTCTGGTGCAGGAAGAGGTGGGTAACACACTGGACCCCGGTATGATGTATTAGACATTTTATAGATGTTCTCTAAGGATCCTAAAATTAGCCCTTTAACTGCCCTAGGTCACGAGGGATTGTAAATCATTCCCTGGTGCACTAGACCACCAGGGACTTTGATATTAAACCCTTCACTACCCTAGAACACGAATGAACCTGAGATAAACCCTTTCACTGCTCTAGACCACCTTGGATTTTGAGATTGATCACTTTCACCGCCCTAGATCACCAAGGATCCATACATTAATATCTTTCCTGCCAAAAACGAGGCCTGAATGCTCTACTATAATTTATATTTCACTTTTGATCATGACTGTGAAAGAAAAATAATACAAATATTTTATTTGCTAGAAAGGAACTGTGCATTAAATTTTACTTGCTGACTTTCTGTCTCTCTGGCTTAGACTAGGTTCACATCACAAGAGTCTTTCATCAGTGGAATATGTCAGGAGTATTGCTGAATTACTGTATGCCGCTCTATAGGCTTAATATACTGTTCCACACAGAAAAGGTATATGGACATATTTTTCGCAAAATGCATGCCATAGGATACTGCTTCGGTGCACTTTGAGCCTGTGGGCTCTATGGATACCATTATCAGTAGGAGCTTTTCCCATGTGTACCATGAAGGTATCGTTCCAAACGTGAGAACTTATCCGGGATGTGTAGGCCACTAACTGCTCAGTTCAATTGCTATGAAGTTGATCTTTTCTGTCTTCTTTGTATCAAAAAGTAGAAAAAGATAAAAGGTCTCCCATATACATCCACTTACTTTTTATTTTTGCTTACCTGCATTTCCTGTTCACTGCTTATCAGTGATATAACAGAAAACATAGAATTGGAGAATCTAGAAGAATTCAAGGTAATAGCAGGTTAGTAAAACACTGACAGTCTCATACACTGAAGTACTACAGTGTATGAAACCAGAGATCAAAATAAAAATGATGCATGTCCCACAGTGGGACTAAGTAAAAAAGTAAAAAAAAAGTAAAATAAAATATGTAAAAAAGTAAAAAAAAAAAAAAAAAAAAAAAAGTGCACACAAATCACTAAAATTCGTTTCGCTACACCAAACGCAGCTTTTGTATACAACAAAAATAAACAAAAAAAGTACATATAATTGGTATCACTGCGTCTGAAACGACCCGCTCTATAAAACTTTGATGCTATATTGTTATGATAGGCTACAAGCACTAAGGAAAGACAGGAGATCTGTCCCTACAATAGAACTAAGCTAGATCCCTACGATGTAACGGGGAACCTGATCCTGCGATCAGACCCGCTAAAGTCCTCAGCTAGTCTGAACGAAGACCTATAGATGTGAGGGAGGGATCCCTACAAGAACTAGGGACTGGGAGAAAGATGGACACCTCCTAGCTGAAATTGTAGCAGTAAAAAGACAAACACACAACATAGAACATAGAGGTCAAGAGACCTAGCTAAACTGACTGAGAAAGGTTATAAAGCACCTGGCTAGCTTAAGAGTAGAAATTACAATGAAGTCCAGCAAGGCCAGGAGGGCGGAGCCGGATTAAATAGGCAAAAAGGTCATGTGACCAGCAAAATAGAAAAAACCTAACAGGAGAGTTCTAACATATATATCCTGTATGGCAAACGTCTTTAAAAAAAAAACACGCCAAAAATGTCACTTTTTCGTCATACTGACTCGCAAAAAAGTAAATAAAAAGCAATATAAAACGTTGCATGTAAAAATAAATTCTATAAATGAAAATGCCAAACTGTCCCGCAAAAAAACAAGCCATAGTGTGGCTCATTTGGCAAAAAAATAAAAAAGTTTCAACTCTCAGAAAGTGACGATGCAAAAACAAATTCATTTTTGTAAAATATTGTTTTAGTGTGTA
Organism: Phyllobates terribilis; assembly: GCF_046119375.1. NCBI lineage: Eukaryota > Metazoa > Chordata > Amphibia > Anura > Dendrobatidae > Phyllobates > Phyllobates terribilis. Next base: position 844,149,216 of record NW_027362761.1, read on the forward strand.
AAAAAAATAAAAATAAAAAATAGCAAAGCATAAAAAAAAAAAATATTAATCTGATATCGCTGTAATCTTACAGACCCGATGGACAAATCGGTGTTATCACTTTAACCGCACTGTGAACGGCGCAAAAAATAAAAACAATAACTGAATTGCTGGTTTTTGTTCATTCTCTGTCTGTAAAATCTGAATAAAAAGCGATCAAAAACTACTATGAGCCCCAAAATGGTACCAAAAAAATCTGCAACTCGTCCCGCAAAATAAGCCCTCACACAGCTCTGTTTGCAAAAAAATAAAAAAGTTACAGCTCTCAGAATATGGCGAAAAAAAATGTGTTTTATAAAAAAACATTTTTACTGTTTGATAGCAGAGAAACCTAAAAGAAAACTATATAAATCTGGTATCGCTGTAATCGCACTGACTCGAACATTAAATCCATCTTATCACTTGTACCGCATGGTGAACGACGCAAAAATAAAAATAAGAACTATTCTTATACTGCCGTCTGTTTGTTCATTCTACCTCTCAAAAATCAGAATAAGGCTCAGCTCACATTTATCCTGTTCTCTCCGCTGAGCACTAACGTCGGAGTTTCCATGTAAATTCCCCAAAACCACTGTTTTGTTTAACCCTGGACGGAACCACTCACTTATGAGGCAGATGGAGTCACTTTGGACTGGTCTATGTTCCGGGGGTGTCCCATCATTTTGGCGTCTTTTTAGTGGACAAGTATGGGCGACCACAGATCTGTGCCAGCCTAAAAAGATGGATACGACCGGAGCAGACGTCAAAGGGAGGCCAAAGTGCCTCCATCTGCCCATTATGGTGGGTGGTTCCGTTGGGGGTTTCGTCTGAATCGCAATTTTGTGGGATTTACACGGAAACCCTGACATACAGTGGGGAAAATAAATATTTGATACACTGCCGATTTTGCAAGTTTTCCCATTACAAAGAATGGTGAGGTCTGTAATTTTTATTATAAGTACTCATCAACTGTGAGAGACAGAATCTTAAAAAAAATCCAAAAGATCACATTGTATGATTTTTACATAATTAATTTGCATTTTATTGCATGAAATAAGTATTTGATACAATAGAAAAACAGAACTTAATAGTTGGTACAGAAACCTTTGTTTGCAATTACAGAGGTCAGACCTTTCCTGTAGTTCTTGACTAAGTTTGCACTGCAGCTGGGATTTTGGCCCACTCCTTCATGCAAATCTTCTCCAGATCTTTCAGGTTTCAGGGCTGTCGCTGGACAACATTGAGTTTCAGCTCCCTCCAAAGATTTTCTATTGGGTTCAGGTCTGGAGACTGGCTAGGCCACTCCAGAACCTTGAAATGCTTCTTACGGAGCCACTCCTTAGTTGCCATGGCTGTGTGTTTCGGGTCATTGTCATGCTTGTAGAACCAACCACGACCCATCTTCAATGCTCTTACTGAGGGAAGGAGGTTGTTGGCCAAAATCTCACGATACATGACCCCAACCATCCTCCCTTCAATACAGTGCAGTCGTCCAGTCTCCTGCAGAAAAGCACCCCCAAAGTATGATGTTTCTCCCACCATCCTTCACGGTTGGTATTGTGTTCTTGGAGTTGTACTCATCCTTCTTCTTCCTCCAAACATGGCGAATGGAGTTGATACCAAAAAGTTCTATTTTGGTCTCATCTGACCACATGGCTTTCTCCCATGCCTCCTCTGGATCATCCAGATTATCATTGGTGAACTTCAAATGGGCCTAGGCATGTGCTAGCATGAACAGATGGACCTTGCATGCCCTACAGGATTTTAATATATGACATCGTAGTGTGTTACTAATGGTAATGTTTGAGACTGTGGTCCCAGCTCTCTTCAGGTCATTGACCAGGTCCTCCCGTGTAGTTCTGGGCTGATTACTGACCTTTGTCAGAATGCTCCTTACCCCACTAGGCAAGACCTTGCATGGAGCCCTAGATTGAGGAAGATAGACAGTCATCTTGTGTTTCTTCCAGTTTCTAATAATTGTGCCAACAGTTGCCCTCTCACCAAGCCGCTTGCCTATTGTCCTGTAGTCCACAGGTCTACAATTTTGTCCCTGGTGCCCTTAGACAGCTCTTTGGTCTTGGCCATGGTGGAGAGATTTGAGTGTGATTGATTGAGTGTGTAGACAGGTGTCTATTATACAGGTAACGAGTTCAAACAGGTGGAATTAATACAGGTAATGAGTGCAGAGTAGGAGGGCTTCTTAAAGAAAAACTAACAATTCTGTGAAAGTCAGAATTGTTACTGGTTGGTAGGTGATCAAATACTTATTTCATGCAATAAAATGCAACTTAATTATTTAAAAATCGTACAATGTGATTTTCTGTTTTTTATTTTTAGATTACGTCTCTCACAGTTGAAGTGTACCTACGATAAAAATTACAGACCTCTCCATTCTTTGTGAAAAAACTTGCAAAATCGGCAGCGTATCAAATACTTATTTTCCCCACTGTAAATGCTCAGCATAGAACACAAGAATTGTTCCCTGCCTTATATTAGAAGCGATCAAAAATATTATGTACCTCAAAATAATACCAATAAAAACCCTAATTTATCCCCAACAAAACCTGCCCCCACTCAGGTCCTTCATCGGTCACTTGAACTATAGGGGCTTCCCAAGTTACTGGTAGAACAAATACTCTGGAAAAACGACATGGCTCCCACCCCCCCAAATAAAATCCAGTGAATTCTGCGCTCCCAAATCCAAATGACCCCTCTTTCTGAGCCCCACTGTGCCTAAACCGCAGTAAGCAGCCACATGTTTGGCATTATTGTAGTGGGGAGTGTGCACTTAACAACTTACGGGGTGCATGTCTCTAGAAGCACAAGCTGGGCGCAATGTATGAGTGCGCTACAATAGATGAGGTCACAATATGAGCACCAAACTGGCATATTTGCAATTCTCCAGAGTAAAGCATGACGTGGATGTTACAAAATAATCACTGCATCCATAGATGAATTCATTGAGAGGTGTAGTTTCTACAGTGGGGTCACTTTTGGGGTTTTTCTGCTGTTCTGGCACCTTTGGGGCTCCGCAAATGTTGCCCGCAAATAGCGCTCCTTCCTTCTCAGCCCTGACGTGTGGCCTAACATTAGTTTCTGACAACAAATGGGGCATCATCGCGTTTGGGAGAAATTGCGCAATAAATTATGGGGTCCAGTTTCAGCTATTAACCCTTGTGTATCTAACAAGTTTGCAGCAAATACAAAAATTAAATTTTTACCACAAAAATGTAATATTTCCACGTCTCAATGTAATAAAATTCTGTGAGGCACCTATGGGTTCAAAATACACACTACACCCCCAGATGAATTCCTTAGTCAGTGAAGTTTCCTATATAGTGTCATCTAGGGGGGTTTCTGCTGTTCTGGCACCTAAGGGGCTCAGCTAATGGAGCCCACAATCTATTAATCCCATCCGACCCCTGCTATGTGCTCTAACAGTAGTGTACAACCACATATGGGGTATCACTGTGTTTGGTAAAAATTGCATAACAAATTATGGGATCCATTTTCTCCTATTACCCATCGTGTAAATTATAAATTTGGTGCTAAAACAGTACATTAGTGGAAAAAAATAATTTTTTGTTCTCGCATCTAGAAGATTTAAAGTTTTGTGAATCACCTGTAGGTTAAAAATGCTCAGTACACCCCTAGATGAATTCCTTGAGGGGACTAGTTTCTAAAATAGGGGTTTCTGCTGTTTTTGCATGTCAAGGGCTCTCAAACTGCGACATGGCATTCACAATCTATTTCAGACAAATAGCGCTTTTTACTTTTCTCAGCCCTGCCATGTGCCCAAACAGAGGTTTTTGACGACATATGGAGTATCATCGCGTTCAGGAGAAATTGCATAACAAATTATGGGTTCCATCTTCTATTATTTATTGTGAAAGTTACAAATTTGTGGCTAAACAACATTTTCGTGTACAAAATGAAATTCAATATGGCGACCTAAGGTTATCAAATTCTGTGTAGTAACTGTGGGTTCAAAATGCTCCTTATAGCCCTGGATAAAATCCTTGAGGGGTCTAGTTTCCAAAAGATAACTTGTGGGGGGTTTCCACTGTATAGGCACCTCAGGGGCTCTCCAAATGCGACATGGCATCCGCTCTCGATTCCAGCCGTATTTGCATTCACAAAGTCAAATGTTGCTCATTTTCCTTATGAATCCTGCCATGTGCCCAATCCTGCTGTGTGCTCTTCACCAATCGCCGCACGCCCTGATTTTCCCTGGCGTATGGCTAAGGCTAGGGAAGGAAGGAGATGAGCACTAGTCGATCTCCACTAAACCCTATAGACAACAAGTGTAGACAAACAGGGGGGATTGCTTAGCTTTAGATGACTCCAGACAAATGCGCACACGGCCTCAAGCTCCAGAGAGGACGAATTACTGCTCTTGCTAAAGCCTCACAAGTAGTAATGAATATAGCCGGCACCTCCCTCTCAGACACAGCAAGTATTATACACCCATGCCAGGGAGCTATTTAGCCAGAGGGAGGTAGCTGCTGGGTTCTAGAGACAGCCAGCCTCTAAGAAGATGTCTGTAATGCCAAATGTAGAGATCTCCTGCAACCAACTGCAGGGCGACTGTCTGTCATCTCTGACACACCCGTGACACGTGGCCCAACGCTGCGCGAAAGAATATTAACTTTATTCCCTCTGACAGCACCCCGGTTTCAGTCACAGGGATGGTTGCAGGTTCAGTCACCTCTTTGATTATACAGAGCAATGGTTAGAACCATGTGCCTGGCCCTGACTGACAGCCTGACCTAATAATGAGCTGCTGTCAGTCAGTACTGGGGGGCGATTATATATACGCCGCTCTCTATACTCATAGCGATGACTGAACCAACGCCGGCGCCGCCCCCCGTGGCTGATACCGGAACGCTGCTGGGGGGAATAAAGTTAATTTTCTCTAAGTTCTATGCGCAGGTGCCAGCCAGCATTGTAATGCTATTATCCTGCAGATTAACCCCATATCTGCAGGTTATTAGCATTTTTTTCTGGTGACAGGTTTCCTTTAAGCTTGAAATTTCTGTCTTTACCAACACATAGTGAATGTATAGAGAAATGAATGTGGCCTTCTTCTTCATTTTCAACCTATTTCTGAAAGCTCAGTGCTTAAACCAAATGATCTAGAACGATGTAATTAATTTTTCTGCACCTCCTGTTCCAATGCAAAACAGCCCCAATTTAAACTTTATAGTCTCATTGTATTATTCTCTTGACCTGGAAAATTACTTGTTGACATTTTTGAGAATTTATTATTCATTCTTTAATCACAAAAAAGGCAATTTTAAAAGCCTCAGTAGAAGAAATTGCAGAACTACGTTGGTCATGTCGACCTTTTTGTTTCTTTGTATGTTTCTTCAAAAGAAATATTAAAAAACAATAAAACCTTCACTTAGTATTTCTCAATTGTGTCACTGAAGGAGACATTTCTTTAGTGTGTGCCGTAAATTCAGAGCCTTTTCTCTTTCCTTATCGCTTTGATAAGATATCAGCACTTGCCGGATTAGTTGTGTCTAGTGGTTTTGAAACACTGTTCTGTGTGCAGTGTCAAAGTCTTACTAGCAAATTGAGTCTGACAATCTGAATAAACCACATTGACCCAGGACATGGAGTTCTGATGACTTCTCTCAAGGTTTAGAACATTTTATTTGTAAATGAATCGAATTAGGAGGTATCTGAACATTGTGGCTTCTTAGCTACTGAAGGTAAAGTGGAAAGTACAGTTCTGAAAACGCGCATGCCACCATAATATGCCATTTAGAAAAAAGCAATAAATGCCAATAAAATGAAAATACTTGTATGCACTTTATAAGAAGCTTTGGTCATTGCCTATTTGTTAGACGGGTGTATTGAGGATGAGCTGATTAGAACGTAACCACATACTGGAATCAAATGAAAAATGTGTGAAACCTAGCAGTTTCCCTACAGCGCCACCACAGATGAAGTTAAGAATTACATAAAGTCCAGTAATATTAATAGGGTGGCAGGACAGTGTAAGGCTGGACAGTATAGCGTCTATGGGGTGAGAGATACTCTCTTCTCTTTGAATAAGAGTTGATGATAATTTTGTTTGCCTTAACATGGTAGATCATGCTATGTACGATGACTTATACTATTACCACAGTTATGGATATATTTAACCCCTTCTGACATTATGATGTACCAGTATGTCATGGAGCAGGTGTGTGTAGTGGTCCCAGCTCCTGAGCATATAGGGCAGATGTCAGCTGTGTTTTACAGCCAGTACCTGCCTCTAACAGCAGCAACTAAAGCTAGCTTAGATCACTGAGTGATCCAGGCAAGAACTGTGTTTTGTTAACTTGCCATGGTTGCCAGGTTGGGCTTCATAGGAAGCCATTATTTTGTCCATGTACTGCAATACTGTGGTATCGCAGAACATACGTCAGGCATTCCAATGAGAACATCTTAAAGTTCCTTATTAAGAAAAAATAAAGCATAAAATAGTAAAAAAAAAATTTAAAAGATATTACAAAGATATAAAAAAAAATAAACATTCGAATTACACTCTCTTATTCCTAGGTAAAATAAAGATATTAAAAAAAAAAATGAAAGAAGCCTATTCACTATTTCTGAGTACATAAAAGTCTGGTCTTTCAAAATACCAAAGTATTTATTCCATATATTAAATACTGTAAAGAAAAATAATCCAATTTAAGCTTTTTGTCACTTTAAATTGTGATAAAAAAACTTTATTAAAACCTACAGCTCAGCATACAAAAAACAATCCATCGCACATATACATTGACAGAAAAATAAAAGTTATAGGTCTCAGAAAATGACAACATAGAACAGTTTTTTTTTCAAATGCCAGATTTTATTAAACCGCAAAAATAATTTTAAAAAATTCTAGAATTTTTTTTTTTTTTATAGCCACAATCATAGTGTCCTGGAGAATCACGTTTTCAGGTAATTGTTACTGCATATTGAAAGCAGTAAAAACGAAACCCAAAAAACAATGTCAGAATTGCATTTTTTTACCATTTCACCTGACTTGGAACTTTTTCCCCACTTTATATAGTAAAATGAATGGTATTACATAAAACTACAAAGCGTTCAACAAAATGCAAGTGCTCACATGACTATGTCAACAGAAAGACAAAAAAAGCTATGACTCTTCAAAGAAGAGGAGGAAGAAATTAAAAAACAAAAATTGTTTGCGTTTTCAAGGAATTAAAAGTAAAGAACAGACCCTCCTCCACATGCTAAAATATTTGTCAATAGACAAAAAATTATCACAGGATGAAGCTTATGTGTTTCATTAGTCCTCTTATCACTGATTATGGCCAAGAGGTGATGATTATGAACACTCTATTAACTTCAGAAAAAGGGTTTTCAAAGCTTATCTGATTTTCATCCAGAAATGTATAATTTTTCATCTGCATTGTGTTCCGTATGGCATTCCGGCAGTGAATAAATTGTACAAGCCCAAATACAGTTTCCTATGTTAAGAATGGCAGTGTATTTGTTGGTTGTTCCGTATGGGATTCAAATTTTTTTGCACACTTATAGACTCGAATGGACAAGTCTCATCTGAAATACTGTAGAGAATAGTGCATGCTGCAATTTTTTTCACGCGGACATTCAGTCTGTGTAAAAAAGAACCAGGTCAATTGAATAACATTGGTCTGAGTGCAGTCAGATTTTTCCACTCACAGCACTTGGTCCAAAAATACAGTCGTGTGGATGTACATACTTAAAAACATATGATGCAATTACTAATTGGGTTTATGTCCATAGTTAGAACTTTTCCATCTTTTATATCGAGGCATGTTGTAGTCAAATAGTTTGAGATTTGTGGGTTACTTTACATCTGAGTTAAAGTATTTGACAAAGTAATATTCCCATATTCCCATTTTTTCCAATTCTCATCTACTGCCCTGCAAAGCAGGATAGATCTAAATGGAGCATTGGTAACTTGGAACATATTATATCCAAGAAACACAGTGGAGGAGCAAGCTAAAATGGCTTAGATGTATGCACATAGATTGTTTTCACTGAAACTTCAGCTCCATTTAAATGTTATTTCAGCAACAATAATCATAAAATTTTTAAGAGCATGGGTGGGTTGCTTTTTATGGAAGGTTCCAATCCGTGTTAGGTTTCAGGCTGAAGCCAAAGTTTATTCTTGTTATATTTGTAACAGATTGAACCTGAGAACAGAGGCTACTTGTCCTACTAAAACTCCTGCTCGGCAGAACAGACGGACTCATTAACAGGTCAGCTAATCAGGTCGTAGTTTATGGAAATTGCATGCTAAATACGCAAGTCTTGGCTCGGTTTAATATTAAGCTGAACATGAAATTACAGATGTGCCTGGAGCTGTGTTTATGTTATCTGAGTGTAAATTTCCTCTCCATAAAAATAGCGGTGGGCTACCTTGACTAATGAGGGGGCTCTAGATTTACTCCAGATATGGTGTTAAGACTTGTGTATGTGTCTTTATCACACACTCTTTACATGGGTGCATTGAATGAAATCACAATAATGGCTTTTTCCACGGCTTTATGTTTTGCCATGAGGTAGACCTTTTGGTTTGATCAGTATTATTTTGAACATTTGGAACATCTGAAAGGTTAATGGTAGGAAAAAATGGGAACTATTCTCACTTGTTTTAAATACAATCAACCCTTTTTTTACAGTAATAAAACCATCTCCTTGCCTCCCAAAGAAGAAGGTGACAAAAAGCTGGTCATAATATTATAGAAAAGTTAGCTAAATCCCAACGGGGGCAGCCGACTATCACTAAATGACTATGGTTGGTGAAAAATGGCATAACAAAATGCAATCAGTACAGTTGCAAGTGCTATACAGCATTGTCTTCTCATGACCCTTTTGAAATGTTAGCTTTATGAAGATGTCACATGTGACAGGAAAATTTTTAAAAAACGCCATCCTGGACCCAAAGTATTCTTGACTATGTTAAAGAATTGACTGCAAGGAAAAGGTAGATACAGCATGTGTACTGTAGTTCAGCAAATATCTTATAAGTCCTCCTCAAATACTAAGGATATGCCTCTAGTATTCCTGGCCTCATACAGTAGACAAAAGTATGTCTTGATAAATAGGTCATAGTGCTTAATTATAGTAAATTAACTCCATATTAGAGCCAGAAAATGATCACCCAACTTAGATTTAAGGCACATTTATTCTGGCCGAAAATCCTTCAGATTCTAATGTTAACCACCCATCATTAACGATAATTGTGTGTTGTGAACGGGTTGAGCGACTGAACAATGTATCCAAAAACGCTCATTCATCATGCATGAAATAATTTTTGTGAACGAAAAAATTCTTGTTGGATAAATTATTCTGGAGGATATTCACTCGTTCAATGATTAGACCAGTAAAAAGGAGGAGTGGAAATTCAAGTCCTAAATAGGTATGGCTTTCTGTGATTGGTTGATTGTGTTCCAAGGCAGTTGTTTAGTAGCAGTTGGAGCATTGGAACGAATACATATTCGTGTCATATTGTTCATCATTATTAGTATGTTATTATTACTACTGTTCATATAAAACCGTGAAACTGATTGGACATTTTATTGCTAATTCGATTATATTTTCATTGTATGGTAACAATGAAATGTATATACAATAGTTCATGAATTCATATATTCAAAATAAATAGTATCACTTATGGGATTTAAATGTTAAACGCACCTACACTTCAGATTATCGCACCCATAAAATGATACCAGCCAGAAAAAAACACATCCTGTCTGTGAAGTGAAAACCATTTCCGGTGACTACCTCTTGAAGCTCATCAAGAGAATGCCAAGAGTGTGCAAAGCAGTCATCAAAGCAAAAGGTGGCTACTTTGAAGAACCTAGAATATAAGACATATTTTCAGTTGTTTCACACTTTTTTGTTAAGTATATAATTCCACATGTGTTAATTCATAGTTTTGATGCCTTCATTGTGAATGTACAATTTTCATAGTCATGAAAATACAGAAAAATCTTTAAATGAGAAGGTGTGTCCAAACTTTTGGTCTGTATTGTATATATTTATTTTATTTATTATTTTAGACTCATTTTTTTTAATCCTGTGGTCACTTGAACGCTTATATTATATACTGCAGGCCAGAGTATTGTACTGTATAGTGAAAATTGTGGTCTCCTATGAAGCCTTTGGCTGAGCTTTACAGGAATACTAAGATAGCAGTGACAGGAGCCTTCAGCATGTAGTCCTTGTGTAGGTCAATGGGAACCGATCTGCATGAGCACCAGCAACCACTCATTCTCTGACAGCAGCATTTAAATGGTTAGCAGTAGCGATTGGAGCTCAGATCCAGTCACTGCTGTTAGATAAAAATGCCAGCTATGTAAAATAGGTGGCATCTACCTCACTTGGAAGTAGCTCAGCTCCTGCTGAGATTCAGACTGATGGCAGCAAACAATGAAGGAAAACATGGAACCAAGGTGAAAAGAAGCAACACTGATGACAACTTTACACACCCCTGGCATTTTCTTAAGCAGCTTTATCAGGTAATCACCTAAGGCTGTGTGCCCACGATGCGTATTTCATGCGTTTTTGGTGCGGAAATTTCAGCAGCGTAAACGCATGATAAACGCGTGGTAAGCCTCCTGCCATGGTCCCCTATGCAATTCCGCACTTTCAATGCCCATGCTGCGGATTTTTCCGCAGCGTTTATGCTGCGCTCAAAAATCCGCAGCATGTCCATTAATTTCGCAGAAGCGCAGCATTTTCGCCGCCATTGACTTGCATTAGAACGCGCCAATTCCGCAAGACTGCATCTGTACTTGCATAATTGGCGCGTTCTAATGTGCGGATGGTACCCGGGTGTAGAGGAGAGGAGAGTCTCCTCCACACCCAGGTACCATAGAAACTGTAAAAAAAAGAATAAAATAAAAAATAAAGATTATATTCACCTTCTGGCGGCCCGCGCTGCGCTCCTTCTCCTTTGCTGGCACATCGCGTTGGACTGTAGGACCTGCGGTGACGTCCTTCAGTACAGGGCATCGCGATATCCCGGCAGCCAGGAATGAGCGCAGCAGCACACCCCGGGCCATCGGAAGGTAAGTATACATTTTTTTTTTTTTTTTTAGCCATTCTAAAGGTCACACTACATAAATCCATGCTGTTTGCATGGATTTATATAGTGTGACCTAGTTGTCAAGCACTGTCAAAGTGATGCTAAAATCGCTTTGAAAGCGCTTGTCAATCCGCATGCGGAAACGCATGTGAATCCGCATGTATTACGCAGGAAAAATGCATGTACAATAAGCATGCGTTTTTTTCTGCCAGGGAGATGCAGAAATGCTGCAGAAATTTTCTGCTTCATTTCTGCATCGTGGGCACATAGCCTAAATGGCTTTCCAATAGTCTTGAAGAAGTTCCCAGAATTGCTGAGTACTTGTTGTCTACTTTGCATTCATCTCAAATCATTTCAATTGGGTACAGTTTGGGAGATTGTGGAGGCCATATCATCTGACCCAGCATCCCATCCATTTCTGGTCACATAACTGATATGAAGTTTGGAGGTCTGTTTTGGGTCATTGTCTTCCTCCAACACAAATAAAGGTCACCAGCAAAGCATCCTCACATCTCACTATAAATTCTTCACAGTGGGCACCATACATGTACAAATCATCAACTCACTATTTATGTGTCTTACAAAGTCTTGGCGGTTGGTACCAAAACTAATCAGACCATAGTACATTTCCATTGTTCTGCCCAACTTTTTCTTATGTGCTGTCTTCAGTACTGGCTTTTTGCAGCAATTTGACCATAAAAACATGCTTCTCAGAGTCTCTTCTGAAAAATTGATATTAAGCTGTGTCTACTTCTTGATGTGTGTGTATCATTTATGAGGGCTTTCATCAAAGGTTCTATCAATTTGTGGTTTCTGAGCCTGATAGCTCTGATGAACTTCTGCAACAGAGGTAATTCTGGTCTTCGTATCTTGGGGTAGTCCTTAAGAACTGAGAGTCAGTTTCATCACAATGATTGATGTTTTCTTGACTGCACTGGAGGATGCCTTCAAAGTTCTATCAATTTTCCGAGTTCACTGACCTTCTCGTCTTAAAGCATTGATAGACTGTAGTTTCTTCTTACTTAGTTGAGCATTTCTTGAAATATTCCGGCTTAGAACAGTTATGGAATAGGGCTCAGTACTGTAATCAACTTTGTACCAACGCAGCCTCTGCAAAACACACCTGATTGTCGGAAACAAACCTTTGGATAGCTCATCAATATCATATGACCCCTTTAGACTAGGTAATAGGATAAAAGCTTTATATATCAACCATACCGTACATTTGTAGCAGGACAAGGCTTTACGCTTATTACATTTAAATATGTTTGACTTTGTATGGTGAAAAGTTTGAAGTGGAACTGGAGAACATGTGAAAATTGACGACATCTGGCAATGTCCAACAAGAGGCTTTATCCATATGTGTTTTGAATGTATTCATGCCAAATCGGCTTGTTACCACCAACGGGCTATGGTTGATATACCCGTATCACTACTGTGGCATAGAGAGGGCTATGCTTTATTCCTTTCTTCAATAAAATACATACTAGAATTTAGTATGCTACAATATATACACAATTCTATTGGTACACAGCCCCGTCTCCCTTCTCATCTTCCTTACCCACTGCTCAGTGTTACTTGAGCTATACCGTCATATTTTCTTGACAGATTATTTATCTGTGGTCATACTAGACAGCGAGTGATTGCTGAAACAACTCACGTTGCTGTACAGTAAATATTTTACTGCCCTCATGACAGCTAGTTGGTGACCGGCCAGCACAGAGGTAAGAGTCTTTCACTCATTTCACCCAATTATTGCTACAATGTAAAAGCCCAGGTCCAAAAAGTATTTGTTTTATTAAGCACACCATTAATCTGAGACAGAAATCTAACTTCTTTCAAACATTCAGCCTCGATTCAAGCAGAAGAACAGATTTTTTAAATTCTACGAAGAAAGAAAGTCTATGATTTCTAGCATCGATTGATAGGGCCCCTGATTTTTTTCTATACTTTTACAGCTGTACAAACATACCTATTTCAAATACAGGCCAAAATTAGGGCTAACAGTCCAATTTGCCAGTAGCATTTAACACTTTGTCGTGAGCTCCGTTCTCTGGATACATCTGTGTTTCATTTAGTTAGTGAGTAAAACACAAAGTACATCCATTCTGAAGGCTTTTACCAAGTGAATTATAAGGCCAGGTTATTTTAACCCCATATTTGAGTAGACAAGTTTTTCATATTTGCAGAATAATTCGGACTTCTATTCTAACTGATTTTTTTTTCACATTAGATCCACATTATTGGGGGTTTTACAGGTTTTTTTTTTAAAAAAAGAAACAGCTCCACTTTTGTCAATGTGTTGTATCTGGTATTGCAGCTCAGCCCTTTGGAGGGAACCTGTCAGTCAATTCATGCTGCCCAAACCATAACTGCAACATAACTGCATTACCATGTCAGCCGGGGGCATGCTGAAGACTCTCATTACCGCCATCTTGGCACTTCTCTGAAGATCAGGAGATCACGATTTATCTTATATACTGGAATACTGTTATATTGTAGTATATACTATAAGAAATCAAATGATCACAGGTTAAAGTCCCCTTAAGGACTAAAAAATAAGGTAAAAAAAAAGTTTGAAAAATTATTTAAAAATATATAAAAGTTTAAATCACTTCCCTTTTCCCAGTTTTAAAATAAAATAACAATTATAATAAACATAATTGGTATCTCTGCATCTGTAAAAATCCAGTCTATCTAGATCTAAAATTCTCCAAAACATTATTATAATGCTGTCTTTCAGTCCCGATAGCTCCCCCAAAAATTGCAACAAATAGTGATTAATATGGCATACGTTCTCCAAAATGGTATTAGTGGAGGAAAATTGAACTTGATGGACATACTGTAGGTCTTTTTTCAGCCTATGTAACTATGTAATAAAAACTACAACTCAGCACACAAAAAAATAAGCCCTCAAAAAGCTCCATCAATCGAAAAATATAGAAAAATTTCCGGGTCTTATAAAATAGCAAATACATTGATTCTTTCAAAATCCAGAATTTTCTTCACTACTAATACAGTGCCTACAAGTAGTATTCAACCCCCTGCAGATTTAGCTGGTTTGATAAGATGCAAATAAGTTAGAGCCTTCAAACTGCAAACGAGAGTAGGTTTTATGAACAGAAGCATAAATCTTACAAACCAAAAAGTTATGTTGCTCAGTTGAATTTTATTAAATTTTAAACATAAAAGTGTGGGTCAATTATTATACAACCCCTATGTTTAATATTTTGTGGAATAACCCTTGTTTGCAATTACAGCTAATAATCGTCTTTTATAAGATCTGATCAGGCCGGCACAGGTCTGTGGAGTTATCTTGGCCCACTCCTCCATGCAGATCTTCTCCAAGTTATCTAGGTTCTTTGGGTGTCTCATGTGGACTTTATTCTTGAGCTCCTTCCACAAGTTTTCAATTGGGTTAAGGTCAGGAGACTGACTAGGCCACTCCAACACCTTGACTTTTTCCCTATTGAACCAGACCTTGGTTTTCTTGGCTGTGTGCTTTGGGTCGTTGTCTTGTTGGAAGATGAAATTACGACCCATCTTAAGATCCTTGATGGAGGAGCGGAGGTTCTTGGCCAAAATCTCCAGGTAGGCCATGCTATCCATCTTCCCATGGATGCGGACCAGATGGCCAGGCCCCTTGGCAGAGAAACAGCCCCACAGCATGATGCTGCCACCACCATGCTTGACTGTAGGGATGGTATTCTTGGGGTCGTATGCAGTGCCATCCAGTCTCCAAACGTCACGTGTGTGGTTGGCACCAAAGATCTCGATCTTGGTCTCATCAGACCATAGAACCTTGAACCAGTCTGTCTCAGAGTCCTCCAAGTGATCATGAGCAAACTGTAGACGAGCCTTGACATGACGCTTTGAAAGTAAAGGTACCTTACGGGCTCGTCTGGAACGGAGACCATTGCGGTGGAGTACGTTACTTATGGTATTGACTGAAACCAATGTCCCCACTGCCATGAGATCTTCCCGGAGCTCCTTCCTTGTTGTCCTTGGGTTAGCCTTGACTCTTCGGACAAGCCTGGCCTCGGCACGGGAGGACACTTTCAAAGGCTGTCCTGGCCGTGGAAGGCTAACAGTAGTTCCATAAGCCTTCCACTTACGGATGATGCTCCCAACAGTGGAGACAGGTAGGCCCAACTCCTTGAAAAGGGTTTTGTACCCCTTGCCAGCCTTGTGACCCTCCACGATCTTGTCTCTGATGGCCTTGGAATGCTCCTTTGTCTTTCCCATGTTGACCATGTCTGAGTGCTGTTCACAAGTTTGGGGAGGGTCTTAAATAGTCAGAAAAGGCTGCCAAAAGAGATCTTTAATCCACACATGTGAAGCTCATTATTCTTGGTGCCTGAACTACTTCTTAATACTTTAGGGGGACCAAACAGAATTCTTGTGGTTTGAGGGGTTGAATAATAAATGACACTCTGAATTAACTTTTTACGTTTTAAAAAAAAACAAAACAAAAAAACAAAAAAAAAAATTTGCTGCAGTGCATTTCCCACTTCCAGGCTGATCTACAGTACAAATGTCACAACGCCAAGTTAATTCCGCATGTGTCAACCAGCTAAATCTGCAGGGGGTTGAATACTACTTGTAGGCACTGTATATTAAAAATTTGTACAAGTTTGGTACTGCTGGAATTGAACTAACCTGAAGAATCATATTTCCAGATCATTTTTACGGGATAAACCCTGTAACAAAAACACAGAAAAACAATGATGGATTCGCAGTTTTTTCACCCCACCTTTTTTTTTCTTCACAGTTTTCAGTTCATGATACATTAAAATGAATGGAATCATTCAAAACTACAACTTGTCCCACAAAAAACAATCCCTTATATGAAAATACTGATGAAAAAAAAAGTTATGGCTCTTGAAAGAAGAGGAGGAAAGCAAGAAAACACAAACATGAAAAATCGTCCAGCCCCAGGGGGTCAAGGGGTTAATAGCTTGAAGTAGATAATTCTAGTCTATAATGCTTAAATATTGGCTATTTACATAGTTTTCTGTATTCAACACCTTGGCTAATAAACTAAAGGAGGCTCGTAATTCCTTGTTCTTGACTCCAACGTGCATACATTACAGGGAAGAGCCCAGAGGAGGCCTGTGTAGGGGGAGGCAGAAGGACAACCTCTACGTCCCCCTAGAATAGTTTCTCTCTTTGTGTCACTGTCTCTTGTGCTCTGGCTAATGGCAATGTAGGTCACTTGTATGACATGCTTTGTATCTTATCTAGACTGCAGCTTTAATGTGCTTGTTGAAGTGGAGCGTTCTTTCACTCTTCTTTCATATATTGGCTATTATGTCTAAAATACCTCTGATTTTCTTGCCGAGAGAACATATAATCATTGAGAAATGTGGCAAACCCTTCCTGGCTGTAATGTATTGTGTGAATCAGAAGGTCAATGTCTGCGTAAAGCTTTGAATCATCATGACCTTTGATTCATCTACTGTAAATATCTAGGAAATATGTTCTCAATGTATATGACTTCACCCTTTCTTTTACTATTCTGATGAAATAACACATTAATCTATTATCTATCTATCTATCTATCTATCTATCTATCCATATATCTATCTCATATCTATCTATTATTTAGCATTGGTCTATCTATCTATCTCATATCTATCTATTATCTATCTATCTCATATCTATTTATTATCTATCCATATATCTATCTATCTATCTATCTATCTATCTCATATCTATCTATTATCTATCTATCTATCTATCTCATATCTATCTATTATCTGTCTATCTCATATCTATTTATTATCTATCCATATATCTATCTATCTATATATGTATCTATCTATTATCTTTCTATCTCTTATCTATCTATCTAAAATCTATCTCATATCTATCTATTATCTATCTATTATCTATCTACAGTTGAAACCAGAAGTTTACATACACTATATAGATGTACAATACAAAGTTATATTGTGGTACCGTGTTAGCCAGAAAAAATCGATTTACCGTATTTTTCGGACTATAAGACGCATCGGACCATAAGACGCACCTAGGTTTTAGAGGAGGAAAATAATAATAAAAAAAAAATTGTAAGCAAAAAATGTGTTCATGATGCACTTTTAAGTGGAAGGGGGTCTTCTGCTGACACTAGTATAGGAGTAATATCCCCTAATTCTGACAATATCCCCTATCCTGGTATATATGCCCCCCCCCCCCTTCCTTTTATACTTGGTCCCCTTCCCCATCCAGGCATCCCTCCATCCTGGTATGCATGGCACCCCTCATCCCTAACCTGGTATGCATGGCACCCCTCATCCCTATCCTGGTATGCATGTCACCCCTAATCCCTATCCTGATATGCATGGCACAGCAATCCCCATCCTGGTATGCATGGCACAGCAATCTCCATCCTGGTATGCATGGCACCCCTCATCCCTGTCCTGATATGCATGGCCCCCTCATCCCTGTCTTGGCATGCATGGCATCCCTAATCCCCGTCCTGGTATGCATGGCACCCCTAATCCCCATCCTGGTATGCATGGCACCCCTAATCCCTATCCTGGTATGCATGGCACCCCTAATCCAAATCCTTGTATGAATGGCACCCCTCATCCTTATCCTGGTATGTATGGCCCCCTCATCTTTATCCTGTTATGTATGCCCACCTCAGAGTTATCCTGGAATGTATGGCCCCCTCATCTTTATCTTATGTATGGCCCCCTCATCTTTATCCTGTTATGTATGACCCCCTCAGCATTACCCTGGTATGTATGGTCCCCTCATCCTTACCCTTGTATGTATGGCCCCCTCTTCCTTACCCTGGTATGTATGACCCCCTTTTTATCCTTATCCTAGTATGCATGGTCCCCCTAATCCCCATCACACTGCACATAAAAAATAAACACTGCTACTCACCTTTCTTCTCTGTCCTCCAGCGCTGCATCCTGTCTGCCTGCACTGATCTCTCCATGTGAGTCGCGCATGGCGTCACTGCCATGCGCGACTCACATGGAGAGATCAGCTGCCGGAAGTCACTGCTCCCCACGCCGGGACTGTGTGCGCGGGGAGCAGTGATTTCACTCTCCTTCATAGCCGGCACACAGCATAGCCGCGCTGCGGCTCCTGCTGCTGCTGGGCTATCTTGTGTGCCCGCTTATTAAAGGGCATGAATATTCACCCCCTCCCCACGCCCATGGGCGTGGAGAGAGGTTGAATATTCATGCCCTTTAACAGCAGGCACAGGCGATTCCGGCAGCAGCGGGAGCCGCAGCGCGGCTACACTGTGTGCCGCTATTAAGGAGCATGAATATTTAGTGCTCCCCACGCCCCATGGGCGTGGGGAGCGTGAATATTCATTTTCTTTAGCAGTGGGGACAGTTTAGGCTGCAGCGGGCGGCTGCTGCCTCCTGTGCCCCACTCCTCCACCGCTATCACTACCGCTCCCCCCACACCCCACATATATATACAACCCCCCAACATTCGGACTATAAGACGCACCCCCCATTTTCCTCCAAAATTTTGGAGGAAAAAAGTGCGTCTTATAGTCCGAAAAATCCGGTAAATACTTTTATGCCCAAAAATCACAAAAGTATTCTCGGAGTGATACCTTTATTGGCTAACCAGAAAAAACAATATATATATGCAAGCTTTCAGAGCACAGAGGCTCCTTTTTCAGGCAATATTACAAATGAATTGATGATTCAATTTTGGATGTTTCTTTTGGAGTAATGGCTTCTTCCTGGCAGAATGGCAGAATGGCCTTTCAGCCCATGTTGATACAGTACTCGTTTCACTGTGGATATTGACACAGTCTTACCAGCTTCTGCTATCATCTTCACAAGGTCTTTTGCTTTTGTCCTTGGGTTGATATGCACATGTCGGACTAAAGCATGTTCATCTCTGGGACACAGAACCCGTCTCCTTCCTGAGCGGTATGATGGCTGGACTGTCCCATCTTGTTTGTACTTGTGTATAATTGTTTGTACAGATGAACGAGGCACCTTCAGGTATTTTGATATTGTAGCCAAGGATGAACCAGACTTGTGCAAGTCCAAACTTCAATTTCTCATATCTTGGCTGATTTCTTTAGACTTTCCCATGATGCTACACATATAAGCAGTGTATCTATCTATCTATCTATCTATCTATCTATCTATCTATCTATCTATCTATCTATCATTCTATCTATCTCATAATTATCTATCTATTATCTATTATCTATCTGTCTATCTCATATATATATATATATATATATATATATATATATATTATCTAGCTATTCTATCTATCTCTATCTATTATCTATATATTATATCTATCTATTCTATCTCTCATCTATCTATCTATCTATCCATATATCTATCTATCCTTGTATGGATGGCACAGACAGAGGAGGGACCCTGTACAACAACAATTTATTGGCCATTTTCAGTGTAGTAGCTCACCAAAATCACAATTCCACCTTCTTTGGAGGTGGTAATTGCACCTTTAGTTTTTCGGGCCCCTGTACAGCTACACAGGTTGCACCAATGTTTGTCCTCCCCTGTATCTATTTGTCTATCATTTATCTAGATACAATCTATATATACAATCTATCATCTGTTTCTATCATGTAATCTAATTGTCATTCGATCTATCTAGCTATCTACATATTTCTATTATGTGTTTAGCAGTTTTAGTTATATATCCAACTTGCACTCTTTGCCCCAATTTACAGTTAGGTCCATATATATTTGGACAGAGACAACATTTTTCTAATTTTGGTTCTAGACATTATCACAATGAATTTTAAACAAAACAATTCAGATCCAGTTGAAGTTCAGACTTTCAGCTTTCATTTGAGGGTATCCACATTAAAATTGGATGAAGGGTTTAGGAGTTTCAGCTCCTTAACATGTGCCACCCTGTTTTTACAGAGACCAAAAGTAATTGGACAGATTAAATAATTGTAAATAAAATGTTCATTTCTAGTACTTGGTTGAAAACCCTTTGTTGGCAATGACGGCCTGAAGTCTTGAACTCATGGACATCACCAGACGCTGTGTTTCCTCCTTTTTGATGCTCTGCTAGGCCTTCACTACGGTGGTTTTCAGTTGCTGTTTGTTTGTGGGCCTTTCTGTCTGAAGTTTAGTCTTTAACAAGTGAAATGCATGCGCAATTGGGTTGAGAGCAGGTGACTGACTTGGCCATTCAAGAATATTCCACTTCTTTGCTTTAATAAACTCCTGCGTTGCTTTGGCTTTATGTTTTGGGTCATTGTCCATCTGTAGTATTAAACGACGACCAATCAGTTTCGCTGCATTTGGCTGGATCTGAGCACACAGTATGGCTCTGAATACATCAGAATTCATTCGGCTGCTTCTGTCCTGTGTCACATCATCAATAAACACTAGTGACCCAGTGCCACTGGCAGCCATGCATGACCAAGCCATCACACTGCCTCCGCCATGTTTTACAGATGATGTGGTATGCTTTGGATCATGAGCTGTACCACGCCTTCGCCATACTTTTCTCTTTCCATCATTCTGGTAGAGGTTGACCTTGGTTTCATCTGTCCAAAGAATGTTCTTCCAGAACTGTGCTGGCTTTTTTAGATGTTTTTTAGCAAAGTTCAGTCTAGCCTTTTTATTCTTGATGCTTATGAGTGGCTTGCACCGTGCAGTGAACCCTCTGTATTTACTTTCATGCAGTCTTCTCTTTATGGTAGATTTGGATATTGATACGCCTACCTCCTGGAGAGTGTTGTTCACTTGGTTGGCTGTTGTTTAGGGGTTTCTCTTCACCATGGAGATTATTCTGCGATCATCCACCACTGTTGTCTTCCATGGGCGCCCAGGTCTTTTTGCATTGATGAGTTCACCAGTGCTTTCTTTCTCAGGATGTACCAAACTGTAGATTTTGCCACTCGTAATATTGTAGCAATTTCTCGGATGGGTTTTTTCTGTTTTTGCAGCTGAAGGCTACGTTCACACACTGCGTATTTGCTGCTTTTTTTTACGCGCGGGTATTTTCCTGCAGTTTTTACCTGCGTTTTTTTTCGCAGGTAAAAAAAACATCTCCATTCACACAGAGTTTTTTCCTGCGTTCCTGCATTTTTTTACGCATGCGTTTTTTTCTGCAGTGTACACTACACAGACAGACAAAGTTTGTTGAAAAAAAAAGTGTCATTGATGTCATTTCCTGTCTTCTCTACTGAGAAGAGATTATACACTGAATTTCATGAAATAATTAAAAAAAAATTGACGTGGGGCTTCGCCCTATTTTTGTATCCAGCCTGGTACAGCAGGCAGGAACGGGCTGCCCCCAACCACCAGCTGCCTATTTGTACCTGGCCGGACACAACAATATAGGGAAGCCCTTTTTTTTTATTATTTCATGAATTTCATGAAATAATTTAAAAAAAAATATGTGGGGCTCGCCCTATTTTTGTGTCCAACCAGGTACAACTAGGCAGCTGGGGGCTGGAATCTGCAGCGCAGGGAGGTCCAAGCTTTCTGGCCCCCCCCCGGTGCAAATTGCAGTCCGCAGCCATCCCAGAAAATGGCGCTTCATAGAAGCGCCATCTTCTGGCGCTGTACCCAACTCATCCAGGGCCCTGGTGCGGTGGCTCACTGGGTAATAAAGGGGTTAGGGCCAGCTTGGTATTATCAGATGGCCCTAAGCCCGAAATTCATGGGGTCACGCCAATATTAGACATGACCGCCATGAATTTCTAGTAAAGAATTTAAAAAAACACAACACCCAGAATTAAGTCCTTTAATTGAAATAAACACACAATTTTTTAATGTTCTAAATTAAACCATACTTACCATCATGCCCATTCCAGCTGAAGCCAATGTCTTCTGCAATAAAAGTAAAATAATAAAGCAACCTCATCCTTACCTTTCCATGGTTCCCAGGACAGCTTCAGCTCTGCTACATTCACATGACAGGCTGGATCGCAGCCGAAAGCTGCCATCCAGCTTGCCATGCTGCAGACACGCAGACAGTCTGGCTGTGACGGCATCCAGATGAGACGAGTTCATGTCCAATGAACTCAGCTCACCTCATGCACGTCACTGACAGCATGGGAGAATTCTCCTGCGCTCAGCGCTTGAGCAGGAGAATTCTCCCACACTGGGATGGCATTGAGATAGTAACATAGTAACATAGTTTGTAAAGCCGAATAAAGACTTGCGTCCATCAAGTTCGACCTGTTAGTTCTGTAATTGCTAAAGTTGATCCAGAGGAGGGCAAAAACCCCAAATGATTTGGCCAATCTTCACCTGAGGAAAAATTCCCTCCCGACTCTGAAACCAGCAGTCAGAATAAATCCCTGTATCAACCTACTATTTTATTTTATTTTTAAGTATACGCTGAAATCTGCCTGGTATCTAGAAATGCATCCAGTCCCCGCTTGAACTGGTGTAGTGAATCTGACATTACCGTCTCCTCACTCAGTGAATTCCATATTCTCACTGCTCTTACCGTAAAGAACCCCTTCCTATGCTGGTGCTGAAACCTTTTCTCTTCCAGTCTTAGTGAGTGCCCTCTTGTTACCGTAATATCCCTCCTTTTGAACAAATCCCGGGCAAGATCTCTATACTGTCCCCTAACATATTTGTACACATTTATTATGTCCCCCCTCAACCTTCTCTTTTCCAGGCTGAATAGTCCTAGTTTTGCCAACCTCTCTGGGTATTGCAGTCCCTCCATTCCCTTTATTAATTTTGTTGCCCTCCTTTGTACCTTTTCAAGCTCATTTATATCCTTTCTATATATTGGGGCCCATAACTGAGCACAGTATTCCAAGTGTGGTCTGACCAGTGCTTTGTACAGTGGAAGAACAATGTTCTCATCCTTTGCAGCTATACCTCTTCTGATACATCCCATTACCCTGTTTGCCCTTACAGCAGTTGCCTGACTTTGGGCACTCCAATTTAGTTTGCTATCAATCAGGATGCCCAAGTCCTTCTCCATCTCTGAATTCCCCAATGATTTCCCATTCAGTGAGTACTGTTGACTTCCATTTCTCCTTCCCATATGTATGACCTTACATTTCTCCTCGTTAAACCTCATTTGCCATTTAATGCTCTACCTACCCAGCTTATCCAAATCCCTCTGTAGGTCTGCACTGTCCTCTTTTGTATTAACTGTTTTACATAACTTTGTGTCATCTGCAAATATTGATATTTTACTATTTATCCCGTTGACTATGTCATTAATAAAGATATTAAATAACATTGGGCCTAGTACAGACCCCTGTGGTACCCCACTAGTGACGCTTACCCAATCTGAGTATATTCCATTTATAACCAGCCTCTGCCTTCTATCCTTTAGCCAGTTAGCTACCCACTTGCAGACATTTTCCCCCAGCCCCATCATTCTCATTTTGTATACCAACCTATTATGTGGCACGCTATCGAACGCTTTTGAGAAGTCGAGATACACGACATCCACTGGTTCCCCCTGATCTACTCGAGAGCTAACCTCCTCGTAGAAGTCAATCAGGTTTGTTTGGCAGGAGCGATTCCTCATGAATCCATGTTGGTTCGGGATTAAAAGATTATTAGCATCAAGATGCTCCGTAATTGCCTCTTTAATGAAGCTTTCAAAAATTTTGCCCACAACGGACGTCAGACTCACCGGCCGATAGTTTCCGGCGTCACTTTTCGCTCCCTTTTTGAATATTGGCACTACATTCGCCTGTCGCCAATCAAGTGGCACAGACCCAGTCTCAACAGAGTCCTTAAATATAAGATATAGCGGTCTGTCTATCACATTACTTAGTTCCCTTAGTACCCGTGGGTGTATGCCATCAGGTCCTGGTGATTTGTTTATTTTAATGTTACTGAGGCGTTTCTGTACCCCAGCTTGGGTTAGATTTGTCATACTTAGTGGAGGATTAAGTTTGTCATTTCTCATTTCTCCTGTTAGTTCGATTTCCTTTGTGAAAGTTGTCGAAAAAAAATTATTTAATAGATTAGCTTTATCCTCATCTTTCTCTATGATTTTGCCTTCCTCACTTTTTATAGGTCCAATATTATCCGATTTAATCCTTTTCCTATTTATATAAGTAAAGAACAGTTTGGGATTTGATCTACTTTCCCTAGCAATACGTCTCTCTGTTTCCTCCTTCGCTATTTTTATTTGTTTTTTGCAGGTTCTCGTTTATTCCTTGTAACACATTAGTGCCTCCTTGCTGTTTTCCTGTTTTAATCTCTTGAATGCCTCTTTTTTGCTATTTAACGCCCCTTTTACGTTCTTGTTCAACCATATTGGTTTCCTCTTATTTCTGGCCCTTTTATTCCCATACGGTATATACCTCTCGCACTGAGTATTCAGAATTCTTTTGAAGGTTTCCCATTTACTATTCGTATTTCCTTGATTAAGAACTTTGTCCCAGTCTATAAGTTGAAGGCTTTCTTTCAGCTGATCAAACTTCACCCTCCTAAAGTTTAATGTTTTTGTTGTTCCCTTATTGATAACCATACTGAAGGGCATTTTGAAGTCGATAATATTATGGTCGCTATTACCTAGGTGCCCCCCTATCTGTACCTCAGTTATTCTATCAGGCCTATTAGTCAATATTAAGTCCAACACGGCCTTCCCTCTCGTTGGTTCCTGCACTAGTTGGGAGAGATAATTATCCTTAATATTTGTCAAGAACCTTTTTCCTTTCTGAGATCTACAGGTTTCTGTTTCCCAGTCAATATCCGGGTAGTTGAAGTCCCCCATTACAATCACTTCATTATGTTTTGCTACTTTGTCTATTTGTCCTAATAGCAGATTCTCATTCTCCTCTGTTATATTTGGTGGCTTATAGCAGACCCCCAGTAATATTTTATTATTATTTTTAGTTCCCTCTATCTCTACCCACATGGACTCGACCCCCTCTTCTCCCTCCCCTATATCTTCCCTTAGTCTGGGTTTTAGACATGACTTTACATATAAGCAGACTCCTCCGCCTTTCCCCTGTTTCCGGTCCCTTCTAAATAAACTATAATCTAATAAATTTACCGCCCAGTCGTAGCTATCATCTAGCCAAGTCTCTGTTATACCTACGATGTCATACCTCTCCTCCGATATAAGCGCCTGCAGCTCATCCGCCTTATTGGTCAGGCTTCTTGCGTTGGTCAGCATGCAAGATAAAACTTTGGGGTTATTTAGCATCCTATTCTTCTCTAACGATCTAACTGTACTATCCCCACCCCCCTCTCCACCCTCATTATATTCACTTCTCCCCTTCCCCCTTGCTTGCCTCACATCCCACCTATTTCCTTGGTTTCCTCCCCCCGTCTCTAGTTTAAAAACTCCTCCAACCTATTAGCCATCTTCTTCCCCAGCACCGCTGCACCCTCCCCATTGAGGTGCAGCCCGTCCCTACGGTAGAGCCTGTAGCCGACCGCGAAGTCGGCCCAGTTCTCCATGAACCCAAACCCTTCTGCCTTGCACCAACTCTTTAGCCACTTATTCACCTCCCTAACTTCCCGTTGGCGCTCCTGTGTGGCTCGCGGGATTGGTAGTATTTCTGAGAAAACTACCTTGGAGGTCCTTGCCCTAAGCTTCCTACCTAGGTCCCTGAAATAATTTTTAAGGACCCTCCATCTACCACTCACTTTGTCATTGGTGCCGATGTGGACCATGACCGCTGGGTCTTCGCCAGCCCCACCCAGTAACCTGTCAACCCGATCCGCGATGTGCCGGACTCGAGCGCCAGGGAGGCAGCACACCGTTCGGCGATCCCGGTCTTTGTGACAGATTGCCCTGTCTGTCCCCCTAATAATAGAGTCACCCACTACCAGAACCTGTCTTGCCTGCCCTACACTTCCCCCCTCCCCCTCATTACTGGAGCATACACTCCCCCGGCGGTCAGAGGATCTGTCGTGCTCCAATAATGCCGGTTCTGAACCAGCCTTCCTATACTTCTTCCCTCTATCCCTCCTAACTGTTATCCAGCTCCCTGCCTGTTCAGCCTGCACTTCCCCTCTATGCTCCACCCCCAGTATTGACCCATTGAGTGTCTGCTCGGTGAGCAGCAAACTCCGTTCCATGTTGTCGATGCTCCTCAGTACCGCTATCTGAGCACTTAGATCCAGAATTTGGGCTTCCAAGTGCACGATATGCTCACATCTCTCGCAGCAGTATGGATCCTCGAGCGGTTGCTCACGGAATGCATACATTGCGCAAGATGTACACTGCACGGCTCCGGCCAAAATGGACGTCATTCTAAATATGGGGATACAGTCAGTATATATATACAAGTACTGTATCCCTGTACAAGTACTGTACAAGCGCTGCCATCCAGCTTTTCATCCTTCAACCAGACCATACGCCTCTCCCATCCATCGGATAGGTGAGTATCCATAGTTTTTTTCTTTTAACTTATGTACATACAGTACAGACCAAAAGTTTGGACACACGTTCTCATTTAAAGATTTTTCTGTATTTTCATGACTTTGAAGATGGTACATTCACACTGAAGGCATCAAAACTATGAATTAACACATGTGGAATTATATACTTAGCAAAAAAGTGTGAAACAACTGAAAATATGTCTTATATTCTAGGTTCTTCAAAGTAGCCACCTTTTGCTTTGATGACTGATTTGCACACTCTTGGCATTCTCTTGATGAGCTTCAAGAGGCAGTCACCGGAAATGGTCTTCCAACAATCTTGAAGGAATTCCCAGAGATGCTTAGCACTTGTTGTCCCTTTTGCCTTCACTCTGCAGTCCAGCTCACCCCAAACCATCTCGATTGGGTTCAGGTCTGATGACTGTGGAGGCCAGGTCATCTGGCGTAGCACCCCATCACTCTCCCTCTTGGTCAAATAGCCCTTACACAGCCTGGAGGTGTGCTTGGGGTCATTGTCCTGTTGAAAAATAAATGATGGTCCAACTAAACGCAAACCGGATGGAATAGCATGCCGCTGCAAGATGCTGTGGTAGCCATGCTGGTTCTGTATGCCTTCAATTTTGAATAAATCCCCAACAGTGTCACCAGCAAAGCACCCCCACACCATCACACCTCCTCCTCCATGCTTCACGATGGGAACTAGGCATGTAGAGTCCATCCGTTCACCTTTTCTGCGTCGCACAAAGACACGGTGGTTGGAACCAAAGATCTCAAATTTGGACTCATCAGACCAAAGTACAGATTTCCACTGGTCTAATGTCCATTCCTTGTGTTCTTTAGCCCAAACAAGTCTCTTCTGCTTGTTGCCTGTCCTTAGCAGTGGTTTCCTAGCAGCTATTTTACCATGAAGTCCTGCTGCACAAAGTCTCCTCTTAACAGTTGTTGTAGAGATGTGTCTGCTGCTAGAACTCTGTGTGGCATTGACCTGGTCTCTAATCTGAGCTGCTGTTAACCTGTGATTTCTGAGGCTGGTGACTCGGATAAACTTATCCTCAGAAGCAGAGGTGACTCTTGGTCTTCCTTTCCTGGGGCTGTGCTCGTGTGAGCCAGTTTCTTTGTAGCGCTTGATGGTTTTTGCAACTGCACTTGGGGACACTTTCAAAGTTTGCCCAATTTTTCGGACTGACTGACATTCATTTCTTAAAGTAATGATGGCCACTCTTTTTTCTTTACTTAGCTGCTTTTTTCTTGCCATAATACAAATTCTAACAGTCTATTCAGTAGGACTATTAGCTGTGTATCCAACTGACATCTGCACAACACAACTGTTGGTCCCAACCCCATTTATAAGGCAAGAAATCCCACTTATTAAACCTGACAGGGCACACCTGTGAAGTGAAAACCATTTCCGGTGACTACCTCTTGAAGCTCATCAAGAGAATGCCAAGAGTGTGCAAAGCAGTCATCAAAGCAAAAGGTGGCTACTTTGAAGAACCTAGAATATAAGACATATTTTCAGTTGTTTCACACTTTTTTGTTAAGTATATAATTCCACATGTGTTAATTCATAGTTTTGATGCCTTCAGTGTGAATGTACAATTTTCAAAGTCATGAAAATACAGAAAAATCTTTAAATGAGAAGGTGTGTCCAAACTTTTTGTCTGTACTGTACATACATAGCTGTCTGTACATGCACTGCTAGGGGGACACTCACACTCACACACACGACACATAGACACAGACAGTACACACACGACACACAGACACATACATTACACATACATATACTTACCGCCTCGATGAGGACACCGACATTGATGGACATTCTGCTGAAGGTGTCCATGCTCGTCACACGTGAGCAGCGGCGGGGAACCTGGAACAAAGAATCCCAAAATAGTGGGATTTCTGATTCCTGTTTTCCCTAGGGCTGCCCCTGTGTAACGTCACATCCTTCATTTCTCCTGTACCTCCGTAAAAAAGCGCTGGAATTACGCAGTGTGTGAACACCGCTGCGTAATTCCATCGCTTATAATGGGCACAATATGGGAGAAAGCGCAGGCCGCGGTGCGTAAAGAATTGACATGTCAATTCTGTACGCAGCTGCGCTTTCGCGCTGCGTAAAATTACACAGTGTCTGAACGGCAAAGTGAATTTCCTATTCACTTTGCCAGCAGACACAAGGCACATTGCGTATTTTGAAAAAGCGCGCGCAAATAAGTGCGCAAAAATACGCATTGTGTGAAAGTGGCCGAAGGATGGCTTGTTTCACCTGCATGTAGAGCTCCTTTGACCGCATGTTTACTTCACAGCAAAACCTTCCAAATGCAAGCACCACTCCTCAAATCAACTCCA
This sequence comes from Phyllobates terribilis, assembly GCF_046119375.1. NCBI lineage: Eukaryota > Metazoa > Chordata > Amphibia > Anura > Dendrobatidae > Phyllobates > Phyllobates terribilis. The sequence continues at coordinate 844,177,989 of NW_027362761.1, forward strand.
GGCCTTTTATCTGCTTAATTGAGAATGACATAACGAAGGGATTGCCCACACCTGTCTATGAAATAGCCTTTGAGTCAATTGTCCAATTACTTTTGGTCCCTTTAAAAACAAGGTGGCACATGTTAACCACTTCGCACCAGAGCCTGTTTTTGCCTTCGTGACCGGGCCATTTTTTTCAATTCTGACCACTGCCAGTTTATGAAGTAATTACTCTGGAATGCTTCAACGTATTCCCCTGATTCTGAGATTGTTTTTTCATGACATATTGTACTTCATGATAGTCGTAAAATTTCTTTGATATAACTTGCGTTAATTTGTGAAAAAATCGGAAATTTGGCGAAAATTTTGTAAATTTTGCAATTTTCAAACTTTGAATTTTTATGCCCTTAAATCAGAGAGATATGTCACACAAAATAGTTAATAAATAACATTTCCCACATGTTTACTTTACATCAGCGCCATTTTGGAACCAACATTTTTTTTTGTTAGGGAGCTATAAGGGTTAAAAGTTGACCAGCGATTTCTCATTTTTCCAACAAAATTTACAAAAACATTTTTTTAGGGACAACATCATATTTGAAGTCACTTTGAGGGGTCTTTATGACAGAAAATACCCAAAAGTGACACCATTCTAAAAACTGCACCCCTCAAGGTGCTCAAAACTACATTCAAGAACTTTATTAACCCTTCAGGTGCTTCACAGGAATTTTTGGAATGTGGAAGAAAAAAATTAACATTTAACTTTTTTCACAAAAATGTTTCTTTAGACCCAATTTTTTTTATTTTCACAGGGGTAACAGGAAAAAATGGACCCCAAATTTTTTAGTGCAATTTCTCTTGAGCGTGCTGATACCCCATATGTGAGGGAAAACCACTGTTTGGGCGCACTGCAGGGTTCGGAAGGGAAGGAGCGCCATTAGACTTTTTGAATGTAAAATTTGTCTGAATAATTAGCAGACGCCATGTTGCGTTTGGAGAGCTCCTGATGTGCCTAAACAGTGGAAACCCCCCACAAGTGACACCATTTTGGAATCTAGTCCCCTTAGGGAACTTATCTAGATGTGTGGTGAGCACCTTGAACCCTAAGGTGCTTCATAGAAGTTTATAATATTGAGCTGTAAAAATAAAATTTTCACATTTTTCCCACAAAACCGTTTTTCATCCCTTAATTTTGCATTATCATAAGAGTAATAGGAAAAATTGCACCATGAAATTTGTTGTGACATTTCTCCTGAACACGCCGATACCCCATATGTGGAGGCAAATGACTGTTTGGGTGCATGGCAGGGTTTGAAATGGAGGGAGCGCCATTTGACTTTTTGAATGTAAAATTTGTTTGAATAATTAGCAGACGCCATGTCGCATTTGGGGAGCCCCTAATTTGCCTAAACAGTGGAAACCCCCCACAAGTGCCACCATTTTGGAAACTAGACCCCTTAGGGAACTTATCTAGATGTGTGGTGAGCACCTTGCACCCCCAGCTGCTTCACAGAAGTTTATAATATTGAGCCGTAAAAATAAAATTTTCACATTTTTCCCACAAAAAATCTTTTTCATTCCCTAATTTTGTATTATCATAAGGGTAACAGGATAAATTGCACCATGAAATTTGTTGTGCAATTTCTCCTGAGTACGCAGATACCCCATATGTGGGGGAAAACCACTGCTTTGGTGTACGGCAGGGTTCGGAAGAGAAAGGAGCGCTATGTTGGCTGGGATAGGCAGCAGACACCATGTCACATTTGAAGAGTCGCTGACATGCCGAAACAGCAGAATCCCCCACAAGTGACCCCATTTTGTAAACTACACCTCTCAAGGAATTCATCTAGGGAAGTAGTGAGTATTTTTTAATTTTTTAATTTATACCATTGGGCAGTGAAAAAAGCATAATTATATTTTTACCACAAAAAAATGTTTTACCCTCAGATTTTACATTTTCACACAGGGCAATGGGTAAAAATGGTGCCAAAATGTTTCACACAATTTCTTCTAAAAGTGGCAATACCCCATATGTGGCTGTATCGTACTGCTCAGCCATACAGCGAGATCTGGGGGGGACGGAGTGCTATTTGACAATTGGAGAACAAATTATTGTAGAATAGGCATTTGGATTTGGGAGCACAAAATTTTCTGAATTTCTTTTGGGGGGCAAGGGCCATTTCGCTTTTCCAGAGCCTTTCTGCTACAGGTAACTTGGAAGTCCCTTATATTTTTAACAGATGACGGACCTGAGTGGGGACTAGCTTTTTTGAGGACTGAGTTGAAGCTTTTATTGGGAACATTTTACGTAACATTTATCCGGCGCTCTAGGCTGAGCACTTACATCGGGGTTTCCATCTAAATTTCCAAGTGATGGAATTCAGATGAAACCCCTGCGGGATCCATTCACTGTAATGAGGCAGCAGAGTTACTCTGGACTCCGTCTGGCCTCTGTTTAGTGGTGTCCTTTTTTTCAGAAGTGCACAAAACTGTGGCCAACCGCACTTTTATGCACGCCTAAAACAAATGACACCTTGGGATCCCAGGCTAGACGGCGTCCACAGTGGCCTATATCTGCCTCATTACGGGGAATCTTCCGTCATGGGTTCCGGCTGAATCACTTATTTCAGAGATTTACACTGAAACTCTGGTGTAAGCGCTCAGCGCAGAGCGCAGGATAAATGTGGGCAGAGCCTTACTGCGATCTTTGGGAGACATAATAAACATCAGTAGCAGGTGAAGAATTGGTTTTATTTATTTTTTACGCTGCTCCTCGTGCGGTATAAGTGATGAAATTACTTTATTCTTCGGGTCGGTGCGATTACAGAGATACCAGATTTATATCGGGTTTTTATGACTGACAGCTGTCACACACTAAAAGACGCTTTTTTTTGCAAAATCTAGTTTTTGCATGCCATATTTTGAGAGCTATAATTTTTCCATATTTCGGCCGACAGAGTCATGTGATGGCTTGTTTTTTGCGGGACGAGTTGACATTTTTATTGGTACCATTTTTGGGTATGTGACATTTTTTGATCGCTTTCTATTCCATTTTTTGGGAGGTAAAATTAACAAAAACAAACAATTCAGGAATTGTTTTTTGAGGTTTTTTTTTATGCCGTTCTGCATGTGGTAAAAGTGATATGGCAGCGTTATTCTTCGGGTCAGTACGTTTACAGCGATACTACACTTACTGTATTTTTTTTATGTTTTGGCGCTTTTACACAATAAAACAATTTTATAGAAAAAAATATTTTTTTTGCATTGCTTTATTCTGAGCGCTATAACTTTTTATTTTTCGGCTGATGGAGCTGTATGGCAGCTTTTTTTTTGCGGAACAAGATGACGTTTTCAGCGGTAACATTTTTATTTCTATTTCGTTTTTTTGATCGCATTTTTTTCCACTTTTTGTTTGGCGATATGATGAAAAAGCATATTTTTTTGCTCCGTTTTTTATTTATTTTTATTACGGTGTGCACAGAAGGAGTTAATTAGTGTGACAGTTTTATAGCTCGGGTTGTTTCGGACGCGGCGATACCAAATATGTGTACTTTTTTTGGTTTTGTAAAAATATACGGATTTATTGGTTTAATATTTTATTTATTTATTTTTATTTATTTTGTGATTTTTTTTTTTACAGTTTAAAAACTTTTTTTTAAACTTTTTTTTACATTTTTACTTAGTCCCTGTATGGGACATTAATTTTTATTTTTCTGATCACTGATCTCATGTAATGTAATAGACATGTATTACATTACATGAGATCTTCGCTGACTCTTTCACAGTCACAGTCTCCTGCCTGGCTTCAGCTGCAGGCTGAGCCAGGCAGGACACCATATATGGCAGATCTGGAGGCGGTCATGTGACCTCCAGCTGCCATAGCAACCCCAGGTCCTGGAAGCTATCAGGGGTCGTCGGAGAGGTAAGTAAGACGACCCCCTCTCCTCCTTCTATCTTCTATATGCCGCGATCACTATAGATCGCGGCATATAGAACATAGTAAAGGGTTAACATCACTGGGACCTGATCCAATCAGGTCCCGATGATGTTCCCTGTCAGAGCTAACGCTCTGCACCGGAATCGCAGCGCTTGCAGGACCCTGGGGGTCCTGAGCGCTGCGAGACCACCCACCGTTTTTAAACGTCGGCGCTGCACAGAGCCCAGCAAGCGAAGACGTTTATCTACAGTGGGTGGTCGGGAATCGGTTAAGGAGCTGAAACTCCTAAACCCTACTTCCAATTTTAATATAGATACCCTCAAATGAAAGCTGAAAGTCTGAACTTCAACTGCATCTGAATTGTTTTGTTTAAAATTCATTGTGGTAATGTCTAGAACCAAAATTAGAAAAATGTTGTCTCTGTCCAAATATATATGGACTTAACTGTACCTTCATTTATACGCCTCCAGACAATCCCTATATTAGAATATTAGGGTTTATTAGGCTTTTTCCAATAAAACTAGTAGTTTATATATAAATGTAATAACTCACAGTGCTCTTTTGTGTTACACTTATTTTCATTTTCTTTCAAAGGTAAGGGCAATCGGTTAAGCACAACATGCTGCAATAATTTCATTAATATATTTGGGGAATTTAGTTTACAATTGGAAAATTAGCTTGGCATGGAGTCAATGTCTCTGTGTGGAGCCATTCACCCAATTAAAGTTTTAACAGCTGCTTGATTTTTTTTTTCCAAAGAAAAACTATTGGGCACCATTTTCTACAATTAGTAGAGCATAAAACATGTAGTGTGTCTAATTAAATGTTTAAAACTATTGACATCACATAGCTACTGTTGGAGTAAATGAGGTGGAAAATGGCTACAATTCTCCCATTGGTAAATTGATTCACAATACACTGAAAGACTTGTTTGATAAGATGAATTCAATCCTGATTTGGGTGATGGATTTTCATGACCTTTTCACACCCCACAGGTACAGTACAGACCAAAAGTTTGGACACACCTTCTCATTTAAAGATTTTTCTGTATTTTCATGACTATGAAAATTGTACATTCACACTGAAGGCATCAAAACTATGAATTAACACATGTGGAATTATATACTTAACAATAAAGTGTGAAACAACTGAAAATATGTCTTATATTCTAGGTTCTTCAAAGTAGCCACCTTTTGCTTAAATGAGAAGGTGTGTCCAAACTTTTGGTCTTTACTGCATATGTATGTTTTTTTAGTTAACCCTGATGGAATATAACACAGATTTTATTCATTAATTTTACTCATGTTGTACAATTTGCATCAAACAAGGAAAGCAAAGTTGTCTCTCCAGGTTGCCACTAACCAGCTCCAGCATATATTATATATACATCCTCACAGATATACAGTATGGTGAGGTTAGACATTGCTTTAGAAGCTGCATACTGCATATAAATAATAATACATTGATAAATATTTCTTTTATTACAGATATTTAAAGGGAACCTGTCACGTCCTAGTTGCTACTATGTACACTGCCGCCATTGCTTTGTTACTGATGCAATGTGCATCACTAAAAAGCTGTTTTTATTAAAATCGGTGGTATTATAATGATTTTGTATTATATAGACTTTGTGCTCCTCACTTTAGCCACTCCGATCTAGACACTTCACTGCTGAGGAGACTAGATCGGAGTTACTGGAGTGAGGGCCTCAAAAAGTCACCTCCGATCTAGACACAACCTTGCCGGGAGCAGTATTCAAATACATGAGCGGCGCAGCAGTGACTGAATAGCAGGATCACACACCTATGACTGAACGAGCAGGTAGGACAAAGTATATATAATGTTATAAAATCATTATAATACCACCACTTTTAATGAAAAAAGCAATGGCGGCAGTGTAGATAGTAGCTAGGACATGACAGGTTCTCTTTAACACACAATCCAACAATTACGGATTTTATATATATATATATATATATATATATATATATATATATATATATATATACGTACGGTATATATATATATAAATGTATAAGAATAGACTTTCTTTAAAAAGAAATGTATACTTAGCTCCTGCTCCGCCCTGTGTCCCCCGCTTTTCTCATGACATAAACAACATCACATGACCGCTGCAACCAATCAGCTGTCACTGCAGCTTTCACAGATTTGTCAAAGCTGAAGAAACACTGTTCCTCCACTCATACAAAACTATGAAGGCTGCAGCAGATCATTGACTGCTGATTGGCTGCAGCCATCACATAATATTTTTTATGTCACAAGAGTGGCAGGGGACACAGGGCTCAGAGCGGTCGCATGATAAATAGAGTTTACTAACCCCCAAAATTATCAAATTAGATTGGTTTATTTATCTTTCAGATATCTTTTAAATGCATTTTGCACACTACAACTTTTTATGCATATAAGGTCAGTTTTGTAGTAGATTAGATAGATTTCAATTAGATCAATTGGCCATGTACAATTAGCAGTCTAGCATGATATTCATTTGATTGAACTGAAATCGGTCAAATATCTGTATGTGTCTAAGCACTCTGAACGATGCTTGGGCTGACTGCCATCTAAGCTGACTCTCCCATACATAGGAGCGCTCGCTCTGCCAATTGCTCATGTGTTTCTATGAGCAACCTACCAGCTACATGTCAGCTGGTGGCTTATCTCCTGGAGAACAAGATGATCAACTGTCAAAATTTGGACATGCCTGGTTGACATCTCCCGAAAATCAGTCGGACGTCGCCCCATACACATTAGATTGTCAACCAAGCCCATTGATGTCACTAGGTTCAGTCAACATTATTCTAACATCTATTGGGGCCTTAAAGGGGGTCTGTCAGTAAGATCAACCCTCCTAAGCCTTCAATATGGGCATGAAGGTCATAGGAAGCTGAATAAAATGATACCTTGATGTCTGCGATCCGATATATTATTCCAGAGACATCCACGTTTTTCTTATATGTAAATGAGCAGTTTCAGGCTGTAGGCCAGACACTAATCTGCAAGAGAATCTGCCTCCAAAGATTTTTATATAAAGGGGGAGTTGCCAGTGTGACTTGTAATGGCCGCTCTCTGCTCTCCTGATCTCACTGCAGAGCTGTGTGTGGTTATCACTGACACACCTGCAGGTTCCTCTCAAGCAGTATTTCGATACAGCAAAGCTGTGAGAGCTGCAGCAAATGTGTTTGTAAGGAGATAAAGTTCAGTTCTACTGTACTGTGTTAGTTACTCCCCCTTCATGTAAAATAAGCTCTGGAGGCAGATTCTCATGCAGGTCAGTGTTCAGCCCATAGCCTGGAGTAACTCATTTACAGTACAGACCAAAAGTATGCCATAATACAAATTCTAACAGTCTATTCAGTAGGACTATCAGCTGTGTATCCACCTGACTTCTGCACAACACAACTGATGGTCCCAACCCCATTTATAAGGCAAGAAATCCCACTTATTAAACCTGACAGGGCACACCTGTGAAGTGAAGACCATTTCCGGTGACTACCTGTTGAAGCTCATCAAGAGAATGCCAAGAGTGTGCAAAGCAGTCATCAAAGCAAAAGGTGGCTACTTTGAAGAACCTAGAATATAAGACATATTTTCAGTTGTTTCACACTTTTTTGTTAAGTATATAATTCCACATGTGTTAATTCATAGTTTTGATGCCTTCAGTGTGAATGTACAATTTTCATAGTCATGAAAATACAGAAAAATCTTTAAAAGAGAAGGTGTGTCCAAACTTTTGGTCTGTACTGTATATTGGAAAAAAAGTGGATTTCTCTGGAATAAGACATCAGATCGCAGATATCAAGGTATCATTTTATTCAGCGTCCGACGACCTAAATGCCCATATAGATTGCTTACGAGAAGTGATCCTACTGACAGATTCTCTTTAAGTGACACCTTAAAAAGTATACAGTGGGTAATAGCAGATTATTCGTTTTGTAAATGAGCCTACAAAAAAGTAAAATCATCTGCTTTAATCTTTCCTGTTATTATACATTGATTCTAAAAATATGATACTGTTCTGTAAATAAAAAGTAACCATTCCATAATTGCATTTTATGTTTCTATTAAATCCATTACTGGAAGCTTCTACCATATTGGTGGCGTAGTAGCATATGTTGTATGGTCACTATAGCTATGAATGGTAATGGGATGACCACCTTGAAGCTGCCTGCCTGCAATACATGTGCTACTTGCAGATAATTTCCACAGATTCACGCATTGATTTTGACTGTGTTGATCATTATATTAGAGCATGAAATTCTTAGAAATGGTTAAAACCGGGCAGTCGGCATGTGAGGTTGAATTCCTAGACCCTCTCTGAGCTGTGTTGCTGTTCAGTCTCTTCCTCTCAGTTCCTTTGTAATAATTGGCACCTCACATTTTGCTCTAATTAAAGGGGTTACAAGGGCAGGTGGCGCCATTCTATTTTGATAATCCTTGTGCAACGTCTGTATAATCTTTTTTGTTTAATTAAAATGAGTGCATAATAGGGGGGCATGAACTTTCAACAGCTTTGTTCCAACTAAAGTTCACCGGTCAGGGACAGTTCGGCAATTATAACACAGAAACTCTGTAGACTGTGTTAAATTCACGCCTCACTTTTCAGCTATATATCATGCCGATAATCTGCAGCTCTTGGAGCGTCCTTACTATTCTGAACATGTTTTTTTGTTTTTCTTAATAAATCGTTATCATATTTTTATATACTTCTTGGATACAAATTGTTCATAACTCCTGTGGGAAAAAAAAGTGTAAATCAAAATTCTTTCCAGAAAATCTACTTTTGAAGTAAAGGAATTGAAAAATAATGTGTATCCGAGGCATTGTCACCATGATGTAGCATTGAGTCTGTAATGTCACCGTCCATAGTGTTTGGTTGTGGACCTGAGCTGATTCTGCTCTGGTAATATACATCAAGGAAAAAGAATCTGTTCTTTGTTATCACTTGTGTCAGTAACTGCATTTAATGAGAAGGAGAAACTCTTGTTTTATGCATGAGCAGCTCTGTTTTTCCAGTATATGGCAAAAGCATTTCTTAAATTCTAGAAGGGTGTGCTAGGTGCATTCTGAACCAAGACATTTAAAGAAAAGACTAGCCAAGTGTAACATTCTGCACCAACAATAACCCCACTGTATTCCTCCCTGATGAAAGGCTCTGGCCATTACTCAAGCTCCATCTGCACTTTTTGGGTTTACAGCTCCTGATTGGTGTCATATATTAATACTAGTTATGGCATACCCCACCAGATGGTACTATATTACTATTGGATGCTGCAGCCTACAATATTTTCTTACTTGTAGGAACTACATCTAAATGACTGTTGACTTCAGCCAGATCCATTGGAGGTTCTGAGATGGAAAGTAAATACTGATTTGTAGTTTCCACAATCAACATAATTCCCGATTCAATATATGGGTTTGCCAATACCCTACCTAGAGGAGATTACCACCGTAGTAAGGTAGTTGTGGAACAAGTTAATTATACAGAGGAATGGTTGGAGTAAGATGAATTTTCACAGGTTTTCCAAGTTATTTAAAAAAAAATAGATATTCTCTGTACATTGACCAGTTTGTTAGATGATGTACGCACAATTTTGCACCCAGGCTGCCACCAGGAGGAGCACACTGAAGACAAATTTATAAGGCTCCTGCAGAACTCAGTGATCCTTACAAATCTACATTCAGCATGCTTCCTCTGGCTTAATCTTTGTAATCCATACTTGTATGTATATAGAAAATTGATATATTGGATAGAAACTTAGTCTGTATGAAGGAAATAGCTAAGAAACGTATTACACTATAGTATTTAATTAATTAGTGATAACTGTTGTATTCATAAAGATGAGCAGGAAGATCGAGTCAAATGAAATTCAAGTTTCCACGTAACATTTCCCACACTCCTGAAGCATCAATGATTAGGCAATTGTCACTTTTTGTGTGGCAAAGCTGGCTTCCCCATGCTTGCCTTGCAGCTGTGACATGTGGCGGGTTATTATACCTTGTACATTGGTGGTCAGTAAGAGATCAGCATTCCCAATGGAGAGCAGTCGGGCACAAGACTGACAGTTTGAGTTGGTTTCCCTCTCCAGATTCCACCGGGTAAGTGGAGCATACAAAACGTTAAAACCCCTCTAATTACTGGTATTGAGATTGGCGCAAATTTGAAGCAAAATTTGGCAAAGCCAGAGAATTAGAATGTCAAACAGTCCGCTCACCTCTAGTATTCATGTGTCTAATAATTAAGTATTACTGACACTTTAAAAACTGTGAATCTTCAAATGTTTATATAAGTTCTGATAAGACATGTTACTGGGCCAATATTTAACTGTCAAATCACTAGCAAGTCAATAATAATTGATTTTTCTGTTGAGATGGGAAGAATAAGTGGACATAATGATCATTTGACGATAAAGTAGGTGGCATTCGACTTGACTTCTACATTGTGACATTATTGATCATGTCGTCTTTTCATTAATGCATTGATGATAATAGTTTAGATTTTAAAATCATCATAGAAGGCTGCTTAAGAAAGTTCTGCCATTGTAAATACTTTTCAGAAACTGACCGTAAGGTAATATAATATGTAAACCAGTACAAACTTCTAGAATTTACTTCCACAGATTTAAGAAAAAAAAACATTTGTACTTATTTACTAAATAGGAAAATGTAACAGTTCATTGTTATGCTAAATACGCTAAAACACTGTTAAATATTTAAAGAACCGGAAATACATGCTTGTAAACTGATTTTTTTTTGCAGTCTTCAGTTCCAAACACAGATTCAGACATTTGTCACAATTTTACTTAGTTTCACTGGTAGAGCCATGGTAATTTGGTTAATTAAACTATAATAGAACATGTTCCAAATGTAAGTCATATGGATTTCATAGCCTATAAAGCACAAATTTCCACTTTTAAAGCACCACTCCAGCTTTTTTTTTATTTCAGCACTGGAGTGATGCTACTAATTTCAGTTCTCTGGCCCTTCATCTGTTATCGGCGCCTCTCCGTTCGGTCTTCTGCAGGTTGTGACCTGACCGATTGCTCCAGTGTTTGCTGGATAAGCCAGAAGTCACTCTTCAATGTAAGTCTATGAGGTCCAGAATGAGGCCAGAATAGTGTTCTCATAGACTTGCATTGAGAACTTGTGACTGTTACCTCTGACTATTGAGAACTTGTGACTGTTACCTCTGACTACCGGTCAGGCAGAGGTTGCATTCACAAGATAGCGACGTGGGACCAGAGTGGCGCTGGGAAGAGCAGAAGACAGCAGGTGGTAAATATACTACTGGGGTTAGGGAACTTAGATTAGTAGCATTGCTTCAGTGCTGAAATAAAATAAATGCTGGAGTGGTGCTTTAAATTGAGCCTGTTCTCTTTACAATATGGAGATTAATAATATATTTTACTTTTAACCTCATTTAAAAAGTTATGAATTTCATTAAAAGAAATGTCATAAAATACACTTGACTCATTATTACAGGACAATCAATAGCATGTAAATATGTTCAGTATCTCCAACAATAAGAAAATAATTAATTAACGAAAATTCATACATTAATAAAATGATTGAATGTTACATCAAAAGTATATAGAATGCCCAGTGGAAGTAAAGAGGAAAATTATACAAAAGGAATGACATGGCCAAGAACAGGAAAACATATGGATAGGTCATGACAGACTAATATTTCAAACAGTAAAAAGGGATAAAATCTATCATCCACCACTGATAGAAACAACACAAGTTTGTCATGTAGGTAACTATGTCTATGGGCTAACGCTTCAGAGAAGACCCTGCGATTTATATATTCAAATTAAAGACAGAGTCATCTCACTAGAGTCTGAAGTCACAAAGAATCCGTTTCCCAGAATCGGATCCTCATGTAAAAAATTGTATGGGAAAAACAAGTTGTCTGCGTAGCTGTTGTAATACGTTCTGACACATATCCTAATAACAAAATGGAATGTAATAATTGTAAACATAAAAGTTGCTGCTGCCTGCCAAATAGCTCTTCTGTGTTTTATTCCTCCAGTACAGCCAACCCTGCTTTTTATTAAAAGGAAACAAAAATTACAGTTTAAGGCCAAGTTCACACAGTACAGTGTTAAAGCAGTTTTTTTCCTACTCTTTTTTTTTTTTTTGCTGAAATTAGGAATGAAAAGTATAACTGAAGCTTTAGTTGTTTCTTAAATTGTATTTCTTATATGAGTTTAAGTTGCAAGAAAATGTGAAGTATGATGGCTCAGTGCAATATAATTGGTAGTACTTCTGCTCATTTACAGTAATAATAGAGTATTAGAGAATTTCTCTTTAATGGAAAGCTGTCAGATGATCTATGCTGCCCAAACCATGGGGGTATGAATCAGAGCCTAGCTGCACGATCGCAGCCAGGTATTTTTCTGTGAAATGCTGCCGCGTTATTAGAGAAAATATAGTTAGAATGTCCAGTTGAAAACTATAGGCAGAGGCGAGACTAGTCCGACACCACCCCAGACCGGCTTTTCCCAGCACCACTATGGGTGACTGACAGGTCTCTTGCTATGGGAGAGACCTGTCAATCACCTGGAGACCTCAAGCAGAGCAGGAGGACCTGGCCAGGGGGTGGCCGAACTAGTCTCGTCTATAGCTATTGTCACTGGCCAGATCTTTTTCCAAATTTTTCTCTTAAATGCCAGAGCATTTAAGAAAAAAATGTTCCTTCTTGCACAATTGTGCAGCAAGATAAGATTCATGCTGCCCATGGTTTGGGCAGCATGAATTAAGTGACAGGTTCCCTTTAATGAGTTATTTCCATCTTCGGCATTTATGGCATATCTATGGGATATGCTATAAATACCTGAGAGTCCCACCTATCAAACCCTCAATTTTAAGTGATCCTTAAATACACCTTTAAGAAATTGTAAGAATTTTTACCAAAGTAACTTAGTGACAAAGTTGATAAACAACATAAGTCCATCTAGTTGAGGTTATTCTTGTTCTATAGTCATCCAAAAGAAGGCCAAAGCCAATTTTCCTCATTTTAGAAAAATAAAAATAAAAAATGTTCCCGACTCCCAAATATTGCAATTGGAATAAATCCCTGAATCATCTCCAGTAATGTAGTAAAATGCACAATTTCATTTATTTTGCAACATTTTTTCCAGCTACCAATTTCCACCAAAATTGCTGCCGCCCAAAGAAAAGGAAAGTGAGAGTCATTTTTGCATTGCATATTACTTTTTAAATAGCCACACATATGAGAACAAATGTTTTGTAGGTGGGAATTTGTGTATAGACCCACAAGCGAGAAATACGACCCAGAGAATATAAATACTCTTTTCGTTTCACTCAAATAATGCCTCTTATTAGTTTCAAATAAAGTACATGAAAAAATGCATTATCCTAGCAGTGGCACATGCCATGACAATCTACTGTACCATAAATACTGTCGTTTGGGAAACTTGGAAAGTTTAGTATTTTTATTTCAGTGTGAATGGGCAAGTGTAAAAGTCATTGATTTCCACTAACCTTACTACAGCTGTTGAAATCTCAGGATTAAGAGCTGGGAATGTTTGGCAGCCATTGAGCTAATTTGGCAAAACGACTGTTAACATATACTATATATAACATGTGGCTGGCATGAATCCTCAGGCTCAAGATATATTTCATGTAATCCTGTGAAAATGTTGGGTTTTAGTTTTTGGGAGATTTCTTATATGTTAATGTTTATGTTGTATTGTGATTCAATTTTAGTTCTTCTACAAGTTTATGAAATTACATTTAGTACACCGAAATATAATATTCTTTATCTCCGTTATTATGTGCATTAATAAAATCATTAAAGGTGTATTTAACAGCATTGATGTTGGAAATATAGGGATGTTTAAGTCTAACCCTTCACTACTGCCCCCAATTTTACCCAGAAGGGCCCCCGGAAAAATCAGACCACCCACTTATGGGCAGGCACTTGTAAACCAACCTTTTTCAGGTTTGCACAATCCCAAATTTGGTGGGTTTATTAATAAATTGTGCCAACTATGATTAAAGGGAATAAAGAGAGTCATATTATGTATTCATATTTTTACGGTTATTATTATGTGATTATTCATGGGAACACTTTGTGTCTGCTCTAGCAGCCAGGAATAATCACATAACCAATCGGCTGATGCTTCCTGTGTTCTGCAGCTCGTTTATCAGCTTTGTTCTATAGACTAAGACAGAGTCAGTAGAGGGTGGAGGAGATTAGTGGCAGCTCTATTATATGCTGCAGGGCTAGATATGGTAAGGTAGTAATGCTGCAGCACTGCTATGTATAGCAGAAATCACGAGCTCCTATGAACATCGGCCACGAGCCGGTGTTCACAGAAGATTCACAGTGACAGGTATGAGAGTCCTCTGCAGACCCCGGCTGTCATGACAACCCATCGGCGCCCGCCCTTCCTGATCACGTAACACAGGCGCCGATGGGCAGGATTTGTGAAGCACTTCTGGCTATCGCTTGTTAGCTGGTTAACAGCCAGGGTGGAGATTCGATCCACCCGCTGCTGTTAATGGCTCATGACAGCTGACTAAATCAGCTGTCACGTACAGGATCAGATGCGGGTTTAGCGCTGGATCCCGCATCAAACTCAGGGACACAACATTTGACGTAAATATACGTCATATGTCGTGAAGGGGTTAATGTTATATAAAAATATTTTAAAAAAAGTTATATTTATATAAATTATACACAGGTATGTAAAATTTGGGTTTATGAAAATTGTTTCAAACCCAATGACTGATTCTTATGTTTCCTCTATAAAAACACTTCTAAAAGAGAACTTTAGTAGGATCAACTAAACTTACCGCAACTATGTTCTTGAGCCCAGGTTGCAAAGATGTTCTCATTGGCCAACTTTTTTGGCTCCAGTGATGAGTCCTATCCCGGCTCTCCGATTCACACAAAAAGCATGGGTACTTTGTGTATCCTCCTTGCTGCCCAAGGAGCAAAAAGAAAACTTCCAGATCACCACATATTGACCATTCTTGATCCTCATAGTTAAGTTTCTTGAGAATGAAGTCTAAATTTTCATAGCTTTCCTTTAAGTGCACAGAATGCCCTACAGACACTGCCAATGTGCAGTAGCACAGCTTTCAGCTTTTTTGGATGAATCAATAAAGAGTCTCCACTTACTCACACTGTACTCAATGTTAAATTTTTCCATCAGCCCAGGAACATCACTGCAATACACTAGAGCATGATCTTGTGAAAAGTATGGAAGGAATTCCTTTTATCTGGTTCTGTACCATGGAAAACAAGTACCAGGAGCTAGCAAATTCTTTTCCTTTAGTCTAGAGCCTAAAAGTTCTGCAGAATGTTTAGGAAGGTCCAAGTCCCTGACTAAATCATTTAATTTGAGCTATGAAAAAATCTATGGCAATTTAATGACACCGAAATCATCCACCAAAGATTATGCAAAGGGATCAAAGTATGGTGCGAGATAAAAACCTATGGAGTCAGTGTTTATGAAAAAACTGTACGTGATGGAATTTTTCATACTTTTTTTATTAAAAGTATATAAAAATCACCTTTTACTTTTCAAAAATTTTACCCTTGCATACCTGTGTAATGGTCTTGGTGCATAACTGATCCTCTAGATGTAGTGCCACTGTATCTTACCAAATGGATCTGAGCTAACTCTTTATAAAAAGTTCCAGCCTCATATCTGCTACAATGCTAATGTGTTTCAAACTAAAAGTTTGAACAAGAATTTTAGGTTCAAAACGCATTTGGCTGGTAGTTTTCATAATGTATTATGCATAAATAAAGAACTGTTTTTAATTTCAAGCGCTGAACAACTTGTTTTTGAATTTTTGAAAAATGAGTTTAGCCACCAGTAGGAGATGTGGTCGAGCTCAGCCAGCAAATTAGTCATAATTCACACCAAAAAAGTGGTTTAAGCTGTGACAAAAATATACCGTATTTTTCAGACTATAAGACGCACTGGACCATAAGACGCACCGAGGTTTTAAAGGAGGAAATTAGGAAAAACATATTTAAGCAAAAAATGTGGTCATGATGCCCTGTTATGGGGAAGGGGGTCTGCTGCTGACACTGGTATTGGGGTAATGTCCCCCAATTCTGTTAATATCCTCGATCCTGGTATGTATAGCCCCTCCTTCCTGGTATAAGTGGCCCCCATCCCATCCTGGTATGCATGGTACCCCCTTATCCTCCATCCTGGTATGCATGACACCCCTTTATCCCCCATCCTGGTATGAATGGCACCCCTTTATATCCCATCTTGGTATGCATGACACCCCTTGATTCCCCATCCTGGTATTCATGGCACCCCTTTATCCCCCATCCTGGTATGCATGGCATCCCTTTATCCCCCCATCCTGGTATGCATGGCACCCGTTTATACCCCATCTTGGTATTCATGACACCCCTTGATTCCCCATCCTGGTATGCATGGCACCCTCTGAGCTACCATCCTGGTGTGCATGGCACCCTCTTAGCCCCCATCCTGGTATGTATGACACCCTCTGAGCCCCCATCCTGGTATGCATGACACCCTCTGAGCCCCCATCCTGGTATGTATGGCACCACTTGAGCCCCCATCCTGGCATGTATGACACCCTCATGCGGCTCCAATGTGCCGGCAATTAAGAAAATGAAAATTTACTGCTCTCCACGCCCATGGGACTATTCATTTTTTTTTTAGTAGCGGGCACAGCATAGGCTGCAGCAGGCAGCTGCTGCCTCCTGTGTCCCGCTGATCCCCCGCTGCTGCTCCCCCACACCCACCACCATGCGGCCATACATATAGTGTTATATATAGTATTCGGACTATAAGACACATCCCCCACTTTCCTCCAAAATTTTGGAGGAAAAAAGTGCGTCTTATAGTCCTAAATATACGGTACTCCAGTCCTGGACTTGAGTATATTTCTTGCAATGGCGCTCAAAAGCTGAAAGATGTGCCAAATTCATTAAAGGGCATATAAATGCCTCTTAATGAATTTGGGACAGTTTTACTGTAGCAAACTTTTCATCAAGACTGCCATGCAAAGGACCAGTCTTGATGATTGTCAGTCATTTAATAGCCTGTTTACAAAGGCCGGCCCTAACATTGCATGCATACTGAATGATCTATCACAACATAGACTGCCATTGCTCTCGGCAGCACACGTCCTGCTTACACAGAACGATGTGCTGCTGAGAACGTTGATGTTTTGTGAAATGAAAAGATCATTTCACCTGACAACTGAGTGTTTTGCTTGTTCGTCCGGTGATCAGCAGCCTGTTTACACTGCATATTTATGTGAAATGAGCATTCCTAGGATCACTACTAAGGGCCTAACTGCTCATAATATTGTTGGCTTCGGATCGTAGGTCACAGAATCATGTTGGAACATTTTAATGTCACTTTGTCCTCTGTATGTCGGGCATGTCTCTTTACGCCTGACAACTGTTGCAAGTCATCCTGGCGTATTAATAATAACAGGTTGTCAGCAATAAAACAATTGGTTTGGAAGCCTTTTATCCATTGTATATGGCTGTCTAGGGCTGAATTTATATAGTTCAGCATTTCCTCATTTGTGCATACTGAAATTAAGAGCAGTTGAGTCCTGATTGCCGTTTCATTCCTCATCATATTCCTGTGTATCTGTTAAGATTAAGCATGGTACAAATGGGGTTGCTAAATGAATCTCGGCTGTTTGTGACTTGGTCATCATAGTCCATTGGTGTGTTCTGATGTATGTTCTCATGGTGCACTAGTTTCTCATTGTTCTTGTCTGCCTTTTTCTTGCATGTTCCTGTGGTCCTAAAAACAACATAAATATGCTATAAAGGGTTTATCAGAAAATGCTATATAAATTGTCCCTTTTATCATCTTAGAGGAATGCCCCCAGTTGACCAGTGGACAGATAGTCCGTTGATTAGAATCGGACACTCTGTAATGTCATCATTCTGTATTAGGATCTTTTTCTATGATCTGGATTATCAACTGAACTTATTCTACACTCCTATTTTAGATGTTGCATAAAGATTTTGATAATATTTTTTACTTTCTGATATATGTATTCTTAAAAGATGATCACTTTGCAGAGATTTTGGGGTGGCAGCTACAGTATAGGATGGTGGGCTGATTATTTCCCCACAATGTTCTGTAGAAACATTCCTACTGAGTTGAACAGAGGGGATATGACCACAGAGAGCTATAAGTATTTTGTCCATACAGAACCATTTGCAAAATAAAAACCCTTTGCTTCCCTCAGCACCAACATATGTGGTCAGCAATCACTCAGTACATTCTATTCAACCTATTTAAAGAAAAGATCTATAGAAACCATTAAAAAGAATTCTGCACAAAATACCCTGGAAATTTCTCAATACTGCTGGGTGCAAAAGGTATTAAAAAAAAAGGAATGTAAACATAATTAGATATGTATCAAAAATGAGTTTATTCAATAAATAGCGCTATGTAACATGAAATTGTCTAATAAACCCAAAGCTCAATATATATTTTGGCTGTATTGCAAATATCTGTCAGGTTACCAACCTGGCGTGACCTTCATATACAACTAGCTGAGTTTTAAGCTAATATCCATCTGAAGGAAACATAAATATAAACACATTGAAAGCTTCCCCCGTTTAGCAGCTCATCTTATATTACTCATTAGCTTGAAATCTCTCACCAAATTAGAAGGGCATAAAAAGGCTGGTGCACCTGGTCTGGCCCTGATACCATCTCACTCATCAGTCCCGTCACACTGAAGGCTAAACTTTTTCTTTCAAATCCACCTGGCCATGAGTAATGCCTGGAGATGGTCAAGATTAATATGTGCAATTAATATACACTGTAATGTTACCTTGCAAAAAGATGTGTAGAAATGAAAATTAATACTTACTGGTTTTCCATAATGTGTTATTTTTTTGCCTAGCTATGAAATTAGGATCCATCTTATCTCCTTCCTGTTTTAAGGTGGACCTGTCACATGCTCCAAAAAAAAAGAGTTTTCTTGTAAAATTCTCTGAGCTTCTCCGATTCTGCAGCTATTTTTTTTCTGTTTTGTGCTTTGTCACTTTTCACATTTGTTGCATTTGAAATCCCTGCTTGTGAAATCCCTGCTTACATTTAGGGATGGGCGGATCCGTGTAAGTTCGGGTTTGTCGAATTTGACCAAACTTTAGTCCAAAGTTCGGTTCGGGTACCAGAACTGTTCTCAAACTTGAACCTAAACCCGATCCCCGTAGAAGTCAATGGGGACTCAAACTTTGGAGCTCTCTCTCCTCTCCAAATTCCCGAACTGTAAGACAGACTTCCAGGAGAAGTCTGTGTTCTGAGTTCAGCACCGGACACTAGGTGTCTGGTACAAACCCCGAACTTTATAGTTGGGGTCTTCTCATCTCTGCTTGCAGTCCAACTGGTATTTCTTCAGAGTCTTCTCTGGCGGTGTGCACTTTCACCACTCTCTCCCAATCTCACAAGCACTGCCAATCATATCTCAGCAGCATCTGAGACTACTTGACTTGTATATCAACTGCTGAGCTGTGATTGGCAGCACACACCCCCAGGAAAGACTCTGAAGAAATGCTTAGTTGGACTGCAAGAAGAGATTTCACATACTGCACTCCAAAAGCAACAAATATAAAAGCAGAGCAAAGCTGAAAAAATTGTCAGAATCAGGGGTGCTCAAGGATGTTTACAAGGTATTTAACTCAATTTTTCGAGGTTGTGACAGGTCCTCTTTAAGGGGAATTTAAATATAGGATCACTGAATATTCTGAATTTTCAGATGATATTAAATGTTATCACATATTAAATTATACAGCTGGGCTTACAGGATATCAAGACAAAGTCATGGCATTACTAAAAATGATTTAAATGTTTCCGAAGGTCACGAGTGACCATCCAATCACGATTCAATGGCAGCGATTGTCCATTGCTCTCAGGGTATCTCATCAACATGGATAATACCATTATACAACTGTGCCCATGAAGGATTGGCAGGGAACCAAATGGTAGGGAATGGCTGTGGTAAGTGTTGCTTTTGCTATATGCTAATGGTATAGACAAGCGTTTAAGTAGGACTTTGTCAGTTTTTTATTACTAAATATCTACTATTTTGCTGTGGTAGGCTGATTGCTTTACCTTACCTTCTCTTTTTCAACGTAAAGTAAAAACATGTTTTTGTTTCTTGAATTATTTGGAGTTATTGTGGTATTTTCAATAAGGAAGACTTTTCTGCCAAGGGTAAATGGGACTGAAATACACTGCAGGTTATTCTGCACAAAAAAATAGAGAATTTGCAGTTGTGTTGGCTAAATTCTAAACAATTCAGGGTCATTTGGAAGACTCCGGCAGTTCCCTGGATGTTTTAGTGCTAGAGAAGACAATCTGTTTCCAATACTTGTAGTAATGTCTCATTTTCTGACATCCTTTGTGTCAGCACGTTAGAATCATCTTGATTTTCTGACTTGTAAAACAGCGGTTTCTAGTTATGAAGAAACAATATTATGACACGTTGCTTGATGGTAGAAACGTTGTACATGAAATGCACCAACAACTTGTGGAAATGAAATAAATCATTTTTGGAATTGATACACAATTTTTTTTAAGATGTAACGTAAAGGTAGCCATTTATCTTAGGCTTGATTTCCATACATCAGTTATGTCCTGTCAACATGATGCAAGTTCTGATCCAGCTGTAGAACCAATCTGACACTGGACTGATGAACCAGATGACGGAGAATGATCTATGGGATCAATTCTGGCATTAGTTTGCATGAGGGAAAGAATACCAGATGTCCCAATATATGGGAATGAGCCTGTCAACTCTTCCTCACTCACTTAAGTGTCCATGTGTTCTCAATGGTGAGAGCAGAATAAGCCACCGCCAGACACCTTTACTGCTTATTTCTTGTAAGTTCTAAGGATTGGGCATGATTAAATCCAACATTGTCAATCCTCTTTTTCCTGATATCTGGAGAGGGTTACTTCCATACACAGGAAATATTTGGCTGGGTTGATACTGATCATCATGACTGATTGAGGAACAGAGAAACTGAGTGTAAAAAGTACATTGAGAAGCCAATAAAGAAAGGAAAAAGTATGGGCAGTAAAGACCATAATTATGACCCTTATTTATGGCCTCATTTACCACTGATGAGACTACTACTAGTACTATTTATATGCAGAATGCACTGTTAATATTCTGCCCCT
This sequence comes from Phyllobates terribilis, assembly GCF_046119375.1. Taxonomy (NCBI): domain Eukaryota; kingdom Metazoa; phylum Chordata; class Amphibia; order Anura; family Dendrobatidae; genus Phyllobates; species Phyllobates terribilis. Next base: position 844,199,112 of record NW_027362761.1, read on the forward strand.
GAATAGTCACTGAGGCGTATCCTACTGCATTGTTATGTAGTGCCATTGAAGATCAGTCACCATTTCATTGCATTATCTGTCTCTGTTTTCACAGTGAGTCACACTCCTGCACTATGTTCTGTCTGCTGTGTTTTCCATTTTAAAATGCCCTGATATATCAGATATTAGCCACAAGGTCTCATACATTATCCCATAATTTGGTAATAGTTTTTGGCATGCTCTGCCTTTTCCAGTCAGTAATTGAAAATTAAATTAACAGTTAAAGTCATTTGATTATTTGGTAAAATAAACCATGTACTTTTGAGATTTACTAACCTTGTAGACATAATGAGAAAATATTGCCAGCAAAATGGAAAACATTTCTTGTTGATTTTTTTAACTCTTAGTTTTGCTCTCCAATAGAGATGAGAAAATATATTAATTTACTGCATAAACTGAATTATATTCATTATTAGTGACGGGTAAAGACCATTTAATAATAAAAGTAAGAACACTACAACAGTTAGACCTCATTCAGACATCAGAAAATCGTACCAAGTTTCGTCAGAGTTTCATCAGAGTTTCGTCAGTTTGGTCAGAGTTTGGTTAGAGTTTCATCAGATAAGAAAAAAAAAAGGTTTCTCCACCTTCATTTATCAGACCGTGAAAAACTGACAGCACAAGGATGGCATCCGAGTGCTGCATAATATTTTTACATATCCATATGCTTTCTTTGCTGAGTTTGATCTGACACTCAAATCAATATCTGACATATCTCCACAATTTTGCTTGGACCACTCGGTCTACAAAAAATCACGGATGTGTGAACAGCCCCAAAGAATAACACAGGTACGGGTGCTATCGGTAAAAAGCATGAATAGCACTTGGACGTGAAAAACTGATGTGTGAATGATACCTTACATTTTGTTTTCGACACAGTTCGCTTTAACTTGATATCTCTTTTAGGCTCAGTGATGCCTCTGGCTGCAACACACATCACATTGATACATCACACAAAAATAATAGTGTGTAAGTTGTCGCACGTGGGGAAAGTTTGGATAACTGTCACATCACGGGCGTGTAAATTTGGAGGTTGCAATGTGACTGTATTCAGTTTCATTACAGTGTTAAGTAGCATCGGTTACTGTGATGTCTTTGAGTACACAAAATGTAGCTCTGCCTTTAAAAGGATTGTCCGGTTTGACTATATTGTTGACCTATCCAAAGGATAGATCATTAATTTCAGATACAGTGGCTTGCGAAAGAGTGTTTAAATATTTTTGTAATCCGATCCAATTTTTAGTTATTTGGTCCCATAAATATAATTTCTGCCTATATTTTTCTCACTTCACTAACTTAGATTATTTAGTGCTGATGCATCGCACACAAATCTGATTATGAAAATATTTAAACACAGGTTGTAATGTAACAAGATAGGTAAAAAGCGAAGGGGGTGAATACTTTCACAAGCCACTGTAGATGGGTGTCCGACCCTCTATACCCGACCCACTGATCAGCTGTTACAAGCTCCAGTGGCAGCCAGATGTAAACACTTGGAACAGAACTGCGCTGCACAGCTCCATTCCATGTGCAGTGACCACTGCCAGATATTGCTGAACGGTTCCAATTCAAAAGATGTAGACACATGGAGCAGAGTGGTGCTGCACAGTGCTATTCAATGTGTAGTGGCCTCTGCCGGGCACTGCAGAACGGTTTTAATTCAAAAGATGTAGACACATGGAGCAGAGTGGTGCTGCACAGTGCTATTCATTGTGTAGTGACCTCTGCCGGGTACTGCAGAACGGTTCCAATTCAAAAGAAGCAGTGCAGCTCCATTTCACTTTTTTTACATCCGGCTGGAGCTTTTAACAGTGGATCAGTGGGGATTCCAGGTGCTGGACCCACCGATCTAATATTGATGACCTATAGTAGAGAAAGGTCATCAATATATTCTTACGAGACTACACCTTTAATGTTATGGCATTAGAGCTATAAAACTGTTCATACAGCTTGTTGCACAAATACTGTTTTGGCCAACAGTTATATTTCCTGACTGCAACATTCACATGCATACTTGATTTGGCCAAATATGCATGTGCACTAAATGGCAAATTGGAAATAAGGTGCCACCAGGAAGCGACGGGGAAAACGTTTCACATTTGAGAACAAAGGATCAGGCGTGTTAAAATTCCACGTGCCCGATTCCTTTTCCTCCTTGAAACCAGATGTCATTCATTGCCACACACATCTGATATTCAGATTTTGCTCCACTGTGTATGGCTGCCTTTAGTTCCTTAACTCTCATTCTGAAATAATAGACCTGAAACCTTTGTTCCATAAGGAATTACAATTTTCTTCTTATCCAACAGCACAGAAACCTGTGAATTGTAATTTTAATAAGCTTAGATGTTCATATGAGATTATAACATTATTGGAGAAAAAGATCTGATCTGTAAAAATAAGTGTCGGTGATTAGTCATTGCCTTCAGCACACTGAAACTTGTTATTTCATTGAAAATAAATAAGAGAGTCAGAAGTCCGTCATGGCCCACCGCTCTGGCCATTTTCTGTGTGCTGGGACCCTTTCATTCAGTGATCAGTTGGAGTTCCAGTTCCTAAACTAAAATAATAGGTTGAACAAGACTATTGTAGAAATTATTTTTGGTTTCTATTTTACTTTTCCATGATTTGCTCACTGCAAGACCTAATAGATCATTTAGATTTGTAGTAAAAGCAAAAACTAATCATATAATAACACTCAAATACTATACAAATATATTACCTGGCAAACATCTGAAATAAAAAAAAAGCCTTTTATATAAATGTCCACAAATTAATCTACGTAGTAAATTAAGTAACATTTGACATTGTCCACAAATTAATCTACGTAGTAAATTGAGTAACATTTGACATTGTCCACAAATTAATCTACGTAGTAAATTGAGTAACCTTTGACATATTTTTTTTATCAATTTGGCCTATTAACACCTAACCTGGTTCCTTTTTGGAAATATATGCAACTTTTCTGCACTCACTGCCATTCATGTGACTTAAAATCCACGACAATTCAATGCTCTATGACAGGGGTGGGCAATGAATTTTCTCAAGGGGCCACGTTAGAGACCGTGACTATTCTGGAGGGCCGAAACAAGTACATGAAATCTCAGCCAACCAATAGGCTCAAAGGTGCAGTCCCATCTAATTTGGCGTAACCATCGAGCCAAGTGATTGGCTGAAGCAGACACATGATGTAGTCATGACATCACCTTCAACTGTGTAATCTGAGGCATCAAAAGTTCAATTGTCACATGCAGCAGAATTTCGAATAAGACCTCACTTTTATTTATTCCATCTGATTAAAAAAGAAATACTGTGATGTTTCGCCCACATTGGCCTTTATCAAGCTTGAAAAGAATAGAGCTTGGGGAAATGGTGGAGAGGATGGTAGTAGGTGACGTTTAGTAATGGGACTTTAGGATCTCCTTTTTTGGGATCACTGGGGGGTCCTATCTGTTAGATCCCTGTGTAATTCTGTGGATGTATGGGACTACCCTTTAAAATCACTGAGAACGCCTTTAAATCTTGATATCTGAAATGAATGGAAAATAGTAGACATATATTTTTTGTGTTTTTCTATAGCCCTCAAGGGCCATTTTTTCCCATTTTGTGCACTGGTATAACTAAATTTATGGTAGCAAACCATCCCTCCAGTTTTCAATTTTAATCAGTGAATGACAAAATCTAGAAATAACCCAGCTATTACTGGAGGTACATATAGTGTTGGTTTCTAGTGATATATACACTATAATTTAAACACCGTTTATACCTGTAGCCGTGATGGCATGCCAGGTTCCACTGCTAAAAGTGTCTACTTATTCCTCTCCCCTTGAGTATTTACAGAGAACTCTCCTTACTCCTACATTACGTGTTAAGAAAATATGGCGACCAAACTTTAGTGTCTTTTGGATCACAATGCTTCAATTATTCCTTGATTTTTAGGTAATACATATTCCGATTAGGTTGACCAGATGTCAGTGCCCATTATTAAATTGTTAAGGTTTTCCCTAAGGGAGAGGAAAAGGAAGTACTACTCAATGTGTTAAACGAGGAAGTCAAATTGTAACCAAAAATAATAGTGTGAAAGCCAATTCATGCAGTCCAGGACAGCTTTGGACGGCAGCGGCAGCCTGCTGAAGAATACAGAAGAGCTATACTATTTGTCTGCAGAATTCCTTATTGGCGTAGTGTCTTACACACCACTTCAAGCCTACAGTGTGTGGTTTTATGGAAAGACTTTAAGTTAAAGTTTTAATTTTTTTTACATTGCATATCAGCCAACAATTCAGTGATGGGGTGGTTTGGAAACCACTTTCATGTAATATTTTTTTTACAGGAATAAAGACATATTTCCTAATCAAGTGATTTGAAAAGTTTCATAACTTTTTCTGCTGGAAATAGTTTTTAAAAGATTAAACTTTAGTTATTCTTTAATAAAAAAAAAAGTAGATCAATCTCTTATAATTTTCCAATATATTGCTTGTTTTCAATGAATGAGAACCTTACTGTCTAAATACAAAGGATACAAATCTGTCCTGATCGTGCGCTGGTCGTTCAGATGCATGGCTTGTTACAGCACAATGTAGGACAGATCTGTCTTATAATAAGCTGTGCATTTATGTGTCTGACACAAAGTATGTTTGACAGCAAGATATATAAATTAGATTATAAAATTGCATTACTATGGGTGTAAGCTAAGTTTTGTAAAAAAAAAACAAAAAAAAACCTCAGAGCCATATCTCCCCACTGGTTTTTATCAATTTGATGGCATATATTTTAATCTAGGACAATATAAGCCATAAAAAAGTGTTGTTTTTTTTTCCCGATACAATTTTCTTACATTTTTTCCAACATCCTATAAAATACTACTGTCATCTTTACCTTAACTAGTCATCTATCTTGCTTCATTCTTCATGTAAATGCAGTTCCTTGATATATGGAGACTATAATTGTAATTATTAGCATTTACTTATCGGTGTTCATGTGAAAGGGAGGACATCATCCAGGAACAGAGGAATTGATGTTATCAGACAGATGTGAAGAAGGGTCCTTCTACTCAGACAAGAGATTCCTCAGGGATTGGGGGGTTCACTTGCGTTTTAATGTACCAGTGGGACTAAAAGAGAGATACCATTATCACACCTCAAGGTGTAACAGAAACTCTTAGTCTTCTAAAAAAACAATATTTAGATAATGTTCCTTAAACTGTTACATGTTAAAGAAAATTTAGCATTACCTGAATGTGTTTTTTACGTGTAACTTTTCAATTTCTTTTCCTATTTAAAAGAGTATTCTCAAGTTTAAGCGATATCCATGGGATAGGAGATATCTTCAGATCGTCAGGGTCCAACCGCTGGAACCCCTACTGATCTCCATAACCGGGGCTCTAAAGAGTCCGTGTGAATGGAGTGGAGGTCGATCAACAGCACTAACGCTCCACTCATTTTTATGGGGATGCCAAAGACCAGTGCTTGGCTTTCTCTGATGAGCGCACATGATTGACCACCGCTCCATCCACAAGAGCCCCAGTTCTCAGGATCGGTGGTGTCCCAGCAGTTGGAGCCCCAGCAGACGTGAAGATGTATCTTATCCAATGGATAAAGGATAACTTCCAAACTTGAGAATACACCTTTAATTGAAAGACCTTTACAAAAATTTTTGTAACTGGGAATGCTAGCATTAAAAAAAAGAAGGAATAGGCCCTCAAAACTGCAGTATCACACCATGTGGTCAGCACCCTGACATGAATGTTCCAATAGTCTGATACTAAACTGATCTTTTTGCAGAGATATAGTCTGTGTCTCAACAGAGCCTGGTAACTATTCATGTCAGTTAAGTATGTTAATGTGCCATGTTTAACATCCTGACTTGTATGGTGTTGGGGAAGATGGAGATTGTGTTGGTTTATTAACGCCAGGTGTAGAGCTCACATCCAAAATATTCTACATTCTTAGCTGTCAGCAGCTTTGACCTCTGCAGTTAGCGTATTCCACCTCTGCAAAGGGAGTGAGTAACTCAGCATGTATTTGGTGAACAGCAACAGAACATATACAGTATCAGGTATTTTGATATATATATATATATATATATATATATAAACATATGATTTATTGTATGCTCTATTGCTGTTCTCGGCACATCTAATACAGATGTATGTATATACAGTGCTCACCATAAATGAGTACACCCCAACAGATTGGTTTTACCTTTAGTTTCCTTTCAGAATCAATATTTTCTATGGGATACCATTCCACAAAATACTCCCACAACGTGGGCCATTGATTACAAACAAAATGTGTTATTTTGCATACCAAATAAAGTAATTGTACTAACAAATTCATACAAGACCATGCAACATTCAAGACCATGTTTCAAAAGTGAATGCACCCCAATGAAAGTCTGAGAAGCAAAGCTAAAGTTTTGATTACAAATATCCAATTGACAAGAATTAAACCACAGGTAAGTCTAATTATTCATTAAACGGATGTCAAGCAGACAATTGACTATAAAAGGGCATTACTTAACAAATAAAACTCCTTCCCATTTCATGCTGTCAGCAATGGCACAACATGGAAGAGACATGTCACAAGACGTGAGAAAGGAAATCATTTCTTTGCACATGAAAGGTGAAGGCTGCAAGAAGATCAATAAAGTCTTACTTATCAGTCCCAATACTGTAGCAAAAGTGATACAAAAATTTAGCAAAGATGGAACCTCAACCATCTCACTGAGATGCCCAGGCCGATCATATATGTTAACACCTAAACAGAACCATCTTCTTATGAGAAGGGTTGAAGAAAATCGACTTTCAAGTTCACTGCAGTTAGCTAAAAGTAGAAAGCCAAACCAGGATGAATCTTTACCGTGACACAATATGAAGTACACTGCAAAGGCATACATGGGTATCGCCCACGAAGGAAGCCTCTCCTATAGCCCTTGCACAAAAAAGCACACCTACGAAGAAAAATGCATAGTGCCAACAGTGAAACATGGTGGTGGCATTGTCCCTATGTGTCCTGCTGCTGGTTTTGGGGAGCTACAATTCATTCATGGTATAATGAATTCACAGAATTACTGCTCTATATTGAAAACGAAGATGCTACCATCACTCCGTGCCCTTGGTAATCTTGCTCTTTTCCAGCATGACAATGATCTAAAACACACATATAAAGGCCACTGTTGCATTTCTGAAAGCGAACAGGGTGATAGTGATTCGGTGGCCAAGTGTCTCCTGACTTGAACACAATTAAACAGCTATGGGGAATTCTGAAGAGACAAGTTGAGCATCACTCTCCATCCAGCATCTAGGCTCTAAAAGGGGTGATTCTTGAAGAATGGAAAAAGCTAAATGTTAAATTATGTCGCCACTTGTTCATTCAATGCATAGAAGACTTGGTGCTGTCCTTAAAAATCATGGAGGTCATGGTAGTTGTTTTTGATGTGAGGGGTATTCATTTTTGCATCAACTAATTTGAATAAAAGTGAAGATTTTGGAATGAAAGTTATATTATTAACCTTACTTTTATATTATGGGTTAAAAAATCTTCTATGAAACTCAGTCTTGTCAAAATTTTGGAAATGTTTCTTGTGTTTAGTGAGATATTAATTAATTTTGATATTGATTAGTTATCAGTGGAGGTATATATGTATATACAATTATTTTGTATTCCTATTTATAATTTTGTTTCCAATCCACTATTGCAATTGGTGTATTAGTCTCCATGTAATATCAACCATATGTGATTTGAAAAAAGGAAGGGACGCATGTTATCTTTTTGAGTTGAACGTGTTTTATTTTTCCTCCATCCGGCTTAAAGGAGCTTCCAGCCTAAAAGACCCCTTTGTACTTGACTGACATACTTTGCATTCTGTGAAACTAACAGCCCCATAGCAGGAAGGAGTTTTCAGGATTAGGGACGTGGGGTGGCAGCTGTCCTGCATCTTTCTTTCATAGGTTACACACATCTGGCAAAACAAAAGTATTCCGGCAGGCGGCTAAATAGGGATTGGATATACCTAGTGCCCTAACACAATGTCTGGTGTTTCAATATCATGCATGGTGTTTTCTCATACCATGTATATACTACTTCCATGTGTCCATGGCATACAGATATATATGATGAGATCCAAATGTGTGAGTAATGTTAAATTTGAAGAATCTAGTAAATACGATTGGTGTCAGTAGTTGCAAATACTGTACATTTTATATATAAGAACAACAGCTCATACATAAGTTTCAAAGATTGGTCCCTGCCTCAGAATATAAAGTCTATAATGGTTTTCTTTAGCTCATGTTCATGATTTCTAAGCAATATTTTAGTTTTCCTTACTTATATATCATCAACATGCCTTCCAATAGAGTACACATCATAAATACACACTTCAGGCTTCTAAACCCAATTTCCCGTAATACACACACTAAGGCCTCATTCAGACATTTTTTTTGCAAACGAGAGAAAACTGACAACTTTTCTTCATTGAGCAATACCCAATTTTCATCCATTTTCAGTTTGTGAGTCCATTTTTCCCATCAGTATAGCATCTGTATTTCTTGTATGCAAATAGAAAGAAAAAAAATTCAACCTTCTCCTACCCATTAAACGATACAAAATGTACTGCAAGCGGGTGGATCTGTGTGATATCCGATCTTTTTATGGACCCATTGACTTGAATTGAATTTGATCTGTGGCTCGAATCAAAAAAAAAACAGTCCATAAACTATAATGGGTAAGTTTTCTGTGAAAAACATGGATAAAATTCGTGCATTAAAACTGACCACTGAATAATGCCTGATGATAACGCTTTGGGAATATAAGGGAAACCGGGAAACCCAACAAAAATGGGTGCTTAGAAAGGACAGATAAACAATGGTGCTAGACAAAATGATTTACTATTGTCCTTAAAGTGCTATTTTCCTTCAGATATGGGGTTAATCTGCAGGTTAATAGCGTTATTAACCTGTCTAGCGCCCTCATTTAACTGAACGCTGCGGGGAGAGAATTTACTTTATTCCCCTCTGCAGCATTCCGGTTTCAGTCATGGGGGCGGCATCGGTTCAGCCACCACACTGAGACTACAGAGCGGTGGCTGTAATCGCGCCCCTGGCTTTGACTGACACTGGCTCTGCATTGGGGCCAGCTGTCAGCCAGGGCCGGGGGCACAGCCGCCCAGAGTGGTGACTGAACCCCACGCCGGTGCTGCCCTCGTGACTGAAACCTGAACGATGCCGGCAGGAATGAAATTGATTTTCTCCCTGCAGCGTTCAGCTAAGTGCGGTCATCGGGCAGGTTTATAACGCTATTAACCTGCAGATTAACACCTATATATGTAGGTTAATAGCATTTTTTATGGCGACAGGTTCCCTTTAATGAATACAAATTAGAGTTGATAAAAATGTTGCAGGCCCTGGTCCATCCCTCATTTGGTAATCTGTGGCCATCAGACTAGAGCTATGCAAACCTCTTCCTGCAACGCATCACAACAACAACACTACGTCACTCCGCAAGGAGAAATGTTACCCCTAGATACCGGTCTGACGCCTCTCATCCAGCCAAACCAGAACTCACTCTTTGCACTGACGAGGGGCAGTACCCCGAAACACAGTGTCTGCAAATTGAGTTTCTGGTATTGGCTTTTATCTTAAGTCATGTGATAAGGCTCGTTAAAGGGTCACTATTGACTTTTAGGATTGCTATTTCCTGTAGGTGGCACTAGAGTTCTAGTCCTCTTCTTCTCTGAAGAGACAATTTGCAACTACAACAATGTGCTGGACATACTAATCAGAAATGCCCAGAGATGCTAGCAAGTATTAGGAGTGTCACAGGGCTGTAGTTTGGTGGCCACAGATTGCCGATGTGGGTGCTGGAACAAGATCTGGCAAATCTTTTTGTTCATCTCTAGTACAAATACCTAATGTTGGCAATGTATTTTGTAGTTTAAAGTTGTATGAGGCTATGCTTACATCTGCTTTGAAAGCTCCTAATTATTCTAATAAAAAAGGACATACCTATGTATGGGAGAGTTGGAGAAGATAATTGTCAGCCAAATGATCTGCCGAAACATCATTTGGCAAAACACTATCTAAAGTGTATGGGGGCTTTACTGGAGCATCTACTATGGGACCCTGAGTATTAACCGGTTCCCGACCGCCCACTGTAGATAAACGTCCGCGCTGCCTGGGCTCTGTGCAGCGCCGACGTTTAAAAACGGTGGGTGGTCTCGCAGTGCTCAGGACCCCCAGGGTCCTGCAAGCACTGCGATTCCGGTGCAGAGCGTTAGCTCTGACAGGGTACATCATCGGGACCTGATTAGATCAGGTCCCAGTGATGTTAACCCTTTGCTGTCTTCTATATGCTGCGATCTATAGTGATCGCGGCATATAGGAGACAGCAGGAAGAGAGGGGGTCGTCTTACTTACCTCCGAAGACCTCCGTTTCGTTTGAGGACCTGGGGTTGCTATGGCAGCTGGAGGTCACATGACCGCCTCCAGCTCTGCCATATATGGTGTCCTTCCTGTCTGGCTTCAGCCTGTATGTAGCTGATGCCAGACAGGAGACTGACTGAAACAGTCAGTGAAGATCTCATGTAATGTAATATATGTCTATTACATTACATGAGATCAGTGATCAGAAAAATAAAAATTAATGTCCCATACAGGGACTAAGTAAAAATGTAAAAAAAAGTAAAAAAAAAAGTTTTTAAACTATTAAAAAAAAAAAATCACAAAATAAATAAAAATAAATAAATAAAATATTAAACCAATAAAGCCGTATATTATTACAAAACCAAAAAAAGTACACATATTTGGTATCGCCGCGTCCGAAACAACCCGAGCTATAAAACTGTCACACTAATTAACTCCTTCTGTGCACACCGTAATAAAAATAAATAAAAAACGGAGCAAAAAAATATGCTTTTTCATCATATCGCCAAACAAAAAGTGGAAAAAAATGCGATCAAAAAGCAGAATAGAAATAAAAATGGTACCACTGAAAACTTCATCTTGTTCCGCAAAAAAAAGGCGCCATACAGCTCCATCAGCCGAAAAATAAAAAAGTTATAGCGCTCAGAATAAAGCAATGCAAAAAAAATATTTTTTTTTCTATAAAATTGTTTTATTGTGTAAAAGCGCAAAAACATAAAAAAAATACAGTAAGTGTAGTATCGCTGTAAACGTACTGACCCGAAGAATAACGCTGCCTGATCACTTTTACCACACGCAGAACGGCATAAAAAAAACCTCAAAAAACAATTCCTGAAGTGTTTGTTTTTGTTAACTTTACCTCCCAAAAAACGGAATAGAAAGCGGTCAAAAAATGTCACGTACCCAAAAATGGGTCCAATAAAAATGTCAACTCGTCCCGCAAAAAACAAGCCGTCACATGACTCTATCGGCCGAAATATGGAAAAATTATAGCTCTCAAAACATGGTGATGCAAAAACTAGATTTTGCAAAAGAAGCGTATTTTAGTGTGTGACAGCTGTCAGTCATAAAAACCCGATATAAATCTGGTATCTCTGTAATCGCACCGACCCGAAGAATAAAGTAATCTAATCAGTTATATCACACTAGGAACGCATAAAAAATAAATAAAACAAATATTATTCACCTGCTACTGATTTGTTTATTATGTCTCCCAAAGATCCCAGTAAGGCTCTGCTCACATTTATCCTGTGCTCTGCGCTGAGCACTTACACCAGAGTTTCCGTGTAAATCTCTGAAATACGTGATTCAGCCAGAACCCATGATGGAAGATTCCCTGTAATGAGGCAGATATAGGCCACTGTGGACCCGTCTAGCCTGGGATCCCACGGTGTCATTTGTTTTAGGCGTGCATAAAAGTGCGGTTGGCCACAGTTTTGTGCACTTCTGAAAAAAAGGACACCACTAAACAGAGGCCAGACGGAGTCCAGAGTAACTCTGCTGCCTCATTATAGTGAATGGATCCTGCAGGGGTTTCATCTGAATTACATCACTTGGAAATTTAGATGGAAACCCCGATGTAAGTGCTCAGCCTAGAGCGCCGGATAAATGTTACGTAAAATGTTCCCAATAAAAACTTCAACTCAGTCCTCAAAATAAGCTAGTCCCCACTCAGGTCCATCATTTGTTAAAAATATAAGGGACTTCCAAGTTACTGGTAGCAGAAAGGCTCTGGAAAAGCAAAATGGTCCTTGCCCCCCAAAAGAAATTCAGAAAATTTTGTGGTCCCAAATCCAAATGCCTATTCTACAATAATTTGTTCTCCAATTGTCAAATAGCACTCCTTCCCCCTCAAATCTCACCGTATGGCTAAGTGGTACGATACAGCCACATATGGGGTATTGACACTTTTAGAAGAAATTGTGTGACACATTTCGGCACCATTTTTACCCATTGCCCTGTGTGAAAATGTAAAATCTGAGGGTAAAACATTTTTTTGTGGTAAAAATATAATTATGCTTTTTTCACTGCCCAATGGTATAAATTTAAAAATTAAAAAATTCTCACTACTTCCCTAGATGAATTCCTTGAGAGGTGTAGTTTACAAAATGGGGTCACTTGTGGGGGTTTCTGCTGTTTTGGCATGTCAGCGACTCTTCAAATGTGACATGGTGTCTGCTGCCTATCCCAGCCAACATAGCGCTTCTTTCTCTTCCGAACCCTGCCGTACACCAAAGCAGTGGTTTTCCCCCACATATGGGGTATCGGCGTACTCAGGAGAAATTGTACAACAAATTTCATGGTGCAATTTATCCTGTTACCCTTATGATAATACAAAATTAGGGAATGAAAAACATTTTTTGAGGGAAAAATGTGAAAATTTTATTTTTACGGCTCAATATTATAAACTTCTGTGAAGCAGCTGGGGGTGCAAGGTGCTCACCACACATCTAGATAAGTTCCCTAAGGGGTCTAGTTTCTAAAATGGTGGCACTTGTGGGGGGTTTCCACTGTTTAGGCACATTAGGGGCTCCCCAAATGTGACATGGCGTCCGCTAATTATTCAAACAAATTTTACATTCAAAAAGTCAAATGGCGCTCCTTCCCTTTCAAACCCTGCCTTGTGCCCAAACAGTAATTTGCCTCCACATATGGTGTATCGGCGTGTTCAGGAGAAATTGCACAACAAATTTCATGGTGCAATTTATCCTGTTACCCTTATGATAATACAAAATTAGGGAATGAAAAACATTTTTTGAGGGAAAAATGTGAAAATTTTATTTTTACGGCTCAATATTATAAACTTCTGTGAAGCAGCTGGGGGTGCAAGGTGCTCACCACACATCTAGATAAGTTCCCTAAGGGGTCTAGTTTCCAAAATGGTGGCACTTGTGGGGGGTTTCCACTGTTTAGGCACATTAGGGGCTCCCCAAATGTGACATGGCATCCGCTAATTATTCAAACAAATTTTACATTCAAAAAGTCAAATGGCGCTCCTTCCCTTTCAAACCCTGCCATGTGCCCAAACAGTAATTTGCCTCCACATATGGGGTATCAGCGTGTTCAGGAGAAATTGCATAACAAATTTCATGGTGCAATTTATCCTATTACCCTTATGATAATGCAAAATTAAGGGATGAAAAACGGTTTTGTGGGAAAAATGTGAAAATTTTATTTTTACAGCTCAATATTATAAACTTCTGTGAAGCACCTTGGGGTTCAAGGTGCTCACCACACATCTAGATAAGTTCCCTAAGGGGTATAGTTTCCAAAATGGTGTCACTTGTGGGGGGTTTCCACTGTTTAGGCACATCAGGAGCTCTCCAAACGCAACATAGCGTCTGCTAATTATTCAGACAAATTTTACATTCAAAAAGTCTAATGGCGCTCCATCCCTTCCGAACCCTACCGTGCGCCCAAACAGTGGTTTTCCCTCACATATGGGGTATCAGCACGCTCAAGAGCAATTGCACAAAAAAAATTGGGGTCCATTTTTTCATGTTACCCCTGTGAAAATAAAAAAAATTGGGTCTAAAGTAACATTTTTGTGAAAAAAGTTAAATGTTAATTTTTTTCTTCCACATTCCAAAAATTACTGTGAAGCACCTGAAGGGTTAATAAAGTTCTTGAATGTGGTTTTGAGCACCTTGAGGGGTGCAGTTTTTAGAATGGTGTCACTTTTGGGTATTTTCTGTCATAAAGACCCCTCAAAGTGACTTCAAATATGATGTGGTCCCTAAAAAAATGTTTTTGTAAATTTTGTTGGAAAAATGAGAAATCGCTGGTCAACTTTTAACCCTTATAGCTCCCTAACAAAACAAAATTTTGGTTCCAAAATTGTGCTGATGTAAAGTAGACATGTGGGAAATGTTATTTATTAACTATTTTTTGTGACATATCTCTCTGATTTAAGGGCATGAAAATTCAAAGTTTGAAAATTGCAAAATTTTCAAAATTTTCGCCAAATTTCCGATTTTTTCACAAATAAACACAAGTTATATCGAAGAAATTTTACCACTATCATGAAGTACAATATGTCACGAAAAAACATTCTCAGAATCAGGGGAATACGTTGAAGCGTTCCAGAGTAATTACTTCATAAACTGGCAGTGGTCAGAATTGAAAAAATTGGCCCGGTCACGAAGGCAAAAACAGGCTCTGGCGCAAAGTGGTTAAGGGGGTCATGTTAGTCAAGAGAGTAAGTATATATGAAGAAATACAAGACAAGATCTGCTGGGTTTTAATCTAGTTCTTGGTAACCAAGTGATGAGAGGGAAAGTGGCCCTATTGTAGGTGGCCTGGCCAACCATCTAATGTGTATGAGTTGTTTGGCCGATGTTCATTTAGCAGACACCAGCTGAGTGAGTGTTGTACGGAAGGGCTTCTAAAAAATTGTACAGTACCATTTTTCATGTGACATGCAGCCAAAGAACTGGCACCATACTTGCATCACATATTCTCCTTAAATAATAGGTTTTATAGGATTTTGTCAGTATTAATAGTCATGCACAAGACCGATTTTTTTGGACCAGTGCTATCCGTGGTTTTCATGAATAGCACTTGCATCTATGATGTATCTATGATATTCTATGGGGCTGTGCACATATTCAAAATCGGAGTTATGTCCAATTTTGATTCAAGTGTCAGATCAAAATCGTCAATAGCAAGTCTATGGGTCCGTGAAACAAATGACATCCAAATGAGGTCTGATTTTCACTGACTCGTTTTTTTTTCCACTTCAAAGAAAAACTGATGACACTTGGACTATACTCTGGTCAATTTCTGATCAGAAAAATCGGAACATCTTTCTCAGATGTGGAAATCGGTTGTGTGAACCTACGCTATGGGTTAGTTTTGAGGAGAACGTTATACATAGGTGTGCTATGGGTATGCCAAAAGGATAGCATACAGACAGCACAATGACCAATGAAAGTCAATGGTAATTCTCATGGTCCATGTGTAAATAATCCCAGCATGTACTAATCTGATCAAACTCACACATTAAAGAATGAGTGCATTGGGTGCATTAAACAAATGTCTTGTGGGCAGTGGGCATGCATCTGCTTTTTATAGATCCTTTGAAAGTATTAACATAAAAAACTGTATTTGGACTATTATTATTTTTTAAATTGTTTATATAAAGCGGATGCCATATGGATGTCACATAGATGTTAAAAATGAACATACAGATGTCATACAGAACATCAAAAGGCGGCAAAATCGTCCCTATTTCTGTATAAAATGTGGATGATTTTTCAAATGCTCGTCTAAACCTGGCCATATGAATAATAAATGTTTTTTGAGAAATGTCTAAACAGATGGCACTATCATTACATTACCACTGATGTTTAATAGGAATGTAAATAATAACAATATTAATAATAATATAAGGAGTTCACTTAGCAGCATAATAACAATTGGTGGAATATAACCATTCAGCACATAGATAATACAATCATACACTACATCCTAAATAGAAAGTTTTAGGAGAGCATTAAGTACATAATAACAGAAGTTTAGATGCAATTTTCTGTATCATTAGGAAATATTTCCGCCTGTTGTAATGCTATTCATTAGCTCATGTTGGTAAATAATAGAAGGAAATAAGTTCATTAGAAGAGTGTAATACTATTTAATTGTCCTAATCCCATTAGCCTGCTGCCTTTAAGAAAGAATAAATCCGATAGCTCCATATAATTATTGACTCTCATTACAACATTTGCCATCATTTGTTTCTAATAGAGCCCTGTCTGTTTTTAGATTTACTAAGACGAGGGAGGTTATTTAAGGGGAACTCCTTCAGGTAGTTTCAGTTTCCAGATATTTTGGTTCTGTAGTTTAGTATTGCCAACATACTGGTTTTATTGCTTTCCAATAAAGGGGAATTACTTCATTTGAAGCACACAAATATTACTTACTTAATATTACTTAAAGGGGTCATCGGGGACTTTGCTTATTTTTGTAAGATCTTATAGGACTAAGATCTTATAGGCAGGTAGTTGCTGACAACGTAACTGCTCTGTTCTGGCTCAGAGTAGTCACGACCAATGATTCTGCTGCTTCATTTGATCTTATGTCAAAAGAGCGGCCCTTCCTCTTCTGGTCTATGCTGTTTATGGATGTCACTGCAGACATCATGCTGATTGACAGCTCGCTCCCCGCAGTTAGGCAGCAGGGAGCTGGCTGTCAATTAACATGATATTGGAAGAGACATCCAGTCAATGGAGCAGACTGGAAAAGACATGATGTGATGTCACCAGAATCTTATGCATCACTGGCAGGAATGGTCCATCGGCAAGATCAGCGCTGGCAAGACTGCCAAAATGTATTATACATGCAGGATATATACTCTGTTACTACCTAATTTAAATGGGTTGAAAATGATAAGAAACAACTGATGAGTTTTATCTGATATTATGGTCTAGTAACATTTGCTTACGTAATCCTTAGCTGCAGTACCAGACATGGCCATAGGTGCCGCTGTTTGTGGATAAAGAGCAAACTCCTTAATTCCATCATGTGCAACCTTCTAAAAATTGAAAGATAAAGTATTTATCTGTAAATATATATAACTGTGTTGTGCTTCTCTAAATTAGTGGTCCCACTTGGAAACTGATATAAAGGGGAATAAATAGGTTAAACCAAAAATTAAGTAAACTCACTATTTTTAGGGGTACAGACAGGCCATAAATTATGGGGCCACTCGGTATTTTCTAGAAATAATGACTACCCTGTTGACATGGGTACTATAAGCCCCTATGTACATTACAATCGTATGATCTTCACTCTGTACGATTTTTATACACATGCATGACTGTTTAAGGTCTGTATGTCCTCATTAGGGCAGTTTTTTATCTTTATTACATGCATATCATTTTTGTCACCTGTTTTATATATATATATATATATATATATATATATATATATATATAAATAGCTTTTCTCTGTTGTCCCAATTCACTGATCATTGTAAAATTGGATCCGCTAAATGGATCAGGAATGGCTGCTGTTGGATAACCCATATAATGGAACGCTTTTTTTCTGCATTGACTTATATGGACCAATTAAACTCTACTTACCGTACCGCCCATTCCAGCTGAAGGATCCGCAGTGTCTCTGAAGGATGACAAGCTGGATGGCAGCGTTCTGCTACCATCCAGCCTGCCATCTCAATGCCATCCCAGCGTGGGAGAATTCTCCTGCTCAAGCAGTGACGTCATTTGCCGGCACCGCATGCGCAGGAGAATTCTCCCACGCTGTCAGTGACGTGCATGAGGTGAGCTGAGTTCATTAGACATGAACTCGGCTCATCTGGATGCCGTCACAGCGAGACACTGAGGAGCTTCTCAGTGTCTGCGGCATAGCAAGCTGTATGGCAGCGTTCTGCTGCGATCCAGCCTGTTATGTCAATGTAGCTGAGCTGAAGCCGTCCTGGGAACCATGGAAAGGTAAAGATGAGGTTGGTTTATTATTTTACTTTTATTGGAGAAGACATTGGCTTCAGCTGGAATGGGCGATACGGTAAGTAGAGTTTAATTTAGAACATTAAAGGAATGTGTGTTTATTTCAATTAAAGGACTTTATTCTGGGTGTTGGTGTTTTTTTTACTTTGACTATGGGGTTAGTAATGGGGGTGTCTTATAGACACCTCCCCATTACTAACCTGGGCTTGATGTCAGCTGGCATTATAAGCTGACATCAACCCCAGCCCTATTACCCCACTGCCACCGCTACAGGGCAGTGGGAAGAGCAAGGCTAAGTGCCAGAATTGGCACATCCTATGGATGCGCCATTTCTGGGGCGGCTGAGGGCTGGTGTTTCTAGCCTGGGAGGGGGCCAATATTCATGGCACCCTTCCTGGGCTATTAATATCAGCCCCCAGCTGTCTGACTAGTCTTTGCTAGCTATTAAAATAGGGGGACCCCACGTCATTTTTTTTGGGTCCCCCATTTTAATAGCCAGTAAAGGCTAGGTATTCAGCTGGGGGCTGATATTAGTAGCCTGGGAAGCTCCGTGGGCATTACCCCCTTCCCAGGCTTCAAATATCTAACCCAGCCGTCTGCTTAACCTCCGCTAGAGACTAAAATTACTGGGAACCCCACACCTATTTTTTTTTAATAAATCCTTTATTTTAACACTAAATGACAAGTACAGTAACCAACACTGTCACTGTACTTATTATATATGTGCCTGACATGTTTCTATCTATCTAATCTATGTGTGATGCTCTATTCTTTCTGTTCTAAATTGTCGGGTACCGGTGTATGCCGCTGATGAATTGCCGGCTTTTCATGTTTCACTGTGAGCACTGTTCCCATCGATTTGGGCAATCACTGTAATGCCACAACCACCATGGCTGTGGCATTACCGTGAGTGGCAGACAATCCCTGCATGATTGGTGCTCTAAAGAGCGCCAAACATGCAGGACGGGGACCCGAGCCCCCGCCCGAGCATCGTGCAAGTGACTCGCCCCCTGGGCCGTGGGGTACTCGGTGCCAGGCCGATCGTTGCTAGGGGAGATGTCACAGTGGCGGTGACCCGGTCCGTGACCCAGGGCGGTCAATAAAAGGGGCTATTTACAGGGGATTTAAAGTTCTTTGAATGTTCGTGACGCCACCTGTGGTATGCAGCTATATGGAGCCGCCGCTGCGGAGCAGGTCCTCTGGAGCTGATGTTAATGCAGCAGAGTTGGTTCAGCTCTCCACAGGTAGAGCTAAGCTCCAGGGTGGTGCGGTGATGGTACAGTGTAGTGCAGGGGGGGATGGCGCAGCAGTAATAAGTCACAGACAGTGGAGTGCAGTCTTCTGGGTTTACTCACAGTTCTCTCTTTGCTCCTGGTTACAACTGCAGATCATAACTTCCCACGTCATGCTGCGTTCACTGGGCAGGGGTTCAGCAATCCCTCAGGTATTTCAAGAGTGCCTGACAGGACCCCGTTCTATATGCCCTTCTCAGCCGTCTTCCTGCGCTGGCTCTCACCCTTCTTGCCCTGCGCCTCGCAAACAGTGTCCCAAGTCGGTATCCACGGATCTTTCTGGGCAACATGGAGTTTCCTGGATCCTATGTGGTTACCTTTTTGGCGACTTGAGTGCAGATGTGGCAACTGCACCCTGAAAGTACAGAAGCCTCCGGTTTCTAGTTGAACTTTGTAATTCTCACTAGTTAGGGGCCGGTCCCCTCTGTGGCTCGATCTCTCCACCGCCTGGTAGATTCGGGCGTACGGGTGGCCTCCAGAACTGCCTGTACCCCTGGGATCCCTTCTTCACTCCTGGAGCCTTCCTTTCTGTTCCGTTCCTCTCCCCAGTCAGTCTCACCTCTCACTAGGCCCGCTCTCCTGAGCAGAGCTCCTGCAGAGCTCCTGCTCCCACTCACTGTCCTACTCTGACTGGAACCATTCTAGATGGTTCCATCCCTTTTTATACACCTGCTGAAGTGCTCCCCTAAACTCCTTCCTCCACCCACACCCACTACATGGTTCCCCCTTTCTTGGTTCCCCCCACTTCAGCCAGGGACAGGGCTCAGCAGAGGAGCAGCGCATCTTGCCCCTCCTGCTGGTCTGGAGTAGTGTAGTGTTGGATGTAGGTGTTAGGGTCCCGGGCAGCTCTCTATCCTTACCTGAGAGTGAGATACCACACCTCTGGGTGAGATGCAGTACCTCTGTGGCGACTGAACCCGCAGGGGCACCACACAAGTACTTGGCGAGCTCCGAGCATCTTGAGCAGTGAGATGCTCGGGCGAGTACCGAGCAGTGGCAAGCATGCTCGCTCATCACTAGTCCTAACTCTTTCCTAACCCAAGTGCACAGTTTCCAGTGACCCTTGATAAAATAGGTAATACAGTATCTGCACCTCTATAGCAGTGCTGGCTGTCGTGCCCTGATAGCATTGCCAAGCACCATACACATTCCTGTGAGCCCTGGCTGGCGGCATTTCAGCGCTGTTGAAAATCTGTTTGCTTTATTGTCACACGTAGAGGCTGACTTTGTTTTCTCTGCGCTGTGTCACTCACTCCTATGATTTGCTCTGCTTTCTTTGTATAAGGATATTTGTTTAAATAACCAATCCAAATGACACCCTTGGAGACGGAGGAAATCCTGTGTGAATAAAGAGTGTTCGGAAGGATTTCACAAGATTATCATAAACAGCTTCCTCACGTAGAAATAATAGCATGGAACAGCTGTGTCATGTAACTCTGGACAGGTGAACAGGACGGGTGGAACAGAAAAGGAAATCTTTTCTTTTACCTGTTATTCTGGATCCAACAATCTGTCTGCAAGGAATTGACCAAATGCAATGAACTGTGTCTGCGATATAATGGCGGGTGTCCTAAATTTACTTTGATATTTTGTAAGAGGGCTGATGTCATTCTGCTCATAGAAGAACCATGAAATTTACATTGTGTAATCTGCAAATGCTCCTTTTTTATTACTTTTACGGCCACGTTCAGTATTTGGTCAATATTTTACATTAGTATTTGTAAGCCAAAACCAGGAATAAGTGAAAAATGCAGAAGTGGTGACGTGTTTCTATTACATTTCTCCTCTTATTGTTCCACTTCTGGTTTTGGCTTACAAATACTGATGTAAAATCCTGACCAAATATTGGACATGTGAACATAGCCTTAATTGAACATGTTTGGTGCATGCGGTGGGGCAACTCCTGGCAGATACTCCGAAGGTAGCCAGATGACCCATTCACCTGCCCATGGCCAAAAAAGTGTAATTTTAATCAGGGATGGCTATACCATTGAGGAAATGTGTGCCGTTGCACAGGGGGCCAAGGAGTAAAAGGGCTACTTCCACCTCAAGCAACTTCACTGACACATAAAGACAGGCATTAAGATGAACTATTTGGACTGCAAAGGGCCAATATACTGTTCTTGCACAGGGGCCCCATTCTGTCTTAGACCGCCCTTAGCTTTAACCTCAGTTGGGCTAATGAGTCGGCTGCTCATTTCTATCATGTAATCTACCACAACAAAAAATATGTCTGTTTGTTAAAAAATTGTGGCCCTGCATCATGAAATACGTTGGAGCCATTAATAACGTAATGTACACCTTAGGGTGTGATGTAATGTGAACAAAGACTTAGTGGTACTTTTTTTTTATCAATTTCGATTTCTGATATACAGTACAGACCAAAAGTTTGGACACACCTTCTCATTTAAAGATTTGTCTGTATTTTCATGACTATGAAAATTGTACATTCACTCTGAAGGCATCAAAACTATGAATGAACACATGTGGAATTATATACTTATCAAAAAAGTGTGAAAAAGCTGAAAATATGTCTCATATTCTAGATTCTTCAAAGTAGCCACCTTTGCTTTGATGACTTCTTTGCACACTCTTGGCATTCTCTTGATGAGCTTCAAGAGTTAGTCACCGGAAATGGTCTTCCAACAATCTTAAAGGAGTTCCCAGAGATGCTTAGCACTTGTTGGCCCTTTTGCCTTCACTCTGTGCTCCAGCTCACCCCAAACCATCTCGATTGGGTTCAGGTCTGGTGACTGTGGAGGCCAGGTCATCTGGCGTAGCACCCCATCACTCTCCTTCTTGATCAAATAGCCCTTACGCAGCCTGGAGGTGTGTTTGGGGTCATTGTCCTGTTGAAAAAATAAATGATGGTCCAACTAAACGCAAACCGGATGGAATAGCATGCCGCTGCAAGATGCTGTGGTAGCCATGCTGGTTCAGTATGCCTTCAATTTTGAATAAATCCCCAACAGTGTCACCAGCAAAGCACCCCCACACCATCACACCTCCTCCTCCATACTTCACGGTGGGAGCCAGGCATGTAGAGTCCATCCGTTCACCTTTTCTGCATCGCATAAAGACACGGTGGTTGGAACCAAAGATCTCAAATTTGGACTTATCAGACCAAAGCACAGATTTCCACTGGTCTAATGTCCATTCCTTGTGTTCTTTAGCCCAAACAAGTCTCTTCTGCTTGTTGCTTGTCCTTAGCAGTGGTTTCCTAGCAGCTATTTTACCATGAAGGCTGGCTGCACAAAGTCTCCTCTTAACAGTTGTTGAAGAGATGTGTCTGCTGCTAGAACTCTGTGTGGCATTGACCTGGTCTCTAATCTGAGCTGCTGTTAACCTGCGATTTCTGAGGCTGGTGACTCAGATAAACTTATCCTCAGAAGCAGAGGTGACTCTTGGTCTTCCTTTCCTGGGGCGGTCCTCATGTGAGCCAGTTTCTTTGTAGCGCTTGATGGTTTTTGCAACTGCACTTGGGGACACTTTCAAAGTTTTCCCAATTTTTCAGACTGACTGACCGTCATTTCTTAAAGTAATGATGGCCACTCGTTTTTCTTTACTTAGCTGCTTTTTTCTTGCCATAATACAAATTCTAACAGTCTATTCAGTAGGACTATCAGCTGTGTATCCACCAGACTTCTGCACAACACAACTGATGGTCCCTACCCCATTTATAAGGCAAGAAATCAAACTTATTAAACCTGACAGGGCACACCTGTGAAGTGAAAACCATTTCTGGTGACTACCTCTTGAAGCTCATCAAGAGAATGCCAAGAGTGTGCAAAGCAGTCATCAAAGCAAAAGGTGGCTACTTTGAACAACCTAGAATATAAGACATATTTTCAGTTGTTTCACACTTTTTTGTTAAGTATATAATTCCACATGTGTTAATTCATAGTTTTGATGCCTTCAGTGTGAATTTACGATTTTCATAGTCATGAAAATACAGACAAATCTTTAAATGAGAAGGTGTGTCCAAACTTTTGGTCTGTACTGTACATTAAGAGGATCGTTCAGGACTTTCCTATGAAAGCAGAGTTAAACAAGCATTGACCATTGAGTATATTGTTCTACAGGTTCAATAACTGAACCCAAGTCACATCTGAAATTTGAGGTTAGCAGTAGTAATGAATTGAGCGTGCTCTCTACTGCTCAATACTTGATTGAGCATTGGGGTGCTTCGGTATGCTCGTTACTCGATTGAGAATCGCAGGTGCTCGAGCGCCATGCTCGAGTCCCCACCCCGCATGTTTTCTCAGCTGTTAAGACAGCCAATAAACATGCGGGGATTGCATGCCATGTTGGCTACTGGTATTACTGTGATTGACCGGCCACATTGCTTCATCAGGTGTTATATA
The DNA here is from genome assembly GCF_046119375.1 of Phyllobates terribilis. Lineage (NCBI taxonomy): Eukaryota > Metazoa > Chordata > Amphibia > Anura > Dendrobatidae > Phyllobates > Phyllobates terribilis. The sequence continues at coordinate 844,222,690 of NW_027362761.1, forward strand.
AGACCCAGTGACGCGATGCTCAACACATTGTCGTTTGGAAGCTGTTCAGGGAGAGTTGATATAGGAGGGAGAGCTTAGATTAGAGCAGGCATATAGGCAGTGTTTAATTGCTATTGCAGTACTTGTATACTGCGGTTGCACCATTAAAACACAAGTCCTTTTCAGAGCTACATACATCCTCCACCATATCAACAGGGTCATTTTGCGGGCCTTGCTCCAAATTTTTAGAGGGTCATCATATGGCCCTCGCTCAGAATTTTTAGAGTGTCATCAGGCGGAATTAAACAAAGCACACGCGTTGTGTGTTTACTCAAGTGTTTTTAGCCTGGTTTTAATAAATATATAATTTTAGAAAATGACTTGGGGTCCCTTCTATTTTTCATAATCAGCCAAGGTAAAGCAGACAGCTGTGGGCTTATGGGAAGGTCCCTGGTTATTGGATCATTCCCAGCCTAAAAATACAATCCCACAGGCACCCCAGAATTGGTGCATCACATTAGATGTGCCAATTCTGATGCTTTGCTCGGCTCTTTTCGATTGCCCTGGTGTGGTGGCAATTGGGATAATGGTAATTGTGGTTGATGACAGCTGTGATTTGTCAAAAAACACTGCTGCCATCAACCCCTGGGGTTAGTAATGGAGAGGTGTCTACCAGATACACCCATTTCTAACCCAGTAATACAAAATAAACACACACAGAAAAAAACACTTTATTTGAATAAAGACCCCCCTACACTATCCCTTGTTCACCAATTTATTGAAAAAAAAAAATAATTCCATGCAGTTCCGAAGTAATCCAATAAATCCAAAGTAGTCCAGAAAAGGATACCGTAAAGACATAAAAAGTCGGAAATAAGGACAATAGACACTCTCTAGTTTACCAATTTATTACCCAAAATGTTGCCACACAAGTCTGATATAGTTCACGTTCCCCGATGTCTCAGGTGTCTGAATAGCAGTAAAGTTCCTGCTATTCATGGGCGCCGGGTAGTGATTACGACGCTCAACAAAGCTGCCTAGTCTTGTGTTTTTCTTTTCATTTTTGTATGAAAAAACGCATACAAAAATGGAAGGAAAGACGCAAGTGAGCTGAGGTGGGGATTCATGCGGAAATTCAGCTGCATGAAAGACTGAACAAATACTGATTGTGGGAACGTATCCTAAAAGTGGAGTAATACTCTGACAACATTGTTCCCAGCAGCGACAAGGGAGTCAGAGATTCTTCCAGATCGTCTTTAACATGCTGTTCCCATTCCATTTGAGTGCTGTTTCCATTCACTTCAGCAATTTTTCTGACGTTTCCCTCCCCCTCCCCAAGCCCTCCTGTTAGGGTCTTCCGGAAAAATGCTCGAGTTTCCCATTGACTTGCATTATACTCGGTACTCGAATCCAGCCCGTCCGAGCATCCGCCCTGCTCGATTCGAGTACCAAGCACTCGAGCATTTTACTGTTCGCTCATCACTAGTTACCAGAAATGCTTCATGAAACAATTGGATGAGTATAATAACAAATAAACTAACAAAAGACGATTGAAGAATAAAGGGTATATACAAAAAACTAACATGTTTTGTGGCACAAATACACTTATTGTTGATGGGATGTTTATCCATTTACAAGGTCTGTCTTTCACATGTTTTGATTGTTGGGGTAACCTAGGACTTTGCAGGGATATTCATCGGTGAGCATAAGCGCCTATCTTGCGTGGTCTCATCAGGGTGTATATTTACAGGGAAAGCATATTACATCATATTACACTATATCCCTTAGTTGTTCTTGTCTCTTGGTAGGCTCTCACCCCCTAGGTTTTGTATATCATGTAGGGTAATGACATGTGTGACCTGTGTATCAGTTGTTTTTAGTGTATTAAGTGCAATATTTATTTGTGGTGTACTTTTAATCAATATTAATAAAGTATATAACATTTTAATAGGGTGAGGTTTCTTTCATGTTAGTTTTATGAGTATAATAACATAATACTATTTTTCTCTTTTATTTCCATCATTTTGTAATGTTTACTATAGGTGATCTCTACTAGGCTAAAAGTTTCTTCCGTGGTTGTTATAGGAAAAATGTAGGGTTTCATGTCACTTATTCCGTTCTGTTTTGCAGAAAAAAGAGCTTCATGCAGTGCTTGTTTTTGCCAATACAATGGACCTCTCGGCAGAAGCTGACAGACCCCAATTTAAGCCAATAGGCTTTCTTGTAGCCTGTTGGCAGGGCTGCCATTAGGAATTTCAGGGCCCCATACTTGCAAAGTTTTCAGGACCCCTTGAGACTCCACCCAGGCTCCACCCCAGCTCCGCTTCCACCCCTCGAAATCTCCACAATCCCACTGCCCACTCTTGGAAGAACTCCACTTCTGCACCACATTCTCACCAATCACACATTAACAGTTCTCATGGAACACCATATAACATACATAGTCAGCAGCTTTTGTTTTGGCCAAAAGATTTTTTAAGCCTGTCACCATGACAAGGAGACTCTTATTACAGGGCCCTACTCTACTCTAACCTATTAAACATTTTTTAAAATATCCAATACTCTTTTAGGTATATTTTTATTTCTTTTTCTTTATTGGAATGTGTCACATACATTTTTTAAAATGACCAATAATACCACATACAAAGGACAAGTACTGTCACACCAGGGCCAGACCACATATTATAACCACATAATAACCGAATAATACTATATACAAGGAAAAAATACCGCCACAATCATGACCAGACCACATATTACCATGACATAGTGACCGAATACTGCAATACTGATCATTAATAAAAGAACACAATTCTAATATTATCATAAGTGTCATTATACACAGGAGCGCTGTATATAGTGTATAGTGTACAGGTAATACATGGATCACCTGTGACATTACAGTATACACAGGAGCTCTGTATATGATGTATACTGTACAGGGATCACCAGTGACATTATAAGCAGAAGCTCTGTATGTAGTGTCAGTGTACAGGTAATACAGTGATCACCAGTGACATTATACACAGAAGTTCTGCATATGGTGCAGTGTACAGGTAATACAGTGATCACTGGTGACATTATACACAGAAGCTCTGTATATAGTGTCAGTGTACAGGTAATACAGTGATCACTAGTGACATGATACACAGGAGCTCTGTATATGCTATATATAGTGTATAGTGTAAGTATACAGGTAACACGCTGACTTACCAGTGACGTCTGTGGCTGAAGTCCTTCATCTTCGCGTTTTCATCCTGCGCAGACTGACATCACTTCTTTCATCCAGGATTCCTCTTTTCATAAAATAACACAATTATCTAGAGCACCGCTTCCAGAGCACATTCCCCACTTTTTCCCCAACTTCTACACCACGCAGCCACCATTAATATATAATTAGTTATTATGCAACCTACCATTCCAAATATAAATTGTAATCCACCACTGCACCCCACTAACTATAAATAGCCACTTTCCCCACCCAATAAATATATACATTTATTAGCACCTGTTCCCTTTCCCCCAATTTAATACCTGTCACACTCCTGCATCCTCAACGTCCCCACTCTGTACCTCTCACTCCCCCAATTCATTATATTTATATGCCCCCCTCCAGCCCAATTCATTATGTCCTGTCCTCTCTCTCTTCCACTCCCACTTCATCATCATTTGGTCTCCCACATATTAAATACAGCATCATTTGCTCTCCCCCACAATCAATTCATCATTTACTCTCCCCCACCCCAGATTCATCATCATTTGTTGTCTCCCATCCCCCAATCGCAATACATAATCATTTACTCTCCCCATCCTTAATTAATCATCATTTGCTCTCCCCTCCCACCCTCAATTCATTATTATCATTATCAAAATCATTGTCGTCATTTCCTGTCCCCCATCTTCCACCCTTAATTCATAATTTGCTGACCCCTATCCCCAATTCATCATTATTTGTGCTCCCCCACCTCAATCCATCATCATTCACTGTCCCCGTCCTATCTTCAATCTATCATTAATTTCTGCCCCCCATCCCACACCCTCAATCCATCATTATTTGCTGTCCCCATCCTCAATCCATCATTATTTGCTGTTCCCCATCCCCCACCCTAATCCATCATTATTTGCTGTCCCCACCCCCCACTCTCAATCCATCATTATTTGCTGTCTCTCGTCCCCGACCCTCAATCCATCATTATTTGCTGTTCCCCGTCCCCCACCCTCAATCCATTATTTGCTGCTCCCCATCCCCCACCCTCAATCCATCATTATATTGCTGTCCCCCATCTCCCACCCTCAATCCATCATTATTTGCTGTCCCTGTCCACCACCTTCAATCTATCATTATTTGCTGTTCCCCGTCCCCCACCCTCAATCCATGATTATTTTCTATCCTCCATCCCCCACCCTCAATCCATCATCATTTACAGTCCCCTGTCCCACACCATTAATTCACCATCATTTGCTCCTGCCACACCCATTAAATTAATTTAATAAAAAAAATAAAAAAAAATATTTTCATACTTACCTCTCATACAATCTCCTGCAGCTACACTTCTGGTATCCTCCTGGCTTGTGGTGCGCGTACATGCTGGTACATACACGATGACGTCTTTGCGTATGCGCTGTCAGCAGTGTGTCACATGAGAGGTGGGGGGACTCCCTTGGAGCTGCATGGCTGCTCCATGGAGATCCAGGAAGCCTCCCTGCGCCGAGATGTGTGCCGCCACCGTCGGCGCACTGGCGCAGGCTACATTATTATACCCTGGGGCCCAGAGAGCAGAAGCACAAGAGGTATAGCAATGCCTCTAGCTCATAAAAGAAAGGTCAAGTCAATAGGAACCTTCAATATAATGTGTATATCGCTTTATATGGTATATGAATAGGAGTTGACTTCACAAGACAACCCTTACAAAGATGATCTGCCTCCAGAAATTTCTATTCATTCTGTATACATTGTTGATGAGATCTCTTTTTAACTTAGTGAGGCTGCTGTACTTACCTTGAAAATCCATGTCAGAATGACTCTAAAATCATTTTTAAAAGATTTCCTGCATGATATTAAAAAGAGGATTTTTTGAGTCCAGTCAAATTAAATGTGCATCGTAATTGTAATTTTCCTATTCGTTTTTTATTTGATCAATTGAAAACAAAAAGTGAAGGGATTTTCCTCACAAAAAGAGAGCAAAAGAATAGATTCATTTTCTGGCTTTAAATCACTCAGACAACCCCTTCTAAATCCTTGTTTCCCTCTACTAAATGATAACATTTATACATACTCCCTGTGTCAGTGCTATTCCAGCAGTGCTGGCACTGGGTCTCCCGGGGATTATGTGACATGACATTGTTATGTCACGTGATCCCTGCACCCAATCACTCACCTCCTTTAGAAGTGGGAGCTGTGGATGTCTTGATTTGTCCAAAGGAGGGGAGAGTGAAGCCAGTGCTGATTGACCGCAGGAATCGCTTGACAAAGCAATGACACACGATCCCTGAGAGACCCAGTGCCGACACCAATGGATCGATGCCGGCACCAGTATAAGACCACGGCCCCACTATCAGTATTTGGTCAGTATTTTTTTCTCAGGAGTGGGAGCCAAAACCAGGTGAGGAACAACCAGGTGAGGAACAATCAGAGAAAAGGTATAATAGAAACAAGTCACCAATTCTGCATTTATCACCCACTCCTGGTTTTGGCCCCCACTCCTGAGAAAAAATACTGACCAAATACTGACCAAATACTGATAGTGGGGCCGTGGCCTAAGTGTTATTATTTACTGGGGGGAAACATAGGGATTCATAAGGTGTTGTCCAATTATTGGAAAACAGCTTTAATATTCCGTGTTTCTGTTTTATATGTTATCACATCTTTCTTTTTTCTCTCTACTTTGCCATTCAAGTAATTATTTTCACAGGTTGATTCTGCATTTCTCTACTATAATAATGATAAGAAAACAGCTTGGGTTTGTGCAGTGTCCATTTTATGCTAAATAGAGGCAGGACCTTATGAAAGATTCCTTTACTTTCTCATTACTACAAGCAAGAGAACCAATTAGGCTTCTTCTCAGAGAGGCCTTTGTTCCTAATGGTGCCATTGTCATTTTTTTTATTATATAGGTCAATTGTACCTTTTGCAAAGTAAGCAGACTTAGGAGAATGTACATGCAAGTGTTAAATGCTTCTTCATCTATGCTGCTAATAAAGGAAACAACAGTAAGTGCTGATAAAGGGATTTGTGCTGTCTCCAATCACACAAGGAAGACAGAAGCCATCAATAAGATTAATATAAGGAGAATATTATAATGTGATCTGATGGCATCCCTTTTACTCTACATGCATTCATTAAACGGATGCTCCCCCCCAAGATGTTCAGTCCCACCCAGCTATAGTTTTTTAAATAAAAACACCTTCCCCAGGTCCACCAGCAAGTCTCTACCGCAGCTCACGGTGTCTGACATTGGCTGTGGGGCTGATTCACATCAACAACGCACCAGCCAATCCTGAGTAGCATTGCCATTGTAGACGGAACACCTCGCTCAGAGGTCACTTATTAGCTGACGCACTGTTGATGTGACATTAATGCCGTAGCCACTGACAGACTACAGGAGAGTGGCGGAGACTCGCCAGTGGACTCTGTTATTTTATTAGCTAAACATTATCTGAGAAGGAACATATTTGGGGCATATTATAACATTATCGACAGGATGTGCTCAGCAATTTTGTAGCTTCCACAGAAATTAATAGAGATGCTCAGCCACCTCTCAATTCCTGACAGCACATGCTGGGGCCCATTTCTCAAGGTCCCAGCATCTGTCATACTTTATAGCACATCCTATTGATATGGTAGAAATGTTCTCGATAGGGAAATACAGAAATGTAAATTTGGCAAACAGAAAAAAGATTGTCAAAAATAGCTTCACTATTTTTTTTCCGACCCCTTCACCATTCACCCCTGGAGCACATACCCTGACAGTCATCCCCTAGTCCAAAAATTCAAAAGGAACTGTGTGTCATAATAACATACAGAATACCTCAGTTATGATTTTTTCTATTTGTAGGGCATAGCGTATTATCACTCATCTTTCATCTCCTGTTACAACATCTTGGTGATACTGAAACTACTAATTTTACATCTAGTTCCTTTCCACCTCCACCCTTGACCAAGGCCTGTTTTAGACATTGTGGGGCCCTGGGAAAAAGTTTAATGTGGGACCACAAATGCTAACATATTGCACCATTACAAACATTTTGGTTGCATTTACATGCGCTGAGTTCAGGCCGTTAAGCGAGCGTGATCGACAGTATTGAAGTCATTCGGAGCTTATTTACCAGCCTCTTTACACAGGATGACAAAGAATGATGGGCTCAAAACGAGCACCAGTAGATCAATCTGTCCCACAAATCATGTTATCGGCAGCACATTTGCAGTTTACAGGTGCCGGGTGTAAACTGCAAATGTGCTGCTGAGAACAATGAGTTTTGTTCCGTCATGACAAGTCCAATTACCTGATGAATGAGCAGCATTTTGCTCGCTCATTGGGTGATGTTTACATCTATGAACTCCCATCTGTGCTGCCAGTATTTATAAATGTGGATGCTACACACATGGTATGTGACGCAAACTTTGTATGTTACACACATATGTATTTACATATAGCGCACACTCATGTATATACAGACCACATACACACACATATATGTATACACAGAGCAGGTACATGCAAACACTGAGCACATACATACAGACATATGCATACACAGAGCACCTACATACAGATGCATGCATACACTGAGTACATATTTACATAAACATGCATGCATGGAGTACATACATACAGATGTGTGCACACACAGCGCACATACATACAGATACATACATACAGAGACATGCGTGCACAGCCACATACATACAGATTCATGATACACATACATATAGAGACATGCATGCACAGGCACATACATAGAGAAACATGCATGCACATACAGCGGGTGAAATAAGTATTAAACACGTCACCAATTTTCTAAGTAAATATATCATCTAAAGGTGCTATTGACATGCAATTCTCACCAGATGTCAGTAACAACCCATCCAATCCACACAGGCAAAGAAATCAAACCTTAGATGTCCATGAATTAAGTTATGTGTAATAATTAGTGTTGAGCGAACATGCTCGACACTGCTCGGTACTCGCCCGAGCATCACGCTACTCGGGATGTTCGGCGAGCACCGAGCATTTCTGGGTTACTCGGGCGGGAGCTCGGGTCTCCACCCTGCATGTTTGGCGCTCTTTACAGAGCCAATGAACATGCAGGGATTGCCAGCCAGTCACTGTAATGCTGCAGCCATGTTGGTTGTGGGCATTACAGTGATTGGCTGGCCGCACAGCGTCACCTCGAGTATTTAAAACGGGGCGCCGCCATCTTGGACACAGTCGCTCCGGATTAGACAGTGTAGGGACAGCGCTGCTGATTTAGGGAGAGATATAAACTGCGAAATAGTTAGTGTAGGGTCTGTAAAGGCTGCCAGAACAAACAAACAGTCCTTTTCAGGACTAATATCCATCCCAGATACCAGGCAGGCAGGCTGTATAGGAGACACAGTGGTTATACCAGCAAACGCTGCATTACAGTCCTGTGTGCTCCTGTTGCTGAAATTGCTGGACTTAGCACCCGGTGTCGGGGGCCAGGAAAAATCCTTTTTTTTTCCATCTAAATCCTCCTTTTTTTTCCCTCCTTCACACTGTACAAATACCAGTCTTATTAACCTTTTGGTGTCCCCCCCCCCAAAAAAAAAAGCGTGTCTCTGATTTTTCAGACACAAACATAACTGTTGAAAATAGTCTGGTGTAGGCTAGAGAAACAGAAGTGTTGTTTTGCACTTCCACCGTTCAAACCTCTGTATTATCCATTTTGGGCCATTTGTATCTAAAAAAAAAACAGTTTGAGTGTGTCGCTCACTGTTCAGCCGCAAATATCTCTATTTAAAAAAGTGTGGTATACCCCAGTAAACAATAACTGTGGTTTTGCCATCCCACGGTAAAAAATCTCTATTATTCAGGTTTTGGTAGTTTTTTCCGTAAAGAAAAACAGTAGTGTCTCCTGACTGTTGTGACACAAAAATATATCTGTTGAAAATAGTCTTGTGTAGGCCCGACATCCCAGTGTGGTTTCGCAGTTCCACGGGTCAAATCGCTGTACTATCCAGTTTTGGGCCTTTGGTATCTAAAAAAAAAGCAGTTTGAGTGTGTCGCTCACTGTTCAGCCACAAATATCTCTATTTAAAAAAGTGTGGTATACCCCAGTAAACAATAACTGTGGTTTTGCCATCCCACGGTAAAAAATCTCTATTATTCAGCTTTTGGTAGTTTTTTCCGTAAAGAAAAACAGTAGTGTCTCCTGACTGTTGTGACACAAAAATATATCTGTTGAAAATAGTCTTGTGTAGGCCCGACATCCCAGTGTGGTTTCGCAGTTCCACGGGTCAAATCGCTGTACTATCCAGTTTTGGGCCTTTGGTATCTAAAAAAAAAGCAGTTTGAGTGTGTCGTTCACTGATCAGCCGCAAATATCTCTATTTAAAAAAGTGTGGTATAACCAAGTAAACAATAACTGTGGTTTTGCCATCCCATGGTAAAAAATCTCTATTATTCAGCTTTTGGTAGTTTTTTCCATAAAGAAAAACAGTAGTGTCTCCTGACTGTTGTGACACAAAAATATATCTGTTGAAAATAGTCTTGTGTAGGCCCGACATCCCAGTGTGGTTTCGCAGTTCCACGGGTCAAATCGCTGTACTATCCAGTTTTGGGCCTTTGGTATATAAAAAAAAAGCAGTTTGAGTGTGTCGCTCACTGTTCAGCTGCAAATATCTCTATTTAAAAAAGTGTGGTATACCCCAGTAAACAATAACTGTGGTTTTGCCATCCCACGGTAAAAAATCTCTGTTATTCAGCTTTTGGTAGTTTTTTCCGTAAAGAAAAACAGTAGTGTCTCCTGACTGTTGTGACACAAAAGTATATCTGTTGAAAATAGTCTTGTGTAGGCCCGACATCCCAGTGTGGTTTCGCAGTTCCACGGGTCAAATCGCTGTACTATCCAGTTTTGGGCCTTTGGTATCTAAAAAAAAAGCAATTTGAGTGTGTCGCTCACTGTTCAGCCGCAAATATCTCTATTTAAAAAAGTGTGGTATACCCCAGTAAACAATAACTGTGGTTTTCCTCTTCCACGGTTCTAATCTACTCTTTATTACCCTTTTTCCATTGATAGTGCAAGTGTAAGCTATTTTACTTCATTTACAATGGGCAAGGCGCGTGGCAAGGGACGTGGAAGTGGACGTTCTGGTGATGGTTCGTGCAGAAGACGGGGCCGTGGCCAAGGTGAAAATGTGCCACAACCAACAGCCACATCTTCTTGCTCCCACTTCTTGACCGAATTACTAGGGAAGCACAGAACAACACCAGTATTGAGAACTGATCAGTGTGAACAGGTTATTAATTGGATAGCAGATAATACTTCCAGTTACCTGGGCACCACCACCTCCGGTCTGTCTTCCACACGGTCAACTCTTAGTAGCCGTGAGTCTCGACCGCATACTCCTCCTCACCCTGATGCTCCTTCCTCCCACCATGCCGAGTGTCGTCAGACAGCAAGTGATCCCACACTTGGACACTCTGAAGAGCTGTTCACTGGTCCATTTCCATATTTTGGCCCCTCGCCTGATACGCTTGAAGTGGTGGAAGAGGAGATCCCATGTTGCGATGCCCAAATATTTGAACAGCCACGGCCACAGGAAGTCGACATTGGCAATCTGTCACAAGAGGTGGACGATGACGAGACACAATTGCCAGAAAGTGAGGAGGAGGATAGTGGTGCGCAAGTGAAAGAGGAGGAGGTGGTGGATGATCTAGTAACTGACCCAACGTGGAAGGAGGACATGCAGAGTGAGGCCAGCAGCACACAGGGGGAGGGAGGCAGAGTACCCCAACAGGCAGGAAGAAGCAGTGTGGTGGCCGCAGACAGAAGGCAGGCAACCGTTCCCCGTAACACCAACACGAGGGACGTTGCCAGTACAAGTGGTAGGTCTTCCAGAGTCTGGAATTTTTTTAAAGACTCTGCTGATAACCCCAAAAATCCATATGTTCCACCTGCCATGCCAGCATCAGCAGAGGTGACAAAACTACCAGCCTGACCACCACCAGCATGATCAGGCACATGGCAGCAAAGCACCCGACTTTGTGGGGCGAAACCCAGGGTCCACGACCAGTGTCAGCGGGTGTCACCACTGCTTCTTCCACTGTTGTGCGTGCAATAGAACCCCCTGTTGTGTGTGCAAGGCAATCCCCTGTCCATACTGCATGTAAAGATGCCCCCTCCTCTCAGTCTTCACTTGTTATGGCAGTTTCTCAAGAAACAGCATCAACGTCCACGTCCACGTCCCACCGCAGCGTTCAATTGTCCATATCCCAGACCTTTGAATGAAAGCGGAAATTCGCAGCTAACGCCCCACAGGCCACAGTCCTAAATTCGCACATTTCACGACTGCTTGCATTGGAAATGCTGCCTTTTAGGCTGGTGGAGACGGAATCCTTCCGCAATCTTATGGCAGTGGCCGTCCCTCGGTACTCGGTCCCCAGCCGACACTATTTTGCCCGGTGTGCCATCCCCGCACTACACAAGCACGTGTCCCAAAGCATCTGCCGTGCCCTCAATAACGCAGTTACTGGGAGAGTCCACCTGACAACGGACACGTGGACAAGTGCTTGTGGCCAGGGACGGTACATCTCTCTGACGACACACTGGGTAAACATAGTGGAAGCCGGGACCCAGTCGGACCTTGGGACGGAACACATCCTCCCCACACCGAGTATTGCGGGCCCTATGTCAGTCAGAGTTGCCCCCACAGTGTACAGCTCCTGCACATCCTCCTCCTCCTCCTCATGTTCAGCCTCCATCTCAGATATCACCACATCAGTTACAAGCTGGAAGCATTGCAGTACTGCCTCCGCCAAGCGGCAACAGGCTGTGCTGAAACTCATAAGCTTAGGTGATAAACCTCACACTGCTTATGAGTTGTGGACAGCTGTGAAAGAGCAGGCAGATCTGTGGCTGAGACTGCTGAACCTACATCCCGGCATGGTCGTGTGTGACAATGGCCGTAACCTGGTGGCGGCTCTGAGGCGAGGTGAGATCACACACGTACCATGCCTGGCTCATGTGCTTAACCTCGTGGTTCAGCGGTTTCTTAAATCGTACCCCGAGTTGCCAGATCTGCTCGTGAAAGTACGCCGCCTGTCAGCTCATTTCCGCAAGTCGGCTACAGCTTCCGCCGCCCTTGCTGTGTTGCAGCAGCGTTTGCAGCTTCCGGCACACCGACTGGTGTGTGATGTCCCCACATGTTGGAACTCTACCCTCCACATGTTGCAAAGGATTTGTGAGCAGAAGAGAGCAGTTGTGGAGTACCAGCTGCAACAAGGCCGTCGATATTCAGGTCAGACTCCACACATAAGACCTCAGGAGTGGACCTGGATGTCTGACATATGTACCATCCTGACAAACTTTGAGGAGGCCACCAAGATGGTGAGTGGCGATGACGCCATCATTAGTGTTAGCATCCCACTTGTCTGTCTTTTGCAACGCTCTCTGCAGAGAATTAAAGAGGAGACATTGCAACCAGAGTATGATGAGATGGATCAAGAAGCCGTAGCGGGCGATTACGCACAGCCCAGCCTCATCTCATCCCAACGTGCATTGGGGGACAATGAGGGAGAGGAGGAGGAGGAGGAGGAAGAACAGGAGCTGCTATCATGCGTTGTAGACGGTAGTACCTGTACAAGTGTCATACCGTCGGTTCAGCGTGGGTGGCCTGAGGACAGGGGGGAGGAGGAAGAAGAGGAGGAGGAGGAGAGCATGGTCAGTCGTCATCTTGGTGAGGACACGGAAATCTTGCCCGTTACCAGTCTGGCACGCATGGCTGACTTTATGTTACCCTGCCTTAACCGTGACCCTCGCGTTGTCAAAATGTTGGGTGACAGTCATTACTGGTTGGTGACACTTGTAGACCCCCGCTACAAGGAGAACTTTCACTCTCTTATTCCTGAGGTGGAGAGGTCTACAAAAATGGGGCAATACCAGAAGGCCCTTGCTGCAGAACTCTAAAAAAATTCCCATCTGAACACGCTAGCGGCAGAGGTCACAGTTCGTTGCCCAACCAAGGCGTACAGGCGAGAGAGATGCAACTCCAATCCAGCAGAGGCAGGGGAACACTGTCAACGTTCTGGGACAGTTTTCTGACACCCGCCCAGCTTACAGGCCCTGAGGCACGGGGTACTCTCACAAGGAGTGGAAAGTTTCAAAAGATGGTGAGGGAGTACCTTGCCGATCGTACCAGCATTCTCCGTGATTCCTCTGTGCCTTTTAATTATTGGGTATCCAAGCTGGACACTTGGAATGAACTCGCTCTGTACGCCTTGGAGGTACTGGCCTGCCCTGCCGCTAGCGTGTTATCGGAGCGTGTTTTTAGTGCCGCTGGGGGAATTATAACTGATAAGCGCACAGGCCTGTCAACTGACAATGCTGACAAGCTGACCCTTATCAAAATGAACAAGGGCTGGATTGGGCCAGACTTCTCATCACCACCAAATGACAGCAGAGTAACATAAAGTCAAATCCATTGTGTTATTTCGGGAGGTGTATTCACATGCACCGCTTCACACCCACACATGGGTATACGCTTCCTCGTTTCGGCTGTTTAATCTTCTTCTCCTTATCCTCAGCCTCCACCACCACTATACCACCAGGGTGCCAGCATTGCAAGTTCCTCCGTCCTTATTTTTGGCAGCTTTTGCTTGCAAGGCATAAGCAAATACTATGGGACACCCACTCCCCAATAATGGGACTTATGCTTGTAATATGTGTACTGCATGGCTCTTGTAAGGGGCATTGCAAGTTGCTCCGTCCTAATTTTTGGCAGCTTTTGCTGAGAAAGCATAAGCAAATACTATGGGACACCCATTCCCCAATAATGAGACTTATGTTTGTAATATGCTGTACTGCATGGCTCTTGTAAGGGGCATTGCAAGTTGCTCCGTCCTAATTTTTGGCAGCTTTTGCTGGGAAAGCATAAGCAAATACTATGGGACACCCACTCCCCAATAATGGGACTTATGTTTGTAATATGCTGTACTGCATGGCTCTTGTAAGGGGCATTGCAAGTTGCTCCGTCCTAATTTTTGGCAGCTTTTGCTTGGAAAGCATAAGCAAATACTATGGGACACCCACTCCCCAATAATGGGACTTATGTTTGTAATATGCTGTACTGCATGGCTCTTGTAAGGGGCATTGCAAGTTGCTCCGTCCTAATCTTTGGCAGCTTTTGCTTGGAAAGCATAAGCAAATACCATGGGACACCCACTCCCCAATAATGGGACTTATGTTTGTAATATGCTGTACTGCATGTGACGCGCCCCCTGGGCCGTGTGTACACGTGTGTGGGATACCCGGTGCCGGGTCTCTGGGGTCTGTAGTCTCCGTGGCGGTGACCCGGTCCCGTGGCTCAGGCTGGTCAAACCAGTGGCAGTCTTTCTTAGGTTTTGAGGTTAATTGTCCGACTGCGCCACCCGTGGATTGTGGTCAGGGAGTACCACTGCTGCGAGGCAGACCGCTGAGGCTGGTGTTGTGTGCGCAGCATAGAATGGGATAACTCCCCTCGGGAGGAGTATAGCCTCAGGGCAGTGAGTGTGGATGATGGGGGTGATGGTGCACGAGCGCAGCAGGAATGACTGAGTCTTTGCAGTGCAGTTCAGGGTCTTTACTGATGATTATAAGGTAGACCCTCCCGGGAGTACTGGCTAGCATAAGAGGCCTGGTCAGTCTGTGAGCAAGCAGGAGTTCCCCTGGCCAGGTGGAGTTGTAGGCCTCCCCGTCTGTCTGCACTCTTCCTGGCTACCTTGCTGTAAGCGGGTAGAAGTAGCCCACGTCTCTGAGTGTACCGTGTAGTGCTCACCCGTATGGCTGGTGACTTGGGGCCTTCTGTTAGCCTCCGCTCCACGACGGCGGTGCTGGTCCCTTGCTTGTGACTGAGCCTCCGGGTTTCTATGGCCAGAGGACCTGAAAACACCTGCCGGCTGGTTTCTGCTGCTGGATATATAAGTCCTCACAGCTTCGGACTCCTGTATACGGGTCCTATTGTCTTCTGCCAGGGCGAGCTCTGCTCAGCTTCCAGCCCCTGGTCTTTAGCTCCTAGCTCCTACAGATCTCCTTGCTGTTACTTTCCCTTGCTCTCACTCTGACTCTGACTGTTCTCTGACTCATTCAACCCCGCCCCAGATCCAGTTTATAAGGGCAGAATTCTCCCCTCCCAGGATTGGGGCAGGAGGTGGTTGCATGTTTAAGGGATCCTGACCAGGAAACCTCCCACTTGCTCTCCGACGTAATATCTCTATTACTGTGGTGACCAGACCCCTGGGGTGCCACACATGGCTCTTGTAAGGGGCATTGCAGTTCCTCATAATTTTTGGAAAGCCTTCCATTCACTGCTTAGGCCAACAGTGCACGGGAGACCCAGTTGCTATAAATGGAAAAAAAGGTTTAGTTAACGCCCTCTGACCTCCATGTCATTTCCAAGGGGCATTGGAGTGGCTCGAAATTTTTGGTAGGCATTGCACTCACTGTATGCCCTATAACTGTGTAGCCGAACCGCTCCTTTTGTTACAGAAACATATCCTACAAGACATATCTGGTTGACTGGCCTGATATTAATGTGAATGGTCCCTGTTCCTCCTGCTCTTTCTCCTTTGCCACTACCTCATCCATCATTTATCACCTGAAGCTTTGTTTTAACGGGAGTCATAGAACTTGGATAGTAGCAGGAAAACATCCAGCAATCCTCGGAGGAGGTAGGATATGCGCCAAAACGCTGACCACCTCAGGCCTAGCCGCTACTACATACATGCGCTTGCATTACAACAAAACAAAGCAGATGCTAACTTCTATCATCCTCATCATGCTCCTCACCTTGGCTCTCTCAACTCCCCTGATGGAGAAGCCAGGGCCCACCGGAGGAGTCTGATAGTCCGGTGGGCTCGGCCAATGCTGCCCTAAAGCAGGCCAGGCTAAGAAAAGTGTGGGAAAGGTTACCGGGACAAATAGGGGTGGCTGGGGACCGAGTATGGACACCCGGCCACCCCCTGGAGGCTGGGGAGCAAGCGGGGACACCCGGCCACCAGGCGGCTGGGGACTGAGTATGGATACCAGGCCGCCAACACAGCCATGGCGTGGTGGCCAGATTCCGCCTCCACATGCCTAAAAGGCCCAATTTAAAGTGCAAGCAAGCAAGCAGTATGGTATTGCAGCCTGGGGGTGGGTGGGTGGCAGGCTGCATACTTGCACTTGCATTGCAAGGAATGGGAGAGGTACAATTGAACACTGCCCTGGGACAAGGACTTGAATGGGGATAGCTGCAAGTCTGCAACGACAGGTGCAAGGTGGGAGGCATCTTCGCATGTACCATGAACAGGGGTTTGGCATGCACACACTACAGCGGAATAGGCTCTCCTTCCCACTAAATGCACTGGGGAGGGCACAGGTAATGTTTTGGTATACGCGCTTAATCTTATGTATAAGGCACACCAGGACAAATATGGGCGGCTGGGGACTGAGTATGGTTACCTCGCTGCCGAAGCAGCCATGAGGTAGTGGCCAGCTTCGGCCTCCTCCAAACTAAAAGGCCCCATTTCAAGTGCAAGCTAGCGGTATGGAATTGCAGTCTGGGGCTGGGTGGGTGGCAGGCTGCACACTTACACTTGCATTAAAAGAAAACATAGCAGATGCTAACTTCTGTCATCATCATCATGCTCCTCACCTTGGCACTCTCAACTCCACCGATGGAGAAGACAGGGCCCACCGGAGGAGTCTGGTTCTCTGGTGGGCTCGTCCAATGCTGCCTAAAGCAGGCCAGGCTAAGAAAAGTGTGTGGGGGGATGTTCCAAGGAGAAATAGGGGCGGCTGGGGACCGTTTATGGACACCCGGCTGCCCCCAGGCGGCTGGGGACCGTGTGTGGACACCCGGCCACGGGGCGGCTGGGGACCGAGTATGGACACCCCGCCGCCGGGCGGCTGGGGACTGAGTATGGATTCCAGGCCGCCAACACAGCCATGACTTGGTGGCTAGATTCCGCCTCCACATGCCTAAAAGGCCCAATTTCAAGTTCAAGCAAGCAAGCAGTATGGTATTGCAGCCTGGGGGTGGGTGGGTGGCAGGCTGCATACTTGAGCTTGTATTGCAAGGAATGGGGGAGGTACAATTGAACACTGCCCTGGGACTAGAACTTGCATGGGGATAGTTGCAAGTCTGCATCTTCTGATGCGGTAAGGATCACTTATGATGGGCACACTTTTAGACAGTGACCTGGGAGTCAGAGATGCTTCCAGGGGTCTTCCCCATGCTGTTCCCTTGTCTTTTCAGCACTTTATGCATGTGTCACACAGCACATGGCCAGATAAGGTTGTAAAATGTTAAAATGACATTTCACGGTGAATGCATTTGTCATAGTTGAAAGCAATACAAAAGTGCAAAAACGCATAAAAAAATGCTACTTGTGAACATAGCCGAAGGTGTGGAGGAGTATTTTTGTTTTTGGTCATTTATTTTAACTTATACACAAGTCTTTACCCTGGAAAGGATGTTCCTTAACATATTTCACAGGAAAAAAGTTTCACTTTAGTTTTTGAATGTTTTATTGTGAGCCTGTAAAAGTGGCTTAATACTTCTGACCACGTTGTAGACAGCAGTGACCTGGGGGTCAGAAATGCTTCCTGGTGCGATCCCCATGCTGTCCCCATGTCATTTGAGCACTGTCACTATCGTTTTGGGCACTTGTTAGGCTTTTAAAAGACTGCCGGGGGTGCCACCGCAAAAATGCTCGAGTCTCCCATAGACTAACATTGGGCTCGTTGCTCGGGTCGAGCACCCGAGTATCACGGCGAGCTCGGCCCGAGCTTCGAGCACCCGAGCATTTTAGTGCTCGCTCAACACTAGTAATAATGAGAAATGACACAGGGAAAAGTATTGCACACAGTTACTGAAATTTAATTAATACTTTGTACAAAACCCTTTGTTGGTGATGACAGCTTCAATATGCCTCCTGTATGGAGAAACTAGTCGCATGCATTGCTCAGGTGTGATTTTGGCCCATTCTTCCACAATAACACTCTTCAAATCCTGAAGGTTCTGTTGGTTTCTTCTATGAACTCTGAGCCTTATTTCTTTCCATAAATTTTCTATTGGATTTAGGTCAGGTTACTTTTCTATTTAATTAGAAAATTGGTGACATGTTCAATAGAGACATGCATGTACATACAGTTGAAACCAAAAGTTTACAAACGCTATATAAAAAGACACGTATGCACGTTTTTCTCAATATCTGACATGAAATCAGAATAAACCTTTCCCCGTTTTAGGTCAATTAGGATTACCATTATTTTTAATATTTACCAAATGCCAGAATAATGAGAGAGAGAATGTTTTAAGGCATTTTTTTCAACTGTACATACAGAGCCATGCATGCACAGGCTCATACACATACATACAGATACACACAATAGAATAATTACCAGTTTCCTCTTCTTCAGTTCTTCTAAACTCATGCACAGTACTGGGCTTATGGTAACATCATGGTCACATAACCGTGATGTCACTGTAGGTCCTTACTCAGTCCTAACATTGGGAATTAGATTGATAATGCAGAGCTATTATCAATCTAACTTTTGTTGTAGACATTGGAGGCTCCTGGGGTGATGGGGGTCCTGGGCAGTTCCCCCCTCTAACGCCAGCCCTGCACATGACCAGATCCTCTGACAGTGCGGTGATTCTCCTGTGAGTAACATCAGGGTACCATTTAGTCTTTCTGTTTCAGTCATTACACGATCCCTTTACCCTAAAGCAAAAAAAAACAAAAAAAACATTTCCATCAGCATCATTGGACCAGCTCCACAGTGCTGTGGGTTGGGGGTCAGTGGGAGGAAGAAAAAATGTGCAGCTTTTACTTCATCATTCTCTAAATGGCACCGATTTACTGTTACTGCTGCACATTCAAGCTGTCTGCATCTATGCTCAGCAATGTAACACAGTTTAAGCAGTATTTAATATTTAATATATTTGCTTATATAGCTCCACCATATTCCACAGAGCTTCAAAGACAGTGATATCACTCATTATCCCAAGTAAAAACTCACACAGACACAGGGAGAGCATAATACAATCAATGCACATGGAGCCATTGTTAGCGCATTTCACATTTGTCAGATTTATTTCAGAAATGTTGCTACCCTTTTCCATGCATGTAATTGATTTCTGCAGCCTTAGTTGAATGGAACAGATGATAAAATTTATGTGACAAATTTGCGCCATGTGAATGTATCCTTGAATTCAGTTTGCACAAATATGTCAGTTACTGTCCTCTATGTAGTCATTTTATATCTGTACATTCTGTATCATATATACTGTATATCTCACTCGCTTTATTTTAGAAACTATTCTTTGTCTTATTGCAGATGTAGCAAAGGTTCACTTGACACACAACATGATATAATGTGAGGGTTTGCTGCATCATGGTATGTAGCACATTAAAGGATTTTTTCTGGCAAACAAAAAAATAAAACTATTTGTCCCTGTTATGAGCCCCTAAACTCTGCTGTTACCTTTATTTTTTTAGCTCCTTTACCAGCAGCCATCCTTGTGGTCTGTTATTGTCTACATTCTGAATGTCCTACCTGCTCCCCCTCTTTGCCCATAGACTAGATTTCCCAAAAGACAGAACTGCGTTTGTCTCACAGCTACCTCACTCCCACCCTTTGTACCCACATACGCAACCTGCAAAGCACCATCTAGAGACTCCATTACAGTCTCAAGGTGGATAAATCGCTGCACACACTTCCTTCTCCCTAAAATACTGTAAGGCTGTGTGCCCACTATGTGTTTTTTAAGCGTTTCCGCAGCGGCAATTCCGCTGCAGAAATGCTTAAAAAACGCTTGGTAGAAGGTCTACCTTGTTCCCCAATGATAATCCGCATGTGCTGTGCACATGCTGCGGAAATTTCTGCTGCAGATTATCATTGCTAAAAAACCAGCAGCACTAACAATTATTTTGCGGAAGCGCAGCGTTTTCGCCGCCATTGACTTGCATTGGAACTCATGGAATCCGCATCACTGCATCTGCAGATTCTCATTCCATGTGTTTCAATGTGCGGATGGAGAAGAGGAGACTCTCCTCTGGATCCGGGTACCATAGTACCAGTAAAAATAAGAATAAAATAAAAAATAAATATTATACTTACCTTCTGATGGCCCCCGGTGTCCTTGTCTCTGCTTGCCGGCACCTTGCGGTGGACTGAAGGACCTGCGGTGACGTCATTTAGTCATGTAACGGGTCACGCGACTGCTGACGTCGGCAGGTCCTTTAGTCCAGGGTTCCCCAACTCCAGTCCTCAAGGCCCACCAACAGGTCATGTTTTCAGGATTTCCTTAGTATTGCACAGGTGATGGAATTATTGCCTGTGCAGGTGATGCAATTATCACCTGTGTAATACTAAGGAAATCCTGAAAACATGACCTGTTGGTGGGCCTTGAGGACTGGAGTTGGGGAACCCTGCTTTAGTCCACCGCGAGCTGCCGGCAAGCCAAGACAGATCGGATAAGGACACCGGGGGACATCAGAAGGTAAGTATATATTTATTTTTTACCATTCTTTCGGTCACACTATATAAATCCATGCCGGTTGCATGGATTTATATAGTGTGACCAAGTTGTCAAGCACTTTCCAAGTGATGCTAAAATCTCTTGGAAAGCGCTTGACAACCCGCATGCGGAAATGCATGTGAAGAACGCTTCACATCCGCATGTCCCTGGCAGGAAAACGCATGTACAATCCGCATGTACAATCCGCATGCGTTTTTTCTGCCAGGGAGATGCAGAAACTCTCAGGAAAAAATCCGGAGCATTTCTGCATCGTGGGCACATAGCCTAACTCTCACTATGCACTATCCTGACACTTTTCTGCAGTCAGCAGTGTTACAGATGCTGACACTGACACCCCACAGGCTCAGTGTGTTGCAGCGGAGCAACGAGTCATGTAATGTAGTCATTCTAATGTAATCTTGTACATTGGAACACCTAGCACCATGCTCTCTGGGGAAAAGCCACTAGTTTATAAGATTACTATTGTTCTTTGTGGAGACTGGATTGTGTCTGTGATGTCTCCTATCCCTCTCTCCCTGTTAAACTGTCTGAAGATCACAGGCCATGGTCTCAATTAAATCACAATTCAGAGCCCACTCCTCTGAACTGAGGCCTGCCTCCTACATGCAAAGCTGTGCTTGATTGCCAGGCTATGTTCTGTTCAAAGCACAGACAGGAAATCTCTGTACTCTGTGCTTTGAAAAGGCTGCAGCAGGAAATAAGGAGCACATGTGACCACATTGGACTGCTCAGAAACTAAGCAGAATTTTAACAGCCAGTAAATTATTATGTTTCTTCATTTCTTCAAGGCTTTACAATGCTTTAAGAATTTGTGTGCCCCAGAAACCCCCTTACATTGCTATAATTTTTAATTTACTGATGCAGTGTATGATGATATCACTATAAATGTGGCTTTAGATTTTCAGATTTATTAGTTTGGCCAACTAGTGCTCCTCCCAATTCACTAAATGAGGGCAATGCTATTCATTTGTTCTGAATAAAGAGAGGAATAAGTAGTTGTTAGACATCTCTTATCTCCCATGAGAACAAAAGTATGTTTCTTTCTGACATCTAAAGTGAGAGAAAGTTAAGGCATCCTCATAAACATTAGATAATTGGTTGCTCTCACAAAAAAGGTGAGTTCAGAATACTTTAATCTAATAGGGCCATAGAGGTCATAAAGTGAGATTTTCAGTTTAATATATGACAGGTAAAATGTTGTATCGTCAGAGGTTGGTCTGATGTTTCCATGTTATTGACTGACACACATGTCACTACATTCTTCATGATTTACCTGCGGTTTGCAATCTTGGTGCCCGCTATGTATCAAAGTAAATATAAAGCTTTAGTAAAATGTTGTGACCATAGTGAAGAATGGTCCATCTGCAAATATATTACATTGGTGTAAATTTCTGTTGACTGAGAATGGATACTTAGAGTTGCCATGCAGCTGGGATCCGTATGTGTAAACACATGCACGGCGGCGGAGGTTGTAACATTATAGGGCGGGTGTAGGAACGTGTACACATGCCAATACTGTGTCAGTATAATATAGGCTGATCTCTACTGTATGGAGGGTTCTATTAGTGGTAATAATAAGGGAGGGCTTACTGATGGAATACCATGGTTATGGGAGGTGAAGGAACATCTTGGTGTATTAGTTCAGACCAAGCTGTCAGCTTATTTTTTAAAGAGCTATTTTAGGAGAATTCTGTTCATTGTCGCTTAGGATGCAGCATTACTTACTGATAATAATCACGTTTTACTGTAAAACATGCATTCATCTTACCAATGACATTCCTCTGTACCTGTCATCCCACATTTGCAGCACAATATAAAGGTACAACTCATTGCACTATCATCATGATCTGGCTGCTTCATCAGTACAAGAACTACAGTGAAGCCTGACACTAAGGGTAGGGTCACACCACCTTTTTTCTACATCCGATTATTCTGATCAGAGTTTGATCAGAGTGGCGTTAGTTTTTCTTAGACGTGGAGAGGAAAAAAAAGTTTCTCCATCCTCTCTATTGTGTCAGTCCATGAAAATTCCGAGTGCGGTCCGATTTTTTTCACGGATCCATAGTCTTGAATTGCCGATTTTGAGCCGACACTCGAATCAAAATTGGACATGACACAGATTTTTTTCTGCGGACCACTCGGAATATCATAGGTACGAGTGCTATCTGTCAAAATCACGGATAACACCTGTATGAGAAAATCGGTCTAGTGCACGAGCTCTAAGGCCTCTTTCATACGTCCGTATAAAACACGTATGTGAAAAAACTGTATCGTGTCATCAGTGTGCCATTAGTGTTTCATCCGTGTGTCCCTTTTTACCATCAGTGGGTCATCAGTATTTTTTGGTATGGATGACGGAAGCTTCTCATATACTTTTCATTGTTAAATACTGATGGCACACAGATGTACGTGTTTTTCACTGACCCATAGAGTTGTATTGGCGCTTGTCATCCATGCTGCTGGAAAAAAAATGGACACATCTCAGTGTGTTTTCTACGGGCACACAGTCAGTGTAAAAACACGTACAAGTGCATAGCACCAGAGATTATGATGGATATGTGTGATATCTGTGAAAAAAAACAGAAACCACACGTACTGGAAACGCGGACATGTGAAGAAGGCCAAAGCTGGGTGTAAGCCTCGAAAAGGCCTGTTTCTGACATGTGTGTTATTAATCTGCCATAACATGTAATATTATTATTATTATTAAATATTTATATAGCGCCATTAGGTTCCATGGCGCTTTACAAGTGTAGGGGCAGACAGGGACACGAACATGAAACATCAAACGAGGCGCACTGGTACAGAAGGGCAGGGGGTCCTGTCCACGAGGGCTCACAGTCTATAGGGGGTGGGTGGGGAGACAGGAGGAAGGGGAGAGGAGAGGGTGAGATGGTGTAGCGGATGGGTCTCAGTGTGGGCTGTAGGCCTGAAGGAAGAGGTGGGTCTTTAGGTTTTTCTTGAAGGTTCCCAGGGTAGGGGAGTGTCGGATGTGATGAGGGAGAGAGTTCCAGAGTATGGCGGATGCACGAGAGACGTCTTGTAGGCGGTTGTGGGAGGAGGAAATGAGAGGGAAGAAGAGAAGTTCTTGAGAGGAGCGAAGATCGCGCGGGGGGACATATCTGGAAACCAGGTCGGAGATGTAGGGAGGAGACAGGTTATGTATGGCCTTGTATGTTAGGGTTAGGGTTTTGAACCGTGATCTCAGGGCAATGGGGAGCCAGTGAAGGGCTTGGCAGAGGGGGGAGGCGGGGGTGAAACGGGGAGATAGGTGGATGAGTCGGGCAGCGGAATTGAGGATGGTGCGGAGAGGTGCGAGGGAGGAAGCGGGGAGGCCAGTGAGCAGAGGGTTGCAGCAGTCGAGACGGGAGATGATGAGGGCGTGGATAAGCGTTTTTGCCGAGTCCTGGTCAAGGAACGAGCGGATTCGGGCAATGTTCCTCAGTTGGAGTTGGCAGGCGGTGGCGAGGGCTTCGATGTGGGGCTTGAAGGAGAGGGAGGAGTCGAGGATTACCCCGAGGCACTTGGCGTGGGAGACGGGTGCGAGGGTGCAGTCGTTGATTGTGATGGATAAGTTGTGGAGCTGGGGAGAGCGGTTGGGGGGGAAGACGATTATCTCGGTCTTGTCCATGTTGAGTTTGAGGAATCGGGCGGAGAAGAAGGATGAGATGGCGGATAGGCATTGGGGAATTTTGGATAGTAGGGCGGAAATGTCGGGGCCAGACTAGTAGAGCTGGGTGTCGTCAGCGTAGAGGTGGTATTGGAGGCGGTGGGATTCGATGAGTTTCCCCAGGCCGAGGGTGTATGCGGAGAAGAGTAGTGGTCCCAGGACTGAGCCTTGGGGAACTCCAACAGAAAGGGGGTGGGGCGAGGATGAGGTGTGGGAGTGGGTGACGCTGAAAGTCCGGTCCATTAGGTAGGAGGAGATCCATGAGAGGGCTAGGTCAGCGATGCCAAGGGATTCTAGGATGTGGAGTAGGAGGTGGTGGTCGACTGTGTTGAAGGCGAGAAGAAGGAGGACGGAGTAGTGTCGCTTGCTCTTGGCGGTCAGTAGGTTGTTGGTGACTTTAGTTAGGGCTGTTTCGGTGGAGTGGTGGGGTCGGAAACCGGATTGAAGGCGGTTGAAGAGGGAGAGGAGGAGAGATGGGAGGACAGCTCATCATGAACGTGCTGTTCAAGTAATTTTGAGGCAAAAGGGAGGTGAGATATCGGGCAGTAGTTGGAGACTATTGCAGGGTCAAGGGAGGGTTTTTTGAGAATGGGTGTGATTGTGGCATGCTTGAAGGATGATGGGAAAGTGCCGGATTTAAGTGATAGGTTGAAAAGATGGGTTAGGGCGGGGATGAGGACAGTGGTGAGGTTAGGGATGAGGTGGGAGGGGAGGGGGTTGAGGGCACAGGTGGTGAGGTGTGAGTGAGCTAGCAGAGAGGAGAGGAGGTCTTCTGTCATGGGGGAGAAACTACATTTGGGTGAGGGGGGTTGGGCGGCCGAGCGGTTTGTAGATCGAAGCTTTGTCTGACTTTGTCAATCTTGTCCTTGAAGAAGGTGGCGAAGTCGTCGGCTGAGATGAGGGGCAAGGGGGGGGGGTGCAGGGGGACGGAGTAGAGAGTTGGAGGTACTGAAAAGTTGCTTGGGGTTGCGGGATAGGGCGGTTATTAGGGAAGAGAAGTAGTCTTGTTTTGCATTCGTGAGAGCAGTCTTGAAGGCGGTGAGGGACTGTTTGAACAGGGTGAGGTGTTCAGGGGAGTGGGATTTCTTCCATTTCCGCTCAGCCACTCTAGACGTCTGCCGAAGTTTTTTCGTGAGCGCGTTAGCCAGGGTTGTCTGTGTGCACGGGTTGTGACGTGTGAGAGCGGGGCAGCTTGATCGAGGGCTGTGGTGAGGGTGGTGTTGAAGAAGGTGGCGGCGGCGTCGGCGTCCTGAGAAGAAGCTAGGCCGGAGAGAGGGAGGAGGGACTCGGAGAGTGAGTGGAAGTCGATGAGTTTGAGGTTTCTACGGGGGTGATAATATATTGATAATATACATGCACACTGCGGATACATCAGTATTACTTGTCAGTAAGCCCTCATCCAGACATTAATCATGTTTCTCATACACAAAAAAGACCGCTTTTCACCAGTGTTTTGGAGATTTCCATCAGTGCTTGATCAGTGTCTGTTTTTACTATCAGCGTTTCACTGGTTTTTCTCATATGCAAAATAAAACTGTTCTCCGAACAGTCAGTAAAAAAAACAGACAGCACATGGTTAGCACACAAATGGCATCCAAGTGCTATCTGAGCTTTTCACGGACCCATAGATTGTCATTGCCAAGTTTAATCCATGACTCAGATCAAAAACGGACACGTCTCCATGTTTTTATGTGGACCACTTGGTTTCGTAAAATTACACAGACAGGTGTACAACCCCACAGGCTGTAATGGATACAAGTTCTGTCTGTGAAAAACATGGACAGAACTGGTGCCTGGAAAACTGACATATGAAGGGGAGTTTACACAGCTACTATGAAAACGGGTTCCATATGCAATACTGATGACAATGGATACACTCGTAATTTAAACAGTCTACATCAACGTCAGTGGTTGTTTTTCGTATTCAGTAATGGGTTTAAAATGGATGAAATACTGATGAAAAGTATGTAGTGAAAATGGTCCAAGAACTGTTATGCTATGGCATTCTTCAAATGTTTTCACCTGGGTGCATGTTGCTAAAACTGCTTAAAACAGCTTTAGTAAAATACACAATTGGTCAACTTGGGGGCTTATACTTAAATATTTATTTCATGTTTCAGTATTTTTAATTAAAAACATTCAAAGGACATTTTTAGGGAATTTTCTGAACCCTTTTAGACATTTAATAAGGGGTTTCTATTATAATAGTCCACAATTGCTCACTATGGGGAAAAGCTTCCGAATTTTGTTTCAAATTTCTCAAAAACCCTGGTGTTACATGCCGGGCGCCACCTTTATTTTGTGTTTTAAACAATTTTTACGCCTTTTTAGACAGTTTTGAAAAGTGATTAGAAAGGGGGGAATGGCGTAAAGACATTGTAAAATCTGGAACATTTAATAATGGCATGTGGAAATTAATCAGTGTCGGACTAGGGTGCCAAGAGCCCACCAGTAACCAACTCCAGGACCCTACTTTTCAGCTACATGTAAATGTGAGATTATCATCAATCACAAATGTATATAACAATGAACCGGGTGGATTGTTAGATGAATAAGATGCTGCCTTTGTCTGTACATAGTGATTCAAGTATCTCATATAAGAGGGTGGTGGCCCAGTCATGCACAAGGGCCCACCGGAGGATTTTCCTGTTCTCCCGTGGGCCAGTCCAAGCCTGTGTGGAATTATTTTGATGTGCAATAAGCCAACTAAAAGGATGCATAAAGAAGAGAACAGTGTCTAACACTTCTTGTCATATGAGCCAAATACATTCACCAGTGGGATTCATTTAGAGCTTTTTGTCCTGTCTGAACTATAAGGCCTGTGATAATAAATCTGCCCCAATGTGTATATGGTTGTTAGTGTTTGCAATGACAACGGGTCCTCATTACCTTACAAAAGTATCCTAATTATCTGTAGTTTTTAGTGTAACGGCCTTTATATGATGGCAGTGTTTTACAGTCCCTCAGTAAGTCACATTATCCATTCTTTGCCCTGACACCTGTGATGTCAAGCACCATAACAATACAGTAGCTGCCCCCTGCCTTCCCTCACATCAGCACAGTGTGATATAAACCCTGGCCTGTCTTTCCCTTTTCTAAAATTAGCAAATCAAACCATGCAAATGAAGCATACAGCAGAGCTGGCCCTTTATTATCTTACCAGCCTTTTGTTTCCCACTTTGGAATTTGTTAAAAAGAAAGCCCAAGTTTCCCTTGGTAACTGCAGCAGAATCTGGAGAAAAGCATACTTAGTGGAAGACAATGGGCCGTGACACAGCTTTAAACTTTATTAAGTCTGCCTTGGACCCTTTTTCCTCTTTTGAGCTAAATGGAAGCAAAGTTTGGCAGCCTCCATGCTGTGCACTTGATTGATGCGCTGAACATCTGAAGCACTTTTGTGTCCAGCCTGCTCTTTATGAGAGCATAATGTGTGAATACTCAAATAAGGTCAGCCCTTATCACATGTAATCTAGGCCTCAGCACAGATCAACAGTGACAGCCATACCCGGGAAGCGAGGGCACAAATAATCTTCCGCATGCATCGGCCAGCTTAAAGGGTTTTTGCACTGGATCCTTCATAGCAACTTGTTCAGGAGAAAAGAAAGATAGAAATAAAGGAGAACGTGGAGTTATAATGGCCATCACAGCAAATGAGCGGTGAGAGGAGGGGGCCCATGCAAGGGGGGCTGTTTATCCAAAAATAGGCTCCGCTAGCTGAAGGAAACCTGAGGATTTTTAGGGGACTGGAGTTGAAGAAACCAAACATCTAATATTCATGTGACCGTGTACTATTTGTCATGATGAAAACAGAGAGATAACCTAGTGTCCATCAATGAATCATTGTCTCTAGGGTAATTAATAAGAGGATGAGATACGGTAGTTTTGCTTAGACGTTTTCTTGCTAGGGGCTATATTATATTTTACAAAATGGGACTTTTATTCACTTTTGTTATTAGAAAATGGGACTTTTATATCACTTTTGTTATTAGATAATTGGACTTTTATATCACTTTTGTTATTAGAAAATGGGACTTTTATATCACGTTTGTTGCTTTCTAAGAAATGTGACTTTTATATATCACTTTTGTTGGTTATAAGAAGATTGGACTTTTATACATCACTTTTGTTTCTTACTATGAAATGAGACTTGTTTGTTATATAACATTGTATTTTACATTTATATGTAGTTGATTACTAAACCCAACAGTAATATGCAATCTGTACTGTAATGAGCATTGCCTTTCTGGTATCTGCAAGCTGCTCTTTGTCAAAAGGAAAAATGTGTCCCCAGGCACAAGTATTGTAAAGATCTGCACCGCCGTTATAGCTACTTAGCGGTCCACCCACATTTTCACGCTGGTGTTAGCAGCCTCACTTTATGGCTTCTATAAAACAATCAGAGGAGGCGACTCTTTTGTTTATTCTGAGATTATACAGATGTAGGATGAGTCAGTATAACAAATGACACGTGCTTTACTTTATAGAAGACGGTATTATTTATAGCATAATGCGCGGGCATTATTGGGGCGCCCATGGCAATAGGAATGTCCCTTGCTAGTTGTTTCTGGGACAGTGCAGCACGTCTCAGACATTGAGCGCTGCATGACAAAGTCCCTCTTGTTACATCTGGAACTGGATCAGAAAGTATATGCCTGACATGTAGCAGAGTTTTGGTCACTATTTTCCATCATTTGCAAGTCAAAAGCAGGAATTGGTCCAAAAGGTCAAAATCTTTCTATTCTCCTTTCCATCTGTGCAGTTTCACTCCTAGTTTTGGCTTTCATCTACTTATGCAAAATGCTAGCCGAAATACTGTATTGTACTCACTATACACCGTTTTGTAGCTTAATGGATGGGAAGTGTTTATTGGACTTTAAAGGGAACCTGTCACTGGGTTTTTCCAGTATAAACTACGGCCACCGCCTCTAAGGTCCAGCAGTCTAGCAACCTGTATATAAGTCCCCAACCACCTCTGTATATCCCAAAAAATTCCTTTTACAGTCCCCCCATACGTCCGATGGACGTCGCCCGTCTTGCTTGGCATCACTCCCCATAATCACCGTCCTCCTGCCATGCTTCATGTTGCGACCGTGATTTGGATGTGACTTGTCTACAGTTTGGTCGTTTTTTACATCATAATTTAAACATTAAAATAATCACTTGACAAGCCCCACAACTGTTTTTGGTGATGAGACACATATCGCCGAGTAGCCTCATACTTAATGTTATAAATTCTGCAGTCATAATGAACTCAATGACTGTGTATGTGCTGTGATACATAGATGTTGTAGAAGCTAAATGGTTCATAATGTATATTTAAACCCACTGCACAAATGATTTTAGCCAAAATACATGCCTTTAAGTTAAAAAAATAACAATAAAATGTCCTCCAAGGTGCCCATATCCTTTAACATATCTTTATAAACTGAACAAACATACTGGCACCAAAAGTACAGAATCAGATAGTATATTCCATTACAGTGATATTGCACAAGGTACCAAAGAAAATGTAGCTCACCCTATTCACTAAGGGTGCTTTCACATTGCGCCGCTTTTGTCCACGTTAGTTGGTGCAGTCGGGGCTTGCGTCCGAGCCCCCCCGCAAAACAGGATTCGGACGTATGTGCCGACGGGGCCATAGACTATAATGGTGCCAACAAAGTGAACGTACGCTCTGTCGTGCATCATTTTCAGGTGTATATGCCTAATGGAGGTGGACACTCAGATGAAGTAGACTGCGTCTGAGTGACCACCTCCAGTAGGAGCATGTGCCCGAAAATTATGCACATCATAGCGCACATTCCCTCTGTCGGCACCATTATAGTCTATGGTCTTATCGGTGCATACGTTCGAATCCCGTTTTGCGTGGAGTTCGGATACGAGCCCCAACTGCACCAACTAACGTGGACAAAAGCGCAATGAGAAAGCACCCTTAAAGCTCTCCTCCAGTAGGTAGTTGGAGGCTCCCCTGTGCTATGGCAAAACTGTAAAGGTGTAGAGGTCTAAAGTAGCTTTTTGTTTTTTTCATTCTTGGGATCGGTGGGGTACCCAGAGATCTCTTCTTCATATATTTCATTCCTTTTAGATTCACTCCTGGCTTTGGCTCAGAAAACTGCACCAAAGTTGCCGCAAAAAATATAAGTGACTCCAGCTCTTTATTCGCAGAAATTTTTGCAACACATCTGCCATGTGTGACTAAACCCTTAGGTTAGGGTTGGGGGCAGCAATTTGAGTGTCCAAAAGTACCGACCTTGCCTTGACTATTTTACTGCTGCAAATTGGCTGTAACAGTGTCGGTCGGACTGGGGTGCAAGGGCCCACCAGTAACCAACTCCAGGGTCCCACTTTTCAGCTTCATGCAAATGTGACATTATCCTCAATCACAAATGTATATAACAATGAACTGGGCAGATAGTTAGATGAATAAGATGTTGCCTTTGTCTGTACATAGTGATTCAAGTATATTGTGCCAAGTACTGCTCAAATAAGAGGGTGGCGGCCCACTCTTGCACAGGGGCCCACCGGAGGATTCTCCTGTTCTCCTGTGGGCCAGTCCAAGTCTGGGCTGTAATAAGACAGTTGAATTGCATTTAAGTTGCAATTCACAGGTTACTTACTTTGAAGTCTATGGGGAGAAAAGTCTTCGTGTGCGATCTGTAACAATGAATATTTGCAATGTCACAGTGTGACATCACAAACTTTATGTCACATGATTCACCACGTCACCCTTGCTTTATTGTACGGCTGTGTTCACACGTGGAGTTTTTTGCTGTGGATTACATATGTAATTTGGCTACAGTACATGTTTAATAAAATTAGTTTTATTCACCAAAAACGCAGTAAAAAATGCTGCAAAAACTGTTTATTGTGTTTTTTGCAGCATTTTTTCACTTTCTCATTGCTTCCTGTGAGTGACAAAATTCTGCAAAAACGCTGAAAGAATTGCCATGCTGCAGATTTCAAAGACGTTGCAGTTCTCAAATTCAGTCAGGAAGAAAAAAACGTGCGCGTGACATATCTGAACTCTCGTAACTTTTGCTGGTCCTATACAGGACAGAAAAAAAAATGCTACATTGCAAAGACGTCACATGTGAACATAGCCTACTAGAAACAACCTGTTTGTTTTAGTGACAAAATGTTCAATTGGTGGAGAAAGGTTGAACTTGATGGACCTAGATGTTTTTTCACCCTATGTAATTATGTAGCTATATGTGTAATCAGTCACTTTATTTTTTCTATTAGTCAGTTAATTGCATGTAACCAATTTTCACATGTAATAATAGAGTTGCCTTGTATTTAAATAGGTTTTTAAGCTTTCATCGTATTAATTATTACAATGTATATTCTTATAGAAATATTACTTTTAATATTTAAGATGTCTCAGAAGTAAATCAACTTCAACTTGATATGCAGGGTGCGTGTGATGGGGGAGGGATCTGTGCAGTGGTGAAGAGGTTAACAGGTTTGGTGGAGATAAGGCTAGGAAGTGTACACAAACTCTCATCTGGGCAGTCAATCACAGCTTCTGTTTTTAGCAATGTAGTCTGGCTGGGGACCTCTTTGTTGTGTTCCCCCCACGAGGTGGCCAGTTGAGCTCTATGTGGTGACAGGACTTGCCTGGAGCAGGCTTGATTTTCACATTCTCCTCTTCCCTGCAGACCGGTGTGAAGACTTGGAGATTTGGGAATAACGCAGCAAAAGGAACAAAATCCGGAGCGTGGACTTTAATTTCATAGAGGAGACTAGAGGCATCTTCCCTGCCGCAGCTCTTCTGCTATAGGAATGGGCTGGTTTGAAGATCCGAGCTGGCCGCTGCATGTTTCCTTGATAATGCTCCTGTCTCTACATACCAGAGGTAAGAAGGATCCTTACAATGTGTCTGGCTGTCAGGACAAGTAGGCAACAATGTGGCAACCAAAAAGTTGGGAAAAGCAGTCACCCCTGTGCCTTGGATTGTTAGGGCACTTCTCTTTGGATGCTCCGCACACTCTTCTAAGGAATTCGCACTTATCCTTTTTTTACGTTTGCTTTACATCAACTTCTGGAAAGTAATGTTTAGCTGTTCCTTCGGTAGCACGTGTTTTCCTTATGACACCACTATTCACTTTTATCTGATGTTTTGGGAAAGAACCGTTATCTTATCACAACGGGCCAAGAAAAAGACTTTGTTATTTACCAACTGGATAATAGGCTTTAAATTCACTTTTCAGATTTACCCAAGCGGTTTTTGTTAACATTTGCCATTTTTTAGTATTGTAGAAACTCAAGTCAGTTTCTTCTTTATCTCGAAAGTCTTTTTTTCTTTTTTCTAATGAATTAGTATGTCTCGGCAGGCACTACAGGGTTCCTAGATGGCAAAGTATTCTCATTCCCCCCTTGAAACACACACTGTGTTATGAAAGTGCAGCATTAACACAATGTAAAAAAAAAGTCTATGGGCTCATTGGAACTAGTTTACCAAATCTTATTATTTTCTCTGATTAAACTGTATAAAGTTTGATCATTATTTAAATAATAATGTAGAATTTCATGTTCAATTTTTAAAGTATATAAAATGATATATGAAGTGATCACGTGAAATTCCATATATGAACCTTAGCAGCATTGATTTATGTATGACCTATTGTAATGTCTACAGCATAACATCAATAATATGCATACTATATAGAAGTACACTGACAATAATTGGGTCCAGATTTTTAGATTTTTTTTTTTCAATTTTGCCCATATGATTGACAGAGGAATTTTTGAAATAACAGTTTGCAGTTGACAAGGAAAGAAAGCTATAATGTAGGTCAGATTATTTTGTAACCCAGTAAGATGTTTTTCCCAAAAAACATGGTATAGGAATTTAGGCTGCATGTCATTAATTTTTGCTAGTACACCTTTGGAATAAAAGTGTATTATGGTCCTTTTATACCAGGTAAAACAAATATTTTAAATATTTTTTTCCTGTAACTTAATTTAAGCTGGGGGTTATGAATTACAACACATACTTCTAAGACTGGGAATGAATGTTTAGTTTGAGATTATAGAATTCAAATAAAATCTTGCTACTTTTGTTTCCGAAAAAAAAATATTAAATTTGAATCAGGGGAGTATTATTTTGTGATGTATTTCACTATGAGATCATTAAAATGAATCATAGGTCATATTTATGTATCATATCCTGGATGTAAGGTTTTGGTGGACTTTTACTTTTATACATGTGTTGAGTCTTATGGGACGTATGTTGGATTGTATATACAATACTGTGCAATAGTTTTAGGCAGGTGTGATAAAATGCTGCAAAAGTAAGAATCATTTAAAAAATAGAAGTGTTAATAGATTATTTTTGTCAATGAACAAAATAAAAATCTTAAATCAAATCAATATTTGGTGGACTACGCTTTGCCTTCAAAAGAAAATCAAGCTATCAATTCTTCTAGGTACACTTGCACTCAATTTCTGAAGGAACTTGGCTGAGAGGTTGTTTCAAACACCTTGGAGAACTAACCACAGATCTTCTGTGGCTGTAGGGTCACACAAATCCTATGTCTCTTCATGTAATCCAACACAGACTTGATGATGTTGAGATCAGGGCCTTGTGAGGGCCATATCATCATTTCCAGGACTCCATGTTCTTCGTTACATTGAAGACAGTTCTTATTTACATTGGCTGTATGTTTGGGATCGGTTTCTTGCTGCAGAATAAATTTGGAGCCAACCAGATGGCTCCGTGATGGTACTACATGATAAATAAGTGTCTGCCTGTATTTCTCATTATTAAGGACACCATTAATTTTGACCAAATCCCCAACTCCATTTGCTGACATGCAGCCCCAAACTTGCAAGGATCCTCCACCATGCTTCATTATTTCCTGCAGACACTCATTATTGTACCGCTTTCCAGCCCTTTGGCAAACAAATTGCCTTCTACTACAGCTAAGTATTTCACATTTTGACTCTTCCAGAGCTCCTGCTGCCATATTCCTGAAATCCAGTTCCTATGTTTTTGTGCGTAGTGGAGTCACTAGGCCTTGTTTCCAAGTTTCCTTGACCGACTACTTCGTTTACACTCCTCACCGTTGCTCATTTTACTTTGGCCAATAATATATATGTTGACCAAACATACAGTATGTAGTTTGATAGACAGTATTTTATATGCATATTTGTAGAAAAACCTTGGTCAGACCTACGTGTGTTCCATATGTTCCTGGAAGACATAGGTTTGGACTCAATATTGAGATCCCACTTTGGAGATGATTAAAGGTTTGCCCCACTGGATAGTAGACAAATGACTGATTGTTGGTGGTTCCTACTGTAAGCCCCACTGATCACCAGATTGGGCCTTCCAGGGTCCTACGTAATGCATGACCACAGTTAAGAGGAGTTTGAATGAAGCAGCAGTCTAGCATGTAGTTGTGCAATGAGGAGGAATAGTTTGTTGAGTAGCCATTGCTGGAGGTCTGAGGTCTATTCTGTAGTTGTTCATTGTGGATCAACCACTTTAAATGGGCCAAAAAAGTTACCCATCTTTTTGATTCACTGTTGTCTCCTTGACTTAGAATTGCATGCATCAGTTTAACAGGGTGTCAATTTTCTGACAGCAGATTATCTCCCAGCTGAACAAAAAAATGAAGCCTGTTGTCCAATATTTCCAATCCTCTTTTCCATTATCATCATCTGCCGTTAGGGAGCAGTCATCAGGAGGCCTCCATATCCATTAGATTGTATGTAGATTGCTACATCTGATGTGTGTGGGCAACATTGGCATCTACATTGCAATTAAAAGTAAACGTTTGCATGCTCTGTCCAACTGTAGCATGGGGAGCATTGTTATATAAAAGTCCGACCTCTACATGCACTTTATGAAATTTTAATGTTTTAATATAGCAAATGTTACAATTCTAGCCTAGATAGCTTTTACAAAGAGTTAGCATTCAATATTTAGTTATCGTATTTTTCGGATTATAAGACACACTTTTTTCCCCCCAAATTTGGGAGGAAAATGGGGGTGCGTTTTATAATCTGAAAGTAGCTTACCGGACGGGGAGAGGGTGGTTGCTGCTGTGGAACGGGGTCACAGGAGGCTGGGTCACTGCTTCAGGAGGCCGGCGGTTGCAGGAGTGGGGCAATGCTGCGGGCCCCGGGCTGGGGGGAGGGGGTATCCCGCCACTGTGAGGCTGCGAGCCCTGGGCTCTCCTAAGATGGCGCTGTGCAGAGTCCTCCTTCCCACCGATTACCCTGCTGTGGGCTTTGGGAAAATGGCCACCGAAGGCGGCGCATGCGCAGATTGAGATCTCGGGAAACGCTGGCCATTTTCCCAAAGCCCACCGCAGGGAAATCGATGGGAAGGAGGACTCTGCTCAGCACCGACATCTTAGGAGAGCCCAGGGCCTGCAGCCTCACAGCGAAGGGACACCCCCTCCTCCCAGTCCAGGGCCTGCAGTATCGCTCCACTCCCTGCCACAGCTGGCCTCCTGAAGCAGCGACCCTGCCTCCTGTGACCCCGCTGCAGACCGTCTGGTAAGCTGCC
This sequence comes from Phyllobates terribilis, assembly GCF_046119375.1. Classification (NCBI taxonomy): domain Eukaryota; kingdom Metazoa; phylum Chordata; class Amphibia; order Anura; family Dendrobatidae; genus Phyllobates; species Phyllobates terribilis. Next base: position 844,258,603 of record NW_027362761.1, read on the forward strand.
ATACAGTGGGACTATAAGACGCACCACCATTTTATTTAAAAAAATATTTTTACTATTTTCCCCCAAAAAATGTGGGGTGCATCTTATGGTTCGGTGCATCTTATAGTCTTCAAAATAAGGTACTTTGAAATTGGAGACATCAATGCCATACTCTCTTTCTGAGCAGGTAATATTAATGGAAGGAGTTTGTATGTTCTCCCCGTGTTTGCGTGGGTTTCCTCCAGGTTCTCCGGTTTCCTCCCACACTCCAAAAACATACTGATAGGGAATGTAGATTGTGAGCCCCAATGGGGAAAGTGCTGATAATGTCTGTAAAGTGCCGTGGAATTAATGGCGCTATATAAGTGAGTAAAATAAATAAATAGGTTCAGCGATATTGTTATTAGGGTTGTTATTATTATTAGTAGTAGTATTACTATTATTATTATCTTATTGTGTGAGTCTAATAAATATTTAGATTCTGTGATTAACAGTGTGACAAACCACAATCCTCCAAGTGCCTTAATACCTATGTGGAAGATCCAGTTCATATGCTAATGTCTCACTAGAGAAAAGACCTTCAGGATTTCATGTTGTTCTGTGAATCTCTCCAATCTCCATCTACATTGTAAATTCTCCTCTTAAGCCGACGGTTTAAGCTCATTTAAATCACAAATTCCCAATCAATCATGTTCCTTTTCTAGTACTGCAAAGAGTGGGACAGGACTCATCATTCACCTTCTCTTTTCAATGTATTGTTGTGCTGTGCGGCGCTCCTGCATCCATAATGAGGATGGAAATCTGTGTAGAAGTTCATCTCTTGCTTGTATCCCATGTGCTGTAGGAAATGTGTATGCTGCGTATGCTGCAGTAAATAAAAATGGTATTAATGGAGAGAAGTGGGTTTGATCTCTGGTGAGTTATAGATGCACATCTGCTTCTAGTGGATGGAGAACACTTTCCAAAGAAGGGTAAAGTCTTATTTGGCTAATGGAGTATAAATGCTTTATTGTTTGGACCCTAATATCTTGGTGATTCTTTCTCTTTTTATACTTTGCTTTGAGAATCCCCAAATCGCAAAACTGTCCATCCATCAATGTGACAGGGTGTTTCGTCAGGAATATTCTACTGGAGTTCCCTTGCCAATTTGCTTTGTATTTTAGCTTCTGACTCATGAACTTTTTGTGTGCCCATTTTTCACAGTTCTGTCGAATTGAAGCAGGTCCTTTTAAACATAGTAATGGTAGTGAATATATGGAATGCCAAGTTTACTATGCAGAAGAGTAAGTTTTAAGTTATATTGTCTCAAGAGGGTAATAATTTATAAACCAGCAACATTTTAATAAAAATCTTTATTGTGCTGGCGTAGGCGTTGTCTGTATTGGCTTTAATGCTGGTTCATTTAGAGTTTTTGTATTTTGACATCAAAAATGGATCAGACATCAGCATTACTTAAAAGGAATCTGTCACCCTTTTGAGCATTTTGAGTTATTAATATGGGCATAGAGGTTGTATACAGCTGAAATTAATGAATGTAATTAATCATGCAGTACCTATATGCCTCCTTGATGATGCCTTGTTCAATAAAAATCACTACTGCAGGGCATTATGGGTAAGCCGGAGCATGTGCGTGGCCGGAAATCCCACGCCTGCGCATTCTGCCTGCCGTCGCTCCTCTGCACTGTGGGGAATTCACCTTCACCTTTATTGTACGCTGGGGATCAATGGAACCGGAAGTTGCAGTGACTCTCTGGCACCTTCGCACATCAAAATTGAAGACCATGCCTACAGAAGGGCGGAACAGTTCAGAGAAGAGACAGCAGACAGAATGCGCAGGCGAAGGATTTCTAGCCATGCACATGATGTCAAAGGGACACTGAAGAGAAGGGGAGGAGAAATCTTATATAATGAAGACCGGAGGCAGTCTTATCTTCCGAGCAGGTGCGCCCCATAGCCTGGAAGATCGAAGCTATAAAAGATGATTTTTACCGAACAAGGCATCATCCAGGAGGCATACAGGTATGGCTAATGTCAGCTGTATACAACCTGTATGCCCATATTAATAACTCAAAAGGTTCAAGATTCCCTTTAATGTCAATGCAGTGGAAACTTCTGTTTTAACAGTAGTTATGAATTGCTGCATTTTAGTTCTTACTAAATATTAGTTAATGTTCATAATGGCATTCGTAAGCCCCCAACTGTCATGGGTCTCTCGTAGAGAAGAGCGGATCTTTTGAAATTTTAAATTGGTTGACTTTGCCAAATTTTCTCCATAAATTTGATTTGTGGCAAATGAATTTACGTGGATCTCAGTACTGGAAAGGAGAGAGAGAAAAGAGAAAGTGAGATAGAAACAAGAGAGTGAGGGAGAGAGAACAATTTTCATATGATATGTAAAACCAGTAGGACCTGGAGATGGAAACTGACTCTGCCGTACCGATTGCAGTCCTGTGCCCGCATGTGTTCCACTAGGACCCACTAATCTTAGATAACCCAGTTACTGACCACCACTGTACAAAGTATGATAATGTGGCACAGGGTGTACTATTGTGCCAGGTATGTCACAGCTGCAGGGCATTATGGGTAAGCCAGAGCAGCCACGTAAAGCAAGATTAGCTTGTTCACTGATGCTTCAGCAGTGTGGGTAATGGTGCCGAACATGGTTATTTTTTTTCACAAATAAAACTTTAGGAAATTGAACTCGATCCCCTCATCTCTAGTGTCTATTTGTATGGGTTTTCTCATGTAAGCCAAAGGGACTTTTGTGTCCTTCTAGGCACAAGCTAGAATCCCTTCAATCATTAGAGCTACGACCCTGATTAGACATTGATATTGTTTTATATCTTCCCCAAGGACGTTACTTTGATGCAAACATGATTCTCTGTGATGAAAAAGGCTGATACAACAATTTTGTTAGGAAATGATTACATTGGCAGAAATATTCCAGTAATGTTTGTCTGTCAGCGTCCACCAGTTCCAGCTCTCAACACTCTTCATCACTTCAGATACAATTCTCACATACAGCTGACTTTTGTCAGTGAGTATCCAGTAAATGTGATGATACAGTTGGATGGTCCATTCATGATACAGCCGAATCACGAGTGAAAGGAGCTTTCCTTGCTACATTTACTCTTGAACCGTGTTGAAGATCTGTGATATCATCACTTGTCTGTCAAAATGATGAACTGTATTCATATGTTTGTAAGAAGGCTCATATTTCTTGACCTTTGCCAATATAATATTTATAATATCAGCATGTCTCCAGCTAGAAAATGTTCACTTACAACTTAGAAGGCATTGCTTTGGGCAATAGCCAAAACCAAAATCATAAATTTGTGACCCACTATGATCATTGGTAAGATTTGCCATGCCAACATTTGCAAATACATCTGCACATGTGTATTCCTAGATCATTTTCCCAACCTCAACTTTGGAAAATTGTATTTCAGCCCTGGTGTTTTCTTTGTCCATATAGAAAAACAGGCAATCAGAACCTTATTCTTGGGTCACCCATGCTCCAACAGTAAGATTGCGTAGCTTTTTCCATTTTTCCAGTGGAGCAATAGTAGAAAACCACAAGTCTTCACTATCATTCATTTAGATGGCCCAGTTCTCACCCTGTATGCTTATAGTCTATAGAAACAATTACACCTAGTGCTGAGCCCAGATTCCATGGAAAATATTTGACTTATTAGGAGAAAAAAAATATATACCTGGTGTTCTTTGCATATTTAAACAAAATCTATTTGGCACCATAAAGTAGTTTGGCAAAAGGACTGAACACCGTATTTTATTTCACTGGTACTTGAATAAATATTTTAAATTGCACATGAATATTGACAATATGGTGGCTCATGAATGAGCAATTTACTGCTAATGTTATTTACATAAGAGTCTGGAGGCAAGCCAAAACCATAAATGTTGGATGATACTAAATTTAAACATATAGGTGATATCTGCAATAGGGGTTTATTTTAAGTAGGTTTATAGAGTATTTTTTCTGGACAGGAGAGGCCAAATAACAGCTGAGTGGTTTGTGTGAACCTTGCAGGTCTTCTGAATGGTTTCCATTCATAATAAACAATTTACTGCAAATAACCATTTAATGCATTTAAACGCTGTTAGATTTCATGGACATGCACCTTTCAAATCAAATTTTCATGAATCTTTCATCTGTTTCGTATGCTCGGTCTAATCTATTAGAGCAAAATTAGGTATACAACATCTGGAATTGTGGTTAGGCCGCTGACAATTTTTTTTTAAAGATATATAAACATATATAACTTTTGTTGCCTGCAAGACATTCTACGCCCTAGAGAAATCCTGTATAGTAGCTTGTCTTTTTTCTCCCTCTATGGTTCTCTGTCTCTACCCCACCAAGGAGATGGACATGCTGTATGTTCAATTTGGTTACACACATGGCTAATTTCTCAGGTCATGGTCTATATTTATAGGCCTTTTGCTCCCACAGTTTGCAGCTGATGCCTTCTTTTATACCACCAGATGGGTTTCAGAGCCTCAATAATGGATAGCTGCCATACAGAAGGCTGACTTAAAGGGGTTGTCTAGTGAATAAAAGTTTTGTACAAAATGCTTACAATAGTTACAAAAAATCTAAGAAGCAATTCTCACCAAACCAATCCCCCGCAATTCATGTTCCGACTCCTAAATGTCTTTGTAAAGGAATGATAGAAGGTACTCACCATGTAATAAAATCCATCTTATTTATTTAGTAGAGTGTTTAGAGACCGGGGACGCGAAATGCAAGCAGCATGACAAACCGGCTGAGGCGGTTTGGCGTTTGATTACGCTTCTGTGTATTCATAGTTTTGCCTCCATACAACTCACTAGGGCGACCACACTTAGAATACAGTGTACACTTGGTGTATAAGAAAGACATAGCTGGACTAGAGCGGGTGCGGAGAAGAGCGACCAAGGTTATTAAGGCAATGGGTGGACTGTAATGTCAAGGCAGGTTATTAAACTCAATTTGGAAAAACAAAGGCTTACAATGAGCAAATATATGAAGGGACAGTACAGAGATTTTCCTAATGATCTTTTTACACCTAGGCCTGCAAGAGGGACATCCTCTGCATCTACAGAAAAGAAGGTTTAATCCTAATCACAGATGCAGATTCTTTACTGTAAGAGCAGTGAAACTATGAGACTCTCTGCCACAGGATGTAGTAATAGCTGATTCACTACAAAATGCCTTTCTCGAAAAATATAATATTACAGGTTATGATACTAGATTCTGTGATGGGGCATTGATCCAGGGAACTAGTCTGATTGCCGTATGTGGAGTTGGGAAGGAATTTTTCCCTTATTTTGGAGTTATTAGTGTTTGCCACGTGAGGTTTTTGACTTTCTCTGGATCAACATGTTAGGCTATAGGTTGAACTCGATGAACTTAAGTCTACCTTCAACCTAAAAAACTATGTACTCCCATATTAGGTGAAAAAGTGTAAGGTGATGAGCAAAGCAACTAGTATTACTAACAACACAATGTAAAGTGTGTGGGGGGGGGACCTCCAGGGCTCCAGGTGACCTACTGCTACTAATGTGCATTTTGCCAAAAAAACTTCATCTGCGGGCCACTTTATACTTTTGCACTGCAGCATGGGAGTATATGGGATTTTTGCAAGATCACTGATCTTTATTAGTCTTTTTGTGCATGTATAATGATTTTTCATCACTGATAAATTATTTGGATATATGGCTTATGTATACATATATATATTTTAACCTATTCTCCCATCTTGATGTATTAGTATGTTAAGGGCCTCAGGCAGTCAAGACAGGGCATCCCACTGCCCATACCTTCTCCAGCAGGATGGCTGCATTACACAGCTGTGTTCCTGCTGCAACTGCAGGGATAGTAGAAAATTACTTAATAGTCTCAGTCCTATGATCAGGACTGTTCAGTGCCCTGTAAAAGTCAGGGGAACCCCTCATAATCATGATCATCAGCCCTGCCAACATTTATGGCTCCATATTAGGGTTATTTTTTAAAAAAGCTTATTAGGTCCTACCATTTATATGCTCTAATAGATGCCTGTGCATATTTCTATGCAAAGGGACAATATGGCCATAATAAAATTGCCAACAGATTAGACTTATTGTAAGTTCGCAGAAAATACTACATAGATGGATATTCCATTTGCAGAGTTGTTGTTTTCCCCTCATCAGTAAGTGCAAAGAAGGGGATCTGATTTGGCTAGGTGAGAGGCCTCAGACATGGGCTCTAAGTGGGAACTTTTCTCCTTCTGGAGAGCACCAAGTCAATGTACAGAAACTTTTAGGCCATGCGATGCTCCTCTGGTAATTTAAATAGGCAAATATCCTCTTCAGAGTGTAGGAGGTCAAAAACTCCAATGCCACCTATTGGAGGTATCAATCCTAAAAGATAATGTCAACCTATTTGTGTAATTTAAAATTAAATAATACAAATTTATTGCTAGTCTACATGTAACCCCCTGAAAAAGAAAAGGCTTGTATTACTGCGTTAATGTAATAATACAAATAATATTAGTTCTGAAAAGTGTATAAAAAAATATATATATTGTGTTGTCCTGGAAACCAAAAATGTCTTGGTAAAAAGGAGTTAACCTCTATATATTTATGGTAGATAGGATGGAAATGTATGCCATCAGTAGTGTAGCGTTTACCGTTAGTATCTCTCTTACTTTTCCATCTGTAGCCCCTAAAGAATGCATAGATTTCTAATGTGTAGGACATTTATTTATAGAGAAGGTAAGGCCTGTCTTCAGTAATCATCAGTATTGCTAGACAGTGACTTTAGTCTATTTGGTTGCTGGCAGACTTTATTTTTACCAGTTTCACTTTAAATAAACTGGTTGAGTCGTAAGATTTCCTTGCCCATGTTCCAGACACCTATCTCTATCATCTGATTCAGTCCATTGAGTCTATTGAGACAAAGTTGAACAAAAGTGTCTTGCAAACTACCGTCTGTCAGGTCATGTTACCATTCTCATTTTATTAGACCCAGATGCCACTTTTGACACAGTCAGTCATCAGCTTCTCCAAGAGAGTCCTCTCAATTGAGTTAAATAGTGAAGATTTCTCCTAACTCACATCAAACTCATCTGATGTCTTCGATCTATTGAAAAGGCAATGAATGACCTTACTCTATGTTTTACATTTTCCTTTTTTATACCATTTTATTGTGTTGGTGTACAGTATAAAATATAAAAAAAATATTGCCAAACTCCTTTTATCATGGCTGCCAATTTTACCTACAGAATCTTTCTGTCTTTTTTACCGCAATCTCGTTACTTCTTCATATTGCACTGAGCACGCTACTTCACTGCTGCTCGATGAGTAGCACCCATTTCTATTTCTTTCACATTCTGATTGCATTAAGAACGCAATCTCATGGAAACAGTCTTGCAATAAAGTCTGTGGTCACTTAAGGTGGGTGGGAAGCATGAAAAGGCTTTTGATGGATACACTCGTGCTCCAGGCCACCAGTTGGATAGCTTTGACTCAAGCTATTATTATAATCCAAAAATCCACAGTTTTTCAGATGTTTCACACATGCTTAATTTTCCAGTGACTTCCCAGATGGTGAGATCAAGGATAAAAGAGAATTTCTCAGAGTTCGCAAAAAGAAAAATGTTTTTTTTTGTGCATATGCCCTTTTTCATACTCTTCATGCTCTTCTCACACCATGATGGCCTTGTGCAGTAACGTATGTAAGGCTAAGGCCTCCTGCATGTAGAGGTAGGATGTGCAGGGCACGGCTCAGTGACACTTCTGCTGTATGGTGCTCTATACTGTGCTTATTATGGTCTTAGAAGTCATTTTAATTTCTCTAGGGTAGAATGGCCTAAAGCTGCCCATCTAAATTCGCAGCGGTTGTGTAACATCCATATCTGATCCCGCCCTTACTACCTTTGCATCTTCCTATAGGCGCTTCTGTACTTTTGATTGCAAACGACATGGAGAAACACAAGAGCTGTTCTGTCAATTGATTTCCAGAACTTGGTGCTGTCCAGGCTGGGAGCTTGTAGGTTAATACCTTAACATTGTTTATCTAGTTAGCTCCTTGCTGTGGGCCTTGGGTGTGGCCACACTCTATGTAGACCACCAAAACCTGCCACTGTTACCAGTTATAGGTTACAATCACCCTGGAATATTGTAATGTTACTCTGCTCTAATTCAGCCATTGCATTCTCTTGACCATGTCCTTTATTTCTGATTTTGTCTCCTGCTTTGACTTCCTGGATACAACCCAGCTTGATGACCCTTCTCTCTGCCAGCTCGCTCCACCAGCCAGTAGACACTCTGTGGAGATAACCCTGGGGGCGTTTTATAAGTCCAGATCACTGTTTAGGGTTAAAGGGACTTGTTAAATGGAGTGGCTTGTGAAAAGTTTGTCCATGGAAGCCCTATTAAGAACTGCCAGGCTTCCATCCCTGATAACATCTGCGTGACATTGTGGCAAATCAAGGATGTTCGTGGGCGGAGTCGATTCTTTGGCGCGAACAAGACGGAACCCCGAACACGAATTTGAAATGCCGAACAAATTCGCTCAAAACTATTTGTGAGCAGGCATTTTAAAATCAAAGAGGATCTGAGTTTAGATACAGCATATATGGAAAAAGTACTTGATTTGCTTTGTTTAGAACATACAGATTAACAGTACAAGACAGTAGTGAGTTTCTGAATGCATCACTGCATAGGAAAGCACTAGAAAAGTCTTTATTATGTTTGTTTTTGTGACAGAGATTTTCTAACCACAAACACATTTGTTGGGGGCTTTTATGTAGAAGCAGAATCACAGGACCGTGATACATAATATAATTCAAAGCACGTTTTATACCATGTTGCATAACAAATTTTACCATTTAAGGTCAGGAATTGTCAACCATTGTAGCTCTGAAGATCTGTCTAGTTACAATATTAGCAAATAAATGAAAAAGTACAAGTGTTCCCATGGCTTAATGTGGATGTTCACACACAATAATACCATTTGTTTGTAAGAGTCTATTGATGCTTTGACTTAGGCATACATACAAAAACATACCCATTATATTCTTTTGTAGGGCTGATCAGACTTCTTGCTCACCTATGTTGCCCATAGGTACTGTAAAGACTTCTTATCAGCTAGGTCCTACTATCTGTGCATCTCAGCAGCTTTAGTGAGAGTGCCAAGTGCAATGTCTTCTCAGTAAAGGTCCCTATACATATTAGACTAAAGTTGTCCTAACCGGCCAATATTGGAGAGATTGGCTGAAAATCTAATCTGTATGGGGGGCTCCTGACTCTCCTCAGAAAGAGGATGTTGGGGGAGAAAATGATCCAACTGTTGGAATTCCAATGATTGATTGTAATGCACACGCCCGGGCTGGGTGGCGTGTGCGTGTATATGTAGTGATTCCACTGGACCGTGCCGGAGAGTGAATGCCTGGAGGGGCGTAACTAAGTATCCACCCGATCCGACCAGGGTCGCACGACGGCATACGACGCCAGTGCACCAAGGAGGAACCGAGCAGAGGGACCAGGTCCTACTCCAGGACAGACCCCGGACACGGCTGTTGACCCACACAGGGGAATACAGGAACAGGCAGGTTAGGCTGGCACACAGACTGCTATAGGCAGACACGGCTGGTATACAGACTGGCGGATGCTGGTAAGCACGACTGGTATGCAGGCAGGGAGGTACTGGCAGGTACGACAGGTTGGAGCACCGAGTGGATAGGACCCAGTACAGACTGGGACTCAGGAACAGAACCGCAGACACGGTGGACAAACAGCAGAGTGAGGCCGCCTAGAGCGGCGAGCAAGAGCAGAACAAGACGAGACCGCCTGGAGCGGTGAGCGAGAGAAGAGCAGGACAAGGCCGCCTGGAGCGAGAGAGGAGCAGGACGAGACTGCCGAAGCAGCGAGCAAAGGGTCAGAGCAGAGCGAGACTGCCGGAGCAGCGAGCAAAGGGTCAGAGCAGAGCGAGACTGCCGGAGCAGCGAGCAAAGGGTCAGAGCAGAGCGAGACTGCCGGAGCAGCGAGCTAAGGGTCAGAGCAGAGCGAGACTGCCGGAGCAGCGAGCAAAGGGTCAGAGCAGAGCGAGACTGCCGGAGCAGCGAGCAAAGGGTCAGAGCAGAGCGAGACTGCCGGAGCCGCGAGCAAAGGGTCAGAGCAGAGCGAGACTGCCGGAGCAGCGAGCAAGGCAGAGCAGAGCGGAAACCGCAAGAGCGGTGAGCAAGGCAGAGCAGGCTAGAACCGCCGGAGCGGTGAGCAAGGCAGAGCAGAGGGGACAGGGCTCTGTTCACATGGAACAGACTGGAAGGGAAAGGCAGAACCAGGTACACACAGGATACTTGCAATGAAGTAGCGAGTGGACTCTAAACTCAAAAACGGGAGTACAGGGACAAAGAGTAGGAGTTAGGTACGGGATCAGATACTGCAGGAAAAGGGAAGGTACGGACATAGAGAAAAACAGGTAACTGGCTAGGAGAGTATTCAGACAAGAACAGACACAGCAGCAAGATACAGGAGCGGTTCTAGGTATGCGGCCCCTAGAAGGCGAAACGAACAGGCTAGGAGCGTGTTCAGACAGGAACAGGCAAGATACAGGAACGGGTCTAGGTATGCGGCCCCTAGAAGGCAGAAAGAACAGGCTAGGAGCGTGTTCACACTGACCTGGAAATACAGCCTCCAGGATAGGCAGAAGACAACAGGCTAGAAGATAGTTCAGACAGGACACAGTTCAGACACGGGAACTGATACCGCAAGGCAGGAAACATAGACAGGACCTGGCACATCAGTGACGGAAAGCCAACTGACAGAACACAATGCTCAGGCATGGATTCCAGGGAGGAGCTGGGTTAAATACCAGGTGACAGACAGCAATAGGCTGAGGACGCACAAGGGGTGTGCCCGCAGCAGCTACAAGAAGCAAGAAGTGATCGGGCGCCGCCCTTAAGCAGCAGAAACAGAGGCAAGCAGACAGCATGGAGGGAAGCCAGGCTAGCAGACTGGACTGGAGATCAAGTGCGCGCTCTTGCACAGTGGGAGATGGACCACTATGCAAGGACGCCGCCAGGTATGTTACATTGATCTCTTTGTTCGCCTTTAGATAATCTTCTGCCATGGAAGTCTGGTAGAGGCTCTTTCACAGGAGCACTCGGTCAAGCACTCCTGCATATAATGGAGCTGAGATTGTTGACTGAAGGACTTTTCAGCCGACAGCTATCTAATGTGTATGGGGGGCTTTAACCCCATACACATTAGGCTATGTTTAACGATCCTGCCAATATTGTCAGGTTTAGCCGACTGTCTAACGTGAATGGGGCCACTGGCCAACTGATGTTCAGGAAAGATGTCAATCACGCATGTCCAATTTCAGATTGCATTTGTTCTCTTGGAGATAAGCAGCTGGCCGACGTCAGCCAGTGGCTTTCTCATATTGAACATGGGAGAGTTAGCTGTAATGGCTGTAGGTCGAACCATCGGCTGAAGCCTTGTTCAACCAACTGCCATCTAACGTGTATGGCCATCTTTAGGATAAGACCATGAAATTATTTACACACAAATGTTCTTGAAGGGAACCTATCACCAGATTTTTGCTGTGTAGTCTGAGAGCAGCATGATGCGGGAATAGAGACCTGAGATCAATATAAACCCTCCCACACTATTGATTGGAAGTTTTCTGCCTATGCATAGTGTGCACAAAAAGCTGTCAAGTCAATCACTGGTGGGGGCGGAGTACACAGAGCAGGAGGACTACATGGCACAAGACAACTAGTTCTCTAGTGATAATTGCCTGCGGATAAAACACTGATTTCATTTAAGCTGCAACAAACTGTGACACATCGCTGGAATCAGCGTCTCTGCCCCATACATCCTTCTGCTCTCAGATTACTTAGCAAAAAACTGCTAATAGATTCCTTTCAAGTTTGGACAAAATAAATATAAATAAATAGATTGATGCATTGATTAGATCTTTAATAAATTTGATGTTTGTAATGTTCCTTGGAAGATCATCATGATTCTAATGATTGATATGGTAAAAGCATTTTATATTTGCTTGTGCACATTACCAGCATGGCAATTTGAATATAAAATTAAACTTAATTAAATATCTAAAAGTAGTGGCAAAATGTAACTAAATCCAACTTTAAATAGGTTGTCTGAGACTTTAAAATTATTTGTCTTATTTTACCAAAAACAGCACCAATCTTGTCATTGGGTTGTGTCGAGTATTGACATTTATCCCCATTTATGGGAATAGGACTGAACTATAATTTCAAACTTCAAGTCTTTAGGACCTAATCTAAATTAGGAGCAAGTTAATAACGTTCAATAACAAATCATATAGCTTACTAGAGAATTGAGTTTATAAATGTTAGGTTTTCCAATCCTTCTCATACTAATTTATAACCATGTACTATTTGTGGACATTGTAGCTCCTGATACTTACGTATTGCTAAAGCATCAGTGCGAAACGCGCGTCGGGGCGGTCGTGGTGGTCTCTATTGTCTTGTGATCACATCATGGGTAAGCAATGATTTCACTAAGCTCTGCTTTAATGGATTAGCCTGGTTTAATAGTGGTCAATTTCAGATGATATACTGTAAGTACATTGATTATTTCTATTGCTAATACTGTGTATCATTTGCAAACGTAACATCAAGAAATGTCAAGAATTAACAACAGAATTAACAAGACTAGAGAAAATGTAATGTGGAGCAGATACATACAACTACCAGTCAGATTGCAGCCCTGATATTCCAGCAGTTTTCGGAAAATGAAGGTGGCAACTTCTACTTTTCCTGTTCTTCATCAATTTTTACCATTGTGTCCCTGTCATAAAAGGCATTTTATGCACAGAGATGTCTGTCTGCCTTAACAGATGCTCTTTACATTAGACTTTACTCAGAAGTCTTCATTCTCAAATGATGACTAACATGAGGATTAGATGACAATTAGCTACCATTCCATGCAGAAAGCCAGTTAATCCCACAGACTCTCACTCATGTGCTCTTTGCTGTGTGGTGTATAATCTGTAATTTTCAGCAATGTTAATAGACGTTTGTAAATGAGTATGTCACAACGTGGTTGTAATATTAATTAGATGCCCCATCTACTAGTATAAGATTATTTACATGCCTTATTACAAACCTTATGAGTGGAATGGATGATGTGTCTGTGTTTTTTTCTTATTATCCTGGAAGAGTAATTATTATTACCCTGAGAAGCAGATTGTCCTGTCATCTTACAATAATAAAAAAGAGCAGGTCAGCCGAGACGTGAAAGTGCCTTTTACTGTCTGGCTTCCTTCCTCATGCTCTCATCTTAGAACCTGCGAAAGGAATTTGCATCTCAGCTTTATAAGGGTCTTTCCCGTCAGCAGCAGGGGAATATGGGTTATGTCCTCCTAACAAAGGCCAGATCTGTTGTCAAGTTTGACTTTCTGAACGGCTGCGTTATCAAAATACACTTTTTTAATGGACTTCTTTTCTAAGAAACACCTGTTCTTTTCCTTGTGTTTTTCCAAGACTCACAATCGACAGAGACGGCCAAGATGAGCACTGTTTAGTTTTAAAATATATTTCATGCATTTTTTTCAAGCTGTTGTAATCATGGACTATTTCTGATAATGTTATTCAAGGTCATTTTTATCAGCAGAACATAAGAATTGCATAGACACAATACATTCCTGCTTCTTACAGAGTAACACTCAAGTCAACTGAATAGAATAAACTCTGAGCATTACTTCACGTACTTTCATTTATTGTATTGCTTTTGACCCATATAGTATCTTAATTATTGAATAGAAACCACATTCAGAAGCCTGACAGGTCATTGTCTTTACCACACAAGATGATGAAACATAGAATCATAGAATGTTAGAATTGGAAAGGTCCTCCAGGGTCATCTGGTCCAACCACCTGCTCAATGCAGGAGTCACTAAACCATCTCAGACAGATGTCTGTCCAGCTTCTGTTTGAAGACTTCCATTGAAGGAGAACTCACCACCTCTCGTGGCCGCCTGTTCCACTCATTGATCACCCTCACTGTCAAAAAGTATCTTCTAATATCTAATCTGTATCTTCTCCCTTTCAGTTTCAAATGAGTAGTACTGTAGACCTTTCAGATTTATTGACCTTCAATGACCACATTCTGATTCTCCAATACACTTGCACAAACACAAGATCGGACATGTTGAGATCCAAGATACCCATTCATTCTTTTCTCTCGTATCTGAGGGAAAATGCCAGGGGAAAGATCAGTTACACATGAGATCCCTTCAAGATCCTTACAAAATTGTCAGATCCAAGGGATTATTCCCTTTCAATCAAGTTTCTGTACCAGCCGCAGCTTGTTTTAAAACAACAAACCTCACTGTACTCACCTTCCCCGGGTTCACTGGCGAGTGTCTGCCGCTGCTCCCAATGCCTGACATCAGCTGCGGCGTTGATGTCACCTTGACAGTGAGGCAGCTCATCAGTGAGCTCAGTAGTTCTGCCAGTGTATACAGAACGTCCTCTTCAGAGCCGCTGAGCTTACTGATTGGCTTCTGCACCGTCGACTTGACGTTAGCCCTGTATGCTACGATAGACATTGGGAGCTATGGCGGAGAATTGCCAGAGGACACAGAGAAGGTGACCATAGTGTGGTTTGTTGTTTCATAGTAAGCTGCAGCCAGGATGGAAACTTGATTGAAAGAGAATAACCCCACTCTACATGTAGGGGTCTACATGTACATTAACATATGTCTTATGTCCTTATTTTAGCTAAAATTGCTTAAAAACTACTCAAATACTGCTACTGCAACTCATACCCTGGTTCCAACACTGATCCTTGCTCACTTTTCCAATAACTGCCTCCCATTCAGTAATCCATGCTGATTTCTCAGGTAACCCGGGGTAGTCCTCTGACATCATCACCCTAGGCCTTTAAGGCTGGCTCAGGCAGAGGCCAGGTGCTTGGCAGTCTGCCACCAGGTTTTTACTACTCTATTTTTGAGCAGTATAATATTGTAGCATCGGCGTCTCTGCCCCGTACTAAGCTGAGACGCCGTCCCTCTCACCTCCCCGCTCCTGGCGCGGCGTACTCCAGCGCTTCTCTCCCCACTGCTTCCGGCATGCGCTCCTTCCCCGGCAGTGTGCTTAGGGCGCGCGCGCGCTCCCCCTCTCTTAAAGGGACCGCGCGCGCCGTCCTAAGGAGTCCCCGGCCAATTGCCGGAGGACCTCCCATATATAAGGCACCTCCTCCAAAATGGAGGTGCCCGAGCAATGTTGTTACAAAGCCTTCACTCTGCTTCAGCCCTCAGGTCCCATTACCAGTTACCTGCCAGTCACCTGCCAGATTCCTGCTTGTTACCTGCCAGTCACCTGCCGGATTCCTGCCTGTTACCTGCCAGTCACCAGCCAGATTCCTGCTTGTTACCTGCCAGTCACCAGCCAGATTCCTGCTTGATACCTGCCTGATATCCGCTACCCGCTTGCAAGCCTGCGGTCCGACGGTCGGCCCTCTGACTCCTGTCAGTCTGTCTATGGACCAGCCTGCCCGCTCACCTGGGAGCACTCACCTGTTACCTGCCTGCTAGCCTACCTGGAGGCTCTGCCGTCACTTGCCGTGACCACCTGCCTGTCCAGAGACTCTTGCCCGCTCACCTGGGAGCGCTCACCTGTTACCTGCCTGCTAGCCTACCTGGAGGCTCTGCCGTCACTTGCCGTGACCACCTGCCTATCCAGAGACTCTCGCCCGCTCACCTGGGAGCGCTCACCAGCCACCAGCCCGCTGCCCTTCTACCCAGAGACTGTCCCTGTCACTTGCCGTGACTACCTGCCCGTCTTCCCTGGGAGCCACCCGCTTCCTTACAAGGACTGCCCCCTTGTATAGTTGCTCAGAGGTTCCACCTCCCAGACCCGTTACAAATATAAGGGCAGTGACCCTGATTCCAGCAAAAATTATCAATTACTGGACTTCTTGTGGCAGTTTTGATATAATTACTGTTTTCTCTTCTGCAGATCTAGCAGTTCCCTGAATGTTGAGCTTTGTATAATCCCGCCAACACCACTGACTGACAGCTTTCTGTGCACACTGTGCATAGGCAGAAAGCTGCCAGTTAGTGGTTGGGGTGGGATTATACAGAGCTCATAAACATGACGACCTACATGGTAGCAAGTTTACTGGTCCTCTAGTGATAATCTCCTGAGAAAACAGTGATTTCATCAAAACTGCAGCAAGCAGTCCAATAAGTGACACATCACGGGAATCAGGGTCTCTGTCTCTACATATTTTGCTATTAAGCTTGTCCAATAATCTTGTAGAGAAATTTGGAATTTTAAATACACCTTACAGTAAAGTCAAACCTAAATTTAGCAGGACTGGCTGACCATATAATATGTATGAGGGCCTCCTGACTTAAATTATGTCTGTGTTTGAATTTATAAGCCTGATTCTTTTCTTCTAATGAGAGGTAAGGCTCCTCTTCCCAAACAGGACACATGTGCGCTCAGCCATGTGTATTTGGGATTGTGAGAAATAGCTGGTCAAATGCATGGCCATCTTTAAATAAAAAACTGAATAGAAACTGTATTTATTTTACTCTTATATAGCGCCATTAATTACCCGGTACTTCACAGATATTATCAGCACTGTCCCCATTGGGGCTCGCAATCTACATTCCCTATCAGGATGTCTTTGGAGTGTGGGAGGAAACTGGAGAACCCCGGGGAAACCCACACAAACACAGAACATACAAACTCCTTGCAGATGATGTCCCTGGTGGGATGTGGATGTCCCTGGTGGGACATTGACCATCACAATAACCTGGGGCTGAGAATTCCATAGGTTTACTGCTTGTAATCCGGGATGTGCTCATGATGAAACCTTCTTTTTTGTAATGGTGGATATTCCCCTCTTTGCTGATCTATATGTAACAATAATGTGTTAAAAATTTCTGTATTGACCTTTTATATACAGTATTTGTGCATAGCGATCAGAGCATCCTTAAATGGGAATATATAAGGACTGAACTTCAATTTCAACCATCAAGTCTTTAGGATCTAATCTAAAATTGGAGCAAGTTAAAAAATAAAGTCTAATAACAAATGAAACAGTTTACTAGAGAGTTTATAAATATTAGGTTTTCCATGCTTTCCATACTAATTTATAACCATGTCGTATTTGGGAATATTATAGCTCATGTTGCTTATATATTGCTTCTTTATAGCAATTGCTACTTTTTTTTTTCAAAAAATGCCCCACCATGACTGCCAATAATTTTTTGTTCAGATTCTGTAAATATTAGACCTTTCCAAAAGAACATAAAAGGAGTAGAGGGATAAGGCAGCAAATATAAAGAAATAATATATTTTTTGAACAAAAAAGTATATAGTGAAAACCTGTTACAAGAGGTAATTGTAGGGCAGTCAGTAAGAATTACCAGAGGGCATAACAAAAAACACAGCATATATTATGGACAACACCATACCAAAAGGAAAAAGCAATAAATACATTAAGGAGGTTAAGGAATAGAAAACAGTAAGCCTACAGATTGTTTATACCTTGACACACGTTAATGCTGGTAAAGTAGAACTGGATGGAAAGGGGGTGGTGGCACAAGCTGCTCGACGCACGTTTCGCAAATACGTGGCTTTGTCAGGAGGTGTACCCCATGTGTAGTCTGTTATGATTGTATTTTCACTTTTGACCAAAATTCTATCAATTGTGTTAGTTTCATCAGTTTCTCTGAGACTACTACTATTTCTTCATACGTACATGATAGAATTTTCATTATTCGAAGCAAACTGTAGTGTACAGCCTGATTACAGGCACTTGCTGGCTGAGAATGATGGATATGTTAATGTAAAGAAACATTGTCCTCTGTATAGCACAGCACTTGGGGTGAGGGATCAGCATCTTTGGCGCTGCTGTCTTACAGCTGCAAGGAAAAAGTTGTAAAGGATCTTGGCCAAAGCAAGCAGATGTGCAAAGAGCAGGGCTATGAAAATGTCAGCGAGGGCAGGCACCAATCCTCCCCATAATAGTAACAAATGCCAGATTTGTCATATTCCTAAAATATTTCTCCTTTATTTTCTGGAGATATTTTTTCCAGCCTTTGTTTTTTTGTATAAATGGAATTATTGGACACTGTGTCTATGCCCAGTTATAGCAGACACAAATAGAAATGTGAGCTACATTCTTTTTGAAAGAGAACAAATACAAGTTAAATGTCAGTAGGTAAAAAGAGAATTATTTGCAGAAGAGAAACATTAGGAGGCAAAGTACATCGTAAGAGAATGATGTTGGTGCCAAAGTCAGAGGTTGGCAGTGTTTCATTTACAGGAAAAACACAATAATACAAATCCTTTAATCTAAATATCTGCACTGTAGATGGAGAATTGCAATTCATTGTAGATTCTCTAATTAAAGGCGTTGTGCAGTTACTTGTAAATAATGTATAGTCATTGTAAAATAAGCAGGACAATCCCTTTAATGTCTGCACTAAAATTTCAGAAATTTTTCAATGCTTTTACAATTCAATATTTTGAACCATTACTTGTTTCCAAGACAATGTATGACTTATATTAATATTAATTTTAATAAATTAGAACCGGATAGTTAAACATATATAATTTGTTTTTATTATGTCATTATAGATTTTTTTAATTACTTGTACATTATAATAAGGGCAGATATTTGCCTAAGACGCTGTTAGCAGGATTTAAAGATATGCCTTACAGAAGACATGTGGCCATAGACAGCAATAGACCGGATCTGATTCAGTTTTGTGTGTATGCTCGGTAACCTGTACAGAGGTCATCGTGCAGGGAGGGGAGGAAGGGACCTGGAACAATTGTCAATTGTGAATGGGGAAACCCGTGGTACTTTTACATAGGTGATATCTATATAGATAATGTTTTATAAAAATATGTATTTTTTTCAAAAATATGTTGAACCAAGAAACTTAATTACAATTTTTTTTTTCTGAGGGTCTGGTTTATTGTTTTGTCCACTGACAATTCCAGATTTGCTTTGTCAGTATTCAGTCGATTTTCAGGGTGTCTTGTTACATGAATCTAAAGGGAACCTTTCTGCTGATACTTGCTGCCCAAACCCTACGCAGCATGTATCAGTCACTAGCTGCATGATCACAGCTATGTATGTTTGTCTCTGAAATGCTGGAGTGTTTTAATAGCCGCCGTGGACCGAGACGCGCTATTGACTAGTCATACAGATGGGTCCCCAGTGTCTTCTCCCTCTGCCTGCATGCACGTGTAGACAAAGGCTTGCTAATCACTGTCAGCGGGCGGGGATAAGCCGCCGGAGACCCACCTGTTCAATAACGTGGCTCTGTCCTATTAAAAGTATGTTTGTATGACTGTGATAGTGCATCCAGTGGCTGATCACGTGCTGCCCACACTTTGAGCAGCATGTATCAGCTGATAGGTTCCCTTTAAAGTCTAGAGAACTAAAAAAAAAAGTTTGGCACATCAATATATGTGCAGACAATAGAGCTGAAGTTGGAAGCACTAAAGCTGAGGGTTCAGGGTGAATCTCTCTGTTTACTACATCAGAATCCATACTAAATATGATTTAAGCCATGTGCTCATGTTCTTGATCACTGTCACCAGAAGATGGCTTGAGGCCAATAAAGCACTAAAGTCTGCATTTAATGGAAATTCTTTCCTGTAAAATGCATAAACCTTAATGTAAATGATCACCTATCTTTTTTTGTTTTTGACCTTTTTCCTAAAATGTAATTTTAATTCTAAATAAGCAAAGGTATTAAGGGCCAATGATAATGGAAAGGGGAAGTTCAGAAGGTGTTCAAAGACAGCGTGTGAGGATTTTCTATACCTCACAGACTCTCAACATTCTTGCACAGAGATATTTGCTAATTGTTTGAAAAGAGCACTTCAATTTATACAATATAATGTTTTTCAAGACCTTCAGAAAAGTTCTTTAATAGAGCAAGCCCTATGCAGGGCTCTTAAAGGATAGCTGTAACTTTTCAGAAAAAGCAGTCCTGTGTTTGTGTTCTTGAAGAATAACAGTATTACTAGCCATTATAAGACTTGCATTCTGTATCTTTTCCAGATTTCCCTTTTGCAGGCTCTATTTATAATTTGCAACCCACTGTGAGCTAGGAGGTGGAGACTAGCTTTTTAGTATAGAGAGATATATGGAACATATCATACAACAGTGCTGAGCTGTCTAGATAAGATTTAGCTGTGTGGTTAGGTAAAAGACAATTTAGAAAGCTCACCTTAATGTTTCTTTGTTTTCCTCTGCCTGTTTCCTCTCCTTGCTCCTCACTCTTTCTCCCCCCTCACCTGTCCATAGAGTATAAGTTCACGCTCCATCTTGTCATAGCAAGATGGATTTGAGCTGTGTTTTCAGAGTAGATCACAAGTTCAGGAAATGGAGGAAGGGAAAAAATGGCTTATAAATGGGAAAGAAACTGATTTCTCTGATAAGATAAATAGCAAAGTTTTATAAACATCACCTGGCTCATTAATTTATGAAAACTTAATTGAAAGCACAGTTCAATTTTAACTTAGCAGAATTGTGAATCGAGTCCTTGACTATGATACAGACTGACACATTGCATGATGTCTTAGACAAACATTTTCAGAGGTTATTAAAGAGTAACTGTAGGTGTAATTTTTATTTTTATAAATCAATAGTAGGGACACAGGACCAGACTACATTATACTCCCTGCGATCTTTCCTGTGAGCTTCACCTACGTAACCCTACTTACTGCATGATCTGAATTCCTTTATTTGTATGTATGTCTGTGACAGCTAGAAAATGACCAGGAGACATTAGCCTATTTTTATTTTGTTACCATAATTATATCTTTGATGGGTTGTATGTAGATATTGTTCTGTGCACCTCCTTGTGGAGGTACCTATTTTCCATGAAATTGTTTTAACTATTTATTCAATAAATTATTATATTTTATTATAAAATTTGGTGTTCATGCTATATGACGCGCCCCTGGGCCTGTGTCGCGCTGCGTTGCGCACGCGGGAGCTTACCCGGAGCCGGATCTGTTTAGGGTTGTAGTCTCGTGGCGGTGACCCGGTCCGTGCCCAGGGAGTCAAACTGAACGGCAGTCTGTTAGCGGTAGAAAATGGTTGATGACTACGCCACCCGTTGAATGCAGCCAGGGGGCTGCTGCTGCAGGGCAGACCGCTGAGGCCGGTGGAAGGATGGTGCAGCGTGATAGTATAACCCCCAACAGGAGGGGTATGGCCTCAGGGCAGCCGACGTGGATGATGGGGGTAGCAGGAACCACTCAGAGACGGTATGGTAGCGTTCAGGGTCTTTACTGGTAACAACGATAGACCCTCCCGGAGTACTTGCTAGCGAACGGGGCCTGGTCAGTCCTTGAGCAGATGGGATCTCCCCTGGCCAGGCGTAGTTGTAGGCCTCCCAAGCTGACTGTACTCTTCTGGCTACCTTGCTAGAAGCTGATGTAAGTAGCCCACGTCCCTGAGTGTACCGTGTGGTGCTCACCCGTATGGCCGGTGACTCGGGGCCTTCTAATGGCTTCCGCTCCACGATGGCGGTGCTGGTCCCACGCGTGTGACCGGGCCTTCGGGCTTCTGGGCCAGGGGACCTGAAATCCCCTGCCTGACGGATTCTGCTGCTGGGTAGAAGTTAGTCCCCACAGCCTCGGACTCCGGGTCCGGTAAAGAATCTTCTTAGTCAGGGCGAGCTCTTTAGCTGCCAGCCCCTGACTCCTTGTGACTCTGCTGCTTCCTATGCTGCTCTTGTCTCTACTCTTCCTGGACTCACTAACTCTGCCTCAGCCCCGGGTTTATACAGGGGAAGTTCTTCCCCTCCCAAGGCTGGGCAGGAGGTGTGGCATGCACAGGATCCCTGACCAAAGGACCTCCCACCTGCTCTCAGACGTAATATCTCTATCACTGTGACAACCAGACCCCTGGGGTGTCACACTCCCCCCTAGTGAAATTTAGTACTCCGGGACTAAACACTTTTTAGAAAAATATAACAAGGTATATCAAAGAACAATAAAATACAATAAGGAAACACAATAAGATGGTCACGGATGTCCGCAACCGGGTGCAGTCTTTGAAGAAAAGCAAAGGTGTCCATTTCACCAACACAGGGAGACGTAACCAGGTAGGGGTCTGTCCTACCCCGAGTCCTTAACAGTCTCTAGTCCATCCTGGGTTACGCTCCAACTATATACAAAGGATTCCCGGTAAATCCACCGAAGACTCCTAAAAACAACTAGAAACACAAAATTACACACAAGCAACAATAAACAGGTAAACATTGTAAAACAACTTAAACATTTAGATCCTCCAACGTGCGGGTAACTGGCCTCTAGTGGCCCTAGTGGACCTACGGAGCTGACTGTCTGGCCCTGAACTACAGGGTGTAGGAGCTGTCAAGGGTAAACTGGGCAGCTGTCTACCGGCTCTTTGTCTCACTAGGGGTACGGCAGGCTCACTATAAGCAGAGGGTGGATTCTCCTGTTCCGCTTGGGTGGAGTCTTCTGCCTCCTGGACCGGCTGCTCTTCCAGCTCTACCCGTTGCTCCGTAGGTTCTTGGGATGATGGTTGGAGGAAGGTGAGTACGGGTACCACAACTGCACCATTGACTTGAGTCCAAGACCGAGGGAAGTCCCCGAGCACGGTACTAACCATATCTTCCCTTTCTTCCACGGGTCGATGGTCTTCCTGTTCCTCCTCAGGGTTCCTCAGTTGTTCGGGGCACTTCTTCAGGTGGTCCCGGGATACAATGGCTGTGGTTTCCCCTCCGTCTTTACTGATGGTACAGACCTTCGGGTTCTCGTGGCTTGAGGGCAGTACGGTGTACGGGTCCTTCTCCCACTGGTCGTCCAACTTGTGGAGCCGTCTCTTCCTCTTCAAGACCTGCTCTCCGGGTACCAGGGGAACAGCGGGAGCATACTGGTTGTAAGTCTTCTCTTGTCTTTCCCTAGCCTGACAGAGACTTCGCTCCACGCTCTCCTGTACTTTCCGGTACTGCTGCTGCCTCTCTGTGTCCCAGTCTGTTTCTGGTGAAGTGTCCTCGGGCGTCAGGACTCCCATTTCCAGGTCAACAGGTAACTTACCAGGTCTTGCCCTCATTAGGTAAGCCGGGGTACAGTTGGTGGAACCTACCGGGATGTGGTTGTATAGGTCCACCAGATCGGGCAACTTCTCAGGCCACAGACTGCGTTCTTCCAGGGGCAACGTTTTTAGAAGATCCATTACCACCTGGTTCATTTTCTCACAAAGTCCATTAGTTTGCGGATGGTAGGGTGTCGTCCTTATCTTCCGGCAGCCATACAGATTGCAGAATTCCTGGAAGACCTCCGCTTCAAAGGCAGGTCCCTGGTCCGTCAGCACTTGGTCCGGGTACCCGTGTGGACGGCAAAAGTGCTGCTGGAAGGCTCTAGCTGCTGTTCGAGCCGTTAAGTCCTTGACGGGGACGACAACCAGAAACCGGGAGTAATGATCCACGATGGTTAACGCGTAGACGTAGCCACTTCTGCTGGGGGTCAGTTTTACATGATCCAAGGCTACCAGTTCCAACGGTTGCCGGGTGACGATGGACTGCAGGGGAGTCTTCTGGCTGGCCCGGTCCTTCCTTCTCAGATTGCACGGGCCACAGTCTCTGCACCACTTCTCGATGGTTCCCCTCATGCCTACCCAGTGGAACCGCTCGCGCAGCAGGAACTCCAGCTTTTTCCACCCGAAGTGTCCAGCTCCGTCGTGGTATGCCTCCATCACCATGGCTGCGTCTCTTCGTGGCACCACTACTTGCCAGAGTAGTTCATGCGTCCTGGAGTTAACCATTCTGCGGCACAACTTCCCCTTGTAAAGGAACAGTCGACTCTTCTCTGCCCATAGTTGTTTGGCTTCCTCTGGAGCGTCTGATTCCAGGCTAGCCTCCGGGCGAGTCAGCATCTCCTTCACCAGTCGGACGGCAGGGTCGCTGTCTTGCGTTTCCGCCCAGTTGTAGTGAGGTAAGGGGTTCAACGTAGCAGCCTGCTTACTCCTTACCCGGTGGGAATACTGGATAGTCCCTTGACGGTGGAACGCAGGGAGTTCAACTTCTTCCAGTCCCTCCGGATCTTCTCCTCCGTCCGGCCGGTTGGGCATCCTGGACAGGGCGTCCGCGTTGGTATTGGAGCGCCCTGCCCGGTATTTAATTGTGAACTCGTAGTTGGACAGACGGGCCATCCACCTCTGCTCCAGGGCACCGAGTCTTGCCGTGTCCAGGTGTGTCAGCGGGTTGTTATCCGTGTATACGGTGAACCGGGAAGAAGCGAGGTAATTCTTAAAGCGTTCGGTGACTGCCCATACCACGGCCAGGAACTCTAGCTTAAATGAGCTATAATTCTCGGGATTCCTTTCGGTGGGTCGCAGTTTTCGGCTGGCATAGGCGATTACTCGCTCTTTCCCCTGCTGAATCTGGGACAGTACGGCTCCTAGCCCGACGTTACTGGCGTCGGTGTAGAGGATGAAGGGCTGGCTATAGTCCGTATACGCCAAGATTTCATCCCCCGTGAGGGCCATCTTCAGCTGGCGGAAGGACTCTTCCTCTAGCTCTTCCCATTTGAAGGGCGGCTTCTGGTTCTTGGCCTTCCGGGACTGGCCTATCAGGAGGTCCTGCATAGGCGCCGCCTTTTTGGTGAAACCGGGAATAAACCTTCGGTAGTAGCCTACCAACCCTAGGAACTGCCGCACTTCTTTTACGCTGGAAGGGCTTGGCCATCCTTTGATTGCGGTGATCTTATCGGGGTCGGGAGCCACTCCGTCAGCGCTCACCACGTGTCCCAGGTATTGCACCTTTGGTTTCAGGAGGTGACACTTGGAGGGTTTCACCTTTAGGCCGTAACTCGCCAGAGCTTCGAACACCTCCGCCAGGTGTTTCAGGTGGTCCTCATAAGTTTTGGAGTATACGATGACATCGTCCAGGTACAACAGGACCGTCTCGAAGTTTCTGTGGCCCAGACAGCGCTCCATTAATCGTTGGAAGGTTCCTGGGGCGTTGCAGAGTCCGAACGGCATGCAGGTGAACTCGCTAAGTCCCATCGGGGTGGTGAATGCGGTCTTCTCCCGGTCCGCCTCTGCTACAGGAACCTGCCAGTACCCGCTAGTGAGATCCAAGGTAGAGAAGAAGTTAGCAGATCTTAAAGCAGCCAATGACTCCTCTATCCTTGGTAAGGGGTACGCATCCTTGTGTGTGATACGGTTGATTTTCCGGTAATCTACACACATCCTCATGGTGTTGTCTTTCTTTTTGACTAAAACTAGTGGGGCTGCCCAGGGGCTACAGCTATCCCGGATTACCCCAGCCTCCTTCATGTCTCTAAGCATCCCCTTGGCGTGTTGGTAATGTGCAGGGGGTACGGGTCGATACCTCTCTTTTATGGGAGGATGATCTCCCGTGGGGATGCGGTGTTCTACCCCCTTGACTCGCCCGAAGTCTAACGGGTGTTTACTAAACACTCTCTCATACTCTTGAACCACCCGATAGACTCCTTGTTTCTGGTGTGAGGGAGTGGAGTCAGTACCCAGATGTAGTTGCTGACACCAGTCCTCCATGTCTTTCTTAGAGCCGTTACCTTCCTCCGGGTGAGATGGAGGCAAGGGTTCCACAGATTGTATAGAATTTTGATTAGTGGTATATAATTTGGCTAGCGTGGCATACCGGGGCAGGTACACTTCCCTCTCCCCGATATTTATTATGCGAACGGGCACCCTCCCATGGCGTACATTGACCACCCCCCGTGCTGTCAAAATGGTGGGCCTACTGTCTGAGTAAACTGGTTCTACCATTGCCTGGTAATCTCTACCTCTCAGACCAATAGCTGCCCGGCACCAAATCATCATTTCACTTTTTGGGGGCATGGCAATAGGAAAAGGGTCACACATTCTTACGCTACCAATCTCACCGCCGGAGAGTTCCACTTGTTGCCGTTGCATCAGTGCCCGGATCTCTTTCTGGAGCACCCGCTGCTCGCCGGAGCTGGCATTCTTGGCAACCTGCTGTAAAAGGAAAATCACCTCTGCAAGACAATTTTCAATTACATTAGTTCCTAGAGTTATTTTTGGGTGACTCTCATGTTTGTCAATATCTACAATGATCAGTCCCTGTGCGGCCAGTTCGACTCTACCAATTTTGATGGTCACCTCTTTAAATCCGATCTGTGGCACGGGCTGACCATTGCTGGCGATGATACTCAAGTCGTCGTCAGGGTAGCGGGTAATATCCGAGTCATTCCAGTACTGCTTGAAGAGCACGTACGGGATGGTGGTGACCTGTGACCCGGTGTCCAGTAGGGCACTCATGGGAATGCCATCCAGTACCACAGGCAAGACTGGACGTCCTCCCACATATCTGTCGCGCCAGTTCGATGGGCCTGGTGATCTTTTTCCTGGGGGTTGGCCCTCTACCCCAGGTTGTGCCCGTTTAAAGAACAGTACCTTTCCATATGTCCGGGTTGATTGCAGCGGCGGCAGATGGGTCGTCCGTCCTCGCTGTATCGGTCACTGGGTCTTCCTCTGGCCGGTGGGGTCCTCCTTGGTCGACGCCACGGGATGTCCTCCGGTCCGGATGCCAGCTGGATCTTCCCTGGAGTGGAAACCTGTAAAGACTGCACAGTTCGGGTTAGCGCAGCAACGCTTTTAGCTAGCTCTTGGACCTGATGGTGTAGGTCTGGAGCCGGGTCATTGTCCAAAGCCTGCGCATCAGCTCCCACAGGCCCTGCTGACAAGGGCGCCGCCTCCTGGTAGTAAGTGGTAGTGGGGCGTCTGTGGGTCACAACGCCACCTGGTGCCGGTTCTCGGAGCACCCGGATGGCTCTGTCCTTGAACTGTGCAAATTCTAGATGAGGGTCCTGTAAGGCCATTGCCCGCAACTGGGTGCGGTGGGCATTGCAATATAAACCCTCTATAAATTGTTCGGTCAACAGCCTGTCCTCGTTTCCCACTCCATTAGGGTCGGTCTGCTTAATGGCCCTCAGGGCCTCTTGTAGGTTGAGTGCATAGTCCCTTATACTCTCATGTGCTCGCTGCTTGCACCCGTAGAATCTAAGTTTAATCTCGGCTGAGGTGCGGGTATCAAAGGTGTCCTTCAGCCGGGTTAGTATCCCTGCGACAGTCTTCCTCCCAGGTGGCCAGGATTTTACTTCCCTTTTGGCTGCCCCAGTTAGTTGGGCCACCAGGATGCTCACTTTTTGCTCTTCTGTGAGGGGGTACACCTGGAAGAGGCTATCCAGCTTTTCTCTAAAGTCATGCAGGGTATGTGACTCCCCTGAGTACTGGGGTAGCCAAGCTGCTCCCGGGATATAGGGCATGGTGAAGGGCATAACTGCAACAGCGGTAGCGCTGGCGGGGGTTGAGGCAGTGGAGCTCTCCTCCGTATCCGACATCTTCCTCCCCCCTAGTGGACCGTGGCCTACCTTGCGATGATCCTGTTCCGTAGGCCGCGGCTCCGCAGTGGATCGTCAGGGTTGAGGACCTTCCGTCGCGCTCCTGTGACGTCGGCGTCTGCTGGGCTCCTTCCAGGACCTTACGCAACGTCCGGACGTGAGGCGGGGCTTCAGTTCTCGCGCGCTTTCGGAGTCCACGCCCCTCTTCTTCCCGCGCGGCGTCCTCAAGATGGCGTCCAATGGCGGGAAAACTCCACGGATGGCGGGAAGAAGGCTGAAGATGGCGCCGGATGGCGGGAATCTTCACCGATGGCGGGAATCTTCACCACTGGTAAGTTTGAACAGTCTTTGCTTTTCAGGCACGCAGTACCCGGTGGTTGCGGGCACGTGATCCTGCCGACTACGCCAAAATTTGACGCGCCCCTGGGCCTGTGTCGCGCTGCGTTGCGCACGCGGGAGCTTACCCGGAGCCGGATCTGTTTAGGGTTGTAGTCTCGTGGCGGTGACCCGGTCCGTGCCCAGGGAGTCAAACTGAACGGCAGTCTGTTAGCGGTAGAAAATGGTTGATGACTACGCCACCCGTTGAATGCAGCCAGGGGGCTGCTGCTGCAGGGCAGACCGCTGAGGCCGGTGGAAGGATGGTGCAGCGTGATAGTATAACCCCCAACGGGAGGGGTATGGCCTCAGGGCAGCCGACGTGGATGATGGGGGTAGCAGGAACCACTCAGAGACGGTATGGTATCGTTCAGGGTCTTTACTGGTAACAACGATAGACCCTCCCGGAGTACTTGCTAGCGAACGGGGCCTGGTCAGTCCTTGAGCAGATGGGATCTCCCCTGGCCAGGCGTAGTTGTAGGCCTCCCAAGCTGACTGTACTCTTCTGGCTACCTTGCTAGAAGCTGATGTAAGTAGCCCACGTCCCTGAGTGTACCGTGTGGTGCTCACCCGTATGGCCGGTGACTCGGGGCCTTCTAATGGCTTCCGCTCCACGATGGCGGTGCTGGTCCCACGCGTGTGACCGGGCCTTCGGGCTTCTGGGCCAGGGGACCTGAAATCCCCTGCCTGACGGATTCTGCTGCTGGGTAGAAGTTAGTCCCCACAGCCTCGGACTCCGGGTCCGGTAAAGAATCTTCTTAGTCAGGGCGAGCTCTTTAGCTGCCAGCCCCTGACTCCTTGTGACTCTGCTGCTTCCTATGCTGCTCTTGTCTCTACTCTTCCTGGACTCACTAACTCTGCCTCAGCCCCGGGTTTATACAGGGGAAGTTCTTCCCCTCCCAAGGCTGGGCAGGAGGTGTGGCATGCACAGGATCCCTGACCAAAGGACCTCCCACCTGCTCTCAGACGTAATATCTCTATCACTGTGACAACCAGACCCCTGGGGTGTCACACTATACATCTAGCCAGTAATTTTGGGGCTGTGATATTTGTTGATATGTATTTAGTCTTCTTATGACCTGGTGGTTGGAATATTTATTGGGACCCTTTTTTGATTTGATTGTAATATTCTATGTAAAGGGGGAGGAGGAGGAAGGAGGCGCTAGAGGCAGATCCCCTCCCTCTTTCTACATAGAATGTTATAAAACTAAACTGAAAAAAAATGAACTGGAGTATAAGTTGGTATGCATGCAAAATAGGAGCATGTTCACATTGACTATTAAACAAAATGCCGAAAAGGCAGAAACAAAATGAACATATACCCTGCTGTTAGTAAATAAGTAAAAGCAATTGTGCATATAAATAAATAGGGCACTGTTTTTGATTGATTTCAGCTGGTGTCGTGACTTTCCATGGCTTTTTGCACCTCTCTTTCTTCATGTGTGCAATACTTTCTCCGTGTGTCATTTCTTATTATTACACATAACTTATTTTATGGACATCTATGGTTTTATTTCTTTGCTTGGGTGGATTGGATGGGTTGTTATCGTCATCTAGTGAGAATTTCATGTCAATAGTACCTTTAGAATTATACTTAGAAAATTGGTGACGTGTTCAATACTTATTTCACCGGCTGTGCAGCATGTTATTGAGTCCATGTAAGTAACACCAATGATAAAATCTCGGAAAACTTTTGATAATTCAAATGGATTTGTAAAGCATTGCAGAATTTGTTGGCTGTATAGAAATAGTTTATTTTCATTTATTATTAAGTATTTCCTAAATTTGAAGAAAAATCTCTTTTTGGTTTTCCAGGATAAAATCTATGTTAACATCCAAATGGTAACATAGAAACAGCAAACTGTATACAAGAGCGGCACTATTATGTCAACTGCAAAGATTGAGTGATATGGTCGCTAAGGTAGTAGTTCCAGCTTTGGAAAAAAAAAGTAAGAAGGAACTATGTAATACTAAACTGTTTATTAGAAAATTGGTTGGTTAGGAAAAAAAGAATGGGGTTGACTACGTGGGTGATGTTGAGAAAAAACCTTTGGGACCAAGTCTAGCCGCAGAGAACATACAAGAACCAATTTCGTAAACTTTAGCAAATAACCTGATCAAATATACATTTTGATAAATAGTGAGAAAGTGTAACTTTTAAAATGACCCCTATGTATCTTTGTTGCCTAAATGTGCAATATTAATAGATTTCAGTCATGTTCAAATAGTAAAGATAAGGGGTATTTAAAGGGAATGTGTAGAATTTCCCAAGGCTCCCTGGGCATGTGCAGTGCTCACATGAAGCTGGGGTAGGTCCACCTGGCTTCACCGCGTGTGCTCAGGGAAGGATCCTCAGAGCAGATGTGGTGCTGGACTGACGTGTATAGAGGAGAAGGATCTGAACCGCGCACAGAGAGGCATGATGACAGAAACTGAGGATGGGCTAGTCTAGGGAATGCGATACCCCTCTATACTAGTCCTGGATAATTAACATAACAAGAGCTGCACTTTTGACATTTTTGGCTTTTTTTACAGTAAAGAAATGATTGTGTGGGACATCCAGGGCCTTAGCTGTAACTCAGTAATAGGTCAATTTATCTGTAATGGCAGCTTGGGAGTCTTAGAGGAACTGATAGGTTCCCTTTACACTACTAAAGATGCACTTTTCCTAACATTTTACATATCAGTTCTTTCAAGGAGTACATATGGTTTTTAATTTTAATAGTTCATTGAACATAATAGTACTAGAAATACCTAGAATGCTGAGAAGTTAATTTTAGTATTTTTTGTGTGATTGTATGGCATACCTTTAGCTTTGAAGAATGTCCTTGTATAGAAGAATTAGGTGTTCTGGCATTAAGTGCAAACATGTGGACTTTTTCATAGCGCTCGCTCCATGAGCATTGGATAATTACCATTTTGGATTATATGTTTAAGCTTTTATAGTCCCTAAATGATTTTGACATCCAAAATAAGCAAAACATCCTACTGCATTGTAAAATAGATCTTTACAATTGTATTGCCCACTTTGTAGGTATGAAGACCCCCATGTTCTTGTGTAGCAAAAACTTCAAAATGCCACCTCCCATCTGAGGTTTCTTTTGATTACTAACTTCTAGAGATTTCCTTCTTCAGAATCTTTATGCAGCAATATAATTAAAGGGAACCTGTAAGGTCCCCCGTGCCCCCAGAACCACCAGCAGTTGTGTCTACATATCTAAATTTCCTGCCTTACAGTCCCTGTATAACATTACACGCAAACAGATCTTTAGAAAAGTATTCCTAAAGTCCTTTTATGATATGTAAATGAGGTCTTTGACTAGTGGATGGGGCATTAGTTTCCCCAGACTAGTCGGCCCACTTAGCATGTTAGCATCATGCCCCTGTGGTCATGATAACATAACTTACAAGTGCTGGCATCATTGCCAGCGCTATACAAATCTCACGCATGTGTGTGGCTCCATTGAGCCTCTGAAGCCCAGTGTACGCTTCCCGGCATCAGAGACGCACTGTGCTCGGAAGTCTTCTGCACTTCCGATCATGCGCATTGCGCCTCTCTGAAGCAACTAAACAACTAAGGTATTTTTCAACACAAGAAAATGAGATTACAGCTGGCTATTGAAGTCTATAGAAAGGGGATGAGGTAGGAGGAATACGAAGCAGAGTGGGAGACCGTCAGAGACTCACACAGATGCTTTTAATAATTATTTAAGGCCCCCCAGTGCTGAATTCATATCTATGCTTCTTAGTACTGTTGTACATTGTTCTCCATGCTTCTACTGCCTCTGAGGTTGTGCCACATTGGAGAGCAGGAATCCAATGTGTGTCTGCGTGCTGTGTATGGGGGACATCTATATGGGGCAACTGTTCTCCTACAAGCTCAGAGACAACTGCAAATTAAAGCCCGCAGAGGAAAATTTTGGAAAAATTCAGAATACAAAAAGTACACAGAGTATACAGAATATTATTCTTCATTTACACGCACATGACAGGTTATTCTGATAAGTCCCTTTTAAATATTAGGTATTGGCAATATATTTAAACGTTTTTTTACGAAGTTTGGAATTTAACCCCAATCCATAAGACAGAGATAACGTCCCGATCACTGGGGTTCCCACCACTGCGACCCACACTGATCCAGTGACCGAGGCTCTACAGAGCCCCATCTGAATGGACTGAGTATTAATCACTGGCACCTCCACTCCATTCATTCTTTGTGGATAAGGATATTTTTCATAATTGGAACAACCCCTTTAAAAGGTATCATTTAAAGCTGACTGAAATACTCATATTACTCCCCTTTCTCAGTAATTCTCTTTGGAGGTGCAAAATTACACAAGTCTTTCAATAACCTGAAAAACGTCTAAAGATTCTTGCATATTGCGAAAATATTTCTGTGGAAACACCAATAAATGTTAATCCCTACCACTTTAATTGTCCTTAATAATGTAACAGCAGAAGACAGAACTCAGAACCATTGAGTGTTGAACATTTTATGTAGAACGACACTTGTGTTAGACTTTTATACTTCTTTTTCTTTTGAGAGTAGCACATAGAATTATACAGCCATTTGTATTACAGCCTATTCATCTTTGATAAATACTTTTGATTGTAAATAGAAAGGGTGAATGACAAACCTAAAGCCCGATGTCCTTGATGCAATGCTACAGAGAAATGTAAAAATACCTGATGTCCTGGGGTGCTCCTGTGTTTCTATGCGCTTAGATGAATGTGCGCCATAGAATTTAAGAGCTTTTTCTAGTCCTAAAAGAAAGATTAAGAATAAAACATTGAATACAGACTAGACTTTAAAGGGTTGCCTCTGTATAGAGCTCCCATTCACCTTACAACTGAGTGAACTGCTGAGAAAAATCACTCCTTTTCTACTGCTCTGGATTTGGTGGCTATAGTGGAAATTTAAAAGAAAAAAATAAGTCTGAGGAATACTTGAAAAGGAGGCCTGAATCTCATTGAGTTAGCTTTAGATGATCAAAGTGGGTTTGTTCTGACTCAAACATTCACACATTTTATTACCTTTAAGTATCATAAGCACAGTCACATTGTAGTGTACTTTGCTGTCTGGGTATTACTACAGCTGCTACAGTTCCTCCTAAGCTCCCAATCCCCAGGAGTAACTCAAAATTTCTGAAGTTGATTATCATTCTACATGTTCAATGCATTGGGTGCACGTCAAAACATTTTTGGGTGACCTTAAGAGGTTCAGCTCTCCTCAAGAAGTTTTCCACGACTAATTTAACCCCATTTCATATATCCTAACTATTCCTAACAATTACTTTTCTAATATACTTCTATTACCTGCGCTGCTACTGTAAGCTCAGCTCTGTGTGGGTCACATATTCCTCTGTTGTGATGCAGTTTCTTCCGACCTGGGGACTGAAATTTGTCTTACTGAGTAGCGCACATCATTTGTGGGTGCAGGGCTACCTCTCAGTGAATGACAGCAGTCTGAGCACTCATACTCAAATCAGAATTCACTCTCCTCCTCTGCCTGGATACAGATGATGCTTTGGAGCACCATCCCTTAAGTTGACAATTGCTGCAATGTGCTGCTGATCATTAAAAAGCATATCGCTTGTTATCTGAAAGGACGGCACTTTAAAGCTTCAGCAGGATCCAGGCAGAGGAGAGCGAAGCTGGATCTTTGTTTGGTCATGCGTAGTGCAGACTGACTCTGCCGAAGCTCTGAAGTGCCTTCCTTTCAGATGATAAGCCCTGTGATATGCTTTCTAATGGTCAGCAGCACATTGCAGTGCTTGTTAGTTGAAGGGACAGCACTCCAAAGCATCCGCAGGATCAAGGCAGAGGAGGAGAGTGAAGTCTGATCTGAGTTTGGTCATGCGTAGTGCAGACTGACTCTGCCGAAGCTCTGAAGTGCCTTCCTTTCAGATGATAAGCCCTGTGATATGCTTTCTAATGGTCAGCAGCACATTGCAGTGCTTGTTAGTTGAAGGGACAGCACTCCAAAGCATCCGCAGGATCAAGGCAGAGGAGGAGAGTGAAGTCTGATCTGAGTTTGGTCATGCGTAGTGCAGACTGACTCTGCCGAAGCTCTGAAGTGCCTTCCTTTCAGATGATAAGCCCTGTGATATGCTTTCTAATGGTCAGCAGCACATTGCAGTGCTTGTTAGTTGAAGGGACAGCACTCCAAAGCATCCGCAGGATCAAGGCAGAGGAGGAGAGTGAAGTCTGATCTGAGTTTGGTCATGCGTAGTGCAGACTGACTCTGCCGAAGCTCTGAAGTGCCTTCCTTTCAGATGATAAGCCCTGTGATATGCTTTCTAATGGTCAGCAGCACATTGCAGTGCTCATTAGCTGAAGGGATGGCACTTCAAAGCATTCACAGGATCAAGGCAGAGGGGGAGAGTGAAGCCTAATCTGAGCTTGGTCATGTGTGGTGCAAACTGACTCTGTCTAAGCTTTCAAGAACCGTCCTGTCGACTGACTAGTCCTATGATATGCTTTCTAATGGTCAGCAGCACATTGCAGCGTTTGTCAGCTGAAGGGACGAGCGCTCCAAAGCATTGGCTGGATACAAACAGAGAGTGAAGTCTGATCTGAGTATGCATGCTCCTACTGCTGTCACTCACTGAGAGGTAGCCCCGACCCCCAATGACTTGCGCTACTCACTTCATCCAATTTCAGTCCCCAGATCGGAAGTAGCGGTGGCTGCATCACAACAGAGGAACATGCGACCCACACAGAGCTGGGCTTACAGAAGCAGCACAGGTAGTAGAGTTATATTAGAAAAGTGATTATTGGGAAGAGTTAGGACATATGAAAGGGGGTTAAATTAGTTGTGGAAAACCTCTTTAAGCATTCTATAACATTGTCCAAAAAGTACTAATAGTGTTAGACTGTGTAGGGACACACTGCTAATATATTTCCAGGAAGAGTAACAGAAGAATAACACAATGCACGGTTCTTAAATTTCTCCAAAATGTGTATTTTCTGGGCAAAAGTATTTACTAAAATATACACGTCAAGAAGACAGACCGTGCTCCTCAATTAAACAACTGTTTTCAATTTGGCAAACAGCACCACATGCCTCATCCCTCAGTTTCCTAGACCAATAAGAGTATACTTTGTAGAGAGAGAAAAATTAAGATTCATTTTAATTTTTTAAGCAAATATGGTACTTGTATTTTTCACTACATAGTTTTGGATATTTTTTTTAGATCTCTGCAATGTTCTGTTTGTGTTATATCTAGAGTGATCCCTACACAAACTGGCATTGTCCAATCAGTGATGCCCGGATCACAATGTCGAGGGATCTGTGAATCCCAGTTATCAATGTATCCACAAGCAGAAGAAGTAACAGAGAAACGGCACAGTGTAGATTTATAAGACCATATACTCCTGAATTGTCCTGAATATTTAGCTGAATATATTAGAGGAGTGACGATGGCCATTTGTTGTGTTCGTAATATAGGAGTTCATGACGCTATCAAATTTCCTGCAGATTTTATAGTAAATTGAATTGATCTTCTCTTGGGCCTTTTTTTAAATCATGTTTTTTTGCCTTCACCATGTATCAGTAGCAGAAAATATTTTTTTTATTACTTGTGTTACTGTTTTCATTACCTACTAATATATAGATATTGTTAAATTGTGGTTATTGAATAACCTGTTGTGTTAGGCTGACATGATAACTTGTGAGTCTAAAGAGCTGTGGTGTTAAAATGGATTATACAAAGTAGACATTTGTCTGAAAACGGTATTTTTTAAGGGATTTGAATGTGTGAAGTAAGATTACAGGACTTAATGGTTTTGAAAAGCAATCCAGATTCCAAAGATGCTGTGGGCAACAGGCGTCAAAGCTGATAAAATATGGGCCGCATTAATGATTAAAGAAAAGACGCCATGTAAAAAAATACTATTTAACTTCTCAAGCAATACCTTATTGATTTACAATAAATTCAAAGTAGCTATATATTAAAAGAACACAAACATACAAATCTAAAAAGAATTTTCCAATATAAACCGTACATCTAGGGTTAAGATATATATTTTGATTTGTTAATTAAACACCTGCATGTGTGAATTTAGATATATATTACAGTAGATTGTAAGCTTGTGAGCAGGGTCCCCACTCCTCCTGGTATGCGTTGAACTATGTGTTACTCTGAATTGTAAAGTGCTGCGGAATATGTTGGTGCTATAGAAATAAAAATGATTATTACTAATACCCATTTATTTATATATATATTTATATATATATATATATATATATATATATATATATATATATCTATATGAGTGTTAATAGTTTATTTTTGTCAATTAACAGCATGCAAAGTGAATGAACAAAAGAGAAATCTAAAATCAATATTGGTGTGACAGCATCAAAGCATCAATTCTTCTAGGCACAGTTACACACCCTTTTTGAAGAAACGCAACAGAGAGTTTTTTCCAATCATCTTGGAGAACTAACCACAGATCTTCTGTGGATGTAGGATTGCGCAAATCATTCTGTGTCTTCATGTAATCCCAGACAGACTTGATGATGAGATCAGGGCTCTCTGAGAGCCTTATCATCACTTCCAGGACTCTTGTTCTTCTTTACACTGAAGATGGTTCTTAATGTCATTGTCTGTATGTTTGGGTGCATTGTCCTGCTGCAGAATAAATTTGGAGCCAATCAAATGCCTCCCTGATGGTATTACATTATGAATAAGTATCTGCTTGTATTTATGTGTATACAGTAGGTAGAGATGCCCACCTTTCTCTCTCTTCCTTCTTGTATTATAATTGTTATTGTAATATGAATATACAGTGAGTACTCTTTAGTTGACAAAACTACCCTTTTTTACTCTTTTTGTTTGTAGGTCTATATTGTGATAATAAGGGTGATTTAGAGTTCTTAAAATATGCAATTAGGTTTACCACGGGTGGACCACTAATTACTGGACGGTTATCAGAACTGTAACACAGTACTATTTTAATAGTGTTGCAGTTTTGATGGCGTGAAAAATAAGCACAAGAAAATTTGATTTGTAATCAAAAATTTTTGGACAAGTAAGAACATCAAAAATGTCTAAGAGCTCATCCTAAGGCTTCAATGACTTTTTTGGGATTTCTGAGTGGACTATTATATCAAAAGCAGAGTGCATTTTAGTACATGAAATCTAAAACTGCAGCACAGATATGGAGCTGTGTTATCCCAATTGACTGGAAATTTGTTTCATTATTCTTTAGGGAATTTTGTCTTCCTAAAGCAGTGCATATGACGCGCCCCTGGGCCTGCTGTGTCGCGCAGCGTCTCGCGCACGGGGGCTTACCCGGAACCGGATTAGATGAGGGTTGTAGTCTCCGAGTGGCGGGGACCCGGTCCGTGCCCAGGGAGTCAAACTCAGTGTGTGGCAGTCTTGATAGATGTTATTTGAGTGTCGACTATGCCACCCGTTGATTTGCAGCTATGGAGCTGCCGCTGCAGGGCAGACCGCTGAGGCCGGTGTAGAATTGTGCAGCGTGATAGTATAACCCCCAACGGGAGGGGTATGGCCTCAGGGCAGCCGACGTGGAAGATGGGGGTAGCAGGAACCACTCAGAGACGGTGCGGTGTAATTCAGGGTCTTTACTGGTAACAACGATAGACCCTCCCGGAGTACTTGCTAGCGAACGGGGCCTGGTCAGTCCTTGAGCAGATGGGATCTCCCCTGGCCAGGCGGAGTTGTAGGCCTCCCAAACTGACTGTACTCTTCTGGCTACCTTGCTAGAAGCGGATATAAGTAGCCCACGTCCCTGAGTGTACCGTGTGGTGCTCACCCGTATGGCCGGTGACTCGGGGCCTTCTAATGGCTTCCGCTCCACGATGGCGGTGCTGGTCCCACGCGTGTGACCGTGCCTTCGGGTTTCTGGGCCTGAGGACCTGAAATCCCCTGCCGGTCGGCTTCTGCTGCTGGGTAAGAGTTAGTCCCCACAGCCTCGGACGCCGGGTCCGGTAAGAAAGCTTCTCAGTCAGGGCGAGCTCTGCAGCTGCCAGCCCCTGACTCGTAGTAGTATTGCTCCCACTGAGCTCCAGCTGTTTCTTCCTATGACTGTTTCTTGTCTCTACTCTCCTAGACTCCTAACCCTGCTTCAGCCCCGGGTTTATATAGGGGAAGTTCTTCCCCTCCCAAGACTGGGCAGGAGGTGTGGCATGCACAGGATCCCTGACCAAAGGACCTCCCACCTGCTCTCAGACATAACATCTCTATCACTGTGGCAACCAGACCCCTGGGGTGTCACATTCCCCCCTAGTGAAATTTAGTACTGCGGGACTAAACATATTTTAGAAAAACATAACAAGATAAAAACAATAATAATACAATAAGAAAAACATATAAAGATGGTTACGGCATGTCCGTAACCGGGTGCAGTCTTTGAAGAAAAGCAAGGTGTCCATTTCACCAAAATAGGGAGACGTAACCAGGTAGGGGTTTGTCCTACCCCGAGTCCTTAACAGTCTTTAGTCCGTCCTGGGTTACGCTCCAACTATGTACAAGGATTCCCGGTAAATCCGCCAAGGACTCCTACAAATAACTAGAAACACAAAATTATACACAAGCAACAATACACAGGTAAACATAAATAAAACAATTTATACACTTCAAATCCTCCACCGTGCGGGTAACTGGCCTCTAGTGGCCCTAGTGGACCTACGGAGCTGACTGCCTAGCCCTGAACTACAGGGTGTAGGAGCTGTCAAGGGTAAACTGGGCAGCTGTCTACCGGCTCTTTGGCTCACTAGGGATATGGCAGGCTCACTGCAAGCAGAGGGTTGATCCTCCTGGTCTGCGGGTGTGGGGTCTTCTGCCTCCTGGACCGGCTGTTCTTCCAGCTCTACCTGTTGCTCCGTAGGTGCTTGGGATGCTGGTTGGAGGAAGGGGAGTACGGGTACCACAACTGCACCATTGACTTGAGTCCAAGACCGAGGGAAGTCCCCGAGCACAGTACTAACCATATCTTCCCTTTCCTCTACGGGTCGATGGTCTTCTTGTTCCTCTTCAGGGTTCCTCAGTTGTTCGGGACACTTCTTCAGGTGGTCCCGGGATACAATAGCTGTGGTTTCCCCTCCGTCTTTACTGATGGTACAAACCTTCGGGTTCTCGTGGCTTGAGGGCAGTACGGTGTACGGGTCCTTTTCCCACTGGTCGTCCAACTTGTGGAGCCATCTCTTCCTCTTCAAGACCTGCTCTCCGGGTACCAGGGGAACAGCGGGAGCATACTGGTTGTAAGTTTTCTCTTGTCTTTCCCTAGCCTGACAGAGACTTCGCTCCACGCTCTCCTGTACTCTCCGGTACTGCTGCTGCCTCTCTGTGTCCCAGTCTGTTTCTGGTGAAGTGTCCTCGGGTGTCAGGACTCCCATTTCCAGGTCAACAGGTAACTTACCAGGTCTTGCCCTCATTAGGTAAGCCGAGGTACAGTTGGTGGAACCTACCGGGATGTGGTTGTATAGGTCCACCAGATCGGGCAACTTCTCAGGCCACAGACTGCGTTCTTCCAGGGGCAACGTTTTTAAAAGATCCATTACCACCTGGTTCATTTTCTCACAAAGTCCATTAGTTTGCGGATGGTAGGGTGTCGTCCTTATCTTCCGGCAGCCATACAGATTGCAGAATTCCTGGAAGACCTCCGCTTCAAAGGCAGGTCCCTGGTCCGTCAGCACTTGGTCCGGGTACCCGTGTGGACGGCAAAAGTGCTGCTGGAAGACTCTAGCTGCTGTTTGAGCCGTTAAGTCCTTGACGGGGACGACAACCAAGAACCGGGAGTAATGATCCACGATGGTTAACGCGTAGACGTAGCCACTTCTGCTTGGGGTCAGTTTTACATGATCCAAGGCTACCAGTTCCAACGGTTGCCGGGTGACGATGGACTGCAGGGGAGTCTTCTGGCTGGCACGGTCCTTCCTTCTCAGGTTGCATGGGCCACAGTCTCTGCACCACTTCTCAATGGTTCCCCTCATGCCTACCCAGTGCAATCGCTCGCGCAGCAGGAACTCCAGCTTCTTCCACCCGAAGTGTCCAGCTCCGTCGTGGTATGCCTCCATCACCATGGCTGCGTCTCGTCGTGGCACCACTACTTGCCAGAGTAGTTCATGCGTCCGGGAGTTAACCATTCTGCGGCACAACTTCCCCTTGTAAAGGAACAGTCGACTCTTCTCTGCCCATAGTTGTTTGGCTTCCTCCGGAGCGTCTGGTTCAAGGCAAGCCTCCGGGCGAGTCAGCATCTCCTTCACCAGTCGGACGGCAGGGTCGCTGTCTTGCGTTTCCGCCCAGTTGTAGTGAGGTAAGGGGTTCAACGTAGCAGCCTGCTTACTCCTTACCCGGTGGGAATACTGGATAGTCCCATGACGGTGGAACGCAGGGAGTTCAACTTCTTCCAGTCCCTCCGGATCTTCTCCTTCGTCCGGCAGGTTGGGCATCCTGGACAGGGTATCCGCGTTGGTATTGGAGCGTCCGGCCCGGTATTTGATTGTGAACTCGTAGTTGGACAGACGGGCCATCCACCTCTGCTCCAGGGCACCGAGTCTTGCCGTGTCCAGGTGTGTCAACGGGTTGTTATCCGTGTACACGGTGAACCGGGAAGAAGCGAGATAATGCTTAAAGCGCTCGGTGACTGCCCATACTACGGCCAGGAACTCCAGCTTAAATGAGCTGTAATTCTCGGGGTTCCTTTCGGTGGGTCGCAGTTTTCGGCTGGCGTAGGCGATTACTCGTTCCTTCCCCTGCTGGATCTGGGACAGTACGGCTCCTAGCCCGATGTTACTGGCGTCGGTGTAGAGGATAAAGGGCTGGCTATAATCCGGGTACCCCAGGATTTCGTCCCCCGTGAGGGCCATCTTCAGCTGGCGGAAGGACTCTTCTTCCAGCTCCTCCCATTTGAAGGGCGGCTTCTGGTTCTTGGCCTTCCGGGACTGGCCTATCAGGAGGTCCTGCATAGGTGCTGCCTTTTTGGTGAAACCGGGAATAAACCTTCGGTAGTAGCCTACCAACCCGAGGAACTGCCGCACTTCGTTTACGCTGGAGGGGCTTGGCCATTCCTTAATCGCGGTGATCTTATCAGGGTCGGGAGCCACTCCGTCAGCGCTCACCACGTGTCCCAGGTACTGCACCTTTGGTTTCAGGAGGTGACACTTGGAGGGTTTCACCTTTAAGCCGTAACTCGCCAGAGCTTCGAACACTTCCGCCAGGTGTTTCAGGTGGTCCTCATACGTCTTGGAATATACGATGACATCGTCCAGGTACAACAGGACCGTCTCGAAGTTTCTGTGGCCCAGACAACACTCCATTAGTCGTTGGAAGGTTCCTGGTGCGTTGCAGAGTCCGAACGGCATGCAGGTGAACTCGCTAAGTCCCATCGGGGTGGTGAATGCGGTCTTCTCCCGGTCCGCCTCTGCTACAGGAACCTGCCAGTACCCGCTAGTGAGATCCAAGGTAGAGAAGAAGTTAGCAGATCTTAAAGCAGCCAATGACTCCTCTATCCTTGGTAAGGGGTACGCATCCTTGTGTGTGATACGGTTGATTTTCCGGTAATCTACACACATCCTCATGGTGTTGTCTTTTTTTCTGACTAAGACTAGTGGAGCTGCCCAGGGGCTACAGCTATCCCTGATCACCCCAGCCTCCTTCATGTCTCTAAGCATCCCCTTGGCGTGTTGGTAGTGGGCAGGGGGTACGGGTCGATACCTCTCTTTTATAGGAGGATGGTCTCCCGTGGGGATGTGGTGTTCTACCCCCTTGACTCGCCCGAAGTCTAACGGGTGTTTACTGAACACTCTCTCGTACTCTTGAACCACCCGATAGACTCCTTGTTTCTGGTGTGCGGGAGTGGAGTCAGTACCCAGATGTAGTTGCTGACACCAGTCCTCCATGTTTTTCTTAGAGCCGTTACCTTCCTCCGGGTGAGATGGAGGCAAGGGTTCCACAGATTGTATAGAATTTTGGTTAATGGTATATAATTTGGCTAGCGTGGCATACCGGGGCAGGTACACTTCCCTCTCCCCGATATTTATTATGCGAACGGGCACCCTCCCATGGCGTACATCAACCACCCCCCGTGCTGTCAAAATGGTGGGCCTACTGTCTGAGTAAACTGGTTCTACCATTGCCTGGTAATCCCTACCTCTCAGACCAATAGCTGCCCGGCACCAAATCATCATTTCACTTTTTGGGGGCATGGCAATAGGAAAAGGGTCACACATTCTTACGCTACCAATCTCACCGCCGGAGAGTTCCACCTGTTGCCGTCGCATCAGTGCCCGGATCTCTTTCTGGAGCACCCGCTGCTCGCCGGAGCTGGCGTTCTTGGCAACCTGCTGTAAAAGGAAAATCACCTCTGCAAGACAATTTTCAATTACATTAGTTCCTAGAGTTATTTTTGGGTGACTCTCATGTTTGTCAATATCTACAATGATCAGTCCCTGTGCTGCCAGTTCGACTCTACCGATTTTGATGGTCACCTCTTTAAATCCGATCTGTGGCACGGGCTGGCCATTGCTGGCGATGATACTCAAGTCGTCGTCAGGGTAGCGGGTAATATCCGAGTCATTCCAGTACTGCTTAAAGAGCACGTACGGGATGGTGGTGACCTGTGACCCGGTGTCCAGTAGGGCACTCATGGGAATGCCATCCAGTACCACAGGCAAGACTGGACGTCCTCCCACATATCTGTCGCGCCAGTTCGATGGGCCTGGTGATCTTTTTCCTGGGGGTTGGCCCTCTACCCCAGGTTGTGCCCGTTTAAAGAACAGTACCTTGCCATATGTCCGGGTTGATTGCAGCAGCGGCAGATGGGTCGTCCGTCCTCGCTGTATCGGTCACTGGGTCTTCCTCTGGCCGGTGGGGTCCTCCTTGGTCGACGCCACGGGATGTCCTCCGGTCCGGATGCCAGCTGGATCTTCCCTGGGGTGGAAACCTGTAAAGACTGCACAGTTCGGGTTAGCGCAGCAACACTCTTAGCTAGCTCTTGGACCTGATGGTGTAGGTCTGGAGCCGGGTCATTGTCCAAAGCCTGCGCATCAGCTCCCACAGGCCCTGCCGACAAGGGCGCCGCCTCCTGGTGGTAAGTAATAGCTGGGCGCCTGTGGGTCATAACGCCACCCGGTGCCGGTTCTCGGAGCACCCGGATGGCTCTGTCCTTGAACTGTGCAAAGCCCAGATGGGGATCCTGTAAGGCCATCGCTCGCAACTGGGTTCGGTGGGCATTACAATACAGTCCCTCTAT
Source organism: Phyllobates terribilis (assembly GCF_046119375.1). Classification (NCBI taxonomy): domain Eukaryota; kingdom Metazoa; phylum Chordata; class Amphibia; order Anura; family Dendrobatidae; genus Phyllobates; species Phyllobates terribilis. The sequence goes on from NW_027362761.1 coordinate 844,301,583, forward strand.
AAATTGTTCAGTCAACAGCCTGTCCTCGTTTCCCACTCCATCAGGGTCGGTCTGCTTAATGGCCCTCAGGGCCTCTTGTAGGTTTAGTGCATAGTCCCTTATACTCTCATGCGCTCGCTGCTTGCACCCGTAGAATCTAAGCTTAATCTCGGCTGAGGTGCGGGTGTCAAAGGTATCCTTCAGCCGGGTTAGTATCCCTGCGACAGTCTTCCTCCCAGGTGGCCAGGATTTTACTTCCCTTTTAGCTGCCCCGGTTAGTTGGGCCACCAGGATGCTCACTTTTTGCTCTTCTGTGAGGGGGTACACCTGGAAGATGCTATCCAGCTATTCTCTAAAGTCAAGCAGGGTATGTGACTCCCCTGAGTACTGGGGTAGCCAAGCTGCTCCCGGGATATAGGGCATGGTGAAGGGCATAACTGCAGCAGCGGTGGCGCTGGCGGGGGTTGAGGCAGTGAAGCTCTCCTCCGTATCCGACATCTTCTCCCCCCTAGTGGACCGTGGCCTACCTTGCGATGATCCTGTTCCGTAGGCCGCGGCTCCGCAGTAGATCGTCAGGGTTGAGGACCTTCCGTCGCGCTCCGGTGACGTCGGCGTCTGCTGGGCTCCTTCCAGGACCTTACGCAACGTCCGGACGTGAGGCGGGGCTTCAGTTCTCGCGCGCTTTCGAAGTCCACGCCCCTCTTCTTCCCGCGCGGCGTCCTCAAGATGGCGTCCAATGGCGGGAAAACTCCACGGATGGCGGGAAGAAGGCCGAAGATGGCGCCGGATGGCGGGAAAACTTCGCGGATGGCGGGAAGAAGGCAGAAGATGGCGCCGGATGGCGGGAAACCTCACCACTGGTAAGTTTGAACAGTCTTTGCTTTTCAGGCACGCAGTACCCGGTGGTTGCGGGCACGAAATCCTGCCGACTACGCCAAAGTTGACGCGCCCCTGGGCCTGCTGTGTCGCGCAGCGTCTCGCGCACGGGGGCTTACCTGGAACCGGATCAGATGAGGGTTGTAGTCTCCGAGTGGCGGGGACCCGGTCCGTGCCCAGGGAGTCAAACTCAGTGTGTGGCAGTCTTGATAGATGTTATTTGAGTGTCGACTACGCCACCCGTTGATTTGCAGCTATGGAGCTGCCGCTGCAGGGCAGACCGCTGAGGCCGGTGTAGAATTGTGCAGCGTGATAGTATAACCCCCATCGGGAGGGGTATGGCCTCAGGGCAGCCGACGTGGAAGATGGGGGTAGCAGGAACCACTCAGAGACGGTGCGGTGTAATTCAGGGTCTTTACTGGTAACAACGATAGACCCTCCCGGAGTACTTGCTAGCGAACGGGGCCTGGTCAGTCCTTGAGCAGATGGGATCTCCCCTGGCCAGGCGGAGTTGTAGGCCTCTCAAACTGACTGTACTCTTCTGGCTACATTGCTAGAAGCGGATATAAGTAGCCCACGTCCCTGAGTGTACCGTGTGGTGCTCACCCGTATGGCCGGTGACTCGGGGCCTTCTAATGGCTTCCGCTCCACGATGGCGGTGCTGGTCCCACGCGTGTGACCGTGCCTTCGGGTTTCTGGGCCTGAGGACCTGAAATCCCCTGCCGGTCGGCTTCTGCTGCTGGGTAAGAGTTAGTCCCCACAGCCTCGGACGCCGGGTCCGGTAAGAAAGCTTCTCAGTCAGGGCGAGCTCTGCAGCTGCCAGCCCCTGACTCGTAGTAGTATTGCTCCCACTGAGCTCCAGCTGTTTCTTCCTATGACTGTTTCTTGTCTCTACTCTCCTAGACTCCTAACCCTGCTTCAGCCCCGGGTTTATATAGGGGAAGTTCTTCCCCTCCCAAGACTGGGCAGGAGGTGTGGCATGCACAGGATCCCTGACCAAAGGACCTCCCACCTGCTCTCAGACATAACATCTCTATCACTGTGGCAACCAGACCCCTGGGGTGTCACATATATGTATTAATGACTACAAATAAAAGACAATGCTTATCCACCTAGACTATAAAACCTAGAGACATGAGTATCATAGGAGACACTTGCAATGCTGCGTACACTTTGACAGCTCAGGAAATTACTTTCACTTGATATTTAGGGTTTGAGTAGACACAATGATTTTCATTAATATTAAAGGACACCTATGTTCTTAGAAAACGAATAATATCTACGAATGTGAACAATAATAAAGAAATGTTTATTTTACTATTACGGTATATTGACACAGGTGAACATTATTACTGGAAAGGGCTCAGGATGGGGGACATTATAATAGGAAGGGGTCCAGGATGAATGACATGATTACTAGAAATGGCTCAGGATGGGGAACATTATAATAGGAAGAGGCCAGGGTGGGAGACATTATTACAGGAAGGCTCCAGGATGCGGGACGTTATAATAGGAAGAGGTCCAGGATGGGGGACATGATTACTGGAAGGAGCCAGGAAGGGGGATATTATTACTGGAAAGTGCTCAGGATGGGGGACATTATAATAGGAAGGGGTCCAGGATGAAGGACATGATTACTAGAAATGGCTCAGGATGGGGAACATTATAATAGGAAGAGGCCAGGGTGGGAGACATTATTACAGGAAGGCTCCAGGATGCGGGACGTTATAATAGGAAGAGGTCCAGGATGGGGGACATGATTACTGGAAGGAGCCAGGGAGGGGGATATTATTATAGAAAGGGGCCAGGGTGGGAGACATGATTACTGGAAAGGGCTCAGCATGGGGAACATTATAATAAGAAGAGGTACAGGATGGGTGACATGATTAGTGGAAGGGGCCAGGATGGGAGACATTATAAAATGGTTCCAGGATGCGAGACATCAGAGGGGCAAACACATGACTTTATAGGATGTAGAACGCAATAAGGGCCCATATATATGACCAACATGCCGGTGGGGGCTAAGCTCCATATCTTACACCAGGACCCATCGTATTCTAGTTACGGCACTGATTCACTAATTATCAGCCCTGAGAGTTGTCAAAGTCAGTGCCAAAATGTAGAAAACATTCTCTCGATAACTCTTATTTGTGTCCTGAATGTAGTATAACATTACAACCAAGATTGATACATGCAGGATAATCGTCTAGGCAGTTTATGATCACTGCTTCTAAAATTGCCTCATCAGCTATGGCTGATTCAAAACTTTAGGGTATCTCTCTAGTGAGGTCATAGTTTGGACTCATTAGATCATTGTTGGATCTCATCGAAAATCAAGTAAATAGCCTTGAAGAACCAACCTTCTACTTCTTTACCCATGTGACATTTTTGAATTTATTTATCCTTCCTAATTTAGGGATACATATAGAATAGAATATTGCATTACTTTCCTAGGCTGTGATGGATCACTAGGAGAGCATTAAAGTGATATGTTTTTGGGAAGAGTTTCTCAGCATTTACGTAATATTCCTTGAGGGAGTGTTTATAATGCCTGAAGGAATGTCTGAGTGCAAGGATCGGATTCTAGTCTGGCCTCCAGTTATTTCACTCTTGACATCGCAGACACCTGTGGCTTTTTCTAGTTGACCTCCAGCTTGTTGTTTTAAAAGCTTCAGGCAAATGGATGTGTTAAAATATGTCACAATTTGATCTGTTTGGGGCAGAACAGGAAGAAAACGTCTTTTTATGTCTGAACTGCCTTTCAGGCTGGAATGTTTCATCCGTCTACAGTTGTCTTCTGTCTGAATACAAGCGCTTGACAACTTGTGTGATCATGTGAAACTGGCTAACCCTTGTGTTTGTTTGTGTAGCTGTGCTCTACTGGGTGGGGCCTTTTTGGGTTATTTTCTTGTGGGTTTTGTTAGAAATGTAGAACAAGTATAATCAAGGTATTGTAACAAAGTAGGGTGAAGTCATGGTCCTTCCCCTTACATTATTCTGCTCTCAGATGAGGTAACAAAAAACAGGTTAAGGATTCCCTTTAATTAGATCTTTTGACCCTCCCATGCCCGATGTACTTATTTAAAAAAAACCTATGACAAAACCGCAACATAATCATTTTCTGAAGTATTTCCATCTGAGATTAAAATGAGCGTTTCATATTCTTGATATCAAGAATATAAAGCCATTCTGACATGGAAGTTTAAAAGAGTTATTCCACCCCCATTAGGTTTAATAGATCGATTTAAAGGGAATCTGACAGCAGGTTTTTCTGTGTAATCTGAGAGCAGCATAGCATAAGGCAATGCAGCCTGATTCCAGGGATGTGTCACTTACTGGGCTGCTTGGTGCAGTTTTGCTAGAATCCTTATTTCCTTCGTTTATAGAGGTAGCAGAGCTCAGAATGCTGAGCTGTGTTTAACCCCGTCCACACCCCTAAGGGGCAGCTTCCCGGGTACACTGTGCATTGTGAGCAAGCTGGTACTCAGTGGGGGGGTGAGGTTACACAGATTAGCCTGACTGCTGGTCGCATGAGCTGTAGTCCGTCAGTGATACTCTTCTGCTGATAAAATGCTCTTTGTATTAACTCCTTCACGCCGCAGCCATTTTCCATTTTTGCGGTTCCGTTTTTTCCTCCCTTTCTTCCCAGAGCCATATTTTTCTGTCCACATAGACATATGAGAGCTTGTTTTTTGGAACGAGTTGTACTTTTGAATGACACCATTCATTTTACCACATAGTGTACTGGAAAATGGGAAAAAATTTCCAAGTACGGTGAAATTTCAAGTGGGTTAACATAGTAACATAGTTTGTAAAGCCGAATAAAGACTTGCGTCCATCAAGTTCGACCTGTTAGTTCTGTAATTGCTGAAGTTGATCCAGAGGAGGGCAAAAACCCCAAATGATTTAGCCAATCTTCACCTGAGGAAAAATTCCCTCCCGACTCTGAAACCAGCAGTCAGAATAAATCTCTGTATCAACCTACTATTTTATTTTATTTTTAAGTATATGCTGAAATCTGCCTGGTATCTAGAAATGCATCCAGTCCCCGCTTGAACTGGTGTAGTGAATCCGACATTACCGTCTCCTCACTCCGTGAATTCCATATTCTCACTGCTCTTACCGTAAAGAACCCCTTCCTATGCTGGTGCTGAAACCTTTTCTCTTCCAGTCTTAGTGAGTGCCCTCTTGTTACCGTAATATCCCTCCTTTTGAACAAATCCCGGGCAAGATCTCTATACTGTCCCCTAACATATTTGTACACATTTATTATGTCCCCCCTCAACCTTCTCTTTTCCAGGCTGAACAGTCCTAGTTTTGCCAACCTCTCTGGGTATTGCAGTCCCTCCATTCCCCTTATTAATTTTGTTGCCCTCCTTTGTACCTTTTCAAGCTCATTTATATCCTTTCTATATATTAGGGCCCATAACTGAGCACAGTATTCCAAGTGTGGTCTGACCAGTGCTTTGTACAGTGGAAGAACAATGTTCTCCTCCTTTGCAGCTATACCTCTTCTGATACATCCCATTACCCTGTTTGCCCTTACAGCAGCGGCCTGACTTTGGGCACAAGTTGATTTAAACAATTATTATTTTTTTTTTTTTTTCATATTTTTTAAAACTTTTTTTACTTTTTACTGTATTTGGTAGGTTGAAGATGCGATCGTCCGATCGTTCATGCTATGTACAGTGATGCCGCAGCATCGCTGCATATAGCAGAAATCACAGTCTCCTTTGAAGCCCAGCCACAGGCAGGGTTTCAAAGGAGCTCCGTAATGACACGCGCGGGGGTCATTAGCTGACCCCCAGCGGTCATGACAACCCAACAGCAATCCGCGATCACGTCACAGGCATGCCGATGGGCGGAGGTAAGGACGCGTGTTAAATGCCGCTCGCAGCGGAAGTACCCGCACAGGCAGCGCTGCTCCCCGGTCCTCACTAATACGATTCGCCGGCCGCGACCAATCAGCGATTTTGGCGCCAAATTTAAACACCGCTCTGCTGATTGCGCCCGGTCGGCCGCATACATATTCTAGAATACCCGATGCGTTGGAATTGGGCCACCATCTAGTATATATATAAAAGGAAAATGGTGATAGTGATAGTAAAATCAGTCCAGAGGAAACATACGCATATAACTTCCAGACAGACTCCACACACGTTCTGGTTTGATAAAGATAGTGTTGTGGTTCATACAAGATTACCTGTAGAATGACGCACACTATAAGCTCATTAAATTACACGGAAAATATGTTTTTTTTGTATAAGAATTCAATTAGGTTCATTGCAGACTGGATAATAAGGTTCTTCCAGACAGATGAATATTACACAATGTTTATTTTATGTTCACCTTAGATAAACCGCTATAAGATATATGTGTTGGTCACAGCAATTATTGATCCATATGACTTCTGCTCATATCCGTTTACTCAAGGGACGGATCTACTGTAGCCAAAGTTGGGTATGCATCCATAGAAAGGTGTCTACCTGGAAAAGGTTTCTTTAGCTCTGCAGTCTTCTTCTCACACAAATGAAGTTAAAGGGAATATGTCAGCTGGTTTTTCTATGTAATCCGAGAGCAGAATGAGGGAGGGACAGAGACCCTGATTCCAACGATGTATCACTTCACTGAGTGCAGCCCAGCAATTTCTAACTGCTACCAAAACCAGATCAAAGGGATCAATTGGGCTAAGAAGATATGGTGTAGATAGGATACCCTATTGTAGAACTAAAACACCCTGCCTTGCCGCGGAGGTTGGCACCCTAAATACGAAATTGGTGCTAACCAAACAACCTACCATGGAAAAAAGACCAGCAATACAATAAAACCAATCAAAAGATGGCATAATTGGATGAGATGTGTATTCACAGGTAACAGCAAGAAAAGACTATAAAGGTGCACAAAAGCCTATGTAACCCAGCGACTAATTATATAAAGGTGCCAAGTGCTATATACAGATATAAAAATACGGTTGAACTGATAGTCAATTAACTGTGCAAATATCACAGGGAGAATCGCCACCGTTCTAATGGTCAGTGTTATTCATCCATTAGCCAAAGCAGCTCATAAATGTATAGAAATGGATATATATCACAGGTGTAATTGGTACAATATATGGTGTCAGGGTGGTTAATGCAAAAATGTGACACATACAATAACAGCTAACTAAGTGCTCATAGAAACCCAAGGAACATGTCCAGCACTGATTCCAGTATCAGACTCGAGGCGTTTCTCCTTTCAAAAGGGTCTTCAGGAGTGATAACCTGGATAATGCAACATAACAAAGGTATACTTAGCTGACTTCATGCCAGATGACTGTCATCATGCCAAGAATGGTGCCAAAAGATGAGGCATTACAGGAAAATGGTGGCCCATAGGTGGTGTATAAGATACCTATTGAACCTTTTGAAAGGGGAAACGCGTCCCTTTGAAGAGAATCTGTCACCAAGTCAAAAATGGGCAGTTTTTGCTCTTTATTCGCGCTGCTCCCCTAGGTTTTCAGTTGTTATTTTTATTTTTAATTGACAATATGAATTAAGAGATATGGGCCTTTTTATTTAGTGCTAATTTTGATGGTCTTTACTAAGGTGGCATTGCTCACTGGATTCTCTGAGGATGTGTCTGTAGGCTGCTTTACATTAATACCCTGTGAGCAATGCCTGCTTAGAAAAGACCATAAAAATCAGCACTAAACAAAAGGCCCAAATCTCTGAAGCCATATGGCGAATTTATATAAAAGTATAAAAAATACAGAATACTCGGGGAGCAGCAGAATAAAATAGTAGTTAAAACTGGACACTTTTAACCTGGCGACAGGTCTTCTTTAAACTGTTTTGTGTCCCTTCTACCTATATGGGGATTATCATTGTATGGAGGTTGAAGAACCCCACACAACCTATACACAATATCTCCAAGTCTTAGAAATGCCTGCAGCATGTTATAGAGGGGGCTCGGTAATTAGCACAGGCTTGTAGTGTAGGAGTGGTGATTTTGGTTATGCCCAGATAAAATTTGCAAGATTTTTATATTTTCTCTTTGTTCGTGAGAATTTGTTTTAATCAATATTTTTAGTAGGTATTAGCTTGACTTGCTGGGATTGAGAGCATCGCTGTAGAACATGTCGCTGTGATTACCGCTAGCTGTTTAGCTATACCGCCTCTACATTTTGGCTATACCGGATACATTCTAACTACTCCTTCTATTGGCCTAAATTGCTGCAAAATACTTCACTGCAAAATCAAGCTGATGAGGATGAGGAGCACTTGCCTTCAGGCGAAGACATGTTTTCGACAATTGGTAAAATTAGAGTCCGTGCTCGGAAAGCAGGCCATAGGTCAATTACTGCGGCTCTGTGTGAAAGACCTACTAGATCATGTCAGCGCCATAATATTGACTCGGCTAAATTTGTCTTCCCACCTGTAACCTTTTATTATTACATGGTGGGACTGCAAAGTCTCCAGGGGTCGTGAGTAATTAGAAACATACGTTTCAGAAAGCCTGTCTGTCCCTTCTCTTATGAAGTGTTTCCTGAGTTGGAAAAAGAGATAAAAGAATAAGAAAAATGAAGAAATGCAATAGAAATGGACACAGCAGCCTCTTTTAAATGTCATCTGCCATACCTAGAATGCTGCAGTCTTAGGCCTTGGCTACACTACACGTTTGAAGCCCTACTGATGGATTTTATCTATTAAGAGGAAGCTGGAGTCCACCCAGTTGCATACAACTCAATGTATTGCTTTGGACTGCAACTGTAGCTAAATAGTAAAAATCAAGCATGAACTACAAAAAGTAGCCCAGGCCTTAATGGCATACATACAAGTAACAAGTATGGCTGTTCTGCATGAACCTGGGGCTGAGCACACATGTATTGGTACTGGTTCAGTCTCTACACACAAGAAATGACAGCAAATGCCGCTAATCCGATCACTGACTAAGCGAGGGCACCACTGTGATTGGCTGAGAGGGCATTTCCTGCCAATGATGAGACAGGACCAGGAAGTAGAGACCTGCAAAGACCAGGATTATAGATGGTATGTATCAATTATTTTTTGAAACCAGTCTTAGCCCTTTGCAAAACATTGGACAACCCTCTTAAAGGGATCGTCCACAAGTAGACAACCCTTATTAAAAAAAATTGGTTTTGCTCTCAATGCTGTGTCCCCTACTGAACAATGTCACGTGACCACTGCAGCCAGTCATCAGCTACAGCCTTTACAGTTTTGTCTGAGTGGAAGAAAAATGTTAAAGGGGTTTTCCGGCCTTAGGCTACAAGTCTGCAGTCACTCTATGTGACTGCAGACTTATGAATCCTCACATCACACACACTCTGCTTACTTCTGGCCACATTCCAACTAGACTTGTCTGGCCTGTGAACAATACACTTACATTCAGTGAGGCTGTGCGCATCTAGTCGGCACATGACCACATGTATGCAAATCACATACTTTCGATCATGTACCCGCCGCTCCCGACACTGGCGCCGGAGAATACGCACAGCGCACAATGTTCACGTTGTGAGGATTCACAAGTCACATAAAGTGACTGCAGACTTGTACCCTAAGGCCGGACAACCCCTTTAATAATGGAGCTCTGATGAAGTCATCGGATGCTTGCAGGAGCTCAGGGACCTTCCAGTAGGTGTCTTAATGTTCTGAAAACCAGGAGAAACAGCAATTTATTCATTTACAATTATTTCAGATAAGAGATCACATGGGAAAGAGATTTTCAACAGAGTTTTCCCATAAGTACCCTATGTTGCTAGAGAGGCAAAACATTTTTTTCCATACCTCCCAAAGTCACCCTGGAGGACTGCGCTGCTTTCCACCCACGGCATTCCTCATGGTCATTGCTCTGTGGGTCTATTTACCATCTAGGCAGTATGCCAGCGTATGAGTACCATTTCCATGGAAACTTCTACTGTTTGCATATAATGCACGATATACTCTTTTAAGACCTATAGTTCTGTGCCACCATTGCAGTTACATTTTACTGTGTCATTATATAGAGTCTAAAAGCTGTTGAGAAGAGAACTAATCAATCACATAATGTTCTGTAGCCCCTTACAACAGGTTGGCTTACTTTACTGTATGGAATAGCACAAAGAGGCAACAAGAAAAAAAAATGAAAAGATATATATGTATTACGCTCCTCAACATTGAAATTGCTACACCAAAAAGGAAAAGTCATTGAATTATGGAAATCACAGGATTGATAGACTTGTTACTGATATGTAAATGATGATAAAAGGGAAACAACATGTTTAAAACATCTAAATGTATTCAGTATCAAGTATGTGTACTCTGCTTGGCACACTATCAATGAGGGTAATAATGTCTGAAGAATGATCTGCCATGCTGAATGCACTTAATCATCAAGATCCTCTGTTGGCAGCACCCTTTGCAATTGCCGACCAATGACATCCCAGATGCATGGGATGGGAGACAAGTCTGGAGACGCTGCAGGCCATGGTAAAATGTTTAGGCAATGTAGGCTGCTCACAGTAGCATGGGCAACATGTGTCCTGGCATTGTCATTTTGAAAAATGGCTCTTGGGACACTTTGGAGTCATTGTTACATGATTAATCCATTTTCTGTGAAATTGGACATCAGATCTCAAACACAAGGTGTCAAACAGTATCTACACAAACCATCAGAAGGGATTTACATGACCTTGGGCTACGAGCCAGATGTCCAGCTACTGGTGCTCCATTAACTTCACACCACCACTCTCAAAGGCTATCATGGTGCAGAATAATACAGCAATGAAAGCAGGAATGGAGGTCTACCCACTTCAGTCATGAGTCCAACTCTAGCCTTGGATAAAAGAATATCTGGCAATATACTTAGCCCTCATAGTTGTTACTGAATAAATGGTGATTTTTTTTTTATTTAGCCACCATTTTTTTATCATTTGCATATCATTATGTCTATCAATCCTTCCAGTGATTTCCAGAATTCCACAACATTTCCTTCTTAGTGTTGCAATTTCAATGTTGAGGAGTATATATATATATATATATATATATATATATATATATATATATATATATATATATATATATATATACTGTATATATACAGGGAAATGCAACAGCTGACATAAAGCTCGCACTTGCTGGGAACATGATGTGATGTGCCTAAGGATCCCCTTGGCTATCTGCGCTGATATCAACTCTCACCAGAAATATTACACATACATTTGATCTTACTTATCTGAAAGGTTAGACCACACACTTTTATGTGCTAGAATTGCTGAAAAGGCACTTAAAGACACGCCAATTGTTCTCGGTTTATTAAATAAGACTGTATGAGAGAAATCCCTGTGGGGGTGCATATAGAGTTGAGTCCTTATGGGTAATGGCAATAAGGGTGCTCCTGCACCTCCTGTGTGAAGGGATTTCTCCCATACGGTTTGGACCATCACAGCCTTCCCCAGAGCGACTATGTGAGCAAGGCCCAGGAGGGGGCCAAAACGCAAAAGTCGCCTCTAAACAAAAGAACTGTATTTTGTCGCCACTTGCACGTTTTTCTAAATCTCATTAAAACTTTTGCACTGAATCTCCTGAGTGTGCGGTGAAAATGTCTATACTCCACTGCTAGTAGACTGCAGCCATGGCAAGTAACCTAAACAATGAGCAGTAAACAATATCATTAAAAACTCCTCCATTTTTGAGAAAAAAAGAGTATTTTTAATAACAAGTAAATTGCAAAGTTGCTTATTTTTACATGTGCTTTGTCATATAAACCATTTATGATTATGAGAATAATCCTTTAAAGGAATATTCTGGTAACAAGAAGTTATCAATTATGTCACTGCTCTCTAGTATTTCCCAACTGGGGTATTACTGAAACCCCTCAAGGGCAATGTTGCACTCCAGTTATGGCAGCAGAAATGATACTGACAGGACACTGAATATGGTCAAATAGTCATTGCACAGGTAGCATCAATCAATAGGAGAGGGGGCCAGAACACAGGGGCATATGGACGGTGATTCGTTTTTATGTTCTTTCTTTTTCCAGGGGGCAAAATGTATAATTATTCATAAATTGGGTATATATTTTCTTTATAAATTCATAGGGCACATTGTATATTTAATCATTTATTCAGGTGATAGGCACAGTGTATATTTATTCATAAATTAAGGGGGCACAGTATATAATTATTCACAAATTAAGGGGGCACAGAGTATATTTATTCATAAATTAAGGAGATAGGCACAGAGTATATTTATTCATAAATTAAGGGGGCACAGTATATAATTATTCACAAATTAAGGGGGCACAGAGTATATTTATTCATAAATTAAGGGGGCACAGTATATAATTATTCACAAATTAAGGGGGCACAGAGTATATTTATTCATAAATTAAGGGGATAGGCACAGAGTATATTTATTCATAAATTAAGGGGGCACAGTATATAATTATTCACAAATTAAGGGGGCACAGAGTATATTTATTCATAAATTAAGGGGGCACAGTATATAATTATTCACAAATTAAGGGGGCACAGAGTATATTTATTCATAAATTAAGGGGATAGGCACAGAGTATATTTATTCATAAATTAAGGGGGCACAGTATATAATTATTCACAAATTAAGGGGGCACAGAGTATATTTATTCATAAATTAAGGGGGCACAGTATATAATTATTCACAAATTAAGGGGGCACAGAGTATATTTATTCATAAATTAAGGGGATAGGCACAGAGTATATTTATTCATAAATTAAGGGGGCACAGTATATAATTATTCACAAATTAAGGGGGCACAGAGTATATTTATTCATAAATTAAGGGGGCACAGTATATAATTATTCACAAATTAAGGGGGCACAGAGTATATTTATTCATAAATTAAGGGGATAGGCACAGAGTATATTTATTCATAAATTAAGGGGGCACAGTATATAATTATTCACAAATTAAGGGGGCACAGAGTATATTTATTCATAAATTAAGGGGGCACAGTATATAATTATTCACAAATTAAGGGGGCACAGAGTATATTTAGTCATAAATTGGGTTATCTAACATTCCCAACATGAAACAAATAGCATTCCCCCAAAAAAGTGCATGTGTGAACTTGGCCTAAATTTGGGATACAGTGTAAATTAACACTTTAGTGGATAAAATAGTTTTTGTGTTTTTAGTTGGACATAGTTACAATTTTATGCTGAAGATAAATTCGTGTTTTTCCTCTGACATCTCCAACTCTTTTTTCTCCTTGTGTGAGTAGAGTAGCTCCAACTATTTATCTAAATGGCTGATAAATGACTGTCAAGGTGATGTTTATAGTAGAACAGTTCCTGAGAAGAGAGTCAGCCCTATCTCCTAGACCAGGGTAGTCATAACTAATGATGCCTTTGCTTATACTATATGGCTCACAAGAGACAGCGGCCTCCTGAGTAGTGCAGTGTATATGACTCTAATGCAGTTTGTGTGTGACGGCGCCAGTCATAAAAGCTTCTCTTCATTCCTGCTGTTCTAATTAGCACAAACTGTTCGCCCCATTCGGGAACACAAGGCACGTATGTGTTTTATACGTCATTCTTATATGTCATTTTAGCAATTTTGCTGGTTATCTATTATTTTTTTTCATTTTGTTTTGTCAACAAAACTGTATGACACTACAATAGTATCTTTTTCCATTGTTACTTTTTAATTGTGAATTTTTCATTTTTTTAATCCCACAATGGAATTTTTCATTTTTTATTTTTAAGTATAATGTACTACAAAGTACTGTATCAGTATGCTAGTAACAGTATACAGATATATGGTCAGACAGCCGGAGCCTTCAGTCATCTGCCAAATAAGCAGGAGCCTCCTAAGGGTATGTGCACACGTTAAGTATTTGGCGCAGAAATTTCTGCACCATCTCCTGGCAGAAAAAATGCAGCGCCAAAAACTTGTGTTTTTCATGTTTTTGCTGCATTTTTTTGGGTGTAGATTTTTCTCCACTCATTAGTATGGGTGAAATCTGCAGCAAAAACGCAGAAAGAATTGACATGCTGCAGATTTATATCTGCACCAGATCTGCAAGTCACAAATAAGCAATGTGTGCAGGAGACTTCAAGATTCTCATTTACTTTGCTGGTATCCAGAAACCTTTCATGTTTTGTGGCAAATCTGCACTGAAAAACGCAACGTGTGCACACAGCCTTAGACTCTCCCTTTGACTGCCACATTCAGCACTCTTTAAATAGCGGAGATCATCCCTTGCTCCACTTGTGATCACTTGGCAAATTGTATAATGGCTATGTAAGTGCGTGTTGTCCATGTCAAGGCATACTACACTGCGTGCAGAATTATTAGGCAAGTTGTATTTTAGAGGATTATTTTTATTATTGATCAACAACTATGTTCTCAATCAACCCAAAAGACTCAGAAATATCCAAGCTTAATATTTTTGGAAGTTGGAGTGTTTTTTTTTTTTTTAGCTTTGGCTATCTTAGGAGGATATCTGTTTGTGCAGGTAACTATTACTGTGCAGAATTATTAGGCAACTTAATAAAAACCAAATATAATCCCATCTCACCTGTTTATTTTCACCAGGTAAACCAATATCAGTGCACAAAATTTAGAAATAAACATTTCTGACATACAAAAACAAAAACAACAAAAATTAGTGATCAATATAGCCACCTTTCTTTATGATGACACTCAACAGCCTTCCATTCATAGATTCTGTCAGTTGCTTGATGTTTTCGATCAACATTGCGTGCAGCAGCCACCACAGCCTCCCAGACACTGTTCCGAGAGGTGTACTGTTTTCCCTCCCTGTAGATCTCACATTTTATGATGGACCACAGGTTCTCTATGGGGTTCAGATCAGGTGAACAAGGGGGCCACGTCATTATTTTTTCTTCTTTTAGACCTTTACTGGCCAGCCACGCTGTGGAGTAGTTGGATGCATGTGATGGAGCATTGTCCTGCTTGAAAATCATGTTTTTCTTGAACGATACCGACTTCTTCCTGTACCACTGCTTGAGGAAGTTATCTTCCAGACACTGGCAGTAGGTCTGGGAGTGGAGCTTCACTCCATCCTCAACCCGAAAAGGTCCCACAAATTCATCTTTGATGATACCAGCCCATACCAGTACCCCACCTCCACCTTACTGGCGTCTGAGTCGGAGTGGAGCTCTCTGCCCTTTACTGATCCAGCCTCTGGCCCATCCATCTGGCCCATCAAGAGTCACTCTCATTTCATCAGTCCATAAAACCTTTGAAAAATCAGTCTTAAGATATTTCTTGGCATTTTATCTTATGTTTCTTGTTCAAAGGTGGTCGTTTTTCAGCCTTCCTAACCTTGGCCATGTCCCTGAGTATCGCACACCTTGTGCTTATTGATACTCCAGTAACGTTGCAGCTCTGAAATATGGCAAAACTGGTGGTGAATGGCATCTTGGCAGCTTCACACTTGATTTTCCTCAATTCATGGGCAGTTATTTTGTGTCTTTTTTGGCCAACACGCTTCTTGCAACCCTGTTGGCTATTTGCCATGAAACGCTTGATTGTTCGGTGAACACGCTTCAAAAGTTTGGAAATTTAAAGACTGCTGCATCCCTCTGAAAGACATCTCACAATTTTGGACTTTTCAGAGCCCGTCAAATCTCTCTTCTGACCCATTTTGCCAAGGAAAGGAAGTTGCCTAATAATTAAGCACACCTTATATAGGGTGTTGATGTCATTAGTCAAAACCCTCCTCATTACAGAAGTGCACATCACCAGATTTACTTAATTGGTAGTTGGCTCTCAAGCCTATGCAGCTTGGAGTAGGACAACATGTATAAAAAGTATCATGTGATCAAAATACTCATTTGCCTAATAATTCTGCACATAGTGTAGTCATGAGTCGTAACAGTCATGGTCCACGGTAGTCCATCTTATACTTCAACACAAATTAACATTGGGGATAAAAATGTCAGAGTTCTCTGATATCAGGGAGTAATTGTGTCCAATGGCCATTAGTGAACCATTTATTTATGGACAGTAGATAGATTTTTTTTCTTATCTAGAATTACCAGGTAGTTTAGATAATGGTAAAAAGTCCATTACTCAAGACAGTTGTTGTATTTCAGGTTGTTAAAGGGCAGAATGTGGAACAGAAGATAGAAAAAAACTTTTTCCTAGTTTTTTTTCACCATAAAGCCAAGAAATTCCAGAGGTTGGTATCATCTAGTAACACGTCAGAGCTTAGCCCTTTTGATAGACTGGATACATTTGTTCTTTATATGAACTCATCCTTCAGACCTGATTTATTCAATCTAGTAGATTATCACTGCATTCAATTCCTACCTATAGATGGTAAGAATTCTGGTGGTTGTCGTTTCATGAGCAAAGTGATTCCCCTGTAATCTCAGCGCATGTGGAACATTTGAGAAGAATATTCTAGTTGGCATGTCACTGCAACTTTGCAAATTGCAGACATGTGGTCATGTGAACTGTGAATAAAGGGGAATCATGACAGTGTGTGCATTGCAGCATGGTAAACCCCTTTAACATATTTAAAGCAGATCTATCACCAGATTGCACAACACAATCTGCATACATTACTCCTTCAGCAGGTTTTTGCTATATAATCCAAGAGCAGCATGGTGTAGGGGAAGAGACCCTGAACATACTGGGCTATGTTTTACTGTTTCAATATAATCAGTGTTTTATCAACAGGAAATTATCACTGTAGGACAACTGGCCTGGTGCCTGCTAGTCCCACCACACCTCCACCACTGATTAGCAGCTTTCTGTCAATATACAGTGTACACAAAAAGCTGCCAATCAGTGGTGTTGGCGAGGTTATATACAGCCCAGCAGTCCGAGCTCTGCTAGATCTGCAGCAGAGTAAACGGTGATTCTATCACAACTGTTGCATCCAGTAAACTGATACATTACTGGAATAAGGGTCTCTGTCTCTACATCATTCTGCTGTCAGATTATATAGCAAAAACCTGCAGACTGATTCTTTCTAATGGAAGTCACATCAAAATGTGCCACTACATATAATAGTATAGATGTGGCAGAGCAAATATACACAATTATCTCCATGATACCTGATAGACATAGGTTTTACTGCTAACAAGGTATCTATGTGGAAAGCAAATCATGACCCCTAATTCACTAGACTTCTTAAATTATCCTAATTTTTAGCCCAGACTAGGGCAAACTAAGTCCTGCAGGCTACATCTGGCCCTCTGGCTGTTCCAGTCTGGCCCATAGACCGAGACAGCCAAAGGACTGAAACAGTGGCCCATGGGCCGCACCATGCCCTCGCACGCTACCTGTCTGCCGCCTGCTGTCACCACTATCCGCATTCTCGGGATGCAAACAGCGGTGAATACATTGGTGGAGGATGGTGCCACCGGATCCATCGTCCACCAATCAGCGCGTGCATCGGCAGACACTGATTATGTAATTTCAGCGCGTCAGCTGTGCACTATGGAGAATCAGTGCAACAGAGTCAGGAGCAGAACGCTGGGGAAACAGGAGCGAGATGAG
Organism: Phyllobates terribilis; assembly: GCF_046119375.1. Classification (NCBI taxonomy): domain Eukaryota; kingdom Metazoa; phylum Chordata; class Amphibia; order Anura; family Dendrobatidae; genus Phyllobates; species Phyllobates terribilis. The sequence continues at coordinate 844,318,934 of NW_027362761.1, forward strand.
TATGTTTTTTTTTTTTTCATGTGCATGGGATGTTGTTATGTATATAAGAGGCTATATGGGGCTCATGCTGTATATGGGAAGCTATGTGAGGCTTATACTGTATATGGGAGGCTATGTGAAGGCTCATGCTGTTTATAGGAGGCTATGTTGGTCTCATGCTGTATATAAGAGGCTATGTGGGGCCCATGCTGTATATAAGAGGCTATGTAAGGGCTCATGCTATATATGGAAGGATATGTGGGGCTCATGCTGTATATAAGAGGCTATGTGAGGGCTCATGCTGTATATGGGAGGATATGTGGGGCTCATGCTGTATATAGGAAGCTCTGTGGGGCTCATACTGTATACAGGAAGGCTATGTGATGCTCATACTGTATATATGGAGGCTATGTGGGGCACATACTGTATATAGGGAGGTTATATGGGGCTCAGGCTGTATATAAGAGACTATGCAGGGATCATGCTTTATATTCAAGGCTATGTGGGGCTCATGCTGTATATGGGAGGCTATGTGGGGCTCATGCTGTATATGGGAGGATATATGGGGCTCATACTGTACATTGGAGGCTATGTGGGGCTCATGCTTTATATAGGGAGGATATGTGGGGCTCATGCTACATATAGGAGACTATGTGAGGGCTCGTACAGTATATAGGAGGCTATGTGGGGCTCATACTGTATATAGGGAAGCTATGTGGGGCTCATACTGTATATAGGAGGCTATATGAGGGCCCATACTGTATGTAAGAGGCTATGTTGGAGCTCATACTCTATACAGGGGGCTATGTGGGGGCTCATACTGTATATAGGAGGCTATATGAGGGCCCATACTGTAAGTAAGAGGCTATGTTGGAGATCATACTGTATATAGGAGGCTGTGTGGGGTCTCATACTGTATATAGGAGTCTATGTGGGGGCTCATACTATATGTAGGGGGCTATATGGTGACTGATTCTGTATGTAAGGGGCTATGTGGAGGTTCATATTGTATATAGCGAGCTACGTGGAGGCTTATACTGTATATAGAGGAGCTGTGTAGGCTCTTACGGTATATAGAGGGCTGTGTGTGGGCTCATACAGTATAGAGAGGGCTGTGTGCGAGCTCATACCGTGTATATAGTGGGATGTCAACATACTTAATTTTGCTCAATATTAAGGGATACAATTAATCTTTATATTAAATAATTATAATTAATATGTTCATTTTAATATTGAGCAGAATTAATTTCAGCCTATTGGTTTAGCCCTCCACAACATTCACAGTCTCTCATGTGGCCCCATGGGAAAATTAATTGCCCACCCCTGCTCTAGCCATTTTATGCCCCTTTGCCAACTCCAGACACTGCCCTCCCACTTAATGCTTCTTATTATTCATTTAACGTTATTCCTGGTTACTGGCCTATCCATTCCTGTAATGGCCACGACTGCCTTTTTGTGACCATAATGCTCTACTCTATATGTTCCCCTTTTGATAAATGTCTTGGAAACATATGTGTCTTTAAATAAAATGACCTGTCACTTTCCAATCAAGGAGAATACTGAGAAAAGCAGCTGAAGTGTATTATAGTGGTATAGCCAGGAGCTCACTTCTTAGCTGCTATATAACACATCACAGGTGCAGGATTAGCCCCAGTGTGGAGTGTGGCTTGTCCTTAATAGATGTCCCTTCACTTCTGTTCATCCTCACATGACTCCTATTATAACACTCTTATAAAGATTAGCGTTCTGGAAACAGTATTGATTGCACTGTGTCTGGCAGTGAATGTCATGTGCCAAGAGGGTTAGGATATTCATTGAAACCTGATCTGAAAAAAAATGTATATCCAAAGTGGTAATGTTTCACATTAAAGAACACAAACGTCTAAACTTTTAAATCTTGCTCAAAATCCAAATCATTCCCATAGCATACTGTATAGCTAATTGTAGGCAGGGCTGCCAACCATCCAGAAAGAGCTGCCAAGGACCCATACATTGTTCTTGCACTCCTGATTATGATCAATGCATACTACCCATTATCTACAAATATCAGAGCAAAAATATTAATCACTAAAAAAGTGACGCTCAGATTCTACTGGATTCTCCCATTCTTCACCAAATGAGTTAACTAAGAGTCTGTCAGGGAACTCATTCTGATGGCTTAATGGGAAAGTTTCTATTTCTTATCTATTATTTTTCTTTACCTCCTCTCAGCTGATTAATGGCCACACACCAAAGTTCCATGTGTGGGGGGAAACAAAGAGCTTATAAAAGCCAAACGGTGCAAGATTTTTAATGAAGCCGGATAGCAAAAATGATTTTTAGTCCAAAATACATGTATTTAAGTAAGGGGAAAAAAGGTGTCTACAGACATTATAATTTAGTGAATATGTGGTAAGTGTATGTTATAGCTGGAAAGAAATGGCAGTAGAATGGTTAACATTGTTTTCCGAGGGAGCAAAGTTAATATAGCACTCATTCAGTCTGAGCAAATGCAGCAAGGTTTACAAACACAGAAAGGCTTTTAGTTTGGGAGAGCGTTTACCGTGAATCGTTCCAATCCTTTTTGTGGTCAGAATTGATTGCTGTTGTCCCACAAGTGCAATTAATTGCAGAGTGAAGTGGAGAAGCCTTGACTACGGGAGAAACATAAAGAGGATTTAGCACATATTTCTTGTTGTACTGCAACAAATCAAAATACGGCAGAGCTGTATTAACATATGCTGGGCGACAGCTAGTGCGATTCCAAGACGGTATAAATTGTAATAAAAGCGCAGTTTATAGTTTATTGCTGTCCTACTGTCTTCAGCAATGTTCTCATCACGATAAACTAGATTGTAAAGCATCTTCATTTTAGAAATTGGACGGCAAAGCGGATGTGTGCTGGAATCTTACTGACTGCTTGTACGGAAGGACTGTTGTAAATTGTTATTTGTTGGCGTAGAACCACAACTATCACCATTTTTTCACATTCTGCAGTTATGATACCCTAGCACAGTGAAAATATTTGGTCTGTAAGGAATGGGTTTATAACATTCATACCATCCTACACGTCCAAGGGTAATATTTCGAGTTTCGTTAGACCCTGCCTTGAATGGTGCTTACTTTCTTACCATCTTTTATTTAATGTTGTCTAGTAGCCAATTGTTAGTGCTTATGGGACAACCCCTTCTCAATTACAATATTCTTCCATGTAGACTAAAAACACCTTATACTCATCTCTATAGTCCCGGTGACGTTCAATCTACATCGGAGCTAGGTCTCCCAGGGATCGCGTGACGTTATAATGTCACATAAGCCCTGCAGTCATCTAGCAACCATTAATGGGCTGCTTCACTCTCATTTCCTTCAGACGTAGCTAACATCCGGAGGCGGTCGGAGAACAACAGCAGCTCTCTCTTCTTTTGGATGTCAGTTTCATCAGAAGAAAGTGAGAATGAAGTGGCCCATTAGATACCACTGATTGACTGTAGGGTTCACATGACTTAGCAATGTCATGTGAGCCCCAGGAGACCACCGACAAGGCAGGGGGAATATAGTAATTGAGAAGGGATTGTCCGAGTAGTGGAAAACCCCTTTAAACCCATCTCATGGAGATAAGAAGCTATTTTAGATTGGGGATACACCGTGAATTTGACTGTGACACCTGTCATGTGACCAAAGTTCACTAGGTGTCGCTGCTACATCTCATCTTGTCGCAGTCGTAATACACTGAGGGGGGGTCACAATAAGTCCCCATTCCCTTATATGAACACTGTTCAGTCAGGAGGCTTCCATACACATTAGACTGTTGGCCAATCCCGTCGTTACTTGTGGGTTTGGCTGACTTTAGTGTAATGGTTACGGAGGCCTGTGAGGGTACAGCAGAGTTGGTGATGGCCATTGCACCGATCCAGAATTGGAAAAGCTTCTGAACTGTCACCATTATCTTGGGGACATGAAGGAATGGTCACTATCCAACCAATATCTTCTTCTCACAGAAGATAGCTATTGACAATATTTCAAGTATAGGTCGACTGATTTGTTTTTCCTCCTAAGAGTTTAGACAGTAGACAGATTGACGGATGAATGAGCAGGACTCTCTCCTCTCCAAGGTCTATTTCCTCCGTAATGTACCTGGATTTAGTCACAATTCGGGAGATAAATCCAGATATAATTGGCCTATTTTTAGCCGGGCAGGCTTTCTCACCTCACACAGTGGGATGATTATCACTAAAATGTTTTCACACACACTTGTTTCAAAGCTCAGATGTGCCTGGAAAGGTCAGATATCAAAGTGAAGCCATGAAGAGCTTCAGATTACCGAGCGGCTTGTTCCATCCAGTCAGACTGTTGTTCGCTTGTCTGGATCTGCCGCGCATACTTGGAGCATCGTTCCAGTCGACTGTCGCTTCATTTCTTTTGTTTGTGTTGTAGGTGAGGTTTTCCCTTATTACCTCTTACCGCGCTGAATAAACTCTATGAAAAGTTTAAGGGAGGCATCTGGTGTTTGATTTGCGATTATTAATGTTTACCAGGCAGATCCTTTTTCTATGCGCATGTTTTATTCATTTAGATTGGACGCAAAGCGGTCACAAGAAAAACGATAACCAGGTTTATTCAATGGAAACTCAATACAGTAGATAAATCTGATGTAATGCTATGCACAGATTGCGATCAAAAGGCTGTTAGTGAACATCTTCAGTAGGGTATAAAGAAATCAATGAAATATGTTTAACTCTTTATTTCCAGGATTAGACATAGTCACATAATCACAAATCCTGTAGCAGTAGGTAGAATATTTATTGTACACACGGAAAGAAAAAAAAATACATCTATGTTAGGAAGAATAGCAGCCTACCATACGTGACCATGTATGATATTGCTTTGTCATATTCACACTAGTTTCTCCCAGCTCCAACAAAATAGTCGGAGCTCAGGCAGGGTGAAGATTCATGATTTGCTATGCCACAAATCTTACTCCAGCAGTGACTGAAATAGGACTTGTGGTGAGGTGCACAAAGGGGTGTACGCCGCTCGTCCAGCACTCCTGATTCATGAAGAGGCATACGCACAATAGGTTTAAAATAAATTCTTATTGTAGTGTATGTGTTGCATGTGGGTACGTGGTCCATGTACTGATGTGTCCTATCTTACCTTTCTTCACCTTTCCTCCTGACTCAACGTAGCTTGAGATGTCAATAGCCAATTCATATAAGAAGTATAACCACAAAGGTGTTTAAGAAAATATATTAAATCTTTATTCATACATTTCATAGAAAGTTAAAAAAGGCAGAATGAGTACAAACAAAGGGCGAACAAAACAGCAGAAGGAGATGGGATGTATAGGCTAGCAGTCATAGAATATGAACAAACCCATAATAGGGTTCCTAATAAAGTTCCTAGTATAATAATATACATAGAATAGTTCATTATATACATAGAATAGTTCATTATATACACAGATGAAAAGCTGAATATAACAATTAATGTGGATAGTGACAATATGACTGCCAAGGTGGGCAATAAATATTTTACCAGGTTAGTACATAAAACATATGTAAAACCAGCTCCTGCTGGAACGGCACCAGGTCCTGACGCGCACTTTGACATTAGCCTTCGTCAGGACTTTGTCACACCCAGTGATGAAGGCTAATGCTGAAACACACGACTATACCGTGAGATGTGTGTCTCGAGATGATCACCGTTGAACAAAAAACATGATTTTGTGACACTCTGTCGGGAAATGTTTTGCTATGTGTCTATATGTGGCCACCCGTTGGTTGTGTAGTGAGTTGCATCTTTTCAAGGTTTTTGCTGGCATGTTGCAACATTGGTTTAAAGTTGTTTAGCAAAGAATTGGAGTTCTTATCAAAATTGCCATGTCCAAAATGAAATCTACAGACCAATGTAACTGAATGTAGTCAAGTAATATCTTATGCCAAATACATGATGAATGTATAGTGATTCACTGTAATTCGCTGACTACCATGATGGCTATCTGCTGGACTTGTGCAAAGATTGAACAGTTTTGAAGGAAAAAGAAACCTAGAAACATGATGTCTTTGAAAGAGACCTTGAGATGACCAAAATGTGGTGTCTGAAGAGACAGGGCATTTAAGTTATAATATAGTGTTGTCTAGATTGCATTAGATTTTTTTTAACATATTGATGTTTTATAATATCTGACGTAGTGACAAATATCAAACAATTGAACATGCCCTTAAAAGCTTCATGTTTAATATCCATTCTGCTTGGCTAGGACTTTTTTCTTCCCATTTTATTGTTGTGTGAATAAAACTAAATGGCAATTCTTATGTCGAGGTGCTTCCACTTTTTATCCCCAAGTTTAAAGAGATTGTCCAGTACTTTAACATTGATGACCTATCCTCTAGGATCGGTCATCAATGTCTGATCGTTCGAAGTGCGACACCCGGCACCCCCACAGATCAGCTATACACGGTTGCGGCGGTTGCCGGAAGTGCTCAGTTATGGAGCTGCTCCATCTGCAGCTGGGTGCCGCACATCTGCCCCCTATTCAAATCAATAGGAGGCAAATGTACAGCACCTGGCCATGGCCACTATCAGTAGATGGAGCAGCCGCTGGTACTGAGAGTAGCTGATCAGCAGTGGTGCTGGGTGTCGTTCCCCCTCCGATCAGACATTGAGGATAGGTCATCAGTGTTAAAGTAGTGGACAACCTCTTTAACATTTATAGCTGGTGTGACTATAAAGCTCCTCATTCACAATGGAGATTCTAGCAGGGCCCTCATCTATCATGTGCCATTTATGTTACTGGTATCTTCTTATATGGCTGGCATCTTTAGGCACCAGGACCTACGTACGTACCATGTTCCATTTAAACACCTACTGTATATAAGATCAAAGTAAGTGCATAAAGATCACTTCCAAATAACAACAAAGAAACCCATATACAAATAGTGTGGGAGGTGAAATCATGCTGACAGATTCCCTTTAAAATGGAGAATAATACAAATATCTCTTTAAATAGTTTTTAATATATATACAGTTGAAACCAGAAGTTTACATACACTATATAAAAGACACATATGCATGTTTTTCTCAATATCTGACATGAAATCAGAGTAAACCTTTCCCGTTTTAGGTCAATTAGGATTACCATAATTTTTAGTATTTGCCAAATGCCAGAATAATGAGAGAGAGAGAATGTTTTAAGGCCTTTTAGTACTTACTGCAAAGTCAAAAGTTTACATACACTAAGATTACTATGCCTTTAAACAATTCTGGACTGCCCATATGATGATGTCATGTGTTTGAAAACTTCTTTTTTTTGGCATCATCTGAGTTAATTAGAAACACACCTGTGGATGTATTTTAATGCACACCTGAAACACGCTGCTTCTTTGTGTAGCATCATGGGAAAGTCTAAAGAAATCAGCCAAGATATCAGGAAGAGAATTGTGGACTTGCATAAGTCTTGCTCATTCTTGGGTACAATTTCAAGATACCTGAAGGTGTCTCGTTCATTTGCACAAACAATTATATGAAATATAATTATACAAACAAAATGAGAATGTCCAGCCATCATACCGCTCAAGAAGGAGACGGGTTCTGTGTCCCAGAGATGAACTTGCTTTGGTCCAACATGTGCATATCAACCCAAGGACAAAAGCAAAAGACTTTGTGAAGATGATGGCGGAAGCTGGTAAGATTGTGTCAATATCCACAGTGAAACGAGTACTGTATCAACATGGGCTGAAAGGCCACTCTGCCAGGAAGAAGTCATTACTCCAGAAGCAACATAAAAAAAACAGATTAATGTTTGTAAATTCACATAGGAACCTTAGTTTTTGGAGACATGTCCTGTGGTCTGAAACTAAAATTTAACTTTTTGGGCATAATGACCATCATTACGTTTGGAGGAAAAAGAGAGAAGCTTGGAAGCCTAAGAACACCATTCCAACTGTGTAACACGGGGGTGGCAGCATCATGTTGTGGGGTTGTTTTGCTACAGGAGGGACTGATGCATTTCACAAAATAGATGGCATCATGAGAAAAGAAGATTATGTGGCAATACTGAAGCAACATCTCAAGACATCAGCCAGGAAGTTAAAGCTTGGGCGGAAATGGGTCTTCCAAATGGACAATGACCCGAAGCATACTGCCAAAATGGTAACAAAGTAGCTTAAGGATACCAAAGTCAATGTTTGGGAGTGGCCATCACAAAGCCCTGATTTCAATCCTCTTGAAAATTTATGGGCAAAGCTGAAAAGGCAGTTGTGAGCAAGGCGACCTACAAACCTGGATCAGTTACACCAGTTTTGTCAGGAGGAATGGGCCCAAATTCCGACCAACTATTGTGAGAAGCTTGTGGAAGGATATCCCAAACGTTTGACCCAAGTCATTCAGTTTAAGGGCAATGGTACCAAATACTAATGAAATGTATGGAAACTTTTGACTTTGCAGTAAGTAATAAAAATGCCTTAAAACATTCTCGCTCATTATTCTGGCATTTGGCAAATATTAAAAATGATGGTAATCATAATTGACCTAAAACTGGAAAGGTTTATTCTGATTTCATGTCAGATATTGAGAAAAACATGAATATGTGTCTTTTTATATAGTGCATGTAACTTCTGGTTTCAACTGTATGTATATGATGCGCCCCCTGGGCCTGTGGGGAACCCGGAAGCGGGCCCTTTTAGGATGAATGCTGGGGGTTGTAGTCCTCGTGGCGATGACCCGGTCCGTGCCTAGGGTGGTCAAATCAGAGGCAGGGTTATTGGTATGATGATAGTCCGACTACGCCACCCGTGGATTGCGGTCAGTGGGGACCGCCGCTGCAAGGCAGACCGCTGAGGCCGGTGTTATGTGTGCAGCTAAGAATGGGATGACTCCCCACGGGAGGAGTACAGCCTCAGGGCAGTTAGTGTGGATGATGGGAGTGATGGTGCATGAGCGCAGCAGGAATAACTCAGAGTCCGTGCAGTGCAGTTCAGGGTCTTTACTGGTGTTATAAGGCAGACCCTCCCGGAAGTACTGGTTAGCAGTAGGGGCCTGGTCAGTCTGTGAGCAAGTAGGATCTCCCCTGGCCAGGTGGAGTTGTAGGCCTCCCCGTCTATCTGCACTCTTTCCTGGCTACCTTGCTGTATGCGGGTAGAAGTAGCCCACGTCCCTGAGTATACCGTGTGGTGCTCACCCGTATGGCCGGTGACTTGGGGCCTTCTGTTAGCCTCCGCTCCACGACGGCGGTGCTGGTCCCTTGCTTGTGACCGTGCCTCCGGGCTTCTATGGCCAGAGGACCTGGAATCCCCTGCCGGTTGGATTCTGCTGCTGGACCTGGATGTCTCCACAGCTTCGGACTCCGTGTCCAGTATTAGTGTCTCCAGCCAGGGCGAGCTATCTGGCTTCCAGCCCCTGGCTCTCATTCCTGCTCCTACAGAGCTCCTGGTTCTTCCTTTCCCTGTGTCTGCTGTCCTCCAGACCAGACTGCGTCTCTGTCTGGGACTCTCTCTCCTAATCCTGCCCCAGACCCAGTTTATAAGGGCAGATTCCTCCCCTCCCAGGTCTGGGCGGGCGGTGTTGCATGCTTAGGGCTCCTGACCAGAGAAACCTCCCACTCGCTCTCAGACGTAATATTTCTATTACTGTGGTAACCAGACCCCTGGGGTGCCACATATATATATACTGCTCAAAAAAATAAAGGAACACTCAAATAACACATCCTAGATCTGAATGAATGAAATATTCTCATTGAATACTTTGTTCTGTACAAAGTTGAATGTGCTGACAACAAAATCACAGAAAAATCATAAATGGAAATCAAATTTATTAACCAATGGAGGCCTGGATTTGGAGTCACCCCTAAAATTAATGTGGAAAACACACTACATGCTGATCCAACTTTGATGTAATGTCCTTAAAACAAGTCAAAATGAGGCTCAGTATTGTGTGTGGTCTCCACGTGCCTGTATGACCTCCCTACAATGCCTGGGCATGCTCCTGATGAGGTTGCGGATGGTCTCCTGTGGGATCTCCTCCCAGACCTGGACTAAAGCATCCGCCAACTCCTGGACAGTCTGTGGTGCAACGTGACGTTGGTGGATGGAGTGAGACATGATATCCCAGATGTGCTCAATCGGATTCAGGTCTGGGGAACGGGCGGGCCAGTCCATAGCTTCAATGCCTTCATCTTGCAGGAACTGCTGACACATTCCAGCCACATAAGGTCTGGCATTGTCCTGCATTAGGAGGAACCCAGGGTCAACCGCACCAACATATGGTCTCACAAGGGGTCTCAGGATCTCATCTTGGTACCTAATGGCAGTCAGGTTACCTCTGGCGAGCACATGGAGGGCTGTGCGGCCCTCCAAAGAAATGCCACCCCACACCATTACTGACCCACTGCCAAACCGGCCATGCAGAAGGATGTTGTAGGCAGCAGACCGCTCTCCACGGCGTCTTCAGACTCTGTCACGTCTGTCACATGTGCTCAGTGTGAACCTGCTTTCATCTGTGAAGAGCACAGGGCGCCAGTGGCGACTTTGCCAATCCTGGTGTTCTGTGGCAAATGCCAAGCGTCCTGCACGGTGTTGGGATGTGGTCCCCACCTGCAGAAACACTCCTTTATTGAGTGTGTCTTGATAATTGCCAATAATTTCCATCTATTGTCTATTCCATTTGCACAACCATCATGTGAAATTGATTGTCAATCAGTGTTGCTTCCTAAGTGGATAGTTTGATTTCACAGAAGTTTGATGTACTTGCAGTTATATTCTGTTGTTTAAGCGTTCCCTTTATTTTTTTGAGCAGTGTATATACACATATATCTTTTTTTTTAAGAATACACAAAACAAGGCAGAACTTTTTAGTATTCATCTTTGGCATCAAATAGCAATTGTTCCTTAATTTTCCCATGTTTCCCTCATGCCTTTTGACGCTGCAGGCACCTTACTAAGACACTGTGCACATGTGACTTCCCACAGATCTAATGAAAAACTAATGTTCTGAATGATACCCAGTGTACTTTTAGATAGATGTCTTTTTATTACATTCACTGTTTTTTTTCCAATTGTCTCATTTCCGATATTTCTGCTAGACACAAGACTGTGATCTATCACTTCTCTTCCCAAAAGCTGGCGGAGAGACTGGATAACATTACATTTCATCCAAAGCCCATAATGTCATAAGAAAACACAGACCTATGGTTTTTGGTCCATATTACTATTAATGTTGTTATTTAACTGTGCCACCCTATGAGCCAGATGTCTGAAAATCTTTGGCTGGAACTTATTGAAAAAGTTCGTTCTCTATCCATGAATAACAATGTTGTATCATTACAAAACCAGCTTTGTGACTGCTTGCTGAAAGAGAACTTATTCTAAAAGGGTATGTTCCACTGACCCAGAAACACAACATCTGTTCCTGTTCATTTATACAGGCCACATTTCAAGAGTATCACAAACCAGTGTTAATTCTTTTTATGCAAAGACAGACATGAACACCCTCTATTTAAAAAAAAAAAGAGTTTTCATGGTTTACGGCTCATGTTTTTACTGAAGCTACTGGTTAAGTGTAATATATGGCTGGAATAATGGCCATGTTATATTGACAAGTAGACAATGAACTAAGGATAATTACTTTACAGTCATGAGAATGAGCAACACACTGGAGTCAAAAACGTCATGCAATCCAATGGATGGTTGGTGGTGGGTGTGCTGCAGACGTTCACATTCTACACCCACTTACAGTCTAAGTGACTCTTTAATTGTTTTATGGCTTCCTCTTCACACCTATGTTTCCTTTTCACACTTACTGTAAGTTCCTCATGTGTTCTGAAGTGTACTGCAAATTATATTCTCTGCCTTCTCCACAATTTACAAATGCCTCACTGTCTCGCCCCCCCCCCATTTTAATTCGCCAGTCCGTAAAGTTGTCAATGGCACACTTACAAACCGTTAGATGGCTGTCTGCCGAACGCTCCTTCACCAACAGATATTCCTACTGATCTCCTTAGTTTGGCCAAATGTACATGTGTTGTGAATAGGGAGGGGAGAGTGAACCCCTCCATACACATGAGATAAAAGTCGGCTCACCCGACCAATTTCGACCATCTGATGTGTATGAGGGCATTCCTACTCTCCTCGATGATGCCGAGGTAAAAAATATTAAGCAGTTGGAATTTGAACACCCAATATTTTTAATTTTAGGGAAGATGAGCCTCTGTTTCAGGTTTCTGCCACTGGCTTTCTCCTCTTTACCCATTGCAAACACATGAATGCTCGGCCCCGTGCTCTTGTGTATGGGGGGAGGTCAGGAGAGATTGCTGTCTGCCGAATGCAGCTATCTCATGTGCTTTCTCAGCTTTTGTATCTGCCAAACACCTCTGGCAGTAGCTTATCACATTTAGAGACAAAGAATTGGGCGTTCTGCATATAAACATCAGAATATCTCATACATATTAGATGGTTGTCGTGTCCTGCTAAAATTTGTGGGTTAGAACGAACTTGGTCCTCTATGTATGATCACCTTTGGAGATTCTGTACACAAATGTTAACGTTGTCAATGAAATCGTATGAATTCATGATGACATATCTCATGTTATATGGTTGTTTTATCACTTAAAATATGAATAGTAGTGCGTAAGCTTTTGTCAAATAAAACATCTGATACTGTGCATTCATCTGTAGAATATTTTCCCTGGAACAAGGCCATTATTAGAAGCAGATTCTAGGAGATAAAGAACTTATTTCATTATTAAATAATGTGTTTTTCATTTTTTAACATAGGCTCCTCATGTTAATAAGTGCGCTAGGATCACATGCACTGAAGTTAAAGGAGCACTCCTTAAAATCTGTGCAGTTCCTAAGTGGGAGATCAAAGAACACCAAAAATAGAGGTCTTGCCATGCCCCGTTAGGCCCTTCCCTAGGTAGAACACTGCGTGTCCCGAAGTGTTCTTTTCATGATGTGAATGCTATGTCACAAGTGTTCAACTGCTTTTTGTATTCATTGATGGGACTCGTCTGCAGCAGGTGGAAGTCACACCAGTTGAGCTGAAATTCTTCGGCTGTCAAGAATGTTTTGTAATTCAAAGCTGTGTCCTCTCAGCTATCCATTAATAAGCTCATTAGTGTCTTCACAGAGCTTCATCATGTTTAAGTATTAGATTTTGACACCATTATTCTACATTGTTGTTATTAGATATTTGTCGGTGCCCTTGTATGTAAGCATTATTATATCCATTGGATCGTGGGTGTTCCTTTAATATTATCATTTATTCTACTGCTGCTAACAGTGAACCAGTGAAAGTGTCGCTGCACGTCTCCGAAGATTTATAGCGTTGGACGTTCATCTGGTAATCTTTAGAAGCTTGCTGGTTTCTTCATGGAAATCCAAAGTTTAACCTACTGTGAAATTATTCGCTTTCTTTTTGGGGATATTTAAATATATCCGGAGCCTGGCCTTATGCCCAGATCATATAATTTATCCATTTCCCTTTCAGCAAATCTTCTTGATAATATGCTCCTGAGGAGCTCGGCAAAGCTCAACGTGGACAGCAGGAAGGAAGACACGGAGAGCACAGCACCTGCCCCAGCACAGAAGATACTGTCATGTTACTGTCATCACCATTGCCCAGAGGACTCATTCAACAATACCTGCTGGTTGGTACATATGACACCGCATGGAACACCGCCATTAATTTTCATTATGCATGTGCTCATTAAATAAAGCGGGCTTTGTTTTTAAGTTCCTTTCTATAAAACAGTAGGAGATTGCCTTAGCTTACCCAAAACCGAAGGAACTCAGGATATATAATATTTCAGATAAATAACATATACTTGATTATTTGCATAGAAACCATACATTAAATAATAATCGGTAATAAAAATGATAAATGATAATATTGATATTATTGATAATTGATCATAATGACAATAATTGTGATAAGGAAGGAAAACATCCACTTGTAAAATCTTTTATAGTAGTACAGTACATCTATAGAATATTTATAGCTATGTATAGAATATCTGTTGGCGATGTATCCTTCTATATCCAACTCTTTGTCTTTACAGAGGGATATGTTGTAGTCTTAAAGGATTATTCCCAAAAAATCAAGTTATTCCCATTCCATTGGATATAGATAACTTTTCTAATCATTGGGGGTTTCTACCCCTGGGACTCCCAGTGATCCTGAGCTCTGTGGCTTTAGATCCCCTAGAACAGGGAACTGCAGTGCGGTTTCGAATTTAGGTGCGCATGCATGGACTTCACTCCATTTATTGCCTATCGGACTGCTGAGTGTAGCGCTCCATTAATCCCATAGAAAAACATTAGGATAATTTGTGTTTTTGGGATTAACCCTTTAAAGTTATGTGAACAGGGACAAATGGACAGCATTAACCTTCTAGCTGCTTTGATGAAGATGGTGGTGGTGGGACCTTATGCAGCTGCACAGGTTGTATTTAAAATATATATCTACTTGCAAACTGATTTTATATTTCCAATTATTTATAAATTACCAGATTAACAAATTATAATGTCAGGTTGACAATTTTGTGCTGTAATACACATAACCAAGAGTAAGTAATAGGAAGGGGTAGTACATAGATTACTATCATAATCATTGTTCACTTGGACAAAGGTGATGCCACATGTCCTGACTCGTGTAATAAAAATGGAATAGCGTAATAAACTATGCTATTTTGTCTTATTAAAAAGACAGACACCTCCGCAAAGAAGGTCAAAATTCAGTTTCATATTTTTTTTGCCTTCAACCAAAACATAGTTTGAATAGCCGGCAGGGGAGTAGACATGGCTAGTCCTGGGCCTTGCTCTGCTTTTCCCTCTACCGCTCATGGTGATTTACAGGTGTCTTCCTAGTTACAGACATGGAAGAGACCAGTCAATTAATTGGAGAGGAGCGTAGAGAAGCTGCCTAAGGCCACGGCCCCACTATCAGTATTTGGTCAGTATTCGGTCAGTATTTTTTCTCAGGAGTGGGAGCCAAAACCAGGAGTGGGTGATAAATGCAGAATTGGTGACTTGTTTCTATTATACCTTTTCTCTGATTGTTCTTCACCTGGTTTTGTCTCCCACTTCTGAGAAAAAATACTGACCGAATACTGACCAAATACTTATAGTGGGGCCGTGGCCTTAGGGCAGCACTGGACTAGTCACGTCTCACACTTAAACATACCTGGCTGCAATTGTGCGAGCAGGCTCCAATTCATGTTGCCCATGGTTTGGACTGCAAGAATCAAGTGATAGGTTTCCTTTAATAATGACAGACAAATGAAATGCCCCCTTATGTAGTGCAAACAAGGCACATTTCTTACAATGAAACAGTAAGACTGGGTTCAGATTGCGTTTGCCAGTATGCTCAGTGGCTCAAGTTGGGGCTTACCTTCGAGACCCCGCAAAACAAGATTCAGGCTTATGCACCAATGGGGCCATTGCTTATAATGATGTAGACGGAGTCACTGTGTTCTCTGTCGTGTATCATTTTCAACTGAATACACCTATTGGAGGTGTGCAACAAGACTTTGTCGGACATAAATCTCAATGGAGCTACTGAACGTAGTGACAAATGCTTTGTGAACCCAGCCTAATATGTTTCGAGGCAGCCCAATATGTAATTGTAATGTCTTTGGCTTGAGGTGATGATCCGTTTTGCTACTACATATTACCTGGTCCTTAATCATTTAATTAACGGTCCCGTTATTATCAATCATCTTTTCATGGAGTTGTAAATCAGATTGAATGCAGCCAATGTTAGTGCTCATCATGGAACGGGCAGGGCCCTGTTGGTACTGTAACTTCAGTTGCCTTAGAAAAGCAGAGTTACGCATTTCCAATACTCTGGGATATCAGCCAAGTCTGGCTTTAGTCTGTCTCTAGTGATCTGTGCCATGTGGAAACCTACCCTAATACCAAATAGAAAATTCTCACAGTGTTTTACAGGGTGTTAACATCATTATTAATGGAGGAAACTTGAAAGATTGTTTCGAATAGGATTACTGTTGGATATAAAAATATAGACAGAGAGTAAAAGTCATGTATCTTTTTTGGAAACAGCAAATTGAATTTGCAAGCCATGCATCTATGCCAGTAGGTCAAATATGCTCACATGCCCTTCTTCTGTGTCTACTGCATGGGAGTCAGTGTACACATATGTAGTACTGGTGGCACCTTACAGTAACAGTGCACTCATGAAAACTTCATACTCTTTTATTATTTCATATATTGGGATCCCAGGATATATTAAAGAAAAATGTTAAAAGAAAAGCGGGAGAGTAGCAGCTGTTATCATTGTCGGAGTACATTGCCATATTCTTCAGGGTCAGTTCTACACTTGCTTAACAATTAGAAGACTCTTAGGCCCTGATTCGTTTAAACTGGCATTTTGCACACCAGTCTTAATGTAGTAATGTATGGAGTAAGATGCACCAAACTCATTAGAAGACTTGTGCTTCTGAATTTGGCTCATCTTTCTGTGCACCACCACTAGAAATGTATGGCAATCAGGGACTTAAGTACATTTTTGTTATAATTTACAACACCTTTGTGATAAATTATGATGCATTTTATTGGGTGTGCTTGGCTATGCCCCACGCAGCCCACACTCTCCCCACTTTTTTAAAAGTTAGCGGAGCTGGCTGGAACTGGCATAAAAATTCCAAAAGTTGTTAAATTATTGTGAACCTTCAAGTTGCACAAAAACTTTACAGCAATTCAACCAGTTTTACACCAGAATTCTGATTTAATTCACAAGTGAAAAAGTTGTGTAAAAGATTTTAAAAGTTACAAAATATTGGTTCAACTTGGATTTGCGACAAAATTTTGCAATTTTTGGCATTTTCATACCAGTTTTTCCCTGCTCCACCAAAATGGGTGGAACTGGGGCACGGCTGGACCATGATGTCACAGCTTTGATAATTCATGACAAGCTGTGGCATTTCCTACTCCAAAATTCTCACTACAGACTCTAACTGGAGTGAAATTTCTGGCATGGGATATGGAGTCACACGCCACTTGTCAGACGCTCCAGATTAATGAAGAGGCGTGTGAGAAAAACGCTGGTCTTCATGAATGGGTGTCTTTACCTTTTCTGCAGTTTCAGTTCTTAGAAAGTTTCATGCTTAGTATATGTACTGTGGCAGTCTTACTTAAAGTCTTACTAAAATGATAAAATGGACATATTAATATGACATTATTTTACGAGAGCTGGGCTACTCTAAAACACCTTTAACACCATAACAATGCAATGTCACATCTTGCACTCATCCGATAGCACAATGAATGTACATGTACAGTACTAGAGACATTATTTTGTCATCTGGCTACCCATAATGACATCATAACACGTGTTGCCTCATTGTATTCATGTTCCCCGATAGTTTCCAGCAATGGTGCAGAGGCCAAATTTGTAATTAGTGCATATGGGTGAGTTGGAATTTGTTAGTGAATTTACTGTTTTAACTAAAAAATTTGAAATCTTTGAAATCCACTTTAACTAGTTTGTTAGATGAACATAAAATGGTCCTTTAATGTGATTCATTTTCTGGCAGTGAGACACAACCAGGGTGGTAGATTCCATAAACTGGACTACTTGTTTCTTATCTGTGTTGTGGAAAGGCAGATGCTGTTACATCTCTGGTAATGTCCTTAATTCAAAGGTGAAGAAAGACTTAATTTTAGGCTTCAAATGTTTTACGAGTCTGTTTCAGAGACTTTTCTTCACCCCAGGTGTAATCTGTCTCTGCCACCTCAATGGGAAATGCTAGCCTTGCCAAATTAATTTGCCTGTGACGTAATTCAGTCAGTAGATGACTGCCGGGGAAAACATTCTCAAAGGCTGTTAAACACATTCAGTATATGTGTATATAGATATATTTCTAAGCTACAAAAAAACTAATTCTAGCAGCTAATATATCAGTATCAGATCCTTCCCCCAATATTCCTTCACGCCAAGCAATATGAAGGAGAGGTTAAAAAAATAAAAATAAATAATTTGTTTTATTTCTTCCTTGGACATAGAACAAATAGTTTTATATACATGCATCTTAATTGCATACCTACTACCACTCTGCAATTGTTATAGAGGAACATGTCCATTTTGCTGAAGGGCTCGCTCACACTTGTGTATAAATCACATGAGTGCAATCTGATAAAAAAATCAGATTGCACTCGGACCAATGTTATTCAATGAGGCGGTGGAGATCTGCCTATTTATTTCTCAGCCATTATTATTTATATTATTAGTATTATTTATATGCCAGTGTGAGCGATATACAGATTCCTATGCTGCAGAATTGTAATGTATCCGTAAAAATCAGATGCCATACTGATGTCCGATTTCGGAGTGAAATCATATTTTTATTTATAAATATGTTCATAATGGCGCTAATGATCACATCATTCTAATTTATTTTAACCGGTTCCCGACCGCCCACTGTAGATAAATGTCGGCGCTTGCCGGGCTCTGTGCAGTGCCGACGTTTAAAAACGGTGGGTGGTCTCGCAGTGCTCAGGACCCCCAGGGTCCTGCAAGCACTGCGATTCCGGTGCAGAGCGTTAGCTCTGACAGGGTACATCATCGGGACCTGATTAGATCAGGTCCCAGTGATGTTAACCCTTTGCTGTCTGCTATATGCTGTGATCTATAGTGATCGCGGCATATAGGAGACAGCAGGAAGAGAGGGGATCGTCTTACTTACCTCCGAAGACCTCCGTTTCGTTTGAGGACCTGGGGTTGCTATGGCAGCTGGAGGTCACATGACCGCCTCCAGCTCTGCCATATATGGTGTCCTTCCTGTCTGGCTTCAGCCTGTATGTAGCTGATACCAGACAGGAGACTCTGACTGAAACAGTCAGTGAAGATCTCATATAATGTAATATATGTGTATTACATTACATGAGATCAGTGATCAGAAAAATAAAAATTAATGTCCCATACAGGGACTAAGTAAAAATGTAAAAAAAAGTAAAAAAAAAGTTTTTAAACTATTAAAAAAAAAAATCACAAAATAAATAAAAATAAATAAATAAAATATTAAACCAATAAATCCGTAAATTATTACAAAACCAAAAAAAGTACACATATTTGTTATCGCCGCGTCCGAAACAACCCGAGCTATAAAACTGTCAGACTAATTAACTCCTTCTGTGCACACCGTAATAAAAATAAATAAAAAACGGAGCAAAAAAATATGCTTTTTCATCATATCGCCAAACAAAAAGTGGAAAAAAATGCGATCAAAAAGCAGAATAGAAATAAAAATGGTACCACTGAAAACGTCATCTTGTTCCGCAAAAAAAAGCTGCCATACAGCTCCATCAGCCAAAAAATAAAAAAGTTATAGCGCTCAGAATAAAGCAATGCAATAAAAATATTTTTTTTTCTATAAAATTGTTTTATTGTGTAAAAGCGCCAAAACATAAAAAAAATACAGTAAGTGTAGTATCGCTGTAAACGTACTGACCCGAAGAATAACGCTGCCTGATCACTTTTACCACACGCAGAACGGCATAAAAAAAACCTCAAAAAACAATTCCTGAAGTGTTTGTTTTTGTTAACTTTACCTCCCAAAAAACGGAATAGAAAGCGATCAAAAAATGTCACGTGCCCAAAAATGGTTCCAATAAAAATTTCAACTCGTCCCGCAAAAAACAAGCCGTCACATGACTCTATCGGCCGAAATATTGAAAAATTATAGCTCTCAAAATATGGTGATGCAAAAACTAGATTTTGCAAAAAAAGCGTATTTTAGTGTGTGACAGCTGTCAGTCATAAAAACCCGATATAAATCTGGTATCTCTGTAATCGCACCGACCCGAAGAATAAAGTAATCTAATCAGTTATATCACACTAGGAACGGCATAAAAAATAAATAAAACAAATATTATTCACCTGCTACTGATTTGTTTATTATGTCTCCCAAAGATCCCAGTAAGGCTCTGCTCACATTTATCCTGCGCTCTGCGCTGAGCACTTACACCAGAGTTTCTGTGTAAATCTCTGAAATACGTGATTCAGCCAGAACCCATGATGGAAGATTCCCTGTAATGAGGCAGATATAGGCCACTGTGGATGCCGTCTAGCCTGGGATCCCAAGGTGTCATTTGTTTTAGGCGTGCATAAAAGTGCGGTTGGCCACAGTTTTGTGCACTTCTGAAAAAAAGGACACCACTAAACAGAGGCCAGACGGAGTCCAGAGTAACTCTGCTGCCTCATTACAGTGAATGGATCTTGCAGGGGTTTCATCTGAATTACATCACTTGGAAAATTAGATGGAAACCCCGATGTAAGTGCTCAGCCTAGAGCGCCGGATAAATGTTACGTAAAATGTTCCCAATAAAAGCTTCAACTCAGTCCTCAAAAAAAGCTAGTCCCCACTCAGGTCCATCATCTGTTAAAAATATAAGGGACTTCCAAGTTACTGGTAGCAGAAAGGCTCTGGAAAAGCAAAATGGTCCTTGCCCCCCAAAAGAAATTCAGAAAATGTTGTGCTCCCAAATCCAAATGCCTATTCTACAATAATTTGTTCTCCAATTGTCAAATAGCGCTCCTTCCCCCTCAAATCTCACCGTATGGCTAAGTGGTACGATACAGCCACATATGGGGTATTGACACTTTTAGAAGAAATTGTGTGACACATTTCGGCACCATTTTTACCCATTGCCCTGTGTGAAAATGTAAAATCTGAGGGTAAAACATTTTTTTGTGGTAAAAATATAATTATGCTTTTTTCACTGCCCAATGGTATAAATTTAAAAATTAAAAAATGCTCACTACTTCCCTAGATGAATTCCTTGAGAGGTGTAGTTTACAAAATGGGGTCACTTGTGGGGGTTTCTGCTGTTTTGGCATGTCAGCGACTCTTCAAATGTGACATGGTGTCTGCTGCCTATCCCAGCCAACATAGCGCTTCTTTCTCTTCCGAACCCTGCCGTACACCAAAGCAGTGGTTTTCCCCCACATATGGGGTATCGGCGTACTCAGGAGAAATTGTACAACAAATTTCATGGTGCAATTTATCCTGTTACCCTTATGATAATGCAAAATTAGGGAATGAAAAACATTTTTTATGGGAAAAATGTGAAAATTTTATTTTTACGGCTCAATATTATAAACTTCTGTGAAGCAGCTGGGGGTGCAAGGTGCTCACCACACATCTAGATAAGTTCCCTAAGGGGTCTAGTTTCCAAAATGGTGGCACTTGTGGGGGGTTTCCGCTGTTTAGGCACATTAGGGGCTCCCCAAATGTGACATGGCGTCCGCTAATTATTCAAACAAATTTTACATTCAAAAAGTCAAATGGCGCTCCTTCCCTCTCAAACCCTGCCATGTGCCCAAACAGTAATTTGCCTCCACATATGGGGTATCGGCGTGTTCAGGAGAAATTGCACAACAAATTTCATGGTGCAATTTATCCTGTTACCCTTATGATAATACAAAATTAGGGAATGAAAAACATTTTTTGAGGGAAAAATGTGAAAATTTTATTTTTACGGCTCAATATTATAAACTTCTGTGAAGCAGCTGGGGGTGCAAGGTGCTCACCACACATCTAGATAAGTTCCCTAAGGGGTCTAGTTTCCAAAATGGTGTCACTTGTGGGGGGTTTCCACTGTTTAGGCACATCAGGAGCTCTCCAAACGCAACATGGCGTCCGCTAATTATTCAGACAAATTTTACATTCAAAAAGTCTAATGGCGCTCCTTCCCTTCCGAACCCTGCCGTGCGCCCAAGGGTTAATAAAGTTCTTGAATGTGGTTTTGAGCACCTTGAGGGGTGCAGTTTTTAGAATGGTGTCACTTTTGGGTATTTTCTGTCATAAAGACCCCTCAAAGTGACTTCAAATATGATGTGGTCCCTAAAAAAATGTTTTTGTAAATTTTGTTGGAAAAATGAGAAATCGCTGGTCAACTTTTAACCCTTATAGCTCCCTAACAAAAAAAAAATTGGGTTCCAAAATTGTGCTGATGTAAAGTAGACATGTGGGAAATGTTATTTATTAACTATTTTGTGTGACATATCTCTCTGATTTAAGGGCATGAAAATTCAAAGTTTGAAAATTGCAAAATTTTCAAAATTTTCGCCAAATTTCCGATTTTTTCACAAATAAACGCAAGTGATATCGAAGAAATTTTACCACTATCATGAAGTACAATATGTCACGAAAAAACATTCTCAGAATCAGGGGAATACGTTGAAGCGTTTCAGGGTAATTACTTCATAAACTGGCAGTGGTCAGAATTGAAAAAATTGGCCCGGTCACGAAGGCAAAAACAGGCTCTGGCGCGAAGTGGTTAAGAGTGAACGCAAAAATCATCTCTGTTCACATGGCTATGTCCATACAATGCATCTGCCTGCTGAAGGTTTTACCCACAATTACAGCAACCAGGGTACCCAAATCTGTTTAAGAAAAAGTGAATAAACTTCAGTTTGTGAATTTAAAAAAACTGTGTTATTTTATGTTTATAACTGGGTGAGGAAGAATGTGCAATATAGTGCCATTTCGCATACAAAAAATTCCCCAAAACTTGTTCCTAGAGCCTCCTAGATTTAATTATTATGTTAGAGGATGCAAAATCATTAATAAGTTAATAGAAAACCTTTCTGCATCTTTTAAGACATTATATACTCAACAATGGGTGAAAACTTGAACACATTTTATATTAGTACACTTACAGTACCATTCTAGTGTTTTTTTTTGATTGTAGCACTGGAGTGGTGCGACTAATCTAAGTTTCCTGCCCCTAATCTTATACTTACCTACCATCCTCTCCAGCTGTTTCCAGCCCATCTCTCTGGTCCCGTGATACCATCTTGTGATCGCAACTTCTGACTGACCGGAAGTCAGTGGTAACAGTCACAAGTAGTGATGAGCGAGCATGTGTGTTACTCGAGATTTACGAGCATGCTTGGGTGTTTTCCGAGTATCTTCTGCGTGCTCTGGTGTTATGTTTTAGTCCCTCATGACTGTTTGACAGCTTTAATACATGTGAGGAATGCCTGTTTCTTAGGCATTCCTCACATGTATTAAAGCTGTCAAACAGTCACAAATCATGCACACGGAGTGACTAAAACATAACATCCGAGCACGCTGAAGATACTCAGTGAGCACCCGAGCATGCTCGCCAAAAGGGTTAACAGAACACCCTCGATCATCACTATTCACAAGCTCTTAATGTAAGTCTATGACTGCCTTGTTCTGGCCTCAATCTGTTTCTCATAGACTTACATTGAGTTGTGGCTTCCAGATCGCTCCAGCAGACAGCGATCCGTCAGGTCATAAACTGCTGGATACCGATCGGAGCAGCATCGGGAACAGATGAAGATGACAGTTGGTAAGTATAAGACTAGGGGCAGGGAACATAGATTACGAGCACCACACCAGTGCTGCAATAAAAAAAAAGCTAGAGTGTATGGGGTAGGTCCCCAAAGTCTAAAGTGTATGGGGGATTCGGACAGATGATTGTTGGGGAAGTTAAGTATCCTGCATGTTCCATATCGGACCACCGATCCTTTTGTTCTCCAGATATAGGCTGCTGCCAAAGGAGTATACCATCTGCTCTTTCAAGAGAATACAGGAGCGCTCAGTAGAGCAAGCGCTCCTGTGTATGGCAAAGGCAGGTAAGATAGCTACCCACCGAACGATCGGCTAATCCATCTAAAGTGGCAGCTTTATATTTTGTAATGACAGATTAATTCTCATAGAGCCGTATGATTCTGAAACTCCTCTAAACTAGAGGTTTAGCAGAGCCAGTGTTGGTGGCTTACCCTGTTACATGAAGGGATTTTTTCAGGCTGTGTGAAGTAACGCTTCATATAGATATGTCATTAAACTACAGATAGGTTGACTACGGTTTCCTTGCTCAGAAGATGATATCTGTCTCACTCGTAAATGACAGAATTGGGCACATGACTCCGTCTAACAGTATCACCCTCTATATTACCATAGTAAACCTCCTAGAATATACTGTCAGCAGCCGAATGTTGTCATACTTCAGCCATGCAGACTATGAAGCATGATAGCACAACCTGCCCTGATTCTTCTTACACCCATGCTAAGCATGCTTTACGGTTGTAAGCTCCTGTAATGACCTGTAAAGTGGCTGATTTTACGATCTTTGTTTTCCAAGAGACGTTGCCAGCAAATAAGTGAAGTCACATATGGAAACTCGGATAATTCCAATTCCATGTCGCTGCTAAAAGAGGCAACTACAGGTTGTGTCTTCACAGCTGACATTTATTGTTACCCTGTTGGGCGCATTGACTTACAGATCCCGGGCAGCGTCCATCTGTTTGTTGTATGCTAACATGTGAGACAGTAAACAGCTGAGATCATAGGGAAATTCTGTCTGTCAAGACCACCAAAGATCATATATAAAACATACACAGAACTAGTAGTACTGGACACTTGCATTATGTCAGAATTCAAGAAATATGCCATGGCTGCCTGGTCAAGATAAACTGGTGTAACAATTTAGTTGTTTGTCTACTGTAAGTGTAACCCATCAATCCAAATGGTATAACACCATTAAATAGTCAATGGCTTAATGAACTGTTTGTAGTTAAGCAAGCTGTGTTTTGTATCTATCTACATAAAAAACCCAATACATATCAAAGCCCAGTGGGATACATATAGAGATAGGAGTAGTCACAGCTGCATGTTTAGCTTTTCTCCATGTAGGGTCCCCAGGCCCTATTACTACAAAGCCTACAGAATGGTGGTCTGGTGAAACAAAAAGGGGTTTCTGGAAGAAAAATTAGACAAAAGCACTGTGCTGTGACTTTCAACAGCTAGAAGGATGAAGATGTCAAGGATACAATACGCATAATATATAATACAACCCCTGCAGGTAGTTCAGGACAAAAAGAACCGCCAATAGGACGTAGAGAAGAGTAAATCATTATAGCAGTTGGATTTTTATGGTTTATGGATTATAGTAGTTGGATTTTTATGGTTCCTACCTAGTGGCAAAGTTAACTTCATGTATCAATTCTGAATTATTGACAAGTTGGTAACCATGATTGGATTTTTGCAGGACGGATGGTTACTGTTTCACCATAATAGAAGAGGATGAATCTGGACTTCCTGTGATCACCTCTGGCTGTTTAGGATTAGAAGGTTCAGACTTTCAATGCAGAGTAAGTTGATGGCCGTATACAATGGCCACCACTGTTCTATTCCCTGCTCAGACATCTTCTTTAAGGCATTGTCTTGCCACCTGTAATACTTAAGTAAACAGATACTTTGCAACCAAATTGGCATCCTACAGTGTTTGACTACCCCTGAGTAGATATTGTTTCTCTTGCTCCTTATTAAAGGCTCATTTCCATATGATCTCTGTAGCATCAGTGATCAGATGACAAAGAGACGTTCTGTTGCCCAGCTGCACATTGGGATGGAAAGGTCGTTACACAATGAGGAGATCTGGGAGCTTTGATTCAAACTCTTCTTGTAATGGGACAAGCAACAAGTTTCTGGCCATTAGTATAAAAGAAGTTAATCATAGCAGGACATAATAAGGACATCTGTGCTCATGACATCCTGAGGAATGTGCTCATATAAGGCATCCAATTCACCACTCACAACGAGCATCAGATGCACTTTTGACCTAATTGTATTTCAGCACAATTATTAATTCACTGGGTGATAGATTATGCTAAAAGTGTTCCTTATGTGTTGTTTCCCACACCCTCGGTTGTATCATCCTTTTATTTTCCAGATGGCTTATATTAGGGCATGACTGTCTATGTGTGGTCTTCAGAGGAATGCTCGTAGCCTCATAAACATTACATTACAATAGAGTAAAATCATAACCAACTGTTTTATATCTGGAGGCATGATACCCACAAGTGGACATAGGAAAATCTTTCAATAAATTAGAAAACACACAACACATAACAGCACCAAAATAGTTCTGCACTTTTGTATAAATTCCGTGACTATTTAATAGTATACTGTGAAATTTTTTTCAAAATTGCTTTGAAAAATGGTCTTCTAGAGTCATCTTCTGAAAAAAAAATAAAAAGACCACCCTAAGGAGCACTGCCTATAATTAGGCCATTAACTGTATGAGGATGGTGCTTTAGTTAGAACAAAATAATCACCTTTGTTGTTTTGGTCTCTCTGGATGCTATTATTGTATAGCTAGTTTGTATAACAAAAAAAATTTGTATGATGAAAAATAGTCATATGTGTTCATGTTAAAAAAAACAAAAAACATTTACCTGCATCCATAGCACTATTCTGCTGGTAAATACCGTTCTAAACATATTCAGGTGTCTACTTGGACGTTTGGCTGCAGGGAGATAATGAAGTTGTATTCTCCCTGTAGTGCCGCACTTCCAGTCATTGGACCAACACCAGGGCAATGAGCAGCAGTGCTCTCTACACAGTGTACCATTGTACACATGCCCATTGCCCACTGATCTTTGTGTGACATCTTGCACACACGATGTGGAGCAGGATGTCCCTCAAGGATCATTTGGCGTGAATACAGTGCTCTCTTTATGTAGAGCTTGGTGACGAGATGAGCAGATCTGACGACATTCAAAGTTGCGCGGACTTTATCCGGAAATTCGATTTGCAGCAAATTTATTCTCTGCCAATTGAATGTCTGTTAAAGGGATTGTGTGGTCTAAAATGAAAGGTCTGCAATCACTCTGTGCGCTTTGAGGATTTGCTGGTTTCTGAGCCAGGAACAGCGGTGATGTATACGATAAGCATACTCCCGGGCATAGCCCGTCTAGTGGTTGTGGCCTTGCTCCATACAAGTGCATGGAGGGAGGGCACAGCCATCTAGTGGACGTGGCCTCGCTCACTACACCTGTATGAAGCGAGGCCGCGCCCACTGGACGGCTTCTGCCTGGGAGTATGCTTATCGTATACATCACCGCCATTTTCGGCTCGGAAAACCAGTGAATCCTCGAAGCACGCAGTGTGTGTGCTGGAGGTATTCAAAAGTCTGCAGTCACACAGAGTGACTGCACACTTTTAATTTTAGACCGGATAACCCCTTTAATATGTTCTGAGAGCTGGAGAGTCCTCAGTGCGTCTTCTTAAAATCGCGGAGCATTGAACCTCTGGGCCTCTTCACTCTAGGCCAGGACTTCTGGCCACGAACAGATCCAGAATATCCCAGCCTAGTCACAGCCTTAAGTCCCGGCCTGGTGTGCGCATCAATAGGTTCCTGCGCACATTATGACCTAGCATGAAGAGGCCTGGGGTTTCAGTGCATGGTGGTGATAAGAAGAAGCACATTAGACAGCTACCAGCGAAAGAGGTCAGAGAGGTGAACAATTAGATGAATATTAGATTTTTTTATTTAACCCTTTACCGCCCTCTACTGTTCAGCAAAACAGCGGCTAGTTGGCCGCCATTTTGATGAATTTGCGCAGAGCTAATGACAAAAATTCATATTCCAGAGAATACAGATTATTGTTAAATTCGAGTAGAATTCAATTCCATTTGAATAAATTTGCCCATGTCTAGTGGTTACTTTTGCTTTGCCAGCACTGCACCGAAGACTGGAAGCCAGCAGCTGCAGGGAGAATATATCTTCATTTTCTCCCTGCAGTCAATTGTCCAGTTAGATGGCAACATATGTTTAAAATGGTATTTACCTGCAAATTACTACTATGGCTGCAGGTACATAGCTTTTGTTTCTGATGACAGGTTCCCTTTAACATTAATTGTAAAATATCTACATCTTCTCAGTTGCATTGACAGTTCTTATTTTTCCCCAGGACACACCTATTCCACATCAAAGAAGGTCCATTGAATGTTGTACAGATGAAGACTTTTGTAACAGAGATCTGCATCCTACTCTGCCTCCAATTAAAAATAAAGGTAACACAAAGGGACTATTTACCACATTGCCCAGAGTTATTAAAATTAACCATTTGGGTCTTCAGACTTATTTCTATAAAAAGAAGGGAGTTGATCCAGCACTTCAGGTTAAATGCGAACCCAGGTTAGGTTATGAATAAGAAGTATCACTTCGAAACACGTCAACGAGGACTTTGAATCTTTTTCTTGGGATTTTCTCCTCCGGATGATAAAATTACCTATCCGATGATGTGAACTTTCCTTTGAACTATATTTTTATTGATGGAATATTAATGGAATAAAACCTTGCATTTTACCTGAAGTGCTGGATCAACTCCCTTCTTTTTATGGACTGCCTTTCCTTGAATTTGGGATCTTGTGCACTCATGAATAGGTGAGTTGATCATACTCCTTATCTTATAGACTTATTTCTATGGTTTTTGAAGCTGCAGCCTGATTGTATGTAAGCATGAATCTAGATGCGATCAAGGTCCCCTTTTTTGATTTTTCGTAGAATTCTCAACATTCTTCATCAACATGAGTTCAAAGCCTTCAATACTTTTCCAGTTTCTTTTCTTTACTATCCAGCTTTCACATCCAGAACCATAGAAGCTTCCACATCCTAACAATTCTGATCTATTGCTGTTATAGATATCTTATTACCTTTGAAGATCTTTTCTTTGTTTCACCTTCATGCTCTACCCGGTTTCATACTAGAGCTTCTATATCCTGAAAATTCTTACCTCACAATTAATTACGGCAGTATGGGCATGTGCACATGATTGATTTTCTCAGACAGGTGCTATCCGTGGTTTTCATGGACAGCACTCGTACATATGATATTCTATCAGGCTATGCACATGTTCGATTTTTTTCTTTTGTCTGAGTAGTCCTCAAAATAAATTGGTGACATTCGAAATCTACAATGCAAGTCTATGGATTTGTATAAAACATCGGACTGCACTCGGACTGATTTTCATGGACTAACAAAATGGTGACGGTGGAGGTTTTTTTTTTTTTTACTCCTCGTCCAAGAAAAACTGATACCACTATGATCAAAGTCTAATCCGAGTCTGATCAGCATAATCGGACCGTTTTTCTCAGATGTGGACAAAAAGCTTGTGTGACCCTACCTTAAGAAAAGCAAAGAATTTTCATGAAAAAGCATTTAAATGTCTATTTAGGATAACTAATATATACATTTTTATCTAAACTTTCTCTGGTAGAATAAAGGGGCATGAAACATTTCCTCTAAAACAATCTAAATTATAAATTTTATAAATAATATGATAAAAACAAGTACATAAAATTTATATTACTTAATCTACTAAATGAAGGATTCTAACATAAAGAAATATATTATAATATATTAGAAATAAATAAATGGTGTCTCCAGAAACATAAGCGAGCATTAATAAAATACACATGACGGAAAATAGCATTGCAGTGAGGCTTTTCCCACAGTGTGGGACTTTTTGAACATCTGAGAAGGTTTTTCCTGGTCAGTAGCCTCTGACTAAGGGCAGAGTGCTGAGGAAGCCGGGGTTAGATTTATGACTTATTTGCAGGTCGGATATAATTAACCTTTGCTGCAAGGTTTTGTTAAAATTAAGGGTTACGGAGATCTTAGAAGATGTGAGGAAAAGCAAACAGGAGACTAGTGAGACTGGTAACAACAGTAGGAGCAGAAATGTCTCACTGCATAGTTCTAAAGTACAATACAGATGTGAAATGACTGCAACACAATGCACCTAGTGTAATAGATGAAGAACGCCATTATAGATCTAATAAACACTGCCCGGCAATGCCATAAGCTATTATACGGTATTGAACACTCACTAGATAGCTCTGTCCAAAATATGGATGTATCTGATATCCATTTAACAATACTAAAGTGCTTTGAAATAAATTCAATTCTTACACCAAGGCTCTATAATATATAATTGGCATACCAAACATTACTGGAAATCTTTACAAAAATGAATTCTTGTAATATGTATATATGGGAGGGGTTGGAGGCTAAACAATGATAAAAGTCCCTCATAACTGGCAGCACTGGTGCCATGATGTCTGGCTCTTAGGTTGACTAGATGCTAAATGGGCATCAGAATAGTCTGAGGAATCACTGTCGAGCAGATACATTTCATACGTAGAACGCCATCTTGGCGTACTGGTCTAAATATCAGATAGTTTTCATTATACAAGTTCAATGCTTCAGATAACTGTAAAATGTTGCGTTTAATTATGAATATTACTAGCTGTAGGCAGAAAGAAAAGGCAATGGATGTGAAAGAAAGATAGAAGTTGATTTGAAATGACTCTGAGACTGGAAAACCTATAGAGTGTAGGGACTACAAACACATTAAAGTTGGCCAAACTCGCTGGTTCTGATGAGACCAGCCGACCATCTATTATCTATGGGGACCTCCCGACTCTCTTCTGGTAGATGTTGTCAAGGTTGCCATCTGTCCAGAAATTCCTGGACGATCTGTAAAAATTGATCACTTTTTTGCCATGTTCGTAAAAATATTTAAGGCTTCCAGAATTTTTCAGGCTGAAGAAACTTATACAGATTATTTTGACTATAATTAGCAAGAAATCCCACTTATTAAACCTGACAGTGCACACCTGTGAAGTGAAAACCATTTCCGGTGACTACCTCTTGAAGCTCATCAAGAGAATGCCAAGAGTGTGCAAAGCAGTCATCAAAGCAAAAGGTGGCTACTTTGAAGAACCTAGAATATAAGACATATTTTCAGTTGTTTCACACTTTTTTGTTAAGTATATAATTCCACATGTGTTAATTCATAGTTTTGATGCCTTCAGTGTGAATGTACAATTTTCATAGTCATGAAAATACAGAAAAATCTTTAAATGAGAAGGTGTGTCCAAACTTTTGGTCTGTACTGTATATATTAGTTTAATTCAGCATATTTATTATCATGTTAAAAATATGGTAGAAAAAATTCTGGGGCAGTATATGTGATCTATCCTGTCCCCTTTTTGGGATCACGTATACTTCAGAATTGAGACGGTATGTGAATATTTAAATTAGATACTCATGTGCTGACATGACTGAATAGAAAATCTGATTTGATGTACATTCATTAATTCTCCACATATTTTTATACAGTTATGTAAAACCTTTTGATAGGAAATAGCTGATTTATTAGTCTTAATATAATTTTCTATCTCCGTCTTATATATTGAAGTCCATAGCTGAAGAATAGTGCAATGATTAAGAACTTCCCAGTTCGAAAGGCGTAGGCCAGTTCCCAGGATTTTTTTTCTACCACATTTTTAATATGATATCAATAAATATGTCATTTTTAAAGTAATATATTTTTCTGCACACTTGTCACTGATGTTAAGTTCCTACAATTTGAAGTCTGTTTTTTTCACATATATGGCATCTAGTATCAACCATTCGTCACTAGAAATATTTGCCACAATCTTTGCCAATATATCACAGTTACTAATGACCTGAGAAGCAGCGCTCCATATCACGGAAATGGATTTTTCAAAAATAATCAACAAGTTATGTTGCAGTGATTTCTGAAATAACAGAATATAACATCTGCATTATAAAAAGGGACATGTCATCGTCATGAACTTATGTAATTGGGGTATTGTGAAACTCATGGACAGCTGTAGATGTGATAGCAGAGCCAAAACAAAAATGTTCTGAATGTTGACAAGCTATAGAATTTTGAGAATATTTGTCATGTAAGGTCCTTGGTTTACCACGTTCTCTTTAAATTGTATTTTGTATTATTATACGGGGTTCTGCGTCCTTAGTGCACATTTCCATATAATTTTTCCAATCGTCCAGCTCTACTGAATGCTAATGAACATTATTAAAGCAAAGTTAAAGCACCACTCCAGCAGGATTTTTATTTATGGAGTGGTGCCACTAATGTAAGATCCTGACCTTAGTATTATACTTATCAGCTGCCGTCTTCAACTCTTCCCGGCGCTGCTACGGTCCCAATCCCCCATCTTGTGACTGCAACTTCTGGCTGTTCGGAGGTAACGGTCACAAGCTCTAAATGTAAGTCTATGAGAGTCTTGTTCTGGCTACCATAGACTTATACTAAGTAATGACTTCCGGCTCGCCCATCAATCTACAGAAGACACCTGGAGCAGCACCGATAACAGATGAAGACGGTGGCTGGTAAGTATAATACTAGCAGCAGGGAACTTACATTAGTGACACCACTCCAAGGGTAAAATGAAAACAAAACAAAATGCTGGAGTGGTGCTTTAAGGTTTGAAGCTAAGTCAACTCTTAGGCAGAGTTAATACATTCATCCACATCTGTGTACGAACCGAAATGCATAGGCATATATGAGGCTGTCGCTGTCGGATCAGGAGTCACACGTTCTGGGCTCGTTTACACGAGCGATGATTCTCTCTTCCGAGAGAATCGGATCGTTTATGGTAATAACACTCAGCTTAAACTCTGATCAGAGCTTGAGTTGAGTGTCATTTTACTGTGATCCGATTCTCTCGTGTGACAGAATCATATCACAGGTGCAGAGAAGACAGAGAAGTTAATTTCTCCATGTTCTCCATTGTCCGTGTCCACGTTAATCGGGCTGCACTTGGATGTCATCCTAGTGCAGTCTGATGTTTTACACACACCCATAGACTTGAATGGGTGCACGTGATCCAATTCGTGGAGCCACTCACAGCGTGCTGCCAATTTTACTTTAGAAAAAAAACCGTAGATCTGCACTGCCAGATAGAATAACACCGGTCTGAGTGCTATCCGATAAAACACTGGATAGCACTCGTCAGAGTTAGACGCTCACATCTAAACTTGGCCTTAGACAAATGCGTTATGGACCATTATCACCTAATTGCCAGATTAAATTTCCTGCCTCTAGAAATACTACAACATAAGAAATAATTCTCTAATAAAATAGTGAAACTATCACTAAACTGGTACCTACACTTTTGAGATGTTTTTGCAATATTTCTCAAATAGTATTTCACGTTAGGCAGCAAATTCTCCTTTTTTTTTATTTGTACAAAGTAAAAACCCCATAAATATATAAGATAAATAAAAATACGAAATAGGCAAATGCTGATTGGACTCTTGTAAGTATAGAGATTCTTTCATTCCTTATATTTTCTCAATCAATTACCGTGTATAAGCTTTCCCTGGTGACCTAACTAGTCATTGTGAGGCCTATACATTATTAATTAGTAAAACTGTAAATTGCCCTTGTCTTGTGAAGAAGCGATTTTGTTTAGGTTGTCTGCAATCTCTATTAACCTAATTCAAGCTGACATCCTAAACGGTTACAAACCACACATTTCAACGAGAAGTGGGTGCCATTGAAAGAGGCTAAACTGCTAATAAACCATGAAATGAAGCTTTCAGTCCTCTGCTTCGCTCCTTTTCTCAAAAAGAAAGGCGGTCTCCCCAGTGGCTTCTCTGTTTCATCTATCACGCTCTTAGAGCCACTGCACAGGTAGGGAGCTGCAGCCGAAGCGAGAAATGACTGATGAGCCCCTGTGTTGTCCTGATAGACATCTTGTAGGTGTCTCTTTTCAAAGGATTTCAGATATGCCTCGCATGCCTACATGGTAGACATTAAAAGCCAAAAGCAATGGAAATGCTGCCAGCTATTAAAACACACACAAATCTACAAGCTGAAGAGTTAAAGGAAAAAAAAAATCCAACACGAAAGCAAGTCTTTAAAAAGCGTAAACTAAGAGGTCCCCGAGGAGACTCTCGTCTCATTACTCTCGTAAAGCTGTAACTTAATAGCACCATGGCAGGATGAGTCGATAAAGCTGAAGTTCTCGTTTTTCGGTGTTCCGCTATGGCATGATTGTGGACTTTCTTTTGAAAGAAAATCTGCTAATCTGCTTTCAAGACAAGGACCTTGCCGCAGTCTGTGTAGGGTCTAAGCACAGAAAGGTTATTTTTTCTGCAGATATGGGTTAACGGAGAAATAATAGAGAGATTAGGTACAGTGTGTGGATGTAGCTCTTCCGGTGGGAACTCGTGTAGTGAA
The DNA here is from genome assembly GCF_046119375.1 of Phyllobates terribilis. Lineage (NCBI taxonomy): Eukaryota > Metazoa > Chordata > Amphibia > Anura > Dendrobatidae > Phyllobates > Phyllobates terribilis. Next base: position 844,352,744 of record NW_027362761.1, read on the forward strand.
ACAACTGCCAAAAGGATAACTCTGCTTTTCTAACTGAGCATGTAAATTTCAGTCCTGGGAATATCTTGCAGATATAATGATCCATCGTAATGAGCTCTTAATCGTATTAGTCTTGTGCAGGTTATTTGAGTATATGATAAGGATGGCCAGATATGGCACCGAGCTTCTTTCTCCACTCCTGATAATGCAGCTCACTAGTTGTATATTGCTGTGTTGCGTATGAACAGTTTGTGTTTCTTTCGGAAGCCACTTGTATCATCCCTTTTTTGGGTGTTAAATGATCTCTGGGCAGTTTAGTGTTTGCATTCCTGACATGCCAAAATCTTGGGAAAGGTTGCCTCATGCTCCCCAGCTTCTATGACACCAGTAGTGATGACTATCCCAGGATGGATCACGGGAGATCCGGTGCATTAACAGCAAACATCTTCTGACTCATTACTTCTAACTTGACTGATGCAGATGGGCTCTTTTTATTACATTTGGCACATTTTGTAATCTATTACTACAATTGTAAACCACAGGACTTATAACGAATGGTTTGTCCATTTATTTGAATAGCCCCCATTCAAAACGGCATAGAAATGCTTGGCTGGTGCCCATGAGCCAAGTCGCTGAGCTAGAATACTAGTCAAGTACTGCCGAATATGTTGGCGCTATAGAATTAAAAATTATTATTAGTCGTTCTTGCTTTTGATTGCCAATGATTACTTAGATAAGGTAAAAGCTCAGGAAAGGTAGTGTTGCTAATGTGAATCAGGTAAGTTTCTGTTTATGTGGTTTTAATATAGGAAAACTATTAAATTTAGTAGTTGAACGCTTTTTTTTAAAATACTACTCATCTGTTTCTTTCCCCATAGACTTTGTTGATGGCAGTATCCATTATATGGCTCTTCTGATCTCCGTGACTATTTGCAGTATCATCCTGGCAGTAATATTAATATTCTGTTACTTCAGGTAAGAAAAATAATACACTTGTGCCTACATAGTTACATAGGTTGAAAAAAGACCTAGGTCCATCAAGTTCAACCTTTCGAGATTTAGATTTCTAGATTTAGATATGCAAGTTGCCTCTTCAGAGAAAAAGAGGACTTGAACTCTATAGCGCCACCTATTGGAAGAATCAATCCTACAAGTCACAATTGACCTTTAATGAGCCTTGCAATATGACTTAGGATAAAAGCCAAATCAGAATCTCAATTTTCAGACACGGTGTTTCGGGCTGTTGGCCCTCGTCAGTGCAAAGTATGAGAACTGATTTGGCTGGATGAGAGGCTCTGGACTGAGGTCTAAGGGGTAACGTTTCTCCTTGTGGAGAGTGATATACCAGCCAGATTTAGATAATGACCTAGGTGGAAAGCAGTAGGAACTGGTTAGGAAAAATCCAACCTTGTCTAATCTGCTTTTCCTCAAAATATACATGGCTTAGAGTGGGATGCTGCCACCTACAGGGAATAGATTGTAGGCAGATGCTGCTGGAAATGTCAGGAGTTGCTGAGAGTATTGTTCTATCCATAATAGCCCTTTACTCAGAGTACATGGACACCATCGATCATATGGATGCCAAAGAGGGGTCCTCAGTTGAGCTTGTGCTCTATGAGCTGAGCCAGAACATTAGAGCCACTGTAAAAATCTGGTTATTTCTTAAGAGCTGAACACTTTAAAATATTATTTCAAAAAAATCGTCCCCTACAGCCTCTTCTTGAATGGAGCAGAGGTGCCATTGATTGGCTTCCACTTCATTCATTGTCTATGGGATTGCCAAGCACTCCGCTTTCCTATTTCCAGCAGTCCCAAAGACAAGGAATGGAGCAGAGGCCGAGCATGTGCACCTTTGCTCCATTTAGGACATGGCTGCAGTGCCTCATTCTCAGAATCGCTGGGGTCCCAGTGGCTGGACCCCCAGCAATCATCAAGGTATTTCTTGTCCTATTGATAGTAGATAAATTAGTTTTTAGAGAAAACAATTTACCCCCATTTGTATTTTGTGGGAGGTGAACCACAAAGAACAATAGACACTCTCCTGTTGGAAACCCAGGACTTGAGTATTACAAGGAAAGAAGATTCAGAATGTCTAAAAAAAATTAAAAATGGTCATGAAAAATCAAGCACCTAAAGAATTTTCTGATGTAAACTATATGTAGATGTAGTGGTGACATGAAAACAGAAACTGGTACATACGAGGCTATACCTTTCCACGTTATCCGTGAGGCACAATGAAAGTATGTTTAATTTAGAAGATGCTTAGGTCAGTAGTAAAGCTACTCAGAAGTACAGTGCGTGCAATCGCAGGACTTAGCTTGAAGTCCACAGTTCTTTCTTCGGCACTAGTGGGACACGTTTCATCTTATTCACACTTCCACCTGAGAGTCAGCAAAAACTGGTGTCAAATCATTCATTCATCCATGCCATCCACACGCTGTCTGGTTTAGGTGTCTCACTTATCGCAAAATAAGATAGAAGGGATACACGTCCCACCAACAGTGAAGCTCCATGGATATATTTTATTAGAGGAAGGCTTTTATTATAGTCACAAAATGAACATGTGTTATAATGTGTTTTAAAATCATGTGCTGAGGTCAGCGTCCTGACTGAGTTTCGCCATTACAGCTTCTTCTCAGGCAGTAAAGTTACTTTAAATACATATTGAAATTCTTACAGAAACATACCTAATCATAATGTAATAGTGTGATTTATGCAATTCATTGTCTTGCCCTATAACTAGGTACAAAAGACAAGAAGCCAGACCTCGTTACAGCATTGGCTTGGAACAAGATGAGACGTATATCCCTCCTGGAGAATCACTGAAGGATCTCATTGAACAATCTCAGAGCTCTGGAAGTGGATCAGGGCTCCCTCTTCTGGTATGAAAGTCAGCAGGGAATTATTTGTACATTTCTTAAAATAAATAGAAATATTAATTCAATGCAAATGAATAGTAAAATACCTACACTACATGCTTGTTCTGCATTTTGTAGCTTTTACCTGCGAGTTAGGAGAAAAGAGTGGCTTGTGACATAGTACATTTACATATATATGTAACAAGTTTGTAAAAAAGCAGCATTTCTCTGTGGCCAGTAATTCTGACAATGGGCTGGATCTGTCAGTCCCATTTACCTCAGTTAAAGGGAACTGATACCTTGTCTAAAATGTGTGAACGCTGTCGTAAACCACATATGCACACACACGCACACATGCAAACACACACAGTACGCAGTCACACACACATGTACACTCCACAGTCACACACACATGCACGCGCACACACACACACTGTAAAGCTTTACAGTCTCACACACACACGTGCACAGTTGCCCAGAGGAGAGAGGGGCGCCTTCACAACTACATTTTTCGAAATAAAAAATGATAATACCTGCACTTAATTGCCCATGTCTGACATGCACTGTGCTTGTGTGACAGGTATGTTCTGCTTGTTTGATGTGTGTGACATGTATTCTGTGCTTGTGTGCACCTCTCTTATCTAATATGTGTGATGTGATTTTCTGTTGTGTGTACAGCATGTTTTTATTGAGTGACATGTTTTACTTGTCCAGGTTTGGCGCGAAAGTATGCAGTCACTCTATGTGACTACAGACTTGTGAATCCTCACATCGCTCATAGCGCACGCTATCAGAATTCTCCGGTGTGGGCCAGGAGTGGCAGTCATGTGACCACCATTATGCAATATGCATACTTCCGGCCATATTCCAACTAGACGTGAATGTACAAGTGAATTGAACAAGGCCACTCACGTCTAGTTGGAATGTGGCTGGAAGTATGCAAATTGCATACTTGCTGTCACATGAACACTCGCTGTTGCTGCCGGCATCAGAGAATCCTCACAGTGTACGCTATGGGCAATATGAGGATTCACAAGTCTGTAGTCACATAGGCTTTCATGCCAAACCAGGAAAACCCATTATGGGAGGAAGCCCATAAACACTTCTTGCTATAATACTCTGTTTTTTCCATGGGCTGGAATGGACTTTTTTGTCCGAATTAACAACATGAGGCATGAAATATCCATTACAAAAATAAGGGGATGTCCACACAGACTTTCCGACACAGATTTCCATACCAAAAATCCACTGGGTATTACAGTACAAGCATTATGGTGGAGATTTTAAGAAATATCATCTACCTTCTGTATAAAAAATCCACAGCAGATAAGTCCCTCATGGACATACCCCTAGACTACCAGTAACTGCCACTCACAGATCGTCATTGTGTGGAAATGTTCTGCTTTCCTATAAGGGTCCTGTTCTTAAACAATACTGGGATGAGTGCAGACCCCTCAAAGCAAATAATATAAGGTCTCACTGCATGCCATATTGATATACCATGGGGCACATACTCTAGATAAACCCCATAGACAGTTAGGCTTAGTGCCCACGATGCAGAAATGAAGCAGAAATTTTCCTGAGCATTTCTGCATCTCCTTGGCAGAAAAACGCACGCGGTTTTTACATGCGTTTTTGACTCGTTTTTGATGCATTTTTGCATGTGGATTTGCCGTGCGTTTTTCCAATGCATTGTATAGGCAAATACGCATGCAGAAACGCACAAGAATTGGTCATGTCCGGATTTTTTCTGCGAGTAAAATCCGCGCAGAAAAAATCCTGACCATGTGCACAGAATGTCATAGGAAGTCATGGGATAAGGTATGCAATGCGTTTCTGGAGCATTTGCGCGCTGCAAATCCGCACCAAAAAACACCCCAAAAACGCATCGTGGGCACACTGCCTCAGTGTTGGTCTGTCCAGAATGCTTCTTTCACTGCGCTCTTTATGAGTTGTACGTCTGGCACTTTAGTCTGCTCTGATCAATGCTGTGGACTGTATTATACTTTAATTTTCAACATACATATTAATGGAATAATTTTTATGCATTTCCATGAAAAATATTCAGGATTTTACTTAACTCAAAACAGATGAAAGCAGCAAACGGCTCAGTGTCAGTTTTAGTGCATTATTAAATCATTTTTCCCATTTAAATTTCTGATAAAGTAAGCCCGTACATGCGGGTGGCAGGGCTCTTTAGCAAAATAACCTTTGTCAATATTGCCTCAAATTACAGCATATTTAGTTTTACGGTTTTGAGGCATACAAGGCCATGGTAATATTTTCAGGTACTCTGGGGAGGGAGGAGAAATGTTGCATGCAGTAAAATGAATCTCCAGCGATATTTTGTATTCCCCTCTGTTTGTTCTGGATTAGTCATGTTAATGCTGGGTGGTCATTTTCTTTGGTAAGTAATGTGTTATTGGCTTTGGTCTCGTTAATAGGTACAAAGGACAATAGCAAAGCAGATTCAGATGGTGAAACAGATTGGTAAAGGGAGATACGGAGAAGTGTGGATGGGCCGATGGCGTGGCGAGAAAGTGGCGGTCAAAGTGTTCTTTACTACCGAAGAAGCCAGCTGGTTCAGGGAGACTGAAATCTATCAGACGGTGCTCATGAGGCATGAGAATATTTTAGGTAAGTTATATTACTTTTAAAGGTATTTAAAAGAAAAGTGTAATCATAAAATTACCTGCTATTTAGATTTGGAATTTGTGTTAAATGTATTTCTTTATTTTTTAATTTTTGCCAGTGTTTTTTTTTTTCACATCACAATCTGTATTAGAAAAAAAAAAAATTTCATTTTGCATTCCATCTGTGATGATAATGAGACTGCTGAAAAATCTTTTATAATCAACAAGAAGTAGGAGTCTAGAATAGCTCCATTGGCTACTGTGAAAACTGCAGGATTTCTAATTTTTTTTTAATACAAATTGTGATATTAAAAAAATAATAAAATAAAAAAATGTTCAACATAAAAACTAGATTTGATGCAAATCGATGAGTGAGACCTGGTCCATCGGCCACGTCAGTAGTCTGTGACGATGGAGAACCTGAGAACCTCCTCTTACCTGTTGGCATCTCTGGTTCTTTCTGGATTAGCCGGCCTGGCATGACGACATCGTTGCGGCACATGTGACATTGCTGGCTATTTAAAAGGAGAGCCAGACATGCCCTCAGGTAAGAGATGGTTCTTGGGGCTCCCTTTCTATAAATTGATTTGAAAATGCACAGCAGAAACCCAAACCTCTTTATTAATTTGTCATGTCTTTCTAAAGTCCTGGCTAGAGATGAGTGGACCCATGGAAGTTCGGGTTAGTTGGATTCAGATGCCAGAACTGTACCCGTACTTGAACCTGATCCCGAACCCCTTAGAAATCAATAAGGACCCAAACTTTGGAGTTGGAAAATCTCTCTCTCTCTCCTCCCCGAACTCCTGAACTGTAAAACAGAATTCTGTGTTTTGAGTTGAGCACCGGACACCTAAGATACAAACGCCAAACTTTACTCATCTCTAGTCCTGGCTAGTTTGCCAAGCGTTGTTCAGACCGGATACTTTACAAACCTTATCCGCATAAATTGGATAGATTTCAGATGGCAACTCAAATATTAGGATTCAAATTGATGATAAAATATTTTAAATCTTTGCATTTTGTTTGATTACTTATCGGGACTTAAAAAACTAAACTTTCTGAGCTTTGGAAGCTTTGGATCTCTTCTCCTATGAAATCATAAAAAACGCCATGTCTCTACATGTAACTGGAGGCATACTGAGATACAGTAGGGCCCCATAGAACTATATGGGCTCTATATTATGGATCTGTACAATGCAGAAATTGTAGGAAGCTGTAATATGGTTGTAATAATTCATGAGCCTCTTTTCTGTGTAAGGCGGCGGTGTTCACACCATGCAGTAACTGAGGCAGTGTCCCAAGCAAGTCCAACATAAACAGCTTTATTCAGCAACTCACGGGCAAACAGAAAAGTCGGGTTAACATGAGTCCTTAAACAATGGCTGCCATGGGCTACGGCCGTCCCGGGCCGCTCAGAGCCTGACAGGTGCAGAGCCTTCCCAGGCGTGGGTTCAGCTACTCACAGGCCCGCTAAGTTTTCCTGCTATGTTACTTGCAGGTCCCAACACTGAACAACACTAATCCTTGGAGGGAGGAGGCCGCCCCACTGCCTTCCTGTAGCCTCCTCCAAGAAATGAAGGCCCTGCCGGGTTTTACTTAATCTGCCTTGGCCAGATAGCCTGACCAGGTCAATGCTCACCTTCATTCCTGCATTGCAGCTGCAGGTGAGTTTGTGACTGCAATGCACTCCAATGGATTTAATAGGTCTCTGTACACATTCTGGGGGATATATAACGTCCCTCGTATACGATCCCGGTCACTGCCTCATATCTGGTAAAAAAAATATAATGGAATTGTTGTTTGAGCAGTTGTCCAACATTTGCTGAACCCCTGTTCCATTTTTATAATGGGCACCAGAATCCTACAAGGTATTCTAGATAAGTATTTTAAGGTCCTGGAGGTAACAGTGGATCTCCCCAGCTCAACTACTGGACATTGTGCAATCACATTTATGTACGGCTGAGTAACTATTAATATCTTTAATGTACCTGTCATCATCGCTGTAAATCCTCCTAAAACAATAGTTTATTAACAGTTCAGAATTGGAAAGGTTTCCCTCTCTTTAACACTCCTCACCCTATAATTCTACACAATGCACTTGTCCCAAGGAATGTTTTAATTACTTTCAGTAAAGCTGCTATTTATCACTGGAGAATGACTGTATATCTGGAATTAATTCTCAATCTAGGGACTGTAATAGCCCCATTTAATAGTGTTAGCACACCCGTGGCATCACTTTAGCAGAGAGCCAAGGCTCAGAGCCACATTAGCTGTCTTTATCCGTAGTCTTTAATCTTCATTTTAGACAGTTTCTTGAATTCATTCATTCTCTGGAAGTTACGGGAATGATGACAGATTTATGGGCATGTGGCCTAAAAGATCTACTAGATTCATAGATGATCTTTAGCCCTAATATACACGTGCCATAACTTTTCACCTGGCACCAATAAATGTTTGTGCAATTCTTTATAAATAAGGGGGCATTTTACAAATATGGGATCATAATAAAAGATGCAGAAAGGGGCTATGTATGAAGGCCATGTAAGTGTCATATAGTTATTCCCAACATTAAATTGGGCAAGCTTTCGACTTAGCAGTTCATTTACAGCTCATTTTACTCTACTGTTCTTTCCAGGATGAGGAAAGGCTGACTCAAATGCTCTTCAATGGTATGGATAGGAATTCTAGAAAAATATCTGCTTTTTACAACCATGATTGTTACTTTATCTCACCAAAATAGAAAGATGGACAGGTCATTAATCGCTCAAAACTAAAACCTTTTCTGGGTTCCAATGCAAATGTGTATTAGACTCAGCCGATGGACTTGCACTCAGAAATATCATTGTCTTCTTGACTTCTGCTACTATTATTATTACTACCACTTTTGCAGCAGTTGACTGAGGTCCATTTGCAATCCAAAAATGTCAAGTTAACGCTTTGAAAGCTGCTCCCATCTTTATGCTGTATATGTATTAGAAGTCATATGTCATTGAAGGGTAACCGACCGTACTTTCATGTAACTTTTCAGAATAAACAATCCTGTATGTACATGAGGAATAGCACCATTTCTGATCATTATATGACTTGTTTCTTGCATTTTCACCAGTTTTCCTCTCCGCAGCCTCTAGCTCTTAAAGGGAATCTGCCAGGTCATTTTTGTGTAGTATACTAATAGTATCGAGAAAAAGGGCTTGGGCAATCCTTTCAGGATATGAAACTTTTATTTCTATATGTGGCCCCATTGTGTTGCTGTAAGCCCCGGACAAATTTATAGTCGTGTGCTGGCATGTCAAGCATATGTAAATTGCAAATGAATATTCACCCCTTCCCCCGCCCATAAACCCGCCCACCCCTCTGCACTGGTGTCACTGATTCAGTTAGACTGCCATATGCCCGTATGTAACACAATCCTCAGGCTGGTCGTCTGCTCTCCTGACATGAGCGTGACAGCATGTATTTCTAGGCCGCTGTCACTCTCAGCAATTAATGCAAATGATGAATCGGGACCCTAAAATTTATCATGAAGTCAATTCAATACATTATTGCGCAGACCTGTAAAAATTTTTTTTTAATGGCGCATAAATTTCTTTAACATCTTAGTTACATAGTTACATAGTTACATAGTTTATAAGGCCGAAAAAAGACAAGTGTCCATCCAGTTCAGCCTATTTCTTGTGCACTGCAGCTATTCCGCAGCGTTGATCCAGGGGAAGGCAAAAAAAACCCATGCGGAAAAATTCACTTCCCGACTCCAATCTGGCAGTCAGATTAAATCCCTGGATTAATTAACTATCACTAAGCATAAAATGTAATTTTATTGTTCTCAAGAAAGGCATCCAGGCCTCTCTTGAACTCATTAAGTGAGTTGGACATCACCACTTCCTCTCCCAGAGAGTTCCAGAGTCTCACGGCTCTGACCGTAAAGAATCCCCTTCTATGCTGGTGCAGGAACCTCCTTTCCTCCAGACGCATAGTGTGCCCCCTCATCTTTGTCACCATCCTTGGTATAAACAGGTCATGGGAGAGATCTCTGTACTGCCCCCTGATGTATTTATACATGTTTATGAGGTCTCCCCTAAGCCTTCTCTTTTCCAATGTAAATAGGCCTAATTTTGACAACCTCTCTGGATATTCTAGTCCCTCCATTCCCTTTATTACCTTAGTCGCCCTCCTTTGTACCCTCTCTAGCTTCAATATGTCTTTCCTGAGCACCGGAGCCCAGAACTGTGCACAATATTCTAAGTGTGGCCTTACCAGCGCTTTATACAGAGGAAGAACAATGTTCTCATCATATGCCCCTATTCCTCTTCTGATGCATGCCATGACTCTATTTGCCTTCGCAGCTGCTGCCTGACACTGGGCACTCCAATTTAATTTGCTGTTAACCAAGACGCCCAGGTCCTTCTCCATGTCAGATTTCCCCAACGGTTTCCCATTTAATATGTATGGGTGACTGCTGTTTTTCTTTCCCATGTGCATGACCTTACATTTATCAGCATTGAACCCCATTTGCCATTTTTTGGCCCAACTCCCCAATTTATCTAAATCCTCCTGTAGCTGTGCCCTATCCTCATCTGTATTAACTACTTTACAAAGTTTAGTATCATCTGTAAATATTGCTATTTTACTATGCAACCCTTCCACTAGATCATTAATAAATATATTAAATAATATAGGGTCCAAGACAGACCCTTGAGGCACCCCGCTAGTAACCCTGACACCCCTGAGCTTACTCCATTGATAACCACCCTCTGCTTTCTATCACTCAGCCAGCTATTTACCCACTTGCACACATTATCCCCCAGACCAAGCATTCTCATTTTATATACCAACCTTTTGTGTGGCACGCTATCAAACGCTTTGGAGAAGTCAAGGTATACATCATCCACTGACTCTCCCCGGTCCAGCTGTGAGCTCACCTCACAGCTGGACCTCATCACTCATAAACATGATAGTTTATGAGTGATAAATGGCATGTTGGGACTAGATTAGAAACAAGCTAAAGGGAACCTGTCAGCTGATACAGGCTTCCATGGGCAGAAAGTTTTAGGATCCGGTTGCATGACTTCAGCCAGGTATGGTTGCTGCAGCATTTCAGAGAGGAACAACACCACCGGGGACCAAGCCACATGGGAGACTAGCCGGACCTCAAGGGGAGCAGGCGGGGAGAAGCCACCGAGGGCCCGCTTGTCTGACTAGTTTCCCGTGTGGCTTGTTTCCTGGCTGGGGTGGATTTGGCAGCATATATCAGCTGTCAGGTTTCCTTCAAAGGGAACCTGTCATCTGATTAAGGCTAGCCAAACTGCAGACAGCATGAAACAGAGCCTGGCTGCACGATTGCAGCCAAGTATATTTTTCTCTAAAACTCATTTCAGAGAAAATATAGTTAGAAGATCTGGCTGCCAGATTATAGGAATAGACCAGACTAGTCTAGCTGCGCCCCCAGACTGTTAGAGGTGATTGACAAGTCTCTTCCTTGTGTGTACATCACATGCAGCAGCAATGGGAAGAGCCGGTTGGGGGCGTTTAGGCTATTCTTATAGTCTTCTGCCAGATCTTCTAACTATATTTTCCCTGAATGCCGGAGCATTTCTGATAAGAATAGACTTGGCTGCTATTTCAGAGAAAAATATTGTGCTGACTGCTATTTGGGCAGCATGAATCAGATGACAGGCTCCATTTAAGTAAGACACACCTGTATTATGGCTTTATACAAGACTCAGGTGCTGCAAATGATAGAAGAATACAATGTATTCTCTATTAGGTCGCCCTCATGTAGGTTAATAAATGGTAATAAAAGAATATGAATCAGTAAGGTTACCGCTGATCAGAGCCGGTGTTTCCCCCGGTGCCACACAGATGACAACGTGGGAACCATCGGATGTTCAGGACCCTCCATTCACTTGAATGGGTCCGGGTTCGGGATCAAGTTCGGGTACAGTTCTGGTACCCAAACCTAACTTTTTTATACAGTTCGGCCGAACCCGACAGACCCGAACATCAATGGGTCCGCCCATCCCTAAATATGATTCCTTACAAATTTGTTTTATTGTTACATAGTTACAAATGTCCATTAGCTTCAACGGGTTGGATATCACTAAAGTACGTGAATGAAATCACTGCACTTAATATTGTCCTACTCTAGTGATTGCACACAATCGTCATGGAGTCCTGAAAGTGCCGTCCTGAAATGGTTTGGATTTTTAACTTTGTTGAGCAAGTGAAGGCATTTTAATAGATTCATTCAGATCTGCCAGAGTGACAGAATCTCACGTATGGTTGACAGGTCCAATGATTAATTTAGTGTCGGCCCCTTGAAAGCTCATGAAAAAAGACAGATGGAAAATGAAAATTAATCTTTTGCCTCATGGCACACACAGTCTGACAATGTGGTGTATATATTACTTGTCTGTCTTCAGACCGGAGATGAAATTAACAAATTGTTTTCACTTTTGTTTTGAATTATTGTGTTATGTGCTTAAGGCAGATCTTTTCATTATAGTAGTATTATTCACTTTATTACCTCCAATTTTCAGTCAGAAAAAAGAAAGAAATATCAACTGGTGTTTAGTTTATGCAGCTCCAAAATCTTAATGTTGCCGTATAAATATTATTATTATTTTTGGTCAATTAAAACGTCCAAAAACAGTTCAGAAACCATTAACTAGAAGCGCTGCCTAGTAAGCATACACTCGTGATTACAGATGTCTCCACCTGGTGGCAGTGTTCTCATGTTGTGTTATTACAATGAAAAAAAGACATTGATATATTATCATGCTGTACTTTTAATAAAATACACCATCCTACTATAATCCTACATTTCTATATATATTTATGCTTGTATGTATATATGTACTGTATGCATTTTGTACTATCTATCTATCTGTGCATTGGTGGAAACAGACAGAAGAGGGCTCCTGTGCAAGAACAGTTTATGGGCCCTTTGCAGTCCAATACTTCATAATAATGCACAGTTCTACCTGCCTTGGAGGTGGTAGTGGGCCCCTGTGTGGCTGCACAGATTGCACCAATGGTATGTTTGGCTCTATCTGTCTATCTATCTATCTATTATCTATCTCATATCTATCTATCTATCTATCTATCTGTCTATCTATCTATCTATCTATCTCATATCTATCTATCTATGTATCTATCTATCATCTATCTATCTGTCATCTATCTATCTCATATCTATCTATCTATCCATTGTTCTATCTATCTATCTATCTATCTATGTATCTATCAATCATTCTATCTATTATCTATCTATCTCATATCTATCTATCTATCTATCTATCTCATATCTATCTATCTTTCTATCTATCTATCTATCTATTATCTATCTCATATCTATCTATCTATCTATCATCTATCTATCTGTCATCTATCTATCTCATATCTATCTATCTATCCATTGTTCTATCTATCTATCTATGTATCTATCAATCATTCTATCTATCTATCTATTATCTATCTCATATCTATCTATCTATCTATCATTCTATCTATCTGTCATCTATCTATCTCATATCTATCTATCTTTCTATCTATTGTTCTATCTATCTATCATTCTATCTATCTATCTATCTATCATTCTATCTATCTATCTATCATTCTATCTATCTATCTGTCATCTATCTATCTCATATCTATCTATCTATCATTCTATCTATCTATCATTCTATCTATCTATCTGTCATCTATCTATCTCATATCTATCTATCAATCATTCTATCTATCTATCTATCTATCCCATATCTATCTATCTATCTATCATTCTATCTATCCCATATCTATCTATCTATCTATCTATTATCTATCTATCATCTATCTATCTATCTATCTATCTGTCTATCTCTCTATCTCTATCATATCTATGTCATATCTTTCTATCCTTATCTCTATCTATCTAATATATTTGTAATATCTGTTTATCTAATATCTTTCTATTATCTATCTGTCTGTCTGTTTGTCTATATCTACTGTATCTGTCTATCTATCTATTTAATATCTATCTATACAATATATATTTAATATCTATCTTTTTATCTATCTATCTTTTTATCTATCTATCTATCTATCTATCTATCTATCTATTTAATATATACAGTGACATGTAAGTTTGGGTTCCCCTTGTCAAAATTACTTTTATTTGTGAACAGTTAAGCAAGGTGAAGATGAAATGATCTCTAAAAGGTCTAATAACCTTTTTATAATAATAAATAATTAAAGATGATACATTTAATTTGTATTTTAGGCAAAGCAATCTATATTGTCATCTTTTACATTTTAAAAATTACGAAAAGGAAAATGGTCCGATACAAAAGTTTGGGCACTCTGCATGGTTAGTACCTAGTAGCCCCTCTTTTGCAAGTATCACAACTTGTAAATGCTTTTTGTAGCCAGCCAAGAGTCTTTCAATTCTTGTTTGAGGGATTTTCATCCATTCTTCTTTGGAAAATTCTTCCAGTTCTGTGAGTTTCCTGGGTCATCTAGCATGCACTGCTGTTTTGAGGTCTAGCCATAGTTTTTAAATGATGTTCAGATCAGGGGACTGTGAGGGCCATTGTAAAACCTTCAGCTTGCACCTTTTGAGGTAGTCTATTGTGGATTTTGATGTTTGTTTATGATCATTATCCATTTGTACAAGCCATGCTCTTTTCAGCTTCAGCTTTTTTACAGATGTTGTTATGTTTGCATCAAGAATTTGTTGACATTTCATTAAATCCATTCTTCCCTCTACTCTTGAAACGTTCCCCGTGCCATTGGCTGCAACACAACCCCAAAGCATGATTGATCCACCCCCATGCTTAATGGTTGGCGAGATGTTTTTTTCCTGAAATTTTGTGCCCTTTTTTCTCCACATATACCTTTGATCATTGTGGCCAAAGAGTTCTATTTTAACCTCATCGGTCCACGGGTCTTGTTTCCAAAATGCATCAGGCTGGTTTAGATGTTCTTTTGTATACTTTTGATGCTAAATTTTATGGTAAGGACAACAAGAGAGGTTTTCTTCTGATGACTCTTCCATGGAGGCCATATTTGTTCATGTGTCACTGAACAGTAGAACAATGTACCACAACTCCATAGTCTGCTAAATGTTTCTAAAGGTCTTTTGCAGTCAAGCGTGGGTTCTGATTTGCTTCTCCAGCAATCCTACCAGCAGCACTCACTGAAATTTTTCTTGGTCTTCCAGACCTTATCTTGATCTCCACTGTTCGTGTGAACTGTCATTTCTTAATTACATTTTGATCTGAAGAAAGGGCGACTTGAAAACGCTTTCATATCTTCTAATGGCCTTCTCCAGCTTTGTGGACCTCCTCCATTTTCATTTTCAGAGTGCTTGGCAGCTGCTTAGAAGAACCCATGGCTGCTGTTTTTTTGCACAAGGTTAGAGGAGGCTGGGTATTTATAAAGCTGGGAAATTTGCATCACCTGGCCTTTCCTAATGATGATAGTGAACAAGTCATAACCCTAACAGGCTAATTAAGGTCTGAAACCTTGGTTAAAGTTATCTAAGCACACAAATCTCCAAGGGTGCCCAAACTTTTGCATTGGCCCATTTCCCTTTTTGTAAATTTTAAAATGTAAAAGATGACTATATATATATATATATATATATATATATATATACATATATATATATATATATATATATATATATATATATATATATATTTTTTTTTTACTAAAATACAAAGGAAATGTGACATATTTAACTTAATTTCATCTTCAACTTGCTTAACTGTTTACAATAACAGTAATTTTGACCAGGGGGCCCAAACTCTTACATGCCACTGTATCTATCTATCTAACTATCTGTCTGTCTGTCTGTCCATCTATCTGTCTGTCTATCTATCTATCCTTGTTTTCTCAATGAGTACTACCATCATTTGAACAGCTTATGCGTCCTGCAAGTAGACTAGCCTAGGAGATTTGACAGACCGACTTATCTAGAGATTGCCAATACCATAGTTATCAATCCTGATGCTGCCAATTTAGGGCTGCTTTAGTCCTACCTCTGGTCCCTCCTAGGACCAATATAATAGGAAATACCTATGTGTGGGAGTGGTAGGTGTAAACCAGTCTCTTTCCTACCTGGGACACCACAAATTTGCTGGGACTGTTTCTATAAATTCATTATGGCACATTCAGGATGTATGGCATATTTGCAATTCAAGTGAGTTATCTAGTGGTAATCATCATAGCCCCTGTTACAGGTCCAAGACAAGACAAATCTTATAAGGATTTGTATCCATCAGTTGCAGAAATGTCTCTTACATAAAGTAATAGTGCACACTGAGGAAAAGAAAAAATTGTTAATGGGTAACTGGTTATTCAGGCATAACCGGCAGATTAACCCGCGCTGCCCTATCTTCCTTGCCATCCATATGCTGAGATAGCACATGGTTTTTGCAATCATTGAGCCATTTGGACATGCTGGCAGTTTACTACAGACCACAACCATATGTGGTGCACGATATGACATATGGAGAAAGTGAGGATTATTCTTCCGGCCTTCCAGGCTAATCACTCATCTTGACAAGCTTATGTTTCACACACTCAAAAATGTCAAGCAGAGTAATGTGATCTTTCACCACAACAAAATTGAACCAAAAAAAAAGAATAATTTTTATATTGAAGGGATTATATTCTTGGCCTGCACATGGCTTCCTGCAAGCCAAGGATGTAACTGTATACCTTAGTAGATACAAAATAAAAGACTTCAATCGTTCAGGAAATATATGAAAAAAACGTCATGTTTCATTGTCGTGATCAGTAATGGTCGGCTTTGGAAGGACATTGAACTAACATTCGACAGCTGAAATAGTCACCTAGCTGATTATTGAGAAGAGCCAATATCTCAGCCAAATGGAGGCAGCAGTTTATGATCTTTCCAAAATAAACCTTACAGCTCAGCATTTTGCCTTGTTCGCACTCTGCAGTGCATGATGCGTATTGTAGTTAAAACCAGGATTGAATACAAAAGAGAAGTTGACATTTTACTTCATGCTTTTCATACTTTTAGTATCCTTGCTTCAAAATCCACTTATAAATAGATTCACTGTATGAACAAGCCCCATATAATCTTCATGGGTTATTTGATGGAAAAGGTGGCATCTGTTTAAAGAGAGCGTCAGTAAGAGTTTCACTAGAAAACCAGAGGTAGCACAGGATAGGGCAGGGTGAAACATCTCCAACGATATCTATTTAATTGCCCTCTGGAGCTTTGATGCACCAAATTTAGTCTTTTATTTATATGCAAATTAGGTTCACAAGTGCACTGGTGGGCATATCAGTACACTTGCAGTCCTCAGCACCTCTTTGCTGAACACCACCCTCTGCATCTTGATTGACAGTGGAAAGCAGAGGCTGTGGTCACACCAGTGTCAATGAAGGGGGTGATGGAGGAGAGGCACCTGATTCATTAAGAGGCGCATGGCACTTAATGAATCAAGCACATCTTACAAGTGGCGTGCGCCTCGCCAGAAATCCTACTCCAGTTAAAGACTTTGGTAAGATTTCTAGCATAAGGTACGCCACAACTGAATAAAAATTAGACAGTTGGGCATTGCCACGTCCCTTTCTTCCCTAACTCTGCCCAATTTGGTACAACTATCTGAAACTGAATAGAGGAAAATGTCAAAAGTAACAGAATTTGGGCGTGAACCCATGTTACTCCAAAGTTTAGTGGCTTTCTAAGGTGTTTAAGGTTAAATACCTTCATAAATTGGGGTCCTTGTCTTCACTGTCAATGAAGAAGTGGAAGACAGCGCCGAATAGGAAGAAGCAAAGAAGGGTCGAGGACTGCACCTGCACTGATATGCCCCCACTGCGCTTTTGATCCTAATTTCCATATGAATAAAAAATGGATTTCAGCTCAACAAAGCGCCAGAAGGCAACAAATAGATATAGTTTGAAATGTTTCCCCCTGCTCTGACCTGAGCTTCCTCTTGTTTGCTCTTGAAATTCTTACTGACAACTTTCTTTAAATAGCATGGGTCAGTAAAAATCAATATATTTAGTGATAATTATAATATATTTGTTTCAAATAGTTCTGCCAGATATGGGAATTGTCTCCGAAAACTGCAGTATGAGATTTTGGAGCACAGCCACTATATGTATACTGCCATCAAAATAAGCGCACAAAAAAATCCTTAAATCCTAGCAGCTAGGCTGTGTTCCCACGATGAGTATTTGACACTGTGTATTTTCACCAAATACTCTTCATGGCAACACATCCTAAGGCTATGTTCCCACACATTGTGTTTTGCAGCGTATTTTGCTGCAGGTTTTTATGCAAATTTTCAGCTGTGTTTTGCAGTACCAGCAAAGTCTATGAGAAAGCAGAATTCTCTGTTCCCACATCTTGTGTTTTTTTTGTTGCATATTTTCTGTCTTGGTTGTGTCCTTGGAAAATAGAGCATGTCATTTTTTTCACCGTTTTTTCACCGTTTTTGCAGCGTTTTTTCACCCTTAGGAGGTAATGGGTGGTGAAAAAAACGCTGAAAAAATGCACCAAAAAAAAGCAGGTAAATTTTGTCAGTGTTTTTGATGGCAAAATAGAATGGGGTTCTTTTTTTTTCACAGAACTTTAAGTACATGCATAAATAGAGACAGAAGGACAGTGAAAAAAACGCTGGAAAAATGCATCAAAATGCATAAAAAAACGCAGCAAAACCTGCAGATTTGATGCAGCTGATTTCCTGGTAGAGATCAGTTTTGCTGCAGATTTCTGACTGAAAAAAAACACAACACGTGAGAACATAGCCTAAGGATCCCCGTAATCATTATAATAAAGTATATTGGTGGTTTAACAAACATTTGAAATGGCAACTTTAGTAAAGATTAGTAATTTGATTCACACTGTGGTGGTCCGGCAATCAGTCTGTTCCTGTGTGGCAGCTGGTCTTCACCTCTGGTGCTTACTGGGTCTTAAGACATCACAACATTGTGGCAAGGCCTTATTCAATGTCATGGTGTCACGGAGCCTATTAAGCTCAAGAGGCACCCAGGATGCTGGGCACAGAAGTGAAGACTGTCTGCCATAGAGGACCAGACTAAGGGCACAGTTAGGCGGCCGTATAACACAGAAGACGATCGCATCGAAGGAACGGACTGGCCGGCGGCTCTCCTGATCCGAGCCTGACAGCTTCATAGAAATATATACATCTCCCATGCTCGGGTCCGGAGAGCCGATGGCCAGTCCGTGCTCTGCGATGTGATCGTCGTCTGTGTTATACGGCCGTCTGTGCCCTAAATGTCAGACCAAATTGAATTGATTTTCTTTACAACACGTTTCTCCACATTGGCTGTTACGTTCTTCAACCTGAGTATTAAGTACATATTCAGTGATACCAGGCAAGAACGAATGATCAGTCTGGGAATATTCTTTCAATAACAGATTATTCATGAACAAACTATCTTTTTGTAAAGGAAAATTATTTTGTCTGACTTTCAACCACATAAATCTACCAAATCGACCAATTTATCCTAAGAAGGTCTGTGATCAGTTAGCTACCAAATGATTATTTGTTCTTAACTTTTCACCTAGCAAAAGGTCAGTTTGGTTCATATTGTTCATTTTCATCAACTTTAACCTAATGTGTATAAGGGACTTTAATCCCTCCTATCCTGCAATCAACCTGATTGTGGCACTGATCAAAGGGGAGCCCCTTTGTGATAGTAATCAGTAACCACACTATGCAATCACTAGAAAGCTCCTAGGTTGATACAGTATTTGTAAATGCCTAAAGCTGAACATGGACATGTGATAGCTGACGGACGAGAGCTCCTTCCACCATCCGCAATCTGTCCTGACCCCTCATACCCACGATTGTTCGTCTCATTAAAATTGTAACTGTCATAAAGCCCCTATTTACCTACAGAAGCTTTAGTTTAACCGCTATGGGGGTCCTAACCTGTTATATTTGTGTGGCCAGAAACAATCTTCTAGTACCTATGTTAGGGTATAGGTAGAAAAGTTAAAGGAAGTGAAATAAATAAATACATACATACATGAATAAATTAATAGATAAATAAATTAACTTTTGGTAAGGAAAAGTCAAGTTATTTAAATAGTGCAAAATGTTACAAAAAAGTAGCTTTGTAGTATCTAATTTAGTCACTCACTGGCTGTACATGCCATGCGACAGTGCTGGTGAACATGGCACACAATATGGCCAGAAGTATGGACCATTACATTTATATATCAGCGTGTTGGACATCCCATTCCAATATTAGGTGTGTTACTATGCAGTTGGACACCCTTTTACATCGATACACTCACTACTCTTCTGAGAAAAACAATGGAACATCAAGCGCCATAGGGTCAAATTTGCACAGGAGAGGGGTAAAACCTACAACCAAGGAATCAAGGACTGACAGCTGCTCCAGTACCCTCAGGTCAGGAGTAGTAGTGGGAGGATAAGAGTAGTAGTCTGCACTGCTGATGTAATTCAAGAATCCAGAAGATGTTGTATAGGATTGACATCTCAACGCGTTTCGAAGTTGGACCAACTTCTTCATCAGGAGAACCACAATATTGATATCTGAGGGTAATCTAAACAGTATGCTGAATGAATAAGCGCACTTACAGTCTATTTCTCTCCTGTACCTTTTCGTTAGAAGGATCTATGGGCCTTACATTTCTAGACATAGCAACAGCCAAGCAAATAAAGGTAGTCAAAGTGATTCATCCCTTTTAAATCTTTAATACATGTATGTCTGCGGCAATATATCTGTTTGCATTCCTAGTTCATAGCAAGGCAAGGACTCTCTGGTACTTCTCCTTTATAGTAAAA
Organism: Phyllobates terribilis; assembly: GCF_046119375.1. Lineage (NCBI taxonomy): Eukaryota > Metazoa > Chordata > Amphibia > Anura > Dendrobatidae > Phyllobates > Phyllobates terribilis. Next base: position 844,373,018 of record NW_027362761.1, read on the forward strand.
GACAGTGAACTAAGGAAAAAAAGATCTGTTAAAAGTTCCTGAAACACTTGAGCATAATATTTATCATGCAAACATTCAAGGTTTCAGAATATCAGCGGCTACAGCTGGAAGTTTTCAATAGGGATTGTATCTCTATACTCATCGAATAAAACAAGATCAGAGACTGTAAATGATTGGTTGAGTGGTTTATGAGGATTGTTTCACATACTCGTTAAAGGATTATTCCTTCCTCCCAAAAAAGACAAGTTATCACCTAATCATTGCTTATCCATAAGATATTTGACCTCCACTCCATCCAGAGTCAATGGAACTCAGAGACTTAAATATTTAAAATTCCATTTTCCCATGGATATGGGTGCCTTCTTTAAAAAGTTACTATAGGGGCAGCCATATTACCCTCTCTCATATTATTTTTACCCAGAGGATTTTTATTGATATGGAAAACAAGAGGGCGTAGGGAAGGGAATAGTCAACTCACCACTTGTTGATCACCAATCTTCACCTGAGTGGCCACGCACGGAGTCGTCCTAGTCTTGGACGTGTAAAATCAGAGCAGAAAAAAGAGCAACAAATCCTCCAGCCAAAAAAGCTGTAGAATAAAAATAGGAATTTTATTTAAATTTGTTAAAACATATGGTTACAGGTCACCATGAGATATCCAAGAGAAGGTAAGTATAGACCAACGCGTTTCAACTTTGCGCCTTAACGCCTTAATCATGGTACCAATAAACAAAATTCCTATTTTTATTCTACCTTTTTGCTATCGCTGGAGGATTTGTTTCTCTTTTTTCTGCTCTTATTTTAATTGATACCCTTCACTTGATATGTACACAATCATGCATGACCCATATAAAGCAAGTACAGTAGCAACAATAAGGCTTGACATTATTAAAATGTGCCAGCTTAAAAAATATTTTCTTTTGGGGTTAATATCTGCAATATATTTTATCAGGTTCTACTAAGATATTGAGTACCTTGGCATGTAAGGTGTTGTGATCTCTAATCATTCCAGCAGATGGCAGCATTTTCCTTCCTATAATTCACAGATTTTCAGGTCCTGGGTATTTAGCAGTCTACAAGTAACAGTAACACAATGAAAATAGATTATGCTTCTCAACTGTTTTAGTGGATTGAATTTTTCAAGTATGTCATATTTCGCTTATAATTATCCTGTATAGCAGTCGTTAAGTTCACTCTGAGTCCATTGTAGTATGGAAGTTTATTCCATATGGACCAGTTATGTCATAACATAAAAAATATATTATATGTATATATTATGTGCATATATAACATACTATATATATATACATATATATATATATATATATATATATACTGTACATACATATATTTGAGAAATGTCCAGTTCTAGGTAATGTCACCGCTGTGCCAAGTTTAAGACACTTATTTTCTTGATGACTGTCTTTACCATGTTCCATGGTATATCTAGTGCCTTGAAAACATTTTTGTACCCTTTCTACTTACTGATCCCTTTGCTGTGTTGAAAGCTGTTAACCCACAATGACATATGCTGTAAAATGTAACTATGAAACTCTCAAGAAAATCCTACTAGAACAGCTAAACTTTATATGTAGTTAATCAGAATAACTTTTAAAGGGATCCTGACAGCGAATACACATGACCCGATCCATGGACAGCATGTATCAGACACTGGCTGCATGATTTCAACCGGGTATGTTTGACTTTGAAATGCTGCAACATTTCAGAGAAAAACATGTTTTAAAAGCTCCTGGGGACCAAGCCTGGTTGTAGGCTTCTGCTCTCCACCCACTTAAAATTACTGACAAGTCTCTTCCTATGCATGCATGCAAGGAGAGACCCATCACTAAAGGAGAGCGGGCAAGGAGAAACCCCCGGGAACCGACCTGTCTGACTAGTCTCCACTGTGGCTTGGTCCCTTGGGGCTTTTTCTCTGTAGAGAATCCTTTGCAGGCAATGACTTACTGAAGTCTGGAAGCCATGGACATCAACAAACGCTGGGTTTCCTCTTTTCTGATGCTTTGTCAGGCTTTTACTGTAGCTGACTTCAGTTGTTACTTGTTTGTGGGTCTTTCTGCCTTAAGTTTTGTCTTAACGTTGTGAAATGCATGCTCGATGGGGTTGAGATTGCAGAATATTCCACTTCTTTGCATTAAAAACTCCTGGGTTGCTTTCACAGTATGTTTTGGGTCATTGTCCATATGTTTTGTGGAGCATCATCGAATTAACCTTCATGCATTTGGTTGAATCTGAGCAGAAAGTATAGCCCTGTACACTTCAGAATTCATCCGGCTGCTTCTGTTTTCAGTCACATCATCAATAAACACTAGTGACACAGTGCCATTGGAAACCATGCATGCCCATTCTATCACACTGCCTCCATCATGTTTTACAGAGGATGTTGTGTGCTTTGGATCATAAGTCATTCCAAGCCTTCTCCATACTTTCTTCTTCCCATCATTGTGGTACAGGTAGATCTTAGTTTCATCAGTCCAAAGAATGCTTTAAAAAAAATGGGCTGGCTTCTTAAGATGTTTTAAGTCTAATCTGGCCTTTCTATTTTTAAGGCTGATTAATAGTTTGTACTTTGGGATGAACCCCCTGTATTTTTTTTGCAAAATGTACCAAACTATTGATTTGGCCACTCCAAATATTTCTGCTATCTTTTTGATTGATTTCTTCTTTTTTTTCACACTAATGATGGTCTGTTTCTCTTCCATTGAGAGCTTCTTTGACAGCATGTTGTGGACTCAAAGCAACAGCTTCCAAATGCAAATGCCACATCTGGAATATGCTCCAGACCTTTTCCCTGCTTAATTGATGATGGATTAACAAGGGAATAGCCCATGCAGCCTAGCTTTTGAGATATTTGTACAATTACTTTTGGTCCCTTGAAAAAGCGACAGCTACATATTAAAGATCTGTAATATCTAAACTCTAACTCCAATTAGGATGTGAAGATCCTCAAATTAAATCTGAGAGGCTGCACTTGAAGCCCATATTGATTATATAACTGTATCCTGAATATGTTTTTATTAACTGCTAAAATGCCAATCTTATGTCACTGTCCAAATATTTCTCGACCTAACTGTCCATACAGTACCTTGAAACAGTATTCATACCCAATGAACCTTTCCAAATTTTTACACGTTAGAGCCACAAACTTAAATGTATTTTATTGCGACTTTATGTGATATACCAACACAAAATAGCAAATATTTGTGAGGTTTAAAAAAAATGATACATGGGTTTCTAATCATTTTATAAAGATAAATCAGAAAATTGTGACGTGCATTTGTATTCAGCCCCCTGTAGTCTGATATCCGTAAATAAAATCCTGAGTCACATAATTATTAAATTGAGTCAACCTGTGTGTAATTTAGTCTCAGTATAACTACAGCTGTTCTGTGAAGTCCTCAGAGGTTAGTTTGAGAACTTTAGCAATCAAACAGCATTATTAAACCAAAGAACACAACAGACAGGTCAGGGATAAAGCAGTGGAGAAGAGTAAAGCAGGGTTAGGTTATGAAAAAATAGCCCAAGGTCTGAACAGCTCATGGAGCAGTGTTCAATCCATCATCCAAAAATGAATGAGTATGACTCAACTGCTAATCTACAATGGCCGTCCACCTAAGCTGACATCCCAAGCAAGAAGAGCATTAGCTAGAAAAGCAACCAAGAGGCTCTGGGGAAGCAGCAGCTATCCACAGATTATATGGGAGAATCTGTCTATAGGACCACTATTAGGGTGCAGTCAGACAGCCGTATCACACAGACGACGACCGCGTCACAATGCTCGGTCTGGCCAGCGACTCTCTCGACCTGAGCGTGACAGCATGTATTTCTATGCAGCTGTCACGCTCGGGTCAGGAGATCTGATGGCCACTCCGAGCATTGCAATGCGATCGTCATCCGTGTTTTATGGCCGTCTCACTGTGCCCTTAGTTGTATACTAAACACAAATGTGGCCTTTATGGAAGAGTGGCAAGAAGAAAGCCATTTTTGAAAGAAAACCAAAAGAAATCCCATTTGTAGTTTGCAAAAAGCCATTGTGGGGACAGAACATGTGAAAAAAGGTGCTGGAGAAAAACCTGTTAGAGCCTGCAAAAGACTTAAGACTTGGAGATAGGTTCACCTTCCAGCAGCACAATGACCTAAACATACTGCCAGAGCTACAATAGAATGTTTGAATGGCCCAGCCAAAAGCCAGGCCTAAATCTCATTGAGAATCGTGGCAAGACTAAGGTTAAGTGCCCACGTAGCGTTTTTGTAGCATTTTTGCGGCGTTTTTACGGCTGCGAAAACGCTTGTAAAACAGTCTGCCATGCAAAGCAATGTGAATTCGGATGTGCTGTGTACATGATGCGCTAATTTGCGTGCCGAATTCGCATTGCGTTGCAAAATGCAGCATGACCATTTCTACCGCGATTACGCTGCTATACAGTACAGACCAAAAGTTTGGACACACCTTCTCATTTAAAGATTTTTCTGTATTTTCATGACTTTGAAAATTGTACATTTACACTGAATGCATCAAAACTATGAATTAACACATGTGGAATTATATACTTAACAAAAAAGTGTGAAACAACTGAAAATATGTCTTATATTCTTGGTTCTTCAAAGTAGCCACCTTTTGCTTTGATGACTGCTTTGCACACTCTTGGCATTCTCTTGATGAGTTTCAAGAGGTAGTCACCGGAAATGGTTTTCACTTCACAGGTGTGCCCTGTCAGGTTTAATAAGTGGGATTTCTTGCCTTATAAATGGGATTGGGACCATCAGTTGTGTTATGCAGAAGTCTGGTGGATACACAGCTGATAGTCCTACTGAATAGACTGTTAGAATTTGTATTACGGCAAGAAAAAATCAGCTAAGTAAAGAAAAATGAGTGGTCATCATTACTTTAAGAAATGAAGGTCAGTTAGTCCGAAAAATTGGGAAAACTTTGAAAGTGTCCCCAAGTGCAATTGCAAAAACCATCAAGCGCTACAAAGAAACTGGCTCACATGAGGACCGCCCCAGGAAAGGAAGACCAAGAGTCACCTCTGCTTCTGAGGATATGTTTATCCGAGTCACCAGCCTCAGAAATCGCAGGTTAACAGTAGCTCAGATTAGAGACCAGGTCAATGCCACACAGAGTTCTAGCAGCAGACACATCTCTACAACAACTGTTATGAGGAGACTTTGTGCAGCAGGCCTTCATAGTAAAATAGCTGCTAGGAAACCACTGCTAAGGACAGGCAACAAGCAGAAGAGACTTGTTTGGGCTAAAGAACACAAGAAATGGACATTAGACCAGTGGAAATCTGTGCTTTGGTCTGATGAGTCCAAATTTGAGATCTTTGGTTCCAACCACCGTGACTTTGTGCGACGCAGAAAAGGTGAACGGATGGACTCTACATGCCTGGTTCCCACCGTGAAGCATGGAGGAGGAGGTGTGATGGTGTGGGGGTGCTTTGCTGATGACACTGTTGGGGATTTATTCAAAATTGAAGGCATACTGAACCAGCATGGCTACCACAGCTGCTTGCAGCGGCATGCAATTCCTTCCGGTTTGCGTTTAGTTGGACCATCATTTCTTTTTCAACAGGACAATGACCCCAAACACACCTCCAGGCTGTGTATGGGCTATTTGACCAAGAAGGAGAGTGATGGGGTGCTACGCCAGATTACCTGGCCTCTACAGTCACCAGACCTGAACCCAATCGAGATGGTTTGGGGTGAGCTGGACCGCAGAGTGAAGGCAAAAGGGCCAACAAGTGCTAAGCATCTCTGGGAACTCCTTCAAGATTGTTGGAAGACCATTTCCGGTGACTACCTCTTGAAGCTCATCAAGAGAATGCCAAGAGTGTGCAAAGCAGTCATCAAAGCAAAAGGTGGCTACTTTGAAGAACCTAGAATATAAGACATATTTTCAGTTGTTTCACACTTTTTTGTTAAGTAAATAATTCCACATGTGTTAATTCATAGTTTTGATGCCTTCAGTGTGAATGTACAATTTTCATAGTCATGAAAATACAGAAAAATCTTTAAATGAGGTGTGTCCAAACTTTTGGTCTGTACTGTATATACAGTGGGTACGTAAAGTATTCAGACCCCTTTAAATTTTTCACTCTTGTTTCTTTGCAGTCATTTGTAAATTCTAAAAAGGTTTTTTTTTCTCATTAAAGTGCACTCTACACCCCATCTTGACTAAAAAAAACAGAAATGTAGAAATTTTTGCAAATTTATTAAAAAAGAAAAACTGAAATATCACATGGTCATAAGTATTCAGACCCTTTGCTCAGACACTCATATTTAAGTCACATGCTGTCCATTTCCTGTGATCCTCCCTGAGATGGTTCTACTCCCCTTCATTGGAGTCCAGCTGTGTTTAATTAAACTGATAGGACTTGATTTGGAATGGCACACACCTGTCTATATAAGACCTTACAGCTCACAGTGCATGTCAGACCAAATGAGAATCATGCGCTCAAAGGAACTCCCCAAGGAGCTCAGAGACAGAATTGTGGCAAGGCACAGATCTGGCCAAGGTTACAAAAGAATTTCTGCATTACTCAAGGTTCCTAAGAGCACAGTGGCCTCCATAATCCTTAAATGGAAGAAGTTTGGGACCACCAGAAGTCTTCTTAGACCTGGCCGTCCAGTCAAACTGAGCAATCGTGGGAGAACAGCCTTGGTGAGAGAGGTAAAGATGAACCCCAAGATCACTGTGGCTGAGCTCCAGAGATGCAGTAGGGAGATGGGAGAAAGTTCAACAAAGTCAACTATCACTGCAGTCCTCCACCAGTCGGGCCTTTATGGCAGAGTGGCCCGACGGAAGCCTCTCCTCAGTTCAAGACATATCAAAGCCTGCAGAGAGTTTGCTCAAAAACACATGAAGGACTCCCAGACTATGAGAGATAAGATTCTCTGGTCTGATGAGACGAAAATAGAACTTTTTGGTGATAATTCTAAGCGGTATGCGTGGAGAAAACCAGGCACTGCTCATCGTCTGCCCAATACAATCTCAACAGTGAAACATGGTGGTGGCAGCATCATGCTATGGGGGTATTTTTCACCTGCAGGGACAGGACGACGGGTTGCAATTGAAGGAAACATGAATGCGGCCAAGTACAGAGATATCCTGGATGAAAACCTCTTCCAGAGTGCTCTGGACCTCAGACTTGGCCGAAGGTTCACCTTCCAACTAGACAATGACCCTAAGCACACAGCTAAAATAACAAAGAAGTGGCTTCAGAACAACTCTGTGACCATTCTTGACTGGCCCAGCCAGAGCCCTGACCTAAACCCAATTGAGCATCTCTGGAGAGACCTGAAAATGGCTGTCCACCAACGTTCACCATCCAACCTGACGGAACTGGATAGGATCTGCAAGGAAGAATGGCAGAGGATCCCCAAATCCAGGTGTGAAAAACTTGTTGCATCATTCTCAAGAAGACTCATGGCTGTACTAGCTCAAAAGGGCTCTTCTACTCAATACTGAGCAAAGGGTCTGAATACTTATGATCATGTGATATTTTAGTTTTTTTTTTAATAAATTTGCAAAAATTTCTACATTTCTGTTTTTTTCAGTCAAGTTGGGGTGCAGAGTGTACTTTAATGAGAAAAAAAAATTACTTTTTAGAATTTACCAAATGGCTGCAATGAAACAAAGAGTGAAAAATTTAAAGAGGTCTGAATACTTTCCGTACCCACTGTATATATTTATATATTTATTTATTTAATTAAATACAAACTATAATATTCTAAAAACTATATGCATATATATATATATATATATATTATATACATAATATGTATATATATATATATAATTTTATATACTATATACTAAATACAAACTGTAATATTAGCTAATGATTAGCTTCATAAGCCTGGAATCTATTATTTAGGATTTCTGTGTTCTCACTATCCACTATGACCTTCGTTCTCTATCACTTCCTTTTTTTTAGGATTCATTGCTGCGGATATTAAAGGAACAGGATCCTGGACACAACTGTACCTGATTACAGATTACCATGAAAATGGCTCTCTCTACGACTACCTGAAGTCAACCACACTCGATACAAAAGCCATGCTGAAGCTCGCCTACTCCTCAGTCAGCGGGCTCTGCCACTTGCATACTGAAATATTTGGGACAAAAGGAAAGCCAGCAATAGCCCACCGGGACCTTAAAAGCAAGAACATATTGGTGAAGAAAAATGGAACGTGCTGTATAGCAGACCTGGGATTGGCAGTAAAATTCATTAGGTTAGTAATATAAGATAATTAGGTTAGTACATAATATGTTATTTGCTAGTTCACTGAAGCATAGCCAATGTCTTTGAACTCCCTCTTGTTCTGTCTTCTCCTACTCCCCCTCCTTCATCTCTCTCTCTCTGAGTCAATGAAATAATCTCTCTTCCTCGGTGTGTCAGCGATGTCGTACATTGGAAGGAGCTGCATAATATGTACATCATTGTGAATATTTATATGCAGATGACTGAAAAGTTAAATGTCGGAACAGAAATGACTGAATTCTAGTTAGACAGCAACAGATTTACCAGCAGTTACACAACATATGTCCAGTTATTTATTCATGACCCAACTGCTTAAATTCTCCACACAGAAGGTCCAGGCCATATTGGTTACATGTACTGATCAATACCCGGCTGAGAGATTCCTATAAATCGAGGTTTCTCAGAGCTGAAGCATTACATTAAGGATACCCTTTCTGTAGGACAGTTATATTCTGAAGTGCACACATCCAAAAATATACTGATAGGTTAATTGGCTTCATGAGAAATTGGCCCTACTGAGTGAAAAGGAAATCTGAAATGATTCATTCAAGAGCTTCCAAGTATGTAGGTACCCATAGGAGGATGTTAAGATTTTTCACTTTCTATATCCCTTTTTTCTAGCAAACCTTCTGTGTGCAGTACATCACACTTTTATAGGTGGGTTAGTAGTTAGTAATTGCAGTTTCCCAGGGGATCTTGACTAGTTCAACATTTGAATACCAATATATCTGGTATCCTAGGGATATGGTGAGGTTAATATTAATAATCCATGACGATCTAAGGTGATTATGAGTTAATTGTTAGAACCCTCCTGTTAGTTCTTTTTCTATTTTGTTGGTCACATGACTTTCTGTCTATTTAATCCAGCTCCGCCCTTCTGGCCTTGCTGGACTTCAGTGTTTCTTTTACTCTTAAGCTAGCCAGGTGCTTTGTACCTAACTCTGTAGTTTGCTTGGTCTTTGGACCACTAGTACTTCTGTTTGTTTGTCTTTTCTCTGCTACAATTTCTGCTAGGAGGTGTCCATCTATATCACAGTCCTTAGTTCTTGTAGGGACCCCTCCCTTATATCTATAGGTCTGCATTCAGACTAGCCGAGGACTTAGGCGGGTCTGTTCGCAAGGAACAGGTCCCCCACTGCATCGTAGGGAATCAGCTTAGTCCTATTGTAGGGACAGTTTTCCTATCTTTCCTTAGTGTTTGTAGCAGTTCATAACATTAATATCACTGGTTGGTATGGAGTGGTTTAGTGTTTAACACTTTACAGAATATAAGAAAACATTGTTTGATTAAAGGGATATTCTCATATTATTAAATTGCTTTAGTTAGACAGCATACAAATAAAAAAGTTGTCAATTGACTTGCTTTTTCGACCTGCTGTCATTCTCCTGCAATGAAAGCTTTTATCTTTTATGGTGTACAGCTCGTTTCCATGAAGCTTGGTCATTAGTGCCTACCTGGACCCTGGCCAAGTGTGTGCAGTAGTTGCATTTCAGGAGAGGGGTTAACTCCTAACATCTCAGTCAACTCTATCCAGCCCATTGATTTCTGTTCAGCAGTTAGCCACTCACCTCCCTCAGCCTCCTGCTCAGCCCCTGATGAGTTGCTCTTATCAGTCTTGTAGAATTACAATCCTCCCCAGCCCTCATCATTGGCAGTCCCAGACCAGTTCTCTTAATCATGGGTCTCACTTTCCACAGCTGTGTGCTTGTTTAAATGCAAATACAGTGATAACAGTATAGACTCAGAACAAACCACTGACAGACCGTTAATATGTAGTAGGAGAATGAAAATGCTCACCATAACTGTCACTCAAGGAGGAGCTCCCACCTGTCAAACAGTCAGAAAGTAAGGAGACTGCATAGCTGTCAGCTGTTCAATAGACAAGTTGAGAATACAGTGGTGTGAAAATGTGTAAGCTCCCTTCCTGATTTCTTATTCTTTTGCATGTATGTCACACTTAAATGTTCCAGATCACAAAAGAAATGTAAACAGTAGACAAAGATAACACAAGTAAACACAAAATGCAGTTTTAAATGAAGGTCTTTATTATTAAGGGAAAATGAAATCCAAACCTACAGGGCCCTGTGTGAAAAAGTGTTCCCCCTTAAAACTAACGGTGGTTTATCACATCTTTGGGAAACTGAGATCAATTTCTCTAGCCACAAACAGGCCTGATTACTGCAACACCTGCTCTCAATCAAGAAATTACATAAATAGGACCTGCCTGGCAAAGTGAAGTAGGCAAAAAGATTCTCAAAAGCTAGACATCACGCTGCTATCCAAAGAAATTCAGGAACAAATGAGAAACAAAGTAATTGAGATCTATCAGTCTGGAAAAGGTTACAAAGCCATTTCTGAAGCTTTGGGACTCCAGCGAACCACAGTGAGAGACATTATTCACAAATGGCAAAAACATGGAACAGTGGTGAACCTTCACTGGAGTGGCCAGGCCAACCAAAATTACCCCAAGAGCACAGCAATGACTCATCCCAGAGATCACAAAAGACTCCACAACAACATTCAAAGAACTGCAGGCCTCACTTGCCTCAGTTAAGGTCAGTGTTTATAATTCCACCATAAGAAAGAGACTCAGCAAAAATGCATGGAAGAGTTTCAAGACGAAAACCAGTGTTGAGCTAAAAGAACTTAAAGGCTTATCTCAGCTCATGCCAGAAAACATGTTGATGATCGCCAAGACTTTTGGGAGAATACTCTGTGGACTGATGAGACAAAAGATGAACTTTTTGGAAGGTGTATGTCCCATTACATCTGGCGTAGACATAACACAGCATTTCAGAAAAGGAACATTATACCAACAGTAAAATATGGTGGTGGTAGTGTGATGGTCTTTGGCTTTTTTGCTGCTTCAGGACCTGGAAGAGTTGCTGTGGTAAATGGAACCATGAATTCTGCTGTCTACCAAAAAATCCTGAAGGAGAATATCTGGCCATCTGTTCGTGGCCTCAAGCTGAAGCGCCCTTGGCTTATGCAGCAGGACAATGATCCAAAACACACGAGCAATTCCACCTCTGAATTGCGTAAGAAAAACAAAATTAAGACTTTGGAGTGGCCTAGTCAAAGTCCTGGCCTTAATCCGATTGAGATTTTGTGGCATGACCTTAAAAAGGCGGTTCATGCTCAGAAACCCTCCAATGTGGCTGAATTACAACAACTTTGCAGAGATGAGGGGGCCAAAATTGCTTCAGAGCATTGTAAAAGACTCATTGCCCGTTATCGCGAACGCTTGATTGCAGTTGTTGCTTCTAAGGGTGGCCCAACCAGTTATTAGGTTTAGGGGCAATCACTTTTTCCCACAGGACCATGTAGGTTTGGATTTATTTTTCCCTTAATAATAAAGACCTTCATTTAAAACCTGCATTTTGTGTTTACTTGTGTTATCTTTGTCTAATATTTAAAAAAAATTTGCTGATCTGAAACATTTAAGTGTGACAAACATGCAAAAGAATAAGAAATCAGGAAAGAGATAAACACTTTTTCACACCACTGTAACTTTTTAATAGAGTAAGAAAAATATACCTATGATTTCTAATTAATGAAGGCAGCTCCTGTCCATATGCCCTATTAGAATTTATAGGCCTCATACACTTGCCTGATGTCCACCTCTATGAGTTAGAACAGGGAGAAATCTGCATTCAAACAAAATTTGACAGGTGCATAAGTATGGGCACCTCACCAGAAAAGTGACATTAATATTTAGTAGATCCATCTTTTGCAAAAATAACAGCCTCTAGTCGCTTCCTGTAGCTTTTAATGAGTTCCTGGATCCTGGATGAAGGTATTTTTGACCATTCCTCTTTACAAAACAATTCCAGTTCAGTTAAGTTTGATGGTCTCCGAGCATGGACAGCCCTCTTCAAATGATCCCACAGATGTTCAATGCTATTCAGGTCTGGGGACTGGGATGGCCATTCCAGAACATTGTAATTGTTCCTCTGCATGAATGCCTGAGTAGATTTGGAGCAGTGTTTTGGATCATTGTCTTGCTGAAAGATCCATCCCCTGCGTAACTTCAACTTTGTCACTGATTCTTGAACATTATTGTCAAGAATCTGCTGATACTGAGTGGAATCCATGCGTCCCTCAACTTTAACAAGATTCCCGGTGCCGGCATTGGCCACACAGCCCCAAAGCATGATGGAACTTGGAATGCTGTGTTTTTTTGCCGCCATGCATAACGCCTTTTTGTATGACCAAACAACTCAATCTTGGTTTCATCAGTCCACAGGACCTTCTTCCAAAAAGAAATTGGCTTCTCCAAATGTGTTTTTGCATACCTCAGCCGACTCTGTTTGTGGCATGCTTGCAGAATCGGCTTCTTTCGCATCACTCTCCCATACAGCTTCTCCTTGTGCAAAGTGCGTTGTATAGTTGACCAATGCACAGTGACACCATCTGCAGCAAGTTGATGCTGCAGCTCTCTGGAGGTGGTCTCAGGATTGTCCTTGACTGATCTCACCATTCTTCTTCTCTGCCTTTCTGATGTTTTTCTTGGCCTGCCACTTCTGGCCTTAACAAGAACTGTCCCTGTGTTCTTCCATTTCCTTACTATGTTCCTCACAGTGGAAACTGACAGGTTTAATCTCTGAGACAGCTTTTTGTATCCTTCCCCTGAACAACTATGTTGAATAATCTTTGTTTTCAGATCATTTGACAGTTGTTTTGAGGAGCCCATGATGCCACTCTTCAGAGGAGATTCAAACAGGAGAACAACTTGCAAGTGGCCACTTTAAGTAGCTTTTCTCATGATTGCATACACCTGGCTATGAAGTTCAAAGCTCAATGAGGTTACAAAACCAAAAAAAGTGCTTTAGTAAGTCAGTAAAAAGTAGGTAGGAGTATTTAAAAAAGAAAATGATAAGGGTGCCCATACTTATGCACCTGTCAAATTTTGTTTGAATGCAGATTGCACATTTTCTGTTAGTACAATAAACCTCATTTCAAGGCAGAAACATTACTGTGTCCAACAGTTATTACATATATCAAACTGAAATAACTGTTGCAAAAACACCAATTTTTAAAAAACATTAAGCTTAAGATTAATAGGGGTGTCCAAACTTTTTCATATAACTGTATGTGAGTAATAACAATCAATGAACAATGCTGCAAAATATGTTGGCACTATATAAGCAACAAGAAAAAACTTATTTTCTTATAGAGAATCTGATCAACTGTAAGTACCCGCATCACAAGGGTGGTTAGATAGGCAGCTCGTGACATACATAGCAGCAGGTAGGGTGACATAAAGCCTCGGTTCCCAAACCTCTCCTCATTTAAAGTTACTCATCACTAAAGATGTATTCACCAAGGTTAGTCTATTCATGCACTTTGGCATATTACTTGAAATTGGCAGTAATTTGCAAAAATTCTATGGCACACAGACAGACAGCAATGATGGGTAATTCTATTATTTAGCTGCTCTGGAAATGTGACCTAATTTTCTATACAATTCCTTCATTAAAGATTAATTTTATTATTCCACATTCACTTCATTTGATACGCTCTTCGAAAATAGCTCATAAAATACATTTCTCTTAATTTAGGAACACAAACACTAATATATGTTTTTTTTTATCCTTCCTCGAGTCATTCCATCCCATTAAAATCTAATTTAATGAAATAGGTATTAGAAGACATTCTCCTACTTTAAACAGCTCAGACATTAAAAAAAAACAACATAAAAAGACAATAGAAGCAAATGACTTGTGTTTATTTACACAGCCCAATTGTGCAACAAAGTAACCTAAGCCATGTAGACAAAAGCTCTTATTAGAGGCTAATACCAAGGTATGGAGGCAGGGTAGAAGCCATGCTTTCTTTTACATCAAAGTATTAGTATAGTTTAGAAGAAATCTGTTCCTGTGTTCCGTAAAAATTTCATTGTTGTAGCTGTCGTTGGGGTTTAGTCAAATGCTAATGAAATGTCAGAAATGGAGCTGATACCCACTGAGTTCTATGTCTAATTGTGGCTGCGCATTTGAAGACTTAAATCTAGCCTGGGGAAAGGACGTCACTCCACTGTGCTCCTGGTTCACACTGGAAAAAAGAGAGAAACTATTGTTATTCCTTAGGTAGTAGCACTAGCAGGCCAATGCAGTTATGATTCTGACAGTGATTGATTTCTCTTTAGACTGATTGCATACACCCACACTTTAGCGTAACAGACCTGCATGAATATAATAACCAAAGTCACAATATAGCTTCAGCCATAAAACTCTGAAAGAGCTTTATAAGATTTAGAATTTCATTTCAGACAAACAGTTAAAAAAAGAGTGTGAATAGTTTTAAAAGATGTGCACTTATGGCATCTCGAAAACTCCTATTTAAATATGGCAATTCTGAGTTGAAGCAGAAGGTCCAGTTTAGGACCGTAAGGCCAGAAGAAACAGCCAGAAGAACGCCTTTAAGTCAGAATCCCCCCGAAACATCATGATACAGCAGTGCAGAGGAGCTCATCCTTGCCAGGGATAGCCGGGATGCCCCCGCGTTCCCTGTGAGTAACGCCGCATGCCCCTTGGACCAGACAGCGTCTGGAAACCCGGCTGCCTCTCTGTGTAAAGCTTGAAGGGGAACTATACTTTCAATTAACTTTCCAAACTAGGAGGAATAACACTATTTTTAGTCATTATATGACTTAAATCCAGCATTTTTCAACAATTTTCCTCTTTGCAGGATGAATTTCTTATTTGCAGTTGACTCTGAGCTTGTGGGAAGAGAGTAACTGCTATGTTGTCTCCATTACTCTAAACACACTGGAAGAAGGAGTCATGTTTTTTTCCTCTGATAGCACAGAGAAAGAGCAGGAAAATTCTGGATGAAATTATACAGCAGTATTGTGCAGTGTAGCAGTGAATCCATCACTGGGATTAGCTATCTAGACTCTTTACAATCTGTTTCTCTTCTTCTTATTCTGCTCATCTCTTTTTCTACCCCTCTCCTCTCTCAATAGTCTTCAAAATTCTATGTAACCTCACTATGTGGGCATCCATCTTAAATTTGCGCTCAGTAGGGAGGGAGGGAGAATAAATGATTCATACATTGAGAAAGAAGCATATTTATCTGATAAGATATATTACAAAGTTTCTTATATTTACTTACACTATTAATTTATGCAAAGTTTGTTGAAAGTACAGTTCCCATTTAAATTTACCCATATGGCGGTGCTATAGGGAAACCTGCGTTGCCAGCCATCCACAAATTTACAGATAGTGCGCAACAAAAGGTGTTTTTTTTCTGCCTTCTACAGCGTTCATTGAAAAAAATACTGTCATTTTTTTATTTTTTTTTTTGTAGTTTGTACCATGATTGCATTAAAAGGGCTGGCATGGGCAGAACAAACTAAAAAGGTGTACGGAGAAGAAAGAACTAGGAAGAGGAGACTCTATTTCCTACTAATGGCTGTCAAGCTTGGGCTTCTGTCTGCAATAACCATTGCTGTGCTCTCCGTTCTCCGGACTCTATTACTCTCCGAGCATTTACTTGTCCCAGTCCCAAGGTGGAGCTGATTCTTCATATTCCACTGTAGTGCCAATGAGCAGCTCTCCAGCTGGGTGTTATTGAGTGTGTAGAGAATGAGAACAAGAGGGAGGAATGCATGGAGTAGACAATGAGTAGGCAAATAGCATCTGTGTGTATACACATGCTAAAGGTCAATGAATCTGCTATTAAACGGGTTGCATGACACTTGAATACATTTTTTTCTGTGCATGAATGGTGTTAAAATAATAAATGAAGGCATAATCACCCTTTAGCACCCTATGGATTCAGCAAATGTGACAATGGAGGCCTGCACCAGCACTGGAATGAGGTCTACTCTGTTTAGACGTTACTAGGATCACTGCAGCCAAACAGAGGTTACCTGTAAAAGAGCGCTACATTAGCGAAACATCCTATAATGCATTCATCTAGTCAACTGACTTCTGCAGCCAGCCAAAGGCTTCAGCATTCCTGATAACTCCAGAACGGAGCAAACATCACTTCCAGGGCTGGCGCAAACCTTCAGAATAGCTTGAGCTGGACCCGCTGTTGTGCTGAAGGTTGAGTATGCCTCCATTTATTGTTTTAAAACCATTCATGCCTAGAAAAAATGTATTCAAGTGTTGGACAAGCCCTTTAACCCAGTAAAGTCTGGCTTTTACCTGACCTAGAAAAAGCCCCTGAGGGAGTGTAAAATGTCAGAGCCCAGTATACACACATCTCAACTAGTGTATTCTTCAAGAATACTTAAGGAGTGAAGTAGTCAAGGTGTCTATGCAGTGTGTTTGCACCACTTATCCTGTCCTGCATAATGGGTGTATTTCTCAGTATCTGTATTACACTGTACAGTACCACCTTTTATTGTCTGATATGCTGGGTGTAAGTTACAGTAGCTACTCTGACTTTCTGTATATATGTGTATACAGTGCCTACAAGTAGTATTCAACCCCCTGCAGATTTAGCTGGTTGACACATGCGGAATTAACTTGGCGTTGTGACATTTGTACTGTAGATCAGCCTGGAAGTGGGAAATGCACTGCAGCAAATATTGTTTTTGTTTTTTTTTTTTTATTTCTTTTTAAAACGTAAAAAGTTAATTCAGAGTGTCATTTATTATTCAACCCCTCAAACCACAAGAATTCTGTTTGGTCCCCCTAAAGTATTAAGAAGTAGTTCAGGCACCAAGAATAATGAGCTTCACATGTGTGGATTAAAGATCTCTTTTGCCAGCCTTTTCTGACTATTTAAGACCCTCCCCAAACTTGTGAACAGCACTCAGACATGGTCAACATGGGAAAGACAAAGGAGCATTCCAAGGCCATCAGAGACAAGATCGTGGAGGGTCACAAGGCTGGCAAGGGGTACAAAACCCTTTCCAAGGAGTTGGTCCTACCTGTCTCCACTGTTGGGAGCATCATCCGTAAGTGGAAGGCTTATGGAACTACTGTTAGCCTTCCACGGCCAGGACAGCCTTTGAAAGTGTCCTCCCGTGCCGAGGCCAGGCTTGTCCGAAGAGTCAAGGCTAACCCAAGGACAACAAGGAAGGAGCTCCGGGAAGATCTCATGGCAGTGGGGACATTGGTTTCAGTCAATACCATAAGTAACGTACTCCACCGCAATGGTCTCCGTTCCAGACGAGCCCGTAAGGTACCTTTACTTTCAAAGCGTCATGTCAAGGCTCGTCTACAGTTTGCTCATGATCACTTGGAGGACTCTGAGACAGACTGGTTCAAGGTTCTATGGTCTGATGAGACCAAGATCGAGATCTTTGGTGCCAACCACACACGTGACGTTTGGAGACTGGATGGCACTGCATACGACCCCAAGAATACCATCCCTACAGTCAAGCATGGTGGTGGCAGCATCATGCTGTGGGGCTGTTTCTCTGCCAAGGGGCCTGGCCATCTGGTCCGCATCCATGGGAAGATGGATAGCACGGCCTACCTGGAGATTTTGGCCAAGAACCTCCGCTCCTCCATCAAGGATCTTAAGATGGGTCGTAATTTCATCTTCCAACAAGACAACGACCCAAAGCACACAGCCAAGAAAGCCAAGGCCTGGTTCAATAGGGAAAAAGTCAAGGTGTTGGAGTGGCCTAGTCAGTCTCCTGACCTTAACCCAATTGAAAACTTGTGGAAGGAGCTCAAGAATAAAGTCCACATGAGACACCCAAAGAACCTAGATAACTTGGAGAAGATCTGCATGGAGGAGTGGGCCAAGATAACTCCACAGACCTGTGCTGGCCTGATCAGGTCTTATAAAAGACGATTATTAGCTGTAATTGCAAACAAGGGTTATTCCACAAAATATTAAACATAGGGGTTGTATAATAATTGACCCACACTTTTATGTTTAAAATTTAATAAAATTCAACTGAGCAACATAACTTTTTGGTTTGTAAGATTTATGCTTCTGTTCATAAAACCTACTCTCGTTTGCTGTTTGAAGGCTCTAACTTATTTGCATCTTATCAAACCAGCTAAATCTGCAGGGGGTTGAATACTACTTGTAGGCACTGTATATATCTATATATATATAATCGTCTAATTCTGTCTGTTTGTCTGTAACAGAAATCCTGCGTCGCTGATTAGTCGCGCCAGCCGCCCGTGACCAATCAGCGATAGGCGCAATCCGGCCGCAAATTGGCGCAGGATTTGAACCACGCTTCGCTGATTGGTTGCGCCCAGCTGGCTGCGACCAATCAGCGACAGGCGCAGTCCGGCCGCGATTTGGCGCGAGATTTGAACCACGCTTCGCTGATTGGTCGTGCCCGGCCAGCCGCGACCAATCAGCGATATTGGCGCGACTACTTTAATTTAACCCCCCAATGTATCCCCCCGGGGCCCCTAATGAATTTAGTAAATACCTCATGTTGCCCATACTGCCTGTGCGCGGCTCTATCGCTGACCGCGCACGGGTAGCACATGACCCCCGGCTGCAGCCGGCTCTTGCTTCTGCTTATGTCACGACTATTTGCGGCTGCAGCCAGGGGTCTCCTGATCCACGTTCCACGGTGAGTGACGGGTTGTGGGCGGGGTTATCCCCCATCGCGTCACACCCGGAATCACCGCTCGCTCTCTCTCTCAATGAATGGGCGCGCGGTGGATGCCGGAAAGATGTTGCAGGCAGCAGATCGCTCTACACGGCGTCTCCAGACACTGTCACATGTGCTCAGTGTGAACCTGCTTTCATCTGTGAAGAGCACAGGGTGCCAGTGGCAACTTTGCCAATCCTGGTGTTCTGTGGCAAACGCAAAGCGTCCTGCACTGTGTTGGGCTGTGAGCACAACCCCCATCTGTGGACCTCGGGCCCTCATACCACCCTCATGGAGTCAGTTTCTAACCGTTTGTGCAGACACATGCACATTTGTGGCCTGCTGGAGGTCATTTTGCAGGGCTCTGGCAGTGCTCCTCCTTGCACAAAGGCGGGGATAGCGGTCCTGCTGCTGGGTTGTTGCCCTCCTACGGCCCCCTCACATCTCCTGGTGTACTGGCCTGTCTCCTGGTAGCGCCTCCAGCCTCTGGACACTACGCTGCCAGACACAGAAAACCTTCTTGCCACAGCTCGCATTGATGTGCCATCCTGGATGAGCTGCACTACCTGAGCAACTTCTGTGGGTTGCAGAGTCCGTCTCATGCTACCACGAGTGTGAAAGCACAACCAACATTCAAAAGTGACCAAAACATCAGCCAGAAAGCATTGGTACTGAGATGTGGTCTGTGGTCCCCACCTGCAGAACCACTCCTTTACTGAGTGTGTCTTGATAATTGCCAATAATTTCCATCTATTGTCTATTCCACTTGCACAACAGCATGTGAAATTGATTGTCAATCAGTGTTGCTTCCTAAGTGGACAGTTTGATTTCACAGGAGTTTGATTTACTTGGAGTTATATTCTTATGTTTAAGTGTTCCCTTTATTTTTTTTAGCAGTGTATATATATATTTATATATATAAATATATATATATATATATATATATATATGTATAAATATTCATGCCACATTACCATTTCTCTAGTCCTGTATTCTGGGTATCAAGTTGTTCTCAGTATACACTGTACACTGCACAGTACCACTTCTCTTGTCCTGTATGCTGGGTGTAATTCTCTGTATTTTCTCTAACTTTGTGTATATACAAGGAACATCATCACTTCTCCCATCCTATTTGCTGGCTACCATTCTCAGCGTCTATTATTCTGTATAGATACACTACACAGGACCACTTTTTCTGGCCAGTATACTGTGTGTAATTCTCAGTGCCTGCTCAAATTGTGTGTGAGTGTACAGTACAGACCAAAAGTTTGGACACCCCTTCTCATTTAAAGATTTTTCTGTATTTTAATGAGTATGAAAATTATACATTCACACTGAAGGCATCAAAACTATGAATTAACACATGTGGAATTATATACTTAACAAAAAAGTGTGAAACAACTGAAAATATGTCTTATATTCTAGGTTCTTCAAAGTAGCCACCTTTTGCTTTGATGACTGCTTTGCACACTCTTGGTATTCTCTTGATGAGCTTCAAGAGGTAGTCACCGGAAATGGTCTTCCAACAATCTTGAAGGAGTTCCCAGAGATGCTAAGCACTTGTTGGCGCCACCTTTTGCCTTCACTCTGCGGTCCAGCTCACCCCAAACCATCTCGATTGGGTTCAGGTCTGGTGACTGTAGAGGCCAGGTCATCTGGCGTAGCACCCCATCACTCTCCTTCTTGGTCAAATAGCCCATACACAGCCTGGAGGTGTGTTTGGGGTCATTGTCGTGTTGGAAAGTAAATGATGGTCCAACTAAACGCAAACCGGAAGGAATTGCATGCCGCTGCAAGCAGCTGTGGTAGCCATGCTGGTTCAGTATGCCTTCAATTTTGAATAAATCCCCAACAGTGTCACCAGCAAAGCACCCCCACACCATCACACCTCCTCCTCCATGCTTCACGGTGGGAACCAGGCATGTAGAGTCCATCCATTCACCTTTTCTGCGTCGCACAAAGACACGGTGGTTGGAACCAAAGATCTCAAATTTGGACTCATCAGACCAAAGCACAGATTTCCACTGGTCTAATGTCCATTCCTTGTGTTCTTTAGCCCAAACAAGTCTCTTCTGCTTGTTGCCTGTCCTTAGCAGTGGTTTCCTAGCAGCTATTTTACCATGAAGGCCTGCTGCACAAAGTCTCCTCTTAACAGTTGTTGAAGAGATGTGTCTGCTGCTAGAACTTTGTGTGGCATTGACTTGGTCTCTAATCTGAGCTGCTGTTAACCTGCGATTTCTGAGGCTGGTGACTCGGATAAACTTATCCTCAGAAGCAGAGGTGACTCTTGGTCTTCCTTTCCTGGGGCGGTCCTCATGTGAGCCAGTTTCTTTGTAGCGCTTGATGGTTTTTGCAACTGCTCTTGGGGACACTTTCAAAGTTTTCCCAATTTTTCGCACTGACTGACCTTCATTTCTTAAAGTAATGATGGCCACTCGTTTTTCTTTACTTAGCTTTTTTCTTGCCATAATACAAATTCTAACAGTCTATTCAGTAGGACTATCAGCTGTGTATCCACCAGACTTCTGCACCGCACAACTGATGGTCCCAACCCCATTTATAAGGCATGAAATCCCACTTATTAAACCTGACAGGGCACACCTGTGAAGTGAAAACCATTTCCGGTGACTACCTCTTGAAGCTCATCAAGAGAATGCCAAGAGTGTGCAAAGCAGTCATCAAAGCAAAAGGTGGCTACTTTGAAGAACCTAGAATATAAGACATAAAAGTTTCACACTTTTTTGTTAAGCATATAATTCCACATGTGTTAATTCATTGTTTTGATGCCTTCAGTGTGAATGTACAATTTTCATAGTCATGAAAATACAGAAAAATCTTTAAATGAGAAGGTGTGTCCAAACTTTTGGTCTGTACTATATGTGTATATATATATATATATAGATATACACATATATATATTATATGTTGCACAGTACCACTTCTTCTATCCTGTATGCTGGGTGTAATTCTCAATACCATGCTCTATAAAGTAATACAGACCCCAAACACCTCTGTTCACACACTGTATTCCACTGTTTTGTAGAGCCTTGCGGCTCAACCTTCTGACTTCAGGACCTACACATATATGTGATATGACCTTATCTGTGTCATTCATCCTAGAGAAGCGGGTCCTGCAAACACTCTTGCCCTTAGAGATCATTTTATTGTTTTTTTTCATAAATTTTGCTGCAATTTGTGGTTAAAAACCTGCAGTGAAACCACAATCTGTATCCAAAATCTCAGTTGTAAGATGGCACCTTAGAGGATTTCTACTTTTTTTACCCTCTCCCAAACCCTGTTCATATATTCCATTCCTCGAGTTTGCATGGCTTACCATATCATACCATCATAAATGTATGCACTCATTGAACATGGCAGAATAATGGCACAAATGTAACTAGAAATGGTAGAATGGTAGAAATGTTACTAACTGGGTGAAAAGATGGCAGTCTTTGATGTCATACTGAAAGTTACAGACCAGGTGTTTGCTACCCCATCTTAGAGCAGCATAATGTAGGGGCAGATACCCTGATTCCAGTGATGCATCACTTTAATGCTTGTTTATCCAGATTGCAAGGCTGTAGCTTCATTCTATGCACTGAATATCTAAGGGTCTGAAATGACTGGCATATCTTGATGCTGTGTCATACATGTCTCAGGTAAAACATCCCTTTAAACAGAGACTGCTTCTACAAATGAGCACTATATATCTATAGACTATAGTTATGGGGCATGACAATCCGATCTTCATTGTTTGCATTGATATGTTCATACCTCCTTTCTGTACTTTGCATTTCAGCGATACTAATGAAGTGGACATACCCCCCAATACTAGAGTTGGCACTAAGCGATATATGCCCCCTGAGGTTCTTGACGAGAGCTTAAATAGGAACCACTTCCAGTCATACATAATGGCAGACATGTACAGCTTTGGACTCATCCTCTGGGAAGTTGCTAGAAGATGCATATCTGGAGGTAACCAAATCAATATTATTATGTCATAATCATAATTATGTATACATAGAAATGCAGTAAATGACAAAGCTGTACTAAACTTTCCATATGTTCCTTTCCTGATAACACTGACCTTGTAAATCTATAACCAAAGTTTTGTGTCCGTAGGAAGAAACCTTCATAATGAACAGTTGGCAAGAACAAATAAGCACTGTATTTTCCTTATGGCAACATAGAATTTTTTTCTTCAGCTTGATTCCTTGTAGAAATGAGCCAAGGGAAAGTGAAAAGAAAATAATAAATTCATAATGTCTTTTCTTCAGGTATATTAGAGGAATACCAGCTGCCCTATCATGATGTTGTACCAACCGACCCGTCTTATGAAGACATGAGGGAAATTGTCTGTATCCGGAGGTTGCGACCCTCATTTCCGAACAGATGGAGCAGTGATGAGGTATGGGAGGGGGACCTGAAACCTTCTAGATTTTCTATCATTTGTTTCAATACATTATACAATCTACATTTTTCTGATACAAGGTTATTAATATTTATCCCAATCAGCAAGGAATATTTCAGTGCTCCGATAATGAACTAGTTTTGAAGATAAGTCTTAGAAAATGTTTATCATAGCATTGCATCACACTTCTGGAGATGTTTTATAGAGGAAAATGAGGACAAAGTTTTCTTAAATTTATATTCTTTGCCCAACTCTAGATTTTCCAACCTACCTTACAAATTGAAAACTCCATCAAGTCTTCTATACTTACAAACCACATTTGATTCATGGAAAGACAAAGAACATTGTTAAACTGCATAGACCCAATTTATGATAAACTGATATAAATCCTTCTGTCCCCTACTATCAATAGAAAACATTCATCGATCAACCTTCTACAATATTATCGGTGTTCCTCTATAGTTTGCCTATCATTTGGAGTTCTCACCTTTGAACAAGCCATACTTGTTTGAAGGTTTTTGTAAATTAGCTAATCACCAAGTGTCCCAATGTTGGTACCCCTAGCAATCATATTTAATCTGTGGCGATACACTCCTGCTCATTGTTATTGGCACCCATGAAGTTTAAGTACATAATGTGGAATATCTCCTGAAAAAAAAGAATCAACTGAAACAGTTTTTTGTATAGAGCATTCGTGTTAAATACAAAAGAACAAATGATAAACAATAATTTAAAACCAAAAACAATCGGAGGGAAAAATAGAAAAATCTAAAGTTTGCTGGGTAACTGGTATTGGTACCCTTTACATTAATTTAGTATGGAAATACACTTTGACTCACCTGTAGTAAATCACAAAAGAGATTCTCTTGTGATTAATTGTCGATGCCCATGTGACATGAATTAGCCAATGAATGATGACTTCAGTGTTTTCAAAAGCCACATGGTAGGCCCTGTTCCTTTGTCACGATGGTGAAGACATAGAAGCTGTCTGAGGACATCAGAATGGCTATTATTAGCAAACACAAGACTTCCAAAGGGTATAACGCCATCTCCAAAGACCTTGGTGTCCCAGTTGCAACAGTGTGCAATGTTATTTAGAAGTTTGCCAAGCATGGAACCATCAAAAACCTCCCTAGATGTGGGAGAAAGTTGACAAGAGATGTCTTCGAACGTTAGTGAAAATGGTGGAAAAAACACACGTCAAACATCCAAAGACCTGAAGGCCAATCTGGAACAGTCTGGGGCCAAGGTTTCAACAAGTACCATAGGCCGCACACTATACAAAGCAGAGCTTTATGGGTGAAGGCCAAGGAATAATCCATTGCTGAAGAAAAGACATAAAAAGGAATGACTGATCTTTGCCAAAGAGTACCTTGACAAACCACAATTCTTCTGGGAAAACGTTCTGTGGACAGATGAAATAAAAATATAGCTTTTTGGCAATGCAAAGCAACAATTTGTTTACAGACGACGCAATGAAGCTTATAAGGAAAAGAACATCTTACCAAAAGTTAAGCATGGTGTAGGATCCATAATGCTGTGAGGTTGTTTTGCTGCTTCTGGTACTGGAGGTCTTGACCGTATCACAGGACTTATGAAGTAAGAGAACTATCAAGAGATTTTTAGAGTGAAATGTCCTACCCAGTGTAAGAAAACTTGGTTTGAGTCGAAGATCATGGGTCCTCCAGCAAGACAATAACCCAAAACACACATCCAAACGTACACAGGAATGGTTGAGAAAGAAAAATGGACTGTTTTAAGATGTCCAGCAATGAGTCCTGACATCAATCACATTGAAAATATTTGGGGTGAGATGAAATCTGCCATTGGGAAACAGAACCTGCAAACATTCAAGAGTTTGAACAAACTGCAAAGGAAGAGTAGTAGAAAATTCCAGCTGACAAGTGCAAGAAGCTTATAGATGGCTACAAGAAATGTTTGGAGGCTGTCAGCAATGCCAAAGGGTGTGCAACCAGGTATTAATTAGGGATGCCTTTATTGCTGTAAATGCTGTTTATTCAGTTTTTTTCTTTAAAATTACAGCATGGAAGTTGAAAAACAATGTTTTATTGTCGTATTACTTTGGACCACTAATTAAAAAATCCTGAGGATATAACTTTGGTACATTTCCATTTATTTCTGAAGATATTGTACAGTCTATGAAAAAAATGAAGGGGTGCCAATAATGGCGAGCAGCACTGTATCAGTTAGTGTTCAGGTTCTCAGCAGTGCCTCCTCAGGTGAGATTAAACACTGCACAGTGCCAAAACAAATAAATGAGGACAGGGTAGTTCAAATAAAGCAAATTATTATCCTTGTACCTGCTTTCCACTTTGGTCAAGAAATAAGCATCCCAAATAGGGCTCTCCCTCTATTACTAGAAGTCCCGAATATGGTTTATGACAATGGGTTTGCTAAACTGTAAATCCACTTTAAGGACAACATCTTCCCTTTCTATTTGCACTTTCAGCCACTTGCATAATTGTAATGAACAGTCTTTACTTAGCACAATAAAATAGCTTGTTAAAAAGAAGAAATTAAATCAGTGGTATAGCTATAAGGTGTACAGAGATAGCAGATGTATCTTACCCCAAGGTCCTCCTGCAACACCAAGGTTATTAAAAAAAATTGCTTTACAGAAACTTGATTATCATAATAATCTCATCATGATTTTTTTACTATTCTGAACCCTGTTTTTTGTCTGCAGTGTCTGAGACAGATGGGAAAACTGATGACAGAGTGTTGGGCCCACAACCCAGCTTCACGCCTCACAGCTCTACGAGTGAAGAAGACACTTGCCAAAATGTCAGAGTCTCAAGACATCAAGCTTTGATTTGATATATGACTACTTTAGAGAATACCCAAGAAAATGGACTTATTTTTTGTGACTGAAAACCTTTAAGAGAAAATGCTATTGTTCGCATTGAGCATCTGTGTTTACCTTGAACACCATGAATGCCAATACTGGCGATGACAATCTGGACAATCTGTAGACCTCTGTGAGTCAGGATGGTGTAATGCAGGAAACATGGTTTCAATGACTAGATGAAAGAATTAGTATGTTGCTTTCCGTGAAAGCAAATACCTTTTTAATGTTTGAAACAAAAGACAGAGTTCTTTAATCTTCTAATAATAAAAACTGATGTAAACTGAAGTTTCATATATACATTGTAGGGGTTTCTGCTCTTCGGTAGCTGCTTGGATACGCACAGGGTGTTTATATCAAACCATAATAAAATTTATTGTCCTTCATAAACTCTACTGCTCCAAGCTGAAAACAGCCTTTCTTCAGCACAAATGAATAACAAAATAGTCCTTTCTCTAGGAAAAGGCAAAATAAATCAATATGGTCTCACCAACTTGGAATTACAGGCACTTCTCAGTCTCTTCCATTAAAGGTCTTTATCCATCTCCAGCACAACACACTCGGCTAAGCTAATCCAGCTGCCTGTTATTTTGCCTGTAAGACCCAGACTGGTGTGGGGAGCGACCTTTTCCATGCAGGCCCTTTTGGTTGCTCTTAAACCCCAGACCCAAAATCCAGTAGAATAAAAACACCTCTCAGTAACCTAGTGCTACTGGTACAGACTTTACATTCCTGAGCTCCAAAAAATCTGTTGCAGCATATAACCGCCAGAAAGGAAGAGATTCTGACACATATATAATTAAAATCTTTCAAATTTTATTATTCAAAATCCATAAAAAATAAAGATAAAAAGATAGGGTAAACAACCTTCAAACCAAAAACGGGGTTGGAAGCACAGCATTATCTCAAATATTGCAGGTCCATAACATAGCGGAACAGCATATGTGAAATTCAACAAGTAAACAGACTATACATCTTAAGCCGGAACAGGGGAAAATCCCAAATAGTAAAAATAGAATAAGATATAAAGTTGTGGTTTCCACAGAAAATAGGTAGCTCAGGAGCAAAAATAGGAATACTGAATTAATAAAGTGCAAGTACAATAGTATAGATGCCCTACTTAACTGCTTCTGTAATATAATGCAAGCCCTAATCCAGTAAAGGCCAGTAAAGGTTCACAAAGTGAGCAAAAGGAGTACAATACCTATTAATAAAGTGTATACTGGAACGCTGGAGATGGCTGTGTCCTCCCCACACAGCCACAGTGTGAGTCATTTTTCTCATATGGGGAAGTTTTCCACTCAAGTAGACTGTCTGGTGTTCCTCACCATTGATCTCCTTGGACATGACAGCTCCTAGCCCAACATCTGACGCATCTGTCTGGACTGTGAATGCTTTGAAGAGATCTGGCGCTACCAGCAGTATTTGCCTACAGAGGTCCAGCTTCTGAAATGACCTCTCAGCCTCTAGAGACCACTTAACTATAACTGATTTTGTGCCCTTTAGGAGATTAAGTTGAGGTGCTGCTATTACTCTAAATTTAGGGACAAACCCCTTGTACTGGCCTACCATTTCCAATCTGTGAGGCTTAGTGAGTATCTCATACTCAGTGACATGAGTGAGACCTGGCAACTCAGAGAAAATGTCCCTACTTTGGTATACCACTTTCTGACACTGTTGTCTTTGGGAAGGTGACAAAGTTTCTGCTACTTTGACATCCTCAATGTTGGCTTCTGACTGGGTCAAATAAGCAAGGGATTTCCACCAGGTTCCTATCCTTCCGGAGGCCAGCTCTGTATTGCCTTCTTTAAAATGACATCCTGGTGGGCTTTAGGGATCCTATAGGCCATCAAATTGACCTGAGCGTGAAGCTTAGTGAGTATCTCGTGCTCAATGATACGAGTGAGACCTGGCAACTCCAAAAAAATGGCCCTACTTTGATATACCACTTTCTGACACTGCTGTTTTTGGGAAGGTGACAAAGTTTCTGCTACTTTGACACCTTCAATGTTTGTTTCTGACTAGTCCAACAAGCAAGGGATTTCCACCAGGTTATTATCCTTTCGGAGTTTTAGTAGGTTGATATGATATATCTGGAAAGTATTTCTTTTTCCTGGTCGGTGTATTTTATAGTTGATCTATCCCACCTTTTTCACCACCTCATAGGGTCCCTGCCACTTGGCAACAAACTTGCTCTTCACTGTGGGCACTAACACAAGTACCAAGTCCTCAGGCTTAAAGTTTCTCACACGAACCAACCTATTATACCCCCCTGGATTGTGCTTCTTTTGCCTTGACGAGGCACTCTTTTTACTGGCCTCTCTCTTTGGTCCCTTGATACAACAGATCAACAGACCTGCAAACAGACCTACAAAATTTGTATACAGACTGAGTAGACTGAGTATTGGTTGCAGTTTTGATATAGGATCTAGATATATGCGGTTCCATTCTGTATCCAGTGGAGGATCATGCGGTGGCAGCTGCTAGTCATTATTCACTAGAAGAAAGGATTCAGAGGGTGATTATGCTGTAACTATTCAACCCTGACATCATATTATTATATTTACATATAAGGCCTCGTATAGACATCTATTTTTCACGTGAATGTTCTATCCATGATTTTCAATGAGAGAACATGTAATCTTTATATTCTATAGGCATGTTCACATGTCTATTTTTTTGCGAACTGACTGGGAAAAAAATGGAGACATGTCTGTTTTAGATTCTATTTGGGGCTCAAAAACCCATTCGAGTGAATTCATGTGTCATCTGAGTACTGTCCATTTTTTACAGCATAAAGGATAGGAGAAGCTTGCAGGTTTTTGTATATGAGAAAAATGGATGCCACACTGATGGTAAAAATAGACACCAAGATCAAAAATGGATGAAAATCGGGTACAATCCAATGATGAAAACTGGTGCATTTCTTTCTTATACATAAAAAGGCATATGACTCTATTTACATCCTTCTTGGAGGTTTAAACCAGAGTTATATGAAGGTTGTAACATATGTCACGGCACATGTAAAGATAAATAACAGCTCCTTACTCCCATAAGTCTTCTTTCCTCGGTGCTCAGTGCTGAGAAAAGGCAATGAATTCACTGTAATAAACAGATTTCCACTCCCTCTTCCTTATAATTCATGAATGAATGAAAAAAAAAACAAATATGCAGATATCTGACGCGTTTTAGAGAGTGCACCTCCTTAATTCAAACAGAGAGAAATTCCTCCAGCGATAAAAAATTAATAAAAATAGAAAATATCGTCTTTATTGTACCAATATAAAAAATGGAAAAATGCACTGGTCACCATGAGATATCCAGGAAAAACACACAACCAACGCTTTTCAGCTAAAAGCCTTACCGTGATTAAGTGCATTTTTAATATTGGTACAATAAAGACAATTTTTTTTTCTATTTTTATGAATTTGTTATCGCTGGAGGAATTTCTCTCTGTTTGAATTCTGTGCTTCTCACGTCCCAGACTAGGACATCTCCATGCGATTTCCCAAGGTGGAACCAGGTGCTTCTAAACGTGGTGAGCTGACTTTTCCTATCCCATTCCCCTCTGTTTACGACACCTCCTTATGCCCCATTCACATGTCAGTTTCTTGCATAGGAGTTTCACGAACAGCCCTCGTACCTCTAATAGTGAACAGGGCCATTCACATATCTGTGATTTTTTTTGGACCGAGCTGTTAATGCAAAATTTCTCAGATGTTTTTGAGTTTGATCCAAGTATCAGATGAAAATCGGCAATGCCATCCATGTGCAGTTCGATTTTCACAGACTGTTAGCAGAAGGTGGAGAAAGGTTTCAGAAAAACTGATGAAACTCAGACCAAACTCTGATGAAAGGCTGCCCAAAATTACTGATGAAACACGGTCAGTTTTTCTGCTATTTATAGCTTATTCAGAGCTATGAATAAGGAGATGTAATCTATGAAACACGTCAGATGTCGGCACATTTGTGTCTTTATGTGATCTTTTATCATTCAATCATGAAAAAACTGGATTGTTTTTATATGGAAGATGGGGTGGTGGTCTCTTTCGCACAGTGGATGTCACTGTATGGGTATTGCATGGGCACTGTGTAAGCCTTTTCGCAAAATAAGTTATAAACAGTCCAGTGTATGACATTGGAGGCACATTGAAGGCATCTATAGATAAAGAAGATGTAAAATTCTGTTTTGTGGAAGTCTTATAGCCATGTGGCCATGCTCTAACCAAGACAGACACAACCATTCCATCTTTCTATTTCTTGAGAATAGTATAGACTTATAGAACTAAAGTATGTATTTTTCATTGTTTTATGTCATTAGATGCTTCAAAACAAACAAATCTCACTCTATGCACATTTCACTCAAGCAATAGCATATTACTCAATATTACTACACAGGGGCAGATCTGACCGACCTTACGGTCTAGTTATCAGAGCTGTGCCGTGTAATCAATCTTGGACATGTGTGTTCATCACATGAGCAGGATGGATTTTTTTAAAATGCGAAACTCTTTATTGTACAACAAAGAATCTTTAGTTGCGGAAAAAAGAATACCCCAATAAGGCCAATACTTCCATAAATAAGCAAAGCCAATATTTACATTAATAAACATTGAGCGTTGTCACATTTATAAACAGTGTATTGGGGTACTTAGTAATATATCAAAAGATACATGGTAATGTAAAAGAGAATTATGCTACCCTAATAGTAACATTGCACAATTAATCACTACCTATTTAATGGTAATACATAGATTTCCTTTTCTTTAGTTAATGAGGATGAAACATGGTAAGGAATATTAACAACCCACCTGAGATACTTGTGGTCTGTGTCTATTCATCTGCATTAAGAGAAACGTGCAGAATGATTATAGTTAATGCGGTTCTTCTTGCATCCTGCCTCGTGCCGAGGTACACAGCTCATTACATGACTCTCTAGTTTACACGTAACTTACCAATATTCTGAAATATATTTAGAACTAAAATTCACAGCACATATGCCAATACCTATGCAGGCTAATATTAAAAATAATGAGCGTTTTGATGTAAGCCACTATCCAATATATCATGAAGATGATTGCTTCTGTCAGGAAAGTCATTGAGATCCATTAAAATGAAGAGAAAGGGTTACCTGGAACGAAGCCTTAAATCATCCGGGATAACGACTGTGGTTGTAAATGACAATAGTAGTAAAGTTTGAAAAGCCAGACAATCAATTCTGGACTTTAAATGATGCTTTTAGCCTCCAGGGTTCCAGTTAAAACCAATAAAAGCATATCTTCTCTCCATGACCCACAATGGTTTATATGCTGTACACACACACACATACAGTATCCGGTGTGGATTCACTATAGGTTTCCAATGGCTAGTCTTACTTCACAGTTGCTTAAGTTTATTTTAACTTTACTTTAGAATGTATTATTCTAAAAGATGCATGCAAGTTCATAGTAGAAGCGAAATAAGTTAATTGTTATTAATCTGTGTATTAATATTCTCACATACCACCATCTTCTCCGCTATCCAGCACAACTCTGGTCCTCTTCTCAGTGACGACACTGCTCTTCAGATACTCAAGGTCACACTCCACTCTGCGGGACCAGGAAATTACTTTTAGAATGTAAACTTATGGAGTGTCAGAATGCAGCTCCATAGTCTTACATTGTAAAAGAGACTTCAGTTCACGCATAGAGCATAGAGTGATCTGACTAGTCTGAAGAGCGGTGACGTCATTGAGAAGAGGGCAAGAGCGGTGCTGGATAGCTGAGAAGGTGGCGTTAGGTGAGTACCGTATATTAACACACTGACACTACTTGGACTTAGAATAGGTCATGTGTATCAGATCGGTGGTCAACCGACACTCAGTTAGCAAGTCCCGCAGCCATCGGAAGTACATAGAATACTCCATGCATTGTGTAGTGGCCAGAGTCAGGTACTAGATCTTAGATCACATTTACTTCAATGGAAGCTAAACTACAGTATTTGAGAAAGGTCTCTACACATTGCAAGTTTCCAGATCTGCACAGTATACAACTAGCAGTCATGGGACCTGCTAACAGATGATCCCTAAAAGTAATGTCCTGTTTCTAAGCAAAGTCGGAAGGGAAGGTACTAAGGCTCCAACTGTAACTGATATCACAAGATCTTAGCAGATTTCTTAATTAAAATATATATGCAAGTTGAATCTATTTTCAATTTACATTCATTAAAACTATTTTTTTATCAATATGGAAAAAACCCTTTAAGCTAAGAGATCTGCTAGTAGTGTAATGTAGTAGATTGAACAGGTGCAGTAGTTAAAGATTGGAAAGCTATGGAAATCTAAAGAATAGACATACTTTATTGCATTTGCTCTGAAGATGTGTGGGACGATGACCAGTTTTGAAAAGAAAACATAATTTTGTGATAATCTGTCAGGAGACCTTTATGCTACATATGTCTATATGTGGCCACCTAGTGGTTGTTATCGGCTTAGGAGCCTCTCAAGCATTTTGCTAGCACGTTGTGATAATGTCTTTTTTTTTTACTTAAAATGTTTTTATTACGTTTTAACAACATTGATATGAAAGCAGAACATTCCAATTACGTTCAATAATACAGTAGCAATAAAAAAGTTAATGGTTGTTAATATTAAGTTATTGTTAAAGGCGTTGTCCACTACTTTCACATCGATGCCCTATCCATAGGATAGGGCATCAATGTATGATCAGCCGGGGTAAAAAAGTTAATGGTTGTTAACATTAAGTTCACGTAAGATAGCAGAAAAGATCGCACTCACCACAGGATGCCTTGTGAATGATCCTTTCTTTCAGATCTGGCGTGTAAACATAGGCGCAGGTACATGGGAGCTGAGGTGAGAAGGGAGGACGATGGCCGTTTCGCGCATATATAGCGCTTCCACGAGTCCATTGGAAACGGCCGTCGTCCTCCCTTCTCACCCCCGCACCCATGTACCTGTGCCTATGATTACACGAAAGAAAGGATCATTCACAAGGCATCCCGTGGTGAGTGCGATCTTCCTATTGTCTTACGTGTGCCTCATGATTATCCGCATCAGTTGATGCAGCACCACCCGCAGTGGATTAGCCAAGGACTCAGGATTGCTGTATCACAGGACTGTGTGCTGGAAAAAGGCTGAAGGCAGAGCTGGTGCCGGTCAGCTGCTCTTCTGTTTAGTAGTTAATATTAAGTTATTGTTAAAGGAGTTGTCCACTACTTTCACATTGATGCCCTATCCATAGGATAGGGCATCAATTTATGATCGGCTGGGGTCCCACATGTGGCACCCACGCCGATCAGCTGTTATCGGTGCCACCGGCCAGAAGTCCTTTCCTGCGGTGCTTGGTCGTCAAGTTATAGTGTCCGGCGCGGGGTACTGTACATCTGCCTTCCATTCAATTGAATAGGAGACGGATGTGCAGTAATAAGCGCCGGCCACTACAACTTGGCGGCCAAGCACCACAGATAAGCACTTCTGCCAGTGGCCGCCGGCACCGATAACAGCTGATCAGCGGGGGGTGCCGCGTGTGGGACCCCGGCCGATCATACATTGATGCCCTATCCTACAGATAGGGCATCAATGTGAAAGTAGTGGACAACTCCTTTAAACATTAGAATAGAAGTATAATCAGCTTGATGAGGTATTAATATAAGCTCTTACATGAACCAAATAATTGTGTGTGCTAAAGGAATGTAAAGAAGAAAGGAGGGCGGAAAGAGAAAGAATGGAAGGAGGTGGAGGGGACAGAAAAGAAAAAAAACAAAAAACACAGCTTATTGAAGCCAGCACTTCAGAGGAGACCACATCTACCATGACATTCTATTTTAAGTATTATTTTCTGACAACCAGATTGCCAGGTCATTCCCGTCACTGAATCATATCCAACATGTCCATTGGTGATGAAAAGCTTTGAGGTGATTGTTATGATGTGCAGTCATTAGTGATGAGCGAATGTGCTCACCACTACTCGGTACTTGCCCCAGCATCACTGTGCTTGACATGCTCGGCACTCGACGAGTATTTCCAGGGTTGCTCGGCGGGAGCTCTGGTCCCCGCCCTGCATGTTTGGTGCTCTTTAGAGAACCAATGAACATGCAGGGATTGCCTGCCATGCACTGTAATACCGTAGCCATGTTGGTTGTGGCATTACAGTGATTGGCTGGCCGCACAGCGTCATCGGGTCTATATAAGACCTGGTGCTGCTATGCTCGTCACAGTCTAACCCGGAAACAGGCAGAATAGGGAGAAATTCTGCTGAGCTAGATACAGAATTGGTGGTGTAATCGTTAGATAAAGGTATTTTACAGCAAGATATATATCCATCTGAACTAACAGTCCTTCTGAGGACTAATACAGCTGAATATATTCAGTGGCGAAGGTGATAGCAGGAGTTAGGCAGGCAGGCAGACAGGGTTTGTGGCAGTGTATACACCACAAGAGGGTCCATTGCACATTCTGTCTGCTACTGGTGTTACAGATATCCATAGACATAGCCCCAGATATCAGGGGCCAGGGCTAATTTTTTTTTATCTTAATCCTGATTATTTGCTTAAAAAACAATCCAGAGTACACCATTTTACTGCTCCATTTGGTTGTTAGCAGAATACAGCCATATATTTTTGATTTTATTCGCATGACTATATTGTGGAAGTAGAGAAACTTTTTTCAATGATCAGACGTGGTCCCATATGACTGCCGTAATAATACAGAAATTTTGTGGAGCGTGGCAAATATTCCACTGAATTTAAAGTCAGCCACCTGCGTTTTGTTGAACCAATTGACACTTAGTCGCTGACAAATACCATACTATTAGATGACTGCCTGAAACCGTGGCCATCAGACGTGATCTTATATGACTGCCCTAATAATACAGAAATTTTGTGGAGCGTGGCAAATATTCCACTGAATTTAAAGTCAGCCACCTGTGTTTTGTTGAACCAATTGACACTTAGTCGCTGACAAATACCATACTATTAGATGACTGCCTGAAACCGTGGCCATCAGACGTGATCTTATATGACTGCCCTAATAATACAGAAATTTTGTAGAGCGTGGCAAATATTCCACTGAATTTAAAGTCAGCCACCTGTGTTTTGTTGAACGAATTGACACTTAGTCGCTGACAAATACCATACTATTAGATGACTGCCTGCAACCGTGGCCATCAGACGTGATCTTATATGACCGCCCAAATAATACAGAAATTTTGTGGAGTGTGCCAAATATTCCACTGAATTTAAAGTCAGCCACTTGTGTTTTGTTGAACGAATTGACACTTGGTAGCTGACAGATACCATGCTATTAGGTGACAGCCTGAAACCGTGGCCATCAGACATGATCTCATATGACTGCCCTAATAATACAGAAATTTTGTGGAGCATGTCAAATATTCCACTGAATTTAAAGTCAGCCAGCTGTGTTTTGTTGAACCAAATGACACTTGGTTGCTGACTAATACCATACTATTAGGTGACTGCTTGAAAACGTAGCCATCAGATGTGATCTCATATGACTACCCTAATAATACAGAAATTTTTGTGAGCATGTAAAATATAACACTCCATTTAAAATATTGCAGTTGTGGGTTCAAACCTATTCACAGTTGGCCGCTGACAAACAGCATATCTGATTATCTGTGAACAATGTGGTCAGAGTATTATGCCACTTTTACGGACCGACAAAAAAAAACATATAAAAACAAGCTAAAATGGAAAAAATGTTAAGAAACATTCTTTCCAGGGTTTAAGGCCAAAGAAATACTAAAAAAAAAGTTATGGACTGTGGAAGATATGACCAGAATGAACACTCATCTGAAGCTGATGATACCACCTAGCAGCACCTGTCCCTATTGTAAATGCATCTAACAGTGTTATCAATAGGGAATAGAATAGATTTTACATTTTTTTGGGCAGCACCAGCAGCACGCAGTATAAGGCAATAATACCTGGCTGGATCGGTGTAATACGCTATCCATACTGCGATACCTCATCCGTAAAAGAATTTCAGATAATACAGTTAATATTCTAGAATATAGAATCTATTTGAATTGTCCTTTACATTATTAAGGAGTGGGTCTCCTATACTGTTATTGCATATGCAGCAATTTCAAGGGCTGCCAAAAATTAGGACGCACTCCAATACACATTTGAAAAGACGTAAAAAAATAAATAAATAAAAACACAGTAGGATCTTTCTTTAGTATAAAAACCAGACTCGCCAATGTAACCCCAATGTAATCACATTGTTCAGCTCCTGCACCTCCTCCTCCTCCTATTCGACCTCCATGTATGACAATGGCCGGAACCAGGTGGCAGACAAATGACAGCTGGAGTAGATATGGTTTCCCTGTATGCCAGTCCTTTCATCGGACTTAAAGAATATGGGTGAAATACAACTCTCCGAGAAGCTGTCCAGGCTAAGAAAAGTCTGTGTGAAGGTTCCCGGACACTCTATGGCTGCTTTTTTTCTGTGGACTGCCTCCAGCAATCTATAAAATTGTAATCTATAAGATCCCTTCACTGGCTCCCCATTGCCCAGAGACTCCAGTTCAAAACCCTAACCATGACATGCAAAGCCATCCACAACCTGTCTCCTCCAAATATCTGTGACCTAGTCTCCCGGTACATACCTGCACGCAACCTCCGATCCTCACAAGATCTCCTTCTCTACTCCCCTCTTATCTCCTTTTCCCACAATCACATACATGATTTCTCCTGTGCATCCCCCCCTTCTCTGGAACTCTCTACCCTAATATTTCTGACTCTCGACTACTGTTGAAACCTTCAAAAGGCACCTGAAGACCCACCTCTTCCGACAAGCGTACAACCTGCAGTAACCCTTGCTTCCCCATACCGCTACACAACCAGCTCTATCCTCACCCATCCTTTGTAGACTGTGAGCCCTCGCGCGCAGGGTCCTCTCCTCTCCTGTAGCAGTCGCTGTCACTTTTTGTTCAAGATTAGTGTAATAGTTTTTGCGATGTATACCCCTTTTTCACATGTAAAGCGCCATGGAATAAATGGCGCTAAAGTAATAATAATAATGTGGTCCAGACTCATGGCTACTGACACTGGACTGTGTGGAAGACAGGGAGATGGTGGTGGCAAACTGACTGGAAGCATTATCTGCTATCCAACCAACAACCTTTTCACATTGCTCTGCCTTCAATAGCGGTGTTCTGTGGTCCCCTAGAAATTGGGACAGGAAGATAGTTCAACATGATGTGGGTGTTTGTTGTGCTCCCTCAGGAGGCACAGTTTCATCTTTCCCTTCGGCCTCTACGTGCACCATCACCATTACGTCCACTTTACCGTCCCTTGCCAAGCGCCTTGCCCATTTTAAATGGAGTATAATATTTGTGACGCTGCCAAAAATGTCTGTATTATTAATGCAGCAATATAGGATCATTTCTGATGACCATGGTTTAAGGCAGTGACCTGGGAGTCAGAGATGCTTCCAGGGGTCTTCCTCATGCTGTTCTCATGTCTTTTCAGAACTGTATGGATTTGTCTGATCATGTCTCACACACCACATGGCCAGATAAGGTAGTAAAATGTTAAAATTACATTTACCGGTGAATGCATTTTTCACCGTTGAAAGCAATGCAAAAACGCATCAAAAACGCTACGTGTGAACATAGCCCAAGGTGTGGAGGAGCGTTTTTGTTTTTGGTTATTTAATTTACCTTATATACAAGTCATTACCCTGGAAAGGATGTTCCTTCACATTTTTTCCCAGGAAAATCCATTTTGTTTTAGTTTTTGTATGTTTTATTGTGAGTCCATAAAAGTGGCGTAATACTCTGACAACATTGTTCACAGCAGTGACCTGGGAGTCAGAGATGCTTCCAGGGGTCTTCCCCATGCTGTTCACATGTCTTTTCAGCACTGTTCCCATTGATTTCGGCAATTTTTAGGCCCTCTGCAGACCTCTGGGGAAGAGGGAGCCGCCGTAAAAATGCTCTAGCTTCCCATAGACTTACATTGGGCTTATTGCTCGGATCGTGCACTCGAGCATTCCAATTTGCTCGACTCGAACAATGAGTACCCGAGCATTTTAGTGCTCGCTCATCACTAGCAGACATGTTTTCCATTTTCATAATGTTGTAACCTCTTCCACCCTTTCAGCCAAAGTGCGAATTTTTGTGGATTTCCAGTGACGTGGAATAATTGAGCTGTTAGAAAGTGCCCAAGGATATCTTTTTTTGCCTTTTGAGATTGAATCCAGAGTAATGGAAAGTAGGACTATTTGGGCTACTGATGAGCATATTGTGCAGTGAGAAAATTGAATTCCATAACCCACAAACCAATGGGCAATCCCACCATATACACACGTGGTCAAAATTGTTGGTACCCCTCGTTTAATGAAAGAAAAACCCACAGTGGTCACAGAAATAATTTGAATCTGACAAAAGTAATAATAAATTAAAAATCTATGACAATGAACAAATGAAAGTCAGATATTGCTTTTCAACCCTGCTTCCACAGGGTGGAATTAAACTGATGAAATAGGCCTGGACAGAAATGATGGTACTCTTAACTTAATATTTTGTTGAACAACCTTTTGAGGCAATCACTGCAATCAAACGATTCCTGTAACTGTCAATGAGACTTCTGCACCTCTCGACAGGTATTTTGGCCCACTCCTCATGAGCAAACTGTCTCATGTTTGAAGGTTGCCTTTTCCAGACGGCATATTTCAGCTCTTTCCAAAGATTTTCAATAGGATTTAGATCAGGGCTCATAGAATGCCACTTCAGAATAGTCCAATGTTTTCCTCTTAGCCATTCTTGGATGTTTTTACCTGTGTGTTTTGGGTCATTATCCTGTTGCAAGACCCATGACCTGCGACTGAGACCAAGCTTTCTGACACTGGGCAGCACATTTCTCTCTAGAATCCCTTGATAGTTTTGAGATTTCATTGAACCCTGTGCAGATTCAAGACACCCTGTGCCAGATGCAACAAAGCAGCCACAGAACATAACAGAGCCTCCTCCATGTTTCTCAGTATGGACAGTGTTCTTTTCTTGATATGCTTCATTTTTCCATCTGTGCACATAGAGCTGATGTGCCTTGCCAAAATCTTTCATTTCTGTCTCATCTGTCCATAGGACATTCTCCCAGAAGCTTTGGGGCTTGTCAACATGTAGTTTGGCAAATTCTAGACTGGCTTTTTTATGATTTTTTTCAACAATGGTGTTCTCTTTGGTTGTCTCTCATGAAGTCCATTTTGGATCAAACAATGACGGATGGTGCGATCTGACACTGATGTTCCTTGAGGTTGAAGTTCACTTTTAATCTCTTTAGAAGTTATCCATATCTCTTTTGTTACCATTCGTATTATAAGTCTCTTTGATTTGTCATCAATTTTCCTCCTGCGGCCACATCCAGGGAGGTTGGCTACAGTCCCATGGATCTTAAATTTCTGAATAATATGTTCAACTGTAGTCACAGGAATATCAAGCTGCTTGGAGATGGTCTTATAACCTTTACATTTAACATGCTTGTCTATAATTTTCTTTCTAATCTCCTGAGACAACTCTTTCCTTTACTTCCTCTGGTCCATGTTGAGTGTGGTACACACCATGTCAGCCAAACAGCACAGTGAGTATCTGTAGCCCTATATACAGGCCCACTGACTGATTACAAGATTGTAGACACCTGTGATGCTAATTAGTGGACACAACTTGATTTAACATGTCCCTTTTGTCACATTATTTTCAGGGATACCACCATTTCTGTCCAGGCCTATTTCATCAGTTTAATTTTTTTTTTAATTCTGTGGAAGCAGGGTTGAAAAGCAATGTCTGACTTTAATTTTTTCATTTTCATAGATTTTTAATTTATTATTACTTTTGTCAGGTTCAAGTTATTTCTGTAACCATTGTGGGTTTTTCTTTCATTAAAAGAGAGGTACCAACAATTTTGACTATGTGTGTATCTAGCATAGACCCGGCTACACTGCCAGCACAAGTCCAACGCAGAAGGGAAGATCCTATGTAGCATAGTGGGACAACAGTACCATCTAGATAGAATCTTATAGTTTTTATCCTGAGCATAGCAAGTAATATGTAATTTGTGGGAGAGTATGAATTTTTCTGCCAGTCTCCTTTTGTGTTGCTTTTGTATATACAAAGTAGAAGTTTAGTACAAGGACCTACTTGAGTGATTAAGGTTTCAAACGGAGTGAGTTCATCCTTTATACTAGTAAGAGATATGTGAGAATTTATAATTGACCTGAGCTGGAAATATGCCAGCCAGGATAGACGATTACCTGGAAAAGAGCCACCAAGTTGTGTAAAGGAAGGAAAAGTGCCTGTACCCATGAGAACGTGTCTCAATCTAATCCCAGCGGATCTGTCCCAGATTAGAAATGAGTCCGCACCTGAAGCAGGGGGGAAATCTGGGTTGTCAAATAAGGGTGTTAATGGACTCAACCTACTTGATATAGGTGATGAGATTAAGACTTGCTCCTATGTTTGCAACATTTGTGATAATGTCTTAATTTTATATTGTGATCATTTGAAGTTCTACCCTGATGCATGCTCTGGCTATCGCTGAAAACGTAGGGTCTAGTGTTATGCGAACATGCTCAGATAAGGCGTTATCAGAGCACACTCGAGTCCTAACCGAGTATGTTCGGCGTGTTCGCAAAATATATTTGTGTTGCCACGGCTGCATGTTTGTTTGACAGCTGCAAGACATACAGGTATTGCCTGACAAACCCCTGCATGTGTTGCAGCTGTCTAACAGCCATGAGACATGCAGCCACCGTGACGCATTATTAAAAAAACAAATACAATTTTAGTAACTCTTTAAAGGAGTTGTCAACTAATAGGACAAACCCTTCTCATTCCCCATGCTTGGCCCTGTTAAAATAAAAAAGTTTATACTCACCTCCCGTGCGGGCCCCATTTCAGTGGTGCCGGCACTCACGTTCCCGGGGCTCACGTGAGGATGTTATGACACGTGAGCCCTGCATCCAATCTGCGCTGATGTCATTGTCCCCATGGTATAGTGTAACGGGTCTGGGAGGCGGAACCTCTGGGCTACTATACAAGGGAGCGGTCCTTGTAAGGGAGCGGGTGGCGACCAGGCAGGCAGTCACAGCAGGTGACCGGGACAGTCTCTGGGTGTACGGGCAGGAGGTCACGGCAAGTGATCAGGGCAGTCTCTGGAAGAACGGGCTGGAGGTCACGGCAAGTGACCGGGGCAGTCTCTGGAAGAACGGGCTGGAGGTCATGGCAAGTGACTGGGGCAGTCTCTAGGTAAGGGGTAGGTACGACCTGTGATGGCTGAACCTCCAGGTAGGCTAGCAAGGCAGATGGAGGATGTGTGCTCCCAGGTGAGCAAGCGAGAGTCTCTGGAATAGCAGGTGGTCACAGCACGTGACGGCGGAGCCGCCATGTAGGCAAGCAGGCAGGTAGCGGAGAAGCGCTCCCAGGTGAGCGGGCAAGAGTCTGGAATAGCTGGTGGTCACAGCACGTGACAGCGGAGCCTCCGGGCAGGCAAGCAGGCAGGTAGCGGAGAAGCGCTCCCAGGTGAGCGGGCAAGCTGGTCCATAGACAGACTGACCGGAGTTGTAAGGCAGACCGTCGGACCTCAGGCAAGCAGGCAGGTAGCTGATGTGCGCTCCCAGGTGAGCGGGCAAGTTGGTCCTTAGACAGACTGACCGGAGTTGTAAGGCAGACCGTCGGACCTCAGGCAGGCAGGCAGGTAACAGGAAATCAGGCAGGATTAGGACAGCAAGCTGGCAGGAATCTGGCAGGTAACTGGCAGGTAACTGGCAACGGGACCTGAGGGCTGAAGCAGAGTAGAACGGTGCAACAACATTGCTCGGGCACCTCCATTTTGGAGGAGGTGCCTTATATATGGTAAAGTCCTCCGGCCATTGGCCGGGGACTCCTTAGGACGGCGCGCGCGGCCCCTTTAAGAGGGAGGGAGGGCGCGCGCGCGCGCCCTAAGCACAGTGGCCGGGAAGGAGCGCGCACTGCCAGCAGAGCGGGAGAGGGACGCCGGGCACGGAGCAGAGCGGTGAGGGGAACAGCGTCCCTGCCTAGCAGAGGGCAGGGACGCCGGCACTACAGTACCCCCCCCTTTAGGCCCCCCCTTTTTTAGGCCAGATAGAAATTTAGCTAGGATGAGAGGGGCATGGATGTTCTCCCGGGGCTCCCACGTTCTCTCCTCAGGACCAAACCCCTTCCAATCTACCAGAAAAAAGGTCTTTCCTCTTACCCTTTTGGTGGCAAGAATGTTCTCTACCTCAAACTCGTCCTCAGCAGAAACCGGAGCAGGAGGCGTACCTGTAGACTTGGAAAAAGAGTTAAGCACCACGGGTTTGAGGAGAGATACATGGAAGGAGTTAGGGATCCGTAAGTTGGCCAGGAGTTTCAATTTATAGGCCACCGGGTTGATCTGACTGATGACCTCCAGAGGACCGATGAACCGAGGCCCTAACTTGTAAGAAGGTATCTTGAGTCGAACATATTTAGATGAGAGCCAGACTTTATCTCCTGGACGAAATTGTGGAGGATCCAGGCGTTTTTTGTCAGCGTGTCTTTTCATACGCTCGGATGACAGAAGGAGTGCGGACCGGGTACTCTCCCATATGGAGGAAAATTTGCTAACGAGAGATTCCGCAGCCGGGTTGTCCACAGAGGTGGAGACAGGAAAAGGAATCCGAGGATGCTGACCAAAGACTACAAAAAACGGGGATTTGGAGGAGGATTCGCTCTCGTGATTATTATAAGAGAACTCGGCCCATGGTAGGAGATCCACCCAGTCAGAATGGTGGGCATTAACGAAGTGCCGGAGGTAACTGGTCAGGTTCTGATTGATCCGCTCCACTTGACCATTGGACTGTGGGTGGTAAGCGGAAGAGAAGTCCAGGGTGACGTCTAGTAGTTTACAAGTGGCTCTCCAGAAACGTGAGGTGAACTGTACCCCACGATCCGACACGATGTGGAGGGGCAGGCCATGAAGACGGAAGATGTGGCGGATAAAGTCTTTAGCCAGCTCGGGTGCAGACGGAAGGCCTGGCAGGGGAATAAAGTGAGACATCTTGGAAAAGCGGTCAGCGACCACCCAAATGACCGTACAACCGGCAGAGACGGGGAGATCAGTTATAAAGTCCATTGCTATATGCTGCCAGGGGGCAGCAGGTACAGGAAGCGGAAGGAGGCGTCCGGCTGGCAGATGTCTCGGGACTTTGTTGCGGGCGCAGGACACACAGGCAGAAACAAAGTCTATTATGTCCTTGTGCAGGGTAGGCCACCAATAGTGCCGGGCAATAAGCTGGAGGGTCTTTTTCTGACCGGCGTGGCCAGCTAGTTTAGACGAATGGCCCCAGTGTAGGATCTTCTCCCGATCAGGTACTGAAACAAACGTCTTACCGGGAGGGAGACGATTTAGACTCACGGGAGCCACCTGCATTACTCTGGTGGGATCGATGATATGTTTAGGTTCTTCCTCGAGATCGGACACCAGAAAGGATCGGGACAAGGCGTCTGCTTTGACGTTTTTGTCAGCCGGGCGAAAATGAAGAACAAAATCAAAGCGAGCAAAAAACAAGGACCACCGGGCTTGGCGCGGGTTAAGTCTCTGGGCATGCTGGAGGTAAGCCAAGTTCTTGTGGTCAGTGTAAATTATTACCGGATGAAGAGCCCCCTCGAGTAGGTAATGCCACTCCTCCAACGCCAGCTTGATGGCCAATAACTCTCGATCTCCTATGGAATAGTTGCGCTCAGAAGAGGAGAAGAGTTTGGAGAAGAAGCCACAAGTTACCATTCTCCCGGAAGATGATTTTTGAGTAAGTACCGCTCCGGCTCCAGAGGAGGAGGCGTCAACTTCCAGGAAGAACTGCTTGTTGCCGTCCGGGCGATGCAGCACCGGGGCGGAAGAGAAGGCCTGTTTTAGGGAAAGAAAGGCCTCCTCTGCTTCGGGCGGCCACTCTTTGGGATTAGTACCCTTACGGGTGAGCGCGGAAATTGGGGCAGTCCGGGAAGAGAAGTGCGGGATGAAGAGGCGGTAATAGTTGGCGAAGCCCAGGAACCGTTGAATAGCCTTCAACCCCTCTGGTCGGGGCCATTTCTCGATGGC
Organism: Phyllobates terribilis; assembly: GCF_046119375.1. Classification (NCBI taxonomy): domain Eukaryota; kingdom Metazoa; phylum Chordata; class Amphibia; order Anura; family Dendrobatidae; genus Phyllobates; species Phyllobates terribilis. The sequence continues at coordinate 844,417,202 of NW_027362761.1, forward strand.
AGACAGTTTCTCAGGATCCATTTGTAGGCCGGTCTGAGAGATAATGTAGCCCAGAAACGGAAGCGAGGTCTGCTCAAAGAGGCACTTCTCATATTTAGCGTAGAGATGGTTCTGCCTGAGCCTGAGCAGGACCTGACGAACATCCCTCTGGTGAGTCTGGAGATCCGGAGAGAAGACCAAGATGTTGTCCAGGTACACCACTACGCAGGAGTAGAGAAGGTCCCGGAAGATGTCATTGACCAACTCTTGAAAGACGGCAGGAGCATTACAGAGGCCAAAGGGCATTACCAGATATTCATAGTGGCCGTCCCGGGTGTTGAATGCCGTTTCCATTCATCCCCCTGACGGATACGAACCAGGTTGTACGCCCCACGGAGGTCCAGTTTGGTGAAGATTCTAGCCCCCCTCAGACGATCAAATAACTCCGGAATGAGCAGAAGGGGGTACTTATTCTTCACCGTGATCTGGTTAAGGCCTCTATAGTCTATACAGGGACGGAGAGAGCCGTCCTTCTTTTTGACGAAAAAGAAGCCTGCTCCCGCCGGGGAGGTAGATTTCCGGATGAATCCCCTGGCCAGATTCTCCTCAATATATTCGGACATCGACCGGGTCTCAGCAGCGGATAATGGATAAATACGCCCACGGGGAGGAGAAGTACCAGGTAACAGGTCGATAGGGCAGTCGTATGGTCTATGAGGGGGTAGTGTCTCTGCCTCCTTTTTATTAAAGACATCAGCATAAGACCAATAAGGAATCGGAAGTCCAGGTAGATTAGCTGGGGTAGGAGAAGGACGGACGGGATGAACGGGAACCAGACAGGTCTTATGGCAGCCCTGTCCCCAGCGAAGGACTTCTCCGGTCTGCCAGTCAAGAACGGGTGCATGTTTCTGGAGCCAAGGTAGGCCTAGCAAGAGGGCGTGAGAGAGTCCAGGCAGAACATGGAAGGAGATACTTTCAGAATGCAGCATTCCCACCTGCAGAGTAATGGATTCGGTGATGAGTTGGATGGGGCGTGGTAAGAGCCCCCCATCCACGGCAGCAACAGACAAGGGTACAGCCAGAGGTTTGGTGGGGATGCGGTATTTCTCTACCAGGGACTGTGAAATAAGATTCCCGGCTGCTCCAGAGTCCAGTTGGGCTAGTTCGAAATAACGGTTCTCCCCGTAGACGATTGAAACTGACAACAGCAGGGATGGAGAGGATTTATTCTTGTCTAGGTGGACCTCTCTGAGCGAACCTAGACACAGGCGTTTCCCGACCTCTCCGGGCAGGCACGGATCCGGTGCTCCTTACTGCCACAGTAGAAGCAGGTCCCCTCGGCACGGCGTAAGTCCTGACGGGTCTTGACCATCTTGGTCTGGTCGACCTGCATAGGCTCAGGAGGGTGTACCTGGTTAGAGACAGAAGGAGTGACGGGTTTCTGAAAAGTAGGAGCTAGACGTGGTAACCTCCTCTCACGGGTGACCTCTCTGGCACGCTCCTGGAACCGTAGGTCAATCCGGGTGGCAAGAGTTATTAAGTCATCGAGAGTGGTAGGAATGTCCCGACCGGCAAGTTCATCTTTAATACGGCCGGACAGACCCTCCCAGAAGACAGAAACCAGAGCGTCGTTGTCCCAGGCCAGCTCCGAGGCAAGGGTACGGAAACGTATGGCATATTGGCCCACGGTGAGACTTTCCTGACGGAGGCGTAGCAACGATGATGCGGATGAGGTCTTCCGTCCGGGTTTGTCGAAGACTTTCCGGAAAGCCGTGAGAAAAGCAGGCAAGTTGGACACCAGGGGGTCTCCTCTCTCCCATAGAGGATTTAGCCAGGCCAGGGCCTCCCCGGTGAGATGGGACATGATGAATGCAATTTTGGCTCGGTCGGAGTTAAACTGGTGGGACAATAGTTCAAAGTGCAGGGTGCACTGATTTATGAAGCCCCGAGCCTGGGCTGAGTCGCCTCCGAAGCGAGGAGGTGCAGAAAGCCGAGGTCCGGGGTAGGATATCATGGTGTTAGTGGACAGCGGAGCTGCCGGATTGCGAGACATGGCACTGGCGGAGGTTGTTGGTGGAACAGTCAGAGTGTCCAGGCGAGTATTGACATTCCGCAGGTGACCCAGGATGGACTCCTGTTGGGACCTTTGACGGGACAGTTCATGACACAGGTCCGAGAGCGAGGGAGCTTGGGTGCCACCGGGTTCCATGGCCCGAGCAAAACTGTAACGGGTCTGGGAGGCGGAACCTCTGGGCTACTATACAAGGGAGCGGTCCTTGTAAGGGAGCGGGTGGCGACCAGGCAGGCAGTCACAGCAGGTGACCGGGACAGTCTCTGGGTGTACGGGCAGGAGGTCACGGCAAGTGATCAGGGCAGTCTCTGGAAGAACGGGCTGGAGGTCACGGCAAGTGACCGGGGCAGTCTCTGGAAGAACGGGCTGGAGGTCACGGCAAGTGACCGGGGCAGTCTCTAGGTAAGGGGTAGGTATGACCTGTGATGGCTGAACCTCCAGGTAGGCTAGCAAGGCAGATGGAGGATGTGTGCTCCCAGGTGAGCAAGCGAGAGTCTCTGGAATAGCAGGTGGTCACAGCACGTGACGGCGGAGCCTCCAGGTAGGCAAGCAGGCAGGTAGCGGAGAAGCGCTCCCAGGTGAGCGGGCAAGAGTCTGGAATAGCTGGTGGTCACAGCACGTGACAGCGGAGCCTCCGGGCAGGCAAGCAGGCAGGTAGCGGAGAAGCGCTCCCAGGTGAGCGGGCAAGCTGGTCCATAGACAGACTGACCGGAGTTGTAAGGCAGACCGTCGGACCTCAGGCAAGCAGGCAGGTAGCTGATGTGCGCTCCCAGGTGAGCGGGCAAGTTGGTCCTTAGACAGACTGACCGGAGTTGTAAGGCAGACCGTCGGACCTCAGGCAGGCAGGCAGGTAACAGGAAATCAGGCAGGATTAGGACAGCAAGGTGGCAGGAATCTGGCAGGTAACTGGCAGGTAACTGGCAACGGGACCTGAGGGCTGAAGCAGAGTAGAACGGTGCAACAACATTGCTCGGGCACCTCCATTTTGGAGGTGCCATTGGCCGGGGACTCCTTAGGACGGCGCGCGCGGCCCCTTTAAGAGGGAGGGAGGGCGCGCGCGCGCGCCCTAAGCACAGTGGCCGGGAAGGAGCGCGCACTGCCAGCAGAGCGGGAGAGGGACGCCGGGCACGGAGCAGAGCGGTGAGGGGAACAGCGTCCCTGCCTAGCAGAGGGCAGGGACGCCGGCACTACATATAGTATAGTCAGTGCAGCATCTACCCCTTAGATAGGAATATATAAGATGACTGTGGCACCCCTGGGGGTTCAGTCGCCACAGAGGTGCTGCACCTCACCCAGAGGTGTGGCATCTCCTTCTCTCAGGTAAGGATGGAGTACTGCCCGTGACCCCAACACCTGCACTCAGCACTACACTACTCCAGGCCGGCTGGAAGGGCAATATGCACTGCTTTCTGCTGCCCCGTCCCTGGCTGGAGTGGGAGGAACCAAAGTGAGGGCGAACCATGTAGTGGGTGTGGGTGGAGGACGCAGAACAGGGGAGCACCTGAAGAAGATACATATATATATAGAGAAGCCATCTTAGAGGAGTGGAGTCAGTGGAGGAGAAGTGAAAGGAGCAGGGGCTCTGCAGGAGCTCTGCTCGGGATGCAGGCTCGGCCTGTCATGCCCAAGACTGTGAGAGGAGTGGGAGCAAGGGAGGAAGGCTCCAGTAACAGAAGGGATCCCAGGGGGTACGGTGAGTTCAGGACAGCACCCGTATGCCTGAGTCTGCCAGGCGGTAGAGGGATCAGGCCGCAAGAAGGGAACCGGTCCCTGGACTAGCCGAGTTACTTCAAGTCTCAGCTAGAAAACCGGAGGCTTCTGCATTTTCAAGGTGCAGTTGCCACATTCGCACCTAAGCCGCTGAAAAGGGCACCAAGCAAGGTCCGGGAACTTCAAGTTGCCTAGAGGGATCTCACTGTACCCGATCGGGACTTTGTGTGGCGGGGCGTAGGGCAGGAGGGAGAGACCCAGCGCAGGAAGTCGGCTAAGAAAGGAACATACAGAGAGGGGTCCCGTTAAGTGCTTCTGAGATACTTGAGGGAGTGCTGAACCCCTGCCTGGTAAACGCAGCATGACGTGGGAGACGGTCACCTGTATAGTGCCACCTGAAGAACCTAAAGAACTGTGAGTAAACTCGGATGACTGCACCCCACTGTTTCTGTCAGTTATTTCTACCATGCTATCGCTCCTGCACTACAACGCCCAGCATCACCATCTGCACTTACACTACCCTGGAGCTGTGCTCTGCCTGTGGAGAGCCGCACCAACCCAGCTGCTCTAACATCTGCCCCAGAGGTCTGCAGCAGCGCCGGTACCCATTACCGGGAACCACAGGTGGCGTCACAAGACAAAACTGTTATTCATTCCATCAAGTAACAAACCTCCTTTTAAAGAGTGACCCCAGGGTATGGGCCCGGGAGCCGACTTACGTGACATCCCAAGAAGGTAAAGGCCCCGGTACCGAGTCCCCCATATCCCCCCTGGGCGAGTCATGACGTAAATCCGGGCAGAGCATGTGGGCTCAGAGAGACATAGAGCTGTAGGTGCGCATGCATAGATGGTGTAAAAGGCCGAAAAAGCACAGAGATGTGCGAGCAAGGGAGAGAGGAAAGTGCGCATGCATGAGGATGAATATAGTCGGAGATTGCCAAACAGGAGTGAAAACACATATAGGGACAGAGAGTATGCTTAGATGGAACATAGTGGAGCAAAAAAGAAGTAGAAAGAAAGAAAGAAACGGAAGAAGGGGAAAAGGAAAAAAAGGGGGAGAATAAGAGAAAAGGGTGAATCAGCTATAGAAAATAAGAATAGAAAAAACTTATACACTTTGTGCAGAATTATTAGGCAAATGAGTATTTTGATCACATGATACTTTTTATACATGTCGTCCTACTCGAAGCTGCATAGGCTTGAGAGCCAACTACCAATTAAGTAAATCTGGTGATGTGCATCTCTGTAATGAGGAGGGGTGTTGACTAATGACATCAACACCCTATATAAGGTGTACTTAATTATTAGGCAACTTCCTTTCCTTTGGCAAAATGGGTCAGAAGAGAGATTTGACGAGCTCTGAAAAGTCCAAAATTGTGAGATGTCTTCTAGAGGGATGCAGCAGTCTTGAAATTTCCAAACTTTTGAAGCGTGATCTCCGAACAATCAAGCGTTTCATGGCAAATAGCCAACAGGGTCGCAAGAAGCGTGTTGGCCAAAAAAGGCGCAAAATAACTGCCCATGAATTGAGGAAAATCAAGCGTGAAGCTGCCAAGATCCCATTCGCCACCAGTTTTGCCATATTTCAGAGCTGCAACGTTACTGGAGTATCAAAAAGCATAAGGTGTGCAATACTCAGGGACATGGCCAAGGTAAGGAAGGCTGAAAAACGACCACTTTTGAACAAGAAACATAAGATAAAACATCAAGAATGGGCCAAGAAATATCTTAAGCCTGATTTCTCAAAGATTTTATGGACTGATGAAATGACAGTGACTCTTGATGGGCCAGATGGATGGGCCAGAGGCTGGATCAGTAAAGGGCAGAGAGCTCCAATCCGACTCAGACGCCAGCAAGGTGGAGGTGGGGTACTGGTATGGGCTGGTATCATCAAAGATGAACTTGTGGGACCTTTTCAGGTTGAGGATGGAGTGAAGCTCAACTCCCAGACCTACTGCAAGTTTCTGGAAGACAACTTCTTCAAGCAGTGGTACAGGAAGAAGTCGGTATCGTTCAAGAAAAACATGATTTTCATGCAGGACAATGCTCCATCACATGCATCCAACTACTCCACAGCGTGGCTGACCAGTAAAGGTCTAAATGAAGAAAAAATAATGACATGGCCCCCTTGTTCACCTGATCTGAACCCCATAGAGAACCAGTGGTCCATCATAAAATGTGAGATCTACAGGGAGGGAAAACAGTACACCTCTCGGAACAGTGTCTGGGAGGCTGTGGTGACTGCTGCACGCAATGCTGATCGAAAACAGATCAAGCAACTGACAGAATCTATGGATGGAAGGCTGCTGAGTGTCATCATAAAGAAAGGTGGCTATATTGATCACTCATTTTTTTGGTTTTTGTTTTTGCATGCCAGAAATGTTTGTTTCTAAATTTTGTGCACTGATATTGGTTTACCTGGTGAAAATAAATAAGTGAGATTGGATTATATTTGGTTTTTATTAAGTTGCCTAATAATTCTGCACAGTAATAGTTACCTGCACAAACAGATATCCTCCTAAGATAGCCAAATCTAAAAAAACCCCACTCCAACTTCCAAAAATATTATGCTTGGATATTTATGAGTCTTTTGGGTTGATTGAGAACATAGTTGTTGATCAATAATAAAAATAATCCTTTCAAATACAACTTGCCTAATAATTCGGCACACAGTGTATGTAAGAACATAAGAAGGAAGATAATGATGGAAGTAGGAGAGACGTGATGGGTAGTAAATAGACAAAGGGAAACAGTGTAAGAAAAACATAGAGATAAAAAGGGGAAACCTGGAGAAGAGCTGGTTTTTCATTGTGACGTATAGGAAAAACTGAGATAAGATTGGTCAATCAAAACAAAAATGTTGAATTCAATCATGATAAAAATATAACACAATAGTGAGGTAACAGTGAGGGATGAGCGAACCCGAACTGTAAAATTTGGAGTTCGTACCGGACACACAGTGTCCAGTACTGAACCCTCAGCATGGACTTTTTACTAGAAGTCCAGTGTACTGTTTAGGTTCGGATGCTGAATGAAGATTGTTGAAAGTTAGCAGCGCAGCCAATCAACAAGCTTTTAGGCTGTGGGCACTTAGGTAGTCGGCACACCATGTGACCCAGACTGTTTAAATGCCGGATCACTGGTGCCGTCGCCATTCTGCTCTGCTTAGTGTAGGGATAGCTGGAGTGAGGGACAGTATTAGGTTTTGTGTATACCCAGTTTTACAAAAAGCCTCTCAGTGTGTACTCTGCACCCGTGTCTGTGGGAGTAATGTGCCCACAACCAATTTTTTCTACTCTGCATCCGTGCCCATGGGAGTATTGTGTCTAAGCAATTTTTTCTACTCTCCACACATGTGTGTGGGAGTAGTGTGCCTAACCAATTTTTTCTACTCTGCACGTGTGTGTGTGGGAGTAGTGGGCCTAACAATTTTTTCTACTCAGCACCTGTATCTGTGGGAGTAGTGTGTAAAAGCAAATTGTTCTACTCTGCAACTGCACACGTGTCTGTGGGAGTAGTGTGCCTAACCAACTTTTCCTACTCTGCACTCACGTCTGTGGGAGTAGTGGGCCTAACCAATTTGTTCTGCTCTGCACCCGTGTCTGTGTGAGTAGTGTGCATAAAAACAAATTGCTGTACTCTGCACCTGTGTCTGTAGGAGTAGTGTGCGTAAAAATAAATTGTTCTACTCTGCATGCGTGTCTGTGGGAGTAGTGTGGCTAACCAATTTTTCTACTCTGCACTCGTATCTGTGGGAATTAAGGGGCCTAACCAATTTTTTCTACTGTGCACCCATGTCTGTGGGAGTAATGTGCCTAAAAACAAATAGTTCTACTTTGCACCCATTTCTGTGGGAGTAGTGTGTGTAAAAACAGATTGCTGTACTCTGCACCTGTGTCTGTGTGAGTAGTGTGCATAAAAAAACAGAACAAAAAATAAGGAGACCATAAAATAGGGGACATGGATGTGGCTGAGGTGGTGCTGGTGCAACTGCTGGTATAGCTGCTGCAGGGAAAGGATGTGGTCATTCTGTGCCTGCTACGTGCCCAAATTAAATACCTTCCTCTGGTGCACGCAGGCAACAGGACATTCTGAGTCAATTTGTAGGGCCGAGTACCGCTACATAAATAGTGAGGCCAGAAAATGTTGAGGCTTTGTTATATTGGATGGCTAACAGTGCCACCAGTTCCTTCACATTATCTTCCACCCGGTCCCCTGCAGAAAGCGCAGAGTTGGCACCTGAGGGCCATGTTCATCCGACTTCCTCTTTACTTCCTTTCAAATCAGCCAAGCAATCTGAGCCCCAGGTCAGGCAGTAGTCTCTTCTGCTTTTTGATGAGTCCTCTGGCTGGGGTTCCCTGGTCCACAGATATTTTTTTCAGGTCTTTAAGTTGTATAATGTGCTTTAAAAGTTGTATTAAGTAACATCAAGTAACCATGTTGACAGTCCAAGAAGAGAAACCATGTAACTTTGGGATCTTTATCAAAGTAGCTACTTATACAAGCCAATGGTGCTGAGCTACAATACCAGACACAGGTTAACGAGAAGAATATTGATGTTTTTAAAAGGAATCAAACATCTTTTTCTAATCTCATATTTTTCATTTTTGCTAATAGCTTTCAAAATGACTGATTTTCAAGATCAACACATATTCAACAGCTGGAAGCTTCTCATAAAATCTTTATTTCACCCATGGCAGCTTGCTAAATAGGAGGAAATATAGAATACCTCATACAGCGAATACAACTGCCCATTTTCTGAAAATATATAAAATATGATATATTCACATTTATGTATTATATATTAGATGCATTTGAACATTAAAAAAATCCTACCAACATGTAATATAAAACTGTATATGGAGCCTGTCGTATAAGAAATGCTGAAACCCTAAGTTGCATCCAATAACCCAACTTTTTCTTAAAGAAGTTGTCCACTACTTGGACAACTCCTTCTCATACCCCCTGCTTGGCCCCAATAAAATAAAAAAGCTTACACTTACCTCCTGTTCCTTTGCCATTTCAGCGGTGTTGGCACTCGAGATCCTAGGGCTCCCATGTTTGTGACACGTGAGCCAGGCACCCAATCAGTGCTGGTGTCACTGTCCCCGCCTACATGTGAATTGAACATAAAGAAGAAGTCAGGGATCAGCTGCAGCCTGGACTTCCTTTTCATGTTCAATTCGACAGAAGATGGGGACAGTGACGCCAGCCCGCATTGGGTGCCAGGCTCACGTGTCACAACAACCGCACAGGAGCCCAGGGACCATGAGTGGCGACACTGCTAGACTGGTGAATGAACGGGAGGTAAGTATAAGCTTTTTTCTTTTATTGGGGCCAAACATTTAGATCAAGAAGGGGTTGTCCTTTAATTTTCTGACTGAACTAGTCCTTGTAATGCTGTAATGTACATGACACTGTGAAGCATCAGTCTGAGCACAGAGCTATTTATGAAGCCTAGATTTTGTGTTATATTTTTCATGTTGTAGGCACCTTTATGACTATGTTTAATTGCTGACTAAGCAGTTAAATTTGCTTAAGTTGATCATTTGCAATTTTTCTGCAGGGCATGGCATAGTATTCTAACATTTACCCAAATTAGAAATTTTTAATTCATCTCTAAATATAACCTTTCACATTAGCATTTTGATTTTTCTTTATCCTTAACTGTCTTGGCATTTAAATTGAATCAGATTCTGATAATAAGGAGCTGTGTGCTTAGGATTTATCTTGTACTTTTATATAATGGCATATGTGAAATATGCTTAGCTTTTTGATTTGAGAACTAGAGAAGTGCCCGAACTCTCCTCTATTTAGTCAGGGGCAACTAATATATTTAATGCATTTGTTTTAATATGACAATCCTTACCCATGTAGCCTATTAGGATTTGTGGACACCATAGAGGCGGCTCTCCTCTTGAGTTCACTCTCTATTAGCTTATTTTTATTTTGCTTATACTGTATAGTGGGAAATAGCAAATAGGCAATGGAACTTACCAGCCAAAGGTTCAAGAGAAATGCACACCAGGACGCGGCCAGCCCCCCCCCCCCCCCCTTGTAGGAAGGAGATGACACAGGTGCGGAATACCTTGAGCAATCACTCTCAACTGGTAAGTTCCATTGCCTTTTTGCTATTTTCTGATTTGATTTTTGAATTTTTCTAAAATTCTATTTATTATTCTGGCTATGCTGGTTGCTTTTAATGATAGAGTAGGGACTCGCAATATCATGAGGACCCTTGACGTTTGGGTTGCGAGCTTACTTATTTTGGCCAAAATATCAACTAATACCTCATATGATATATATATATATTTTTTGCACTTTTTTATCTGCCAGGGCGCGGCCAGGCCCACTTATGGTGACCCTGTGAATGGGGGCATTGCAGCTCTGCGATGCACGGGGAGGGTGCCGGGCATCCCGCCTAATCGAATAGGAAGGGCATTTAATAGGATGCCGGCCAGGCACGGTTGCCGCGAGTGTGAATGGCACCCTATTTGCAGGTTTCATCTGGTGCGGTTATATTGCGAGGCAGTCACTCCTCCAGTGTGAGTGGTTGAGAGTGATTGCTCACGGCATTCCGCACCTGTGTCATCTCCTTCCTACAAAGGGGGGGCCGGCTGCGTCCTGGTGTGCATTTCTCTTGAACCTTTGGCTGGTAAGTTCCATTGCCTTTTTGCTATTTTCTGATTTGATTTTTGAATTTTTCTAAAATTCTATTTATTATTCTGGCTATGCTGGTTGCTTATACTGTATAGTGCCATTAATTCCACAGTGCTTTACAGACATTATCATTGCTGTCCCCATTGGGGCTCACAATCTAAATTCCCTATCAGTATGTCTTTATTGAGTGGGAGGAAACCGGAGAACCCGGAGGAAATCCACGCAAAGACGGGGAGAACTTACAGACTCCTTGCAGATGTTGTCCTTGGTGGGATTTGAACCCAGGACCCCAGTGCTGCAAAGCTGCAGTATTATCCCTTAAGAAAGAAGCATCTACAAGCAGAAGTTCTCGCCCTAGTATTTATAGCCATCCTGTAGTTACATAGCTATTCATTGGGTGGGCGGCCAGCCAGAACGTCATCCAGTGATAATAGCTGACTGCTAGGGGTTTTCTAAGGCTATATTCACATGCCTGGTAATTGTCACTCAAAGCAAATTTTCTGTAAATAAAATTTTTGGGATAAATTTGACAAATCTTGCAAGTTCGAATTTCAAATGATAAGCTCATCTCTAGTTACAAGTTGATGAAAATTACTTTATAGGGTTTGTCTCGCCATGACAATCCATTTTTACATTGAGCCCAGCTTGGCATTCAGCTGATCATCAAAATTTCAGCTTTAGGCTATGTTCACATGTCCAGTAATCATCTGCTTAAATGGATCGAGCAGCAATCTGTTGACAATTTAGGAATTGTCTCTCTGTCTAGATTCCTGAGCTCTAACGTCCTCACACTAGCCTAACATCATCCTAAAATGCCTACAGGATTCCCGGCTTTTTTATACCAGGTCTTATAATCTCCTGATTTTCTGCACTAGACCATACAATGTCATAGATATAGGGCACTATAGGGAAGCCCGCATGGCTGTGTACAATGTCATTAGCCCCCTCTCTGATGCTTCAGCAGTGTGTGAAATGGCACTGGGCATTTTATGAAATTTTACAATCTTATCAAATCGCAAAATATTCAAATTCGCGGGGAGCTGCGAGTTTCAGGAAAACCAATTCAAAGTCGATACCTTCATCTCTACTTCTAAAGTTTATATCACTTGAAAAGTAACTTGGATGCAACTTTGTCTTAAAGAAATATACCTACTGTAACGGGTCTGGGAGGCGGAACCTCTGGGCTACTATACAAGGGAGCGGTCCTTGTAAGGGAGCGGGTGGCGACCAGGCAGGCAGTCACAGCAGGTGACCGGGACAGTCTCTGGGTGTACGGGCAGGAGGTCACGGCAAGTGATCAGGGCAGTCTCTGGAAGAATGGGCTGGAGGTCACGGCAAGTGACCGGGGCAGTCTCTGGAAGAACGGGCTGGAGGTCACGGCAAGTGACCGGGGCAGTCTCTAGGTAAGGGGTAGGTACGACCTGTGATGGCTGAACCTCCAGGTAGGCTAGCAAGGCAGATGGAGGATGTGTGCTCCCAGGTGAGCAAGCGAGAGTCTCTGGAATAGCAGGTGGTCACAGCACGTGACGGCAGAGCCTCCAGGTAGGCAAGCAGGCAGGTAGCGGAGAAGCGCTCCCAGGTGAGCGGGCAAGAGTCTGGAATAGCTGGTGGTCACAGCACGTGACAGCGGAGCCTCCGGGCAGGCAAGCAGGCAGGTAGCGGAGAAGCGCTCCCAGGTGAGCGGGCAAGAGTCTGGAATAGCTGGTGGTCACAGCACGTGACAGCGGAGCCTCCGGGCAGGCAAGCAGGCAGGTAGCGGAGAAGCGCTCCCAGGTGAGCGGGCAAGCTGGTCCATAGACAGACTGACCGGAGTTGTAAGGCAGACCGTCGGACCTCAGGCAAGCAGGCAGGTAGCTGATGTGCGCTCCCAGGTGAGCGGGCAAGTTGGTCCTTAGACAGACTGACCGGAGTTGTAAGGCAGACCGTCGGACCTCAGGCAGGCAGGCAGGTAACAGGAAATCAGGCAGGATTAGGACAGCAAGCTGGCAGGAATCTGGCAGGTAACTGGCAGGTAACTGGCAACGGGACCTGAGGGCTGAAGCAGAGTAGAACGGTGCAACAACATTGCTCGGGCACCTCCATTTTGGAGGAGGTGCCTTATATATGGTAAAGTCCTCCGGCCATTGGCCGGGGACTCCTTAGGACGGCGCGCGCGGCCCCTTTAAGAGGGAGGGCGCGCGCGCGCGCGCGCCCTAAGCACAGTGGCCGGGAAGGAGCGCGTGCTGCCAGCAGAGCGGGAGAGGGACGCCGGGCACGGAGCAGAGCGGTGAGGGGAACAGCGTACCTGCCTAGCAGAGGGCAGGGACGCCGGCACTACAGTACCCCCCCCTTTACCCCCCCCCTTTTTTAGGCCAGATAGAAATTTAGCTAGGATGAGAGGGGCATGGATGTTCTCCCGGGGCTCCCACGTTCTCTCCTCAGGACCAAACCCCCTCCAATCTACCAGAAAAAAGGTCTTTCCTCTTACCCTTTTGGTGGCAAGAATGTTCTCTACCTCAAACTCGTCCTCAGCAGAAACCGGAGCAGGAGGCGTACCTGTAGACTTGGAAAAAGAGTTAAGCACCACAGGTTTGAGGAGAGATACATGGAAGGAGTTAGGGATCCGTAAGTTGGCCAGGAGTTTCAATTTATAGGCCACCGGGTTGATCTGACTGATGACCTCCAGAGGACCGATGAACCGAGGCCCTAACTTGTAAGAAGGTATCTTGAGTCGAACATATTTAGATGAGAGCCAGACTTTATCTCCTGGACGAAATTGTGGAGGATCCAGGCGTTTTTTGTCAGCGTGTCTTTTCATACGCTCGGATGACAGAAGGAGTGCGGACCGGGTACTCTCCCATATGGAGGAAAATTTGCTAACGAGAGATTCCGCAGCCGGGTTGTCCACAGAGGTGGAGACAGGAAAAGGAATCCGAGGATGCTGACCAAAGACTACAAAAAACGGGGATTTGGAGGAGGATTCGCTCTCGTGATTATTATAAGAGAACTCGGCCCATGGTAGGAGATCCACCCAGTCAGAATGGTGGGCATTAACGAAGTGCCGGAGGTAACTGGTCAGGTTCTGATTGATCCGCTCCACTTGACCATTGGACTGTGGGTGGTAAGCGGAAGAGAAGTCCAAGGTGACGTCTAGTAGTTTACAAGTGGCTCTCCAGAAACGTGAGGTGAACTGTACCCCACGATCCGACACGATGTGGAGGGGCAGGCCATGAAGACGGAAGATGTGGCGGATAAAGTCTTTAGCCAGCTCGGGTGCAGACGGAAGGCCTGGCAGGGGAATAAAGTGAGCCATCTTGGAAAAGCGGTCAGCGACCACCCAAATGACCGTACAACCGGCAGAGACGGGGAGATCAGTTATAAAGTCCATTGCTATATGCTGCCAGGGGGCAGCAGGTACAGGAAGCGGAAGGAGGCGTCCGGCTGGCAGATGTCTCGGGACTTTGTTGCGGGCGCAGGACACACAGGCAGAAACAAAGTATATTATGTCCTTGTGCAGGGTAGGCCACCAATAGTGCCGGGCAATAAGCTGGAGGGTCTTTTTCTGACCGGCGTGGCCAGCTAGTTTAGACGAATGGCCCCAGTGTAGGATCTTCTCCCGATCAGGTACTGAAACAAACGTCTTACCGGGAGGGAGACGATTTAGACTCACGGGAGCCACCTGCATTACTCTGGCGGGATCGATGATATGTTTAGGTTCTTCCTCGAGATCGGACACCAGAAAGGATCGGGACAAGGCGTCTGCTTTGACGTTTTTGTCAGCCGGGCGAAAATGAAGAACAAAATCAAAGCGAGCAAAAAACAAGAACCACCGGGCTTGGCGCGGGTTAAGTCTCTGGGCATGCTGGAGGTAAGCCAAGTTCTTGTGGTCAGTGTAAATTATTACCGGATGAAGAGCCCCCTCGAGTAGGTAACGCCACTCCTCCAATGCCAGCTTGATGGCCAATAACTCTCAGTCTCCTATGGAATAGTTGCGCTCAGAAGAGGAGAAGAGTTTGGAGAAGAAGCCACAAGTTACCATTCTCCCGGAAGATGATTTTTGAGTAAGTACCGCTCCGGCTCCAGAGGAGGAGGCGTCAACTTCCAGGAAGAACTGCTTGTTGCCGTCCGGGCGATGCAGCACCGGGGCGGAAGAGAAGGCCTGTTTTAGGGAAAGAAAGGCCTCCTCTGCTTCGGGCGGCCACTCTTTGGGATTAGTACCCTTACGGGTGAGCGCGGAAATTGGGGCAGTCCGGGAAGAGAAGTGCGGGATGAAGAGGCGGTAATAGTTGGCGAAGCCCAGGAACCGTTGAATAGCCTTCAACCCCTCTGGTCGGGGCCATTTCTCGATGGCAGACAGTTTCTCAGGATCCATTTGTAGGCCGGTCTGAGAGATAATGTAGCCCAGAAACGGAAGCGAGGTCTGCTCAAAGAGGCACTTCTCATATTTAGCGTAGAGATGGTTCTGCCTGAGCCTGAGCAGGACCTGACGAACATCCCTCCGGTGAGTCTGGAGATCCGGAGAGAAGACCAAGATGTCGTCCAGGTACACCACTATGCAGGAGTAGAGAAGGTCCCGGAAGATGTCATTGACCAACTCTTGAAAGACGGCAGGAGCGTTACAGAGGCCAAAGGGCATTACCAGATATTCATAGTGGCCGTCCCGGGTGTTGAATGCCGTCTTCCATTCATCCCCCTGACGGATACGAACCAGGTTGTACGCCCCACGGAGGTCCAGTTTGGTGAAGATTCTAGCCCCCCTCAGACGATCAAATAACTCCGGAATGAGCGGAAGGGGGTACTTATTCTTCACCGTGATCTGGTTAAGGCCTCTATAGTCTATACAGGGACGGAGAGAGCCGTCCTTCTTTTTGACGAAAAAGAAGCCTGCTCCCGCCGGGGAGGTAGATTTCCGGATGAATCCCCTGGCCAGATTCTCCTCAATATATTCGGACATCGACCGGGTCTCAGCAGCGGATAATGGATAAATACGCCCACGGGGAGGAGAAGTACCAGGTAACAGGTCGATAGGGCAGTCGTATGGTCTATGAGGGGGTAGTGTCTCTGCCTCCTTTTTATTAAAGACATCAGCATAAGACCAATAAGGAATCGGAAGTCCAGGTAGATTAGCTGGGGTAGGAGAAGGACGGACGGGATGAACGGGAACCAGACAGGTCTTATGGCAGCCTGTCCCCAGCGAAGGACTTCTCCGGTCTGCCAGTCAAGAACGGGTGCATGTTTCTGGAGCCAAGGTAGGCCTAGCAAGAGGGCGTGAGAGAGTCCAGGCAGAACATGGAAGGAGATACTTTCAGAATGCAGCATTCCCACCTGCAGAGTAATGGATTCGGTGATGAGTTGGATGGGGCGTGGTAAGAGCCCCCCATCCACGGCAGCAACAGACAAGGGTACAGCCAGAGGTTTGGTGGGGATGCGGTATTTCTCTACCAGGGACTGTGAAATAAGATTCCCGGCTGCTCCAGAGTCCAGTTGGGCTAGTTCGAAATAACGGTTCTCCCCGTAGACGATTGAAACTGACAACAGCAGGGATGGAGAGGATTTATTCTTGTCTAGGTGGACCTCTCTGAGCGAACCTAGACACAGGCGTTTCCCGACCTTTCCGGGCAGGCACGGATCCGGTGCTCCTTACTGCCACAGTAGAAGCAGGTCCCCTCGGCACGGCGTAAGTCCTGACGGGTCTTGACCATCTTGGTCTGGTCGACCTGCATAGGCTCAGGAGGGTGTACCTGGTTAGAGACAGAAGGAGTGACGGGTTTCTGAAAAGTAGGAGCTAGACGTGGTAACCTCCTCTCACGGGTGACCTCTCTGGCACGCTCCTGGAACCGTAGGTCAATCCGGGTGGCAAGAGTTATTAAGTCATCGAGAGTGGTAGGAATGTCCCGACCGGCAAGTTCATCTTTAATACGGCCGGACAGACCCTCCCAGAAGACGGAAACCAGAGCGTCGTTATCCCAGGCCAGCTCCGAGGCAAGGGTACGGAACCGTATGGCATATTGGCCCACGGTGAGACTTTCCTGACGGAGGCGTAGCAACGATGATGCGGATGAGGTCTTCCGTCCGGGTTCGTCGAAGACTTTCCGGAAAGCCGTGAGAAAAGCAGGCAAGTTGGACACCAGGGGGTCTCCTCTCTCCCATAGAGGATTTAGCCAGGCCAGGGCCTCCCCGGTGAGATGGGACATGATGAATGCAATTTTGGCTCGGTCGGAGTTAAACTGGTGGGACAATAGTTCAAAGTGCAGGGTGCACTGGTTTATGAAGCCCCTAGCTTGAGCGGGGTCGCCTCCGAAGCGTGGAGGTGTAGAAAGCCGGGGTCCGGGGCAGGATGCCATGGTATTGGTGGGCAGCGGCGCTGCCGGGCTGCGAGTCATGACACTAGCGGTGGTTGCTGGTGGAACAGTCAGAATGTCCAGGAAAGAGTTGACATTCCGCAGATGACTCAGGATGGACTCCTGTTGGGACCTCTGACGGGACAGTTCATGACGTAGGTCCGAAAGCGAGAGAGCTTGGGTGCCACCGGGTTCCATGGCCCGAGCAAACTGTAACGGGTCTGGGAGGTGGAACCTCTGGGCTACTATACAAGGGAGCGGTCCTTGTAAGGGAGCGGGTGGCGACCAGGCAGGCAGTCACAGCAGGTGACCGGGACAGTCTCTGGGTGTACGGGCAGGAGGTCACGGCAAGTGATCAGGGCAGTCTCTGGAAGAACGGGCTGGAGGTCACGGCAAGTGACCGGGGCAGTCTCTGGAAGAACGGGCTGGAGGTCACGGCAAGTGACCGGGGCAGTCTCTAGGTAAGGGGTAGGTACGACCTGTGATGGCTGAACCTCCAGGTAGGCTAGCAAGGCAGATGGAGGATGTGTGCTCCCAGGTGAGCAAGCGAGAGTCTCTGGAATAGCAGGTGGTCACAGCACGTGACGGCGGAGCCTCCAGGTAGGCAAGCAGGCAGGTAGCGGAGAAGCGCTCCCAGGTGAGCGGGCAAGAGTCTGGAATAGCTGGTGGTCACAGCACGTGACAGCGGAGCCTCCGGGCAGGCAAGCAGGCAGGTAGCGGAGAAGCGCTCCCAGGTGAGCGGGCAAGAGTCTGGAATAGCTGGTGGTCACAGCACGTGACAGCGGAGCCTCCGGGCAGGCAAGCAGGCAGGTAGCGGAGAAGCGCTCCCAGGTGAGCGGGCAAGAGTCTGGAATAGCTGGTGGTCACAGCACGTGACAGCGGAACCTCCGGGCAGGCAAGCAGGCAGGTAGCGGAGAAGCGCTCCCAGGTGAGCGGGCAAGCTGGTCCATAGACAGACTGACCGGAGTTGTAAGGCAGACCGTCGGACCTCAGGCAAGCAGGCAGGTAGCTGATGTGCGCTCCCAGGTGAGCGGGCAAGTTGGTCCTTAGACAGACTGACCGGAGTTGTAAGGCAGACCGTCGGACCTCAGGCAGGCAGGCAGGCAGGTAACAGGAAATCAGGCAGGATTAGGACAGCAAGCTGGCAGGAATCTGGCAGGTAACTGGCAGGTAACTGGCAACGGGACCTGAGGGCTGAAGCAGAGTAGAACGGTGCAACAACATTGCTCGGGCACCTCCATTTTGGAGGAGGTGCCTTATATATGGTAAAGTCCTCCGGCCATTGGCCGGGGACTCCTTAGGACGGCGCGCGCGGCCCCTTTAAGAGGGAGGGAGGGCGCGCGCGCGCGCCCTAAGCACAGTGGCCGGGAAGGAGCGCGCGCTGCCAGCAGAGCGGGAGAGGGACGCCGGGCACGGAGCAGAGCGGTGAGGGGAACAGCGTCCCTGCCTAGCAGAGGGCAGGGACGCCGGCACTACACCTACTATATGTTACACATTTATTATGACACATCCTTAGAATATATTGTTTTATCTTATTTAGTAGTTGGGGGTCTTCTTAAAACCTTATTTCTATAACCCGCTACTTCTATCCCCCATTCTTTGATGGTTTCTGAAGTCTAGATATACTTCAAATGAAACATTGCTGTATAGAATCACAAAGGACTAGCTGGCAAAACTGAAGCTCATGAACACTATTTTATAAAGAATTTTTTTTTGCAATTAAAAAACTGTGTGATGAAGACATATGGGTCATGGTCCAAGGCTTTCGATGCTGTTTCAATAAAGACGTCTACACAAAATAAGTCAGGCCTGTTGGATTACAACATGAGAGTCTTTGTTACTGCAGAAGATAAGCTGCTGCCAGAGGACTTTACCACCAGGGTATATCCTCTTACAACATTGTCATGTATACACAACTTTAGATTAAAGGCCACAATGAAGGAGCAAGTAACATTCTACTTATCAAAAGTGTTTTTTTCTTAGTTATCTGACCTACAGATACTTGTAAATTGGCACTTTCATTGCACGAGGGTCTCAGCTCCGGACAAATGTGCACCTGTCTAATGGAGCAGAGACCCTTTAACTCATAAGGTATGATAAATATATGGTCTGTAATACAAAATATTGCTACATTTAGGATGTAGAAAATGAAATGTTTTCCAATGATCATATGTATTGCAATAATCACCTTTTGATGTGGTTGTTCTTCAGAGGTCTATAGGGAATGATTTGCATCTTTCTGATTCTTTAAATAGGAATTAAATCCTTCATTTCTTGATTTTGTATGGCAGCGCTATTTTATAGCGGAGATAAGTAGGTACCTGCTGTTTTAAGAAGGCTATTGTTGTAATTGTGGCCTAATGGAAATTGCTGCCTGAGAGTAACTAGACTTTAAAGTATAAAAAGAGATGCATTTTGTTTCACTGAGACTATGCGGACTCACACCGTTAGTTTTAAAGCCTCTCCTCCTCTACTGTGATATGAAAAGTGTTTTTCGCTTTCTAAGCTACCCAGAGTTCCTCACAGGAGCACATGTGGCTCTATTAATGACTCGTGAAACTCACTCATTACTCTATAAAAAAGTTTTTTTTTTCTGCTACTCAGCAAGCCCAATAAAACAGAGATCTCATAAGAAACAACAGAAACATTAGGAGATATGTTGAATGAAATATGCATAATATGGATGTAAGCCCTTAGAAATGATCAGTACAGAAACTGTAACCTTACTTATATATTTCACAAATTGTTTAATTAGACACATTTATTGGGAATGTATGAGCTGTAGATTTGTAGTTTCTGTTCTGCTAGAAATAGTAACCTCCACGGAGAGTTGGTTGTGTAAGTTATTCTGTTCCTAAAGAACTAAATTATGTGGTAATCAACAACTAGCGGGTAAGTCAGGTCTGAAGGCCTCACTTATTTCTGATGACCACAATGGAAATTATTCTGTAGTATATGTAACATACAGTTCAAAATAAAGTAAGTGAATCCTTTGAAATTACCTATTTTCCTGTATTGATTACTAATAAAATATGGTCCAAGACACAATTACAGATAAAATAGACAAACAGATGAGCTGCTTGTGTTTCTGGGTACAATAAGTAAAATTTAAGTAAATCCATCAATTTAATAACTTTTACATTCCCATTAAGCAGCAATCACCCCCAATAAACACTTCTGTTGGTTGCAAATTTGCACAATGCTGAGTAGGAATTTTGGAACATTTCTCCCTGCAGATAGGTTACAGTTCAGTAATATGCTTGGATAGAGACCTCTCTTCACCACGCCATAGTATCAAGGTAGAGTTAAAGGGAATCTGTCAGCAGGTTTTTGCTATGTAATCTGAAGACAGCATGCTGTAGGGGTTAAAACACAGAGCAATGTCTGATGCCTCTCTTATCAAGCTCCAAGGTTTTGTTTGCTTACAATGATTGCGTTAGCACCAGTAGCTTATCATTGCTGTGACTAGCTGGTCATGTGAGTCCTGGTCTCACACGCTCCCACCTGTGATAGGCAGCTCACTGTCTATGGACATTGTATATACAGAACCCGATGTGGGCGGTGTTAGCTTTCTCAGCTCTGCTTCATTGCTAAATCTAAAAGCTCTGATTGTGTGAGAACTGCTGCCCCCAGTAATCTAACTGATACATTGTTGGATTCAGCTTCTCTTTGTCTACATTAGGCTGCTCTCAGATGAGGTAGCAAAAACCTGCTGACAGATTCCCTTTAAATACTTTTAGTAAAGTGGTCTGCAAAGTGCATAAAGTACATAAAATAACCTCTGCATAAGCACTGAGCTCATTGAGAATCTAAAGTAGTAATATGCGCTAACTTCATGCCACGTTACAACCTCAGCAACAGCGGGAAGTCAGCGCTGAACCAAGGGAGGGTGAGTACTTGATGAGTTTGTTATTTTATGTACTGTACACACTTTTGGGACCACTTTACTGAAAGTGGACATCCCCTTTAAGGTAAGGAGTCTTACCTGGCTATTTCAAAACATAAACCTTTGAATCATCGTCTTGCTGCATCATCCAATGACTTTTCAGTTTGAAATCATGAACTTCTGGCTGTATATTCTACTGTAAAATTTTGATACACCTTTGAATTCATTGCCCTCCTCAATACTTGCAAGATATGAAGCAACAAAGTGTCCCAAACCATGATTTTCCTCCACCACAGTTAGGATGAAGCTTTGGTGTGGCTATGCAGTTTATTTTTCCTCTAAAAATAGTGCTGTTAATTTGTTCTAAATTGTTCCACATTAGTTTGAACTGTCCATTTTCCCAAAAGCGTCAAAGAACATCAAGGTGGTCTCTGGCAAACTTGAGAAGGGCTGGGATGGCCTTTTAGGACAGCAGCGACTTCCTTTGTGCTGTCCTACCATGAACATTACTTTTTTCAGTGCTTTTTCTAATAGCGGACACATGAATAAAGAAAGATATATCGTTCAACAATGGATTGATATACACTCAGGTCTTAAGCAAAGCTTTAGTTGTCTGCTGTATCTGCATGTGTCTCTAGAACATGTCTTCTGAGGTCTTCTGAAAGTTGCTTGCCTTGGGTTATGATTCACACTAACTAATCTTTCTAGAAAAGATTAGATTTGTCAATAACGAGGCTTTGTGTGAATTTATTTGTTACCAGTATTGTAGGCATTTAGGCTGCATGCCCACGATGCGGATTTAATGCGTTTCCGCGGCTGCATTTCCGCCGCAAAAACGCATTAAAAACACATGTTAAGTTGTCTGCCATGTTTCCCAATGATAATCCTCATGTGCTATGCACATGCTGCGGAAATTTCCGCTGCGAATTATCATCGCGGAAAAATCTGCAGCACTACCATTAATTTCACGGAATCGTGGCGAAATTGCCGGCATTGGTTTGCATTGGACCACATAACATCCACATGCATACAAGTATGCATGTGGTTGTTATGTGATTCAATGCGCGGATGGCACCCGGGTCTGGAGAAGAGGAGACTCTCCTCAAGACCCGGTTACCATAGTACCTGTAGTTAAAAAAGACTAAAATAAAAAAAAAACATATACTTACCTTCTGATGGCCCCCTGTCTGCTCCCGGCGGCGCTGCTGGCTCTTTAGGTGCTCGCGGTGGTGTCAAAGGACCTTCCATGACGTCATTTAGTCATGTGACAGGTCACGTGACCACTGACGTCGGCAGTCGTGTGACCTGTCACATGACTAAATGACGTCATGGAAGGTGCTTTTTAGAGCACCACGACCCGCCGAAGACACCGGACGCACCAGAGAAGGAGACCGGGGCCCATCGGAAGGTGAGTATAATGTTTTTTTTTATTTTTCTAAATTTTTGCAGATCTGCGTTTTTTTCTGAGCTGTATTCGACGTGAGGAAAAAATTGCAGCATGCTGCGATTTCATTCCAAAATCGGATGAGTGCGAGAAAAAAATTGGATGCCATATGGACCATCAGTATAGCATTTGATTTTTACAGATATATTACAATTTTGTAACATGGGAAACTTTAAATGGTCCTGCAAAAGATTAATAGCTGCTGAGTAATAAGACGGATTGTATACGGACAGCACACAGACGATAGGTGAGAAAAAAATCATCCCAGTCTCCTGGATGAAATCGGACCAATTTTTTTATACGGTCGTGTGACCCCAGCCTCACAATCAGACCACAAAAGGATTTGCTTACTTTTTATTCAGTTTTATAAGCTGACATTTCAATCCTAAAATTACTTTTTTATGTAAATATGTATAAGTTCTGCCAAACTGTGGTCCACTGTTTAAGAGAGTTCTGTAAAACAACTGTCTGTTAGGCCTCTTTCACACGTCCTGATATTTCCGGTACTGGAAGATCCAGTAACAGAGATATTCGTGTCTATGTGTCCATGTGCAACTGTGTGGCAAACGTGTGGCAAACGTGTGCCGCCCGTGTGCAGCATCAGTATCACATGTACAGGCGCCTGGGAATCAGCAGTACAGTTAGCGATGTTCCCAAGCTGCAGCAAGCAGGCACTTGAACTGTGCTGAGCTCAGTGAGAGACAGGACACAGCTCAGTGAGCTCAGCGCAGTTCAGGGGCCTGCTTACTACAGTGAGTCATTCGCTTCTGCATGTACCAGCATGTGCGGTCACCTCATAAAACTGCACACACTGATGAAGAAATGTCGATAAGATGGAATACGGCATGGGACACTGGATTATTTAAACTTCAGACAGGTTTATTTTTACAGGGGACAATGGCTTTAGGGAATTAGGTGTAAAGGTGAGTATAATGTGTTTTTTATTTTATACTTATTTTTACACTTTTTGGAGACAGCGACAGCAGAATACTACTTTCAACTTGCCTCCAGCACCTGGCGTCTAGGATCACCGCGAACTGTACTGCTGTTTCCTAGGCGCTGACACGTGTTATGCTGATGACACACTTATGTCATCCGTGTGTTTTCAGTGTGCACGTGTGGGGGAAGTTTTGAGGCCCATGCGGCGTGCAAAAGACGGACATGTCAGCGTGTTTTTCTCACAGACACACGGTCCTTGAAAACACACTGACGTGCGCAAATGGGTCTATGTGTGTAAGTGTCTCCAGTACGTGTGAAAACTGGCCTTAGGAAGTATGCTTTTTAAAATATACAGCATCCAAAACTGGTTTAAAGTATTAATAGTAAAGTAGTTAAATACAACTACCTAAATATTTTCAGTGGTACATTTTTAAACAGGTTGAAAAAGAACCAAACTGAAAACTTAGAGGTTTCTGAAGTTACTCCTAACCCACTTTTTTATATGCCTGATCTGCCAAAGAGAGTAAGTTCCTGTCAAGACTGTGTGTTTTAAGCCTGTAGATACTCATTTGCTAGTGGTCTCTGATTTTGTACATGTGATTTATTTAGGTGAATAAATATTCAGTGCAATATTTTTCATTACATGGAACCCCTGAGGGATCATGGAGATGTCCATACAACACTGTTTGAGCATGGACTGCAAGGCAGTCCAAATAAATCACATGTGCAAAATGCTGGAGACCATTAGCGAATGAGTACCTAATTATAAGCCCTAATTATGAGATGATCTTTCCAAGTTCATTGGCTAAATAAACAATAACAGATTATGAGGAATATCACTGGCAAAGTTAGAACTGTTATAAAACTGATATAAAAATATTTTTTTTAGTTTTCGTTTCTGATAAAGTAGGAAGGAAATCTGGAAATGGAAGCTTGAAATCATAAAAACTACCAGCAACCAGATTATTAGGTCTGTTTAGTAAAAAAATTAAGGTAAGAAAATGATATTATTATTTGTATAAAGGCCAGTATACAGCATATGATTATTGTATACATGTTTGTATACATTGTAAAACCAATAAAGATGAACAGTTGTGTGCTATAAAATGATTACTATACAGTATGTAATAGATTTACTCCAATGATAACTTCTAATACAGTGAGGGAAGATCTGCACCCTCAGGCGGCAGGTATATTCCCCTGGGAAAACCGGCAGTTTTTTTGATTGAACAGAACGTATTGATATTCACATTATTCTGCTTTGGGTCATTGTCTTGTTTCAGGTTTGTTGACTTGTTTTTTTCTTCGTGTAATCTAGATGTACACTGTCTTCTCACAGGAGAAGGATAAATAATAACATCTGTGGATATTTTTAAACTAAAGAGTGCAGTTTTTGTCTGATTTCCAAAAGTTTATCTCCAGGGATACTTCCTCTCACAATTAGACAGCTGTACACTACCTAATTCATCAAGCAATTTTAGCCAGAATTCTGGTGTAAAACTGCTTGCTATATCAAAACTCAAATTTTATGCAAACTTTTTGAAAGGTGGGCAGAGCTTGGGCCAGATGGGGCATGCCAAACAGATTAATCATACTATATGCCACCAAAATGGCTTAAAACCCCTTTACAGCCTGTGCTGTATTGGTACGCACAGGCTGTAATCCCCCGGTTCAGTGAGGGCTCTGGCGCTGAGCCCGCACTGAACCGGGCACATGTCAGCTGATTCTTACAGCTGACATGTGCCAGCAACAGCCGTGGGTGGAATCGCGATCCACCCGCGGCTGTTAACATGTTAAATGGGGCAGCAGGGTGGCGCAGTGGTTAGCACTGCAGCCCTGTAGCGCTGGGGTCCTGGGTTCAAATCCCACCAATGACAACATCTGCAAGGAGTTTGTATGTTCTCCCCGTGTTTGCGTGGGTTTCCTCCGGGTTCTCTGGTTTCCTCCCACACTCCAAAGACATACTGATAGGGAATCTAGATTGTGAGCCCCAATGGGGACAGCGACGATAATGTATGTAAAGCGCTGCAGAATATGTTATTATTATTATAAATGCCGCTGTCAATCTCTCACAGCGGCATTTAACAGCACCAATCCGGAAGCGCGTCACTTACCCGGCCCATCGGTGACCCTGTCACGTGATCGCGGGTCACCGATGGGTGGTCATGACAACCCTGCAGCAGACTCCAGTGGTTGTCATGACCTGGTCGCTATGAACGCCACCTAGTGGCCGGTGCGCATAGCACAGGACCATTTCTTCTACATACAGGTGATCTGCTGATCATCTGTATGTAGCAGAGGCAATCAGACAAGTGCTGCTTCTAGTCTCCTATGGAGACTATAGAAGCAAGCAAAAATCTATCAATATAAAAAAAGAATTCATCCGATCGGTAAACGGCGTAACGAGAAAAAAATTCTAAACGCCATAATTACGTTTTTTGTCGCCGCAACATTGCAATAAAATGCAATAACGGGCGATCAAAACATCAGATCTACCCCAAAATGGTATCAATAAAAACGTCAGCTTGGCACGCAAAAAATAAGCCCTCACAAGGCCCCAGATCACGAAAAATGGAGACGCTACGGGTCTTAGAAAATGGCGCTATTTTTTAAATTTTTTTTTTTACCAAACTTTGGAACTCGTAATGACCTGGAGAATAAGCATTCAGTGAACGTGGTAAAAAAAATCAAAAAAAAAATCTGTGGTATTGCACTTTTTTTGCAATTTCACCACACTTTGAATTTTTTTCCCGTTTTCCCGTACACGATATGGTAAAACTGGTAATGGCGTTGAAAAGTACAACTCGTCCCGCAAACAATAAGCCCTCACATGGCCATATTAATGAAAAAATAAAAACGCTATGGCTCTGGGAACAAGGGGAGCAAAAAACAAAGATGCAAAAACGGAAAATCCCAGGGTTGCGAAAGGGTTAAATTATGACAGAAATGCATGCCAGCCCATGACTGAGGTGGCACACAACAGTTGAAATATGCAACAAATTCATTAAGAGGACAACACATTTTAATGAATTTGGTGTATCTAACTACAGTGCTCCCTTCATTAAGAAGGCCATACAAAATGCCACTCTTAAGTCTTAATGAACGGAGATCTATAAGAACTGTTTTTCTGACAGTGGCAGTTTCATTGTCTACCCAATGTAAAGGGAATCTGTCATCAGCTTTTTGCTATGTAATCTGAAAGCAGCATAATGTAGGGGCAGAGATCCTGATTCCAGCAATGTGTCACTTATTAGCCTGTGGTTTGCTGTTTCAATAAAACCAGTGTTTTATCAGCAGGAGATTATTATCACTAGACGACTAGGTGTATCATGCCTTCTGGTCCAACCTCGCCCATCCCACTGATTGGCAACTTTCTGTGTACACTGAATATTGACAGAAGGCTGCCAATCAGTGGTGTGGGCGAGGTTATACACAGCTCAGCATTACAAGCTCTGCTAAATCTTCAGCAGACAAAATGTCAATTATAACCAGAGGACTAGGTGTCTAATGCCTTCTGGTCCAACCTCGCCCATCCCACTGATTGGCAACTTTCTGTGTACACTGTATATTGACAGAAAGCAGATAATCAATGGTGTGGGTGGGGTTATACACAGCTCAGCATTACAAGCTCTGCTAAATCTTAAGCAGACAAAATGTCGATTATAACCAGAGGACTAGGTGTCTCATGCCGTCTGGTCCAACCTCGCCCATCCCACTAATTGGGAACTTTCTGTGTACACTGTATATTGACAAAAAGCTGGTAATCAATGGTGTCGGTGGGGTTATACACAGCTCAGCATTACAAGCTCTGCTAAATCTGCAGCAGACAAAATGTAGATTATAACCAGAAGACTAGGTGTCTCATGCAGTCTGGTCCAACCTCGCCCATCCCACTGATTGGCAACTTTCTGTGTATACTGTATATTGACCGAAAGCTGATAATCAGTGGTGGAGTTGGGGCTATACACAGCTCAGCATTCTGAGCTCTGATAAGGAAAGCTGTGACTTTATCACAACTGCTGCACCCAGTAAACTAAGTGATACAATCCTTTTGACACTTTTCCAGTAGTCCTATTTTAACATTTTTTTTTTTACATTTGTGGTTTTCTCTGTGTGAAGTTTCTCGCAGAAGAAGTGGATCCTCTAAACTGCCAAAAGTTTGCTGATAACTGTAGATAGACTGAGGTATGGCATCTGAGGAATCATCCCATTTTTAACCCTTAACCCTTGCTAAGTTGGAGTGCCAGGCAGGGGTGGATTAAGAGTAGCAAAGGCCCCGGGCAGTTTAGAAGGCGTGGGCCCCCCACACACACCTGATTTATCACGTGACTTGTCTCATGATCCCCCTTTGATAGATCATGTGATAGTTCATGTGAAATTAATTCTGCACAATATTAATTATAATTATTTTTTATATTAATTGTATGACTTAATATTGAGTACAATTAAGTATGCTGACATCCCCCTATGTATTAATCCAAAAGGGGTCCAAAAGACATGAGGTCAGACAACTTCAGAAATTGATATAACATAAAGGGGTCTATGGCGGCCAGTAACCGCTAGACAGGAAGAGATTCTGACAAAATGGAATAAATAAAATAACAATTTTTTATTGATGCTAAATATAAAAACAAGAAGCTTTAAAATTAGGCAAGGGAAAAGAAAAAACCTCCAAAAATAGGGAATGGACACACCATAGGTCCGCTGCGTGAACAATATATAGTAGGTAGTGCTAACAGGATCCTATACCTCAGGATGGTGCTCAAACATACAATGACAAGTATATGTATAGAAGAATATAATGCTCTAATATAGCGCAAGTGCGACAGAGCTAATTCATAGCATATACTTAGTATAAATGACCCAAAATCTCAAAGGACTAGCAGCAAAACACATGGGGGCTACTGAAACCACTGAGTGTAACTGGTACTGAAAAAGGTTCATGTGCATAAAAGCTGACAAGAGATAAGAGTATCTGAAAGATAAAGAAATGCAGGATGTAAGTGTGACAGGAATACCATGTAAGGGCATAGAGAAAAGAAATGAACACAATGATAAAAGTACCTGAGACAAAGTGGGACAGTGGTGACCAACGAGCATAGAAAAGAAGTATAGGTGAAAGGTGGGCTGCAGAAGGAGATGTATGGGGTAGAGAACGCTACTACCTGGTGTATGAAGGAGTCCTGGAACGCAGGAGACCGGAGGTGTCCTCCCCACACCCAACGGACGCCATTTCGCAGAGTCGCTTCTTCCGGGGCGTGTCTCACTGCCTACTATATATTGTACACGCAGCGGACCTATGGTGTGTCCATTCCCTATGTTTGGAGGTTTTTTCTTTACCCTTGCCTAATTTTAAAGCTTCTTGTTTTTATATTTAGCATCAATAAAAAATTGTTATTTTATTTATTCCATTTTGTCAGAATCTCTTCCTGTCTAGCAGTTACTGGCCGCCATAGACCACTTTATGTTATATCCCCCTATGTACAGTGCTGGCCAAAAGTATTGGCACCCCTGCAATTCTGTCAGATAACACTCAGTTTCTTCCTGAAAATGATAGCAATCACAAATTCTTTGGTATTATTATCTTCATTTAATTTGTCTTCAATGAAAAAACACAAAAAGAATTGTCCTAAAGCCAAATTGGATATAATTCCACACCAAACCTAAAAAAGTGGGTGGACAAAAGTATTGGCACTGTTTGAAAAATCATGTGATGCTTCTCTAATTCGTGTAATTAACAGCACCTGTAACTTACCTGTGGCACCTAACAGGTGTTGGCAATAACTAAATCACACTTGCAGCCAGTTAACATGGATTAAAGTTGACTCAACCTCTGTCCTGTGTCCTTGTGTGTACCACATTGAGCATGGAGAAAAGAAAGAAGACCAAAGAACTGTCTGAGGACTTGAGAAACCAAATTGTGAGGAAGCATAAGCAATCTCAAGGCTACAAGTCCATCTCCAAAGACCTGAATGTTCCTGTGTCTTCCGTGCGCAGTGTCATCAAGAAGTTTAAAGCCCATGGCACTGTGGCTAACCTCCCTAGATGTGGACGGAAAAGAAAAATTGACGAGAGATTTCAACGCAACATTGTGCGGATGGTGGATAAAGAACCTCGACTAACATCCAAACAAGTTCAAGCTGCCCTGCAGTCCGAGGGTACAACAGTGTCAACCCGTACTATCCGTCGGCGTCTGAATGAAAAGGGACTGTATGGTAGGATACCCAGGAAGACCCCACTTCTTACCCCGAGACATAAAAAAGCCATGCTATAGTTTGCCAAAACTTACCTGAGAAAGCCTAAAACGTTTTGGAAGAATGTTCTCTGGTCAGATGAGACAAAAGTAGAGCTTTTTGGGAAAAAGCATCAACATAGAGTGTACAGGAAAAAAAAGAGGCATTCAAAGAAAAGAACACGGTCCCTACAGTCAAACATGGCGGTGGTTCCCTGATGTTTTGGGGTTGCTTTGCTGCCTCTGGCACTGGACTGCTTGACCGTGTGCATGGCATTATGAAGTCTGAAGACTACCAACAAATTTTGCAGCATAATGTAGGGCCTAGTGTGAGAAAGCTGGGTCTCCCTCAGAGGTCATGGGTCTTCCAGCAGGACAATGACCCAAAACACACTTCCAAAAGCACTATAAAATGGTTTTAGAGAAAGCACTGGAGACTTCTAAGGTGGCCAGCAATGAGTCCAGACCTGAATCCCATAGAACACCTGTGGAGAGATCTCAAAATGGCAGTTTGGAGAAGGCACCCTTCAAATATCAGGGACCTGGAGCAGTTTGCCAAAGAAGAATGGTCTACAATTCCAGCAGAGCATTGTAAGAAACTCATTGATGGTTACCGGTAGCGGTTGTTCTCAGTTATTTTGGCTAAAGGTTGTGCAACCAAATATTAGGCTGAGGGTGCCAATACTTTTGTCCCGCCCTTTTTTGGAGTTTTGTGTGAAATGATCAATGATTTGATTTTTGCTTCATTCTCTTTTGTGCTTTTTCCTTGCAAGCAAATTAAATGAAGAGAATAATACCAAAGAATTTGTGATTGCAATCATTTTCAGGAAGAAACTGAGTATTATCTGACCGAATTGCAGGGGTGCCAATACTTTTGGCCAGCACTGTATGTAGGGTCTCATACTGTATAATATGAGCTTCCACATAATCCTCCTATACACAATAGGAGGCCGCATGGCGCCCCCCCCATGCACAGCGGGAGGCCGCACAGCGCCCGCCACGCACAGCGCCCCCCACGCACAGCCGGAGGCCGCACGGCACCCCCCCATGCACTGCCGGAGGCCGCACGGCGCCCTCCCACGCACAACCGGAGGCTGCACGGCGCCCCCCCAGATACAGCCGGAGGCCGCATGGCTTCCCCCCAGTTACAGCCGGAGGCCGCATGGCGCCCCCCAGAGACAGCATGAGGCCGCATGGCGCCCCCCCAGATACAGCCAGAGGCCGCACGACACCCCCACAGATACAGCATGAGGCCTCATGGCGCCCCCCAAGATACAGCTGGAGACCGCACGGCGCCCCCCCAGATACAGCAGGAGGCCACATGGCATCCCCCCAGACATAGCAATACAGCAGGAGGCCACACGGCGCCCCCCCAGATACAGCATGAGTCCGCATGGCGCCCCCCAAGATACAGCTGGAGACCGCACGGCGCCCCCCCAGATACAGCAGGAGGCCACATGGCGCCCCCCCAGACACAGCAATACAGCAGGAGGCCACACGGCGCCCCCCCAGATACAGCATGAGGCCACACGGCGCCCCGCCAGATACAGCAGGAGACCGCACGCGGTCACGCACACACACAAACAGACATATACAGACATATACAAAGACAAATACATAAACGCATAAACACATTTGAAACACAAAAATACATATAAACAGACATATCACACAATGATATCTACACACACTGACACGCACGGTGCCCCACACACACACACACACACCACTCACCACCCCCCTGCTCGGCTCCTCTCTGGTGGTAAGAAGCAATGCAGGGTGCACTGCATGACGTCACGCTAGCAGACACTGCCGCGCACAGGGCCGTCTCTTCTAGCTGTGACGCGGCCGGGCCAGCACACACGCGCACGCACGGTACGCAGACATGCGCACACGCACGGTACGCGGACATGTGTACACGCACAGTATGCAGACATGCGCACACGCACGGTACGCAGACATGCGCACACATGCACATGGTACACAGACATGCACACAAATACATGCATACAGGCATACGTACATATCTTATAAACACATAAAATTGTCCTGTCCAGCAGATCCTCAGGCATGTCTCAGTGTAGGGCCGCCGGCTGTCACAGACATGGCCCCGGACCATCAGAGGGACCCACTCGCAGTTGGGGCCTGGGCTGCTTCTACGGCATCTGTGTAGGACCTCTGGCGCTGCTTGCTTGCCGGCACTTCATCTGACATGGCCGTGCGCTGTGCGGTCGTGTCTGGTAGTAATGACGCAGCAGGGGCAATACACAAGCACAATTATAGGCGCAGTGTCACCCCTGCTGTGTCATTAATACCAGACACAGCCGCACAGCTCACGGCCATGTCAGGTGAAGTGCCAGCGGTCCTGCACAGATGCCGGGGAAGCGGCCCGGGCCACGACAGCGAATGAGCCCCTCTGATGATCCACAAATACATAGACATAGATACATACACACACATATACATACATACACATATACAGTACAGACCAAAAGTTTGGACACACCTCATTTAAAGATTTTTCTGTATTTTCATGACTATGAAAATTGTACATTCACACTGAAGGCATCAAAACTATGAATTAACACATGTGGAATTATATACTTAACAAAAAAGTGTGACACAACTAAAAATATGTCTTATATTCTAGGCTCTTCAAAGTAGCCACCTTTTGCTTTGATGACTGCTTTGCACACTCTTGACATTCTCTTGATGAGCTTCAAATGGTAGTCACTGGAAATGTTTTTTACTTCACAGGTGTGCCCTGTCAGGTTTAATAAGTGGGATTTCTTGCCTTATAAATGGAGTTGGGACCATCAGTTGTGTTGTGCAGAAGTCTGGTGAATACACAGCAGATAGTCCTACTGAATAGACTGTCAGAATTTGTATTATGGCAAGAAAAGAGCAGCTAAGTAAAGAAAAATGAGTCGCCATCATTACTTTAAGAAATGAAGGTCAGTCAGTCCAAATAATTGGACAAACTTTGAAAGTATCCCCAAGTGCAGTTGCAAAAAACATCAAGCGCTACAAAGAAACTGGCTCACATGAGGACCGCCCCAGGAAAGGAAGACCAAGAGTCACCTCTGCTTCTGAGGATAAGTTTATCCGAGTCACCAGCCTCAGAAATCGCAGGTTAACAGCAGCTCAGATTAGAGACCAGGTCAATACCACACAGAGTTCTAGCAGCAGACACATCTCTTCAACAACTGTTAAGAGGAGACTTTGTGCAGCAGGCCTTCATGGTAAAATAGCTGCTAGGAAACCACTGCTAAGGACAGGCAACAAGCAGAAGAGACTTGTTTGGGCTAAAAAACACAAGGAATGGACATTAGACCAGTGGAAATCTGTGCTTTGGTCTGATGAGTCCAAATTTGAGATCTTTGGTTCCAACCACCGTGTCTTTGTGCGACGCAGAAAAGGTGAACGGATGGACTCTACATGCCTGGTACCCAATGTGAAGCATAGAGGAGGAGGTGTGATGGTGTGGGGGTGCTTTGCTGGTGACACTGTTGGTGATTTATTCAAAATTGAAGGCATACTGAACCAGCATGGCTACCACAGCATCTTGCAGCGGCATGCTATTCCATCCGGTTTGCGTTTAGTTGGACCATCATTTATTTTTTAACAGGACAATGACCCCAAACACACCTCCAGGCTGTGTAAGGGCTATTTGACCAAGAAGGAGAGTGATGGGGTGCTACGCCAGATGACCTGGCCTCCACAGTCACCAGACCTGAACCCAATTGAGATGGTTTGGGGTGAGCTGGACCGCAGAGTGAAGGCAAAAGGGCCAACAAGTGCTAAGCATCTCTGGGAACTCCTTCAAGATTGTTGGAAGACCATTTCCGGTGACTACCACTTGAAACTCATCAAGAGAATGCCATTAGTGTGCAAAGCAGTCATCAAAGCAAAAGGTGGGTACTTTGAAGAACCTAGAATATAAGACATATTTTCAGTCGTTTCACACTTTTTTGTTAAGTATATAATTCCACATGTGTTAATTCATAGTTTTGATGCCTTCAGTGTGAATGTACAATTTTCCTAGTCATGAAAATACAGAAAAATCTTTAAATGAGAAGGTGTGTCCAAACTTTTGGTCTGTACTGTATATATATATATATATATATATATATATATATATACACACACACACACATTGCACATGGACTTACCCTTTCTGTACATGATGCAGGTTCTTCCATCTTCTCTGTGGGGCAGCCTCCCCTCCTCTTGGGGCCCGACTGCAGAGCTCTTGGAGGGGGAGAACGGAGCAATAACATTCAGAGCAGGGGAGGGGGCAGGGAGAGCAGTGGCCATGCTGTAAGCTGGCTCTGTGCTCTGCTGGAGGCCGGAGCAGGTGGGCGGAGCCTCGTCTCCTGTACTTACACAGTCAGCAGCTGATGAGTCATCCTCTGCAGCGCCGCTGGACGCACCAGTTTTACAGAGCAGATTCCATCTTCCGACTCCCGGGCCCTCCTGTCACACATTATAATGAGGGCAATCTGGCAATGGGAGCCCTGGGCCCCGGGCAGTAGCCCAGATTGACCTTATTATAATCCGCCTATGGTGCCAGGCCACAGTCCGAAGAATAGTTACCAATTGATAGCAGATGCGCAGAAGAACTGTAATGAAGCCTGGAGTGTAGCCAGTTGTTCTTCCACAGAAAAGTATTTAGGATACAGCAGAAGATGAAAGGGAATTATAGTCAAAAGAAAGGGCAGGAGTTGATGCCAGGATTGCAATCAAAATAACTAGATAATCTATAGAATGAGACAGGAACTTAATGTTGAAGCAAGCTCAAGGCAAAGGTCAGGATCAGACTCAGAAACAGAGTAAAAAAAGAAGTGGGAATAATAGTCAAGCAAAGAATGGTAACTTTACCATTATAAAATGAGGCCAGATATCTCACTAAATTGGCCACCAGGCTGATGTCAACTGACAAACTATGGTCTGGGATAGCAGTGGCCAACAGTAGAGGACATTGCTAACGCAATGGGGAAAGTGTCCAGGTCCCTAGCAATCAATTGTGACTGACGACTTTATTTTATACCAGAAGATGAATAAAGTCTACTTAATACCTATTTTACTTGTAATGAAATACATAGAATCATAGAATCATAGAATCATAGAATGGTAGAGTTGGAAGGGACCTCCTGGGTCATCTGGTCCAACCCCCTGCTCAAAGCAGGATTCACTAGAAAATCTCAGACAGATGTCTGTCCAGCCTCTGTTTGAAGACGTCCATTGAAGGGGAACTCACCACCTCTCGTGGCAGCCTGTTCCACTCATTAATCACCCTAACTGTCAAAAAGTTTTTTCTAATATCTAATCTGTGTCTCCTCCCATTTAGTTTCATCCCATTGCTTCTAGTCTTTCCTTGTGCAAATGAGAATAAAGATGATCCTTCTACAATGTGACAGCCCTTGACATATTTGTATACAGCTATTAAGTCTCCTCTCAGTCTTCTTTTTTGCAAGCTAAACATTCCCAAATCCTGCAACCGTTCCTCATAGGACATGGTTTGCAGACCAGTCACCATTCTGGTCGCTCTTCTCTGAACTTGCTCCAGTTTGTCTATGTCTTTTTTAAAATGTGGTGCCCAAATGATAAGTTGTGAATAAGTGCCGCCCAGTACTGTATATTACAATGCAGTCATGTAGATAGCAGCATTCACATGGGCAATTTCATATCAAATTTTACAGTGTCCTGTAAATGATTCTAATACAACTTAAAGGTAGAAATAAAACAATTCACAATGTTCCGTTATTTCTTACTATTTAGCTGTTTTGAAATAAAGTTCTTTTCAGCCAGAGAGCGTAACTCAGATTCATCAATACACCCATTTACATGATCACGTAGAATAATAACGCCAGCAGTATCCTAATATTTTCTAACTAAATTCTTATGAATTTTTAATGAAACCTGCAGGTTTAATCCTCCACCTTGTTCTTTTTATATTTTACTATGTAACACATACCATTGATTTCTTAGCTACTAAAATATTCAGACCCACAGCCAAGTATTGAAGAAATAGAAATATTACAAGGTTATTTTGAACTTTTTTACCTGCATTTTGGCATTTACGAAGAAAGCGGGGAAGAGGATCCTACACTGTAAGTTTATGGCATTTGTGTCGAAGTCACCGGGAGCCCTAAAACTGTATCTTATTGATTAAATGCATGAGGTTCTCTTATCCTCCATATCTTTGCTGTTATCTTTCTTCTTCTTTACTTTCTTGACCTTACCTTCTATATGGTTCTCTAATGAGAGAGCAAGGAGCTGCGTGGAAATCAGATTCCCTGCTTGTCAGCAGAAATGGGATGTTTTACAAAAGTGCCATGGGCAGAATATGAGCTACCATATTTTCAAGGTGGATTCACATGCAACAGCAGAGAATAATATGTCCAACACTAATATAATTTAGCTTGTACAGCGAAAGAATGGGGGTCTCTGCTCTTTCCATAACATACAGTGGGCTTATTGCCTGTAAAGTCTGGGAATGCTGACTCTCATTCTTATACTCATTAATATGAATGAAAAGCCATAATGGTTCATTTGTACTATAGCATGGTGTGAAAAAGTCACTGGGAGAATACTGGAGGGGAGATATGTTTCAATGAGGCTGTTAGCTTCAGTGATGTGAAACATGGAAGTTTCTCCTGCATAGTAAGTGCAGAGAGGGTTAAACAGCCATTTAAAAAGAGCATGTTTTATATGGCTATTGTGTGAGTGGGAGGCCGTTCACCATATCTCCACCCCAGGGTGGTGTCTGAGCTTTAAATAGCCAGCCTTTTCACTCAGGTGGTGTTCAGTGTATGGAAGCTAGCTCCTGAGCGAGAGGAGCGTGTGTTTGTGCTAAAACTGGACCATGTGCTCTTGCTAACCCTGAGTGGCCAGACCTCGGCTGAAGTAAGGACTGTCCTGTACCTTTTTCATTTTTGTTTCCTGTTATGCCAGAAATGCTATGTTTATGTTATGCACTTGGTCATGGTTTATGCTGGTTCCTACAATAAACCACTAAGTCATTTAAAGAGACAGTGTTCCATATCTACCTTCGAGTGCAGCAAAGCAAGTGACTCTACCACAATGGGCAGGACAAACTTATATACATTCATTCTTACTAGGCACTCATGTGACTGAGAGTACACCGATCATCTCATATATGCAATGTCCTAATTTACAATACAAGAATACATGAGTATATTATCTATCATTTTTCCCATTGCACTAATTTATAACACAAGAGCTATATTACTAGGGTAATAGTCACTGACTTCACATTATCGTTGTGATCACCAACCGCTAGTTCTGCTCAGCCCATTGTAATACGATGTATCAATTATTTTATACAACACATTTTCATTTCCCAAGCCTGATGATTGACAACCACTCACACACCTATCATCATGGTTACCTAGTATTATAAATGCACAGTTAAGGCTTGTGTGAGGTGCCAGTCACACAAATTCATTAAAATAGGCAGCACTCCCACCTTCATGGATGATAGGTGTGTAAGCGATTGCTCACCACTATTTTGTATCTGTGCTATCTCTGCCTTCTTTCCTGCAGTGCATTAGTATTCTGAACCGTTATTGGTAAATTTCGACTAATACCTCATGTATTCTTCATTTTTGCAGCCAGACGCTGTAATATCGGTTTGGAAAAATAGTTTTTTTCTTTGTTGGATGCACATAAATTGTGCTGGATAGCCTTCCTGAATGAATAGTATGAGAGTGACCAATAAGCTGTAAGCCGGCATGATGCACTACACGTATAAGTGGGGAATTGTGGCTTCTGCCCCTGTGGGGGGGCACTTAAAGTGCTGGGTAGCCACCTGGTCTAACAATGTGAGTGCCTCCACCTTTCATCATGGAGACCTGCTGTGTCCTGCGGTACATGAGTATTGTGATCACATAATAGCAGGAATGGCTGCTTTTTTTCTGTGACATTTCTGTATTTGATGCCCTTTTCATCAGTGCATTCCTTTTAAAGGGGTGTCAGGATCACCACTACCATCGCTACTGGTACCAATGTGTCACGAACACCACTCGCTTGTGACACTCACACCTTGGATGCTACTGTGGGGGACTCCGCTTCCCACACTCACTCGTTCACTCACCTATCACAATAGACTGACTATAAGCTGAGCGCACCCCACAGCCAGTTCTCACATCCACACCACACTTTTCGCTGTCACCACTTGTCATTTTGATAGGCCAGTGTGATGCCTGCACTGGGTAACACACTAGCACACACCACTAGGGAACACAAGCAAGCTTTTCTCGCCCTCCTCTGGATTTGTTGGTACATGGGAACATATTGTACTTCCATTACCATGTGAGGTCTCTGATATGGAGCTGTACTGTCTTCCTTCAGGGTCGGTATCTTCACCTTGCATTGGTTAGTACCGGTTTAGTAATTAGTCTGTACACACTCACAGTTTGCCCTTCCAACAACTGTCACCTATTTGTTAATTACTCTGTATAGACACTCCATGTCTGTTCTGCATCAGATAACCTGCTTCAATTATCTGTTCACGGCGGGTTGTGCAGGCAGTGACCCAAAGCCCCCATCCTTTGATCTGTATAAACTCATGCCTTTTATAACAATGGGTATTGCAGGCTTAATTAATAATTTCTGTTGCTGAACAATATCAAAGAGGAGCTGATCGGCACAAGTTCCTTTAAACACCTTTTTAGTCAATAGTCCCATATTTTGAAATACTCAGCCCTCGGCAATCTACGTTAGATGGTCCTGTGTATAGTCCAAAACTTTGCAAAAATCCAAAAGGAAGAAAGGAGACAGCACTCACCATTAGATGCCGATGTGAAGTCCTTTAATCCAAGTTCTAGGATCCGTGGAAGCGCAGTTGGTGCGCGAAACCGCCGTCGTCCACTCCGCACCCCCGCACCCACTAGCCAGCCGCTATATCTGTATGTTGAATCCAGATTGAAGGACTCCACATCGGCATCTAATGGTGAGTGCTGTCTTATTTCTTCTTTTTGGATTTATGCAATTAATAATTTCACCTATTCAACTATACACTGGAGAGGTGAAAAATGCTACATTGGTGGAGTCCTGATGCTGTGCATGACTTTGAATAAAGTTGCATGGTGCAATCTCAGCTTCTGCTCCATTCAAACTCCTCCTAGCCATGGCCTTGTGGTTGTGATAACAGGGGACCAACATACCAGACCCCGCAACCCGGCCCCGATGGGAGGGGGAACCAAAGAGCTGGTTACAACACACATTGTCTGTGCTGCTCATTAGTTGGAGATCTTACCGTGATATTCGAGTATTCGGAAGTTGTGGGTAATCTGTGCTGTACACAAAGGAGTCTAATCAAGGGCAATAGTGCGGTTTATTCTCTGCACGTGTCGAAGTATCCTTACTTCTTCTTCAGGAGAACCACAAAGATACTCGAAGTAAGGATACTTTGAAACGTGTGGAGAATAAACTGCACTGTTACCCTCTCTCGATTGGACTCCTTTGTTGGATATAACTCCAGGAGCTCAGATTACTCACAGCTTCTGAATACTCTAAAACTATGTTGGTTTGCCAACTTGTGGAGCTGCAGCATCTGAGATCCTTATTTCATACCTTTTACAGTGTTGTGTTTCGCACAACCGTATCAGGTGAGCGGTACCGCCTTTTGCCTAAATGCTGTAATTTGGATAACACCCTCTTGTACTTTTATTGTTCCCCCAGCCAATTCCTACCCTGATACTAGGCATAGGGAGCCTGCAGGAGAGGAGCCGAGGGAGCAGAGCCAGCCGCACAAAGAACAGGCAATGCAGGTGCTGCATAATGGACCTTCCCTGGCACAAGCTTGTAGCTCACATCAGGTGGGTGGGTATAAGGGGATTTACCACAGACATTTGCAGTTTTAAGAAACAAATAGGCTGGTACATGACTGAACAACAGCTAATAGGACAGGAAAAAGCAGCCATGAGGGACAGATGAAGAGGTCATGGGCTCCGCAATGGCAGGACTTGCTCCATAGGAACAGGGCAGTGAAGAGTTGAAAGAGAGCTTGCATTAGTATAAAAAATAAGTTTTTCTTCTTTACTGAGAAACTTTTTTTCATCATATGTTTTTTGATCAGAAAATTGGCTGCAGTATGACACTGTATAATCGAAAGCATTAAATGGCTGTGAACTGGGTTAGCTCAGGGGTGGACACAGATAGAAGTGGGCCCCTGTGCAAAAACAGTAAACGGGTCCTTGGAACCCTGTGCAATGGCAAAAGTTGAACCAATGGTATGTCGTCCCTGGCTCGGCTTTTGATTAGCTTGGCGATGTTGTCTGTGCTCCCCGCCACAATGATGACTTTGCGCCAGCTCAGCTAATCAGAAGAGGACCTTGGGATACCGGCAGATGAGCGGTAATTTACCGGGCTCCCATCCCGTGGTTACAGATTACTCCTTTGACCGGGGTCCTGTGAGTCGATTCTCCCATCTCTGTTTTCTGGCTTTGTGAACCTATACGTCTGGTTTATATAACTCTTGGATATACCTTCTCACTCTCTATTTTCATCTTTGATTTTATTTTTTTTTCACACGTAGAAAATGAACAGCGTCAAACAACTGATGGTTGCTTATAAATATAATTTATTACCTTTTTAAAAATTTTTATTACACTTTGTACATGTCAGATCGACAGAATAAATGCAGGCATTTACAAACAGTGAAAAAAGAAACCAGGCTAAGGATAAGGAGGATCGGGGGAAAATATGAGGCACACCTAGAGAGTAAACTACGTCTCACTGTACAAGAATACAAAGAATGCAATGGATAGCACTTCTTTCTTAGTACATCTTTAGAAAAAAGGAATTGCATAGTAAATACAGCTGGAGGGAAATAAAAGACAAAAACTATATTGGTTTCTATATCTCTATAGCCAAAAAAGTAAGTAACACTTTTGCAGTAATACTGCTTTAGTAAAAATACTTGAGAGAATGAAATCCTCAGCTTAAGGAATCCATTGGGTTTATCATTGCAATTACAACTCACACTCTTACCCAGTTCTCTTAAAAGATCTCTGAACTTGTCACTTATGCTAAACCCATGGAAAATCTGGAATTGAGGCGGCCAATGCATGTCGCTTGTCTAAAGTTCAGCCTTATAGACGTAATGTATATGATCGTGCTCTTCCTTCACTCGCCCTTTAGTGTCAAAGGGAGAGATATTGTCTGCCACCTACTGGTTACTTTAGGAATTGTAAGACAGCAGTATACATCTAGATATAAAATGCAGATAGCTTCATAATTGTATAGATAACAGGGCACTATCAATGAAAAAAATGCACATGTAAGAAATAACACAGCAAGCTGATGTCAATTTTAATCATAAAAGTAATAATAAATATTTTATGCTTTATTCTTGTGTTTTTGTGTACTAAAAATTCTTCAGGTATCATTAACTCTGCAGTCTAACTACCATAAATGACTGTAAGCACTGTGCACATATATATAGAACCAATACCACTTATTACCTGTGTAAGCAATTATTTTTTTTCTACATTTACAGCAAGTCCGGTCCCTGCTTTCTATTTTAGAATGAGCGTTTAGTGATCCAGCGATCACATATCAATCTCCATCCCCATTCTGTAGGGAAATCAATGGAGCAGTTTTCGCTATGGCAGTGCAGCGTGTGGTCAGATTCCTATGCAAACTCCAGATCACAGATATCTCTCCGAGCACCTTATTTTTATGATACTGTTTTTTTTTTAATGACTGAATTACCATTTATTTATGTAGATAATTAATTACTACTCATCCTTAGCTGTTTTCGTCAGACTATAATCTAATCTAAAATAATCCACATTTATTCCATTATTAAATTCAATGTTTGATAGGTCTAATAGGTATTGCAGATGACCATATGACAGTGAAGTCCGTAAACCCATAGATTCGGGGAGGCTCATGTTTTTGTCAAATCTTTGTGATTTTCTGATTTTTTTCATACAGGATCCATGAGAACCGTAATACAGAAATATTTCTTCTCCTCACACAGAGTATCGTGTCACCCCACCGTGTTCATGCACACATGACAATGTGCATTAGTCCATACACTCGTAATTGAAATTTTAGAGAATTTTATTTTCATTTTTAGATGGGTCTTCTTTTTTTTTTTTATACCTAAAACAGTTTTACAATAAACTAAAACTTTTACATGAAATAGATGGTTCAATTTTCAAAACTTTTATAGAATCTGTAGGTGACATGATTAAAGAATAACTAAACTTTCATTTTATTTTATAAATTTGCCCAGCATAGAAAGTTATGAAACTTTGCAAATCACTTACTGGTCTTCATTCCTATAGGAAATTGCAAGTGACGTCCAAACCCCTGCTTTTCCCAGTCTATTTACCTGCCCTTAGCTGCATTGATATCAGATTATACTCACTTGGCGTACAGATGATGGCAGTGAAAGAGTCAGCACTCATGTTCCACGGACTTGCTTGGATAAGGGGTTATCCGAGCACGCTTGAGTCCTAACCAAATATCTTCAGAAAATATGTTTGCGTCGCCGCGACTACTGTTTGACAGCCGCGAGACATGCAGGGATTGTCTGACAAACAAGCAATCCTTGCATGTGTTGTCAAACAGCAAAGAGACATGCAGCTGCGGTGACGAGAAAATATTTTCTGAACCACGCCGAAGATACTTGGTTAGGACTCAAGCGTGCTCGATTAACCCCTTACCCAAGCAAGTTTGAGCAACACTAGTCAGCACTAGTGATGAGCGAGCATGCTCGTTACTCGAGATTTACGAGCATGCTCGGGTGTTTTCCGAGTATCTTTGGTGGGCTCGAATGTTATATTTGAGTCACTGTGTGTGCATGATCTGTTTGTTAGGCATTCCTCACATATATTAAAGCTGTCAAACAGTCGCAAATCATGCACACGGAGTGACTCAAACATAACATTCGAGCACGCCGCAAATACTCGGTGACCACCTGAGCATGCTCGCCGAAAGGGTTAACAGAACATGCTCGCTCATCACTAGTCAGCACCTGTCTCTTTTGAGTGCAGTTCTTAAGGCTCATACTCATATGTGAGAAAAAAAAGTTCCGATTAGTGATAAGCGAGTATGTTCGGTTAACCCTTTTGGCGAGTATGCTCGGGCGAGTACCGAGTATCTTCAGTGTACTCTATGATATGTTTGAATCACTCCCGTGTGCATGATTTGCGACTGTTTGACAGCTTTAATACATGTGGGGAATGCTTGTTTCTTTCGCATTCCTCACATGTATTAAAGCTGTCAAACAGTCGCAAATCATGCACACGGGAGTGATTCAAACACATCATACAGTACACTGAAGATACTCAGTACTCGCCCGAGCATACTCGCCGAAAGGGTTAACCAAACATACTCACTCATCACTAGTTCCGATATCTGGACCGAAAAATCTGATGAGTGCCATGTGAGTGTCATGCAATTTTCATGAGAGGACAATGTGATTTTTCACACCTAGCATCCCTATGACATCCGTATGACATCCATATGCAATGCGTTTTTTTTCTCTGCAACTATTATTCTACAATCATTTACAGGATAATTTACAGTGTTCTATGCTACAGAATGTTAATATATTCGTA
This sequence comes from Phyllobates terribilis, assembly GCF_046119375.1. Lineage (NCBI taxonomy): Eukaryota > Metazoa > Chordata > Amphibia > Anura > Dendrobatidae > Phyllobates > Phyllobates terribilis. Next base: position 844,460,044 of record NW_027362761.1, read on the forward strand.
AAGATCGGATGGCATACGGATGGTCCGTATGCGGTCCATTTTTTTTCTCGCACCCATTGGCGAGTCTCGTCCCAGGATTGCACTCGTCCGTTTTTCTTGCATATGAGTATGAGACCCTAGCAGAATAATCTCCTCCAGCAGATTATTCCCAAAGTTAATGAGGCACAGATGTCAAGCTGGCCCCTTCACTGCCATCATCTGTACTCCAAGTGAGCACATTCTGATATTAATGCAGCTAAAGGGAGGCAAGTAGACTGGGGACTAAAGCAGAGATTTTACATGCAATTTTTCTATTTCTTACAAATGGCTAAAGTAAATGCTTTCTTCCGTCCCATATTAGCTGTAGCATCCTAGTCCATCTGTATATGGATCTAATTAATTAGAGGAACATGAGTACATTCTCTGGCTATTTCTCTAGCAGTCACTTTTAGTATTCTAGATACACGCAGACAATTTCCAATATATTTGTGATTATTATGATCCATTTCATCTTCTGTATGAGGCTTACTATTGATTGGCATGTAATACTCCAGATCCAGAACTCATTATGTCTTAATGTCCTCTGGCGGAAAGTTTTACAAGAATCTTTGCTAATATTCTTTATTACTGGATGAATTTAGATTTAGGATTTACGGTCACTTCATAAATTTGTACTTTTGAAAAAACTCCAAAGTGCGTCTTGTGTTTCCCAGAGTGAATGAACCTTTAATGAGTGTATTAAGTTAATGAGCCTAATTTGGAAAGGCAAGATAATACCTTGATTCTATTACTGTACCCTGTCACAAGGCATTGATCGTTCCTTCATTTTATGAACTCAGACAGAATCTCTCGTAATTAGTTAACGGGCCTGTTAGGACGCCTAATGAGTAACTGCACATACAAGATCTTATTATTTTATGATCAGACGGCAAGAAATACCTGAAAATAAGGTTGCATATTATAGACATTTCACTTTCCAGGAGTTGATGTATGCAAGCCTTGTATTGGAAAAGCACACGCATTGTATCATATAGTACACACTTAAATAATAGATCAAAGTGATAAATTAAAGAAAGAATAAAAAAACGTAAAAGTAACAAATATACACAACCTAAATGAAAAATATATGTATATTGGCCCCACGTGCCTGCTAAACATATTTTTATACTTTTTTTTTTTCTTTTTATTAGCAAATGGATTTATAAAGGCAAGCAACATGTAATAGCGTTTCCAATGCAATATGCTCTAATAAAATAACATATTTGGCATAATATCAACTTTGAAGCCGGATAACGTGATAAAAGGCATGTGACAGGCTCACTTTGGCCGACACCTAAGTGAAGATAAAACAAGAACTTCATGGCAACCTATAACCACTAGAGGGCACCCTGTATATAGGATGTCCTCGGACTGTTCTCAGTCTGAGGACTCTTCTAGTTTGGTCATAGCAGAATCCTGTCTACACTGTACAGAACAGCTTGTCTAAACTCCTGCGGCTCAGCATTGCTTGTACACTACCGCACCCCTTGCTAATGTTATCATACTCATTCTGATCACAATGGCTCAGTACATGCAAACAGGAAAGGTATCCAAACCAACTTCTATCAACTCCAAGCCCAGTTGCTGTATGTTTGTAGCAATTTGGAAGCTTAATATTTGTGGTGACTATTTGATGACACACACTTCTAGGGAACGACAAAGAACTGACTGCGGTACGACACTTGTGTATCAGGACAAGTGATGCATATAAAAGCCGGCGTTCCTAGTTTAACATTGATACCCATTGCGCCAGATATTATCTATGGAGACGTAAAAAGTAACTTTCCTACCCTAGAATATGATATTTGGCAATCTCATTAAATGCTCATTCAGACTAATAATTGCTATTTGTAGGTAGGTAACATAAGTGTCCTTATAGACTAGCCGTCATTTTTATTTCATAAATCAATAGTACACATGGAAATAAGCAACTTTGTAATATATCTTATCAGAGAAATCTGCTTCTTTTTCCTCCAGGACTGATCATTCATTCTCATTATTCTCAACTCACAGCTATAAAATCTGTATTCGGTGAAGACAGATTGTTACATTACTGAGATAGGAGATGGCAGTTAGTGCTGATAAGGTTCTATATAGATAGGAGGTGAAGGGAGGAGCTAATGGCAGAGCTCTTCCTCTCTCCCCTCTCCATTGAATCTTATCAGCACTAACTGCCATCTCCTATCTCAGTAATGTAACAATCTGTCTTCGCTGAATACAGATTTCACCTGTGAATTGAGAATAATGAGAATGAATGCTCAGTCCTGGAGGAGAAAGAAGCAGATCTCCCTGATAAGATATATGACAAAGTTGCTTATTTTCATATGTACTATTGATTTATGAAATAAAAATTAAAACGACGGTTACACTTTAAGTGTCCTTTACTAAGATGATCCTCTCCTCATTAAGGGTGTGATTACATGTGATGGACGGAGCTGTGATAAAGATGTTCACTGTGCTTCAGACAATTTTCCTAATTGGACATCCATTCATACCTTTGATTAATACCAGTATTCCTTTTGCTATCTCATTGTTTCCTAGATGGTTTATGAAAGTAACATGGTCAACTGTAAGCTTTATGCTCATGTACACGGAGGTATTATTGTACCCATCTGTAATGTGGCACTTTTAAAAATCTATGGATTGAAGCCATACCGCTATATGTCTCCAATGTCATACATATGTATCTGTGAGAATGAATAGTGGCAATTTGTATTGCGTGCCGTATTGTCGAGGCCTTCTACACAAGTATTGCTTCTAGGGGAGAGTACAGAGCCATCATCCTGCAGCACGCGGATATAGGATCATATGGGTTCTGCGGATCACCTTGCAGGCTTTATTCGACAGGCTTTATACATCATAACAACTAGCTCTCCAAATCATAAAGAATCGTCTAACATCTTTCCGTAATCATTGCCTAAGTTCTGACCACAAGAAATGAACACCAAAATATTAAGTCAATGCTCACGAAGGCACAAAGAGCCCGAAAAAAACATTGTCCTGTCACTCATTGACCAAGACCATGGTATCTGACCAACAATTATTACTGACTTTTCTAATAAGTGATGAAGCAATAAAAAAGAAACATAACACAGTAATAAAAAAGTTATTTTTGTAAAAAGATGATTAAAGCAGAGGATGAAAATACCAATAGTCAACTACTGTCTGCGGTGCTTCCTACCACTACTGATAAATGCTGTAGAAGCATGTTATTAGCATGCATGGGTATTCAGTAATGACCGCTTCTGCCGTATCTCCCCTAAGATGTTAGTGGCTGATTGTGATATCGCTGAAATAAAAAAGAAAAATAAACCCAAGCCATAATAATCAGGTTTTGCCACCTACATTGGCACTGACTTACTGCTAAGACTATTGGATTTCCTGCTCTTTGTGTGAATGAAAGAACTTGGGACGGACAACCGGGACACGGGGATTATTGGACGCCAGGTATAGTAATCAGTGCACCCAATCTAAATTCCGCTGAAAAAAAAAAATACTGTAGCTTTCCTTAAAATACCCTGGAAAAGCTCACTATTGTCACTTGGATGGCTTGCACAAAATAGAAATCGTCTCGGGACAGAATCAATATCCCCTGTCCATTAGTGGATGTAAACAATGTCCATTTGAGCTGGGATTGTATAGAAAGTTTATCCATGTATCTGGATAGCAATAAATTTCGTTTCCTAGGAAACTGTAAAATCCTCTAACAAGCCACACACTGAATGAGCATCAGGTTGGTTTATAATATTTGAGATACAGCTTTGCATGGTTTTCTTTTCCCTTTTCGTTTCCATGTTATTATACAAGAAAGGTCCGTTTTCTAGAAGTAGTAAAACTCATTGGTCAGTGTTCCTCTTGAGCAGGTTGTCTTTGTAACTCGGTAACTTTATCTATTTCTTACTTCCTCCATCTTCATGTTTCCTACTTATGATCAATATTTGTCTTCTCCCGTCAAAGATACTACTGTCTCGTGTCTGCCCATCTCCTCTAAGACTGCAGCCAGGGTGCTGAGGTTCCCATCAGGGTAGTTCTGCGCCTCCCAGAGATCTAGGATTACTCCGGTAGGACTAGGTTTTGTGGCAAAATAATTCAGATACCTGATGAAGATGAAGAAAGAAAAGCAATGACCAAGTATGTAAACCTATAGAAACATTTTTTTTGGCAAGTACATTATACAGGGTGGGCCATTTATATGGATACACTTAAATTAAATAGGAATGGTTGGTGATATCAACTTTCTGTTTGTGGCACATTAGTATATGGAAGGGGGAAAACTTTTCCAGATGGGTGGCGACCATGGCGGCCATTTTGAAGTCAGCCATTTTGAATCCAACTTTATTTTTTTCAGTGGGAAGAGGGTCATATGACACATCAAACTTATTGAGGATTTCATAAGATAAAACAATGGTGTGCTTGGTTTTAAAACCACACCATAGCAACACTGCAGAAGAATTGCTAGTACAAGCTTCCAGTATCCGTTGTTTCAGATGCTGCACATCTCGTATCTTCACAGCATAGACAATTGCCTTCAGATGACCCCAAAGATAAAAGTCTAAGGGGGTCATTTCGGGAGACCTTGGTGGCCATTCAACGCGCGACCAATCCACTTTCCATGAAACTGTTCATATAGGAATGCTCGGACCTGACACCCATAATGTGGTGGTGCTCCATCTTGTTGGAAAAACTCAGGGAACGTGCCATCTTCAGTGCATAAAGAGGGCAACACATCATCAAGTAGCAATTTCAGATATCCAGTGGTATTGAGGTTTCCATTGATGAAGAATATCCCCACTATCTTTGTACCCCATATACCACACCATACCATCAAGATACGAGATGTGCAGCATCTGAAACAACGGATACTGGAAGTTGGGCTAGCATTTCTTCTGCGGTGTTGCTATCAGTGTGTCAAGAGTGGGAGAAGAGTGTTGCATTGACAATGGGCAGCACTTTGAACACATTTTATAAGTGGTCATAAACTTGTAAAAAACTCATGAAAGAATAAAGTTACGTTAAAACCAAGCACACCATTGTTTTTCTTATGAAATCCTCAATAAGTTTGATGTGTTACATGACCCTCTTCCCATTGAAAAAAATAAAGTTGGATCTAAAATGGCAGACTTCAAAATGTCCACCATGGTCACCACCCATCTGGAAAAGTTTCCCCCTCCCATATACTAATGTGCCACAAACAGGAAGTTGATATCACCAACCATTCCCATTTCATTTAGGTGTATCCATATAAATGGCCCACCCTGTAGTATTTCCTAATTTCGGTTGCAATATATTCCCTTTAAGTGCAGAGCAGCAACCATGAATTCCCACATAGTACTGCCTAAAATGATTAAATAAAGACCCATAATTGAATAAAAAAATAGCTATAAATTGTGATTATGAAGGGTTATAGACTTGCTTTGTTTATTAATGTTCTTAAAATATATATAAAAGATTTAAAAAAAATTCAGACAGTCTGTAAACTGAAAATAATAGGCAGTAGTATAGTTTTCATTTTTTACGGCAATGATAGGACATTTGAATTATTTGCAACTACACTTTGCATCATACAGGAGCAATTCTGATTCATTTTGTAACATATCAAAATTGCCTGTATTGATCTACAGCAGAAAGGTAACATTCCAGCTGTCTGAAGTCACCACTAGAGGGAGCTGAGGAGCTTAATGCATACTGTTTGACCATAGAGTTTTATGTATAAACATTATGTAGCATGATCCTAAGCTCCCTCTAGTGGTGGCTGCAGACAGATTGAATGCTATGATTTAAAGCGGCTGTGCGGTCCAAATCGATAAGTCTGCAGTCACTCTGCGTGACTGCAGACTTCTGAATCCCCTCAGCACATGCACTGTGTGCTTCGAGTATTCGCCAGTTACAGACCCGGGAATGGAGGGTATGTATGAGTTATAACGTAGGCGTGGCCTTGCTCTCCATACACTTTTATGGAGAGTGAGGCCACGCCCACTGGCCGGGAGTATGTATAACTCATACATACCCTCCAGTGCCGGGGCTGAAACCAGCAAAATCCCGCAGCACACCGTGCGTACGCTGGGGGGGATTCATAAGTCTGCAGTCACGCAGAGTGACTGCAGACTTATCGGTTTGGACTGGACATCCTCTTTAACTCTAGATCTATGCAAGGAATTTGGAGCTCTGTCAGCTATAAAGATATACTAAGACATTTATTAAAACATTATTTTAAATTATTTAAGGTAAAAAATATCGTAGATTTAGGTAAAGTCATAGATACATCAAGGAACCTATATTGATGCAATAAAAATTATTTAGGGCCCTATGATTGATATAACTCACTTCTTGTTTTCAGCTTCTCAGTCACCTGCCATTCATGAGTTTATTGAAAATAAATAATAGGAATAAATATAAAATACAGAGATAAAATAATAAAATCATTTAAACTCATTTCTTAGTTTGCCCCAAAATTGCATTGACCAGGGCAGGTGCTGTATTCGTGATAATATAAACCTATTTCCTAGTGAATGGCTTGGCTTTCTATTGGCTCCAAATATTAAATTGCTTTCTATTGTGAGCACCTGTTACATTTTAATGTCTGAGCGCCAACAAGTCCCTATTGCAGGAAAATGACAGAATATACAGTATTTTACAGATACAAAATAAATTTAGGCTGTAAATGGTTCAGCATACAGAGGTGTTTGAAAGTTTGGGAATTCTTCAGAATTTTCCTATTTTTTGCTTAAATTTGACCTAAGAGTACATCATATTTTCACATAAGTCCTAAAAGTAGCTAAAAAGTTCTAAACCAAACACATGAGTCTAAAATATTAGACTTTGCCTTTTATTTTAAATGAGGAAAATGATCTAATGGCACATGTCTGTGAGGGGCCAAAGTATGTGAACTTTTAGGACTAGCAAATAATTGAAAGTGAAATTAGGCTCCAGTGTTTTCAATATCTATGAGATGGTGTGAGTAGGCATCCTGTTTTATTTAAAGAACATGAATCTATCAAAGTCTGATCTTCGCAATACATGTTTGTGAAACGGCATCATGTTATGAACAAAGGAGATTTCTGTGGACCTCAGAAGAAGAGTTGATACCGTATAATAAGCTGGAAAAGGTTACACAATCATCTCTAAAGAGTTTGGATTCCAGCAATCCAAAGGCAGACAGGTTGTGTACTTTAAGACCATTATTCAAGACCTCATGATTTATCGATAAGCAGAGAGGAAGAGGAAGGTGTATAATAGTTTGCGAGTTCACAAAAGAACCCAAGGTACCTTTTAAAAGGAATCTATCAGTAGGATCAGCCCTCCTGAGTCATCTATATGGGCATGTAGGTCATAGAAAGCTGAATAAAATGATACCTTGATATCTGCGATCTGACGTCTTATTCCAGAGAAATCCACGTTTTTCTTATATGTAAATGAGCTGTTCCAGGCTGTCAGGAGGATGTTACCTGGAAGATAACTCCTGCCTCCAGAGCTTATTTTACATGAAGGGGAGTTATCAGTGTGAGGCAAGTAACTAACACAGAACAGGAGAACTAAACTTTGTCTTCTTGTAAACCCATTTTTTGCAGCTCTCACAGCTCTGCTGTATTAAAACAATATTGCAACCTGTTTGCCTGTGAGATGGAAGCTGAAGCTGAGAGGAACCTGCAGATGTGTCAGTTATAACCACACACAGCTCTGCAGTGAGATCAGGAGACTAGAGAGCAGCCATTACACATCACACTGGTAACTCCACCTTCTATTTATAATATTCCCTGGAGACAGAGTTATCTTCCAGGCAACATCCTCCCCATAGCCTGTAAGAGGTCATTTACATAAAGTGATAAAAGATGAATTATCAACAACAAGACATCTGATATCAGGCATACAGGGATCACTCTTCTCAGCAGTCTATAACCTGTATGCTCATCTTAATATTTTAGACAGATTCCCTTTAAACAACTAACAGCCTCTATCACATTTTCTAATGTAAGGCTATGTGCCCACGATGCAGAAATGCTCAGGATTTTTTCCTGAGCGTTTCTGCATCTCCCTGGCAGAAAAAAACGCATGCGGATTGTACATGCGTTTTCCTGCCAGGGACATGTGGAAATGAAGCGTTATTCACTGGCATTTCCGCATGCGTGTTGTCAAGCGCTTTCCAAGCGATTAGCATCACTTGGAAAGTGCTTGTGACAACTAGGTCACACTATATAAATCCATGCAAACAGCATGGATTTATATAGTGTGACCCGAGAGAGTGGTTAAAAATAAAAAAATAAACCTATACTTACCTTCCGATGGCCCCTGCAGGCTTACTGCGCTCCTGTGCTGGCTGCCGGCAGATAGCAGTACGCTGTACTGAAAAGACCTGCCATCACATGACTGACGTCAGCGCAGGTCCTTCAGTCCTGCGCGATCTGTCAGCAAGCGAAGAGAAGGAGTCTGGGGGCCGTCGGAAGGTGAATATGATCTTTATTTTTTATTTTATTCTTTTTTTTATGGTACCTGGGTGTGGATGAGACTCTCCTCTCATCTACACCCGGATACCATCCGCACATTAGAAAGCGCCGATTACGCAAGTACAGATGCAGAATTGCGGAATTGGCGCGTTCTAATGCAAGTCAATGGCGGCGAAAACGCAGCGCTTCCGCAAAATTAATGGACATGCTGCGGATTTTTGAGCGCAGCATAAACGCTGCAGAAAAATCCGCAGCTTTGGCATTGAAAGTGCGGAATTGCATTGGTTTACCAAGCGTTTCCCAAGCGTTTACGCTGCGTGTGCATGACAGGATTGCAAGGAGAAAGCTCTTCAAAAAGAAAATTACTGCCCATCTGCAGTTTGATAAAGATCACCTGGACAAGCCAGAAGGCTATTCGTACAATGTTTTGTGGCCATATGGGAACAAAATCTAACTTTTTGGTTTAAATAAGAGGCATTATCTTTGGAGAATGAAAAAAAAAAAGCATTATAACATAAAAACCTCATAACATTTTTGAAAGTTTTTGGTGGTATTATCATGGTTTAGTCCTATTTTGCTGTATCTGGGCCTGGACAATTTGCCATCATTGATGGAACAATGAATTCTGAATTATATCAGAAAATTCTAAAGGAAAATGTCAAGACATCTGTCCTTGTCCTTAAAGGCATGAGCGAACTTGGGTCATGCAGCAAGACAACAACTCAAAGCATTATTTTATTTAATAAGTCAAAAGTATACATGAAAATAAGCAACTTTGTAATACACTTTATCAGACAAAATCTGCTTCTTTCTCTGCCAGAATTGATCAGTCATTACCAAAATTCTCTATTCTGAGGTCAAATCTGTATTCAGTGAAGACAGACTTTCCCATTACTGAGATAGGATATGGCAGTTGCAACTGATGAAATTATGTAGATCGGAAGAGGGAGGAGCTAGAGACAGAGCTGCACCCTCTCCTATCTAAATCAGTAGCACCTGCCATCTCCTATCTCAGTAATGGGAAAGTCTGTCTTCACTGATCAATTCTGGCAGAGAAAGAAGCAGATTTCTGTGATAAGATATATTACACAGTTGCTTATCTTCACGTGTACTATTGATTTATGACATAAAAATTAAAATGGTTGTTACTCTTTAAAATAGAAAGTAGTTTTCAGTTCGCCATGTCAATGTCTTGACCTTAATCCTATAGAAATCTTGTAGAAGGATCTGAAGCGAGTAGTTCCTGGAGGAAAACCCACCAACATAACAGAGTTGAAGCTGTTTTGTAGGGAGGAATGGGCTAAAATTCCTCCAAGCCGATGTGCAGGACTAATCAACAATTACTGGAAACATTTAAATACTGTAGTTATTGCTGTACAAAGAGGTCACACCAGATAGTGAAAGCAAAGGTTCACATAATTTTGCCCTTCACAGACATGTGATATTGGATTATTTTCCTGAATAAAAAATGACAAACAATTTTATGAATAATTGCTTTCATGTTGCCATACTGACCTGTCCAAGTTGAGTTTATGGGCCAGCATCCTCCAGTCATGGCCGCGTGTCTGAGGGGCATCTAAGCTGCTGCACAGTTTCTGTCGAATAGTCAGAGGAATGCTGAAAGCACTTGGTCCTATGATGGTCGTTATGGTACTTGCTGAATCCATGAGAGGATATTCAATAATACAGTTTGGTTCCTGTACAAAGAACAAATAAATAAATTATATTGGAGACCATTTGTGGATATGGATTGGTGCACATAGTTTATTTCTACTTTATCACTGCCTCAGAATTAAATTCCAATATTTTCTCAGCCAGCATCATATTTCTAGTCTGCAGAAATTAAATCAAATATTTATAGCCGACTTACCATTAAACCATACAGATTTTATGTCCCTGGATACCAGGTTTATGTCTAGCATACACAACTGTTTCAAATTAGATCAGCCCTGATATATGGCAGGGTTAATTGCACCAAAAATACATAGGAAGATGGGACCAACATCTGCATGATCTTATATAATTACACCAAAAATACATAGGAAGATGGGACCAACATCTGCATGATCTTATGTAATTACACCAAAAATACATAGGAAGATGGGACCAACATCTGCATGATCTTATATAACTACACCAAAAATACAAAGGAAGATAGGACCAACATCTGCATGATCTTATATAATTACGCAAAAAATACATAGGAAGATGGGACCAACATCTGCATGATCTTATATTATCATGCCAAAAATACATAGGAAGATAGGACCAACATCTGCATGATCTTATATAATTACACCAAAAATACATAGAAAGATGGGACCAACATCTGCATGATCTTATATAATTACACCAAAAATACATAGGAAGATGGGACCAACATCTGCATGATCTTATATAACTACACCAAAAATATATAGGAAGATGGGACCAACGTCTGCATGATCTTATATAATTACACCAAAAATACATAGGAAGATGGGACCAACATCTGCATGATCTTATATAACTACACCAAAAATACATAGGAAGATAGGACCAACATCTGCATGATCTTATATAATTACACCAAAAATACATAGGAAGATGGGACCAACATCTGCATGATCTTATATAACTACACCAAAAATACATAGGAAAATGGGACCAACATCTGCGTGATTTTGTATAAGGCAGAATCTGGTCACTAATTTATCTTTATCAGTAATAACAACAATGCAAAGATTTCTTCCTAAACCATATAGGCAATTAGAAATCTGAAGAAGTGAAATAAGATGGAAGAGGATGGTGCTCAGGGCTGGACGTACAGAAAAGGGGACCTAGAGCAAAAAATCAAAAGGAGGCTTAAAACCTACGATATGTTCACACGTTGCGTTTTTGCAGAGTTTTTTATGCAAATTAAAGGCTGCTTTTTAAAACACCAGCAAAAGCTATGAGATTTTGGAAATCTCATGCACACGCTTGTTTTTTTCTTGACTGAATTGGAAAACTGCTGCGTTTTTAAAATCTACAACGTCAATTCTTTCAGCGTTATTCTAGTGTCATTTCACCCATACAAAGCAATGAGAGAGTGAGAAAACGTAACAGTGTCTTTGAAGCGTTTTTGGTGGATTTACCATGTAGACAAAGCACACATGTAATGTGCAGCAAAAAAAATGTTGCAAAAAACGCAGCAAAAAGGCTGCAATGAAAAATGCAGCGAAACCCTGAAAAATTAGCATTTTTCCATCCAAGGGAGCAGTTTATGTTTGTAGAAAAAACGCAGCAAAAATGCTACATGTGAAGATAGCCTAATACTCATCTGCTTTTACATCGCAAATCGTATAAGAAAAATAGGCCACATTTAAGAATAAAAGATAATTTTTATTAAATCTTGCTAGAAACATAATATCATTATATCCAAAAACTTCCTCTACAAAGCCTTACACTGTCCAATCAGTGCTGGTTGTGTAAGGACACCTCTAAGCTTAATGGACACACTTAGTTGTTAATTTGTTGGTAAATGTTCAGTGGGAATAAGAAAAGGACTGTACAATGCAGAGTTATAGGATGAGATGATCTGGAATTATTTCTTCAAGAACACAAGTATTTACTAACAGAGAACTCTGAAATCTGCTTTGATTTGTTTTATGATGTCTCATAATTTGTCATCATCAATGTTCGCCAACATGAATGATCAAATGATCAAAGTTATATAATTTCAGCGCGTTGTATTTGAAGGTGACCCTATACACACCTCTGTTGCTGTACAGTTGAGCTGGAAAATCTGTCCTTCTCCCTCCACCTGCCTGACACACAGCTTACAGGATAGGTCTGTGGTGCTAAGGCTGAAGCGTTCCAGAGTAAAGGTGCAATAGAGATTCCTTTGGCATCCACTCCAGACCTGATAGAAAGGAATTTCCTGTGGAACACAACCAATCAAGTAAAATTAATGTCCTGAGAAAAAAACTATTTTCTTCACATTTATATAATAGGGGTTCCAATACCTTGCCAGAGACTGTAATCAACGGTGCAATTGAAGGTGAAAACTCAAACATATGAGATGTTCTTCAGTAGAGGTATATGAAGTTTATGGGACCTGTGACTAGAAGTTCAACTTGTTGGCAACTGTTCTTTCCACTCTTCTTATACCTAGCTGCCTGTATTACGCAAGCCACTAAGTGGCAGACACCATGCCAATGAAAATACAACTTGTAGTACAAGGGCCATCTCTTGTTATTCACGAGGAGTCTGCTCCTTCGCAGTAGAGGCAATCTTCTACATCTGCCTTCAGCCTGTATTACTTTAGCACATTACGAGCACAGTGCTCAGCTCCCCTGGGAGCGATGGGCTACGGAGTGAAACCTGGTTAATGGAAGCTGAAAGCACTGAAGAGAAGTTGTTCAGCCTGAAGGCAATGGGAAGAAGTTGCTGAACTAGCACTATATCTAATCCATACTGAGCTTCTCACAAAATGCTACTAAAGTCTTGCCAAGGGTAACTGCTTTGGCCAGGCCAGCAGAATTATTAAAGATGATTGTGGGAAATAAGGAAAGGAAGTAGCTGATGGTGAAGACAGGCACAATCAGGTCCACTAAGTAAGAACAAACCCGGTACTTAAAGGCTACACCGAAACGGAATGAACATTAATAAAGTCTAAGTCAAAAGCCTATTAGCAAAAGATAAAGCTTAATATGATAAAAAGGCCGGACCTTCCACAATGTAGATGTAGGGAAGGACTCGGAGTCAGTAACAAATCACACTAGGCACTTATGTCCCTCCATTATCTTGATTGGTCTTCTACAGAAGTGCTCACATATAATGGAGACTCATATATCAGGCTTATAATAGAAAGCTCACATGTACTTTTGATTTTCTATAAATGTTTATTGGGAGAAATACTTTCGCTCAGCGAACCTCATGTAGCTATAGCATTAATAGTGCCCAGTAACAATATTTAGTCAGCTTAGTGCTGATTTCTTACATTGTAAAGACCTGTCAAATCATTTTAACCAAATGCAGCAAACAAACTGGACTGAATCAGCAACCAATTTGCCGGTTGAATCAGTACTAAAATTGGAACAAATTGCTTCGTTCAACTTTAATATTGCGCTTGGGCTACACAAAGACCTGACATGATTAAAGGTCAGCATGGTCCTTCGACATTTCCTGTTTATCATCCAGGCTTTATAATTATGGCATGATGCATTGGTATATGGAGTTGTTTAGAAAGTACTTTGTGAGCTACAATATAAAGGTCAGTTACATTGGGAGAATTTTGATGCCATATCTTGACCATTTTGTTCAGTACATGGACAAGTTTGGGCCATGTTTGTTTCCACCAAAAGAATGTTACTAAAGCCTCGATGATGCATACTGCCTTCGTGCTCTAGAAGCTCAATGTTATCAAGAGCCTTATAAAGCCTCCCGTAACATCAGACTAAAGTCAGAAACACCCATTGATATGAACGGGATCGTCCTACACTCTGATGTGTATGGTGGGCTCCTGACTCTTTCCCGACACAGGGGATTTACAATGGCTAAACCTTTTCTTTTCTGTGAGATAACCCATAGCCAAAGGTGTCTACCAGTGGCTCTTTCAAAGAGAATACTGGAATACTTGGCCAAGCTGAACATTTCTATGTATAGAGAAGATGGGGGAGATAGCTGTCTGCCAAACGATCTTTCAGCCAACAACTGTATAATATGTATGGGGGCCTTAAGAATGTCAAAATCAGAGAAAGCTCATTGGATGTTTTAAGAGGAATAAGTCACCAGGTGTTTACCATCTAATCTTAGAGCTGAATAATATAGAGACAGAGACCCTGATTTTAGTAATGTGTCACTTACTGGGCTGCTTGCTGTAGTTTTGATAAAATCACTGTTTTATCAAAAGGAGATTATCATTAGAGGACTAGTAAACCTGTTGTTGCCAGGTAGTGTTTCATATTCATGAGTTCTATATAACTCTGCCCCCACAAGCTTTATGCCTATGCACAGTGTACATGGAAAGCTGCCAATCAGTGGAATTATACAGAGCTCAACATTCAGAGAACTAGTACATCTACAGCAGATAAAACAGTGATTCTATCAAAACTGCAGCAAGCTGCCCAGTAAGCTATATATTACTGGAATCAGGATCTCTTCCCCTACATCAGCAAAAATATGCTGACAGATTCTCTTTAAAGCCCATTTTTTCTTTGGAACACAGAGCAATACCAGGAGCCAGGTAAGGAAGTGTTGTCACGAGGACCCAGTCGTTCCTAGGACAGGCAATCTTTAAGTTGTACAGATGATATGTTGACATAGTAATAATATTTGTAAAAATAAATCTACAGTTATTTAGATGGTGCCATTCTTTAAACGTTTGCAAAATAGTTTAAATGTGATTTAAAATTTAAGTTCATTAGAAGCCTCTTGATAATTGATTATAGTAGACCATAGTATCTAACAGAAACGTACCTGATATTTGGCTAACAGTTTGCTCTTCCAAAGGGAGTGGGGGATGTCATGGATGGAAAGGCGAAGGTTATGAGTACTTCCTTTAAAATGAAGAGTCTTAGGCTCGTCCAATAACTGTCCTCCAACTTTCCTTTCCTGTTGTAACACTTCCTGTAAGTTTTGGAAATGAAAGCTTTATCAGTTGGCTTGGGAAGCAGACAGTATACCCAATTTTCCTTTATATGAAATTAGAATAAGCGATTAATGTTTTAACAGATCTTTCCCAGCTGAACATTTCAGCTAAAATATTCATTAGTGTAATTTACAAGAAGTAACAAACTTGGAAACAATTTGCAGATAGTAAAAGTGCATGTAAATTTCAAGGTTCCAATATTAAAGGCTCAGTTCATATAATCGCTTTGTCATCTGCAGCAATAACATCTTCAAGATGTTACAATCACCCGTTCTAAAAAATCCTGAGATTCTAATAAAAAGAAGTATGTGGAATAAATCAGTAATTTAGTAATGAATTGCTAACCTTTCAACCTTATCAAGAAGGATCAGTCAATAGTATTATGTCTCATTGCCTTATATCCTATTTCAAAAACCATAATAATTAATTTGTTAAATCAAACAAGGCTCTTTAGTCTCGTAGACTTCTATTGATAAAAGTGACTTCTGGAACACACAGTGAGTGATCCAAAGGGTTACAAAGCCATTATGTGGCGCAGAAGCAACTGGAACAGGTGATACAAGTCAAGGTGAATGTTACTATCTTATTAGCCCTCATCAGAGGGATTCATTGCTTGCTTGGATCTGTAGACATTATACTGCTTGGTTAGCTTTAAGAAGCAGATAAAAGATGTCAACTGCCAATATCTTCCCTGATGTGCACTAATAGGATTGATCTTTATGCAAGTTGAGCTGATACGGTAGTTTCATGTTGCACTGATTTCATTCTTGAGAGTAAATGGTTGCAGCTGAATAGTCAGTTGATGATGGGTAGACCGGGGCAAAGAAATAACATTTACAAATGGGAGTCATGTTTTAAACATGGTTTTATAGCTTTTTTTGTTTGTGTTGCAATGTCAATGAAGTGCAATAAAAAATTGCTTCAACTTTTTCAACTTTTAATTTTTATAACACTGCATACAACTTAGGAGGAGACTTGCCCAGGACAAACATGACAGCAGGAGGCAACTACATCACATCAGTATGCAGCCCTTCAACATATTTGTAGTTTCCCATTAACAGGTTGTGCCTTGTCATGGCTGGTGCATACATAATGGCCAGTTTGTGAACTAAGTACCTCAATTTTGTAAGTATATTCTATATAGCAGTAGAGTAGTTCAAAATTCATGTTAAATGTTTGCCTATATTTTGCCGCACACAGTACACATTTTTTACGCATGTATAGACTGCATTCACTGCAACTTGTACCTAGTGAAATGTGCTTCATTCTAGTCAGATTTTTATTTTGTAGAGATAGAGACACAGATATATAGAGAGATAGATTTATAGATAAGAGGAAATCTGGACCAGCACCAAAAAAGAATTATGGGTACCAAGCTTCATAGACAACAACCAACCCTTCCAAAAATGGATGGTAACTAGAGGCAGCCCACCAAAAATCTGAAAAACAGATTGGTTTTAATGGCCTATTGGGGCAACGTTTCAGTCCATAGTGTTAACCTTTCAGAAGAAGAAAATTCATTGAGAAAGGTTCACACTATTGACCGAAACATCACCAGAATGGGCTATTAAAACTAAACTATTTTTTATATTTTCGGTGTGCTGTCTCCATTTACTACTTATAGATAGATAGATAATAGATAGATATGAGATGAGATAGGGTTTCTACCTATGGAAACTAAAGCTATTGAAAACAGTATGTACCTTTAGTGCATCCTGAGTGTCATCTAAGCAATAAACACGGATATTGTACTCCAGAGATGTGCAGGATGTTGGCCCAAAAATAGCTAATTTCAGTCGTTTGGCTGATGATTTGCTCGTAGATTGTCCCACCAATGCATAGGTGCTTAATGTTTCTGTGAGTATGTGACAGGCTTCAGAGTCCATCTGAATGTAGCAAGGCGTCGTAAAGTTCTCTTCTCCGACAACCACCACATCCTATAATAAAATATAGGTTGATTATTGACAATTAATAAAACACAACATAAGAGCTAAGATATTGAGAAAGGAGACTGGATGCTGGAATAGAAGTCAAAATACAAAGAATTCCCAAATGCAATATGGTATGTTGTCACATACTAGAACTAAATCTACTTGCCTATGAACTCCAATTCAATGTCCTAGAAGAAACACAAGCATGGTACTTGTATATATATACAGTCATGGCCGAAAGTGGTGGCACGCTTGAAATTGTTCCAGAAAATCAAGTACCGTATATTCCGGCGTATAAGACGACTTTTGAAGACTGAAAAATCTTCTGTCTAGTCTGGGGTCGTCTTATACGCCGGTAATGCTTTTGAACTTTCAGAAATTGACATGCGGGGATACTCTGGGGGTGTTAATAAGCTGCCGTGGCCGTATCCCTGCCATGTGGGAGTTAATATAAGGTGGAGGGAGTTAAAATACGGCGGCGGTAGGTCCAGACAGTCAGCGCTTCTGTGCTGAAACTGACACATCGCTGCGTATTCCCAGCTCCGGACACAGCGCAGGGCTTCTGTGCCGACAGCTTTCACTTGTCACAGAAGCGCTGCGCTGTGTCCGGAGCAGGGAAGTTCGCATCGCTTCTGTGACAATATATGAAAAGCCGGCAATTCAGCAGCGGCATAAGCCGGCACCCGACAATTTAGAATAGAAAGAATAGAGCTTCACACATAGATTAGATAGATAGAAACATGTCAGTCACATATATATGAAGTACAGTGACAGTGTTGCTTACTGTACTTGTCATTTAGTGTAAAGGATTTATTAAAACAAATAATAGTGTTTTCATGCACCGTCTCTTTAAGAAAGCCGGCCGGCAATTCAGCATCTGTACCCAACAATTTATAACAGAAAGATAGAGCATCACACATAGATTAGATAGATAGAAACATGTCAGTCACATATATATGAAGTACAGTGACAGTGTTGCTTACTGTACTTGTCATCTAGTGTTAAAATAACGGATTTATTTAAAAAAAAATTGGCGTGGGGTTCCCCTTAATTTTAGTTTCTAGCGGAGGTTAAGCAGACAGCTGGGGCAGATGTTTGAAGCCTGGGAAGGGGGTAATACCCACGGAGCTTCCCAGGCTACTAATATCAGCCCCCAGCTGAATACATAGCCTTTACTAGCTATTAAAATGGGGGACCCCCAAAAAAAATGACGTGGGGTCCCCCCTAATTTAATAGCTAGCAAAGGCTAGGCAGACAGCTGGGGGCTGATATTAATAGCCCAGGAAGGGAGCCATGAATATTGGCCCCCTCCCAGGCTAGAAACACCAGCCGTCAGCCGCCCCAGAAATGGCGCATCCATAGGATGCGCCAATTCTGGCACTTAGCCTCGCTCTTCCACGCTGCCCTGGTGCGGTGGCAGTGGGGTAATAGGGTTGGGGTTGATGTCAGCTTATAATGCCAGCTGACATCAAGCCCAGGTTAGTAATGGAGAGGCGTCTATAAGACACCCCCATTACTAACCCCATAGTAAAAGTTAAAAAAAACACAAACACCCAGAATAAAGTCCTTTAATTGAAATAAACACACAATTCTTTATTGTTCTAAATTAAACCATACTTACCATCACGCCCATTCCAGCTGAAGCCAACGATCTCCTGTAATAAAAGTAAAATAATAAACCAACATCATCCTTACCTCTCCATGGTTCCCAGGACAGCTTCAGCTCTGCTACATCGAGATGACAGGCTGGACCACAGCAGAACGCTGCCATCCAGCCTGTCATCCCGCAGACACTGAGAAGCGCAGGCATGCTTGCGCTCCTCAGTGTCTCGCTGTGACGGCATCCAGATGAGCCGACAATGAACTCAGCTCACCTCCTGGACGTCCGTCACTGACAGCGTGGGAAACTTCTACTGCGCATGCGGGGAGCAGGAGAATTTTCCCACGCTGTCAGTGACGTGCATGAGGTGAGCCGAGTTCATTGGACATGATCTCGGCTCATCTTTATGCCGTCACAGTCAGACACTGAGGAGCACAAGCATGCCTGCGCTTCTCAGTGTCTGCCGCATGGCAAGCTGAACGGCAGCGTTCTGCTGCGGTGCAGCCTGTCATGTGAATGTAGCAGAGCTGGACCGGTCCTGGGAACCATGGAGAGGTAAGGATGAGGTTGCTTTATTATTTTACTTTTATTGCAGGAGATCGTTGGCTTCAGCTGGAATGGGCGTGATGGTAAGTATGGTTTAATTTAGAACATTAAAAAATTGTGTCTTTATTTCAATTAAAGGACTTTATTCTGGGTGTTTGTGTTTTTTTTAATTACTTTACTAGAAATTCATGGCGGTCATGTCTAATATTGGCGTGACCCCATGAATTTCGGGCTTAGGGCCAGCTGATAATGCCAAGCTGGCCTTAACCCCTTTATTACCCAGTGAGCCACCGCACCAGGGCCCTGGATGAGTTGGGTACAGCGCCAGAAGATGGCGCTTCTATGAACGCGCCATTTTCCGGGGTGGCTGCGGACTGCAATTTGCAGCGGGGGGGGCCAGAAAGCTTGGGCCTCCCTGCGCTGCAGATTCCAGCCCCCAGCTGCCTAGTTGTACCTGGCTGGACACAAAAATAGGGCGAAGCCCCACGTCTTTTTTTTTTTAATTATTTCATGAAATAATTAAAAAAAAAAGGGCTTCCCTATATTGTTGTGTCCGGCCAGGTACAAATAGGCAGCTGGTGGTTGGGGGCAGCCTGTTCCTGCCTGCTGTACCTGGCTGGACACAAAAATAGGGCGAAGCCCACGTCAACATTTTTGGGAAAAATTAATTACAAAATTAATAATAATTTAGGGACTGCATCTTTATTAACCCCTCAATTGTCATTTAGTGTTAAAATAAAGGATTTTTTAAAAAGAAAATTGGCGTGGGATCCACCATCATTATAGTCTCTAGCGGAGGTTAAGCAGACGGCTGGGGCAGATGTTTGAAGCCTGGGAAGGGGGTAATACCCACGGAGCTTCCCAGGCTACTAATATCAGCCCCCAGCTGAATACCTAGCCTTTACTAGCTATTAGAATGGGGGACCCCCCAAAAAAATGACGTGGGGTCCCCCCTATTTTAATATGTTTATGAGTGACAGTTTTCCTGCTATATACCTGCATGTCATAAGAATTTAAATTAAAAAAGGACCATGTTAAATTCAAATCTGTTTTTTTTAAATTTTTACCGGTGTTTGGTATGCGTTGGAAAAGGGGTAGTCTTATACGGTGAATATATCCTAAACTCTATATTTTAACAGGAAAGTAGGGGGGTCGTCTTATACACCAGGTCGTCTTATACGCCGGAATATACGGTATTTCTCCCAGAAAAATATTGCAATTACACATATTTTGTTATAGACACGTTTATTTCCTTTGTTTGTATTGGAATAACACAAAAAAACAGAGAAAAAAAGGCAAATTGGACATAATTTCACACTAAATCCCAAAAACGTGGCAACACTTTTGGCCATTACTGTATGAGCAAACAGGACTTGAAAACTGCAGCTCTACATAATATATTCCCTTATAGAAGTATTTAAGAACTTTCCAAAGAAGAAATTCTACATGGTCCTTTTAGCAGTGGTTACATTATAAAGATACGGCCAGGAAAACATAAAAAGTGATAAAATATAAAAGTCATAAATCTGAAGGGTCTGCAGGGGCGGTACATGATACAAGAATTCAAAGAATAACATAGAGACAGTTCTAGCCATGTCCCCCGCCCCCTCAGATCCTGCACTAGATATAACACAGTGCATCAGAAGGGCCACAAATGTTTCTTTAAATTAAACCCTTCAGTGCGACCCTTTAAACTAAATCAGAAATCTATGGTACAGTCCTCCAGAAAAGTTAAAATAGTTCAAATTTAGGAATGTCTGTGATAGATTTTAGTAAGGGAGAAATATCTAAGTAAATAGCTGATGCTTTTGCATTTATTTCTAAATTTGATGCTTTATAATTTCAGAAACCATCCAGCTGATAGTGGTAAAATATAGACACCAACGTGGATCTGAATATTCACATTGCATACAATAGAAGCTTTAATGAAAGCAAATCAGTGGAATTGATTCTGAGATAGCGCTGCTTCCTTTTCCACTGATACATTATATTAATTCATGGAAAACAACACAAGCCTTAATATATTCAGAAGTCAATCAGCGACTGCTCCAAGAGTTTACAGATTAAATTTAGCTCACAAGCAAAACGACATTAGGAAACAAGATAATATCTGCAAGTTGTAGGAGAGAAATATAATTCAGTTCTAAATGTGAACTTTGTGCATAAAAAGGAAAATATTCCCCAAAAATACATTGTATTTTGCATAAATGCACTGAGTAATATGTAAAATAATTTCAATTGTTGAAATAATGAATGCCTACTAGGAAAATGCTGCACACAGTATCAAATTCTATTAAGAAGCAATTCTACAATAAAATGTTACTCATTAAGGGCTCATTCACATGACCATATTTTTGGTCCGACTGCTATCCGTGAAAAAAATGGACAACGCTTGGACAAATGATATTTAATGGGGCAGTGAAGATGAACGATTTTTTTCACTGATCCAATCTGCGTGTGAAAAAAATCTCGGCATATACTAAGTTCTTCCGTAAATCAGATGAGACGCACCCATTCAAGTCCATGGGTGTGTAAAATAAATCCAATGTCATATGGAGCTACAGTATAGCATCCAATTTTTCTGGATTCATTGTAATTCTGGAGCATAGGAAACTGTTAATGGTCCTGTAAATTATTAATAATAGCTGCTGTAAAAAAACGGATTGTAAACAAACTGCACACAGATGACAAGTGAGAAAACAATTATCCAACTTTTCTGGATGAAACTGAGTTTATACACTTGTGTGAACCAACCCTAATTCAAATGTTTCTTTATCATACATGTTAATAGAAAAGCTGAGTGACAACCTGTATACACACTGGTGCACCAGAAAAGGTTGTCAGTCACTTAAAGAGAACCTTTCACCAAATATTTCATCTTGAACTGGACACACAATGTAATACTCACTATAGAATGGAATAAAACTTATTTTTCATTTTGCCTTTCTGTTGTGGAGAGATTAACAGTCAAAGTATTTGGCACCTAATGAGTTAACTTTTTCAAGTCCAAGTGGGTGTTATCAGAAAGTTTTCACTTGGGGCGTGTACTTCCTCTCCCTGTATGATGCTAACCAATCATAAACAGGCATAAACACTCAAAGGAAAGAGGAACATACCCTCACCATAGATTAGATTTCTCAGTGTGTGAGATGAAATTATACAGTTATGATATCCTGTTCTAACCTCCTGCATGGATCAGTGTGTGGGGAGGGGAAGTGCAGCTGAATTTAGCTGTGAC
Organism: Phyllobates terribilis; assembly: GCF_046119375.1. Classification (NCBI taxonomy): domain Eukaryota; kingdom Metazoa; phylum Chordata; class Amphibia; order Anura; family Dendrobatidae; genus Phyllobates; species Phyllobates terribilis. The sequence goes on from NW_027362761.1 coordinate 844,482,431, forward strand.
ACATTACAAACCCTTCAATCAGCTCTCCTCCTCTCCTGTACAGAGATGTGTCAGTAATCACAATTATGTCTGTTGTGTTCAACTTATACTTATTGTGCAGTGAGATCAGAGCAGGATGTCATTACAACTCACTCAGGAGTAGTCTACATCAGGCAGGTGAGAGACATGTTAGATGTAATGCAGCACTCATCTCACTGTAAAGCAAGTACAAGTACATACAGTAAGTGTGATTATTGACACAGTAATCAAAAGAACTGATAAAAGGGTTTGTGATGTGACACAGCTAAGTTCAGCTGCACAGCTCCCTGCTGACTCATGCAGGAGGTTAGACCAGGAGATCAGAGCTATATCCTTACACACTGAGAAACCTACTTTAAGCTATAGTGGGGGGTGTTCTCTTTTTTCCATTGTCTGTTGCTGCCTGCTTATGATTGTTCAGCATCATACAGGGAGAAGAAGTACACGCCTCCAGTGAAATTTCTGATAACAAGCACTTGGATTTTAAAAAGTTAACTCATTATGTGGTAAATAACTTGACTGCTAATATCTCTGCAGAGGAGAGTCGAAATAAAAAAAATGTTTTATTCCCTCTGCAGCAACTATTTCATTGGTTGTCCAGTTCAACATAAAAAATTTGGTAAAAGGTCTTTTTTAACTTTATTAAGACCCTAAACAGTAGATACACTTTACTCCAGTGATATTGTCTTGTGCATTTTGTCAAATGTATTAATTGGCTATAATTCTCCATAGAGACATACAGTACTAGGGAATAACTGCAAGCTGAATACGTGAAAATATCAATGAAAGGAGAAGGAAAAAGTGACAGCAATATAATATTCCTACACAGAGCTCTGTCATGGTTAACCTGCCTTGGTGCTGAAAATGTATAGTGGTAGCCATATATACAGTACTAGCACAAAGGTTTCCATTTATTATTATTGCCTTGGTTGTTCTAATCTTCATTCTTCAGAAGCGCACTGCTCCACTGCTCCTGTTTGTCAGGGAGCGGTGCGCTCTTGAATGGTTGGATGCTTGGTATAGCAGCATGGCTGCACTGTTGGCCCCAAGCTACGCACTCTCCTAAGCCACAAGCAGATTGAGTTTTGCCTTCTGCAGCATCAGATGAGCACAGGGGATCTCAAATTGTCTGGATCCAGTTGGATCCAGCGATTCAGCCATCACCAGAAAAGCCTGCAAGCTGCATAGCAAAGATCTTGCAAGAGCTGCACTCTTTGCCTGGAAAACCAGCCACCACTAATAGACTGCAAATGTAAGGTGTGCAAGGAGCAGTAAATAATATAATCAAAATTACCTCTTTTCTTGACAAAAGAGAGGATTTTGAATAAAAGATAATTTGCAAAGTTGCTTGCTTTTTCAAGCACTTTGCAATTTTACCTATTAAAAATGATAAAGACAACCCCTTTAAGTTATTGCCATAATGCAATACACTTTTGTGAATATCTAGAGTACTTTATTAACATTATCAAAATACTAACTTACTGATTTACAAACTTTGGCCACTAGGTGTCACCAGTGGCAAGTATACCAGTCTATCTGAAACCAAATAGTATTTGATATGTAGTAAATCAGCCCGTAGATGCAGGAAAATGAAGAAAACATCTAATATTTAGATTTTATTTCCCTTGAAGTCCATAGAAAAACATTTTAAAAACATAGCAAAAAAAATTGAGGAAACCACAAATAAACATACAGTACAGACCAAAAGTTTGGACATACCTTCTCATTTAAAGATTTTTCTGTATTTTCTTGACAATGAAAATTGTACATTCACACTGAAAGCATCAAAACTATGAATTAACACATGTGGAATTATATACTTAACAAAAAAGTGTGAAACAACTGAAAATATGTCTTATATTCTAGGTTCTTCAAAGTAGCCATCTTTTGCTTTGATGACTGCTTTGCACACTCTTGGCATTCTCTTGATGAGCTTCAAGAGGTAGTCACCGGAAATGGTTTTTACTTCACAGGTGTGGCCTGTCAGGTTTAATAAGTGGGATTTCTTGCCTTATAAAGTGGGTTAGGACCATCAGTTGTGTTGTGCAGAAGTCTGGTGGATACACAGCTGATAGTCCTACTGAATAGACTGTTAGAATTTGTATTATGGCAAGTAAAAAGCAGCTATGTAAAGAAAAACGAGTGGCCATCATTACTTTAAGAAATGAAGGTCAGTCAGTCTGAAAAATTGGAAAAACTTTGAAAGTGTCCCCAAGTGCAGTTGCAAAAACCATCAAGCTCTACAAAGAAACTGGCTCACATGAGGATCACCCCAGGAAAGGAAGACCAAGAGTCACCTCTGCTTCTGAGGATAAGTTTATCCGAGTCACCCACCTCAGAAATCGCAGGTTAACAGCAACTCAGATTAGAGACCAGGTCAATGCCACACAGAGTTCTAGCAGCAGACACATCTCTACAACAACTGCTAAAAGGAGACATTGTGCAGCAGGCCTTCATGGTAAAATAGCTGCTCGGAAACCACTGCTAAGGACAGGCAACAAGCAGAAGAGACTTGTTTGGGCTAAAGAACACAAGGAATGGACATTAGACCAGTGGAAATCGGTGCTTTGGTCTGATGAGTCCAAATTTGAGACCTTTGGTTCCAACCACCGTGTCTTTGTGCGACGCAGAAAAGGTGAATGGATGGACTCTACATGCCTGGTTCCCATCGAGAAGCATGGAGGAGGAGGTGTGATGGTGTGGGGTGCTTTGCTGGTGACACTGTTGGGGATTTATTCAAAATTGAAGGCATACTGAACCAGCATTGCTACCACAGCATCTTGCAGTGGCATGCTATTCCATCCGGTTTGCGTTTAGTTGGACCATCATTTATTTTTCAACAGGACAATGACCCCAAACACACCTCCAGGCTGTGTAAGGGCTATTTGACCAAGAGGGAGAATGATGGGGTGCTACGCCAGATGACCTGGCCTCCACAGTCACCAGACCTGAACCCAATCGAGATGGTTTGGGGTGAGCTGGACCGCAGAGTGAAGGCAAAAGGGCCAACAAGTGCTAAGCATCTCTGGGAACTCCTTCAAGATTGTTGGAAGACCATTTCCGGTGACTACCTTTTGAAGCTCATCAAGAGAATGCCAAGAGTGTGCAAAGCAGTCATCAAAGCAAAAGGTGGCTACTTTGAAGAACCTAGAATATATGACATATTTTCAGTTGTTTGACACTTTTTTGTTAAGTATATAATTCCACAAGTGTTAATTCATAGTTTTGATGCCTTCAGTGTGAATGTACAATTTTCATAGTTATGAAAATACAGAAAAATCATTAAATGAGAAGGTGTGTCCAAACTTTTGGTCTGTACTGTATTCTCAACCTTTCTATTAGTCTTTACCTAACATTTATAGCCACCAATGTATCATGGGGCCATAATAGCAATTATTTTGTCATCTAGAGGTTATTCAACCTCCTTGATTCAAAATCTGAACACTTTATATCCATAAATGTGACTATAGATTTTTGTTACAAAAATAAGAGGACTTCTGTTTCGCTATGTGTTAAGCAAAGTGCAAGCGTGATATTATAGTCAGTATTAGGGCTGCAACACATCGACAAGCTATGTTCCTACTGAGCCAAACTTAGATTACCATATGGTTATATAGTGATCTGAGTTCCATCCAGCAGAATCATGCAGGGCATGTGTAACATTGATCCTAATGAGCTGCTCTACAGGGAATAAACATGGTAAATGGACAGATTAGAACAAAATACAGAAAAGAGGAAAAAATATACTGACAATTCATGTAATTAAAAAATAAAACACAATGAACTAATGAACGTTTACTAGAGTTGAGCGAATCAACTCACAAGTCCCTGGTCAAGTGAACACGTCAGTAGTCCCTTGCCACCAGACAGGAGTCCTGCAAACCACCCTTTACTTGCTGAAGAACATCTAATCGCTTTGATCATCTTAGATTTATACCAATAATAGATAGACAGACTAACAGACAGACAGATAGAAAATAGACAAACATGGGATAGATAGTTAGATAGAGACAGATAGATAGATAGAAAGATAGATAGATAGGTAAATTATATGAGATATAAAGATAGATGGACATATAGATTTATAGGTCTCTAACAGAATTAATGAGTGAGAAGACACACAGTAATGCCTAAACCGATTGTTTGCAAGTGAACTTCGCCATCTGCTGACTAAAGCCCCCGTCACACTAAGCGAGACCGCTAGCGAGATCGCTGCTGAGTCACAAGTTTTGTGACGCAACAGCGACCTCAGTAGCAATCTCGCTACGCTTGACACTTAGCAGCGACCAGGCCCCTGCTGTGAGATCGCTGGTCGTGTCGGAATGGTCTGGACATTTCTTTGATCGTTGAAGCTCCGCTGGGTAGCATGCATCGGTGTGTTTGGCACCTTACCAACGACCTTGTTAACGACCCAGACACAGAAACACATAGGCTTGCATCGTTATACAGATCGTTACGGGTCGCCGCATCGTTGCTGCATCGTTGGGAAGATCTGACTGTTTGACATCTCACCAGCGACCACATAGCGACGCAGCAACGATCCCTGACAGGTCGTATCGTTGTCGGGATCGCTGTAGCGTCGCTTAGTGTGACGGGGCCTTAAGGATGATTAGGAAAGAGAAAGCAGAGAGAACTACATTGGTAGGAACTGAAGAGCGAAGTACACATCTTCTAAGGGAAGAGATTGGAGGAGACACCAGGTCAGGTGACAGCTGTGGAGCAGTCAATAATTATAAAAGGCCCGGGAAGACTGAGAAGGAGAGGAGCAGTCGCCAGGACCTGTCGTGTGAGCAGCAGAGTTGGTTTAAAGGCACCATTACGCGAGACCAGACCCAAGTGAAAACCTGAGAGACCAGACCAGAGTGAAGATCCAAGAGAACAGACCTAAGTGAAGATCAGAGAGACCAGACACAAATGAAAATCCAAGAGACCAGACACGAATGAAGATCAGAGAGACCAGACCCGAGTGAAAATCCGAGAGACCAGACACGGGTGAAGATCCGAGCCAGCATACCTGAGTGAAGACTCACGAGACCACACCCGGAGGCAAGAGACCGAAGTTGGGTGATCTGAGCTGAATCGGAAGATGCAATCAGGATGCTGGAGATGAACATTTGTATGAGCCACATCCTTGGTGCAAATGTATGGTACAGAGGAAGGGGGGAAAATCGGGCCCGTGCTTCAGGAATCAGAGGCGGCCAGAGTGTCGGGTGTACCGAGTAACCCATCGATGCAAAACTTGAGGCCTACCAGGGAGTAACATAGACTCTTGTTGGGGCCTGTATGGTGCTTCATATTGCTTGAGGAGTGGCGACGGGTCCGTTAGTGACAGTGACGCAACCTCGGTTGAGGAATTAGGACCGAGATGTTACTCAAGACAATAGTTTCATTAGTTGTGAATATAGAACAGTGGTGTGTAAATAATATTGTATATTGTCTGGTATAAATACCCTATTTAGCTGTAGCAAAGGCGAGACAGCTTGTAAGGGAATTCCTACATGATGTTTCAAAGATGGAGAGAGGCTGACATCTGCTGGCCAGACACAGTCAAGCGGAACCAAGATATGCAAGGGAAGTTGAAGGGAGAGGAGATTTAGACGCTGGACCCGATCAGGTGACTTCCAGGAAGGAGTTCTGGGAGATAAGAGGCCAGCGCGCCAAACCTGAGGGGTCTTTGGCGCCAAGCAGGAGAAAGGAGCAGACGTGTTCCCTGCGTGCTGAGAAGCCCCGTGTGACAGGCCTAAGCCAGAGGCCTGTGAGGTGCCACAGCCGGGCACCAGTAGAAGAGTTCCAGATCCCTCACAGATGTGACCCGAGTGCTGTGCCTGCTGAGGAGACTCGGAACCTGCTTGCGGTGCTGAGTGAGTTCGCGGAACCCGACGTCACCCGCCGACAGACGAGGTCTGGACCCCCGTACCCAAGGCTTGAGAGACTGCCTCCAATGGCCAAGCAGAGAGGACTTGAGAGACGGCTGCCCCAGGAAAGTCACGCCAGCGGAAGCAGAGGAGCTGCATATGTGAACAGGGCTGTCACTTCTACTGTTCACTCACGGTACCGGGGACAAGTAGGTTTAGGTACTCAGGTTGGGAGGGGAACGGTTGGGGCTAAAGAAGCTCAACGTGACCTAATTGAATTTATCCGGAAAAAGACTCACAGCCTAGCGGGAATAACCCGTGACCCCCGCTAGAGCCATATGCACAGTTAAGGAACTCATGTGGTGTCTCCCATGATCTAGGGCACCATATTACCTTGAGAGACTTCACATTTTGCTAATACTTCAAATTACTGTTTATTACCCTTGTTGCAATCCCTTGTTCAGCGTACCTGTTAAATATATATATAAACTGTTTATATTCAACTCTTACTGTTCTCGCCTTGTGTCTCTGTGCGTTGCATCCCGGCACCTGCATTACATTTGGCGTAGTCGGCAGGATGCAACATTCAGATGCAGAGATGGCGGAGCAGCCTGTGACTGGGTCCGGCCAGGGCCATATACCTTTGGGGGCTATGCTCAGCCACCTACCCAAGTTTACGGGGGATGGCATGTCACTGTGGGACTGGGTAGAAAGGCTGAGAAGTATGCTACGTATGTATCCCCTCGATCCCCTAGCCCAGGCGGAGCTGGCCCTCCAAACCCTTGATGGAGAGGCCCGGCAGACTGTGATGTACCGCCCACCTGGGGACCGTGACACAGTGGACAAAGTGATAAAAATTCTAGAGGACATGCACGGTGATACTACAGATTTGGGACACTTGACCTTACTGTTGTTTCAGCGGGTACACGGGGAAAATGAGACAGTAAATCAGTATGTTAATGCATTACAGGAAGTGACAGCCCATATCACTAAGAAGGTTCGAGACGGGAACCGAGGACTGGGACCATTGAATGAGGTGTTGCGTGACCAACTGATTGCTGGTTTGAAAGACCCTTCCCTGAGGCAGATCCTGAAGGAGCGGCTGCGATTGAGCCCTGATCTGGGCTTCCAGGAGGTAGGGGCTGAAGCTAGAGTCCTGGAGAGAGAAGTTCCTGTTCTCAAAGCCACAGTTAGAAGTCATGAGGCAATTGCCCCTGAATTCACCAACAAAGAGCCTGATTGGGTAGGGAAATACGTCAGGAAATTCGAGACATACAGGGTGAGTTGAATGCTATTAGAAAGACCCCTACTGTCCCCTTGCCGACTGATCGTACTGCCCAACGCGGATGGAGACCAGAACGAGAAAGACGTTCCTACACGGCCCAGCACGGCATGTACCCGACCTATCGGTAGAACGTGGACCAGAGTGCTGGACCTGCGGAGGTAGGAGGCATATCTCAAAAAGACTGTCCCAACCGAGAAAGGAGGAGGAGGGGACAGCCGTTAAACTAAAATGCCCCATGGTTGTGGAGCATACCGTGGGGTCTCGAGCTTCAGAGAGTGGAAGAGGGAGCTCTGAAGACACTGTGTCTGAGAGGCCCATTACTTGGGCTGAATTCAATGGGCAGTGGATCCGCTGTTTAATGGACACCGGGTCTCAAATAACCACTATGCCTGAGACGTATTTCCAAAGTCACTTTCCTGAAGTCGCTCGCTCCTGCCGGGAACCCACTGTCAAACTGGTGGCGGCTAATCAACTACCTATCCCAGTAGCGAGAGTAGTATGGTGTTCGTTCGGGCATGTGGAAAGGACCTCGGTCGGAAAGGGATCGTACTCACCACAGGGCCCGGAGGCGATGGGCCCATTGTAACCCTGGGCATGAATGTGCTGAAAGAGGTCAGACAATTCCTGGCTGAGGGCTGTAACAAAACAACTGGGCCCGTGCCACTCGAGATCCAGCAAATAAGAGAGTATTACAGCATCTCGTGCGGGTCAGTCAGATTAAAAAATTATCCGCCACCTCTCAGTACCTTGGTAAGGTATCGATACCACCCGAAGCCACAATGACACTGCCAGTGGGACAGACTGTACTCACTCTACCGGTGATGGCACATGTGTCCTTAGAGGGCGTGGACATTCAAATTGAACCAATGGAGGGAGAGGAAGCGCCCTCTGGACTCCTGGTTGCTCGGACCCTGGCCACTGTGCGGCACGGTCGAGTACCTGTGCGTTGCATCAATTTAAGTGGCACAAGTTTACAGTTGTTGTCCCGACAAGAGGTGGCGCGAGTGTGTATAATGCCAGAAGCCCTTACTAGAGCTGACGCTATAGGGCTGGCACCTGTGGAAGGAAAGCCATGGACCCTGGAGGTGTCCCTCAATAGCCAAGAGAATGGAAGAGAACCATTGGCTGGGCGCCACCTCTTGGAGGAAATGGAGGCTAATCTGACTGAGTTTTCTGCTGGACAAGTAAGGCAGATTGAACAACTTCTACAGCAATATCAGGGAGTGTTTGCACAGCATGAAGATGATTTCGGGTGCACTCGGGACATTCAGCACGAAATACCCACCGAAAATACTGCTCCCATCAGAGAGAGATATCGGCAGATCCCGCCTCAAATGTACCAGGAGGTGAAAGAGCTGTTGGCCCACATGTTGCGTAACGGTGTGATCCCTGAAAGTCAGAGCCCTTGGGCGGCTCCGATCGTGCTGGTCCGGAAAAAGGATGGTACCCTGAGATTCTGCATAGACTATCGAAAGCTGAATGCCTGTACAGTAAGGGACTCCTATCCACTCCCCCGAATTGAAGAGTCTCTATCTGCACTAGGGAGCGCCAAATTATTCTCTTCCCTTGACCTGGCCAATGGCTATTGGCAGGTCCCAGTAGCTGAGAAGGATCGTCCGAAGACAGCTTTTGTCCTCCCTATGGGCCTGTTTGAGTTCAATCGGATGACGTTCGGGCTAACAAATGCGCCAGGAACCTTCCAATGGCTGATGGAGAGATGCTTGGGGGACCTCAACTTTGAAGCCACTTTAATATATCTGGACAATATAATTATCTCTTCCGCTACGTTTGAAGATCATCTCCACCGATTGGAACAAGTGTTAGAACGGCTTCAAAGGCAAGACCTGAAAATCAAGCCTCGTAAGTGTCGTCTCTTCAAACGAGAAATTGAATATCTGGGGCACACTGTGTCCAGTGCAGGAGTGCACCCCACTGCGGAGAAAGTAGCTGCCGTGCAGAAGTGGCCCACGCCTGCCAATCTAAAGGAACTGAGGGCGTTCCTGGGGCTTGCTGGATACTACCGCAGATTCATTTAAGACTTCGCTAAGATTGCGATTCCGCTCAATGAATTGCTGAGAGGAACGGCTGGGGGAGCCAAGTGGCAGCCCATTCAGTGGGGCCCATGCCAAGAAGAGGCATTCTGAGCATTGAAAATGGCGCTAACGGATGCCCCAATTCTGGCCTACGCTGACTTTTCGCAGCCTTTTATGTTGTACACTGATGGAAGCTTGCATGGACTGGGAGCAGTGCTGGCTCAAGTACAAGGAGGAAAAGAGCGTATGCCAGCAGGTCACTCCGAGACACGGAGAAGAATCCGGACAACTACAGTTCGTTTAAGCTGGAGCTACTGGCACTGGTGTGGGCCATGACCGAGAAATTTGCTGAGTACCTGTCAGGGTCAGAAGTGCATGTGCGGACAGATAACAACCCTTTGGCCCACTTGGAGAACGCCAAACTGGGCGCGTTAGAACAGCGGTGGGTCGCAAGGATGTCCAAATACCAATATAAAATTGCCTATCGGTCTAAGGCCCTGAACACTCATGCAGATGCCCTGTCCCGGGTCACTCAGGCGGGGCCGAAGAGGGACAGAGATGAGGAGCTCGAAGGCAACGAGATCCTGGATTTCAGCCAGTTCGCCGCTGCTGTGGTCGACGCCCAGGAGACCAGAGAGGAGCCGAGGCCCACTCAACTTCTGGGCCGTTCAAGAGACGAATGGATACATCTGCAGCAATCCGACCCAGAGTTAGCAAAGCTGAGAGAATGGGTCGCCCTTAGGCAAAGACCTGACCAGGAAGCCAGAGCCGCTTCACTTCCAACTACCCTACAAATCCTAGGTCAGTGGGAGAGACTCTTCCTGAAGAACGGCTTGCTATGCCGAAGAATCCAGCTGCCTCGAGAGTTTGATGCTACCTGGCAGGTGGTAGTTCCAGGAGCGCTAGTAACGCAGCTAGCTCAAGAAGCTCATAGAAGAGGTGCTCATTTCGGTGTAGAAAAGACCTTTCGGTGGTTGCAACGGCTGGTGTATTGGCCTCAACTGCAGCAAGAAGTCGAGGGGGTCTGCCGAACATGTTGTCAGTGTGAGTTGAACAAGCCCCCGGAGCAAAGAGCTCCCAATCAGACCATCCGAACTTCTGCCCCCTTGGAAATCTTGATGATTGACTACCTGATGATAGGAACTTCATACAATGGTTATCGACACTGTTTAGTCATGACTGATCACTTCACCAAGTTCGCAGTAGTGACGCCTACTAAAGACCAGACAGCAGAAGCCGCAGCTAAGGCCATCTGTCAGGATTTCATCCGAATTTATGGGTGCCCGAAGCAAATACATTCTGATCATGGGGCCTGCTTCCAAGGATGAGTGATGGATGAGCTATACCGCATCTATGGGATCGACCGATCTCGAAGAACGCCCTACCACCCTCAAGGGAACGGCACATGCGAGCGCTTCAACCGAACCCTGTTGCAAATGTTGCGAACGCTGGAAGCGGACAAAAAGATGAAGTGGCCTGAATTTGTGTCCGAGCTGGTGTGAGTGTATAATAATCGAGTTCATGCAACTACCGGCTACACCCCTTACATGCTGCTGTTTGGAAGAAGTGGGCGAGAAATTACTGAACTGGAGCTAGACTCAGAAGACTCCGGCCCGGGAAGTAGCCCAAGTACCTGGATTCGAGAACACCAGCATCGGCTCCATACAGTGAGAAGACTGGTTGCTCAAAGTGTCAGGAAGTAGAGCATGCAGATCGTCCCCCGACCGCAGGTGGGTCACTTCAGCCAGGAGACCGAGTACTGGTAAGGGCCAAATGATTTGGGAGTAAACTGGACCATCGTTGGGAGGCGATACCATATCGGGTGGTGAAGAAGGTTCACCCATACAACTCCGTCTACGAGGTTAGGCCCGAAGGGGATGATTCCGCGACACCCAGGGTGTAGCACCGCAATATGCTGCGGCCTTGCTCCTCTGAAGCAGAAGTCTGTAACGAAGTTAGGCCTTCAAACGTATTGGCTGAAGTGCCACATGCTGAAGTGCCACATGCAGGAACCTTGGGGGATGAAGAAGGATGGGCCACAATGCAGTTGGGCCCGTTAGAACCGTTGAGGCTAACCCCGAGTGGAACCCAGAATGAGTCGAGAAATGACTTGCAATCCCCAGTAGTTGATTCATCGGATCTCCCGGAGTCACCTCCGCAAGAGGAGCGGGCTAATGCCGGAATACCTCCTAACCGGTATGCTCAAGAAGAGTTTATCTGGTCTCAAATCCAACAGAAAACGCAGGAGTGTGCCCAACTCCTGTCTGAACTTGCACTGCCTGAAAAGAGGCATCAATTCTGCGAGAAGTCCACTCGCCCGAGGACTAGCGAGCAAAAAGGATGGAGGAATGTAGCAAAGGCGAGACAGCTTGTAAGGGAATTCCTACATGATGTTTCAAAGATGGAGAGAGGCTGCCATCTGCTGGCCAGACACAGTCAAGCGGAACCAAGATATGCAAGGGAAGTTGAAGGGAGAGGAAATTTAGATGCTGGACCCGATCAGGTGACTTCCAGGAAGGAGTTCCGGGAGATAAGAGGCCAGCGCGCCAAACCTGAGGGGTCTTTGGCGCCAAGCAGGAGAAAGGAGCTGACGTGTTTCCTGCGTGCTGAGAAGCCCCGCGTCACAGGCCTAAGCCAGAGGCCTGTGAGGTGCCACAGCCGGGCACCAGTAGAAGAGCTCCGGATCTCTCACAGATGTAACCCGAGTGCTGTGCCTGCTGAAGAGACTCGGAACCCGCTTGCGGTGCTGAGTGAGTTCGCGGAACACGACGTCGCCTGCCGACAGACGAGGTCTGGACCCCCCTACCCAAGGCTTGAGAGACTGCCTCCAACGGCCAAGCAGAGAGGACTTGAGAGACGGCTGCCCCAGGAAAGTCACGCCAGCGGAAGCAGAGGAGCTGCATACGTGAACAGGGCCATCACTTCTACTGTTCACTCACGGTACCGGGGACAATTGGGTTTAGGTACTCAGGTTGGGAGGGGAACGGTTGGGGCTAAAGAAGCTCAACGTGACCTAATTGAATTTATCCGAAAAAAGACTCACGGCCTAGCGGGAACAACCGGTGACCCCCGCTAGAGCCATATGCACAGTTAAGGAACTCATGTGGTGTCTCCCATGATCTAGGGCACCACATTACCTTGAGAGACTTCACATTTTGCTAATACTTCAAATTACTGTTTATTACCCTTGTTGCAATCCCTTGTTCAGCGTACCTGTTAAATATATATATAAACTGTTTATATTCAACTCTTACTGTTCTTGCCTTGTGTCTCTGTGTGTTGCATCCCGGCACCTGCATTACATAGCCATAATACCGTGTTATTAACTTTCCATAATTCACTGTATTGCCACTACTTATTTCTTTACATTTGATACCTATAAGTACCTATATAATGGTGTTAATCAAATAAATAATTGTTAGTTAAGTACCACTGTCTCCTCATTCTCTGCGCTGTTGCATCCATGTACCTGTCAACAGATTCATAGATAGAATAGATAGATAATAGATAGAATAGATAGATAGATAGATTTACATAGTTACATAGTTACATAGTTTATAAGGCCGAAAAAAGACAAGCGTCCATCCAGTTCAGCCTATTTCTTGTGCACTGCAGCTATTCCGCAGCGTTGATCCAGGGGAAGGCAAAAAAAACCCCATGCGGTAGAGGCCAATTTACATCATTGAGGAAAAATTCACTTCCCGACTCCAATCTGGCAGTCAGATTTAATCCCTGGATTAATTAACTATCACTAAGCATAAGATGTAATTTTATTGTTCTCAAGAAAGGCGTCCAGGCCTCTCTTGAACTCATTAAGTGAGTTGGACATCACCACTTCCTCTCCCAGAGAGTTCCAGAGCCTCACGGCTCTGACCGTAAAGAATCCCCTTCTATGCTGGTGCAGGAACCTCCTTTCCTCCAGACGCATAGTGTGCCCCCTCGTCTTTGTCACCATCCTTGGTATAAACAGGTCATGGGAGAGATCTCTGTACTGCCCCCTGATGTATTTATACATGTTTATGAGGTCTCCCCTAAGCCTTCTCTTTTCCAACGTAAATAGGCCTAATTTTGACAAATTCTCTGGGTATTCTAGTCCCTCCATTCCCTTTATTACCTTAGTCGCCCTCCTTGGTACCCTCTCTAGCTCCAATATGTCTTTCCTGAGCACCGGAGCCCAGAACTGTGCACAATATTCTAAGTGCGGCCTTACCAGCGCTTTATACAGAGGAAGAACAATGTTCTCATCATATGCCCCTATTCCTCTTCTGATGCATGCCATGACTCTATTTGCCTTTGCAGCTGCTGCCTGACACTGGGCACTCCAATTTAATTTGCTGTTAACCAAGAGGCCCAGGTCCTTCTACTTGTCAGATTTCCCCAACGGTTTCCCATTTAATATGTATGGGTGACTGCTGTTTTTCTTTCCCATGTGCAGGACCTTACATTTATCGGCATTGAACCCCATTTGCCATTTTTTCGCCCAACTCCCCAATTTATCTAAATCCTCCTGTAGCTGTGCCCTATCCTCATCTGTATTAACTACTTTACAAAGTTTAGTATCATCTGCAAATATTGTTAGATAGATAGATAGATGCTGGTTAGATTGATGGAGAGATAGAAATGAGATATCTCACCTCCCACTGTCCTTGTACAGACTGTTCTTTAAGTTGTATCTTCCAATCTTCTTCGTTCGTTTCTGTACAATGGTGCATTGTTACAATGACCGGTCTTGTCATCAATGCGCCAGGTGGTCCACAGGATACTACTGGGCTCAGGAGCGTTTGACTGTCTTCTATGGGTGGTCTGTAGTAAACAATTCATCAGTTAGAACCCCTGTGGTATAGAGATCTTTAAAATCAACCAATAACCATTCTCATATTTACTGGTATGGTAGTAAGTGCCTGTTGTGTCCCCAATCTAAGAATTAGGGAGACATGGCACAGTACAATGTCAATTCTCTGTAAAACAGCATTTTCCTGTAATATTGTTATTTTGTGTAGAAATGAAGGGTGGGGGTGTCAGCAGATACACAATACAATTGTCCATGGAGAATGGATTCAGGTGTAGCACACATAATGTAAAGATTGGTTATATCTGAGGGAATCATAGGAGGTTCAAGTCACCAGACCTTGAGTGAATGGGTCCAAGATGATGTGAAGTCCCTGCTATGTGTGTAATTCTCAGTCGGGCCCAGACCATCATTTACATAAGAAGACAAGCATCAGTAAATCCGATGAAAGCAGTGCATGTCTATGGCAGCTGCCGCTCATCACCACGGCATTCTTCCATCTGCAGTAACATATCACATATTGAGTACTTTTATCTAAAATGTGACTATTGTCTGGAAATTCCTTTGCAGACAAACACTATCTCCCTTTAAATGGCTTCTAATTCTGCAGCCTTTTATTTCTACGCGAGTCATACATTAGGCTTCTTGCTTTCATTTATTTTGTCTACACCATAATTAATCCTGTGTTTTTCCATAGATAATACGGATTTCTGTCTGACTCCAGTAACTTTAGTGTCGCAGGAGCTTTCCTTTCACATACAGCAGAGAGAACAAATCTGAAAAAGCATCTAGTGTATCTTGTGTAATCGTGAGCTGTGACTGCTATACCAGACATAACACAAACATCAATATATCCCAGAGGTCATCTAACCAGTACTAAGGATAAATGATAAAAATGTCTGTAGACATAGCAAATATGGAAAAGCAACAGCGTGCAGAGTGCTGTGACATCCATGACTTACAAAATGTTACAAACGTATCACAAATAAATCTGAAGGAGGATCTTAAGAACAAAGCAAAATATAATGACATGTTAAAGAGACCCTGTCCCTTGCCATAGTTACTGTATGTCAGTTTTTTGATCTCCTTAATCTGGTGGTTTTTTTTTTTTGGTTATTTTTTTATTGCTGTACTTTTATTTTCCTGAGATACATATGGCCCCTTCTTCTCTATATTAATCTAGACTTCTTACCCAAGGGGATATGGTCTTCTACTTCTTTTCTTCTTGAAGACCACACCACCTTGGGCTAACAAGACTAGATTTACATACAGAGAAGAGGGGCCATATCTCCGGAAGGGAGGGGAGCAAGAACAAAAAAAACAAAAGTCAGATTCAGGAAATTAACAGTATTTAAACCAGGTTAAAATCTTACTACATAAAGAGCTTAATGTTGAGGTGAGTCCAAGAAAAACATCAGCTGACGTTGGAGCGATGACTCTGTTGTTGTAGATGACGACGATGGAAGGGAACATTTTCCAATTGAATTTATAGCTTTACCCCATCAGGAATGCCAAGTCATTGCCTTAGACTTAAGGTGGGCAGCATTATTATGTTGTTGAGAAATTTGAATAGAGAACGAGGACTCTACAATGGTACACGATTAGTTGTAACATCATTGAATACAAATGTTTTTGAGGCAGAGATTTTAATAGGATCAGCTGAAGGTGATAAGGCATACAGAGAGATTTCCATGCGATCCGCCCTGGGCAATTCACTTTTTGAATTGGCGAATGTCTCTGCAATCTTCTAAATTTTATTTTTGCTTTCCGAAATGCCATTTGCTAATTTATTAATTATGAGAACTTAATTGTTTATCATGTAAAAAGGATGAAAGTGAATAGACATGGGTAACTTGAGTTAATTTTTATTATGTAGAGCACACTTTTCTAGCTTCCGAAACTTATTTGTTTCGGAAATCGGACTGCTAGTATATATATATTATTGTCAAGTGACAAGTCCTCGTTAATAAACATGATAAAATTGAGTGGTTGTTCTTGAGCACTATTGTGTACTATAAAAATGTCTTTAGTGATCCTATAATCCCCTCAAATAAGACACAATTTAGGCATTGCCTCTGGCTACTACTAGGTTTAGATCACTGTGATCCCCAGGACCAGCATGTCATGTAAAGATCTAGGCTTCATACACATCACTGGGGAAACAATGGGAATAGAAATATAAAAAAATAGAGTTTAATGTGTGTTCTGAATATAAACACTAGAAATAAGACCATGAGATGGCACTGACTTTATCTTCATGAACTGTAAACTAAGAGAGCATACACATATAAAATACTCCTATAGAAATGAAGTGCAAGCAACAGAGGAGATCTTATAACAAGCAGCTAGAACAATGTAGAAGATCTAGAAGACTCAAATGTCTATGGGACATAAGACGATATTAAAAGAACAGTTAAATGAAACCTATTAATAGGACCATGCATTGAAGCACCTCAACCCCATTTAGAACAGACATAGCTGCTCGTTTTTTTTTTGGTTATCACACTAATTTTTGAGAAGTCACCCTGGTGACATTTTTTCCACTTTTTGGGTGATCATCTCATGGAACTTTTACTCAAATAATACCCATAAATGTTGGATCTACAAAAGTACTACCACTATATATGAAGGTGAAGAAGATGGCTTACCACCTCTTTGATGACCCCTGTTGTTTTAAATGTATGCCAATGTACTGTATTGTATGTGTTATCCTCCTGGAGGCTGCAGTTCCTGTTAGTCAGAGGTGAAAGAGTTACCTTTAGGGCAGGCCCATAGTTGGGGAGGAGTAATAGGGACCAGTTTAGCAGTTCCTGTTTGTTTAGTGAGTTGTTAGTGTGCTGGAGACAAGAAAGCACATGCTAAGAGGAAGGTTGTCATCTATGGGGGTGTGTGTGGAAAAAGACCAGGAAAAAGGAGCAAGTTTCAGCAAGAGCTGTTCAGTGGTGGCAGTGTTCTTCCTTAAGCAGGCAAATCAAGGCACCTATGGCAAGAGACTTTTAGGAATGTTTGTTAGTGCCTGGGATTTGCCGTGAAGTAAGACAGTCAGCTAGGCTGGGGGCACGTTTAGTAAGGTGGTAGCCGGTGGAGCTCCCTTATGTTGTTCTCAGGTAGTATAGTTAGTATGCAGTGGTCACAGAGAAACAGATTGATCCGTGTGACCCTGTACCAGTAAGGTGGAGTTACCTACTTTGTCCTGCTTTTCATCTGAAACGTTCACCACAAGTATTGTGCCGCCATCAATAACCACCAAGACTATGCCTCTATATTGTGCAGAAGAAAGCAGCAAGTTTATTTTCTGCTATCCTCTGTACATATTTTTTTTTTCAGTAGAAATTACTTTATTTAAACAAAATTGTCTGGTTTCCTCATCATGGGTTTAAAGGGGTCCAGCGTTGCACAAATTGTGGCAGAGCTGAACCTGAGGGTATCCACAGCAGTAATGCAACCATACACACCCAGTCAGGACCCCATTTTTATGTTATGTGCTGGGGAAGTGGAAGACGAGTGCCTCGCCCACATCTATCTCCCCGTGCCACGTTGCATATACATCTCTCATTGAAAAAGACTGTAATTTTAAGGGATATCCTTAGAATACACCAACAATATTATCTTTGAGAGAGGCCGACTCTTGACACCCTTGTGTAATCCCTGTTTGCAAGCATCATACTACACGACACCATACATACAGTGGTCACTGTGCCTAGTAGGGCACAGGAGCTCCATTGCCACTTCAAATGAATTATTTGTGGGGGGCTTTCAAGAGTCTGCCCCCCTAGTAATCTAATATTGATAACTATTGGAGAGATAGGCCATTAATTAGAAAAATGAATAACCTCTTTATTTGCGTGTTGAGTTCAGTGTAAGAAAAGCGCAATACAAATGTTTGTTATTATTGTTCTTTCCTTATTTTTTGTATATACTGTATATATATCTCTTGTCTTTATTTACTGCTTTGGGCATTCATGGCTATTTATTCTAATATATTTAATCACTGATATTTCTTAAAATAAGGAATAGTCTTCTATGCTCACAGTGCTCTATAAGAGGGTACTTAAGTACACAATGTGTGCAGAATCCTCCAGGATTGCATATAGAGGGTTAATACTCCAATCGAGTCAACAGTGCAGGCTCAGACTGGCCCACAGGAGAACAGGAGAATCCTCCAGTAGGCCCCTGTGAAGGAGTGATAATGAGCAGTGCTACTACATTTTATTCACAATTTGTAGAAATAGGTATAATCTATTCATTCATTAAATAAGTTAGCCAAGTTAATATTACATAGAAGCAAAAGTAAATTTATGTACAAGTGTCAGGTTATTTTTGCATGTAGCTGAACAGTGGGCCCCAAGAATCAATGTTACTGGTGGGCCTTTGCTGCCTACAGGGACCAAAACTTGTTGCATGTTTAAATGAACACTCCGCTACACCATGTTATACAATAAGGGGTGGTAAATGACATAGTTATACTTTTTGAAACCTGGCATCATGTACTCCCGCTGCACATTGTACTTGGCATAAGTATATGAATTTTATGCAGAATATTCCTTATAATTCAACTGTTTTGTCCGCATACCAATAACTTGTGACAAGTAAAGTCTATCACATTTTTCTAGTGGCACTAATTCAATGAGATATATTCCAACCAGGACAATCAGCATGGAGAATGTATTTTTTCCATGTGACCCCTTGGGTTTGCTTGTTGGATTTTGTCCCTTGCTACCTAAATCATCTATGAGGACTAGTGATGAGCGTGTATGCTCGTTTAACCCTTTCGCCGAGTAAGCTCGGGTGCTTTCCGAGCATCTTCGGCATGCTCATATATTATGTTCGAGTCCCTGCGTCTGCATGATTTATGGCTGTTAAACAGCCTCAACACATGTATGGATTGCCAGTTTTTTAGGGAATCCTCACATGTGTTGAGGCTGTCTAACAGCCATGATTCATGCAAACACAGGGACTCGAACATAATATACGAGCATGCCGAAGATACTCGGTAAGCACCTGAGCTTGCTCAGTAAAAGGGTTAAACAAGCACGCTCGCTCATCATTAATGGGGACATAGGGTGATGTTAGTGAAAAATTTCCATTTACATCACATCAGCAGTATATCAATAATAGAAAATAAATAAATTATATAGGAGCCTATGTGGCCTTGAAGTTAAAATGTGAGCCATCTTGCCATATTTCAGAGAAAATGTTTTCTACAGAGTAAATCCCGGAGTTGCATCTTCCTTAAAAAATCCAATATGTTATATATATTTCATTGACCAACTGTGTGTACACACAATTTACAATAAAGGCAAAGCAGAATAAACAGAGGCGCTTTGTTCTATTTGACATAGTCAATCAATATATAATATAATAGGACATGACTTGAGATATATCCCTATGACAACTGAAAGATTGCAAAGATTACATCTATAGAATGGATACTATTGAATATATATCTCTTTTCTACTATTTGGAACAATATGTACAAAGGCTAATTGTTGAGAGATAGAACATGAAGTGGCTTTAGTTTTGTGTTCCGTTTGATGTGCTGTATTAAATGTAGAATGCCCCTTTGTCCTCTTACTGTTAGGTGTATTTTATGATGTTTTTAGCTCAAGTGGCTTTCTTTCTCTTTGTTATAATCCAAATAGTTTTTATTTAAAGACCATTATGACCCCAATGCCACTTGTACAGTGGAGACAGTCACTTGAGAGATCATCTTGAGAAGCGCATAGCAGAGTGAAGATCACCAGGGATCGCATTCAGTGGCAGCCACACATTACAACAAGAACATGAAATTATACTGTGACATGAGCCCGTAGTATAATGTCATAAATGTAATGCTATGAAGAAGAAAGCCTTCTTCTCCAAAGTTAGGGATACAAAACAAAAAAAGTATAAAATCATGGACAAATGGAAAACTAAAATGGGACTAAAATGGGATTGTGCCACTAGAAGTATAATTTCTGTCAATTTAGAAGCCTTTGTAGTTTTGTAGGCAAGGTAAAGTCACATAACCCTTCTTTCTGAAGGCCTGGCATGTATAATGAAACATTGGAAATAGAGATGAGTGGATCAGCAAAAATTCTAAATTTGCTTGTTTGCGCAGATTTTACCGGGATATTTGATTCAGAGAGAAGCTATTCTTTGCAAATTTAATGTTCTTTATTATACAGGGTGATTCACTCACTACTTTATCCAGAAAAATTGCTGTAACTTCTAAAAGAGACTATCGCACTGAAATTTGGACTGTACGTACCTTGGCTCACGAGAAATTGATGCTTTAAAGCAGGTGTTGAAAATGTCCAAAATTCGCATCCAAGCACGCTATTGTTATTGTTGAGTGTATTCTGCAAGATGTCTGGGGTCATAATCTGAATTTTTCGCTGTGTGTTCTCTCAGATAGCCTGTAATGTTCGTAACTTGTTACTGTACACAAGACCCTTCAGACGGCCCAAAAGGAAAAATCTGGCAATAACAAATTCTTTTCTCTAGATCGGGCTCTTTCAATCCCTGAACGACAGTGACTCTGGGCGAACGCGACCTTTCTTGGCCACTCGCTGACATATGGAATATGACATGATTGTTTTCTGGGAAAGCCTGTGCAACAATTTATGTGGAGATGCCAGATGTCACTGTTTCACATCTTGAATTGTTTCCTCAGACATTTTCGAATATCCTCCATCATGCCTATCCAGTAATGTTCCTGTACGTTCCAGCTTATTCACCAATGACAGAATGCATGGTTTGGCGACTTCCATACTTCTTTAGAAGCTCACTTTGGCACCTCTTTAAGGACTCAGTTTTTCAATAAGTTTTCACAATTAAAACAAACTCCTCCAAACTGTATCTGTATATTGTTAACAAAAGAAGAAGGAATTCGGCAGAAGTGAAATGCAAGCACCACACATAACCTACTGACGTGCAGAAAGGTGTGCAGCAAGTCATAGTGGAGACGACCGATGGGGCGACAAGTCAATGAGACCACTCAGTGCGAGGATGTTTCTCATCGCTGTCGCTGAGGTTCATTGCACTTTCACTTCTCATGAACCAAAGTATCTACAGTGCAAATTTCAGGTCCAAATTTCTGTACAGTTGACTTTGTCTTTTAAAAGTTCCAGCAATTTTTCAGGGTAGAGTAGCAAGTGAATCACCCTGTACTATGCAGTCTATCCAGACCACAGAACATAATAAATGTAAGATGTAAAAAATAAGCAAAATCCTTAGAGTCATCTCACCACTCACCTTTTTGGCAGCTCCCGCTGCTTCCTGCTTGATTACCAGTCCTCCACGGCTCTGTTGTGTCACATCTCCAGCCCACTGTTCACTCTAGCCCAGGACGTCTGACTACAAGAAGCCCCAGAGTAGCAATCTCCAGAGCGTGCTCACTGCCGGATGCCCCAACTTAAAGTGAACAATGGGCCAGAGATGTGGAGTGTACACTGGACCAGAGAGATAAGTAGAGAGTGAAGGGTTAAAAAAAATATTCATCTCACTGCTCCTTTCCACCCATCCCTACTGCTCCTTGACTACTTCCATCTCATCAGATCTCTGGCGTGGTGTTCAATCTAGGCTAGGATTTCCCACTGCAAGTTGGCTTTTTGAGCATGCGCAAAGAACTCCTGGGCCTGCTTGTGGCCGGAAAACCTGCCCTAGATTGACCCCCTGGGCTGGAGATGCAATGTGATTAGTGTGCGGAGGACTCAACAGCAGGCATGGAGTAGCATGGGTGGCCAGAGAGGTAAGCAATGAAGAGAGTATGTTTTTTTTTCTTTTTAACCTTTTGCCAGCTCTTTACAGTTCAGCAAGCACAGCGCAAGTGCAAGTCGCAGCTAGCCGCCATTTTGCTGAATTCACACTTACTGTAGCTGGTGGAAAAAAAAATCTGTACTCTCAAGAGTTCAGATTTTTGTAAAATACGAGTAGAATTCAATTCCACTCAAATAATTTGCCCCTCTCTAATTAGGAATCCTTTACCTGTCTATATTCCAAATGTCAAGTTTGACTATCTAAATCACAAGTCACATTAACATCAACATCTGCTTGATATTTGCCCACTGCTCATATGGGACCAATCCTAAACAATCCAGATGATATCATTGATTAAAACTTCCTATTTATTTTTGTAATTTAAAAACCATGGTAAACACATAGTTACATAGTAACGTAGGTTGAATAAAGACCTAGGTCCATCAAGTTCAACCTTTCTCTCCCAATTGTACAAGTACAAAAAAGTAAAAAATCTCAAATGCATTTAACAACACTGGGGTACAGTTATTAAGACTAACGTAGTTTATGCAGATCTTACTGAAAACTTGCTGGTGCATGCCTTTTATTAAATTAAGCACATTGTGTATGCCGAAAATACATATCTACCCCTGCCATAAGTGGTCATTAGTGACAAGCGAGCGTGCTCATTTAACCCTTTAACCGAGCATGATTAGGTGCTTACTGAGTATCTTTGGCATATATTATATTCGAGTCCCTGCGTCTGCATGATTTATGACTGTTAGACAGCCTCAACACATGCAGGGATTGCCTGTTTGTTAGGGAATCCTCACATATTTTGAGTCTGACTAACAGCCATATATCATGCAGACGCAGGGACTCGAACATAATATACGAGCACGCCAAAGATACTCGATAAGCACCCGAGCATGCTCGGTTAAAGGGTTAAACGAGCACACCCGCTCATCACTAGTGGTCATATATTGTCATATATTGCAGTATAGCTTGTGCCACTTTCTGGTTTAAACTATAATAAAGTTGTTTGTCCTTATATTCCCTGCCCCCATCTGCCAAGCTGTGCCTACTTTTTAAAAGTGCTGTGAGTAGTGAAGAATGTTTAAAAGTTACAAATTATGGCCTACAAATGGCATACAAATGATGTCTGCCATAAATTGAGACTTTTTTTTTACACCACTTTCTGGTGTAATTGTAACAATAAATGTCGCCCAATGTTTTCATCATTGCATAATCATATGGGGGATGTTCAGGTAGAAAGGTGGTGGTATTAAGGTAACTGATCCTTGTTCCTGATAGCCTCCATGATAAGCTTTCATTGTGGCGAGCCATAGCATTGCTTTGCCCGTCTTCCATGTCATGGTTGGCGAAGCATACTGAGAAAATATTGCAGGGTTCATCTGATCATTTCAATGTATTTGAATGAAAGGTACCAAAGGTAACAAAGCAGGTATTAATGTTATGTGCTTACACATAGTGGGGCTGTTCATTTACTTTGTATAAGGACCATGTCATTATCCAAATTGCATGGTGCCAAAAATATTTGCGGTGAGATTAAAGCTCATTTTAAGATTGTTACATCTGTAATTAAATACAAAATCCATCGAGCTGCAAAATAATTGTAAACTTTCATAAACAATACCATTGCATCAATGGGTATACAATGAGTATACTGTACCCAAGAAAGAGTAGAGTAGAGTATAAAATGACTAGTATACTGCTGATACAGCAGAATTGTGCAGTAATTAGTTAACAGGGCCCTGTAGACCATACATCCCAATTTCAGTGCTAGTTAGTGCCCAAACAGCTGTCAGTACCATGCAAAGTGCCAACGTTATTGTATACTGTCCAAATAACAGTGCTCATACCCTTCAATAGAAGGCCCGGGATATTTACCCCTTTTTCCCCTTGTATAATATGATTCTAGCAGATGGACGAACAATTATAGACCACACATTGGAATGAGTCAAGCATCATTTGAGTGACTGGGTATTTCAGACAAACAAACCCTCCCATAAGTGGCTTTGAGGCTTGAAGGGGTTGTCCACTACTAGGACAACCCCTTCTCACTCTGAATGTTTGCCCCCATTAAAATGAAATCATCTATACCCAAATCGAATGCCGGCGTTGATCCAGCGGTGTCGGCAATCATGTTCCCGGGGCTCACATGAGGTAGAGCCCTGCACCCAAACAGCAGTGGCGCCACTCTTCCCACTTTCGTATGTATAATTAATCAAGAGGAGAAGAGTGACGCCAGCCACCAGCACTAAATGGGCATGTGATGCAACAAAACAACCTCATGTGAGCCCGGGGAACACGAGTGTAGAAACCGCTGGAGCAGCACCGGCACGAGAGATGAGTATAGGTGTTTTTATATTAACGGGGCAAATATTCAGAGTGAGAAGGGGTTGCCCTAGCAATGGACAACCCCTTTAATCTAACTAAGAGGGTAACTAATTGTGGGTGCCCAGTTAGCTTAACATGGACTAATATGACACAAAATAGAGTTGCCTAAAGTGGCCATCACCAAGTAAAGGAGAGTGAACTGATGCAAAGCATACATGTACTTATTAATGTGAAGCTTCATTCTATAGATTAGGGAATTACATTACCAGTAATTCTAAAATATAACTGTATTATAAAAATCACACAAGACTCCATTAATAACCATGGTGGCCTGCGGAGATGTCGGTAGCATGTAAATATCTCAATTATATTGCCTTTGAAATAATGAACTGCTCTGGTGTACAAAAGTCTCCTACCAGAAGCGGTTAATGAAGTAGGTCAAAAGGACATTAGCTGAGGAAGTTTAGAGTTGCACATTTCACTATTGGATAGGCTCCCAATGCAGTATATGCTTCGATGAGATGTAAGAAGATTAGACTGTGTCTATAAACCAATTCATTGTGAAGAATGCATCTGTACTACACAGTCACATGAAAATAATAAGTTTTGGCAGGACTGCCACTTGAATAATAATTTGCCGCATTGATCTAGTCGAATAAAAATAGCCAAGCATATAATTCTGTTACTGAACATGAAGAAGCCGAGAGAGTACAGTTTATACAGCAGAGACATAAGGAGAGAGTTCATCTGGTTAATGTAGTTACTGAGACATCTATTAAAGGAACATCAAAAAAAAATTACAGACATAAGATACTTTATTTATTTTACATCAATATAATGAGTGGATTTAAAGGGGTTGGCCACTTTATCTTCATTATAACAAATATGTTGCGGATAAGATTTTGTGACAATTACTAAAATATATAGTAGGCATTACAGGTTCTCTTCTTGCACTTGTAAGTACAGCTTTCCAAAGATGCACTGCCCACATAATGTCTGCGGGTGGGAGACCTGTCCATCAGCCTCCTCCAATTGAAAAACACTACACAAATGGGTGAGGCTGAAGGACAGACTTGGTCATATGCTTCTTTACTAGCAGCCATTTTGTGGATAGGTACGCTGTGCAGACTGTGAGGAAGGCAGGACTAATTAGTGTTGGAGGAGAACCTGCCATATTTATATTTTGGAATAAAACGCATCCTCAGTACATCAGTTAAAATAAAGAAAGATCAGCCAATAATTTAAGGGTTATGTGATGAAGGTGAAACGCCATTGTACAGTCATGGCCAAAAGTATTGAGAATGAGACAAATAGTAATTTTTCCAAAGTTTACTGCTTCATTTTTTGTAATGGCAATTTGCATATACTCCTGAATGTCAAAGAGTGATCAGCTTAACAGCAATTACTGTACTTGCAAAGTCAATATTTGCCCAGAAAATGAACTTTAACCCCCAAAACACATTTCAACATCATTGCAGTCCTGCCTCAAAAGGAGCAGCTAACATCGTTTTAGTGATTGATCCATTAACACAGGTGTGGGTGTTGATGAGGACAGGGCTGGCGATCAATCAGTCATGATTAAGTAAGAATGACATCACTGGACACTTTAAAAGGAGGCTGGTTCTTGGTATCATTGTTTCTCTTCAGTTAACCATGGTTATCTCTAAAGAAACACGTGCAGCCATCACTGCACTGCACAAAAATGGCCTAACAGGGAAGGGTATCGCAGCTACAAAGATTGCACCTCAGTCAACAATCTATCGCATCGTCAAGAACTTCAAGGAGAGAGCTTCCATTGTTGTCAAAAAGGCTCCAGGGCGCCCAAGAAAGACCAGCAAGCGCCAGGACCGTATCTTAAAACTGTTTCAGCTGCGGGATCGGACTACCAGCAGTGCCGAGCTTGCTCAGGAATGGCAGCAGGCTGGTGTGAGTGCTTCTGCACACACTGTGAGGCGGAGACTCTTTGAGCAAGGGCTGGTTTCAAGGAGGGCAGCAAAGAAGCCACTTCTCTCCAGAAAAAACATCAGGGACCTACTGATATTCTGCAAAAGGTACAGGGAGTGGACTGCTGAGGACTGGGGCAAAGTAATTTTCTCTGATGAATCCCCTTTTCGATTGTTTGGGACATCTGGAAAACAGCTTATTCGGAGAAGAAGAGGTGAGCGCTACTGTAGCGCCGGCGTCCCTGCCCTCTGCTAGGCAGGGACGCTGTTCCCCTCACCTCCTTGCTCCGTGCCCGGCGTCCTCCTCCCGCTCTGCTGGTAGCGCGCGCTCCTTCCCGGCCACTGTGCTTAGGGCGCGCGCGCGCGCCCTCCCTCCCTCTTAAAGGGGCCGCGCGCGCCGTCCTAAGGAGTCCCCGGCCAATGGCCGGAGGACTTCACCATATTTAAGGCACCTCCTCCAAAATGGAGGTGCCCGAGCAATGTTGTTGCACTGTTCACTACTCTGCTTCAGCCCTCAGGTCCCGTTGCCAGTTACCTGCCAGATACCTGCCAGATTCCTGCCAGATTCCTGCCTGATTATCTGCTACCTGCCTGCTAGTCTGAGGTCCGACGGTCTGCCTTACTACTCCTGTCAGTCTGTCTAAGGACCAGCCTGCCCGCTCACCTGGGAGCGCACATCAGCCACCTGCCTGCTTGCCTGAGGTCCGACGGTCTGCCTTCCAACTCCTGTCAGTCTGTCTATGGACCAGCTTGCCCGCTCACCTGGGAGCACACATCTGCTACCTGTCTGCTAGCCTACCTGGAGGCTCCGCCGTCATGTGCTGTGACCACCTGCCTGTCCAGTGACTCCTGCCCGCTCACCTGGGAGCGCTCATCTGCTGCCTGTCTGCTAGCCTACCTGGAGGCTCTGCCGTCACGTGCTGTGACCACCCGCCTGTCCAGAGACTTCTGCCCGCTCACCTGGGAGCGCTCATCTGCCGCCTGTCTGTTGGTCTTCCTGGAGGCTCCGCCGTCACATGCTGTGACCACCCGTTCATCCAGAGACTCTCGCCTGCTCACGTCTATCATCAGCCGCCACAGGTCGTACCAACCCTTTACCTAGAGACTGCCCCGGTCACTTGCCGTGACCATCTGCCCGTTCATCCAGAGACTGCCCCGGCCACTTGCCGTGACCATCTGCCCGTTCATCCAGAGACTGCCCCGGTCACTTGCCGTGACCATCTGCCCGTTCATTCAGAGACTGCCCCGGTCACTTGCCGTGACCATCAGCCCGTTCATCCAGAGACTGCCCCGGTCACTTGCCGTGACCTCCAGCCCGTTCACTCAGAGACTGTCCCGGTCACCTGCTGTGACTTCCTGCCCGTCTTCCCTGGTCGCCACCCGCTCCCTTACAAGGACCGCCCCCTTGTATAGTAGCTCAGAGGTTCCGCCTCCCAGACCCGTTACAGTTTGCTCGGGCCATGGAACCCGGTGGCACCCAAGCTCTCTCGCTCTCGGACCTGTGTCATGAACTGTCTCGTCAAAGGTCCCAACAGGAGTCCATCCTGGGTCACCTGCGGAATGTCAATACTCGCCTGGACACTCTGACTGCTCCACCAGCAACCTCCGCCAGTGCCATGACTCGCAACCCGGCAGCTCCGCTGCCCACCAATACCATGGTATCCTACCCCGGACCCCGGCTTTCTGCACCTCCTCGCTTCGGAGGCGACTCCGCCCAGGCTCGGGGCTTCATTAATCAGTGCAACCTGCACTTTGAACTATTGTCCCACCAGTTTAACTCCGACCGGGCCAAAATTGCCTTCATCATGTCCCATCTCACCGGGGAGGCCCTGGCCTGGCTAAATCCTCTATGGGAGAGAGGAGACCCCCTGGTGTCCGACTTGCCTGCCTTCCTCACGGCTTTCCGGAAAGTCTTCGACGAACCCGGACGGAAGACCTCATCCGCATCATCTCTGCTACACCTCCGTCAGGGAAGTCTCACCGTGGGCCAATATGCCATACGGTTCCGTACCCTTGCCTCGGAGCTGGCCTGGGATAACGACGCTCTGGTATCCGTCTTCTGGGAGGGTCTGTCCGGCCGTATTAAAGATGAACTTGCCGGTCGGGACGTTCCTACCACTCTCGATGACCTAATAACTCTTGCCACCCGGATTGACCTACGGTTCCAGGAGCGTGCCAAAGAGGTCGCCCGTGAGAGGAGGTTTCCACGTCTAACTCCTACTTTTCAGAAACCCGTCACTCCCTCCGTCTCTCCCCAGGTACACTCTCCTGAGCCTATGCAGGTCGACCAGACCAAGATGGTCAAAAGCCGTCAGGACTTACGCCGTGCCGAGGGGAGCTGCTTCTACTGTGGCAGTAAGGAGCACCGGATCCGTGCCTGCCCAGAGAGGTCGGGAAATGCCTGTGTCTAGGTTCGCTCAGAGAGGTCGACCTAGAAGGGAATAAATCCTCTCCATCTCTGCTGCTGTCAGTTTCAATCGTCTGCGGGGAGAACCGTTATTTCGAACTAGCCCAACTGGACTCTGGAGCAGCCGGGAATCTTATTTCACAGTCCCTGGTAGAGAAATACCGCATCCCCACCAAACCTCTGGCTGTACCCTTGTCTGTTGCTGCCGTGGATGGGGGTCTCTTACCACGCCCCATCCAACTCATCACCGAATCCATTACTCTGCAGGTGGGAATGCTGCATTCTGAGAGTATCTCCTTTCATGTTCTGCCTGGACTCTCTCCTGCTAGGTCTACCTTGGCTCCAGAGACATGCACCCGTGCTTGACTGGCAGACCGGAGAAGTCCTTCGCTGGGGACAGGACTGCCATAAGACCTGTCTGGTTCCCGTCCATCCCGTCCGTCCTTCTCCTACCCCAGCTAATCTACCTGGACTTCCGATTCCTTATTGGTCTTATGCTGATGTCTTTAATAAAAAGGAAGCAGAGACACTACCCCCTCATAGACCATACGACTGCCCTATCGACTTGTTACCCGGTACTACTCCTCCCCGTGGGCGTAATTATCCATTATCCGCTGCTGAGACCCGGTCGATGTCCGAATATATTGAGGAGAATCTGGAGAGGGGATTCATCCGGAAATCTACCTCCCCGGCGGGAGCAGGCTTCTTCTTCGTAAAAAAGAAGGACGGCTCTCTCCGTCCCTGTATAGACTATAGAGGCCTTAACCAGATCACGGTGAAGAATAAGTACCCCCTTCCGCTCATTCCGGAGTTATTTGATCGTCTGAGAGGGGCTAGGATCTTCACCAAACTGGACCTCCGTGGGGCGTACAACCTGGTTCGTATCCGTCAGGGGGATGAATGGAAGACGGCATTCAACACCCGGGACGGCCACTATGAATATCTGGTAATGCCCTTTGGCCTCTGTAACGCTCCTGCCGTCTTTCAAGAGTTGGTCAATGACATCTTCCGGGACCTTCTCTACTCCTGCGTAGTGGTGTACTTGGACGACATCTTGGTCTTCTCTCCGGATCTCCAGACTCACCGGAGGGACGTTCGTCAGGTCCTGCTCAGGCTCAGGCAGAATCACCTCTTCGCTAAATACGAGAAGTGCCTCTTTGAGCAGACCTCGCTTCCGTTTTTGGGCTACATTATTTCTCAGACCGGCCTACGAATGGATCCAGAGAAACTGTCTGCCATCGAGAAATGACCTCGACCGGAGGGGTTGAAGGCCATTCAGCGGTTCCTGGGCTTCGCCAACTACTACAGCCTCTTCATACCACACTTCTCTTCCCGGACTGCTCCAATTTCCGCGCTCACCCGTAAGGGTACTAATCCCAAAGAGTGGCCACCCGAAGCAGAGGAGGCCTTCCTTTCCTTAAAACAGGCCTTCTCTTCCGCCCCGGTGCTGCATCGCCCGGACGGCAACAAGCAGTTCTTCCTGGAAGTTGACGCCTCCTCCTCTGGAGCCGGAGCGGTACTTACTCAAAAATCATCTTCCGGGAGGATGGTAACTTGCGGCTTCTTCTCTAAACTCTTCTCCTCCTCAGAGCGCAATTATTCCATAGGAGACCGAGAGTTATTGGCCATCAGACTGGCATTGGAGGAGTGGCGTTACCTGCT
Organism: Phyllobates terribilis; assembly: GCF_046119375.1. Taxonomy (NCBI): domain Eukaryota; kingdom Metazoa; phylum Chordata; class Amphibia; order Anura; family Dendrobatidae; genus Phyllobates; species Phyllobates terribilis. Next base: position 844,512,503 of record NW_027362761.1, read on the forward strand.
CGAGGGGGCTCTTCACCCGGTAATAATTTACACTGACCACAAGAACTTGGCTTACCTCCAGCATGCCCAGAGACTTAACCCGCGCCAAGCCCGGTGGTCCTTGTTTTTTGCTCGCTTTGATTTTGTTCTTCATTTTCGCCCGGCTGACAAAAACGTCAAGGCGGACGCCTTGTCTCGATCCTTTCTGGTGTCTGATCTCGAGGAAGATCCGAAACACATCATCGATCCCGCCAGAGTAATGCAGGTGGCTCCCGTGAGTCTAAATCGTCTCCCTCCCGGAAAGACGTTCGTATCAGTACCTGATCGGGAGAAGATCCTTCACTGGGGTCACTCGTCTAAACTAGCTGGCCATGCCGGTCAGAAAAAGACCCTCCAGCTTATTACCCGGCACTACTGGTGGCCTACCCTGCACAAGGACGTAATAGACTTTGTTTCTGCCTGTGTGTCCTGCGCCCGCAACAAGGTTCCGAGACATCTGCCAGCCGGTCGCCTCCTTCCGCTCCCAGTACCTGCTGCCCCCTGGCAGCATATAGCAATGGACTTTATAACAGACCTCCCAGTCTCTGCCGGTTGTACGGTCATTTGGGTGGTCGCTGACCGCTTCTCCAAGATGGCTCATTTCGTTCCCCTGCCAGGCCTCCCATCTGCACCCGAGCTAGCTAAAGACTTTATTCATCACATCTTTCGTCTTCATGGCCTGCCCCTCCACATCGTGTCGGATCGTGGGGTACAGTTCACCTCACGCTTCTGGAGAGCCACTTGTAAACTGCTAGATGTCACCCTGGACTTCTCTTCCGCTTACCACCCACAGTCCAATGGTCAAGTGGAGCGGATCAATCAGAACCTGACCAGTTACCTCCGGCACTTCGTTAATGCCCATCATTCTGACTGGGTGGATCTCCTACCATGGGCCGAGTTCTCTTATAACAATCACGAGAGCGAATCCTCCTCCAAATCCCCGTTTTTTGTAGTCTTCGGTCAGCATCCTCGGATTCCTTTTCCTGTCTCCACCTCTGTGGACAACCCGGCTGCGGAATCTCTCGTTAGCAAATTTTCCTCCATTTGGGAGAGTACCCGATCCGCACTCCTTCAGTCGTCCGAACGGATGAAAAGACACGCAGACAAAAAACGCCTGGATCCTCCACAATTTCGTCCCGGAGATAAAGTCTGGCTCTCATCTAAATATGTCCAACTCAAGATACCTTCTTACAAGTTAGGGCCTCGGTTCATCGACCCCCTGGAGGTCATCAGTCAGATCAACCCGGTGGCCTATAAATTGAAACTCCCGGCCAACTTACGGATCCCTAACTCCTTCCATGTATCTCTCCTCAAACCTGTGGTACTTAACTCTTTTTCCAAGTCTACAGGTACGCCTCCTGCTCCGGTTTCTGCTGAGGACTAGTTTGAGGTAGAGAACATTCTTGCCACTAAAAGGGTAAGAGGAAAGACCTTTTTTCTAGTAGATTGGAAGGGGTTTGGTCCTGAGGAGAGAACGTGGGAGCCCCGGGAGAACATCCATGCCCCTCTTATCCTTGCTAAATTTCTGTCTGGCCTAAAAAAAGGGGGGGCCTAAAGGGGGGGGGTACTGTAGCGCCGGCGTCCCTGCCCTCTGCTAGGCAGGGACGCTGTTCCCCTCACCTCCTTGCTCCGTGCCCGGCGTCCTCCTCCCGCTCTGCTGGCAGCGCGTGCTCCTTCCCGGCCACTGTGCTTAGGGGGCGCGCGCGCCCTCCCTCCCTCTTAAAGGGGCCGCGCGCGCCGTCCTAAGGAGTCCCCGGCCAATGGCCGGAGGACTTCACCATATTTAAGGCACCTCCTCCAAAATGGAGGTGCCCGAGCAATGTTGTTGCACTGTTCACTACTCTGCTTCAGCCCTCAGGTCCCGTTGCCAGTTACCTGCCAGATACCTGCCAGATTCCTGCCAGATTCCTGCCTGATTATCTGCTACCTGCCTGCTAGTCTGAGGTCCGACGGTCTGCCTTACTACTCCTGTCAGTCTGTCTAAGGACCAGCCTGCCCGCTCACCTGGGAGCGCACATCAGCCACCTGCCTGCTTGCCTGAGGTCCGACGGTCTGCCTTCCAACTCCTGTCAGTCTGTCTATGGACCAGCTTGCCCGCTCACCTGGGAGCACACATCTGCTACCTGTCTGCTAGCCTACCTGGAGGCTCCGCCGTCACGTGCTGTGACCACCTGCCTGTCCAGTGACTCCTGCCCGCTCACCTGGGAGCGCTCATCTGCTGCCTGTCTGCTAGCCTACCTGGAGGCTCTGCCGTCACGTGCTGTGACCACCCGCCTGTCCAGAGACTTCTGCCCGCTCACCTGGGAGCGCTCATCTGCCGCCTGTCTGTTGGTCTTCCTGGAGGCTCCGCCGTCACATGCTGTGACCACCCGTTCATCCAGAGACTCTCGCCTGCTCACCTGGGAGCCCACGTCTATCATCAGCCGCCACAGGTTGTACCAACCCTTTACCTAGAGACTGCCCCGGTCACTTGCCGTGACCATCTGCCCGTTCATCCAGAGACTGCCCCGGTCACTTGCCGTGACCTCCAGCCCGTTCACTCAGAGACTGTCCCGGTCACCTGCTGTGACTTCCTGCCCGTCTTCCCTGGTCGCCACCCGCTCCCTTACAAGGACCGCCCCCTTGTATAGTAGCTCAGAGGTTCCGCCTCCCAGACCCGTTACAGCTACCACCAGTCTTGTCTCATGCCAACTGTAAAGCATCCTGAAACCATTCATGTGTGGGGTTGCTTCTCAGCCAAGGGAATCAGCTCACTCACAGTCTTGCCTAAAAACACAGCCATGAATAAAGAATGGTACCAGAATGTCCTCCAAGAGCAACTTCTCCCAACCGTCCAAGAGCAGTTTGGCGCCCAACAATGCCTTTTCCAGCATGATGGAGCACCTTGCCATAAAGCAAAGGTGATAACTAAATGGCTCATGGAACAAAACATAGAGATTTTGGGTCCATGGCCTGGAAACTCCCCAGATCTTAATCCCATTGAGAACTTGTGGTCAATTATCAAGAGACGGGTGGACAAACAAAAACCAACAAATTCTGGCAAAATGCAAGCATTGATTATGCAAGAATGGACTGCTATCAGTCAGGATTTGGTCCAAAAATTGATTGAGAGCATGCCAGGGAAATTACAGAGGTCTTGAAGAAGAAGGGGCAACACTGCAAATATTGACTTGCTGCATTAACTTATTCTAACTGTCAATATAACCTATTGGTACTCATAATATGATTGCAATTATATTTCTGTATGTGATATAAACATCAGACAAACACTAATAAAAACCAGAGGCCAGCAGATCATGTGAAAATATAATTTTGGTGTCATTCTCAAAACTTTTGGCCATGACTGTAAATACATAATTTTTCACACGTGTCAGTAATCATAATCTCAAAATGTCTAAATCTGTGGCGAAGCCATGGGAAAGATGAAACTGACCCAACTACCATGTTCTACAGGGTGGGCCATTTATATGGATACACCTAAATTAAATGGGAATGGTTGGTGATATCAACTTCCAGTTTGTGGCACATTAGTATATGGGAGGGGGAAACTTTTCCAGATGGGTGGTTACCATGGCGGCCATTTTGAAGTCGGCCATTTAGGATCCAACTTTAGTTTTTTCAATGGGAAGAGGGTCATGTGACACATCAAACTTCTTGAGAATTTCATAAGAAAAACAATGGTGTGCTTGGTTTTAATGTAACTTTATTCTTTCATGACTTTTTTACAAGTTTATGACCACTTATAAAATGTGTTCAAAGTGCTGCCCATTGTGTTGGATTGTCAATGCAACCCTCTTCTCCCACTCTTGACACACTGATAGCAACACCACAGAAGAAATGCTAGCACAGGCTTCCAGTATCCGTTGTTTCACATGCTGCACATCTCGTATCTTGATGGTATGGTATGGTATATGGGGTACAAAGATAATGGGGCCATTCTTCATCAATGGAAACCTCAATGCCATTGGATATCTGAAATTGCTACATGATGATGTGTTGCCCTCTTTATGCACTGAAGATGGCACGTTCCCTGAGTTTTTCCAACAAGGTAGTGCACCACCACATTATGGGTGTCAGGTCCGAGCATTCCTACATGAACAGTTTCCAGGAAAGTGGATTGGTCGTCGTGGGCCAGTTGAATGGCCACCAAGGTCTCCCGATCTGACCCCTTAGACTTTTATCTTTGGGGTCATCTGAAGGCAATTGTCTATGCTGTGAAGATACGAGATGTGCAGCATCTGATACAACGGATACTGGAAGCCAGTGCTAGCATTTCTTCTTGCGGTGTTGCTATCAGTGTGTCAAGAGTGGGAGAAGAGGATTGCATTGACAATCCAACACAATGGGCAGCACTTTGAACACATTTTATAAGTGGTCATAAACTTGTAAAAAACTCATGAAAGAATAAAGTTTACACTAAAGCCAAGCACCTTACTCTCCTGAGGCAGCTTCCTCTGTGGAGCACTCATATAGTGTCCCGATCACTGAAAGACTCACTATTTTCTCTCCCACTGCACAACACTGATCAGTCTGATCATTGCAGAGCAGGAGAGGAAGCTCAAGTTTACTAAATCTCAATGGGCTCGGACACAGTCCTTACCATGCTGCATGTTCTGAAACAGCACACCATTCAACACTGGAGCTGAGGGACCTTCCAGAATTTCACAGTTATGTGATGAGTCACATTAAATTATGAGGAATAAGAAGACTTTATAACTGGTGTAACACTACTATGTGTGTGAGTGTATGCGTCTGTTCACAGCAGGTGTCTGTGGATTTGAATGTATGTGTGTGTGTGAAGCTGAGCTGTAACTGTACTATACATGCTTGTATGCAGCAGAGCTGTGTTTGTATGCAGCACAGTTGTGTGTATATGAGGTAGAGTAGTGTGAATGAAGCAGAAACTGTATGTGCTTATTATGCAAGCAGCAGCATTGTGTGTGTGCTGCAGAGTTGTGTGTATATGTACTGTTCATGCACCGCATAGCTGTGTGAACTTTGCCTTCAAAGCTTGGCAGAGAGGTTGTTTCAAACATCTCAGAGGAGTAACCACAGATCTTTTGTAAATGTAGGCTTGTGCAAATCCTTCTGTCTATTCATATAGTCCCACACAGACTTGATGATGTTGAGATCAGTGCTTTGTGGGGACCATATCATCACTTTCAGGACTCCTTGTTCTTCTTTAGAATGAAGATAGTCTTGAATGACATTGGCTGTATATTTGGGGTCCTGCTGCAGAATAAATAAAATCATAAGCCTTCCTGAAGGTATTTCATAATAGATAAGCATCTGCCTGTATTTATCAATATTAGGTTATCAAGAAATGGGCAACAATGAGGATCGTAGACACAGTGGTTGGCCAAGGAAACTTAGAACAGCAGACGAAAGACACATTATTCTTACTTCCCTTCAAAATCTGAAGACGCCATTAGTTCAGAAGTGGTAACAACTAGTGGAACTCAGCTACACCTATATATTGTTCGGAGAAGTCTGACCAGAAATAGTCTTCATGGAAGAATTGTGGCCAAAAACCACATCTTCAACATGGAAACAAGGACAAGTGACTCAACTATGCACAAAAACAAAGGAACTGGGGTGCAGAAAAATGATAGCAGATGCTCTGGACTAATAAGTCAAAATGTTATATATTTAGCTTCAATATCAGACAGTTTTTTCACTAAAGGGCTGGAGATTTGATGAGGATTAATCCAGATATAGGCAGATATTTATCTATCAGGGAGGCGTCATATTGGCTCCAAATTTATTCTGCAGCAGCACAACACACCCAAATATACAATCAATGTCATTATGAACTACCTTCAGCATAAAGAAGAACAAGGAGTCCTGGAAGTGGTGATATGGCCTCAACATAGCCCTGAGCTCAAAATCATCAAATCTGCGTTGGATTACAAGTGGAGATAGAAAGATTTGCGCAAGCCTTCATCGACAAGATCTGTAGTTCACTCTCCAAGATGTTTGGAACAGTCTTTCTGTTGAGTTCCTTCAAAAACTGTGTACAAGTGTACCTAGAAGAATTGATGCTTTGATGATGTTTTGTAGGCAAAGGGTGGTTAGGTTACACCACATTTATTTATTTTTGATTTCTCTTTTGCTCATTCACTTTGCATTTTTCAATGTTAATAAAATAGACTATTAACTCATGTTGTAAAGTAAGAATGCTTTCAAAAACAAATTTTCCACAGCTGCCTAAAACTTTTGAACAGTCCTGTAAATATCTTGTTAAGTTCAATAATTTTTTTTGATAAAATCATCTTGAAATAGGTTGATCTTCCCGTTTCGAAGATAGAAATTTAGAACATCAAATATGTAATAAAAATAAACACTAGCACAGAATTTCATGGCACTAAATTTTTCAGAGCAATATGACTGTACTGTGAGCTTCAAATGAACATCAGTCCAGGACTCACACATTCAAGGTGAAGATTGTGAGCCTGTAGTCATCATTCATGAGGCATATATAGACCACATTCTAAAAATAAAATGTCATCCTTTAAATTGGTGCAGTGAAGGTATAGATTGTAGAAATACACAGGCCAAATTATAAGAGGAAATATAATTAAAAACATAGCCTTTGAGATTTGAGGTTGTCTTTTGAGATTGAAAATAACATAGCAAGTCTATCAGCTTATCAGCCCAGTCAGTCTTGAGAAGAAATCCTTTAATCAACAAGTGCATTGTGTCAATGACTGTGAAGGTGAACTTTGGTGTAGATTCATTTAAAACATTTTTCTTTCTCGCATTCCTCTGTTCCTATGGACACATGACATCAAAAGTTTATATCTTCCTTTCATTCACTCAGCCCCAATCACATGCTTGATTTACAGGTGCAGACCCTTACTCTATTTTCTTTATTCCATCTTTTGATTCATAGCTTCTGAACTACATTTCTGAACTGTAATCAGTGAACAGGGACATACATCATGGGATAAAATCATGTACTATGTACCATTCACTCTGTATCACTGTAATAGCCTGATCTGTTATGCAAAAAAAATAGAAATTTTAGATAGTCATACATTTTAACATTGTCTAAACCTGCAGATTTTAATGAGAGTGTGTCTTTGGGAGTCTAATGACATACCACATGATATTTGATGGCACAGGAATGAGGGATCAGGCATGCTGGATTTCAACTTGTCCAATCTTTCGTCAATCAAAACTGGCAGCCATTTATTCATATCTGCTATTGAAAAACATGCACCAAGCATGCATATTTATGGTGAAGTCGAAAGTGTAGGGTTAATGTTAGAGGGTTTGTGAATGAAACTGTAATAATCTATGGGGATTGATTATCATGATCAGAAGAAAAATCCAACTGTTGCTTTTTTTTTCTTATATCAATTTGGGAGTCTGGGTGAGTTGCTGGTGGCACCCATATACATAGATGTGCTTACTTACAATTGACTGAAAGTAATCTTTTAATAGCAGTAAACTTGTAAGGTGCAGAATTTTGATCTTGTCTGGACTAATAATTTGCAAGCCTCTGAATAATCTGAGGAGATTACCCAATTATTGACAGTAGCTCCATGTTGGAGTATGCAACAGCTGCAGGCTTATACTGTACGGTAGGTGAAAAATCCTTTTTGAAATGATCAGCTGTATGCTGACAGATTGTTGACTACCTGAAAAATATTGAGGTGAAGATGCAATAACAGCAACTTATTTACAAAACAGACTCTTCACCAGAACAACGGAGAAACCCTCATGTGTTGAGAAACCAAAGTGTAAAACACATAAAAGTTTTTAGTAGCAGAGAATTTGTATATATTACAGAAGAAAAAACACACTAAACTAAAAAACAGACCAGAACTCAGTGACAATTGCAACATGTTCAGAATCCTAAAACCCAGCACAGACCGTTACTATTAGCTAATGGGATCTTATAACACTAGAAATAAGAACAGAAGCCAAACTGACAGTTATCAGACTACTTCTTAACAAATGGTTGAAGTCAGTGCAAGTCTAAACATTACAAGTGAGCAATTATAATCAATTGCAGGCATTCAACAAGAGAAAATAAAGGTAAACCATCTGTACGTCTTTCATTCAAGGCAACCATAGTCAATGTATATATTATGAACCCACATCTTGGTAAGACAAATCTCATCTCTTAGAATAAGTAGTGGATTAAAGCTGCAGGGTAAAAACTGAAATCCATGCATGACAACCAATGATATCTGACACTGACACTGCCGGAAAGCGTTAAGTGATTATTATTAAGTGATTATTTTTCACCTACCGTACAGTATAAGCCTGCAGCTGTTGCATACTCCAACATGGAGCTACTGTCAATAATTGGGTAATCTCCTCAGATTATTCAGAGGCTTGCAAATTATTAGTCCAGACAAGATCAAAATTCTACACCTTACAAGTTTACTGCTATTAAAAGATTACTTTCAGTCAATTGTAAGTAAGCACATCTATGTATATGGGTGCCACCAGCAACTCACCCAGACTCCCAAATTGATGTAAGAAAAAAAAGCAACAGTTGGATTTTTCTTCTGATCATGATAATCAATCCCCATAGATTATATAAGTATTATAAATACTTTTATTCCCCATGGAATAACAATCCTGGATAGTCTGTTCGTATAACTCTACAGTATGCCATTCCTTTGTTGTCTCTCCTAGAAATTTAGGAATAAACTGTCAACTGGGTGTTACCAGAAGGGGGTGTGTCCCAACATAGTCTGGAAATTGCAGCTCTGATAGGACAGTATTAGAATTAAGGGACACAACCTCAACTAGTAACACCCAGTTGTCAATTTATTTACACATTTCTAGGAGGAATGACAAAAAAATGGCACATCATATGGTTCATTTTGATTTGAAGTTTCATTTTCTGAGACATCTGCAAGAACAAAGACTTTTGGACTTGCAGTATTGCCCAACTGAGGATATGATTTCAGATATTTTTGTATCGCCATTCACCGCTGAGATAGACATTCTGGGCTGATGAAGAGACTTAGCCTAAGGCTGCGGCCCCACTATCAGTATTTGGTCAGTATTCGGTCAGTATTTTTTCTCAGGAGTGGGAGCCAAAACCAGGAGTGGGTGATAAATGCAGAATTAGTGACTTGTTTGTATTATACCTTTTCTCTGTTTCTCACCTGGTTTTGGCTCCCACTCCAGAGAAAAAATGCTGACCGAATACTGACCAAATACTGACAGTGGGGCTAGGGCCTTAGCTGTTGAGAAGGGTTTTGGAGTACAAAACAGCTGCAGGGTTTTGCAGGCACTAAGCAGATAACAGATAGGGCTGTTTTAATTTTTAGAGATTATTAATACTGTACTGTATGACCTGTGCTTTGTGTGTGTCAGCTCACTCAGGCAAAGCTCCATGATGTGATGGTTGCTAAAGGTTGCTGCGCATCCTACATAAATCAGTTAATTCTACAACAATGTATGAGTGCTTATGATTCTGCTGAAATCAGCAATATTTCACATTTATTATCTCAGCGAATGATACAGCTTTGTCTTAGGTAATCACATTTGGGGGAATATTAGTTTGGGTCTTGAGCTGCAATACTGCCCGTAACCAGTGGACAGGTGTGGCGCTATTTCAGGGATAAAGCAGCTCTGTTTTTCGAATTCTGCATATTACGGTTTGGGTTTCAAACTGACCGTTCCAGTAACGTATAAATTAAGTGCAGACAGAGATGTCAATGTTAAAAAGTTACACCTGACTAACAAGATCTTTCACGTCCACATCAAAGGCACGGACTTGCTTTTTTTTGGGAGAAAAATTGACCACCAATGTAGATGCAGCGATCTTTTCAGATTAGCAAGACGTCTGGGCAGTTACCTCATGTTCTCTTTCCTGTGCACGGTCACATACATTTCATAGACTCTTCCCTGAGGAACAGCCCCAGCAGGAATCAGCAGGCTCACTCCTAAAGGAAAAAAAGAGGATAAAAGAAACAAATAAATGGAGAAATCAATTAAATAATAAGAAATGATGTTTGTAAGGGGAAGACAGGCAATTTATGTTTGAAGCTTGCATTCATGTTTCCATAAAAAGAATTAATTTTACAGGGCAATGTTGGGTTTAAGTCCTCAAAGCCAAGATGAGAAATGTTGCCATGGCAATAGAAGTCCTACTTATGGCTCTCAAAAGCAAAATAATTGGTATAAGGTGAAATGGTAGGAAAAGGCTATAAAAGAAACATCGTTTTTTTTTTTTGTCTTTTTAGAGAAATAAACATTCACTCTCATGTTCCAACAACAAGTACAATGAAAGTGAATGATAAAGAAAAGTTCAGTTTGGGAACTGTTTTTATTTTCTCGGAATAAAGGAAAGATGCCTTGGGTTTTATTTTTAGAGCCATCGTGGCTTTTCATTTTTTGGTTACTACTCAAGTTTATTTTTATCTGTCAATAGGAGGTGGTACAGAATAGTTAATACTTTGCAGAGGAAAAGTTTATTCTTGTAGAAGGTACATTTATGACATTATTTCCTAAAGTGCCCATGCACAGAAAACAACTTTTTAAAGAGGATTTGTCAGCTGTCCTGACAGGACTGTTTTCTGTAAATACTTTTATTCCCCATGGAATAACAATCCTGGATAGTCTGTTCGTATAACTCTACAGTATGCCATTCCTTTGTTGTCTCTCCTAGAAATTTAGGAATAAACTGTCAACTGGGTGTTACCAGAAGGGGGTGTGTCCCAACATAGTCTGGAAATTGCAGCTCTGATAGGACAGTATTAGAATTAAGGGACACAACCTCAACTAGTAACACCCAGTTGTCAATTTATTTACACATTTCTAGGAGGAATGACAAAAAAATGGCACATCATATGGTTCAAGATACTTCAGAAATGATTTGGAAATATAATGATTTACTAACATGGATAATTCCCATATTAGCATGTACAATCAGCTTAGGAAATTGGACCTTTTTCATAAAACAAGCTAAGGCCACCTACACATGTCCGTATAAAACCAATACGGGAAACAATAGTACCAGTGTCATCAGCATTCTGGATCAGTGTGTCATCCATATTTTTCCGATATGGATAAAGAAAGAATGAAATTACAAAGTTTCTCCTATACTTTGTAATATTACACATGTACAGCACATAACGGCACATGGATGGCACTCAGATGCCATCCATCCACGTGCTGTACATGTTTTTCATGGATCCATATACTTATATTGCCCCTTATCATCAGTGAAAACACGGACATGGGCATAGCAACATAGGTTATAATGGGTATGTGTGGTATCCATGAGAAAAACCACATGTACCAAAAAAGAGGAAGACTTGAATCAGCAAGGGGAATCCAAAAGACAGGAACCCCAGAAGCACTTGGTGTCATTAGTATGGAATTTATATTGCTGTATTTTACACCCTATGAGGTTATTGCAGTGTTATATGGCTTAAATAAAAGGAAACTAAATCGGGGTAGGGGATCCCTTTTTACCACGTCTAAGGATCTACTTTCTTTGAAGATGTCCCTGCATGTAGCCACCATACATATTAGACCAGTGATGCAGTGATGGATCTAGTAAAAATGATGGGACATGTCAAAATTCATCCAATGGGAAGCTTTAAATGTATATGGGCAGTACTTATCTACAGTATTCATAAACCGCCGTATATATTAACTAATCATTGCACAGAAGTCCCATAACGATTCAAAAATATTCAGTATTCATACAAATTTTTGAAGACAATATCTTCCATTTCCAATTGTTGATGTTGCTTAGATCCACACTGGGTACTGTAGGTGCAATAGCTGTACCTACCTGAATTGGGAATGATCAGGTGTCCACCCAGTGAGTTGAATGTTCCAAATGCAGTACATGAAGGATCTGTTTGCCTTGCAAGACTTTGGTTCTTCATATTTAGAGTTTCATTATCCAGCAAAGACTGTGTAATCTGAGGAGAAAGTTTTGACGCATAGTCGGACAAATCATCTTGAGGTGTTACCGCACCAGAGGAGTTGTACACTTTGATTTTCAAATTAGGAAGAGGGTCAAGGAGAGGAGAATTGGTCATCGGGATCTTGTCAGAGACATCATGCAGAGCATAAACAGGCCCTCTGTACATTGCTGCTGCAGATGTTAGGTCAGGGGGAATTGCCAGGAGATCTGTTGACACAAAGAAAATGACGATGAGTTGCTTAGCACGTGAAACTGATGTCACAGGGGATATAAAAGTGACCTTGTAACTAAAAAGGCTATAATTGTAGGAATACAAAAGAAAAAAAAAGAAAAATATATACAATATATATTACACAAGACATCAATAGTATAGATATATATCATATATACTGTATAAACATATAATATATATATATATATATATATATATATATATATATATATATATATATAGATATACAGTACAGACCAAAAGTTTGGACTCACCTTCTCATTTAAAGATTTTTCCGTATTTTCATGACTTTGAAAATTGTACATTCACACTGAAGGCATCAAAACTATGAATTAACACATGTGTAATTATATACTTAACAAAAAAGTGTGAAACAACTGATAATATGTCTTATATTCTAGATTCTTCAAAGTAGCCACCTTTCGCTTTGATGACTGCTTTGCACACTCTTGGCATTCTCTTGATGAGCTTCAAGAGGTAGTCACCGAAAATGGTTTTCACTTCACAGGTGTCCCCTGTCAGGTTTAATAAGTGGGATTTCTTGCCTTATAAATGGGGTTGGGACCATCAGTTGTGTTGTGTAGAAGTCTGGTGGATACACAGCTGATAGTCCTACTGAATAGACTATTAGAATTTGTATTATGGCAAGTAAAAAGCAGATAAGTAAAGAAAAACGAGTGGCCATCATTACTTTAAGAAATGAAGGTCAGTCAGTCTGAAAAATTGGGAAAACTTTGAAAATGTCCCCAAGTGCAGTTGCAAAAACCATCAAGCGCTAAAAGAAACTGGCACACATGAGGACCGCCCCAGGAAAGGAAGACCAAGAGTCACCTCTGCTTCTGAGGATAAGTTTATCCAAGTCATCAGCCTCAGAAATCGCAGGCTAACAGCAGCTCAGATTAGAGACCAGGTCAATACCACACAGAGTTCTAGCAGCAGACACATCTCTACAACAACTGTTAAGAGGAGACTTTGTGCAGCAGGCCTTCATGGTAAAATAGCTGCTAGGAAACCACTGTTAAGGACAGGCAACAAGCAGAAGAGACTTGTTTGGTCTAAAGAACACAAGCAATGGACATTAGACCAGTGGAAATCTGAGCTTTGGTCTGATGAGTCCAAATTTGAGATCTTTGGTTCCAACCACCGTGTCTTTGTGCGACGCAGAAAAGGTGAACGGATGGACTCTACATGCCTGGTTCCCACCGTGAAGCATGGAGGAGGAGGTGTGATGGTGTGGGGGTGCTTTGCTGGTGACACTGTTGGGGATTTATTCAAAATTGAAGGCATACTGAACCAGCATGGCTACCACAGCATCTTGCAGCGGCATGCTATTCCATCCGGTTTGCGTTTAGTTGGACCATCATTTATTTTTCAACAGGACAATGACCACAAACACACCTCCAGGATGTGTAAGGGCTATTTGACCAAGAAGGAGAATGATGGGGTGCTACGCCAGATGACCTGGCCTCCACAGTCACCAGACCTGAACCCAATCGAGATGGTTTGAGGTGAGCTGGACCGCAGAGTGAAAGCAAAAGGGCCAACAAGTGCTAAGCATCTCTGGGAACTCCTTCAAGATTGTTGGAAGACCATTTCCGGTGACCACCTCTTGAAGCTCATCAAGAGAATGCCAAGAGTGTACAAAGCAGTCATCAAAGCAAAAGGTGGCTACTTTGAAGAAACTAGAATATAAGACATATTTTCAGTTGTTTCACACTTTTTTGTTAAGTATAGAATTCCACATGTGGTAATTCATAGTTTTGATGCCTTCAGTGTGAATGTACAATTTTCATAGTCATGAAAATACAGAAAAATCTTTAAATGAGAAGGTGTGTCCAAACTTTTGGTCTGTACTATATACTATATATATATATACAGTGTCACCAGCAAAGCACCCCCACACCATCACACCTCCTCCTCCATGCTTCACGGTGGGAACCAGGCATGTAGAGTCTATCTGTTCACCTTTTCTGCGTCGCACAAAGACACGGTGGTTGGAACCAAAGATCTCAAATTTGGACTCATCAGACCAAAGCTCAGATTTCCACTGGTCTAATGTCCATTGCTTGTGTTCTTTAGACCAAACAAGTCTCTTCTGCTTGTTGCCTGTCCTTAACAGTGGTTTCCTAGCAGCTATTTTACCATGAAGGCCTGCTGCACAAAGTCTCCTCTTAACAGTTGTTGTAGAGATGTGTCTGCTGCTAGAACTCTGTGTGGTATTGACCTGGTCTCTAATCTGAGCTGCTGTTAGCCTGCGATTTCTGAGGCTGGTGACTTGGATAAACTTATCCTCAGAAGCAGAGGTGACTCTTGGTCTTCCTTTCCTGGGGCGGTCCTCATGTGTGCCAGTTTCTTTTAGCGCTTGATGGTTTTTGCAACTGCACTTGGGGACATTTTCAAAGTTTTCCCAATTTTTCGGACTGACTGACATTCATTTCTTAAAGTAATGATGGCCACTCGTTTTTATTTACTTAGCTGCTTTTTTCTTGCCATAATACAAATTCTAACAGTCTATTCAGTAGGACTATCAGCTGTGTATCCACCTGACTTCTGCACAACACAACTGATGGTCCCAACCCCATTTATAAGGCAAGAAATCCCACTTATTAAACCTGACAGGGCACACCTGTGAAGTGAAAACCATTTCCGGTGACTACCTCTTGAAGCTCATCAAGAGAATGCCAAGAGTGTGCAAAGCAGTCATCAAAGCAAAAGGTGGCTACTTTGAAGAACCTAGAATATAAGACATATTTTCAGTTGTTTCACACTTTTTTGTTAAGTATATAATTCCACATGTGTTAATTCATAGTTTTGATGCCTTCAGTGTGAATGTACAATTTTCATAGCCATGAAAATGCAGAAAAATCTTTAAATGAGAAGGTGTGTCCAAACTTTTGGTCTGTACTGTATATATATACAGTGCCTTGAAAAAGTATCCACATCCAGCAAACTTTTCTACATTTTTTCAAATTACACCCACAAATGTAAATGAATTTTATGTAATAAAGTAGCAAGTATTTGTGAAGTGTAAAGGAAATGATACGTGGTTTTCTAAATATAAATATTTTAAAAATATAAAAATTGTGATGTGCATTTGTATTCAACCCAATGAGTCAATACTTTGTAGGACAATTTTTCTCTGAAATTGCTGTTGCAAGTCTTTTAGGGGTATGTCTCTGCTAGCTTTGCACATCTAGACGTGGACATTTTTGCCTATTCTTCTTTGTAAACTAGCTGTAGCTCAGTAAGATTGGATGGAGAGCATCTGGGAATGGCAATTTTCAAGTCTTGCCACAGATTCTCAATCGGATTTAGGTCTGGATTTTGACTAGGGCATTCAAACACATTATTATGCTTTGATCTAAACCATTCCATTGTAGCTCTGGCAGTATGTTTAGGGTTAACCTACACCCCATACTAAAATCTTTTGCAACCTCTGAAAGGTTTTCCTCCAGTATTTCCCTGTATTTAGCTCAATCCATTTTCTCATCAACTCTGACTAGCTTCCCTCTCCCTGCTGAAGAAATCCATCCTCACAGCATGATACTGCCACCACCATGTTTGATGATGGGGATTGTGTTTTCAGGGTGATGTGCAGTCTTATTTTTATGCCACACAAAGAGTTTAGCATTTAACACAAAAACATTTAATTTGGTCTTATCTAACCATAGCACCTTCTTCCACATGTCACGTAGCGGACACATTCTGAAATACATTTGCAATTATTATATAGAGCAAATTTAGATTTTGTTTCTACATTTTCTCATTATTATTCAGCCAGCCCCATGAGCTTAAAGCCTTTCAGATATTAGAGTACAAAAACAATTGGCAGGGGATTGTTATTGGTTTGAAGTAGAAAGTACATGATGGCAATCAGGCTTCAATTGAAACTGCATGGATAACATTAATGTGTGAGGCTGCACTCCCAAGTACACTAATGGTATCAAGGTGTGCCCTCTGGTGCATATGTACACCGTATGTGCTGCATAACTGGACATAAGACACGTGTGTCTTTTAGAGAGCCAGTGACGTGGGAAAGAAGTAAAGTAAAACTGGTTAGCTATAGTTTTTATACAGTAGCTTTGGTTGTCTCTAGTAAACATAAGTTTTTTGGAATGTAACCATCACATTGAATTAAGCAGTTTCCTTATAGTGTGCACTACGGGAGAGAAAACAGTCAGCAAGATTTGGTATTTGCTGTTCATCATCAATTTACAGTGCTTCCCCTGAAAGCCATTATGTGATGAGGAATGTAATTTGCTTATTAAACCTTTCACAGATGAAGCGCATGACATTTGTGGATATTCTTCGCAGTCTTATGTTTTTCCTGTGTGATGGCAAATGTGGCCATATTCACATTTCATCTCTTCTGCATGTGGGAACTAAGAGCTATTCGCTTTTCATATAAACACAATGCGGGAGGAGTGATGCAGAAGCGGTACAGTAATAGTTACTGGCTGTTCCTCTCTTTGACAATGACATATACACACAAACAAGATACAGAATTGTGTTTGGAATGGAAAAATATTCTTTATTCAAATTTTGGGCCAAATTGATTGTTCTGTCAGATGTAAGCAAAATTTAGCTGTCAAATGTGACACAACTGGAGTCAATTTAGAGACACATTGCAACAACGCAGCATGGCATCTTTAGACAACACCAATAATTTCCACAAACATTCTTTTCAAAGCCTTCCGCTCGGCCTACTTTATAAGGAAAACTGGCACAGCAGCTGTTGACTGGCAGATATAATTTCCTTGAAATCATATGTAGAGTATGGCATGAACATATAGCGGGCACTTTAGCTCTTGCTGTTGCTCTAGCTTTACAAATCAAGCCAGTGCAACATATAAACATATACTGTACATATTATTGGCTCTTTTTTCTTGTATGGGTTGTCTCATAAACAAAGTACATTTGAATTAATAGATTTTGGAATAAAAATACGTTCCACAATTGGATGTGTTAAATAAGTTCCTGTGCTGAGATAATCTTATAAATGTGCCCCTGCTGTGTACTGTGTAATGGTTGTGTCTGACCGTGTACAGAACATGGTCTGATCATACCACAGCTCCGGGACAGGGGGGAGAGAAAAAGACAGAAGCCAGCAGCTGTGATCCCATGCTGTCCTGTCTGTATACTCTTTTGCTTCCTCCCCTGCCCAGGATATGTGGTATGATCAGACCATGTCCCTGTACGGTCAGACACAGACATTACACAGTACACAGCAGGGACACATTTATAAGATTATCTCAGCACAGGGACATTTTTTTTACACATCCAATTGTGGAACTTATTTTCATTCCAAGATCTATTGATTAAAGTGTAGTTTTTTCGTGGGACAACCCCTTCAAAGGGTTTGTCTCATTATCCATTTTCAGAAATATACTGCTCACCAGTCTCCTGCCTTCCTGCTTGCCAAGGGGCAGTGTACTCCCTACGATTGTCATTTCGAACCAGTGGTATGGCTGAGCTGCTGGTATGAACTGGGCACTCTCTGATGCAACATCAAATGAGTGGTACTTGTAATTTTCTAAGAGTCTAGGATGATTTAGGCATAGGAAAGTCGTGAACACTGTTTTTTTGGCACTTATTAGCCTCATGACTTAAACGGTGTGCCCATGTATTGTGCCCCACTGTGATCTTTTCACGTATCTCTCACCCTATACCTACTGACTATCTTAATGTGTGTATTTTCTAATTTTTAATGTTATTTAAATAAAAAATATATCTTTTAACTTATTTTTGAGCATACTAGCAATATTTTCGGGGTTTACTACTCAGATTTATAGGTTGATAATGAAAGGTGGTATAGCAAACCCCTCTTTTTCCATCAATGGGATGATGAGATTTAAATATACCCATAGCGTTGGTTCTATGTTCACATCAAATGAGTTTAGCATACATGTCAAACTTTGACCTGTGGACCAAATTTGGCCCGCAGGCTGATTATATTTGGCCTGCGACATGAGATCCGCCACACTTATTTGGGGCCCATTATTCGGTATGGAGGACTATGTGGGGCCCATTATTCTGTATGGAGGATTATGTCGGGCCCATTATTCCGTATGGAAGACTATGTCGGGCCCATTATACTGTATACTGGTTGGCCCAAGACTTTATCCAAGTTTTTCATTTTGGCCCTCTGTGTATTTGAGTTTGACATCTCTGGAGTTCAGGGCCAAATCCATTGAACTTTAGCTCTTGGTCTAGCACAGGGAATCAGTGGGGCTATCACAGCCACTATAAAAGATGAGGACCAACTAAGAAGTGTTTTTTTATGTTTTTGCAGTCTAGGTATAAGAGGTCAGAGCACACACCTCAGTCATTCCATGAAGATATAGAAAAAGGTTTACATTTGATTGTAGTGCACTGCAGCTGAAGCACACACATTGAAAATGTGGTAGCCTTGGTACAATATGTGAATAATAATCCAAAGATTCATGTGATAGACAGATGCTGCATCTTATTCATTGTGACTGTTAATTGTGCAGTGACAAAATCTTAACATCTGCATTTTTTTGCAGAGGACAGTATTAAACCCCTTTGTCATAATTTTTCTTTTGAAGAAAAATCTTGATACCAAGGCTTGTGTGCCACAGAAACTGTCCTTTTTGGCTTGTGAGAGCAAGCCATAATTTTTCCTTCTTTTTTTAAGACAAGAGAATAATCTCCATATTTCAGAAATGTAAACATAACTGTCTCACCTCACAAAGTTTGTGTGTTGTAAAAATATGAATCTTTTTTCACAATTTCTTATTGTAATAGTCCAATATTGGATCCATACCTGCCACCTGTATACAGTGGCCTGTTGCCGATTTACAATTTAAGTAGCCTGAAAAGCCAGTTAGTCCAGTGTTGTTAAACAGGTTGTTAGTTACCATCCATTTACCCATAGTCATATATATGTTAAGGATATGACAAAGGTTCAGCTTATGTTAAAGAGCTCAAAAGGGTTCAGCGATCTCAGTGTGTTATACATGTCTTTTTAGGGGAATTAGATGCTTTTGCAGTATTGTGATTCATGGCATATTTGTTGGGAAAATTTGGCAACGCTGATCCTCTTCTCTACTAAGGATATTGTGATGGTTAAATGTAATAATCACAATAAGGAGGTCTAGGGAGTTTTTCGATTTGGAATCACTTTTAGAAACAGTTTTAGAGCTTTATTAGCAACTATCAGCTAGCCTACTAAGCTAGTAAGAGAAAACAATAGAGAAAAACAAAGATTCAATACTGTAACATTGACAATTCCCGTGACACAATTGCTGATTTAATAACACTCACCTTGTCTTGCGGCTTTAATGTTGACTGCTTGGAATCCACCATTCAGTGCAGAAGTGTCAATTATGTCAGACTCAAAACCTCGATGGTTCTTCCGATAAACAAATAAAGCTACGATGACAGAGATGGCGAGGCATACGATCACAGCAATGACGATTCCAACATAGAGGGCGACGTTGTCTGAGGTTGGAGCAGCTAGAGGAAACAATGATGCTGCCGTTACTAGATGGAAAAATGTATCTATAGTGTGAAGATAATTGAACAATGGAGAACCTAGAACCCAGCAGTCAGCTCATTCTGATAGTGACTTGTATGACTTTTTCTGAGCTCCTCTTAGCAGATTGATGACAATATCAAAGTTAAACTCAACTTTTATGTGGTCTGTGGTCATAAATCTGGAGTTCAGGAAAAGACAGATAAAAGTATTTTTACGTGGTAGAATATTGGCAGAAGAAGCCTTTGAGTATAACTAGCCAAAAAAGTAGTGATTGTGGGCAGTCTGCCTTCTACTTCATGGCATCTAACAGTACAAATGTCTTTTTCAAGGACTAATATAAGAATCTCTAGGAAACAATGAAATGTCTGAGTCATAGATAGACGTGGAAATTTCTTCTGAAAGAGGAAATATCTATGTGATGAGCAATATTTATGTAGAAGATTGAACTTCTATCCAGTAGGGATTCTCAGGTGTGAAGATTTCATTGTACATCATGATACTACATATTGCAGATTCGGACAGAAGTTACATATTAAACTGTTCAAGATGGGACACGTATGGGATATGGATGGTCTGGTAGCTTCCAGCTCCAGCATTGTTAGGGTATGTTAACACCATCTTTTTCTGGCACTTTTTTAGAGGATCCACTCATAAAACGTGTAAAAAAGCGCTATAAAAATGATAGAAATAATTGCTCCATTCGTTTGTGTGGAAAACGACTTGCTATTATTCAGGCTTTTAAAGATACCAAGAGTTTAACAGAAGTAACATGTACATTCTTAATGCGTTTTCCGCTAGGAAAACACTGAATACTTTACAATGTAATTCAATGGGAAAGCAGAAAAGATGCCCACAAGAAGCCCGAGCATCTGTTTGAGCATTTTGTAGACATGTTCACCTGAAAAACTGCGAGCGCTTTCTTAATTACTTTATGGATTAAAAAAAACGCCTGGAAAAAAAAGAGTAAGAAGACACCCAATATACACTGGCAGAAAAAAAATCAAAAAGAGTTCAGGAAACGATCAAACATTGTAAAAAAAAGATGCTTTCGGAATATAAAGTGCCAGAGAAAAGGAACGATCCCTGAAGTGTCTTCTGCTTGAAAAACATATATTTTTGAAAAATAGTGTGAACAAGTGCTTATATAGTAAACCTTTTTTCACAATTGACAATGAAAACAGCATCCACTTGGCAGGTATCTCTAGAGCACTATGGTTTATACAATGAAAAATATGAACAATGATTTCAAGCGGACAGAACATATGACACAAGTATCATTAATGAACATGTTGAGCAATAGGCAGCGAGAAGATGGCCGGCGCTTAGTAAAAGCCATCTGAACTGCATTTAAAACTGGTTTATGACCATGCCTCAGAGAATATTATCAGAGGGCTATTACTCTGCATTTCCTTCCAAAACGAATTCAATGCAAATGGCAGCTGGCACATTCGAGATCCATGTGTTGATACGGTTAGAAAGCTTCTCTAATCTCTGCCTACTGTAATCTAGTTTATTTCTGTTGTGGAAACTCATGCAGGGAGATACAACAATGAAGGTTGATATATATATATATATATATATATATATATATATATATATATATCTAGCTGCCCAAAACTGAATGTAGGTGATCATTTTAGGAAAAACTTTCACAAATTATACATGAAATAGAAAATGTACAGTCTGAGACAAAAACAGATTACTAGTTAAACTCCGGAATATTCAGAACTGAAGAACAAAATACAAATTAAATACTTTTCCCATAAAAAAACATTTGATTGTCTTTTCCTAAGGGAAGGTGCACAAGAGAGTATTTGCTGATAAAACATTGGATCACACTCAGACCAATGTTCGTCTATGGGGCCGTGCACATGTCTGAGTTTGATCCCGTATTCGGATCGCACTTGGCCATGCAAGTCAATGAGTCCATGGAAAACATCGGACTGCACCTAGATGACATCTGAGTGTAGTCCAATTTACGCGCACTCATAGAATGGAGAAGTTGGAAAAAAAAATTCTCCACCTTCTCCTCATTTGAAAGAATCAGATTGCAATATGCGGAGAGTTTGATCAAAATGTAATTTGCATAATCATCATGATTCTCTCGGATGATAAAAAATACAATTGCCTGCACCTGCCCCAATAATTCTCTATTGTAAGGTCCCTCTGTTATTCCTCTTGAAAATGTATGTACAAATGGACAACTGGCCATCACCATTCCACCCCATGCCTAGTATGACACTGCCAGATAATGTCAGAAAGGCGTGTCTCATGAACAAGGGCAATGCTATTTATTGATTTGTTAAAGAAGCACTCCTCCCATCAAAATTTGTATCCTCTTAATATTTTGCAATCATCATATTATATAGCCCTGCGAACTTACAATTTCTCATTTTGCCTTTCTGCCCACCTTATTTTTCTGTAATTTATTAGGTCTATGACGTGATTAAAAACTGACTAGCAGAATCCTTCTGAGCTCTATGTAGACTCAGGAAGTCTATTTTCCCTGTATGAGTCATGAGTCACTGCAAAAGTCCCTGACAGGGGAGGAGTGGAGCAGCTGGGTCAGGAGTTGAAGAGGGGGATGATTTAATGCTGGGAAAAGAGGCCTCCTGTTTCTACATAAAGCGAAGAAAAGAGAAGTATTTCCTGGGTAGAAAGGCAAAATGAGCAATTGCAAGTACACAGTGCTATATAATATGATGACTGCAATATATTAAGAGGATAACAACTTTGATGGAAGTGCTTCTTTAAGTTATTCACACATTTCTAGGAGGAATAACAGAGAAATGGAACAGTGCAGAGTTCTATGAAAAGATGGAATTTTTTCATGGGAAACACAATTATTTGCTAATAACAAGACTTTGAGACTGCTGACAGATCAGCTTAATCCCTTCCTATCGCTGCCAATTTTCATTTTTGCACTTTGCTTTTTCTTCCTCTCAATAAGACGCATAACAATTTTATTTATCTGTCATTATTGTATTTGGTAGAACAAGATGAACCGATTTCATCACTTTGTATTGCATTTGTTGGTGGAGTTGTGACAACTGAAAAATGACGCTTTAAGTGTTTCACTTTTTTATTTTCTTTTACCTGATAGGTTAAATTTAGTCACATTTTTATATTTTCATGCATTGGACTTTTACTGACACAGCAATATCAAAAATTCTTATTTTTATCATTTATTTATTTGGGGAAAAAGAAGCATTTGACTTTATGTGTTTTATTTTTTAAATTTATAAAACTTTTCTTTTACTGTACATTTTTTTTCTATAGCTGACTTGAACCTGTAGTAATTTGATTGTTTGTTCTATATTCTGCAGCATTGCAGTATATAGGATACATTACAGGCTCCTATGAAGTCTGATCTGTGACTGGGCTTCACAGGAGTACCAAGGTGGCTTTGATGGCAACCCATTGGCACCCAAAGATCACCATCAACACCCTGAGATCAGATCACAGAGATGACCGTGCACCCTGAGATCAGATCACAGAAATGACCGTGCACCCTGAGATCAGATCACAGAGATGACCGTGCACCCTGAGATCAGATCACAGAGATGACCATGCACCCTGAGATCAGATCACAGAAATGACCATGCACCCTGAGATCAGATCACAGAGATGACTGTGCACCCTGAGATCAGATCACAGAGATGACCATGCACCCTGAGATCAGATCACAGAGATGACTGTGCGCCCTGAGATCAGATCACAGAAATGACCGTGCACCCTGAGATCAGATCACAGAGATGACTGTGCACCCTGAGATCAGATCACAGAGATGAGTGTGCACCCTGAGATCAGATCACAGAGATGACTGTGCACCCTGAGATCACATCACACAGATTACTGTGCACCCTGAGATCAGATCACAGAGATGACTGTGCACCCTGAGATCAGATCACACAGTTTACCGTGCACCCTGAGATCAGATCACAGAGATGACAGTGCACCCTGAGATCACCATTGGCACCCTGAGATCACACACCCTGAGATCAGATGACAGAGATTACCGTGCACCCTGAGATCAGATCACACAGATTACCGTGCACACTGAGATCAGATCACACAGATTACTATGCACCCTGAGATCAGAGAGATCAGATCACAGAGATGACTGCGCACCCTGAGATCAGATCACACAGTTTACCGTGCACCCTGAGATCAGATCATAGAGATGACTGTGCACCCTGAGATCAGATCACAGAAATGACCATGCACCCTGAGATCAGATCACAGAGATGAGTGTGCACCGAGATCAGATCACACAGATTAATGTGCACCCTGAGATCAGATCACAGAGATGACTGTGCACCCTGAGATCAGATCACACAGTTTACCGTGCACCCTGAGATCAGATCAGAGATGACTGTGCACCCTGAGATCAGAACACAGAAATGACCATGCACCCTGAGATCAGATCACTAAGATGACTGTGCACCCTGAGATCAGATCACAGAGATGACTGTGCACCCTGAGATCAAATCACAGAGATGAATGTGGACTCTGAGATCAGATCACAGAGATGACTGTGCACCCTGAGATCAGATCACACAGATTACTGGGCACCCTGAGATCAGATCACAGAGATGACTGTGCACCCTGAGATCAGATCTCACAGTTTACCGTGCACCCTGAGATCAGATCACAGAGATGAAAGTGCACCCTGAGATCACCATTGGCACCCTGTGATCACACACCCTGAGATCAGATCACAGAGATTACCGTGCACCCTGAGATCAGATCACACAGATTACCGTGCACCCTGAGATCAGATCACACAGATTACCGTGCACCCTGAGATCAGATCACACAGATTACCGTGCACCCTGAGATCAGATCACAGAAATGACCATGCACCCTGAGATCAGATCACAGAGATGAGTGTGCACCGAGATCAGATCACACAGATTAATGTGCACCCTGAGATCAGATCACAGAGATGACTGTGCACCCTGAGATCAGATCACACAGTTTACCGTGCACCCTGAGATCAGATCACAGAGATGACTGTGCACCCTGAGATCAGATCACAGAGATTACCGTGCACCCTGAGATCAGGTCACAGATATTACCGTGCACCCTGAGATCAGATCACAGAGATGACCGTGCACCCTGAGATCACCATTGGACCCTGAGATCACACCCTGACTCTTATTATTTTTACTTTTTCTATAAAAATACCATGTCATCTTGTTTGGGCTTTAATGTTATGTCAAAAAGAGAGTTGTGGAAAATAGACGTCTCATATTTAGGATCATCCCTTTTGATCTCTATCTTATTCGAAAGAAGAAGTTGAAAAAGTCTTCATTTTTATTGGCCAACAGATCGAAATCTCTAGCTCTTAAACACCAGGGTGACAAAAAATACTGTGAAGAACTAACAGCAGAAATGTTCACTATGTCTACCTCCAGACTATAAAAAGTGGTCAGGTGCCTTCTTTTAAATCATCCTCTCAACATATGTCCAATATTCAATGGTCATGTAACCGTTGTAGATAAAATAGAATATTTCAATTCCATAGGAACCTTCATTTTTCATAATGTAAATGAATGATAACTGAAAGCAATATCAGCAGTGGAAAGCTATGGTTGGCCTAAGGCAGGGACGTGTGAACATGCTGGATGTAAGAAATAATAAATAATCTAGCCCGCTCCTCTTACATTTTCAGTTCCTGCCACAATATAATGTAAACGTAGGATTTAACATATAATATACTATATACTTTATTCAGTATTTAACCTGATTTCATGTGTTCTTTCCTATTCTAAGTCTACCGTGGACATTGTAGGTAATGACTTCCGGCTCCGCAATGTTTCTGTCCATAATACACTCTGTATTTACCGTCATACTATCTGCAGTATATATTCAGAAGCTTTACATGTTGGCTTGTGGTGACAAGCAAGGTGCTAAAAAGATAAGGCAAACCTAGGAATTTCTGAGTTTTGCATACTTCATTATATTGCTAAAATTACATGACTGGGAGTTGGGAAAAGAAGCAGAACATGATCTTCCTAGTGTATTGCATAGTAAATACGCAGTGAAAGTGCGATGGATGTTGTGTAGCCCAAGTCTACTCTTATCTTGTTTTTGCATCCAGTCATATATGCAAAATATAATCTGTCCCTCCTCTAACATTAAAAGGGGGTGGGGGGATTAGAGGTGGGCAAATTTATTCCAGTGAAATTGAATTCTACTTACATTTTACAAAAATCTGCTTACTTGTATGGTTGCCTAGGCAGCTCACTGCCCGCTGCCCCGTCCTCAGCGGCACTTCTTTTTGCCTTTGTGTGCCACATCTTTAGTTTCATCACTTTAAGCCACACCAAAGCCTCAGAGGTCACTGCATGTCGTAAGGTTGTGATGATAAAGTCATGACGTGTATAACATAGGCATGGTGTGCAGCGACATCCGAGCATTGGTCGCGGCTAACCCAGCCTAGAGTGAAGACACCGGAGATGCGATAGCGGAAAGAAGACTCAGACTCTGCAGAGGACTGGACGTCAGCCAGTGAGCAGCTCAGGAGTCCACATAGGTGACTTGTAAGGTGAGTATTAGGGTTTGTTTTTTTATTTATTTTGACAACCTACGCTTATTATGCTCTGGGGTCTATAGGGATTATCATTAGAGGACTAGTTGTCTTGTGTCATGAAGTCCTCCTGCTCTGTGTAACCTCATCCTCCACCAATGATTAGCAGCTTTCTGCCAATTTACAGTATACACAGAAAGCTGCCAATCAGTGTTGTGGGCAGGGTTATACAGGGCTCAGCATTCTGAGCACTGCTAGATCAGCACCAGAGAAAACTGTGATTGTATCAAAATGACAGCATGTAGACCAGCAAATAACACATTGCTGAAATCAGGGTCTCAACTCCTACATCATGCTGTGGAACAGATTATATAGCAAAAATCTGGTAACAGATTCCTTTTAAGTAGATCCGTTGGACCGGTTGAGGCTAGTGTGCTTGCTTTTGTAAACCATGTCAGAATGCCTATGTACTCATTTCTTGAAAGTTTCAATTTTTAAATGAGCATTTTATGTGTTCAGCTGCAGCATGACTGATAAAATCCCCATACTAACATTGGGATTAGAAAGTTAGTACACCAGTCTAATCAGGTCTAAAAGATTTCTTTAAATAATGTATGCAGTTTTTATTGTGAAATCTTGTAACTGATCTTTAAATCCATGATTTTGTATGTGGAAGATTCATGCATAGACTGTCATGTGTGAACAAGCAGCTGTAAACAAGTCCTTCACGTCTCTACAGCATGTCAAATTCCGTCAAGTTTCCACCGTTTGTCCAGTTACGCAGATGGAGCAATTTTTTTTGCAATAAATGAAAGTAGAGCCAACTCCAGATCAGAAGTATAATAAATGATATAATTGGATCACATGTAATGTCTATTAATACAGTAGAAATAAAACATAATAATGATAATAATAATAATAATAATAATAATAATAATAAAATAAAAAAAGAAAAAATTAAACAAAAACTTACAAGGATATCCAAACTCCTTCTGTGTTTTCTGCTCATTGGTTCGAGGTGAAAGAGGTAAAATCGGGCCTTAAAAAGGAAGAAAGAAAAACAAAAAAAAACAAAGGAAACAAAAATCATATGAATAAAATAAAAATTGTAAAATAACTCAAATGAAAATAAAAAAAATTGACTTAAAGGCAAATAAACGTTAAAGATACTAATCTCATTGTTGACATCTAGTCCCAAGAATCTGCTTTTAAATTTAGTTTTAGAAATATCTAGTGATTATGTTGGATGGATCCCTGCAGTGTGACTGGTAAGATATAGAAAGCCATACAGAGGCACAATTCTGACACTGGTAGCGAAAAAAAAACAACAAGAAAAAAAAGAAGCATAGACTTAGATTGGCTGAATTGTTTAACGATACTGATTAAAGAAGAATTTCTATTAACACTAACCCTTTTCATTATAAGTGATCATTCACACGACTGTATTTTTGGTCTGAGTGCTGTTTGTGAAAAAAAATGACCCGCACTCAAACCAATGTTATTCAATGGGGCGATGCAGATGAGAGATTTTTCTTTTTCACTGACCAAATCTGCATGTGGAAAAACATTAGTTTCTTCTGTAAATTGGATGACACTTTCCCATTCAATGCGTTTGCCCAAAAAATTGGATGCTATGCGGAGCCACCATATAGTATCCGATTTTTATTGATACATTGCAATTCTGTAAGATAGCAAACTGTAAATGGTCTTTTTTATTATTATAAAAATCGGATTGTATAAGGACTGCACACTAATGAGGAACAAATCTGGATGAAACGCTGAACGATTTTTCATACCAACCCTTAGAATGACCCACCCTTTTCATTAATAGGATGACCCTCAGATGTTTCTTATGCATGATGTAGCAGGATAAAGAATGTTCCCAACTATTACTTATATTATATATACAGTATACTGTATGCTCTTATGGATATGGACAATCTTTTTAAGAGATTATGGTCCATGGTCTATATTTTCTTAGAAAGCCTCCAAAGATCGAACCACGTAAAAGAATATCCATGTTATTATTTAGATACTGTTTTATCTGCCTTCCTCAATTCCATGACTGTCAGAATGATATCAAACAGGCTCCCTTTAGGATATGACACATATGACATATAACATCCTGAAGCTTTCATCTCGGGAATGGAGTGACAGAACCACATTGAAGTCCGATACATAGGTGGTGCAGTAAAAGAGAAGAAAAGGGGGCAGATGATTATATATGACAATATACAGTGATTTCACCTTCACGTGCCAACAACTGTCATTAAGGGTTGTCATCCAAGAGCGCTACTTGTCTAGCACAGCAATACCTACAGAAATGGTTAAATGGAATATTAAAAGATAATGACTATGATGTGGGGCAAAGGGGCAAGACATGGTGGAAGAACATACTGAAGCCATTTTAGTGATTGTAGTCACCAAGGTTCAGTCACTGAAGAGCGATGAGCAATACATCTAGTCTTGAGTTTGATCCCATGGTCCAGGTGAAATCAATTTTGGAGCATTTACATGATATTTCATGCGCAGAAGTGCCTCTCATTACCTGGTAATCGCAGCAGATCTATCCGCTCATCTCGGCTTAAGGCTAGTCATGATTATACTGTTATTAAATGTGTCAGTGTCTTTACTGCGGCTGTAAAAATATATGTTTAATCATCAAAGCACTACATACTGTGTGCACATCCATAATTAATGCACACATAATAATTCTATGATAATTACGACCGGGAAGTGATTTAATCATATACATGTGTAGAAGGGTTTGGAGGATCGTCTCACCGCTAAAGGATTGAGATTCATGACTATTCCGTCGTGCACCTTTTATCAAATTCATGAACAAGTATGGACAAGGATGTCACTTAGTTGCTAAAACAGCAGAAATATGACAACCTGGAGAGCTAATTGGCTTATGCTAATGACATAAAAATGGAGCAGCTGCTCTTCCTGTGATAACGAATTTAGGGAGAGTGTTGTCACATTGCACTCAGCAATAGGTAATGGGGTCCATCAAATGAATAATTCTCATTAAGACCTCGTAAAATATACCTGACACAGAAGCCCTACAGGTAAAAAAGTCTAAAATAGAAGCAGTTATCTTACCGCTTTATTGGCCATGGCAACAAAAATTAACGAAGCTAAAAATCACCAGTATGAAACAATTTCCCTTTTTTTCTATTGGCACAAATTATATCCCATACATTTCAGAAGAATCTGGCAACCAGTATGAAGTCTACAGGTGTAACTTTAAGCTCTTAGTCCCCAAAGCAAAATCTGCTACAAGATCCACAAACAATCAAGTATAATGTTCACTATTATGGGGCAGAGATGTTTTTGATCCCTCCCCCGAGGATCCAGGACTATATTGTGGCCATACCCTCAGCACCCTATACCATTTTTGCCAAAAGTCTCATTTTGCTGGGACAGTCTAATGGTTATGTGGCGCCATGTAAAGACAGGCATCGCAAACATCTGTGAACTCTGATGGTGTGAGAAGCCAGCTCTTCAGCCATTTTTACACACACATGTAATTATGTAAGGGTTATTTTAATGTTTGGAGGTAGCAGCCCTTGCAGGAGAACTACTAAGCCCAGGAGAAGCAACCCTGCTCCCATGGGATTCATGGTGCTGGAGATCAAGGAGGCCAGCCAGTGCCTTCACTGTGGTCATTGTCGAGACAGCAGCGAAATCTGTGCAGCCACATGGGACATAGTGTCCTACATGGTTCAAGAAGTGCCCAACTGCCAGACGACATTAGTTAGGGATCAGACGTGGGGTGTCTATGGAGGATCCTTAGTTGTCAGTGGTGGGAAGAGAGCTGGGGTATTTTCCTGTTAAGCCTGAGGTGCTATGGATGCTAAGGTCCAGGCTGAGAGGAGAAGTTTTAGTGTACGTATACTGCTATATGCAGTGGGAGTGAGGGAATTTGCTACACATCGGCGGAAAAGAACTGGGTTCATCACACCATGAGGGGCTGTTGGCTCAGTGTAATGAATAATGGTGTAGAGCTGTAATCATCATCATCATCATCATAATCATCATCATCAAATACTCCTGTAAAAGTGAGTTTCTTTTTCCTGTTGCACCTGAAGTCTGGACATTGATTATTGAGATGGGCTGATCCTGCATCCCTTCCACAACTTTCTTCTTTTTATTCTGCTGAGGACGCCCTGCCAGCCGGCGAGACCTCCGTGACTGTTGGCCACCATTACACCCCAGCTCGGTGGAGGCTAACCCAGACAGTTAAATCCTTAAAAGGTACAAGGTTTTTGTTTGCTCCATTAAAACATGGCTGTTTTGTGGGCATTACTGTGTGTTTTGGGGGAGTTCATAGACATTTCAAGGGTGGGGCTTTAATGCACTGAATTTGTACATTAAAAATGCTAATAAAAATGCCCAACAATTATGCCACAGGTGACCTCTAGGACAGCTCTCACATGGGTTATCACCTAGCACATGGGACATCACCTAGCTTGTCCAGACACCAGAACTGTGCAATATGGAAATGCACATTGTGTCACCTTACTAGAATACCAGATTGCATGGTGACAGAGAACTATTTCCATGTATTATCCCTTGGCTCCACATGTAACAACTACTTTACCTTACTCCCCCTTCTCCTTTCAGTAATGGCAGATTTTCATAATGCTGCATACAAAACTGAAATATGTCTGACAGAGGTAGATTTGCTACAGGAGTCTGAAAAAGCAGCATGACAATTCCTGTGAGAGATTTACTGACGGCCATAATGGACGTTACCATGCTTAAAACATTTCCTAAAATGACAGAAGAAGACAGTCTAAGATTTATTATTAGATTTAATGGTGACTTCTTCAATCATAGGAGACAATTTCTTTA
This sequence comes from Phyllobates terribilis, assembly GCF_046119375.1. NCBI lineage: Eukaryota > Metazoa > Chordata > Amphibia > Anura > Dendrobatidae > Phyllobates > Phyllobates terribilis. The sequence goes on from NW_027362761.1 coordinate 844,543,560, forward strand.
GACCTCATGCAGCCGGCTGTATTACTGCTGCATTTTTTAAGAAGCCATTATAAGGCAAGACTTGTGAGTTTAAGAAACTATTATGGCATTCTCCATGATACAGAATTACTGAGGTAGAATATCCGCAGTTCATAGCATTTGATTGAACATTGTATGGCGGGACACAGTCTAGCTCTATCTACCAAGTCCATGCGGCTTAAAATGGTTGTGGAGAATACGGAAAACATGGCTGCTTTCTACTCGAAAGAAGAGCCACACCGTGTTGCTTGCGTCTGGTCTGGTGTTTTTGTAGGAATAAATCAGCAATATTTATATTTTAATGAACCCCTTAACACTCCATGACGGAAAAATCCATCAAGGTGTGTGGAGTGAGCACATGTTAAATAGCCAGCATCTGCCTGTGTCTGAGCTTCGGCCACAGGCGCTAACCATTTAGAAACTGCTGTCTATGTCTGACAAGGGTATTTTAATAGATTGGTCAGCGGCATTCGCAGTCTCATTGGCTACCTTTGATGCGATTACAGGGTTTCCATGGCAGTTGAAGGGCTGCTGAAAGCCGTTATGGCTGCTATTTGAGTACTCACATGAAGCCCAGCCACAGGCTGAGCTTCGTGGGAGACTGTGATTTACTCTATATACGGTGATATACTTGTATTGCAGTGTAAAAGTACAAGAAATCAAATGATTGCAAGTTAAAGTCCTCTAAAAATAGAGCAAAAAATAAAAAAAATGATTTTAAAATATACAAAAAAAAAATATATAAAGATGTGAATCACCCTTTTTTGGCAATAAAAATAAAGAAATATATTTTTAAATAAACATATTTGATATCACTGCACTTGTAATAGTCGGGTCTGTGAAAATAGATTCATAAATGCTGTAAGTGGAAAAAAAAATCAAAAGGGAAGAATTGCAGTTATTCGGTCACCACACCTGTCTAAAAGATACAATAAAAAGCGATAAAAACCTCGTATTTATCCCAAAATGGCATCAATAAAACCATTAGTTTGCCACTTAATAAAAAAAATCTATGCAAGTTCTCTCAGTGACAGAGAGAATATTGTTTCTAGGTCATTATTACCATACAATGAACGTCATAAAAACAAAACCCCAAAAAAGGATGGCAAAATCGTTTTTTTTTTCTTTTTTACGATTTCATCCTATTTGGTAATATTTTTCCCCGTTTCTCAGTTCATTATATGGAAAAATGGATGGTGTCATTCAAAACTACAACTCATTCTGCATAAAGCAAGCCCTCATATGGCTATATAGTAAAAATGGAAAAATTGCCCAGTCAGTAATAGGTTAAAGTAGACTTATTTTTCCTTTAATCATCATTGCCAGAGTTATATTCTTAATACTATGGCTTTGTTTTATTATGAGTAATAATATTAAACCTTTTCCAGAATTTTCAACCCTCACACTATACTGCCTGTCATTCTGTCTGTAATCCTATTAACAAATCATCTGTAATCATAAGAAGCATGAATAAAAGTATTCCAGTGAATTAACGCTAAATGCCATATTAGTTAACATTACCATGATTTAGCTCCCTCCACTTTGCTAACCTTCCACGCTAATGAATTGTTTAATAGCACCTAATTACATAAAATAAAGTACAGCTTGTCAGATTACTGACAAACATTTTATAGCAAACACCAAACTCTTTATTTGTAATAGTTTATCAAACGCGAATGTTACAATAGAAATCACAGATGTTCCACATATCAGTTGTCAAATCATTCCTTACACTTAGATACAAAGTGTAAATTTTTAATACAAAAAAATCTTAATGGTAAGAAAAGCTTCTGTGTGAAGATTGAACGTGGAAAATGCTTTGTGATGAAGATTACATTGATCAAACAGAATATAAGAGGGATTGTTTGCCATTTTAGCAAATACTACATGTAGGCTGCTAATGTCTGTCTTGGTCTCATCATTGTCAGTGTAAAGGTGAATTAAATGGAATCTGTCAGCAGGTTTTTGCTACCTCATCTAAGAGCAGCCTGATGTAGCAAAGAGACCCTGAATCCAACGATGTATCACTTAGTTTACTGGGTGCAGCCGTTCTCACACAATCAGAGTTTTCAGATTTAGCAATGTAGCAGAGCTGAGGAAGCTAATCCCGCCCACATCAGGTTCTGTATACAATGTCCATAGGCAGTGAGCTGCCTATCACAGGAGGGGGCGTTGCAAGACCAGAAGGCACGAGTTGCTGGGTCACAATAATAATAAGCTCCTGGTGATAAAACAATTATAGTAAGCAAACAAAATCACAGACCTTGATAAGAGAGGCATCGCTGAAATCTGTGTTTTAACCCCTACATCATGCTGTCGTCAGCTTACATAGCAAAAACCTGCTGACAGATTCCCTTTAAAGGGGTTTTCTCATGGTATTTCTTCAGGAGTATTCCCTTGTCTCCTGGCTTCCTGCTTGCGGGGTGGGGTGTGCTCCTGAAAATTGACAGTTTGGAGCAGCTGTCGGTCTCCAGTGTTCTTTCCCAAGCTGCTAGCCGAGGCACCTTTATCTCTGCTGCTCCACAGGAGTGCAGTGGCAATGAAACCAATAATCCGGCCACCAAGGAAACTGGCTACCGCTGATATACTGCAGAGGCTGCGAGTAACCTAGGCAATGAGCAGTAAACTATAAAATTAAAAATCCCTCCAGTCTTGAGAGCAGAGATGATTTTACATAAAAGGTAAATTGCAAATATGCTCATTTTTTCCAAACACTTTTCCCATTTACCAAGATGAGAAATCCCCTTTAAAGTGGATTTCAGCAATTATACAATCGCTCCTGAGCCACCACATAGAGACGACTGCAAGGGATCTGTCTAACAATATATTTAAAACAAATAAATGGTTGCTGGCTACTTGATCATGATGGCATGTTTACACAGGGAAATGATCAGGAACACGTTCACATCATTATTGCCCTATATGAACTAACATTAAGTGCGTTTTCTATCTACAGTGAATAATTCAGCACATGAAGGACCAGTTTACTCCCTCGTCATTTGCACTTCTTCACATATGCAATATCTATCTATCTATCTATCTATCTATCTATCTATCTATCTATCTATCCATATCGATCTATCTAGTATCTAATATCTATCTATCTATCATCTATCTATTATCTATCTATCTATCCATATCGATCTATCTAGTATCAAATATCTGTCTATCTATTATCTATCTATCTCATATCAATCTATGTATGTATCTATCTATTATCCATCTATCTATTTATCTATCTATTAGATATCTGCTATCTATCTCTCATATCTATCTATCTATCTATTATCTATCTATCCATCTATTATCTATCCATCTCATATGTATCTATCTAATATCTATCTATCTAATGTCTATGTATCTATCCATCTATCTATCAATCTATCACATATCTATCCATATCTATTCTACTATCCATATTTATCTATCTATCCTTCTATCCATATCTATCAATCATCTATCTATTATCTACCTAGCTATCTATTATCTATCTATCTATCTATCTATCTATCTATCTATCTATCTATCTATTATCTATCCATCTCATATGTATCTATCTAATATCTATCTATCTAATGTCTATGTATCTATCCATCTATCTATCAATCTATCACATATCTATCCATATCTATTCTACTATCCATATTTATCTATCTATCCTTCTATCCATATCTATCAATCATCTATCTATCTATTATCTACCTAGCTATCTATTATCTATCTATCTATTATCTATCTAATATTTATCTATCTATTTATTTATCTATCTATCATCTATCTAGCTATCTATTATCTATCTATTTATCTATCTATTATCTATCTATCTAATATTTATCTATCTATCTATACATTTATCTATCTATTATCTATCTAATATTTATCTATCTATCTATACATTTATCTATCTATTATCTATCTTGCTATCTATTATCTATCTATCTAATATTTATCTATCTATCTATTATCTATCTAGTTTTTATCTATCTATCTATCTATCTATCTCTATAGCATTATTTATGAAAAAATCATGGAGAGGAGTGTCACGTTTCATGCTTGCTTGCTTCTACAATATAAGGCAGTCATTGGTCTCCCAGCCATATACAAGGACCTGATTTACGGACAGGCATATAGAGAGTTGGCATATGCTGCTTTGCCTAAGCTTTTAATTGATTAAATGATAAAATGATTATTAATCATTTGCTATTGAGCCACTGAACATAAGTTTTAATGGGCTACCATAACTCAGAAAAGTACAGCAATTATCATTAGGCTGTAAGTAAGAAGGAAAGAGAAAATGCAGCTATGGGCATCTTTTTTTAGGATTCTACAGAGAATACAGCAATACGCTTCCACATTCATATTTTATAATGTATTCCAGGTTTGGAGATATTATTCACAGACCACTCACTTAGGTCATAATAAAGCTGTGTGCCGTAATGTTAACAAAGGATCCTGTCATAAGAGCCACTTGTAAAATCCAATACAGTGCCTGTCATCATTGCTTCACACTAAACCATTCAACATGGAAGGGACTGTATGTGCAGCGTCATAGGGTCTCACGCCATTTAATAATTTCAGATAGTGGTGAGACCCCTACCAGTCATGACTGTAGCATGTTGTAGAGACTTGGCTATGTTTGTACAGCTCTACCCATTTTTAAAAGTTTTAAGAATTTGCGAGCGGACGTACAGTAGATATACCATAAATGTACAGAAGATTGGAACAACCCTTTAACAAGTTCTTGACCACCCATAGACTTTAAATGCATTTACTCTGCAGGGACATTCTGAAATGTCTCTGCACAGTATAGCAGGTGCACAAGATCGGCGGCAGTGGTGAGTCAGCTGTTAGACACAGCCAGACTCTCCACAGTGAAGGCAGAGAAGGTTTATTACCATCTCTGCCTTCCCGATCGCTGTTTACACAGCGCTGAACAAGCGCTGTATTTATAGTATAGGAAGCACTGTCAGCACTTTTTTCTCTGGACACAACAGTCATGTAATTCCTGGATGTAGGGAGAAGAAGGAGCTCTACTACACAGCTAGGAAGCTGAACTTGCCCTGTAGCTGAGGCTAATATAACAGTGCCAGTTCGAGGGAAAATCAGGATAAAAATACTTAATTTTTAAAATGCCCCTAAAGGTCTTTATGACCTTATGGGGGCCACAATGTTTGAAATAAAGGAAAAAATAAATACATAAAAAGCAGGAAAATTAATTAAAAAAAGTCGCTGTCAATACAAATCACTGTCACCATCGCCGCTCCCGTTGAAAGAAAAAATATTTGTCCGATATTTAAAAATAATAATGGTCTTGAAATGGGGAACAAATTCTAAAATATATAAAATATAAGCAAAATAAAGAATGGAAATCAGACACGGATTTCCTTTATTTTTCCACCAATATTGGCCAATATCAACAAAACAAATAAACTAGAGAAAAATGAAAATAATGAAAATAAAATTAATGAAAAAAAGATGCAGATATCCGAATGAGAATAGTTTTTTACAGCTCTTTAAACCGCAGGTATGGAAAAAACCCAAAATGAACACAGCTATTTTATTCATTATATATGCCATTGATTAGACATGTTGATATCATTTAATACATTTGGGAATATATTTATAATAGTTTGCTGCATACAGCTAAAACACCATACAAAACAACCTCTTTTACTGGTACACACGGTATCTGTAACTTGTTCCTCTGCCATAAAATCTAGAGAGAGATGTAATGCTGGCGACAACTAGCATTCTGCATCCTACAGTATTACTTGCCTTATTAGATCAGTGCGTGTGGTAATAACAGGAGGAACTGGAATAATTCACAAATCATTTTAGAGAATAATTGGAGTGTGATCAAGGAGATGAGGAAGATAATTAGGACCTCAACTGGCGTGTGTATGAGCCACTGCTTCATTTTATGATGAAAATGTACATTATGAACAACAATTCAATATAATCAAAGCTGTCAACCTCTCCGGGGCAGCAGTAAATGCGCCAAGATGTTCAGGGAAGCCCAAAGTATTCACAGAGGAATTCTGGAGTTAATTCCAAACTCTCCGAATTCCGAATTCCAAATTCATTCTCTGCATGACTGCAGCGCACCACTGGCCAAGGACTGTAAAATAGGATGAGAGCCGCAAAAGTCAATTTGTGATGTGGCAGCAGGCAGAAAACACAATCTCTCAATGTAAACTGCAAATTCATGCAGAAATTCAAAATACATCACATTTCTGCCCAGAATAAACCTTAAGAACAATTACAGTGAGCCTTGTAAAGGTTTCTGGAAAACACTGGGATTTATGTAGCTACAAAGGGAAAAGCCCACACCAGATATTTAGTGTAATGTGAATGGCACAAGGAACAATGATTTCAAGGGAATTGTAAGATTCCAGAATTTGTACTATGTTCTCATAATATTGTGATTTGGGACAAATTAAAGGGGTTGTCGAAGAATATTTTTTTATTCCTGCACAGGCTAGTGGATGTTGAAAGTAACAATAACAGCAATATTTCCCCTCGTCAGGTCCAGCGATACCCCTCCATTACTACTCACGTCTTTGTTGATTAGCAGCAGTGGTGACATCATGACTACAGCATACATGACCACTACAGTAAATCACTGGATTCAGCAGAGATGTAGATAGCATGATTCCCTGGTTGACTGCAGCGGTAAAGTATGCTATAGTTGTAACTTCACCACTACTGCCTGTCAACACAGACTGGATGGAGCAGTGATGGACAGAGCAGCATTACAAAATATTCCCAGAGAACCACTTTAACTCTGCACTTTAGAGACTTAAATTTCATAAAAATCAGATTTATATGTACTGTGAATACTTCACAAGTCCCCTCTTCACAATTAGCGCACTTAAAGCCAAGGCTTATTTTAGCACTGCTTGTTCTCCACACTCTTGAAGAAAACATTGCATAATGTGTAACCTTCTATTACTGAACTGTGTGACGCTCGATAGCCCTACCCTGGGAGATGGAGACTCGGACCCGGGTCCTGTGTTGTCGATAGGGTGCAGCTGTGGCCCGGACCTGCTCCGTGCCCAGGGCCGTCGCACTAAAAAGGATGGTATGGGCTTATCCGGGTTGAGTGGCTGATCTCGACTACGCCACCTGTGGCACCTGGTGAATTCCACCAGCGCTGCAGCAGTCCGCCGATGCATGGTGTTATGGCAGCCGTCGTTGTTACTACTCCCCACAGGCGGAGCAGGGCCTCAGGGCAGAGGGACAAGAAGGAGGGGGTAGTAGTCTAGGAGGTCTGGTGCTGCGTAGTGCTGTGTAATGCAGAATAAAGAGTCCGGAGGCCATAGGGGTTAACTTCCAGGGTTTTTACTCACGTTGAAGAGTACAGCTGCAAGGCTTCTCCCTGCTCCTCGCGGAGTTCTGCGGCCATCAGAGACGGGGGGGGTCTGACAACCTCCGAGTAAGTCCAGTGTTCAATCAGGACCCCACACCAGAGTGTTCCTAGACTTCAGACCGGGTCCTTTCCTGTCTGTGTGTGTAAATAGGCCGGGTCTCCCTCTGAACTTCACTCAGAAAAAGGGTACGGGTGGCAGCTCCGCTCCTTCCAATACCCGGTGGGATCCTCAGGGCCTACCGGGCTTTCCCGACCAGGACGTGGAGTAGCAAGGTCGGGTGTCGGGTGCCGGTACCCCTCTTGCAGCCGGAATCCCTCTGAATAGATCAGGTTGGTGAGGACAGGTGGCGTATACCGCTCCGTCTACATTCTCCCTGGGATCCAATTGCGGTGGAGCTACACTCTTAAGCTCCGGGCCTTCTTGGTCATGGTCCTTGACCGGGCTGAGACATACATTATCTGCAGCCTGCCCCTCGACCCAAGGCCGGGGTACGAGGGGCCGTGTCCCCGTCCTCTGCAGGTCCACACAGGATCCACGCTCAGGGAGGAGAGATCACGATAAGGAACAGTAAAAAACCAAGAGCCAAAATGGCTGTGTATCAAATATGAAATTTACAGTGTCACTAAAATGTGAGTCCTCCACCCTCACCCACTAAATGGTTCCCCTATCTTGGTTCCCCAGTCTCCCGATTACCAGGAGGGGCAGCACCTAGTGCATTCTAGCTCCCTCTGGTGGGAGTAGTGTGGTGTTGAATGTGAAGGAAGGGTCCTGACCATCACACTGTTCTTACCTCAGAGGAGGAACACCACACTCCATTAGAGAAGTGCAGCATCCCTGTGGCGGTCGAACCTTCAGGGGCGGAACAGAACCTTTAATGTGTGCTCATAGTTCACAGCATGGATTGTGCCTTTAAAACACCAGTGTGTGTACAAATGGTCAGGCAAGTTAAGTGGATCATAGGTCATGAGTGAAAATGGCAGAATTGTGCCACACTGGTTAAATAAGGAGACAGCTCAGTGAACAGAGATGGCCAAGCAGTGATACAATGAACTAGTGAGGCAGATAGTTGCAAAGCCACGGTGCACCTCTCCAGAGTTTATAGCAAGGAGAAGGATCCATGGTGGAGTTGCACCTGCTGAAAGGAGTAATGACCATTTAATCTCAAGATATCAGTTTTATATTGCCCTATACCAGGACAATGGCCTGAGACAGCCTGCTTTGCCCTAAAACGGCCCTTTGAGAGGTACATTGTCAACTTTGCCAAAAGACAGTTCCTATAACTGCTGAGAACTGTCAAATTGTGAGTCTCAACTTGGATGTGTAACCACCAAGTTCTATTCCTCAGAGATGTATGTAACTGCCTATAAAGGTGAACTGTTTGCCAAAACCTTGCAGCTCTTAATATGGTTTCTACAGACGAACTTCACGTAAGTTACTCCGCAGGTCCCAGAGGTACCCTTTAAATTCTACATAGGGAGCTGGATGCACAATAAGGACCCCTGAGTTGCATCCATGCAATATCTGCTGGCCAATGAAGTAAGCTCACAGAGAAAAGTCAACTAGACAGGTCAAACCCACAAAGGGTAGGTAGAAAACAAAATTAGTAAACAGAGACAAGGTCAAGATTAGTGTTGAGCGAATTTGTTCGGCATTTCAAATTCGGGGTCGTGTTCGGCATTCCGGCCTGTTCGCGCCAAAAAATCACAGATGTTATCTGTGTGACAGCGTGGCAAACCAGGAATGTTCATGGGCGGAGCTGATTTTTTGCGCGAACAAGCCGGAAACCCGAACACAAACCCAAATTTGAAATGTCGAACTAATTCACTCAACACTAGTCAAGATTTACATGAGAATCCATATGACGATTGGCACTCCACTCTTTGTGGTGCACATGGAAATGAGGTACATATACAGTACAGACCAAAAGTTTGGACACACCTCATTTAAAGATTTTTCTGTATTTTCATGACTTTGAAAATTGTACATTCACACTGAAGGCATCAAAACTATGAATTAACACATGTGGAATTATATACTTAACAAAAAAGTCTGAAACAACTGAAAATGTGTCTTAAATTCTAGGTTCTTCAAAGTTGCCACCTTTTGCTTTGATGACTGCTTTGCACACTCTTGGCATTCTCTTGATGAGCTTCAAGTGGTAGTCACCGGAAATGGTTTTCACTTCACAGGTGTGCCCTGTCAGGTTTAATAAGTGGGATTTCTTGCCTTATAAATGGGTTTGGGACCATCAGTTGTGTTGTGCAGAAGTCAGGTGGATACACAGCTGATAGTCCTACTGAATAGACTGTTAGAATTTGTATTATGGCAAGAAAAAAGCAGCTAAGTAAAGAAAAACGAGTGGCCATCATTACTTTAAGAAATGAAGGTCAGTCAGTCCGAAAAATTGGGCAAACTTTGAAAGTGTCCCCAAGTGCAGTTGCAAAAACCATCAAGCGCTACAAAGAAACTGGCTCACATGAGGACCAGTCCAGGAAAGGAAGACCAAGAGTCACCTCTGCTTCTGAGGATAAGTTTATCCAAGTCACCAGCCTCAGAAATCGCAGGTTAACAGCAGCTCAGATTAGAGACCAGGTCAATGACACACAGAGTTCTAGCAGCAGACACATCTCTACAACAACTGTTAAGAGGAGACTTTGTGCAGCAGGCCTTCATGGTAAAATAGCTGCTAGGAAACCACTGTTAAGGATGGGCAACAAGCAGAAGAGACTTGTTTGAGCTAAAGAACACAAGGAATGGACATTAGACCTGTTAGGCGTCAGGCATTTGCTGGATTTGAAATGGGTTCAGAGCCATCTGAGAATTCTGTGGCCTCCCATTCATGTCCAGCCAGGGCTGATGTTGCACAGCATTTCCTTCAGTTCCAATGCCTAGCTAGTACACGAGATACTCAGGTTGTTTCTTGGGTGTTTGTGCCTAGCACTATGAAGTATAGGTTGCGGAGGGAGTCGGGGCTCCGGCAGCCTAAGTCCGAGATGCGCCGCACTGAGCATGTCCGTGACATGGCGGACCGTGATTGGTGGTTCAGGAACCAGCTGATCCGGTGACATGGCACCACCTGATTGGTCACGGGTCTCGTCACCAATGGTGCGACAGTGGGGCAGGGCTTAATCTTTAAAAGGCCCGCCCACAAACATAGAGGCGCGCTCAGATCATTTGAGCAAGTGATGCCGGTGTGTGGACAACTCTGTTCCATGTGTTCCCTAGCTGTTCACTCCGTGGCCTGCCGATGCCAGAGTTTGCTCGGCTGATTAGCACAGGTCGCATAGGTAGGTTAGCTCCATAGAGGCAGGTAGCTTCGCCTGGCAGCCTGGCTCAGCCAAAGGGGTCACCTATCACCCCGAGCAGCCTGCAGACGTCCTGTGCATGGCTAACGCCGGTTCGCCACATGGAGTTGAACCCATCAGTCTGGTAGCACACCGGCAGGGGGCACGTGTACCCGTTGGCGTAGTCACACACGCATCCTAGCGCCGCCAGAGTAGTCCCTGTACAGTAACAGGGCTACAGATAGTTTTCCGGTCGCTCATCTCACGTGCTGCTAACGGAGATTGTGCGAACCGTTATACCCATTCCTGTGTGCTGTAACATGGAAGGGCTTATCGTTTAAGTTGGTTGTGTACCTTTTCACCCGGAAAGTGTTCGGCAGCAGCCCACCTGGCTGCATCGCGGACCCCGGGGTCGGTTGCGTTCCATTTAAATAAAGTTGTCTGCAACCGCCCTCCTAACAAAACCAGTGGAAATCTGTGCTTTGGTCTAATGAGTCCAAATTTGAGATCTTTGGTTCCAACCACCGTGTCTTTGTGCAACGCAGAAAAGGTGAACGGATGGACTCTACATGCCTGGTTCCCACTGTGAAGCATGGAGGAGGAGGAGGTGTAATGGTGTGGGCGTGCTTTGCTCGTGACACTGTTGGGGATTTATTCAAAATTGAAGGCATACTGAACCAGCATGGCTACCAGAGCATCTTGCAGCGGCATGCTATTCCATCCGGTTTGCGTTTAGTTGGACCATCATTTATTTTTCAACAGGAAAATGAGCCCAAACACACCTTCAGCCTGTGTAAGAGCTATTTGACCAAGAAGGAGAGTGATGGGGTGCTACGCCAGATGACCTGGCCTCCACAGTCACCAGACCTGAACCCAATCGAGATGGTTTGGGGTGAGCTGAACAGCAGAGTGAAGGCAAAAGGGCCAACAAGTGCTAAGCATCTCTGGAAACTCCTTCAAGATTGTTGGAAGACCATTTCCGGTGACTACCTCTTGAAGCTCATCAAGAGAATGCCAAGAGTGTGCAAAGCAGTCATCAAAGCAAAAGGTGGCTACTTGAAGAATCTAGAATATAAGACATATTTTCAGTTGTTTCACACTTTTTGTTAAGTAAATAATTCCACATGTGTTAACTCATAGTTTTGATGCCTTCAGTGTGAATGTACAATTTTCATAGTCATGAAAATACAGAAAAATCTTTAAATGAGAAGGTGTGTCCAAACTTTTGGTCTGTACTGTACATATAAGTGAAGAACTCCTGGCACTCACATATAATGTGAATCTTGATTTATTCAGAACCTGTAAGAATATTTCTGCTTGAAAGCTTGTGAGAAGCTGAATGTTCATACAAATTCTGTATAAAAGAATCAACATTCATGTTATATGTGAGTGCCGGGAGTTCTTCACCAAGATTTAGAGGAGGGTCAGAAACAGAATAACAGAGTCAAAGGCGAATCATTAGGCAAATGGAGGGTTAAGTCAATCCATGGTCATCAATGGTTATCAAATTATTTGGGACAGGTAGCAGAGGATAACAAAATTAACAAACCAAGGTCAGTATAGAATTCTAACTGGCAACTCCTAGCACACTGCCGGGAGATTGAATAAAGTGTGGTGCTGACCTTCAGGTCAGAGCAGAAAGCTAACAACAGCTACGGATTAGCTTTTCTACCAAAGCATACACACTCCTTGGCCGAGAATCACCAAAAGTCCCATTCACACCAATACTATTGGCTGGACCTTACCTACGCCCCCCAGTGATGCTGGTATTAACACCCACTCCAATGTGAGCACCACCAGCAGAGTATGTGCTGCGCCACCTGGCGACAGAGGTTCCTGGAGTAGGAGCTAACGTGGATGTACAACTGCCAAGATTGGGCCCTCACTGAGAGACGGTGAACGTCTGCTTTGTCCATGGTAGTCACATCACAATATTTGAGTGCTGTACTGAATTAACTACCCTCTTACAAACGTCATAGATATATTACAGGTACAGTAGATACAGACAGGACATGTCTGTAGTGGGCACCATAAACAGAAGACCGGGTGGTCTGCTCACTGGATGCTAGTGCATTACCTAGGCTCTGATAGAAAGAGGGCTGATAGCAGAAAGAACATTTGTCTGAATTATAGTAACACTTGAGAAACACTACGGTAAGCATGAGACAAAAACTACAGCTTTATGGGTAAAACACTTCTCCAAGCAGAAATCAATATTTGTATAGATTGTGGAGTTATGGCGGAATACACAGCCTAATAAAGGGCCATATTGATCTGTCACAGTGATATTAATGAAGCACTGATGGAAATCAGGAGCAAAAACCCGGCAATAATCCAATTAAAGCTTCCTTACAACTGTGCTTCTATATTCTGCATTCTAGTGAACGTTACTTCCTCCTGCGTCTGAGGCATTACTGTCAGTAATAGTTTAAGGAAAATGGATCAATAAATAAAAAAAAAAATAATAATAGGGGAAATGAAAATGTGATTTCAGGCAGGATTTGGAGTCTATGCAGTTATCAAAATAATCGTTCACACAGACACAATATGCATGCTGAGCAATTAAACAGACTGTGAGGGCACACGATATTTGCAGGGTGCGGAGAAATTAGTCCCCGGATTTTATTTTTTCATTTTTTTTTTCAAATAAATGAGTTGAATAAATAATTTGAGTGCAGGAGTGCGGGTTATATTAATAGGCTTCACGTCTAAAGACATCTCTGCTTGCACGGTTGGCAAACAATGAGGAAGCACGCTGTGTTTTAAAACGTTAATTATTGTTATTGTGCTATGCAATTTATAACACCACAAAGCATGTATTCTTCTATTAAAGGGACTCTGTCAGCACAGAATGACTGTTCAAACTAAGTTCTGCAGCTTGGTGCTTCACGGCGAGACCGATTATTTATATACACCTTCCCACCTGCTTGTTTTCCCTCTATCTCCACCCCCCTCTATTTTGATTGACAGCTCTGGCTTCATAGAGCCAGAGAAGGGGGGAGATAGAGGGAAAACAATCAGGTAGGAAGGTGTATATAAATGATCGGCCCCCCCATGAAGCCCCCGAGTGCTTGTGCTTAATTTGAACAGTCATTCTGTGCTGACAGTCTCTTTAAGCATTGGCACTATCTCTTATATGCAGAATTTGCTACTGTCATAAAATTTGATAAAATCACATAGATGGCATTGTTACTATGAGGAATCCAAAATAGGGAGGATCCATCACAATATAATGGAAAAGACTATTTTTTTGGCTTCTGTAAGGCTGGTCTATGTTGGTACATAACAGAAAGTAAAGTGTGGGATGGTGCAGTAGAATAAGCAATAATACATTAACAATTGTACAAAGTAAAAAAAAGTACAATATGGCCCTATCGGCGATGTAGCCCATTGTATGCCATATATAGGATATGTCGTAGCCCTGTATCAAAGGTGAATACAGAGAGCTTTTCACAGTGTATACTCTAAGCAGAAATCCTTTCGAGGTTATTCTTGTCATTTAAAGTTATCACCTATTATTATTAGCGTGGATCCAAATACTTGGGCCACACTTATCCAAAGAAAAGGGTCCTACCATGCATGCCACCGCATGTGCACCACTACTACATCCATTCTGCATTGGACTGCGTACAGCACATTGGGCATTTTCCAATTGAGCATTTCAGAGCCCATCCAGTAGCCCCACAGATCCGGAAGTTATCACTTATTCTGTAGATTGGTCATATCTTTCAATGTTGGGAATAACCCCTCTTGGGATAATAACCATGCCTAATGCACCTAAGTAGTTAGTATCAGTTTGAGTTTCTTAGGAAATATGAGGATCCATTTATCGATCCATCATTAAAAAAAAAGCAAAAAAAACCTGTAAAAATGCAAATGTGAATGTTTCCTTTTTCTTATCCTCATGTAACTGATATGCAAATTGTCTGTCCTCCAGGAGGAAGAACACGCTCTACTCAAGCTGATGGCTTTTAAAAGGAAAGCAGTACCACCCAAAGCTCCTTTCTATAGAAAATGAATTTAAAAAACATTTATTTATCATTTTTCAAATCAGTAACTCTGTTTTTACCAGAAGTAATAGAGTACACAGAAAGAAATGTCAGTACACACCACCCCGCGAGCATGGCATTAATAGCGGCACTCTGTCCTTTAATCTGTACACAACAGTGCGTGCAATCTCCTGCAACCTATTCTTGATGATTACTGTTACCCCCTTCAGGAACCAAGTAAATATGAAATGCTGAACTTATTATATGAAAGTGACAAAACTAATGACAGCGCCAAGAAATAGAGAGGAGGGAAAAAAAATAAAGACAGAGAAAAAGCGAAGCAACTTGTTAGTTTCAGACAGAGCTATAAAGCATGACAAATCAATCTTCTCAGCAGTGATGGATCATAGAGCAAGATTATACGTTCCTGACTTGTATATAGGAAACCATTAAAATATTACCATTAAACCCAGACACTAAGGAACTGGAAACACCCTCGGGCTAAGCGTGCCGATATTCAACTGGGTTTTTCATTATGGAATTCTGTGTAACAGGGTTTTATGAAAGAATAATGGTAATGGGAAGCGCTCTTTCTCTCATGTCATGTAAATGCATTCAAAGAAACAGGCAAATCCAGAAAATACATAATACATTTCCATAAATAGTCTCCCCTTTACAGTATGTGTTTTATTGCATTCATCAAACACTACAAGACATTTCGGGAGAAAACAACTTGGAGAAAGGTTTTAAGACTAGAAGTAGATTTTATCTGTTCTCATTACAGAGATTGTTTCATGAGATGACTAGGGTATGCCATCACTGCCCAGTTGTCAGTCTCTCACGGAACAAAGTATGTTGGCAGCAATGTGAAGAAGGTGAATACAACAGGACATTTTGTCTCCTGTGAGTGAAATGTAGCCTCCTCCATATGCCGCACGATTGGACCCTTTAGGTTGGGACAAGACGGTGATTTTAGCTGTCGGAGATCACACTGTGCTGCTGCTACATCCCAGCATAATGCAGAAGAATAGGGTCACAAAAAAAGGGTACCAAGATAAGCAAGTGGCAAAAAGTTGGACTAAGTCCAAATTATTGTGAAATGCTAGTCACAGCCTCAGTACCTTGTTCGGGGCAATGCGACTCCATTGACTTGCATTATGCTGAAGCACAAAGATCTTTGACCATGGAACTTGTGTTGAAGCCAAGCTTGCCAACAAGCCCCAGCCTTATAGTCAATGGCTATGGTCTTACATAGACAAAGTGACAAAGTACATTGCTAATTCTGCTGCCACTTCATTATAGGACAGTAATAGTGGTTGGTCATATGCAGATAGGACATTCATAGCATATCCTAGATGTAGGTCCATGTAGATGTGTTCCATGTGGATAAAACTTATTAATAGATTTCAAATTCTATGATGATTAATTATTTATAGTGATGAGCAATCATGTATTGTTAACTCTTTCGGCGAGCACGTTTGGGTGCTCGCGAAGTATTTGCGGCGTACTCGACATCTATGTTAGTGTCGTAGCAGCTGCATATGTCACAGCTGTTAGACAGCTGTGACATATGCAGGGATTGCATGTTTGCTAGACTGCTGTGACACATGCAGGGATTGCCTAACAACCGTGAGACATGCAGCTGCGGCGACACTAACATAGATGCCGAGCACACCGAAAATACTCGGCGAGCACCTGACCGTGCTCACCAAAAGAGTTAACAATACTTGCTCAATCAACACAAATTATTTATTATATCCATACTGTGGTTTGTGCTATATTGTACCGTTACATACCATTAAATTCCCTGGAAAGCTATAAAGTTAAAGTGGTTGTCCAGTGAAAACAACGAGATGTAATAACTTGCTGATAGGTGGGAGTTCCATCTTAGGGCTAACACCAATTTCCAGATCGGGGAAATTTTATCTGTGTTGCCTAAATGGTAAGGTATGTTGGGCATCCAGTCGGTGCTCTATTCATTCCCTATGGGGCTACTGGAGAAAGCTGAGCGCAGTGATCGACAGTTCATTAGGGAATGAATGGAGTGGAGGTCCAGCATATCCACTGCCACTCCATTTTAGCTGGAATAAAAGTATCCCATTCTGCCGATCGATACCGATCCTAGAGGTTGGACCCTTTAAAGTGTAATCTGTTCAGGACTCCCAATGAAGTAAAAACAAGGTCTACTCGCTTACTGCAGAGGCACCGTCCCAGCAATGTCAATGCCACTGTTCCCAGAGAATGACCTGACATTGTTTTGTCACGTACTAACTGCAGCCAAGGAGCAGCCGCTCATCAGCTTCAACCTTTACTATATTGTCAGAATGAAGGTTCGCTCTGATGGAGTATTGATGATGAGCTGCAGAAGATGTTGGCTCATTGGTTACACTAACAATATTATGCCACTCTCTTGAACAGCGATACCAAAATCACAGGAACAGCACTGCGCCACGGGGTGAGTATACACTGTTTTTAACTTATATCGGGTCGTAAACTGGGTTTGACCAGTAGTTGACAAGCCCTTTAATAATAATTTTGTCTTGGCTTGCTCCTACCACTAGAGGGAGCTCAGGAACATATTGCATACAGTTTTATTATGGAGCTCAATATATAAACAATATGCAGTAAGCTCAATATCTCTACCTCGTGGTGTCTGAAGGAAGCCAGAAAGGTTCAATAGTTAACTCAATGTCTGTTAAAAATACATTTATGTGCTTTCTATGAGTAAAATGCAGTTCCAACCAATATAAGGACATACAGCTCTGGTAAAAATTAAGAGACCTCTGAACAGTTTTCTTTTGGAAAGCATGGAAAGACTGGTGGAAAGCATGGCAAGACGCATGAAAGCTGTGATTAAAAATCATGGTTAGTCCACCAAATATTGATTTCTGAACTCTTCTGGGGATAAACATGAGTAATTTGAGGTCTGAAAGCACTGTTTCTTTTTTAGTATTTTGACGCTTTATCATTTGCTGCAAATAAATACAAAATTTTTAGCTTTGAATTTCGGAGACATGTTGTCAGTAGTTTATAGACTAAAACAACAATATACATTTTACTCAAAAATATACCTATAAAGAGAAAAATCAGAGAAAATGAAAATTTTGCAGTGGTCTCAATTTTTGCCAGAGCTGTATTAAGGTATTAATCGGCAAAGCGTGTTTGACCCAAAATTGACCCAGTGACAGCGCTACAATGTGTGCGATCACTTTATGTTTCTCTCTCAGGGAGTCTGAGCACAAACCATCCAGACTTAAGTATGTAAGAAGATGCATACAAAGTGCTGGGAGAAGGACACTTTGTATCATCTTATATCTTATATTTCACCGAATTGAAAGGGAAAATGCCGTTTACTTCAATTGGGATAATGTAATAAAAAATTAGAATGGCTCCTAGCACAGGCAGAAATTCACAAAAGGATTTTAGAGAAGAAAAACTAAAACTCCATGGATTAATAAGGATCTATGGTATTAAGAAGTCATACATCTAGTGTTTAGCAGTCACGCAGTCTTGTCCTTACTTTGCATACATAATCCATCAGTGCAGTTCTTTGACTGTAATACAGGGCCGTCGCAGTCTTTCCCTCCATTTCTTGGTGGGGGGTTGGCACAGTCTCTGCGGCGCCAATGTGTGCACTCTGTCCCACAAGTTGACCATTTGCTCCATGCTGTCCATTCACCATCCTCTGAAGGAGAAAATAAAGATGGAAAAGTTGATAAACTAATGAGGGGAAATACATTTTGTGCAGTATTAAAAATGCAAAATCATCTCAAAAAAATGGTTTATGATTATTTTTTGTTCTCACAACTGTATCAAATTGCGATTACTCAGAAAATTAACTATTTAGTTAGTCGTTTAAATAGAGATTGTTAAAAGAATATAGTATTTTCATATTGTGATTTGCAGATGTATCTGGACTGTATTATTCCATCCATTGGGCTGGTATTGCAACACTGAGTGCCGCATCATTAATCACTATTAAACTAACGAGACCCTTCCAACCACACAGGTGGGATTTGGTTTCAGTGTCACATCCTGCACCTTTACCTGGGCACAGGGTAGTACAGCTTATCTTCTGGACACTTTGGCCATCACAGACAGACCCTCCATTTAATGGGGCAGGATTTGTACACATTCTTGTACGCTTCTGGTAACCTTTGCCACATCGATTACTGCATGAAGACCACTCGGTCCATGTGGACCAACCACCATTCACTAGAAATAGAAAAAGTATTACAACACACTATTAGATCTCAAACAGTAACCTAGTAATACAGTACTTCCCAACTTTTTTACCACCATAAAATAATTGAAACCATGGGGAAACTCCATCTACACATCTACCCAATTTCTACTTCCCATAACTTTGCTTTCTTCATAACTTACCACACGTACATTTAGTGGGTTAAAGTATGGGATAAAGTAGTCCCTGATCTCAGTAGTGTGTGAAAATCACCAATGAGGTCCGTAACCATATAAAATAATGTCCATTCATTCAGGTCTTGTAACTCTAGTGTGACTCATTCATTTACACTACTCAGCTGCCGAGCCTATTATTGATATGATTGTGAGCCCTCGCGGGCAGGGTCCTCTTTCCTCCTGTACCAGTTGGTGACTTGTTTTGTTCAAGATTATTATACTTGTTTTTATTATGTATACCCGTTTTCACATGTAAAGCTCCATGGAATAAATGACGCTATAATAATAATAATAAATAGTAATAATAATAATATAACATGCTTATATATATGTAAGAGCCTATGTCATTGCATATGAACTAATTATTATTGACTATTATTATCATTACTATCTATAAAGTAGTTAATGAACAGATAATGCTATATATTAACTAGTGTCATTGATATTGATTAACATTATAATTATTCTGCTGTGCATTTTTCATAGCTTAATATATTTTGGCTCAGTGTGTGTCTGACTATAGTAGTGTATATTCACAGAGAGCACACTCTGGGCCCATAAATATATAGCTCATTAATGACCCTTAATAGATTACCCTAAAGATTTATGAATCCTATAGATTACACGCTGCTCTATATTTCGAGAAATATTCTAGCCCATGCAGCGTGTCTAGACTAAAAGTTATTCTTTGCAAGAAATGCATCAACGCCTCACCGTATACAATTACAGTCGCTGTAGTACTTCTTCTTTTGGCCACAATATTTTTGGCAACGCACGTATAATTGGCAGTGTCTGAAAGTCGCGCTTGTTTGATGATGAGGTTATGATCAATTGTGATGTAGAAATTGCGATCTTCTACGGGATCGATGATATCCTCGTTTTTCAACCATTCCACCTATAAAAGAATGCATTTGAATATATTATTGCCTGCTTGGCATTTCCATCAAAACTTATCCCAGTAAATGAAATAGTTCTATCTCACATTTTTCACTTTGGAAGAATATTATATTTTGGAAACAATTTAATGATCACTGTGCATGTAATTGCAAAGCTGAACAGCTCTCGGCTCAGTACGGTGGCCAAGAGTGCCCTGGTGAGCAAAAATCCATAAATGACTTCTTCAGTCTTGTCATAAGCCATTAATAATAGCCCAATGTCCTGAAGTAGATTGATACTAGCAGCACAAATAAAGGCAGAACAAATAGATGCAGAGCTCCCGAGTCATAAATAAATACCTCTCCCTTCCTTAAATTGGTTAATTTTATGTATTATCTGCTGAGCTGTGTGACGGATCAGCCGCTATCTGGAAAGGTCCTATCTATGTAAATTACATCCTAAATAGAATGTTTTAGTATTAGCAATAGATGAAACTATTAATCTAAAGCACAGGAGAAATAAAAACAAGGAGCAAAAGGATGTTCACTTGTCTAATGAGAACATTCATCCAGGCTTTATTTCTTTTTCTTCATGGAGAGTTTTCTGCTCTATTACATACATTTCAAAGGAAATCACGGCGGAGAAAATAACATCGGCTCAATTAGTTTAATTTGTAAGCAAAGTCTTGTTAAAGTGATCTGAGCCAGACTGCCTTCAGAGACTGGTAAATGAAAAATCACCTTATAGATGTATATTTTCCTAGTTTTTCTAAAAATGGGCTTGTTCACTTATAATACATTGATGGTGGTAGAAAGAGTTATGGGTCCCCAGGCTATAATGGTCATGGGCCCAAGCTCTATTATCACGATGATGGATATATTAAGTCTAGTATGCCAAAATTCTAGCACACTTTGTTCCAAAACATTGTTATACATATTTTGCACCATTTTTATTAGAATTATAGACAGTTGTTGTGCCTTGCTTGGTAAGGGGGGTGGTTTATAAAACATAAGGGCATGGCTTTGCCAGAAAGGTATAACTTGAATTGCAATAGCATATAGCAAAATACTAAATTTTAGAGCAAATTATTGGTGCAAAATAAACCAACTAATAAGTGTTGGAAAAGTAATAAAAGTGTCTAAAGGTGAGCTGAATTTATCATCCAACCTGAGTAAGAGAAATTGAAGTATGTCTTGGAAATCCAGTTGTGTGCATGCAGTTTTGTCAGAATTTTTCCAATCATTGATGGCCATTACATGGTTTGAAAAAACTTCAGTATTTCCTAGAAGTTATTCTTTACTCACATGACTACCTCAAACAAGAGCAGTGTATTAGCGGGTTAAAAATTCTACTATTTACTCAAAATTTGGTAATGCCAGTCTTCTTTATGTAGGAAATCAGTTCAACATTATTATTATAAAAATCACCACTTCTGCTTCTATCTTTAGGCCAACCACCAACCCAACCAGGTTTGAAGTGAATAATATGTAAAGGAAATGTATGAGGTAATAAAGGCCCTTGAGTAGATATATACAGTGAAGGAAATAATTATTTGATCCCTTGCTGTTTTTGTAAGTTTACCCACTGACAAAGACATGAACAATCTATAATTTTAAGGGTAGGTTAATTTTAGCATTGAGAGAATATCCCCCCAAAAAATCAAGAAAATCACATTGTAAAAATTAGATATTTTTTTGCATATTGCAGTGAGAAATAAGTATTTGATCCCTCTGGCAAACAACACTTAATACATGGCGGCAAAACCCTTGTTGGCAAGCACATCAGTCAGACTTTTTTTGTAGTTGATGATGAGGGTTGCGCACATGTCAGGAGGAATTTTGGTCCACTCCTCTTTGCAGATCATCTCTTAATCCTTAAGATTTTGAAGCTGTCACTTGGCAACTCGGAGCTTCAACTCCCTCCATAAGTTTTCTATGGGATTAAGGTCTAGAGACTGGCTAGGCCACATCATGACCTTACTGTGCTTCTTTTTGAGCCACTCCTTTGTTGTCTTGGCTGTATGTTTTGGGTCATTGTCTTACTGGAAGACCCAGCCACGACCCATCTTCAATGCTCTTACTGAGGGAAGGAGGTTGTTGGCCAAAATATCACGATACATGACCCTATCCATCTTCCCTTCAGTATGGTGCAGTCATCATGTCCCCTATGCAGAAAAGCACCCCCAAAATAAAATGTTTCCCCCACCATGCTTCACGGTTGGGACAATGTTCTAAGGATGTCCTCATCCTTCTTCTTCCTCCAAACACGGCGAGATGGATTAATGCCAAAGAGCTCAATTTTTGTCTCATCTGACAACAGCACCTTCTCCAAATAGCCCACAGAATCATTCAGGTGTTCATTGGCAAACTTCAGACGGGCCTGCACATGTGCCTTCTTGAGCATGGGTACCCTGTGGGCACTGCAGGATTTTAAACCATTAAGGCGTAATGTGTTACCAATGGTTTTCTTGGTGACTGTGGTCCCAGCTGCCTTGAGATCATTAACAAGTTCTGCCCGTGTAGTTTTAGGCTGATCTCTGACCTTCCTCATGATCAAGGATACCCCATGCGGTGAGATTTTGCATGGTGCCCCTGATCGATGTAAATTGACAGTTATTTTGCATTTCTTCCATTTTCTTACTATTGCACCAACAGTGGTCTCCTTCTCACCCAGCGTTTTACTTATGGTTTTGTAGCTCATTCCAGTTATGTGCAGGTCTATGATCTTGTCCCTGACATCCTTAGAAAGCTCTTTGGTCTTGCCCATATTGTAGAGGTTACAGTCTGACTGATTAATTGAGTCTGTGGACAGGAGTCTTTTATACAGGTGACTATGTAAGACAGCTGTCTTTAATGCAGGTAACGAGTTGATTTGGAGCGTCTAACTGGTCTGTAGGAGGTAGAACTCATAATGGTTTGTAGGGGATCAAATACTTATTTCTCACTTCAAAATGTAAATAAATTTATCTAATTTATACAATGTGATTTTCTTGATTTTTTTTTAGATTCTATCTCTCAATGTTAAAATTAACCTACCCTTAAAATTATAGACTGTTCATGTCTTTGTCAGTGGGCAAACTTACAAAAACAGCAAGAGATAAAATAATTATTTCTTTCACTGTATACATAGCAGAAACCCAATCATAATAGGTCTAAAGGCCATTAGATAGTTGTCAGTCAAACAAAGGTTCATCCGTCAGCTATCTCCTTCAACTCTCCCATACACAGGAATACTCTAGATGGTGGAGCACTCCTAGTTCCTCTATGAGGCAGGAGCTTATTTCAGTGCCAAATAAAATGAGATTCATCAGTCCAGGTCCTTCTTAACATCAATCTGACATGGGTTGTGAGCTTGCATTGCATATTTTGGCCAAAATATCAACCAAAAAATGCAGGATGCAGCTAGATCCTGTTGTCTGGGCTGCCAACTTGACTTTGTATTTTTTCTGGACAGCTTATCAAAAACTCACGTATGCCTTAACATTATTTTACGGACCGGGCAAAAAAGTGCCCTATTTCTGGATGGTTGGCAACCCTGTGTTGATTAGGGAAATTGAGAATGCACTCATATAGTGCTGGACAGCCGATCTAATAGTATTGGGATCACCAATAGACTGTAAGTTGGCATGGCGCATATCTGTGTGACTGACACCTTTTAGAAGCGCTACCTGCATTTGTAATACTAATATTATACTAAGTAACCATCCCCTCATGGATGACAGCTGTGTGAGTGGTTGTTTTATCAGTACCTTGCACCTGCACTGCCTAGACCTTTTATCATGATGCCTTTCGCGTCATCTAGTATATTGGTAATACAACCAGGTATTGGTAAGTATGTCTTCTTTTTTCTGTGAAATTTTTGGATTTGATGTCCTTTTCAGAGAATGCCTTTTAACTTCTAATAATATAGTAGTATTGGCAGTAAATAATTAGAAGCTGCAATCTTTCTCACATAGAAATTAATTCAAAAGATGGATGGTAAATCTGTACACTGCCCTATGCTTATTTCATGGAATGGAAAGTGGTGACATTTCCCCTTTAATGCATTGTTCCCTTTAATATTATATTACAATTAGACAAAAAACCCAGTCACATACTGAACAAGACATTCTCATTAAATCCATCAAAATACGTGGGTTGAACAGTACCCAGTGTGCTTCTTTGGCAAATGAAGGGTACAGAAGCACAAATTTCACACAGTTGTTCCAAGTACATTTGTCTGCGCTCACCTCCTTCCTCCATTCAGAGACAGATGTGTTATGTCTAATTATTCATTGATTGGTATCAAGAGATGAATCTCCATAATTGGCACATTTGTTCCAATTAACAAAGGAAAACTGCCACATGCCACGAAAATGAAGTGTTATATAAGCATACATAACTATGAGAGGAGAAAACGGCAGCTAACTGTCTACACCGGGCTTGTGTAGCCCTAGGACATGTACAATCGCTGCATTGAAACAAGAGGAAAAAGAAAGAGAAATGCAATCCAGAACAGAATTTCATTACATAAATAAACGCGTACAGAGTACATTAATCAAACAAGTGATTATATGAATGAGAAGAGCAATTATCAGATGTAAACTCAGCCACGCCAAGCTAATGTCATCTTGAAGTTGAGCACTTTTGGCAGACACCCCGTGTTTAGAAACAGAGACCTGTAGGATTTGTACGAGTAATTACAGAGTTTCATTTTCTACATTAATGTTAATTGAGAGAGTTCTTCATGTACTAGGAAGATGGCACTTGTCACCGCACTCCGCTGTCTGTGTATGCGCGCTTCAATTTGACCAATAAAGTTATTGAAAAGCAGCCAGGACCGAATGCAATCAAAAGCAAATTTCATTAGTTGTTATCCAGGAGGCGCTAACTAACTTCAGTGCTGGGAAGACGCGTGTTCTTTATTTGGGAATGGTTGTAGCAAGGTGTTCGGATCTACGCTTGCCAAAACAAAGTCAGATCCAATCACGAAAAGTAGAAGCAAATACAAGGCAAAAAAAAGTTCACTTGCACATTAATACAGTATTGGCACTCTGCCTACCTGTGCTGATTTTACCAGGAAGCCGATAGCACATTATATGAAGACAGATTACACTACAGGAATAAGCAATACTCCAGCATTTGCATAAACAAATCATTCTTCAACTTCTCCGCCAGCGTCTGTCTTCATTTTCCCTAACACAAAGAGGAATTTGCACCTTTTGTCTCTCGGGGATCACATCCGATAGTAACAATGTGGTATATTCCATTTAAGTGTGATATCCATTATCACTTGTTAACAGACAGTCACTTAAATGTCCATTAGAGAGTGATAATGGCATCAATGCTTTAAAGGATATGTCTGGAATATGGATTATTTGGATTGTTTTAGGTTGCAGGTGAAAATGTTATAAAGTAGACTGTGCAGCCCACCAGACAAAATTCCCACCCAATAATACATGCATTTATTAGGTAGCATTCTTCACATGGAATCTGAATGTTTATGGCATTATTTCAGTACTGTTCAAGGAGTATATAGTTAAAATAAAGTCTATTCATGTCTGATATTTGCACTGAAGCTGACTTAGATCCATAAATTATAGAATGGGAACAGTTTGAATAGATTTACTAACTTTTCAATAATGTCTCACCAGTAGTAGAAACTTTTTATATAAGATTTCCTAATCTGATTACATCTTTGTCACCTATGTGCACAGTAAGTTACATTTATTGCCTACAGAAAAATTGACATAAAGCTGTATGCACCAGCAAAGTCACTACTTTGCATCACACTAGCACAGAATACCCCAAAACACATGTCTGTAAACTGAGATTCTGATTTGGCTTTTATCCTAAGACATATGGCAAGGCTCGTTAAAGGGTCGATATTGACTTGTAGGATTGCTACTTCCAATAGGTTGCACTAGAGTTTAAGTCCTCCTAGAAACAATTTGCATATTTAATTTCCCAGAGAAGCATGCAAGGCATTTAAGTCTCCTCATACTGGTATGCCAGACCTGGCATGTCAATCTCCATAAGGAGAAAACTTCCCCCATTGATACTAGCACACTATACAATTAAGTGGGAACTGTGCTTTCTACAAACTTTGCGTAATACACGTGAATATAAGAAGTCTGTAATATATTTTATCAGGGAAACTGGCTTTTTTAATCACTTGTCAGCCACTTCCCAGCTTCACCCTGCCTTCGGGACTCATCATTCACTCTGAAAAAAAACCCCAGATCAAATATATTTTGCTCAAGACAAGATAGACTGCTAGCACAGTGAGGTGTCACGTTACAGAGGATATTGAAGTCTATGGGAGGAGGAGAGAGAAACAGCGTGGGAGGCAGAGAAACGGATTGTGCAGATTCCAACTAGCTTCTGCAAGAGCTGGACTCATAGCTACACTACTCAGTACTGGTGTATAATTTCTTCCATGCCTCTTCTGCTTCTATCTGTGTGCTACTACAGGGAAAAAAATCATGAATCCCTCTTTTCTGTGTATTTAGTGTATGAGAGACGACATAGCAATTAGTCTCAACCCACTAGCTCAGAGTCATTTGCAAATTAGAGATAGAGCCTGTAGAAGGGAAAATTGGTGAAAAAAGCAAGATGTAACTCATATAATGACCAGAAATAGTGTTATTTCTCCTCCACACATGATAGTTTATTCAGAAAAGTAACTTGAAAGTATAGATCCCCTTTAAATGGAGTAGAACACCAATCAGTGTAGCAATGTAGCAATTTCTTTTCAAGCAGCCCTATCACCTAGAGAGCGCTGTCAATCATCATTCAGGGAGGAAGAAGAGTGCCTTGATAATTAAAGGGCGGAGTGGTGCACTCATGCCAAGGGTGCGCTGAACACCATCATTTGCATATTAGGTAAACTGATTATGAAAATCAAAGGCAACATTTATTACATTAAATATATGATTTTCATTTTGATTTTTACTAGTAGATATTAAATATTACACTGGAAATATAAGTATTGAAGAGCAGCATCTCTTAGAACTTTCTTAAGTGGTTGCAACTATTATCTTGGCCCCATACAATGCATTGCTCTAAGTAAGCTGAGATAAAGCATATATAATTATACTCATATACTAAATAAAAGGCATTATTTCATTTCAAAAAGCCCTTTAGATAGTCAGTCACTGTTATCTTGTGTATGTGCAGAACATCCTTTGCCCGGCACAGGTACAACACTCTCTCTGTTGTGAACAATAACCTTCCTGACATGCACAACATATCCATGATGTTCAAAGAAGGGAATGTATGGGGCAAGTGCTGGGCTGGAAATGCAAGGAACATGTGCGGGATTTAGCTGCCAATGACAGTGATATAAGGGAATTGCAGAGATTAATCAATCCTAAGAGGGAGGTGTTAGGCAGGATGTATGGTGGAAGACCAGTGCAAATACGGTATTGGCAGCTTGGAGCTCCTGCCAGCTCATTTCTATGAAATAATTTTCTATATACAGTATGTTACTACAAAAATATGACATAATTAGTTTTTTTGTACTACGTCACTTAGTGCAGTAATTGCTTAATAGCTATGCTAAATACAACTCTATATTTCTACCTAAAAACGCTTTGCTCGTGGTGAATGATATGGTCTATTCTCCAGAGGATAATTCTACATCTGCTACACCATTCCTGGATTTTCAAGAATTGTATATTGATGAAAGTTTTTATTTTAGATCTCTCTACTTGCATTCTGAGTTTAACATATCTTCTATGAAATAACAGTCACATAGTGTGCAATCTTATATATGTCACTCGCTTTTCATTAACATTCAAAGCATATAAACCAGCTTTTACTAAGCCTTTTTATCATTGGCCACCGGTAAAGATGTGATCAGCATATGTTAACCATAACGTTTCTGACATATTAATATATCTACACATCAACTCTTTATAAATTCTGAATTCTGCATTCCAAAATATCATAAACTCTTCTAAGTCTGATATGAGGAGGGGGCCCATGACGATTGAGCAGTTAGTCATCAACGTTGGACAGCGTGTCATTTTGATAATAATTTCCAAGCTGTTGTAAATGTCACCAATGCTAAATAATGATCAGCACACTACAAAAAAATATTCACTATGTCAAGAGAGGGAATCAGAAGATGTGCAATGTGACAATTACCCAGCTTTTAGCCTTTGTCTGGTGAACATCTCTACCTAATATTAAATTGGCCTTTTGTAGGGTCATAATTTACAGGCATGTCCAACACATAGTTTTCTTGACAAAAATATTAAATGAACTGTTTAGAGGTTTTTACAGTATGACTTCACATTCATTTTATAGACTTTTTTGTGCCATTTATCAATTGTCAGCAATTGGTGCACTAGTTACTAGGTAAAGCATATGCTTAGTGTAAGATGATATTAGTTACTGGCTTACATTAATGCACATTTACCAGATTTACATCTCAAGAGCTTGTCCGCACAGATTGGTAGGTGCCTGTAAAGGCCCCGTCACACTTAGCGATGCTACAGCGATCCCGACAACGTTGCTGCATCGCTATGTGGTCGCTGGTGAGCTGTCAAACAGGCAGGCTCACCAGCGATCAGGGGAGCAGTGACATCGTGGAAAAAATCTTTCCACGATGTCCTGCTCCTGGTTACCAGCCTGCTGAAGCAGGAGCAGGCTGGTAACCATGATAAACAGCGGGTTACTAAGTGCGCGTGTGCCCCTAGTAACCCGCTGTTTATAATGGTTACCAGCCTGATCGCTGGTCCCGCTGGTCACACACAGCGATGTGTGCTGACCAGCGGGAGGGCAAAGACCAAAAAATGGTCCAGGATAATCTGCAGCGATCAGTGACCTCACAGCAGGGGCCTGATCGCTGCAAAGTGTCACACATAGCGACATCGCTGGTGAGGTCGCTGTTGCGTCACCAAAACCTTTACTCAGCAGCGATCTCGCTAGCGATCTCGCTATGTGCGACTGGGGCTTTACACCACTCATTATCATATAGTCACCCTTCACCCCACATACTAAATGTGACCATACATTACTAATGTATAGCTACTATAATTAAAAAGGATCCTATCACACTGTAGACATAGTGCGATCTGTGGAAGTATGATGGTATAGAGAAGGAGAAGTTGAGCAGAATGATTTACAGGTTTGTTAAAAAAGATTAATTAAAACTTAGATTTTGTCCTTTGAAATCCCTTGTGTTTGTAGCCTATGTGTAGTAGAGAGCAATGAACCGAGCAATGAACCAGCAGGAGGATTCTTGCAGCGGAACCAAGTTATGATAGAAGAGTAGAAGGGGGAGCAAATTCAGATGCTGGACCTGATCAGGTGACCTCCAGAAAGGATTTCCTGGATATAAAAGTCCAGTGCGCCAAGACACAGGCAGATTTGGCGCCAGGCTGCAGAGTGGAGCAGACGTGCTCCAGAGGGACAGCAGAGCCCAGCGTGACAGGTCTCAGCCGGAGGCCTGCGCTCCACCAGAGTCAGACACCGGCTGAGAGGCTCCGGACTCCTCACAGAAGCGCCCTGAGCCCTGCGCATATTGGTCAGAGTCAATATCTGCACCCCACACTGAGTAAGTTCCCAGGATCCGATGCCGCCTGTCAAGAACTGAGGTCTGGACCCCCTTACTCCAAGCGTGAGACACTACCATCGACGATCAAGCCGAAAAGAGCTGAGAGGGGACTGTGACAGGAGAGACGAGGCAGCAACCGTGGAGGGATCGCGCAAATGAACAGGGCCGTCACTTCCAACTCTCACCTATGGTACCGGGGACAGTTGGGATTAGGACTTCAGGTTGGGAAGGGGCCGGTTGGTGCGTGGGAGGCTAACCGGGATCTCTTAGACTTTATCTGGAAGAGACTTGCGGCCTAGCGGGAAGAACCAGTGACCCCCGCTAGGACCATATAAAGAGAACTCACGTGATGACTCCCACGACTGGGTGCATCACACTTTTGCAAAGAACTTTACTGTTATTCACTGAAAATATTTCTTATTGTTATTACAAGTTGTTGTTTATTATCCCTGTTACTAACCCCCTGTCATAATACTTGCTATACATATAAAGTAGTTTTATCAATCCCTGACTGTTCCCACCTTGTGTCTCTGTGCGTTGCATTAGGGCACCTGTGTTACATGAGTCCAGTGGGCGGTCCTACTAGTGATTGACAGCTATGTCTGCATGCACAATTATACAGGGAAGACTGTTAATCACTCAGTAGGACCGCCCACTGGACTTGTATGCATACAAAAACCAGGGATTTCAAGAATAAAATCTAAGTTTTACCGAAACCTTTCCCACAAAAATGTATATCATTCTGGTGCGCTCCTCTTGCTCTATAACATCCTGCCTGCAGATCACACATGATTTTCAACATGACAGGTTCCCTTTAAGTATAGTAACTATACTTTAGTAATTTATGGTCACATTTAGTATGTGGGGTGAAGGGTGACTTTATGATAATGAGTGGTGAGAAAGGCAGCTGGCAATCTGTATTTCTCTCAAGATTTTTAAACAGTGAAAAAAGTGGTCAGAGTTAGGAATGAGGGGAAGAGCAAGTATGAATTTTAGGAAAATGTAAAAATCATTTCACCTGATGAATGGGTATTTGGCGGTCTATTTATACTGCATGAATATCGGGAAACAAGTGTTCCTAAAGAGGCTCATTCACGATAATCAGCCGGTGTAAATGCACCCTTAGTAAGTTTTTTCTGATTGAGCCTCAGTGACTTCGAGTCTAAAGATTTATTTTTAAGTAATGTGTGCCACTGTGTGTGCATCTGCAATTTAATGACGGTATATTAATGCTGTCTTGGGGTTGGGTAACATTTAAATTAATAAAATTCCATTTTTGATGCATAAATATTCAAATACATATCTAGCAGGTCTGGATTTGGCACTCATTTTATCACTACTGGATTGTAATAATTGACTGACTTAAGGTCCATTTACACAGATCGACCGGCGGCACAACATGACCGCCAATCAGTAAACTTTTACCAATCAGCAGTCATTCAAATGCCTGACCATAAGTAGATGATGCGTACTGAGCAGTCTTTAATAGATCGTTCAGTGCGCATAGGCTGCCATAATTTTCGGCAGTGTGATCCTGTGTACACAGGTCAATGCATTGCCAAGGACGATGAACTTTTGTGATACACAAAAGATTATTTCACCTGATGAACAAACGTTTTGATCATTTTGTGTGAGATCGACAGTCTGTTTACATAGTGAGATAATCGTGAAACGAGCATTTTTAAAAACACCCAAGATTATCTTGCAGTGTAAATGCCCCATATAGAACATTTATCACTTAATCACATGATGATAAATGTTTAATTGGTCGGGATCTGGATTTTTCCCAGTCTTAAAATAGTGGGGTCCCAATGACCCCTTGTGGGCAGATGATATATATTAGTTAGTTAACCTGTCATTTTATTCCAAACCACAGATGATGCAGCAATATATCAATATTAGAAAAGGAAAAAACTAAATTTCAATTTGACTTAGCTCCACTCCAGTCCACCCTGGTGTATTTTTGAGGTCACCAAAATTTTCATACAAGTTTTAAAAAATTTTTAACTTTAGGTACAGAAAACAGCTCAAGACAATAAGGAAGCCCATTTTTTACTTTATGTTATTTTGATTAAATTGGCACAAAAACGCCAACTAATACCACAAGACATAAAAGGAAAGTGACTTAAAAAACAACCACAATTGATTCTAAGTCTTTTTTTGTTTAATACACTCAGCTCTGCTACACCTGCATTTAAACAATAGCGCCACCATCGGACCATATAAACTCTGTGGATACATTACTATGAATACACATAGTCATTACCTAAAATCTGGAAGCTAGTAGAAAGGTAGGAACCAGTTCTTTAATAATATCTGTTTTTGAATGAGATGCTGAGCTTATCAATACACATGATACTTTGGTGTCCACAGCTTTAGACATTTTGTGATTCTTTGATTTTTAGTTGGGGTGTCAAACTGAGCTCTCCCTCTATACAGAACATGTGCACATCCACATATTATCAAATTTGTGAACTATTCCATGAGAAAAAGACATACGAGGCTCCAAATCTAGCTCCAAATGGGGATTTATTCTGCTGCAAAGACTGATCTTGCACAGTACCAATTGAAAAAATGGCAATGCCATTGACACGCCCCCTGGGCCGTGTGTGGGGGAATACCTGGAGCCGGGTCTCTGTGTAATGCTGGGGGTTTGTAGTCTCCGTGGCAGCGACCCGGTCCCGTGGCTCAGGGTGGTCAAACCAGTGGCGGATCTGTTTATTTGGTTTTTAATGTTTAAATGTCCGACTACGCCACCCGTGGATTGCGGTCACTGAGAACCGCCGCTGCGGGGCAGACCACTGAGGCTGATGTTGTGTGCGCAGCAGAGGGTAGTATAACTCCCCACGGGAGGAGTACAGCCTCAGGGCAGCGTGTGTAGATGGTGAGGGTTGTGGTGCATGGGCGCAGCAGAAATGACTCAGAGTCCGTGCAGTGCAGTTCAGGGTCTTTACTGTTGGTAATGAAGAAGGCCCTGCCGGGCGTACTGGCTAACATTAGAGGCCTGGTCAGTCTGTGAGCGAACAAGTGTCCCCCTGGTCAGGTGGAGGTGTAGGCCTTCCCGTCTGACTGCACTCTTCCTGTCTACCTTGCTGTAGTCATGTAGTAGCCCACGTCCCTGAGTGTACCGTGTGGTGCTCACCCGTATGGCTGGTGACTTGGGGCTTTTGGTACCTTCCGCTTCTCAATGGCGGTGCCGGTCCCTTGCGTGTGACTGAGGCTTTGGGCTTTCTATGGCCAGAGGACCTGAAATCCCCTGCCAGGTGGTTTCTGCTGCTGGATGTGGATATCCTCACAGCCTCGGACTCCGGTGTCCGGTTCTTTGCGTCTTCTGCCAGGATGAGCTCTATCAGCTCCAATCCCTGGCTCTCTGCTCCTGTGTTGCCTCCAGAGCTCCCTTCTCTGACTAGACTCAACTCGACTCTTTTAACCGCGCCCCAGATCCAGTTTATAAAGGGCAGGTTCCTCCCCTCCCTGGACTGGGGCAGGAGGGATTGCATGCAACAGTGCTCCTGACCAGGAAAACCCATGCTCGCTCTCAGACATGGTATTTCTACCACTGTGGCAACCAGACCCACTGAGGTGCCACACCATCATACCACTAAAGTCTTTGGAGATCTCTCATCATTATACTCAATGCTGTTGAGCCCTATTATCATTGAAGGCAGGTATGTCATATCCCTCCTTTCATTCAAGTACAAAAAGTTTGTACCATTTTCTTGTATTTTCAGCAGGTTTAGTTTCCACTTTGAAATAAATGGGCTAATACCTTTATGCATCTTAGCACATTTATTAAACCCGTAAACTCATGATCCATTGAGCAGAGTGACTGACGGTTTGATTGAGACGCTCATTTCATCTTCGTATTAGTTAGAGTCCTATTTTATGAAAATAAAATGCTTTTAATAACCGCAATAAGATATTATGTCAGGTAGAAATTCATTGGGGAGTTCCTTGGAGACTCGGCAGGAGCTACGCCTTTAGGTGATATAAGGCAGAAGTTCCAATTAAAAGTCTGCTAACTGGAAGAAAACATAAGCTGTTCTCAATAAACACATCCAACAGAAGTCATATTAATAATCAATTACATTGAAGTGCCACCTGACACTGCCTGTTTGAAGGCGTTACCATCTGCCGATGGCATTTTATACTCCCAGTAAAACTGCTACCAGTTAAATACACTCTCGTTGTCCAATTTTCCCTTCAAACACTGGAAAGCAGACAAGATTAATTTCCTACAGAAAATGAATGTTTCCTTGTAATGTGCAGTTTATTCTTTATGGAATGATCCAGTAAACTTTATTTTATTAAACCAGGGTGTTTTTGGCTACATACCGTTCCAAATTAACTAATAAAACAGCCCATTGGCTTTTACGTATGTTAAAGTAAACCTGATAATTATAGCAATTATAGAATGGTGCATTTTATGTGGTGGGGAGACCACTATGATCATTTTTGTTTTTTTTTAGGCTACAATGAAATTTTCCGGTAGTGCTAGTGCCGAGAGTCACAAAATGCAATAAAAGTCTTTTTGGCGTGGCTTTAATTTCCATAATACTTAGGACAGATAAGATGATCTGCTACGATCCATCATATACATTATGATACTTTTTTACTGAGTTCACATTGGAACCGGATTCCATTCTAATATTTCCAATGCCTAATCGGTCATCAGATACCCAATTATTTTTTGCTACATGGAATATTTGAATACTACAATACACTATTCCGACATAAAAAAAAGGCAACAGAAAGCTAAAAAAAATGTATCATGCTTTTCTTTTCCCAGGGATTTAAAAAGATGCAAAAATGTCAAGAATATGAGTGGTTTGTGGTACCAAATAAACATACTTTAGAAAGTGCGCTGTGATAAGTGAACAGGACTTCTTGAAAATCACTTCAATAAAACATCTGGCCATAGCGGTAAAGTACTCCATGTGACTGTTTTCTTAATGTGTTTCTTATTCCCTATCCCATACTTAAAATATATAGCTGAACTATCATGAGATCTCAGTATCATTACCGCCAGAAGTGTGATAGACTCTGAATGCAGATCAATGAATATTTATGATGAAACCTTAATGTTTACAAACAATATGGCTCCTTCTTCTTCTGCTTGTCTAAACTTGCTCATTGAAAGACATTTTGTTTGGTCTAAAAAAATATGTAAATCACACTAGCCATACCACAAAATGCATGCTAAGCTTACAGTGCATTAGATATATGGCCCAATTCATCAAAGCATTAACGTCAGTATTCTGGCATGGAAAGCTTTGAAAAGTCACATAATTTTGTCATAACCTGAGGATGCACTAAAATTATGCGATTTTTAGTGTTCTCACACCATTTTCGCCAAGCACCAACAAAGTGGACACAGCAGGGGTGGGATAGGGGTGTGGTGACCGCCTCTTGTCAAATTCATGACAAGCGGCGACATTCACCACGCCACAAATCAGGGACTGGCGTAGCATTGGTGGTAGGCATACACCACTCGTCCAACATAGGCTTCTTCATGAATCAGAAGAGTCTGACTCCAGGACATCTCCTTTTCAAAACTGAAGTGAGCAATGCTGGTTTTGATGAATCAGGTTAGAGTCCTACTTCTCCAGCAAGTATGCCCTTTATATCTGCCCTATGGTGTACCCATTATACAGCAGGCAATAGAACATACAATTTTTTTCCATTCAAACCTATATCCAAATGTTTCTGTAAGTCATCTTCGAAAATCAGAGACATACAAAGATACATTATTGCTCTATAGACTACTTTGGGTGCCACATGGAGCTTGCATGTAGACATAATTATGTCTCATGGCTAAATATTGATTAGAGATGAGCGTTGTTCTAATCGAACTGCTCGCCAATCTCAAATTCGAGCTGTTTTGGGCGGTGTTCGAGCCGTTCGGCGAACACGAACGATTTGAGAAAAATTCGGCTGTTCGAGGTTATGTTCGATAACTGTTCGTGCACCAAAATCATAACTGGATTTTTTCTCAGTAATGATGAAAATTAATGTTAATACGAAGTTTGAGTGTACAGCGGGGTGGGGGGAGGGGCAGGGGATGGATCTCTGCAGGAATAATGAAGATCTCCATTTTTTTTTCTCTTTCCCGCATTTGCAGTGGGGAGGTGCAGTCTGTCAGCCTATCAGCAGCGCACACACGGAGCGAACTGCTGTTTTTCACACAAGCAAGGGCATGTGTCATTGGCAGTGTATGTCACATGTCCTTGCCCTATAAGACCAAGCGATTTTCCCCGTCGCCACCATTGTCTCACTGCTGCAGCTGCGTGTTAGACGGCACCGCTGTTGCTGTGTGCGCTATACCTTGTTAATTTCAAGCCAATTTTCGCACAAATCTACAGATAGCTTGGGAGTAGGGAATAGTTGTGATTGCAGTCCTTTTAAGGACTAGGTTACAGCATTTCCTACGACTTTTATCAGGCAGGTCTGTGCTCTTAAATAGATAGATTGTGGGAGTAAAGACTAATTGTAATTGCAGTCCTTTTCAGGACTAGGTTACATCAGTTCCTATCAGTTTTTGCCAGGCAGGTCTGTGCCAGTGCTGTGCAAGTTTTTTTCACAGCATTTGGCTGAATCTAGCAAAGCTAATCCTTTTTGGCCTATTGCAGAGTGTGTTAGTCAGTGGAGTAGCCTATCTGTGTTGCAAGATATACCACCTGTGTATAGAATACCAATTTTTTTACTGCACCTAGTGAAGTAAAATCTTTTGGGCATAGCATCATTCTATTAGTCCATCTATACTGATCTCCATCAGGTTGCAAACTGAATATATTTTTTTTCTGCATCTAGCTCTGAAAAAATATTTGGGCTTCTAGCAGTGTGTGGGACTTGTTCTATTAGTCCATCTATACTGACCTCCATCAGGTTGCAAACTGAATATAATTTTTTTCTGCATCTAGCTCTGAAAAAATATTTGGCCTTCTAGCAGTGTGTGGGACTTTCTCTATTAGTCCATCTATACTGACCTCCATCAGGTTGCAAATTAAAAATAATTTTTATCTGCATCTAGATCTGAAAAAATATTTGGCCTTCTAGCAGTGTGTGGGACTTTCTCTATTAGTCCATCTATACTGACCTCCATCAGGTTGCAAATTAAAAATAATTTTTAGCTGCATCTACCTCTGAAAAAATATTTGGGCTTCTAGCTGTGTGTGGGACTTGTTCTATTAGTCCATCTATACTGACCTCCATCAGGTTGCAAACTGAATATAATTTTTTTCTGCATCTAGCTCTGAAAAAATATTTGGCCTTCTAGCAGTGTGTGGGACTTTCTCTATTAGTCCATCTATACTGACCTCCATCAGGTTGCAAACTGAATATATTTTTTTTCTGCATCTACCTCTGAAAAAATATTGGGCTTCTAGCTGTGTGTGGGACTTGTTCTATTAATCCATCTATACAGACCTCCATCAGGTTGCAAACTGAATATATTTTTTTTCTGCATCTACCTCTGAAAAAATATTGGGCTTCTAGCTGTGTGTGGGACTTGTTCTATTAATCCATCTATACAGACCTCCATCAGGTTGCAAACTGAATATAATTTTTTTCTGCATCTAGCTCTGAAAAAATAGTTGGCCTTCTAGCAGTGTGTGCGACTTTCTCTATTAGTCCATCTATACTGACCTCCATCAGGTTGCAAATTAAAAATAATTTTTATCTGCATCTAGCTCTGAAAAAATATTTGGCCTTCTAGCAGTGTGTGGGACTTTCTCTATTAGTCCATCTATACTGACCTCCATCAGGTTGCAAATTAAAAATAATTTTTATCTGCATCTACCTCTGAAAAAATATTTGGGCTTCTAGCTGTGTGTGCGACTGGTTCTATTAGTCCATCTATACTGACCTCCATCAGGTTGCAAACTGAATATAATTTTTTTCTGCATCTAGCTCTGAAAAAATATTTGGCCTTCTAGTAGTGTGTGGGACTTTCTCTATTAGTCCATCTATACTGACCTCCATCAGGTTGCAAATTAAAAATAATTTTTATCTGCATCTAGCTCTGAAAAAATATTGGCCTTCTAGCAGTGTGTGGGACTTTCTCTATTAGTCCATCTATACTGACCTCCATCAGGTTGCAAATTAAAAATAATTTTTATCTGCATCTAGCTCTGATAAAATATTTGGCCTTCTAGCAGTGTGTGGGACTTTCTCTATTAGTCCATCTATACTGACCTCCATCAGGTTGCAAACTGAATATATTTTTTTTCTGCATCTACCTCTGAAAAAATATTGGGCTTCTAGCTGTGTGTGGGACTTGTTCTATTAATCCATCTATACAGACCTCCATCAGGTTGCAAACTGAATATATTTTTTTCTGCATCTACCTCTGAAAAAATATTGGGCTTCTAGCTGTGTGTGGGACTTGTTCTATTAATCCATCTATACAGACCTCCATCAGGTTGCAAACTGAATATAATTTTTTTCTGCATCTAGCTCTGAAACAATAGTTGGCCTTCTAGCAGTGTGTGGGACTTTCTCTATTAGTCCATCTATACTGACCTCCATCAGGTTGCAAATTAAAAATAATTTTTATCTGCATCTAGCTCTGAAAAAATATTTGGCCTTCTAGCAGTGTGTGCGACTTTCTCTATTAGTCCATCTATACTGACCTCCATCAGGTTGTAAATTAAAAATAATTTTTATCTGCATCTACCTCTGAAAAAATATTTGGGCTTCTAGCTGTGTGTGGGACTTGTTCTATTAGTCCATCTATACTGACCTACATCAGGTTGCAAACTGAATATAATTTTTTTCTGCATCTAGCTCTTAAAAAATATTTGGCCTTCTAGCAGTGTGTGGGACTTTCTCTATTAGTCCATCTATACTGACCTCCATCAGGTTGCAAATTAAAAATAATTTTTATCTGCATCTAGCTCTGAAAAAATATTTGGCCTTCTAGCAGTGTGTGGGACTTTCTCTATTAGTCCATCTATACTGACCTCCATCAGGTTGCAAATTAAAAATAATTTTTATCTGCATCTAGCTCTGAAAAAATATTTGGCCTTCTAGCAGTGTGTGGGACTTTCTCTATTAGTCCATCTATACTGACCTCCATCAGGTT
Source organism: Phyllobates terribilis (assembly GCF_046119375.1). Lineage (NCBI taxonomy): Eukaryota > Metazoa > Chordata > Amphibia > Anura > Dendrobatidae > Phyllobates > Phyllobates terribilis. The sequence goes on from NW_027362761.1 coordinate 844,582,141, forward strand.
GCAAATTAAAAATAATTTTTATCTGCATCTACCTCTGAAAAAATATTTGGGCTTCTAGCTGTGTGTGGGACTTGTTCTATTAGTCCATCTATACTGACCTCCATCAGGTTGCAAACTGAATATAATTTTTTTCTGCATCTAGCTCTGAAAAAATATTTGGCCTTCTAGCAGTGTGTGGAACTTTCTCTATTAGTCCATCTATTCTGACCTCCATCAGGTTGCAAATTAAAAATAATTTTTTTTCTGCATCTACCTCTGAAAAAATATTGGGCTTCTAGCTGTGTGTGGGACTTGTTCTATTAATCCATCTATACAGACCTCCATCTGGTTGCAAACTGAATATAATTTTTTTCTGCATCTCTCTCTGAAAAAATATTTGGGCTTCTAGCTGTGTGTGGGACTTGTTCTATTAGTCCATCTATACTGACCTCCATCAGGTTGCAAACTGAATATAATTTTTTTCTGCATCTAGCTCTGAAAAAATATTTGGCCTTCTAGCTGTGTGTGGGACTTGTTCTATTAGTCCACCTATACTGACCTCCATCAGGTTGCAAATTCAAAATAATTTTTTGTCTGCATCTAGCTCTGAAAAAATATTTGGCCTTCTAGCAGTGTGTGGGACTTTCTCTATTAGTCCATCTATACTGACCTCCATCAGGTTGCAAACTGAATATATTTTTTTTCTGCATCTACCTCTGAAAAAATATTTGGGCTTCTAGCTGTGTGTGGGACTTGTTCTATTAGTCCATCTATACTGACTTCTATCAGGTTGCAAATCGAATATAATTTTTTTCTCCATCTAACCCAGCCAATAGTTTTGGCCTAATACCACAGTTTGGCCACTCAGCTCTGCTCTGTTCCCATCCATTGTTTTTTTGTGCAAACAACTCCAGAGTTGTGAATTAGTTAACCACCAAAATGAGTGGAAAAAGGCCTGCTGCTGGTGGAAAGGGGAATAGGCGTGTTGGGAAGGGGAAAAAATGTTGTGTCCGTGGGGTAGGTGTTAAAGCAACAGTAACATCTGCAGAAGAAAGACCATCTTCCAGCCAAACTAAAATGTCTACTTCTTTTAGCGGACAATGTGATAAGATCCCTTTCTTACGGCCACGCCAATCGCTACAAATTCCAGATGAGACACAAAAAAAGCAGGTGCTTCAACGGATATCAAGTGCTCCTTTAAGTGGGCTCTCCTCCACATCAACTTCAACATCACAAATACTCCAGTCCTCAAAGGTGTCACCCCAATCGCACTTGCTTCCTCACAGCTCCCAAATCTCCAGCTGCCCGTCTGAGTATGAGGTAGAACAGATGGTTGAGTCTGCAGAGCTGTTTACTCATACTATAGCCTGGGAATCAGAGGTCGACTCCAGCGCTTCTGTGAATCCAGACGAGGAAATGATCTGCACTGATGCCCAGAATCTTTATGAGTCGGATCCAGGACCAGACGCAGAAGGTTCTGACCATAATGTAGACCCTCATTCCCAAACTGTAACTCCTGTTGGTGGAGACAATGAGGAAGACGATGATAAGACTCAAATACCTGATTGGAGCGACAACTTTAGTTTTTTGTCAGGGCAGGAACAGGTTGGCTCTGAGGACGACGGGTGTGATAACGCACAGGGTGATGATGATGAGGTTGGAGATCCCACTTACTGTCAACCCACAGTCAGCCAAGAGATGAGGTCAGCAGAGGAGGTGGAGGAAGATGCTAGTGACGACGAGGTCAGGTTGCGCCTTCCTGGACAGAGACATAGTACTGGAAGCACGTCAACAACTGCATCCTCAAACACAACTCTGCCTCTCACCACAAGTCGTGGTGGCTCTTCAGGTCGCATGGGTGCTAAGCCTTGCATAGCCTGGGCATTTTTTCAGATCGATAAAGATGACCCAACTCGTGTTATCTGTAACATTTGTCAGCAAAAGCTAAGTAGAGGCCAAAAATACATAGTTTGAGTACTTCATGCATGAACCGGCACATGGACATGAAGCATAAGTTGCAGTGGGAAGCTCAGTGTGCTACAATGCGGCCTAGCCGGCCGGGCCAACCACCGTCTGCCATATCTTGTGCATCCGCGGCCTCTTCATCCTCTGTGACTGGGGGGACAGCAGTCACACCTGTTTTGGGGCGCAGACCTGCCACCTCTTTACCCGCAACAGCCAGCGTGATTGGCAGGTCATCATTTTCTTTGGAGGTGGTAACACCAGCTGGTGTTGAGCGCTGTCCGACATCGATAGCACCACCTTTGGATCAAGGCAACCTAACATGTCCGCCTGCATCTTCCTCACAGACCGGCAGTTTGCCGGGGACACCCTCATCAACCCCGTCTAAGCACAATAGCCAGCCCTCGGTCCCTCAGATGTGGACAAGTAAAAGACCATTTCCTCCTAGCCATGAGAAAGCTAAGAGGTTGAATTTCACCATCTGCAAGCTCTTGGCTACAGAAATGCTGCCTTTCCACCTGGTGGACACAGAGGATTTTCGAGACCTTATGTCCGTCGCAGTGCCCCAGTACCAGATGCCCAGTCGGCACTACTTCTCAAAGAAAGGTGTGCCTGCGCTCCACCAGCATGTCGCACACAACATCACCGCTTCTTTGAGAAACTCTGTGTGTGACAGGGTGCATTTCACCACAGACACTTGGACGAGTAGGCATGGACAGGGGCGTTACATGTCGCTGACTGGGCACTGGGTAACTATGGTGACAGCAGGACAAGGGGCTGCTGTCCAAGTCTTGCCGTCCCCACGAGTTGTGCGTGAATCCTCTTTATGTCAAAGTTCCTCCACTGCTTCTGCCTCCTCAACCTCCTCTCAGTCTTCCACCTGCACCCAAAGCCTGTCTGGTCATGCCACAAGCTTTCTAACTGCGCAGAAGGGATCCTGCACACCTCCTTACTATGCTGGCAGTAGGGCTCAACGTCATCAGGCGGTTTTTACTTTGAAATGTCTGGGAAATGTGAGTCACACAGCTGAGGAGTTGTGGTCAGCTCTGGAGAACCAATTTCATGAATGGTTGTCTCCACTGGACCTGAAACCAGGGAAGGCCGTGTGCGACAATGCTGCAAACCTGGGTGCGGCCCTTCGCCGGGGCAATGTCACACACGTGCCTTGTATGGCTCACGTGTTGAACCTGGTTGTCCAGCAATTTTTAGCCCACTATCCCAGATTAGATGGCCTTCTGCAGAGGGCACGGTCGCTGTGTGCTCACTTCCGCCGTTCGCATCCCGCAGCTCAGCGACTTACATCTCTACAGAAGTCGTTGGGCCTGCCACTTCACCGGCTAAAATGCGATGTGCCTACCCGGTGGAATTCAACTCTGCACATGTTGCAGCGACTGTGGCAGCACCGACAAGCCCTGGTGCAATACGTTCTGACGTATAGCCTGGGCCAACGAGATCCAGAGGTGGGGCAAATCACGCTGGAGGAGTGGTCTCAGATCAGGGACCTATGCACCCTTCTGCACAGTTTTGAAATGGCGACGAAGATGTTTAGTGCTGACGATGCCATTATCAGCATGACTATTCCGGTGATTTACATGCTGGAGCACATGTTAAACAGAATTCGGAGTCAGGTGGTGGCACAAGAGGAGGTGGAGGAAGTAGAGGAGGAGGAGTTGTATGCGGAAGGGCTAACATCTGCAAGGTCCAGACGGTCGGCAGCACCAAGGCGGCAGGCATGTGAGGGTGGGGGAGATGGTTTTACCAGGGCGCATGGTAGCAGCCAAACTAGTGAGGAAGGTGCAGGAGCCCAGGAAGAAGTGGAGGACGAACTGATGGAAGACTCATCAGATGAGGGAGACCTTGATCACATTTCTGTTGTGCGAGGTTGGGGGGAGAGGACAGAGGAAGGAAGCATTATTGTTACCTCGCCACCAACACAACAGGGACTTGGTGCTCCTGGATGCGCAACACACATGAGTGCCTTCTTGCTGCACTACCAGCAACATGACCCTCGAATTGTGAGAATTAGAAATAATCCTGACTACTGGGTTGCCACACTGTTAGATCCCCGGTACAAAAGTAAATTTGCCGAAATTATTCCTGCCATAGAAAGGGATGCACGCATGCAGGAGTATCAGCAGAGACTGTTGCAGAATCTTACATGTGCTTTTCCACAAAACACCAGTGGTGCACGTAGTGAATCTCACAGTTCCAACTTGCCAACCGTGGGACCGTCAAGTGTTCAGCACTCAAACCGTAACAGAACCACAGTATCTGCTGGTAACATCAAGAGGACATCGGTAAACCGCGCGCCTACCGGCGCGCGCATTTTTAAGCTTTTTTTTAAGCTTTTTTCACTGTTTTCAGAACATTAACAATAAGAACATGGAAGAGTCCAGGAGCCATTTGGTGAGCTGCATATCCTGCTACATGTTCGCAGACTTGCCAGTGGAAAAGCCAGACTTCACATGCCAGAAATGCAAGCTTGTGTCCCTGTTGGAGGAAAAGTTGCGAAATCTAGAAGAGAGGTTAACTACCTTGAAAATCATTAAGGAAGGTGAAGAGTTCTTAGACAGAGCAGAATTATCTCTTCATGATTCAGAAAGAGAAGAAATTCGAACTGCACCTGACGAGACAGAGGAATGGAAGCATGTGACCCACAGAAGCAGGAGGATCGAGAGGCAGTCAGCACCCATACTGCTCAGGAACCAGTACCAGGCTCTCACACAGGAGAACCATGAAGAAATACAGCAAGATAAGACTTTGCCAGCAATGAATAACCTTGTAAGCCCTCAGAATCCTCCTGGATGGAGAAAGAAGAATGTTGTGAAGAAAAAACGGAGAGTGGTGGTCATGGGGGATTCCCTGTTAAGAGGAACAGAGGCCGCTATCTGCAGACCAGACATAACCTCAAGAGAAATGTGCTGTCTTCCAGGAGCAAAAATTAAAGATGTGTCTGACAGGATATCAAGACTCTTCAGACCTACAGATCACTACCCATTCCTGCTAATACATGTGGGGACAAATGACACCGCAAGAAAGGACCTGGAAACCATCTGCAGTGACTTTGAAGACTTAGGCAAGAAAGTGAAAGAATTGGGAGAGCAGGTGGTCTTCTCATCCATCCTCCCAGTGGATGGCCATGGAACAATGAGGTGGAATAAGATTCTACAGGTGAACAACTGGCTACGTCGATGGTGCCGTCAACAAGGATTTGGATTTCTGGATCACGGAATGAATTACCTATACGATGGACTACTTGCTAGAGATGGGGTGCACCTTACGAAGACTGGAAAACATGTATTTGGAAGTCGCCTTGCTACACTCATCAGAAGAGCTTTAAACTAGAACAATGTGGGAAGGGAAGCAAAAGGCCAGAAAAAGCCATACAGCTGACAAATACTATTGAGATCTCTGCTACTGGAAGTGGAAAAGAAGAACAAAGACAAAAAAATCTAAATAATAAAAATATGGGAGGAAGAGAAACCAATCACAAACTAAAATGTTTTTATACAAATGCACAAAGCATGGGCAACAAACAAGGAGAATTGGAACTACTAATGCAGGAAAAGGAATATGATGTCATTGGAATCACTGAAACTTGGTGGGACGATACACATGATTGGAATAAAAGGCTAAAAGGATACAACTTATTTGCAAGAAACAGACTTGATAAACGAGGAGGAGGTGTTGCATTGTATGTTAGAAAAGCGTATATCTGCACGGAGATTGAAGCTTCAGAGACTGGGAGTTCTGTGGAAACTGTTTGGGTAAGAATACAAGGAGAGAACAACGGAAAGGACACCATTGTAGGCATTTACTACAGGCCACCTGGGCAAGCTGAAGATATGGATGAACTCTTTATGTATCAAATGACCAAGTTCTCCAAAAAATATGACGTAGTGGTCATGGGAGATTTCAACTATCCAGACATTTGTTGGGAATCTCTCTCAAGTAAAACTAACAGGTCAAGCAAATTCTTATCCTCTCTTGCTGACAACTTTATCTTCCAAAAGGTAGGGGAGAAAACAAGGGGATCTGCTACTTTGGATCTAATCCTTATAAACAGGGAGGAAATGGTTGAGGAGGTAAAGGTGGCTGGGACCCTAGGAGGCAGCGATCATGCTATTATAGAATTTTGGATAACTAGAGGAGGAAGACATGTGAAGACTCAAACTTCAAGGTTAGATTTTAGAAAGGCAGATTTTAAGAGACTCAGAAAGAGAATAGGAGGGATCCAATGGCTGGATGTCCTTAAGGACAAAAATGTCCAGGAAGGATGGGAAATTTTTAAAAATGAGATTCTCAAAGCACAATCGTTAACAATCCCGAAAAGTAGGAAGAATGGGAAGCATTTAAGGAAACCAGGATGGATGAACACAGAACTTAAACACATGCTAAAAAGAAAGAAAGAAATGTTTATTAAATGGAAAGAGGGAGGCATATCTAAAGAAGATTATAATGCAGTCTGCAGATCCTGCAGGGCACGTATCAGGTTAGCTAAAGCTGACAATGAATTAAGGCCTGCAAGAGATGTCAAAAGCAATAAAAAAGGATTTTGGGGGTATGTCAAAAGTAAAAGAAAAGTCAAAGATGCTATAGGATTTTTACAGGATGAAAATGGAGAAATGGTAAGAGAGGATGTTGAGAAGGCCGAACTTTTTAATTCCTATTTTGCATCTGTTTTCTCTCAGAAAGAAAATGTAACATCAACTGATCTTCACTGTCCTTTTAAAGGAATAGAGGAATCCAAGTTATCAGTAAACAGAAAGATTGGGAGGGAATATTTAGCTAACATAAATGAGTTCAAGTCTCCAGGTCCAGATGAATTACACCCCAGAGTACTGAAGGAGATTGTAGAAGAAATTTTAGAACCACTCTCCATAATCTTTGAAAATTCTTGGAGAACAGGAGAAGTCCCAGAAGACTGGAGAAGAGCAAATGTTGTTCCTATCTTCAAAAAGGGGAAGAAGGTGGACCCAGGGAACTATAGGCCGGTGAGTCTGACTTCTATACCAGGAAAGATCTTTGAACAAATTATTAAACAACATGTATGTAAGTACATGGATAAGAATGAAGTGATTAACCAGAGTCAGCATGGGTTTGTAACTAACAAATCATGTCAGACTAACTTAATTTCCTTCTATGACAGAATCACTGACTGGGTGGATCAGGGAAATGCTGTAGATATAGTATATCTTGACTTCAGCAAAGCATTTGACAAAGTATCTCACATCATCCTTATTGAAAAAATGACCAAGTATGCAATGGACCAGGCAACTGTTAGGTGGATTCATAACTGGCTTAGTGATCGGACTCAAAGGGTGGTTGTAAATGGCTTCACATCCAGCTGGATGAATGTCTCAAGTGGGGTACCACAGGGCTCCGTCCTGGGACCTGTATTGTTCAACATCTTTATCAATGATTTAGATGAAGGAATTGAGGGTAAACTGATTAAATTTGCTGATGACACAAAGCTAGGAGGGATAGCTAATACTAGAGAAGAGAGAGAGAGGATTCAAAAAGACCTAAATAAACTGGAGCAGTGGGCAGCAACCAACAGAATGGTTTTTAACAGGGAAAAATGCAAAGTACTACATCTGGGCAATAAAAATGAAAAAAGCATATACAGAATGGGAGGAATAGAGCTAAGCAACAGTACATGTGAAAAAGACTTAGGTATACTAATAGATCATAGACTGAACATGAGTCAACAGTGTGATGCAGCAGCAAAAAAGGCAAATACAATTCTGGGATGTATTAACAGAAGCATACAGTCTAGATCACGTGAAGTCATTATCGGTCTTTACTCCTCTTTGGTCAGACCTCATCTGGAATACTGTGTACAGTTTTGGGCACCACATTTTAAAAAAGACATAGACAAACTGGAGCAAGTTCAGAGAAGAGCGACCAGAATGGTGACTGGTCTGCAAACCATGTCCTATGAGGAACGGTTGCAGGATTTGGGAATGTTTAGCTTGCAAAAAAGAAGACTGAGAGGAGACTTAATAGCTGTCTACAAATATGTCAAGGGCTGTCACATTGTAGAAGGATCATCTTTATTCTCATTTGCACAAGGAAAGACTAGAAGCAATGGGATGAAACTAAATGGGAGGAGACACAGATTAGATATTAGAAAAAACTTTTTGACAGTTAGGGTGATTAATGAGTGGAACAGGCTGCCACGAGAGGTGGTGAGTTCCCCTTCAATGGACGTCTTCAAACAGAGGCTGGACAGACATCTGTCTGAGATGATCTAGTGAATCCTGCTTTGAGCAGGGGGTTGGACCAGATGACCCAGGAGGTCCCTTCCAACTCTACCATTCTATGATTCTATGATTCTATGATCAATTTTGCGGAATCATTTCACCACTTTTTTAGCCCATCCTTTGCAAGGCCACAGGAGACAAGAAGTCTGACACATAGTCAACGCCTAGAGACGATGGTACAGGAGTATCTCCAAGTAAACATTTAAGCCATGACTGTGTCACTGGACCCTTGCTCTTTTTGGGCTTCCAATCTGGATAAATGGCCGGAGCTAGCCACTTACGCCTTGGAGATCTTGTCATGCCCCGCAGCCAGCGTTCTGTCTGAACGTGTGTTCAGCGCTGCTGGTGGTGTGCTGACAGATAAGCGCACGCGGCTCTCCACTGATAATGTAGACAGACTCACGTTCATAAAGATGAACAAATCATGGATCCGAAACGACTTTTCTACCCCTGTGTCATCCTGGGGAGAGTAAAAGCTTGATGATTGGTTAAAATCACCCTACCAACTGTTTTAAGCTTTCAAATTACTAATCATGTTTATCTGTATCTTGGCTGGAAAATAATTTGGGCTTTGTAGCAGTGTGCAGCACTGATTCTATTAGGCCATCTATAATAAGCTCCACCAGATTTAAAATTACTAATCATGTTTATCTGTATCTTGGCTGGAAAATAATTTGGGTTTTGTAGCAGTGTGCAGCACTGATCCTATTAGGCCATCTATACTAAGCTCCACCAGATTTAAAATTAATAATCATTTTTAGCTGCATCTAGCCCGGAAAATAATTTTGGGGCTCCGAGATGCGCAAGACACATAAGTGCCTTCTTGCTGCACTACCTGCAACATGACCCTCATATTGTCAGAATTCGAAGTAATCATGACTACTGGGTTGCCACACTCTTAGATCCCCCAAACTTTTCGATCAACCTTTTCATTTTAATAAAGACCAAAAAAATGGTCATTTTTGAAATTATAAGCATTAGCAGGTTATTAGAGACTGAAATCAAACAGTTTTCAACTCAAAACTTTATTCTAGGTGATGTTACATTTTCACATAGGACCCCTTGTTCGAAAGGAGCTTCTGAACTCTCTCGTCCATTGAATTTGTCAGGTTTTGGATGGTTTCTGCTTCAATTGTTTTGCATGAGGACAGAATACCTCCCAGAGGTGTTGCTTAGATGTGAACTGCCTCCCGCCATCATAGACACTCCTTTTGATGATGCTCCAGAGGTTCTGAATGGGGTAGAGGTCAGGGGAGCATGGGGGTCACACCATAAGTTTGTCCCCTTTTATGCCCATATCAGCCAGAGATGCAGATGTTTTATGTGCAGCATGAGATGGTGCATTATCATGCAAAAAAATGATCTTGCTGTGAAATACACGGTTCTTCCTCTTGAACCATGGCAGGAAGTGCTGTTTGAGAAAATCCACATACATTATGGAGTTCATCTTTAGCGCCTTCAGGGATCCTAAAGGGGCCGACAATCTCTCTCCCCATGATTCCAGCCCAAAACATTACTCCACCTCCTCCTTGTTGGCGCTGTAGCCGTGTTTGCGTGGGGTGTCCATCAACCAGCCATCCTCCACTCCATCCATCTGGACCATCGAGCGCTGCACGGCACTCATCCGTGAACAAAACAGTTTTGAAATCAGTCTTCATGTAATGTTTAGCCCACTGGAGCCGTTTCTGCTTGTGTGAAGTGGATAGAGGAGGTCGACAGGATGGCGTATGCACAGCTGCAAACCTCTGAAGGACCCTGCATCTTGTTGTTCGGGGGACGTTGGAGGCACCAGCAGCTTCAAAAACTTGTCTGCTGCTATGACAAGGCTTTTTTGCCGCTGCTCTTTTAACCTGACGTAATTGCCTGTAGGAAAGAGTCCTCAATTTGCCCTTATCAGCACGCACACGTGTGTACTGTGAATCAGCTACATACTTCTTGATTGCCAAGACACTTCATCCTGATCATCGCACAATGTTGATTGTAGTCATGCCTTGACCTAAACACTCCACAATTTGTTGCTTCTCAGCAGCCGACACATCCTTTTTCTTTCCCATTTTGGCAGAAAATGTAGGCTGCTTAATAATGTGAGACAGCCTTCTTAAGTAGTCTTGCCTTCCATTGGACACACCTGCCAAACTAATTAGCACAGGTGTCTGCAATTGCTTACAGTGATATAAAGAGCCCTGACACACATCACCATCAATGAGTTTAACTGACAAACAAACAAATTCTTCCCTTATCACTCCTAAACACTTTTTGCATAATAATTTGGAACACAGTGTACATGTGCTTTTCCACAAAACACCAGTGGTTCACGTAGTGAATCTTACAGTTCTAACTTGCCAACCGTGGTCTGTATGGAGTTGTTCAATAAAGGGCCCAAAATTAAGATAACATAGATGGGAGAGGTCTCTATGAATAGGAATTCCTAAGTATTTGATACCCTGTGAGGGCCAGGCAAAGGGAAAGTTGGACTGGATGGAATCCTATATGGATTTGGGGAGGGAGACATCGAGGGCCTCAGACTACGCTGCATTGATTTTAAAATTTGACCATGTAACAAAGTGATCTATTTCAGCCATAACAGCATGGATGGATATATGTGATTGAGTGATATATACTAGGACATCATCAGCAAATAGAGAGCACTTGTACTCGGTGCCTCCCACCTCAATCCACCTAATATTGGGGTTATGGCGAATTGATGAGAGCAGGTGCTCCGTCACTAGGATGTATAAGAGAGGGGACAGAGGACATCCCTGCCTTGTCCCATTGGTGATTGTGAAAGGTGATGAAAATGTTCTGATGCACCCACTGGGCCTTCGGACACCCGGAGCCGGACCCTTTTTGGTGGATGCTGGTGGTTGTAGTCTTCGTGGAGGCGACCCGGTTCCGTGGCTCAGGGTGGTCAAACCAGTGGCGGAACTATTTATGTGGTTTTGATGTTTAAATGTCCGACTACGCCACCCGTGGATTGCGGTCAGAGTGAACCGCCGCTGCAGGGCAGACCGCTGAGGCTGGTGTTGTGGGTGCAGCAGAGCGTAGCATAACTCCCAACGGGAGGAGTATAGCCTCAGGGCAGTGTATGCGGAGGATGGGGGTGATGGTGCAGGGCAGCAGCAGTAACGACACGGAGTCAGTGATGCAGTCCAGGGCCTTTACTCACAGTTCTTATTATCCAGACCACGTCTGCAGGTAACGGCTGCCCACGTCGTACTGTGCTCACCAGGTGAGGGGCTCAGACAACTCCCAGATAACTTTGGAGCGCTTCACAGGACCCCCTTTGTGTGTCCTTTGTCTGGCCTTTCTTACCAACCCTTCTGTCCGGCTGCCTCGGGCCTGCTCTTGGTAAACTTGGCGCCAGTTTCCCTGACCCTATGTGGTGCCTTCCTAGCGGGTGTAGCGAGGGGCTGCGCCACATAAAATGTCAGAGCCTCCGGTTTCTAGCTGAGGGTCGTTTCCTGCCTCCACTAGTTTCGGGGACCGGTCTCCCCCTTTGGCCTGACCCCTCCACGCAGGTGGATTCGGGCGTGCGGTGGCGACTCGCCCGTCCGCACCCCTGGGATCCCTTCATTCCTCGTTCCTGGAGCCTTCTCCGCTCCTCTTCCTTCCTTCTCCCTCTTCCAGGCCTGGGCCTCTGTTACTAGGCCCGCCTCCGGAGCAGAGCTCATGCAGAGCCCCTGCTCCCTGCCACTTCTGCTCAGACTTCTCTGCACTGAACTAAGATGGTGCCCACCTTTTATACTCCCTTCTCAATGCACCCAGGAACTGCTTCCTTCTTGCTCCTGCACTACAGGGTTCCCCTTCCTCAGTGTTCCCTCCCCCCACTCCAGCCAGGGACAGGGACTGTCGTGCCCATCTCAGAGGCATATTGGTCACCCTGCCCCACGGCAATGTGGTGTAATGCATGCAGGTGTCGGGTCCTGATCCACACTCCATCCTTACCTGAGAGTGAGATATCACACCTCTGGGTGAGGTGCAATACCTCTGTAGCAACCGAGCCCTCAGGGTGCTACAGTTCCATTTATCTTCAGCCTAGGTGATGTATTGTGATACAGGGCCGTGATTTTGGCTATAAAAGGGTCCCCTAGACCCCTACCCCAAGCTTTTTAAGAGAATCATATATGGCGTGCCAGGAGACTCTATGGAATGCTTTCTCAGCATCCAACGAGAGTATCTAATTACAAATTTTTAACTGCATCTAGCCCAGGAAATACTTTGTGCCTAGTAGCAGTGTCTGCTAGTCAGCGGATTATCCCGGCTGTTAAGCAAGCTACACCACCTGTAGTTTGGACACTTAATTTTTTCAAAGGAAATGCTTCGGGACCACGGGATACTCAGTGAAGAGCATCAGGAGGCACCCCAAGGCATAGGGGCTGGGACTGGCAGTAGAATGCCTTGCGGTGGACAGCTGAGCTCGATCCTTATAAAAGCTTTTTAACTGCAGCAGCTTTAGTGGACGCTACTGGAGCTGGAATTACGCGGCTGCTGGCATGAGACTTGCCCTCCAATAGATCCTTGTAAATGGATTTAAAGTGTATTCATTCAAATTAGAGAGACAATTTAAATTAAAAAGCTTAGAGCTGCCTCCACCACAGGGGGGCTCGCTCGACCCACCAGCGGACAGGCACCAGTATTGGGAGAGGGGGGCTGGCCGTCAGGGTTCACCGCGGCTCTGGCACAAACCCGGCGACACGGAGGTGGCACGGGCAGGAGCGGACTGAACGTGTCGGCTTCTCACTTTTTGGATTTTAGAAGGGCATGACATGCCTATATTTGTGTCTCCCCCTCCTTTTACTCCTCCACCTCTTTTCTTTTCGCATGACTATATGTACTTGTCACTTTTCCATGTGTTAGTTGTGTCTTCTGAGCAGTTTGTCAGCTTTTGGACACCTTTGAAGGTGTTTTCTATGTGTTTCTATGTGTTTTTGTTTGCCTGCCATTGGTTTTAACGGTGTTCGAAGGTGTTTGACGAACAGTTCGACGAACAGTTCGGCGAACACATGGGTGTTCGACGAACCGAACCGAACTCGAACACTACGGGGGTGGCTCAACACTAATATTGATTAAAAAAATCTAACACATGATCATTTTGCATGAGATATCCTGGACAATAATGAATTATATACAGTTAAAACTGTCAAAAAAGGCAACATTAACTGCAATTATCTCAAATATATGGTCAGCTTGATCCAGAAAATAATAGCTGACAGAATGACTGAGCTGCTGAGTAGTGGACTTAAACACACGTGCAAAGATAGATTTAACATTGCAGAAAAAAATAACTTTTACTGCTTATGTAAATAAGCTTGCAAGTGCTCTGAGGGCTGTCCCAAGTCTGGCAAGTGCTTCAGTTCCCCTCGGTAAATCTTGACCAAACATAACTCTTGACTAGTGTTGAGCGAATTTGTTCAGCATTGCAAATTCGGGTTCGTGTTCGGAGTTCTGGCTTGTTCGCGCCAAAAAAAATCGGCTCTGCCCATGAACATCCCTGATGTGTGGCAGCGTGGCAAATCAGGGATTTTCATGGGCGGAGCCGATTTTTTGGCGTGAACAAGCTGGAACCCCCAACACAAACACGAATTTGCAATGCTGAACAAATTCGCTCAGCACTACTCTTGACCTTGATTGATGGCTCCATTATTCTGCTTACATCACCGTGTCCAGAGCCAAAGATGATGGTGAAGGCATTAATCAAGGTGAAAGGGAGAATTCGGCCGTTGACTACTGAGAAAAGAGGTTTCAAACTACCCTTGAGACCCTCGCAAATTCATACGAATAAGCAATCTTTTTTTCTACAATGTTAAGTCTAATGAAGGCCAGGAAGTTAAGTTTCCTCGTGTCTGCATGCAAATTCCTTCCTCAGTGCTGGTATCGGCCAAGTAGCAATAAACCATGCCACCAGTTTCCTTAACGAGGACACTTAGCAGTTATCCATTAAAAAATATGGATTTATGTTATTCTAAGAAATAATAGTCATGAGTGCATTCTGAATTTCTAATGTGCAGATTTTATTGAGTCAATAATGACTATAAGGTTATTAGAAATGTCTATTCTATGGCTTTAACAGATTGAACTTGCATCCTGGAATCAAAGGGTTGTTTTGCTGGGAGACATCCACCCAATTGACACAAGTCACTTGGTTGAACGAGCATGGCTCATAAGGAAAGGAGATAACTTGACTTTCACTGGTTGTCAACCCTCAGGGCTTACTATGAATAACTACCCATGATCTTACTTAATTCTTACAACCAGGAGACCCTCTGGGCACAGTGCACTACTCTGCAAATTAACAGTGTGAGAAATGAATTGCAGCTTCTGCAAATTTGTTTTGTTTATACCTGAAGCCAAGTCTAAATCTAGCCAGACTAACGGACATATGGCTGTTCTTCACATCCCGAATGCATTTTTAGCTCATTTCCCTTCTTTAAATCCAACCATTAAAGCATTATTTCTAACACTTTGACCTAAACAGAATTCTACAGCCAGTAAATTTAATGGAATTATTATCTCGCCCTTAAATCCGCCAAGTTACCTGACTTCTTTTTTTTAATTTAAATTACGTTACTAGCTTTGGCACACTGCATTAATAAGAAGCGTGTTACGGGATTCATATTCATTAGTGTTCTCTCCTTTGTGTTGGTAATGGTATTGAATGGATTCTACAAGGAAGAACCATTAAGCTCCTCTCAAATCTGTATGTTTGATCTTCTGCATGACTTCAAAAGTTAGAAAGAAAAAATGAGAATAGCTCTTTTGAAAGTCATATGTGCATGCATTTTTTAGTTTGCCAAGTGTTAATTGGTGCCTGCTCTAAGCCCCGGTACAAATGCAATTCGAAGTCAATTAGCTGGCAATCAGGAACCCTTGCTTCTTGACAAAGTGTACTAGTATGTTATAAAGTATTAAAGGAACAATCATTACCACCTCATATCAGTCTTTACATCCTGATCTTCTTAAGATGCACTCACCAGCCACCTGGGCCACACTGACACTGCAATCATAGCCTTTCTGACTAATTACCACACCAAAGGAAAAGCTTTATCATTTCTTATTTCATTATCAAAGAGTTTGGTTGCGCATCCCGAGCTGTCCCTGCCGTGTGAATCTGGGACGCCTTCAATTGAACAAAGTTCTTTTCAAGATTTCCACCTGTAACGTGCGCACTGGGGAATTATGAAGGAAAGCAAATATGATACACTCAAACATTAATTTCTTCTTCAAGTCAATTTGGCATCTTAACTGCTGCGATTTATCATGTGCTCATACATTACCGTTCTGTTCGAAAAAGATAAAGTCAAAGCTTAAAATAAACTGGGCAAGTTATACTGGTTCTTCCAGTGATGTGCACAGGGACTAAAGAGAGCTAAGAGAACACATATCGGGCAGATAATATGAATGTTGTATACTATTATCTGCATAATTAAGAAAATCAGTGCACTGAAAATGTAGCATTCATTACAAAGGGGCAATCACACTATACATTTCTGGGGGTTAAAGTGAGTTTATCAGCTGTTTGCATGGCTAAATGCTGACAGTGCTAAATAATAGTGGTATAGAGGTGTTTAAACCTACCCTTCTATACTGCTTTGGTAACAGCATGAAACAAAAAAAGGAAGTTTCATTCTGGTGTGTGCTGCTCCTGCAAGTACTCCAAGACTGGCCCCCAAGGGTGAAGTGCTTCTAGGTCTCTGCTTTATGGGCTCCACAGCGTCTCTGCCGTGCTCTTGAGCGACAGTTGTAGTCCAATCAGGAACCCATCATAGCCGTAGAGCGCCAGGAGCACTTCAGTCTTAGTGCTTACTGGTAAAACAGTAGAGAAAGGGCATGTGAAATCCCCAGGTCTCCAATGTAGCACAGTCAGCAGTTTTTCGAGGTCAAAATGCCACTCCTGACAAATGCCTTTAAAGTCCATCATGATACATTTTTAAAGGAACCTTAAAAGGGCTGGACATAATTTTTTTTAACTTGAATGAATGTGTTTTGGGCTAAAGATCATTTTTACAATTGGGTTTTGTAACTAATTTTGCACGCTTTTTTTTTTACGGCTCTTTGTCTCAATGCACAATCAACTTTAAATAGTATGTGGTCATATATTTTCAGAGAGAGCTCAGAAATAGACAGATAAAAGAGGTATAAGCATTCCTGTTATTGTCAGAATGAGTTCACTGATGGATTCCCAATTAGAGGTCAGCCACTATCTCTTATTACTGCAGCTTTCTTCACAATCTGACCAACACTTCTGTCCACAAAATGGCTGCTGGCGGAGGAGCATGTGACCAAACCAGTCCAGCTCCTCCAATAGAGAAGCAGCTTTCCCATGTGAAGTGTTTTACTATTGGAGGAGGCTGATGGACTGGTCTGGTCACATATTTCTCTATAATCAGCCAGACAGGAAAGTTTGCAACTTGTTTTAATTAGTTTTTTTTTTAGTTCCTCGCAGCTGATTTATGGCCACAGGCTACATTAAAGTTGGATGTGCAGGAAACAAGTAACCTGTAAAAGCCAAATGGTACAAAATTCACAGAAAGGTAAGATGTACATATTACTCAATTAGTTCTTCCTGGACCAAACAACTATTCACAGCATAATTTCACTAAATCTATTACTTTATGTTAATTTACAGGAGTTTTCCAGTAGATTTTAATACTTCATATGAAAACGCCAACATGAAGAACAAAAAAGTAAAAAAAACACCTGAATACGCTCCCTGCTCTGACTGTCTCCACTGGACTGAAAGCAATCATTTCCTGACCGCCAGTCACCTAAACCTGCAGCCAATCAGTGGCCTCAGTGGTCAGGTGACTGGTGGTCAAGGGGGCATCACATTTCGGGCATGAGAGTGTCGGAGCGTCAGCACTTGTGCAGCAAGAAAAATCTGGTGGTAAATATGTCTTCTTCATTGTTCATGTTGGAGAACCAGTTTAAATAATTCTTTAAAGGGAACCTGACAGGTCCCCATGCTCCCCAAGCCACCAGCATTCATATTCGTAATAAACCCTTTCTAGCAGGGGTGAGAAATCTTTTTCTGCTGAGGGCCATTTAGATATTTATACCATCCTTAGTGGGCCATTCAAATTAGGCGCTAACTCTACCCACAAAATCCGTACTGATGTTGACACTGGTGTCAGGACGTAATCTTTCATTGAACGCGCCTCAGGGTTCAGTAGTGAACACTGCGTGCGTGTGCTCATAGAGCAAGAGGAAAGTAATTGGACGGCAAAACACAACTGCCGGCACAAGCACTGCAGTCTCCGTGTATCTGCCCGGGGGCCGGATAAAATCTCATCTACGGCCCTCAGTTCTCCACCCCTGCTTTATAGTGTTTGACATTTTAACAGATTTATAAAAAAAATACTTCTAAAGTCTGTTTTAATGTGCAAATTAACCTTCTGACTAGTCGATGGGGCATTTGTTTCCCCAGACTAGTCGTCCCACTCAGCATGTTTTTATACCCCTTTGGGCATGATAATATGATTTGCAAGAACCGGCGTCATCACCAGGTCTCTGCAAAACTTGCTCATGTGCTTGACTTTCTTTCCCACAGGTCATTGCACCTCTGAAGCCGGGTGTACGTTACCCAGCTTCAGAGGAGCTGCACTTGTCTAGAAGCAGAGAAGAAGCCTGACATCAACTGAGGAGCCAAAGTACAAGCTTCTTCTTCACTTCCGGTCATTTTCAGTGCGCTTCTGAAGCCAGGGACAACTAGTTTGGGGAAACAAACGCCCCATCAAAAGGTTAATTTGTCTATGATAAACTGACTTTTTTTTACAGATCTGTTTATGTGTCAAACACTATGAAGGGTTTGTTAGGCAGGATGTTTATAAAGGAACAGAGAAATGCTG
Source organism: Phyllobates terribilis (assembly GCF_046119375.1). Classification (NCBI taxonomy): domain Eukaryota; kingdom Metazoa; phylum Chordata; class Amphibia; order Anura; family Dendrobatidae; genus Phyllobates; species Phyllobates terribilis. The sequence continues at coordinate 844,600,193 of NW_027362761.1, forward strand.
ATGGTTTGGAAGGCATGAGGGACCTGTTAGGTTCCCTTTAAGGAATTCTATATCATGTCTGTAATTGGATATACAGGAGGGTTCTTAGATGTTAATGGATGAACTGTGGAGTCAAAAGAAGCTAAAAAGTCTATTAAATGGAAAAAATATTTATAACAGTCTAAGCAGGTTTTAACTATTAGTTAGTTGTAAAAGGTGAGAAAACGATCACCTGTGTAACTTAAACATTTCTACTTCTGTCCATTAAAAACTATTTACGGGAACAAAAAAAGTATAATACACAATGACTTTTTTTTATTCCCAATAAAGGGTATGTCATAAGAAATCATCTGCTCCTTTCATTCTCATCGCATAATACTTCTGTATAACAGGTGAACATGTCCCTGTATGTGGAGAAATAGATAAGATCAGGCTACAGAAGAGATTAACATTACAGCTGTTGTGACGATGACCTGCTTCATAAAATGTATTAAGGATCAGCAACTATATTAGGAATAAAAAAAGAACTCCTCTATAAGCTGCGGGTGGGTGTTTTTCTTACATTTTCATCTAATCCATGCGCTTAGATAAGAGATTTAGCCTATTTTTATGACTTTTCATTTTATACTAACATACAGAAACTTAGATATCATCAGAATGAGCAGGAAAACACTAAAGGAACAGCACATGTACAGAAATAAACCTTACAAACAAGGTAAATTATATTAATGATTATCTACCCCATCTCTGCTTATTCTTCCTCGTACTTCAAAGGGTACATAAGAAAAGTATATCACTTTGAAGTGGATCAAAGTTTGTCATGAGGCCTGAGAATTTTTGGTTTGGTAGATATTTAGAATTTTTCACTTGTCATTTAACCCATACCTATTTGGGACTGCAGTTGTAAAAGTTGAAGTTGAGCTTTCCCACAATGGATACTGTTAATATACATAGAAATAATCATTAAATTGTGTCTTACTCATCCTCGTGGGTCCAGCACTGAGTCTCCCACTCAGTCTCCCTCTCCCACCTTGCTCCCACTAACTATTATTGCCTGTATTTGTCTTGTATATAGTAAGAATGCTTCCAAAAATAGTTTATTTCTATCAACTAACAAAATACAAACTGAATATTTTTATTCATTTGGTTTAGATTTCTCATTTGTTCTTTCACTTTGCATTTTGTTAATTGAAAAAAATAAACTATTAACATTTCTATTTTTGAAAGCATTCTTTCTGTGGAGCATTTGGAACACACGCCTGCCTAAAACTTTTGCACAATGCTGTCTATCTATCTAGAGCTCTGGCAAAAATTAAGACCACTGCAAAATTTTCATTTTCTCAAATTTTTCTGAATATTTATAGGTATATTTTTGAGTAAAATGTACAGTGTTGTTTTAGTTTATAAACTACCGATAACATGTCTTCGAAATTCAAAGCTAAAAATTATGTATTTATTTGCAGCAAATGATAAAGTGTCAAAATACTAAAAAAGAAACAGTGCTTTCAGACCTCAAATTACTCATGTTTTAACTCAGGAAGAGTTCATAAATCAATATTTGGTGGAATAACCATGATTTGTAATCACAGCTTTCATGCGTCTTGGCATGCTTTCCAAAAGAAAACTGTTCAGAGGTCTCTTAATTTTTGCCAGAGCTGTATCTATCTATCTATCTATCTATCTATCTATCTATCTATCTATCTATCTATCTATCTATCTATCTATCTATCTATCTATCATATATATAATTACTTAAAGGGGTTATCCAGGATTGTTTTGTTTACTATGGGCTTAAAAACTATCAGGCAGGTACTGTGTTTCCCTGAAAATAAGGCCAACCCTGAAAATAAGCCATAGCATGATTTTACAGGATTTTTGGAGTATGCTTGAAATATAAGCCCCACTCCAAAAATAAGCCCTAGTTGCAATCAGGGTAGGTTAAAGGGGGTGGGGAAACTTGGCAATTGCCCAGGGCCTCCAGCGTTTCTAGTGCGAGGTTAAGATTGCTTAAGGACCTTTGGTGACTTCACGATCATTTGACTATGATGCCACCAAAGGTCCTTTAACTGCAGGAGTCTGGATGAACTGAAGAGGAGACAGAATGGAATATATCGCATGTGCAGTGTGTGTATATACATGTGTATGTGCAGTGTGTGTGTATATACTGTACATGTGTATGTGCAGTGTGTGTGTGCATGCTTACATGATTAGATTTGAATAAATGTTTTTTTGCTGAAGAATAACTGTGGATTGTTGTTAATAGAAAAATATAAGACATGCCCTGAAAATAAGCCCTAACCCATATTTTGAAGCAAAAAATAATATAAGACCCTGTCTTATTTTCGGGGAAACGTAGGCTGTTGCTAACTACTTGCCTGTTTTATCCGGTGCCGGGAGAGCGGTTATTGATTGCTCCTGCCAGCAATGTTAACAGAGCAACTCTTCCTCTTCTGGGCTTCTCTGTTGGCAGGGTGTGACTGCCATTGTCATGCTGATTGACAGCCGGCTCCCCGCAGTTAGGCAACGGGGAGCCGGCTGTCAATCAGCATGATTTTGGCAGTCCTGTCCTGTGAACAGAGCAGAGCAGAAGAGAGGCAGCTGCTCTTTTGACGTGACATTAACAGAGGCCACTGGAAAGCTAGCAGAAGATCAGAACTATGCGCAACAGGCAGATGGGTAGAATCTAGATGCCTGTTAGTTTTTAGCCACTTTGTAAAAAAATGTCTTGGATATACCCTTTAAGCCAATTCCAATTCACAAAGAAGTTAGCTGGATATGCTGCTGTATTACTTACTTCAGCTATCGGGATTCCTTCAGGTGGCCGACATTGCAAAAGAACTTCTTGTTCTAAAGACACCTCCTTTCCGAGAGGCTCCTGCTCAAAGGTCTTCCTTAAGTCTAGGAAAATGAGACAGATATACAGCACATTTTTTAGTTCTGTCGTGAAATTAATTGTATTTATTGTTAGCATCTTATATAAATGCTTATGCATGATAATTTTTTTTCATACTCCGCATAACATAAAATATTTAAAATGCTAAAAAATGTGGTTGCTTTTGTTCTCAATATTAAAAAAGTTGTCCAATTTAGAAAATCCCATCTCAGAATAAAGTAAATGATTATCACTAATACCAATAAAATGGATTAATATCAATTTAATGCATGATTACGTTAAGTAGAAGTCGATTTTTGCTGTTGCTCATGGTTCTTGCTCCTAGAGGGTGATCCAGATTAGACCATATACCTCTTATACAGATGTGGACAGATTGTATGCTTGCCTGAAATATTAGGTTTTGCATGACGTGTCAATGTATGACTGGGGTGCCAAGGGCCCCCCAGTAACATTTACTCTGGGAGCTCTCTATTCAGCTATATGTAAATATTATATTGCATTTGTTAAGAAATATGCCTATGCTTCTAAATAATAATAATAATAACAATAATAATAATAATAATAATGTAGGTAGTTTGTTAAATGATTGATAAAATGTAGTGAATCAAGTGTATTATGACCACTACTAGTCATATAGAGTGGTGCAAAGGGGCCTACCTGGGGATTCACCTGTTCTCCCGTGGGCCAGTCCAAGCCTGCTTGGAGTAATGGAGCATTGAATGGTTTGTACAAAGTTTAAAAGTAAAAAAATTGCTGAAAGATAAATGCATTTTTTTCACTCCAGAAAGTAAACCTTAATAAAGTGCACATGAGTTATAACCAGTTTATATAATTTTTTATAATTTCTAAACACTGTCAAAACCCATATGCTTTATACGGAGAGTTTAATTATGAAGTCTAGGAAGCTGAACTATAGAAGATGTGTCAGACAGAAGTTAAATGTCAATGTTGATAGTTTACATTAAATAAAAAGTCAAATGCCACAACTGTGCAATCCTTATTGAATTCTCCATGGATGGTTGGAGACTAGATATATAGCCACTCGTGTGCAAACAGTATGAGAACTTTTAAAGGGATATAAACACTCTTTGTGCAATTTTATGCAATGATCATGTGTAATTGGTCTTTTAATATTAGCCTGTATAGATGCAATTATTTCACGTAATTCTAATGCTGATACATCCTTTCTTAGACCTCTACAAGTTGCTTTGTTGTTCTTCCAGGAAATAAATCCATACAATGAATACTGGGGTAATCAGGTCATTATTGTGTGTATCCAATGTCGGACAAGCGTGCCAAGGACCCACCAATAACCAACTCCAGGGCCCCACTTTTTCACTACATGCAAATGTGACATTATCCTCAATCACAAATGTATATAACAATGATCTGGGTAGATTGTTAAATGCATAACAAATGTACACAGTAATTCAAGTATATTGTGCCAAGTACTGCTCACATAAGAGGGTGGTAGCCCACTCCTGCACAGGGTCCCACCAGAGGATTCTCCTGTTCTCCCGTGAGCCAGTCCAAGAGTGTAACTGCACATTCTGACACCGTCCAATCAGGGTTAACAGTGTAGTAAATATAGTTTAAGACCTTCTGATCGAAATGCGTTGGTTGTTCTACATGAGCTGTTCTTTCTACATTTTATGTTCCAGAAATAAACTTGAAGATTTTAGTCCACTTGCGGAGTGTTGGGTATCCATTTACCCCCAGTATAGTAAATATAGGGACACCCCCAATTGACAGAGGGGATAGTAAATCCTAGTTGTCAACTTATTCATACATTTCCAAAAGAATTAGCACAACCCATTGGTCTAAGAAAGGATGTTTCAATCTTATTTCATGGGAAATACATGGATATATTGTAACAGACATGTGAAGCCAGTGGAAAGGTCCTCTAACATTACGTTAAGTAACTGATGTGCACATTTCTATATAGTCACTGTGTAAAAGAAAAAAACAGATGGATCTAATTTAGAACTTACATGTTAAAATTCCAGTGGTTTCTTTCCATCTGTATGTACCAAAGGTTAGAGCCCGTAATAAACTATTTATTAGATTTACATTAGAGCCGTCTGTTTACTTAACTGCCATCTACAGGTCACTGATTTACACAGGCAAGGAATAACCTTTCCACCCACTACTGCCATCCATATTTTAGCTAAGTAATACCTTCTCAGATTTAAAGATTCCAGTCATTAGGAACATATGGTTTTGGGATCAATGAAACATAATATCCTTTCTTGTCTGGGCTGTTGATGGTTTACTGGTACATGTAATATTACCATTTACCCATTATACATATGATACCGACGATCTGGTTGCACAGTTCATTCAGAACCTTATCTGACTACATCACCATTGATAATATATCCATTTTGTTTATGGCTCTGTCATTCAGTAATTCCTCCAGATAATACAATGATACATTTATATGGGAAATCATGGTGATTTTGATGGAAGATTGTGGAACGGTTACACAGTTTGTAAATATTCATTATAAACAAGAACACATTTGTAATATTTATGTCGTAGCCCCACAAAGGACCCGTTGGAAGGTTTTCCATTCTGTTGTATTAGGTTTGTATAGAGGCTCCTCTGAAGCCCTGTTCCCCCCAGGCGATATCCATTCTCCTTTTAGAGATGTACAGGTAAGTGAATATCTACAACACAGGGTAATAAATCCACTGAAACTGCATGTTTTTGTTCAGTATCTGGGACACAATGACTTTGATATACAGTGTATAAAATAGTAAGATGAAATAGAATATATGCTATGGGGGTCCTCTTTAATTGAATGTTCACACTAATACAAGATAGGTGATAAATGGTACGGTGGCTCAGTGGTTAGCACTACCGCCTTGCAGCGCTGGGTTCAAATCCCAAGGACAACATCAGCAAGGAGTTTGTATGTTCTCCTCGTGTTTGCGTGGGTATCCTCCGGGTTCTCTGGTTTCCTCCCACACTCCAAAGACATGCTGATAGGGGATCTAGATTGTGAGCCCCAATGGGGACAGTGCTGATAATGTCTGTAAATTGTCTGAATTGTAAATCGCTGTGGGATATGTTGGCGCTATATAAATAAAAAGATTATTATTATTATAAATGCACTACTGTTCTATTGTTAAATGAGACGTATATATGGGACTTATGTTCCTGCTATTTGGAGTGATACCCATATATGGAACATACAGATGTGTCTTTTCTTATTATTCCTCTGGTCTTGACTCATTATTATTTATTATTATTGCGCCATTCATTCCATGGTGCTTTACATGTGAAAATGGGGGTATACATAGCAAACAACAAGTACAAAAACTTGAACAAGAACGAGTAACCGAGTGGTACAGGAGGAGAGATGTGTAACACAAGATGACCAACATTGAAAAAATATGATTTTATGATACTTTTCTGTGACACTTTCAGGAGATGTTTATGCTATATTTGTCTATATGTGGCCACCCAGTGGAGGTGACGCCAGTCGTGATAATATATTATTATATTTTATTAAATATAAAATACGGTGAAAAAACTAACAATGACAGACTGGTACAGAAAGGAAAAGGCCCTGCCCTTACAGGCTTACATTCTACAGGACAATGGGAGTATTGAATTTGTATTATAAGAAATTGGAGTTCCTTAACAAAAGGAAGGTAAGGGTGGACATGAGTATATTCCTTGTTTGTAGAGTGATACACCTTTATGGAAGGACTTACAGCATGATCTGGTATGAAGAGTGATTCTCTAAATCTGGGATATACAGTATGTATCGGCTATGTAGAGTGATTCCACAAACAATTGTGGAAGTTTGCAATCTTGTATGGTACCTAATGAATCTATTGCTATTCACTATTCTCTATATGGGACTTACAGTATGATCCTGTAGATACCTGTGATACTTTGAATCTGGGATACACAGTATGTTCTTGTTTTATAGTAATAACATTATATGCAACATTGAGTAGTTTCAGCTCTATATGAGACATCCAGTATGTTTCTGCTATGTATATGGTTCATGACATATACAGTATGTCCCTGATATGTATATTTGTAATATATTCCTGGTATCCAGCATTGGTACACCTATATGGGGCATACAGTATGTTTTTGGCATGCCTTTTTATCATTCATTTCGTCCCTGGTATGTAGAGTTGACGTCTCTAAATGGGACATACAGCATGTTTCTGGTATATAGAGTGATACCTATACAAGGTACATCCACTATGTTTCAGGTATGTATTAGTTTCATACACAACATAGCTCTCAACCATCCTGGATTCAGCAGGACTATCCCTCGCACGTCAGAGCTTTGTCCCGACTTCCAATACTCACCTCTCTCCAACGTTGCTCCGTAGCTCCTCCTCTATGAGGATGGCATCTCTCTGCACTTACATAAATTAAATAAACCATTCCCTTCTTTTTCTTTGATCAGGTTTCCCTGAGACTCAAACTCACAGCCTTCATGGTTGCAGGCAGCAGCTTAATCAATGAGCCACAGCCCACAATGATAACTGTAGCAGAATTTTGTAATCTTGAGCTATATGGCAGGCAACGACCCCAGAAGCAGATTATACAGGTGCATAGAGATAGATCTGTACAAAGCACTGTATTTCTGTGTACCTAAAAATGAAAAAGTTCAAAAGTTCATCCAGCTCACCATATGAAGTGGAATTCCTCAGGACGTGCAGGGATTGAGAGCCTATGTTGGCAGCAGGGTGGATCAATGGCAAGAAAGAGAGATTAATCCAGCACAAAATCCATGGAATTGATTAAAAACTTGAAATTTATTTAAACATGATTAAAAAGAGTACATGTTAAAAAATGCATGTATAATACTATAAATAAGAACACACAGTTCTAAACGCATCAAATAGCATGCTGTTTATAGCATTTTTTAACATGTACTCTTTTTAATCATGTTTAAATAAATTTCAAGTTTTTAATCAATTCCCTGGATTTTTTGTTGGATAAATCTCTCTTTCCTGCCATTTCTGTGCATCTGTACTATAGAGCTCAATAAAGAAATCTGATATTTTTGTTCCTATAAAACTACTGAAAATAATTCTAAAATTACTAAATAAAAATTCTAAAAAGTTAATTTCTCTTTTTTGTGAGTCTCCCCCAAGGGTCAAACCCACAACCTACAACGTTGTAGGCTCCTTTGACATCTCTGGGAGAATTTTGTATACTTGATTTGTATTGCAGGTGGTAACCCCACAGACAGAATATACTGGTACATGGAGATACATTGTACACAGCAGTGTATTTTTATGTTCCTGTATTCTAGAGGGAGAATAAAAGAGATTTTTTTCTTCCTATAAGATTACTAAGAAATAATGAAAAACAATTACAATAATGTCATTTTTACTGTGCTTTTTAAAAAAATAATAAACATCATAAATCAGCAAATAACATGGACATATTTGTAGTACCTGTAATCGTAACGACCTGCACAACATAGAGATCAGATTATTTACGGTAATCAGAAAATGGCGTAATTGATATTTTTTCTCTATTTAACAAAATAAAAAAAATTGATAAAAATGTAATGCTGAGGCCGTGCTTACACATATGTTTTTTCTACTGCACATTCTCTTCAGCTGTCCACACTACACGATGTAATAACTATCTTCTCTGATTATTGTGTTTGCTGTATTTCTTTTATGCATTTTCCCCCATATTTGATGCGTTTTTGGTGCAGATGTGAAGCCCCGTTTTTAATATTAAAGAAAAGCTTTGATTCAGCGGTTAAAAGTGCGTTTTTTTCAGGCTCCACATAGAAGCCTATAGAGGAAAAAAAAGCACCAAAACCGCAAAAACACACCGAGTGCGTTTTCATGAAATCACATCCACTTTGCTTGGATATTTAGACCGTACTCATATGTAGCGTCAATGCTGTGTATTTTCTTCTGCTTTTTTTTTCACAGAATTTCTACTGTGTAACTGTTTAAGCAAAATGGATGTGATTTATTGCAAACTGTGCTCACCGTGCATCTAAAGACAGTGCTGAAATATGCGGTTTTGGTGCTTTTTTCCCTATATGGAGCCTAAAAAAACACATGTAAAAAACTGCAGTTAATTTTTTAAGTGCAGAATCAAAACTTTTCTGTACTATAAAAAAACAAAAATGCTGCTCACACTTGCACCAAAAGCTCATCAAATAAGGGTGAAAAGGCATAAAAAATGCAGCAAAAATGCAATAACCAGAGAAAAATTGTTATATTGTGTAGTTTGGTGTGGACACCTGCAGTAAGCAAAATACACAGTATTTACGCTATGTGTGAACACAGCCTTACATACAGAAAAAAGCCAGATGTCAGATAGTAAAGCAATATAAAAATGAGAAAGTTCTGGCTGCTACGACTGTGAATACATGAACAAAAAATAAATCCACAGGTCCCAACTAGAGATGAGCAGGACGCACTGATGATAACGCCAGCCCTGAATAATCAAAAGATGCGCCGGGGATGCTGGAAGGTAAGAGATTCACAGGTCTCCTGTCCCATTGCTGGGTATCACTGGCCATCTTGGGCGTCTGCTGAATTTGTCTCACTGCCACTACCCATCTGACATCTCTACCTGCCAGAGTAGAAAGAAATGGTAAATGGGCGTGGATTGGGGAGTGGTCAAGGGCATTGCCAAAACTTGCTTTACGTTACGCATAATTTGTCCCTCTTTATATTCTTCAAAAGTTAGGAGGTACAGCATGTTCCTGGTTGTATATTTGTCATGGATACCTCTATATGGGGCATATAGTATGTTCATGGTTTCTGGTATGAATATGGGTCATAAAGTAAGCTCATCGCATGCAAAGTGATACCTCCATATTGCACATACAGCGTGCTCCTGTTATTCCATTCTATGACTTTACCAGCAAAGGAAGACGTGCTGGTTGGATCTTATGTATACCTAGGCCAGACAAGAGATTGCTAAAGGTAAAGCAATCATTCCATTAATCTCATCAGTATCTCAGGGGCCTCAAGTCATTGTTCTCTCAGCCACTAGTCTCATTGTGTGGATGGGGATAGTAGACCTAGCGGAGCCATCACCACAGGGGCCCTCACATGCAGTCCCATGTGAGCGACTTCTGGAATATTCTTCATTCTTTGAGCTAAAATCAAATGTTTAAAGGGGAGGGTGTGGACACTTCTGCCCATCCACGGGGCTGATCCCAGGAGAGGGATGACAAATAAACCATGTGTTTTAGTGGCAGTTGGTGAAATGACGTTGAAAGGAGAGGATCTAGGCAGAGGTCCTGGAGCCCATGGATGGATGGCCTATGGAGTTTGGAGATCGGCTGCAAACTGGGCTGGATAAATGTGCTACAGTTGTGGGATTTGTCTTCTGGATTTGATGAACTTTCTTAAGGACTATTGCTACTGGATACCTGTGTTTCTATCGTTTTATCTGTCATCTGGAGGAGGGTGGAATATGAATACAGACTATACTGGCTGGAGATGTGAAATCTGTGGGCCAACCAAAAGTTTGGCACAAAGGCGGTGGAACTACTGATCGGGGAGGGGATCTTGTGAACTGGGGGCAATGTATTTTGGCAATTTACCTGGAGTTGTTGTAAAACCTTGGATGTAAGGAATAAGATATTGTTGCATTGTTAACTTGCATAGGTGATTATTACAACCCACAACCTCAGATCTTCATATCTCCATATTGCACATACAGCATGTTCCTATTATGCAGAGTGATACCTCCATATTGCACATACAGCATGTTCCTGCTATGCAGAGTGATACCTCCATATTGCACATACAGCATGTACCTGCTATGCAGAGTGATACCTCCATATTGCACATACAGCATGTTCCTGCTATGCAGAGTGATAACTCCATATTGCACATACAGCATGTTCCTATTATGCAGAGTGATACCTCCATATTGCACATACAGCATGTTCCTGCTATGCAGAGTGATACCTCCATATTGCACATACAGCATGTTCCTATTATGCAGAGTGATACCTCCATATTGCACATACAGCATGTTCCTGCTATGCAGAGTGATACCTCCATATTGCACATACAGTATGTTCCTACTATGCAGAGTGATACCTGCATATTGGACTTATAGTCCTGCTAAATTGTGGAATAACATTTTCAGTAATGTCAATGGAGTCTCCCTAGGGGTTAAAAGTGTCTAGAGAGGTATTTCATGGCATGTGGCTGACCTTCTATTAAATAAATATAAGCATCTTCTGCGGCAGACACATTGTTCACACATTCAAATTACTCCTCGGTTAATTCTATTACATGCTCAATGAACAGAAATGTTCAATACATTTTTCCTGTTTTAATGGACTATAGTCGTAGAGTGCCGGCGCTCTGGAGGATGAAATCATTTTTTTAATCCTACACTATAGTTGGTGATCAGTAAAGGAAAAGTTTTAAAGCCATGATAAAGGGAGCTAATTATGTCATCAGGATGAAGTAATCTGTAATGCACAAGTAATATTCGGCAATTATTGAAGAAAGAACCATGGTGAATAGCAGAATCCTATTTTTAGAACAAAATTAATTTTAGTTTTTCTTCTACTTCTGATAATGAATAATACTTTTACAGAGAGCAGTAAATCACTCTAGACTAATTGTACGGATTAGTGTTGAGCCACCCCCGTAGTGTTCGGGTTCGGTTCGTCGAACACCGGCATGTGCGCCGAACGGTTTGTCGAACACCGTCGAACACCGTTAAAACCAATGGCAGGCAAACAAAAACACATAGAAACACATAGAAAACACATAGAAAACACCTTCAAAGGTGTCCAAAAGCTGACAAACTGCTCAGAAGACACAACTAACACATGGAAAAGTGACAAGTACATATAGTCATGCGAAAAGAAAAGAGGTGGAGGAGTAAAAGGAGGAGGAGACACAGATATAGGCATGTCATACCCTTCAAAAATCAAGAAAGGCTGGAGTAAACATCTAAAATCAGCCTACCAACACCCAGACGTCGTGACAAGAAAATTAAAAAAAGAAATATCTTTAGGTAGAATGGCGGTTCCATTCAGAACACTTTCCTTACAAGACGTAGTGGTATCCCCGTTGGGAGTCATGCCAAAAACGGAACCCAATACATTCGGACTAATCCACCATTTGTCAAATCCAAGGGGCAGGTCAGTAAATGACAACATCGACGCGGAACCAAGTACAGTAGTATACACTGTACCTCCTTTGACAAGGCAATCAGGCGGGTCAAGAAGTTGGGAAGGGGCACCCTAATGGCCAAAACAGACATTGAGGGGGCGTTCTGGTTACTTACTACTAGAGATGAGCGGTGTTCGACATGAACTGTTCGCCAATCTCAAATTCGAGCTGTTTTGGGCGGTGTTCGAGTCGTTCGACGAACTCGAAAGATTTGCAAAAAATTCAGCTGTTCGAGGTTATGTTCGATAACTGTTCGTGCAACAAAAGCGTAACTGGATTTTTTCACAGTAATACTGTTAATTAGTGATGAGCGAGCATGCTCGCCACTGCTCGGTACTCGCCTGAGCATCTCAGTACTCAAGATGCTCGGAGCTCGCCGAGTACTTTCGAGATGCTCGGGCGGGAGCTCGGTTCCCCGTCCTGAATGTCTGGCGCTATTTAGAGCACCAATCATGGAGGGATTTGTCTGCCACTCACTGTAATGCCACAGCCATGGTGATTGTGGCATTACAGTGGTTGACCTAATCGATGGGAACAGTGCTCACAGTGAAACATGAAAAGCCGGCAATTCAGCAGCGGCATACACCGGTACCAACAATTTAGAACAGAAAGAATAGAGCATCACACATAGATTAGATAGATAGAAACATGTCAGTCACATATATGATAAGTACAGTGACAGTGTTGGCTACTGTACTTGTCATTTAGTGTTAAAATAAAGGATTTATTAAAAAAAAAATTGGCGTGGGGTTCCCAGTAATATTAGTCTCTAGCAAAGGTTAAGCAGACGGCTGAGGCAGATGTTTGAAGCCTGAGAAGGGGATAATACCCACGGAGCTTCCCAGGCTACTAATATCAGCCTCCAGCTGAATACCTAGCCTTTAGTAGCTATTAAAATGGGGAACCCCCCAAAAAAATGACATGGGGTCCCCCCCTATTTTAATAGCTAGCAAAGGCTAGGCAGACAGCTGGGAGCTGATATTAATAGCCCAGGAAGGGTGCCATGGATATTGGCCCCCTCCCAGGCTAGAAACACCAGCCGTCAGCCGCCCCAGAAATTCTGGCACTTAGCCTCGCTCTTCCCACTGCCCTGTAGCAGTGGTAGTGGGGTAATAGGGCTGGGGTTGATGTCCGCTTATAATGCCAGCTGACATCAAGCCCAGGTTAGTAATGGAGAGGCGTCTATAAGACGTCCCCATTACTAACCCCATAGTGAAAGTTAAAAAAAACACAAACACCCAGAATAAAGTCCTTTAATTGAAATAAAGACACAATTCTTTAATGTTCTAAATTAAACTCTACTTACCGTCACGCCCATTCCAGCTGAAGCCAATGTCTTCTGCAATAAAAGTAAAATAATAAACCATCGATTTGGTCAACCACTGTAATGCCACAATCACCATGGCTGTGGCATTACAGTGAGTGGCAGACAATCCCTCCATGATTGGTGCTCTAAATAGCCAGACATGCAGGACGGGGAACCGAGCTCCCGCCCGATCATCTCGAAAGTACTCGGCGAGCTTCGAGCATCTCGAGTACTGAGATGCTCGGGCGAGTACCAAGCAGTGGCGAGCATGCTCGCTCATCACTAATTAACAGTATTACTGTGAAAAAATCCAGTTACGCTTTTGGTGCACGAACAGTTATCGAACATAACCTTGAACAGCCAAATTTTTTGCAAATCGTTCCAGTTCGTCGAACGACTAGAACACCGCCCAAAACAGCTCGAATTTGAGATTGGCGAACAGTTCGAGTCGAACACTGCTCATCTCTAGTACGGATATCTAGGAATTGCTCTTGTGTTTTATTTAACTTTATTGAAAGGATTCAAACGTAGGAAACTTGCTTGGAAAGGTTGGTTATTAACTAACATGAAAAATTCATTGAGGCAGTTAGGGTAAAAACAGATTGTCAGAAGACAGTACCTTAGTGTAAATTAATGAAAGGTACTGTGTTTTGCCTGCATGCACTGTTCTGTGTTCTAGATCTGGGACTGCGGATTTAACAGGTTTTATGGCAGATTGTGTTCTAAAGTCTATTCTAAAGAATGTTAGATGCATTTGTGGAAAATGATTGGGAAACATGGGCAGCAAGTCAGCGTCAGCGTTACTAGTTCTCAAATACACTGTTAATAAATTCCCTACTTCCTACTGATTCATTTATACTCAGGGTAGATGTGCAATTTAAGATCCTGAGTGGTTCCCCAGTATTAAGTGTAAAATATCTTTAGTAAAAAGGTAGTAGGGCTTATATTTGGTCATAATATATTAACATAAAGCAGTGCTGTTTTTCTGATTCAAGTAATGATGTATTTCTGGCTACATGCAGCCACCAGTAGTAGGAGCTAAGTGTATACAGATTTATACCACACCTGGTACAGACTTTAAAGGGAATCAATCAGCAGGTTTTTCCGATATTACCTACAACCACCACCTTTCAGCCCCATGTGACAGCATTCTAAAATGCTGTATATATGACTCCTTTTCGCCTTGCAAGTAAAAAAAAACAAACCTTTTATTATAGTCACCTATAGAATGGTCCAGTCTGATGGGCATCACTAGTAATGGTCCGGTGCCTCCTCTTCTCTTGCAATGCTGTCCTCCGTCTGTGCTTCGTGTGGATGATGCATCCTACGTCATCCACACAGTGTTCCCCTTTGCGCTTCTTGCAGGCATACTCATCACTGCTCTGCCGAAGACAGAGCAAAGTAATGTAGTGCGCTCTTTTGACCTTTACCGGCACATACTCACTTCAGTACTTTGCTCTGCCCTCGGTGGGGCAGAGAGCAGTGCGCCTGCACAGAAACGGGAATTGGAACACTGCATGGATGACGTAGGACGCGTCATCCACACGAAGCATAGAAGGAGGACAGCCTCGCAAGAAGAGAGGAGGCACAAAACCAAGACCAGCGATGCCTGTCGGACTGGACCACTCCATAGGTGAGTGTACAAAAAAAGTCATATGTGCATCATTATACAGTAGAATGCTGTCACATGGGGTTGAAAGGTGGTGACCGTAGGTTATTTCGGAAAAAAATGGTGACAGGTTCCCTTTAATGGGAATCTGTCACCAGGTTTTGCTACCTGATCTGAGAGCAGCATGATGTCGGCAAAGAGATCCTGAATCCAATGATATATCACTTAGTTTACTAGGTGCAGCAGTTCTGACATAAGCTGAGTTTTTAGATTTAGCATGCATCAGACCTGAGAAAGCTTCCCCCGCCCACACCGGGCTCTCTATGTACATACTCTATAGGCAGTGAGCTGCTTATCACAGGAGGGGGCGGAATTCTGTGTTTTAACGTAACCCCTATCTTATGCTGTCCTCAAATTACATAGCAAAAACCTGCTGACCGATTCCCTTTAAAGAGAGCCTGTCATTAGTTTCATGCTGCCCAAACCACAGTCAGCATTCATTGAAGCCTGGCTGTATGATTGAAGCCAGGTATGTTTTCTCTGAATCGGTCCCGCATTTCACAGAAAACATGGTTTGAAGAGCCAGCTGGGAACTATAGAGAGAGACCTGACTAGTCCAGCTAGTCTACCCCTGGCCAGCTTCTTCCCGCACTGCTTTAGTTGATTGACAGGTCTCTACTGTGTGTACATCAGGAGAGATCTGTCTATCAACTTGAGTGGTGCAAAGAGAAGCCGGTTGAAGCTCATCAAGAGAATGCCAAGAGTGTGCAAACCAGTCATCAAAGCAAAAGGTGGCTGCTTTGAAGAACCTAGAATATAAGACATATTTTCAGTTGTTTCACACTTTTTTGTTAAGTATATAATTCCACATGTGTTAATTCATAGTTTTGATGCCTTCAGTGTGAATGTACAATTTTCATACTCATGAAAATACAGAAAAATCTTTAAATGAGAAGGTGTGTCCAAACTTTTGGTCTGTACTGTATAATACCCAGAATATATATAATCCGGAGGCTCAGAGACATAACTTGAAGCTTTTGTGACACAGTGCAAAATCTATAAAAGGTCCCTATATATACCATGAACCTTTTAAAAAAGTGGTGTGCAGTTATGTGGCAATGGGGTCTTCAAGCTCCCTTAGACATTGGGAGCTAAGTGTCACTGCTACCTCCACATTCCTTTTTGCTAAACACCTTTCGACGCTTTCATTGATTGGTTTCAATTCACAAGTGCTATAATGATTTAGATACTATTCAGTATAGTGAATAACTTACATATGTACACTTGGTATATGTACAGATGTGAGAAATTAAGTACACCCTCTTTGAATTTTATCGTGCTACATACAAATACATAGTAAAAAAATATCTGGACCTCAGAGGATCTAAAAATCAGGAAACTAATCCGATTTTCCCTTCCCCCTTGTTTTCCTGAAACATTTCTGTGTACTTCCAAATATGTAAATAGTTATCTTTGTATACCTTGGCAACTTATGTTATGATCGAATCAACCAAGTTACCCGTCTATAAAATGCACCTATAAGATATAGCTTATGTATCTAAAGCTATGAATCATATCACCAACCGAATAATTTCAGGTTTACGACGGTATTCACCTTGTTTTCTTGTGTACCTCTATTTCACTATATATCTACTGTTTGTATGGAATCTATTTTTTTTTTTCTACTTGAAAATTTAATAAAACATTATTTGAATATAAAAATTAGGAAACTATAACTTTAAATGAACCACAACAGATGACACATTGCACTGTGTCATTATTCATTTAACAAAAACTAGGCCAAAATGGAGAAACAGTGTGTGAAATATTAAGTTCATCCCATAAATCAATAGCTTGTAGAACCACTTTTACCAATAACCAATAACTTCAAGTATTCATTATTTGCATTACTTTATAAGTCTCAGACATCTTTCTAGAGGAACAGCTCTTTTAAAGTCCAGTCAAAGCATTTCAGCTGGGTTGAGGTCTGAACTTTTACTGGGCCATTACAAAACCCGGATTCTTTTCTCTTTAGCCATTCTGATGTAGATTTGTTAATGTTCCTTCTTGGAATCACTGTGCTCTTGCATGACCAAGTTTTGGCAAAGCTTAAAATCTTTGGATACGTGGCCTCTTATTTGACTTTAGAATACTTTGGTAGACACAGGATTTGTGGATGACTTAATGACTGCATGGTACCAAGGTCCTACGGCTATGAATCATCAGTCCTCCACCACCATATTTGACAGTTGGTATGAGGTGTTTATGCTGACTTATTTGGTTTTTGCCAAATGAGGCAGAGGGTATTATGGCCAAACATCTTTACTTTGGTCTTGTCTGTCCAAAGGACATTGTTCCAGACGGCTTGTGGTATGGTCAGATGCAGTTTTGCAAACATTAGCAGTGCTGTCATGAACGTTTTACAAAGAAGAGCCTTTCTTCAGGCAACACTTCCAAACAAACATTTTCAGATTTTTCTAATTGTACTGTCATTAACATAAACATTTAACATGCTGAGGCCTTTAGAGTCTGAACTGTAGCTCTTGGGTTTTTTTTTGTTTTTTTTCAATTTTCTGAGCATTGCACAGTTTGAATTTTCAATGATAAACTCCAAATGGTTTGGAAATAACATGACCCATCCCAAATTGTTGGGTAGCAATAACTGCTAATCTTAGATCATTGCTGATGTATATCTTCCTTGGTATTGCGTTAATATAGGTCTGAATGCTCCAGACTGGCAAACTGCCAAAACGTATTCATTTATAGAGGTGGTCACACTTGCTGATGACCAATTATTCAAGGACATGTGATTATCAGCACCTGGCTGCCACTTACTGTCTTAATTGCTGTGGAGGCAGTAAGGATGTACTTTGTGTAGTTTGTGCTGTTGTTCATCTGAAGTTGTATTTACCTAATTTTCACACTTTCTATTAAACATTTTTTTCTTAATTGTGTCCTGATATGTAAAACCATAGAATTCATAGAGGATGTATTTAGTTTTTCTAGTGACTGTATGTGTTAGAGTAATGCAAACAATATGAGCAAAACCCTGTCCAGTGGCCACCAGAGTCTTACGAATCTCCTACTCGCTGTTGGCATCACTGGCACCTCTTTTGACTAGTAGGCATGACGTCATCTGTGCATTGCGCTGACGTTGTTTGGGCTCATTAATCATAAGAGGCTCAATGGATACCAACAGGTAGCAGTAAGTTCACATTTCTCTGTTCCTGTGGCCACATACTACTGATGTAGTTGATGGACGAGGGTCCTGTGCACCTTTCTACTCGACTCTAGTATGTCTGAGTTTTCTGTTAGTAAAAGGGAATAGTGAAAGACTTGATAGAAAAATTGTGAGTCGACGCTTTATTACAGCAGCGGCTTTGCGACAATGAGACTTGTTTTCATGTATTAAATTCAGCTCTTCAGACAAGCATTTTACAAAGGGACGTTGTAGAGGAGATACCAGTGAGGCCGGACAATAGCAATGCAAATGAGAGCATTATGAATTCAGACAAAAGAAGGAAAGCCACAAAAATGATGTTCCTTAAGCTCTTGTAAGAGGAGATATCTACTCTGGATTGAATAAGTAAAGCATTTTCTCTGTAACTCCAAAAACAAAAAAGATAACTGTGTATATCTCAAATATTAGCACTTTTCATATTAAAATATAAAGTAGGATTAGGAAGAATTTGTATAATGGAAATGCAACAAAAAATACATTTTTCTCCTTGAGAAAGATGCTTTTGAACAAGTGAGAATCAATTTAAGTAGTGTGTCTTGCACATGCTCGGGCTGGCACAGATTTCAGCATGCTTCCTGTTACTATCTGTATGCTAGTTTTATTCATATAGATCACTTGATAAACAGTGATATGAGTTTATTGGAATATTGTATGTCATTCATTATTCTCTTGAGGTTACTGTTTAATTTCAGACCACATGTCCATGACCTATGCAGAGGATCAATGTAGTACAGATCAATGTGGCACTTTTTTGGCCTTTCTTTTATTGGGTTTTCTCATCCATCTTCAGAAGCACTTGCTGCTTGCTGGTATAGGGGAAAGAGTACACTCCTGATTTGATTGAGCTTCTAAGAGTTGCAGAATGGTTGCACCGCCAGCCCGAAATGTCGGCTCTCCGATGCTGCAAACAGAAGCAGTGATCTGGCCAGCGTCACAGCAACTTGTAAGCTATAGAACTTGTTAGCTTCCTGCTCCTTGCCTAGGAGACAGGCCACTCCTAATAGACTTCAGAGGTGGCAGGTAACCTAGGACGCGAGTGGTAAACAATAGTTTTAAAAATCCCTACGTTGTTGAGAACAGAGAGTATTTTTAACCCCTTAATGACCATGGGTCTTTCTGTTTTTGTGTTTTCATTTTTTGCCCCCTTCTTCCCAGAGCCAGAACTTTTAAAATTTTCGTTCAATATGGCCGTGTGAGGGCTTATTTTTTGCGGGACAAGTTGTACTTTTAAACACCATCACTGGTTTTACCATATCGTGTGCTGGAAAATGGGAAAAAAATTCCAAGTGCTGTGAAATTGCAAAAAAAAATGCAATTCCACAGTTGTTTTTTGGGTCCTTTTTTTACCACGTTCACTTAATGCTAAAACTGACCTGCCATCATTATTCTCCAAGTCATTACGAGTTTGTAGACACCAAACATGTACAGGTTCTTTTTTATTTAAGTGGTGAAAAAAAAATCCAAAGTTTGCTAAAAAAAAAAAATAAAAAAAATAAATGACGCAATTTTCCAAAACCCGTAGCGTTTCCATTTTTCGGGATCTGGGGCCAGGTGAGGGCTTATTTTTTGCGTGCCGGGCTGACATTTTATTGATACTATTTTGGGGTAGATCCGATGATTTTATCACCCGTTATTGCATTTTTTTGCAATGTTGCAGCGACCAAAAAAACGTAAATCTGGCATTTCAAATTTTTTTCTCGTTACGCCGTTTACCGATCGGATTAATTCTTCTTTTTTATTGATAGATCGGGCGATTCTGAATGCGGCGATACCAAATATGTGTATGTGTTTTTTTTTTATAATTATTTTATTTAGAATGGGGCGAAAGGGGGGTGATTTAAACTTTTATATATTTTTTTTTTATATTTTTAAAAACATTTTTTTTTACACTTACTGCATGCTTTAATAGTCTCCATAGGAGACTAGAAGCTGCAGTTGTCTGATTGCTTCTACTGCATACAGGCGATGAGCAGATCGCTTGTATGCAGTAGAAATGCTCACTTGCTATGAGCGCCGACCACTAGGTGGTGCTCATAGCAATTGAGACATGACAACCACAGGCGTCTGCTGCAGACCCTGGGTTGTCATGCCCACCCATCGATGACCCACGATCACGTTACGGGGTCACCGATGGGCGGGGCTTAGGACGGAAGCGCGAGATTGACAGCGGCATTTAACATGTTAACAGCCGCGGGTGGATCGCGATTCCACCCGCGGCTGTTGCGGGCACATGTCAGCTGTAATAATCAGCTGACATGTGCCCGATTCAGTGCGGGCTCAGCGCCGGAGCCCCAGCTGAACTGGCCTTTTCGACCAGGTGCGTACTATTACTGACCTGGTCGGAAAGGGGTTAATAACAAGTAAATTGCATAGTTGCTCTGCATTCCCTTGAAAAAGCAGTGTGGGAAACGCACGTTCGGGTGCAGTCATCTTTTGTGTGGTTTGGATAACTATTTACTATACGATTGATCATGTTTTATTATTAACATTCCTGTTTATTGACATGAATGTTAATGAACATTATTAACATTCATATTATTAACAGTCATGGCCGAAAGTGTTAGTACCCTAAAAATTGTTCCAGAAAATGAAGTATTTCTCAAATTATTGCAATTACACGTTTTGTTACACACAGGTTTATTTTCCTTTGTGTGTATTTGAACAACACAAACAAAAACAGAGAAACAAAGGCAGATTGGACATAATTCCACAGAGGGAGGATGTTGCAGTAGTCGAAGTGGGAGATGATGAGGGCATGCGCTAAGATTTTAGTAGATTCAAGATTGATAAAAGGACAGATTCTGGAAATATTTTTGAGTTGGATGTGGCAGGTGTTGGCAAGAGCTTGAATGTGCAGTTTGAAGGACAGGGTAGAGTCGCGGATTATACCCCTACCCCGATATGTCTACTTATGTGTTTGATATTTTCCTGACATTTGTATATTTTAATGTGATGTGATATATGTTTTAACACATTTAATAAATAATATATTTACTTTTGCAAAGTGTGGTACTTTATTTGTAGGATTTTTGGTTTATTTGTATACACCTATTATTTTTTGTAAACCGATGATCTCATTTATGATGTTAATAAAACTCCTTTAAGTGGTCATTTTACTGATATAAAACTTTATAACTGATTATAGTAGCACTTTTTATTCCTTATGTTTTATTTTCAGCCTATATATGGCTCACCCAGTCCCCTCATAGTATAAAGGAGTGTTCTGCAAACTGTGGTCCTCCAGATGTTGCAAAACTACAATTCCCATCATGTCCTTACAGCTCATGGCTGGCTATCAGGGCATGATGGGAGATGTAGTTTTGCAAGAGCTGGAGAGCAATATCTTGGGGCTGGCGTATACAAAGTTTTCATGTTACAGGTGCCGGTCAGAGGAGGCCACAGGCAATTAAACATGCTAAATACTTCATAAAGAGTATAAAAGATAGAAAATGTAAATCACAGTCAACTAGGAAATTATGTAAACTCAACTAACTCGGAGAGTTACAACCAACAAAAAATCCCAATCTCCCCTAATTTACATCTTTTGATCATGGAACAACATGCAAACTGTACACAGCTATCATTATGGATCAGATTAAAGGCCCCTCACTGCAGGCTAGAAATCGTAGCCACTGTGCCGCTGATACACACTGTGACCTTGTGTAACCATATGTTTAAGTGTTTATTGGTAAAATGCCAAGCTCCAAAAAAAAAAAAAAACAAGCTGAGTCTATTACACAATAAAACTGTTCAGCCAGCAGTTTATTCTGGCTGTAGAGTTTTACAGCTTAGGTAAATCACCATGTTTATGCATGGTAAAATGTTTTCTTTTTTTTCCACTTTCCTTCCATACAAAAATCCAATCAGTTTCTGTCTGCTATTAGCTACTTCCTAATTCAGTACTCAGGTATAAATATGATGAAAAGCCAATGCACAGAAAATGTGGAGAAAAAAAATTCAATTCAGTGTTCTCCAATGCATGCCTCTTACATCTGATGCACTAGATGTAGTTGTTTTTTTAAACAGGTACTTAATAATTTGTAAATGTTTCATAACATGGGGAAAAAAACTGAATAAAGTCAAACTGCACCAGTATACAGTTAGGTCCATATATATTTGGACAGAGACAACATTTTTCTAATTTTGGTTCTACACATTACCACAATGAATTTTAAACAAAACAATTCAGATGCAGTTGAAGTTCAGACTTTCAGCTTTCATTTGAGGGTATCCACATTAAAATTGGATGAAGGGTTTAGGAGTTTCAGCTACTTAACATGTGCCACCCTATTTTTAAAGGGACCAAAAGTAATTGGACAGATTAAACAATTGTAAATAAAATGTTCATTTCTAGTACTTGGTTGAAAACCCTTTGTTGGCAATGACTGACTGAAGTCTTGAACTCATGGACATCACCAGACGCTGTGTTTCCTCCTTTTTGATGCGCTGCCAGGCCTTCACTCTGGTGGTTTTAAGTTGCTGTTTGTTTGTGGGCCTTTCTGTCTGAAGTTTAGTCTTTAACAAGTGAAATGCATGCTCAATTGGGTTGAGATCAGGTGACTGACTTGGCCATTCAAGTATATTCCACTTCTTTGCTTTAATAAACTCCTGGGTTGCTTTGGCTTTATGTTTTGGGTCATTGTCCATCTGTAGTATGAAACGACGACCAATCAGTTTGGCTGCATTTGGCTGGATCTCAGCACACAGTATTACTCTGAATACATCAGAATTCATTCGGCTGCTTCTGTCCTGTGTCACATCATCAATAAACACTAGTGACCCAGTGCCGTCACTGGCAGCCATGCATGCCCAAGCCATCACACTGCCTCCGCCGTGTTTTACAGATGATGTGGTATGCTTGGATCATGAACTGTACCACACATTCGCCATACTTTTCTCTTTCCATCATTCTGGTAGAGGTTGATCTTGGTTTCATCTGTCCAAAGAATGTTCTTCCAGAACTGTGCTGGCTTTTTTAGATGTTTTTTAGCAAAGTCCAGTCTAGCCTTTTTATTCTTGATGCTTATGATTGGCTTGCACCGTGCAGTGAACCCTCTGTATTTACTTTCATGCAGTCTTCTCTTTATGGTAGATTTGGATATTGATACGCCTACCTCCTGGAGAGTGTTGTTCTCTTGGTTGGCTGTTGTGAAGGGGTTTCTCTTCACCATGGAGATTATTTTGCGATCATCCACCACTGTTGTCTTCTGTGGGCACACAGGTCTTTTTGCATTGATGAGTTCACCAGTGCTTTCTTTCTTTCTCATTATGTACCAAACTGTAGATTTTGCCACTCCTAATATTGTAGCAATTTCTCGGATTGTTTTTTTCTGTTTTTGCAGCTTAAGGATGGCTTGTTTCACCTGCATGGAGAGCTCCTTTGACCGCATGTTTACTTCACAGCAAAACCTTCCAAATGCAAGCACCACACCTCAAATGAACTCCAGGCATTTTATCTGCTTAATTGAGAATGACATAACGAAGGGATAGCCCACACCTGTCAATGAAATAGCCTTTGAGTCAATTGTCCAATTACTTTTGGTCCCTTTAAAAACAGGGTGGCACATGTTAAGGAGCTGAAACTCCTAAACCCTTCATCCAATTTTAATGTGGATACCCTCAAATGAAAGCTGAAAGTCTGAACTTCAGCTGCATCTGAATTGTTTTGCTTAAAATTCATTGTGCTAATGTCTATGACCAAAATTAGAAAAATGTTGTCTCTGTCCAAATATATATGGACCTAACTATATGTAATACCTACAGTCCTATTTGGCCTCCCTGTTATTTGGGCTGGACATTACATTCATATAGTTCCCCATTTCTGGGTGTCCATTAGTCAGGGTTTCCCTTATTGCATCACTTGACATATGGTAAGGTTTTAATACTAGAGGTTAGGATCATCCCAAATAGGGTCACTTTGACGTGGTGGTTTTTATGCTTTTTTTTTTACAAAATTATGTTAATTAAGTGCCCAATATTATTTTCATGCACTATTGCTATTTATTTCTTGCAGGATATTTGCTTATTTTGTCTGTTTAGTGGCCAGGTGTGAACATGTGCCTACACGCTGTATGCATACCAACTTATATTCCAGTTATTATTATAATTATTATCTTACTCACTTACATAGCACCATTAATTCCACAGCGCTTTACAGACATCATCTCTGTAGATTTTTGTTTCAGTTTTTTTGCGCTCTGTGCAAATAAGGGCATGACCTCCCTTTTCCTTGGGCTGGACATTACATTCATATAGTTCCCCATGACTGGGTATCCATTAGCAGGGTCTCGGTCCTTCCCAGCGCTTATTCACATTACGTCACTTGACATTTGGTAAGGTTTTAATACTAAAGGTTAGGAGCGTCCCAAATAGGGTCACCTTGAATTTCCAAGTGCAGTGAACTTGCAAAAAAAGGGAATTCCACAATTGTTTTTTGGATTTTTTATTTACCATGTTCACTAAATTCTTAAACTGACTTGTCAATTTGATTGCCTAGATCAGTATGAGTACACAGATACCAAACATGTGTAGGTACTTTTTTTTATCTAAGTGGGGAAAAAAAATCCAAAATTTGTAAGAAAAAAAAAAATTTGCTTATGTCGCCATTTTCTATGGCCCGTACCGTCTCCATTTTTCATGATCTGGGGCTGGGTGAGAGCTTATTTTTTGCACCCCGAGCTGTTGTTTCTATTGATACCATTTGTGGTACACAATGTTTTGATCGCCCGTTATTGCATTAAACTGCAATGTTGCGGCGACCAAAAATCCGGAACTCTGGCGTTTCGATTTTTTTTTCTTTACACTGTTTATTGATCTGATTAATTTACTTTATATTTTGATAAATCGGACATTTTTGAATGCAACAGTGCCAAATATGTGTATTTTTTATTGTTTTATTTTCAATGGGGCAAAAGGGGGGTGATTTGAACTTTATTTATTTTTTTATTTTTAATATGGAAACTTTTTTTTTAAATTTTTTACTGTCTTCAATAGTCCCCTTATGAGACTTGAAGCTGCGATCATCCGATCTCCTCTGCTACACAAAGAAGGCTTCAGCTGTCATGTGCAGGGAAAGATGTGGGCTTAACGCCATAGCCCGTATCAAAGGCAGGAACATGACCTTGGACATATCTATATATCCAAGGTCATGAAGGGATTGATTTAAATAAAAATTATATAAAGATCCCATACATTTTAATATATTCATACATGGAAGGATGTAAACTAGCCACTTGTGAGATCATGGGCCTCGTGCAGATTTTTCACTAGGGACCTAAAAAGTTCAAAATTTTCCTCTATTTTTTTTACATATCAAATTGTTGCAGCCATGTAACTCGCACCCATAGAAAATACAAGCACAAGCCTCCTGCATCATTGAATCCAATCTAGTGGAAAGAGTGGCTGTAAAAGGGTCCATAGCTCAGCTCATCTCCACTTTTAGGATATGGATTTAGCAAAAGCAATGAATCACTTCTTCTTTCCTTAGCAAGACTTCAATAATGTCTTTAGCAAGAATCCAGGTGTTCTGTATGGTTCAAACAAGTTGAACAGAAAGTACAGTAGTTTCTCAAAAACATATTTTATTGATCATGTACTCATTATGATTGAGTGATGTGTCATTGCCTAAATAATAGTTATGATATATGTTTCTCTTCATGTTTAATACCTGGGTGTTCTTTTGTTACTGTATCAGTGAGCAGTTTGCTGATTGTTGAGAGCTTCGATGAACAAAGCTAATAGAAGATTAATTTTGTTTTGTGCTGTCCACCTTGGCATGTCCTCTGAGCCCAGTGATTGGCTGCAGTGGTCCATTGCTCTAGCTAGGATGTTGCCTGTGACAAATCAACAAAACATCTCATTTTATTCATAATAGATTAAATTCCACTGATGTGGACCATTTTATGTAGTGTCATTTTATCTGAAAGCAGCAGAGAGCAACACTAATTACAGTGAGCTTTAGTCAATCACATAATAGCATTAGTCAGCCATAAAAAATCAGTGAGCACCAAAATCTAAAATGCCTGAATATCTTATGCATTTGTACTGCCTGTATATTTGTACGGTGATGAAGCACCAGTACCGATCCTCGCAACCAAAGTAACGCTGCTTAGAAATTGAGTAAGGTACTTACACATAATCTATTAAACTGCAGTGCCCTCTTATATGCCCATACACACGTTTCGCAACCATTTCTTCAGGCGTTCACTGAGGTAATGTCCTGCTCTCCAGTAAACTGACTTTCTGAGTGGTGATGGTGTAGAGGTTGGTATGGCGCACGTGCAGTGAAACCTGCACCACAACACTGCCCCACTTCCTTTAATGATATCACTCCAAGAATCTCAAGAGATTCAGGAATTGTGTATGTTGTACCACTGAAGAATTCCAATCCTCCCTCTTTTTTCCATCTTGATAATAGATGACAGATATAGATTGAAATCATGATTGAAAATCATCCAATTTCATTCATATTTTGTACCTAATTTTTATATATGGAGTCTGATTTATTAATAGACAATTCATGAAATAAAATGATTATTACGAATACCCAGTGTGTACATGACATCACTTGCGGGGTGGCACTGATTTCTGCAAGCTGGATATTCGTCTTACAATGCACACTGACAGTGGGCTCTTTTGCCGGTTCGTTACTACTGATCTGAGCCGGTGAGAGAGCGCACTGTCTTTGTGCACATCACACCGTGACAGAGCAGGGACTAGCCCAGCCCCTGACAATGAAGGTCACTGATGATTCTTCATTTTAGGTAGGGGACAGAGGCTGTAACAGTGACTTCTGCCTCTGCTGCCTGATGATGCTTCATTTGAGTATCCCAGTATGCACTGGGATTCTCAAAAGAAGCGTCATCAAAAGGGAAGTAGGGAAAAAAAAGAAAAGCAGTTAGATAGTGTAGTTAGGGAAGGATAGTGAATTTTGAATTAAAGTACGTATATTAGAAAATAATTTAGATTATGGCATTTAAAAGATAGAGATTTAGGATGAAAACTAATTTGCATTTCGGACCACCAATTTAAGTGTTTTAAACCAAAGCTATATTATCTATAAAAAATTTATTAAAATTAATATAATTGTCCAAAGCTATATTATCTATAAAAAAAGTAATTAAAATTAATGTAATTGTGTAATAAAAGTCATCCTGGGTCATGTAAACTGTGCAAACACTGCAAAAAGCAAGATATAAAGAGGTTGCCAAAAATTCTAAAAGTATTTTTTTTCCCATAGACATTATGTCTGTGGTCCATTGGATGTGTTTGCTGTGAGATGTGGAACCATAGCCTTATTCACTAAAATTATGCTGTGCTGCAATGTCATACACAGTCAATTGTGACCCAACGGTGTGTCATTGTTATTGGATAGAAATTAGAGGGACATATATACTCTATCATAATGAAATTTTTGACAATACTCACATGCTATTCTAACATATGCTTTCCTGCTTTTGGTGGTTCCTGCAGAGCTCCAGGCGACACATTGACACCAGTAATCTTCTAGTCCAAACAACTCTTCTACTTGTTGTCGGGAGATCTCAATACTCACTTCTCGGACTATGAGACCTGCAAAAATATAGTACCAAGAAATTAGATATTATAGCATATAACTACAAGAAATATGTACATCGATATTGATATATAACAGTACAGTATGATATCACCAAGATGTAAAATCTCATCATAATGTGTTATGCTTTGCTACAGAAGATACCCCTATGGCTTGATCAATGGGATCATTTTGACACATCTGTCCAAAATTTTTGTAATATCAAAAAATCATTCATTTTGGTTCCTGACTAGACATAAACAAATTTAAAAAAATGTTATCCTTCATTAATTTCTAATTTGTGATTAATGTATAGCATTGATTATCCCTGCGGGAGAGGGAGAAAGGGCAGTGCTTTCTGAGCACAGTAACTTAGTAATCAATATGGCAATAAAATGAAAGAAGTCTCTCAGCTGGCTAGGTTGTGAAAATTATGCACAACTCCAAATGCATATATATTGGAAATAAGAGGGGTGCAGCCAACATGGTGTGCTGTTGGCATATCCTCCAGAAGGGATTCCAGCAGAGTGCAATCCAAGATGAAAAATCCAAGTGTTCGGCGCTTCCAACCAATAAAGTTCCAAATATTCACCAGGAATGAACAAAAACTATTAAAAACTTATTAAAACCACAATGCGTTTCGACTGTGACCTGCCTTCTTCAGGTGAACACTTGAAGAAGTCTGTTCAGAGCTGAAACGCGTTGTGGTTTTAATAAATTTGTCATCATTTTTGTTCATTTATGATTAACATTTGGAACTTCATTGGTTGGGAGCACTGAAAACTTGGATTTTTCACCTTTAATTTGTGATTAACTCAGATTCACCATGGTGATTTGTTTCCACAATATCTCTTCTGGAATTACAACTTTACCAAACTCAATAAACAAGTTAAATGGGTTATCCAGTATTAAAAGAAAAAGGTCTTCTCTTCTTTTTTCCCCTTGTCTATAGGCTTTGTCTAGTATTGCAGCAAAGCAGAATTTAAGTTAATGAACTGAGCTGCAATACCATACACAAGAGTGGCACTCTTGGGCAATTTCTTTAAGGCTTTGCTGCTTCTAATATTTGAGACTCATCTTTAATATTCAGTAATCAAAAAAAGCAGTGTTTTATCAATTGACTACAACAGAAATCAATCGCCTTGAGTATAATCTTAGAGTTTTATAACACTAGGCTCTTGAAACTTTCCCGAAACAGATGTAAATTGCGGTGTGTTATTATAACACCGTTATGTATCACACTTTGAACTTGTTGATCAAATACTTGATTTATAAAAAAAGAAAACCCAACAGAAAAGTGGATATCAACAAGGATGAAAGGCCTCTTTCACAATTTTCAGGATAGCGCGTCATGTAACCTAAGGCTGTAGCTACACAAACCTTGAATTCAATGAATGATCCTATTTGTGATGCACCGAGAATCCTAACAGCTATTAAAAGCCAAGCCAATCCTTTGATTTCTCTTTAGACTCTTAGAGAGCTCCTATTCACCGCGCAGGCCATTAATTGCTGTTTGTGCACAGTTGTATACGTGCATTCATGTTGCATGCTGTTTATATCTAAAATGCACTTCCAAGCATAATAAGCATAATTCCAGCTAATAGAGCATGTAATATGTGAAAGACTTCTGGTGGGAATATACTTTAATGAGATGCGTTCCACCTATCACCTCTCTGCATAATTAACCAGGATATTATATTTGCAAATAAGGAGCTATTTTTTTGAAAAACGAATAAAAAAATAGGCAAATAAATAAACAAAGATAAAGTCTTATCTTGAGTAATTACTGCAAATTATTGAAATATCCTAGGAAAAGGAACATAAAGACAAGAATGCACCTTCGGAGCACATCTCCATGCTTCCCGAAAGATAATTCGCAGGCAATTTGATGTCTTTTGTGAAGAAAAAAGTAGAAAAACAGTTGATAACACAAATATAAATTCAAAGAGCATGTGTGTTTAACCTGCCAACCTCTCGAACAGCAAGCATGAGAAACAAGCTTCTCCAGCATGCTATGGGAATGTTTTAATAATGAGGGTAACAAGCAAGTTCAAAGCAGTTTGGTGGTTTGGGAGTTGAGGTACTTAAATATCAGAGTTACATTAGTAGCAGTCGAATGCACAGTCACCTTGCATCAGAGATTTACATAAAAGTGGAAAACTCAAAAACTGCCGCTAGAAAAGAAATAGGTCTGTGTTCTGGATAACCTGTACTGCCAACCTTTTAATGACCCTAAAAGATGGTTTATGGTGAAATTGAATAGAAATAAGACAATAAGAAATATATTAATCATTTAAGATCATCTACAATATGCAGTGCCTCAAAGTATGAACGTATTTGCTATTTTTGGAAGATCCGCCAAGACGAGCCTGTGTTTATTAGCTATTCCACACTTGTACAGAAGGGGGATTTGGTGAAAGAAACTACTTTATGCTTACACTGTTACATGTTTAGGACATGTTTAGTAAGCCTTAGGCCTAATTCAGACGTCAGTTGTTCTCCTGAGAAAAACAGACCCATTATTTGGATCAGACTTTGATCAGAGTTTGATTAGAGCATGGTTGCAGTGTCATCATTATTTCTCGTACATGGAAAAAAGGAAAAAAAAGTTTCTCCACATTTTCCTTTCTGACGGTCCGTGAAAATGGGACCGCACTCCTACAGCATCTCAGTATGGTCTGATTTTTTCACGAAAGCATAGACTTTAATTGTCAATTTTGGTCTGAACTCTCAGTCAAAATCGAACATGTCTATGCGATTTTCATGGACATGTGAATGGTCCTATAGACTAGCACAGGTTGACGTGCTATCTGTAAACACCATGGATAGTAGTTATTCGCAAAAATTGGACATCTAAATGAGGCCTTAGTTAGGTATTTTGAAGAAGCAAAGTACCTTTTGGTGCTTGTTCTGATACCTAGGTACTTTATAGGTACGTTGTAAAAAGGCTTTAAAGGGAAGGTGCCATCAATTTTTTTTTTTTTTTGTGAAAATAACATTATAATATTTATATAAGCTTTGTAATGCAGTGCTTGCATAGATTGCAAACACTGCAACATGCAAAATATCTATATAAAAAAAAAAGATTACCTATACTTGCAGCTAGGGGGAGCATCTTCCTGTATAGACCTCAAGCAGCTACAGTAATGCTTACTTGCATTACTTAGCTGCAAAATTGGGGCAGTGTCCTGGTGATATCAATGTTTCCCTCCCCTTTTAAGTGTTATATTACACCCAAAAGTGGGGGATGCAGAATAAAGACGAGAGACAATTCACCGCCATTTTCCTGGTGACTGCACTGTGATCTAATCTCAACCAGCTGCTAAACAGGAAGTGGATCTCAGTATATTTACAGAAGAGCAATCAGAAGGAAGACAACGGACTGTGGAGCAACGTGGACCTGAGGAGCAGAGCTGCACGCAGTGGAGAAGAGAGCAGCTGTGAGGCCAGGACCAAGGAGACTAAACAGTGCAGCGGTGAGGGTCCATAGCTTTACTGCACAGGCAGTGGAGGATGGGAGAATATGAGAGCAGAGCTGGGGGAGCTTGTGTGTGTGTGTAAAAAGCTTCCAATTACATGTCCTCAGTGTGGAAGCTCTGGGCCACAATGAAATGGCACCTAGACACACCTACAGCTGTGAATTGAGCAGCCCACAGAGGCGTGCCCAGTTCACAGCTAATGTGGCTACAATGTTACAGATAGGGTCGGCATCCGACCGCTGAAGCCTATGTCCAGGGCTGCCGTATTTGAAGGAGTGTGAGTGTAGTGTAGTAACTCTTACACTCCTGAAAAGCAAGATGGCAGCCCCCAGTAGCTGCAAAACAAATTAATAAAAAATAAACTATAAATACTGGGCACTTGAAAATATGTTATAACATTAAGGAATTTAACATTTTAATTTATTTTACATAATGTAAAAATGCGGCACCTTCCCTTTAAAGAGGGTTGAGCTGTTATACCAAACAAAGTGAAATTACTGTTTTTTGGAATCCCATAAAACCTTATTTTAATACATTAGAAGCTCTTTAGCTCTGACCCTTTAGAACACAACTATGATCATTCTGACACCCTTTCTTGTCTGTAGAAGTTCTGTTTTTTGATCTCACTTCTTTAACTAGTTCAGGACCAGGCCATTTTCCTCCCTTCCTGACCAGGCATATTTTTGTTTTTCTTAGTACATGTGTAGCGCCCCGTGGGTTCGGTCGCTACAGAGGTATTGCACCTCAACCAAAGGTGTGATATCCCACTCCCGGGTAAGGATGGTGTGTGGATCGGGACTCAGTTAGCTGCATGCATCACACACACCCCATTTCCGGGGACAGCTCAACGGTGCTCCCAATAGTACAGTAATGCAGGCACGACAGATCATGTCCCTGGCTGGAGTGGGGAGGGGAGAGGAAAACCCAGTAATGTAGGAGCAGGAGGGGACGGTTTCTGGGCATAGGTAGGAGCCCATTGGTTGCAAGTCACCTGGGCTCATACACCAGGGGAGGGTATATAAGGTGGGCACCATCTTGGTTCAGAGAGAAGAAGTTCAGTTCAGTCAGTGGAGTGAGAGAAGGAGTTCAGCCAGAGAGGGCTGACAGGGAGCTGTGGCTCAGTCTGGGCCCAGCTCCACGAGGCAGGCCTAGGGTGAAGGCCGGAGCCAGAAGAAAGGAACAGAAACAGAAAGGAACAGAAACAGAAAGGAACAGCAAAGAAAGAGAAGTACCCAAAGTGTAGAAAGGCCCAGAGAAACGAAGGCGGAAGGAACCTTAAGGACCCAGGAGATTACGAGTGACGGGTTGGCAGAACAGGGTACCGGATCCCAAGTTGGTGGAGGTGACTAATCCTTAACCAAGAACCGGTGGTCGTGATCATTTACTGGTGCTACCCCTCACTACACTTACTAGGAAGGCACACCACACAGGGTCAGGGAAGTGGACACCCAGTCCTCCCAGGAGAAGACCCGAGGCAGCTGGACAGAAGTAGTGTCACTGGTGGGGCACGGCTGACGAAAGGATAGAAGGGAGTCCTGTGCCACACTCCGGAATTGCCTGGGGGTTGATCGAGCCCCCTGCCTGGTGGACGCAGCACGGCTCAGGCGGTCCTATCTGTGCACAAGTGACCTGGATGAGAACTGTGAGTAAAAAACCTGAACTGCAACACCTTGTCTCTGTGCTTTCTAACCGCATCAGCACTACTAGTACTGGGACGCCCCACACCACAACCACCATCATCACTCTACACTGCCCTGAGGCTATACTCCTCCCGTGGGGATTTGTACTACCCTCTGCTGCACCCACAACACCAGCCTCAGCGGTCTGCCCTGCAGCGGCGATTCATCCTGACCGCAATCCACGGGTGGCGTAGTCGGACATTAAACCATAAAAACCCCATAAATTGACTGCCACTGGTTTGACCACCCTGAGCCACGGGACCGGGTCGCCGCCACGGTGACTACAACCCCCAGCATCCCACCAAAGTGCCCGGTTCCGGGTTCCCCACGCGGCCCAGGGGGCGCGTCACATGCTGCTCTAAAACTTTTTTCGTTTGTATATTTGTATATGCACTGTTTATACAGCAATTAAAAAGGCAGCCATGGTAATAAATCATGTTTGCCTTCTCTATGTGTAGTATAGCTGTGTCTGAAAGCTGGCTCGCGACCCCCACAGCTTCACGATTTCCTGCAAGCAGCTTACTCTTCATTGTCATTTTAGAAAGTCATTGTAGAGTGCAGACCGCCTGGATGTTAATAGTCTACAGGCAATCCCAAAGTAGTTAAATACTATGCTGAAGATCTGTCTGTTAAGATTGGATGATAAGACTAGCACAAGCTCACCCACTAAGAAGTCAGTGCATGAAGAGCTGATTTCCGTTACAACAAGGACAGAATTATAAAACATTTGAAACAACTAAACCACAAATTCTTCAAGAATGATCAGATAACTGCAAAAAAATATTATGAGTAACATTTGCTTAAAGAAGCACTCCTCCCATCAAAATTTTTATCCTATTAATATATTGCAATCATCATATTATATGGCACTGTGTATTTGCAATTGCTCATTTTGTCTATCTTCTCGGCTAATTCTTCTCTTTTCCATTAGGTCTATGACATCCTGTGATTAAAACTGACTAGCTTAATCTTTCTAAGATCTATGTAGAAACAGGAGGTCAGTTTTCCCTGCATGAGTCACGAGTCACTGCAAGAGTCCCTGGCAGGAGGAAAGAGCAGAGCATGTGGGTCAGGAATTGAAGAGGGGAATGATAAATGCAGGGACAACAGATTTCCTGTTTCTATATACAGCAGACAAAAGACACTTAGCGGGGTAGAAAGGCAAAATGAGCAATTGTAAGTACACAGGGCTATATAATACGATGATTGCAATATATTAAGAGGATAAAGAACTTTGATGGGAGGAGTGCTTCTTTAAGTATATAGCTGTAGATTATTTTGAATAACACATGTTCAATAAGATATGTTCAGTTCTATATAGCCTGTTGGAACCTTTATATTTAGTTTTTGTTTTGAAGATTTTGCTATCGGAAACAAGTACAATATTACCCCCTCCTTTTTCCACTTACTTTTACTTATATTATTGAGGAATAAACAATAGACCGTCATTAGAAAAAAATTCAAGGTGAAATTACAGTCGATATTAGCAAAGTTCACACAAGCGCGCCCTTTGAAATTCATTGAATACCAGAAACTGCATCACCAAGGTTAAACAAAGTGTTTTCTCAGTATTTGGCAAGATAATACAATGATATGAGCTTCTGGCAATATTACTGTATACATAAATGTGTTATTAAGATGTAACACAAGAAAACTTAAAATACAGCATGTCTCAACTACTCAAGGTCCTGGAACGACTGTGGCCTTTTAAATGATTTTTTACAGTGGATTCTGCAATTATCGATGCCACTCTAAAAGCATTTTGATGTACTTGAAAATTTATGTCATAGACACAAATAAAATGTACGTTGTAGGCCAAAAGTGACAAGGCGAGTATGGCAACTGGTAAATCAACTAAAGACGAACTGCAGCCATTAGAAACAAATGTCACAGTCTGTTGGTTGATTCTAGTCAGGAGTGGAAATGATCTATAATGCTTCAGTACACTAAATGCAACAGTGCATCCTACTGACCATTGTAGAGCTGCAAAAGAGAGAAGGGCTAAAAACAGAGCCAGTGCTAGAGGAGTAGTTGCTTCATGTTCCTAGACCAAAATATAAAACCAGTACGAGAGACTACAGGCTGCAGATCTTCTTATACTTCTGACCACTTCTGCAAGGCTCACTATCTACCAGGTTTTACAACTTCTCATTGGTGACCACTATGTCATCTGAACCACTGGGTATCTGTTCCACCAGGTGCCCCTCTCCCCATTCCTATATTTATAACGGTTACTCATCTCTCCCAGCTCCAGTGGGCCTTACCCCCTTGCAATATGACTGGCTCCCTCTGCATTAATCTATACCAGGTTACTCTGATAATTTAGAAAACAGATTAAGGCCTGCTCAGGCAGCCATGAGTTGCCTGAGTATTCAGGACGAATACCACATTTCTACCATGTGCTTTTGCAAGAATTAGCCTCATCTTCCTCTAAATTTTGCTCCAGCCAGATGTCTAAATAGCCTCTCAAATTCTGTCTGCTTTCCAGCATTACTACTTTTATTTTCTTAACTCTGCATAATCTGTCTAAAAGTTGAAAACTTTTTTTTTGACTGCTTATACTGTGACGCGCCTCCTGTGCCTGTGCTGTGCAGGGGATACCCGGAGCCGGGCCTTCTGTAAGATGCTGGGGGTTGTAGTCTCCATGGCGCTGACCCAGTCCGTGCCCAGGGTGGTCAAACCAGTGGCAGTCTATTTGTGTTGTAATAAGTGTCCGACTACGCCACCCGTGGATTGCGGTCAGTGGGGACCGCCGCTGCGCTGCAGACTGCTGAGGCTGATGTAGTTTGCGCATCCGAGTATGGGATAACTCCCCACGGGAGAAGTATTGCCTCAGGGCAGCTAGTGTGGATGATGGTAGTGATGGTGTGAGCGTCCCAGTACTAATGGTGCTGGTGCGGCGATGAAACACAGAGACGTGTGGTTGCAGTTTCCAATGCTTTACTCACAGTTCTTTACTGGTCCTAGTCACCTCGGTACCGGCGGTGACTGCCCAAGCCGTGCTGCGTCCACCAGGCAAGGGGCTCGACCAACTCCCAGGCAATTCCAGAGCGTGGCACAGGACTCCCTTCCTTTCCTTTCTCTGGCCGTCCCCACCAGTGACCCACCTTTGTCCAGCTTCCTCGGGCCTTCTGTCGGCGAAACCTCTCTCCGGTTTCCCTGACCCTATGTGGTATGCTTTCCTGGTGGATGTAGTGAGGGGTCGCATCAAGATGTGGTCACAACCTCCGGTTTTGGCTGAGGATTAGTCGCCTCCACCAATTTGGGTTCCGGTACCCTGCTCTGCCAACCCTTCACCCGTTATCTCGTGGGTTCTTAGGGTTCCTTCTTCACTCGTGTCTCTGGGCCTTTCTCTGTGTTCCTGTTCCTTGCTTCCTTTCTTACTGTCCTTTCTGTTCCTTCTCCTTTCTCTCTCTCTCAGGCTCCGGCCTCCTGACAAGGCCTGCCTGCGGAGCAGGGCCCATGCAGGGGCACTGCTTCCTGTCTTCTCCTCTCACTCTTGACTTCTTCTCTGCACTGCACACTGATCTAAGATGGTGCCCACCTTATATACCTCCTTCTCACACCCGAGCCCAGGTGACTAGCAACCAATGGGCTCCTACCTATGCCCAGAGACCCACCCCTATCTGCTCCTACACCACTGGGTTTTCCTCCCCCTCCCCACTCCAGCCAGGAACAGATGCTGTTGTGCCTGCACTTCTGTCTAGTGGGAGCATCGTTGAGCTGTCCCTCGGAAATGCGGTGTGTGTGGTGCATGCAGCTTACTGAGTCCTGGTCCACACTCCATCCTTACCTGGGAGTGGAATATCACACCTCTGGTTTGAGGTGCAATACCCCTGTAGCAGCCGAGCCCTCGGGGTGCTACATTCCCCCCTGGTAAATCACAGCACGTCCTCGGGCTGGAAAAGAGCAAAACAATTTAAAACATACAAATTTTTTTAGAATGCATTCGCATATAAGACATTTAACCAAAAACTCATCCCTTTATGGGAGGTTCTCTTTTCTTTCCAACGTTACTGGTATAAACATTATAAGACTTTCTTCACACACACATAAAGTACCATAAACTCTTTTAGCAGCATATAAAACTTTTTCAGTATAAAACATTCTTAAGTAAAACTTTTTTTTTTAAAAAAAAAAAAAACACATTCTTGAGTTCTGGCCGCGGTGCAACTTGCGACCAGGTGTTCTTTCTTCTTAGGGGAATGGCTGCTCTCAGTCCCCAGCCAGATTAGGAAAAAGGGATGGCTGTTCTCAGTCCCCAGCCAGATAAGGGATATAGGGGGTAACTTCTACACAGTTCTATATCAGTCCCAACGGGGACCACACTCCACTCAGCAACAGTTTCAGCAACAGTTCTCATACCCTTACGGGTAACTATATACAGTTCCATTTACCGTTTACTGGTAACGGTGTCCTCCTGATGCTCCTTCCTCGTACTCTTCAGACCCGTCCGGGCCCTCAAGGTAGTCCATGTCTGGGCGGTATCGCAGCTCCTCCTCTGTTAGACGGTGGGCATGGAGGGCATACAGTCCCTTTGCGCCCTTGTGCAGCAGGCCTTGCAGCGGGGCCTGGAGAAGGCCGCTGTTGATGACGCCCGGGGTCAGAGGGTGCGACTTTGGGCCTGGGCGTGGGCTGGTGGTGGCAGTGCCCAGGGCTGGAGGGCTCGGCTGTGGGGCTTGTTGCGGGGTCTGGAGCAGGTCGGTGTCTGCAGCGACCAGGATTGGCAGCTCCACCAGGGGGCCCGGGAGCAGGCTGATGCTGGCAGCGTCCGGGACAGGGAGACTCCTCTTACCTGCTCCCGCGACCGCTCATGCATCACGCGTCTTCTCCTGGCGCTGGTCGGGGCCCACGACGGCTGGGGCACTGCCGATGCTGGGCAGCTTAGTCTGCTGCCGGTCCGCCATCTTGCTCTCCGTTCCTGGTGTCCTCCTCCCCCCTGGTGGACCGTGGCCTACCTTGCGTTGATCTTCCTCCGTAGGCCGTGGCTCCGCAGTCGATCGTCGGGGTTGAGGACCTTGCGTCGCGCTCCTGTGACGTCAGCGTCGCTCCCTCTCCCTTCCAGGACCTTACGCAGCGTCAGTGCCTGGGGCGGAGCTTCGGATCTCGCGCGCTTTCGGCGTCCATGCCCCTCTTCATCCCGCGCGGCATCCCAAAGATGGCGCCCGATGGCGGGAAAACGACTGCGGATGGCGGGAAGACGGCGGGAAACGACCCAAGATGGCGTCCGATGGCGGGAATCGGCTCCGGATGGCGGGAAACGACTCCGGACGGCAGGAAACTTCTGGAAATGGCGGGAGACTTCTTTTCAAGGTACATGTACAATCTTCTTCAGGCACGCAATACCCACTTGTGGCGGGTTGGTTCGAATCCTGCCGACTACGCCAAAGCGGATGCGCCCCGTGGGCCTGTGCTGTGCAGGGGATACCCGGAGCCGGGCCTTCTGTAAGAATCTGGGGGTTGTAGTCTCCGTGGCGCTGACCCGGTCCGTGCCCAGGGTGGTCAAACCAGTGGCAGTCTATTTGTGTTGTAATAAGTGTCCGACTACGCCACCCGTGGATTGCAGTCAGTGGGGACCGCCGCTGCGCTGCAGACCGCTGAGGCTGATGTAGTTTGCGCAGCCGAGTATGGGATAACTCCCCACGGGAGAAGCATTGCCTCAGGGCAGCTAGTGTGGATGATGGTAGTGATGGTGTGAGCGTCCCAGTACTAATGGTGCTGGTGCAGCGATGAAACACAGAGACGTGTGGTTGCAGTTTCCAATGCTTTACTCACAGTTCTTTACTGGTCCTAGTCACCTTGGTACCGGCGGTGACTGCCCAAGCCGTGCTGCGTCCACCAGGCAAGGGGCTCGACCAACTCCCAGGCAATTCCAGAGCGTGGCACAGGACTCCCTTCCTTTCCTTTCTCTGGCCGTCTCCACCAGTGACCCACCTTTGTCCAGCTTCCTCGGGCCTTCTGTCGGCAAAACCTCTCTCCGGTTTCCCTGACCCTATGTGGTATGCTTTCCTGGTGGATGTAGTGAGGGGTCGCACCAAGATGTGGTCACAACCTCCGGTTTTGGCTGAGGATTAGTCGCCTCCACCAATTTGGGTTCCGGTACCCTGCTCTGCCAACCCTTCACCCGTTATCTCGTGGGTTCTTAGGGTTCCTTCTTCACTCGTGTCTCTGGGCCTTTCTCTGTGTTCCTGTTCCTTGCTTCCTTTCTTACTGTCCTTTCTGTTCCTTCTCCTTTCTCTCTCTCTCAGGCTCCGGCCTCCTGACAAGGCCTGCCTGCGGAGCAGAGCCCATGCAGGGGCACTGCTTTCTGTCTTCTCCTCTCACTCTTGACTTCTTCTCTGCACTGCACACTGATCTAAGATGGTGCCCACCTTATATACCTCCTTCTCACACCCAAGCCCAGGTGACTAGCAACCAATGGGCTCCTACCTATGCCCAGAGACCCACCCCTATCTGCTCCTACACCACTGGGTTTTCCTCCCCCTCCCCACTCCAGCCAGGAACAGATGCTGTCGTGCCTGCACTTCTGTCTAGTGGGAGCACCTTTGAGCTGTCCCTCGGAAATGGGGTGTGTGTGGTGCATGCAGCTTACTGAGTCCTGGTCCACACTCCATCCTTACCCGGGAGTGGAATATCACACCTCTGGTTTGAGGTGCAATACCCCTGTAGCAGCCGAGCCCTCGGGGTGCTACATACTGCACTATGAAAAGCTTAGTGTTAATAGTTTATTTTTATCAATTAGCAAAATGCAAAGAGAACAGAATTGAATAATTGAGAGCACCAAGACGCAGGCAACGTTGAGAACCATAGATGCCGAGGTCGACCATGGAAACTTACTGCAGTAAATGAAAGGCGTATCATGATTACTTCCCTTTAAAATTGGAAAATTGTATAGTGCAATCAGCTCAAAATTGGCAAATGTCTTGCCAGAAGTGGCCTTCACAAAAGAATTAGCACCAAAAACTACAAATTCAACATTGAAACAAGGTCATGTGACTCAAATACGTGCAAAAACATACTGGGGAGTTGAAAAATGGCAGCAAATGCTTTGGAGTAAGGAGTCAAAATCTGAAATACTTGGCTGTAATAGAAGGCAGTTTGATCACAATAGGGCTGAAAAAAGGTGCAATAATACTCTATAGGCAACACTAAAGCATGATGCAGGTTTCTTGCAAGTTCGGAGCTGCATTCCAGCAAGTAGAGTTGGGGATTTGGTCAAGATTGTTGGTGCCCTTAATACCGAGAAATACAGGCACATCCATCATGCAGTACCATCAGGGAGGCAACTGATTTGTTCCAGATTTATTCTGTAGCAGTTCATCAACCCCAAAAAGCCAATGTCATGAAGAACTATCTTCAGCATATAGAACATGCAGTCCTGGAAGTGATGAAATGGCCCCACAAAACCCTGATATCAACATTATCAAGTCTGTCTAGGATTACGTAAAGAGACAGAAGGATTTGTGCAAGCCTGTATCTACAAAAGATGTGGGGTTTGTTCTCCAAGAAGTTTGGAAAAATGTTCCTGCAGTAGTGTACATAGAAGAATTGATGCTTTTCATGCTGTTTTGGGTGGTCACACTAAGTATTAATTTGATTTAGATTTCTCTCTTGTTCATTCACTTTGCATTTTGCTAATTGATAAAAATAAACTATTTATTTTTCTAGCAACATTTTTTAAAGCATTCTTACAGCATTTTTTCCACACCTGCCTAAAACTTTTGTACAATACTTTTATGTCTCTGAAAATATTGCTGCAGGTTTATGATTGAATATAAGTCCCTGCAAATTCTGTGGTTAAGAATATCCCTGCTACAAGTTCCTGTGTGCATATTTGTCCTTGAAAATCCTGTGGTCGACAATTTCCCTGCTGCTAGTTCCTAGCTGCTCATATATCTCTACTGTTCCTGAGGATAACCAAATTGCTGCTGCAAGATACCTAATTGCATATATCTGCTCTCCAACTGCATCTACTGCTTTTGTTTGCTTACTCATCTGCCACACTGCATGCCCTGCTGTCCTTGTCCTCCCTAATCCATGTGCTGTTCATTTTTGCTGCATTATCGCCTCTGATCCATGCAAAATAACCTGACCTACTGCTAATAGAATTCACTTCAACAATTTTAACCCTTAACACTAAACACCACCAGCTATAACTCTGCAAATATAGCACTAGGATGTGTATTAGGGCGCAGGAGGTCATTGGACTATCTGTGGCACCAGGTTCTTGGTACAAATATAATCCTTGTACACTTTATATGACTCACTATATACTAAACACATACTTTAGTATATAGTGAGTAACTATATAGTGAGTAACTATAGTGAGCCACTATATACTAAAGGATGCAAGACAGTAACTATAGTGGGTGTAGGGTTTGAAGTTAAACTTGGGCCCTAGACTTTAGGGGGCCAAAAGGTCTCTTCAGCTCATATGAGAAGACAAAAATTATTTACGACCACTGACAGTTGAGTTGTTGGAATTTTTGCATTGACGCCCACAGATGTCAAGATACGCTATAAAAGAGATATTTTAAAAGATAAGTTCTTATAAGTCCATGATGTTAGCACTGGCTACATGGACCTCATTATATGGAATTTTTGTGATATTTATGTATAGTGTTGTTATAAAATTCTTGTGTTAATCAGTGAGATCTTTTTGTAATGTTTGTGACTTTTTTCTTTTGTTACTTTTAATAACCTAATAAACTAATATGCTGTCTTTCTGTTGCAATAATTTTGAAGATATCTTTTGCATTATTTTTTGCTTGAAATTTGTGCAATATTATTGCTGCATGTTAATATTCTCCATTGAATCCTGTTGCACATTCAGTTTTTCACTGTGAGGCAAATTTATTTCTAAATGGTTTATGCTAGCGTATTAAGCAGGCTTTGGTATCGCTATATCTTCTCCACCGCTAAAACTGACACTATTTTAAAAGGATGAAATTAAAATACGTTCACACTTTTGGCAGGTGTTATTTTCCTAAAAAACACACACATATAAGAGAAAATAAAAAATAATAGCCTAGATAATAGTGGCCAATGGTTTGAGCTTTGCATTAAAACTGTGGTAA
Organism: Phyllobates terribilis; assembly: GCF_046119375.1. NCBI lineage: Eukaryota > Metazoa > Chordata > Amphibia > Anura > Dendrobatidae > Phyllobates > Phyllobates terribilis. Next base: position 844,642,173 of record NW_027362761.1, read on the forward strand.
CCGTCTCACAAAGGAAATCTGTGCACTTTTTATTTCTGGTTCAGAGGATTTACATGCTCTCTCTAATGATCTGGGCTGTCAGCACTCAGTAATGCTTCCCAGTCTTCAGATTACTGCTCATGCAAAATTGAAGCACTTTTGAGGCAGTTAGAAGCAGCAGATGAATCTCAATGCGCAGCACAAGGTGTAATGGCACTTCAGCACTTGTTAGGCAGAGGGTGGTAATCACAGGGGGGAAAAACACCCCAAAACGTATAGGAAACTATGTAATTATATTTTCATTTTATTGTTGTTTTTTTTTTTGTGAAATATAAAATATACATTTAAACATAACAAACACATAAATGAAATGCTGAATTAGCAATTACTGAGCATTTCTAAATTTTACAAGTATGGGGCACTACACCACTTTTATAGCATAACTGCGCTATTTACATAGGCCGTCACTCATTTACTTTCTATGCACAGCTATAACGGTGCCTTTACACTGCGTTCGGGCACCCATTCAGTGTCTCCATCGGCCCAGCAAAACTAGATTCGAAAGTATGCGCCACCGAGGCCATAGACTATAATGGTGCCGACAGAGCAAACGTGCGTACTCACGTGGATCATTTTCAGGCACGTACGCCTATTGGAGGTGGACACTCAGGCATAGTAGACCGTGTCTGGGTGTCTCCAGTAGGTGTACATGCCCGAAAATTATGCACAACAGAGCACATGTCCGCTCTGCCCGCACTATTATAGTCTATGGCCCCGTTGGCACATACGTCCAAATCCCATTTTGTGGGGAAGGGGTGCGGACGCAAGCCCCGATTGGACCTACAAACATGCAGTGAAGCACAATGTGAAAGCATCATCAGAATGCATAAAAAGTGCAAGTGCCATGGTGCAATATACAAATGGAGTAGCATGACGTCTGTATTGGAAATAATTCTATATTTGTTATATTTATTATGAGTATTTTTATTTAGATATATTTTTTTCTCCCGACAAAACATCACAAATGTTGTCCATAGGCTGTGTATAACATAGCAGCTCATCCACATTCATAAGACTGATCTATGTAGTAGCTCATTGACAAAAGTGATGCTGTTTTAGCAGGTTTAGAATAGCGTAGAGTTTTTGATAAGAGGCAGCCTTGAAAAATATTCTGTTATCTCCTAAATAATTCATAAGGCAAGCAGCAAGGTATGGAATATTTCATCAGCAGTGCTTATACTGTATATTAGTGGATTATCATAATACATTAGGGCATATTTCTGAAATTGAATGTATTGTCAGACAGACATTTTTAAGTATTTTTCGTGATGGTTTTTCAGTTTTTCTTTTGGCTATATTATGTATATTAAAAAAATCTTGAAATATTGCAATTTTCACTCTTTCAACTGAGCCTCATAATAAATTTACGTTTCTTGTTCTGCAGTGATCACTTTTCAGTAGTTGTCTCAATATCATTACAGACAGGATTGCAATATATGGTAACAAATATATATAGATATATATCTAGAGAGAGAAAGAGAGAGTGAGAGAGAGGAACATAGGATCTACCCTTCACGATGGAAGATGGACCTTAGCTTCCCTCTCCCCATCCATGCACAATCATCTGTGTACAGGTCACAAAGCATGCCTAGATAAAAATCCCATTGAAGTCTATAATCATCTTCAGACTACTGTTGTTTATGTCGCATGTAGTTGCTGTAAAGCATATTCTTAAATGCTGTTAACAAAATCTCATGCAAGCTGGTCATTCAAATGCACCGTCATACCTGTGCACAGAAAAATATAATAATAATAATATAAATCAATAATGAGAAAATTAAAACATATAACAAAAAAATATATGAGCGAGTTGAATCAATATATGAATCAAAATTGTGTTGAATTTTAGGGGAATGAGCTTGACCCGGCAAATTTGAAAACAACTTAAAATTCAATTTGTGCGAATCACCAAAAAATCCACCCTGCCCCTTTAAATAAAGCACAAGACTGCATCAGTCAGAGAATGATCCCATGACATCAAGTGCAGCTGTGTTGGATTCCCCATAATGCCCTGCAACAATCACATCACTGTGCTAGGACTTGGACTAAAACAATTAAACAAGGCAGCAGCGATTACAGATTGGACCAGTCGTAAGAATAGGCCTTATCATTCCTAAGTGGACCAGAGTCCACTTAGATTTTTGCTGTGTTTTTTTCCACAGGCAAAATCTGCTCTCTTTGCAGTTAAGAAGCTGCTTACAAAAAGCATTTTTTTGCGGCTTTTTTTTGCTCCATTTTTGTCAGGTACATTTATCTCTTGTGCATGCTGATAAAGTTTAGTGCATAAAAAAACATGATTTGCTTCCTCAGGTTTTTGCACCAAAAACGCAGCAAAACCTGATACCTGCAATTTTTGCTGAGTTTTTGCTGCATTTTTGCACTACCCATTGCTTTCTATAGGTGAAAAACACTCCAAAAACAATGAGAAAATGCTGAAAGAAGTGACATGCTGCATTTTGCAAAAGCGCAGCAGTTTGACAAATTAGTCAGGAAAAAAATCCAATATGTATCCAATATGTGTGTATATGAGATTTCTGAAACTGTAAAACGCAGGTTAAAATTTGCATAAAAAAGGGCAGCCAAAAACACAGCCAAAATTCAACATGCGAACATAGCCTTACATTTGCCAAAATAAACAGGCAGGAGTGCATGCCAATTTCCATTCACTTTTTTTGCTTGCGTGCTTGAGATTGTACACAGACAAACATCTCCTGTCTGCCTGGGGCTCTCAAAAAGGGATAATTTTTGCATGTATTTTTAAGAAGCTATTGCTTCTTCACTTACCTAAAAGCAAACCTATGGCTACTCCCAAAAAGGGATAATTTTAGGATGCTTTTTAAAAATCCATTGCTTATTCATTTTGCAAACATCAAACCTGTGGCTGTTCCCAAAAAAGGGATCATCATTAGAAAGTTATTGCCATTTTCCAAGTAACAAACTTGTTGATTGCAAGGCTGAGATATAATTTGGATGACTTGTTAAAAAGCCATTGCTTCTTCACTTTCCAAAAAGCAAAGCTATTGCTTCTCCTAAAAAAGGGATGATTTGTTTTAAGTCTTGATAAAAAGCTATTGCTTCTTTATTTTCCAAAGAACAAACCTATTGCTACTCAGCAAAATTAATAATAATTTTTGGCCCACTATTTGTCAAAAGTCATGGCTTTTTCCATATAAACACCCGCAGATCAGGCATATGCTCTCAAAAATGGATAGTTTTTAGCTATTTTTACATTTTTAAAGGAATGAAAAAGTATTTCTCTACAGTGTGAAAGCTGTTGGTTATCACTCGTTACTATCCGTTTACCAGTAGCCAGCTATGTTGAGGGCACTTGATATTAAGAAGGCTGTGTTTGCATTAAAAAGATTGAAAGGGGTTATATACAGTCCTAGAACATTCAGAGTGTTACACACGTCTTTTCAAGGCAATTTGTAGGCTTTATATCAATTGTGATGCATAGTAAATTGATTTTTTTTTTTTTATTTGAAAATGTGACAAATAGTGATGAGCGAACGTTCTCTGATAAGGGGTTAACCGAGCACGCTCAAGTCCTAACCAAATATCTTCGGTGTGCTCCTATAATATGTTTAAGTCCCTGCAGTGTGCATGATTTGCGGATGTTAGACAGCCTCCACACATACAGGGATTGGCTGTTTGTTAGACAGCCTCAACACGTGTGAGGAATCCCTAACAGACGCAAATCATGCAGATGCAGGGAATTGAACATAATATACGAGTACGCCGAAGATACTCCGATAGGACTCGAGCGTGCTTGGTTAACCCCTTATCTGAGCACATTCGCTCATTACTAGTGACAAGACTTTCTTTTTTTAATCAGATCTTTTTTATTAAACATACATAAAATGTAATGGTTTCACATGTCATATATAACAGGGTTCTCCAACTCCAGTCCTCAAGGCCACCAACAGGTCATGTTTTCAGGATTTCCTTAGTATTGCACAGGTGATAATTATATCACCTGCACAGGCAATAATTCCATCACCTGTGTAATACTAAGGAAGTCCTGAAAACATGACCTGTTGGTGGGCTTTGAGGACTGGAGTTGGGGAACACTGATATATAACATAATAATATCTTGCATATACATGTGTACATATCCAAAAATTTCCTTATCACTTTAGCAAATGAATACATTTTCAAACTTTTATATGGTGACTTTAAGGCAAAAACTACCATCCCTCCCACCTTTAATGCACCAGTTAAAACCATTTAAATAAATCAGTATATTACAAAGAGTTCCAAGACCAATACCGGAGTCAGTTTAAATCATTGTGACCCTTGTCCTATTTTTAATAAATCCCAAATGTTGTTGAAACAAATTATCGTTATGCCATCAATGGCTACATTCTGTCTTGCAACAAGTGACAAAACTTTCTAATTAAAATTTAAAAATATTCGCTCATCTCTGGTAACTGGTTAATTAAAGGGATTGTACTCTACTTGGAAAACCCCTTCTTGAACTAAATGATTGGCCTCGATAAAATAAAAAAGCCTATATTCACCTCCGGTGGTGGCACCGTTCAGTGGGTTCAGCACTCGTGGTCCCGGGGCTAACTTGTGGTTGTTGTGACAAGTGACCCCAGCGCACAATCAGTGCTGTCGTCACTGTCTCTGCCTTCGGACAAATCAAACATGAAGAGGAAGTCCAGGCTGCGGCTGCTCTCTGACTTCCTCTTCATGTTCAATTCGACAGGAGGCGGGGACAGTGATGCCTGCGCTGATTGGGCCCCGGCGTCACATGTCACAACAAGAGCAATAGAGCCCCGGGGAGAGTGCCGACACTGCGGGAACGGCACCAGCACGGGAAATGAGTGTAAGCTTTTTTATTTTATCGGGGCCAAGCATTTAGTTCAAGAAGCGGTTCTCCTAGTAGGAGACAACCCCTTTAACAGTGAAATTAAAGATAATATATTCCCCTTAACATATTTTTGTAAAGCACATATACCTAGACTTATAGTTTTATTTACCTATAGCTTTAGATTTTGCTGAAATAGAACGCAGTTCACTACTATGTGGTTGTTAAGTGTCACAGTAATAAACTTCAGATTCCTTACCAGAATTGATTAAATGTATGTAGTTGATCCTGTTGTTTTTGCAACATGAAGTAGGAAGAATATTATGTGTTTATCTTCACCTTACAATTAGGACCTGCAGAACATCATGCCACACATCAGGCGACTTGGCACAGAAAAAAAAATCACTTTTGAAAGCTCTTTTGTCCTGGTTGCTGTCAAATGAAATATCATTTTGACAAGGACTTCAGGTGTTCTGCCAAAGTGTATATAAGGGCTCACCTCTCATTGAGAAAGGCATGTATTGTTCCAGGAACAGTAACTGACAATAACTATGACAACTGGTTATATAACAGTAATGTTCTACCGTTATATTTCAAAGCCAAGGGCCACAAAGTCATCAACACAAGTGTCTCTCTAGATTACTGTGGCTTTATGTAGGAATATATTGCTAGAGCTCAAATCTATCTATCTACCGTGGGTACGGAAAGTATTCAGACCCCTTTAAATTTTTCACTCTTTGTTTCATTGCAGCCATTTTGTAAATTCTAAAAGTACACTCAGCACCCCATCTTGACTGAAAAAACACAGAAATGTAGACATTTTTGCAAATTTATTAAAAAAAACCCCTGAAATATGACATGTTCATAAGTAATCAGACCCTTTGCTCAGTATTGAGTAGAAGCACCCTTTTGAGCTAGTACAGCCATGAGTCTTCTTGGGAATGATGCAACAAGTTTTTACACCTGGATTTGGGGATCCTCTGCCTTTCTTCCTTGCAGATCCTCTCCAGTTCTGTCAGGTTGGATGGTGAATGTTGGTGGACAGCCATTTTCAGGTCTCTCCAGAGATGCTCAATTGGGTTTAGATCAGGGCTCTGGCTGGGTGAGTCAAGAATGGTCACAGAGTTGTTCTGAAGCCACTCCTTTGTTATTTTAGCTGTGTGCTTAGGGTCATTGTCTTGTTGGAAGGTGAACCTTCGGCTAAGTCTGAGGTCCAGAGCACTCTGGAAGAGGTTTTCATCCAGGATATCTCTGTACTTGGCCACATTCATGTTTCCTTCAATTGCAACCAGTTGTCCCATCCCTGCAGCTGAAAAACACCCCCATAGCATGATGCCGCCACCACCATACAGTATAGACCAAAAGTTTGGACACCTTCTCATTTAAATATTTTTCTGTATTTTCATGACTTTGAAAATTGTACATTCACACTGAAGGCATCAAAACTATGAATTAACACATGTGGAATTATATACTTAACAAAAAAGTGTGAAACAACTGAAAACGTCTTATATTCTAGGTTCTTCAAAGTAGCCACCTTTTGCTTTGATGACTGCTTTGCACACTCTTGGCATTCTCTTGATGAGCTTCAAGAGGTAGTCACCGAAAATGGTTTTCACTTCACAGGTGTGCCCTCTCAGGTTTAATAAGTGGGATTTCTTGCCGTATAAATGGGGTTGGGACCATCAGTTGTGTTGTGCAGAAGTCTGGTGGATACACAGCTGATAGTCCTACTGAATAGACTGTTAGAACTTGTATTATGGAAAGAAAAAAGCAGCTAAGTAAAGAAAAATGAGTAGCCATCATTACTTTAAGAAATGAAGGTCAGTCAGTCTGAAAAATTGGGAAAACTTTGAAAGTGTCCCCAAGTGCAATTGCAAAAACCATCAAGCGCTACAAAGAAACTGGCTCACATGAGGACCGCCCCAGGAAAGGAAGACCAAGAGTCACCTCTGCTTCTGAGGATAAGTTTATCCGAGTCACCACCATTCCAATTCTTTGGAATGCACTACCCAGGACAGTTCGATTAATTCCCAATACCCACAGTTTCAAGCGGACCCTAAAAATCTATTTCTTTAGACTGGCGTATCGCCTAAACACACTATCTGTCCATCCCAGTTTTCCCCCATATTAAAATCTTCTTCAATTTCAGGTTCATACCATCCATGTACTTAATAGCCTCAGTCAGGACTATACACATACTGGCTGGCGACCAGTCCATGTATTATTATTTATCCTATTTAGTATATCAAGGCTGCATTATGCAATATATGTACACTTTACCTTTTGTGTCTCCCCCATTTCCTCACAGACTGTAAGCTTGCGAGCAGGGCCCTCACTCCTTTTGATTTGAGATATGCTTATTCTGTATTGTCTGTATAAGTTCCCCCTAAAATTGTAAAGTGCTGCGGAATATGTTGGCGCAATAAAAATAAAAAATTATTATTATTATTATTATTATTATTATTATTATTATAAGTTTATCCGAGTCACCAGCCTCAGAAATCGCAGGTTAACAGCAGCTCAGATTAGAGACCAGGTCAATGCCACACAGAGTTCTAGCAGCAGACACATCTCTACAACAACTGTTAAGAGGAGACTTTGTGCAGCAGGCCTTCATGGTAAAATAGCTGCTAGGAAACCACTGCTAAGTACAGGCAACAAGCAGAAGAGACTTGTGTGGGCTAAAGAACACAACCACCGTGTCTTTGTGCGACGCAGAAAAGGTGAACAGATGGACTCTACATGCCTAGTTCCCACCGTGAAGCATGGAGGAGGAGGTGTGATGGTGTGGGGGTGCTTTACTGGTGACACTGTTGGGGATTTATTCAAAATTGAAGGCATACTGAACTAGCATGGCTCCCACAGCATCTTGCAGCGGCATGCTATTCTATCCGGTTTGCATTTAGCTGGACCATCATTTATTTTTCAACAGGACAATGACCCCAAACACACCTCCAGACTTTGTAAGGGCTATTTGACCAAGAAGGAGAGTGATGGGGTGCTACGCCAGATGACCTGGCCTTCACAGTCACCAGACCTGAACCCAATCGAGATGGTTTGGGGTGAGCTGGACCGCAGAGTGAAGGCAAATGGGCCAACAAGTGCTAAGCATCTCTGGGAACTCCTTCAAGATTGTTGGAAGACCATTTCCAGTGACTACCTCTTGAAGCTCATCAAGAGAATGCCAAGAGTGTGCAAAGCAGTCATCAAAGCAAAAGGTGGCTACTTTGAAGAACCTAGAATATAAGACATATTTTCGGTTGTTTCACACTTTTTTGTTAAGTATATAAATCCACATGTGTTAATTCATAGTTTTGATGCCTTCAGTGTGAATGTACAATTTTCAAAGTCATGAAAATGCAGAAAAATCTTTAAATGAGAAGGTGTGTCCAAACTTTTGGTCTGTACTGTATTTCCCTGTTGGAATTGTATTGGGTAGATGATGAGCAGTGCCTGGTTTTCTCCACGCATACCGCTTTGAATTATCACCAAAAAGTTCTATCTTCGTCTCATCAGACCAGAGAATCTTATTTCTCATAGTCTGGGAGTCCTAGACTATAGTGTTTTTGAGCAAACTCTATGCGGGCCTTCATATGTCTTGCACTGAGGAGAGGCTTCCATCGGGCCACTCTGCCATAAATGCCCGACTGGTGGAGGGCTGCAGTGATAGTTAACTTTGTGGAACTTTCTTCCATCTCCCTACTGCATCTCTGGAGCTCAGCCACAGTGATCTTGGGGTTCTTCTTTACCTCTATTACCAAGGCTATTCTCCCACGAATGCTCAGCTTGGCTGGACGGCTTGGTCTAGGAAGACGTCTGATGGTCCCAAACTTCTTCCATTTAATGATTATGGAGGCCACTGTGCTCTTAGGAACCTTGAGTAATGAAGAAATTCTTTTGTAACCTTGGCCAGATCTGTGCCTTGCCACAATTCTGTCTCTGAGCTCCTTGGGCAGTTCCTATGAGCTCATGATTCTCATTTGGTCTGACATGCACTGTGAGCTGTGAGGTCTTATATAGACAGGTGGGTGCCTTTCCAAATCAAGTCCTATCAGTTTAATTAAACCCAACTGGACTCCAATGAAGGAGAAGAATCATCTCAAGGAGGATCACAAGGAAATGGACAGCATATGACTTAAATATGAGTGTCTGAGCAAAGGGTCTGAATACTTATGACTAGTGTTGAGCGAACATGCTTGACACTGCTCGGTACTCGCTCGAGCATCACGCTACTCGGGATGTTCGGCGAGCACCGAGCATTTCCGGGTTACTCGGGCGGGAGCTCGGGTCTCCGCCCTGCATGTTTGGCGCTCTTTACAGAGCCAATGAACCTGCAGGGATTGCCAGCCAGTCACTGTAATGCCGCAGCCATGTTTTTTGTGGGCATTACAGTGATTGGCTGGCCGCACAGCGTCACCTCGAGTATTTAAAACCGGGCGCCGCCATCTTGGACACAGTCGCTCCGGATCAGACAGTGTAGGGACAGCGCTGCTGATTTAGGGAGAGATATATCCTGCAAAATAGTTAGTGTAGGGTCTGTAAAGGCTGCCAGATCAAACAAACAGTCCTTCTCAGGACTAATATCCATCTCAGGTATATCAGGCAGGCAGGCAGGCAGGCTGTATAGGAGACGCAGTGGTTATACCAGCAAACGCTGCATTACTCCTGTGTGCTGCTCCTGTTGCTGAAATTGCTGGACTTAGCTCCAGGCCCCGGGGGCCAGGAAAAATCCTTTTTTTTAATCTAAATCCTCTTTTTTTTTTCCTCCTTCACAATGTACAAATACCCATCTTATTAACCTTTTGGTGTCCCCCCCCCCCCCAAAAAAAAAAAAAGTGTGCCTCTGATTTTTCAGACACAAATTTATCTGTTGAAAATAGTCTGGTGTAGGCCAGAGAAATAGAAGTGTGGTTTTGCAGTTCTATGGGCCATTTGTATCTAAAAAAAACAGTTTGAGTGTGTCGCTCACTGTTCAGCCGCAAATATATATATATTTTAAAAAGCCTGGTATACACCAGTAAATTATTACTGTGGTTTTGATGTTCCACGGTAAAACATCTCTATTATCCTGTTTTTGGCATTTTTTGCTGTATAAAAATAATAATAGTGTCTCCCTGATTTTTCAGACACAAATATATCTGTTGTAAATAGTCTGGTGTAGGCCAGAGAGACAGAAGTGTGCTTTTGCTGTTCCACGGTAAAAAATCTCTATTATCCTGCTTTTTGCATTTTTTGCTGTAAAAAAAAAAAAATAGTGTCTCCTTGATTTTTCAGACACAAATATATCTGTTGAAAATAGTCTGGTGTAGGCCCGAGAAATACAAGTGTGGTTTTGCAGTTCCACGGTACAAACCTCTGTATTATCCACTTTTGGGCCATTTGTATCTAAAAAAAACAATTTGAGTGTGTCGCTCACTGTTCAGCCGCAAATATATATATATTTTAAAAAGCCTGGTATACACCAGTAAATTATTACTGTGGTTTTGATGTTCCACGGTAAAACATCTCTATTATCCTGTTTTTGGCTGTATAAAAATAATAATAGTGTCTCCCTGATTTTTCAGACACAAATATATCTGTTGAAAATAGTCTGGTGTAGGCCAGAGAGACAGAAGTGTGTTTTTGCTGTTCCACGGTAAAAAATCTCTATTATCCTGCCTTTTGCATTTTTTGCTGTAAAAAAAAAAAAAAATAGTGTCTCCCTGATTTTTCAGACACAAATATATCTGTTGAAAATAGTCTGGTGTATGCCCGAGAAATACAAGTGTGGTTTTGCTGTTCCACGGTACAAACCTCTGTATTATCCACTTTTGGGCCATTTGTATCTAAAAAAAACAGTTTGAGTGTGTCGCTCACTGTTCAGCCGCAAATATATATATATTTTAAAAAGCCTGGTATACACCAGTAAATTATAACTGTGGTTTTGCTGTTCCACGGTAAAAAATCTCTATTACTCAGGTTTTGGTAGTTTTTTCCGTAAAGAAAAACAGTAGTGTCTCCTGACTGTTGTGACACAAAAATATATCTGTTGAAAATAGTCTTGTGTAGGCCCGACATCCCAGTGTGGTTTCGCAGTTCCACGGGTCAAATCGCTGTACTATCCAGTTTTGGGCCTTTAGTATCTAAAAAAAAAGCAGTTTGAGTGTGTCGCTCACTGTTCAGCCGCAAATATCTCTATTTAAAAAAGTGTGATATACCCCAGTAAACAATAACTGTGGTTTTCCTCTTCCACGGTTCTAATCTACTCTTTATTACCCTTTTTCCATTGATAGTGCAAGTGTAAGCTATTTTACTTCATTTACAATGGGCAAGGCGCGTGGCAAGGGACGTGGAAGTGGACGTTCTGGTGATGGTTCGTGCAGAGGACGGGGCCGTGGCCAAGGTGAAAATGTGCCACAACCAACAGCCACATCTTCTCGCTCCCACTTCTTGACCGAATTACTAGGGAAGCACAGAACAACACCAGTATTGAGAACTGATCAGTGTGAACAGGTTATTAATTGGATAGCAGACAATACTTCCAGTTACCTGGGCACCACCACCTCCGGTCTGTCTTCCACACGGTCAACTCTTAGTAGCCGTGAGTCTCGACCGCATACTCGTCCTCACCCAGATGCTCCTTCCTCCCACCATGCCGAGTGTCGTCAGACAGCAAGTGATCCCACACTTGGACACTCTGAAGAGCTGTTCACTGGTCCATTTCCATATTTGGGCCCCTCGCCTGATACGCTTGAAGTGGTGGAAGAGGAGATCCCATGTTGCGATGCCCAAATATTTGAACAGCCACGGCCACAGGAAGTCGACGTTGGCAATCTGTCACAAGAGGTGGACGATGACGAGACACAATTGCCAGGAAGTGAGGAGGAGGATCGTGGTGCGCAAGTGGAAGAGGAGGAGGTGGTGGATGATCTAGTAACTGACCCAACGTGGAAGGAGGACATGCAGAGTGAGGCCAGCAGCACACAGGGGGAGGGAGGCAGAGTACTCCAACAGGCAGGAAGAAGCAGTGTGGTGGCCGCAGACAGAAGGAAGGCAACCGTTCCCCGTAACACCAACACGAGGGACGTTGCCAGTACAAGCGGTAGGTCTTCCAGAGTCTGGAATTTTTTTAAAGACTCTGCTGATAACCCCAAAAAGGCCATATGTTCCACCTGCCATGCCAGCATCAGCAGGGGTGACAAAACTACCAGCCTGACCACCACCAGCATGATTAGACACATGGCAGCAAAGCACCCGACTTTTTGGGGCGAAACCCAGGGTCCACGACCAGTGTCAGCGGGTGTCACCACTGCTTCTTCCACTGTTGTGCGTGCAATAGAACCCCCTGTTGTGTGTGCAAGGCAATCCCCTGTCCATACTGCATGTAAAGATGCCCCCTCCTCTCAGTCTTTACTTGTTATGGCAGTTTCTCAAGAAACAGCCTCAACGTCCACGTCCACGTCCCACCGCAGCGTTCAATTGTCCATATCCCAGACCTTTGAACGAAAGCGGAAATTCGCAGCTAACGCCCCACAGGCCACAGTCCTAAATTCGCATATTTCACGACTGCTTGCATTGGAAATGCTGCCTTTTAGGCTGGTGGAGACGGAATCCTTCCGCAATCTTATGGCGGTGGCCGTCCCTCGGTACTCGGTCCCCAGCCGACACTATTTTACCCGGTGTGCCATCCCCGCACTACACAAGCACGAGTCCCAAAGCATCTGCCGTGCCCTCAACAACGCAGTTACTGGGAGAGTCCACCTGACAACGGACACGTGGACAAGTGTTTGTGGCCAGGGATGGTACATCTCTCTGACGGCACACTGGGTAAACATAGTGGAAGCCGGGACCCAGTCGGACCTTGGGACGGAACACATCCTCCCCACACCGAAGATTGCGGGCCCTATGTCAGTCAGAGTTGCCCCCACAGTGTACAGCTCCTGCGCTTCCTCCTCCTCCTCCTTCTCCTCATGTTCAGCCTCCATCTCAGATATCACCACATCAGTTACAAGCTGGAAGCATTGCAGTACTGCCTCCGCCAAGCGGCAACAGGCTGTGCTGAAACTCATAAGCTTAGGTGATAAACCTCACACTGCTTGTGAGTTGTGGACAGCTGTGAAAGAGCAGGCAGATCTGTGGCTGAGACCGCTGAACCTACATCCCGGCATGGTCGTGTGTGACAATGGCCGTAACCTGGTGGCGGCTCTGAGGCGAGGTGAGATCACACACGTACCATGCCTGGCTCATGTGCTTAACCTCGTGGTTCAGCGGTTTCTTAAATCGTACCCCGAGTTGCCATATCTGCTCGTGAAAGTACGCCGCCTGTCAGCTCATTTTCGCAAATCGGCTACAGCTTCCGCCGCCCTTGCTGTGTTGCAGCAGCGTTTGCAGCTTCCGGCACACCGACTGGTGTGTGATGTCCCCACACGTTGGAACTCTACCCTCCACATATTGCAAAGGATTTGTGAGCAGAAGAGAGCAGTTGTGGAGTACCAGCTGCAACAAGGCTGTCGATATTCAGGTCAGACTCCACACATAAGACCTTAGGAGTGGACCTGGATGTCTGACATATGTGCCATCCTGACAAACTTTGAGGAGGCCACCAAGATGACGCCACCATTAGTGTCAGCATCCCACTTGTCTGTCTTTTGCAACGCTCTCTGCAGAGAATTAAAGAGGAGGCATTGCAGCCAGAGTATGATGAGATGGATCAAGAATCCGTAGCGGGCGATTACACACAGCCCAGCCTCATCTCATCCCAACGTGCATTGGGGGACAATGAGGGAGAGGAGGAGGAGGAAGAACAGGAGCTGCTATCATGCGTTGTAGACGGTAGTACCTGTACAAGTGTCATACCGTCGGTTCAGCGTGGGTGGACTGAGGACAGGGGGGAGGAGGAAGAGGAGGAGGAGGAGAGTATGGTCAGTCGTCATCTTGGTGAGGACACGGAAATCTTGCCCGTTACCAGTCTGGCACGCATGGCTGACTTTATGTTACGCTGCCTTAACCGTGACCCTCGCTTTGTCAAAATGTTGGGTGACAGTCATTACTGGTTGGTGACACTTGTAGACCCCCGCTACAAGGAGAACTTTCACTCTCTTATTCCTGAGGTGGAGAGGTCTACAAAAATGGGGCAATACCAGAAGACCCTTGCTGCAGAACTCTTAAAAAAATTCCCATCTGAACACGCTAGCGGCAGAGGTCACAGTTCGTTGCCCAACCAAGGCGTACAGGCGAGAGAGATGCAACTCCAATCCAGCAGAGGCAGGGGAACACTGTCAACGTTCTGGGACAGTTTTCTGACACCCGCCCAGCTTACAGGCCCTGAGGCGCGGGGTACTCTCACAAGGAGTGGAAAGTTTCAAAAGATGGTGAGGGAGTACCTTGCCGATCGTACCAGCACCCTCCGTGATTCCTCTGTGCCTTTTAATTATTGGGTATCCAAGCTGGACACTTGGAATGAACTCGCTCTGTACGCCTTGGAGGTCCTGGCCTGCCCTGCCGCTAGCGTGTTATCGGAGCGTGTTTTTAGTGCCGCTGGGGGAATTATAACTGATAAGCGCACTCGCCTGTCAACTGACAATGCTGACAAGCTGACCCTTATCAAAATGAACAAGGGCTCGATTGGGCCAGACTTCTTATCACCACCAAATGACAGCAGAGTAACATAAAGTCAAATCCACTGTGTTATTTCGGGAGGTGTATTCACATGCACCGCTTCACACCCACACATGGGTATACGCTTCCTTGTTTCGGCTGTTTAATCTTCTTGTCCTTATCCTCAGCCTCCACCACCACTATACCACCAGGGTGCCAGCATTGCAAGTTCCTCCGTCCTTATTTTTGGCAGCTTTTGCTTGCAAGGCATAAGCAAATACTATGGGACACCCACTCCCCAATAATGGGACTTATGTTTGTAATATGCTGTACTGCATGGCTCTTGTAAGGGGCATTGCAAGTTGCTCCGTCCTAATTTTTGGCAACTTTTGCTTGGAAAGCATAAGAAAATACCATGGGACACCCACTCCCCAATAATGGGACTTATGTTTGTAATATGCTGTACTGCATGTGACGCGCCCCCTGGGCCGTGTGTACACGTGTGTGGGATACCCGGTGCCGGGTCTCTGGGGTCTGTAGTCTCCGTGGCGGTGACCCGGTCCCGTGGCTCAGGCTGGTCAAACCAGTGGCAGTCTTTCTTAGGTTTTGAGGTTAATTGTCCGACTGCGCCACCCGTGGATTGCGGTCAGGGAGTACCACCGCTGCGAGGCAGACCGCTGAGGCTGGTGTTGTGTGCGCAGCATAGAATGGGATTACTCCCCTCGGGAGGGGTATAGCCTCAGGGCAGTGAGTGTGGATGATCGGGGTGATGGTGCATGAGCGCAGCAGGAATGACTCAGAGTCTTTGCAGTGCAGTTCAGGGTCTTTACTGATGATTATAAGGTAGACCCTCCCGGGAGTACTGGCTAGCATAAGAGGCCTGGTCAGTCTGTGAGCAAGCAGGAGTTCCCCTGGCCAGGTGGAGTTGTAGGCCTCCCCGTCTGTCTGCACTCTTCCTGGCTACCTTGCTGTAAGCGGGAAGAAGTAGCCCACGTCCCTGAATGTACCGTGTAGTGCTCACCCGTATGGCTGGTGACTTGGGGCCTTCTGCTAGCCTCCGCTCCATGACGGCGGTGCTGGTCCCTTGCTTGTGACTGAGCCTCCGGGCTTCTATGGCCAGAGGACCTGAAATCCCCTGCCGGCTGGTTTCTGCTGCTGGATATATAAGTCCTCACAGCTTCGGACTCCTGTGTCCGGTTCCTATTGTCTTCTGCCAGGGCGAGCTCTGCTCAGCTTCCAGCCCCTGGTCTTTAGCTCCTAGCTCCTACAGAGCTCCTTGCTGTTACTTTCCCTTGCTCTCACTCTGACTCTGACTGTTTTCTGACTCACTCAACCCCGCCCCAGATCCAGTTTATAAGGGCAGAATTCTCCCCTCCCAGGATTGGGGCAGGAGGATGTTGCATGTTTAAGGGATCCTGACCAGGAAACCTCCCACTTGCTCTCCGACTTAATATCTCTATTACTGTGGTGACCAGACCCCTGGGGTGCCACACATGGCTCTTGTAAGGGGCATTGCAGTTCCTCATAATTTTTGGAAAGCCTTCCATTCACTGCTTAGGCCAACAGTGCACGGGAGACCCAGTTGCTATAAATGGAAAAAAAGGTTTAGTTAACGCCCTCTGACCTCCATGTCATTTCCAAGGGGCATTGGAGTGGCTCGAAATTTTTGGTAGGCATTGCACTCACTGTATGCCCTATAACTGTGTAGCCGAACTGCTCCTTTTGCTACAGAACCATATCCTACAATACATATCTGGTTGACTGGCCTGATATTGATGTGAATGGTCCCTGTTCCTCCTGCTCTTTCTCCTTTGCCACTACCTCATCCATCATTTATCACCTGAAGCTTTGTTTTAACGGGAGTCATAGAACTTGGATAGTAGCAGGAAAACATACAGCAATCCTCGGAGGAGGTAGGATATGCGCCAAAACGCTGACCACCTCAGGCCTAGCCGCTACTACATACATGCGCTTGCATTACAACAAAACAAAGCAGATGCTAACTTCTATCATCCTCATCATGCTCCTCACCTTGGCACTCTCAACTCCCCTGATGGAGAAGCCAGGGCCCACTGGAGGAGTCTGATAGTCCGGTGGGCTCGGCCAATGCTGCCCTAAAGCAGGCCAGGCTAAGAAAAGTGAGGGAAAGGTTACCGGGACAAATAGGGGTGGCTGGGGACCGAGTATGGACACCCGGCCACCCCCTGGAGGCTGGGGAGCGAGCGGGGACACCAGGCCACCAGGCGGCTGGGGACTGAGTATGGATACCAGGCCGCCGACACAGCCATGGCGTGGTGGCCAGATTCCGCCTCCACATGCCTAAAAGGCCCAATTTAAAGTGCAAGCAAGCAGTATGGTATTGCAGCCTGGGGGTGGGTGGGTGGCAGGCAGCATACTTGAGCTTGTATTGCAAGGAATGGGGGAGGTACAATTGAACACTGCCCTGGGAATAGAACTTGCATGGGGATAGTTGCAAGTCTGCATCTTCTGATGCGGTAAGGATCACTTATGATGGGCACACTTTTAGACAGTGACCTGGCAGTCAGAGATGCTTCCAGGCATCTTCCCCATGCTGTTCCCTTGTCTTTTTAGCACTTTATGCATGTGTCACACAGCACATGGCCAGATAAGGTTGTAAAATGTTAAAATGACATTTCACGGTGAATGCATTTGTCATAGTTGAAAGCAATACAAAAGTGCAAAAACGCATAAAAAATGCTACTTGTGAACATAGCCGAAGGTGTGGAGGAGTACTTTTGTTTTTGGTCATTTATTTTAACTTATACACAAGTCTTTTCCCTGGAAAGGATGTTCCTTAACTAGTGTTGAGCATTCCGATACTGAAATATCGGGTATCGGCCGATATTCGCGGTATCGGAATTCCAATACTTAATTCCGATACTTTTACAATATCGAATACCGGAATCGGAAGTTCCCATAATGCCTGCGCTCTACAGTGTCTCTGAAGTATGACAAGCTGGATGGCAGCGCTCAGCTGAGATCCAGCCTGTCATCAGAATGCCATCCCAGCGTGGGAGAATTCTCCTGATCGTTTAAAAGCCGGCGGGCGGTAAAAAGCCGCCGGCTTTTAAACAATCACACAGCCCCATACTGCTTCCCCGCAGCCTCCCACCCCGATCCTCCGCTCCCCTCGCCACCTCCCATCCCGATCGTAAGTTAGGACCGGGCGGGGAGCGCAGCACCAAGGAGCGGGGAGCGAAGGACCCGGGCGGGGAAGCGGGCAGTGAAAGGACTTCACCGCCGGCTTTCCCGTTCTGTGCTTTCCCGCTGGTTATTTCAAATGAACAGCTGAGGTATCAGGTGATGCTGATCAGCTGTTCATTTGAAGTAGCCGCGGTGCCCTCAGAGGGTTCACGTGAGTTCATGCTTGACTGCATTGCATGAACTCACATGAACTTTCCCACGGCCGCACAGGTCAGCCTCACCTCCCAGACGATCAGCCCGTCATGATTGGTGTGTGTGGGTGTCTGTGCGTGTGTCTGCGAGTGTGTGCGGGGTGTCTGTGCGATGTCTGCGGGTGTGTGCGATGTCTGCGGGTGTGTGCGATGTGTGCGGGTGTGTGCGGGTGTGCGCGGTGTCTGTGCGATATCAGCGGTGTCTGTGCAATGTCTGCGAGTGTGTGCGGTGTCTGTGCGATGTCTGCGAGTGTGTGTGGTGTCTGTGCGATGTCTGCGGGTGTGTGCGGTGTCTGTGCGATGTCTGCGAGTGTGTGCGGTGTCTGTGCGATGTCTGCGGGTGTGTGCGTGCAGGCAGACATAGGCCGATGTGACACTACTACTCCCATCGGCCTATGTCTGTTCCCCTTCCACTCGTGCCAGCAGGATCAGCTCGATGGGAGCAGTAGTTCCCATCAGCCTGATCCTGCTATTTAAATTGCCCTACTGTGTCCCCAATAAATTTTAAATACATGTCATTGGTGGCCAGTGGTTGTCTACAATAAATTAGTTCATACATTACTTGTCCCCGCCGATCGCCACCTAAAATAAAGTAAAAAATAAAAAACTACACCTATACTCACCTAGACACCTAATTCCCCGAAGCCATCGATCTCCTGTAATAAAATATAAAATAATAAACCACAACCTTATCCTTACCCCTCCGTAGTAGTCCACGAGTGTCCCACGATGATCTCCAGTTTAGAGCAGCCACATAGAATGTGACCGCTCTGAACCGCTGCCGCCGCTAGAATGATGGGGCCGTAAAGCAGCCCCCTCATTGCATAAGCGGGTTCGCCGGAGTTCAGGCAGCGCTGCTCCGGTTAGCTCCTTTACGGCCCTGCTGTATCGTGAGAAATTCCCACGGTACAGCAGTGCCGTAAAGGAGGTCTCCGGAGCTGCGCTGCCTGAATGCACTCCGGTGACCTCAGTCAGTGGCTCCCGCTGTCGGGAGCGGACGTGTTCCCGGCAGTGTGAGCTTACAGCAGCCATGCACAGCTGTCACCATCTCCAGATGTGACAGCTGTGCATGGGAGATCAGCGCAGGAACGTGGACAGGTAACTATTCTTTTTTAGCAAACTAAGAATTAAATAAAATTGTGTGTTTTATTTCAAATAAATTATTTTTTTCTGGGTGTAGTGTGTTTTTTCTTTTTAACACTTTGTAGGTTAGTAATGGGGGTGTCTTATAGACGCCCATCATTACTAACCTGGGCTTCATGGCAGCTGGCGCTGACATGAACCCCAACCCTATTACCCCCTGCCACCGCACCAGGGCAGCGTGGAAGAGCGAGGCTAAGTGCCAGAATTGGTGCATCCTATGGATGCGCCATTTCTGGGGTGGCTGACGGCTGGTGTTTCTAGCCTGGGAGGGGGCCAATATTCATGGCACCCTTCCTGGGCTATTAATATCAGCCCCTAGCTGTCTGCCTAGCCTTTGCTTGCTATTAAATAGGGGGTACCCCACGTCATTTTTTTGGGGGGGTCCCCCATTTTAATAGCTAGTAAAGGCTAGGTATTCAGCTGGGGGCTGATATTAGTAGTCTGGGAAGCTCCGTGGGTATTACCCACTTCCCAGGCTTCAAACATCTGCCCCAGCCGTCTGCTTAACCTCCGCTAGAGCCTAAAATTATGGGGGATCTCACGCCAATTTTTTTTTAAATAAATCCTTTATTTTAACACTAAATGACATTTGAGGAGTTAATAAAGATGCAGTCCCTAAATTATTATTTATTTTTTAATTAATTTTTCCCAAAAATTTTGACGTGGGCTTTGCCATATTTTTGTATGCCAGTCAGGTACAGCATCCAGCTTCTATGAACGCGCCATTTTCCGGGGTGCTTGCGGACTGCAATTTGCACCGGGGGGGGGGGGCAGAAAGCTTGGGCCTCCCTGCGCTGCAGATTCCATCCCCCAGCTGCCTAGTTGTACGTGGCTGGACACACAAATAGGGAGAAGCCCCACGTATTTTTTTTTAAATTATTTCATGAAATTCATGAAATAATAAAGTAAAAAAGGGCTTCCCTATATTGTTGTGTCTGGCCAGGTACAAATAGGCAGCTGGTGGTTGGGCGCAGCCCGTTCCTGCCTGCTGTACCTGGCTGGACACAAATATAGTGCGAAGCCCCACGTCAATTTTTTTAAAATTATTTCAGGAAATTCATGAAATAATTAAAAAAAAATTGATGTGTGGCTTCGCACTATATTTGTGTCCAGCCAGGTACAGCAGGCAGGAACGGGCTGCGCCCAACCACCAGCTGCCTATTTGTACCTGGCCGGACACAACAATATAGGGAAGCCCTTTTTTAAAAAAATTATTTCATGAAATAATTAAAAAAAAATTGACGTGGGGCTTCGCACTATGTTTGTGTCCAGCCAGGTACAGCAGGCAGGAACGGGCTGCCCCCAACCACCAGCTGCCTATTTGTACCTGGTTGGACACAACAATATAGGGAAGCCCTTTTTTTCTTAATTATTTCATGAATTTCATGAAATAATTAAAAAAAAAAAATACGTGGGGCTTCGCCCTATTTTTGCATCCAGCCAGGTACAACTAGGCAGCTGGGGGCTGGAATCCGCAGCGCAGGGAGGCCCAAGCTTTCTGGGCCCCACCCGCTGCAAATTGCAGTCCGCAGCCACCCCGGAAAAGGGCGCGTTCATAGAAGCGCCATCTTCTGGCGCTGTACCCAACTCATCCAGGGCCCTGGTGCGTTGGCTCACTGGGTAATAAAGGGGTTAAGGCCAGCTTGGCATTATCAGCTGTCCCTAAGCCCGAAATTCATGGGGTCACACCAATATTAGACATGACCACCATGAATTTCTAGTAAAGTATTTAAAAAAAACACAACACCCAGAAAAAAGTCCTTTAATTGAAATAAACACACAATTCTTTATTGTTCTAAATTAAACTATACTTACCATCACGCCCATTCCAGCTGAAGCCAACGATCTCCTGCAATAAAAGAAAAATAATAAAGCAACCTCATCCTTACCTTTCCATGGTTCCCACGACAGCTTCAGCTCTGCTACATCGAGATGACAGGCTGGACCGCAGCAGAACGCTGCCATCCAGCCTGTCATCCCGCAGACACTGAGAAGCGCAGGCATGCTTGCGCTCCTCAGTGTCTCTCTGTGACGGCATAAAGATGAGCCGAGGTCATGTCCAATGAACTCGGCTCACCTCATGCACGTTACTGACAGCGTGGGAAAATTCTCCTGCACTCAGCGCTTCAGCGTGAGAATTTTCCCACGCTGTCAGTGACGTGAATGAGGTGAGGTCATGTCCAATGAACTCAGCTCACCTCATGCACGTCACTGACAGCGTGGGAAAATTCTCACGCTGAAGCGCTGAGTGCAGGAGAATTCTCCCACGCTGTCAGTGACGTGCATGAGGTGAGCTGAGTTCATTGGACATGAACTCGGCTCATCTGAATGCCGTCACAGAGAGACACTGAGGAGCGCAAGC
Organism: Phyllobates terribilis; assembly: GCF_046119375.1. Lineage (NCBI taxonomy): Eukaryota > Metazoa > Chordata > Amphibia > Anura > Dendrobatidae > Phyllobates > Phyllobates terribilis. The sequence goes on from NW_027362761.1 coordinate 844,663,525, forward strand.
ATGCCTGCGCTTCTCAGTGTCTGCGGGATGACAGGCTGGATGGCAGCGTTCTGCTGCGGTCCAGCCTGTCATCTTGATGTAGCAGAGCTGAAGCTGTCCTGGGAACCATGGAAAGGTAAGGATGAGGTTGCTTTATTATTTTTCTTTTATTGCAGGAGATCGTTGGCTTCAGCTGGAATGGGCGTGATGGTAAGTAGAGTTTAATTTAGAACAATAAAGAATTGTGTGTTTATTTCAATTAAATGACTTTATTCTGGGTGTTTGTGTTTTTTTTTTTAACTTTGACTATGGGGTTAGTAATGGGGGTGTCTTATAGACGCCTCTCCATTACTAACCTGGGCTTGATGTCAGCTGGCATTATAAGCTGACATCAACCCCAGCCCTATTACCCCACTGCCACCGCTACAGGGCAGTGGGAAGAGCGAGGCTAAGTGCCAGAATTGGCGCATCCTATGGATGCGCCATTTCTGGGGCGGTTGACGGCTGGTGTTTCTAGCCTGGGAGGGGGCCAATATTCATGGCACCCTTCCTGGGCTATTAATATCAGCCCCCAGCTGTCTGCCTAGCCTTTGCTAGGTATTAAATTAGGGGGGACCCCACGTAATTTTTTTGAGGGGGTCCCCCATTTTAATAGCTAGTAAAGGCTAGGTATTCAGCTGGGGGCTCATATTAGTAGCCTGGGAAGCTCCGTGGGTATTACCCCCTTCCCAGGCTTCAAACATCTGCCCCAGCCGTCTGCTTAACCTCCACTAGAGACTAAATTTAAGGGGAACCCCACACCAATTTTTTTTAAATAAATCCTTTATTTTAACACTAAATGACAAGTACAGTAATCAACACTGTCACTGTACTTTATATATATGTGACTGACATGTTTCTATCTATCTAATCTATGTATGATTCTCTATTCCTTCTATTCTAAATTGTCGGGTACAGATGCTGAATTGCCGGTCGGCTTTTTTAAAGAGATGGTGCATGAAAACACTATTATATTTTTAATTAAATCCTTTACACTAAATGACAAGTACAGTAAGCAACACTGTCACTGTACTTCATATATATGTGACTGACATGTTTCTATCTATCTAATCTATGTGTGAAGCTCTATTCTGTCTGTTATAAATTGTCGGGTACCGCTGCTGAATTGCCGGCCGGCTTTTTTAAAGAGACAGTGCATGAAAACACAATTATTTTTTTAAATAAATCCTTTACACTAAATGACAAGTACAGTAAGCAACACTGTCACTGTACTTCATATATATGTGACTGACATGTTTCTATCGATCTAATCTATGTGTGAAGCTCTATTCTTTCTGTTGTAAATTGTCGGGTACCGGTGTATGCCGCTGATGAATTGCCGGCTTTTCGCGTAATACATTCTACATTATTCTTAGTTGTTTTACTTCATGTAGAATTAACCTACAAGGAAAGAAAGGGTTTATTTTCATTCCGATATTTGTGTCCCATTGACTTGCATTGGTTTCCGGTATCGGAATAGGCGATATCCGATACTTTTTGGGTATCGGTCCGATCCAATCCGATACGATATTTCCTGATATCGGAAGGTATCGCTCAACACTATCCTTAACATATTTCACAGGAAAAAAGTTTCACTTTCGTTTTTGAACGTTTTATTGTGAGCCCGTAAAAGTGGCTTAATACTAGAGATGAGCGTTGTTCTACTCGAACTGTTCGCCAATCTCAAATTCGAGCTGTTTTGGGCGGTGTTCGAGCCGTTCGGCGAACACGAACAATTTGAGAAAAATTCGGCTGTTCGAGGTTATGTTCGATAACTGTTCGTGCACCAAAATCATAACTGGATTTTTTCTCAGTAATGATGAAAATTAATGTTAATACGCAGTTTGAGTGTACAGCGGGGTGGGGGGAGGGGCAGGGGATGGATCTCTGCAGGAACAATGAAGATCTCCATTTTTTTTTTCTCTTTCCCGCATTTACAGTGGGGAGGTGCAATCTATCAGCCTATCAGCAGCGCACACACGGAGCGAAGTGCTTTTTTTCACACAAGCAAGGGCATGTGTCATTGGCAGTGTATGTCACATGTCCTTGCCCTATAAGACCAAGCCATTTTCCCCGTCGCCACCATTTTCTCACTGCTGCAGCTGCGTGTTAGACGGCACCGCTGTTGCTGTGTGCGCTATACCTTGTTAATTTCAAGCCAATTTTCGCACAAATCTACAGATAGCTTGGGAGTAGGGAATAGTTGTGATTGCAGTCCTTTTAAGGACTAGGTTACAGCATTTCCTACGACTTTTATCAGGCAGGTCTGTGCTCTTAAATAGATAGATTGTGGGAGTAAAGACTAATTGTAATTGGAGTCCTTTTCAGGACTAGGTTACATCAGTTCCTATCAGTTTTTGCCAGGCAGGTCTGTGCCAGTGCTGTGCAAGTTTTTTTCACAGCATTTGGCTGAATCTAGCAAAGCTAATCCTTCTTGGCCTATTGCAGAGTGTGTTAGTCAGTGGAGTAGCCTATCTGTGTTGCAAGATATACCACCTGTGTATAGAATACCAATTTTTTTACTGCACCTAGTGAAGTAAAATCTTTTGGGCATAGCATCATTCTATTAGTCCATCTATACTGACCTCCATCAGGTTGCAAATTGAATATAATTTTTTTCTGCATCTAGCTCTGAAAAAATATTGGGCTTCTAGCTGTGTGTGGGACTTGTTGTATTAGTCCATCTATACTGACCTCCATCAGGTTGCAAACTGCATATATTTTTTTCTTCATCTACCTCTGAAAAAATATTGGGCTTCTAGCTGTGTGTGGGACTTGTTCTATTAATCCATCTATACAGACCTCCATCAGGTTGCAAACTGAATATATTCTTTTCTGCATCTACCTCTGAAAAAATATTGGGCTTCTAGCTGTGTGTGGGACTTGTTGTATTAGTCCATGTATACTGACCTCCATCAGGTTGCAAACTGAATATATTTTTTTCTGCATCTACCTCTGAAAAAATATTGGGCTTCTAGCTGTGTGTGGGACTTGTTGTATTAGTCCATCTATACAGACCTCCATCAGGTTGCAAACTGAATATATTGTTTTCTGCATCTACCTCTGAAAAAATATTGGGCTTCTAGCTGTGTGTGGGACTTGTTCTATTAATCCATCTATACAGACCTCCATCAGGTTGCAAACTGAATATATTTTTTTCTGCATCTAGCTCTTAAAAAATATTTGGCCTTCTAGCAATGTGTGGGACTTTCTCTATTAGTCCATCTATACTGACCTCCATCAGGTTGCAAATTGAATATAATTTTTTTCTGCATCTAACCCAGCCAATAGTTTTGGCCTAATACCACAGTTTGGCCACTCAGCTCTGCTGGGTTCCCATCCATTGTTTTTTTGTGCAAACAACTCCAGAGTTGTTAATTAGTTAACCACCAAAATGAGTGGAAAAAGGCCTGCTGCTGGTGGAAAGGGGAATAGGCGTGTTGGGAAGGGGAAAAAAGGTTGTGTCCATGGGGTAGGTGTTAAAGCAACAGTAACATCTGCAGAAGAAAGACCATCTTCCAGCCAAACTAAAATGTCTACTTCTTTTAGCGGACAATGTGATAAGATCCATTTCTTACGGCCACGCCAATCGCTACAAATTCCAGATGAGGCACAAAAGCAGCAGGTGCTTCAACGGATATCAAGTGCTCCTTTAAGTGGGCTCTCCTCCACATCAACTTCAACATCACAAATACTCCAGTCCTCAAAGGTGTCACCCCAATCGCACTTGCTTCCTCACAGCTCCCAAATCTCCAGCTGCCCGTCTGAGTATGAGGTAGAACAGATGGTTGAGTCTGCAGAGCTGTTTACTCATACTATAGCCTGGGAATCAGAGGTCGACTCCAGCGCTTCTGTGAATCCAGACGAGGAAATGATCTGCACTGATGCCCAGAATCTTTATGAGTCGGATCCAGGACCAGACGCAGAAGGTTCTGACCATAATGTAGACCCTCATTCCCAAACTGTAACTCCTGTTGGTGGAGACAATGAGGAAGACGATGATCAGACTCAAATACCTGATTGGAGCGACAACTTTAGTTTTTTGTCAGGGCAGGAACAGGTTGGCTCTGAGGACGACGGGTGTGATAACCCACAGGGTGATGATGATGAGGTTGGAGATCCCACTTACTGTCAACCCACAGTCAGCCAAGAGATGAGGTCAGCAGAGGAGGTGGAGGAAGATGCTAGTGACGACGAGGTCAGGTTGCGCCTTCCTGGACAGAGACGTAGTACTGGAAGCACGTCAACAACTGCATCCTCAAACACAACTCTGCCTCTCACCACAAGTCGTGGTGGCTCTTCAGGTCGCATGGGTGCTAAGCCTTGCATAGCCTGGGCATTTTTTCAGATCGATAAAGATGACCCAACTCGTGTTATCTGTAACATTTGTCAGCAAAAGCTAAGTAGAGGCCAAAAAATACATAGTTTGAGTTCTTCATGCATGAACTGGCACATGGACATGAAGCATAAGTTGCAGTGGGAAGCTCAGTGTGCTACAATGCGGCCTAGCCGGCCGGGCCAACCATTGTCTGCCATATCTTGTGCATCCGCGGCCTCTTCATCCTCTGTGACTGGGGGGACAGCAGTCACACCTGTTTTGGGGCGCAGACCTGCCACCTCTTTACCCGCAACAGCCAGCGTGATTGGCAGGTCATCATTTTCTTTGGAGGTGGTAACACCAGCTGGTGTTGAGCGCTGTCCGACATCGATAGCACCACCTTTGGATCAAGGCAACCTAACATGTCCGCCTGCATCTTCCTCACAGACCGGCAGTTTGCCGGGGACACCCTTATCAACCCCGTCTAAGCACAATAGCCAGCCCTCGGTCCCTCAGATGTGGACAAGTAAAAGACCATTTCCTCCTAGCCATGAAAAAGCTAAGAGGTTGAATTTCACCATCTGCAAGTTCTTGGCTACAGAAATGCTGCCTTTCCGCCTGGTGGACACAGAGGATTTTCGAGACCTTATGTCCGTCGCAGTGCCCCAGTACCAGATGCCCAGTCGGCACTACTTCTCAAAGAAAGATGTGCCTGCGCTCCACCAGCATGTCGCACACAACATCACCGCTTCTTTAAGAAACTCTGTGTGTGACAGGGTGCATTTCACCACAGACACTTGGACGAGTAGGCATGGACAGGGGCGTTACATGTCGCTGACTGGGCACTGGGTAACTATGGTGACAGCAGGACAAGGGGCTGCTGTCCAAGTCTTGCCGTCCCCACGAGTTGTGCGTCAATCCTCTTTATGTCAAAGTTCCTCCACTGCTTCTGCCTCCTCAACCTCCTCTCGGTCTTCCACCTGCACCCAAAGCCTGTCTGGTCATGCCACAAGCTTTCTAACTGCGCAGAAGGGATCCTGCACACCTCCTTACTATGCTGGCAGTAGGGCTCAACGTCATCAGGCGGTTTTTACATTGAAATGTCTGAGAAATGTGAGTCACACAGCTGAGGAGTTGTGGTCAGCTCTGGAGAACCAATTTCATGAATGGTTGTCTCCACTGGACCTGAAACCAGGGAAGGCCGTGTGCGACAATGCTGCAAACCTGGGTGCGGCCCTTCGCCGGGGCAATGTCACACACGTGCCTTGTATGGCTCACGTGTTGAACCTGGTTGTCCAGCAATTTTTAGCCCACTATCCCAGACTAGATGGCCTTCTGCAGAGGGCACGGTCGCTGTGTGCTCACTTTCGCCGTTCGCATCCCGCAGCTCAGCGACTTACATCTCTACAGAAGTCGTTGGGCCTGCCACTTCACCGGCTAAAATGCGATGTGCCTACCCGGTGGAATTCAACTCTGCACATGTTGCAGCGACTGTGGCAGCACCGACAAGCCCTGGTGCAATAAGTTCTGACGTATAGCCTGGGCCAACGAGATCCAGAGGTGGGGCAAATCACGCTGGAGGAGTGGTCTCAGATCAGGGACCTATGCACCCTTCTGCACAGTTTTGAAATGGCGACGAAGATGTTTAGTGCTGACGATGCCATTATCAGCATGACTATTCTGGTGATTTACATGCTGGAGCACATGTTAAACAGAATTCGGAGTCAAGTGGTGGCACAAGAGGAGGTAGAGGAAGTAGAGGAGGAGGAGTTGTATGCGGAAGGGCTAACATCTGCAAGGTCCAGACGGTCGGCAGCACCAAGGCGGCAGGCATGTGAGGGTGGGGGAGATGGTTTTACCAGGGCGCATGGTAGCAGCCAAACTAGTGAGGAAGGTGCAGGAGCCCAGGAAGAAGTGGAGGACGAACTGATGGAAGACTCATCAGATGAGGGAGACCTTGATCACATTTCTGTTGTGCGAGGTTGGGGGGAGAGGACAGAGGAAGGAAGCATGATTGTTACCTCGCCACCAACACAACAGGGACTTGGTGCTCCTGGATGCGCAACACACATGAGTGCCTTCTTGCTGCACTACCTGCAACATGACCCTCGAATTGTGAGAATTAGAAATAATCCTGACTACTGGGTTGCCACACTGTTAGATCCCCGGTACAAAAGTAAATTTGCAGAAATTATTCCTGCCATAGAAAGGGATGCACGCATGCAGGAGTATCAGCAGAGACTGTTGCAGAATCTTACATGTGCTTTTCCACAAAATACCAGTGGTGCACGTAGTGAATCTCACAGTTCCAACTTGCCAACCGTGGGACCGTCAAGTGTTCAGCGCTCAAACCGTAACAGAACCACAGTATCTGCTGGTAACATCAATTTTGCGGAATCATTTCACCACTTTTTTAGCCCATCCTTTGCAAGGCCACAGGAGACAAGAAGTCTGACACATAGTCAACGCCTAGAGACGATGGTACAGGAGTATCTCCAAGTAAACATTGAAGCCACGACTGTGTCACTGGACCCTTGCTCTTTTTGGGCTTCCAATCTGGATAAATGGCCGGAGCTAGCCACTTACGCCTTGGAGATCTTGTCATGCCCCGCAGCCAGCGTTCTGTCTGAACGTGTGTTCAGCGCTGCTGGTGGTGTGCTGACAGATAAGCGCAAGCGGCTCTCCACTGATAATGTAGACAGACTCACGTTCATAAAGATGAACAAATCATGGATCCGAAACGACTTTTCTACCCCTGTGTCATCCTGGGGAGAGTAAAAGCTTGATGATTGTTTAAAATCACCCTACCAACCGTTTTAAGCTTTCAAATTACTAATCATGTTTATCTGTATCTTGGCTGGAAAATAATTTGGGCTTTGTAGCAGTGTGCAGCACTGATTCTATTAGGCCATCTATAATAAGCTCCACCAGATTTAAAATTACTAATCATGTTTATCTGTATCTTGACTGGAAAATAATTTGGGCTTTGTAGCAGTGTGCAGCACTGATCCTATTAGGCCATCTATACTAAAGCTTCACCAGATTTAAAATTAATAATAATTTTTAGCTGCATCTAGCCCGGAAAATAATTTTGGGGCTCCGAGATGCGCAAGACACATAAGTGCCTTCTTGCTGCACTACCTGCAGCATGACCCTCATATTGTCAGAATTCGAAGTAATCATGACTACTGGGTTGCCACACTCTTAGATCCCCCAAACTTTTCGATCAACCTTTTCATTTTAATAAAGACCAAAAAAATTGTCATTTTTGAAATTATAAGCATTAGCAGGTTGTTAGAAACTGAAATCAAACAGTTTTCAACTCAAAACTTTATTCTAGGTGATGTTACATTTTCACATAGGACCCCTTGTTCGAAAGGAGCTTCTGAACTCTCTCGTCCATTGAATTTGTCAGGTTTTGGATGGTTTCTGCTTCAATTGTTTTGCATGAGGACAGAATACCCTCCCAGAGCTGTTGCTTAGATGTGAACTGCCTCCCGCCATCATAGACACTCCTTTTAATGATGCTCCAAAGGTTCTGAATGGGGTACAGGTCAGGGGAGCATGGGGGTCACACCATAAGTTTGTCCCCTTTTATGCCCATATCAGCCAGAGATGCAGATGTTTTATGTGCAGCATGAGATGGTGCATTATCATGCAGAAAAATGATCTTGCTGTGAAATACACGGTTCTTCTTCTTGAACCATGGCCGGAAGTGCTGTTTGAGAAAATCCACATACATTATGGAGTTCATCTTTAGCGCCTTCAGGGATCCTAAAGGGGCCGACAATCTCTCTCCCCATGATTCCAGCCCAAAACATTACTCCACCTCCTCCTTGTTGGCGCTGTAGCCGTGTTTGCGTGGGGTGTCCATCAACCAGCCATCCTCCACTCCATCCATCTGGACCATCGAGCGCTGCACGGCACTCATCCGTGAACAAAACAGTTTTGAAATCAGTCTTCATGTAATGTTTGGCCCACTGGAGCCGTTTCTGCTTGTGTGAAGTGGATAGAGGAGGTCGACAGGATGGCGTATGCACAGCTGCAAACCTCTGAAGGACCCTGCATCTTGTTGTTCGGGGGACGTTGGAGGCACAAGCAGCTTCAAAAACTTGTCTGCTGCTATGACAAGGCTTTTTTGCCGCTGCTCTTTCAACCTGACGTAATTGCCTGTAGGAAAGAATCCTCAATTTGCCCTTATCAGCGCGCACACGTGTGTACTGTGAATCAGCTACATACTTCTTGATTGCCAAGACACTTCATCCTGATCATCGCACAATGTTGATTGTAGTCATGCCTTGACCTAAACACTCCACAATTTGTTGCTTCTCAGCAGCCGACACATCCTTTTTCTTTCCCATTTTGGCAGAAAATGTAGGCTGCTTAATAATGTGAGACAGCCTTCTTAAGTAGTCTTGCCTTTCATTGGACACACCTGCCAAACTAATTAGCACAGGTGTCTGCAATTGCTTACAGTGATATAAAGAGCCCTGACACACATCACCATCAATGAGTTTAACTGACAAACAAACAAATTCTTCCCTTATCACTCCTAAACACTTTTTGCATAATAATTTGGAACACAGTGTACATGTGCTTTTCCACAAAACACCAGTGGTTCACGTAGTGAATCTTACAGTTCTAACTTGCCAACCGTGGTCTGTATGGAGTTGTTCAATAAAGGGCCCAAAATTAAGATAACATAGATGGGAGAGGTCTCTATGAATAGGAATTCCTAAGTATTTGATACCCTGTGAGGGCCAGGCAAAGGGAAAGTTGGACTGGATGGAATCCTATATGGATTTGGGGAGGGAGACATCGAGGGCCTCAGACTTCGCTGCATTGATTTTAAAATTTGACCATGTAACAAAGTGATCTATTTCAGCCATAACAGCATGGATGGATATATGTGATTGAGTGATATATACTAGGACATCATCAGCAAATAGAGAGCACTTGTACTCGGTGCCTCCCACCTCAATCCACCTAATATTGGGGTTATGGCGAATTGATGAGAGCAGGTGCTCCGTCACTAGGATGTATAAGAGAGGGGACAGAGAACATCCCTGCCTTGTCCCATTGGTGATTGTGAAAGGTGATGAAAATGTTCTGACGTGCCCCCTGGGCCTTGGGACACCCGGAGCCGGACCCTTTTTGGTGGATGCTGGTGGTTGTAGTCTCCGTGGCGGCAACCCGGTTCCGTGGCTCAGGGCGGTCAAACCAGTGGCGGAACTATTTATGTGGTTTTGATGTTTAAATGTCCGACTACGCCACCCGTGGATTGCGGTCAGAGTGAACCGCCGCTCCAGGGCAGACCGCTGAGGCTGGTGTTGTGGGTGCAGCAGAGCGTAGCATAACTCCCCACGGGAGGAGTATAGCCTCAGGGCAGTGTATGCGGAGGATGGGGGTGATGGTGCAGGGCAGCAGCAGTAACGACACGGAGTCAGTGATGCAGTCCAGGGCCTTTACTCACAGTTCTTATTATCCAGACCACGTCTGCAGGTAACGGCTGCCCACGTCGTACTGTGCTCACCAGGTGAGGGGCTCAGACAACTCCCAGATAACTTTGGAGTGCTTCACAGGACCCCCTTTGTGTGTCCTTTGTCTGGCCTTTCTTACCAACCCTTCTGTCCGGCTGCCTCGGGCCTCCTCTTGGTAAACTTGGCGCCAGTTTCCCTGACCCTATGTGGTGCCTTCCTAGCGGGTGTAGCGAGGGGCTGCGCCACATAAAATGTCACAGCCTCCTGTTTCTAGCTGAGGGTCGTTTCCTGCCTCCACTAGTTTCGGGGACCGGTCTCCCCCTTTCGCCTGACCCCTCCACGCAGGTGGATTCGGGCGTGCGGTGGCGACTCGCCCGTCCGCACCCCTGAGATCCCTTCGTTCCTCGTTCCTGGAGCCTTCTCCGCTCCTCTTCCTTCCTTCTCCCTCTTCCAGGCCTGGGCCTCTGTTACTAGGCCCGCCTCCAGAGCAGAGCTCATGCAGAGCCCCTGCTCCCTGCCACTTCTGCTCAGACTTCTCTGCACTGAACTAAGATGGTGCCCACCTTTTATACTCCCTTCTCAATGCACCCAGGAACTGCTTCCTCCCTGCTCCTGCACTACAGAGTTCCCCTTCCTCAGTGTTCCCTCCCCCCACTCCAGCCAGGGACAGGGACTGTCGTGCCCATCTCAGGGGCATATTGGTCGCCCTGCCCCACGGCAATGTGGTGTAATGCATGCAGGTGTCGGGTCCTGATCCACACTACATCCTTACCTGAGAGTGAGATATCACACCTCTGGGTGAGGTGCAATACCTCTGTAGCAACCGAGCCCTCAGGGTGCTACAGTTCCATTTATCTTCAGCCTAGGTGACGTATTGCGATACAGGGCCGTGATTTTGGCTATAAAAGGGTCCCCTAGACCCCTACCCCAAGCTTTTTAAGAGAATCATATATGGCGTGCCAGGAGACTCTATGGAATGCTTTCTCAGCATCCAACGAGAGTATCTAATTACAAATTTTTAACTGCATCTAGCCCAGGAAATACTTTGTGCCTAGTAGCAGGGTCTGCTAGTCAGCGGATTATCCCGGCTGTTAAGCAAGCTACACCACCTGTAGTTTGGACACTTCATTTTTTCAAAGGAAATGCTTCGGGACCACGGGATACTCAGTGAAGAGCATCAGGAGGCACCCCAAGGCATAGGGGCTCGGACTGGCAGTAGGATGCCTTGCGGTGGACAGCCGAGCTCGATCCTTATAAAAGCTTTTTAACTGCAGCAGCTTTAGTGGACGCTACTGGAGCTGGAATTACGCGGCTGCTGGCATGAGACTTGCCCTCCAATAGATCCTTGTAAATGGATTAAAGTGTATTTATTCAAATTAGAGAGACAATTTAAATTAAAAAGCTTAGAGCTGCCTCCACCACAGGGGGGCTCACTCGACCCACCAGCGGACAGGCACCAGTATTGGGAGAGGGGGGCTGGCCGTCAGGGTTCACCGCGGCTCTGGCACAAACCCGGCGACACGGAGGTGGCACGGGCAGGAGCGGACTGAACGTGTCGGCTTCTCACTTTTTGGATTTTAGAAGGGCATGACATGCCTATATCTGTGTCTCCCCCTCCTTTTACTCCTCCACCTCTTTTCTTTTCGCATGACTATATGTACTTGTCACTTTTCCATGTGTTAGTTGTGTCTTCTGAGCAGTTTGTCAGCTTTTGAACACCTTTGAAGGTGTTTTCTATGTGTTTCTATGTGTTTTTGTTTGCCTGCCATTGGTTTTAACGGTGTTCGAAGGTGTTCGACGAACAGTTCGACGAACAGTTCGGCGAACACACGGGTGTTCAACGAACCGAACCGAACTCGAACACTACGGGGGTGGCTCAACACTACTTAATACCTCTGACCACGTTGTTGACAGCAGTGACCTGGGGGTCAGAAATGCTTCCTGGGGCGATCCCCATGCTGTCCCCATGTCATTTGAGCACTGTCACTATCGTTTTGGGCACTTGTTAGGCTTTTAAAAGACTGCCGGGGGTGCCACCGCAAAAATGCTCGAGTCTCCCATAGACTAACATTGGGCTCGTTGCTCGGGTCGAGCACCCGAGTATCACGGCGAGTTCGGCCCGAGCTTCGAGCACCCGAGCATTTTAGTGCTCGCTCAACACTACTTATGATCATGTGATATTTCAGTTTTTCTTTTTTAATAAATTTGCAAAAATTTCTGGATGTCTGTTTTTTTTCAGTCAAGATGGGGTGCAGAGTGTACTTTAATAAGAAAAAAAATGGACTTTTTAGAATTTACCAAATGGCTGCAATGAAACAAAGAGTGAAAAATTTAAAGGGATCTGAATACTTTCCGTACCCACTGTATCTATCTATCCCATATCTCTATCTATCTATCTATCTATCTATCTATCTATCTATCTATCTATCTATCTATCTATCTATCTATCCCATATCTATCTATCTCATATCTATCTATCTATCTATCTATCTCATATCTATCTATTCATCTGTCAACAATGTGTCTATTTATTTACTATGTGTCTATCTTTCATTTTTCATTCATCTGCAAAATGTAGGTGTTCGATATCATGTAATAATGCCAATTGGACACTGCAGCATAGACTACACTACTATACTTAACATGCAGTCTCAGACATATGAAGCATATTGGTTGCATCAATTAACATACTTACAAATTGTTCTCCATATACATGGCTGTCTCCTGCTCACCACAGACATGGTCACAGTTACAATCATCATAGAAGTTCTTGTGACTTGTTGGTCTCTTGGCTGCTACCTCTAAGTTGCAGATCCAATGAGTACCTCTTATGCAACTAACCCTACCTCTTGTCATGGCTCATTTGCTGCTCTCTGATCCAAATAAGAAAAATACTGCAACAGCCTCCGATGGAGACAGCCCCAATGGCCTTTCACCACCATCATCATTACTGCAGAAAAGTTCTTAAGACGGTGGTCCAAACACTCATCAGTCTGGTCGTTTATTTATCTCATATGCTTCTAACCCAATTCTTCATATTGTGCCGTGACAGTTTGTTGCACGCAAAGGCACATTCAAATCATAGCGCTACCTCCACTATAACAGATGTGAAAAGAAATTGTATTACTGATCATAGTTTTCAAAAGGAAGACTAAAAACTATGTTTATTATAGCCAGACTCGAGACTTCAAGAAGCTGGATGATTGCAAAAAAATACCACAGCTCAAATCTGTAAGATTTCTGTCAACCAAATTCTGATTTATTGTAAACAATAAATACAAAAATATTGTAGATATGAAAAAGTTTAGATACCCGAGTACAGTTGTGGCCAAAAGTTTTGAGACTGACACAAATTTGGGCTTTCACAATGTTTGCTGCTTCAGTGACTTTAGATGTTTTAGTCAGATGTTTACTGAAGTACAATTATAAATTTTTTATAAGTTTTTAATTTGTTATTAACAATGACACCAAATTTATGCAAAGACTCAATATTTACAGTGATGTCCCTTATTTTTTAAGACTTCTACAATTTATGCTGTAATCCTGGTTATCACCACACCACATCTGTCTGGTGGAAACTCATTCTTGCCTAATCAGTGCTTGGAATTTATTACAATTTCTGTGTTTTTTTGCTCATCCACCTTTAGAAAGACTGACCACTTCTCAATGGGATTGAGACTTTGGGAGTTTCCTGGCTAAGCGTCCAAAATGTCAATGTTTTGTTCATCGACCAACTTAGTTATCACTTTTGCAATGTGAAACGGTGCTCCATCATGCTAGAAAAACAATTGTTCCTGGATTGTTGGGAGAAGTTGTTCTAGGAGGATTCTTAGATATCATTCTTTACTCACCGCAGTGTTCTCAGGGAAAATAGTGAGTGAGCCTATTTTCTTGGATGAAAAGTAACCCAACATATGATAGTCTCAAGATGCTTTACTATTGGCATGACACAGAATTTATGGTAGTACTCACCCTTTCTTCCAGATGTCCCAAACATTTGAGGGGTCCTCCTCAAAGAAAATAACTTTCTGCCTGTCCTCTGCAGTCCAATCTTTGTATTTCCTGTAAACTTATTTTCTCTGATGAAACCTCATTTTGACTGTTTTGCTTATCCAGAATATTGATTCTCAGTAGAAAAGGTGAGCAATATTATGAGTCCAGGGTCAAGCTAACACTAAAGAATCCTGAAACCATTCATGTTTGTTGTTGCTTTTTATCCAAAAAGTCAACTCAGTCACAATTTTGCCTAAGAATACTGCCATAAATAAAGATTAGTAACTAAATGTCCTTCAAGAGCAACTTCTCCCAACAATCCAGGTGCAATTTGCTGATGAACAATGCTTTTCCAGCCTGATGGAACAGCATGTCACAAGGCAAATGTGATAACTAAGTGGCTCAGTGAACAATTAAATATTGAGACTTTGCATAAATTGATGTATTTTTTAATAAAAATGTAACACTTATGAAAATATGAAATTCTTATCATAGAACTTCAGTAACCATAGAAACATCTGACTAAAATATCTAAACACCGAAGCAGCAAAATTTGTGAAAAACAAAATCTGTGTCAGTCACAAAAGTTTTGCCCACTGAGTATACAAAAAAAATAGTGATATCCATCCCATAATCAATTGTACCCATATACTGTATTTGTGATGCCTCTTCCATAAACAGCTAGCATGGATTAATATGGATTCATGTTGAGCAAATCGCTGGGTTAACGCGTATAAAGAGGTAAAATGTAGCAGTGCTGCTTTCCATGGATGACCTTCAGCTAGACTGACAAGTTTATGGATAATGCGAATTCCATATACTATGTAGTCAAACCGTATATCCTATATATCTACACACATCATTAACAATTTTGTATTTGTGCCAGGTCAAGGTAAAATGAATAAAATGAACAGTTTTGAAGGGAGGAAACCACAGGAACCACTTCTTAACAATTCAGGAGAGCACAATAAAACAGAAAACATTAAAGGATGTGTATGTCTGAGTGTGTGTAAATCCCTTGGCAACTATGTTTTACGGGATGGTGACTGTCTGATGCTCCATATCCAGACAGTAAGTTAATAGAGAAGCAATGAGTCACCCCATGTCTCCAGTGGTTGGCGAGCTTAGTCTCTGTCACTTCCTATATGACATACTTGGGTAAGGGGCAACTCATGCACGAGTCTTCAGACTACATATTCTGGTAAATGGCCATGAAACACATGTGTCACATTATAACACCTTCCATCGATTTTTGAGGCCTCCTGGTCTACTACAGATACCATGACATCAGGTGACAGTATATAATACAGTTATTGTGAATATAGTACTTATGAATAAATTATATTATTGCATTTCCCTCTATGTGACCCGACTTTCTAATCTCCTAATCTGCACAACAACAAGCAAGGCTAAATCCTTGTTATCGGAGATTATGTCTGTTGATAAAGTCCAGCATTGTACTTTGCTTATAGCTCCAGGAAAATAACATTAATCTGTGTGGGATTCTGCACTGGATGGCAGTACATGACAATCTTTGAATATATATATATTTTGTTTTATCTAGTTTAGGAACAGCTGCATCCCTTTTTTCCCCCGTAAACCTATTATTCTACCAGATAGCTTATACTGCACTCTTGGCAGGTAAATTAACCTACAAAACCCAGGAGACACAAGTGGACTACATTATTTTACTTAAGCCAGAGAGAAGCTACACACATAGCAAGCTAAGAATGACAGATGGCAGCCTATGCGCGACAGAACATAAAATACACAATGAAAGCAGCATTTTTTGTAACAGTTGTAGAGTAGTTTAACCAAGTGCTGAGTTATGGTAATACTTGTCAAGTTTTCTCCAATATCACAGATTTCCTACAACTTTGCCTGCTTTAATTTCCAAACTGACAATTCACTACTCTCTCTTTCTCTCTCTCTCTCTATATATTTCTATATATATACAGCACAATGCCCATCATTCTAGCATCATACCGCACACATACTTGTATATCAACACAGGGAAAATTGGGGTAGGATATAGTGATAATAAATCAGGCAGTTTTTGGAGTCATTTGATTCCAACTAGCATGATAACAAAATCAAAAAAAAATTGAGCCAAAACCAAAAATTGTTTTTGTTTTTTTGTACTTCGTACAAACAAGAGCATGGCTTTTTGGGCTGCTCTTTGTTTTCATATAGCTTTCTATGGGCAGGTGTCTGAACAATCTGGACCTAGGTCCTGCTCTGCTCTTATCAACAGTATTTTGATGTCTGCTGAAACATGGTGAGGTAAATTACAAGTGTTAGGTACCACCCGATTGGGTACGCCTTGTCACGGTGGGATGCCTTTTATGCTTTTTTTGACCAAAACAGCGTCAGTTAAGTACTTTAGGTTATTTACAATGTAGATTTATTATTTATTGATTTATTGCTTTATTCGTTTACTTACTACAGGGTATTTACTCAATTTGTTTTTATCTTAGGTTTCATATAGCATGATGGAAGAATGAAATTTGGCTGGTGACATCCTTCTAATGCAAGTTGATATATAATACAGGTGCATCTCACTAAATTAGAATATCATCAAAAAGTTAATTTATTTCAGTTCTTCAATACAAAAAGTGAAACTCATATTATATAGAGTCATTACAGAGTGATCTATTTAAAGTGTTTATTTCTGTTAATGTTGATGATTATGGCTTACAGCCAATGAAAACACAAAAGTCATTATCTCAGTAAATTAAAATAATTAACAAAAAACACCTGCAAAGGCTTCCTGCACATTTAAAAAGGTCCCTTAGTCTGTTTCAGTAGGATCCACAATCATGGGGAAGACTGCTGACTTGACAGATGTCCAGAAGTCAGTCATTGACACACTCCACAAGGTCCCAGAGTTCCAATTTTCATTTGGAAATCAAGGTCTCAGAGTCTGGAGGAAGAGTGGAGAGGCCACAATCCAAGCTGCTTGAGGTCTAGTGTGAAGTTTCCACAATCCGTGATGGTTTGGGGAGCCATGTCATCTGCTGGTCCACTGTGTTTTATCAACACCAAAGTCAGCGCAGCCGTCTACCAGGAAATTTTAGAGCACTTCATGCTTCCCTCTGTCGACAAGCTTTTTGGAGATGGAAATTTCATTCTCCGGCAGGACTTAGCACCTGTCCACACTGCCAAAAGTACCAATACCTGGTTTAAAAACAACGGTATCACTGTGCTTGATTGACCAGCAAACTCGCCTGACCTTAACCCCATAGAGAATTTATGGGGTATTGTCAAGAGGAAGATGAGACACCAGACCCAACAATGCAGATGAGCTGAAGGCTGCTGTCAAAGCAACCTGGGCTTCCATAACACCTCAGCAGTGCCACAGGCTGAACGCCTCCATGCCACACCGCATCGATGCAGTAATTGATGCAAAAGGAGCCCCGACCAAGTATTGAGTGCATTTACTGAACATACATTTCAATAGGCCAACATTTTGGATTTTAAAAACATTTTTCAAGCTGTTGTTATAAAGCATTCTAATTTACTGAGATAATGACTTTTGTGTTTTCATTGCCTGTAAGCCATAATCATGGACAATAATAGAAATAAACACTTGAAATAGATCACTCTGTTTGTAATGACTCTATATAATATATGAGTTTCACTTTTTGAATTGAAGAACTGAAATAAATTAACTTTTGATGATATTTTAATTTAGTAATTTAGCGAGATGCACCTTTATATGATTAAAGCGATTATCTACTACTGGACCACCCAATATTAATAGGTTCAAGAAGGTGAGAAAAATTATAATAAAATAACTTTCCAAATCAGGCCAGTGTTGTGTGTTCGAGCAGCCACTTGGCATTAACATTCTTTTTTTTTTTAATTCACTGGTACTAGTAAAGGGAATCTGTCAACATAATGTAGTGGCAGAAAGTTTGATTTCAGTGGACAACTGCTCCTCGTCCACAGTGTCTTCAAATTGGGATTATGATTCTGGCTTTTATCCTAAGTCATATGACAAGGCTCGTTAAAGGGTCGATATTGACTACTAAGATTGCTACTTCCTATAGGTAGCACTAGAGTTCTAGTTTTCTTCCTCTTTGAAGAGGCAATTTGCATATTTCTCAGAGGAGTATTACGGCTTAAAAGTCTCCTCACCTTGACATGCTTAACATGTCACTCTCCGCAAGGAGAAACATTGCCCCTTTGATACCGGTCTGACGCCTCTCACCCAGCCAAACCATATCTCACACTTTGCACTGACGAGGGGCAATACCTCAAAACACAGTGTCTGCAAATTGGGATTATAGTTCTGGTTTTTATCCTAAGTCATATGACAAGGCTCGTTAAAGAGTTGATATTGACTTTTAGGATTGCTACTTCCTATAGGTGGCACTAGAGTGCTAGTCCCCTTCATATTTGAAGAGACAATTTGAAAAATGTGTAAATGTGTAAAGACACATCTCTTTTAAAACAGGAATGGTAATGTACAATTGCAATTTATTCATGAATATTTAGGAGGAATAATGGAGGAACAACAAAACTCAAAGTGATAAGAAGAGATATTCTCCCTGTTATTTCAAGCTTGCAGGTCTTGATTAAAGAGGTTGTCATTCATTTATGAAAAGGTCCCAAAAACAGTGTCATATCTGTCTATGGGTTGTATTTGCTTTTGCAACTTCATTCAGTGTATGAGAAGAACTTTAATACCAGACACAGCCAATGGCTGAGGCTCTGCTTCTGTTTTTAAATTATTTGAACCTCTGTGATCTAAAATTCTTTAGAGAGTAAAAAGTTTCCAAAATATATCTAAGAGCATGATGCTCTTAGTGTCATGGGTTTACCGTGACAGAGAGGAGCCAGAAGACCGCAGCTTCTGAGTTCACATACTCCTGCATTGAATAGAAGCACTTCTCCCTCTTATTAAATGGTGCTGGTTTCGGCTCAGCTTTGAGCCTCTGTAGCTTCTATTTGGAAGTTCTCAGCTGTGCAGCATCAGCCACTCCCCTCTCCTATATAGTATCTGCTCTAGTTATCTGGGATTGCCAGTGTTATGTTTTGGATAGCCTGGTGAGGAGTAGAGTGGAGGTGTTCGGTAGAGATGTTTAAGGAGAGTTTTTCTGTGAGTGGTGCATGGAGTTTTGGTTGTGTGCATAGTTCCATCCTCTTCTATTTTTGTTTACCTTCCTAATCCCTTCGTTGTTTCCCGCTGTTGTCTGTGAGTGCATATTTTGTATGTTTGGTATTTTCATTTGTCTCCGTATGTCCTTGCTTGTTTGTCTGGTTTGTGTATATACATACACTATTCCTCCCCACTTCCCTGGGTGGTGGAGTGGATAGATAAGGGCTGATTGAGGAGAACAGCAAGGTACGTGGCACCAACATCTTCGCCATCTGAAGTAACCTGGGGAACAGGGATAGATAGGGTGCCCCTAGTGTTATGGACAGGGTAGGAGCCCCTGCTCCCGGGTTGTCAGACAACAGCATCGTGACACCTAGTTTCCAATGTAAACTTTTCTATATGCCCTATCCCTAACAACACATGATATTTGTAGCTCCGATGTCTGTAATGTGTCAGTAGGGTCTATCTGCTTATAGGAGTTTTCCTGTCTAAAATGAAAAGTCTGCAGTAACTCTGTGACTGCAGACTTATGAACCCCCCCAGCCACACGCACTGTGCACTGTGAGGATTCGCGGGTTTATGAGCCGCGAAAGGCGGTGATGTATGCAAAATGCATTATCCCGGCCAGAGCCCATCTAGTGGGCGCGGCCTCTTTCCATGCAATTGTATTGAGTGAGGCAGCGCGCACTAGACGTCCACGTTCCACTGGATCACTGCAGCCACTAGATGGGAGTATGCATATCACATACATCACCACTGTTCCCGGCCAATAAACCAGACAACCCTTTTAAAGAGTGAAGAGTTCTTCCTAGCAATGTACATTCCAAACATCCATTTCATGCTTATTCTATCTGGACTGGCTCCTAATGGCATCCACACAGATCCAGATATTACTTTCTAGGCCTCATTAAAAATAAATGATGCCTGACTCAAACCCTTCCACATTGCTGAATGTTTTTACTAACTGAGTCTTATGGTTTTTCATAGTTTAGCTTTGTTACATAAAGTCATAAAATGTGAGCTCTCAGACAAGAATGCTAAAATACCTTTGGTTTTTACTTGTGCTATACTTTGACATCTGGTTGGAATGAAGTGATTTACCAAAATTGTGCAATTCTTGTAGTAAAACTACAAGAGAATCATTCCAGGCTTGTTTAGGGGCTTTTACTTTGCTGGAAATAGATTCTTCTTGGATTTAATTGTCTAAAATACTGCAAGTCTAAATCATACACATATAGCAAACATGCAGATGTTAGAGTTTTCCTGTATAACCTACTTTTTATGCAGTATATCAAATTTAGGCACAACTCAGTTTGAGATGCAGCACTAATTAGGGCTGAAATGACAATGTTGGGTAAAAGAATAAGCAACGTTTTAGAAACAGCAGCACATAAGTCTAAATCAAACTAATGGGGGAAAAGCTTTCCAGTTTAATTGTCTTCTTGTTTTTCAGTAGCCTTGTGTGATGCCAATTACAAAAACAGTTTACTGATTTAGTAGCAACACTGTCTTAGAATTCAGAAGAGTTACAGTACACACAACTCATAGCGTGTCTGACGTCTGTCTACAAATAGAATGAAACAGGCCCAATGTGCACAAGACCACAAGCCTCTTTTAAGTTATTTCTCTGAATAATTACACTCATCAGAGGTGCAAATCCCATGATAGGGATCAGACTCTTCGCAAACAAATCTTGTTTTTAAAACATCAGCAGAAATGGCATATAGCACAAGACATAGCCTTATTTCTTGTATACAAGTCAACATAAATGTAATTTTCTTATATATTTGCAGACAGGACTCAACAATATACGATAAGTCTTCTCCAAACCACAAATGGCAATTGGACTTCTGCTAAACTAATTAATCTATGTTATAAGAAGGAATTCACTGTTAGATAATGTAGCAAAGTTTGCAAACAAGTTGTAATATTGCTAATAACTCAATTATTTATTGGAAATATATGTTTTTTAATATTTACTATGCTAAAGAGGTTATTCTAACTTCATAATCTCTACCTATATGATCTTTTAGGATATACAGTGCTGTGAAAAAGTTTTAGTGCACTGCGGGGATTCACCGGTTTCAGACCCGGGACCGGAGGGTATATATGCGATATACATGCTCCCGGCCAGTGGGCGCGGCCTCGCTCTCCATACACTTGTATTGAGCAAGGCCGTGCCCTCTAGTCGGACGCACCCACTGGCTGTCCGCGTCACTAGATGGGACGTGGCCTCGCTCCATACAAGTGTATGGAGCGAGGCGGTGCCGACTGGCTGGGGGTATATATAACGTATACATACCCTCCGGTCCCGTGTCTGAAATCGGCGAATCCCCGCAGCGTACAGTGTGTGTGCTGGGGGGATTTATAAGTCTGCAGTCACACAGAGTGACTGCAGACTTATCAGTTTTGACCGGACAACCCCTTTAACAAAATGTAAACTGAATGAACAAAAGAGAAATACAAATCAAACAATATTTAGTGTGACTGCCTTTTGCCTGTTAATCAGCATCAAATTATTTTAGTTATACTTTTACACATGTTTGAATGAACTCATCAAGGAGGTTGACTCTATAAATTGGCTAATGTTCCTTCAGACTCAACATAACCTTGTTTTACATAGTTGCCCATTCATTTGAATAAGTAGCAACGCAGGTACCTACTCTCCTTCTGGTTTACCAGGAATTCTCGGATGTTTGTGACAAGAGGAAGGCAGATCAACTTCCCCCACATAGACCGTATGACTGCCCCATAGAATTGCTTCCTGGGGCAGTGATTCCTTTCGTCCATGTTTACCCACTGGCGGCTCCGGAGTTAAAATCATTACGAGATTATATAGATGAGAATTTAGCCAAGGGGTTTATCCGACCATCTTCTTCACCAGTGGGAGCCCCTATATTCTTTGTAAAGAAGAAGGATCGGACTCTAAGACCTTGCATTGACTACCGGGAGTTAAATAAGGAAACCATACATAACAGGTACCCGTTGCCACTAATTCCTGAATTGTTGGAAAGAGTTCGCCAGGCCAAAGTATTTACCAAATTAGATCTTCGCGGGGCATATAATTTTCTCCGTATATGCCCCGGAGACGAATGGAAGACAGCTTTTAGATGCCGGTATGGACATTATGAATATTTAGTGATGCCATTCGGACTCTGTAACGCTCCTGCTGCTTTTCAACATTTAGCCAACGATATTTTCAGGGATTTATTTGACCATTATGTGGTAATTTACCTGGATGACATCTTGATTTTCTCTGATTCCTTACAGGAACATCGGGAACATGTCAAGACCGTGCTTAGACGTTTGAGAGATAATCATTTGTACATCAAACTCAAAAAGTGTGAATTTCATTGCTCTAAAATTCAATTTTTAGGCTATATTATTTCTCCTCAGGGATTGAATATGGAGTCCAGCAAGATCCAGGTGATCATAGACTGGCCGGTACCAGGAAACATTAAGTAGGTACAACGATTCATTGGTTTCGCTAACTTTTATAGACGTTTTATCTGGAATTTTTCGGAAGTTGTCCATCCCATCACTCTCCTCACCAAGAAGTGGAAGAAGTTTGTATGGTCTTCGCAAGCCCAGGGAGCTTTTGATCGCATCAAGGTTTGTTTTACCATGGCTCCAATATTGATGCATCCGGATCCTGCACTGCCTTTCATCGTGGAGGTGGACGCTTCTGACTTTGCATTGAATCATAGAATCATAGAATGGTAGAGTTGGAAGGGACCTCCTGGGTCATCTGGTCCAACCCCCTGCTCAAAGCAGGATTCACTAGATCATCTCAGACAGATGTCTGTCCAGCCTCTGTTTGAAGACGTCCATTGAAGGGGAACTCACCACCTCTCGTGGCAGCCTGTTCCACTCATTAATCACCCTAACTGTCAAAAAGTTTTTTCTAATATCTAATCTGTGTCTCCTCCCATTTAGTTTCATCCCATTGCTTCTAGTCTTTCCTTGTGCAAATGAGAATAAAGATGATCCTTCTACAATGTGACAGCCCTTGACATATTTGTAGACAGCTATTAAGTCTCCTCTCAGTCTTCTTTTTTGCAAGCTAAACATTCCCAAATCCTGCAACCGTTCCTCATAGGACATGGTTTGCAGACCAGTCACCATTCTGGTCGCTCTTCTCTGAACTTGCTCCAGTTTGTCTATGTCTTTTTTAAAATGTGGTGCCCTAAACTGTACACAGTATTCCAGATGAGGTCTGACCAAAGAGGAGTAAAGACCGATAATGACTTCACGTGATCTAGACTGTATGCTTCTGTTAATACATCCCAGAATTGTATTTGCCTTTTTTGCTGCTGCATCACACTGTTGACTCATGTTCAGTCTATGATCTATTAGTATACCTAAGTCTTTTTCACATGTACTGTTGCTTAGCTCTATTCCTCCCATTCTGTATGTGCTTTTTTCATTTTTATTGCCCAGATGTAGTACTTTGCATTTTTCCCTGTTAAAAACCATTCTGTTGGTTGCTGCCCACTGCTCCAGTTTATTTAGGTCTTTTTGAATCCTCTCTCTCTCTTCTCTAGTATTAGCTATCCCTCCTAGCTTTGTGTCATCAGCAAATTTAATCAGTTTACCCTCAATTCCTTCATCTAAATCATTGATAAAGATGTTGAACAATACAGGTCCCAGGACGGAGCCCTGTGGTACCCCACTTGAGACATTCATCCAGCTGGATGTGAAGCCATTTACAACCACCCTTTGAGTCCGATCACTAAGCCAGTTATGAATCCACCTAACAGTTGCCTGGTCCATTGCATACTTGGTCATTTTTTCAATAAGGATGGTGTGAGATACTTTGTCAAATGCTTTGCTGAAGTCAAGATATACTATATCAACAGCATTTCCCTGATCCACCCAGTCAGTGATTCTGTCATAGAAGAAAATTAAGTTAGTCTGACATGACTTGTTAGTTACAAACCCATGCTAACTCTGGTTAATCACTTCATTCTTATCCAGGTACTTACATACATGTTGTTTAATAATTTGTTCAAAGATCTTTCCTGGTATAGAAGTCAGACTCACCGGCCTATAGTTCCCTGGGTCCATTGGGAGCTATCCTCTCACAACGAACCGGAGACAAAGATTTGCTGCACCGTGTGCCTTCTTTTCTCGCAGGTTATCCTCTGCTGAACTGAACTATGATATTGCAGATAAGGAACTTTTGGCAATCATTTCCGCCTTTAAGGAATGGAGACTCCATTTGCAGGGAGCAACACAACAGGTAGTAGTACTCACGAATCATTGTAATTTGGAATTTCTTAAGTCCGCCAGGTGTCTTTCTCTTCGACAAGCTAGGTGGAGTTTGTTCTTGAACCAGTTTGATTTTATTATTTCGTTCCATCCAGGTTCACGTAATGGGAGTGCTCCTGGACCGGGACTTGTGGCAGGAGATCAAGCTGGCCTATGACGGTGACGTATTTCTTGCTGCTCCACCAGACAACGTGAATCTTGTCCTTCGGAATGGTGTGTGGCTTAGAAATCGATGTATTTATGTCCTAGAGGCTGTGAGACTTCGAATTCTCAAATTGGTCCACGACTCCGTATTGGCTGGTCATAGGGGGGGGTACAGAAGACGCAGGAATTTTTAAGTCGCTTTTTTAGTGGCCTACCTGCTTGAAAGATGTGAATGACTATGTCCGCTCTTGTGAGGTTGGTGCCCGGTATCAAGTTCCTCGCGATTCACCTACTGGTCTTCTTAAACCACTACCTGTACCGTCTCGCCCTTGGGGGTCTATTTCGATGGACTTTATTGTGGAGTTACCCACCTCTGGCGGTAAAAATACTATTTTGGTGGTAGTGGACCGTTTAACGAAGGCTGCTCATTTCATTCCGTGTACCGGTCTTCCCTCAGCAACAGAGACAGTAGATCTGGTTATCCAGAACGTTTTCTGGCTGCATGGGGTACCTGATGAGATCATTTCTGACCGGGGAATACAATTTACCTCTAGATTTTGGAAAGGATTTTGTTCTGTGCTCCACATTAATGTTTGCTTGTCTTCTGCATACCATCCTCAGACCAACGGGCAGACCAAACGAACAAATCAAACCTTGGAGCAATATCTACGCTCTTACGTCAGTCATTTGCAGGACGATTGGCTGAAGCTACTTCCTTTAGCGGAATTTTCGTACAACAACTCTCAGAGCAGTTCCACGAAGGTAACGCCTTTTTTTGCCAATCTGGGATATCATCCAAATATTTTGCCTAGGTCTCCGGTTGCTACTTCAGTACCAGAGGTTGAAGACAGAGTGGCAGTGTTGCAACGTAATCTTGAAGTTTTGAAGGACTCCCTGACCGTAGCACAGGAGCGTTACAAAAAGTCGGCCGATAGATTCCGGAAACCGTCACCTATGTATAAGGTAGGAGACTCAGTTTGGTTGTCCACCAAGAATCTAAGATTGGGTGTTCCTTCGCAGAAACTGGGACAGAAGTTCATCGGTCCATTCAAGATCACTGGGATTGCAAGCTCTGTGGCCTGTCGGCTGAAGCTACCACAAACTTTAAAGGTACACCCAGTATTTCATGTTTCTTTATTAAAACCGGTTTCTCCTAACACGTTTCAGGGACGTATCGTATCTCCACCTCCACCAGTGTTGGTTGATGGCGAAGAACAATTTGTGGTACAGGATATTGTTGATTCAAGACTTCATAGGAACCGGCTTCAGTATCTAGTTAGATGGCAAGGTTACTTTCCCGAAAACGATTCTTGGGAACCAGTAAGTAACATCAATGCTCCCCTGAAAGTTGCTCAGTTTCATCGAAGATACCCTTACAAGCCTGGTCCAGGACCGTCCTGAGGCTGTCTTTAGGGGGGGAGTAATGTCAGTATTCCAGGTTTTCTAGGTCACCTTGTGAATGATTTTGCCCTTTGTTAAAATGGAGTTTGCTGTTTTTGTATGCCCTACTTCATGTTCGTTTGTTTAAAACCCGGCCAAGGTGCTGACTTCCTTGCTGGAGTATTCTGCTTCCACTTCCCTTCAACTCATCTGCCTTGTACTTCTATTACCTCCCAGATCTTCTGTGTATTTACCGAAGGGCTCTTTACCAGGTTTATCTACAGGTGGTTCTCGGCAGAAGTGAGCTTCTACCCAGGGCTTTGGACATTCTCTGCATATGTAAGGTACACTCACTGTGTTCTCATTAGCTTGTTGACTTTGTAATTTAACCCTTGGTTCTCTCCATCTGGTAAGAACTGTGCTTCTGAACTGTGTTTAATCCTTCATTCACTCTCTCTGGTGAGAGCTGTTGGAACTATTACTGGAATAATACTTAAATGTGAACTTGTTTCTTGACTTCCCTGTATTCACACCGCATCTGGGATTAACTTGTGAACTTGTTTCTGGACTTCCCTGCGTTACTGCATACCTGGATTGGACTCTTACTACACCATCAGTGTTTGAACTAAAGCCCCCATCACACTAAGCGAGATCGCTAGCGAGATCGCTGCTGAGTCACAAGTTTTGTGACGCAACAGCGACCTCAGTAGCGATCTCGCTACGTTTGACACTTAGCAGCGACCAGGACCCTGCTGTGAGATCGCTGGTCGTGTCGGAATGGTCTGGACATTTCTTTGATCGTTGAAGCCCCGCTGGGTAGCATGCATCGGTGTGTTTGACACCTTACCAACGACCTTGTTGACGACTCAGACACAGAAACACATAGGCGTGCATCGTTATACAGATCATTACGGGTCGCTGCATCGCTGCTGCGTCGTTGGGAAGATCTGACTGTTTGACATCTCAACAGCGACCACATAGCGACGCAGCAACGATCCCTGACCGGTCGTATCGTTGTCGGGATCGCTGTAGCGTCGCTTAGTGTGACGGGGCCTTAAGCCACGTCACCTGTGTGTCAGACTTTCCTTTTGGGTCACATTTGTGTGGAGACTCCGTCGTAAGAACCTTGCCGATTTTGCTATATAAGTTTCAAGGACTTAATATCGCTGGACTTGTTTATTTGCATGTCACTATAGGTTATCAGTATATTGTTTTTTGGGTGTTATTGCTGTTGTATAAATACACTATTTGCATTAAAGAAACCCATCTCTGATCGTTCATTGCTCCACGCTATCAGAATCCTCGAGTTCCTACAATAGTATTACAGCATCCTAGATCAATCAATTCACAGTCACACTGATTATGCAGGTTCAGCCCCTCCCGTATTTCTTGAATCTTTGGATTATTATTCACAGACTTAGACTACCATTCCAATTTCAATGTGATTTCTACTATTTAGATATTCTATTTTTAAGAGACTTCCGATTAATACAGAAGTTTAAAAAAGCCATTCTCCAACATGTAATCAATTCGAAGAAAATAGGAATGATCAGTAAGTAAACTAGTTGCAGACCTACCCGGGCTTTCAATTACCAAAGTGGAATAAAATAGTAATAAACACTTTTATTAGAATGTATTCAAAATATTTGACCTTTATGGGAATTTCATTGTGCACCTGATGACAAAGTATTTAATCTCAATGTGTTTTTTCTAATCAGTCAAGTTACATATTTGTATAGGGTATACATTATTTGAAATTATGGGATTTCCTGGTAAAACTGGATCATAGGATACAAAGTTCTGCACAGCCATCAGTTATCTTTCAACGTTTTGCTGGATTCTGCGTTTTTTTAAGTGAAGCATACTTTGTAATACTGTAGACACTGTAGTAAATTCTTCCTGGGAGTAGATCCACAAATGGCCTTGCATAAATCTATTAGGCATGTGCTTGGACCTTGTCCTGGGTATGCTAGTGTTATGCTGAAGAATATCCACGTAATGTCTCTATGGAATTTACTTGGATATGCATATTTGGATCAAGTTTATTGATATCAGTTTATTTCTTACTCATAAGGGATCTGAACCAGTGAGTAAAGAACATGAAAACATTTTATCGGAAGCATTGACTGAACAGCAAACAATGGACAGTGACTTGCTGAAAAAGAGACTTGGCGGGATTGTCACTGTCAGCACTTTGTGACCTTGAACAGTATTTTGTTCAAACTGCAGTGAAAATGTTGCAAAGTCATTTTTTCAGTACAAAAAAAAGAGCAACACGCCAATTCTGGAGGCATTTTTGCTTGAAAAAAAAAAAAGCTCCAGATGTAATCAATAGAAGCAGTAATAAAAGTCCCATGTACTCAAAAAACACTCCGAAAACATTTAAATGTTTTTTTTAGTTGTGGATTTCTTAAAGTCAGAAAAATATGCATGAAAATACTTCATGTGACCATACCCTGAATCCATATAAACAAAAAATAATAATAATTGATGGCTAGACATATAGACTTTGATAGATAAATAATATACAGTTGTGCTCAAAAGTTTACATATCCTGGCAGTATTTTTCCTTTCTTGGCCTTGTTTCAGAGAATATAAATGATAACAAAAATACTTTTTCTCCACTCATGGTTATTGGTTGGGTGAAGCCATTTATTGTCAAACTACTGTGTTTTCTCTTTTTAAATCTTAATGACAACCAAAAACATCCAAATGACCCTGATCAAAAGTTCACATGAATTATCATTCATATTCTCTGAAACATGGCCAGGAAAGGAAAAATTATGCCGGGGTATGTAAACTTTTGAGCACAACTGTTTGTAAATATTGTATCTCTCGCTCTCTCTCTTGCTCTATCTATCTACAGTGGGGGAAATAATTATTTGATCCCTTGATGTTTTTGTAAGTTGGCCACTGACAAAGACATAAACAGTCTATAATTTTAAAGGTAGGTTAATTTTAACATTGAGAGATAGAATATCCCCCCCAAAAAATCATGAAAATCACATTGCATAAATGAGATAATTTTTTTGCATTTTGCAGTGAGAAATAAGTATTTGATCCCTCTGGCAAAAAACACTTAATACTTGGTGGCAAAACCCTTGTTGGCAAGCTCAGCACTCAGATGGTTTTTGCAGTTGATGATGAGGCTTGTGCAAATGTCAGGAGGAATTTTGGTCCACCCATCGTAGCAGATCATCTCTAAATCATTACGATTTTGAGGCTGTCGCTTGGCAACTCGGAGCTTCAACTACCTTCATAAGTTTTCTATTGGATTAAGGTCTGGAGACTGGCTAGGCCACTGCATGAACTTACTGTGCTTCTTTTTGAGCCACTCCTTTGTTGCCTTGGAGGTATGTTTTGGGTCATTGGCTTGCTGGAAGACCCAGCCATGACCCATCTTCAATGCTCTTACTGAGGGAAGGAGGTTGTTGGCCAAAATCTCATGATACATGACCCCATCCATCTCCCCTTCAGTACGGTACATTCGTCATGTCCCCTTTGCAGAAAAGCACCCCCAAAGTATAATGTTTCCCCCACCATGCTTCACGGTTGGGACGATGTTCTTAGGGTTGTACTCATCCTTCTTCTTCCTCTAAACACGGCGAGTTGAGTTAATGTCAAAGAGCTCTATTTTTGTCTCATCTGACCACAGCACGTTCTCCCAATAACTCACAGAATCATCCAGGTGTTCATTGGCAAACTTCAGACAGGCCTGCACATGTGCCTTCTTGAGCAGGGAGACCTTGCGGTCACTGCAGGATTTTAAACCTTTAAGGCGTAATGTGTTACCAATGGTTTTCTTGGTGCCCCAGATCGATGTCGATTGACAGTCATTTTGCATTTCTTCAATATTATTGCACCATTGCACCAACAGTTGTCTCCTTCTCACCCAGCGTCTTACTTATGGTTTTGTAGCCCATTCCGGCTTTGTGCAGGTCAATGATCTTGTCCCTGACATTCTTTGGTCTTGCCCATGTTGTAGAGGTTAGAGTCTGACTGATCAATTGAGTCTGTGGACAGGAGTCTTTTATACAGGTGACTATGTAAGACAGCTGTCTTTAATGCAGGTAACGAGTTGATTCGGAGCGTCTAACTGGTCTGTAGGAGCCAGAACTCATAATGGTTTGTAGGGGATCAAATACTTATTTCTCACTGCAAAATGCAAAAAAATGTATCTAATTTATCCAATGTAATTTTCTTGATTCTTTTTTAGATATTCTATCTCTCAATGTTAAAATTAACCTACTCTTAAAATTATAGATTGTTCATGTCTTTGTCAGTGGGCAAACTTACAAAACAGCAAGGAATCAAATACTGTATATATTTATCTATCTATCTAGATATTGTAGCAAAGCCAGGTTGGACTGGGATAAATGTTAACACTGTGGGTCTTAGTTTGATGAACCTGGCTAGCTTTGACTAAGTACTTTAGTAGCCAACCCTGACAATCTTTGAGTAAGTACTTGCTTTGACTAAGTACAGTACTTCGCACAGTACTGTATATAGAGAAAGAGAGCAATGATTTGGACTGTCTAACATCTGTTTTTTACAGTATATTCTTAGCATCCATAATGGGTGTTGGGACACTAAAGGTTCTCTAAATACATCAGGAAAATGGCATGACAAGTACCTGAGGTTTCATCCACTCTTTCATCTACGATATGGTCCTTCTGATGAACCCATTCACTGTTGCACTTGAAGTAGATTTGCGTGGCTGGGCTGGCCTTACAGTAGAGGTTGACCGGCTTATTTTTCACAATGTAAGCTTCTTCAGGTTCAATAAGAAAATGAGGCAATGGTTCTGGTGGATCTGATGGGAACGTCTCTGGTAGTTCGTGAAAGAAGTCATCATCTGTGGTAAAAGAAATATCTAATTTAGATAGATTCCAAGCCTCATTTTTTACATTCTTTCTACTCTGGGCAGACATAACTATGCATACCTAAGAATTGAGTGTAGGTTTTACTTTTACAATATACAGTTAGACAACACATATCAAACTAACACAGTAGATGACATTTCATTTTTGACTGCAGCTTTATTTTTATTTTGTCGCTTATATCGGAGATTGGACTCATTGGATTATGTACCTTCTGAATCCTGTCATGTTCAAATGTTTTCCTTTAAAAACCATCAGTGAAAAATGATACAATCAAACAGACTTGAAAGGTAAAAGGTTTAGTAAATCATTAGAAGTAATGTGATACTTCTCCAGGGAGAAGAAGGATATATTACTAATAATTACATTTATAGATTTTCTTTTGTGACCTGGCTGCATCCACCACTTAGTCAGTAACACATTCCCAGATGCAAAACTGGCAATAGGTTTAATGTAGTTCTGCATTAATTTTGCACTTCTTTTTATATAGCAAACGTTATTTCTGTAATATAAATATAATGATGAAAAGACCATATCGTCTATTAAAGTAGAGCCATACACATGAAGCCGGGCTACCACGAAGAAACAGTTTATTAACTTCTTGACTGAAGCCCATGGAAGTTCACTTAGCTGAAATTATGCAGACTTGATAACGCAGCCGTTTCTGAACATAGGGCCACTCAGCTAACATACATACAAATCTATGAATACGGGTTCAACCAATCCACCAAACCTTCCCGTTATCTATGCTCCTAAACATTAGACAAGACAACAGAATTTACAAAAAAGCAGTCAAAGATATAGTTTCGAATTTAGTTTCCATAAATATGTAATTTTTTAGCTAATTTAAATGCCGCAGTTCTCCAGAATCTGGCATTGTTTTTCATTTGCTCCTGCATCCTTCCATTCCTGAGATAAGACCCTCTTTTCCCTGTATGTAAATCTCATCATTTTAGCCAAGAGGGCATGGTCTTCAAATATTATATATATCTAAAAAAAAAGTATTTTTTTGCTCTATAAACGTACATATAGTCTACATAAATTAAAACTTAGGTTTTATTACATCCGAAAATGGAAGAAAACCAAACAAAAATGCTTAAAAAACCTCTATGGAGTTCCTTAGACTGAACAAGTTTCTCATTGACTATCCGTGCTGCTATCGGCACCTACTTTATTCGCTAGTCAATCTCATTACATATGAAGTGTGTGTCTGCATTGCGCACATCTCCTATGTAATAAAGGCTCACTGTCACAGATTATTAAAATGTAAATACACTGCTCCCCCAACATTTGCCTGTCAAGGAATTTTTCAATGAATTGCCCTAAAAGCTACATTTTAAAGGAGTTATCCACGCATGATGACCACTTAAAATGGCAAGCGGAGCTGAATCTTAATGGTTTGTATATTACACACTGTTAGGATTTGGACAGACAATCCCTTAAACATGTAAATACTTGTTTAGCGTAGGAATTTTTCTTTTCAGGTGCCCTAGTGTCACTATAAATTGTAAATATGTATATTGAATAATAAGTATAACCTATTGACTATTAGGGTCATTTTTTTCTTTTGGATAACAACCAAATGACTAAAAAGACTAAATTGATATACAGGTAAGTAGGGGTCATATATCTGGAACTTATATGTACAGAAATGAAAAATAACCACCAAAAGAAAGTGGCGTTACATCAGTCTTGCAAAATGTGGGTGTGGCCCTTCAAATTGTTAGGCAAATGGATAATAATATAAAGGAAAAAAAGGTTGCACTTCAAACAGCAAAAAAACATGAAAAAAATGTATTCCATGCCATCATATATATGGAGAGTGATCAGTCATTATTGAGAGCCCAGTGATCATTTAGACCAGTGTTTCCCAAACTCTGTCCTCACGGACCCCAACGCATCGTGTTTTCAGGACCTCCTTAGTATTGCACAGGTGAGAGAACCTGTGGCAGTTTCTGATGCCTTAATAATAATTCTATCACCTGGGCAATACTAAGGAAATCCTGAAAACATGACATGTGGGGGGCCGTGAGGCCTGGAATTTGGAAAACACTGATTTAGACCATGGATAAAAAAGATGAAGAATTTAGGACTGTTGCTGCCTGCCTGCCTGCCTGCTAAAGAGCACATAACCACCCTGAAAATAAGCTTTACATGTCTCTAATAGGTAATTTACTATATATCCACAGCTTATAGCTGAGCTCTTTTACTACTGACTACAAATGTCAAAATACCTTAGCTAAGGCCTCAAATTTTCCCCTCTAAATGATTTTATGCAGGTACACAGAGTCAGACTAGGGTGGCAATGGCCCATCAGTAAAATTGACTCTGGGGGGTCCACTGTTTAGCTCATGCAAATATTACATCACCCTCTTTCTTAAATGTATCTTTGCTTCTATATAATGATAAAGTAGATAGTTTGATGAATGAATAATGAGATGCTGCTTTTGTCTGTACATAGTGAATCAAATGTACTGGGCCACCTACAGCTCATGTAGGCCCACTGGGGGATTCACCTATTCTCCCGTGAGCCAGTCCAAGCTTGCAGGCACCTGTAGTGGTGGCCATTTGTAGACATTGTTCTCCATAATATGACATACTATAAAACATATTTAGCATTCCTGCCTTACACATTTATTCTCAGTCGTTGCTACAATATATAATAATTTATTGCTATTTTTTTACTGCTCAGAAAGTATAATTTCAAGTCAATCAAAATAAATGTAACTTCTCTTTTAAATTGAAAGAGTGAGTATTGTACTGTAAAATATAGTGTCCATTACACGTGCTTGAAGTGTAAAGCAAATTTACCTACAATAGATTTTAACAAGTTATGCTTCAACTTCAATTTGAAACAAAGCTAATTTTACATGCATCTGCTGCTTATTACTCGGGAAGATTAAGATGCATTGCGGGTTGTGCAGTTTGGTTTACTGTGAGCTACACATATACTTTGATTCACAGGATTACGGAAAGCCTAGGCAATACCTTGTGAAATTAGAATGAGCAGGTGGTGGTGGTGTTACAGCAACAGATCACCTTTGATCGCTGTGCTTATTATCTGCCAAGTCTGTGTTGTACGAGGTCTGAGGCAGGGATAGCTTTGTGGAAAGCATAATACTCAGGAGAATTTTGCTTTTAACAGTCATCAATATCTATAATGGTTGTGAAATAAGTTAAATCAAATATCAGGGTGAAGATGTAGAAAAGTCATGATCCTTAGGAGGCTTCTTAGAACACCCTGCACTGCTTTACGTGTATATCATGGGCAAATGAAAATAAATGGGTCAAGAATATAAAATATTAACACGTATAAATTTGGAGCAATGGCAAGCAATAAGATTCCACTTAACAAAAATTCAAAATTCCGGTTATAAAAGAAGCAACCTTTCCATGTACTCTAATATTACATTTTTAGAGATGTTACCAATTATTGTTACAAGGAAGGTATACTTTTTT
This sequence comes from Phyllobates terribilis, assembly GCF_046119375.1. NCBI lineage: Eukaryota > Metazoa > Chordata > Amphibia > Anura > Dendrobatidae > Phyllobates > Phyllobates terribilis. The sequence continues at coordinate 844,697,572 of NW_027362761.1, forward strand.
GTTAACCTTATGCCACACATTAATAGTTAGGAATCTGTTAGAATAAATAGAAAAGGGTGGTTAGGTTTAGAAAACCATTCTGAAATACAGAGGGTTAATAGAATAAATTATTAGAGGGGAGTTCCATATATAGGACCTCAACTAATAGTAAGAACAGCTAGTGGGTATGAAGAACTACTCTGGATCTGAAGAACATGACATGCTCATGTATGACATGCGCAACCCATTAGTTTTAGGGTACTATGCAATACTTTGATTCTCCTCTGGTGGCACTGCAGAATAATTAAACATTTGACCTCAGGTTTCTACATAGATTACAATTGACCTCTTAGGGTCTGGTGTAAGGGGACTATATAGATTTAAAATGTTTGTAATTAAAAAAATATATATATTTTTAGTAAATCACTAGTAAATGTATCAGGAAAATGCACCATTTCTTCGATTTCTAAGCAAGACACGTCTGTGTCCCTGCTGAATATTTTTGACTATCAGTTCAGATCCCAGCACTCACTGCTCTGAGAATATGAAACAACCCTCATCAAGTGACATTTCATCCTCAGTGTGAGTTGATGATCCCCCATCTAAGTGAACTACCCATCTCATGTGACTTTTCTCCTTCTCTGAAGTCGCCATGCTGAAGAAAACATCATGGGGGGGAGGAAGGGAGTCAAGGAGACTAAAGTGCTGTTGGAAATTTGCAATGCTGTTCAGGGCATAAGTAAAGAGAAGACTTATGAGAACTTTAAGAGCTATCTATACTGCAAGCAGACTTAACTTTTAGTCTCAGAGCACAATGTAGAAAAGGGCACCACAAGGGTCTTTTTACTCTACGCGATGCACAGTGTTAAGGGATCCCTGTCCGGCAAAGTGCATGCGGGTTAGCAGTAGTGTTGAGCGAATTTGTTCGGCATTTCAAATTCAGATTCGTGTTCAGGGTTCCGCCTTGTTTGCGCCAAAAAATCAGCTCCGCCTTTTGAACATCCGTGATTTGCCACGCTGTCATGATGTTATCTGCGTGACAGTGTGGCAAATCAGGGATGTTCATGAGCGGAGCCAATTTTTTGGCGCGAACAAGCCGGAACCCCGAACACGAACCCAAATTTGAAATGCCGAACAAATTCGCTCAACACTAGCTAGCAGTCGTTTAATAACCTGCACAAAAGTCTGAAACGAGTGTTCCTACTGTACAAATGCTCGCTCACGATATTTATGCTGTGTAAACAGACCTTAAGACAAATTCTGAAATAAGTCACTAAAAGTTACTCAGGAGCGGGTAGTAAATATGTATAAATGCTAAACAAGGCTTAGTTTAGAATGTAATGCATTAATCACATAATGCTTGTTTTTATAAGAAAGCCTCTTTAATGAATGGCCAGTTCATGTTACGGATTTTTCAGCATTCAATATTTTTACATGGTTCTATAAAACCAGCTTTTCCTGTATTTCTATGAATTTTTCCACCCTTGTTCTTCTTGGAATAATTGCAAAGATACTGATTTTGTCTATGAGGCTAAATGTTATCATTGAGTTTTCCTGCTTTGACAGCAGAGACACACGCCATATATGTCTTGTAGAACTGTGGCTGTAAAAGGGTTTATTTGAAGCATCCATATAGTAGGATCCATTAGCAGTCATAACGCATGACACCAGGTCAAGGAATTATCAATTCTCCAAGGGGCAGGTTTTTTTTTCCTCTACAGTCTTAGATACTTTTCCTTTCCGTGCACACTAGCCCCGGAGCTGTGGCACTGTTCTGACCCACCTTACATCTTAATATCTAATTAAAGAACGACATGGAACAGGAGCAAACTAGAGTCTGTTCAATATATGGTCCCCCCAAGCCACGGATAAATCTTTCATCCTACATTACAAATCCAGCAATTCATTCACAGCCCATCCTATTCTATATGAGCACATAAATATTGACTTGGCTTATGACGAGCCCCAGCCAAGTTACTAAATAAAGTATCTCTTTGAAAACCAGAAAGGAACATTTGTCCTGGGAGAGGACCTGAATATCTTCAGTGTTCTCACTGTATACAGTCTCAGCATCTGTCTGGGATATATTGATGCTCTTTTATTCCCTCTGTACAGTAGAAAACTTGTGTTTTAATGCAAGACTTAAGAGATTCAATACAGTCATCTGGCACTTGCAGGGTTAATTGGCCACATATGGCTATTAAATTAACTAAATGAAAAGTTGCAAAACCCTTTTTTTTCTCTTCGATTTTTTTTGCATATGCAAATATATTTATTTTATTTATTTATTTTACTCGCTTATATAGCTTACAGACATTATCAGCACTTTCCCCATTAGGCTCACAATCTAGAATCCCTATCAGTATGCCTTTGGCCACATGATCTTGTATGGCCATTGATGTACAGGGTGGGCCATTTATATGGATACACCTAAATTAAATGGGAATGGTTGGTGATATCAACTTCTTGTTTGTGGCACATTAGTATATGGGAGGGGGAAAACTTTTCCAGATGGGTGGTGACCATGGTGGCCATTTTGAAGTCGGCCATTTTGGATCCAACTTTATTTTTTTCAATGGGAAGAGGGTCATGTGACACATCAAACTTATTGAAAATTTCATAAGAAAAACAATGGTGTGCTTGGTTTTAACGTAACTTTATTCTTTCATGAGTTTTTTACAAGTTTGTGACCTCTTATAAAATGTGTTCAAAGTGCTGCCCATTGTGTTGGATTGTCAATGCAACCCTCTTCTTCCTGATAGCAACACCGCAGAAGAAATGCTAGCACAGGTTTCCAGTATCCGTTGTTTCAGATGCTGCACATCTCATATCTCCACAGCATAGACAATTGCCTTCAGATGACCCCAAAGATAAAAGTCTAAGGGAGTCAGAACGGGAGACCTTGGTGGCCATTCAACTGGCCCACAACGATCAATCCACTTTCCAGGAAACTGTTCATGTAGGAATGCTTGGACCTGACTCCCATAATGTGATGGTGCACCATCTTGTTGGAAAAACTCAGGGAATGTGCCATCTTCAGTGCATAAAGAGGGCAACACATCACCATGTAGCAATTTCTGATATCCAGTGGCATTGAGGTTTCCATTGATTAAGAATGGCCCCACTATCTTAGCACCTCATATACCATACCATCAAGATTCGAGATGTGCAGCATCTGAAACAAAGATGGCGGCGGTCAGTCAATCGTTCGGCTGATCCTGGCGGCAGCGTGTATGGCATGTACGGCACGTTCGCGACGGTGTTCCGCTGGTGGTACCGCGCAAAAGGCTGGTACCACCAGCGGTTTCCATATTGAGACACCCATCACTTGGGTGTCCCAATATGGCGGTCGACGAACTTCCGCCGCTTGGAATTCTGGGATCCGGACACATTTGGACAGAACAGGATGTGAAGACATTACAAGGTAAGTATATTATAGATGGTTAAAAACATCAATTCAAGAGGATAAAAAGTCCAAGTAAAAGCTGATGTTTTTTGAATAAAACAAGTAAATTAGTGATTTAGTTTTGTTTTAATCTTACTACACTTGAGATTACAATGTATTAATAACTGAACATTACATTAGAACCATGATTAATTTAACGTTTGCTGCACATTTCCAATGGCTAGAACGTGGTTAACCTTATAAAGTTTTATTCCCAACTTCTTAGACGGATCATTTTGAAAAAGGCCTGTAGATCAAGTAATTAGGCAATTTACTTATTATTCATATGTGGTCCCCCATTCTCCCTAATCGTCATCATTTTTATTTCATTTAACTATTAGTCAATTATGACTGCTAAATTCAATTATAAAAATTATACAAAAAAAAGAGAAATATAGTTCTTTTTTACAGTTAGAATATTTTTCTAATAAACATATTCGGAAATGATTTATGACTTATTAAACAAATCCATTGCGCTACATTTTTATTCTTAACACAGAACCATTCCATTAAACATGGTTATTATCTGAAACTTTTGAAGTTTCTTCAAGTTACAGTAAGACCAAAAAATTTGTTGTCTATGCCTAATTTATCCCAAAGAACTTTAAATTGTGTTGCGGGTCCATTAGATAGATTTTGGAGAAAAAAAATAATGATATCTAGTTGACGAGCTTGGCAACAAAACAAAAAAAGCCGTCATAAAATGATATCCATCTCTTTACAAAACCCTGAAGCCAGCTATCAGAAACATGAACCGCATCTTAGAATGGGAAATTCTCGGCTAAAGCTTTATCTTGCTAACTCCTGTTTGTACAGCCACGGAGGAGTTTTCAGGGAGAGAATACATAGCTCTACAGGAGTTCTGTGGCTTCTATGATGAAAGTGCTTATATTTGGGGACAAAAGGACACTTTGTTAGAACAAGACATAGTTGTGATTTCCCTGACATTGCTTCAAGGATTGTTTATGTAAAGCAGGTCAAGTAAGAAGGACACAGTGCATACCAAAAAAGACACAGTACAATGCCAATGGATAAAAAAATCTATTTACAACAGGAATATGCTTCCTTTCCATTTTCAAGTAAAATACTGCACACTTAAAGCTATCTCTGATTTTATGACTATTTTATGACTGTCCCAGACATAATTTCCTGTTTCTCTGAATAGAATGTTCAAAGTCTACCTTTAAAAGCTATGTCATTTCAACAGCATTATATTTTTTAATATATTTCTAGAGCATTATTATTTTTTTAATATATGTTTGTTACTGAGTTAAATGTGCAAAACATATGCTGAAAGATCCTTAGCACCTCCTAGTGGTGATTGTAGGAGGACAAATTGTATACAAGTAAATAAGTCCTTTAATAACTTCTTGAGTCATGGAAGGTGCACAAGAATTTTCATAAACACTTGAACCCGATTCATCAAGATCACAATGTTTTATACATGAGCAGGGTTGAGTACCGCATGCCTCTTAATAAATTAAGTGGTTTTCACTTCACAGGTGTGCCCTGTCAGGTTTAATAAGTGGGATTTCTTGCCTTATAAATGGGGTTGGGACCATCAGTTGTGTTGTGCAGAAGTCAGGTGGATACACAGCTGATAGTCCTACTGAATAGACTGTTAGAATTTGTATTATGCCAAGAAAAAAGCAGCTAAGTAAAGAAAAACAAGTGGCCATCATTACTTTAGGAAATGAAGGTCAGTCAGTCCGAAAAATTGGGCAAACTTTGAATGTGTTCCCAAGTGCAGTTGCAAAAACCATCAAGCGCTACAAAGAAACTAGCTTACATGAGGACCGCCCCAGGAAAGGAAGACCAAGAGTCACCTCTGCTTCTGAGGATAAGTTTATCCGAGTCACCAGCCTCAGAAATCGCAGGTTAACAGCAGCTCAGATTAGAGACCAGGTCAATGCCACACAGATTTCTAGCAGCAGACACATCTCTACAACAACTGTTAAGAGGAGACTTTGTGCATCAGGCTTTCATGGTAAAATAGCTGCTAGGAAACCACTGCTAAGGACAGGCAACAAGCAGAAGAGACTTGTTTGGGCTAAAGAACACAAGGAATGGACATTAGACCAGTGGAAATCTGTGCTTTGGTCTGATGAGTCCAAATTTGAGATCTTTGGTTCCAACCACAGTGTCTTTGTGCGAAGCAGAAAAGGTGAACGGATGGACTCTACATGCCTGGTTCCCACCGTGAAGCATGGAGGAGGAGGTGTGATGGTGTGGGGGTGCTTTGCTGGTGACACTGTTGGGGATTAATTCAAAATTGAAGGCATACTGAACCAGCTTGGCTACCACAGCATCTTGCAGCGGCATGCTATTCCATCCGGTTTGCGTTTAGTTGGACCATCATTTATTTTTCAACAGGACAATGACCCGAAACACACCTCCAGGCTGTGTAAGGGCTATTTGACCAACAAGGAGAGTGATGGTGTGCTACGCCAGATGACCGGGCCTCCACAGTCACCAGACCTGAACCCAATCGAGATGGTTTGGGGTGAGCTGGACCGCAGAGTGAAGGCAAAAGGGCCAACAAGTGCTAAGCATCTCTGTTAACTCCTTCAAGATTGTTGGAAGACCATTTCCGGTGACTACCTCTTGAAGCTCATCAAGAGAATGCCAAGAGTGTGCAAAGCAGTCATCAAAGCAAAAGGTGGCTACTTTGAAGAACCTAGAATATAAGACATATTTTCAGTTGTTTCACACTTTTTGTTAAGTATATAATTGCACATGTGTTAATTCATAGTTTTGATGCCTTCAGTGTGAGTGTATAATTTTCATAGTCATGAAAATACAGAAAAATCTTTAAATGAGAAGGTGTGTCCAAACTTTTGGTCTGTACTGTATGTGAATATACTCCCAAGTAATTTTTATAGTCAGTGTTCTCCTCCCTCTGGCAGCTATACTAGTTACCAGTGATTTACCATGCAGGCAGATAATAATTGTACACTTGCTAGTGCCAAGCCTTCTCCCCTCTACCCTCCTGTCCCTGTACATACGTAACTCCACAATTATTCCACATTCAAAATATATCATATAACATTACAAACAAGTCTATTCCCAGAAATAGTCTTCTCACTGTTGGTATACATTGCTGTTATAGAATCACTATACAAAGAATTTGAATGATGATTGAAGAGAGCAGTAAAACATGCTTATCCACCACCACTCAGTTCAGTTCATTAGGTGGATGTGCACATTGATATATGCTTTGGACACCAGGGGGCACCATAACATGCAAGTAAATGTAACAACTCTTCAATGTATGCACAAAAAGTATAATGTTTACTGGTAGGATAATCCCCTTAAGATATTACCATGTAACTAATTACAAGTATTTATGAATTTTTAGAAATACTTAGAATGCTGAAAAGACTATTAGAAAGAAGCACAAACACTGTACCCAGTATGTTCTGTTGAGTATCAGGATGGAGGAATTTTGGAGGTAATTTATCACAGGTTTTATCTTTCACTTATATGTACTGCTATTAAAGCTTTATCAGCAGATTATTATCCAGAAACTTAAATAAGCAAAAATAGGTTTTCTACTTTATTTATATTGTTTACTTAAATTCAGTTTCTCACTTCAAGTAATAAAAAGTTAACTTTCTATTATCACAGGTTTATCATATTTAGTATATTATAGAGGTTCTGTCAGGAATTGAGCAGTTGTACTTTATCAGCAACAATACATTTGTACCTGAATGGGTTAATATGCAGTAAATGATGCAATCAATATATTTCAGTACTGTTCACATGGCTTCTTTTGCAAATAACATATGACTGTTAAATCATTTCAATTCAAAATGTATCTGGATGAATTTCTGCTATTTTTTTTTTAAATCCAACATTAGAAGCATAAATGCCAAGAGCACTTGATCAGTGCATTCAACGTGAAAGTCCTTCTTAAAGGAGGTATCCGGGTCTTAAAAAAAATAAAAATGTGCCTAATCCCTAATAGGCAGATAGTTGCAAGCTATCTGCCTGTTGTGCCTGGCACCGTTCTCCGCCGGCACAGAGTATTCACAGACTGCTTCTCCTGGCTATTCAGCTGCTCTCTGTCAACAGAGCAGCCCGGAAGAGGAAGAGCTGCTCTGTTGACAGAGAGCAGCTGAATAGCCAGGAGAAGCAATCTGGGACCACTCTGTGCCGGTGGAGAACGGTGCTGGGCACTGCTGGCTTCATGCTGATTGACAGCTGGCTCCACCAGTTAGGCAGCGGGGATCCGGTGGTCAATCAGAATGATGTCGGAAGTACAGCCCAGTCAACAGAGCAGAGCGGAAAAGAAACTGCTGCTCTGTCTCTGATCAGGGGAAGTCATAGAATTGCTGGTAGGAGCGGTCAGAGACCGCTCTGTGCCGTCAGAGAACAGTTCGGAGCAAAACAGGCAGGTAGGTCTCAACCACTTGCCTGTTAGTGCTTGGGCTCTTTTTTTTTTTTTTTTGAAAAGTCCTGGATATCCCATCTAAAGTTTTTTTATTATAAGCTGTAAATATGGTGCAGACAACCTGTAGTTATCCAAGAGAGTAAAGAAAAACAGTAACTCTCTGGCAGCACTAAACGACATCTGATTGGTAAACATTTACTGATCGATGGTCATTTCATAGCCTATTGATACAAGCAGAGCACGGTAATGTGCGTACTATAATAGTTTGCTCAGTGCGCATAAGCCGCCATTTTTACAGGGCGTTTACACAGGATGATGCACCGCCAAGAACGATGATCTTTTGTGCTGCTCATCGGGTGATCAGTAGCCTGATTATCCTGCAAGCTTATCATGAATCAAGAGTTCTTGAGCACGCTCATTCTTTCAGTGTAAATGCATCTTAACGCTCCAAACTTGAGTGTTCGTGTATTACTATGTATTGCATTAATTTTTAGCACAGAGCAAAGAAGCCAATCATTATAAGGTAAAGTAAATCATTATTTACCATGTATAACATTTTACAGTAGAATAAATCAAGACTTTCAAAACTGCATCTTGTCCAGCTAAAACAATGCTAATGGAAAAAGAAATAAGTTCTGGCTCTTTGAGAAAGAGGAGGAAAAAATAAAAATGCATAAGTTAAAACTGGCTGAATCATTAAAGGGAATCTATCATCAGGTTTTTGCTATGAAATCTGAGAGCTACATGATGTAAGGGCAGAAACCCTGATTCTAGCGATGTATCACTTACTGGACTGCTTAGTGTCGTTTGTATAAAAACCCTGTTTTCTCTGCTGTAAACTTTGCAGTTCTCTGAATGCTGAGCTCTGTGTATAGCCCCACCACCCACACCACTGATTGGCAGCTTCCTGATTACCGTGTGCATTGTCAGCACGGCGCCAATCAGTGACTGGGGTGGAGTTATACAGATTTGCCAGACCAGCCTGCACATGACACCTAGTCCTCTACTGATAATCTCCTGCCCCCAATCTGGCTACCAAAAACTGATGCCAATCAGTTGTTTTCTTGGATTTAGTTTACATAGTCGATAGGGTTAAAAAAGACTCGGGATAATCTAGTCCAACCTATAATCCTACTATGTTGATAGAGAGGATGAACCCTAATGAAGCAAATGCTAAATGCTTTATTTTAGGTAAAAAATTCCTTCTGGACTCACATCTGACTTTATGACTAATTCACCTTCCAATTTCTATATTTATCTTCTATAAGACTGCAAGTGATTTCTTGACCATAGTAAAAAAAAACCATAAAAGTAGTTAAAAAAAATGTTCCCAAGTTCCATGTTTTTGTTCTAACAAAAAGTGCGTGTGAAATATGTGAAATCGAAGGAAAGGAGTCATGATGAAAACAATATAGCTTCCAATGAGAGGGGGCTAACAGATTTGTTTTCAAGGCAATTATACATGTGTGATCTATTTGTGGCATCTTCACACCAGTTTCCTAACAAAAGCCCTATTAGACTGTCACCCATGATCAGCTAAAGAGTATGAAGAGCCAATTCTGTAATGCCTTGTTGCTGCCAGTCTGTAGGATCTGAATAATGGCATAGTCACTGTGAACTGTCCTTTATATTTATGCTCATGCTTTCCAATGGAGAACAGTTATTACTTAATTTTGATAGAAAGAATGACAGAAGAAAGGATCTGGATGCCATTTATTATATTCCATTAGATGGAGGAACAAAGCAGACTATTTTATCTGATGTGCCTACACGGGATATGGGCCCTCCTTCCTCCGTTAGGAAATTTAACAATCCGTCCAACTCGATTTGGACAATGTAGTGTTTTTCAATAAAAAAAAAAGCTTTTCTGCCAGACTGTCACAATGGATAATTTTATTGGCCTCCTGCCCTGCAGGAAGCATGGCAGAGCCCAATGTGCTCAATATTTAATATGCCACAGCTGCCTTGCAATGTAATCTAGGAGAATACAAAATGCCAATGCACATTAGGGTGAAGGATTTTTTTTTTGTATTACGACTTTTTTTATTTCTTGGCAAGGCGTTGGCTAAAAGAAGATATTCATTTTTAAGACCTTTCAAAACTGCCACATATATGAGCAATTATTGGGTAGAGGGGGTGCAGCGGGCAGGCGAATTCTTCTTCATCTATCACGGAAGGTCAGCTTATCATTATGGATCGCTAAAGCTCATGTTGATGAGGCTGACCAGGGCAGAGATTAAATCATTCAGACTAAATGATAATGTAAAGTTTTATTTATTTAGTGTTCACTGTACTCGGATAAAATTTGTAAAACAGACTTCTTTTCCTTCAAGTAATCGCTTGCAATTGCAATGCCAGTTTCTTTGCAGAAAGATATTAAATCTTAATCTAATCTGGCAGCGACCCAGGCAACCTCAATTTGTTTTACACATAATTCTGGAGGCATTGCAGGCCAAACATATCAAGCTCTTCAATTTCAATATAAAACTCGAGTTACATGGACGGTTAAGTGGGAGGCAGCATTAACGGGAATGGGCAGAGCATTATGTACTTGGGACAGATTACAGAACCTAGTACTTGGCGCTGACAATTTGCTGGTTTTACCATATCATTATGCAACCAATTTTAACAGGTTAATCATTTTATTTTTCATGAGCAGATAAGAAATGTGTTATTAAAGTCAGATTTTCACCTTTTGAAAGTTTCATATAGTTCAGTATACTTGTAGATATAAATATTTTATTTGGTAATATTCCAACATTCATTTTTGTCCATTTGTATCGGAGATCCTAATAAGAGATCTTTTACAAGGTCTCTATAAACCATATTTAATTTACAAATACGGTGCAAGAAAAGTTGGGGCACTCAACACTTTTTATTAAATTATCACTTTATTGGGGTTTTCATAAACAGAGAAAGTGGAGGCAATAATGGCTGACACCTGTTTCACGTTAGAGTCACGCTTCCTCCGAGTGTAACTTTCATGAGAAACCGCTGTCAGCCATTATTGCCTCCACTTTCTCTGTTTATAGAAACCCCAATAAAGTGATAATTTAATGCAAAGTGTTGAATACCCCATCTTTTCATGCATCATATTTACGATTGGACTTTTTCATAGTGAGCACCCGGGGACGTTCTTTGCTGCAAGTCTATGATACCGGAAATAACTACTGCTTGATTGTGCAGGATGTGACTGGAAGAAGTTCCAGATCCCTGTTTTTCTGTATTATTGGACATATTCAATTTATACTACTAAGGTGTCTTCTCAAATACCGTAATTCAGGGCGTTTCTTCTGCACCCCCTACAACAGCACCCCCTGCTGGTGAGTAATAGAACATTTTAGAGTTTTAACACCTTCTAAGCATCGATCACAGCATGCTTTTATACATCTGAAGTAATTCATCAAGTGGATTTGTCAATGTAGACCATGGTAAAGCCCAACAGTAGCAGACACTGGTAATTGACTAAAATGATGAAAAATAGAGGGTTACGGTCACATGCATCCAATGTCCTGGCTTGAAGGTGGTGTGACCATAGCATCATGCTGACAGCCAGACCACAGCTAACAAGCTTAGGATATTTGTCCATCACATCACCAGTTATTGCATCCATGTGTGATGTAACGCTACAGCTATTGGCTCTTATAAGATGCAATGAAGGTAAGCAGCAATTTGATGCCTGTTAATAAACCGTTTTTAATTAGAGGTTGGATTTTTGCCTTTCTAATAAAACCAATAACATTCTCATTAAATCAGAGGATATGCAGTTAAGGGGTTATTCCAATGTTTCAAAGTCATCAGCTATCCATAGTATAGGTGATAACTCGCTAATCGTGGAGATGCAGCCGCTGGGAACCCTCAGATTCTGAAAACAGGACTCTGCTGAATCCCCATCAGAATGAAGTGTTGGCTGGACATATGAAACACCACTCCATTCACTCTCTATGGGACTGCCAGAAAAAGCAAAGTATAGTACTCCATTATCTCCATGTGCTCTATAGATAGCCTATTCAAGAGGTGAACACAGACAGAAGGGGGTCCCTGTGCAAAAACAATATATGGGCCCTTTGCAGTCCATTAAATCATCATAATGTAGCTCTTTATGTGACTGTGCCAGAACCTGCTTGCTGCTTTGGAGGTGGAAGTGGTCCTCCTTACCTCTTGCGCCCCAATGTCGCTCCACAGGTTGTGCTAGGGTGTTTTTATCTCTGGCCTATAGCATGGATGTGATTAATAACTTCTAAGCATGGGAATCTAATTCCGAAAATAGGAACCTCCTACTCAATATCAACAAGTTATTTAGCATTTATTGCAGGGCCAATCTAGGGGCTAGAAAAGAGCTGGCAAAATATGCCCCAGCCCAATCATGTATTCTGCAGAATTGAATTATATGACTGTAGTTTTTTGTTGCTCTGGTTGCCTAGATTTTAAAGGTGTCAAAGGGAAGGGGACAGGAGTAATATCTACTATTTCGCAGATTAGAAGACAATTAATGCATGCAATCACCCAAGATCAGTTTACTAGTCTGATCGTATTATCTCACAAGGCATGGCCCCCATCATCCACAGGCCAGCACTATATAGCAATGTTTTACTGCTACAAAGTTTAACTTTCTTCCAAGTTATTCTTAGGCAAATCTTTAAGCGATTCCAGCATGAAGTCATAATGTAGTTCATATTAGCTTTGCTGCCACGTGCAGCTTTTAACTCGGTCTCCAATCAATAGACTAGGTAGCTTGTTGGCCCTGGGATCAATATTAAGTGCATTCATGGCTTTGTCCTTGATTACAGAAAAGAAAAGCAATTCATGTTATGGCACTTAATGACAACAAAACAAGCTAAGTAATTCACCTGCGACACAGGTCCTTTCCTATAGAACTGCCCATAGCCCTGTAAATCAGGGATTACGGCTTCTCATTGTGTTCGTGTCACCAGGTCTGAATGCTGGGAGAGTCACAAGCAGACTGGAAAATCCGTATGGGAAGAAAAAGCCACAAGTGTATCTGGAAACGATTCCCCATTAATAATGAATATTAGGATCCACAGTGCTCAGTGCTAATTTCTATTATTACGTTACTTGTTTACATACATGCAAATATATATATATATATATATATATATAAAAATATATATATATATATATATATATATATACACTGTGTGCCGAATTATTAGGCAAAAGAGTATTTTGATCACATGATACTTTTTATACATGTTGTCCTACTCCAAGCTGAATAGGCTTGAAAGCCAACTACCAATTAAGTAAATCTGGTGATGTGCATCTCTGTAATGAGGAGGGGCATTGACTAATGATATCAACACCCTATATAAGGTTTGTTTAATTATTAGGCAACTTCCTTTCCTTTGGCAAAATCGGTCAGAAGAGAGATTTGACGGGCTCTGAAAAGTCCAATATTGTGAGATGTCTTGCAGAGGGATGCAGCAGTCTTGAAATTTCCAAACTTTTGAAGCGTGATCACCAAACAATCAAGCGTTTCATGGAAAATAGCCAACAGGGTCGCAAGAAGCGTGTTGGCCAAAAAGGCGCAAAATAACTGCCCATGAATTGAGGAAAATCAAGCGCGAAGCTGCCAAGATGCCATTCGCCACTAGTTTTGCCATATTTCAGAGCTGCAACGTTACTGGAGTATCAAAAACCACAAGGTGTGCGATACTCAGGGACATGGCCAAGGTAAGGAAGGCTGAAAACCGACCACCTTTGAACAAGAAACATAAGATAAAACATCAAGAATGGGCCAAGAAATATCTTAAGACTGATTTTTCAAAGGTTTTATGGACTGATGAAATGAGAGTGACTCTTGATGGGCCAGATGGATGGGCCAGAGGCTGGATCAGTAAAGGGCAGAGAGCTCTACTCCGACTCAGACGCCAGCAAGGTGGAGGTGGGGTACTGGTACGGGCTGGTATCATCAAAGATGAACTTGTGGGACCTTTTTGGGTTGAGGATGGAGTGAAGCTCAACTCCCAGACCTACTGCCAGTTTCTGGAAGACAACTTCTTCAAGCAGTGGTACAGGAAGAAGTTGGTATCGTTCAAGAAAAACATGATTTTCATGCAGGACAATGCTCCATCACATGCATCCAACTACTCCACAGCGTGGCTGGCCAGTAAAGGTCTAAAAGAAGAAAAAATAATGACATGGCCCCCTTGTTCACCTGATCTGAACCCCATAGAGAACCTGTGGTCCATCATAAAATGTGAGATCTACAGGGAGGGAAAACAGTACACCTCTCGGAACAGTGTCTGGGAGGCTGTGGTGGCTGCTGCACGCTATGTTGATCGAAAACAGATCAAGCAACTGACAGAATCTATGGATGGAAGGCTGTTGAGTGTCATCATAAACAAAGGTGGCTATATTGATCACTAATTTTTTTGGGTTTTGGTTTTGCATGTCAGAAATGTTTATTTCTAAATTTTGTGCACTGATATTGGTTTAACTGGTGAAAATAAACAAGTGAGATGGGATTATATTTGGTTTTTATTAAGTTGCCTAATAATTCGGCACAGTAATAGTTACCTGCACATACAGATATCCTCCTAAGATAGCCAAATATAAAAAAAAACACTCCAACTTCCAAAAATATTAAGCTTGAATATTTGAGTCTTTTGGGTTGATTGAGAACATAGTTGTTGATCAATAATAAAAATAATCCTCTAAAATACAACTTGCCTAATAATTCTGCGCACAGTGTGTGTATATATATATATATATATATATATATATATAATGACTATATTACTGGTATCCCTGTTTCTATAGTAACATGAAGGAATTATATTAAACTGATACATATATATATACATTTTTATTGGATTCCTATTACAGCTTGTTGCTTAGCAGTTACATACTAGGAGATAACTTTAGAGATAAGGAGTTCTGATTCACCCACACTATGGAAAGTGGTAGGGCATGTTAATTATCGCTCTCTACACCAGTGACGCTAATCTGATAGCCAAACATGTGACAGCTACACTACACCCAAGGTAAGGAACATTTTAGAAATTAAAACTGGAAATGATGCATGACGAGACCCAACTACGTGCTAAAAATGTGATAAATAAGGGATTTTTACATTGATTGTTTTCAAGGTAGATCATCCTGGGTGGCATTTGGAAGTAATATGTAATGATAATGAGTGAAAGTTTTCTTGGATGTGTGCACTATAATAAAACATAACACAGAGAAAGAGTAAGGCTATGTTCACTCGGCATATTTTTGCTGCGTTTTTGACAGTTTTTTTTCCCCGCACATTTTTCCCTATCCCGTCAAAGTGATTTCTGAAGTCTAATGCACATGTTGCTTATTTTTTTCTTGCAGATTTGAAGCAGTTTCACATCTGCATAATGTCAATTATTTCAGCATTTTTTTGGGGCTTTTATCCCACATTTTCATGAATGTTAAAAAATGCAGAAAAAAAATACACGCAAAAACAAGTATTTTAATGAATGGCAGAAAGCATTAAAAACACAGAAAAAACAACGCAAGCAAAAATGAGTAAAAAATGCAGCAAAAATGCAGATATTTTACACAGCATTTATCCTGCTAACATATCAGTATTTTCATCAGATTTTTCTGCTGCAAATACTGAACATGTGCACATACCCTAAGGAGGAAAAATTACAATCACATTCAAGTCTGATATCTGTTCTGCACTTGGATTTATTGTCATAATGAGAGCCCATCCAAATTTCAGGCTTCAGCAAAGCTTTATAGAGGGCAGCCATAGAGCACATATAGTATTCAATAGGGCGACCTCTTCCGAGCAGCTAAGGGGCCTAATTTTCTTGATTAAAGGAGTCTTGGATGGGAGCGATGGAAATTTTGCACCATTTGACTTTTACAAGATTCGTGAGAGGAACTCAGAAAAAGGCAAATAAGAGTTACCAACTCTCCCATCAGACCAGGAGTCTGCCAGACCAAACTCACTGATGGATTCTAAGTAGAGATGAGTGAACCCAAACTTAAAAGTTCGGGGTTAGTACCGAACAGTTTGTGCCCTGCACTATACGTCGAACACGGACTTCTCCCGGTAGTCTATTGCAATGTTCGGCATTCCGAGGGACGTCTGTTGCAGAGAAAGAGAATTTTCCAGCTCAAAAGTTCGGATCCCCATTATTTTCAATGAGGTTTGGATTCTGGTTCAAATTCGGGTACAGTTCTGGTACCTTAACCAAACTTTGGAATAAAGTTCAGGTCAGTTACCAAAACCCAAACATCCGCAGATCCCTAGTAACTAAGTTAACTCACTCTGCAGCCAGCAATAGACAATGCGTTACAGAGGCTTTAGAAGGCAAACAATGCCAAATTTTTTATGAAACTCAATTGTAAAAATTTTTTTTTAGTCCCAAAGACATGTATATCTTTAAGTAAAAAACAATGTCTCCTAAAGTAGACAACACCTTTAAGTGTTGAAATAGAGGGTCAAAGCAATAATACTCATAAGCTGCCTCTTTGCAGAAGTAGCTCCGAGTTCTGTTCAGAGATTCCCAGGTAAGTTGCTGAGCACTTATATATTTTACATGCTTTACCTGTACTTTAACTGTTGCTTAAAGTGTTAATCCTATCTCAGAAATACATGGAATAAAAATATGATAAATGGAACTCCATAGAAATGGATAAAGCCACACTTGCACGGCCCCATCTCTCTGAGTCGGGGGGTCCCAGAGTTGAAACATGCAGCTGTATGCCATAAATGTCTGAGATGGGACAACCCCATTATGGTCAGGTTTCAGACACTGAGTTAGAGACTTGCGCAATTAAAGATAAGCATTAAGTGCCCAAAAATACACTAAATTAGCAAAAAGCAGATGTCAAGTCTGAGAAACTGATGATACTTCTGTAGGTTTGCCTGAAGTGCTATAGGAAACCAGAAATAACACGATAAAGTACAATAACTTATTCCAACTTACCAATTCAGCACTACTACATCTGTGCTTTACTCTAGAGCAAACTCGTGCATTCTCCCTCCTCGTTGCTAGTTTAATTACATATGATTTATGAAGATTGATTATGATCATCCAACAAATAATGCTATATTGCATTTAGTTCCAGCAGAGTTTAAATTAAATACATTGATTATGAGTTGCTCATTTCATAAAATTATGCATTGAACTTCTGCTGCACAGACGGGGAGCAGTGTGTATTTTACAGGGTGACGTTTGATGGAATTACATTTATTCCTTCTGCAAACGCATGACAAGTGTAAAATCTTGATGATCTTTAATTATGAGAAAAGTGGATGTATTCTGCAATCATATTCCAAAGGTTGATACACTCCAGAGAAAAGCTATTTTTATTCCTTTGACATTTGAACACATATTTAATTAAGTAAAATAGAAGCTTCTTATTTTAAGATAGCAGGAGAGAGAATCTCAGTCGCTCCCATGAGAACTGAAGGGAGGCATGCCAGTGACAATCAGATCCGCTGCCGGCACTATTCCTGCAGCACATAGATCTGTTTATGACCAGGATAGCTCCTTGTCGTAGGGTTATTTATCAGCAGCAATAACTAGGTTCAAATATGTTTACGCTCATTGTTAATTATTTCTACTTTATCTGCGGGTGGAAGGAAGCTATAAAAATATTTATGGGCAGTGAGAAATTAGACTTTCTGTAGAAAATGCCTCAGTGGCATTCGGGGGATGCCAGGTTCTCCATTATTGTAAGGTGGATGTGAGATGTTCGAAACTGAGAATATTCTGTACTTATTAAAGAAAAGTTTACTTTTGGATGAAAGCAATAGAGATACAAAGCTTAGCCTGGATTGTTTTGTAGTAGGTTCATAGTTGATATCTAATATTTAGCAATTTGATAGAAGTAGCTCTGCTTTATGCGTAACATGCCTTGTCAATGAATGCATTATTAAGAGGGAAAAATTAAATATTATTTAATTAGATTCTATGTATAGGTCCCATTGTAAGAATGGTCCTAGTATAGGTTGTTTATTTCCCTTTTTCATTGTGCAGTTTAAATCTGTTCCATAGTAGAAAACCAAAGGCTTATGGCTCCTTTCCATCCATTGAATTTACCAACATGACTACTTTGGTTTATTTAAAAGTATCTGTCAAGTTTCAGATATTTTTATTTTAGTACAGTGATGTAGAGAGCAGCAGCTTTCTCCTTTGCCATCATGTTATACACAGCACTGCTGTTCAGTGTTCTCCTGATGGTGAATTAATGAAAATTAAAAGAAACTAAGGTCAGAGAGGCCTTTAGCTGCTTGGCCATTACCTTGGGTGTCTTTGTGACCTTGCAGACTTTTATATGCCTTGCTCCTGGAGTGATCTTTGTTTTTCAACAACTCCTGGAGACAGTAATAATTGTTTTGAATCCCCTCCATGTGAACACAATGTGTCTAAGGCTGGTGCCCACGATGCGTTTTTGGTGCGTATTTTGGTGCATATTTGCAGCACGTAAATGCTCCAGAAATGCATTGCATACCTTATCCCATGACTTCCTATGACATTCTGCAAGTTCTGTGCACATGGTCCGTATTTTTTCTGCGCAGATTTTACTCGCAGAAAAAATACGGACATGACCAATTCTTGTACGTTTCTGCATGCGCATTTGCCTATACAATGCATTGGAAAAACGCATGGCAAATACGCATGCAAATACGTGTCAAATACGCGTCAAAAACGCATGTAAATACCGCATGCGTTTTTCGGCCAAGGAGATGCAGAAATGCTCAGGAAAATTTCTGCTTCATTTCTGCATCGTGGGCACTAAGCCGCTCTGTGGTTTAGTCTAGTCCAAACTCTTTACAGATGGTTTTGTAACCTTTTCCAGCCTGATGAGCATGAACAAGTCTTCTGAGGTCCTCAGAATTCTCCTTTGTTTGTGCCATAGTACACTTACACAACCATATGCTGTGAAGGACAGATTTTGATAGATCCCTGTTTTTTAAATAAAACTGGTCACTTACTCACACTTGAATATCATCACATTGATTGAAAATGTCAGACTCAAATGTCACCTTCAAATTATCTGCTATTTCTAATGGTTCACATACTTTTGCAGCTCACAGTCATGCAATATTTGATCATTTTCCTAAAAAAAAGAAAAGAATGACAAAGTCTAATATTGTTGAGTCTTTTGTTTTATTTTCTTCTCTTTATCTAGTTTTAGGACTTATGTGAATACCTGATGGCATTTTAACTTAAGTTTATGCAGAAACATGAAGGGTTTAGAAACTTTCAAGCACCACTAAAAATGCTGGTATTCCTTCACGAAGAAACAGTACTGCATCATATTTTATTTGAACTTACCATTCCATCCTTCTATTATTCCTCCTAGAAATCCATGAATAAATTGACAACTCGGTGTTACCCTTATCCCTTTCATAGGGGTGTGCCTTTAGTAGTCTGGAAGTGGCAGCACTGATTGGACAGTGATAAACTTTGTGGGAATACACCCCCAACTGGTAACAATTAAAGGTCAATTTCTTCAGGTATTTCAAGGAGGAATAACAGAGGATTGATACAAGATGATGCAGAATTGTTTTATTATTGAAGATATCATTATTTCCTAAACTATATTTACTTAGAACGTATGCAAAATCTTTAATAGGGCAGGCTACCTACAAAGTTTCATTTATAATGCTAGAGTCTTCTTACATGATAAAAGGGCACTTGACTCTCAGTCACAAGGACCTTGATGCAATTGATACATTTGTATTTCCATAATTTCACTTCTAAGAATGGGGTAATGGTAGGGGTCATTCAGACTATTCCAAACCATTATTTTATTTATAAAATAGTTTTTATTCCTATGAGTTTTTACGTGGTGAGGTCCATTTTAGTGCATCGGCCATCACACTCTTATCTATTATAAGGTGGTCTATTGCATTTTGCAACAGCATTCCTTTCCTTTTTTTTTTTTTCTATAAATCAAGTTGCATGTTGCCAGCGCTCTCTGAATAACAATGTGGGGTATCTTTTTCCCACAAACCTCTCTAGCCATGTCATTTATAAAGCCCAATACAGATGCTTGTTTGAAGCTAATTTTGTTGAGCTTGCCAAGAGAAATTGCTATTGACTGCTTCCATTAGGAAACTATTGACCCTTTTCAAGGAAGGGAAAACCAGAAGATGCATACATATTTCATCTTTTCAACGTCAAGCTGTAAAAGGCAAAGGGAAGGATACGGTTTATTTAGATTGAAATTAAAATATTGCAGGCTACATTACCTAAAGTTAATTGCTTAATCAATTTAAGAGAACAACTGCTCTCGAGTTTAGGAACTGTGGTTTGATGCCCAGATGACACTAACATATTCACGTGAGAATTGTAACTACACTGCATATTCTTTTCTTGATTAAATACCAAGTCAAATGCGCTATTTTCCCCCCAATGAATCTTATTGCTCTCTGCCAAATGAGCATAAATGTATGCAGTAAACAGAGCAGCATAAGTCGAGATAAAAGCTCTCGATAAAATACGGAATGTAGTCTGTGAAAACAACACTATCATCTCCTCAATATTTTTATTCCATCACGCTCATAGCATTTGCATACTTAGCAGGACTGTATAGAGATTGCGATCACTCTCATTAGTGCATATCCATAATAGGGCTCCAAATCTAGGCTTTCTATCATGAACACACAAGAGGCAATTTAATAGAAAGCCAGTTAAACATTTAGCACATTTTTGGAGTGTAAAGGTACCAGACGATCTCCAATAGTTGTAGGCCAACTGTGATAGTCACTTCCCCGAGGTACACATCCATGCTCGGTTCAACATGTGTTCTGTCCAAGGGAGATTGAGACCCAGACGTCTCTATGGGTGACATCTTCTCTTAGAACAAAGTTTCATGCATTGAAATGTAATATACCTGATCTTTTTTTCCTCCTGATATAATCTTTCTTTTAGGAGATTAGGGCAGCCCTTAACATAGTCAGCCAATCCCATTGAAATTTTGCTTTAGCATGTATGGCCATCTTAATAAGAAACTAGTCTACTTAGAGAAAACACAGAGGGAGAACATACAAACTTGCGAATCTCGACCTCGGTCAAATTCCAATATAGGACCTTAGTCCAGCAAGACAAGACGGCTAACTTCAAGTTGTTCTGTATGAAAACAAAAATCTATAATTTCATGGTATATATCTATAATAGATATACTATTTATGCAATTCATACTAGTATAGAAATGTATTCATCATTATATGTTATAAGAACTAATGGCACAGAATTCCAAAGAACATCAAAGACAAATACGCTGATCAGATCACTGCCCCGGTCTTGCTGGCCTCTTTCTTTAGTATATTCAATATTTAGACTATGTAGATTGATCTTGTACATCCTGGTTAGGGCAGTGAAATGATGCCCTCTCACTAGCAGATGACATTAATTAGCTCATCTACTGTAGATCAGAAGTATAGCTCATTTTATATATGTAAGCTTACATGAAAAATCAAATCTATATTAACACAAATGTAATGCAAGATTTCTTCAAATATATTGTTTTTTTCTATCATTAGAAAATTCTTAAACATTATTTGGTAACATCTGTATTGAATGTTAATAGATTAAGCACATGTAAATGGCTGATTTGGCAGCAGAGTAGCCCAGTAGATTGCATAGCTACCTTGTAACTTTTGAACCATATGATCAGTTTTTAGCTGTTCAAATACTTAGGATTTTGTTCAGCTGGGTTAAATCCAGTCAATTCTCCCTGGTTTTCTCAAAAAGGTTGCTAAGATAACAGCTGGTTTGCAGAAGATCCAGATTCCCCATTAAATTCTGATCAGTGCCTCCAGCCCCTGCTGTTAGTGTTGTCTCTCAAGACGCAAGAAGCAAAATGATGATGATATCATTGCCATGCCTGCATTGGCCTGCTGGAATTGGAAGCCGGGCAATGAAGTCCAGGTCTTTTACAACCCCCTCTATTGAGGGGTACAAAAGACCAAGATATGTACGAAGGAATCCAGACATAGGCTGCCAAACAGAAAACTCGAGGACAAGGCTGGATGGTGGAAGGGAAAATGGTGCTGCACATGGGATGAAAGAAAAGGAGAAAGATGTGCTGGACTCTGGGACAATGGGGGTTATACTTAAGGAAGGACACTGTGGTTTTTATTAGATGCGACACTGTGGCTTATATTAATTGGGGAACTATAGCTTATACTAGATGGGGCACTGCAGCTTATACTACATGGGGCTTTGTGGTTTATACTAGAAGGGGCACTGTGGCTTATATGACTGTAGATAGGGCACTGTGGCTTATATTAATTGGGGCACTATGGCTTCTACTAGATGGGCCACTGTGGCTTATCTTATACTACATGGGGCTTTGTGGTTTATACTAGAAAGGGCACTGGGGCTTATACGACTGTAGATGGGGCACTGTGGCTTATACGACTAGATGGGGCACTGTGGCTTATATGACTGTAGATGGGGCACTATGGCATACAGTATATTACATGGAGCACTGTAACTGATACTAGATGGGGCTCTGCGGTTTATACTAGATAGGATAGGGCACTGTGGCTCATACTAGATGGGCCTCTGTGGTTTATACTAGATGGGACACTGAGACTTATAACAGTTGGTGCTCTTTGGTTTATAAGAGATAGGGCACTGTGACATACTACAGTAGATGGAGCATAGTGGTTTATACTAGATGGGGCTCTGTGGCTGATACTATATGGGACTCTGTAATTTATACCAGATGGGGCTCTGTGATATATACTAGATGGGGCTCTGAGGTTTATACTAGATGGGGCTCTGTGATTTATACTAGATGGGGCTCTGTGATTTATACTAGATGGGGCTCTGTGGTTTATACTAGATGGGGCTCTGTGGCTGATACTATATGGGGCTCTGTGATTTATACCAGATGGGGCTCTGTGATATATACTAGATTGGGCTCTGTGATTTATACTAAATGGGGCTCTGTGGTTTATACTAGATGGGGCTCTGTGGTTTATACTAGATGGGGCTCTGCGGTTTATACTAAATGGGGCTCTGTGATTTATACTAGATGGGGCTCTGCGATTTATACTAGATGGGGCTCTGTGGTTTATACTAGATGGGGCTCTGTGGCTGATACTATATGGTGCTCTGTGATTTATACCAGATGGGGCTCTGTGATATATACTAGATTGGGCTCTGTGATTTATACTAGATGGGGCTCTGTGATTTATACTAGATGGGGCTCTGTGATTTATACTAGATGGGGCTCTGTGGTTTATACAAGATGGGGCTCTGTGATTTATTCTAGATGGGGCTCTGCGGTTTATACTAGATGGGGCTCTGTGATTTATACTAGATGGGGCTCTGTGGTTTATACCAGACGGGGCTCTGTGATTTATGCTAGATGGGGCTCTGTGATTTATACTAGATGGGGCTCTGTGATTTATACTAGTTGGGGCTCTGTGGTTTATAC
Source organism: Phyllobates terribilis (assembly GCF_046119375.1). Taxonomy (NCBI): domain Eukaryota; kingdom Metazoa; phylum Chordata; class Amphibia; order Anura; family Dendrobatidae; genus Phyllobates; species Phyllobates terribilis. The sequence goes on from NW_027362761.1 coordinate 844,720,797, forward strand.
TAGATGGGGCTCTGTGTCTGAAACTATATTGGGCTCTGTAATTTATACCAGATGGGGCTCTGTGATATATACTAGATGGGGCTCTGTGGTTTATACTAGATGGGGCTCTGTGATTTATACAAGATGGGGCTCTGTGAATTATACTAGATGGGGCTCTGTGATTTATACAAGATGGGGCTCTGTGATTTATACTAGATGGGGCTCTGTGATTTATACTAGATGGGGCTCTGTTATTCATACTAGATGGGGCTCTGTGATTTATACTAGATTGGGCTCTGTGATTTATACTAGATGGGGCTCTGTGATTTATACTAGATGGGGCTCTGTTATTCATACTAGATGGGGCTCTGTGAATTATACTAGATGGGGCTCTGTGATTTATACTAGATGGAGCTCTGTGATATATACTATATGGGGCTCTGTGGTTTATACCAGATGGGGCTCTGTGATTTATACTAGATGGGGCTCTATGATTTATACTAGATGGGGCTCTGTGATTTATACTAGTTGGGGCTCTGTGGTTTATACTAGATGGGGCTCTGTGGCTGAAACTATATGGGGCTCTGTAATTTATACCAGATGGGGCTCTGTGATATATACTAGATGGGGCTCTGAGGTTTATACTAGATGGGGCTCTGTGATTTATACTAGATGGGGCTCTGTGATTTATACTAGATGGGGCTCCGTGGTTTATACTAGATGGGGCTCTGTGGCTGATACTATATGGGGCTCTGTGATTTATACCAGATGGGGCTCTGTGATATATACTAGATTGGGCTCTGTGATTTATACTAAATGGGGCTCTGTGGTTTATACTAGATGGGGCTCTGTGGTTTATACTAGATGGGGCTCTGCGGTTTATACTAAATGGGGCTCTGTGATTTATACTAGATGGGGCTCTGCGATTTATACTAGATGGGGCTCTGTGGTTTACAATAGATGGGGCTCTGTGGCTGATACTATATGGTGCTCTGTGACTTATACCAGATGGGGCTCTGTGATATATACTAGATTGGGCTCTGTGATTTATACTAGATGGGGCTCTGTGATTTATACTAGATGGGGCTCTGTGGTTTATACAAGATGGGGCTCTGTGATTTATACTAGATGGGGCTCTGCGGTTTATACTAGATGGGGCTCTGTGATTTATACTAGATGGGGCTCTGTGGTTTATACCAGACGGGGCTCTGTGATTTATGCTAGATGGGGCTCTGTGATTTATACTAGATGGGGCTCTGTGATTTATACTAGTTGGGGCTCTGTGGTTTATACTAGATGGGGCTCTGTGTCTGAAACTATATTGGGCTCTGTAATTTATACCAGATGGGGCTCTGTGATATATACTAGATGGGGCTCTGTGGTTTATACTAGATGGGGCTCTGTGATTTATACAAGATGGGGCTCTGTGAATTATACTAGATGGGGCTCTGTGATTTATACAAGATGGGGCTCTGTGATTTATACTAGATGGGGCTCTGTGATTTATACTAGATGGGGCTCTGTTATTCATACTAGATGGGGCTCTGTGATTTATACTAGATTGGGCTCTGTGATTTATACTAGATGGGGCTCTGTGATTTATACTAGATGGGGCTCTGAGAATTATACTAGATGGGGCTCTGTGATTTATACTAGATGGAGCTCTGTGATATATACTATATGGGGCTCTGTGGTTTATACCAGATGGGGCTCTGTGATTTATACTAGATGGGGCTCTATGATTTGTACTAGATGGGGCTCTGTGATTTATACTAGTTGGGGCTCTGTGGTTTATACTAGATGGGGCTCTGTGGCTGAAACTATATGGGGTTCTGTAATTTAAACCAGATGGGGCTCTGTGATATATACTAGATGGGGCTCTGAGGTTTATACTAGATGGGGCTCTGTGATTTATACTAGATGGGGCTCTGTGATTTATACTAGATGGGGCTCTGTGGTTTATACTAGATGGGGCTCTGTGGCTGATACTATATGGGGCTCTGTGATTTATACCAGATGGGGATCTGTGATATATACTAGATTGGGCTCTGTGATTTATACTAAATGGGGCTCTGTGGTTTATACTAGATGGGGCTCTGTGGTTTATACTAGATGGGGCTCTGCGGTTTATACTAAATGGGGCTCTGTGATTTATACTAGATGGGGCTCTGCGATTTATACTAGATGGGGCTCTGTAGTTTATACTAGATGGGGCTCTGTGGCTGATACTATATGGTGCTCTGTGATTTATACCAGATGGGGCTCTGTGATATATACTAGATTGGGCTCTGTGATTTATACTAGATGGGGCTCTGTTATTTATACTAGATGGGGCTCTGTGATTTACACTAGATGGGGCTCTGTGGTTTATTCAAGATGGGGCTCTGTGATTTATACTAGATGGGGCTCTGCGGTTTATACTAGATGGGGCTCTGTGGTTTATACTAGATGGGGCTCTGTGATTTATACAAGATGGGGCTCTGTGAATTATACTAGATGGGGCTCTGTGATTTATACAAGATGGGGCTCTGTGATTTATACTAGATGGGGCTCTGTGATTTATACTAGATGGGGCTCTGTTATTCATACTAGATGGGGCTCTGTGATTTATACTAGATTGGGCTCTGTGATTTATACTAGATGGGGCTCTGTGATTTATACTAGATGGGGCTCTGTTATGCATACTAGATGGGGCTCTGTGAATTATACTAGATGGGGCTCTGTGATTTATACTAGATGGAGCTCTGTGATATATACTATATGGGGCTCTGTGGTTTATACCAGATGGGGCTCTGTGATTTATACTAGATGGGGCTCTATGATTTATACTAGATGGGGCTTTGTGATTTATACTAGTTGGGGCTCTGTGGTTTATACTAGATGGGGCTCTGTGGCTGATACTATATGGGGCTCTGTAATTTATACCAGATGGGGCTCTGTGATATATACTAGATGGGGCTCTGAGGTTTATACTAGATGGTGCTCTGTGATTTATACTAGATGGGGCTCTGTGATTTATACTAGATGGGGCTCTGTGGCTGATACTATATGGGGCTCTGTGATTTATACCAGATGGGGCTCTGTGATATATACTAGATTGGGCTCTGTGATTTATACTAAATGGGGATCTGTGGTTTATACTAGATGGGGCTCTGTGGTTTATACTAGATGGGGCTCTGCGGTTTATACTAAATGGGGCTCTGTGATTTATACTAGATGGGGCTCTGCGATTTATACTAGATGGGGCTCTGTGGTTTATACTAGATGGGGCTCTGTGGCTGATACTATATGGTGCTCTGTGATTTATACCAGATGGGGCTCTGTGATATATACTAGATTGGGCTCTGTGATTTATACTAGATGGGGCTCTGTGATTTATACTAGATGGGGCTCTGTGGTTTATACAAGATGGGGCTCTGTGATTTATACTAGATGGGGCTCTGCGGTTTATACTAGATGGGGCTCTGTGATTTATACTAGATGGGGCTCTGTGGTTTATTCCAGACGGGGCTCTGTGATTTATGCTAGATGGGGCTCTGTGATTTATACTAGATGGGGCTCTGTGATTTATACTAGTTGGGGCTCTGTGGTTTATACTAGATGGGGCTCTGTGTCTGAAACTATATTGGGCTCTGTAATTTATACCAGATGGGGCTCTGTGATATATACTAGATGGGGCTCTGTGGTTTATACTAGATGGGGCTCTGTGATTTATACAAGATGGGGCTCTGTGAATTATACTAGATGGGGCTCTGTGATTTATACAAGATGGGGCTCTGTGATTTATACAAGATGGGGCTCTGTGATTTATACTAGATGGGGCTCTGTTATTCATACTAGATGGGGCTCTGTGATTTATACTAGATTGGGCTCTGTGATTTATACTAGATGGGGCTCTGTGATTTATACTAGATGGGGCTCTGTTATTCATACTAGATGGGGCTCTGTGAATTATACTAGATGGGGCTCTGTGATTTATACTAGATGGAGCTCTGTGATATATACTATATGGGGCTCTGTGGTTTATACCAGATGGGGCTCTGTGATTTATACTAGTTGGGGCTCTGTGGTTTATACTAGATGGGGCTCTGTGGCTGATACTATATGGGGCTCTGTAATTTATACCAGATGGGGCTCTGTGATATATACTAGATGGGGCTCTGTGGTTTATACTACATGGGGCTCTGTGATTTATACTAGATGGGGCTCTGTTATTCATACTAGATGGGGCTCTGTGGTTTATACTAGATGAGGCTCTGTGATTTATACTAGATGGGGCTCTGTGATTTATACTAGATGGGGCTCTGTGAATTATACTAGATGGGGCTCTGTGATTTATACTAGATGGGGCTCTGTGCCTTTTACTAGATGGGGCTCTGTGAGTTATACCAGATGGGGCTCTGTAATATATACTAGATGGGGCTCTGTGGTTTATACTAGATGGGGCTCTGTGCCTTATACTAGATGGGGCTCTGTGATTTATACTAGATTGGGCTCTGTAGCTGATACTAGATAGAGCACTGTAACTTATATTAGATACGTCACTGTGGCTAATATGATTACCGATTGGCGGTCATTTAAGTTTGCAAAATTGGGTCATGTAAGCTCATCACATAAGGCTGGGCCCTATGTGAATTTGACTCTTCGACAGTTTTCCCAATAGCCCCTAATGCTGTTTTTATAGATGGATGTTGAACTCATCCATGTAAGACTACTTGTTCCATGGAGATATAAACTTTTCCAGCCTAAATGACTATTCTGCTAAATATATTGAGTGTACAGTTTCCTAAATGTTCCACAAGCTGATTATGTCCTTAAGAAAGCGCTCTCCATAAGAAGATCAGTCTCCCATTCACATATCAAGCAGTAATCTACGATGTGAATGGATACGGCTCGGCTCCAGCAGACTGCACATAAATGCTGTCCTCTCCAGTCACTGCACACACACCCACAAAGCTCAACATCAAAAATGACCTTGTTGCCTTTACTAGTAATAAATAAAACAATTACAGCTAGGATTGTGATATAACCATGCTTGAATGGACCAATATTTCTAAACTGGCTAAGTACGGCCATCCATCTGCTTAAATTGAAGAAAAATATAATGGTAAAATAAATACTGAAACAAAATGATATGGTTTCATAGTACGATCATAAGACAAGACCACTGTGCAGAGTGCGGACGTTAACACCTCCTAACGTCTACTGTCTGACATTTAATTATCCAGTTAAATGGCGATTAAATATTACTGTAAAATGATGCCATTTGGAATTGGCTGCAGATAATAAGCAGCAGGCATGTGCATATAATGAATCGGGTGCAGAACAGTTAGGAACTAAAGTTTACCTTGTAAGCAATGGGTATAATAACAGGAATGGCGGAGCATTTGTGTCTAACTGCAGCTAATGTATTATACCGCACACTTATGTTACTACTACAACAGCTGTCTTGTTATTTATCAAGAACCAAGGGAAGGTTTAATGAGCAAAAGACCTTTTCAGCCCTTATTATGTGTATTAAGCAAATTACAGCACTGAGAACATGACATAACATTCACAGCATTATTTTATTGAAGGCCATGTGGTTGCTACCAATTTGAGAATGATATTTCAGAAGAAATTGGTACATGATTATAAACTAATAGTATTGGCTTAGAGGTCAGTACATTTCTAGAGCTCAGTCTTGGGGTCCTTGTGCTTGTCTTATATGGCTCTCCGCAGCAGAAATATTACACATGTTCATATGCCACTTTTTAGTATAGTATTGGATCATGATTTACCAGACCAGTGAGGTCTAACCAATCATCAGAAGATTTTGAAGCTGAAGTTGTAGGATAAAAGCTTGTGTATCAACTTAGCAAAGACATGATATGACATGGCAACATGTTGAAGAGACATTTGCAATTTGCCATCACTTTTTATTGGTTGATATATAATCATACCTCTCCTTTACATCATCGCATTGCTCTTCACTATATGCAGTATGGTGCGCTGTGGGAAAATAAAAAGGGTTTTCCCATCTTGAACATCTATGGGATCGCATCTGTCTTGAGATCGGGGCCCCGACGCCCCTGTTGAATGGAGAGGTGGATTGGACATTCATGTACAACTCTCTCCATTTATTTGTTTGGGTGTTCCAAAAATTGCTGAGCAATCATGCAATTACTCTACAATTACTGTTACTCTCCCTCATAAAGTGGCTCATGAGTCCCGTACTTCAGAATCTACATCTATTGGGCATTTATGGAAAATACTTTATGGGGCAACCCTTTAGTCTGCACTCACATGTTGCGATTTTTGTCGTGAACATGGCGTTTTGTAGCATATTTTGAAAATTACAACAAAATGGTTCATTTTTTTATGCAGGCGAGGCAATAGTGCCTTGCATTCACAAGATATGAACACAGTGTTAAAGAGGACCTGTCATCAAGTCAAAGGTGGACAGTTTTTGCTATTATTTTACTTCAAACTGCTCCCCTGAGTATTAAATATATATATATATTTTTTTAAATTTACCATATGTGTCTAAAGATATGGAACTGTTATTTATTGATAATTTTTATGGTCATTAACAAGAGAGCATTGCACACAGGATTTTCTTGGAACATACAGTATCTTCAGGATGCTCTGCATTATTACCCTGTGAGCAGCACCTGTTTGGTAAAGACCATAAAAATCAGCTCTAAATATCAATGTCCATATCTCTGGAAATATATGAAAGATTGAAAAAAAACCCACAAAAATTAGAATACGCAGGGGAGCAACAGGAATAAAATAAGAACAAAAAATGGCTTCTTTTGACCTTATGACAGGTCGTCTTGAAAACGAAATACTAACAAGGATCAGTAATGTTAATAATAGGTTTACCTGTCTCTTTAGTTTGACATTTTTAATTCTATATTTTCCAGAGCAGACAGTTTAAAAAAGAAATAGTGATAGGGACCCAGGAGCTTCAAGTGATATTTCTTTTCTAATAATCAGTAAATATTAGATAGTAAGGATGAGCGGATCTGACAAATTTAGAATTCGCCAAAATTGTGCATATTTTCCTGGGAAATTTGATTTGCAGCAAAGTTATTCTCTACTAATTGAATGTCCTTTATTATGTTCTTAGAACTTCTTTTTGTTCACTCTAGGCCAGGACTTTCGGCCACAACCAGGCCTCAGAGGTGACTGTGCATCGTATGTCCATGACACCACAACATGCGATGCTCAGTGACTTCTGACGCCTGGTGGTGGTCAAACGACCGGAGTACAATGAACTGGTAGGTGGATGTGACTCGTGATGGGGAAAGGAAGTGGTGGCTCTCAGGACTCGATGGCAAACAGTGAGCAGCAGGGGGAATGGACAGGTGAGCGGTTAGGTAATTTTAAGACTTTTTTTTGTTGTTTTCTTAACTTTTTTGGCCACCTACGATTCAGGAAAAATGGTGGCAAGTTGGCTGCTGAATCTGTAAATTTGCAAACATCTGTATTCTCACAAATGCGGATTTTTTGGATATTCAAGGATTCAATTCCACTTAAATAAATTTTCTCATTTCTGCTAATTAATAAATACCTGTATGCACACTGATTAGTGCAGGATATATAATGGGACTGCTGTCCTAAATATAACTCCATAGTACATAGAAATGTATTGACTTTATTAACTTACCCGTACTTCGTTCAGACTAAATGCTAAGTATATATCTCTAACATAATTCAGTGCTACGCTGTAATACATATTCATAGCAGAAAATATTGGAGATAACAGCTTCGAGATAGACTCCTGGTTAAAGATCAGTTGTATCGACTGACATAAGCAAGCACAGCAGATGTTAATATGAACTCTCTCTTTAAAGTGTCAACTCCTATTGACTACACTTAGTAAGAGAAAGTCTATACCGTCTACTAGGAAAGCGGAGTCTCCTCTGGGATGCCAAGTTCAAGTTCATTTAAACCTTAACAAACTTTACATTTGAAGAAATATCTAAAAGGACACAGAAGAGGGTTACATTTCTCAATCCATTGCCATTGATTTTGTCTTGGTCACCAGTAAACAGCATACACCACTCGGATGCTTTAAGGTCATAAAAATGACTAAAATAGAACAGAGGGAAATGGATCCATGATGCTGTTGTAAGCGACTTCATCATTTAGAATCTCAGTGCGGATTTTATATTAAACTTTGAAAAACATTATTTTAGAACAATAAATATACGAAAAATGAAATAAACAGATTAGTTCTGATACTTTTACCCTTACAACTAACTGATTTTGAAGCTCAATATGAATATACAATATTCCTACTAGATCCTGACTCCGGGGCTACCGATAACTATGGTACAAATATTTGTAGAACCTACATCTTTATCAGATTGAATTATCCTGTTAAATTCTCATGTTAAGGGGTCGTGAAGACAACCATATTATCGGTCCGAGTGCGATCTGACAAAATATAGGATCACACTCAGACCAATGTTAGTCTATGGAGCTGTGCACATCTGATTTTTCATCTTGTCTATAGGAGGAAATAATCGCTGCATGTCTGAGTTTGATCTGATATTCAGAGCGTACCATGTAAGTTAATGAATGCATGGAAATTATCGGACTGCACTTGGACTGAGAGCAGTCTAACATTTGCACGCTGACACCATGGATAAGATGGAGAAATTTTGTTCTCCATCTTGTCCTCAGTGTTTTCCATCTTCTCTTCATCCGAATCGGATCACACTATGCTGACAGTCTGATAAAGTTCTGATTAGAGTTTGATCAGAGTATCATTTACATAATCAGCCTGATTCTCTTGGATGGGAGAATCTACAGCCATCTGCATGAGCCATTACATACACACTTATGAATTAACAACTAGTGATGAGCGAGTATGTTCGGTTAACCCTTTTGGCGAGTATACTCGAGTGAATACGGAGTATCTTCAGCAGACTTGGTGATGTTTGAATCACTCCCGTGTGCATGATTTGCGACTGTTTGACAGCTTTAATACATGTGAGGAATGCGAAAGAAACAAGCATTCCTCACATGCAATAAAACTGTCCAACAGTCTCAAATCATGCACACGGGAGTGATTAAAACATATCACCGAGTACGCTGAAGATACTGGGTACTCGCCCGAGTATACTCGCTGAAAGGGTTAACCAAACATACTCACTCATCACTATTAACAACCTATTTTCTATGAATTCTGCTATGTTCTTGTTGTTCTGCGCTCACCTTTTGCATAGTGTTTATCTTTTTGTTTTCTTTGCGCCCTCTTATTCAAAGTCGAATGAAATCTGTTCTAGGACGTAAAAGCAGTTCTACTTAATATTGTAATCAAAAGGCAATATGATGTACTATAAACATTAGCATAGAAGATGTGACATACAATAACTCTTCCGTACAACATAACAGCTTTAAGCATTGGAATTGGTTCAGGGATCTGCATCACATTACGTCTGATGGAGCAGAGTTGTGAAATAAATTGTTGACTCACCAGGCATTAATGAACATGGGTGTCTAATCATAGTATAGTTCTATCTATAGAATGGTCTGATGAATTATCAAACACTGCTTTGCACCCTGTAATTCCTTCTTCTTCTACTTTGTTAATAAAACACAAAGGCCAAGAGAGAAAACTACCTGATAATGACTTCAATGCTATATCAATAGGATAAATAGCCACTAGTGTCTTTTGATTGGAAAATGATGTTCCCATTTAAGCAGCTCTTCAATAGTGCTTGACGGCATACAAAAGTGAGAGTGATGCTCCCATATAGCCAGGGCTTGTCAAAATGTGAGAGTGAGCCGCTTCCCCGCAGTGCCCTACATGTGATCGGTTTGCTGTCAAATGCTCCATTGTCCAAATAACACTGCAACCCCTAAGAAGCAGGATTGTGTCATCCTTCATGATGCCCCATCGCTGATACATTCAAGTATCATCACCAGCTGCCTAACGTATTGGAAGCCTGCAACACCTAATGGAGTCATTACCCGACACAGTGATAGAAAAACTTCCTGTGTGTATATTGTTACAGTTAGAGAGCAATGTGATGGTGCATTCTGCCGTATATAATAGATCTGCTGTACAATGATTCCTAAATGACAGTAATGCGGCTTTACAAAGAATCATTTATCTATACAAAGGTTTTATTCTTTTATTCCATAGACAGAGAGGCAACCTGATCCCTGTCACTCATTAGAAAAATAATTGTTAGCGAAGTTTTTTTTTTTAGTGGACTGGTCTATTCAAGTTACACGATATGTGCCAACTTACAAAGGAAAATACACTTTGTTATAAGGAAATAATTTGTTTGATGGTAGTACACAATGATGGCATGATTCCCGTGAGAGGAAAAGTAAGTTAAATAAAATACTTTAGTTATATCTGTCTTATATAAGAGTGAATAGTCCAAATTGTCACTTTCATGGAAAACAGCTATGGGTGGATAATGCTCAAATGAAGCATTAGGGGTAAGATATGAACTTGCTTCCTTTAAGGAAAACCAAGTGAAAGGGATCCCGTTAGACCCCCCGACAGTCTCCAACTTCTACTTTAGTGGAATAGGAGCAGATTTATTTTATCTGATCATGGCTTTATTGTGATTTATTAATTCTGCAATCTTTGAAGAACTTATTTTTATCCTGCAGTTCCACATGTGCTAATGAGGTAGGATTAGGGAGGGCATGTATTTCATCAGACTAGTCCTGCGTTTGGATCTTCTAGTCCTGGCCCCTTAGGTTTGATTAAAAATCTGCACTATGTTACCTCCCACCCAGGGAGGTGTGATTAGAAGATTAGAGGCAGGACTAGTCCAGGGGAATAGACATCCTTCTGGACTAGCCCTGCCTCGTTAGCATATGTGACTCTGCAGATTAAAAACTGTTTCTTCAAAATTGCAGTAAGTTACATAACAGACATGAGCACTTTAAATAAATCTGCACCCATGCTGCTATAATAGAGTTTGGGGACAGCCGACAGATTCCTTTTTAATGGGAACCTGTCACATTGAACATTCAGTCCTATATGTAGACAGTGAAATATAAAGCAGGAGGATCTGAATTAATTCTTCAGAGAATGTATCTACTCACTGATTGACAACCATCTCTGTATACGCACTCATACAAGAAAGACTATTGTAATGGTGGCATCCATTTTGGGATGATAACATTGCCATTTTCTATAGTGTTCTAAATAGACAACAGTTTTATGTTGAATTTCTAAGAAGATACATTTGCTCGGAAGCACTGACTTTCAGAAGGAACATTATGTTTAAGCTGCAAAGTTTCAATCTGTGGCCTTCTACTGAGAAAACATGCATTGTCCAGCTCACATAGACAAGGTTTGAAAATAACCTTGGCACTCAAAGTTCTCTGCTTATGAGAATTTATTACAGTCCAAAATAGCACACAGAAAAGAAAACGTTTCGGTCTGTATGACCTTCCTCAGTTGACCGTGTATTCTGTGAGTCAGCAACGAGCGGTGGATGCCGCGTTGCCACCCCTGATCCCACTCGTGTCCAGCAGCAGCAGGTAGTCCTCAGGGACCCCTTCAGCTTAACCCTCCCCCATACTTACTCACAGAATACACGGTCAACTGAGGAAGGTCGTACAGACCGAAACGTTTTGTTTTCTGTGTGCTATTTTGGACTGTAATAAATTCTCATAAGCAGAGAACTTTGAGTGCCAAGGTTATTTTCACATGTTACAGGGCACGGCCCCTTCTTGAGCACCACAGTAGGGAGTGCAGCGATTATATAGATATATAGACAAGGTTTGAGACACCCCCTCCTATGGCATTATGCACACTGTGTTAATTAGAAACCGGAAATGTAAGCCTGTAACACGTCAGAAATGAATATTCAACTGCATAGAGGATTGAATTATTATAACCAATCCTAGTAAGATGTTAATAAAAACCAATGAGATGCTTACATTTTTGTATCTTATTTCTTTTCTATGCCCAAAAAGATACTGTGTAAATATGTATTAACTTCCACTAATAAACAGGGAATCTTAATATACAGAAAACTGGTCTGTAACTTTATTCCCTCCGCTGACGGCATTCATCTGTGACACGAGGCTGATGCCTGCATGGCTGTTCCGCATAGTTATCGTGACACTATCAATTACTAATAAGACCTCCCATTGGTTTCATAAAGGTTTAGCTACAATATTTCTTTTCATTACCAATCCTCAGAATAAGTGAGTTGGTCATTACTGTTCTAACTTCCAGGATCGCCTTAGATAATAAGAGCAAGGTTTTGAAATGCCCCATCAGAATTGAATAATGGTCATTCATTTGCGCATCCACTCCATTTATTGTCTATGGGACTTCCAGAGATAGCCGAGTACAGCATTCTTAGCAAGTACAATGATAGTGAATATATTAGCGGAGTGCATTCGACTGAATATTTTTAAAGTCCTCTTCTTATGACTGAAGGGATGCCAGTTTATGGACTGCCATGATTAATGGGGTTATTCGGGACATTGCTTATTTTTTTCATATGGGGCGAATAACTGACCGGTATGTAGTTGCTAACTACCTGCCTGTTCTTCTTGGTGATGGTATCTGCCGACTCAGGTGGTGACTCTCTCCAGCTTCATTTGATCTTACGTTAACAGAGCAGCTCTTTCTCTTCCAGTCTGCTGCTGTGACGGGATGTCACTGCAAACTTCATTCTTATAGACAACCGACTATCTGCAGTTAGGCAGCGGGAAACCGGCTGTCAATCAGCATGACATCGGCAGTGATACTCCATCAGCAGAGCAGAGTGTAAGAGCAGTAGCTGATCGGTCAACGTGATGTCACCGGAAGTAACATATTCACTGGCAGGAACGGTCCATAATATGTCTGAGCTGGAAGAGATTGGCATTGGGCATATTGGTAGTTAGCAACTACCTGCATGTAAATTCTTAGACCTCTATGAAAAAATTTACAAAGTCCTGGATAACCCCTTTAAGCAAGTAATCATTTATCCTTTGGATAGGTGATAGCTTGAACTGTACAACCAGAATGAACAGTAATTAAAATGAATCATCTACAAGTTAGACTGAATCTTTTCCCACAAAATATATATTATAATCTGCTCTACTGTTTTTACCATGCTGCCCACAGATCAACCGCATGTTCAAAATGAGAGGTTCTTTTTAAATGAGCTTTTCCAAACTTATCTAAGCACCATGGGATATATGAACTGTAAAGATATTGTGAAGACTAGTGAGCCAATAGAATATATTAAATGTTCCCTCTCTCTTCTCTTGCTCTGCTTCAGAAAAACACAGAGATAGCAGGCATAGAAGGATAAAAACTTTGGTACAATAGCTGGCTTCTGGTCATTTTCAAACTGTTGGAAAGTTTTTTTCTAAGCCTTCTCTCGACAAGCAGCTAACCACCAAAATACTCAAAATACTGTATATGGCTGACAAACGAAAACTTTTGTTGACATCCTAGATGCAGGAAGGTTGCGATACACATCAAACGATTGTCATTTTTGATGTGGGTTCATGATGAGCAAATTTATTTGAGATGAATTGAATTTGCATTGAAATTTTTTAAAAATGTGGTTTCTTCTGGATCCTTTTTTTTACGATTTGCTTTGTGCAAATTCATTAAAATGTTGGCCGAATGTTTAGCTGATTTGTAGAAAAAAATTAATACTAACCTCGCTGCTCACCTTTCCCACTATCAATATAGCCCACTGTCAAGCTATCTGTAGTAGACATATTCTTGTTTCCTCTGATATACATCACCCTCTTTGGCCATCTTCAGTTTGCCCCAATGTCAAAAGGCCTACTCAGCATTAGAAGCCTTGGTGCTGAGTGTAGAAGGCCAAAGAGGAGATAATTCTGGAGGAGGGAAGAATAGATGAAGGACCGGATGATGGGCTGTGGTGTTGACAGGAGAAAAGGTAATAATTTTAGTAAAATTCAGTAAAATAGTGGCTGCCAATACATCTTTTTGCTGACCTATGGATGGCTATAGTAAGGCGTTAAAAAAAGATCAATATTAACCATGCTGCTACTTTTACCACTGCAAATGAAGCCCACTGTCATGTCTTCTACTTTGTCAGGCCTCTTCTTCTTTCCTCCAGTGCACATCATCCTTTTTGTTGGCCAATTCTCACTCTGCCCTGGAGCTTCAACCACAAAGCAGGCCTTTTTATGTCACAAGGCCAACTCAATATCAGAAGCCCCGGTACTGAGTGTAGAATGCCTTAAATGTTGTGCTGGAAGAGGGAAAAATAGAAGAAAGACCACATGATGGGCTGTGGTGGTTGAGGGACAGACTGTATCAATTTTAGCAACTTTTTTACATCCTATATTCTTTTTACTGTGGAGCCTAAAGAGGCACCAGAAAATCTAATTTCCTTGCCAGATTTGAGCAGACTGAGAAATTTGAATTTCAGCATATTTGCTCCTCACTCAGATCTGTTGTTAAAAAAAATAATTTTCTTACATCTTTTTCAAAAATAGAAATCATGAAAGTCATTGAAATTTTATGAAAGTTTGGGGATATATGAAACACTCATTTTTGCGATCCTAAGCATGGAGTCACTATTTCTGCTCCTGGGACATGGGAAAATCGTGATTTTTCTTCCCTGACAATTGGTGATCTTAGCAATTTCTATCATCAATATCAATACTATTCCATTTTATATTGTGCATTGTGTATGTTGCGAAGCCAACAGATTTATTTAGCTTTACATATGTTTCACATTGTATCCGCAGTAATTGAATGTTATCATTTAAGACCATATTGTGACAAGTATTTAGGCACTTTGTGAAACATTGTTTTAATTCCAGACAGTCATGTGATTTTTACAACTCATCCAAAAGCTATCATTCTATGCTGTGTTCCTGAAGTGTTTGCTTATTCATTTTAAACAAAGGGCATTGACACGAGATTGAGCTATATTATTATGTATGTGGACAGCTGTTCGTCCAAATTAACAAAGAATTTTATCGAGTATGAAAAGTGAATTCCAGGCAATCTGCTTTCATAATGTACTGCTCAATGCAGATCCTTTCTCCAAGCCTCGAGGCCCGTAAGCACAGTTTTGAATTTAAACAAGACTCAAATTATGATAATAGGGAACCATTATGATTTGTTCTTGCCTAGTTACACCGAGTAACAGGACTTTAACAATATGTTTTAAACTTGTGCTAATCACTGACTCATAAATAATTTTACTTTAAAAGGTACAAGTTCATTAAGCCAGTTCCATTTCTGCATACATTATTGAAACTTTTGAACAAGCAAGACTCTTAAACCAGACAAGGCATATTACTAAAAATATTGGCTTTTGAGTTCTTGAATGGCATTTGTACATTTTTTTTGCCAAAGCCATATTCATGTCTAGAGCAGTGTAGTCGTGAAAGGTTATAATATTTATGTATTATTGGTTCTTTTATCATTTCGATTTTTTTTTAATTCAGGGAAAGGAGGGTGGTTCCTATTGTGAACTAGCTAATACATAAGCACTTACAGACAATGTTATATGGAAAAAAGTATGCAATTAAGCTCTCCTCCAGGAAAAATATAACTGTCTGGCATACACCAAAATAAATACCTATTTTCAGACTACAGTTTCAGTTTTTTTTTCCAGGGTGTTTCATTGATATAAATACAGAGTAGGGCACTGATTGGCTCAGGATATGCAGAATTATTAAATCTCACTTAGCATGTCAGGGGAACAGTTTTGAATAGTTCACTTGGTGGATGTATAGTTAACTTTCACATTTTATGGCCTCCAAATAATCTTTCTGCTAGAATCACTCATTATTGGAACTTTTGTTTGGACAACTCAGGCTTTTTATGAGTCATACTCCTTAAAATCTAGTGGCCTCCATCCCAAAAGCTGCTAATTGTCTAATTCAGCCATCCAATATCCATTCTAATCCGGATAGATCAAAGGTTTTGGACTGGCCAAGCATGTCTCCAGACCTAAACCCTATTGAGCATCTGTGGGGTATCCTCAAATGGAAGGGGGATGAGCACAAAGACTCTAACATCCACCAGCTCCATGATGTCATCATGGAGTAGTGGAAGAGGATTCCAGTGGCAACCTGTGAAGCTCTAATGAATTCCATGTCCAAGAGAGTTAAGGCAGTGCTTGAAAATAATGGTGGCCGCACAAAATATTGACACTTTGGTACACTGACTACTTTATATTGTATAAAAGTGTCATATCTTCAGTGTTGTCCCATGAAAAGATATAATAGAATATTTCCAAAAATGTGAGGAGTGAACTCACTTTTGTGATATACTGTATAAAAAAATGATAGCTTTCCACTGCCAAGCAAAAAAATAAGCCCTCAGGCAGCTATATTGATGGAAAAATGAAAAAGTTGAATGTCTTAGAAAAAGCCAAAATAAACCAATTTTTTTACAATTTTCATATTTTTTTCATAAAGACTAAAATAAAAAAAATATATACAACTTTTGTATCACTGTAATCATACTGATCTGAAGTTTCTTTTTTTTTTTCAGGTAATTTTTACTGCACAATGAACACCGTAAAAATTAAGCCTAAAAAATTTTTTTTTTTCACCATGCCCCCCATTTAGATTTTTTTTCTCATTTACAGCACACTCTATGGTAAAGTAAACAGTGTCTATAAAAGTCTCACTTGTCCCTAATAAACGAATCCTCATCTGGTTTTGTCGACAGAAAAATAAAAAAGATATAGCTCTTGGAAGAAGCTGAATAAAAAAATTATAGAGTAGAGACAAAAAATGACCGGGTCCTTAAGGGATTAAAGGGTTGAACATTGGCTTATAAAATCGTAAACTTCACCAGATGGCACTAGAGAGATAGTTTTCTCTAGGAGAGTACTATAATTTACATGAGAAGAACATATAAAAAACAACATAAAGACTCCTACAGCTCTAGTAGAACATGTCTGGCTTGTTCTAGTATACATATATAAGAACATGAGACTCCATCAGACTTTTTGAACTTAGCACAGGAATTTTAACTTATGTGTCTGATAACAATACTTTCCTAAGTGTCATATCAAAAAGTATTGGTTTCTCAAACTTTCTATATTAATTCCTAACAGGAGAGAGAACCACAAAATAGAAAGGTGCTAACAATGAGGAGTAGAAGAAAATTAGCAGAAAGCAGTCAGTAATAAAAATGCTTCTTGGTCGTGTTCTCAGTAATGACTTCTCAAATCTTCTACACCTCAATCAAGGGGTCAAAATGACATTTCAGTTCTAGGATAAAAACATTTCGCACTTGTTAGAAACTCCAAATTACCAGTGAAAGTAAGTATTTATCTTCACAGGAAATAATGAAAGATACACTTTGCAAGGTTAATTACCTTGCCCTCACATAATTGGTTTTGGCAAGGATTTGGTTGTTTATAATTATGAAAATAACAAAATTCATGAGTCATAAATTCCATAATGAGAGGTGTTAGATATGTTCATTCTGTGCCAACATTCACTTTTGAGAAAATGTTCTAAGCACATAACAAACACATATCATTGATGTTTGGATTGTTAAAACATTAGCTTATTTCCTAGATTAACAAAATGTCTAGTACTTATTGGTTCACGGGCAAAAAATGGGTAATAAATAACATGTATATAAGATAGATTGATGGATGGATAGATAGATGGAGATATAGATGATAGATAGATAGATTGATGGATATATAGATGATAGATAGATTGATTGATTGACTGATGGATATATAGATGATAGAGAGATAGATAGATAGATAGATAGATAGAAGGTCAGCTTTCTCTTGTGTCATTGACATATACCTTTTAGACTATTTTAGAGGATTATGACTTAAACATTTTAAAATTAACCATTTGATGGGATTTTCAACAAATCACATTATGTACTTGTTCAACTAGATACATTTTGAGAGCAACATTAAAAGTGTTTCAGTCACTGAATAAGTAGGTCAAGCAGAACTAAATGAAAGGGCAAAGATTATCTGAGCCTACAACCAAAAGCTCTAGACATTTTCACATCATCGCACCTCAGAGCACAGCAGCAGCACAAGCCGGACATCACGTCTAACAGGTCTTGGTGCTCCCCTGATACAGAACTCTACAATATGCCTTCATGTATTCATGTGTCATGTCTGCCATCCTGCCATTACTTCATTTTTTACTTCAGCTGAAACACTTTATTATTGAACTAACAAGGAATATCCTTAAAACTGTTGTAATATAATGTTCACAATTTGTGGAGACTTTGAAAAACAGTAGGTAAAAGTCAATGCTAGTTCTTGAGTAAAATAATAATTTCAAACACAGGAAAAATGTTACCAACAATGATGTTGCGTCACTTAAAATCACTTTTGGTTAATGGTTTGTACAATTGTGGAAGAGCTTTTTGTTTTTGAATACTCATAATATTTCAAAAAAGCTTATTTAATATTTATCAGGTGATATATTTTTCAGATCATGCACTGAACATGCACAAGTTTTAAGCACGTGTGGAAAAAATGCTGAAAAAAATGCTTTCAAAAACAGAACTGTTAAAGGGAATCTGTCACCCCCTGGGACCTATCAAACCTCTACTATTGGCATACAGGTGATAGAAATGTAAATCTATACATACCTGTATGGCCCATAGTAGAGGTCTGGTTGCAGAGAAATGTGTTTTTATAAAATCTGCTTTCACATGTTTGGCATCTGGGGGACGCCAAGAAATCCCCACTTATCTGATTATGAAGCCGAGAAATCCCCTCCTAACAGTTTATTTAGCATATTCCCCCCCTCCCCTGCACGTCACATGGCCCTGTGATGCGCACTCGTCTCACTCACTTCCCGCGCATGCGCACATCAGAAGTGCTTCTTTTCCTCCCGGCCCTGCTTGTCTCTGCAGTGATCTAGTGTGCAAGCGACCGGAAGTCACAGTGAAGTCACAGTGACTCCCCATCGCCTGCGCACTAGAACACTGCAGAGAAAACCTGGGTGAAGCTGTCAAAGACAGTTTCACATCATTCGCCATGGCACGATACAAGGTAGTTATACTGCATCAACAATGTCTCCCCCAGACAAAGATTTTAAGGTAGACTGGATTTCAAGATATGCTATTTAAACTCTTCTGAAGAACTACCAAGAAATGGGCAATGTTGCATACTGTAGACACAGCGGTCGGCCAAGGAAATTTAGTGCAGAAGTTAAAAGACACATTATGCTTATTTCCCTTTGAAGTCAGAAGAAGTCTAGCAAGCAATGCCATAATCTCAAATTAGCAGCAACCAATTAGGCCTAGATACTCCCATCTCTGTTCAGAGATGTTTGGTAAGAAGTGGTGATCATGGAAGAATTGCAGCCAAAAAGCCATCCATTCAACATCAAAACAAGGCAAAGTGAATCAACTGTGGAGCAAAAAAATGGCAGCACGTTCTCCGCACTGATGAGTTAAAATTTGAAATATTTTGCTATAACAGAAGGCAGTTTATTTGCTGAAAGGCTGGAGAATGGTACTATAATGAGTGTCTACAGGCAACAGAGAAGTATGGGGGTGGTTCCTTGCAAGTTTGGGGCTTTATTTCAGCAAATAGAGTTGGGAATTTGATCAGAATTAATGGTATCCTCACTGCTGAGAAATACAGGCAGATACTTATTCATCATGTAGTACCATCATGGAGGCATCTAACTGGCTCCAAATTTATTCTGCATTGACCCCAAACATACAGCCAATGTCATTAACCTCTTCATGACTGGCCTATTTTTCATTTTTGCTTTTTCCTCCCCTCCTTCCAAGAGCTATAACTTTTTTATTTTTCCATCCACATAGCTATATGAGGGCTTGTTTTATGTCTGATGAGTCATACTTTTGAATGACGGCATTCTTTTTATCATGTGATGCACTGGAACATGGAAAAAAATTGCAAGTGCATTGAAATTGCAAAAAAGTGCAATTTTACAATTTATTTTTATTTACCATGTTCACTTTATGGTAAAACTGACCTGACAACATGATTCTACAGGTCAGTATGATAATGCAGATACTAAACATGTATATATTTTTTTATCAATTACTATAACTATCTTCAGTGTAAAGAAGAACAAGAAGTTCCGAAAGCTTCCCTTTAAAGTTCCTTCAAAAATTGTGTTCAAGTGTATCTAGAACAATTGATACCATTTTGAAGACAAAGGGCGGTCACATCAAACATTGATTGGATTTAGATTTTTCTTTCATTTATTCACTTTGCATTTTGTTAATAGATTATTTTTATCTATTAACTCTTTTTTAATATGTTACTTTGCAGGATTTTTTGCACAATTGCCTAAATGTTTCACATGTTTGAACCAATCCTTAAGACTCAAGATTAGAGATGAGCAAACCCGAACTTAAAAGTTTGGGGTTCGTACTGGACAGCTAGTGTCCGATGCTAAATGCCAAACACAGACTTCTCCCGGAAGTCCGTTGCAATGTTCGGAGTTCTGGGGGTAGTCCGTTGCAGAAAGAGAGAGCAAGAGAGAGAGCAAGAATATTTTCCAGCTTAAATGTTCGGGTCCCCATTGTTTTCAATGGGGTTCGGGTTCTGGTTCAAGTTCAGGTACAGTTCTGGAGCCCAAACCGAACTTTAGGTGCCCGAACCGAGATATAGAGACAAGGTTAATTTGTTTTTTAAAGCTTCAAATGTCCAACATTTTTTAAAGTTAAATTATTACATTTTGGCTGTCACAACTATAGGAACTTTTGAGTGTAATGCATATTTTTATTAATGCTTTTATGCAAACTGTTTGCATAAAGCTCATAAGCTCCCTCTAGTGGTGGCTTCAGGAAGCATTCATTTTATAAGTTAAATCAATTTCTTTTCAGTGAAAATAAAGTACTAACTGTAATGAAAATATATTAGGAAATTGATCTGTACAAAATGTTAGTCCTATAAAACATGTGAATATGAAATTTAAGATGCTGTTACCAATTGTCCAGTTGCATCAACAAGGAGTAGTTCAATTTCTAGAGAAGTTTATTCTTTCACTTTAATAGCAATAAACCTAAGTAATACAAATATTTAAGCTTAATATTTATACCCAAATTTATTTGAAACTGTGAACATTCTGCAACCGAAGAATATTAAAGAAAGCAACAAATATGCAGTTAGACAGATTTTGTAGCAGTTTGAAACATTACATATGTAGTGTTTATATATTGTGGATACTTTATTAAGTTTTCCTCCAACTAAGTCAATGTAGGAATTTATTGCAGCAGCTAGAGTCTCAATATTTTTTCAACTATTGCTCCTCAGGGGGCATGGCTGACAACAGCAAGTTATCTTACACCGGATTTTGCTATGAAATTTACATCCGTTCCAGTCTTTGAGCATTATGTTTTGGTAAACATCTTGCTTGTATCCGATATTCAATAAAATAAGACACCAAGATGAGTCAATCGATTAAGAAAAATGTGTATATTTTACTTATTCTTCTCTCTTTTTTACAATATACAACTTAAGAGAAGTGTTTGGACATTAATGCTAACACAAAGTATGAATTATCAGCTAAAAAGTTAACATTTCTACTTACATTGTAGCTTGTTGCAATGTGAATGCTAAATATGCCTTTGACATTGAGAACTCAACATATAAATATTAGTGTCAAACATTTAGACTTTATACTACATAATAATTCATTCATTTTGTTATCTGAACCCATGCGCTTTCTTTCTAACTTATAATCATGATATACCAGGCAATTAACAGTCTATAAACCTATTTTTATAAAGTAGTCAACCCAACTTGTAAAAGTGCCAAAAGAATGAAGGGAGAAAGAGAAGGCTAAGAAAGGGGAGGAATGATGACTTTGATCCTTAGCAAAACTTTGGTGAAAATTTGTCAGATTTACAGTCTCCACAAAGAACAAAAGGTCATCTTATTCTGCAGAAAGAAAAGAGATTTATTTTCGAACAACAAAAGGAATTTTAGTGTCTGAGCTGCGGAATGTGCTCCAACATGAACTGCTAATGGTAGAAACGATTAGTAGGTTTAATACAGAAGTTTGACTTATTTCTTAAGTGATATGATATTCAGTCATCTGTTTGACTAGAAGACAGATAAAATAAGTATACCCTCTTGGGAATCATTTACATGACAAATTCATTGTCAATGAACCTTTATGACTAAACACGGAAAACCATACTCTTTCATATTAATGAGCCGCTTTTTAGTGCCACCTTGTAGCAATACAATCTCTCTTATGAATACATTCATAATAGGACATGTAATGGAACATAGTTTTATTTTAGTATCTCAAAGATTCCATATGAATCTGTTAGAAATTGGCTTCAGTGATCACGTGTTGTAGACAAGACATGACCGTTGCAGCCATTTCAACAAAGACTAATGGGCAGTGTGGGACATGTCTGCCAAGGGCCAACCAGTAACATTGACTCTGGGGCCCTACTGTTCCACTACATGCAAGTATTATGTTATCCACATTCACAAATTTACCTATGCCTCTATATAATAATACACTGGCTAGTTTGTTAAATGAATGATGAGATGCTACTTTTGTCTGTACATAGTGAATTAAGTGTATTGTGCCAAACACTGCTCATATAGTGGGGTGCTCACTCCTGCACAGCGGCCTGCCGGGGAATTCACCTGTTCCCCTGTGGGCTAGTCCCATCCTGCTAATAGGAGCAGTAGATTAATGGCACCGGAGCCATTGTCAGTAAAACTAATGTAGGTGTTTTAAACCATATGGAGCCTGCGGGAAATTCTTCTAAGAAAAAAAAAACAATTTAAGGAAAAGTTGAGTAATTTTTAACGCTTCTTCTTCAACTAGGCATTGAGGAAAATAAAAGATCGAGAATATATCACTATACCATTGTGATTGCAATGTAAAAATGGCCCTAATGTTATAATGTCTTTGTAATAGTTTTGCAGGGGGACCAAGAAAAGGATGACCATAGATTTACATTTACAGTTGTTAATATTCCAATCCTTTTGGAGTCCAGGGAGAGAACACGGTTTCCTAAATAAAAATATTGGGGTTCAATAAGGTTGGATTTTACACTATCACATCCTATTGTCTCTCCGAAGGTATGTAACTCCAGAGAGTGCATAGCTGTTGCTTAGTCATCCCTGCTCATTAGGGCTAATATTCAGTTTTGGCCAAGCCAAATAAATCAAAAAAATCATGTTTTGGAGTAAAGCCAAAGTAATGTCACAAAGAAACAGAAAATCCCAAGCATCTCAATTGTTCTACTTTCCTAAGAATTTGTTAAATTGTTTACTTAATGAAGCCACGGCTTGCTTAAGGAAATTAAAACTGCCATTTGTTACATATTAGTTTCATCAGTAGCTTGGTGCTTGCCCACAATTGATTTACACATTAGCAGAATTAAGTATAGAAGATAACATAGGTCTTGATTATTCTATCAAAATAACAAGTGAATTTAGTTCTTAGGATACCCACAGGGGTGGGAGGAATGGAGGCAAAAATCTCAAAGCTTGTCTTGACTAGCTCTTATTAGCAAATCTACCCCATTGTGATTAATTATACCACTTTCAAAGCTAAACCCTGCCAGAGATCTGTATAATTCTACACTATCTTCAAAACAAAGGCTCAGTTCACATTTATAAATGTCACCATGGAAGAAAAAGTGCAATCAATACGATTTGTGCCTAAGCTGTATTTTCCTACTTACAGTAGGACTGAAACGTATAGAATTTTAATGTTAAAAGAAGTTCAAAGATATACCAAGAAAATGTTAATAACTGATATTAAAGGTGCTTAAAATTGCTTTTCAGTATATATTAAAGTAGAATAGCAATTTATTGAGACACAAATCCTAAAATCTATCTTCTGGACATTTGCGTTCTATATAAAATAGCAAAATAGGAAAACACTAGTGAAACTGGCACACTTCATGCTATTCTTACCACGGTCATTCGCATCTTCACCATAATCACAGGTGTGAAGAACTGTATAAGTGCTCTTAATAAAAGCTTCTGTGTAAATTTATATATGCGGAAGATGCTGAGAAACTCTATTTTTCTACAGTTGCTTTTCAAGGAAATACTTTCTATAGCTGTGAGTAGGCAATTATTTTAGTTTTGTTCCATAGGTTCCACCAATTATGCTGGTACAGGACATATAAAAGCTTTCCTGCCCCATAATCACTAGTCCATATTTAGTTCCAAAAATTAACAGAAATACATATTTGTGGATGATATTGACCTTTCTTTATCTAGATAATACTATTAGAGTAATTTTACTATATGTTCAGTGCTCCTCTCTAACTTCTAATGGATCTACTGTTGTATACTAGCATTAAGAGGTGGACATATCAATGGTGCAACCTGGGAGCCCACTATCACCTCCAAAGCAGGTGAAATTGTCCATTATGATGAGCTATTGGACTTCAAAGGGTCTATATAATGTTCTTGCACAAGGGACCTCTTCAGTCTGTGTCTGCCCCTCCTAGGATCAACAATGATCAATTGAGCTAAGGGTCTAATAGATCTTATTCACAGGAAAAATCCAAGTCAACGTTAATACTATAACATAAAGATGCAGAAATCTCAAATCCAGGAAGCAAAGGAGCACGGTGCTTAGGAGAGCACTGCATAGATGGTTAAAATTTCCTGCATATATATGGTAATATTATCTATGCCTTCATGGAATATATGTTTCATATAAATAAGATATTGAAAAGGTTTCCTTTACTTTAACATGCTCGTGTCCCACCATGTGAGGTCAGTGGCATGGAGAATAAGACATGGTTTTGCTTATTCCACTGTAAAGCATGCCATTTGCAATGGAAACCATTAAAAATAAATTTAAAATATATGGAAAAAGTATTAATAATGAAAAAAAAAACTTTTAAACTTTTCAGATTCATCAAACCAGTTTACAGTAGAAAACCATTCAGAGCTCACAAGCCTTCCTGTATGAAATAGTACATTACATCCATAAGTACTTTGGTGCCAAGAAAATTTACAGGAAGGAAAAACATACCCAGATGGCTCTTAGCTTGGTCAACATACCGAGGAATGATACAGAACAGCTCATGCATTTGTCACATGCACTGATGTCGGCACAAAATGAGCGCATATAAAGACTTATTACAAATAAAAAAAGACTTAAAGAAATAAGATCTTTCATAAAACTGCTAACGCATTCATGTTGTGTTGCAATTTGTAGAGTTTGGATGTCTTTTTACCTAGTTTACCTTTTGAGGGTAGGATCTGACCTGGAATGTGGACTAAAAGAGCTCCTACTCAGTTCAAATATAAGGGCAGTTCTAAAAGATGTCTGCTTTCCTTTAAACCTTTAAACTACTCTGTGTCTGCGCCACGTTCAGCTTCTACTTCACAAAATAGTTATCTTTATGGTACCCTTAGGCTTTCATTTAAGAAGAAAGAAAAGAAAAACTGTTTTTGCCAAAATGTGTTTTAGTACACAGTGTCCATTTACCTTCTCGGTTTACGCACAAATATAAAAAAAGGGATTGCACAAGAGTAATAACAGAAAGATACTTTTAGAGAATATCATTATTTCTAATAAAATATTCTAGGGTATTCTTTGTTGGAATGACTTCACTGGTGACACATAGGTCTCACAAGTGCACACAAGTGTGTCATGAATCTGTACAAGCTCCTACAGCCTTAATACAGTATCCAATGATACAGTCTTCTATGAGGCCCTATTGTACTTTTGTATGCCTTCAATTTCTTACAAAGTTTATTTCTCTTGGATTTTAGGGCAAGTAAAGCCCTAAATTATAAAGTTAGTAATTCATTAGGCAGTTAGTAATACATTACTAAGCTATTCTCCATAGAAGCATTGGTTCTAGGGGTTAATATATCTGTAATGAGACCCATCTGTAATGTGCCTCCCTATAGCCTTTTCTGCATTATTAAAGAACAACATTTCTCTTGCCCATGGACCATTTTTGGTCTTACAGCTAAAGTTGAGCAAAAAGATTTTCAGTTAGCTGGTTTGGTGTCTACGTCGCATCTCTGTGCAGCTGGTCAAGGGTCATGCGTACTTCCTCTGCTGGCACTTGAATGTATCCTGGGTGACTCCGGTATTTTCAAGTCACCAGCGATGTCATGATATTGCAGGGGGCTCGTAAACACTAGAGGCATCCAGGATGCCAGTCTTTAAAAAGGTGATCCGAAGGCAAAGTAATTTTTCATTCTAAATCTCTATCTATTTAGTGCCATAATCTAAATTATTTTCTAATATACTTGCATTAAAATTTCTCTACTGTTCCCCAACTACAATATCTAACTGCTATTCTATTTTTTTCCCCATTTCCTTTCTGATGATGCTTTATTTGAGAATCCCAGTGAATGCTATGATTCTCAAACAAAGCATTGTAAAGGGACAGAGGCTTTGGTCACTGCCGCAGCCCATGCCCACTCCCTCAAACAAAACGTCATCAGTGATGCTCGTTTCAGGGGTGGGGACAGTCCCTGCTTTGTCCCTGCATGATGTGCATTGTGCAATGACAGTGCACACTCTGTTGTCAGCTAAGATCAGCAGTAATGAGCCGGCAACAGAGCGGTGTCAGGATATCCGGCGTGCAAAGACCAGTGACATCACTGCAAATCTTTTTGGTCATCTCTAATTGCAGTACAGCTTTAATGACATTCAATTATTTGAAAAGAGACAAGAATATAATTTCCAAGCTTTCCTTTTGCTCTACTTTCTAATTTGTTAATAGAATTAATATAATTCTAAATTTTGGATCAAATTTTATTGGTGTTTCTATGACTTGATAAATGAAAGCATATAAAGACAAATGCATATAAATATATACATTCAGTTTTGGGGAGCAGAAGCTAATGTAGTAAAGAAATGTCCTATTGGCAATTTCTTATTTACAATCGCTACGTGAATTGGCCCTACAGCAACCAACTATTCATAACTATGGAAAGCAATTGTGCAGAAATCAAACTCCTTGGATTTTCAGGGAAACAAAGACCCTAAAATACAGTTGTCTATAGTTTATATATAGATTCAAGTTCCAGACTGGAAACAGCCTTTTCAGTAAATCTGCTGGGAATTACATTTTACCAAGTGTAGCATGTTCTAAATCCGGCTAGGGAATTGCATACGGATGCAGTCATCTGATATATTACCCTATGGATCTACAAACTGAAGACCCTTTTTAAAGGATCTGAAACAGAAGCTAGATGCTAGTCTTTGAGCTTAGTCAGCCTACATGAGAATAAATCTTCTGATTTCACTGGAAAAAAAAATTAAACAAGTTTTATTTTTCTTTCTAGTGTCATGTTTGACAGATTAGTTATTCTTCCGCGCAATCAATATACGGTAACTAACTCAGTTTCCTAGCACAGATTGTATTTTCACAAAGTTAAAACAAGAAATGAGAAAATGATAATGGTATCCTTTCAGAAAGGTCGCCCTGTAACCACTGTTTTACATTCAGCCACTGATAAAGAAATGAACTTTTGAAGATGACACAGGTTGCACGAAATATCAGATTAACCTTAAGCAGAAGGAAATGTCTTTAGGTTTTCAGCATATTCAAAATAAGCTTAGGGAGAAGAAGAATCTTTATGCTTCAGATGCACTGTCAAGACTGCACACTGCAAGCACTGACCCATATGTGTTTGGCTTGGTAGACCATGCGGAGAAATGCTCACTGCTGTCCTCTGTACCTTTGCATTTTAAAGCAATAGTGACAGGAAAGAAGAAAATGACATTTCATTTTCTGAATCTATTCCTTATAGAAACAAATCGCATGGATTTCAAGCTTATTCCCAAAAGTGGCCAACTTGACAAGCGTAATATTGAGTTCTTCAGAAACCCCAAGGAAATATCACAGTAACCGAAAATGGTCATCAGGGTTATAAGGTAAAGTAGACAAAAGTATCTAGTTTCAATTAACGGTATATGTCAAGATAAAACTTTTTGTCCCAATTTATATGGGTTGTTTCTTCAGAGACAGCAACTTTCAATATGTAGGTGCTATAGAGACCAGCTTCTGGAACTCTGGCAATGAGCTGATGTTTCAGAGGGGATCCTTGTCTAATCAGACATTTCCGGCCAATACAGAGGAAAAATGTAGTATTGCTTGGGGACCGCTACATGGACAACTAAAGCTGGCAAAGCAGGTGAAGCTCAAAAAGAGTTACAATACCTTAAGACTTCTAATGATGGTATCCTGTGCTGGGGGCCTTCTATAATGTCTATATGCCCTAATAAGATACATGGACAAGACAATCTTCATGAAACATCCATTTCATCCAAATGTTCATTTCTTTATCATTAAATTGTCTTTGACCTGAAAATTGTTTTAATATGACCATGATTTTTCTATTTCAAACTTGTTGACATAGTTAGTCTGCCCACTAGCACCCATGTCTACACCACAAGATGAAAAATATTGGCAAATTCCTCTGGACCCAGTTTCATACTACTGGGCAGGATTGCACCCAGTCAGAACATCAAGAGTGAATTAGGAAATGGCAATTAATCCTGCCAGCATGTAATTAGATATGGTATTTTTGCCATTGAAATCACACATACTCATGAATGATAAATGTTAAGTGTTCCCAAAACATAATTGTATAGTTTGTAGCTATAATATGGAAAGACTACAGTATTCACTCATTCATTCACTGGGACACATTAGTCCTTCTTTCTGTAACATACATATTAAATTGCAGAATACTAGCTGCTGATTTATATAGTGTGAATATAGCCACATAAGCTTTTACATGTATATATATATAAATATATATTAATAATTAATAAATTGACAGTGTTTGTGTTGAAGAATGAGCGAAAATCACACCTGAGCAATGCATGCAACTAGTTTCTCTATACAGGAGGCATCTTGAAGCTGTCATCACCAACAAAGACTTCAGTAAGGATGTTCAATACTTTTTCCCTGTGTCACTTCTCATTATTACACTTAACTTAATTTTTGGATATTTATTGTTTGATTTCTTTGCCTGTGTGGATTGGATGGGTTGTTACAGGCATCTGGGGAGACTTTCACGTCAATAGCACCTTTAGGAATATATTTACTTAAAAAATTGGTGACGTCTTCAATACGTATTTCACCCGCTGCATATATGTATATTTATATATGGGTTAAGGTGTTGTAATCAAATTTCTTAAAATAAATAATTATAGATAAGTAAGGTCTTGTTTCTAGGTATGAGGCCATCTGTTTTATTTCCCTCTGGCGTGGCAGTGAGATAGCAGAGGGAAACTGTTATAATTTGAGGAACAAGAAAACTGATCCATATGGCAGAGATATATAGACAACCAACCTAACTATCAGAGAGGTGACTTAATAA
This sequence comes from Phyllobates terribilis, assembly GCF_046119375.1. Classification (NCBI taxonomy): domain Eukaryota; kingdom Metazoa; phylum Chordata; class Amphibia; order Anura; family Dendrobatidae; genus Phyllobates; species Phyllobates terribilis. The sequence goes on from NW_027362761.1 coordinate 844,750,028, forward strand.
CCCATAAAAGCAGAGCTTCTACCTCCCTTATATGTATTCCTATGAAAAAGTTGGTATATTTATGTAAAACAATATTTATGCCTGCATATGAAAGCAGAGACATACATAGAAACAATAGAAGACTTGCATAAGTACGATATTTCAACTGCGTGCAGTTTGTTGGATGGAGTCCTAATACAATGTTCAGGAACCGTCAGATTTATTCTACAATTTACACTCAGATTGAAATATTGATTAAAATATTGGCCATTTTTCTGCTCTTTTGCTTTTACACACACATTTTATTGTACATAACCTGGTACTGTGAATTAAAAATTATATATATATTTCTTGGAAAAAAAAATCCAGAAATGAATGCCACAGAATTCCAAAAAAATAAAATGTATGACAAGATGTACAGTTCAAGGCATCATTACGTGTTATCGTACACATAAAGAATGTTTATGGTCTAAAATGCCGGCTACTAGGCTGAACCCAAGGGCAACAGATAACTGCTGAAGATTAAAAAGAAGATAATGATAGTTATAGGCTGCCCACAAAGTGTAGTCGTTCTTTCCTCACATAGTTTTATTGGAGAAAGCCAGTGTGAAAGCCTCCGATATACTGTACCTTAGGCTAAGGAAGATACATGATGATTAACCACTCATTATATCACCTGACTCCCTGGGAACCAGCTAATGGGATTAGATAACAAGAGCCAATTTATTTGTCAGAGGGGGAAACAAATGGCGTAATAACGTGTCTGATTGAACATGTTCTAATCTGCTTTCCTTACAAGTTCTCAGCAATAATACCAACTAGAATGCCAGGTGACTTTTTGACAATGCCAGAAAATGAAAATGCTACAAATTCCTCTTGGGTTTCTGACATTTTAATTAGTTTGTAAAATATCAGCAAAACATATCCATTATGTTCATCTAATGATAAATACCACAATCCCAACTGGACAGAATAAATAAATTATGAAATAATATTTATTAAACTGAAATGGAAAACATGAAATGGCATATGTAGAATGAATAGCGCGGGGCATAATTTTTTCTAAATCTCCGTGCAAGACAAACAAGATTTCCATTTGTTAGAGATTAGACGAGGACAAAAAAAAAGTGGTTTTGCCTTGAAAGGTCATTGAAATTGGATCAAGCAGTACAAAATGTCTGATTGTTATGGCTCAAGGGCACACACATTCTTTGCAACGCCAGCACTTAGTACGGCAATGAAGGAGCAAGAGTGAATTCACAGGAAAGTGCATTGATAGTTTGTTATTAATTTCCTTCAGATTAGTGTTCCAGATCAATACTTCATTACGCAGCCTATTAGGGAGCATAAGTACCTAGAGAAGTACAATTACAATGGGTTAATTGTTTTACATTGACACATATAAATTGTCCGCGGTTGTAAGGAGCGTGCTGTCATTTCACAACTTCTTGAACTAATTTTGTAATTGAATAAATATTTTTCTGATATTTTTGTGTTTAGAATTTCTATAGATATTTTTTTCTCAGCTTCTTATGAATATTAATCTCAGTAGAAGACCTTAAAGGTTTGAATGATGAAATGAATAAGCTTTATTATTAAGATGTGTCTTACTTTTCTTGAAGAGGTTGTCCACTACTTTTACATTGATGACCTATCCTTAGGATAGATCATCAGTGTCTGATTGTCCAGGGTCCAACACCCCTGCCAATCAGCTGTTATCGGTGTCGGCGATAGCCACCGCCAGCCAGAAGTACTCACTTGCCGAGCTGCTCTGTCTACTTGTAATGGCCACCTCCTATTGGCTTGCACATCTGCCTCCTATTGGTTTGAATAGGAGGCGGATGTGCAGTGTCAAGCCCCAGCCACTACAAGTAGATAGAGCAGCTCAGCAAGTGAACACTTCTGGCCGGCGGCTGCTGACACTGATAGTAGCTGACCGGCAGGGGTGCCGGGTGTCAGACCCTGGTCCATCAGACATTGATGACCTATCCTAAGAATAGGTCATCAATGTAAAAGTAGTGTACAACCTCTTAAGTTGTGCTCTATTGAAAGGAACCAACTCTTCAGGCCTGCATTCAAGTACATTGCCAAAATAGAATACTGTTGTAAAAAGCTGTCTCAAGAAGACTACTACTTTGTTAGCATATGCCAACATTTTGTAGAATTTAGGTTTAGAAGTGATTTGCAGATGGAATACGGAATGAGCAAAGATTTGTAATGGCTACCAAGTCAGGTGCTCATAGTGTAGTCTAAGGATATATTTGAAGTTAAAATTGGTTATCCCACTTTTTTATGTATAATGTTAACCACAGATTCACCAAAGATGGAAATATATGATTAGCTGCCAAAACAAATGAGCATTTCTTATGCTCACATGGCTAGGTAGGAGCATATATTGTAAGTGGAGAGCCCCATAATAAAATCAAAATACAGCACTTTTACGGTGCTAGTCATTAATTAGCATGACCACATCACTATAGCGTAACTGTGTGTCATCTACTTACCTTATTTTGGAATAAATCTCTCTGTCTGTAATTTGAGACAAAGAAAGAAGAAAAGGAGTTTGAAGCTCAAATGTGCATATGTATAAATTCAAGACTACATATGCGGGAATCATGAATTTATCTATATAATGGGCTACACTAGTAGTGTGTTAGTTCTACCTGCTACAGAACACATGCAAAACACAAAAGATAGTTTCCATGTCTGATAGTAGTGAAATTTAGGATGTCAAAGAACAGAACATTCCTGTGTATCTGAAACAATGTATTTCCATTACATTTAACTTAAAATGATTTTTCCAGATTTAACATTTTATCACCCATAGGCTAACAAAGGGATAAAACAATAAATTAAACTGATATCATCTTCCACTACTCCAGTGGTTGCTCTTGATCACTGCCCCGGTCTCTAATTACAGGCTGTCTTTACATTGACATGATGAATACAGTGCACATTACCACTGCAGCCAATCACTGAAAAGGGTAATGCTCATGCGCATCAGAACAAAACAATTAGGTATCAGTTACTAAGACCTCTTCACAGATAGAGGTGCAGGGCGCATGCGCAATAAACAAGATCTAATTATGCATGGCATACTGAAATAAACAGAGCGCGTCATAGTTACCAGGTACGGACGGGGGATGGAGACAGTGGCGTATATAGAGTAAACTAATGCCGAATCAATGCGCATGTGCAACGTGACCAACCTATCAGATAATGATCACGCAAAGAATCTCCTTATACATGGCTTGTGCACAATCACTAGAGGGGGAATGTACACCCTATTACACATTTAGGCAAAGAAGCATTGAAGAAGCCTGCGCATAGAGAAACCAGGCAGTTACTGGCTAGGTTAATTGATAAAAAATTGAAAAACTTATGTGTCTCATCAAATAGAAGCAAAAACAAAATCTAATTTTTTTTTACACTACTAAAATAAAAAAAACTTGACAAGCTTGTATTGACCTAATCATACTGACATCAAGAATCATGAACCCGGGTAATTTTTTACCATACAATAAATACCACAAAACTAAAACACAAGAAACAATGTTGGAACTGTGTTTTATTTTCACAATTTCGCCACACTTGGATTTTTTTTATTTTCCAGTACATTGCATAGTAAACTGAATGGCGTCATCAATAACTACAACTCGTCCCACAAGAAAAAAAACCTTTAATGGCTATGCAGATGGAAAAATAAAAAAGTTGGAAGCGGGCAGGGGAGGAAAAAAACAAAAAAATGCAAAAGTAAAAATTGGTTGCATTGGGAAGGGATTAAGTGACCCAATGCATGGTAAAATATTGCTTATGGCAAATCAAATCTAGAACTATTTAATTTCACAAAACCAAGTAGATAAAATACCAAATATGTTTTTGTTAGGGCAGGACTAGGTGGAACTTAAAAACACTGAGTATGAACTGGCGGACTCTATTATCACACGTCTTTTGATATTATATTTCATATTATAGTCGGTCTCTTCTTAACTACTGGATCTTGATCTTGATCTAACATAGGAATAAAAGGTACTGGTTCACAATCACTAACATTCAGAATGCTAATGTGGGTGGATTAATCTTCACTGTTATGTAACATTATATCCCCAAGTTCCAAAGCATTACAGGGAATCCATTGTTTCCTCCTTGACTCTTGTGTGTCCTACAGAGTACAGGACAATCTAACACATGGTTCTAACTAATAGAAGTAGGATCCTGATATTGGAGCCCACTATATCATACTAAGGATTTCGTCAAGCGGACAACACCTTAGAATGGAATATGATGGGAATATACCTTAGTTACTTTTCAATGCCAAGTAAAACTTTTTACAATTGTTTGTTATCAAGTAAAGACCAATTTTAAATTGCGTGGGGAGACCAAAAGATGTAATAAATTTATAGCTGCATGAAGCAATTAATGTGGAATATCTATTATTTTTGAAAGGTCGATAGGTTTATTGCTAAATAAACAGTCTGTTTAATCAGACAAGACATTGTCTAAATGTACTAGGCGACTAGTAATGTAGTACTGAACGATTACCATACATAAAGAAAATGGAAAAGCAAATTGTGGGGTTGTAAAAATCTGCCCTGTAGTATCTCATTACACCCAATGAGTAGTTTCTCTCTATGTGAAGACATTTGTTTTATGGATTCATTTCACAGGGATCTAATAAAATGGCTGTGAGGATAAAATGCAGCAACAGATTAAAAGTATACAGTTTACATTGTGAATATTAATAGAACCTGATTCAACAAGATAAACCTGAGATCAAGTCATTTCCTAGAGGCTTTAGTGCATACATGTCAAACTCTGGCCAGTGGGCCACATCTGGCCTACAGGGTGATTATATTTGGCCCGTGACACCAGAACCACCACCCCTATGTGGGGCCATTACTCTGTATGGAGGACTTTGTGGGGCCATTATACTGTATGGAGGACTATGTGAGGCCCATTATTCTGTATGGAGGACTATGTGGGGCCCATTATACTGTATACTGGTTGGCCCGTGACTTTCTCCAAGTTTTTCATTTTGGCCCTCTTGTGTATTTGCGTTTGACATCCCTGCTCTAGTGTGAAAGCAACTCTTGGGCCTTCCACTAAACCACTGACTTCTATTGCTAAAATTACAATATCTAGAATCAATATTTCATTGTATAGTTATATTTAATTTGGTTAAATCATTGAAATATTTCACCTATGCTGTTGTCACTTTTCTAAGACATTTGGCCCAGTTATGACCACCACTGGAAAAAGCTATTGTCCAAATGCACAATCCAATACTACAATTCTTCAAAATTGTGACATTTAAACCATATCTGCTGCAATAATTAATAGCAAACCCTGAAAAGGATTTGCATAAAGCAATTAAAGGAAACCTGTCAGGTCCCCCATGCTCTCCAACCCAACAGCATTCACCTATGTATGATGAAACTCCCTGCCTAACCAGCCCTGTATAACGTTATTGAGTGAAAACAAGGTATAAAAACAAAAAAACATTTATAATGTTTCCATTTGCTATGCTAATGAGGGCTTTGACTAGTCGATGGGGCGTTAGCTGCCCCAGACTAGTCAGCCCTCTTTCCATGTTATCACGCCCCTAGTGCCATGATTACATAATTTGCATGAGCCGGTGTCATCGCCAGCCCATGCAAATCACGCATATGCGCTCCACTCATTTCAGCAGCGTCACTGTATCTCTGAAGCTGGGTGTACGCTTCCCGGCTTCAGAGGTGCACTGTGCATGACCGGATGTTCAAAAGATGGCTTCCAGCCATGCGCAGTGCGCACCTCTGAAGCTGGGAAGCATACACTCAGCTGCAGAGACGCAGTGATGCTGCCGAAATGAGTGGTGCAGGATTTGCATGAGCTGGCAATGACGCCAGCTTGTGCAAATTATGTTATCATGCCCACAGGGGTGTGATAACGTAGAAAGAAGGCTGACTAGTCTGACTTTTCTGATTGTGTGCGCTATACATTTGATGTAATAACAGCAAGAAATTAAGGGGAAACCTGCCCAGTCCCACTCAAGGTCATGTGGGCCTTCTCTGACAAACGCAATCTTCTTCAATGTAAAAAATTGCCACTGCATTGAGAAACAAATCTCAAATTTGACAGGTCCAGTGAATTTAGAACCAATTCCACCACATTGATTTACTTATCCTTAATAAATATATAATGAAACTGTGTAATTTGTCATGTGTGATTGTTCATCTGAGGTTGTATTTAACTAATTTTAAGACCTTGTAAGGACTAGATGATTTTTTCTACTATGTCCATATACATAAAACCAAAATATATATACACATATGTATATATATATATATATATATATATATATATATATATATATTTATATATATATATATATATACATATTTTGGTTTTATGTATCTGGACATAGTAGAAAAAATCATCTAGTCCTTACAAGGTCTTAAAATTAGGTACAACCTCAGATGAACAATCACACTTGACAAATATATATAAATATATATACAGGCATATATCTATCCGTGTATCTTTGAGATGCAATTTAACCTTTACAACAGTATGAATAGAAATAGAGACTAAGTAACAGAGTAACAGCATGAAAATTAACTAAGAATACATGTATCTAAATACCAGTAAGTACCTTCAGCACATGCTGCCATTGTACTGACACATCATTTTAGTACCTAATTAATAATGTCATTTGAACTTGACTTTTAATATACTTAGTTTAAAAGATTTTTCTGCTAATTCAATATAAAGTTATGTTTACCCATGGAATGTAAATGGATCCTGGCACGCTTTGTGCACATCTCAATATGCTCATTTCACGGTCCTGGTTATATAGCTCTAAGCCATGACAACTAACATTTCATAGCAAAGTCCCCAGGTAGCAGATATATTATAGCAGATATAATGTGCAGTAGCAGAAAAATAAGCTTTGGGATCTTACTTAGGGCATCACCCTTTTAACGAACATTGGGGTCAACTGCTGAAGATTCCACTATCTTCCACATCACTCCATAGATGGAGGATGATACTTGTCTTCATTTGCATGCTAATAAAACATAGCGTCCTTGTGCCCTGCACTGGCCTCAATTAACAATTCTATCTCAGAACATGAGGTTTCCAGGGGACGTAAAACAGGGTGGAACTCTATGGAAATTTTCCCTCCGGAAACAGAAACGTTAATGGAGCTTATCACTTCCATCATTAATTTAATCAAAAAAGCTTCAGGCGGCTTTCTGCAGCAATCTGTTAAGAAAACATTTCCATGTATGCAAAAATGTTTCATTTCAGTTACTCCCTCGCCACTTTTCTTCATTTATTTTTTTTTCTTTCATAAACAAATATATTGTAATTTATTATCTTAACCAGCCGGGCACAATGTAACTGTATATGGAGCCGGCTGTAGCTTAAGAAGTAGAAACATTTTTGGAGTATGTTGCTGACAATTATATATTAGCATCCCTTTAATTCAGATTAATAGAAGTTATTTTACCATATAATGAGGTTTTAGGAACTGCTGATTTCATTAGAGAACAAAACTTTAAGATGCCAGCAAATCAGTAACCTGTTAACCCTTTAATTACGTGACTGAGTTGTGAAAGTGCCAGTTATTCAGTAATTAACCCATTAAAGGAGCTGTCTAGAAATAGCAAAAAAAAAAAAAAAATAACAAAAGTAATTGTCATTATCAATAAATTTCTAAATACTTTTAAATTGCAAATCGCAATCATTTTGTCTGTGGAGGTAATCATCACTATAGAAATAAAATAGCTACCGTTTTTTTATACTGAAAGAAACTGGTCCAAGCCAAGAATGTTAATCAGTCAGGTGCATCTGAGCATGAGTAATACCAAGCTTCTCCCCCTTCATGTGAAGAAGTTGTCATTGTGGATACTTCATGAAGCTGCTCACGCTGCTGTCCCCTCTGTCATTCAAATATTTAATTCTGCAGATACCAGGAGTGCTGAGGTAAGAAGAGACTACTCACACTTCTGTCCACCCTGTCTTTCTGATTTAATACAGGAGATATTGGAGGTGCTGAGGTACGAAGATGCTGCTCACAGTGCTAGACCACTTTGTCTTTTTCATCCAATACTGAAGATATTAGCTGTGCTGAGGTAAGAGGCTGCTCACACTGCTGTCTGCCCTGTCTATCTGATCTAGTACTGGAGATATTAGCTGTGCTGAGGTAAGAGGCTGCTCACACTGCTGTCTGCCCTGTCTATCTGATCTAGTACTGGAGATATTGGCTGTGCTGAGGTAAGAGGCTGCTCACACTGCTGTCTGCCCTGTCTATCTGATCTAGTACTGGAGATATTAGCTGTGCTGAGGTAAGAGGCTGCTCACACTGCTGTCTGCCCTGTCTATCTGATCTAGTACTGGAGATATTGGCTGTGCTGAGATAAGAGGCTGCTCACACTGCTATCTGCCCTGTCTATCTGATCTAGTACTGGCAATATTGGCTGTGCTGAGGTAAGAGGCTGCTCACACTGCTGTCTGCCCTGTCTATCTGATCTAGTACTGGAGATATTCGCTGTGCTGAGGTAAGAGGCTGCTCACACTGCTGCCTGCCCTGTCTTTCTGATCTAATACAGGAGATATTGGCTGTGCTGAGGTAAGAGGCTGCTCACACTGCTGTCTGCCCTGTCTATCTGATCTAGTACTGGAGATATTCGCTGTGCTGAGGTAAGAGGCTGCTCACACTGCTGCCTGCCCTGTCTATCTGATCTAATACTGGAGATAATAGCTGTGCTGAGGTAAGAGGCTGCTCACACTGCTGTCTGCCCTGTCTATCTGATCTAATACTGGAGATATTAGCTGTGCTGAGGTAAGAGGCTGCTCACACTGCTGTCTGCCCTGTCTATCTGATCTAATACTGGAGATATTAGCTGTGCTGAGGTAAGAGGCTGCTCACACTGCTGTCTGCCCTGTCCATCTGATCTAGTACTGGAGATATTGGCTGTGCTGAGCTAAGAGGCTGCTCACACTGCTGTCTGCCCTGTCTATCTGATCTAATACTGGAGATATTCGCTGTGCTGAGGTAAGAGGCTGCTCACACTGCTGTCTGCCCTGTCTATCTGATCTAGTACTGTAGATATTGGCTGTGCTGAGCTAAGAGGCTGCTCACACTGCTGTCTGCCCTGTCTATCTGATCTAGTACTGGAGATATTGGCTGTGCTGAGGTAAGAGGCTGCTCACACTGCTGTTTGCCCTGTCTATCTGATATAATACTGGAGATATTCGCTGTGCTGAGGTAAGAGGCTGCTCACACTGCTGTCTGCCCTGTCTATCTAATCTAGTACTTGAGATATTGGCTGTGCTGAGGTAAGAGGCTGCTCACACTGCTGTCTGCCCTGTCTATCTGATCTAGTACTGGAGATATTTTCTGTGCTGAGGTAAGAGGCTGCTCACAATGCTGTCTGCCCTGTCTATCTGATCTAGTACTGGAGATATTGGCTGTGCTGAGGTAAGAGGCTGTTCACACTGCTGTCTGCCCTGGCTATCTGATCTAGTACTGGAGATATAAGCTGTGCTGTGGTAAGAGGCTGCTCACACTGCTGTCTGCCCTGTCTATCTGATCTAGTACTGGCAATATTGGCTGTGTTGAGGTAAGAGGCTGCTCACACTGCTGTCTGCCCTGTCTATCTGATCTAGTACTGCAGATATTGGCTGTGCTGAGCTTAGAGGCTGCTCACACTGCTGTCTGCCCTGTCTATCTGATCTAATACTGGACATATTCGCTGTGCTGAGGTAGGAGGCTGCTCACACTGCTGTCTGCCCTGTCTATCTGATCTAGTACTGGCAATATTGGCTGTGCTGAGGTAAGAGGCTGCTCACACTGCTGTCTGCCCTGTCTATCTGATCTAGTACTGCAGATATTGGCTGTGCTGAGCTAAGAGGCTGCTCACACTGCTGTCTGCCCTGTCTATCTGATCTAGTACTGGAGATATTGGCTGTGCTGAGCTAAGAGGCTGCTCACACTGCTGTCTGCCCTGTCTATCTGATCTAGTACTGGAGATATTGGCTGTGCTGAGCTAAGTGGCTGCTCACACTGCTGTCTGCCCTGTCTATCTGATCTAGTACTGGAGATATTGGCTGTGCTGAGGTAAGAGGCTGCTCACACTGCTGTCTGCCCTGTCTATCTGATCTAATACTGGAGATATACGCTGTGCTGAGGTAAGAGGCTGCTCACACTGCTATCTGCCCTGTCTATCTGATCTAGTACTGGAGATATTGGCTGTGCTGAGGTAAGAGGCTGCTCACACTGCTGTCTGCCCTGTCTATCTAATCTAGTACTGGAGATATTGGCTGTGCTGAGATAAGAGGCTGCTCACACTGCTATCTGCCCTGTCTATCTGATCTAGTACTGGAGATATTGGCTGTGCTGAGGTAAGAGGCTGCTCACACTGCGGTCTGCCCTGTCCATCTGATCTAGTACAGGAAATATTAGCTGTGCTGAGGTAAGAGGCTGCTCACACTGCTGTCTGCCCTGTCTATATGATCTAGCACTGGAGATATTAGCTGTGCCGAGGTAAGAGGCTGCTCACACTGCTGTCTGCCCTGGCTATCTGATCTAGTACTGGAGATATTACCTGTGCTGAGGTAAGAGGCTGCTCACACTGCTGTCTGCCCTGTGTATCTGATCTAATACTGGAGATATTCGCTGTGCTGAGGTAAGAGGCTGCTCACACTGCTGTCTGCCCTGTCTATCTGGTCTAGTACTGGAGATATTGGCTGTGCTGAGGTAAGAGGCTGCTCACACTGCTGTCTGCCCTGTCTATCTGATCTAATACTGGAGATATTAGCTGTGCTGGGGTAAGAGGCTGCTCACACTGCTGCCCACCCTGTCTATCTGATCTAATACTGGAGATATTGGCTGTGCTGAGGTAAGAGGCTGCTCACACTGCTGTCTGTTCTGTCTATCTAATCTAGTACTTGAGATATTGGCTGTGCTGAGGTAAGAGGCTGCTCACACTGCTGTCTGCCCTGTCTATCTGATCTAGTACTGGAGATATTTTCTGTGCTGAGGTAAGAGGCTGCTCACAATGCTGTATGTCCTGTCTATCTGATCTAGTACTGGAGATATTGGCTGTGCTGAGGTAAGAGGCTGCTCACACTGCTGTCTGCCCTGTCTATCTGATCTAGTACTGGAGATATTGGCTGTGCTGAGGTAAGAGGCTGCTCACACTGCTGTCTGCCCTGTCTATCTGATCTAGTACTGGAGATATTGGCTGTGCTGTGGTAAGAGGCTGATCACACTGCTGTCTGCCCTGTCTATCTGATCTAATACTGGAGATATACGCTGTGCTGAGCTAAGAGGCTGCTCACACTGCTGTCTGCCCTGTCTATCTAATCTAGTACTGGAGATATTGGCTGTGCTGAGGTAAGAGGCTGCTCACACTGCTGTCTGCCCTGTCTATCTGATCTAGTACTGGAGATATTGGCTGTGCTGAGATAAGAGGCTGCTCACACTGCTATCTGCCCTGTTTATCTGATCTAGTACTGGCAATATTGGCTGTGCTGAGGTAAGAGGCTGCTCACACTGCTGTCTGCCCTGTCTATCTGATCTAGTTCTGCAGATATTGGCTGTGCTGAGCTGAGAGGCTGCTCACACTGCTGTCTGCCCTGTCTATCTGATCTAGTACTTGAGATATTGGCTGTGCTGAGCTAAGAGGCTGCTCACACTGCTGTCTGCCCTGTCTATCTGATCTAGTACTGCAGATATTGGCTGTGCTGAGGTAAGAGGCTGCTCACACTGCTGTCTGCCCTGTCTATCTGATCTAATACTGGAGATATACGCTGTGCTGAGGTAAGAGGCTGCTCACACTGTTGTCTGCCCTGTCTATCTAATCTAATACTGGAGATATTGGCTGTGCTGAGGAAAGAGGCTGCTCACACTGTTGTCTGCCCTGTCTATCTGATCTAGTACTGGAGATATTGGCTGTGCTGAGGTAAGAGGCTGCTCACACTGCTGTCTGCCCTGTCTATCTGATCTAGTACTGGAGATATTGGCTGTGCTGAGGTAAGAGGCTGCTCACACTGCTGTCTGCCCTGGTTATCTGATCTAGTACTGGAGATATTGGCTGTGCTGAGGTAAGAGGCTGCTCACACTGCTGTCTGCCCTGTCTATCTGATCTAGTACTGGAGGTATTGGCTGTGCTGAGGTAAGAGGCTGCTCACACTGCTGTCTGCCCTGTCTATCTGATCTAATACTGGAGATATTCACTGTGCTGACGTAAGAGGCTGCTCACACTTATGTCTGCCCTGTCTATCTGATCTAGTACTGGAGATATTGGCTGTGCTGAGGTAAGAGGCTGCTCACACTGCTGTCTGCCCTGGCTATCTGATCTAGTACTGGAGATATTAGCTGTGCTGAGGACAGAGGCTCTTCTCACTGCTGTCTGCCCTGTCTATCTGGTCTAGTACTGGCAATATTGGCTGTGCTGAGGTAAGAGGCTGCTCACACTGCTGGCAGCCCTGTCCATCTGATCTAGTACTGGAGATATTGGCTGTGCTGAGGTAAGAGGCTGCTCACACTGCTGTCTGCCCTGTCTATCTGATCTAGTACTGGAGATATTGGCTGTGCTCAGGTAAGAGGCTGCTCACACTGCAGTCTGCCCTGTATATCTGATCTAGTACTGGAGATATTCGCTGTGCTGAGGTAAGAGGCTGCTCACACTGCTGTCTGCCCTGTCTATATGATCTAGCACTGGAGATATTAGCTGTGCCGAGGTAAGAGGCTGCTCACACTGCTGTCTGTCCTGGCTATCTGATCTAGTACTGGAGATATTACCTGTGCTGAGGTAAGAGGCTGCTCACACTGCTGTCTGCCCTGTATATCTGATCTAATACTGGAGATATTCGCTGTGCTGAGGTAAGAGGCTGCTCACACTGCTGTCTGCCCTGTCTATGTGATCTAGTACTGGAGATATTGGCTGTGCTGAGGTAAGAGGCTGCTCATACTGCTGTCTGCCCTGTCTATCTGATCTAATACTGGAGATATTAGCTGTGCTGGGGTAAGAGGCTGCTCACACTGCTACCCACCCTGACTGTCTGATCTAATACTAGAGAAACCAGGACTGCTGAGGTTAGACGAGGCTGCTCACAATGCTGTCCTTTCTGTGTATCTGATCTAATACCGGAGATACCAAGGGTGCTGAAGTAAGATAAGACTGCTCACACTGCTGTCCACCATGTCTTTCTCATCTAACACTGGAAATACCTGGAATGCTGAGGTAAGAAGAGGCTGCTCACACTGCTGTCTACCTTTCTGATCTAATACTAGAGTCTCCAGGAGTAAAGAGAGAAGAGGAAGCTGCTCACTCTGCTGTCCACTCTGACTATTTGATCTGATTCAGGAGAGACAAGGGGTGCTAAGGTAAAAAGAGGCTGCTCACACTGCTGTCCATCCTGTATATCTGAATAGTGTTGATCGAGTATGTTTTATTAACCCTTTCCGGCGAGCACGCTCGGGATTTCTTTTATTGTCGCCGCAGGTGCAAGTGTCACGGCGGTTAGACAGCTGTGACACACGCAGAGATTGACTGTCTGAGTATGCTCGCTGGAAAGGGTTAATAAAACATACTCGATCAACACTATATTTAAAATGACAATACATAGTATAGTTATCGTCAGATAACAGCAGTGGAGCTTCATATTGCTCATGCTTACAGGCACGTCTCCTAACATTCTTGGTCACGTTTCTGTCAGTGTAACAAGGTGGCAGCCATTTTAATTCTATAGTGATTACCTCGCTAGTTAAGTATACAGTATATATATATATATATATATATATATATATATGTACGGTATATGTATATATACACATATATAAAGGTTACGGGTCACAGGATATATATATTTACATTGCCATATTCTGAGACATGTAACTTTTTTTTACATTTTTCCATCCATTGAACTGTGTAAAAGCTTGGTTTTTGCGCCGTGAGCTGATGTTTTCATTGATACCATTTTGGAGTAAATTTTGGAGCACAAATGACATTTTCATTCAATTTTATTGCGAAGTGTGGTGACGAAAAATGACAATTCTGTCAAATATGCTTTTTTTTACTTTTTATTTTCTTTATTTTCAAAGCGGATAAATGGACATGATTTAAACTTTTATATATTATATCATTTCTTTGACATCTTTTAAAACTTTGTTCCTTTTTCTATTGTATTTTTAGTCCACCTTTTGGGTACTTGAACCTGTAATTGTTCGACTGCTAATATTATACACTGCAATACCAAAGTAGTTTGATATATGATGAGACTGCGGTTCTCCTATGAAGCTCAGCCTGTTGCTGAACTTCACAGGAGGACCAAGATGCCAATTACTGAGGCCTTCAGCAGGGTCATGGCTGCCATTAAAACCCACCACACATGTAATTGCATCACGGGGGACCGATGGAAGTCAAGCGCATAGGCGCATCAGAATTGGTGTTCATTGGCATATGACCTGTTCAATAGCCTCCTCTAATTGGAAAAAAGCTTTCGATGTGCACAGTTTTTGAACAGGAGGAGGCTGATGGACAGATATGTTTACCCGATCTTCCATCTTTCTGTATGCTCTGTAAGGACAGATGAATGTCATTGCTCGCGACCCCTCTATAAACAAGAGCTGAAATTTATGCCCTCTTGCCCTTCTCTATCAATACATGGGCTTGTATGGTTAGAGAACAGGGAGGATAGAGGTGAAGTCAAAAAAATAATCCCTGATGAGCCCTCTTCAGAAAGCACACGTGTCATTACAGTTGCCATGTGATCTCATTTGGACACAAAGCCGTTTTATATGTTCCAATCAATGCTGTGAAAAGAGTATTACTTAAACGTATTAATTTTCTGAGCTGTCTGAATAGTGGTATATTTTTACTTTTGCAGTTTTTGCAAAAAAGCAGCTGTTGTATTGTCTTATTATGGAAATATGTAGGAATACATAAAGCACTCTAAGTCAATACTGCATTATTCCTTGGAAATCACTCTCTGTGTGTAATAAAATCTCAGTTAAATGTTTAGTAGAATTTGTGCACATTTTCACTGTTTTTCTATTGATCTTCATAAATTATGCAGCTGTAATTGTCGCATTTGCATAACTGTAGCACGCTGATGACTAAAATAAGTTTATTGTATTTTATTAAACAAGCCAATTAAAAATTCTGACTCCCAGTGCTGATTGCTTGATAGTAAAATGTTCTTATTACCATAGCTCTTTTGTGTATATACTTCGTTGTTCCCAAAAGACTTAATGGTTTTCTATATAAATGAAGGCAATGATTAATATGTATACTGTTGAAAAAAAAAAGTCATAATTGCCATGGTGCATAATTGGTCTTGTGGTGTAGACCAAAACCTTTGTACTAGCACTATAGGGTTAATCAGACATACTTGCATATCAGAGCTAGTAAAAGCACACAGATTTTTAATCTAAACCAAATGTATCTATCTGCTTAAAAAAAAAAAAAAAATTCATGCAAAAAACTGTTGTATTTATTGGCCAACTGGTGAACAGGTGGCAACGTGTCAATTCAAGAGCACGCAAGCCTTTGTCAAGTTTGTAAAGGCTTACTTGCTCTGGAGACAAAATGTTACCACCTGTTCACATGGGCCAATAGTACAGCATGGATTTGGCATTTGAGTGCTACCCACTTTCTTTGCCTTTTTATGTACCAGAGGTTGGAGGTGGGTTGCAACCTGTAGGCTTTTTTCTATCTATCTATCTATCTATCTATCTATCTATCTATCTATCTATCTATCTATGCTATCTATCTGTCTGTCTAAGAAAATCTATCTATCTTTCAAAGCTATTTTTTTAAAGTATACCTATCACCAGTCTTTGGCTACCAGTGTTGAGCGAGTGTGCTTGTTTAACCCTTTAAACAAGCACGGTCGAGTGCTCGCCGAGTATTTGCGGCGTGCTCGGCATATAGGTTTGATCACGATCACATGCAGGAATTGCCTGTTTGTTAGGCAATCCCTGCATGTGTCGCAGCTGTCTAACAGCCGTGACACATGCAGCCACAGTGGATCAAACCTAGATGCCGAGCACGCCGCAAATACTAGGTGAGCACTCGAGTGTGCTCATTTAAAGGGTTAAATGAACCAGCTCTCTTAAGACTATTGGCTACCCTTTTTACTAAAAAAAAACAGTAGATGGTCACAAAAATGGTGATTTTATTAAATAAAATCAATCTATCAAAATCTAAAAAAAATTATCCCGATCATTAAAAAACGCATTGCAGTAGCTTAGATATTCATGGTTTCCTAAGCTACTGCAATGCCTGCACATGAGGAAAGAGACATAAGCTAATCGTAAGAACTACACTACATTTCTAATTGAAGCTATTTGCTAACATTATTATTATTACACCTACTACATATTGGGATAGGATCTTGGAGATGGGAATACCCTTTTTAAATGATTGAAGCTGGAGCTGAGCTCTGGCTATGTACATGTATTGTTTCCGGAAATAACAGGAAGTTATAATCTAGAAAAGGCCCAATGGTCAGTGTTGAAATAGTAAGAACTTTTTTATTACGTATATATATTTTTTTCACATTTTTATATGTATTATTAGACTTTAATATAGATTGTGATTTAAAAGAAAAAAATTACCCCCCCCAAAAAAGAACATAAAAAAAGATCTGATTTAAACCATTTTTTCTCTATAGCTTCCCTTTAAATGGGTTAACTGTGTCTTTTATTATTTTTTCGTATGGGCTTAGAACTAACAGACAGGTAGCTTGTTGTGCAACTCAAGTGAATAAATGATAATCACACAATGAAATTATGAATATGAATTCTAAAAGATCACAAAATCATAACCAGTTGAATGCTTTACCTGGACAATTGTAATTGTACTCAATCCCAAAAATTGCAGTAATAAAAGAAGTAACTGAGATTTATGGCTGGGCTCTATCAAGAACAGGGTGTGACAATAAGTGTTCCAAGATTAGCTTCTTTATCATAGGAACATGGACTGCAATGAAGATACTGTATATGTTAGGGAAACAAGCTCATAGTTGTGCACTTAGAAAGTCGTTAGAAATTGTATTAGAACCAGCAGCATAATGTACAGCCATTGACAACTATTGTGAAATGGATAATGCACAGGAAACATGTGATATGTGCAGAGATTACATTAGCACAGCTCATCGTGTGTCATCCTTTGGGCCACTGGGATCAGCTTTGTCTGTCTGCTTCCAACCTACTCAACCCTCAAAGTTATTGTCTTTCAGAGGTTATTGCCAACGGTCTTCAGTAGAAAAAAAGAGCCATGGATGAGAGTGTGGGGAGAACGCTGCTTCTTACTAATATATACATAGTAGATATAACATAGAAATTAGATAGATAGATAGATAATAGATGGCTAGATAGTATATGGATAAGATAAATAGATAGATAGATATTAATAGATAAATAGATAGATGATATATATGAAATAGATAGATAGATTGATAGATAGAATGAATAGATAATAGATAGAGTCGAATGATGGAATTGACCTTCTTTATTGCACGTATGCTAGCGGCATAGCGAGTGTTTGTATTTTTGTACTGTCACATCCTGGCTGTCACTTCTCCCTTTACGGCTAGCATTTTGCAGGCATTTGGTAGTTATCGGCTTTGTGTAAGTGTGGGTATTTTTAATAGTTCTGCCGGCCAATTGCATCTCTAGGAAAAGGCCTTTTTGGATTCTTGTTTACAGTACAACAGAGACCTAACACAAATGCCAAAGAGAAAAAAAGTGGCACGCATTGTATAATATAAGTGCCACGTGCATAGCATTAGCTAGAATACTTAATCACTTTGGTAACCCTTGAAATGACAGTTCTGATCTTGTCATCAGCAAAAAAAAAGGCATATTTCTCCTAGAGATCAAAAAGGGGATTAGGAACTTGGCCTAGTTTTGCATGCGGCAGGCATTAATCAGGTAGTAGCACCATATCTCATTTACTGCTCATCTCACAGTTTTGTGGATTTTTTTATGTTCTGAAAAAGTGAATACAATGAGAAACAATGTTAGCCATCCTAAATGTTATTAGATGTGTTCGAATAAAATAGAAAAATAGCAATAACATTGTAGCAGCTATCAGGAATCGGAAAGTGTTTCATACTAATAATAAAAAGAAATCTGTATTTATCAGCACTTATTTCCCACAGAAGCTTGACATAATTACTATGGGAGCAGAAGCAGATCCTCTGGCACTGTTAAGGAGCTGGTGGATGTGTTATAAAATTATATGTCTTAAAAGTCATAGCGAAGATCTTATATCTAACAGCTCACTTTTATATTAAATAAAAAGATAGATATTATGTTGTAAAATCTATGTTAAAAGACTTTAACATAGAAAATATATCTTATTTCTTTCCACACAATAGAATGTAAGTGACACAATCCTTATATCAAAATGTGAAATTCAGTAAATGTATGTACGGATGACTGTATTAGAAACGTAAAAGATTCATTGTACTAGCAATTGTTGGCTCGTGTTTAAAGTTGTTTTTCATTTTGTTAATACATTTATGTATATTTTAATTAAAATGAATATGTTTGAATGAATATATCCAACATGATTTAAGTTGTTAATGAAAAAGTGTTGACAAGATTTTTATGTATAGAGATATATCTGGTAAGCAATGTAGAAGATCCAGCTCTCAGTAAAATACTACAGCCTCATCAATCACCTGATTATTGTGGTGCCAAAAGTCAGACTCCCAGGATTTCATATTGTGGACCTATCGTAAGTATAGTTCATCAGTATTAAAGTCCCAGAAACCCCCTTCTAAGGTATTTAAAGGTAATTAAAGGAGCAAGACTCTCCATAGCAAAAACTGTTCAGCTGTTTATTCAAAATGGCCGCCTATTCTCAACTCTTAAGCTGATTCGTAATTAGAATGAATGATATGTAAACCCCCAGTTTACACCATTTCAGTATCTGTGAAGGTCTGCACAGATTCCCATGACCCATAGAAATGCAAAGGCAAATTTCCACATGGGATCACCTTCCTCTTAATTGCCTGGCATCCCTAGCATCTCTTCTGATTTGTAGGACTAGCGGAACAGCATTGTTTTATTGTGATGCACACATGAAGGGCCTATTAATCAAAACAGGCATTGGGAGGTGGGAGGAGGTTCACAGAGCTCTGGTTCAGTAGCCACAGACTACCACGTGACCTCTAGACCAGTGTCCTGCAAATCTTTTTGCTCAACTTCTTTTTAACTCCCTGTTTTGATTCCATTGACTATCCGTGAAATAAATTGAAAGACCAATGGAATATTATACTAATAAAGTTTTGCCAACTTCAGTATAAAGTGATTAAAGTCTTTTCATATACAAACAGAACTAATACTAAAAGAAATTTCCGTATAAATTTTGTAGGTGAAATGAAGAGACATCCTGATATGACATGTCACATGACTATGGTGGCCCATCAAGGCCTGCTCTTAAGATGATCTCATGCTGATGTCATGTGATGTTGATTGGCTGATCTGATTACATGAGGTGACATCACATCCATGTAATTTCTTAGTGCAAGCTAGAAAAAAGCATGACTAGGAAATGACAAGTGAATTGTCAGTTAAGTTTAATGGATATATTTTTTTTTTATTTTAGGCTAAGTAAAGCTTATTTATACATTTTGGTAAACCCCTATAACTAGAAAATACATGTTCCAAACTTAGCTTAGCTCTCGTGAGAGTTAAATAACCCCAATTTTGGGGTCATTAGGGTAAGGATATAAATTAATTTAAGATTCTAAGATGAGGAAGCAGCATGGGGCTTGTGAGGGATTGTCAATTTACTATATAACATATAGGGTCATTAATAGGGATGAGCGAACCTGACAGCTAGTGTCTGGTGCCAAATCTCGAACATGGACTTTTTATTGTATGTCCATGTTACTGTTCGAGTTTGGCAGCCTAATAAAGCTTGTGAAAAAGCTGTAGTGCAGCCAATCAACAAGCTTTGAGGCTGTGGGCACTTCTGGCCCCATCACAGCCATGCCAAGTAATGACATGGCTGTGATTGGCCGGCACACCACGTGACCCGGCCTGACAGTGTAAAATAAATATACATAGGTCACTCGTGGACATGTCACTGCTGATCAATCCATTTTAGATGGCTTCATGAACTGGTAGTATGTCCAGAAACTCACTGGTTCATATCCAAAACCATAATAAAGCTCAAAGTGAGCCACCAATATTGTTCTCATTTGCCATTTAGTACAGAAAGGGCTTGTATTTGTTTTCTCAATGCCATTTCCCCATAGTTTGGGAACAATACAGTACTTGTATAGAGCACAGCCCTGTTTAGTTTCTAATATCCCAATAGCAAAAGGGATGGAACTAAACAGGACTGGAGTCCTCTCTTCAGGGGTCCTGTTGTAGGGGCACAGTCTGCCTTCATGGGATACTTGTTCTTCTTTATATCCAATCATGTTACAATTACTATTTATTTATTCACACGATACAACTATATAACGATGATTTGTAGCAAGCAGTATAACCTCAATGTAGAAGTGACTAGTTTCATTATTTGGATCATATACTTACCAGCCCAAAGCATATTCACTTTAAGGGTCTGCTGCAGACAGTATCCATATTTTAAAATATCACCTCAAACTGCTAAAAAACAGAATCGGAACAACATATTTCTCTTTGCTTTCAAGACATAGCAATGATGGAGATCCCAGAATGCCCTGCCATGTGGCAGCATTCATAAAAGCGAATGGCCCATCACTCACGGCTAAACGTTCATATGTCAAACAAGGTACTCCGCAGATCATTGGATGAAGTCTCAGAAAAAGCAGGCTGTACTGAAGGGCTTTAAAAAGTGCCATAAAGGCTCACTAAAATAAATAACATGAAATCGGATATTTATGGAAATAACAAAGCATGAAGAGAAAGCCATAAAAAGACTACAGATACGAGAACAAGTCCGCCATCCACAGGGCTGAGGTTTTCTTTCTTTTTAATTATCCCCTTACTGTTTGCTAAACTTTAGGGAAACTATAGATTACTTATATGCATTTGCATGATTGCATTTCATTTTCTTTTATGCATTAAAATAGAAAACCTATGCAAAGAGATAAGACTCGCAAAATAAAACGTAATAGTATTGCTCTGGATCCTGTTCAAATATTTGTAAGTGTCTGATGCAATTCTCTAAAGGTTGTATCTGAGTATAAAGGCTAACTGTGTTACAGCATCATCTATGATTAATCCATATTTACATATTTTAGCCGGACACTAATCATCGTTGACAGCTCAACAGCAGCAGGTGGGCTTCTGGGTAATGGAGCTGGATAACAAAGTCACCGGCTAATAAATTACTACCAATATTTTTCTAAACAATATGAAGTCTTGTAAGGCTTGATCGTTTCTGGGAACTGCAACGTAAATCATATTGCCATAACTGAAAATGATCTATCTATCTATTATCTAACTATTATCTATCTACTAGTTTCATTAACCCTTTCAGCGAGCACACTCGGGTGCTTGCCGAGTATTTTGGCATGTTCGGCATTTCTTTTAATGTCGCCGCATGTTAGACAGCTGTGACACATGCAGAGATTGCCTGTTTGACTACTATCTACCCATCTATCTATCTATTATCTATCTATATCTATCTATTATCTATGTATCATCTATCTATCTATCTATATATCTATCATCTATCTACCCATCTATTTCATATATATCCATCTATTTAGCATCTATCTATCTATCTATCTCATATCTATCTATCCATCTATCTATCTATCTATTATCTATCTATTATCTATCTATTTATCATCTATCTATCACATATCTATCTATCCATATATCTAGTATATATCTATAATATCTATCTATCTCATATTAAGTTATGTACAGGCACCTCCAACACAAAATTTATGGGAATATTTATATGTACATGGACTGCTGATGGGGACCATAGATAATAATGATGGTTATTATTTACATTAGTTGAGCATCCTAGATAAAAATACATTTGATTTACTTACAGTCTGATGTAAAATTACACACAATAAAATAACACAACCATTGCAGGATCACGGAGCCAGTAGCCATCAATTTTACAGTGCTATAAAGTCACACAGGTGTGCCCACTTCTTCCACAATGACAGATGACTACATCCTACTGGATCATATATCACTTGATTTTTTGGTCCTCTTAAACAATACACTTAGATAGCGCCCTTCTCCCTCCCCTCTTTTCCCAACTAGTGACTTTCTATTTCGGAACTGACTTTCCAGTGAAAAGCCATGAAAACAATGGTTATTAGCACCTCAGAGACGGATGATATATGATATTATGTTTTAATGTTTGCTCTGCTCTCGTTACCTGTTAATTTCAACATACATTAGAATCTACAATCATAATGAAGTCCCATTCTTAAACTACATTACACACATCGTTACTTGGGTTTTGTTTGACTTTTATAATTACTATGCTGATCCTTAAAGATTTCTACAACGTTGCATTTTCTTGCCTGTTTTCTTTTTTAAGAAGTTTAATTGCAGGTTGTGAGATTTTAGAGAACTCCTTATGTAGTAGAATTGTGCTGTAGGTAAGTGTATTAATTATTTAAATAAGGAATTTTTGCTATTGCTTGTCTAAATTTGCATATGGTGTAGTAGGTAATCTTCCTCCTCCTTTCCGTTAGTGTATCATGCTGTTTTTTTGCATATTACCTAACATGTCAGGAATGCTCTGGCCCTAGAATAATACCTTTGACTTTCCTAGAGGCTGAATGAGTGTAGGCAATGGAAAGCCACATATGCGCATACACTTCATTTCCCTGCAGAGCAGTGTGAGATTTGCAATCCACGGCCTTAACACATAAAATATTAAGAACCAATTTTCAGCTGCACCTCTGTCACTTCCATTATCATTCTACACGTCCAGAGGTGATAATGGACTCTAGAAGTTGTAGCTTCCATCCATCTCACACCACTTGGGGTTTGACTAAGGGATACTTCTGCACAGATGGGTGGCCCCATGCAGCAAGACAAGCCCCTAGAATGATGCAGAGATAATGGTTATCTATTGAAAAGGGATTTTATTTTCAGTGCTTATATAAAATCACGTGTTATTGTGTTTTGCTATAATGGAAGGAAATGGAAAAGATTTTATTGCTTTTGGATTTTTGTCTTCATGCATAACTACATTTTTCAGGTAGAAGTATCAAAATGCATGTGGTGTATAAAAAAATATGTTGTGAAGAGTAAGTGTAGATGCATTATATATTTTTACTTTCTGTCCTTGCATTTCGACACTGAAAGTTAAAGTTTTGTTATAGGGCGAGTAGTGATCCCATGGATGTGCGATCTGGAAGTCTCAGATATCAATCAATAATTCTGGAAAAAGTTTTCAATTAGTTGAATTCTTAATTACTGGACATTCAGATGCATTGTGGGGCTTGGCTATTTGTACATAATTTGTGCAACTGCAATACAACTGCAATACATCCATGGCAAGGCTATGCATAGATTTGGTTCTATGATAGATATTCATTCTCTTGATGAGCTGCAAGAGGTAGTCACCGTAAATGGTCTTCCAACAATCTTGAAGGAGTTCGCAGAGACACTTGTTGGCCCTTTTGCCTTCACTCTGCGGTCCAGCTCACACCAAACCATTTTGATTGGGTTCAGGTCTGGTGACTGTGGAGGCCAGGTCACCTGGCGTAGCACCCCATCACTCTCCTTCTAATTGGTCAAATAGCCCTTAAACAGCCTGGAGGTGTGTTTGGGGTCATTGTCCTGTTGAAAAATAAATGATGGTCCAACTAAACGCAAACCGGATGGAATAGCATGCTGCTGCAAGATGCTGTGGTAGCCATGCTGGTTCAGTATGCCTTCAGTTTTGAATAAATCCCCAACAGTGTCACCAGCAAAGCACCCCCACACCATCACACCTCCTCCTCCATGCTTCACGGTGGGAATCAGGCATGTAGAGTCCATACGTTCACCTTTTCTGCGTCGCACAAAGACACGGTGGTTGGAACCAAAGATCTCAAATTTGGACTCATCAGACCAAAGCACAAATTTCCACTGGTCTAATGTCCATTCCTTGTGTTCTTTAGCCCAAACATGTCTCTTCTGCTTGTTGCCTGTCCTTAGAAGTGGTTTCCTACCAGCTATTTTACCATGAAGGCCAGCTGCACAAAGTCTCCTCTTAACAGTTGTTGAAGAGATGTGTCTGCTGCTAGAACTCTGTGTGGCATTGACCTGGTCTCTAATCTGAGCTGCTGTTAACCTGCGATTTCTGAGGCTGGTGACTCGGATAAACTTATCCTCAGAAGCAGAGGTGACTCTTGGTCTTCCTTTCCTGGGGCGGTCCTCATGTGAGCCAGTTTCTTTGTAGCGCTTGATGGTTTTGCAACTGTACTTGGGAACACATTCAAAGTTTGCCCAATTTTTCGGATTGACTGACCTTCATTTCTTAAAGTAATCATGGCCACTCGTTTTTCTTTACTTAGCTGTTTTTTTCTTGCCATAATACAAATTCTAAGAGTCTATTCAGTAGGACTATCAGCTGTGTATCCACCTGACTTCTGCACAACACAACCACATTTATAAGGCAAGAAATCCCACTTATTAAACCTGACAGGGCACACCTGTGAAGTGAAAACCATTTCCGGTGACTACCTCTTCAAGCTCATCAAGAGAATGCCAAGAGTGTGCAAAGCAGTCATCAAAGCAAAAAGTGGCTACTTTGAAGAACCTAGAATATAAGACATATTTTCAGTTGTTTCACACTTTGTTGTTAAGTATATAATTCCACATGTGTTAATTCATAGTTTTGATGCCTTCAGTGTGAATGTACAATTTTCAAAGTCATGAAAATACAGAAAAATCTTTAAATGAGAGGGTGTGTCCAAACTTTTGGTCTGTACTGTCTATCTATCTATCTATCTATCTATCTATCTATCTATCTATATATATATATATATATATATATATATGAATCATAGGTTCATGACTGGTGATGAGTGAATCAATGATATGTCTAATAATAATCTTCATTTTTATATAGCGCTAACATGTTCCGCAGCGCTTTACATGTATAATCATCGCTGTCCCCATTTGGGCTCACAATCTAAAATTCCCTATCAGTATGTCTTTTGGAGTCTATATCAGAGTCATGACAATAATGCCAGTAGAAATGACAGTTAGAATGAGTCTTCTCCGTACTATTGCTGGTTGTGGCTTATGTTGCTGCTGTAAAGCATATCTCATCTGATCCTGTACAGAAATTAAAATATTAGAAAAAAAAAATCTAGAATATCTAGAAAATACAATATTTACAATCAGAAAATAAAAATGAATTAGAAAAAAAGTAATATATTTTACTATCTGGTTTTAACATTTAGAATTTTTGAATATTTTTGAATCTAGTTCATAACTGTAATGTTCACAATTTAGCATATGCTTTATATTACAATTTTTCATCACCCCTTTTCCAAGTTTGCAACTTTCTATGTTAAACTGTCTTTGTAGAATCGATCGTAGGTAGTGGGCTGCTTTTATTATAATTGTAACAGTTTTGATTGCACAGCTATTTAAAGGTGAATCCTTAAAACAATATATACTTGAATTATCAACATAGAAATCAAGGTGAATCAACATAGGCAAACGTGGAAGTAAAACCAATCTCCGTTGTGTAACCTTCACGTATAATACATAGGAGAATATGGAGATGAAGGGGGGTAGTATATTTAAATAAATAATGGACATATTTATTTGTCACTCCCTATCTCTATTTGAATTAAAGAATCTTGATTACCAAGACATTAAATAGCAAATCATCTGCTAAAATATTAATGATATAATGTGCATATTTATAATCCCAAACCATGTTGTGTGACCCCTGCATGCCCTTCATCACTCTGGAAAAATTCCCTCTAGAATGAGCCTCTTATTTATTTAGATTGTAGTTGTAGAAAACACTTATTTTGCTCTGATATTATAAAGTGCCATAAAATGCTTTATAAGATATGTAAAAGAGGCCAGACCCATGTTTAGAGGAATTACGATATCTTTAGTTCAAAAGGTTGTCTGACTCTTGCCACATTTCAACAAGTACTAATTTTGCATGTGCCTGTCTCCTCGCAAAATTTCATTTCTATGAATTTTTAATGACACAAAGTAATTTTTCAAGGTCACTGGCAGAGCAAGTAGTTATTCAGACATTAAATTTGTTCACAGTTTCTTGGCAGCTGGGCTGGAAAGCAAGCAAGAGGGGGTAAGACTCCAGTGATGAGTGCGGGGAATAAAAAGAGAATTAAGAGAAACAGAAAAGGAAAAAAGATTTCATATACAAATGACTTTGTGAAAAATTGTTAAAAGAAAATCCCAGTGGTAGGCCGGTAGGCTGTTCATAGCATGGAATTTTTAATTCAGCTTTGTTCTGTGAGTTTTCAAATAGTCGAACAGAGCGAAACCCCTTTTTGCTCCAATGAATAAATGTGTTTATATGCATAACACAATTTTCAACAAAAGACCTTCACACATCACTGTCATCTAACAAATTCAATGAAAGTAACTCTAAAAAATACACAAGTTAACAAAGTATGGCTTCACAATTGTATCTTATTTATCATGTGATATAAGAAATCCAATAGATGTATAAATACTGTTTGTATGTGTGTGTCTGTATATGTATGTGTGTGTGTATGTGTGTCTATGTGTGTGTGTATATATGTGTGTATATGCGTGAGTATGTGTGAATGTGTATGTATGTGTGTTTGTGTGTGTAAATGTGTATGTATGTGTGTGTGCATATATGTGTGTATATATGTGTGTGTCTCTGTATGTGTATGTGTTTATGTATGTCTGTGTATGTGGGTGTTTGTGTGTGTATGTATGCGTATATATGTATGTGTGTATGTGTGTATATATGTTTGTTTGTATATATATATATATATGTGTGTATGCATATATGTATGTATGTGTGTGTATGTATGTGTGAATATGTGTGTATTTATGTGTGTATGTATATATGTATGTGTGTATGTATGTGTATGTATGTGCATGTGTGTATGTATGTGTGTGTATGTATGTGCATGTGTCTGTGTGTATTTGTATGTATGTGCATGTGTATGTCAAGACCTTTAACTGTGTATAGTAATTAGTTGTCCATAGAAAATGAGAAAGTATCAAAAAACTAGAAAAAAAAATCAAATCTTCTATCCAATACTGTTTCTGTAGCTCCCATATATTCCTATGGGAGTTATGTTAACAGTGTAGTGGGGTTCCACACTTGTGTTGTTTTTGTAACACAGGGCAGAGATGGACATACTAATTAATTAAATATTGTAAGATAAACCTTATAAATAAAAAACATTTATCCGAGATCAGATCAATTATTTTCTTTACATCTAAATTAAAGGTCTAATAAAAATACAATAAGTAAGATAAATAAAAATAATAATACAAATAAAATGCTGTCCTACCAAGGTGAAAACTACATTTTCAGTACAGTGGGTACTATAAGTATTCAGACTCCTTTAAATTTTTCACTCTTTGTTTCACTGCAGCCATTTGGTAAATTCTAAAAAGTTAATTTTTTTTCTCATTAAAGTACACTCTGCACCCCATCTTGACTGAAATAAGCCAGAAATGTAGACATTTTTGCAAATTTATTAAAAAAGAAAAACTGAAATATTACATGGTCATAAGTATTCAGACCCTTTGCTCATTATTGAACTTTTAATGAACTTTTTAGAATTTACCAAATAGCTGCAATGAAACAAAGACTGAAAAATTTAAAAGGGTCTGAATACTTTCCGTACCCACTGTAAAAGAATGCAGCAGCATATTTTTGTGTCTACTTTATCTAAGGGTACTGTATTTTTGGTCCGATAGCTGTACCTTAAAAAAACTGACCTCTCATGGACAACACACCGACTAATGTTATTCAATTGGGCTGTTCAGATGACAGTTATTTCTAATGGACTCAATGTCTGCATGTAAAAGAAGCTCGGCATACACTACTCTTCTGTATTTCAGAAGGGACTTGCCTTTTCAAGCTATTGGGTGTGCTAAAAAATCAAATTCAATACGAATCATCCATATAGCATCCAATTTTTACAGATACATTGCAGCTATTAACATAAGAAATTGTATTTGGTTTTGAAGTTTTTATTAACTGCTGATACATAAAAATAGATGCCATACGGATTGCATACGGGTGACAATACACATGAAAAATCATCAATTTTTTCTGGATTTAAATTGGATGATTTTTGTCATGTGAACTTAGCCTGCTGGTGTAAATTCATTTCTGCATAAAATATATGAAAAAGTTATAATAACAATAAGATGGAAAGATATCATTCTTTGATATCCCACAGAATAGACGTTGTGTCTTGTCAAGGTTGTTATCCGCTGAGTTATGTGCGATATAACGATTAACCTTCTTGCTTATCTTTTACGTCTTCTTTTCTTCCCTTATATATAGCACAATGATGTATGGTTTGAGAAACCTTATGACCTCAACACTATAATCCTTCTGTACTATAAAACCTCATATTTTGATAAAAAATAGACATAAAAGAGCAATAGTGATCAGGAAATATCTAGACCCATTACACAATCCATTATACAGGTGGGAAGCTGGAGTATAGCCTCATCCAACTTTGACTGAAAATTGTTAGTTGCCTTTTTCTAATTGTATTACGGTTTTTAAAAGTAAATTAGTTTATGCTAAAATTTTCCAAAATGTAGAAACCAAAAGACTAAAATACACATGTTACTAATAGAGATGAGTGAACCTGAACTTAAAAGTTTGGGGTTTGTACTGGACAGTCAGTGTCCGGTGCTAAACGCCAAACACAGACTGTTCCAGGAAATCTGCTGCAATGTTTGAAGTTTGTGGGAAGTCCGTTGTAGAGAGAGAAAGAGAGAGGGAGATTATTTTAAGCTCAAAAGTTTGGGTCCCCATTTTCTTCAATTGGGTTCGGCTTCTGGTTCAAGTTTGGGTACAGTTCTGGTACTTGAACCAAACTTTGGAAAAAAGTCTAAGTCGTGTACCAGAACCCAAACTTCCAGAGGTCCGCACATCCCTAGATACTAATGTACTACTTAATAAAAGATACCACTAAAATATAAGAGGATATTCAAGCATGATTTTGTCCCTGTTTTGGTGAGAACTTTAATGGGGTGTGATTTACATAGGGGCTGTTGTATGTGACTAAGAGTAGAGTGGTTTTAACCCCTTCTCAACATCCGCTATACAATTGGATTTTTTTTCCTTTTTCCCGTACACTATGTGGTAAAAGGTATGATGTCATTCAAAAGTGCAACTCGTCCCCCCAAAAAAACAAGCCCTTATATATCTATGTGGACAGAAAAATACAAGAGTTATGGCTCTGGGAAGAGGGGGAGGAAAACACGAAACTGCAAAAACAAAAATTGGCCACTCGTGAAGGGGTTAAGAAGAGCCTGCAAGAAGGCCTACTTTTTGCCACTGCTTTGCCCTTCATCCCATAGGCAGTCATTATCCACAAATAGTTAGAGTTCTCTGCGGCAATAGAAGAAATTGCAGAAATAGAAAAAACTGTAATAGGATCTAATGAATGCTTAATACTAGGAAATTAAAGGGGTATTCCCATCTTCAAGATCCTATTCCAATATGTAGTAGGTCTAATAATAATATTATTAGCAAATACCTCCAATTAGAAATGTAGTATAGTTTTTCTGATTCGCTCTGTCTCTTTCCTCATGTGCAGGCATTGCAGGACCTTAGGTATCCATGGTTATGATCACTGATATAGTCAGTTAGCTAGTTGCTATGGTCATAACCATGGATACCTAAGGTCCTGCATTGCCGGCACATGAGGAAAGTGGCATAGCGAGTCAGAAAAACAATACTACATTTATATTTGGAGGTGTTTGCTAATATTATTATTATACCTACTATATATTGGGATAGGATCTTGGAGATGGGAATAATCCATTAAAAGTAGACTTGGCAATCCGATCTTGCCTGTTGAAAGTAAATTTCTACTACATCAAAATGCTGTAAAAGAATTCAGATATGTCCAGCCTAACCTTTCCGCGAATATTAAAGACTCTAACTTCCTGATGCAATATATATATATACAGTGCAAACCAAAAGTTTGGACACACCTTCTCATTTAAAGATTTTTCTGTATTTTCATGACTTTGAAAATTGTACATTCACACTGAAGGCATCAAAACTATGAATTGACACAAGTGGAATTATATACTTAACAAAAAAGTGTGAAACAACTGAAAATATGTCTTATATTCTAGGTTCTTCAAAGTAGCCACCTTTTGCTTTGATGACTGCTTTGCACACTCTTGGCATTCTCTTGATGAGCTTCAAGAGGTAGTCACCAGAAATGGTCTTCCAAAATCTTGAAGGAGTTCCCAGAGATACTTAGCACTTGATGGCCCTTTTGCCTTCACTCTGTGGTCCAGCTCACCCCAAACCATCTCGATTGGGTTCAGGTCTGGTGACTGTGGAGGCCAGGTCATCTGGCGTAGCATCCCATCACTCTCCTTCTTGGTCAAATAGCCCTTACACAGCATGGAGGTGTGTTTGGGGTCATTGTCCTGTTGATAAATTAATGATGGTCCAACTAAACGCAAACCGGATGGAATAGCATGCCGCTGCAAGATGCTGTGGTAGCCATGCTGGTTCAGTATGCCTTCAATTTTGAATAAAT
The DNA here is from genome assembly GCF_046119375.1 of Phyllobates terribilis. Classification (NCBI taxonomy): domain Eukaryota; kingdom Metazoa; phylum Chordata; class Amphibia; order Anura; family Dendrobatidae; genus Phyllobates; species Phyllobates terribilis. Next base: position 844,780,706 of record NW_027362761.1, read on the forward strand.
CCCCAACAGTGTCACCAGTAAAGCACCCCCACACCTTAACACCTCATATAATGACATAAAAAACTCATGCTTTACATGAGAGTGCTTCCGAGATCCATTGGCATGGTTTTCAGATTTTTCAATTCACCCGTATTTCATTGTCTTCATATTTGAGCAGTTTTACCACTTGGCTTAAGCTGGAACTTTGTTCAATTAGTTTAACACGGAAATGTCAGCCATTCGGCATTGTTGTCTTTTTTGCCTTTTTCGTCAGGAGTGAGAATAAAAAAGGTCACTGTCCTTTCCTTGATAGACTGTAACTTCCATGATGTTCATCAGAGATGTTCTTTTTTATTAACACTTTCACTACGTTTGTATGCTCTTAATAAGGACTTTATTCTACAGAGTCCATCTCATGGAAATATCAAGTAAATACTGTTTGACATTTGCTATTATTAATATCAGTATAGCCTTTGCCACTAAGGTATTTGAAAGCTGCACAGCTTAGAACAAGTATAATTATTTTTTAAAAATTGAATAAAAAAAAAGAAGTTGAGCAGTCACAAAATCTTAAAACAGAGATTCACATTACTATTGCTCTGAAGTTAATAAAGAGTCACTTATATTGCAATTTATGATGTTTTTTATTTATTTATTTTATTTATTTTAGTCACTTATTAATTCCACAGCGCTTTACACAAAATCGCATCACTGTCCCCATTGGGGCTCACAATCTCATTATGTAGTAGATATCACTCTCTTTGTAAGCGGGGGGCTATTAAAAATAATCCATACAACTACTGGGGAAGTTTTGCTTCTGCTACAATCATCATAATAATGTGAATTTCAACTACACACAGACAATAAGCAAACATGCAATTAAAAAAATGCTAATTAAGCAATGTTTGTACAGCACTTATGCACTTTATTTTTGTAATTAATTTGCAAATGGATGTACTGATAAATAGTCTGTCTATTCATTCTTACACTGCTTGAGAAAGACTCACATTTGGAGCCGAAACGTTGCTGAAAGCCCCTATGGGCTCTTAAATCACAATTTATATTTTTCCAAAGAGGAGTGCTGCCTTCATTCTACAATAGATAGATAATGGGTAGATCGACAGATAGATAAAAATTATAGCGTCAAACGATTGAACCGACCTTCTTTATTTGGCATAAAATACTAGCAGCTTAGTGAGTGTTTGCATTTTTGTACTGTTATATCCTGGCTGTCACTTCTCCCTTTACTGCCAAGTCGATAGATAGATTAATTTATAGATAATTTATAGATAGATAGATAGATAGATAGATAAAATAAAACAACAAAACAGTACTAATCCTCCAATGTGGGTGCACACCTCTGGATCCACTGGCATTAAAAATATAATTAGTAGTGATGAGCGAGCGTGTTCTGTTAATGCTTTCGGCGAGCATGCTCAGGTGCTCGCTGAGTATTTTCAATGTGCTCGGGTGTTATGTTTGAGTCGCTCCGTGTGCATGGTTTGCAACTGCTTGACAGCTTTAATACATTTGAGGAATGCCTAACAAGCAGGCATTTCTCACATGTATTGAAGCTGTCAAACAGTCGCAAATCATGCACATGGAGCGACTCAAACATAACACCCAAGCACACTGAAAATACTTGGAAAACACCTGAGCATGCTCGTAAATCTCGAGTAACGAGCATGCTCGCTCATCTCTTACAATTAGCAAAACTGGAGGCAGCATGTCCTTTAGTCAAACTTCCATGCCTAAGGTATGCAACATTTTGGCTCTAACACTGAGCCTTTCTCAAGAGAATAGACAGATTGTAATATAGATATAGAAATGAAAGATAGATAAATAAATAGATAGATATGACAGAGAAAAAGAGACCCCCACAGTTGGTTCTCCAGTAGTAAATATCTTGTTTTCCTTATATAGCTTGCTAACCATGGGTGTACACAAGTCCTATATAGGCAATAGACAAACACCAGCGCTCATGAAAAAGGAGAAAGTATATGAGAAGGAGAGGGAAGGTCACACCAGGCAGCAGAGGGTATCGCACACACCTGTCAATCATGTGCTGATTGCGAGGATTAGAATCACTGCTGAAAAACATATACCTTTGCACTAAGCATACTCCATAAAGCATACAATGCACGTGGACTGGTTGAGCAAAGCATGCAAATGCGGACAACTACCAGAAAAAAGGAGAAGATGTGATATGCATAAAGATACTGTTGCACAAGTCAGTAAAAATCATACAGATTACATAAATAGGAAAAGCAGCCTGTAACTAGAAACAAAAACTGCTATACTATCTTATATTGTAATATAAGATCTTTTGCTTCTGAGGCAATTAAAATGAGGCTGCAGTTGGTACAGCAGTGGTGTGAAAAAGTGTTTTCCCCCTTCCTGATTTTTTATTCTTCTGCATGTTTGTCACACTTAAATATTTCAGATCACAAAACAAATTTAAATATTAGACAAAGATAATACAAGGAACCAAAAAATGAAGTTTTTAAATGAAGGTTTTTATTATTATGGGAAAAAGAAATCCAAACCTACAGGGCCCTGTGTGAAAAAGTGATTACCTCCCCTTTAAAATATTAATTAACTGTGGTTTATCACATCTTTGGGAAGCTGAGCTCAATTTCACTAGCCATACACATGTCTGATTTCTTCCATACCTGTTCTCAATGAAGAAATCTCTTAAATAGGACCTGTCTGACAATATGAAGTAGACCAAAATATCCTCAAAAGCTAGACATCATGCTGCAATCCAAAGAAATTTAGGAACAAATGAGAAGCAAAGTAATTAAGATCTATAAGTCTGTAAAAGGTTATAAAGCCATTTATAAAGCTTTGGGACTCCAGTGAACCACAGTGAGAGCCATTGTCCACAGATGGCAAAAACATGGAACAGTAGTGAACCTTCCCAGGAGTGGGAAACTAAAGTTACCCCAAGAGCACAGCGGCAACTCATCCAAGAGGTCACAAAACACCCCACAACAACATCCAAAGAACTGCAGGCCTTACTTGCCTCAGTTAAGGTCAGTGTTCATGACTCCACCATAAGAAAGAGAATGGGCAAAAATGGCATGCATGGCAGAGTTCCAAAATAAAAAACCACTGCTGAGCAAAAAGAACATAAAGGATTGTCTCAGTTTTTCCAGAAAACATCTTGATGATCGCTAAGACTTTTGGGAGAACACTCTGTGGACTAACGAGACAAAAGTTGACATTTTTGGAAGGTGTGTGTCCCTTTACATCTGGCGTAGAAGTAACACAGCATTTAAGAAGTGGAACATCATACCAACAGTAAAATATGGTGGTGGCAGTATGATGGTCTGGGGCTGTTTTGCTGCTTCAGAACTTGCTGTGCTAAATGAAACAATGAATTCTGCTGTCTACCAAAAAATCCTGAAGGAGAATGTCTGGCCATCTGTTTATGATGTCAAGGTGAAGCACACTTGGGTTATGCAACAGGACAATGATCCAAAACACACCAGCAAGTCCACCTCTAAATGGCTTAAGAAAACCAAAATTAAGACTTTGGAGTAGCCTAATCAAAGTCCTGAACTTAATCCACTTGAGATGCTGTGGCGTGACCTTAAAAAGGTGGTTCATGCTCGAAAACCCTCCAATGTAGCTGAATTACAACAATTTTGCAAAGATGAGTCGGCCAAAGTTCCTCCACAGCATTGTCAAAGTCTCATTGCCAGTTATCGCAAATGCTTGATTGCAGATATTGATGATAAGGGTGGCCCAACAAGTTATTAGGTTGAGGGGTCAATCACTTTTTCACACAGGGACCTGTACATTTGGATTTCTTTTTCCTTTATTAATAAAAACCTTCATTTATAAACTGCATTTTGTGTTTACTTGTGTTATCTTTGTTAATATTTAAATTTGTTTTGTGATCTAAAATATTAAAGTGTGAGTAACATGCAAAAAAATAAGAAATCAGAAAGGGGGCAAACATTTTTCCACACCACTGTAGGTGGTAAAAAATATTTTTAAAATATGAAGAAGGTTGTGGTAGTAGCAGCCTATTCAGAATCAACTATCAGATATATCTCGAATGAAGCACAATAAATAGGTTGTACAATAATTTTACAATGTAATACAGCCGGAGCAGGATGAATACCCATTCACCCCTAAGGAGACGTGGTCAGGAAGTCCAATGTCTGGAAACCTATCTTTATTTAGTGCAGTGAAGTCCAGGTAGTCTCCTCTGACGAAGGAAACCATGATTTCTGAAAAGCAAAAGGAAGTGTGCACCCAATCGGCTCCCATACTCTTCCGCCTGTGTGACGTCACACGCTGTTCGCGGCTTCAGTGCCCTGCTTTCGTTTCCAGGGACTCCACCGGGGCTCCCTGATTGCTGATGGTTAATTCTAATTAGGTTGCTACTACCATAACCTTCTTCACATTTTTGCATGTACATTTTCCCGTGCACAAAAATATTTTTTTACTACATACCAACCGCAGCCTGATTCTAATTTTGCCTCAGGATTCTAAGATCTTATTATACAATATTGAGTGTATAGCAGTATTCTGTCTAGTTATTGGCTGCTCTTTCCTATTTATGTACTCTGTATGATTTTTACTGACTTGTGCAACAGTATCTTTATGCGCATCACAACTCCTCCTTTTTTCTGGTAGTTGTCCGCATTTGCATGCTTTGCTCAACCAGTCCACGTGCATTATATGCTTTATTTATGGGGTATGCTTAGCACAATGTATATGTTTTTCAGCAGTGATTCTAACCATTACTGTTATTTTGTGTTCCTAATGTGGAAGGAAAGTTATTAGCAGAAGCTGTTTTCTAAGCTTTGTACTCTGCTTTCTTTTATAGCAGCAAAACTTTCATCCGTGCTGTTCCAGATAATATCTTTGCTTTGATTTGAAAGCCTGAAATGAAGTAGATTATTTGTGTGGGTTGATTAAAAGTGCAATCTGTAATATCCAATTAAAGAACAAAACGCTGCTTGTCGCTGCTGTCTTCTCTCAAGGTTTATTATGCTCAAGTTAAGATATACTTGTTATACTGTGACTTTTCAGTCTTCTTTTATTTTATGCTACATTTGACACAAATAATAAATTTTGCTATGCCCAATCATTCAATCTGCTGATTTCTTATATAAAATATCAGATAAACTAGAAAAACACAGCAATCACTGGTGATGAATTTGTTAGGCAGTTTCCTACGCAATTTTAATTGCATTCAATGAAAGCTTTTCTTGTCTGTTCTAATTTACTGAAATCATAGCTTTCGGTAATGCTTAAATACCAGTATTAACAACAAATTAATTAACAGTGGCAGTTGGTCTTACTTCTAATCCATACTAATTTCCAGGATATGTTTCAAAGAATATTGAGTGATTATTTATAGTCATTCCACAATTTAGTTGAAATTAGTTGTTATTCTCCATCATTAGCTTTGACTTCGTAATGTGGCTACCATTTCATTATTTTACGATTTATTTATTAACTAATTAATATTATCCTCCCTATTTCCATCTACAATGCCTGTCTATCTATTTAATATCTGACTCCTATCTATCTAATATCTTTTTCATATAGATCATCTATCTATCTATCTTTTTATCTATCTATCTATCTATCTTTTCATCTATCTATCTATCTATCTATCTATCCCATATCTATCTATCTATCTATCCCATATCTATCTATCTATCTATCTATCTATCTATCTTTTCATCTATCTATCTATCTATCTATCTATCCCATATCTATCTATCTATCTATCCCATATCTATCTATCTATCTATCTATCTATCTATCTATCCCATATCTATCTATCTATCTATCCCATATCTATCTATCTATCTATCTATCTATCTATCCCATATCTATCTATCTATCTATCTATCTATCCCATATCTATCTATCTATCTATCCCATATCTATCTATATATCTATCTATCTATCCATCTATCCCATATCTATCTATCTATCCATCTATCTATCTTTTTATCTATCTATCTATCTCATATCTATCTATCTATCTATCTATCTATCATCTATCTATCTATCTATCCCATATCTATCTATCTATCTATCATCTATCTATCCATCTATCCCATATCTATCTATCTATCTATCTATCTATCCATCTATCCCATATCTATCTATCTATCTATCTATCCATCTATCTATCTTTTTATCTATCTATCTCATATCTATCTATCTATCTATCATCTATCTATCTATCTATCTATCCCATATCTATCTATCTATCTATCTATCATCTATCTATCCATCTATCCCATATCTATCTATCTATCTATCTATCCATCTATCCCATATCTATCTATCTATCCATCTATCTATCTTTTTATCTATCTATCTCATATCTATCTATCTATCTATCTATCATCTATCTATCTATCTATCACATATCTATCTATCTATCTATCTATCCCATATCTATCTATCTATCTATCTATCTATATCATATCTATCTATTCCATATCTATCTATCTCTCCATCTATCTATCTATCTTTCTATCTATCTATCCCATATCTATCCATCTATCCCATATCTATCTATCTATCTATCTATCTATCTATCTATCTATCTATCCATCTATCCCATATCTATCTATCTATCCCATATCTATCTATCTATACAAAACAAATTGTAGAACAGCATCACAATAATGTGCATAAGGTTCCAGGCTCCGTAAAACAACTATCCAGTTGTTATAGAATACAAAATGTAAAAAGAAGACAACACTCCAAAATAAATGCAAAAGAAAGTGTGGACTTTATTAAGTGCAGATGGCAACGTTTCGATTTCACAAACCTTTTTTAAGGGTTGAGTGCTGCCTTCCCCTTCCTTTTTTTCAACATTTTCTTTCTATCTATTATCTATCTATCTATCTATCTATCTTATATCAATCTATGTATGTATGTATGTATGTATCTAGCTATCTATATCTATCTCATATCTATCTATCTATCATCTATCTCTCATATCTAGATATTATCCATCTATCTATCTATCTATCCATCTATCTATCTATCTATCTATCTATTATCTATCAATCTACCTATCTTAAAAAATAAATTCACGGACAGCACTCCTTCACAGAATGGGTGGTTTATTAGCCCAAAAAGGGCTGTAGCGACGTTTCGGCTCTGTGTGTGAGCCTTTCTATCTATCTATCTAGTTAACTATTTTTTTAAGAAATAGTAAAGAAGAGTAATGGGAACAGGAAAAAAGGTGCAATCCTAAGGACACTGGTGCAGCATCTTCTAATATGCAAAAACACAATGAGCAGTATTCCACAACAGTTTAGGTGAGAAGAATGGAGTTTTATTAGTGCACAAATACAACATTTCAGCCCTTTATACTGGGTTTTCTTCAAACAACAGCTTTATACAGAGGGTCAATTTAAGTATCGAAGCACAATCAAAGCAACATATAATTAGTGCTAGCCATGTAAAAAATAACTTTACCATACTTTATAGCATACTTAATTTTCAATAGTATAATAAACAACCATATGGTTTAATATAGTTAATAACTGCATAAAGTTGCAGGCTCTATACACACTCATAATAATGAAAATGCAATCCCATCTGCAAATTAAACACTGTATTGGCTCAGCTAACAGGATTTCCAGTAATATTCCCCAAATTTACCAAAATATTGCATAGATTGGGTAGTATATCTGTGTAGATAGATTGATAGATAAGTAGACATATAGATAAAGTGGGCTTAAAGGCCTTATCCACATCTGAAAACACCAGTATTATAAATTGTACAACAGAGATTATTTTATAGATTTGCATTTAGTTTCATGTTAATCTGAGATCAATGAGCTCCCATCAGCCAGCTATACATCTTCATTTATGGTATTCTAAAGTCTATCATTAGATTGCAGAATACATATCTATACAGCCTATAATTAATGGTAGATTTACATATTCTTTTCTTGATGGCAGTTATTTCTGACCACAATTTACAGATAATTGCTGCATGTAAATGACCTGTAATACTGATAATGATTGCAGCCATCATAAGTGATATGAATCTGAGATGTGCCAAGTTGACTTTGTCAGAAGCTCAGTTGATTGGTAAGGAATGGCTATTGGACTGGAAACAGTTGTATAAAAGAGATAATTTACACCATGTGAAACATTATTTCATCAAAATATTTACTACACCCTCATATCAATTATCATATTACCAGTTACTGGGTCTGATTCATTTAAGAGATGGTCTCATAAGCCGAAAACTGTGCACACACATAAACATAGTGACTTAACCAAACATCTCTTGTTGATAGCCTATACAGTTTTTGGCATTTTTACACACTTAAAGAATTTATCTGTTACCCAATAAATGTGGAAAACAAGCTCTCGATGAATGAGCACAACGTTCAGGTGAAATGATCTTTTGATTTGCCCCCAAAAATCACTGTTCTTGGCAGTGCACCATCTTGTGTGAACAGAACCTCGGCTGTCGAAAACAATGGTAGCCTATCCCCACTGAACGATCTATTACAGATCATTCTTTGTGCATCTGAAGCCAGGTCTGCCTATGTAATCAAGGTAATAAGTGACCGCCAACTAGCAATCACGTCGCCAGTCGGCAGTCATATATCATCATACCTTAAATGTTTTCAGGCTGCAAAGTCTATCTCCACCTACTTAGCTTGAGTGACTAGCTGTTTCACTGTCCTCCTCATTGCTACTGTTGATGAAATCTTGCATATGCTCAGTAGAATCTGTAGTCTTCTTGTGGTGTCTAACACCATCTACTACAAGAACCATTATCACTAAAGGTGACTCCACTTATTTGTACATTAAACACGAATAGCCCAGATTTCAGGAATGTCTTAGCTGTCAGTCACAGTGCTGGGGGCAGGAGGGAAGAGATGAAACTGAACAATGATGAAGTACAAGACTATCAAACCACCCCCATAACATAATTTACATATTACAGAAGCAAAACAGCCTTTTTAAAGACGGAGAGACTCTGGAAATATCCCAACAGCCCTGTAAGTAATGTTTAATGAACCTGACATTTCAGTGACATTAGAGGGGCATGGTACATCTAGTGACAGATCCACTTTAAAGCTGGCCAGACATTAAAAACCTCAATGAAAACACATCAAAGAAAACAGTCCCCTGAAAAGTTCTCTAACTACATATAATACATTTCTTAATGTAAGAGTTGTGACTGAAATAATCAGGTCTGGATGGAACATACTTGTCTTTGAAAAAATTTTCTAAAGGCTTTTTCAGAATGCCTATGCAAGATATAATTGGTTTCTACCTTGGATTAAGTTGAAAGGGTAATTCTTAACATCCATGGTCTCATTTACCGGCATAGGCAATTTTTTAAATTTGAGTGGTGTGGTTGAAACTTGATCATTTCAGACGAGGTTTACTTAGCCTTTCACATTTAATAACATTATCATTATCAATTTTTATTTTTTTCTAGTTGTGCAAAATTCTTTCTGCAACAAAAAAACAGGAAACTACATCAAATAAGTTGATATCAGAACATCTACATATATCAAAAGCATTAATTTTGATTATGTTAAGATAATACGTTGATGCTTAAGACTTGCCGACATGTCTTTAATGGAAATTAATTTTACCAATTCTTGGACACTTTTCTTCACAGGGCCTTTAAAGAACTAAGGATCTGTTAAACCTGTTAGACTGGTGATATTAATTAAAGAAGATGTGAAGCCGCTCTTTGCTCCTCACTAAGGGATATCACTGTTAGGACTGACGCTGGAGACACAAGGCTTGAGTATAACTTCTACACAGTGTCAGAAAATGCATTACTATAAACTGGCACAATGTCAAATGGAATCAGTATGGGTCAGCTGCAGGTTAAGCTAAGAAAACGATAAAAAATTAAAAGGCAACAAAAGCACTCAACAGGAAAGTTTATGGAGAATTCAGGCGAAAAGTCATCCAGTCTACCAAAGAACAATCTGTCAAGTTCATCCCAACTTTACAAAGTATTGTATCTAGTGTCTAGCAAAGTCATGTTCATTTTAGTACAATGTATGGAAAAGTAGGTTAGACATTGTAATATACCACTTGTATGAATTCTCATTTCACCAATCTCTACAATACAATGTATACAATAGGTATGCGTACATCTACTGTAGACTTTCTGTTCCTTTTTGATCACAATATGTAATTAATTACTTTTCTTCACATTCATGCAGTATGTTTTATTCTGCTGATTTTGCTATTGAATTGCCAAACTACAATTAAAGACATTGAATTCCAAGAACTAAATATCACAAAGTAATTTATTATTCTTACAAAATACAAAAAAAGTATTGTATATTTTTTCTATATATTTATTAGTAGGTCATCTATATAAATGCTTCTTAAGAGCTTCCATTTTTGATGTAAGATGGATAAAGCAGAGATCATGAGTCCAGATGTTTTGCGGACTTTATACTAAACTATGATAAATAGTTCTGTTAGCCATTTCATAATCTGTAAAAGCTGTTATTATAAATGATATTAAGAACTTAATTGTACAAAATGAAGACAAAATAAATCGGTTCTATGGTATTTTTTGGCAAACCAACAAGATAATAGTAAGACAAAAGTATAAACTTAAAAAACTAGAGTTTAAGTAATTTTCCATGCACACTTAAGATTATATACAGTATATAGTAAATAAATCAATGACACTGCTCTCAAAAACCTTTTAGAGTCATCCCTTAAGGCCACCTATTTTCTTAATAAAAGGTCAGCAAAAACATTATTTCTGGTTAATTAAAAAAGCAAATAAGAAAACAGAAAAATGAAGTTAAGTGGAAAAAGAAAAGAAAAATGAAACTTTTACCTAACTTTAAATTGAACTATTAAGAAAATATACAATGTAGAGTACATACAATATTTTTCAGAATAGATTTTTAAGATGTCAGTCCTTTTTTGTAAATCGAAAATACTCAAAATATCAAAATACTAACCTTTTCATAGTAAATAACAAAAAATAAATGAACTTAAAAAAAAGACAGGATAACCTAAACCTCATTATATTGGAAATCAAATAATGGTTACCAAAAGGTAATAAAGAATAAATGACTCTGTAAATGGCAAAATACAGAAAGAAGACCAGATATTAATTTTGAGGCAAAAACATTTTCTGTAAAAATTGAGCTTCATTCATTTATATTAAAAATTAATATCTCAAATATATAACTGCTTAACGTTAATCTTCTGCTAAATTACTTTCTGCAAGTCTTTATTTGGTCTTCATTGACTCTAACCGCCAGGATTTGGACAGACACTTGGAACATCACTCTGAAGGGAAAGTTTTTGAATTTCTTAAGAATAGAAAATAATGAAACATGGAAAATTATTCACTTTCTAGAAGGTGATAACGTAAACTTCTGAACAGTTTCAAAGTTTGTGGACACAAAAATGTTACAAAATAATACAATCTGATGAATGTTCTGATGTTATTACAAAGTTCATAAAAATGATTAATATCAAACAGAATAAAACTGACAAAATAGTTCAGTGGTCCTTATTACAAAAAAAATATGTATTGGACATAAAGTTACAAATACACCTTTTGATATTAGGTTTCATTTACAGTTATATTATCTTTTCTAGCTAAATGGTTTCTAATGGATCATGACAATATAATGCAAGACAAAATGCAACAAATATTGTTCTCCATTGATCTAGGTAAAAATAGTGTCCTCACAACAAGGAGGAAATTACTTCTCGCCAGCAGTGACCACTAGACCATCAAATGACCACCAAATCAATAATCAACATACAGTGATTAGCACAGTTTTGCTGCACAGCATTGTGTCTATGACTTTTGCCTCTGTTTTTGATTGTTCTATAACCTCCCTATTTTCATTTTAATCCTCTCTAGATGCACCTTGCATGGTCTCACTCCAAAGTCTATTGTATACACAAAATGTAACTGTCCTAGACTGGCAATTATTGGTCCAATATATGAACATGGGACAATATGAATGGTTCCTTTATGAACATAATTTTATTGATCTTCCTTATGTATAATCCGTAAACCTTTTTATTCATAAAGACTTATTTAGAGTTGACACTGATTCTCCAACAGTAAGATCATTTCTTCCATCAGATGAGTATACCTTTCAATCATTTGCATGGGTTAATAACACTGACTAATAGCACATTAGCAAACTGCTGTTGCAGGCACCACTCAGGCATGACAAATAGATAATCTGTGAATCGCTTGAGAATAATATTCCACCAAGAGAAATGCTGCAGGGTTTATTATCAGATGAATCTGTATACAGAGCAGTGTGCATGAGCGGGCTGTCCCCAGCAGAAGCAATCTATCTCATTAATAAGAATTTATATGGATATTTGGACGCTATGATTGTTGTAAAATTAAAAATAATATGACTTTGTTCAGTGATGCTCTGCTTTATTTGCACTAATGATTTATGTCTTAAGTTGTCATTCATGGCTCTTATCTGCTCCCTTTGATCTTGAATATGCTTTGTGAAATGGTCTATACAAAGTTGATGAAATAGAGGGGTGATTTCATTGTGGAAAATTTGTCTGGGTAATACTTAAATATGAGGAAATAAGCCATGCCCTGCATCACCAATCCTTTTCCAAACTTAGAATCTTGTCCTTAAAATCTAATTTATTGAAATAATTTTTAAAGCATAAAACAATTACATATGAGATAAAAAAAAAATCAAGATTTTTATTGCATTATAATTTATAATATAACAGGGATATCAAACAAGTGCAAACACAATTTATAGGTGTTCATTCTGGAAACTAAAGGTTCCTCATGGTTTTCAAAAGCCGGATTTCACCTGCCAAAATATTTATACGTGCATGTAACTGTTTCAAAGACAAGTCAAGCAGTACATTTACATGGTCAGTCCTTTTTTCCATTATTGAGAAATCAGAGTTTGAATTGATATGAAAATGAGGCTGAAGAGAGATTATAGATTTAAAGCCCCTGTCACTCCAGCTCTATTCCCTGCCCAACGCTGCCTTTTCCTGCCTGGCTGACAGCCTCTATGCTCAGTGACTTCAAGCTGTTAGTCAAGAAGGATAAGTCAGTGCAGGGTGTGGCATAGAGCTGGAGTGACAGAGGCTTCAGATCTAGAGCCTCATTTGTATATCAATTCAAATGCTGATTTCTCAGTAATGGAGGAATGGATAAGCCATATAAATGTATTGATGGACTTGACTTTGAAAGAGCTATGTGGGCCTATGAAAATGGTGTGTGAAATCATGCTGACAGATTCACTTAAACTATGAAGTAATGAATAATACATGATTTGAAAACCTTAACCCCTTGAAAATGGTTTACATGGCCAAAGTAGGAATGTGACAAAGGGAAAAAGTATCATGACTTTGTTTCTTTTTACAGCTGCCTCCAAATAATTACCACTTGTCTCATTACAGAAAAAGAAAACGAGTAGCAGGTATCCATCAAGTTTTTGGCTTTGATAGCTACTGCAAATCTACTTGAAGTCTGCTTGGAGGTGCAATGAAGATCAGCCTGGTTTTTATTAAGTGTTTTTATGGAAAATTTCTTGACTTCTGTCCTTGAGACTTCATGAAGAATTGAAGACTTTCAAGTGGAGATAATCCGAATGATTCAAATGTATGTTGAATTTTCACAAATATGCTGAATCCATAGAATTAACATAATTTGCATTTTAGTTTGCTCTAATCAACTAAAAAGGCTGCCACAATTTTACACATTGCAAAAGATTGCGTCAGTCAAATAGATCATAAGACCTCGGTTGTGCTTCCCCACACTGCCTTGTGCCTTGTAGCTATCACATCCTATGTAATAGCATAGTCAATCAGGAGGGACTATCAGAGCCCGTATAAATGCAGAGGAATGCGGCAGTCATTTTGTGGTGAATCTGGTTGGTGAGAGTATGTCTGATCGTATCTCTTAACCATAAAGATAAGGAAGAAAGTCATAACACACTGCAGAACTGTACAGATAGTGTGTGACAGCACAGAAGTGAGTATGTGAGAAAAAAAAGTGTCATACATGTTTTTTTTCAGGGCAATTTGAGGCTTTGAAATACTTTAGATTTGTGGTGAATTGAATTTTCTTGGAAAAATTCTTGAATCTGTCAAATCCAAGTTTCGAAAGATTCATTAATGTCTATCTCAAAGACTTCCAGAAGTGAAGACTATCTTCCTTTTAACAGGCATTATTTCTTTGCATGCCCTACAACTTTTTCTCGGCCTAGTCTAAACCTACAGGTTGAAGGTGTGTAACGCCATACTTAAAGACATAACTCTTCCTATCTGTTGATAGTTCTTGTACACTACTCATAATTCACAGACAATTGCAATGTTATTAAATGTGTGGCTATATAAGAGCATAGCATTTATCTAAAAATTGGTTTACTGTAGTTCACATACTATAACATTATTTTTCCCTGAAGATATGTATCAAATGTAGGCAAATATATGTTTAGACCAGACCATGTTATGCTAGATCACTGATTGCTGTCACTGTTTAGAGATTAATATGAGATCATATTAAAAGAATTACTGATATTTTCATGTACCCATTGATTTGTAGATCTTAAGATGGTTATTTTGATAAGATTGTTCGATGGAAAACTGGTAAGGCACAGCTCAAAGATGAACGCACATAGTACAATGGGCCAATAATTGTAATAAGGAAGTATCAATTAACCCAGCTGTATACGATGGAAAACTCCTCCCTGTCCTATTAAACAAGCCAGACTACTGCTCTGTGCTCCTGATGAGTAATTTAAAGAGCAGAGTACATTACTTAATGCACACGACTATCGTAACTTAATATCGTTTTTTCCATTTTAGAAATTTCCCTTGACTTTCTCTTTATTCATTTCCGAGTCATTATACTTTCCATCTGCTAAAATTATAAACAAAGTAGAATGACGGATATGAGCTGGAATATTATTATCAGAAAGCCGTAAACATCCATTTTTTATAACTTCAGCTGGGGATTTGCAGTGCTTGAGGCACTTGTGGCTTTGATGAACTACAAGTATAATCATGATTTACTATTTCTTGCCTTAGGTCTTAAGGTTAATTCAGACAACAAAGTGTCTGAAATTATTATTTATTTTATATTTTCACATCTTATTTACATCTGAAAAGCATTTAAACTGAAAGTCTCATCAGAAAATGAGCTATTGTTTAAATCTTGTTTTTATGTTAAAGAGTAGCTAAACTTTTTTTCTTTTTTTTTATATCATGCCCAGCGAATCTCAATACAGTAAAGACACTAAATGCCTGGAAAAGACATGTATAACACTCTGAGGTCTACTAGGACTATATTAAATCCCTTTTGACCTCTTTAATGCAAACACAAAATTAGGAAAGAGGGGCATTAAACTAACCTCATTGCTTGTAGCTTGTCAAGAATAGAGAATAAAATGATGCTACTAATTTGCTGTACTGCAGTATATCACAGATCAATTAATTCACAGTCACACTGACTATGCAGGTACAGCACCTCCCTATCACTTAGCTCTTTGGATTATTTGTCACAGAAACTACCGCTCACTCTGAGGTCTCATAGGACTATATTGCATCCCTTTTGAGGTCTTACCTGCAAACACAAAATTGGGAAAGAGGGGTATTAAACTGACCTCACAGTTTGTAGCTTATAAATAGTAAAGAAAAAAATGGTGTTATTAAGATGCTGTAGTGCAGTTTATCACAGATCAATTAATTCACAGTGACACTGACTCTACAGTTACAGCACTTCCATATCACTTGGCTCTTTGCAATATTTCTCACATTGTGAGCCTACTACTCCCATTTTCAGTGTTCTTCAGTGCTGCTTTACTACACGACAATCACATTTAGACTTTTATATCGCATGTCTGTAATGATGAGCTTTGCCTTCTGATCTCCTATTTCTAGGCTAAAAATCTTAAAATGGCCCTTATCTTTTATTGTCCTTATTACAATTTCTCCTGATTGGCTGTTCGAGGCCATGTGATGTGAAAGCTGCAAAGCATTATAGGGAAGCTCACGTGGCCGCGTGTAACATCTTGAGTCCGGTCTCCGACTAATGCAATCTTCAGTATTGTGTGTAATGGTGCTGATGGTTTTCTGATTATCGCAAAATGAATCAGAAATTGTTTGAAATTGCTTGGATCTGCAACTTTCAGGAAATCCAATTTGAAGTCGATCGCAGTGTATCAATGAATTCATCTTTGCTAAACATATAAACTACACATTTTTATATAATAATAAATGACAAAGTGTCATCCATTACTTACAGATCTAGTTTAGTATATTTAGTAATAATAGTGTATAGTATAGTAATATAGTAATAAATAATCTGACAATAATATATAATTTAACGAAAATTATTATACGTTGCTAAAGAAAATCTCTGTACTACTCATCTCTTCAAGCTTTCTATAGCTTGAACACGGCTGGTGTGATAAAACAATATGGATGTTAGCTCGCAAGAGCTTTGTGCAATTCTATAATTTGGTTGCTGTTGGAGTTGGAACCTCCCTCCTATTACCTGTATTAGGCAGGATTATTGAATTAAAAAGAACTGATTGATCGATCAATGGCTGACAATTGAATTTTCTTTGATTACATGACTGATCCTGAAGAATACTCATCATGATCGAACTATAAAATATGAAAACATTTTGCCATCATTTTTGCCCCATATTAATTCCTGTGAGCCCAGCCTTGACATAGTGTGATTATGCTGGTTATCCAATCTCAGCTCAAGTGGGCAACAGTGTCACAATCCACTAGTGCCACATTCTCACTTTTTGAGTGAAGCATTGGAAAAATCAGATTGATTTTACAGATTATATCCACAGACTACACAAATTGCATTATTTCTAAATTAAGTTACAAGGTGTTTAAACATTTCACATGTGAGAAAGATGTAAGTGAATGGCAGGGATGTAAGAAAATGCAGAGGAGGTGAAACTGCTGGTATGTATTGCACCCTGTCTAGGAATAAATCACAAGCCTTGATGACAATGTGGCATTTTGCGAGTACGCCAGCGTCACATACACAGCACATTTTATCAGATATCTGTTATTTCCACGCCAGGCTTCTCTGCTAGCACAAGCAATGTTTTATCAGCATGCTGGATATAAGTGGGAAGCAGAGGCAAGTCTCACGTGCCAACTCTCGCCTATGAGGCCATGCTTACAGCAATTTCTGCCCACCTGTTGGGAGTCACTGCACTGACCAGACTCGAGCGTAAACCAGGACATTGACTGAAAAGAAATGACATCCACTGTATGGAGACAAAGGCAGTCTTCTCTCCGTCTGCACAACACTCACAGCCACTGTCAAATAAAGTTAATTAGGTATTTGATCCACACAATAGTACACCACAATGTAGGCACCATGCTATTCAGAACTCACTATCTTCTGTGTATAAACCATGAGACGTAACCGGCAATGTGTGGGCATGGAGGGCACTGTGCTCAGTGCAGAGGAATAGAAGCAGCTGCCCCGCGCTACATGCCATTGACTAGAAGTACCGCGTGCTAATGGCTCATACAACAATCAGCCTCTTACATATATAAAAACAACTGTGTAACAATCACTTGCTTCTATTACATCAAAGAAACAATAAAGCGAGGTATAAGCATGTTATACTGGAGCTTTCAATATTGCAAGACCTCTACGCCGGCACGCAGAATTGTGAAATGAAAAACTCAGCTCTACAACATCTATATACATTTTTAAAATATCATATCAAAGCCGCCGAAAGTTTTTGGACAACATTCATAATGAAATTGAAAAATGCACAATTTGATTTGAAATCTCGCTATTTACTTGACATTTCTTTCTTCCATATTCCCAAGAGATTATTACTATGTTCAAAAAAAAAATCCCATACAGGCTGCACAGCACATATGTGGTCACCAATACCTTTCTATTAATTTAGTCATGGACCATGGACTCAAATTTATCACTATACACATTGAATATATTATACCATAAGATTACAGGCAGCAACACGCATCACCACCACTGGGTAGCCACATATAGATACAAATAGAGAGATATCTCTTGACAGAGTGTCACAATGTCAATTTTTGTAAAGGTGGTCTTTTTGTCTCCCACATCCACTGCTATGACATATTTGGGTGATATTCTTTTGTATAAATAGTAGGATGATTATTATTGTAATTTTTGCTCATTATTTATTTGCTTAAACATGGGTATAGGATTAAGTTGATTCAAAGCTTTGCTTTTATAATGTATATACAGTACAGACCAAAAGTTTGGACACACCTTCTCATTTAAAGATTTTTCTGTATTTTCATGACTATGAAAATTTTACATTCACACTGAAGGCATCAAAACTATGAATTAACACGTGGAATTATATACTTAACAAAAAAGTGTGAAACAACTGAAAACATGTCTTATATTCTAGGTTCTTCAAAGTACCCACCTTTTGCTTTGATGACTGCTTTGCAGACTGTAGCCCTCGATGAATTCTATATATACAGGGTGGTCCAAAAGTAGGTGGCCAGAAAATAATAACATTTATTTTGATTTATATATAAAATTATATTTACTAACACAAGCATAACATTGACAATTAAATTATATTCTGAACAATAATACAAAAGCCCTTAAATTTTATCAACGCAGGTGTTCAAACTGTTTTCCATTACAATTTGCACAGCTTTGAAGTCTGCCTCTTACACTTCAACAAACTTTTTTGCACAAGTCTCTTGGGTATTAATTTCTTGAAATGCATCTCTTATGTAATTTTTCAAATCACTGACACTTTTTGGTTTTCGACTATAAACTTTGTCCTTGAGTACTCCCCAAAAGAAAAAATCCATTGGGGTCAAGTCTGGTGAACGTGCCGGCCAATCAAGTGGGCCTCCTCGGCCAATCCATTTATTAGGAAATGTTTCATCAAGATACTCGCGGACTACTCTTGAATAATGTGGAGGGGCCCCATCTTGTTGGAAATAAAGGTCATTTGAATAAGGCTGTTGCTGTAACTGGGGAACAACTTGATTGATTAGAATTTCGAGATACTATATTGGTCCTAAAACACCAAAACTTGAAATATCACCCCAAGCATTGACACCAGGCTCATTTAGTTGTTGCTCTTATGTTAAATGCATGTTCTCATTATACCAGTAAATACAATTATGTCTGTTAATATGGCTGGATAATTTGAAAGAAGCTTCATCACCCCACATAATATTATCTAAAATTACTGAATTTTCTTCTTTTTCGTTAAGCATAATCTCACTAAATTGCAGCCGCCTGTCTGGATCATCCTCCAATAAACCATGAATTAGACGTGGACGATAAGCTTTCCACCCAATAGATTTCAGGATTCGCATGATAGAAGCTCGTGAAATTCCCAATTCCAAAGAGGCTCTTCTGGTGGACTCTTTTGGACTCTGAACAAATGTTTCAGCAACAAGTTGTTTATTATCTTCTGTACAGACTCTTTTGGGTCGACCAGTTTTTGGAGCATTAACGATTGAGCCAGTGGGATTGAATTTGTCATGAATGCGGTAAATGGTTTGTCTCTTTGGGGCTTTAGTACCAAATGTTTCAACCCAATTTGCTCTAACGGTTTCAGCATTTTGAGATTTCCTATATTCTGTTAAAATCCATTTTCTTCGATCTGTATTTAAATTATTTGCCATTATGTGTTATCTGAATTATTTGAAAAGAAAACAGATTTGGGGGAGATCTATTTGTGAAAACTAGATCTGTGAAACTGGCTCAGTTGCCCTTAGCAACCAATCAGATTCCACGTTTCATTTTCCAAAGAGTCTGTGAGGAATGAAAAGTGGAATCTGATTGGTTGCTAAGGGCAACCGAGCTAGTTTCACTTTACACCATGTTTGATAAATCTCCCCCTTCATAACCTTATTACACTTTCTGTCCACCTACTTTTGGACCACCCTGTATATTATTGGTCATTGATTGGTCATTAAACCATGACATTTTTACCATTCAAATGTCGTTTGAATTCCAGATTTTTCATTTGCACTTGGAATTTCTTCTGCAATTTCTACCAAATGATGAAATTCCCCATGGTCACACAGTGCTGTTTTGGAGCACAGTCAGGTTCGGGAGGGAAGGAGCACTATTTCGATTTTGGAGCACAGATTTTGCTGAAATAATTTACATCCACCATTTGCAGAGCCCCTAAGATGGCAGAACAGCAGAAACTCCCCTCAAATTACTACATTTTTCAATATTATACCCATCTGGTAATTCATCTAAAGGTGTACTGAGTATTTTGGTAGCGAAGATTTCCCTGGATTGCTTTGTTTTGTCACATTTCCAGAGCCTTTGTGCTAACAGTAACATGATAACCTCTATTTTTCTGATGACTAACCCGAGAAGGGACTTGATTTTTGTGGGTTTAGAAGAAGCTTTTATTGGTAGTGGTACCACTTTGGGATACATAGCATTTTAGTTTGCTTTTCAGGCGTGGTTCACAATGATTATAAAACAGCAGTTCAAGAACTGTTTTTATTATTTACCTCTTTTACGCCATTCATCGTGAGGTGAAAGTGATAAAACCGTTTTTATTCCTCTGGTCAATATGATTATAGTGATATCAAATTTGCACACCATATGTTTTTCTACTTTGGCTCACTATGAACAATAAAAATCATTAGAAAAAAATCATTTATTTTTACATTGCCTTATTCTGAGAGGTATAACGTTGTTATTTTTCTAATGACAGAGCCATGTGAGAATTTGATTTTTGCGGGACAAAATGATAGAGTGAGAGGGCACTCCGTCCTACTCTCTACCCTCTAAATGCTGTGGACACTCTTGACTGTGACGTCTAGGAGGTTAGACAGCCAGGAATGGTAGGGGCCACAACCCGAACTGTTGCTCTAGGAAGCTCAGCTGTCAGTTAGTCTGAGCTCCCGTGGTGATCGTGACGGGCACAGCTTTTTATCATAATGACCTTCCCAAATAAGAAGTACTATTCCATCTTATATCAGGAAGGGGTTATAATGGAAATGTATACCTTATCCTGGTATTACCTTCTAGTCATGGATATGTCTTTAAAGGGCATCTGTCACCAGGTTTTTGCTTTGGAATATGAGTGAAGCATGATGTAGCGTGAGTGAGCCCAAATCCATATATCACCAAGCAGTCCAGTATCACTTATTGGACTGCTTGTTGTAGTCTACATTACGGCTTTCAGATTAAATGGCAAAACCCTGCGGACAGATTCTATTTAATGCCAAGTTTTAGTAATATTGTAACCTCACTGATGCAACTCATGCATGGGGTCCAAGAGACACATGGTTGGTAGACACTGGTATTTGCTATGCCTTTGATTTGTGGAGAATCTTGTTCAATATATTTATCATTAAACTCTTCTCTCTTTGCAGAGTAATAAGTAAATGAGTTACAGTAAGATAATGAGTTAGGTTTAAGTATTGATCTAAAGTTTCATCTTTGGAAGCAGACAGATCCTCTGCCTCCAGTCTTCCTGTCTCCCGTGGAGGGGCACTACTAGAGATTGACAACATAGCTGCGCCAAGTTGGTCCAAAATATGCCCTCTGCAATGCTACAGAGGAGCGCAGGGACACTAGAGTTGACCAGATTATGAGCACCAGCATTCTGGACAGCTTTAGATCACTGCTTAAAATTTCTATTAAAAAGAGCTTGAAAGCACTGTATATGTTTGGCCACGCTGCTAAACGGCAGAGGTGGCCGCTAACCTAGACAATGAGCTATAAACAATAAAAATCCCTCCATTCTCGAGAACGGGGAAGATTTTTAATAAGATTAGAATTGCAAAGTTCCTAGCTTTTACAAGTTCTTTGCAACTTTAGCAATGATGATGGTGATGATGATTTAATGATGGTGAAACAATCCCTTTAAAGGTTCACACTAAGTCCCACCACTCTGTGCATCATGGCAGGGCCAATCATTTATATACACACTAGATGGTGGCCCGATTCTAACGCATCGGGTGTTCTAGAATAGGTATGCGGCCGACCGGGCACAATCAGCAGAACGTTGTTTAAATTTGGCGCCAAAATCGCTGATTGGTCGCGGCCGGCAACCGTGACTAATCAGCAAAACGGTGTTTAAATTTGGCGGCAATATCGGTGATTGGTCACTGGTGGCGGCCGCGACCAATCAGCGAACTGTGTTAGTGAGGACCGGAGAGCTTGTTTAAATTTGGCGATAAAATCGACCAATCAGCAGAGCGTTGTTTAAATTTGCCGGCAATCTCGCCGATTGGTCTCGGCCGGCCGGCGGCCGGGACCAATGAGCAGAGCGGTGTTTAAATTTGGCGCCAAAATCGCTGATTGGTAACGGTCGCCGGCGGCCGCGACCAATCAGCAGAGCGTTGTTTAAGTTTGGCACCAATCTCGCACCAATCTCGCTGATTGGTCGCGGCTGGCAGCCGCGACCAATCAGCACAGCGCTGTTTACATTTGGCACCAATCTCGCTGATTGGTCGCAGCCGGCCAATGCAACCAATGAGCAGAGCGGCGTTTAAATTTGCCGGCCATCTCGCTGATTGGTCGCGGCCGGCCACCGCGACCAATCAGCAGAGCGGCGTTTAAATTTGCCGCCCATCTCGCTGATTGGTCGCGGTTGGCCACCGCGACAAATCAGCAGAGCGGCGTTTAAATTTACAGCCTATAATGCTGATTGGTCGCGGCCGGCGACCACGACCAATCAGCAGAGCGGCGTTTAAATTTGCCGCCGATATCGCTGATTGGTCGCGGTGGCCGGCCGCGAACAATCAGCAGAGCGGCGTTTAAATTTGCCGCCCATCTTGCTGATTGGTCGCGGCCGGCCACGGCGACCAATCAGCAGAGCGGCGTTTAAATTTGCCGCCCATCTCGCTGATTGGTCGCGGCCGGCCACCGCGACCAATCAGCACAGCGACGTTTACATTTGCCGCCCATCTCGCTGATTGGTCGCGGTGGCTGGCCGCGATTAATCAGCACAGCGGCGTTTAAATTTGCCGCCCATCTCGATCATTGGTCACGGCCGGCCACCGTGACCAATCAGCAGAGCGGCGTTTAAATTTGCCGCCCATCTCGCTGATTGGTCGCGGTAACCGGCCGCGACCAATCAGCAGAGCGGCGTTTAAATTTGCCGCCCATCTCGCTGATTGGTCATGGCCGGCCACCGCGACCAATCACCACATCGGCGTTCAAATTTGCCGCCCATCTCGCTGATTGGTCGCGGCCGGCCACCGCGACAAATCAGCAGAGCGGCTTTTAATTTGCCGCCCATCTCGCTGATTGGTCGCGGTCGGCCACCGCGACCAATCAGCACAGCGGCGTTTAAATTTGCCGCCCATCTCGCTGATTGGTCGTGGCCAGCCACCGCGACCAATCAGCACAGCGGCGTTTAAATTTGCCGCCCATCTCCCTGATTGGTCGCAGTGGCCGGCCGCGATTAATCAGCAGAGCGGCGTTTAAATTTTCCGCCCATCTCGATCATTGGTCACGGCCGGCCACCGCGACCAATCAGCAGAGCGGCATTTAAATTTGCTGCCCATCTCGCTGATTGGTCGTGGTAGCCGGTCGCGACCAATCAGCAGAGCGGCGTTTAAATTTGCAGCCCATCTCGCTGATTGGTCACGGTAGCCGGCCACCGCGACCAATCAGCAGAGCGGCGTTTAAATTTGCCGCCCATCTTGCTGATTGGTCATGGCCGGCCACCGCGACCAATCAGCACAGCGGCGTTCAAATTTGCCGCCCATCTCGCTGATTGGTCGCGGCCGGCCACCGCGACCAATCAGCAGAGCGGCGTTTAAATTTGCCACCCATCTCGCTGATTGGTTGCGGTAGCCGGCCACCGCAACCAATCAGCAGAGCGGCGTTTAAATTTGCCGCCCATCTCACTGATTGGTCGCGGCCGGCCACCGCGACCAATCAGCACAGCGGCGTTTAAATTTGCCGCCCATCTCACTGATTGGTCGCGGCCGGCCACCGCGACCAATCAGCACAGCGGCGTTTAAATTTGCCGACCATCTCGCTGATTGGTCGCAGCCGGCCACCGCGACCAATCAGCACAGCGGCGTTTAAATTTGCCGCCCATCTCGCTGATTGGTCGCGGTGGCCAGCCGCGATTAATCAGCAGAGCGGTGTCTAAATTTTCCTCCCATCTCGATCATTGGTCACGGCCGGCCACCGCGACCAATCAGCAGAGCGGCGTTTAAATTTGCCGCCCATCTCACTGATTGGTCGCGGTAGCCGGCCGCGACCAATCAGCAGAGCGGCATTTAAATTTGCTGCCCATCTCGCTGATTGGTCGCGGTAGCCGGCCGCGACCAATCAGCAGAGCGGCGTTTAAATTTGCCGCCCATCTCGCTGATTGGTCGCGGTAGCCGGCCACTGCGACCAATCAGGAGAGCGGCGTTTAAATTTGCCGCCCATCTCGCTGATTGGTCGTGGTAGCCGGCCACCGCGACCAATCAGCAGAGCGGCGTTTATATTTGACGCCCATCTCGCTGATTGGTCGCGGTCGGCCACCGAGACCAATCAGCACAGCGGCGTTTAAATTTGCCGCCCATCTCGCTTATTGGTCGCGGCCGGCCGGCCACCGCGACCAATCAGCAGAGCGGAGTTTAAATTTGCCGGCCATCTAGCTGATTGGTCGCGGTGGCTGGCCGCGACCAATCAGCAGAGCGGCGTTTAAATTTGCCGCCCATCTCGCTGATTGGTCGCGGTGGCCGGCCGCTACCAATCAGCAGAGCGGCGTTTAAATTTGCCGCCCATCTCGCTGATTGGTCGCGGTGGCCGGCCGCTACCAATCAGCAGAGCGGCATTTAAATTTGCCGCCCATCTCGCTGATCGGTCGCGGCCGGCCACCGCGACCAATCAGTGTCGTATTAGTGTGGGCCCGGGAGCGGCGCTGCTTGTGCGGCTCCGTATTAGCGAGGATCGGGGAGCGGCGCTGCCTGTGCGGCTCCTTCTGCTGCGAGAAGCCGGGAGATGAGCGGCTGCTCGCAGCAGAAGCATCCCGACCGGCGGCACCGCTCCCCGGTCCTCCGTTCACACTTGCTGTCGGGAGATCAGCGGGCCAAGCCGCTGATCTTCCGACGTTAGCCGCATGGAGGTCAGCGGCGCCGGTCGGGGTAGTTGTGCTGCTAGCGCCGCTCATATCGCCGCTGACCTCCGTCCGCCAGATGAGCCGCTAACAGCCGCCATCTTTTTTCAGAAATCCCGCGGCGCTGATTGGCCGCTGCCGGACCAATGAGCGACGCGGGATTTCCAGGACAGACAGACAGACAGACAGACAGAAAGACAGACAGACAGACGGGATAAGACAATTATATTGTAGATTCCTACCTGCTTGTTTTCCCCTTTATCTCCGCCCCCTCTTCTTTGATTGACAGCTCTGGCTTCAGGGAGCCAGAGAAGGGAGGAGATAGAGCGAAAATAAGCAGGTGGGAAGGTGTATAAAAATGATTGGCTCTTCCATGATGCATCGATCACCTGTACTTTGTGTGAACAGTCATTCTGTGCTGACAGAGTCCCTTTAACTACTATAGAAAACACAGGTGAATACATTATGGCATGATAAAGAGTTCTGCCTAGTGACACATTCAGCTCTACTACATCTCTATTTTTACCCCTTCCTGAAAAAGGTGCTAATAAATGCTATCATTGTGCCTATGTGAGAAAACAGCATTGTACACCTTCTTAGCATTTAATAAATGATCTCCGCTGTGTCCCCATGTCTGCTCAGTTTAATCAAGTGATGCAACTCCAATTAGCTGCACACTAAAGAGCATGTCAGCACAGACCATGTCTGGGAGGATCGTCAAGATGTCAAAGATTCATCATTTACTTGCCATCTATAGACTGTCTCATTAAAATTAATATACTAACATCTCTCCTATTGCAACGCAGTAGAAGCTTGTGTGTCTGCAGTGCAGCAATACGTCTATACTGGAACATTTTATCAGGAGTGGCGCACAATAATGGAGAGCAGAACTATAAATAATGGAGCCAGAGATTTCTGAGGGTTTTAAAAACATCCATTGTCAAGTTCTGTCATCTATTTTTAAAAGCAGAAATAGAACTATCAAATTTTAAACAGACCAATGAGAAGAAGTTTTATTCCCCAGAAAAGTAACAGTACATGCTTTGTTCCTGATAAAAAAAACTACCTGCTGGTTGTCATTACTCTAGCTTAACGAAACTTTCAAAAAAGACACAAGGGCGAAGATTTCCCACTTTGACAGCTACTTTTTAAATGTCCTTTACATTATTTTTCAGTAGTGTACTTGTCCTTGCTATTTATTTATTTTTTCTGAATTTATTTAAGTTCATTTAATGTATCATGTAAAGTAATACAACTTTCTATAAGACTTTATATCCATTTCTTACTATCTATGATTGCTGTCGCTGAACATAAGTACAATTGTTTATACAGTGGCTGGAAAATTTTGCTGATCATGTCACATGATACAAGTACAAAGCTGGTTAAGTGTATCTGAGAAACACGGATTTGTTAATGTAGCCATGAGTGTCCAATAGGTCTTACAACATGGTTAAAAATCCAAGGGGCCGATTCATCAAAATGTTTGTGTTAGAAAAATGGTGTAAAATACTTTGAAAAGTTGCAGATATTTGGAAAAGTCTGCGTTGGGAAAAAATTTGAGATGTTTGGTGTTTTCGTAGCAGTTTCAGGTAGCACCACCAAAATACACAAAGCTGGGGAAGAGCTGGGACGGGGTGCAGAGTGGCTACACCTGCCTGTTAAATTGATCAATAGTATCAGAGTTTTTATACCATAAATGTTACTCAAGTCATCAACTGGTGTAACAATTCTGGTGAGGAGCACGGAGGTACATGCCACTGAAAATATGCATCAAATTCATTAATTGGTGAGCGCCTCTTATTGAAATCTGTGCATCTTATTCCTGCACACCCCTCATCTTAATAGGGTCCAAGTATCTCTCCTTTCGATAACTTTCCCTCAGTATCTATTTTTCCAACAGTTTCCAACAGGACAAATGGATACTGTCTTATTTTCTGTCCTGTTGGATCCCCGTGTTATGCACCATCAGGAGGAGAGAATCCAGGTGACCGGAGCTCCAAAGGGAAAAAAATGGATCTGGATCATTTACCAGAATTGATAAAAATAAAAAAAAAACACAACGTGTTTCGGCTGTACCCAACTTTCTTCCGGTGTCTGAATGCAGGTGTTCTCTGGAGTGCCGGACATGGACACCCTTATGTACAGTTCATGTCAATGGGCTGATTAGGGACTCCAAGGTTACAGCCTCCAGTAGGTGGTGGCTCAGAGGAACATGGACAAGTCGGATCAATAACTTTCGGAAAATCAGTTGTAAAAGATTGGTAGGTGAACTGAGTTTTTCCATATAGTGTCCACACACCATGCAAGTCTCACCTGTTTAGATTTTGCTGTTTCAGTACCTTGTCCAATACCCTTTGTGACCACTGAGGCTAATCATTGACCATATACTGCTGAGGCTAGTGATTGGCTGCAGTGGTCAAAAATATACAGGATGTGACTGCTGCAGCCAGGTAAAAAGAAGACCAGTACTAAAGATAAGGGGCATGGCACCGGAACAGCAATGATTGTCTAACCGTATAGATATATTTTACTAATTTTACTAACATAGAAACCCATTCAACCTCCACAGATAGCACCACACTAACATATTTCAAGAGAAAATATTATATATTTATCTGTATTTTCTTTACAACTAATGCAGTACTGGACTCTATTGTTATTACCAGACTCCCAATTCCCACAATAAGAAATGTTAGCCTCAATTAATACAACCTAAACCCCCTTGCAATCTGAATTTACATAAGCTTTGTGCTACATGGCATGACTTTAGGATAATGGTCTGCTTCTAATTACTTCCTTGATGATTCAATCTGAGACCAAAGGTTCAATCTGAGACCAAAATGAATTCAGAAATGAAGTTGTGGCAATGATATAAATGTTTAACAAAAAAGTCAAAAGGAATAAATACTCAAAATGACATTATCGGCTTTGTAAGCATACACTGTGAAAAATAGCATGTGTCAAGAAGATAACTGGTGAAACAATCTCCTGGACTTCCTCAGTCAATCGTTTGCTTTGCCTTGGTCTTCTATAACGGCAATGTATTGTCCCGTCTGCTGGTTTTATTCCGCAGGTAGTAAATTGATGGGTTTTGTTACAGAGCATCAAGTCATTCCGTCCACCGGGCTTCACGTCACGATTGAACACTCAGGATTCATTGTTCACATTATTACTTCCCACAGAACATGGAAGAAACGAGGGCACCTTCATGATATAAGAAATAAACCATTTACGCCACAGAAGTGTCAAAAGTCAATCACATAAGTTTCCAAGAGTAGAAGCTGCACAAAGCGGGTTGTCCCATGTTCACCTCCCACAGACAACAGATAGCTGTGCGGAAAATTGGCTTTTGTTGTTTGTGACAACATGAAGTGGAGGATGCTGGGATTTCTCACTGATCTACTTACAAAGAGAAACCCGTGGAAAGTACAACTTGTAGAGAGGTGTAGAAACTGCTCATAATACATCGTGACAGCCACGAGTACCTCATGCGTTATATGAGTAGAGCAAAAGTGTGTGCTTCATGTATTCATTAATCGCAGTGCGCTGATGCTCAGTCTATGTACAGTATATATATGTATGTGTATTGGCAACAATGTAGTTGTGCACCAACTTATTAATTTATTACTAAAGGTGTCTGGGACCTATTTTACAGTTTGCATGGGTGTGTGGCATCTTCCTGGGTCGTGCACCCTTATCCACCCATCTTTCCCAAAAAGTTGTATTCTTGTCTCTTTCCTGTTTCAATACAGGCCTGTTTGGCCATATGGAGAAGTGAATCACTAGCATTAGGCTGGTTGGACGACTTTTTGTTCATGAAATGTTAACTAAGTACCTGACATTTTTTACATTTATAGCAAAAGTGGAAATCATGTCTTTATTAATCACAGTGAGTTAAGATAGCTACAGTATTGCTCTCTCTGTTTCTCTATCCATGTTTATTTCTTTATCTGTCCATTATCTATCTATTATCTATCTATCATCTATCTCATATCTATCTATTATCTATCTATCTATCTATCTATCAATCTCATACCTATCTATCTATGTATTATCTATCTATCTATCTATCTATCTATCTACTCTCTCATATCTATCTATCCCATATCTATCTATCTATCTATCTATCCATCTATCTCATATCTATCTATCTATCTATCTATCTATTATCTATCTATCTATCTATTATCTATCTATCTATTATATATCCATCTATCATCTATCTCATATCTATCTATTATCTATCTATCATCTATCTCATATCTATCATCTAATATCTATCTATCATCTAATATCTATCTATCATCTAATATCTATCTATCTATCTATCTATCTATCTATCTATCTATCTATCTGTCTGTCTGTCTGTCTATCTATCTGTCTGTCTGTCTATCTATCTAAAAATCTATTATATATCTATTATGTATTAAACGGGTTGTCCAGCCTTAGGGTACAAAACTGCAGTCACTCTATGAAACTGCAGACTTGTGAATCCACACAGCACCGCATAGTGTGCTCTGTGAGAGTTCTCTGGGGCTGGCGCCAGGAGGCGTTTGACCACAAGTATGTGATTTCCATGCATGTGGCCAATTGCCGACTAGATTGGGCAGGACCTCACTCAATGCAAATGTATTCGGTGAGACCGGACACATCTAGTTGTTATGTGGCCGGAAGTATGCAAATCGCGTACTTTGGGGTCACATGACCACCTGTTCCCGGCGGCACTGGAGAATCCTCACAGTTACATACAGTGACTGCAGACTTGCAGCCTAAGGCCGGACAACCCCTTTAACCCATTACCAACACAGGACATACTGATACTTCCTTGCTCCTTTACATTGATGCAGGCTTGGCATCTTTCCCAACTCATGATAGATGGAGTATTCAGCCATCATCTGCTTCTAACAGCTGCGAACGGAGCTCCACCCACCGCTGTTAACATGTTAACCCCTTCAGGACCCAGCCTATTTTGACCCTAAAGACCTTGGCATTTTTGTCAATTCTGACCAGTGTCCCTTTACGAAGTAAAAACTCTGGAACACTTCAACGGATCCTAGCGATTCTGAGATTGTTTTTTCGTGACATATTGGGCTTCATGTTAGTATTAAATTTAGGTCGATAATATTTGCGTTTATTTGTGAAAAAATCAAAAATATGGGAAAAATTTTGAAAATTTTGCAATTTTCAAATTTTGAATTTTTATTCTGCTAAACTAGAGAGTGATGTGACACAAAATAGTTAATAAATAACATTTCCCACATGTCTACTTTACATCAGCACAATTTTTGAAAAAAAAAAAATTTTTGGTAGGAAGTTAGAAGGGTTCAAAGTTCATCAGCAAATTTTCTTTTTTCCAGCAAAATTTGCAAAGCCATTTTTTTTAGTGACCACATCACATTTGAAGTCCCTTTGAGGGGTGTACATGACAGAAAACACCCAAAAGTGACACCATTCCAAAAACTGCACCCCTCAAGCTACTCAAAACTACATTCAAGAAGATTATTAACCCTTCAGGTGCATCACAGGAACTAAAGCCACATGGAAGAAAAAAATGAACATTTTTATTTTTCTAACAAAAATTTTCTTTTAGCCTAAATTTTTTAATTTTCACATGGGTAACAGGATAAAATGCATCCTAAAATTTGTTGGTCAATTTCTCCTTAGTACACTGATACCTCATATGTGGTCATAAACCACTGTTTGGGCACACGGCAGGGCTCAGAAGGGAAGGAGCGCCATTTTACTTTTTGAATGGAAAATTAGCTCCAAAAGTCAAATTGCGCTCCTTCTCTTCTGAGCCCTGTCATGTGCCCAAACAGTGGTTTACGACCACATATGAGGTATCAGTGTACTCAGGAGAAATTGACCAATACATTTTAGGATGCATTTTATCCTGTTACCCATGTGAAAATTAAAAAATTTAGGCTAAAAGAAAATTTTTGTGAAAAAAAAAGTACTTTTTTGTTTTCACAGATCATTTTGTGAAGCACCTGGGGGTTCCAAGTGCTCACTATGCATCTAGATAGGTGCCTTGGGGGGTCTAGTTTCCAAAGTGGGGTCACTTGTGGGGGAGCTCCACTGTTTAGGCACATTAGGGGCTCTCCAAACGCAACATGGTGTCCGCTAACAATTTGAGACGATTTTCCATTCAATTTGTTAGCGGACACCATGTCGCGTTTGGAGAGCCGCTGTGTGGCCAAACATTGGAGCTCCCCCACAAGTGACCCCATTTTGGAAACTAGACCCCCCAAGGCACCTATCTAGATGCACAGTGAGCACTTGGAACCCCCAGGTCATTCACAAATTAATCCGTAAAAATAAAAAAGTGTTTTTTTTTCCACTTTTTCATTTTTATGAATCAATTTGTGAAGCACCTGGGGGTTCCAAGTGCTCACTATGCATCTAGATAGGTGCCTTGGGGGGTCTAGTTTCCAAAATGGGGTCACTTGTGGGGGAGCTCCAATGTTTGGGCACACAGCGGCTCTCCAAAAGCAACATGGTGTCCGCTAACAAATTGTCGGCTCAAATTGTTAGAAGACACCATGTTGCGTTTGGAGAGCCGCTGTGTGGCCAAACATTGGAGCTCCCCCACAAGTGACCCCATTTTGGAAACTAGACCCCCCAAGGCACCTATCTAGATGCATAGTGAGCACTTGGAACCCCCAGGTCCTTCACAAATTAATCCGTAAAAATAAAAAAGTGTTTTTTTTTCCACTTTTTCATTTTTATGAATCAATTTGTGAAGCACCTGGGGGTTCCAAGTGCTCACTATGCATCTAGATAGGTGCCTTGGGGGGTCTAGTTTCCAAAATGGGGTCACTTGTTGGGGAGCTCCAATGTTTGGGCACACAGCGGCTCTCCAAAAGCAACATGGTGTCCGCTAACAAATTGTCGGCTCAAATTGTTAGAAGACACCATGTTGCGTTTGGAGAGCCGCTGTGTGGCCAAACATTGGAGCTCCCCCACAAGTGACCCCATTTTGGAAACTAGACCCCCCAAGGCACCTATCTAGATGCATAGTGAGCACTTGGAACCCCCAGGTCCTTCACAAATTAATCCGTAAAAATAAAAAAGTGTTTTTTTTTCCACTTTTTCATTTTTATGAATCAATTTGTGAAGCACCTGGGGGTTTCAAGTGCTCACTATGCATCTAGATAGGTGCCTTGGGGGGTCTAGTTTCCAAAATGGGGTCACTTGTTGGGGAGCTCCAATGTTTGGGCACACAGGGACTCTCCAAACGCAACATGGTTCCAATTTGTTAGTGGACACCATTGTGTAGTGTATGTCAGGTTGGTGTGCGGTGTGGTATATTGTAGTGTATACACCACACACACACACACACACTACAACACACACACCAACCTGACATAGCCTACTAAGCTGAGTACGCCCTAGACTGGGATGAGTGGGACGGGCGGGACATTTTGTGTGCTGTGTGCGTGTGTAAAAAAAAAAAAAAAAAATCGAAACTTTATTATAGTGTGAGTGTACGTGTGTGTGTGTGTGTGCTTGGTGTAACCTTCTGCAGTCACGTGTGGGGGCTGTCAGGCGTAGGGGGCTGTCAGGCGTAGGGGGCTGTCAGGCGTAGGGGGGCTGTCAGGCGTAGGGGGGCTGTCAGGTGTACGGGGGCTGTCAGGCGTACGGGGCTGTCAGGCGTAGGGGGGGGGGCTGAAGAGATGGAGGAGCCAGCAGCTGCAGCAAGGGGGGTGATCACTGGGGCAGAAGCCGGCAGTAGCAAGGGGGGTGATCACTGGGGCAGGAGCCGGCAGCAGCAAGGGGGGTGATCACTGGGGCAGGAGCCGGCAGCAGCAAGGGGGGTGATCACTGGGTTTGCGGGGGGGGGATGATCACTGGGATGGGGGGGTGCACACTGGGGATGGGGAGTGAACACTGGAGACAGGGGGGGTGAACACTGGGGACAGGGGGGGTGAACACTGGGGGGGTGAACACTGGGGTCAGGGGGGGTGAACACTGGGGACAGGGGGGTGAACACTGGGGACAGGGGGGGTGAACACTGGGGACAGGGGGGGTGAACACTGGGGACAGGGGGGGTGAACACTGGGGGAGGGGTGATTATTGGGAGGTGGGGGGTGATATCACTGGGACTGGGGGATGGTGGGTTTGATCACAGGAGCAGGGCATTTACACTGAGCCTGCTGCTGCTGTGATCACAGTCCACCGGCTGTCAGAAGGAGAGCAGCAGCCGGTGGATGAAGACGTGGGAGAGGGAGCAGAGGGAGCGGAGGTCGGGGTGCAGGTATGAAAGTGGAGGGGGGGTCGGGGGTGGAGGGGGGGGCAGGGTGGAGTGGAGGGGGGGTCGGGGGGGAGCGGGGGCAATACTACCTGATGCAGATCAGCGGCGGCAGCAGGCGATCAGCGGCGGCAGCAGGTGATCCACGGGGGGGCAGCTGCAGAGGGTCCACGGGGGGGCAGCAGCAGAGGGTCCACGGGGGGGCAGCAGCAGAGGGTCCACAGGAGGCAGCAGCAGAGGGTCCACAACGGCCGGCACCCGATCCATGGACGGGCAGTTGCGGCCATCATTAAAAACTCCCTCCACATCTGATTGGGGCTAGTATCCATGTGACGCTAGCCCCCCAATCAGATCTGGGGGGAGGGGGGGACAGAGGTGACACTCCCCCCAGCCAATGGCTGATGCTGTAAGCATCAGGCCATGCCCAGATTTAAATATTACACCAATTTTCATTGGTGAAATATTTAATTCATACCGATTGGCAGTTTCATTAAAAGTGAAAATGAAACAGCCAATCGGAGGGGTCCCAGGCACGGGGGGGTTAATCCACCCCCCGGGGGGTCGACTTCAGGATGTCCAGTTGCAGTAGCAACTGTGACACCTGAGCGACCCCGCTCGCAGGCGCTGCAGGGGGTCTTTCCCTCCATGTCACAGACGCTGTGACATGGGTCGGGAACGAACTGTTTTCCATGTCACAAACGGTGTGACACGGGTCGGGAAGGGGTTAAATGTCGCTGTCAATCTCTGACAGCGGCATTCAATGCGCGTTGGCAGGGGGTCGAATCATTCCACAAATACAGTGAAAAATAATGTTTTAAAAAATATAAAAAAATATAAAAATTCAAATCACCCCCCTTTTCCCCTACTAAAAATTAAGAAATAGTTAAAATATATATATATAGGAATATTTAGTGTTCCTGCGTTAGTAAAAGTCCAATCTATCAAAATACAAAATAAATGAATCGGTAAATAGCGTAATGAGAAAAGGAATCAAAACATCAGAATTGTGTTTTATTCGGCCATGGCAACAACACAAAGAAATGTAATAAGAGGCAATCAAAACATAGATAAAATGGATGGTGTCATTCAAAAGTACAATTCGACCAACAAAAAACAAGTCCTCATGGCTTTGTCGACTGAAAAATAACAAATTATGGCTCTTGGAATAAGTGGTGAAAAAAACGAAAAGTCAAAAATGGAAAATCGGTTTGTTAAGAAGGGGTTAATTTATCATATCTTTCCCTTTCTTCTTCTTTTTCTCTAACAGCAGTGAAGGAGTAGAGAATCTGTAATTCGGCTGGTGTAAATTCTGGGATCAATCTGTCCTTGTGTTGCCTCCACAATATAACAGAACTTGTGTAAAGCTTAGCTCATTATTCCAGTTGCTAAGTATGAGTATTGTAGACTAAATGCACATATTTAGATGGGTAAAAGTATATAAACCAAGGTAACATGTGTAAGCAATTACTAGAGGATGAACGTTACATTTTAGATGATTACATTCCCTAATGATTATTGAATCAATCTACATAGAGTTAAGGGCCAGACTGTAGAGACTTGTAAACTTCCAAACATGTTTTAACAATGATATAGAGAGATAAGGTGTCAAATCTAATAACACTCTATATAAAATGTCCAATCCTGCAGTTGTATTTGTTTGCCAAAAACTTGATTGACTATACGGTGTTTATGATGACCAGATATGTGCTCATTAGATAAAGGTAAAATAAGGTGAAAAACAGCTGCAGATGTTGGACAATGGAGAACATCTGCTGACTACTAGATTACCCTTCACTTCCCGGAGTCATCTGATGAACCTCAATCAGATCACAATCAATGGACTCTCTAATGTTTAGTTTGCATATTCCATAATATTACATTGATTAACGGTGTTTATCCAATATTTCCATGTATAAAGTACAGATGTAAAACAGTAATTCAGCATTAGAGGCAGACAAGGACTTACAGGTATATACTATAGAAACACCCAATAGTCTATGGCGAAAGGTGATCTCAGCCTAGTCCACATTTTCTAAAATAAAGTGAACTTTTCTAGAATTCCTCTGTTATTGGGGACCCGCATAATAGCTGCAATGGTCATTTGAAGAAGATGTCCAACATCTGACAACCACAGCTTTCTTTTAAGAATTTCCCCTTATGACAGTTTGAGAAAAACAGAGTAGTGGGAAAGATGGTCTTTAATATATGCCAGCCTTTATTATTGGAGATGAGTAGGCAACAAGCAATAGAGGATAGCTAGTCAAGTGTAAAGTGCTGCAGAATATGTTGGCATTACAGAAATAAAAATTATTATTGGTATTAGTCAATAAATATAGATAGCTGACTTAAATACATCTCTGACAGTGGTTATCTCTCTGTAGTAAAAAGAATGGATCAGGAATTAAAATTCAATGCACACAATCCTTCTATTCTCCCACACCTTCTGTTTAAGGAAAGTAGAAACCCAACATTAGATTCTTGGTCAGTCTTACATAATTAGTGGGTTCCACAACATTAAAGGCATGTTCCCATCACATACATTTATGTTACAGGGGGGTACGGAAAGTATTCAGACCCCTTTAAATTTTTCACTCTTTGTTTCATTGCAGCCATTTGGTAAATTCTAAAAAGTTCATTTTTTTTCTCATTAAAATATACTCTGCACCCCATCTTGACTGAAAAAACCCAGAAATGTAGAATTTTTTTCAAATTTATTAAAAAAGAAAAACTGAAATATCATATGGCCATAAGTATTCAGACCCTTTGCTCAGACACTCATATTTAAGTCACATGCTGTCCATTTCCTTGTGAGCCTCCTTGAGATGGTTCTACTCCTTCATTGGAGTCCAGTTGTGTTTAATTAAACTGATAGGACTTAATTTGGAAAGGCACACACCTGTCTATATAAGACCTCACAGCTCATAGTGCATGTCAGACCAAATGAGAATCATGAGCTCAAAGGAACTGCCCAAGGAGCTCAGAGACAGAATTGTGGCAAGGCACTGATCTGGCCAAGGTTACAAAAGAATTTCTGCATTGAGTAAGGTGGGTGGCAGTGGGTAGCGGAGAGACCGGAGAGGTGAGTGGTGAAGTGAGTATAATGATTTTTACAATTTTTTACATATTATGTTTATTATGCTCTAAGGACTGGAGAGACTCCAGAGCATAATAAGGGACATTAAATTCACAGAAAATAACTTCTCCATGAATCAAATTTCCCGGGAAGAAATGCGCAAACAGGAGAATTAGAATTTTGCCTGATCTGCTCATCTTTTAATGTGTTATTATGACACCTTAAACTTTTTGTCTCAGAAGTTGGGAAATGGTAGCAGGAATCTGTATTAGGCAGTTCTATTTTTCTATAGGGTGTTCTGCCTCATAGCAGAAGCAAACGATATGTACAGTACATGAGTATGTATAAGCAGCAGAGTGTAAAAAAATGCAGGTGCTCTTAGCGATTTATAAAAAAATACTTAAAATTGCCCTATGTCAGTGTCAGAAACTAGCAGAACCATTAAATGTCAGATGTCACAGTAATAAAATAACATTGGGTTCCAATTTCTTGGTAATTTTGTAGCTAATTCTCCTATCACTGCGTAAAAGCAGTACCTTAACATTTCCCTGGGCTATCTACCAGCTGCATATTTATTACTACATGGACAGAGGTCCTTACTTTACTTTCTTCTTTTCATTTGGCCTTTAAGAAATAGCTTACAGCAGCAATATGAAAATTTTGCTGGACGTTACTGAATTGAAATCCTAAGCATTTAGCAATGTAACAGATATTATTCTTGTTTTTTGGACACCTCCCAATTAGAAGCTTCCACATTCCAAACCTCTCGTCAGCCTCCTAAGTAAGTATATAAATTATGGTAGCACGTCTACATAATGGTGTAGAGTAATGGTTTATGAAATTACCTGTACCAACAAATCACAGAAAAGTCCTGCTAATGACGGACTTAGTGACCCAGTGAATAAAAAAGCAAGCCATGTTTTAGAACTTGGAGGCTAATGTAGTTCCATAAATGGAAAGATTTTGGCATACATTCAAAGAAGGTATTATACAGCCTCAGGATGCATTTTACTAATATGATGACGAAGATGACTATTATGTTTATTCTCATGGTTATCTATTATCATTGTTGTTATTATTGCTATTATTATTATCTGAAATTGTGTTTGGTCTTGTATATCACATTACTGCTGACCATAAGAGCTTACACTCTACAGGAAAGAGAGAAAGGACCCTGCTGACCATAAGAGCTTACACTCTACAGGAAAGAGAGAGAGGACCCTGCTGACCATAAGAGCTTACACTCTACAGGAAAGAGAGAGAGAACCCCACTGACCATAAGAGCTGACACTCTACAGGAAAGAGAGAGAGGACCCTGCTGACCATTAGAGCTTACACTCTACAGGAAAGAGAGAGAGGACCCTGCTGACCATAAGAGCTTACACTCTACAGGAAAGAGAGAGAGGACCCTGCTGACCATAAGAGCTTACACTCTACAGGAAAGAGAGAGAGGACCCTGCTGACCATAAGAGCTTACGCTCTACAGGAAAGAGAGAGAGAACCCCACTGACCATAAGAGCTAACACTGTGCAGTAAAGAGAGAGAGAACACCACTGACCATAAGAGCTGACACTCTACAGAAGAGAGAGACGACCTTGCTGACCATATGAGCTAACACTGTGCAGTAAAGAGAGAGATGATCTTGCTTCCGATAAGAGCTCACACACTTCAGAAGAGAGAGATAACTCCACCCATCATAAGGGCTTACACTCTACAGTAGATGTACAATACAAAATTATATTGTGCTACAGTGTTGGCCAGAAATTTTTTTTTTTGCAATTTAACCACACTTGGAATTTTTTTCCCGTTTTTCAGTACACGATATGGTAAAATCAATGGTGTCGTTCAAAAGTACAACTCGTCCCGCAAAAAACAAGCCCTCACACGGCCATTTTGACGGAAAAAAAAGTTATGGCTCTGTGAAGAAGGGGAGCAAAAAAATGGAAAATGAGGTGAAGGGGTTAATACATGAAGCCACATGTCCTTGTTAGCAAAGACTTGTCTTCCAATGGAGGATCTTTCTTATCCAGAAGGTGGAGGAGCATCTGACAATACACATCCTTTACCAACCACCAGAAAACACTTGTGTGCTAATTTGCTAGACATACCAGTACCCCACCGATCAGCTGTTATCTGCTCTGGTGGCAGCTGCATGTAAACTATGTATGGAGTCGGACAGCATAGCTCTCTACATTGTTTATTGGCCACTTCTGGGTACTGCATCTTTTCTGTTATTTAAGTGAATGGCTTGCCAGGTATGCCAGGTATCAGACCCCATTGAACTGATATTGATGACCTATCAGTAGGAGTTAGTCACATACATCCCCTTTAATGTAACCAACCCCATCAAGAAGGTGACGTTAAGGGTTTAGAAGTGAATATCTTCATAATACAGTGGCAAATACCAAAATATAATTGAACCTGGCAGAAGAGGAAATTCTGTATTTTGCTGTATGTAAAAAGCAACATATTGAAGTCTAGTAGGGTTTAAGGAATCTCTAAGGAGGCACTGTATTTTACCTTCATACAACTAAGAGCTTCTATGGAATTATAATATGGTTCAGCCCATTGGCAAAAAAGGAGAGGTCACACAAATTGCAAATGGGACCTCCAGCATTGTGGCCCACTGCCATTACAGAAGGAAATTAATACTGTTTATCAGGAACTGTGCTAATTGCTCAAAATTACTGGAGATATATGACTAGTAGACCTCTACCATTAAATTAAGATTATGGTTTCATGGCATTAATGTCTGATTTTTCTGTGATGATTGGAAGTTGGCTTCAGACTTTTTTTCACATAGTAAAACATTACTATTGTGATTTGTGTTATGGTAATGTCTTGGACTGAACCCATGTTGTCACTGAGCTCAAGTATAATAATCTAAAATCAATGATCACATATACTGAATTACATGAGCCTTTTAAAGGGAACCTGTCACCAAGTTTTCCATATATAAACCATATCTACCAACTTTTAGACCTCTCCAGTAGCACACTGCACCATATTGCATACACATAATACAGACTTGCATGAAGATATTATTATTATGTTTGGTGCTCTATGTAGCCATAAAAGCACCGATAAATATATTATCTATGTTGCGGAATATCATAAGTGTTAAGAGTTCCAGTAAGGAATCATCCGTGGTATATCACTGGCTCTGGTTGATAGATGACCACCACTTATGGGTTGTGGGTGTCCACAAGTAGGGAGTCTCAAGTCCCCAAAAGGGTAAATTGATATAGAAGGGTTTCAAGGTTTCATATTTGGTCTAATATTTTATTATCTCACATGCAAAGTTCTGAGAAACTGTGTGTTATTGGCAGTACACTGGGAAAGACATGATAACTAAAATTTTTCATGACATTCTCCTTAGAAGGGGGCGGCTGGTGGAACTAACATTGGGAACTTTGCATGGAGTGTTACTCTGTCTGTAACTGGTATAAGAAAACTGCTGACAGGGTAATAAACACAACTGTATATGCATTCATTTGTAGTGTTGAGCCACCCCCGTAGTGTTCGAGTTCGGTTCGGTTCGTCGAACACCCGTGTGTTCGCCGAACTGTTCGTCGAACTGTTCGTCGAACACCTTCGAACACTGTTAAAACCAATGGCAGGCAAACAAAAACACATAGAAACACATAGAAAACACCTTCAAAGGTGTCCAAAAGCTGACAAACTGCTCAGAAGACATAACTAACACATGGAAAAGTGACAAGTACATATAGTCATGCGAAAAGAAAAGAGGTGGAGGAGTAAAAGGTGGGGGAGACACAGATATAGGCATGTCATGCCCTTCTAAAATGCAAAAAGTGAGAAGCCGACACGGCCAGTCCGCTCCTGCCCGTGCCACCTCCGTGTCGCCGGGTTTGTGCCAGAGCCGCGGTGAACCCTGATGGCCAGCCCCCCTCTCCCAATACTGGTGCCTGTCCGCTGGTGGGTCGAGCGAGCCCCCCTGTGGTGGAGGCAGCTCTAAGCTTTTTAATTTAAATTGTCTCTCTAATTTCAATGAATACACTTTAAATCCATTTACAAGGATCTATTGGAGGGCAAGTCTCATGCCAGCAGCCGCGTAATTCCAGCTCCAGTAGCGTCCACTAAAGCTGCTGCAGTTAAAAAGCTTTTATAAGGATCGAGCTCGGCTGTCCACCGCAAGGCATCCTACTGCCAGTCCCAGCCCCTATGCCTTGGGGTGCCTCCTGATGCTCTTCACTGAGTATCCCATGGTCCCGAAGCATTTCCTTTGAAATAATTAAGTGTCTAAACTACAGGTGGTGTAGCTTGCTTAACAGCCGGGATAATCCGCTGACTAGCAGACACTGCTACTAGGCACAAAGTATTTCCTGGGCTAGATGCAGTTAAAAATTTGTAATTAGATACTCTCGTTGGATGCTGAGAAAGCATTCCATAGAGTCTCCTGGCACGCCATATATGATTC
The DNA here is from genome assembly GCF_046119375.1 of Phyllobates terribilis. Taxonomy (NCBI): domain Eukaryota; kingdom Metazoa; phylum Chordata; class Amphibia; order Anura; family Dendrobatidae; genus Phyllobates; species Phyllobates terribilis. Next base: position 844,821,541 of record NW_027362761.1, read on the forward strand.
TCTTAAAAAGCTTGGGGTAGGGGTCTAGGGGACCCTTTTATAGCCAAAATCACGGCCCTGTATCACAATACGTCAGCTAGGCTGAAGATAAATGGAACTGTAGCACCCTGAGGGCTCGGTTGCTACAGAGGTATTGCACCTCACCCAGAGGTGTGATATCTCACTCTCAGGTAAGGATGGAGTGTGGATCAGGACCCGACACCTGCATGCATTACACCACATTGCCGTGGGGCAGGGCGACCAATATGCCTCTGAGATGGGCACGACAGTCCCTGTCCCTGGCTGGAGTGGGGGGAGGAAACACTGAGGAAGGGGAACCCTGTAGTGCAGGAGCAGGGAGGAAGCAGTTCCTGGGTGAATTGAGAAGGGAGTATAAAAGGTGGGCACCATCTTAGTTCAGTGCAGAGAAGTCTGAGCAGAAGTGGCAGGGAGCAGGGGCTCTGCATGAGCTCTGCTCTGGAGGCGGGCCTAGTAACAGAGGCCCAGGCCTGGAAGAGGAAGAAGGAAGGAAGAGGAGCGGAGAAGGCTCCAGGAACGAGGAATGAAGGGATCCCAGGGGTGCGGACGGGCGAGTCGCCACCGCACGCCCGAATCCACCTGCGTGGAGGGGTCAGGCGAAAGGGGGAGACCGGTCCCCGAAACTAGTGGAGGCAGGAAACGACCCTCAGCTAGAAACCGGAGGCTGTGACATTTTATGTGGCGTAGCCCCTCGCTACACCCGCTAGGAAGGCACCACATAGGGTCAGGGAAACTGGCGCCAAGTTTACCAAGAGGTGGCCCGAGGCAGCCGGACAGAAGGGTTGGTAAGAAAGGCCAGACAAAGGACACACAAAGGGGGTCCTGTGAAGCGCTCCAAGGTTATCTGGGAGTTGTCTGAGCCCCTCACCTGGTGAGCACAGTACGACGTGGGCAGCCATTACCTGCAGACATGGTCTGGATAATAAGAACTGTGAGTAAAGGCCCTGGACTGCATCACTGACTCCGTGTCGTTACTGCTGCTGCCCTGCACCATCAACCCCATCCTCCGCATACACTGCCCTGAGGCTATACTCCTCCCGTGGGGAGTTATGCTACGCTCTGCTGCACCCACAACACCAGCCTCAGCGGTCTGCCCTGCAGCGGCGGTTCACTCTGACCGCAATCCACGGGTGGCGTAGTCGGACATTTAAACCTCAAAACCACATAAATAGTTCCGCCACTGGTTTGACCACACTGAGCCACGGAACCGGGTCGCCGCCACGAAGACTACAACCACCAGCATCCACCAAAAAGGGTCCGGCTCCGGGTGTCCCAAGGCCCAGGGGGTGCATCAGAACATTTTCATCACCTTTCACAATCACCAATGGGACAAGGCAGGGATGTCATCTGTCCCCTCTCTTATACATCCTAGTGACGGAGCACCTGCTCTCATCAATTCGCCATAACCCCAATATTAGGTGGATTGAGGTGGGAGGCACCGAGTACAAGTGCTCTCTATTTGCTGATGATGTCCTAGTATATATCACTCAATCACATATATCCATCCATGCTGTTATGGCTGAAATAGATCACTTTGTTACATGGTCAAATTTTAAAAACAATGCAGCGAAGTCTGAGGCCCTTGATGTCTCCCTCCCCAAATCCATATTCCATCCAGTCCAACTTTCCCTTTGCCTGGCCCTCACAGGGTATCAAATACTTAGGAATTCCTATTCATAGAGACCTCTCCCATCTATGTTATCTTAATTTTGGGCCCTTTATTGAACAACTCCATACAGACCACGGTTGGCAAGTTAGAACTGTAAGATTCACTACGTGAACCACTGGTGTTTTGTGGAAAAGCACATGTACACTGCGTTCCAAATTATTATGCAAAAAGTGTTTAGGAGTGATAAGGGAAGAATTTGCTTGTTTGACAGTTAAACTCATTGATGGTGATGTGTGTCAGGGCTCTTTATATCACTGTAAGCAATTGCAGACACCTGTGCTAATTAGTTTGGCAGGTGTGTCCAATGAAAGGCAAGACTACTTAAGAAGGTTGTCTCACATTATTAAGCAGCCTACATTTTCTGCCAAAATGGGAAAGAAAAAGGATGTGTCGGCTGCTGAGAAGCAACAAATTGTGGAGTGTTTAGGTCAAGGCATGACTACAATCAACATTGTGCGATGATCAGGATGAAGTGTCTTGGCAATCAAGAAGTATGTAGCTGATTCACAGTACACACGTGTGCGTGCTGATAAGGGCAAATTGAGGACTCTTTCCTACAGGCAATTACGTCAGGTTGAAAGAGCAGCGGCAAAAAAGCCTTGTCATAGCAGCAGACAAGTTTTTGAAGCTGCTTGTGCCTCCAACGTCCCCCGAACAACAAGATGCAGGGTCCTTCAGAGGTTTGCAGCTGTGCATACGCCATCCTGTCGACCTCCTCTATCCACTTCACACAAGCAGAAACGGCTCCAGTGGGCCAAACATTACATGAAGACTGATTTCAAAACAGTTTTGTTCACGGATGAGTGCCGTGCAGCGCTCGATGGTCCAGATGGATGGAGTGGAGGATGGCTGGTTGATGGACACCCCACGCAAACACGGCTACAGCGCCAACAAGGAGGAGGTGGAGTAATGTTTTGGGCTGGAATCATGGGGAGAGAGATTGTCGGCCCCTTTAGGATCCCTGAAGGCGCTAAAGATGAACTCCATAATGTATGTGGATTTTCTCAAACAGCACTTCCTGCCATGGTTCAAGAAGAAGAACCGTGTATTTCACAGCAAGATCATTTTTCTGCATGATAATGCACCATCTCATGCTGCACATAAAACATCTGCATCTCTGGCTGATATGGGCATAAAAGGGGACAAACTTATGGTGTGACCCCCATGCTCCCCTGACCTGTACCCCATTCAGAACCTTTGGAGCATCATTAAAAGGAGTGTCTATGATGGCGGGAGGCAGTCCACATCTAAGCAACAGCTCTGGGAGGGTATTCTGTCCTCATGCAAAACAATTGAAGCAGAAACCATCCAAAACCTGACAAATTCAATGGACGAGAGAGTTCAGAAGCTCCTTTCGAACAAGGGGTCCTATGTGAAAATGTAACATCACCTAGAATAAAGTTTTGAGTTGAAAACTGTTTGATTTCAGTTTCTAACAACCTGCTAATGCTTATAATTTCAAAAATGACCATTTTTTTGGTCTTTATTAAAATGAAAAGGTTGATCGAAAAGTTTGGGGGATCTAAGAGTGTGGCAACCCAGTAGTCATGATTACTTCGAATTCTGACAATATGAGGGTCATGTTGCAGGTAGTGCAGCAAGAAGGCACTTATGTGTCTTGCACATCTCGGAGCCCCAAAATTATTTTCCGGGCTAGATGCAGCTAAAAATTATTATTAATTTTAAATCTGGTGAAGCTTTAGTATAGATGGCCTAATAGGATCAGTGCTGCACACTGCTACAAAGCCCAAATTATTTTCCAGTCAAGATACAGATAAACATGATTAGTAATTTTAAATCTGGTGGAGCTTATTATAGATGGCCTAATAGAATCAGTGCTGCACACTGCTACAAAGCCCAAATTATTTTCCAGCCAAGATACAGATAAACATGATTAGTAATTTGAAAGCTTAAAACGGTTGGTAGGGTGATTTTAACCAATCATCAAGCTTTTACTCTCCCCAGGATGACACAGGGGTAGAAAAGTCATTTCGGATCCATGATTTGTTCATCTTTATGAACGTGAGTCTGTCTACATTATCAGGGGAGAGCCGCGTGCGCTTATCTGTCAGCACACCACCAGCAGCGCTGAACACACGTTCAGACAGAACGCTGGCTGCGGGGCATGACAAGATCTCCAAGGCGTAAGTGGCTAGCTCCGGCCATTTATCCAGATTGGAAGCCCAAAAAGAGCAAGCGTCCAGTGACACAGTCGTGGCTTCAATGTTTACTTGGAGATACTCCTGTACCATCGTCTCTAGGCGTTGACTATGTGTCAGACTTCTTGTCTCCTGTGGCCTTGCAAAGGATGGGCTAAAAAAGTGGTGAAATGATTCCGCAAAATTGATGTTACCAGCAGATACTGTGGTTCTGTTACGGTTTGAGTGCTGAACACTTGACGGTCCCACGGTTGGCAAGTTGGAACTGTGAGATTCACTACGTGCACCACTGGTATTTTGTGGAAAAGCACATGTAAGATTCTGCAACAGTCTCTGCTGATACTCCTGCATGCGTGCATCCCTTTCTATGGCAGGAATAATTTCTGCAAATTTACTTTTGTACCGGGGATCTAACAGTGTGGCAACCCAGTAGTCAGGATTATTTCTAATTCTCACAATTCGAGGGTCATGTTGCAGGTAGTGCAGCAAGAAGGCACTCATGTGTGTTGCGCATCCAGGAGCACCAAGTCCCTGTTGTGTTGGTGGCGAGGTAACAATCATGCTTCCTTCCTCTGTCCTCTCCCCCCAACCTCGCACAACAGAAATGTGATCAAGGTCTCCCTCATCTGATGAGTCTTCCATCAGTTCGTCCTCCACTTCTTCCTGGGCTCCTGCACCTTCCTCACTAGTTTGGCTGCTACCATGCGCCCTGGTAAAATCATCTCCCCCACCCTCACATGCCTGCCGCCCTGGTGCTGCCGACCGTCTGGACCTTGCAGATGTTAGCCCTTCCGCATACAACTCCTCCTCCTCTACTTCCTCCACCTCCTCTTGTGCCACCACCTGACTCCGAATTCTGTTTAACATGTGCTCCAGCATGTAAATCACCGGAATAGTCATGCTGATAATGGCATCGTCAGCACTAAACATCTTCGTCGCCATTTCAAAACTGTGCAGAAGGGTGCATAGGTCCCTGATCTGAGACCACTCCTCCAGCGTGATTTGCCCCACCTCTGAATCTCGTTGGCCCAGGCTATACATCAGAACGTATTGCACCAGGGCTTGTAGGTGCTGCCACAGTCGCTGCAACATGTGCAGAGTTGAATTCCACCGGGTAGGCACATCGCATTTTAGCCGGTGAAGTGGCAGGCCCAACGACTTCTGTAGAGATGTAAGTCGCTGAGCTGCGGGATGCGAACGGCGGAAGTGAGCACACAGCGACCGTGCCCTCTGCAGAAGGCCATCTAGTCTGGGATAGTGGGCTAAAAATTGCTGGACAACCAGGTTCAACACGTGAGCCATACAAGGCACGTGTGTGACATTGCCCCGGCGAAGGGCCGCACCCAGGTTTGCAGCATTGTCGCACACGGCCTTCCCTGGTTTCAGGTCCAGTGGAGACAACCATTCATGAAATTGGTTCTCCAGAGCTGACCACAACTCCTCAGCTGTGTGACTCACATTTCCCAGACATTTCAATGTAAAAACCGCCTGATGACGTTGAGCCCTACTGCCAGCATAGTAAGGAGGTGTGCAGGATCCCTTCTGCGCAGTTAGAAAGCTTGTGGCATGACCAGACAGGCTTTGGGTGAAGGTGGAAGACCGAGAGGAGGTTGAGGAGGCAGAAGCAGTGGAGGAAAAATGACATAAAGAGGATTGACGCACAACTCGTGGGGACGGCAAGACTTGGACAGCAGCCCCTTGTCCTGCTGTCACCATAGTTACCCAGTGCCCAGTCAGCGACATGTAACGCCCCTGTCCATGCCTACTCGTCCAAGTGTCTGTGGTGAAATGCACCCTGTCACACACAGAGTTACTCAAAGAAGCGGTGATGTTGTGTGCGACATGCTGGTGGAGCGCAGGCACACCTTTCTTTGAGAAGTAGTGCCGACTGGGCATCTGGTACTGGGGCACTGCGACGGACATAAGGTCTCGAAAATCCTCTGTGTCCACCAGGCGGAAAGGCAGCATTTCTGTAGCCAAGAGCTTGCAGATGGTGAAATTCAACCTCTTAGCTTTCTCATGGCTAGGAGGAAATGGTCTTTTACTTGTCCACATCTGAGGGACCGAGGGCTGGCTATTGTGCTTAGACGGGGTTGATAAGGGTGTCCCCGGCAAACTGCCGGTCTGTGAGGAAGATGCAGGCGGACATGTTAGGTTGCCTTGATCCAAAGGTGGTGCTATTGATGTCGGACAGCGCTCAAGACCAGCTGGTGTTACCACCTCCAAAGAAAATGATGACCTGCCAATCACGCTGGCTGTTGCGGGTAAAGAGGTGGCAGGTCTGCGCCCCAAAACAGGTGTGACTGCTGTCCCCCCAGTCACAGAGGATGAAGAGGCCGCGGATGCACAAGATATGGCAGACGGTGGTTGGCCCGGCCGGCTAGACCGCATTGTAGCACAGTGAGCTTCCCACTGCAACTTATGCTTCATGTCCATGTGCCGGTTCATGCATGAAGTACTCAAACTATGTATTTTTTGGCCTCTACTTAGCTTTTGCTGACAAATGTTACAGATAACACGAGTTGGGTCATCTTTATCGATCTGAAAAAATGCCCAGGCTATGCAAGGCTTAGCACCCATGCGACCTGAAGAGCCACCACGACTTGTGGTGAGAGGCAGAGTTGTGTTTGAGGATGCAGTTGTTGACGTGCTTCCAGTACTACGTCTCTGTCCAGGAAGGCGCAACCTGACCTCGTCGTCACTAGCATCTTCCTCCACCTCCTCTGCTGACCTCATCTCTTGGCTGACTGTGGGTTGACAGTAAGTGGGATCTCCGACCTCATCATCATCACCCTGTGCGTTATCACACCCGTCGTCCTCAGAGCCAACCTGTTCCTGCCCTGACAAAAAACTAAAGTTGTCGCTCCAATCAGGTATTTGAGTCTTATCATCGTCTTCCTCATTGTCTCCACCAACAGGAGTTACAGTTTGGGAATGAGGGTCTACATTATGGTCAGAACCTTCTGCGTCTGGTCCTGGATCCGACTCATAAAGATTCTGGGCATCAGTGCAGATCATTTCCTCGTCTGGATTCACAGAAGCGCTGGAGTCGACCTCTGATTCCCAGGCTATAGTATGAGTAAACAGCTCTGCAGACTCAACCATCTGTTCTACCTCATACTCAGACGGGCAGCTGGAGATTTGGGAGCTGTGAGAAAGCAAGTGCGATTGGGGTGACACCTTTGAGGACTGGAGTATTTGTGATGTTGAAGTTGATGTGGAGGAGAGCCCACTTAAAGGAGCACTTGATATCCGTTGAAGCACCTGCTGTTTTTGTGCCTCATCTGGAATTTGTAGCGATTGGCGTGGCCGTAAGAAAGGGATCTTATCACATTGTCCGCTAAAAGAAGTAGACATTTTAGTTTGGCTGGAAGATGGTCTTTCTTCTGCAGATGTTACTGTTGCTTTAACACCTACCCCACGGACACAACCTTTTTTCCCCTTCCCAACACGCCTATTCCCCTTTCCACCAGCAGCAGGCCTTTTTCCACTCATTTTGGTGGTTAACTAATTCACAACTCTGGAGTTGTTTGCACAAAAAAACAATGGATGGGAACCGAGCAGAGCTGAGTGGCCAAACTGTGGTATTAGGCCAAAACTATTGGCTGGGTTAGATGCAGAAAAAAATTATATTCAATTTGCAACCTGATGGAGGTCTGTATAGATGGATTAATAGAACAAGTCCCACACACAGCTAGAAGCCCAATATTTTTTCAGAGGTAGATGCAGAAAAAAATATATTCAGTTTGCAACCTGATGGAGGTCAGTATAGATGGACTAATACAACAAGTCCCAAACACAGCTAGAAGCCCAATATTTTTTCAGAGGTAGATGCAGAAAAAAAATATATTCAGTTTGCAACCTGATGGAGGTCTGTATAGATGGATTAATAGAACAAGTCCCACACACAGCTAGAAGCCCAATATTTTTTCAGAGCTAGATGCAGAAAAAAATATATTCAGTTTGCAACCTGATGGAGGTCTGTATAGATGGATTAATAGAACAAGTCCCACACACAGCTAGAAGCCCAATATTTTTTCAGAGGTAGATGCAGAAAAAAATATATTGAGTTTGCAACCTGATGAAGGTCTGTATAGATGGATTAATAGAACAAGTCCCACACACAGCTAGAAGCCCAATATTTTTTCAGAGGTAGATGCAGAAAAAAATATATTCAGTTTGCAACCTGATGGAGGTCTGTATAGATGGATTAATAGAACAAGTCCCACACACAGCTAGAAGCCCAATATTTTTTCAGAGGTAGATGCAGAAAAAAATATATTCAGTTTGCAACCTGATGGAGGTCTGTATAGATGGATTAATAGAACAAGTCCCACACACAGCTAGAAGCCCAATATTTTTTCAGAGGTAGATGCAGAAAAAAATATATTCAGTTTGCAACCTGATGGAGTTCTGTATAGATGGATTAATAGAACAAGTCCCACACACAGCTAGAAGCCCAATATTTTTTCAGAGGTAGATGCAGAAAAAAATATATTCAGTTTGCAACCTGATGGAGGTCTGTATAGATGGATTAATAGAACAAGTCCCACACACAGCTAGAAGCCCAATATTTTTTCAGAGGTAGATGCAGAAAAAAATATATTCAGTTTGCAACCTGATGGAGGTCTGTATAGATGGATTAATAGAACAAGTCCCACACACAGCTAGAAGCCCAATATTTTTTCAGAGGTAGATGCAGAAAAAAATATATTCAGTTTGCAACCTGATGGAGGTCTGTATAGATGGATTAATAGAACAAGTCCCACACACAGCTAGAAGCCCAATATTTTTTCAGAGCTAGATGCAGAAAAAAATTATATTCAATTTGCAACCTGATGGAGGTCAGTATAGATGGACTAATAGAATGATGCTATGCCCAAAAGATTTTACTTCACTAGGTTCAGTAAAATAATTGGTATTCTATACACAGGTGGTATATCTTGCAACACAGATAGGCTACTCCACTGACTAACACACTCTGCAATAGGCCAAAAAGGATTAGCTTTGCTAGATACAGCCAAATGCTGTGAAAAAAACTTGCACAGCACTGGCACAGATCTGCCTGGCAAAAACTGATAGGAACTGATGTAACCTAGTCCTGAAAAGGACTCCAATTACAATTAGTCTTTACTCCCACAATCTATCTATTTAAGAGCACAGACCTGCCTGATAAAAGTCGTAGGAAATGCTGTAACCTAGTCCTTAAAAGGGCTGCAATCACAACTATTCCCTACTCCCAAGCTATCTGTAGATTTGTGCGAAAATTGGCTTGAAATTAACAAGGTATAGCGCACACAGCAACAGCGGTGCCGTCTAACACGCAGCTGCAGCAGTGAGAAAATGGTGGCGACGGGGAAAATGGCTTGGTCTTATAGGGCAAGGACATGTGACATACACTGCCAATCACACATGCCCTTGCTTGTGTGAAAAAAAGCACTTCGCTCCGTGTGTGCGCTGCTGATAGGCTGACAGATTGCACCTCCCCACTGCAAATGCGGGAAAGAGAAAAAAAAATGGAGATCTTCATTGTTCCTGCAGAGATCCATCCCCTGCCCCTCCCCCCACCCCGCTGTACACTCAAACTGCGTATTAACATTAATTTTCATCATTACTGAGAAAAAATCCAGTTATGATTTTGGTGCACGAACAGTTATCGAACATAACCTCGAACAGCCGAATTTTTCTCAAATTGTTCGTGTTCGCCGAACGGCTCGAACACCGCCCAAAACAGCTCGAATTTGAGATTGGCGAACAGTTCGAGTAGAACAACGCTCATCTCTATTCATTTGTCCGAGCGCTTGAGGCTAGAGATGAGTGAACCCAAACTTTAAAGTTCAGGGTTCATACCGTGTCCAGTGCTGAACTCTGAATATGGACTTCTCTCGGAAGTCCATTTTAATATTTAATATTTGAAGTTCCAAGGGGAAGCGAGAGAGATAGAAAAAGAGTGAGAGAATTTTCCAGCTCCGAAGTTTGGCTAAATTTCTAGTACCCAAATTGAACTTTGGACATAAAGTTTGGTCGGGTACCAGAAACTGAGCTTCCACGGGTCTGCTCATCTCTACTTGTGGCTAAGAAGGCCTAATTCTCCAATTTTATCATTATTTATTATGCTTTGCTTATATAGCGCCATCATAATTCACAGCACTTGAGGATGAAGAGAAGATGCAATTGAGGGCATACAGGAGTAACTGAGCCAAGTCCAGACATGCCCATCGCCGATTAGCATATGGAGCTAGTTAATTACAAGCTGAGCTCTTATGAAGGGGTTGGAGGACAGCTATTAAAGAGGTCTAAAAGTTGATGGATACAGTTTATATAGGGAATGTCTAGCAACAGATTCCCTTTAATTGCACAAGTTAATAAGTGCATTATCTCAAATAAAGAATTTACATTTTTATGATAGTGGCCAAATAATGTAAAGCAATACCTTAAAACGTGATATATATATAATCTTTGTTAGTACAGTTGTTTCTTGCTCTGCTTGGCAGATGTGTGTGTCTCTGCAGTTTCTAGGTAAGACATTGGATTCTTAGCTACCTGTGTAAATTATTGGCTGCTAATTAGAATTCTAAGCTAATGAAACAAAGTGTAAAGTGGCACTCAGAAATGTAGAAGAAAAAAAAGTTTACTTTGAAGATCCGTCTTTGATTTAAGCCTATGTGTTTTTTTTAGCATTATTATTTTACATGTGTTTTTCCTCTTTATGTGTCCCACTTACAGCCACTTCTAGTGATGTGAACAAATACTTAATGGATATTTCAAAGTAGCAACCTGTCACTTCCAGAACAGCGCGGCATAACAGAGACTGGCGCTTTGCACTGGTTCTTTTTATAAACCGTTCTATTACAAAAACTTATTTCCGAAAGTGCTTATTTTGCTATTTAATGTGAAATGTGTTGGGAAATAGTCTAGATCAGAAGTAAGGAGGAAAAGAACATTTTTCTTATTATGTCTTTGAATTGCTATGTAGAGAGCAGAAAAAAAATCTAGTTAATGCTTCTCTTCCCAATGGGAAAAACACTGTATGAGGTCAAGCTCTTTACAATTTTTACCTACAGATACATTTCTGCTGCTGGTAGATTATAAAGGCCAAAGCCCCGAGGCGATGCTATTACATTCTCACTGGCATGACTGTGGGCCACAGTTCTAGACCTTGTGTCGAAGAACGATCATAACGCAAGCACACTTCCAGCCCTTGTCCCTCTCTTCATCAATAATTCCTTCAGGCCATGAGAGATGGCTAGAAGTACCTTTCAGCTTCATTATGGTTACTTGAGAGACTTCCAGGCCACGCATCAGTGGAGGCAGTCTATTCCTCTGTGGGATACCCTACCGGTCTATGGGGAAAATCAGAGAAAAGCAGTCAGCGGTGGCTGCTCTCTTAGCTGGAAACTTCACTCCTCTGCACTTTTCGTGCAATCAATCATGAAAGAAGGTCAACAGACAGCTTTCAAATAACTGATCCATTTAACTAGTGACATTGATCTGGACGAGAGCAGTGCTGGTGGGAGGGGGCATACGAGAGGCCATGAAACCTAAACCCCTTGAAGTGAAGTAAAAAGACCAAACACATACATTACGGTGAATCTCACAGTAGTTCACTTTCTAATCTTAAGTGCTGTTTACATTGACAAATGAGACCGTGTGCCTAAGTTCCTTTTGGGTCTTTTTGGACAATGCCATATTATAATGCTTTGTTCATAAAGCCATTGTTTGAACTTCACTATCTCCAGACATTGTGGTTAATACTATAACTTTATTAAAACAACCTTATCAATATAAATCAGTTTAATTCTGCAGCTGGAAATGGTATCAGTAGCAATGTAATGGAAACGGCTACCAACCCTCACCCCCTCTAAAAAAAAAAAAAATTGAATGGTAATATAATATGTATATACTTAGATCATCTTGAATTTTTCGCACCGTGAGTATAGCCAGAGATAGGTTGGAGGAAATTAGCTCAAAATTACGTAAGTTAAAATTCATAGCAGTAGCCAGGCCTGGCTTATATCTGCCATTATATAGTATTTTTAAGCATCTTCATTATGTTGTGGAAATTGTGAAGAAATAGCTTCTTTGGTGTTTTTCATACTAAATTTTTTTTCAGGTTTCCATTACATTCCCAGTGTTAAAAACAAAGTTATTCCACTATTATATCGCTAGATATCCTTATGATATGTGTAGACAACATCTTTTAGATGCCGATGTACCCGGGCTTTGCAGATAGAAGTCGCTTCCGGAAAATGTCATCCTAGAAGTTCTTTCTCTTGGCAATCCGGCGGCTGTTACTCATGGCCTCTTTGCCGCCGGCATTTTTTTGGTCTTTATAAAATAGTGAGCTGCTTCCAAGCTTGAAGACTGATCTGGTCACTTTTTTTTTTAAACATTTTGTATATTTGAAAATGTGAAGAGGTTAAAGTAATCTGAAAAGACTGAGCATATGCAGAGAAAGACATTTATATATGAATATATAAGGAAGGTTACACAGCATACCCCTATACCCCCCGAAAAAGATATTGTGTCCACATACTCTAAGAGTGTAGTTCAATGTAGTAGCTACTTAAAGTGTACTTGTCATTTCAGGTAGCTTTACAGCATTAGCTGTACATGAGAAATTACATGGTTTCTGTCCATTATATGACTTGAATCCTGCATTTATATAGCTACATGGGATGAAAAAAGACCTAGGTCCATCAAGTTCAACCTTTCTCCACCAATTATATTTGGTCACTAGTTTTCACCTTTGCAGGCTCTATCTCTTATTTTCAGTTCTCTTTGAGCTAGTGGGTGCAGACTAGTTGCTATGACGTCTGTCTTATATTGTAAACAGGAACAGAGAGGGTTTTTTGTCCTTCCTTATCTATTTGAAGGGAATCTGTCAGCAGGTTTTTGCTTGATAATCTGAGAGCAGAATAACATAGGGCAAGAGAGCCTGATTCCAGTGATGTATCACTTACTCGGCTGCTTTGTGCAGTTTTGATAGACTTAGAGATAAGGCTTCTGCTCTGTGTATAATACCACCCACACCGCTGACTGGCAGCTTCCTGTGTACAATGTGCATTGTCAGAAAGCTGCTAATCAGTGGTGGAGGTGGGGTTCTACAGATTAGTCTGACTGCCTGGCACGTGAGCTGTAGTCCTGTAGCGCTAATCTCCAGCAGATAAAACACTGATTGTATTGAAACTACAACACACAGCCTAATAAGTGACACATCCCTGGAATCAGACTCTTGTACCCTATGTTATGCAGCTCTCAGATTAAATAGCAAAAACTTGTGGACAGATTCACTTTAAAACATGTTAGAAATAGAATTGTCAACATGGAGTAATTCATACAGCAAGACCAAGCACTGTAGCTGTGAGCTCAGCTCTGGGATAAAGTCAATCACTTAATAACTGCAGCATGATCTGCCTGTCTCTGCCTCTGCTTATTTTCTCACGCGTTCTCACTGCTCTTACTCTTTTCATAAACCTGAATTGCTTTTCGTTGCCTAATGGATTAGACATTCACTTGTACCGTAAATTGCTACAAAAATATGTTTAACGTACAGTGACAATGTAATGGGATTGTTCAGGATTCTGCCATTTTCCAGCAAATAGTATAGAGATTAATATATGTATACACTAAAAGGGAAACATGATATAGAAATGTGAGTGAAAATCAGAATGAGCAAAGAAAAATGGAAGTGTGGCAAAAGGAAGCAATATTGTAACAAGACTTTGAAATAAAATTATGTTCTCTGTACCTTACACTAGAGTGTAGCACACAGATTTTAGATATATCTTTAAGTTAAAGGGATTATATATATACAGTACGGACCAAAAGTTTGGACACACCTCATTTAAAGATTTTTCTGTATTTTCATGACTTTGAAAATTGTACATTCACACTGAAGGCATCAAAACTGTGAATTAACACATGTGGAATTATATACTTAAAAAAGTGTGAAACAACTGAAAATATGTCTTATATTCTAGGTTCTTCAAAGTAGCCACCTTTTGCTTTGATGAATGCTTTGCATACTCTTGGCATTCTCTTGATGAACTTCAAGAGGTAGTCACTGGAAATGGTTTTCACTTCACAGGTATGCCCTGTCAGGTTTAATAAGTGGGATTTCTTGCCTTATAAATGGGGTTGGGACCATCAGTTGTGTTGTGCAGAAGTCCGGTGGATACACAGCTGATAGTCCTACTGAATAGACTGTTAGAATTTGTATTATGGCAAGAAAAAAGCAGCTAAGTAAAGAAAAACAAGTGGCCATCATTACTTTAAGAAATGAAGGTCAGTCAGTGCGAAAAATTGGGAAAACTTTGAAAGTGTGCAAAAACTATCAAGCGCTACAAAGAAACTGGCATACATGAGGACCGCCCCAGGAAAAGAAAACCAAGAGTCACCTCTGCTTCTGAGGATAAGTTTATCTGAGTCACCAGCCTCAGAAATTGCAGGTTAACAGCAGCTCAGATTAGAGACCAGGTCAATGCCACACAGAGTTCTAGCAGCAGACACATCTCTTCAACAACTGTTAAGAGGAGACATTGTGCAGCAGGCCTTCATGGTAAAATAGCTGCTAGGAAACCACTGCTAAGGACAGTCAACAAGCAGAAGAGACTTGTTTGGGCTAAAGAACACAAGGAATGGACATTAGACCAGTGGAAATCTGTGCTTTCGTCTGATGAGTCCAAATTTGAGATCTTTGGTTTCAACCACCGTGTCTTTGTGCGACGCAGAAAAGGTGAACGGATGTGGGGGTGCTTTGCTGGTGACATTGTTGTGGATTTAATCAAAATTATAGGCATATAATTTGGACTCATCAGACCAAAGCACAGATTTCCACTGGTCTAATGTTCATTCCTTGTGTTCTTTAGCCCAAACAAGTCTCTTCTGCTTGTTGCCTGTCCTTAGCAGTGGTTTTCTAGTAGCTATTTTACCATGAAGGCCTGCTGCACAAAGTCTCCTCTTAACAATTGTTGTAGAGATGTGTCTGCTGCTAGAACTCTGTGTGGCATTGACCTGGTCTCTCACCTGAGCTGCTGTTAACCTGCGATTTCTGAGGCTGGTGACTCGGATAAACTTATCCTCAGAAGCAGAGGTGACTCTTGGTCTTCCTTTCCTGGGGTGGTCCTCATGTGAGCCAGTTTCCTTGTAGCGCTTCATGGTTTTTGCAACTGCACTTGGGGACACTTTCAAAGTTTGCCCAATTTTTCGCACTGACTGACCTTCATTTCTTAAAGTAATGATGGCCATTTGTTTTTCTTTACTTAGCTTCTTTTTTCTTGCCATAATACAAATTCTAACAGTCTTTTGAGTAGGACTATCAGCTGCGTATCCGCCTTACTTCTGCACAACGCAACTGATGGTCCAAAACTCATTTATAAGGCAAGAAATCCCACTTATTAAACCTGACAGGCCACACCTGTGAAGTGAAAACCATTTCCGGTGACTATCTCTTGAAGCTCATGAAGAGAATGCCAAGAGTGTGCAAAGGAGTCATCAAAGCAAAAGATGGCTACTTTGACAAACCTAGAATGTAAGACATATTTTCAGTTGTGTCACACTTTTTTGTTAAGTATATAATTCCACATGTGTTAATTCATAGTTTTGATGCCTTCAGTGTGAATGTACAATTTTCATAGTCATGAAAATACAGAAAAATCTTTAAATGAGAACGTGTGTCCAAACTTTTGGTCTTTACTGTATATAGATACATACTGTAAGTGTCTGTTCTATTGCTACCGACTGTCAATATCTTCAACTTCCCAACTATCATTATGGGAAATAATCCATCTGCTGGACAGGAAAGAATCTGAAAGGGATATTATTTCTTTGTAGTTCATGTGTCAGGGGCAGCAGAGAATTTGTTTCTCTTGGGGTATCAATGAATTTTGAGTATTTACCTAGAGTTCAGATTTCAGAGTTCAATTTTTCTGTTTCAATATGATATTTTCTTTATTTGTACTGCCGTTAGAAAATATGTTGGACAGAGCTAAAAGCAAATCAAACTAATGTTAAAATAAAATGATTTGCTGGTAAATGACTTTCTGCTCTTAAGGACCTAATTGTAAAAAGGAACTAATTTGTGCTGGTAATTTATCCGAGTCTCTAGTTAGACATTCTTGGTTACTGACCTAAGATTGAAAACATTGTGGAGTTTATTTTCCTCCCAATTCTCATTTTCACATGAGTGTTGAGGACAAATGTTCATTGAAGCCAGAAGCCCTATATCTTTCATAATTACTTCCAACTATACCTTGAGGCTGAAAAGTTCTGTAAACAAGTTCCAGAGGACTGTGTGGCGGGAACATTTATTTGTCCCTCTACTGGGGTTTGTGGAATGACTGATTTTGTCTAGAATTTACAAGCAGCTCAAACAGTGTTTGGCCAAATGTCTTCCATTGAAGTCAATAAGAAAAATTCCCCAAACTACCTTTTAGGAGCTTACAGAACTGAATCTTAGTGACGAAAGAAACATCCTTATTGGTTTCAGTTGAATGAAGCAGTGTTCTTGGTGTCCTCCAGCATCGAGCTGTGGAATTTCGCAGATAAATAACACAACATGTTTTCAGCCCACAGTTCAATTCAGGTCTATAGTCAGGATTAGTATATTAGTTTATTAAGTGCTCAGCGTTTCATTCAAAATTGCACTTATCTATCACCTATCTATCTATTTATCTATCTATCTATCACTTATCTATCTATCTATCTATCTCTCTATCTAATATATATCTATCCTATCTATCTAATATCTATCTATCTAATATCTATCCTATCTATCTATCTAATATCTATCTATCTAATATCTATCCTATCTATCTATCTAATATCTATCTATCTAATATCTATCTATCTATCTATCACTTATGTATCTATCTATTTAATATCTATCTATTTAATATCTATCTATCTAATATCTATCTATCCTATCTAATATCTATCTATCCTAACTATCTATCTATCTATCTATCTAATATCTATCTATCCTACCTATCTAATATCTATCTATCTATCTATCTATCTATCTAATATCTATCTATCTATCTTATATCTATCTATCCTATCTATCTATCTATCTATCTATCTATCTAATATCTATCTATCTATCTATCTATCTAATATCTATCTATCTATCTATCTAATATCTATCTATCCTATCTATCTAACTATCTATCTTCTATCTATCTATCTATCTATCAATCTATCAATCTATCAATTATATATCAATCAATCATCTATCTCATATCTATCTATCTATCTATCTATCAATCATCTATCTCATATCTATCTATGTATCTATTATCTATCTATCAATCAATCATCTATCTCATATCTATCTATCTATCTATCTGCTATAGATTGTATGTCCCTTTAACAAGTCAGTCCATTATATTCGCTTCAGCCTAGCAGACACATCTCAATATTAATTTACAGGTTGTGTTGCTGATGTGAAAGTTGTTTCAGAAGTTTAAATATTTATTACCCGTGTCCTGGAATAGCCGCCCATTTCATCTTAGCACCTTCCACAAAATGACATCATGTTTCATCAAGAAGAGATTAAATGAATTCAGTGTTTGCCAGAACATGTGTTTCACAAGTACAGAGGTTCAGCATTTTCTCTTTCTGATTTTCATTTTGGGGAAGAATTCTGAAATCACTGCAAATACTTATTGAATAGTTGAATTTTTTTTTTAGAATTAAAACTGACCAATGAAATGAAATATACAATATAACAGCACAAAAATGGTGCACACAATATTTGACATTTTAAAATGAAACATCTGGTCTCCAAAGCTATAGTTGAGTATGACATAAAATTGCTTTGCTTGAGGTCAGCCCATTAGGCACAATTAACATATTAAAGGGATTGCCCATATAGAACCCCCACTTCCATATACCCTAGAAGTCTTCTATTTAAGATCTGCCTCTCTTGGCTAAAGTTGAGAGCATCTTTCGATCTTGAGGACCATATCTGCCCTGCAATAGATACACATGGTGGTTGATTCATCAAAGCTTTTAAGCCAGTAAAGTGGCGTGAAAGCTTTGAAAAGTCACAAAATTTTTGCGCAACATGGAATAGGTCAAACATTTTGAGATTTTTGCCATTTTCACGCCAGTTTGAATCAGCTCCGCTGAAATGGAACGAGATGTGGAGGAGCTGTGTTGGGATGGGGGTGTGTGGCTATGCCCACCTGTCTGATTCATTTAAAATGCCAGGGTTTTGTTCAACAGAAATGTCAAGGACTGGATTAGCAGCTATAGAGAGGTACACTGGGGTCCATGTCACTGAGAAGATGCACCAAATTCATTAAATGGCATGCGCCTATTAATGAATTTGGAACTTTGTACTCCAACCATACTTGTGTAGTACAAGCATGCCCTACGCCAGTCTTGATGAATCGGCCTCACTGTGTAATTCTTAATTTCCTCTGTGTAAGTGCTGCAGGGAAATTGAAAATGTATTACCATTATTCCACATCTCATAGGGAGCAGATGATCCCAAGGAATCCTTGTCGAGATACTTTTTACCTATCTGCTTATTATCAATAGATTCTTCCAAAGCAGAGAGCCACAAAAAGCTAAGAAGCTATTTGGAATATTAAAGTATTTTCTTCCAATAACTAATTATTATAGTATGTGAAATAGATTTCCAAGAATAGTGCGAAGAAAGCCTGACCACAGTGATGCCAGCTAGTCTTAATAATAAAGTGGCGCTCATATGAGCTCATACAAATGGGCAGATTACTTCTGCAGAGGGATGAGATAAGCTGGATTCAGATAACCCCTGGCACCACTTTTCTGTCGAAAAACAAGAATTAATCTTTGTGTCCTCAGTAGAAATGCATTAGAGGACAGCAGAGCTGTTCTCTTTCACATACATCGATAGATGTTGTCAAATTGACTATGAAATATATATTTTTGGTTGAACAGTCCCACATTATTTTTCAGCCCTTTGAAACAGATTGCATTCCATTGTATACCAATATAATGCAGGATTTCAAATGGACTGTGGGTTTTTAATATACTTCAACTAGAGCTGAAAAATAAACTCATTAGTAAAGAATGAATAAAAAAATTGCAGCCTTAAAACAGTTTATTGAATACAGCAGTGGGAACCAAGGTCAAGTAGGTCATCAGATATACCAAACACAGGTCAATGGATAAAAAGCCAATTTAAGGCTTCATGACCATTTTTCTTTCATAGTCTAGCCTTTACGAGCAAGTAGGCATGGAAGCAGTCCTAGAAAAATAAACTGTGGAGAGTTTTCAGCAACTGCACCATGAGTTAGTCAAGATCTGAAAGAGTTCATTGTTTTACATGACTTTCATCAAACCTCACAACTCATTAATAAAGATGTTAGTATCTACAATCCAGCACAACTAGCAGTGAATCTGGGATAGTAGACTAGATACCAAGTCATTGCTTCACAAATGTTGTTCCTTCCTGTATTTTCTCCCCCATATTCCTCTCATGAATACTAGGCTGTAGGGGAGTAAATACCTCATGTAAAAAAAGCTGGATGAGGTATAAAGAATCCAGGAAAACTGAATATCCCTACCAAAGTACAGTTTGCTAGGGGCTTTGATAAGTCTGGTTTTCAGGTCTTGATTGTATGGAATGATAGCCTGTGTAGCCTGTCATTTCCTTCCTAGGTTGGTTTTCTTTGTAGCCCCAGTCAGCCCAGTTTTGGGGTTACTAGGTTTCAGAAATGGAGTGTACACTTTACTCTAACGAAAACTGAAGTGGCAGAAGATACCAGTTTAAGAGACTCTTATAGAGGACTGTTAGTCTCTAGTTGGTACCATTTGTGTCAGGTACCCCATCTTTTTTCTTTCTTTTTCAGATGGATCTTAGAAGGCCACCTGTATAGTCCGGGTATCATTCCATTTATTTTGTACACCAATAATTAAGAACAGAAGAAGCCCTAGTTGAACTGAACTTCTGTGTCTCTGTCTTTAACTACAGTAGCACTTTTTTTGCACACTGTTATACATCTGCAATATATATATATCTTTAGAAAAATAGAGAAGCACCTTTAAGAAATGAGGGCGCAAAGCCTTCCTGGTACATACCGAATCATCCAGATAAAAAAGAAAAACTGGAGGCAGCACAACAAAAAACTGTACAAAAGTTGATTATTTATTTATAAGCCCATTGTGGCGACGTTTGGGTTCCAATATGTGAAAAAAATGAATACTTGCTGCTGCTCTCCTGTCCAACTGATGCTGCAGCCCACCGTCTGGTCCTCCACTTCTTCTTACTTTTTTCTATGGTGCACAACATCCTCTTCGGTCATTATCACTCCCCACTGGATAACTGGTGCTGAGTAGGCCTCTACCATCACGACCCACTTCACAATGTCACCATATGTGCTGCCTGAGACACTTAACTGAAAGCTTAGGTGACACACCTAGTGACATTAATATGTGAGTGGTGATGTCACATCATGATGTGCACCGCCCAAGCCCTAGTCAGCGTGACATCAGAGGCCTACTTGGCACAAAGTGAAGATACCCAAACAATAAGTTGTGTGCTGAAGTAAAGAAGAGGCTGTACAAAGTGGTAGTGGTGAGACAGTTGAGCGTTAAGGTGAATATAATTTTTTTAACCCATTTCCTTGCATTATACAATATAGAAATATGTCCATTATCTAAAAATTAGGAAAAAAAGAAACTTAAAATATTTAAGGTATAATTATGAATCCATGTTAAACTTTTTTTAGAAGCCTTAAAATTCCTTAGGGGTTGTCTCATAGAAAAACAAATCTGCCATATCCATATGATATCCCATAAATGACCCAAAGATGTAAGTTTGACCTTTGGGGCTCATATGAATCTCCAGGATGGAGGTATCTTGAGCCCTTTTTCTTATTAGAACCACATGCACTTTGCACGGAGAGGTGAAAGCACATGGGCCACTCTTTCTATTTACTTCTATCGAAATAAAGTTAAATCTATGAAGTAGAATTTACCTGCTGTACTATGCAAAATTAAAGGTAATGTGCTGTATATCTGGAATTATTCCACTTTTCTGTTATAATCACATAAGCAATGATGGCATTGCTCAAAATAATGTATCATAAAGTAACAAGTGCAAGTGAATTGTGAATCAGTATTTTTTAGTAGACAGCACCATCTTACCCCTTCTTTAACAAACTAAACCCTGCCACATATGTACATTTTATTGAATCACATAATCAAAAAAACTTTAAAATC
Organism: Phyllobates terribilis; assembly: GCF_046119375.1. Classification (NCBI taxonomy): domain Eukaryota; kingdom Metazoa; phylum Chordata; class Amphibia; order Anura; family Dendrobatidae; genus Phyllobates; species Phyllobates terribilis. The sequence goes on from NW_027362761.1 coordinate 844,842,601, forward strand.
CAGACCTAAACTTTGTGTTCAGTACAAAATAATAACTACAGCTATAAGAGCTCATTATAATCATTCGCCAATGTTAATCTGTCAAAAGCTGCATTTTTTTAATTCATCAGTCAGTTTCGACACCTACACACAGTCTGTTGTGTCTGTAGATTTCAGCTCAGGTACATTTCTATGATTGCCCATAAGAAGGAAAAGTTTGAAAGCTGTTAATGATGTGATGTTAACCTGCCTACACAGATCTTAACTGTCTTCTAAGTGTACAAGATGGAAGCTGTAAGTGCGCTATATAGTGCATAAGGAACCTGAGAGGAAGGAAAACAACTTACTGTAATGCCCTGTACATGTTATGGGATTATGTAAAGCCAGAAACCATGCTTTCTATCTCGAAAGTGATTGCACAAACTGGATTTCTCTTGTTAACTAAGTGTGAAGCTTTAAATCTTTTATGCAGATGTATTTTTCGTTTTTAGAATACTTTACATTAAAATACAGAATAATTTCCACACCACCTAGAACATTTTTGATCCCACAAAAAAGTTTCATACTGGCCAACAGTGAGATTGCCGTGAGAGCTACAGTGAAAAAGACTACAATATTATAAATGGCAGATGATAGTTGGGTCCAATTGCAGATTTTGCATTCTGACACAGAAACTTCCAGTTAACTACCTTTTTCATATTTATGAATCCATATTAATCTTTTTTTTTTTTTTTTTTAAAAGTACTATACCAGTTATCAAAACCCATCAGGATCCAACAAAAAAGTTGAAGTATGAATTCCTAGCCACCAATGGTATGCTATCATGGAGAAAATCAACTTTATGTAGAGGAGGGTGCAGGGGCACCAATGATGGAGTTCTTTGATTCTCGGCATTGTTTCGCACTTAGCACCCCCCCCCCCCCGCCCCGGGACTTGATTTATGTCTGCTTTTGCTTCTTCTTGAAGAAGAAGGAGAGACTTCTAAAAACCACATGAGGGTGGTGCTAATTCAGCGACTGTGAAGTTAACAAGTTCCTATAAACTGCAGAGGCTAAAGTTTATTGGATCCATATGGCATCACTAAATGGGAATGGGGTTTTTAGGAGAGAAAAGGATATTTTCAAAATAGTTTTTAAGCATAATAACAATTGACAGAATATCTTACTGACTGATAATGAGGGCAAGAACCATGTCAGCCAAGTCTGCTGATTTTTGCAGAACTAAATGGCCTCCTAATGACATGTTTGGCATGCATTAATTTGGGTCTATATTGGGGAAGGGGAAAAGGATTAGGCATGTTGAATTGCAACATGCCCAATCTTGTATTCTTGACATCAGATAACCCACTACAGGAGATGTCTGGAAACAGCTTACTTTCCTCTCCTCATTCAAACCACATATTTGCATGGCCAAACCAAGTGTAAATGTACTGGCAGAAGTTTGTTAGAAATAGCTATTAGCCAAACAAGCGCTTTTCCAAAATCCATTTGAAGTGTATTGACAAATTTAGAAAAAATATTAACCCTTGCATTCTTGTGATGTTACATGTGAGAACAAAGTATATTCTTAAAGTACAGAATATCATGATTATCATGATAATGTTAATGGGCTGGAGGTCATAGATGTAACACCTATATACTATGGCTTGGGGTTTGAGAAGAGCGGATCTGACAGAATTCGCATACACCAAATTGCTTGGATTTTCCCGGACAATTCCATATACAGCAACGTTATTTTCCATGAATTGAATGTCTGTAATCTGTTCTCCAGATCCCAGAGCATAATAAACATAAGATGTAAAAAACAATAAAAAATAACTTATACTCATCTCATCACTAACCTGTCCAGCGCCTCTGCTGGTCACTGCCCACTTTCCGGTCCCCTGTGCAGCCTCTTCTTTTCCCCGTTGCGCATCACATCTTGCATTGGCCTGTTCAGTCTTGGCTGGGACTCCCGGCCGCAACCAGTACTCAAGGTCACTGCATGTTTCACTTCCAGGAGATGCGGAATGCAACGGGGTAAAACAGGGGTGCTTCCGAGGACTGGCGGGAAGCAAACAGCGGAGGGTCTGAACAGGTCAACGGTGAAGTGAGTATACGATTTTGTTATTTAAACTCTTCCTGGACATCTACGGTTCAGCAAAATAGTAGACAGCTGTCTGGCATTTTGCCGAATTTGCATAAAATGAATGTACACAAATCTGCATTATCCAAGGCACTGATTTTTTGTATATTCAAGTAGAATTCAATTTTGCCTGAAAAAATTCGCTCATCTCTGCCTGACGTGAGTCCCAATTTTCCTATACATCTCCTAATAAATGTTATACATTCCGAATAGAGAGTTTAGGAGTTTAGAATAGTATAGAATAGTGGTAACAATGAAAAATGAATATATAAGTTGTATATACTTTATATCTTGTTGCACATTGCAGCCATTGATTTACTACGTTCTGTAACAAGCTATTTCCCGATATAATAATACAATGGGAATTATTATAGTTTGTGGTTTAGTAATTACTAATACACTCATCTACAAAAATAAAAATGAAACGCTGTGCAGAATCAAAATGCCCCTACATAGTTACACAGCATGTGTCGATAGCAGGATTCAAGCACTATTATGCTTATAAGAGAGAGCAATTATAATAATAACTGTTAAACACTTTCTCAATATAATCATTGCTCTTTAAGATGGTACCAAAAGCTACTCTCTGGGACCCCGTCTGTTTTGTGCATAAACCAATACATATTGATGAATCCATTTACAGTGGTAAGAAGCTGCCACACTAATTAGCATGTTGTCCACCATTCTCTCGTCTGAGCATGCAATTAAGTGAGCCCTTACAGACAGATTATGTGGTGTAGTTACGGCCAACTAGCTTTTCATTAGTAGTGCTTGTAGAATGGTTACCTCAGTCATTGCTAACAAAAACCATAATCGTTAATCCAGAATAATTATTTTCATTGCATTTCCCTTTGGTAAGTAGATTTTGAAAAAAAATATATATTGGGTAAAAATGGCAAAGTGTAATAAATTTAAAGGAAACTTGTCATGATAAAAATGGTATTTGATCTCCAGGCAGGATGATATAGATCAGGAGAAATTGAGCAGATTTATAGACTTTTTTGTTGGAAAAGATTCAATATAAATTGTATTTTATTAATTGTAATCCCTGGTGTTTGTATACATTTGAGTCCAGTGGGCGGTCCTTGACTATCTTTGCCACTCACTAAGACCGCCCACTGGACTCATATTCATACAAACACCAGGGATTTCAATCAATAAAATACAACTTATACTGAATCTTTTCCAATAAACCTATACAGTATATCATTCTGCTCATCTTCTCCTCTATACCATGCTGGCCACACTGTGAACAGAATAGGTTCCTTTTAACAAATAAACTGAATAGTACTGAAACAAAAGATATGATCATTGGTTTTAAGGTGTCAAATGCCTTTCACATATTTTTTCTCTCTCTGTCGTTACAATGAGTCATATACATAGTACTTACACTATTAAATTATGTACAATTCAGTAAAAAATAAAGCAGTCTAATGGTATAGTAAAGCCACAAACATGAAAAGGTTGGAGCCAGACTGTAAAATTACTAGTTGAACCATAGCAAGCATTATTATTTGCTTTTATGTCGCAGTTATAATTACGATATAAAGAGCCAACTACTAGGGTCTATTCATTATTTGCATCTTGTGGAGTCTGAATTACAAATGGCGTAATTAGGGACATGTCACTCATTGAAGCAATTCTGGCCTGTCAATGTCTAAGACTATGGAATGCTATAACTTAGGATTCATTTGTTTAGAACAACAAAGAAATGGCTGATCTAGTGGCAATTAAACCGAGAGACATATGGTCCAGAGACAGACAAGAAGAAGGATGGGATTAGTTATGGTGTGAATTATGTAAGAAATATTTCATAGTGTTATTTCCCATTACTTATTAATAGTGTTGTTAGGACAAGCATTTACTTCTGGTGACCTTGAATCTGAAAGACATTTATAAGAATGTCCTTCAACACTTCATTAGTCAAAACTTGAACTGACGGAAACCTGTTCACATTGAAGTCTGTCATACACATGAAATCACTGGAATACTTTGGTCATACATCTGTTGCTATGCTGAAAGAAAACTGTAGGGATTATCTCTGGGTTATCGATACAAATTCAATAACTTTTTCTTGTGTATTAAGGCCCCCCATACAAACTAGACTAACTTTAGCCTAACCTGTAGATATTGGTGGGTTGGTCAATGGTCTACCTTATACTATGACCGCCTACACTTGATAGTTAAGAGAAAAAAAGAATCCAACATGTTCAATTTCAGACTGCTGATCCTATTGTGCTCTCAGAAATAAGTCATCGCCAGAGATGTCTGGCAGCTACTCTCTCATAAAGAACACAGGAGCACTCGACATGGCTACCGCTTCTGTGTATGGGAAAGTCAGATCAGAAAGCTGCAGGACAACAACTACCTAATCGATGGGTGGCATAAGTTTGCATGGCAACTTTCTAGTGTGTTAGTTAGAAATGCCACATCTACATGTTCATATAAATGTATATATATACAGTGCTGGCCAAAAGTATTGGCACCCCTGTAATTCTGTCAGATAATACTCAGTTTCTTCCTGAAAATGATTGCAATCACAAATTCTTTGGTATTATTCTCTTCATTTAATTTGTCTTCAATGAAAAAAAAACAAAAAGAATTGTCCTAAAGCCAAATTGGATATAATTCCACACCAAACCTAAAAAAGGGGGTGGACAAAAGTATTGGCACTGTTTGAAAAATCATGTGATGCTTCTCTAATTTGTGTAATTAACAGCACCTGTAACTTAGCTGTGGCACCTAACAGGTGTTGGCAATAACTAAATCACACTTGCAGCCAGTTAACATGGATTAAAGTTAACTCAACCTCTGTCCTGTGTCCTTGTGTGTACCACATTGAGCATGGAGAAAAGAAAGAAGACCAAAGAACTGTCTGAGGACTTGAGAAACCAAATTGTGAGGAAGCATGAGCAATCTCAAGGCTACAAGTCCATCTCCAAAGACCTGAATGTTCCTGTGTCTTCCGTGCGCAGTGTCATCAAGAAGTTTAAAGCCCATGGCACTGTGTCTAACCTCCCTAGATGTGGACGGAAAAGAAAAATTGACGAGTGATTTCAACGCAAGATTGTGCGGATGGTGGATAAAGAACCTCGACTAACATCCAAACAAATTCAAGCTGCCCTGCAGTCCGATGGTACAACAGTGTCAACCCGTACGATCCGTCGGCGTCTGAATGAAAAGGGACTGTATGGTAGGATACCCAGGAAGACCCCACTTCTTACCCTGAGACAGAAAAAAGCCAGGCTGGAGTTTGCCAAAACTTACCTGAGAAAGCCTAAAACGTTTTGGAAGAATGTTCTCTGGTCAGATGAGACAAAAGTAGAACTTTTTGGGAAAAAGCATCAACATAGAGTGTACAGGAAAAAAAAAGAGGCATTAAAAGAAAAGAACACGGTCCCTACAGTCAAACATGCCGGAGGTTCCCTGATGTTTTGGGGTTGCTTTGCTGCCTCTGGCACTAGACTGCTTGACCGTGTGCATGGCATTATGAAGTCTGAAGACTACCAACAAATTTTGCAGCATAATGTAGGGCCCAGTGTGAGAAAGCTGGGTCTCCCTCAGAGGTCATGGGTCTTCCAGCAGGACAATGACCCAAAACACTCTTCCAAAAGCACTATAAAATGGTTTGAGAGAAAGCACTGGAGACTTCTAAGGTGGCCAGCAATGAGTGCAGACCTGAATCCCATGGAACACCTGTGGAGGGATCTCAAAATGGCAGATTGGAGAAGGCACCCTTCAAATATCAGGGACCTGGAGCAGTTTGCCAAAGAAGAATGGTCTACAATTCCAGCAGAGCATTGTAAGAAACTCATTGATGGTTACCGGAAGCCGTTGTTCGCAGTTATTTTGGCCAAAGCTTGTGCAACCAAGTATTAGGCTGAGGGTGCCAATACTTTTGTCCGGCCCTTTTTTGGAGTTTTGTGTGAAATGATCAATGATTTGATTTTTGCTTCATTCTCTTTTGTGTTTTTTCCTTGCAAGCAAATTAAATGAAGAGAATAATACCAAAGAATTTGTGGTTGCAATCATTTTCAGGAAGAAACTGAGTATTATCTGACAGAATTGCAGGGGTGCCAATACTTTTGGCCAGCACTGTATATACTTCTGCAAGCAACCAGCCAAGAAGCCTCCCAATGTAGAAAAAATAGAAAGGAGGCAGCACTCAAGCATGAGAACGGCTTCAAATGAGAAGCTGAAATGTTGCATGGATTAGATTTATTTAAAAACATAAGTTGAGTCTGTATACTTTCAAAGCCTATGACCACTGTGAACATAGTTATTAGTGTTGAGCCACCCCCGTAGTGTTCGAGTTCGGTTCGGTTCGTCGAACACCCGTGTGTTCGCCGAAATGTTCGTCGAACTGTTCGTCGAACACCTTCGAACACCGTTAAAACCAATGGCAGGCAAACAAAAACACATAGAAACACATAGAAAACACCTTCAAAGGTGTCCAAAAGCTGACAAACTGCTCAGAAGACACAACTAACACATGGAAAAGTGACAAGTACATATAGTCATGCGAAAAGAAAAGAGGTGCAGGAGTAAAAGGAGGGGGAGACACAGATATAGGCATGTCATGCCCTTCTAAAATCCAAAAAGTGAGAAGCCGACACGTTCAGTCCGCTCCTGCCCGTGCCACCTCCGTGTCGCCGGGTTTGTGCCAGAGCCGCGGTGAACCCTGACGGCCAGCCCCCCTCTCCCAATACTGGTGCCTGTCCGCTGGTGGGTCGAGCGAGCCCCCCTGTGGTGGAGGCAGCTCTAAGCTTTTTAATTTAAATTGTCTCTCTAATTTGAATGAATACACTTTAAATCCATTTACAAGGATCTATTGGAGGGCAAGTCTCATGCCAGCAGCCGCGTAATTCCAGCTCCAGTAGCGTCCACTAAAGCTGCTGCAGTTGAAAAGCTTTTATAAGGATTGAGATCGGCTGTCCACCGCAAGGCATCCTACTGCCAGTCCCAGCCCCTATGCCTTGGGGTGCCTCCTGATGCTCTTCACTGAGTATCCCGTGGTCCCGAAGCATTTACTTTGAAAAAATTAAGTGTCCAAACTAGAGGTGGTGTAGCTTGCTTAACAGCCGGGATAATCCGCTGACTAGCAGACACTGCTACTTAGCACAAAGTATTTCCTGGGCTAGATGCATTTAAAAATTTGTAATTAGATACTCTCGTTGGATGCTGAGAAAGCATTCCATAGAGTCTCCTGGCACGCCATATATGATTCTCTTAAAAAGCTTGGGGTAGGGGTCTAGGGGACCCTTTTATAGCCAAAATCATGGCCCTGTATCACAATACGTCAGCTAGGCTGAAGATAAATGGAACTGTAGCACCCTGAGGGCTCGGTTGCTACAGAGGTATTGCACCTCACCCAGAGGTGTGATATCTCACTCTCAGGTAAGGATGGAGTGTGGATCAGGACCCGACACCTGCATGCATTACACCACATTGCCGTGGGGCAGGGCGACCAATATGCCTCTGAGATGGGCACGACAGCCCCTGTCCCTGGCTGGAGTGGGGGGAGGGAACACTGAGGAAGGGGAACCCTGTAGTGCAGGAGCAGGGAGGAAGCAGTTCCTGGGTGCATTGAGAAGGAAGTATAAAAGGTGGGCACCATCTTAGTTCAGTGCAGAGAAGTCTGAGCAGAAGTGGCAGGGAGCAGGGGCTCTGCATGAGCTCTGCTCCGGAGGCGGGCCTAGTAACAGAGGCCCAGGCCTGGAAGAGGGAGAAGGAAGGAAGAGGAGCGGAGAAGGCTCCAGGAACGAGGAATGAAGGGATCCCAGGGGTGCGGACGGGCGAGTCGCCACCGCACGCCCGAATCCACCTGCGTGGAGGGGTCAGGCCAAAGGGGGAGACCGGTCCCTGAAACTAGTGGAGGCAGGAAATGACCCTCAGCTAGAAACCGGAGGCTGTGACATTTTATGTGGCGCAGCCCCTCGCTACACCTTCTAGGAAGGCACCACATAGGGTCAGGGAAACTGGCGCCAAGTTTACCAAGAGGAGGCCCGAGGCAGCCGGACAGAAGGGTTGGTAAGAAAGGCCAGACAAAGGACACACAAAGGGGGTCCTGTGAAGCGCTCCAAAGTTATCTGGGAGTTGTCTGAGCCCCTCACCTGGTGAGCACAGTACGACGTGGGCAGCCGTTACCTGCAGACGTGGTCTGGATAATAAGAACCGTGAGTAAAGGCCCTGGACTGCATCACTGACTCCGTGTTGTTACTGCTGCTGCCCTGCACCATCACCCCCATCCTCCGCATACACTGCCCTGAGGCTATACTCCTCCCGTGGGGAGTTATGCTACGCTCTGCTGCACCCACAACACCAGCCTCAGCGGTCTGCCCTGCAGCGGCGGTTCACTCTGACCGCAATCCACGGGTGGCGTAGTCGGACATTTAAACATCAAAACCACATAAATAGTTCCGCCACTGGTTTGACCACCCTGAGCCACGGAACCGGGTCGCCGCCACGAAGACTACAACCACCAGCATCCACCAAAAAGGGTCCGGCTCCGGGTGTCCCAAGGCCCAGGGGGTGCATCAGAACATTTTCATCACCTTTCACAATCACCAATGGGACAAGGCAGGGATGTCCTCTGTCCCCACTCTTATACATCCTAGTGACGGAGCACCTGCTCTCATCAATTCGCCATAACCCCAATATTAGGTGGATTGAGGTGGGAGGCACCGAGTACAAGTGCTCTCTATTTGCTGATGATGTCCTAGTATATATCACACTGTTATGGCTGAAATAGATCACTTTGTTACATGGTCAAATTTTAAAATCAATGCAGCGAAGTCTGAGGCCCTCGATGTCTCCCTCCCCAAATCCATATAGGATTCCATCCAGTCCAACTTTCCCTTTGCCTGGCCCTCACAGGGTATCAAATACTTAGGAATTCCTATTCATAGAGACCTCTCCCATCTATGTTATCTTAATTTTGGGCCCTTTATTGAACAACTCCATACAGACCACGGTTGGCAAGTTAGAACTGTAAGATTCACTACGTGAACCACTGGTGTTTTGTGGAAAAGCACATGTACACTGTGTTCCAAATTATTATGCAAAAAGTGTTTAGGAGTGATAAGGGAAGAATTTGTTTGTTTGTCAGTTAAACTCATTGATGGTGATGTGTGTCAGGGCTCTTTATATCACTGTAAGCAATTGCAGACACCTGTGCTAATTAGTTTGGCAGGTGTGTCCAATGAAAGGCAAGACTACTTAAGAAGGCTGTCTCACATTATTAAGCAGCCTACATTTTCTGCCAAAATGGGAAAGAAAAAGGATGTGTCGGCTGCTGAGAAGCAACAAATTGTGGAATGTTTAGGTCAAGGCATAACTACAATCAACATTGTGCGATGATCAGGATGAAGTGTCTTGGCAATCAAGAAGTATGTAGCTGATTCACAGTACACACGTGTGCGTGCTGATAAGGGCAAATTGAGGACTCTTTCCTACAGGCAATTACGTCAAGCTAAAAGAGCAGCGGCAAAAAAGCCTTGTCATAGCAGCAGACAAGTTTTTGAAGCTGCTGGTGCCTCCAACGTCCCCCGAACAACAAGATGCAGGGTCCTTCAGAGGTTTGCAGCTGTGCATACGCCATCCTGTCGACCTCCTCTATCCACTTCACACAAGCAGAAACGGCTCCAGTGGGCCAAACATTACATGAAGACTGATTTCAAAACTGTTTTGTTCACGGATGAGTGCCGTGCAGCGCTCGATGGTCCAGATGGATGGAGTGGAGGATGGCTGGTTGATGGACACCCCACGCAAACACGGCTACAGCGCCAACAAGGAGGAGGTGGAGTAATGTTTTGGGCTGGAATCATGGGGAGAGAGATTGTCGGCCCCTTTAGGATCCCTGAAGGCGCTAAAGATGAACTCCATAATGTATGTGGATTTTCTCAAGCAGCACTTCCTGCCATGGTTCAAGAAGAAGAACCGTGTATTTAACAGCAAGATCATTTTTTTGCATGATAATGCACCATCTCATGCTGCACATAAAACATCTGCATCTCTGGCTGATATGGGCATAAAAGGGGACAAACTTATGGTGTGACCCCCATGCTCCCCTGACCTCTATCCCATTCAGAACCTCTGGAGCATCATCAAAAGGAGTGTCTATGATGGCGGGAGGCAGTTCACATCTAAGCAACAGCTCTGGGAGGGTATTCTGTCCTTATGCAAAACAATTGAAGCAGAAACCATCCAAAACCTGACAAATTCAATGGACGAGAGAGTTCAGAAGCTCCTTTCGAACAAGGGGTCCTATGTGAAAATGTAACATCACCTAGAATAAAGTTTTGAGTTGAAAACTGTTTGATTTCAGATTCTAATAACCTGCTAATGCTTATAATTTCAAAAATGACCATTTTTTTGGTCTTTATTAAAATGAAAAGGCTGATCGAAAAGTTTGGGGGATCTAAGAGTGTGGCAACCCAGTAGTCATGATTACTTCGAATTCTGACAATATGAGGGTCATGTTGCAGGTAGTGCAGCAAGAAGGCACTTATGTGTCTTGCGCATCTCAGAGCGCCAAAATTATTTTCCGGGCTAGATGCAGCTAAAAATTATTATTAATTTTAAATCTGGTGGAGCTTAGTATAGATGGCCTAATAGGATCAGTGCTGCACACTGCTACAGAGCCCAAATTATTTTCCAGTCAAGATACAGATAAACATGATTAGTAATTTGAAAGCTTAAAACGGTTGGTAGGGTGATTTTAACCAATCATCAAGCTTTTACTCTCCCCAGGATGACACAGGGGTAGAAAAGTCGTTTCGGATCCATGATTTGTTCATCTTTATGAACGTGAGTCTGTCTACATTATCAGTGGAGAGCCGCGTGCGCTTATCTGTCAGCACACCACCAGCAGCGCTGAACACACGTTCAGACAGAACGCTGGCTGCGGGGCATGACAAGATCTCCAAGGCGTAAGTGGCTAGCTCCGGCCATTTATCCAGATTGGAAGCCCAAAAAGAGCAAGGGTCCAGTGACACAGTCATGGCTTCAATGTTTACTTGGAGATACTCCTGTACCATCGTCTCTAGGCGTTGACTATGTGTCAGACTTCTTGTCTCCTGTGGCCTTGCAAAGGATGGGCTAAAAAAGTGGTGAAATGATTCCGCAAAATTGATGTTACCAGCAGATACTGTGGTTCTGTTACGGTTTGAGTGCTGAACACTTGACGGTCCCACGGTTGGCAAGTTGGAACTGTGAGATTCACTACGTGCACCACTGGTGTTTTGTGGAAAAGCACATGTAAGATTCTGCAACAGTCTCTGCTGATACTCCTGCATGCGTGCATCCCTTTCTATGGCAGGAATAATTTCTGCAAATTTACTTTTGTACCGGGGATCTAACAGTGTGGCAACCCAGTAGTCAGGATTATTTCTAATTCTCACAATTCGAGGGTCATGTTGCAGGTAGTGCAGCAAGAAGGCACTCATGTGTGTTGCGCATCCAGGAGCACCAAGTCCCTGTTGTGTTGGTGGCGAGGTAACAATCATGCTTCCTTCCTCTGTCCTCTCCCCCCAACCTCGCACAACAGAAATGTGATCAAGGTCTCCCTCATCTGATGAGTCTTCCATCAGTTCGTCCTCCACTTCTTCCTGGGCTCCTGCACCTTCCTCACTAGTTTGGCTGCTACCATGCGCCCTGGTAAAACCATCTCCCCCACCCTCACATGCCTGTCGCCTTGGTGCTGCCGACCGTCTGGACCTTGCAGATGTTAGCCCTTCCGCATACAACTCCTCCTCCTCTACTTCCTCCACCTCCTCTTGTGCCACCACCTGACTCCGAATTCTGTTTAACATGTGCTCCAGCATGTAAATCACCGGAATAGTCATGCTGATAATGGCATCGTCAGCACTAAACATCTTCGTCGCCATTTCAAAACTGTGCAGAAGGGTGCATAGGTCCCTGATCTGAGACCACTCCTCCAGCGTGATTTGCCCCACCTCTGGATCTTGTTGGCCCAGGCTATACGTCAGAACGTATTGCACCAGGGCTTGTCGGTGCTGCCACAGTCGCTGCAACATGTGCAAAGTTGAATTCCACCGGGTAGGCACATCGCATTTTAGCCGGTGAAGTGGCAGGCCCAACGACTTCTGTAGAGATATAAGTCGCTGAGCTGCGGGATGCGAACGGCGGAAGTGAGCACACAGCGACCGTGCCCTCTGCAGAAGGCCATCTAGTCTGGGATAGTGGGCTAAAAATTGCTGGACAACCAGGTTCAACACGTGAGCCATACAAGGCACGTGTGTGACATTGCCCCGGCGAAGGGCCGCACCCAGGTTTGCAGCATTGTCGCACACGGCCTTCCCTGGTTTCAGGTCCAGTGGAGACAACCATTCATGAAATTGGTTCTCCAGAGCTGACCACAACTCCTCAGCTGTGTGACTCACATTTCCCAGACATTTCAAAGTAAAAACCGCCTGATGACGTTGAGCCCTACTGCCAGCATAGTAAGGAGGTGTGCAGGATCCCTTCTGCGCAGTTAGAAAGCTTGTGGCATGACCAGACAGGCTTTGGGTGAAGGTGGAAGACCGAGAGGAGGTTGAGGAGGCAGAAGCAGTGGAGGAACTTTGACATAAAGAGGATTGACGCACAACTCGTGGGGACGGCAAGACTTGGACAGCAGCCCCTTGTCCTGCTGTCACCATAGTTACCCAGTGCCCAGTCAGCGACATGTAACGCCCCTGTCCATGCCTACTCGTCCAAGTGTCTGTGGTGAAATGCACCCTGTCACACACAGAGTTTCTCAAAGAAGCGGTGATGTTGTGTGCGACATGCTGGTGGAGCGCAGGCACACCTTTCTTTGAGAAGTAGTGCCAACTGGGCATCTGGTACTGGGGCACTGCGACGGACATAAGGTCTCAAAAATCCTCTGTGTCCACCAGGCGGAAAGGCAGCATTTCTGTAGCCAAGAGCTTGCAGATGGTGAAATTCAACCTCTTAGCTTTCTCATGGCTAGGAGGAAATGGTCTTTTACTTGTCCACATCTGAGGGACCGAGGGCTGGCTATTGTGCTTAGACGGGGTTGATAAGGGTGTCCCCGGCAAACTGCCGGTCTGTGAGGAAGATGCAGGCGGACATGTTAGGTTGCCTTGATCCAAAGGTGGTGCTATCGATGTCAGACAGCGCTCAACACCAGCTGGTGTTACCACCTCCAAAGAAAATGATGACCTGCCAATCACGCTGGCTGTTGTGGGTAAAGAGGTGGCAGGTCTGCGCCCCTAAACAGGTGTGACTGCTGTTCCCCCAGTCACAGAGGATGAAGAGGCCGCGGATGCACAAGATATGGCAGACGGTGGTTGGCCCGGCCGGCTAGGCCGCATTGTAGCACACTGAGCTTCCCACTGCAACTTATGCTTCATGTCCATGTGCCGGTTCATGCATGAAGTACTCAAACTATGTATTTTTTGGCCTCTACTTAGCTTTTGCTGACAAATGTTACAGATAACACGAGTTGGGTCATCTTTATAGATCTGAAAAAATGCCCAGGCTATGCAAGGCTTAGCACCCATGCGACCTGAAGAGCCACCATGACTTGTGGTGAGAGGCAGAGTTGTGTTTGAGGATGCAGTTGTTGACGTGCTTCCAGTACTACGTCTCTGTCCAGGAAGGCGCAACCTGACCTCGTCGTCACTAGCATCTTCCTCCACCTCCTCTGCTGACCTCATCTCTTGGCTGACTGTGGGTTGACAGTAAGTGGGATCTCCAACCTCATCATCATCACCCTGTGCGTTATCACACCCATCGTCCTCAGAGCCAACCTGTTCCTGCCCTGACAAAAAACTAAAGTTGTCGCTCCAATCAGGTATTTGAGTCTCATCATCGTCTTCCTCATTGTCTCCACCAACAGGAGTTACAGTTTGGAAATGAGGGTCTACATTATGGTCAGAACCTTCTGCGTCTGGTCCTGGATCCGACTCATAAAGATTCTGGGCATCAGTGCAGATCATTTCCTCATCTGGATTCACAGAAGCGCTGGAGTCGACCTCTGATTCCCAGGCTATAGTATGAGTAAACAGCTCTGCAGACTCAACCATCTGTTCTACCTCATACTCAGACGGGCAGCTGGAGATTTGGGAGCTGTGAGGAAGCAAGTGCGATTGGGGTGACACCTTTGAGGACTGGAGTATTGGTGATGTTGAAGTTGATGTGGAGGAGAGCCCACTTAAAGGAGCACTTGATATCCGTTGAAGCACCTGCTGTTTTTGTGCCTCATCTGGAATTTGTAGCGATTGGCGTGGCCGTAAGAAAGCGATCTTATCACATTGTCCGCTAAAAGAAGTAGACATTTTAGTTTGGCTGGAAGATGGTCTTTCTTCTGCAGATGTTACTGTTGTTTTAACACCTACCCCACGGACACAACCTTTTTTCCCCTTCCCAACACGCCTATTCCCCTTTCCACCAGCAGCAGGCCTTTTTCCACTCATTTTGGTGGTTAACTAATTCACAACTCTGGAGCTGTTTGCACAAAAAAACAATGGATGGGAACCGAGCAGAGCTGAGTGGCCAAACTGTGGTATTAGGCCAAAACTATTGGCTGGGTTAGATGCAGAAAAAAATTAGATTCAATTTGCAACCTGATGGAGGTCAGTATAGATGGATTAATAGAACAAGTCCCACACACAGCTAGAAGCCCAAATATTTTTTCAGAGGTAGATGCAGAAAAAATTGTATTCAGTTTGCAACCTGATGGAGGTCAGTATAGATGGACTAATAGAACAAGTCCTACACACAGCTAGAAGCCCAAATATTTTTTCAGAGGTAGATGCAGAAAAAAAATATATTCAGTTTGCAACCTGATGAAGGTCAGTATAGATGGACTAATAGAGAAAGTCCCACACACTGCTAGAAGGCCAAATATTTTTTCAGAGCTAGATGCAGACAAAAAATTATTTTTAATTTGCAACCTGATGCAGGTCAGTATAGATGGACTAATAGAACAAGTCCCACACACAGCTAGAAGGCCAAATATTTTTTCAGAGCTAGATGCTGATAAAAATTATCTTTAATTTGCAACCTGATGGAGGTCAGTATAGATGGACTAATAGAGAAAGTCCCACACACTGCTAGAAGGCCAAATATTTTTTCAGAGCTAGATGCAGAAAAAAATTATATTCAGTTTGCAACCTGATGGAGGTCAGTATAGATGGACTAATAGAACAAGTCCCACACACAGCTAGAAGCCCAAATATTTTTTCAGAGGTAGATGCAGAAAAAAATTATATTCAGTTTGCAACCTGATGGAGGTCTGTATAGATGGATTAATAGAACAAGTCCCACACACAGCTAGAAGCCCAAATATTTTTTCAGAGGTAGATGCAGAAAAAAATTATATTCAGTTTGCAACCTGATGGAGGTCTGTATAGATGGATTAATAGAACAAGTCCCACACACAGCTAGAAGCCCAATATTTTTTCAGAGGTAGATGCAGAAAAAAAATATATTCAGTTTGCAACCTGATGGAGGTCGGTATAGTTGGACTAATAGAGAAAGTCCCACACACTGCTAGAAGGCCAAATATTTTTTCAGAGCTAGATGCAGACAAAAAATTATTTTTAATTTGCAACCTGATGGAGGTCAGTATAGATGGACTAATAGAACAAGTCCCACACACAGCTAGAAGGCAAATATTTTTTCAGAGCTAGATGCAGATAAAAATTATCTTTAATTTGCAACCTGATGGAGGTCAGTATAGATGGACTAATAGAGAAAGTCCCACACACTGCTAGAAGGCCAAATATTTTTTCAGAGCTAGATGCAGAAAAAAATTATATTCAGTTTGCAACCTGATGGAGGTCAGTATAGATGGACTAATAGAACAAGTCCCACACACAGCTAGATGCCCAAATATTTTTTCAGAGGTAGATGCAGAAAAAAATTATATTCAGTTTGCAACCTGATGGAGGTCTGTATAGATGGATTAATAGAACAAGTCCCACACACAGCTAGAAGCCCAAATATTTTTTCAGAGGTAGATGCAGAAAAAAATTATATTCAGTTTGCAACCTGATGGAGGTCTGTATAGATGGATTAATAGAACAAGTCCCACACACAGCTAGAAGCCCAATATTTTTTCAGAGGTAGATGCAGAAAAAAAATATATTCAGTTTGCAACCTGATGGAGGTCAGTATAGTTGGACTAATAGAGAAAGTCCCACACACTGCTAGAAGGCCAAATATTTTTTCAGAGCTAGATGCAGACAAAAAATTATTTTTAATTTGCAACCTGATGGAGGTCAGTATAGATGGACTAATAGAGAAAGTCCCACACACTGCTAGAAGGCCAAATATTTTTTCAGAGCTAGATGCAGATATAAATTATTTTTAATTTGCAACCTGATGGAGGTCAGTATAGATGGACTAATAGAGAAAGTCCCACACACTGCTAGAAGGCCAAATATTTTTTCAGAGCTAGATGCAGAAAAAAATTATATTCAGTTTGCAACCTGATGGAGGTCAGTATAGATGGACTAATAGAACAAGTCCCACACACAGCTAGAAGGCCAAATATTTTTTCAGAGGTAGATGCAGATAAAAATTATTTTTAATTTGCAACCTGATGGAGGTCAGTATAGATGGACTAATAGAGAAAGTCCCACACACTGCTAGAAGGCCAAATATTTTTTCAGAGCTAGATGCAGACAAAAAATTATTTTGAATTTGCAACCTGATGGAGGTCAGTATAGATGGACTAATAGAGAAAGTCCCACACACTGCTAGAAGGCCAAATATTTTTTCAGAGCTAGATGCAGACAAAAAATTATTTTGAATTTGCAGCGTGATGGAGGTCAGTATAGATGGACTAATAGAACAAGTCCCACATACTGCTAGAAGGCCAAATATTTTTTCAGAGCTAGATGCAGAAAAAAATTATATTCAGTTTGCAACCTGATGGAGGTCAGTATAGATGGACTAATAGAACAAGTCCCACACACTGCTAGAAGCCCAAATATTTTTTCAGAGCTAGATGCAGAAAAAAATTATATTCAATTTGCAACCTGATGGAGGTCAGTATAGATGGACTAATAGAATGATGCTATGCCCAAAAGATTTTACTTTACTAGGTGCAGTAAAAAAATTGGTATTCTATACACAGGTGGTATATCTTGCAACACAGATAGGCTACTCCACTGACTAACACACTCTGCAAGAGGCCAAAAAGGATTAGCTTTGCTAGATTCAGCCAAATGCTGTGAAAAAAACTTGCACAGCACTGGCACAGACCTGCCTGGCAAAAACTGATAGGAACTGATGTAACCTAGTCCTGAAAAGGACTGCAATTACAATTAGTCTTTACTCCCACAATCTATCTATTTAAGAGCACAGACCTGCCTGATAAAAGTCGTAGGAAATGCTGTAACCTAGTCCTTAAAAGGACTGCAATCACAACTATTCCCTACTCCCAAGCTATCTGTAGATTTGTGCGAAAATTGGCTTGAAATTAACAAGGTATAGCGCACACAGCAACAGCGGTGCCGTCTAACACGCAGCTGCAGCAGTGAGAAAATGGTGGCGACGGGGAAAATGGCTTGGTCTTATAGGGCAAGGACATGTGACATACACTGCCAATGACACATGCCCTTGCTTGTGTGAAAAAAAGCACTTCGCTCCGTGTGTGCGCTGCTGATAGGCTGACAGATTGCACCTCCCCACTGTAAATGCGGGAAAGAGAAAAAAAAATGGAGATCTTCATTATTCCTGCAGAGATCCATCCCCTGCCCCTCCCCCCACCCCGCTGTACACTCAAACTGCGTATTAACATTAATTTTCATCATTACTGAGAAAAAATCCAGTTATGATTTTGGTGCACGAACAGTTATCGAACATAACCTCGAACAGCCGAATTTTTCTCAAATCGTTCGTGTTCGCCGAACGGCTCGAACACCGCCCAAAACAGCTCGAATTTGAGATTGGCGAACAGTTCGAGTCGAACAACGCTCATCTCTAATAGTTATACTTGAAGACAACCGACTACATGAAGGTAACCCATTCAGAAATCAGATGTCAATTATATCCACCATAGACATGCTATAATTGTAAGCTTACCACAAAGATCTCCAATTTCACTATTATTATGCACATTCAGCCATGTCAATTCTAATTATATAGATTGGGTGATATTTTGTGTCATTATAATATTTGTAGATAGCGGACCTGTCAGATATTGTTATTCCATACAATCTAGTGCCAGATGAAGGTCTAGATCAGGGGTCTCAAACTCAGCTGGGTATATGGGCCGCACACGGAAAAATATTCAATTTGGGGGGCCGCATTATTTTTTAGTGATACCATTTTTTTTCCTTTACGCCTTTTGAACTGGTCCCTATCCTGCGCATATGTCCCCATCCAGGTCCCCCACCCCCATACTGCGCACAGGTCCCCCCCCCATACTGCGCACAGGTTCCCCCCCTACTGCGCACGGGTCACCCCCCCAATACTGCGCACAGGCCACCCCCCCAATACTGCGCACAGGTCACCCACCCAATACTGCGCACAGGTCCCCCACCCAATACTGCACACAGGTCACCCACCCAATACTGCTTACAGGTCACCCACCCAAAACTGCGCACAGGTCACCCACCCAATACTGCGCACAGGTCACCCACCCAATACTGCGCACAGGTCACCCACCCAAAACTGCGCACAGGTCACCCACCCAATACTGCGCACAGGTCGCCCAACCAATACTGCGCACAGGTCACCCACCCAATACTGCGCACAGGTCACCCACCCAATACTGTGCACAAGTTCCCTCCCAATATTGCGAACAGGTCATCCACCCAATACTGCGCACAGGTCACCCACCCAATACTGCGCACAGGTAACCCACCCAATACTGCGCACAGGTCACCCACCCAATACTGCGCACAAGTTCCCTTCCCCCCATACTGCGCACAGTGCCCCCCCCATACTGCGCACAGATCGCCTGTCCTGTATTTCACATAGGCATGACAGAAAATAAAAAAATAAAGATTATTCTCACCTGTCCTCCGTTCCCTCGGCGTCCTTTCTGCACCTGTGGCCCGCAGGCACATAGACCCCTTGATGATCGCGGCCCGGTCCAGGAGCTGCCGACATCAGCACTGTAGTGCAGTGTATTGCCGCGCAGAGACCGTCTCTCTGGACAGCAATACCAATGCCAGCCGGCGACCTATCAGAGGCCAGCTGCTGACATCTGCGTCCCAGCGCATGGCAGTAACGTCATACTCCGCTGCGCTGGGACGCAGAAATCAGCTGCTGGCCTCTGATAGGCCGGCGGCTGCCATTGATATTGCTGTGCAGAGAGCCGATCTCTGCGCGGCAATACACTGCACTACAGCGCTGATGTCGGCGGCTCCTGGACCAGGCCGCGATCATCAAGGGGTCTATGTGCCTGCGGGCCGCATGAAGCAGCCGGAGGATGGTGGATCCACTAATACATTTCTTAGTTCTTAGGTTTACAGTCTGGGAATGGTCCTGCTCGATTTATTGATGGATAAATAATCAAGTGAATTTAGGAAATGAAGACAGACATCATATAAATAGAAAGTATAAATGAAATTAAAATCTTGTTCTTACTACAAACTGACCTGGTCTGGGGTCCTGCTGGCCGGGTCTGGGAAACTCTGTAATAAAACACAGATGTACATCAGTTATACATATGATTCATCAATGGCTTTGCGGCTTTTGTGTAAAAACAATTGCTCATCATTCATAATAACAGAAGTAAAAGATATATGGGAAAAAAATATAATATACACTCCTCATCATCAATATTGGAAAACCAAGAAGAAAAAGTCATGGGATTATGGAAACCACAAGATCTATAGCCATTTTAATGATAAACAAATGATGAAAAAATTAAAACAACATTTTCAAAACATTTTATTCAGAATTGAGTATGAGGAGGACACGCACTTACACATCTTGGCATGTTATGATTGAGGGTAATAATGTCTGAAGAATGTTTGCTGAATGAACTTATGTACCAAAATCATCAAGATCGGTTGTTGGCATCTCCATTTGCACTATCACACGCCAACCTCTCCACCATGGCCAAGACCAAAGAGCTGTCCAAAGACTCCAGGGACAAAATTGTAGACCTGCACAAGGCTGGGATGAGCTGCAGGACAATAGGCAAGCAGCTTGTTGAGAAGGCAACAACTGTTGGCACAATTATGAGCCCAGAACTACAAGGGAGGACCTGGTCAATGACCTGAAAAGAGTTGGGAACACAGTCTCAAACATTACCATTAGAAACACACTACTCTGTCGTGGATTAAAATTCTGCAGGGTCCCCCTGCTCACGCCAGCACCAAAATCATACAATGTGATTTTTTTCATTTTTTTCAAGATTCTGTCTCTCACAGTTGAAGTGTACCTACAATAAAAATTACAGACCTCTCCATTCTTTGTAGGTGGGAAAACTTGCAAAATCAGCAGTGTATCAAATACGTATTTTCCCCACTGTATGTATATATATATATATATATATATATACATCTATATATATAGATATATATAGATATACATAGATATATATAGATATATATAATATATACATATATACAGTACAGACCAAAAGTTTGGACACACCTTCTCATTTAAAGATTTTTCTGTATTTTCCTGACTATGAAAATTGTACATTCACACTGAAGGCAACAAAACTATGAATTAACACATGTGGAATTATATACTTAACAAAAAAGTGTGAAACAACTGAAAATATGTCTTATATTCTTGGTTCTTCAAAGTAGCCACCTTTTGCTTTGATGACTGCTTTGCACACTCTTGCCATTCTCTTGATGAGCTTCAAGAGGTAGTCACCGGAAATGGTTTTCACTTCACAGGCGTGCCCTGTCAGGTTTAATAAGTGGGATTTCTTGCCTTATAAATGGGGTTGTGACCATCAGTTGTGTTGTGCAGAAGTCTGATAGATACACAGGTGATAGTCCTACTGAATAGACTCTTAGAATTTGTATTATGGCAAGAAAAAAGCAGCTAAGTAAAGAAAAACGAGTGGCCATCATTACTTTAAGAAATGAAGGTCAGTTAGTCCGAAAAATTGGGAAAACTTTGAAAGTGTCCCCAAGTGCAGTTGCAAAAACCATCAAGCGCTACAAAGAAACTGGCTCACATGAGGGCCGCCAAAGGAAAGGAAGACCAAGAGTCACCTCTGCTTCTGAGGATAAGTTTATCCGAGTCACCAGCCTCAGAAATCACAGGTTAACAGCAGCTCAGATTAGAGACCAGGTCAATGCCACACAGAGTTCTAGCAGCAGACACATCTCTTCAACAACTGTTAAGAGGAGACTTTGTGCAGCAGGCCTTCATGGTAAAATAGCTGTTAGGAAACCACGGCTAAGGACAGGCGACAAGCAGAAAAGACTTGTTTGGGCTAAAGAACACAAGGAATGGATATAAGACCAGTGGAAATCTGTGCTTTGGTCTGATGAGTCCAAATTTGAGATCTTTGGTTCCAACCACGGTGTCTTTGTGCATCGCAGAAAAGGTGAACGGATGGACTCAACATGACTGGTTCCCACCGTGAAGCATGGAGGAGGAGGTGTGATGGTGTGGGGGTGCTTTGCTGGTGACACTGTTGGGGATTTATTTAAAATTGAAGGCATACTGAACCAGCATGGCTACCACAGCATCTTGCAGCGGCATGCTATTCCATCTGGTTTGCGTTTATTTGGACCATCATTTATTTTTCAACAGGACAATGACCCCAAACACACCTCCAGGCTGTGTAAGGGCTATTTGACCAAGAAGGAGAGTGATGGGATGCTACGCCGGATGACCTGGCCTCCACAATCACCAGACCTGAACCCAATCGAGTTGGTTTGGGGTGAGCTGGACTGCAGAGTGAAGGCAAAAGGGCCAACAAGTGCTAAGCATCTCTGGGAACTCCTTCAAGATTGTTGGAAGGCCATTTCCGGTGACTACCTCTTGAAGCTCATCAAGAGAATGCCAAGAGTGTGCAAAGCAGTCATCAAAGCAAAAGGTGGCTACTTTGAAGAACCTAGAATATAAGACATATTTTCAGTTGTTTCACACTTTTTTGTTAAGTATATAATTCCACATGTGTTAATTCATAGTTTTGATGCCTTCAGTGTGAATCTACAATTTTCATAGTGATGAAAACACAGAAAAATCTTTAAATAAGACGGTGTGTCCAAACTTTTGGTCTGTACTGTATATATATATGTGTATATGCTGTATATATATATATATAACATTATTTATTTCTGAAGGTCATTTTAAATCCATCTTTTATGTTATTTTCCTCAATTAACTGCTGTTTATGACCTGATGGGTCACTGTCTACCCCAAAATCTACACATTCGTCCCACACTGTTGCACATTCAATCATATTTAAATATTTCAAATTATGTATGCCATGAACATGCTGAAATGCTGAACAATATTTGGAGAAACGACAAATTAAAATAAAAAACAATGGATCAAAAATAATAATAAGCCTATGATAAGGTACATATATTTGATTACTTGAGTTTGTGCTGATGTCCCATGTTAATACTAGCCTAGGAGAAAGAGAAATAAACTGACACATAGGGAAAGAGCGGTCAGTCTAGCTGATCATGCAGGGAGTAGCCAGTTGGGTTGACTATGTATCTTGTGATCTTGTTCACATACCAGACACCACTTTTATCCATGCTTTTCTCTGAAAATATGCAAATTGCCTCTTCAGAGAGGAAGAGGACTAGAACTCTAGTCCCACCTATTGGAAGTAGCAATTGTAAAAGTAAATATCGACTCTTTAACGACCCTTGCCATATCACTTAGGATAAAAGCCAAACCAGAATCTCAATTTGCAGACACAGTCTTTGGGGGTGCTGCCCCTCATTAGTTTAAAGTGTGATATCTAGTTTGGCTAGGGGAGAGGCTTCTCACCGGGATCCAAGGGGTAACGTTTCTCCTTGTGGAGAGTGACACATACCAATGGTAAGTTGCGGGGTTTCATAGTAAAACATACATGTAGTAATGAGGGGTCTAAGATCCATGCTATCAGTGGTTTGGGAAGCATTAATCATGTGACAGGTTCCCTTTAAACTTCAAGTTTATGAAGCGGTAACTGACTAATTTATTGAAAATGCTAAGAACGTGCACTATTCACCCCATTGCAGAGCACACAAAGTATCTAGACAGGAGGGGATTTTGTCCACCCCCGCATATCACTATGCATATCCTGTCATTTACAGCAAACATTTGTACAATAAGGTAGTGGGAGACACACAGAACATTTCACTCCCCTTGAGTTGAAGTACTCGGTGAGCATATACTGAGTGACCCGTCCATATTTACTTGTGTGCAATGAGCCGCTGCTAGTTATTCCATTGTTGAGTGTTAGTTAAATGAAATCACTAATGAAGCTTTTTAAAGTGTCATTCAGCAGATGCTTTCAGGAGAACGAGATGCAGAAAGTTCTACTGAATGGAAATCTGTGTAACCGGCAAATGCTTTGGAGTTGATTTTCATGAGTGAGTGATGATAACTCAGATCTTTGAAATTTTTTGTCTTGGAGGCTGTTAATTGCATTGAAACACCAGGGGGTTGACAATTGACATCAAAGTTATGAAGTAAACGTTTCATTCTTTTGTAAACTTCACTGAGAGCCAGAGTATAATTTTACAAAGGTAGAAGAGACTGCAAAGTAGCCGCAAACTCCACGCCCTGCTGGAGAGTTCTCATTAGTGCAGTGAGATCATGCTGAGGACAAAGTGCTGAAGAATTTATAGGTCTCACCATGATAAGTAGGTCACTTCCAACAAAGGAATTTACACAACATTTTATGGATCCTGGAAAGGACAGTTTGGAAATCTAAATCTTATTTAAAGGGAATGTGACATAAAAGACATGTAACATCTAATAGATGGAATACGTATGATTATGAGTGGTCTGGCCCTGGTATCCCTGCTGTTCACAAGAACAGGGTCCCAAAGTCCATGTAAACAAATTTTTAGTGAACACATTCGACCACTTCATTAGCTTAACTGTTTTAGGCATTAAAGACAATAAATAGTTCACATATAGTTCATTCACATGAAAGAGTTTGGTCTCCTTTTGCTTGGGATCAGTAGGGATCTCAATAGCCAGCTTCTAAGAAATCATACAGCTATCATCCATCCGGTGGATAATGGGTAAATATTGTTTATGGGAAAATTCCTTTAAAGTAAAACATTCTTTTCAACCATGCATACTTTTGTATTGAAATGTCTGGATTAGGACCACAATTGATTACTTTCTGGCCACTAAAGGGGAATATTACTGTGGGAAGTTATGATAGCATCAAAAAGTCACAAAACAATGGGGGGAGGCGGGTTAATAGGAGGGGCCAGAAATTGGTGTCGTTTTTGAAATCTTATAACATGTAAATCCTACAATGATTATTACATATTAATGAGAGACTTTATAAAAATATAAATTTGACAAATTATTCCAGGAAATTTAATTTATATACTACATGGAAAAAAGAGAGAGAGTAGTAAATCAGTATTAGTGTAACAAAAGGAAAGCCTCTCACCTGCTAAGGTTGTGCAGGTAGGACATAACTCCATATAGGCCTTATACAAAAAACAAATGGGTGCAGCCGAACTGGTAGCTGTGGAATAACTCTGCATGGAAAGTTCCGCCAGAGCATAACTAGGATGAGAATATTCAGGTGACAGGTGTTCCCAAAGAAAAAAAAATGGATAAACCACCGAGCTTGATGAAAAGTAAATTAAAAAAAACACAACATGTTTCAACTGTTTTGAGCCTTCCTCAGGTGTCTCAAAGGGGCTACTCTACAGCGAACCTGCGCCGTAACACTCAAGCAAGGGCCTCTCTGAGCTGCAATGGCTGGCAGGGCCATGTGTAGGGTGAACTCCCACAGCCATTGAAGCCCACAGAGGTCCTAGCTTGAGTGTCACGGCTCAGGCCCACTGTAACGCAGCAGCTTTGAGATACCTGAGGAAGGCTAGATACAGCTGAAACGCGTTGTGTTTTTTTAAATAACTTTTTATTTATTTTTAATCAATCCCCGTGATTTATCCATTTTTTTTCTCTGGGAGTGCCTGTCATCTGGATCTTCTCATCCTAGGAAATTCAGTTTTCTGTTAATTGATTTGTGGCAAATTATATGTACTTCAAATCTTCC
The DNA here is from genome assembly GCF_046119375.1 of Phyllobates terribilis. Classification (NCBI taxonomy): domain Eukaryota; kingdom Metazoa; phylum Chordata; class Amphibia; order Anura; family Dendrobatidae; genus Phyllobates; species Phyllobates terribilis. The sequence goes on from NW_027362761.1 coordinate 844,867,859, forward strand.
AATTTTACTGATAAACATGTAAGACACCATTCACTATTCCTCATATATTAATCTTCTGCACTACTGTGCTGTAGTTCCGCTCCACAACTGAGCACATCTGGCTGCCACCAGCACGAAGTACAGCTGATAGGTCACACCCTCCACCGATATGTTTTTGATGACCCATCCTAAGGATAGGCCACTAATATAAGGTCCTGGACAACCCCTTTAAGATATCCTGAGATATCTATTAATTAAACGTATATATAGTCAAATGGGATTCACATTATCATGTCATAAGTGCTGGTTACCATTAGATACTACCGGATTTTTTGTAGCCATTACACTGCCGGCATAGTTGATCAAGTCACGAAGAGAAGACTTTGTACTGTTACGCCTCAAAAGCCCTTCCCTTGGAGATGGGGGACTCGGAGCCGGGTCCTGTGATGTAGAGATGGGGTGCAGCCGTGGCCCGGACCCGCTCCGTGCCCACGGCCGTCACACTAAAAAAAGGATGGTACGGGCTTATCCGGGTTGAGTGGCTGATCTCGACTACGCCACCTGTGGCACCTGGTGAAGGCCACCAGCGCTGCTGCAGTCCGCCGAGGCATGGTGTTGTGGCAGCCGACGTTGTTACTACTCCCCACAGGCGGAGCAGGGCCTCATGGCAGAGGGACAGGATGACGGGGGTAGTAGTCTAGGAGGTCTGGTGCTGTGTAGTGCGGTGTAGTGCAGAATAAGAGTGTGGAGGCCATAGGGGTTAACTTCCAGGGTTTTTACTCACGTTGAGGAGTACAGCTGCAAGGCTTCTCCCTGCTCCTCGCGGAGTTCTGCGGTCACCAGAGACGGAAGGGGTCCGACAACCTCCGAGTAAGTCCAGCATTCAATCAGGACCCCGCACCAGAGTGTTCCTAGACTTCAGACCAGGTCCTTTCCTGTCTGTGTGTGAGTAGATAGGCCGGGTCTCCCTCTGAACTTTTCTCAGAAAAAGGGTACGGGTGGCAGCTCCACTCCTTTCGATACCAGGTGGGATCCTCTGGGCCTACCGGACTTTCCCGACCAGGACGTGGAGTAGCAAGGTCGGGTGTCAGGGGCCGGTACCCCTCTTGCAGCTGGAATCCCTCTGAATAGATCAGGTTGGCGAGGACAGGTGGCGTATACCGCTCCGTCTGCATCCCCCCCAGGATCCATTTGTGGTGGAGCTACACTCCTAAGCTCCGGGCCTTCTTGGCCATGGTCCTTGACCGGGCTGAGACATACATCGTCTGCAGCCTGCCCCTCGACCCAAGGCCAGGGTACGAGGGCCGTGCCTCCATCCTCTGCAGGTCCACACAGGATCCACTCTCAGGGAGGAAGGTCACGTTCAGAGAACAGTCAAAGAACAAGCCACCAAAAATGACTGTGGATTAAATATGAAATTTAAAGTGTCACTAAAATGTGAGTCCTCCACCCTCACCCACTAATTGCTTCCCCTATCTCTTGGTTCCCCAGTATCCCGAGTTCCAGCAAGGGCAGCACCTAGTGCATTCTAGCCCCCTCTGGTGGGAAAAGTGTGGTGTTGGATGTGGAAGTAGGGTGCTGACCATCGCACTGTTCTTACCTCAGAGGAGGAACACTACACTCCATTAGAGAAGTGCAGCATCCCTGTGGCGGTCGAACCCTCAGGGGCGCCACATTCCCCCTGGTGAAACACAGCAAGTCCGCAGGCTGCAAAAGAGTAATACCTAGGAAAGTTTTCTTTTATATAACAATAAACCATCTTCCCTTTATGGGAGGCACTTCTTCTTAAACGTTTCAAACAGAATATATAATATAAAAGTACAAAGGTATAAAAGTATAAAATTATAAAAGTGCTAGCATTATCCAGAGACATTTATGCACAGACAGACGGGTTAAAGTGCAAGGACGAAGAGTCAGTTCAGAAGTGCGAGGGACCTGTCCCAAACCCCCAACGTGGGCCCTGGGGTGGCTGCAGGGCATGAAGATCCCGAGTTGGACCTCCAGGAGAGCCACCCTGACAGGTTTTTCTTCTGAGGTCTGAGGTAGAAGTAACCACGGTTTTACATAAAACCAATAAGGAGCACCTAAAGAGATGCAAGCTATTTACAGGGTAAGAGTCTGTCTGCTGCAAGTCTGCAGGGACCAATGTCTCTAGAAAAACGGGGAATGTAAATTAAAACATAAACGTCAAAATAATAACTTTGAACAGGTTACAGCCGCCGGGGCTGCTTAACTCTCGGGTTCCCTCCTGGGAAAAGGCTCGTTCCTCCCGACGGAGGCTGACCGGTCCTCTGAGGCTGAGCGCGAGGGGGCATCGCTCCCGGACACCTTGTGGACATCCAGGGCGTACCACCCCCGCACCCCATGGTGGCGGGTGTATGTGACTATGTCACCCGGGAAGAGGTTCCGGCAGGGTGTCCCTTCTTCAGACGCGGCTCGAAGTCCCGCCTGCTGACGAAGACATCGTCCTGATAATGGGGACTCCTTATGAACCCCCACCCCGCCTCATGGTGGAAGCGGACGACTTGCCCTTCCACACGGGGACTTGGACGGTTTGCCTCTTCCTGTCGGGCCCGGGACTTTGCAGCCTTGACCCGCACCTCGAGGCGCTCGCAGCGGATCTCCCTCTGGCGTTGCTCCCGTGTGAGTTGGAGAATCTGCTCAAGGCACCGCTCGCTCCTCCTTTGTGCTTCAGCCCGGGTCTCCCGGGGGAAGCCCATCAGGTCCCCCCCCTGGTTGTCCCAGTCCCACTCCTCAGCCTCCGGCCAGGTGACTGTCGGTGTGGGTAGCGGTGTCATCAGGGGTTGCTGCGGGTCCTCAGCAAGCGCGGACCAATCCGGGTTGGGGTCAGTGGACACCCCAGCAGCCTCAGGTGCTTCCGATTCAGGAGTTGGGCGGCAGTGCAGGTCTTCGCCTATAGCTGAAGCTTGCAGCTCCGGGGTAAAGACCTGCTCCCAGGTGACCGCGCCGGGCAGGAGATACTCGGCCATGAGGTCCAGTATGGGTACGGTAGGTTCAGCAGCCGGGGCAGGGGCAGCACACTCACCCGCCTCTGGGCAGCTCACGACCTCTGTCACCGCTTCTCCCTGAGCTTCGGCTCCTTGGCAGCGGGTCCGGATACGCAGCAGCATTTCTTCCCGCCACGCAGCAGACGCCGCCTTCTGGGCCTCATCCAGTCTCCGTGCAAGACCCAGGGCTTCCTGGTGGAGAAACTCGATATCTCCCGCTGTAAGTCTGGTGCCGCTTCGCTCCCTGCCGAGGGAAGAACCTGGACCGGGTTCGGAAGGCTCCGCTTGTTGCGCTCCAGCAGTGTCCATGTCCGCTCACGAAGGTCACCAAACTCCAACTGCAACTTCCAGGGTTTTTACTCACATTGAAGATTACAGCTGCAAGGCTTCTCCCTGCTCCTCGCGGAGTTCTGCGGTCACCAGAGATGGAGGGGGTCCGACATCCTCCGAGTAAGTCCAGCGTTCAATCAGGACCCCGCACCAGAGTGTTCCTAGACTTTGGACAGGGTCCTTTCCTGTCTGTGTGCGTGTAGATAGGCCGGGTCTCCCTCTGAACTTCCCGAGTTCCAGCAGGGGCAGCACCTAGTGCATTCTAGCCCCCTCTGGTGGGAAAAGTGTGGTGTTGGATGTGGAGGTAGGGTCCTGACCATCGCACTGTTCTTACCTCAGAGGAGGAACACTACACTCCATTAGAGAAGTGCAGCATCCCTGTGGCGGTCGAACCCTCAGGGGCGCCACAGTACTATGCATGTGTGGATCAAGCATGAAGAGAATAACAGTAGTTGTTGTGGAATTAGAGATTTTCAATCAGAAAGGTTTAAATTAGCAAAAAAGGTTTAGCTGTTCTCATGGGAGATAAGGACTTGTATCCCCTGTCTAAAACTATTGATTGACTAGGACAGTGGCAGTAGTTAGGATACTTTTTCAGTGACAGAGAAGTTAATGATTTAGCGATTAATTCGAGAAAAGCCTAGCCTAACATTTTGCAATTGTTTGCAATGTGAATGATGCCACTTTTGACCTTGTCAGATTAGCAGAAGCCTTAAACTGTATGGAAGCAGCTGCCTGCTCAATATTGATGAGTGCTGCCCGGGAGAATAGTGCACCCAAAGCTATAGACAAAGACTGAAAAATACTGAGGATATATCGAAAGTCTTTGAATGTAGAGATGGGTTGGTAGACACAGGTGGCTCTATTATTACACTTTTATTATGTGAATGAATGCTACAGTTTATAACGACTTTTTTATGGCGATACAGTTCCTAGCTCTGTTCCTTAGTACACACATTGTTTCTATCTTTGCACACATTTTAAAAAGTATACCTCAAGTTATACAGCAAAAAAATAAAAGCATGGTCTCCTGATACACATTAGTAGGTTGCCGGTCCGGATGAAAATGGCGAGTTTATCTACTATGTATAGCCACCTTAAAGGTGGCGGTGAAAATACTTAATGCAAAGGCATTTCATATATATTCTAATTTACCCAATTTAAGAATATTGTTTCTAAAGTTGACCTACAACTTCCGACACATCATGTTTTTTAAACTGCTCACCATATTGATCTCCCTACTGATCTCATGTTGATGCTTCCTGGGTTCCCTGATGGTCTCTATACTTATTGCTGGACAGACACGTGACTGCTTCAGATATTCGTTGGTTACATGCCCATCCAAACTGAGTAGGAGATATAGAGAGCTTCCTGCTCATTCTGGCAGAGGAAACCAACATGTCAATGCTACAGTACAATCAAGAAAGGATATTTGTTGTTGGAAAATATTCATTGCGTCAAGGTTGCACTGTAAGATTTTTCAAAAATTACATTACACAAATATTATTAGTATTCACTTTTTTCAAAACTCTCTCTGATGAATATGAGCCAAACGTGAAAGTAGTTTGAAAATGCTGAAATATTCCTACATTTCTACAAATTAAGGCCCCCCTACCTATTAGATAAAAATCTGCCGAACCCAGCAATTTGGGGAGGAATCGACAGATCATCTAATATGTATGAAAATTTCCCAACTGCCCTTCAACAGATTATGTCAGGAGACATAAAGATCAGGAGGTTGGAACTCAATTGTTCATTCCTTTTATTCATAGGGGAGAAAACCCGGCCTAAAGATGATTCCGATCCTCTCATAGTGAACATGTGTGATCAAACAAGCTGAGCATTCCTGTTTATGGGGGATTTGAGAGAGAGAGTTGTCAGCTGAACTATCATTTGGCTGTCAGATATCTAATGTTTATGGCCAGCTTTAGTCTTCAATAGACTCTTTATAGCCAAGTGTTTTTTACTTTGAATTTGTTCTGGTCTTTGAACTAACTATTTTAGTGTGATACAAGTATATTATTTGGTTCACAAAACTTATTTTTAAACACTTCATTGGGAAATTCTGAATTAATAGGTGGAGTGATCTAAATTATTAAATATGTATTCTTAAGTTTCCCCTATCCCCTATCTGAGGAATAGGGAATAACTTCCCGATCACTGGGGGTCCGAGTGCTAGGATCCTCTATGATCCCAAAAACTGGGGTTCAGAAGAGTCTAGTGTGAATGGAGCAGAGTTTGATCATCATGAACACTGCAGCTTCATTCAGTCTTATGTGTGTGCCAAAGACCACAATCTAAGTATCTCTGGAGGATCTATTGAGAATAAATAGAGTGGCAGGGCACCTAATCAGCCACCGCTCCATTTACATTGGACTTTTCAGAGCCATGGATCTTAGGATCCATAGTGGACCCAAAGTCAGACACCCAGTGATTTGGAATTTATCCCCTATGCCACAGATGGGGGATAACTTTCAAACCTGAGATTGCCCCTTTAATGGAAAGTGTCTACAAACAATCTCTATTTCCATCTCTCTGGAGGACCCAGCATCACACGCACAATGTAATGCTAAATTTTCTCATGGGCAGCGCAATAGATGAATTGAACACTTTAAGGTAAATTCATAGATTAAAACTGACTACTCGGGTGGTTAACTGCAGTAGACTACCCTATAATTTAGTTCCTCGAGTGGACTTCTTTTGTGTATAGACTCATGAATTCCAAATCCAATCTAACCAGGAAAAAAAGTTAATGACCAGCCTGTGTGGTGTGCTTGGTAATAATACTGCTCTTGTCATATAATATATTTCAGTTCCTCCACTTATAAGATGATTTGCAGAACATATTATCGTAGTTATAGTGGTGATTCATGTACCAACATATTACCTGCTGCTATTTCAAATGTTGACTACAAGATCCTTACTACCAACCATTGTAGCCCTGAGGATTGGATTAGAATTAAAGGGAAATTTTGCCAATAACAATATTTTAACAGGGAATTGCTATTAAAGTAATTTATTAACTTCTTCTTCAAAAGAAGCTCCTAATTACAGTTACAATTGCAATCTGTCCATAAACACAGACATGTTCAATCATGTGCCTCCATAAATGCTGCAATACTGTTTAACCCAAAGACGGAATTTGCTTTTTTTCGTTACTTTATTTCTTTGTAAGAGGAAGGACAAATAACTCACATTACGCCTTGTTCGAAAGAAAACAGCCTCTCATTTATAAACTGCTTATAACATTAGACATACACTCAATGTGAGCATTTAGATTTTAAAACAGGGCACAAATGGACTACAGACAGCTGATTTAGAGCAAAAATAGCCATAAACATAGCTTTATGTAGTATTTCTGCATTAAAGTAAATTTGGCTAAATAAATATTTTCTTTCCCTGCATATTTATATGTTTACAAGGACTCGTAATACCGTGCGGTGGCTTTGAAAACTGAACTAGTCATCCCATCTGGGAAGGATTAGTGTACCTCCAAGACACTGAAATCTCATTTCTGATAGTAACAGCTTTCCCTTCCAAAGCAATGCTTTTAGTAGACATTGCGAATAAAGGAAGAACTCTATACCAGGGATGTCCTACTTGTGGCCCGCAGGCCACATGTGTCCGAAGATGGCTATGAATGCGTCCCAGCACAAAAGTGTAAATTTACTTAAAATATCATGAGATTTTTTTGTGATTACATATCTCAATGTCACGTTTGCACATGTTCATTGGTTTGTGGCTACCAGTGTTTTATATTCCAAGCACAGATAGTAAAATTGACACAATAAGACGTTACCTGTGCTCATGGTGACTTGGTGAGGCAGCAATTATCAATAATATTTCAACCTATCATTGCAACATTAGTTGTTCAATATTATTTAGAAGTCAAGTAAGCATTCTTATTTAATTATTAAGAATACTTTCATACCTCGATGGCACCTCACAAACTTCCCGCCTCGCTTTACAATAAACCCTTTGCCTTGCATCAGAAGCCAAAATGGCTGTGAAGTGGCGTGTTTAGGCATTTCGATTTGGGGCAGGGGCCACGAATAAGAAGCCCATCTCACCAAATCTTACTAATGCCACAATTTTAAATAAAGTTTATTTTATTAAAAGCTTCTCCACTCAGGCACACTGTGCTTTACTTACAAAGATGAGTGTGATGCAGTGGCCTGTGTGGTTGCTCTTCCTGCAAAGTGGAAGTAGGGTATGAAGCACAAGAAAGAAAACAGACTGAAAATGAATGAAAGAAGTCAAGTAGGAGAAAGCTGGGGGGAAGTAAGCTGAAAGAGGCAGAAGTCAGGAGAGAGGCTCCATAGGCAGAACAAAAAAAAGGCAAAGCCGCCATTTTAGGTGAGGACACACACAGCAAACAGGCCCCATCACTTTCTTGGCAGTGACCTCACTCTTAAACTGCCATAACCACACTCTATGTTGGCCTGGCTTACTGGAAGATCCTATTGTGGGCTGGGGTTGTGTTAGGTGTGAGGTAGTGTTGAGCCACCCCCGTAGTGTTCGAGTTCGGTTCGGTTCGTCGAACACCCGTGTGTTCGCCGAACTGTTCGTCGAACTGTTCGTCGAACACCTTCGAACACCGTTAAAACCAATGGCAGGCAAACAAAAACACATAGAAACACATAGAAAACACCTTCAAAGGTGTCCAAAAGCTGACAAACTGCTCAGAAGACACAACTAACACATGGAAAAGTGACAAGTACATATAGTCATGCGAAAAGAAAAGAGGTGGAGGAGTAAAAGGAGGGGGAGACACAGATATAGGCATGTCATGCCCTTCTAAAATCCAAAAAGTGAGAAGCCGAGACGGCCAGTCCGCTCCTGCCCGTGCCACCTCCGTGTCGCCGGGTTTGTGCCAGAGCCGCGGTGAACCCTGACGGCCAGCCCCCCTCTCCCAATACTGGTGCCTGTCCGCTGGTGGGTCGAGAGAGCCCCCCTGTGGTGGAGGCAGCTCTAAGCTTTTTAATTTAAATTGTCCCTCTAATTTGAATGAATACACTTTAAATCCATTTACAAGGATCTATTGGAGGGCAAGTCTCATGCCAGCAGCCGCGTAATTCCAGCTCCAGTAGCGTCCACTAAAGCTGCTGCAGTTAAAAAGCTTTTATAAGGATCGAGCTCGGCTGTCCACCGCAAGGCATCCTAGTGCCAGTCCCAGCCCCTATGCCTTGGGGTGCCTCCTGATGCTCTTCACTAAGTATCCCGTGGTCCCGAAGCATTTCCTTTGAAAAAATTAAGTGTCCAAACTACAGGTGGTGTAGCTTGCTTAACAGCCGGGATAATCCGCTGACTAGCAGACACTGCTACTAGGCACAAAGTATTTCCTGGGCTAGATGCAGTTAAAAATTTGTAAGTAGATACTCTCGTTGGATGCTGAGAAAGCATTCCATAGAGTCTCCTGGCACGCCATATATGATTCTCTTAAAAAGCTTGGGGTAGGGGTCTAGGGGACCCTTTTATAGCCCAAATCACGGCCCTGTATCACAATACGTCACCTAGGCTGAAGATAAATGGAACTGTAGCACCGAGGGCTCGGTTGCTACAGACGTATTGCACCTCACCCAGAGGTGTGATATCTCACTCTCAGATAAGGATGGAGTGTGGATCAGGACCCGACACCTGCATGCATTACACCACATTGCCGTGGGGCAGGGCGACCAATATGCCCCTGAGATGGGCACGACAGTCCCTGTCCCTGGCTGGAGTGGGGGGAGGGAACACTGAGGAAGGGGAACCCTGCAGTGCAGGAGCAGGGAGGAAGCAGTTCCTGGGTGCATTGAGAAGGGAGTATAAAAGGTGGGCACCATCTTAGTTCAGTGCAGAGAAGTCTGAGCAGAAGTGGCAGGGAGCAGGGGCTCTGCATGAGCTCTGCTCCGGAGGCGGGCCTAGTAACAGAGGCCCAGGCCTGCAAGAGGGAGAAGGAAGGAAGAGGAGCGGAGAAGGCTCCAGGAACGAGGAATGAAGGGATCCCAGGGGTGCGGACGGGCGAGTCGCCACCGCACGCCCGAATCCACCTGCATGGAGGGGTCAGGCCAAAGGGGGAGACCGGTCCCCGAACTAGTGGAGGCAGGAAACGACCCTCAGCTAGAAACCGGAGGCTCTGACATTTTATGTGGCGCAGCCCCTTGCTCCACCCGCTAGGAAGGCACCACATAGGGTCAGGGAAACTGGCGCCAAGTTTACCAAGAGGAGGCCCGAGGCAGCCGGACAGAAGTGTTGGTAAGAAAGGCCAGACAAAGGACACACAAAGGGGGTCCTGTGAAGCGCTCCAAAGTTATCTGGGAGTTGTCTGAGCCTCTCACCTGGTGAGCACAGTACGACGTGGGCAGCCGTTACCTGCAGACGTGGTCTGGATAATAAGAACTGTGAGTAAAGGCCCTGAACTGCATCACTGACTCCGTGTCGTTACTGATGCTGCCCTGCACCATCACCCCCATCCTCCGCATACACTGCCCTGAGGCTATACTCCTCCCGTGGGGAGTTATGCTACGCTCTGCTGCACCCACAACACCAGCCTTAGCGGTCTGCCCTGTAGCGGCGGTTCACTCTGACCGCAATCCATGGGTGGCGTAGTCGGACATTTAAACATCAAAACCACATAAATAGTTCCGCCACTGGTTTGACCGCCCTGAGCCACGGAACCGGATCGCCGCCACGAAGACTACAACCACCAGCATCCACCAAAAAGGGTCCGGCTCCGGGTGTCCCAAGGCCCAGGGGGTGCGTCAGAACATTTTCATCACCTTTCACAATCACCAATGGGACAAGGCAGGGATGTCCTCTGTCCCCTCTCTTATACATCCTAGTGACGGAGCACCTGCTCTCATCAATTCGCCATAACCCCAATATTAGGTGGATTGAGGTGGGAGGCACCGAGTACAAGTGCTCTCTATTTGCTGATGATGTCCTAGTATATATCACTCAATCACATATATCCATCCCTGCTGTTATGGCTGAAATAGATCACTTTGTTACATGGTAAAATTTTAAAATCAATGCAGCGAAGTCTGAGGCCCTCGATGTCTCCCTCCCTAAATCCATATAGGATTCCATCCAGTCCAACTTTCCCTTTGCCTGGCCCTCACAGGGTATCAAATACTTAGGAATTCCTATTCATAGAGACCTCTCCCATCTATGTTATCTTAATTTTGGGCCCTTTATTGAACAATTCCATACAGACCATGGTTGGCAAGTTGGAACTGTGAGATTCACTACGTGCACCACTGGTATTTTGTGGAAAAGCACATGTAAGATTCTGCAACAGTCTCTGCTGATACTCCTGCATGCGTGCATCCCTTTCTATGGCAGGAATAATTTCTGCAAATTTACTTTTGTACCGGGGATCTAACAGTGTGGCAACCCAGTAGTCAGGATTATTTCTAATTCTCACAATTCGAGGGTCATGTTGCAGGTAGTGCAGCAAGAAGGCACTCATGTGTGTTGCGCATCCAGGAGCACCAAGTCCCTGTTGTGTTGGTGGCGAGGTAACAATCATGCTTCCTTCCTCTGTCCTCTCCCCCCAACCTCGCACAACAGAAATGTGATCAAGGTCTCCCTCATCTGATGAGTCTTCCATCAGTTCGTCCTCCACTTCTTCCTGGGCTCCTGCACCTTCCTCACTAGTTTGGCTGCTACCATGCGCCCTGGTAAAATCATCTCCCCCACCCTCACATGCCTGCCGCCCTGGTGCTGCCGACCGTCTGGACCTTGCAGATGTTAGCCCTTCCGCATACAACTCCTCCTCCTCTACTTCCTCCACCTCCTCTTGTGCCACCACCTGACTCCGAATTCTGTTTAACATGTGCTCCAGCATGTAAATCACCGGAATAGTCATGCTGATAATGGCATCGTCAGCACTAAACATCTTCGTCGCCATTTCAAAACTGTGCAGAAGGTTGCATAGGTCCCTGATCTGAGACCACTCCTCCAGCGTGATTTGCCCCACCTCTGAATCTCGTTGGCCCAGGCTATACATCAGAACGTATTGCACCAGGGCTTGTCCGTGCTGCCACAGTCGCTGCAACATGTGCAGAGTTGAATTCCACCGGGTAGGCACATCGCATTTTAGCCGGTGAAGTGGCAGGCCCAACGACTTCTGTAGAGATGTAAGTCGCTGAGCTGCGGGATGCGAACGGCGGAAGTGAGCACACAGCGACCGTGCCCTCTGCAGAAGGCCATCTAGTCTGGGATAGTGGGCTAAAAATTGCTGGACAACCAGGTTCAACACGTGAGCCATACAAGGCACGTGTGTGACATTGCCCCGGCGAAGGGCCGCACCCAGGTTTGCAGCATTGTCGCACACGGCCTTCCCTGGTTTCAGGTCCAGTGGAGACAACCATTCATGAAATTGGTTCTCCAGAGCTGACCACAACTCCTCAGCTGTGTGACTCACATTTCCCAGACATTTCAATGTAAAAACCGCCTGATGACGTTGAGCCCTACTGCCAGCATAGTAAGGAGGTGTGCAGGATCCCTTCTGCGCAGTTAGAAAGCTTGTGGCATGACCAGACAGGCTTTGGGTGCAGGTGGAAGACCGAGAGGAGGTTGAGGAGGCAGAAGCAGTGGAGGAAAAATGACATAAAGAGGATTGACGCACAACTCGTGGGGACGGCAAGACTTGGACAGCAGCCCCTTGTCCTGCTGTCACCATAGTTACCCAGTGCCCAGTCAGCGACATGTAACGCCCCTGTCCATGCCTACTCGTCCAAGTGTCTGTGGTGAAATGCACCCTGTCACACACAGAGTTTCTCAAAGAAGCGGTGATGTTGTGTGCGACATGCTGGTGGAGCGCAGGCACACCTTTCTTTGAGAAGTAGTGCCGACTGGGCATCTGGTACTGGGGCACTGCGACGGACATAAGGTCTCGAAAATCCTCTGTGTCCACCAGGCGGAAAGGCAGCATTTCTGTAGCCAAGAGCTTGCAGATGGCGAAATTCAACCTCTTAGCTTTCTCATGGCTAGGAGGAAATGGTCTTTTACTTGTCCACATCTGAGGGACCGAGGGCTGGCTATTGTGCTTAGACGGGGTTGATAAGGGTGTCCCCGGCAAACTGCCGGTCTGTGAGGAAGATGCAGGCGGACATGTTAGGTTGCCTTGATCCAAAGGTGGTGCTATCGATGTCGGACAGCGCTCAAGACCAGCTGGTGTTACCACCTCCAAAGAAAATGATGACCTGCCAATCACGCTGGCTGTTGCGGGTAAAGAGGTGGCAGGTCTGCGCCCCAAAACAGGTGTGACTGCTGTCCCCCCAGTCACAGAGGATGAAGAGGCCGCGGATGCACAAGTTATGGCAGACGGTGGTTGGCCCGGCCGGCTAGACCGCATTGTAGCACACTGAGCTTCCCACTGCAACTTATGCTTCATGTCCATGTGCCGGTTCATGCATGAAGTACTCAAACTATGTATTTTTTGGCCTCTACTTAGCTTTTGCTGACAAATGTTACAGATAAGACGAGTTGGGTCATCTTTATCGATCTGAAAAAATGCCCAGGCTATGCAAGGCTTAGCACCCATGCGACCTGAAGAGCCACCACGACTTGTGGTGAGAGGCAGAGTTGTGTTTGAGGATGCAGTTGTTGACGTGCTTCCAGTACTACGTCTCTGTCCAGGAAGGCGCAACCTGACCTCGTCGTCACTAGCATCTTCCTCCACCTCCTCTGCTGACCTCATCTCTTGGCTGACTGTGGGTTGACAGTAAGTGGGATCTCCGACCTCATCATCATCACCCTGTGCGTTATCACACCCGTCGTCCTCAGAGCCAACCTGTTCCTGCCCTGACAAAAAACTAAAGTTGTCGCTCCAATCAGGTATTTGAGTCTTATCATCGTCTTCCTCATTGTCTCCACCAACAGGAGTTACAGTTTGGGAATGAGGGTCTACATTATGGTCAGAACCTTCTGCGTCTGGTCCTGGATCCGACTCATAAAGATTCTGGGCATCAGTGCAGATCATTTCCTCGTCTGGATTCACAGAAGCGCTGGAGTCGACCTCTGATTCCCAGGCTATAGTATGAGTAAACAGCTCTGCAGACTCAACCATCTGTTCTACCTCATACTCAGACGGGCAGCTGGAGATTTGGGAGCTGTGAGGAAGCAAGTGCGATTTGGGTGACACCTTTGAGGACTGGAGTATTTGTGATGTTGAAGTTGATGTGGAGGAGAGCCCACTTAAAGGAGCACTTGATATCCGTTGAAGCACCTGCTGTTTTTGTGCCTCATCTGGAATTTGTAGCGATTGGCGTGGCCGTAAGAAAGGGATCTTATCACATTGTCCGCTAAAAGAAGTAGACATTTTAGTTTGGCTGGAAGATGGTCTTTCTTCTGCACCTACCCCACGGACACAACCTTTTTTCCCCTTCCCAACACGCCTATTCCCCTTTCCACCAGCAGCAGGCCTTTTTCCACTCATTTTGGTGGTTAACTAATTCACAACTCTGGAGTTGTTTGCACAAAAAAACAATGGATGGTAACCGAGCAGAGCTGAGTGGCCAAACTGTGGTATTAGGCCAAAACTATTGGCTGGGTTAGATGCAGAAAAAAATTATTTTTAATTTGCAACCTGATGGAGGTCAGTATAGATGGACTAATAGACCAAGTCCCACACACCACTAGAAGCCCAAATATTTTTTCAGAGCTAGATGCAGAAAATTTTTTTATTCAATTTGCAACCTGATGGAGGTCAGTATAGATGGACTAATAGACCAAGTCCCACACACTGCTAGAAGCCCAAATATTTTTTCAGAGCTAGATGCAGAAAAAAATTATTTTTAATTTGCAACCTGATGGAGGTCAGTATAGATGGACTAATAGACCAAGTCCCACACACTGCTAGAAGCCCAAATATTTTTTCAGAGCTAGATGCAGAAAAAAATTATTTTTAATTTGCAACCTGATGGAGGTCAGTATAGATGGACTAATAGAACAAGTCCCACACGCTGCTAGAAGCCCAAATATTTTTTCAGAGATAAATGAAGAAAAAAATTATTTTTAATTTGCAACCTGATGGAGGTCAGTATAGATGGACTAATAGACCAAGTCCCACACACTGCTAGAAGCCCAAATATTTTTTCAGAGCTAGATGCAGAAAAAAATTATTTTTAATTTGCAACCTGATGGAGGTCAGTATAGATGGACTAATAGACCAAGTCCCACACACCGCTAGAAGCCCAAATATTTTTTCAGAGCTAGATGCAGAAAAAAATTATATTCAATTTGCAACCTGCTGGAGGTCAGTATAGAAGGACTAATAGAACAAGTCCCACACACTGCTAGAAGCCCAAATATTTTTTCAGAGCTAAATGAAGAAAAAAATTATTTTTAATTTGCAACCTGATGGAGGTCAGTATAGATGGACTAATAGACCAAGTCCCACACACTGCTAGAAGCCCAAATATTTTTTCAGAGCTAGATGCAGAAAAAAATTATATTCAGTTTGCAACCTGATGGAGGTCAGTATAGATGGACTAATAGAATGATGCTATGCCCAAAAGATTTTACTTCACTAGGTGCAGTAAAAAAATTGGTATTCTATACACAGGTGGTATATCTTGCAACACAGATAGGCTACTCCACTGACTAACACACTCTGCAATAGGCCAAAAAGGATTAGCTTTGCTAGATTCAGCCAAATGCTGTGAAAAAAACTTGCACAGCACTGGCACAGACCTGCCTGGCAAAAACTGATAGGAACTGATGTAACCTAGTCCTGAAAAGGACTCCAATTACAATTAGTCTTTACTCCCACAATCTATCTATTTAAGAGCACAGACCTGCCTGATAAAAGTCGTAGGAAATGCTGTAACCTAGTCCTTAAAAGGACTGCAATCACAACTATTCCCTACTCCCAAGCTATCTGTATATTTGTGCGAAAATTGGCTTGAAATTAACAAGGTATAGCGCACACAGCAACAGCGGTGCCGTCTAACACGCAGCTGCAGCAGTGAGAAAATGGTGGCGACGGGGAAAATGGCTTGGTCTTATAGGGCAAGGACATGTGACATACACTGCCAATCACACATGCCCTTGCTTGTGTGAAAAAAAGCACTTCGCTCCGTGTGTGCGCTGCTGATAGGCTGACAGATTGCACCTCCCCACTGCAAATGCGGGAAAGAGAAAAAAAAATGGAGATCTTCATTGTTCCTGCAGAGATCCATCCCCTGCCCCTCCCCCCGCCCCGCTGTACACTCAAACTGCGTATTAACATTAATTTTCATCATTACTGAGAAAAAATCCAGTTATGATTTTGGTGCACGAACAGTTATCGAACATAACCTCGAACAGCCGAATTTTTCTCAAATTGTTCGTGTTCGCCGACCGGCTCGAACACCGCCCAAAACAGCTCGAATTTGAGATTGGCGAACAGTTCGAGTAGAACAACGCTCATCTCTAGTGTGAGGGTAGGGGGACTGTTTAGACTCTTTAGTTGCCAAGGGCCCACATCCCTACAGGGGTCTCTTGTGAAGCCCAACATAGCATGAGATGTGGTAATATGGTTACAAGCTAGGCTACCTATCTAAACAAAACAGAAAGTGCACTGATAATGTCAATTCCGCACAATCAAAGGACCTTGTGTAGCCCAAACCAACTCTTCTTCTTCTAATGTGGCCCAGAGATGCAAAAAGGTTGGACACCCCTGATCTACACCATATCTATGTATCAAACAATAGATGATAGAAAATTTAGATGACTTCAATTTATTTTAATTATGAATGAATGTAGATCAATGCAAAGTAATTTGTCACCAAAATATAAACATCTCTGTAGTAGTAATAATTGTGACTACACAACATGCCAACATGTGCCGACCCTAAAGTACACTGTATAGGCATTCCTATGATAGCAGTCTGTGTGCCATCATATGGTACCTCCACCTTCAACATAGTCATTCCATTATATGTTTTCTTTGGATAAGATCCCCACACCCTGTTTTCTTGTATGGAAAAACTGCACTTTTTTTTTTTTACTTCATATTCTTTTTTCCATTACATTTCAAGTCACATGCCACAAAATGCTACGCTTAGAACGTACTGTAATTTCATAAAATTGACATATTTTAAAAAAATACCAAAAGCTCTAAAATCACCTGAAATCACATTGTGAGTAACTTTCTTTGAGGCTGTTAAATCATGTTTTGCTATGTATTCACGGCATAGATTTAAAACATTATATATGAATATTAAAACAGAAGCCCAAAACACTTTCCATGTGAACTTAGCAATGATAAATATATTGCAGATGTCACTGACTTCGGCAAAAAATATGTCACCTAGACAACACTAAGGGACCAGTTATCTGTCATTTCTGTTAGGACTTTTTAAGGGTATTTGCATACAATGACTTTTTCTGGTGGATTCCACTCTGAAACCCTCCTTAAAGAGCACTCAATGAACATATGCACAGCAATGTCAAAACAACTTGCTGTGAATATGTTCCTTCTTTTGTAACTTGTTTTAACTGTTTCAGGCATTTGAAGCTGTGAAGTGGCTAACAGAAGTGACCTGACTATCCTTCAGGTGGCTTCTGCATGGAAGATGACACTATCCTATCCAAGAGATTAAAGAGAAAAAAACCACCGCAAATTTACTAAACAGTAAGAAGACCCTACAAGAAAAACACTGCCAAAGTTTTCCTGAAGTGTCTTCCTATAGCAAAAAACTCAGCAGGTACGCCGCAGTCTATAAGACCCCATGTGTACTACATAGAAAGCCAAGCTTAGCATGAATTTGTGATTCCCTTTCTGTGGTTGCAGAATGAATGGCACAACACACTAAATGGTTTACAATTTGTCCTTCGTAATTTCTGATGTTTACTTTTTGCATTTTTTTGTTGCAGGAAGATTGATCCATGAGCCCAGTATTCTTACCCGACCCGAATGAACTTTGGAGGGTAAACTATGCAAATCAAGCAAGCTAGAACAGATGTAGACATCACCCTGCCAGTCATCAAACTTAATAAAAAGACATATTGTACATACAACCCTCACGCAAGAAGCAGAGTAAGATTAGATTTTCTGTGGTAATCTGTTTACGAGCAGTAGTTGGGGATTAGGCAGGTTAAAGTCGCAGAATTCAAGTCCATTAGATATGCTAAATGGTGTCTGTCACTTTATTTTGTTAAATTCCAGTAATCACTGGGAGAACAGGGAGATTTATGATCAGATTGAATTGTCAGACCTGTTTCTTCACACTTTAATTCAGTTTTACCACTGGGAGGGGGAATATCAATTACCTTAAATGAGCCAAAATGAAAATAAGCTGCACAGTCAACAAGCAAAAGTGAATTCTGGTGGAAAGGATGAGATGAAGCTTTCTTTCCTTTGCAGGTAGCATGCCATATGAGCATAGGAGACATTCATTATTATAGGAGTCAGTGATACACCATTGACTCAAGAGGAGGTTGCTTAATCTGGAGTACGAAATCTGACCTTCCCCTGTAATTTATAGTGTATTGTTAATCTGATTTAACTATTATTTCACACAAAACTTATTGTGTTGCAAATGTTTTTGACAATAATCCAAAAAGTGGCATTTTTTTATTACTGTATATTGTATAATGGCATTGTATATTTTATTTTACTAGATTCTGATTCACACATGGCATTTTTCCTACCCTTCCTATGGCTGACTAACATAAATTGTCTGAGTAGTTAAGATAGTGAGCTGTCAGTCAAGCAGAAGGAGGCACTAGGTGGAGAATAGAGCGGAGGAGGTGGAGGCCTGGAAAGTGCTCTGATCACGCCGAGGGCACTTCAGCCTCATTTGCATATGGAACACAACATTGCGTTTTTCAGTATTGAAGCAACACATTTTTTAAGGAGGACCTGTCACCAGTCAAAAGTGGCCAATATTGTCTCTTATTTTTTTACCATTGCTCCACTGAGTATTATGTTTTTTTGTTTTGTTTGAAATCCCCCAAATGGTTCCAGATATATGGTCCTTTTCATTGACTGCTAATTTTTGTGATTCTTATCAAAGGACGTGGTGCTCTCAAGGTAATAATGCAGAGAAGTCTAAAGAAAGCCCCCCAGAGAATCATATGAGCCACATCCCCTTGATGAAGACAATAAAAATGAGCACTAATTAAAAAGGCCCTAACCTCTGGAACTGTATGGCGGATTTGAAAAGAACAAAAAATGGATTACTCAGAGGAGCAGCGGGAATAAGTGCAAAGACTGGCCACTTTTAAATTGATGACAGGTCCTCTTTACTAGAGATGAGGGAACCCAAACCGGAAAGTTCGGGGTTTGTATCCGACACCTAGTATCCAGTGTTGAAATCCGAACACGGACTTCTTCCGGAAATCCATTTCAGTGCTCAGAGTTTTGGGAGGAGAGAGATAAATAAAGAACCAAAGTTCGGGTCCCCATTGACTTCTATGGGGTTCGGGTTCAAGTTCGGGTACAGTTGGGGGTTCGTATCAGACACCTGCTATCCGGTGTTGAAATCCGAACACGGACTTCTTCTGGAAATCCATTTTAGCATTCGGAGTTCCGCGAGGAGAGAGATAGAGATAATAAATAAGAAGAACCAAAGTTCGGGTCTCCTTTGACTTCTATGGGGTTCGAGTTCAAGTTAGGGTACAGTTCTGGTACTTGAACGGAACTTTGGACAAAAGTTTGGTAGAACACAACGAACCCAACCATCCACGGGTCTGTTGTGTACAGATTGCCTCATGTTTCAAAGGCTTACATGCCCATATACATAAGTAGTTTGGGTGGTGGATCATGCTAGCAGATTCCCTTTAAAACTTCTGCACAGCATTCACAGTGATTATTTCTAATATGTGCTTAATAATATTGATAAGCCATTTGTTTTTTGGAATTTAAATGTCTGTTTTATTATTTTTATTATTACTTCTAAAATCATCAGAAAACGAATGAGTAGTGGGGGATTTGGGAATCAATTTGCAGATATACAACATGTTCTTCTGAAATCTAATTGGAAAGGTTAAGCAATATGCCTGATGTTTAATTATTAATTAATGGAGAAGGGGGTAGCATCTGGTGGTAAGACTTTGTTTGTTTTGTCAAACCATTATTTCCATAGGGGTTGAATGATTTACTGCAAGATGTGCTGTTTCTGTGTGTATGATTAAAAAATAAGCCCATATGACAGTTAAATCTGTGGAAGTATAGCTGAATAACAGGGAAAACAATCTGATGATGACATTTTGTTTGGACGTCTATAATAAACTTTAATTGTGTTGAGAGCTGTTTACATAAAGCATTCGCTCAGAAAGCCTCACTATAATGAATTTCTTGTATATTTTGACATTTTGATATTTTACTGTATTATTGTCATGTGATTGTTTAGAGTCATTAGAGTTTATAATACATTTGATTAACATTTTCTGATTAAGCAAAAATTGCTCACGCTTGTTACATTTATTGGAATTTTTCTCTTCTAATTAATAATTATTACTAACAATTATTATCACTGGGAAGTTACTGTACTAATTACTATCTAAATAGTAATTGAACCAATAATTTCCTCTATGAACAAATAAGTTTAGTTGTAGTGGGCAATCTGTGCCCACTATACAGTCATGGCCAAAAGTATTGAGAATGAGACAAATAGTAATTTTTCCAAAGTTTACTGCTTCATTTTTTGTAATGGCAATTTGCATATACTCCTGAATGTCAAAGAGTGATCAGCTTAACAGCAATTACTGTACTTGCAAAGTCAATATTTGCCCAGAAAATGAACTTTAACCCCCAAAACACATTTCAACATCATTGCAGTCCTGCCTTAAAAGGAGCAGCTAACATCGTTTTAGTGATTGATCCATTAACACAGGTGTGGGTGTTGATGAGGACAGGGCTGGCGATCAATCAGTCATGATTAAGTAAGAATGACATCACTGGACACTTTAAAAGGAGGCTGGTTCTTGGTATCATTGTTTCTCTTCAGTTAACCATGGTTATCTCTAAAGAAACACGTGCAGCCATCATTGCACTGCACAAAAATGGCCTAACAGGGAAGAGTATCGCAGCTACAAAGATTGCACCTCAGTCAACAATCTATCGCATCATCAAGAACTTCAAGGAGAGAGCTTCCATTGTTGTCAAAAAGGCTCCAGAGCGCCCAAGAAAGACCAGCAAGCGCCAGAACCGTATCTTAAAACTGTTTCAGCTGCGGGATCGAACTACCAGCAGTGCCGAGCTCTCTCAGGAATGGCAGCAGGCTGGTGTGAGTGCTTCTGCACGCACTGTGAGGCGGAGACTCTTTGAGCAAGGGCTGGTTTCAAGGAAGGCAGCAAAGAAGCCACTTCTCTCCAGAAAAAACATCAGGGACCGACTGATATTCTGCAAAAGGTACAGGGAGTGGACTGCTGAGGACTGGGGCAAAGTCATTTTCTCTGATGAATCCCCTTTTCGATTGTTTGGGACATCGGGAAAACAGCTTATTCGGAGAAGAAGAGGTGAGTGCTACCACCAGTCTTGTCTCATGCCAACTGTAAAGCATCCTGAAACCATTCATGTGTGGGGTTGCTTCTCAGCCAAGGGAATCGGCTCACTCACAGTCTTGCCTAAAAACACAGCCATGAATAAAGAATGGTACCAGAATGTCCTCCAAGAGCAACTTCTCCCAACCGTCCAAGAGCAGTTTGGCGCCCAAAAATGCCTTTTCCAGCATGATGGAGCACCTTGCCATAAAGCAAAGGTGATAACAAAATGGCTCATGGAACAAAACATAGAGATTTTGAGTCCATGGCCTGGAAACTCCCCAGATCTTAATCCCATTGAGAACTTGTGGTCAATCATCAAGAGACGGGTGGACAAACAAAAACCAACAAATTCTGGCAAAATGCAAGCATTGATTATGCAAGAATGGACTGCTATCAGTCAGGATTTGGTCCAAAAGTTGATTGAGAGCATGCCAGGGAGAATTACAGAGGTCTTGAAGAAGAAGGGGCAACACTGCAAATATTGACTTGCTGCATTAACTCATTCTAACTGTCAATATAACCTATTGGTACTCATAATATGATTGCAATTATATTTCTGTATGTGATATAAACATCAGACAAACACTAATAAAAACCAGAGGCCAGCAGATCATGTGAAAATATAATTTTGGTGTCATTCTCAAAACTTTTGGCCATGACTGTACACATGACTTGTAATAGATATCCCACCCGAATCTTAAAATCTTATGTTTAGTTAGAATCAATTATTTTCTATCTTTTTTTTGTCTTAAAGGGGAATTCATTTATTTGTTCTAAGAGCAGTTGATGGTATAAAATAAAAAATGAGCAATATGTGCTTACTTAACCCCTTTCTGACGTGTGCCATAATAGTATGACACACATCGGCTCTCTCCCTTATGGTGCGGGCTCAGTGCCTGAGTCCGCACCTTTCTGGGCACATGACAGCTGATCTGTACAGCTGTTATGTGCCTCTAACAGGCTGTTTACTAGTTAAATGCCGCTGTCAATCTCTGACAGCAGCATTTAACTTGTGCAAACTGAATGCGCGTCATTGGCTCCGCCCATTGGCAACCCCGTCACATGATTGCGTGTCACCGATGGGTTAGCATGACAACCCAGGGTCTGCAGGAGACCCCTGAGGTTGTCATTGCCAGATTGCTATGAGCAGCAGTCGGCGCTCATAGCAAGTGAGCATTTCAGCTACACACAGGCAATCAGATAATTGCAGCTTCATGTCTCCCATGAAGACTATTGAAGCATGTAAAAAGTAAAAAAAAAGTTTTTAAAAATATTTAAAAAATCAAAAATATATAAAAGTTTAAATCACCCCCCTTTTGCCCCATTCAAAATAAAACAATAAAAAAAAATCAAATGCACACATTTGGTATCGCCACGTTCAGAATCGCCCAATCTATCAATATAAAAAAAGAATTAATCAGATCGGTAAACGGCGTAACGAGAAAAAATTCAAAAAGCCAGAATTAAGTTTTTTTAGTCACCGCTACATTGCAATAAAATGCAATAATGGGCCATCAAAAAATCGTATCTACCCCAAAATGGTATCAATAGAGACATCAGCTCGGGGCGCACAAAAAATAATCCCTCGCTCTGCCCCAGATCCCAAAAAATGAAGACAGTATGGGTTTCGGAAAATGGCGCCATTTTCTTTTTTATCAAACTTTGGAATTTTTTTTTGCCACTTAAATAAAAAAAGAACCTTTACATGTTTGGTATCAACAAACTCATAATGACCTGGAGAATCCTAATGGCAGGTCAGTTTTAGCATTTAGTGAACATGGTAAAATAAAAGAAAAAAACAACTGTGGTATTGCACTTTTTTTGCAATTTTACCGCACTTGGAATTTTTTCCCATTTTCCAGTACACAATATGTAAAACCAATGGTGTCGTTCAAAAGTACAACTTGTCCTACAAAAAATAAGCCCTCACATGACCATATTGACTGAAAAATAAAAAGTTATGGCTCTGGGAAAAAGAAGTACAAAAAACTAAAACGCGAAAACGTAAAATAGCCCGTTCATGAAGGGGTTAATTTCTTCCCCTCCTCTAAAGCACTGATACTCCAGTGTTCCCACCAATCTATCTTGACTTTGTTGTATTAGTCATGTGAGTCATGAGCAAAGGTCAATTATTTGCTATGTGACATGATCACTGCAGCAAAGTAGAAAAAAGATCTACATGCACCTATAGAAAAACAAGTAACCTAGTAAGTAAAAAAGTGCCAATTTTATTTTTTTATACCATTCTTTACTATTTAAAGCAGTTTTCCAAATGATAGGAGTGCATGCCTGCATAATATGTATTTAGCCATGTACGCAAGTCAGATTTTTTTGCAGAAATTCTGTTCCATTCATGTGAATGGAGTTACAGTAGTTCTGCAGCAAGTGCATGAATTTTTGCATACTCTATACAGGTGAACGGGACAGTTGCAGAAATTTTTATAGCAAAAACGCTACAGTATTTGTGAATATAATTTTATATTTACAACTATCTCAATTAGAAGAACAATCGCCAACAAACTTATTAACAAAAGGCCATAACAAAATAATCATATATTCTTTCCTGCATGCATGACGTATAGGTAGCCTACGAGTCTTCTATAAAAGTCATGGGAGAGGGCAGCTCAGTTTGGATCTATTTCCGGATCCCATTTTGTTCCCATTCTCCTTATACACTACATTAGGAAATACAAAGAGAAAATCAGTTAAATGTCTACAAGAAATGGGTTTGTTTTTGAACTAACAAGCTAACATTAGAATTGAGAAATAAAATTTGATATATATACAGTGAAGGAAATAATTATTTGATCCCTTGCTGTTTTTGTAAGTTTGCCCACTGACAAAGACATGAACAATCTATAATTTTAAAGGAAGGTTAATTTTAACATTGAGAGATAGAATATCCAAAGAAAATCAAGAAAATCACATTATATAAATTAGATAAATTTATTTGCATTTTGCAGTGAGAAATAAGTATTTGATCCCTCTGGCAAACAACACTTAATACTTAGTGGCAAAACCCTTGTTGGCAAGCACAGCAGTCAGACGTTTTTTGTAGCTGATTATGAGGGTTGCGCACATGTCAGGAGGAATTTTGGTCCACTCCTCTTTGCAGATCATTAAGATTTTGAGGCTGTCGCTTGGCAACTCGGAGCTTCAACTCCCTCTATAAGTTTTCTGTACTGTATGTGCAACAGAGATATGGGAATCATTTAAAATTCCAATTCCCCATCTTCATCAAATTTTGCTAGGAAATTTAATTGACAGTGGATCATATGCCAAATATCTAGAAGTATTGGAAGTACTCTGAAGGTCTCCTAGGACTGTATTCAACCCCATTAAAGCTCTGTAAAGCAAACACAGCCTTAGTAATGTCAAAGTGAACTTAATATATGGCTATTGGTAAAATGATGGAAACCATTCTTCACTGCTGTGCTGTCATACACTATCTGTACAGTTTCTATAATGTCTTATGGCTTTTCTCTCTATTAGGGATGAGCAGACCCATGGAAGTTCGGGTTCTGGTACCAGAACTTTAGCCGAACTTGAACATGAACCTGAACTCCATTGAAATTTATGGGGATCCAAACTCTAGTGCTGGAAAATTCTCTCTTTCTTTCCTCCTGAACTTCCCCCAGAACTCTGAACAGTGCAACAGACTTTCGGGAGAAGTCAGTTTTCGGCGTTTAGCACCAGAGACAAATTGTCTGCTACAAACCCTGAACTTTTAAGTTCGGGTTCGCTCATCTCTATTTTCTATATACAGTGCTGGCCAAAAGTATTGGCACCCCTGCAATTCTGTCAGATAATACTCAGTTTCTTCCTGAAAATGATTGCAATCACAAATTCTTTGGTCTTATTCTCTTCATTTAATTTGCTTGCAAGGAAAAAACACAAAAGAGAATGAAGCAAAAATCAAATCATTGATCATTTCACACAAAACTCCAAAAAAGGGCCGGACAAAAGTATTGGCACCCTCAGCCTAATACTTGGTTGCACAACCTTCAGCCAAAATAACTGCGAACAACCGCTTCCGGTAACCATCAACGAGTTTCTTACAATGCTCTGCTGGAATTGTAGACCATTCTTCTTTGGCAAACTGCTCCAGGTCCCTGATATTTGAAGGGTGCCTTCTCCAAACTGCCATTTTGAGATCTCTCCACAGGTGTTCTATGGGATTCAGGTCTGGACTCATTGCTGGCCACCTTAGAAGTCTCCAGTGCTTTCTCTCAAACCATTTTATAGTGCTTTTGGAAGTGTGTTTTGGGTCATTGTCCTGCTGGAAGACCCATGACCTCTGAGGGAGACCCAGCTTTCTCACACTGGGCCCTACATTATGCTGCAAAATTTGTTGGTAGTCTTCAGACTTCATAATGCCATGCACATGGTCAAGCAGTCCAGTGCCAGAGGCAGCAAAGCAACCCCAAAACATCAGGGAGCCTCCGCCATGTTTGACTGTAGGGACCGTGTTCTTTTCTTTGAATGCCTCTTTTTTTTCCTGTACACTCTATGTTGATGCTTTTTGCCAAAAAGCTCTACTTTTGTCTCATCTGACCAGAGAACATTCTTCCAAAACGTTTTAGGCTTTCTCAGGTAAGTTTTGGCAAACTCCAGGCTGGCTTTTTTATGTCTCGGGGTAAGAAGTGGGGTCTTCCTGGGTATCCTACCATACAGTCCCTTTCCATTCAGACGCCGACGGATAGTACGGGTTGACACTGCTGTACCCTCGGACTGCAGGGCAGCTTGAACTTGTTTGGATGTTAGTCGAGGTTCTTTATCCACCATCCACACAATCTTGCGTTGAAATCTCTCGTCAATTTTTCTTTTCCGTCCACATCTAGGGAGGTTAGCCACAGTGCCATGGGCTTTACAATTCTTGATGACACTGCGCACGGAAGACACAGGAACATTCAGGTCTTTGGAGATGGACTTGTAGCCTTGAGATTGCTCATGCTTCCTCACAATTTGGTTTCTCAAGTCCTCAGACAGTTCTTTGGTCTTCTTTCTTTTCTCCATGCTCAATGTGGTACACACAAGGACACAGGACAGAGGTTGAGTCAACTTTAATCCATGTTAACTGGCTGCAAGTGTGATTTAGTTATTGCCACCACCTGTTAGGTGCCACAGGTAAGTTACTGGTGCTGTTAATTACACGAATTAGAGAAGCATCACATGATTTTTCAAACAGTGCCAATACTTTTGTCCACCCCCTTTTTTAGGCTTGGTGTGGAATTATATCCAATTTGGCTTTAGGACAATTCTTTTTGTGTTTTTTTCATTGAAGACAAATTAAATGAAGAGAATAATACCAAATAATTTGTGATTGCAATCATTTTCAGGAAGAAACTGAGTATTATCTGACAGAATTGCAGGGGTGCCAATACTTTTGGCCAGCACTGTAAGGGTAAGCTGTGATGTCCTCTATTCATATTCACTACAAAAAGGCTACTGCTTTCCCTGACTCTGCTTTTATACAGGCTAATCTCTGCTGATTGGATGGACTATACCATATGACAACAGATGTTATTTGGAAAGCTTCTTGGTTGCACCCAAGGTAATGTATGCCATCTCTGGCTGATGAAATCTTCTGTAATGTGCAAAATAGTGATGAGAATTTTAGGCAATTTTTGCAAAGCGAATCACATATTGTTCAATGTTGCTAGGTTCAGCAAATTTCAAATTTTTTTACACAAATTTGATTAACATTGAATCAATTTGCTCAAATCTAATGTTCATCACTTATCACACACATTACTTTGTAATTTACCAGTGATTGTGTTCCAACTAAGAAGCCATTCAACATATACAGTGCCTAGACATACTGTAGTACCTTGAAGATAAAAGATCCAACTATATCTTTTCTAGAAGCTTAATGCGAATATAAAAGGTTTTACATTTTAATTAAGATTCTCCAGTTCCTTTCCTTGGTTATGCTTTGAACAGTCTCAGGCCATGGGACAAATTGCTGATAGAAATTAAGAACACAAGGGACTCGATATTCAAGATTGGGGATTGTTTTTAATTAAAAAGAACAAAAACAGCCTTTCTCTGGTTTCCCCTTACAATAAACCTCAAGGTGCATGGCATATGGACTATGCAATATATCAAAAGTCACTCAATTTTCCATGCTTGCCAAAATCCATTCAGAAATAGCAGTAATCAGTCACAGTCATCATGTACTGCCTAAAGCCACATTCTGGAGTCTTTGAGGAGCAATGTAAATTCACTTGATCTCCACATTACTTCAGCAACTATATTTGTGCTCTTAGTTTTACCCTTTTAGTGATTAGTTTTGACTGCATGAGATTTGTGTAGAGTGAACTGGGATAAGCTTTTAGAGTGGGATATTTTCTACCAAAATGATTGCAATTTAATTTAAAGCGATCTTTTATTTCGAAAAAGCAAACTTTGGAGAAATGTACTGTGTGTTTGCATTTGTTTTCTCGTTCCCTACAGAGAACAGCATTTTCCTTTCTCGATACTTTTCACAAATCCAATTTAAATTGGAGTTTTCTGAAAAGTAAGCTATTGGTCAGAATAAGTCTATATTCACAGTATTCTATTCTTTTATACAAATCTTTGTTCCATGTTTTTATCAAAAAAGGGAATGGACAACAATGGAAACTATAGAGGTCATTGGGTACAATCTTTAGTTTTGTGATTTTTTCCCCGTCAAGAATGTGTGAAGGCATGACAATAGGGTAAAAATACAGACACACAGAACTGTGTACAGGTTTTTTCTGATCTCAAATTGGGGAATTTTTAAAAAGGGCCTAAAAGGAATAAGATACAGTACTAAAATTGACAGTTAGCTCTTGGTATTAGTTTATGCCATGACAGCATCACCACATAAATAACAGAGCTCTTGTTTATTCCTTTTTATATCCTACTTCTACTTTCCTTGACCAATACAATTTAGATTTATCTAGAGAGCATTCCCACCACTTATAAGAAAAGGTGACCATTCATATTAGACTAAAGTTGATGAAAATAGATGATTTCAGAAATTTATTGGTAAATGGCTCACAAAGAGTCATCATCTGGAATTTTTTTGTCTGATTGTCGACCATCTTTTATCACATCAGTTTTTAAAAGACACACCCGGAATGATCAGTTGTCCTTTGCCTGGTATAATTGGATATGTATGGCCAGTTTCAACTACTGTAATGACTGTTTGACCAACAAGCTCTTTTACTAAGAGCATTCGTAGAAGGATTGAGAGATTGTGTTGTCCTCCCTTTGGGACTTTGGTTTTCTTTTTTACTAAAAAAAGTTGTCCCTTTTCCAAAAATCCATATTTTTTTGTTAAAAAACCAAACCACACTTTATTCGCTGTTACTGGGTCCTGAGCTGAATCTATTATGCTGTTCCTGGTGTCTGCCCATGTAGATGGAGGGCCCCACTTAGAACCATTGAGCTCACTGATTGGCTGCCACCCTGCCTTGTCATCAGCGCTACTGACAATAGATGATGACGGGAGCAGCAGAGGAGACTTAGCGCTGGACCAGGGGATGGGAAGTATACAGCGGTTTGTTTGTGTTTTTTTTAAAAGACACTGCACCTGGGGACCGTATTTTCTCAAAGAGGGTGACACCTTTAAGTGCATGTATTTTTGGCTAAAATCATTTTTAAAATTGAGTGTCATTAAAAGTTTTGCACCGGTTGCCTTCTATAACCTCTGTGTTACACTAGCTATTGCTGGCTGAAGAATGAATTAGCTGAGAATCTGTCAGTCAGCTCGCTATTACAGCTTGGGGAGTTTGTCTCTTTAATATTTTTTTCTCCACTTTGATCTGCTGATTTATGACCACAGATCACATTAAAGTTGAAGACTTACGGAAGTAAAAAGCCTGGAAAAGCAAAATGGTGCAAATTTTTTAACAAAACATAACTGCCAAAAATATTTTACAAGGTGCAATGTAAAATGCATTGCCTGGTAAATGTGTGCTTAGAAATACCACAAGTAACCCCTACTTAAATTACAAAGTGCCTCCAAATCAAAGTTCTTACAGTACTCCACAAGATACTTTTTAATTATTCTGTCATGGCATGTATAATTTATTTTTTGTAGCCTCAAATACATGCATTTAAGTAAAAAAAAGTCCCCAAAGGTGGACTCGACAACCCTTTTAATCCTACTTAGCTGGCTGTTATTGAAGTATATATATATAGTTTGAAAAACTATACCAGCCAATATAGACTTAAAGGAAGACTAAGGGCCAATATTAACTAATTATTTATTTAATGAAATGATCGTGCATCTAATGTTGTTCAATCATTGACTTACTTATATCTCATGCATGACTATCTTAAAGAAGTTGTCCAGTACTTTATATTACCCCCCCAATGTATCCCTCCAGGGCGCCTAAGGATTTTTATAATTACCTTACGTTACTGTTTCTGCCTGTGAGCGGCGTTATCCTTGGCCGCTCACAGGCATTATGTGACCCCACACTGATGTCACGACAAGTGAGGTGTGACTCATGGCTGGGGTCCCTGTGGTGGCTGCTGGGTTGTGGGCGGGGTTACCCCCAGCGTCACACCCAGCATCCACTGCACGCTTTCCCAATGAATGGGGAGAGGCAGAGCGCGTGGTGGATGCCGGGTGTGATGCGGGGGGGAAGCCCGCCCACAGCCTGGCATCTACCGTGGAACGCAGAAGACAGGGACATCCGCTGATGTCACGACCAGTCCAGGCTGCATCCGGGGGTCACGTGATGCCTGTGAGCGGCCACTGATAGCACCGCTCACAGGCATTATCTGCATCGGAAGGTAATTACAAAAATCTTTAGGGGTCCCGGGGGGATACATTGGAGGGGTAATATAAAGTACTGTACAACCCCTTTAAGCAGAGTGGGGATAACCAGAGATTGGCTATCCACCTCCAACGACTCCACTATTGGCAAGAACAGTGCGAATAGTTATAACCAGTTATTATATTGTTACTGCTTTACTAGCTTTGTGTTCCTTATACAAAATATAATGAATAAATACTCCTTAGCTGCTACATGACTTAAAACTTGTGAAAATATTATATATTGTGTAGAATGAGTCGAGTTACCTTATTTTACAGCTATAGAGAGAATATGAAAATATACATGTAAGTCCCACAATCCCGCCATCATCTTCTACTTATAAGTCATGTTCTGTGCTACAATCTAAGTCCATGATGCCTTCAGATTATGAGGATTATCAGAGACAGTCGCATAAATCTGTTTTACTGCCCTAGACATTCATAAAGAATGAAAGAATGAAAGGATAGACTTTAGAAATGAAAATTCCTCTGACATGGTTGTCCAAGTTTTCTCATTCAATAATATAAGAGGCTTGGATGTATGACAGACTTCAAGCGCAATTATAACATTCATGAGAGACTTTATATGGGCCACCTTACTTTCATTAAGTGTACGCACCAGAATGCTATTGGAAATGACAAGCAGGATTGCAATATACACCACTGGATGTCTGAGAAGCCACGTCATAAGGAATGAGAAAACACAGTAATGTCTAGCCTATAATCACTCTAGGAAGTAAATCAATAGGATCTTTTCTGAAGGCTAATGCAGCACTCGGAAAAGCAAACAAATGCACCAGCGTTTATCGTCTTCTACAATTCTTCTTAGACTGTAATATGTATGAACTTACAACCCCTTCCCTCTTATCTGCATTTGTGTCCTAGCTAATGTCTAACCAAATACACACAGATGAAAGTTCAGCAGCAAAAACAAACCTTGATGCACTTATCATTATGTGACAGCATAATCAACAGGTATATCTAGCACAGGCCACACACATTGTGCCTTTGGTGACCAGAGATACTTTCCATTTACTGTTAAATTGGGTATTGGTCTTTAGAGAAAGCCACTGAATCATAATGCTTTACTAAATGCTTTAAGGATTTATCCAGGACTTTTTTTTTACTATGAATCTAAAAACTAACAAACAGATGGTTTCTAACTACCTGCCTGTCCATGACTGATCCCTGCCGGCACAGATCGGTCATAGACCACTCCTGCTAGAGATTCAGCAGCTTACCCTGATGTCACATCGACAGGGCCGCTCTGCTATGTTGACAGTGCTTGACTGCCTATGTCATGTTCATTGACAGCCGGCTCCCCGCTACCTAACTGTGGGGAGCCGGCTGTTAATCAGCATGACGCCGGAAGTCACGCCCTGTCAACAGTGCAGCTTGGAAGAGGAAGAGCTGCTCTGTTGACATTGAGTAGCTAAATCGCCAGCAGGAGTGGTCGGTACAACAGGAAGATAGTCATTAACTACCTACCTGTTAGTTTTAAGACCGGTAGTAAAAAAAAAAGTCCTGAATAAACCCTTTAACCAGCCAGTGACCAGAAAGGATAAAGGGCATTATAGAATAGTGATCATGGATCTTCCTATGGAGCTAAATCTCCTGTTTTACTATTGGATGACATCTGTGACATGGCAGAAATATTTTATTATTTTTGGAAAAAAAAAGTTTCATTAACACAAGTATATAGTATTGTATCTAAGGACAATTTGTAGACAGGAAACATTGTGGTTTAGTATTATTTATATGAAGTTTTTATGTTCTTTCCATGTTTGTGCGGGTCCTTTCCAAACTCTAAAAACAATTGACTTAGAAACTTGACCTTAGTTCGTGTTTGATTATAAGGAGATTAAATTGTGAGCACCATTAGAAACAGGGAGTGATTTACAGGCTGACAATCTATATACAGTGCTGGAGAATATGTTGGCACAATTAAAGCAGCAGAAAACAAATATAATAAAATACCAGATCACACTGACTTTTCCTCACCTCCTGAAAAAGCTTCATTTTATAAGTGAGAATTGTTCTGATAATATTGCTGCAGGGCTGTAAAAGTTACGTGAAAATCTACTAGTGTGAAAGTGGGCATTTTTTTAATTGAATTTTTCACAATACAAAAAAAAATCCTACTGAATCATTCAGTATGAACAGTAATGTTTCCCATGCAATCAAGAAAAAAAATATTATTATTATTATTTTGCTCTTATTGTTAACAGTTTGCATCTTACTCTATGAAACACATGTTTCTACATATTGGTCCTTGACCCATTCTTCCCTTTTCATTTTTCCCTCATTTTCTTGTTCCTGTACACTACATACTGTATATATTTAGTGGCTGGTCTCACACAATACTATTTTTTCTGCTTAAGGGGAACCTGTCATGTCTTAAAAATGCTATTAACCTGAAGACATGGGGTTAATCTGCAGGTTAATAGCATTATAAAGTTGTGCGGCCACAGCACTGAAGGCCTGGCTACTGGGAGGAAATAAACTTTTTTTCTTCCCAGCAGTCTCTGACTTTCAGTCTTTAATGACTTGTAAACTGGTCAATTTTGGCAAAACCAGATGATAAGTATGGTGTCTCCTGATGTTCCCTCGGACCAATGACATCATGGGTAAGAAGAATAAGGCATATTGAATTTTTGTTTCCAGGAGATGTAAGCCACAATCAGAGGTTACTAACAGCAGCTTAATCTCCTCTCCCTATAAGGCCACGTTCACACTTTTAGTATTTGGTCAGTATTTTACATCAGTATTTGTAAATCAAAACCAGAAGTAGAAAAATCAGAGAAAAAGTATAATAGAAAGATGTCACCACTTCTGAATTTTTCACTCACTTCTGACTTTGGCTTACAAATACTGAGATAAAATACTGACCAAATATTGAATGTGTGAACGTGGCCTAAAGAGCCCAAGAGCTCGATTAAGTATGCATGTGTATTGAGGGTTAGGGAGAGACAGCTGTTGGCCAATTAAGCACTTAAGTAACAGCATCCTGATTTTTATTCGAAACAAAACATTTCTCACATAAATGATAATAAAACCAATGTTCACCCTCCACACATTTTAATAAATTAAAGGGTTTTGTCCTGTTTCATATTTTTGTAGACTGCAGGCTTTTTGTCAAGGGTGCATCAGGTTTGACAGACAGTTGCTCTGGATCCGGCTGTAGAAGGTCTCTGCGCTTGGCTTTTCAGACACCTTCTTGATCTTTTCATCATCCTTCTCTAACTAGGACCCAGCAGTGATCTCCACCTTCGGCTGCCATTTAACACACCCTTGCTTGATCTTTTAAAAATCCTCAGTGTCTCCAGAGAGTCACCAGTGATGGAAGTATTTTCCTCTGTTCAGGCCTGGAGTCCTAGCAGTCGGCTAGTGTCTTCTTGGAGTTCCTTGGTGGATTGTTGTCGTGATCTCTCTGATGTCTTCTCAAAGCTAAGTGTATCCCCTTGTCTGTTTGCCTTGTTTTTCTTTAGTTGCAGTGGGGCGACTAGAGCTCACCCCTTCTCCTCCCTACCTATGGCTTAGATCTAGAGTCAGTCCAGAATTAGGTATCCTGCTCGGCGATAGATGCGGAACCTATATAGGGATGATAGGGGAGTCAGGGTGTTGTTAGATCTGACTTGGGGTCTCCACGCTCCCTTTCCCTAGTTGTTGGGCATCCCCCCTTTTCCCATCATCGTACTCTGGGTCCTTTCCATACCTAGCATGACACTTTCAGATTTATGAAATGAAGAACTAAGGTTTTACCCACCCACCCTGGGTCCAGCGATGTCTTTTTGCCGCTGCTCCATTCTTTGTTGATTGGCTGCAGCAATGACATCATGACTACAGCGATTGTAACTGCTGCAGCCAATCACTGAGCTATATGATTGGCTGCAGTAGTTATGAGCAGTGTAGATGTGATGTCTTCAGTGCAGCCATTCAACAACAACTGGGCAACACTGAACCTGGAGAGGATACATAAAAGCTCAGTTTGTTATTTTATCAGTCAACGAGCCTAGAGAAAATGATTGCATGAACCAGGTCAACTCTTTTAAACTAACACTAGGATTGTTGGTTAGGTACATATTTTACTATTAAATTGTAAAATATGCCCAACTAAAACTTTCACTCTTCGATTGCAACTTCATTATTTATAAAACTAAAAAATGATAGAGAATAATTATTTTTAAGTGAAAAGATAAAACGTATTACTGCACTGTAAGACTACATCAGAAAATGCCCGGTGATATATATCTGGTTACTCATGCGTATAAAGCCAAAAACAGAAACTGTGTATTTTCTTCTCTGCTAGCTGCATAAAAAAGGACTTGCTGCTCTGCCAAGGTTAACTATACAGTCTTGTTAGGCTTCTATAGATTTCATTATTGGCTCATAAAAAAAAATCAATACCGTCATAGCAAATATATAAAAATGATTCTTTGTTTATTTTTTAGGATGCTTGAAAATTGAAAATCAATAGCTAGCTGTAAAAAAACGGCGTGCTTTCAGTTGAGCCATAATAGATTTACAAGCTCATGCGCTTCTGTCTTGTAAAAACTAGTTAGATTTCTCTTCCAAACTAGTTCATTCCTACAAAATAGCCATCTGTAAGGACGACTTTTAAAAAAGACATCAAATTTAAAGCCGTGATATTAACAATGTGCATCCTGTGGATGTATTTTAATACTTGTTTTATGGATATAATCTACCTTTCAGAGACTCAGGTTTTATTTAAGCAGACTTTTGCTTAACAGTTTATTGCAGTCCTCGCAGATGAAAGTTTATTGGTCTTTTCCACTGTGTTCTCAATAAGATAGTAGGAGTAAATTAATGGTTTCAGACGCAAATATATCGACATGGCATGAAACAAATTGGATCTAGATTAAAAGCATTCTTCACTATTTCCACTTTTAGATGCGCAAGTGCAATAAACTATCAGGTCTCTGTTAAACAGATCTTTTACAATTACACCATAACCTGTATAGAGCAGTTGTTGAGAAAAGTTAGGGAATATTTTATGGAGATCAGTTCTTTCTGCACAAATCCATAAAACCAAAAGTAGTAATAGTGGACACCCCCTTTAAAACTCATTTGGACTTAAACATTGAGAGGAGATGAGCTGTGCAGCTCCATTCCTTGTGTTTACACCCAGCGGCCACGGGAGCTTGTAACAGCTGATCGGTGGAGGTGCTGGGTATTTGGACTGCCACCATTCTGATACTGATAACCTATCCTACAGATATATGCTTGACTAAAAAAAACTCTAATCATTAAGCTGAGTTTATACATACAATATATATATATATGTCACATAAATAGGTGCTTTTAAATGGTCAATAGATCTAAGAAAAATCTAAGGCCACGTTCACACATTGAGTATCTGGTGAGTTTTTTACATCAGTATTTGTAAGCCAAAACCAGGAGTGGAACAATCAGAGGAAAAGTATAATAGAAACACGTCACCACTGCTGTATTTATCACCCACTCCTGATTTTGGCTTACAAATACTGATGGAAAAAACTCACTAAATACTCAATGTGTGCACGTGCCCTTAAGACCCTAAAAATTAAAGTCTTCTTTGATCTTGTTAAATGTTGTTTGACAAATACAACTATGATTTTGATTGTATTGTGTAAATGATAATTATGAGAGAAAGAGGAAATCAATCTGCAAAGATAGTAAAATTTATGCAGGCTATATAAATTTGATTATTGGCCAGTCTAGTCACTATTCATTTTTGATGCTGAATGACTATCTAATGTGGATGGAGTTAAAGCACGACTCCGGTGCCGAAGTGATCTGGCAGTATAAAAGATGAAGACGACGAGAGGTAAGTACAAGACTAAGTGCAGGGACCCTAGCCGCCAATCTGTATACTCAAAGCAGTAAATGAACCCGCATCGGCGCGGCCCATGACTGAACCCAGAACGCTGCCAGGGGGAAAAAAGTTTATTTTCTCCCCGCATCATTCGGCTAGGTGTGGGCGCCAGGCAAGTTAATAACTCTATTAACCTGCACATTTACCTCATATCGGCAGGTTAATAGCGTTTTTTCTGATGACAGGTTAGCTTTAAGAAGGATTATTAGGTTTCAATGCCTGTTTATTATGCTACCAAGGAAGATGAGCCATGGCCAAAGCTACACTGCAAGATAATAGTGAATGAAGGTTATTAAAAACGTCTGTTTCATGAATATCTTACTATGTACACAGGCCGCCAATCACCTGATGAAAGCAAAATGCTACTTTATTGGGTAAAATGATCTTTTATGGGATATAATTGAAATCTTGTAGTTACCGACTCTGATGATAACTATCAGTTTAAGTTTGAGAAAACTGTGGCAACCAAAGATTTTCTCTGTAGTAAAAATGCAGAAGAACTGCAGTTTTGCACAACCTCTATTTAAAAGATGTCCGCAGAGTAGGAGCTACTCTTTCTACGTAAAAGGGTGAATTGATCCCAAGCAATGATCCCCTTGTGATGTTTATATTATGGTTTAGGCTTGGACTGGGACACAAGGGAACATTTCAATCCCCCCCTCATGGGCACCTGTGTATAAGTGGGACCCTTACCCCTGATTTCATCAGTTGACACATATGTTGTACACATACCTAAACAGATCCTGCAGAATATGTTGACGCTTTAGAAATAAAATTATTATTTATTATTATTGTGCCGCATTTTATGATTAATTAATTATCAAGTTTTAAAGTTATCCCCTATCTTTCGGCATTAACTTCCAAATTTCTGGGGGTCTGACTGCTAAAGAGCCACATTTGATTGGAGCATTGGTCGACCATGCACACCTCTTCTCCATTCATTTTTATTTGACTACTGAAGACCAGCTGAGCGCAGCGCTCAGGTATTTCCGGCGGTCCCATTAGGAGTACATGCAGCAGCAATGCACATGATCGACCACCAGTCCAGTCACACAGAGCTCTTCAGATCTGTGGTTCTCAGTAGCAGTTCCAGCAGTCGGATTTCGATCGATCAGGAAGTTATTCCCTATCGCACGTATGGGTATAACTTCTAAATTTGAGAATACCCCTTTAACAAACTTCCCAGTATATTATTATAGAGGTGCATAGCCTGAGATGAAGTAAAAGAGCAGTAGCAGATTACATAGTATCCTCCATCCCCTGTTCAATATCACTGGTGGGCTCCTGGCAACCCTGTCCAACATTGTTATAACATACATGTAACAGCGGCATATATCATTCCACCAGACTGTGTGATAAAGTGTCTGATACAGAAAAGAAAAATCTTTGTACAGTGTTAGCCAGTAGATAGAAAAATATTTAGATTTGAGAGTCCTCAGTGGTTGATACCTTTTAATGGCTAACTGAAATGATGGAAACAAATTGCAAGCTTTCGAGACTACTCAGGTCTCTTCATCAGGCATAGTATACCACAAAATCTGAAGAGTCACATATTTATGCACAAGACACAGAAATAATGCAATAGATGAGACAAGTGACGTGAAGCAGAACTATAAGTATAGGAGAGGGAGAAACAGTTGTGGCTGTAAATATTGGAATAGTTCATAGATAAGGAGTGTGAAAGTTTTATTGTCCTGTGATTGAGGTCTGGTCCATTGTTGTGATATGGTATATGTGCTTTTATATAGTACTGCAGGTAGAATGCTGTAACATACTTACTCTGAGAGGTATCACAATTTACAGCCATGTACATAACATATTCAGCTGTAAGTAGCACAGCTGCTGTGCAAGATGAATGCTCTGATAGTGTTACATCCTCTTTACAACTAATAGTAAAATATGGGGCTGTTATTTAATAGGATTTGGAGTCTACTAAATCAGTTAAATGAAAAAAATGAAAGGTCAAAGATGTGTTCTGGAACAAGTCAGTCTCTATGCAGGACTGGTAGTATATCTTTGTGTTTGTAAGAAGACATCTCAGAAGTCAACAGTGTGCCATGTAACTGGATACCTTTACATGATTGTACATATGTTAAGCCTTTCTGGGAGAGGTTTGATTTATGATCAGGATATGCGTTCTCAGGTAACCTGTGATTTGGGAAAGACAAGGGGGTGGTGGCTGCACTGATTCTTGGAATGTTGCCTTGAATTTACTCTTTTGTTTTAATAATTGTAGACTTGACTGTGAAACATATGCACTAGTGATAATGACATATTCAGTCCCCTAAACTCTATATAAATAAAATATCACGTGTAAATGCTTAGTCAAACCTGAACTAAAATTGTTATTTAATCCAATAGTCAAAAAGAATATAAAACTCTAAGGGCTCGTGCAAACGACAATATTATCAGTCCGAGTGTGATCTGATAAAACGTCAGATTGCACTCGGAACCAATGTTAGTCTATGGGGCCGTGCTCATGTCTAATTTTTTTCTCGGAAAGAGTCTATCTGAGAAAAAAATCATATCATGCATGATTTTCATCCAACATTTGGATCATGCTCCGTCATGTAAGTCAATGAGTCTGTGCAATATCTGTGTGAACATCAGACTGCACTCGGATGACGTCTGAGCTTAGTCTGATTCTCACGGGAAAATCTTATCAAACATTGATAAAACTCTGATCAAACTCTGATCAGAGTTTGATTAGAGTGCAGTTAGCATAATTCTAATTTGGCTATTAACCAAAGTCATATTGCAAGACTCGTTAAAGAGTCGATTGTGACTTGTAGGATTGCAGCTTCCAATAGGTGGAGCTATAGAGTTCAAGTCCTCTTCATCTCTGAAGAGGCAATTTGCATACACATAGGCTCCAAATCATGAACTCTCAAAGTCAGTGCTGGAGTAAGATGCACCAATTTCATTAAGAGCCATGTGCTTCCTAATGAATTGGGTGCATCTTACAACTAGTCTACGTCTCCAACAGAAATACAACTCCTGCTAGGGTTGACATACACTTCTGGTGAACCTTACCTTACTCTAATGGAGTAAATTATGATTAATTTGCCAGGAGGGCTTCATTATTCATCATTTTTGGTGGAACTGGCCAGAACTGGCATAAAAATGCTAAAAGTCATAAAATGTTTGTGCTACTCCAAATTCTGTAAAAATTTTGCAATATTTCCAGGTGTTTTACACCAGAACTCTGGAGAACTTAGAGTTGAACCTGTTACATGCCAATCCAGGGTAGTGGACAATGAATTATTATTGATAAATGTTAAATATGTTTGTAGAGTCAATGAGGTGAGGTGACCAAATGTCCAGAAACATTTTTCATCCTTCAACAGCTCAATGGATGATTACTGTATAGTGGAAGTACAATTATATGCACACAGGTAAAAACTGTAGTAAGAGTTTCTAATAAGATGGAAGTTTGCTATATAGTAGAAGTACAATTATATGCACACAGGCCAAACACTGGAACTTCAATATCTGATATATGCTCAAATTCTACAGGAGCAACATTTGCATGGAGTTAGTACATGACTCCGGGGTCTACATGAGCGGCTTTCAGATTCACTGATTCTCTCCTATGTGCTAAATACATGCAAATCGTAAGTTAATTTGCATCCTATAAAATTGGCCGCGATGTGTAAGAAAGAAAGGGATATTCAATTTTGAACCCCACCGATTACAATCTATGTATAGCAGTGGCAAAAATGGCCATGCTAATGAGCAAAAGTATGAATAATATATCCTGTGGTGTTATAGATAATATAAGAAGAACAAGCTCTTATGTTATTACATGTGAAGATATAGATTCAAAGAAACACTACAAAGCATAGTTACTTATTGTGCTCCTTCAAACTGTATGCTAAACGTCAGCATTAACCTTCTAGTAGATCCGTCAGGCCATGGTTGCACTTAGATGTCTTTCAGCTGAGTCTGATAGCCTTGAAGTCTTTCTGCGCCAGTACTTATCTGCTCAGAAATCACTCCTGCATTCCATTGTGGGCACCTGCTGTAGATAATTATAGGTCTGTCTCCTAACCACTTCCTCTGTTTTATGTCACAGCAATATGCAATCCATTTTATTGCAAACAGGTACGACTGAAAGGGACATTGTGCATCAATTGAGGAGCGCAATTACAAGCAGAAATATAGCTTTCTTGCCACCGAGCTTTTACAGACAGAAAGGTTTCTTTACAGTTCCCCATTATCATCCTCAGATATTATTAAAGCGTCGTTCGTACCTAATAGCTACTGGTGCAACAACTCCGATTTTAGTTATGTTTGGAATTACAATTTCTCCAGTCTTCAGGTACATAGTTTTGCCTAGAAATGTGTAATCTTGAATGTCTGTGTCCTTCTTGGAACAGCGGACCAGAAAATTGAACAAAAATATTTATAGTTTTAAGTTCTCCATCCATG
This sequence comes from Phyllobates terribilis, assembly GCF_046119375.1. Taxonomy (NCBI): domain Eukaryota; kingdom Metazoa; phylum Chordata; class Amphibia; order Anura; family Dendrobatidae; genus Phyllobates; species Phyllobates terribilis. The sequence continues at coordinate 844,907,739 of NW_027362761.1, forward strand.
AAACTTGCAAAACCAGCTTTCAAAACAAGTAGACATGCTTTCCCAGTAGCGACCAGACAGAACAAAACCATACTCTAGGCACACGTTTACTATTGCCATTACATTTTCCCTGTCTATGTGACCTATAATTGAAATTATTGCATGTGTCTAGAATTATGCATTCACTTTAGTTAGTGGTTGCCTAATGAATCCAACTCAGTCTCTATACACAGAAGTCCTGGTTCTGGCTTCTGCATCTCCAATTATAAGTGAAAACTGACCATAGATTTCTACCGTGAGGCAGCATGGTGGCTCAGTAGTTAGCACTGTAGCTTTCCAGCACTGGGGTCCTGGGTTCAAATCCCACCAAGAATAACATCTGCAAGAAGTTGGTATGTTCTTCCCATGTTTGGTTGGGTTTCCTCCAAGTTCTCCAGTTTTCTTCCATACTCCACACCTACACACTGTGAGCCCCATAGGGACAGTGCAGATAATGTCTATAAAGCACTGTGAAAATTATTGGCTCTATATAAGCGTATAAAATAAATATCCAGCATGCCAAATGAAAGCATTACAATAATAGAAGGATGCAGTGACGGACACAAACAGGAATCCTGTACAAAAACATCATAATGCACAATCCCATCTGCTGTGGAGTTGGAAGTGGACCCCGTTATGCATTAAGCCACTGTGCGGTTCTACAGGTTGCACCAATGGTATGCCCGCCACTGTCAGGATGCTTATGGGGGAAGCTAGGCCATCTGAATATAGTTTTCTATTTATGGTAGCTTGTATTCTGTCTATATGGCAGAAGAATCAAATTAATTAAATATGAGTTTTTAAAGAATAAAATAATATTGCTCTCAAGCTTTGTGTTCCCTGAAGGGGGCAAAAAATATGCTTAATATCAGTCACTGTGTAGGACCATCAGTAGTAGACACTTATGGCAAATGTATAGGATATACTATACATTTCTAATTGGTGCAGGTTTCACCCTTGGAAACTCCACAAGAAAGGACTAGAGATGAGCGTTGTTCTACTCGAACTGTTCGCCAATCTCAAATTCGAGCTGTTTTGGGAGGTGTTCGAGCCGGTCGGCGAACACAAACAATTTGAGAAAAATTCGGCTGTTCTAGGTTATGTTCGATAACTGTTCGTGCACCAAAATCATAACTGGATTTTTTCTCAGTAATGATGAAAATTAATGTTAATACGCAGTTTGAGTGTACAGCGGGGCGGGGGGAGGGGCAGGGGATGGATCTCTGCAGGAACAATGAAGATCTCCATTTTTTTTTCTCTTTCCCGCATTTGCAGTGGGGAGGTGCAATCTGTCAGCCTATCAGCAGCGCACACACGGAGCGAAGTGCTTTTTTTCACACAAGCAAGGGCATGTGTGATTGGCAGTGTATGTCACATGTCCTTGCCCTATAAGACCAAGCCATTTTCCCCGTCGCCACCATTTTCTCACTGCTGCAGCTGCGTGTTAGACGGCACCGCTGTTGCTGTGTGCGCTATACCTTGTTAATTTCAAGCCAATTTTCGCACAAATATACAGATAGCTTGGGAGTAGGGAATAGTTGTGATTGCAGTCCTTTTAAGGACTAGGTTACAGCATTTCCTACGACTTTTATCAGGCAGGTCTGTGCTCTTAAATAGATAGATTGTGGGAGTAAAGACTAATTGTAATTGGAGTCCTTTTCAGGACTAGGTTACATCAGTTCCTATCAGTTTTTGCCAGGCAGGTCTGTGCCAGTGCTGTGCAAGTTTTTTTCACAGCATTTGGCTGAATCTAGCAAAGCTAATCCTTTTTGGCCTATTGCAGAGTGTGTTAGTCAGTGGAGTAGCCTATCTGTGTTGCAAGATATACCACCTGTGTATAGAATACCAATTTTTTTACTGCACCTAGTGAAGTAAAATCTTTTGGGCATAGCATCATTCTATTAGTCCATCTATACTGACCTCCATCAGGTTGCAAACTGAATATAATTTTTTTCTGCATATAGCTCTGAAAAAATATTTGGGCTTCTAGCAGTGTGTGGGACTTGGTCTATTAGTCCATCTATACTGACCTCCATCAGGTTGCAAATTAAAAATAATTTTTTTCTTCATTTAGCTCTGAAAAAATATTTGGGCTTCTAGCAGTGTGTGGGACTTGTTCTATTAGTCCTTCTATACTGACCTCCAGCAGGTTGCAAATTGAATATAATTTTTTTCTGCATCTAGCTCTGAAAAAATATTTGGGCTTCTAGCGGTGTGTGGGACTTGGTCTATTAGTCCATCTATACTGACCTCCATCAGGTTGCAAATTAAAAATATTTTTTTTCTGCATCTAGCTCTGAAAAAATATTTGGGCTTCTAGCAGTGTGTGGGACTTGGTCTATTAGTCCATCTATACTGACCTCCATCAGGTTGCAAATTAAAAATAATTTTTTTCTTCATTTATCTCTGAAAAAATATTTGGGCTTCTAGCAGCGTGTGGGACTTGTTCTATTAGTCCATCTATACTGACCTCCATCAGGTTGCAAATTAAAAATAATTTTTTTCTGCATCTAGCTCTGAAAAAATATTTGGGCTTCTAGCAGTGTGTGGGACTTGGTCTATTAGTCCATCTATACTGACCTCCATCAGGTTGCAAATTAAAAATAATTTTTTTCTGCATCTAGCTCTGAAAAAATATTTGGGCTTCTAGCAGTGTGTGGGACTTGGTCTATTAGTCCATCTATACTGACCTCCATCAGGTTGCAAATTGAATAAAAAAATTTTCTGCATCTAGCTCTGAAAAAATATTTGGGCTTCTAGCGGTGTGTGGGACTTGGTCTATTAGTCCATCTATACTGACCTCCATCAGGTTGCAAATTAAAAATAATTTTTTTCTGCATCTAGCTCTGAAAAAATATTTGGGCTTCTAGCAGTGTGTGGGACTTGGTCTATTAGTCCATCTATACTGACCTCCATCAGGTTGCAAATTAAAAATAATTTTTTTCTTCATTTAGCTCTGAAAAAATATTTGGGCTTCTAGCAGTGTGTGGGACTTGTTCTATTAGTCCTTCTATACTGACGTCCAGCAGGTTGCAAATTGAATATAATTTTTTTCTGCATCTAGCTCTGAAAAAATATTTGGGCTTCTAGCGGTGTGTGGGACTTGGTCTATTAGTCCATCTATACTGACCTCCATCAGGTTGCAAATTAAAAATAATTTTTTTCTGCATCTAGCTCTGAAAAAATATTTGGGCTTCTAGCAGTGTGTGGGACTTGGTCTATTAGTCCATCTATACTGACCTCCATCAGGTTGCAAATTAAAAATAATTTTTTTCTTCATTTATCTCTGAAAAAATATTTGGGCTTCTAGCAGCGTGTGGGACTTGTTCTATTAGTCCATCTATACTGACCTCCATCAGGTTGCAAATTAAAAATAATTTTTTTCTGCATCTAGCTCTGAAAAAATATTTGGGCTTCTAGCAGTGTGTGGGACTTGGTCTATTAGTCCATCTATACTGACCTCCATCAGGTTGCAAATTAAAAATAATTTTTTTCTGCATCTAGCTCTGAAAAAATATTTGGGCTTCTAGCAGTGTGTGGGACTTGGTCTATTAGTCCATCTATACTGACCTCCATCAGGTTGCAAATTGAATAAAAAAATTTTCTGCATCTAGCTCTGAAAAAATATTTGGGCTTCTAGCGGTGTGTGGGACTTGGTCTATTAGTCCATCTATACTGACCTCCATCAGGTTGCAAATTAAAAATAATTTTTTTCTGCATCTAGCTCTGAAAAAATATTTGGGCTTCTAGCAGTGTGTGGGACTTGGTCTATTAGTCCATCTATACTGACCTCCATCAGGTTGCAAATTGAATAAAAAAAATTTCTGCATCTAGCTCTGAAAAAATATTTGGGCTTCTAGCGGTGTGTGGGACTTGGTCTATTAGTCCATCTATACTGACCTCCATCAGGTTGCAAATTAAAAATAATTTTTTTCTGCATCTAACCCAGCCAATAGTTTTGGCCTAATACCACAGTTTGGCCACTCAGCTCTGCTCGGTTACCATCCATTGTTTTTTTGTGCAAACAACTCCAGAGTTGTGAATTAGTTAACCACCAAAATGAGTGGAAAAAAGCCTGCTGCTGGTGGAAAGGGGAATAGGCGTGTTGGGAAGGGGAAAAAAGGTTGTGTCCGTGGGGTAGGTGCAGAAGAAAGACCATCTTCCAGCCAAACTAAAATGTCTACTTCTTTTAGCGGACAATGTGATAAGATCCCTTTCTTACGGCCACGCCAATCGCTACAAATTCCAGATGAGGCACAAAAACAGCAGGTGCTTCAACGGATATCAAGTGCTCCTTTAAGTGGGCTCTCCTCCACATCAACTTCAACATCACAAATACTCCAGTCCTCAAAGGTGTCACCCAAATCGCACTTGCTTCCTCACAGCTCCCAAATCTCCAGCTGCCCGTCTGAGTATGAGGTAGAACAGATGGTTGAGTCTGCAGAGCTGTTTACTCATACTATAGCCTGGGAATCAGAGGTCGACTCCAGCGCTTCTGTGAATCCAGACGAGGAAATGATCTGCACTGATGCCCAGAATCTTTATGAGTCGGATCCAGGACCAGACGCAGAAGGTTCTGACCATAATGTAGACCCTCATTCCCAAACTGTAACTCCTGTTGGTGGAGACAATGAGGAAGACGATGATAAGACTCAAACACCTGATTGGAGCGACAACTTTAGTTTTTTGTCAGGGCAGGAACAGGTTGGCTCTGAGGACGACGGGTGTGATAACGCACAGGGTGATGATGATGAGGTCGGAGATCCCACTTACTGTCAACCCACAGTCAGCCAAGAGATGAGGTCAGCAGAGGAGGTGGAGGAAGATGCTAGTGACGACGAGGTCAGGTTGCGCCTTCCTGGACAGAGACATAGTACTGGAAGCACGTCAACAACTGCATCCTCAAACACAACTCTGCCTCTCACCACAAGTCGTGGTGGCTCTTCAGGTCGCATGGGTGCTAAGCCTTGCATAGCCTGGGCATTTTTTCAGATCGATAAAGATGACCCAACTCGTGTTTTCTGTAACATTTGTCAGCAAAAGCTAAGTAGAGGCCAAAAAATACATAGTTTGAGTACTTCATGCATGAACCGGCACATGGACATGAAGCATAAGTTGCAGTGGGAAGCTCAGTGTGCTACAATGCGGTCTAGCCGGCCGGGCCAACCACCGTCTACCATATCTTGTGCATCCGCGGCCTCTTCATCCTCTGTGACTGGGGGGACAGCAGTCACACCTGTTTTGGGGCGCAGACCTGCCACCTCTTTACCCGCAACAGCCAGCGTGATTGGCAGGTCATCATTTTCTTTGGAGGTGGTAACACCAGCTGGTCTTGAGCGCTGTCCGACATCGATAGCACCACCTTTGGATCAAGGCAACCTAACATGTCCGCCTGCATCTTCCTCACAGACCGGCAGTTTGCCGGGGACACCCTTATCAACCCCGTCTAAGCACAATAGCCAGCCCTCGGTCCCTCAGATGTGGACAAGTAAAAGACTATTTCCTCCTAGCCATGAGAAAGCTAAGAGGTTGAATTTCACCATCTGCAAGCTCTTGGCTACAGAAATGCTGCCTTTCCGCCTGGTGGACACAGAGGATTTTCGAGACCTTATGTCCGTCGCAGTGCCCCAGTACCAGATGCCCAGTCGGCACTACTTCTCAAAGAAAGGTGTGCCTGCGCTCCACCAGCATGTCGCACACAACATCACCGCTTCTTTGAGAAACTCTGTGTGTGACAGGGTGCATTTCACCACAGACACTTGGACGAGTAGGCATGGACAGGGGCGTTACATGTCGCTGACTGGGCACTGGGTAACTATGGTGACAGCAGGACAAGGGGCTGCTGTCCAAGTCTTGCCGTCCCCACGAGTTGTGCGTCAATCCTCTTTATGTCATTTTTCCTCCACTGCTTCTGCCTCCTCAACCTCCTCTCGGTCTTCCACCTGCACCCAAAGCCTGTCTGGTCATGCCACAAGCTTTCTAACTGCGCAGAAGGGATCGTGCACACCTCCTTACTATGCTGGCAGTAGGGCTCAACGTCATCAGGCGGTTTTTACATTGAAATGTCTGGGAAATGTGAGTCACACAGCTGAGGAGTTGTGGTCAGCTCTGGAGAACCAATTTCATGAATGGTTGTCTCCACTGGACCTGAAACCAGGGAAGGCCGTGTGCGACAATGCTGCAAACCTGGGTGCGGCCCTTCGCCGGGGCAATGTCACACACGTGCCTTGTATGGCTCACGTGTTGAACCTGGTTGTCCAGCAATTTTTAGCCCACTATCCCAGACTAGATGGCCTTCTGCAGAGGGCACGGTCGCTGTGTGCTCACTTCCGCCGTTCGCATCCCGCAGCTCAGCGACTTACATCTCTACAGAAGTCGTTGGGCCTGCCACTTCACCGGCTAAAATGCGATGTGCCTACCCGGTGGAATTCAACTCTGCACATGTTGCAGCGACTGTGGCAGCACCGACAAGCCCTGGTGCAATACGTTCTGACGTATAGCCTGGGCCAACGAGATTCAGAGGTGGGGCAAATCACGCTGGAGGAGTGGTCTCAGATCAGGGACCTATGCACCCTTCTGCACAGTTTTGAAATGGCGACGAAGATGTTTAGTGCTGACGATGCCATTATCAGCATGACTATTCCGGTGATTTACATGCTGGAGCACATGTTAAACAGAATTCGGAGTCAGGTGGTGGCACAAGAGGAGGTGGAGGAAGTAGAGGAGGAGGAGTTGTATGCGGAAGGGCTAACATCTGCAAGGTCCAGACGGTCGGCAGCACCAGGGCGGCAGGCATGTGAGGGTGGGGGAGATGATTTTACCAGGGTGCATGGTAGCAGCCAAACTAGTGAGGAAGGTGCAGGAGCCCAGGAAGAAGTGGAGGACGAACTGATGGAAGACTCATCAGATGAGGGAGACCTTGATCACATTTCTGTTGTGCGAGGTTGGGGGGAGAGGACAGAGGAAGGAAGCATGATTGTTACCTCGCCACCAACACAACAAGGACTTGGTGCTCCTGGATGCGCAACACACATGAGTGCCTTCTTGCTGCACTACCTGCAACATGACCCTCGAATTGTGAGAATTAGAAATAATCCTGACTACTGGGTTGCCACACTGTTAGATCCCCGGTACAAAAGTAAATTTGCAGAAATTATTCCTGCCATAGAAAGGGATGCACGCATGCAGGAGTATCAGCAGAGACTGTTGCAGAATCTTACATGTGCTTTTCCACAAAATACCAGTGGTGCACGTAGTGAATCTCACAGTTCCAACTTGCCAACCGTGGGACCGTCAAGTGTTCAGCACTCAAACCGTAACAGAACCACAGTATCTGCTGGTAACATCAATTTTGCGGAATCATTTCACCACTTTTTTAGCCCATCCTTTGCAAGGCCACAGGAGACAAGAAGTCTGACACATAGTCAACGCCTAGAGACGATGGTACAGGAGTATCTCCAAGTAAACATTGAAGCCACAACTGTGTCACTGGACCCTTGCTCTTTTTGGGCTTCCAATCTGGATAAATGGCCGGAGCTAGCCACTTACGCCTTGGAGATCTTGTCATGCCCCGCAGCCAGCGTTCTGTCTGAACGTGTGTTCAGCGCTGCTGGTGGTGTGCTGACAGATAAGCGCACGCGGCTCTCCACTGATAATGTAGACAGACTCACGTTCATAAAGATGAACAAATCATGGATCCGAAACGACTTTTCTACCCCTGTGTCATCCTGGGGAGAGTAAAAGCTTGATGATTGGTTAAAATCACCCTACCAACCGTTTTAAGCTTTCAAATTACTAATCATGTTTATCTGTATCTTGACTGGAAAATAATTTGGGCTTTGTAGCAGTGTGCAGCACTGATCCTATTAGGCCATCTATAATAAGCTTCACCAGATTTAAAATTAAAAATAATTTTTAGCTGCATCTAGCCCGGAAAATAATTTTGGGGCTCCGAGATGCGCAAGACACATAAGTGCCTTCTTGCTGCACTACTTGCAGCATGACCCTCATATTGTCAGAATTCGAAGTAAACATGACTACTGGGTTGCCACACTCTTAGATCCCCCAAACTTTTCGATCAACCTTTTCATTTTAATAAAGACCAAAAAAATGGTCATTTTTGAAATTATAAGCATTAGCAGGTTGTTAGAAACTGAAATCAAACAGTTTTCAACTCAAAACTTTATTCTAGGTGATGTTACATTTTCACATAGGACCCCTTGTTCGAAAGGAGCTTCTGAACTCTCTCGTCCATTGAATTTGTCAGGTTTTGGATGGTTTCTGCTTCAATTGTTTTGCATGAGGACAGAATACCCTCCCAGAGCTGTTGCTTAGATGTGAACTGCCTCCCGCCATCATAGACACTCCTTTTAATGATGCTCCAAAGGTTCTGTATGGGGTAGAGGTCAGGGGAGCATGGGGGTCACACCATAAGTTTGTCCCCTTTTATGCCCATATCAGCCAGAGATGCAGATGTTTTATGTGCAGCATGAGATGGTGCATTATCATGCAGAAAAATGATCTTGCTGTGAAATACACGGTTCTTCTTCTTGAACCATGGCAGGAAGTGCTGTTTGAGAAAATCCACATACATTATGGAGTTCATCTTTAGCGCCTTCAGGGATCCTAAAGGGGCCGACAATCTCTCTCCCCATGATTCCAGCCCAAAACATTACTCCACCTCCTCCTTGTTGGCGCTGTAGCCGTGTTTGCGTGGGGTGTCCATCAACCAGCCATCCTCCACTCCATTCATCTGGACCATCGAGCGCTGCACGGCACTCATCCGTGAACAAAACAGTTTTGAAATCAGTCTTCATGTAATGTTTGGCCCACTGGAGCCGTTTCTGCTTGTGTGAAGTGGATAGAGGAGGTCGACAGGATGGCGTATGCACAGCTGCAAACCTCTGAAGGACCCTGCATCTTGTTGTTCGGGGGACGTTGGAGGCACAAGCAGCTTCAAAAACTTGTCTGCTGCTATGACAAGGCTTTTTTGCCGCTGCTCTTTCAACCTGACGTAATTGCCTGTAGGAAAGAGTCCTCAATTTGCCCTTATCAGCACGCACACATGTGTACTGTGAATCAGCTACATACTTCTTGATTGCCAAGACACTTCATCCTGATCATCGCACAATGTTGATTGTAGTCATGCCTTGACCTAAACACTCCACAATTTGTTGCTTCTCAGCAGCCGACACATCCTTTTTCTTTCCCATTTTGGCAGAAAATGTAGGCTGCTTAATAATGTGAGAGAGCCTTCTTAAGTAGTCTTGCCTTTCATTGGACACACCTGCCAAACTAATTAGCACAGGTGTCTGCAATTGCTTACAGTGATATAAAGAGCCCTGACACACATCACCATCAATGAGTTTAACTGACAAACAAACAAATTCTTCCCTTATCACTCCTAAACACTTTTTGCATAATAATTTGGAACGCGGTGTACATGTGCTTTTCCACAAAACACCAGTGGTTCACGTAGTGAATCTTACAGTTCTAACTTGCCAACCGTGGTCTGTATGGAACAGTTCAATAAAGGGCCCAAAATTAAGATAACATAGATGGGAGAGGTCTCTATGAATAGGAATTCCTAAGTATTTGATACCCTGTGAGGGCCAGGCAAAGGGAAAGTTGGACTGGATGGAATCCTATATGGATTTAGGGAGGGAGACATCGAGGGCCTCAGACTTCGCTGCATTGATTTTAAAATTTTACCATGTAACAAAGTGATCTATTTCAGCCATAACAGCAGGGATGGATATATGTGATTTAGTGATATATACTAGGACATCATCAGCAAATAGAGAGCACTTGTACTCGGTGCCTCCCACCTCAATCCACCTAATATTGGGGTTATGGCGAATTGATGAGAGCAGGTGCTCCGTCACTAGGATGTATAAGAGAGGGGACAGAGGACATCCCTGCCTTGTCCCATTGGTGATTGTGAAAGGTGATGAAAATGTTCTGACGCACCCCCTGGGCCTTGGGACACCCGGAGCCGGACCCTTTTTGGTGGATGCTGGTGGTTGTAGTCTTCGTGGCGGCGATCCGGTTCCGTGGCTCAGGGCGGTCAAACCAGTGGCGGAACTATTTATGTGGTTTTGATGTTTAAATGTCCGACTACGCCACCCGTGGATTGCGGTCAGAGTGAACCGCCGCTACAGGGCAGACCGCTAAGGCTGGTGTTGTGGGTGCAGCAGAGCGTAGCATAACTCCCCACGGGAGGAGTATAGCCTCAGGGCAGTGTATGCGGAGGATGGGGGTGATGGTGCAGGGCAGCAGCAGTAACGACACGGAGTCAGTGATGCAGTTCAGGGCCTTTACTCACAGTTCTTATTATCCAGACCACGTCTGCAGGTAACGGCTGCCCACGTCGTACTGTGCTCACCAGGTGAGGGGCTCAGACAACTCCCAGATAACTTTGGAGCGCTTCACAGGACCCCCTTTGTGTGTCCTTTGTCTGGCCTTTCTTACCAACACTTCTGTCCGGCTGCCTCGGGCCTCCTCTTGGTAAACTTGGCGCCAGTTTCCCTGACCCTATGTGGTGCCTTCCTAGCGGGTGGAGCAAGGGGCTGCGCCACATAAAATGTCAGAGCCTCCGGTTTCTAGCTGAGGGTCGTTTCCTGCCTCCACTAGTTCGGGGACCGGTCTCCCCCTTTGGCCTGACCCCTCCACGCAGGTGGATTCGGGCGTGCGGTGGCGACTCGCCCGTCCGCACCCCTGGGATCCCTTCATTCCTCGTTCCTGGAGCCTTCTCCGCTCCTCTTCCTTCCTTCTCCCTCTTGCAGGCCTGGGCCTCTGTTACTAGGCCCGCCTCCGGAGCAGAGCTCATGCAGAGCCCCTGCTCCCTGCCACTTCTGCTCAGACTTCTCTGCACTGTACTAAGATGGTGCCCACCTTTTATACTCCCTTCTCAATGCACCCAGGAACTGCTTCCTCCCTGCTCCTGCACTGCAGGGTTCCCCTTCCTCAGTGTTCCCTCCCCCCACTCCAGCCAGGGACAGGGACTGTCGTGCCCATCTCAGGGGCATATTGGTCGCCCTGCCCCACGGCAATGTGGTGTAATGCATGCAGGTGTCGGGTCCTGATCCACACTCCATCCTTATCTGAGAGTGAGATATCACACCTCTGGGTGAGGTGCAATACGTCTGTAGCAACCGAGCCCTCGGTGCTACAGTTCCATTTATCTTCAGCCTAGGTGACGTATTGTGATACAGGGCCGTGATTTTGGCTATAAAAGGGTCCCCTAGACCCCTACCCCAAGCTTTTTAAGAGAATCATATATGGCGTGCCAGGAGACTCTATGGAATGCTTTCTCAGCATCCAACGAGAGTATCTACTTACAAATTTTTAACTGCATCTAGCCCAGGAAATACTTTGTGCCTAGTAGCAGTGTCTGCTAGTCAGCGGATTATCCCGGCTGTTAAGCAAGCTACACCACCTGTAGTTTGGACACTTAATTTTTTCAAAGGAAATGCTTCGGGACCACGGGATACTTAGTGAAGAGCATCAGGAGGCACCCCAAGGCATAGGGGCTGGGACTGGCACTAGGATGCCTTGCGGTGGACAGCCGAGCTCGATCCTTATAAAAGCTTTTTAACTGCAGCAGCTTTAGTGGACGCTACTGGAGCTGGAATTACGCGGCTGCTGGCATGAGACTTGCCCTCCAATAGATCCTTGTAAATGGATTTAAAGTGTATTCATTCAAATTAGAGGGACAATTTAAATTAAAAAGCTTAGAGCTGCCTCCACCACAGGGGGGCTCTCTCGACCCACCAGCGGACAGGCACCAGTATTGGGAGAGGGGGGCTGGCCGTCAGGGTTCACCGCGGCTCTGGCACAAACCCGGCGACACGGAGGTGGCACGGGCAGGAGCGGACTGGCCGTCTCGGCTTCTCACTTTTTGGATTTTAGAAGGGCATGACATGCCTATATCTGTGTCTCCCCCTCCTTTTACTCCTCCACCTCTTTTCTTTTCGCATGACTATATGTACTTGTCACTTTTCCATGTGTTAGTTGTGTCTTCTGAGCAGTTTGTCAGCTTTTGGACACCTTTGAAGGTGTTTTCTATGTGTTTCTATGTGTTTTTGTTTGCCTGCCATTGGTTTTAACGGTGTTCGAAGGTGTTCGACGAACAGTTCGACGAACAGTTCGGCGAACACACGGGTGTTCGACGAACCGAACCGAACTCGAACACTACGGGGGTGGCTCAACACTAGAAAGGACTCCTGACTCTTTTCTTACCTGACGCAGCCACAACATCCCGATGGTGAAGAAATTGAGAAATATCTACTGTATGGTTCTTCCCATCAATTCTAGGGAAGTTATGGAAACAGCTGAGCAAGCAGTGAGATGTGCACCTATCAGATAGTTATGGCATATTTGTAGGATAGCAACGCCATTTTAAGTTAACTTTTACTGTTTTATGAATTTTAAACACTTTTATAATTATAGCTTATCAATAAGAATTTAAGGTTTGTGTAAAACACATAGTGAAAATTAGGTATTAGAATATAGTAGAAATTATAAAATTTAGGATGCCTTGAGGTCTACTGCTCTTCACCATGTACCTTATGTATTCTCGATATGTTTTAAGTTTCAGCCACAACATGACAAGAAGAAAAATGGCTTGTTCTCTGATGTTAACAGAAATATAAAAGCTATATTGATTCTGATACCAGAAATTCATATAAAGCTATAAATCTATTCAATGTTGTGTTTCTTTGGTGTTGTAATGAAATAAGTTATAGTATTGCTTACTAGTGCCATAAAATGTCAATGTTAAATAATTTGTGGCACAGCGTGAAGTAATAGTTACAGCAATCAGAGCAGGAATTTCATGAGAAGTCATACTTTATGATTTGGTTGATGTCATTTTTTGGGGAATAAAGCAGGGAAGTGAAATTTCATTATAGGCCTTATGGACCCACAAAAGCTGTGTAACAATACTCTCAATACACAGAATATGTGGCTATATGCTGCCACATTATGGTATATTCTTCTCTAAATGTAATTCATCACTCAATGGAGTCATATCAAAGTACAGTATCATAAACCTCTTTAGGAAGTGTGTATTAGGCCTGACTGCTAAAAACCCAGCTTAGTCTTAAGTTTCCAGTAGTCCTTGTTCTTAATTTTTAACGCACCTAAGAGTAGTCAATAGCAGGGTATAAGAGGGGTCTGACGGAACGGTTCCCTGTTAATTTCTCTTGTCAAAACAATTAATGGAGTCATAAAAATTCCCTTATTCTTCACTTGGATCGTAAAGTTAGCATCTTATTAGATATTGTATAATGGAAACACTAATTTCCTTTATGTATCTTGGTAATATAGAACACTATACTGCTGGTGGTTGTGTGAGAATCACCAAGTTTGCAGTACATACACCATGAAGTCAGTACACTGTCAACAGATAACATGGCGTCCTTTGTGGGCTACCTAAGTAAATATTATCCAATAGAAGCGATGACCTATATTAAAAAAAAACAAACAAACCTTGTTCTGCCTCCATATTAAATCTGAAGCATACAAAAGGTATTGTAGACGCCCGATGTAACTATACTATACCTTTATTACAGCCTAGTGAAATACAGCCATGAGGCTTTACACTACACAGACGTTATATCCATGACAGTAATAAAAGCTGGCAGACCAAATGATAATGAGCAAATGTGAAAGCTCAATAGCTGATATTGCTGCACAAAAGGCACTGGAATAAATAAGAAAGGGACGTGATTGTTGGATTTTTATATACTAAGTTGCTACTTTCAGCCCACGTTCAGTATTCGGTCAGTATTTTACATCAGTATGTGTAAGCCATAATCAGGAGTGGGTGATAAATGCAGAAGTGGTGACTTGTTTTTATTTTAATTTTCTTCTGATTGTTCCTCACCTGGTTTTGGCTTACAAATACTGATGTAAAATACTGACTAAATACTGAACATGTGAACGGGGCCTAAAAGTGACCTTGACAGGTGTTTAGTACTGAGCTAACACATGATTCTCGGTCTTTATAAATTCCCCTTGCATCTCATTAGAAAACCTGAAATGAAACTATTGATGCGCATCAGTTTGATTATCCTCAAATGAATGACTAATTCAATTGAGGACATGTTGTAAGGCAAATAAGTCACAATATAATCCCCACCATGTTACTCGGAATAAAATGATAAAATATTTGCTTTTTCAAAGACGATAACCCAGTAATGACATTAGTTATTGTGCGTAGAACACTTTCATAACCAATATTCCATATTACATTTCAACTGAAAAAAAAGATTGAGAAAAGATCAGTTTCTCTTGGATGGTAACACAGACTGATGTGTGAATTCAGCCTTAGTAGTATTGCTAGTGTTAGTTACATAGTTACATAGTTATAAACTATGTAACTATGTAACTATGTAACTAACACTAGCAATACTACTAAGGCTGAATTCACACATCAGTCTGTGTTACCATCCAAGAGAAACTGATCAATTTTGCTCTCAAGTGTCCTCCAAGTTTCATCCTGGTTGCTTACTTTTTTCTCAATCTTTTTTTTCACTGAAGGAGTAGGACAGTCTAACCATTGATTCTTTAGAATGTATCAGTTAAAGGGAACCTGTCACCATTTTTTTCCAATATAACCTACAGCCACCACCTTTCAGCCCAATGTTACAGCATTCTTTATAGAAAACCAAAGTAAACCAAGCCAAACCAAGTCGGCAAAATAAAGGGTATACAATTATAGGAGAACCAGACAGAGGTAAATATACCCAATAAAAATTAACTTTTAATTAATTACCATTGAAAGTGTCCTTAATAGTCCAAATGGGACACATCATAACTAAACATATCAGATAAAGCATCATATGGGGGAGAGATAGTAAGGATACCAGGATATAGAGACAAGCTTGCCCTATATGGCCCTTATGAGGTAAATACCCTACCTAACAGCGGAGTGTTTTCACCCTAGCGAACGGTTTGGTGTCCCCGCTCCACGAAGGCTGTCCCTTGTCTGACCCTAAATCTCCCTAAACAGACACACAATTAATTTCATAGGTATTGACCAAAATCAACGCAATCATGCCATAATTAACATGCTAAATATTTATGTTAATGGGGGAAGAAATGAAAAAACAGAGGGAGATGTATCCCATAAATATTAACAGTGGGATCATAGCCAGTCCTCCACCATTAGTGCACATAGTGCACGCGTTTCACCCCCTCCTCAATCTGGGGTTCATCAGGGGACAAAAATTATCAGAGGAGAAAGACCATAGTTGGTGCACCGATAATAAGTGCTTCAATCCTGTAGTATAGCTGTGCACTGTACTCTGATGAACTCCAGATTGAGGAGGGGGTGAAAAGCGTTCGGACTATTTGGGACTATTTCTAAGGGACACTTTTTGCTTATGGGTCTACACCATCTTGAAGGACCAGGAAAGTGGGAGCCCGGATTGATCGGAAATTCTTTGTGAAGTCTTAATTGTGAATTTACATTGTGTTTGGAACCATACAGCCACCTATTGAGGGACCTAAAGAATTACTATCTAAGATGCCTGCTTGGACCTTCGGATGGACTAGAGACCAGATAAGTCCATTCTTTTCGTTAAATGTTGACCAATTTATATTTCTTTAAATGTTTGGGGGTGTTTGTGCGGTTTCCTGTACGGCCCCCACCTATGTGCACTAATGGTGGAGGACTGGCTATGATCCCACTGTTAATATTTATGGGATACATCTCCCTCTGTTTTTTCATTTCTTCCCCATTAACATAAATATTTAGCATGTCAATTATGGCATGATTGCGTTGATTTTGGTCAATACCTATGAAATTAATTGTGTGTCTGTTTAGGGAGATTTAGGGTCAGACAAGGGACAGCCTTCGTGGAGCGGGGACACCAAACCGTTCGCTAGGGTAAAAACACTCCGCTGTTAGGTAGGGTATTTACCTCATAAGGGCCATATAGGGCAAGCTTGTCTGTATATCCTGGTATCCTTACTATCTCTCCCCCATATGAGGTGTTTTCTGATATGTTTAGTTATGATGTGTCCCATTTGGACTATTAAGGACACTTTTAATGGCAATTAATTAAAAGTTAATTTTTATTGGGTATATTTTTCTTTGTCTGGTTCTCCTACAGCATTCTTTAATAGTGTATATATTGCATGAAAGTCATAGGAAACCTCGCGGTAACCTGGTATTTAGCTCACCATTGGACCGAGGATCTCCTCTGCACGGATGGTCTTGTAGTATAGCAAGGAACAATGAAGAGAAAAGGAAGGTACATCCAGCACTGGGTCCTCATAAAAAAATCTTCTTTATTGCAAATCCATAAGTAATCGCATACGCGGTTCAGACAGTTACGTCCTGTATGCAATGACTAAGGACGTAACCATTTGAAACACGTATGTGATTACTCTGTCTGGAGTTTTTATGGATTTGCAATAAAGAAGAATTTTTATGAGGATCCAGTGCTGGATGTACCTTCCTTTTCTTTTCAGTGCATATATTGCTCAAATTCACCCTGTAAGGCAAAAAAATACCTTTTATTATACTTACCTACAGGGCGGTCAGGTCTGATGGGCGTCGTTGATCTTGGTCCGGTGCCTCCTCTTCTCTTGCGATGCAGTCCTTCTTTGCTTCATGTGGATGACGCATCCCATGTCATCCACACAATGTCCCCCTTCTCACGCCTCTGTAGATGTACTTCTCTCTTTATTGCTGAGGGCAGAGCAAAACGCTGCAGTGCACATGTACGGGGAAATGTCAAAAGAGTGGAAGCCCGCTTGTTGGACTGCGGTGCAGAGGGAAAGGTAAGCAATGAAGTATTTATTTTGTTTTTAATTGTTTTCCTTGCCACTTATGGTTTAGCAAAATGGGAGCCACATCAAAATTACAGAAAAAATTAAATTCTGGAGAATACAGATTTTTATTACATTCAAGCAGAATTAATTTCCACTCAAAATAAATTTTTTCATCTCTAAGAAATAGCTGTAGGGAGTTCAAAGGCAACAGTCTCACTTGGTCACTTGTATATGAGGCGGACAAAGGATCTCTCTACCATATAATAAGACACCTTGGACTATTTGTAATACTGGCAGTTGGGGGGCCCTGTTATAAATTTTGAATTGAGGCCCAGAACCATAAAGTTATGCATCTGCTATAAAAATTAGCTTGTTAATAAATCCTGTACATAAAAAAAGCATATTAAAGAAAATGAATATTCACTCCTCTCCACTCGTATGGGCGTGGAGAAGAGTGAATATTCATTCTCTTTAGTAGCGGGCACATGTGGTAGCTGCAGCAGTCTGCTACTGCCTGTGCACCGCTCCTCCGCTCCTGCAACATCCCTCCACATATATATATAAATATATATATATATATATATATATACATACTGTAAGTTTACACTCCAGTGTAAGCTGAGGGGGGCTTTTTCAGCCTAAAAAATTTGCTGAAAATGTCGGCTTATACACGAGTATATACGGTATTTCTTCAATTCTGATGAATACAAATATAAATTACTACAAAGATAAACATTTTATATGGACCAATAAATGTTATTCTCCATTATTAAACCTAGGAGATGAACTGAATACATCATCATTCAGTATTAAAAAATGGAAGTAAAAAATCATACAATCAATTGGAGGTCTCTGTACCCATGATTTGCTTAAACTGTAAGCTATAAGAAAAAGATCTCCATTTGACAGGTTTACTAAAACCATACCCCTAATATTTGCTCCACCACCAAATTCCTGTAACTTTGGGTTCATCTTACACATGGTAGTCTCACTGCAGGGAACCAGATAAGACAAAATATCCAAGGAATTGCCTAAGGTCACAGAAGTAAGTGTTCTGTGAGACTGAGATAAATATTAATCCCCCACCACAGGAGGGCATGGGGTGAAAGCATTCCTAAAATTCATGAAAATGTTGCCCTTGGTTTTTGAAATAAAAAATAATTATGGTCCTGGCTCCAAAACAAACAGATTATATTCTGAAACAGTCACAGCTAAACAAGACGGACTTCTTGTGACAATTTATATTATAGGCCACAGTCAAGAAAACATGTGGAATGAGTTTGTGTAGGTCTGCTCTTTATTTCCACGTTACGGAAATGTCCTTAGATCTTAAATAAAAGCTGCTTAAAAGCATTTTGAATTATATCCAACTTTTATAAATGCTGAATGTGAAAGGCTAATGAATACATTGTTTGTACAGGTTCCTCAGCACATTATTCCAAGGCAGTGTTTTCAAGGACTTAAAGTCAGTCACATTGTGACTTTACAATAACAAAAAAGTAATTAAAAAAAGTAAATAAAAAAGACCAAAAATGACTTAAGCACAAATGTTATAGTATAGACATTTTAGGTCTTTGCTCCACTCGAGTAAATTTGGCCCAGGAAGATTTCCATTAGGTATATCAACCAGCGCTTTATTAAAATTGTGCTTTGCGCTAGAACAAGCCGTATTATAAGACATAATGGTTGTTAGCTATGTAAATCATGTCATTTGTGAATCATAGGAAACGGAACATTGCCATGTGTAATTATCAGCAGGTATCCCCGGAACAGTATTTTTCACATTACAACAATGTATTTTTCTTCCACAAAATAAGTGATCATAATGTATGTTTTCCTTACAGGAAACATGTGATTATATATACATTAGAGATACAGTATAACATAAATTAGTCAATGTGGGTGACAGGTTTAATTTACTCTATTGGAATATGTAAATTGAGAGACTTATGTTCAGGTTTTCCTTGAAAGATACAAACATTTTTATGTGTACATAGGGCATCCATAGAGTGGAAGGGTACTAATGCCAAAACACCCCAAAAGGCATACTTCTATGGGGCTCTTATCCAGAAGGGGAACAGACGTGTTAGTCACATACCTTTTGTACTGGGAGGCAAGATTTCCATCTCTAGAGGAAATGAATTGTTATATATACACACAGTTGTATATATATATACATAGATTTTTTTTAAGTTATGGGGATTTTGTGTATATATACATATATATATATATATATATATATATATACTGTATATATATTGAAAGGTGGCTACTGGACAGGTCATGGATGGGAGGTATGTGTCCCCAGAGAGCCAAGCCTCGGTGATGTAGGACCTGGAGAAGCCGTCTCCAGCACACATAGTGCTGAGAGGTGTTAATTGGGCCCGGATTATTGGTCCAGGTTTTACGAGCAGCTGAAAGAGCTGGGTGGGATCAGCTGCTCACTTACCTCCAGTTCAGGTCTTAGAATGTCTGACTTAAGGCAGCTGGTGCTGTCTCATTGGGTCTATGTCTTTGCAAGGTGAGGAGGCCTTGCATGTGCTGCTCAGACCTGCTGTAGTCTGAGAGGAAAGGACTGACATTTAAATCACTGAGCCCATGCTTTATATGGACTGGTTATTTTTTCCATTTTTGTGCTGTTATGTTGCACCTTGATGAGGCTATTTGACTTTGTTAACCCTGATGGTTTATGAATTAATAATAAAACGCCTGTTTGTTTTGAACCAAGGAACTGAATCTTGTGTGTGAACCAGCATCTATCACAGAGCTGATCCCTCACAATATATGTATATATATATTTACATATATACAGTCACTGCTGAAAGTGTTGACACCCTTGAATTTGGTAAATTTGGTAAATTGCTTGTTACAGAATGCAGTAAATCAATGGCGACAATGTGCTATATATATACAGTACAGACCAAAAGTTTGGACACACCTTTTCATTTAAAGATTTTTCTGTATTTTCATGACTATGAAAATTGTACATTCACACTGAAGGCGTCAAAACTATGAATTAACACATGTGGAATTATATACTTAACAAAAAATTGTGAAACAACTGAAAATATGTCTTATATTCTAGGTTCTTCAAAGTAGCCACCTTTTGCTTTGATGACTGCTTTGTACACTGTTGGCATTCTCTTGATGAGCTTCAAGAGGTAGTCACCGGAAATGGTTTTCACTTCACAGGTGTGCCCTGTCAGGTTTAATAAGTGGGATTTCTTGCCTTATAAATGGGATTGGGACCATCAGTTGTGTTGTGCAGAAGTCAGGTGGATACACAGCTGATAGTCCTACTGAATAGACTCTTAGAATTTGTAATATGGCAAGAAAAAAGCAGCTAAGTAAAGAAAAACAAGTGGCCATCATTACTTTAAGAAATGAAGATCAGTCAGTGCGAAAAATTGGGAAAACTTTGAAAGTGTCCCCAAGTGCAGTTGCAAAAACCATCAAGCGCTACAAAGAAACTGGCTCACATGAGGAAAGCCCCAGGAAAGGAAGACCAAGAGTCACCTCTGCTTCTGAGGATAAGTTTATCTGAGTCACCAGCCTCAGAAATCACAGGTTAACAGCAGCTCAGATTAGAGACCAGGTCAATGCCACACAGAGTTCTAGTTGCATACACATCTCTTCAACAACTGTTAAGAGGAGACGTTGTGCAGCAGGCCTTCATGATAAAATAGCTTCAAGGAAAACACTGCTAAGGACAGGCAACAAGCAGAAGAGACTTGTTTGTGCTAAAGAACACAAGGAATAGACATTAGACCAGTGGAAATCTGTGCTTTGGTCTGATGAGTCCAAATTTGAGATCTTTGGTTCCAATCACCGTGTCTTTGTGCGATGCAGAAAAGGTGAACGGATGGACTCTACATGCCTGGTTCCCACCGTGAAGCATGGAGGAGGAGGTGTGATGGTGTGGGGGTGCTTTGCTGGTGACACTGTTGGGGATTTATTCAAAATTGAAGGCATACTGAACCAGCATGGCTACCACAGCATCTTGCAGCGGCATGCTATTCCATCCGGTTTGCGTTTAATTGGACCATCATTTATTTTTCAACAGGACAATGACCCCAAACACACCTCCAGGCTGTGTAAGGGCTATTTGACCAAGAATGAGAGTGATGGGGTGCTACGCCAGATGACCTGGCCTCCACAGTCACCAGACCTGAACTCAATCGAGATGGTCCGCAGAGTGAAGACAAAAGGGCCAATAAGGGCTAAGCATCTCTGGGAGCTCCTTCAAGATTGTTGGAAGACCATTTCTGGTGACTACCTCTTGAAGCTCATCAAGAGAATGCCAAGAGTGTGCAAAGCAGTCATCAAATCAAAAGGTGGCTACTTTGAAGAACCTGGAATATAAGACATATTTTCAGTTGATTCACACTTTTTTGTTAAGTATATAATTCCACATGTGTTAATTCATAGTTTTGATGCCTTCAGTGTGAATGTACAATTTTCATAGTCATGAAAATACAGAAAAATCTTTAAATGAGAATGTGTGTCCAAACTTTTGGTCCGTACTGTATATATATAATCCCTTTAACTTAAAGATATATCTAAAATCTGTGTGCTACACTCTAGTGTAAGGTACAGAGAACATAATTTTATTTCAATGTCTTGTTACAATATTGCTTCCTTTTGCCACACTTCCATTTTTCTTTGCTCATTCTGATTTTCACTCACATTTCTATATCATGTTTCCCTTTTAGTGTGCAGCATTTTATGCAATAGAAATTGAATCCAACCAAAATGCCCATTACATTGATTAAATCATGTGTTAGAAGCTAAATAGTTTCATGCATCGGGAATTGTAGTTACGCAAGGCCGAGTAAAACCTTTTAAGTGGGATTCATTTGAAAAGTGAACAATGCCTTGATCGTTTTGGAACATGGCTAAGAGCACGAGGCAGAAACCAATCAACATGTGTGTCTCCGCTATAGATTGTGCACTCGCTGGCAATTTAGTCAACAAAAAGCTAACTAACTCATTCCATTAATGCACATTTAACATTTTCATTTTATTCTAAATGTGACATTAGGCTATTATTTATATTGTAATTTTTGGATGCATTTTACAGTAAGATAATGGAATCATAAGAACAGCCCAGAGAGCCAGGTACCCCTTTCAAAACAATAGGTGTAGCTGTACTTTCTCAACTCTGCCAGAAACAAGGGAACTCCCAGACAAGAAGAAGAGAACATCCTACTCAGCGGCATTCCGTCTATACTGGCAGAGCTGCAGAGCTTACTGATTGGCTGCCATGCTATCAATGTGACATCAGCACCACACCAGAAGCAGCAGCAGAGACTCACCATGGGAAGGTAAATACAGCACATTCTTTATACTAAACTGCAGCCAATTAAAAAGAAACAACCACTTTAAATTTCAAGATTCCCAAAGGTTTCTCGCGCTTCAATTTCTAGAGGGGCAGGGACTGAGGTGTGGATGTGGTAGAAAATGGGTGTGGAGGCATGGCCCTGAAAAAAGACATGTGTCATGGTTTGGTTTTAGGATTCGATCAGGTGACCTCTTGCTCTGTGATCAGTTCTCCTGTCTATTGAGCTATTGCCCTTTTCTTCCCTGTCCTTATGCTGATGGTTCTTATTGCCTTTATTTTTCCTTTCTGGGTTTGCTCCTTTTCAGGTATTTCCCATTGTCCCATTATGGTTGCCCTATCACATTCTGAATTGGGCTATATATTTTCTCCTTTCACTACACTTTCTTGCTGGCTATACTTCTAAGTGGATTAGTGCTAAGAATAACCAGCTCTTCAGCCAAGGGATTTTCCCTGCTAGGCAAACACCATTAGTATTTCTGCTGTGTGTTTGTTTATCTGCCTTCCTAGCACCAATTCTTTCTCCTCAGGATAGCGAGAGGTTATTTTTTATTTCATCTATTATTCTCCATAGTTTTCCTTATTTCCCCTTCGTGCACGGGCATTAAGTTTCCTCACCCTGGGTCCTCATAACCCTCTGCACACTTTCTCTCTTCTGGTTAGCTGTACACAGCGGCCACCCCTCTGGTTCCTCAGGAGGTACAGAGAAAACCCTCGATGGCCTTTTACAGAGCCAGGTCCGA
This sequence comes from Phyllobates terribilis, assembly GCF_046119375.1. Lineage (NCBI taxonomy): Eukaryota > Metazoa > Chordata > Amphibia > Anura > Dendrobatidae > Phyllobates > Phyllobates terribilis. Next base: position 844,930,623 of record NW_027362761.1, read on the forward strand.
GGTCGGGATTTTAGTTGTACGGCTAAGGTTTGTCTAGTCTGTAGAAGGACTAGTAGGGTGTGGGTGTGGCTTCTCTGTGTTGTATTCTTAATTATTCCCGTTACTCATGTATGAGTGAGTTACGTGCATAACAACGTGTCTACCACCAACTGCTGTCCATTTTCCAGATCTCAGTCATCTAAGGTATGATATATCTGCAACTTAAGTCAGATATAAATATCCTTTTGTCCATTCAGATTTTATGTCCCTAAGATACTGTGTTCCTTGGATTTCTGCTAATTTAACTGGTCAGTGGTGACAACTACTCAGAGGTACAACTTCAAGTCACTCTGTACATAGTCTATATTTCTGATATAAATGATGCTGAAAGTTTAAGTGTATATGAGGTATTCCAAAGATAACTCCATTATTTTTCTGTTAGTATAACAGATTATCACATGTCTAACCTGCCTACTTAGTGGTGCACAATTCATGTGGCAGGTTGGCCTAAGGACTAGAGATGAGTGAATTGATTGGATGTGAATTTAATTCATGCAGAAAGTTATGAAATTCACGATTCAATTCATGTCAATTGTCAAAAAAATGCCCACTATTATTTTACACATTGCAGAAAATTGAATCAGCCACAGAAGGCTTACATAACATTAGGTGTGACCGCATAGACTTTCTCCTTGCAACTATCACATCACATGGTATAGTGCAGCCAATCAGGAGGAACTATTGGCTAATGGCCAATGTGAACATGCTTCTAGTTTGCATGCATACCAACTTATACTCCAGTTCATATTTTTTCCGGTTTAGTTTTAGGTTTCTGCATTTATTGCACGTAAGGGAGTGACCTCCCTTCCTTTTAGCTGGACATTACATTTATATAGCTTTCCATTTGTTGTGTGTCCATGTTTGGGGCCCGGTCCTGTTCAGCCCTTATTCACACAAATGTCACTATGATGCACAGTAAAGTTTTAATACTAGAGGTGAGGACCATCCCGAATTTGACTACACCTTGACGTTGGTGGGATGAATTTTTCACTTTTTATGATAAAAAACGGTGTTTACTAAGTACTCAATTAATTTATATGCACTATTTATTTAACTTATTTATTTACAGTAGGTTATATGTTCATTTTGTTTCAGTCTTTAATTTAGAAGTGTGTTGAAATGTCAGAGCTCACCGCTCAACAATAGAGATGGGAAGAGAAAGCCCTATAATGTCAGACAAATACTCCAGACACTAATATGTTCCCCAACTGCAGCACTGAAGAAGATGAGTGTAGTAGCAAATAATACAGACATTCAATAGATTTGGGGAGAAAGAGATAAGAGAGGTGCCAGCAGCACGGCCAGTTTGAATCATCAGCAATATGGTGCATTTTTCCAGTTGCAAGCTGTTTGCACAGGAGCATGAGTACCCTAAGTGGAGCCAAGGCAAGCGCTCAGGAGACCATCAGACTGGACATTGGGGATAAGAGTGGGTCAGCAAAACAGAATTCATATCACAAAATGGAAATGAGCCACTTCATTCTAGTTTAGCTGCTATAATATACACAGCCATTGAGAAGAATGGTGCTGCTTCAGTAAAGATGCTCCTTTGTAATCATGCCACTTATTTAAGCAGACATTGCTTGTTTGAGCAGAAAAGTAGAAAAGACACTATGTGTATAAACTGGGATCAGAAGTACAACATTTTAAAATTCTATTTTTCCTGCACTTTATGGTCTCCTGTTGTCTTTTAAGCTAGTGATTGATTGTTAATGAGTTAAATCTGTGCAGATCTAAGCAGATACGTCCCTATATATTGAGACTTAGTTAAGGGGAGGCATTTATGCATATAGCATTTATGCATACTTTATCGAAGTGCCATAATTTAGCAAAGTGCCCTGGCAGTTAGAAAATGGCAGTTGGACAGGGCAGGAGACAGGTAAGACATGCAAGACAATTAAACAAACTTGCTTCCAGGTCATCTTTTTGGCAAACAGTATTCACCATTTGTATCTGTGCCATTTATACTCTGGTTGCTACAATCATCCACATTCACCGTTCTCCCACAAATGCGGCACACTTCATCCATATTAATCCCTCACTCCTCTCTTCTCCTATGTACAGTTGTCATGCTCTCTTCACAATGTTATACCACGCAGATCCATTCATTCCCACCATACAACGCAGGAAACGCTCTCACAAATCACTCAATCATCTGCTCACTCTCTGTATCTTCCTTCTATTAGTCGCAGGTGATATTTCTCCCAACCCAGGACCCTCCAGTAATAATAACACTAACTCTTTCCCTGTTACATTCAGAAACCCTGCTAATCTCATTAATATTCCCTGCATACCTTCTGTCTCATTCAACTGTGCCCTTTGGAATGCACGCTCAGCTTGTAATAAACTCTCTTACATCCATGACTTTTTCCTCTCTAATTCCCTCAACCTTCTGGCTCTCACTGAAACCTGGATCCAGCAGTCGGACACCACCGCCGCTGCAGCTCTCTCCTATGGTGGCCTACATTTCTCTCATACCCCGCGACCTGACAACAGATCAGGTGGAGGTGTTGGTCTGCTTCTTTCAACAAAATGTACTTTTCAGGTTATCCCCCCTGTACCCTCCCTTATCTTCCCGTCCTTTGAGGCCCACACAGTCAGACTCTACCGGCCCTTCTCCCTGCGAGTGGCGGTTGTCTATCGCCCCCCAGGTCCCCTCCGTCAATTCCTGGATCACTTTGCTGCCTGGCTTACAAATTTCTATCCTGCGACATCCCCACGATAATCATGGGAGACTTTAACATCCCAATTGGCGATCCTCTTTCCCCATCTGCCACGCATCTTTTATCATTAACCTCCTCCTTCGGCCTTTCACAGCTTGCTAATTCTCCTACACATGAGGACGGGAACACATTGGACCTGATCTTCTCCCGGCTTTGCTCAGTACATGACTTTACTAACTCTCCCCTTCCACTCTCTGACCATAATCTTCTTTCATTCTCTGTCAAGAACTGTGACTCTACTCAAGACACTCCCACCGTCCACACTTATAGAAATTTACGCGCCATTAACACCCAGAAATTTATAAAAAAGTTGCAATCATCATTGGCCCCAATCTCCTCCCTCTCATGTCCCGAATCTGCATTGAAGCATTATAACAAAATAATGCTATGCGCCCTGGATGAAGCCGCACCTCCTACACAAAGAACAATTCGGCATAGACGGCGACAACCCTGGCACACGCCTCAAACACGTCTTCTCCAGAGGTACTCCAGGTGCGCTGAACGGCTGTGGAGAAAATCAAATCTGCCCGAAGATTTCCTCCACTATAAATTTATGCTGAAAACATATAACTCTGCCCTTCACCTTTCCAAACAAACCTACTTTAACAACCTCATCATCTCACTTTCCAATAATCCTAAACGACTCTTTGACACGTTTCATTCTCTCCTCAATCAAACAGCACAGGCCCCGACCACCGACCTCAGCGCTGACGATCTGGCTAACTATTTCAAAGAAAAAATTGACCATATCCGACAGGAAATTTTCTCCCAATCCCCAAATGTTATGCATGCTCCCCCCCGCCACATTGTATCTTGCTCATTTTCTGACTTCGAACCAGTCACGGAAGATGAAGTGATCAGGCTCCTTGCATCTTCTCGCCCTACCACCTGCACCAGCGACCCTATTCCCTCACATCTCCTTCAGTCCCTTGCTCCAGCTGTCACCTCTCACCTAACTAAAATTTTCAACCTTTCCCTCTCATCTGGTATCTTTCCCTCTTCTTTTAAACACGCCAGCATACAACCATTACTTAAAAAACCATCCCTCGACCAGAACTGCACGGCCAACTACAGACCTGTTTCCAATCTTCCCTTTATCTCTAAACTCCTGTAACGCCTGGTCCACTCCCGTCTAATCCGCTATCTCTCAGACAACTCTCTTCTTGACCCTTTACAATCTGGTTTCCGCTCTTTACATTCTACTGAAACTGCCCTCACTAAAGTCTCTAATGATCTACTAACAGCTAAATCTAATGGTCACTACTCCCTGCTGATTCTCCTGGATCTCTCTGCAGCATTTGACACTGTGGATCACCAGCTCCTCCTCACTATGCTCCGCTCTATCGGCCTCAAGGACACGGTTCTCTCCTGGTTCTCCTCTTATCTCTCTGACCGCTCCTTCTCTGTGTCTTTTGCCGGCTCCTCCTCCTCCCTACTTCCTCTTACTGTCGGGGTTCCTCAAGGATCAGTCCTCGGCCCCCTTCTTTTCTCCTTATACACCGCTCCTATTGGACAAACAATCAGTAGATTCGGTTTTCAGTACCATCTCTATGCTGATGACACCCAATTATACACCTCTGCTCCGGACATCACCCCTGCATTACTACAAAAGACCAGTGATTGTCTTTCTGCTGTGTCTAACATTATGTCCTCCCTCTACCTAAAACTGAATCTGTCAAAAACTGAACTACTCGTCTTTCCTCCCTCCATTAATCTACCTGTGCCCGATATTGCCATCTCCGTTTGTGGCTCAACCATTACTCCCCAGCTACAAGCCCGCTGTCTTGGGGTCATTTTTGATTCAGATCTTTCTTTCACTCCTCACATCAAATCACTCGCTCGTTCATGTCATCTACACCTCAAAAACATCTCAAGAATCAGGACTTTTCTCACCTTTGACTCGGCAAATACTCTTACTGTCGCTCTTATTCATTCTCGTCTTGACTATTGCAACGCTCTACTAATCGGTCTCCCTCTTACTAAACTCTCCCCTCTCCAATCCGTCCTGAACGCAGCAGCCAGGATCATATTCCTCGCCAACCGCTACTCAGATGCCTCTTCCCTGTGCCAGTCATTGCATTGGTTGCCCATCCAATATAGAGTTCGTTTTAAACTTATCACGCTTACCCACAAAGCGCTCCATGCTTCAGTACCCCCCTACATCTCCTCCCTTGTCTCAGTCTACCACCCTACACGTGCCCTCCGTTCTGCAAATGACTTGAAACTAAAATCCTCCACAATCCGAACTTCCCACTCCCGTCTCCAAGATTTCTCGCGTGCTGCGCCAATTCTCTGGAATGCACTACCCAGGACAGTTCGATTAATTCCCAATACCCACAGTTTCAAGCGAACCCTAAAAACACATTTCTTTAGACTGGCGTATCACCTAAACACACTCTGTCCATCCCAGCTTTCCCCCATATTAAAATCTTCTTCAACTTCGGGTTCAAACCAACCATGCACATAAAAGCCTCTGTCAGGACTGCACACATACTGGCTGGCGACCAGTCCATGTATTATTATTTATCCTATTCAGTATATCAAGGCTGCATTATACAATATATGTACTTTTTACCTTTTGTGTCTCCCCCACTTCCTCATAGACTGTAAGCTCGCGAGCAGGGCCCTCACTCCGTTCGATATGAGATATGCTTATTCTGTATTGTCTGTATAAGTCCCCCCTAAAATTTGTAAAGTGCTGCGGAATATGTTGGCGCTATAAAAATAAACTATTATTATTATTATTATACAGTAATTATCTTTAATAGGAACTGAACAGAAAAAAACCCCGATTGTAATAAATTTACTTTACAACCAAAGATGGAACAACTTGAAGGTCTGGATCACACTGGAGAAAGCACTACACAACATTATCCAAAGCCCTGAAATCACTCTATTGCATTTGTTCAATCACAGCTTTATGCCCGAGGGCGTATTATTCATCAAAGCCTCATGCCTTGGGCTTCTGCATAATTTAAGGAATAAATAGCAGTTTTCAGATAGCATCTACCTTACCGAGATTAAAATCGGGAAATCAAAATTACGTCTCTAAATGCCTAGATGCCATGTGAGCTTTGGGACCATTAAACTAACAGCCTAAATATTCAATACAGGGCTTCCAATTATACAATTAATAAGAGAACATGGTAACTGTATCTCTGCATCTACAGATAACTCTCCTCAGTTCCTAGAACACACTGCAAGACTGCATCATGCAGCTGAATGTACGGCACTATCCAGGGACTCAAGTCCTATGGGATATCTCACAAAAATGCGCGAAGCTGTAAGAATCATGTGTCAGCATTTCTGAACCAGCATGCCACCTTGACAAATATTCAACAACAAAAAATCTACATTATTATTTTCTATGTTTAGGAACTGAATCCCACTTGTACCTTCACAATTAGTAGATGTGGGACTATCGAGGGAAATTTCCAGTTAAATGTAACATTATATTCCATGAACTCATGTAGTATGCACTATGTGACCCATATTGTGTTCTTTTCTATAGTACCCTATAATATGTATGATGCTTAGGGAGTAAAATAACAGCCTGGGAAGGGATGCAATTCTAATCCAGTCAAACAGTTTGTAAAAATAAAACATAAAGTCCCTCTGGTGACCCAGCCCTTCTCTTCCAAGCATTTAAGTGTTGGCAGTACATTATAACCCAAAATCCTTTGGTAATATTCAGATTTCATGATGCCTTGCACACAGTCAAGGCAGCAAAACAACCACAAAACAGATTTGAACCTCCACCATATTTGACTGTAGGTACTGTGTTCTTTTCTTTGTATGCCTCATTCCATTTTCGATAAACAGTAGAATGATATGCTTTACCAAAAAGCTCCATTTTAGTCTCATCTGTCTCCAAGACGCTTTCCCAGAAGTATTTTAACTTGTTCACATACATTTTGACAAACTGTAGTCTAGCTATATCAATATCTACATGACTGTTGTACAATCATATAAACTGATAGAAAACAGAGGACCACAGGTTTCAGGTTTGTTGGTAGTCTACCTTGCCCTTTTGTAACATTTTGAAGATTAATGAGCAATTAAGGGTTAATGTGAAATAATGATGGTGGACACAAAGAATTTTCTTTGACGACATCATCATCTATTGGATGTAAACCTGCTATCTCTGTGCATTGAACAGCAGAAGTATATGTTATTTACTAGCCATACCCCATTAACCATTAGGTTCTAATGTTTGCTTTTCTTACTATGGGATAAGTACTATAGATTAAGAAAAATGACAGAATGGCCATCTCCCTTGTATCTTGTATACATTTAGATGACATAGCATCAGCTGTTGTTTAAACTGGGCTTAGCTAATGGACTTTTCATGTCAGTAGGGTTGTGAACAGTTACTGGCTATTAGCAAGAATGATCCCTTTATATAAAAAAACCTGCCTCTCGAGTGCGTTATTCACAGAATCTTTTCCTTGATTTAGTGACTATCACCCAGTGTAAAACAAGCCAAGGTCACTAGATTGTGTGGTTATCTGAATAGCTCAATGACTGAGGCTTTTGAAGAGTCACCGCATTGCTTTAGCCATCTCTGCTTGTGAGTGGGATTGTAATAGAGAGCAGTGCACACCCTGCTAGGGAAAGAAAATATTTCCTTCCCATTAGCAATACATTTCCGACTGGAAAATGAATAAAGGTCTGATTCTGTTTGGGAAGAAAAGCTGCGCTCCTTGAAGCAGAGTAAAGTTTCATGCAATAACATATTTCTTTTGCTTAATTCTTTATTTTTCTAACTTGGCTAAATTTATGATCATTGGGTCTAATCCAGTGCAGAATCATATTTCGTCATGTTCTCATGTGTATAGTCAAAGTCGAATGCTATCAGAAGATAAAGTACCCTAATGTAGGGGATACAGTGTCATAGTGCAGCATTAAATGGGAAACAGAATTCTACCTAAATAATGCATTAACCTCTGGTATCTGGTTTCTCTGCACATTCCATATCAGCTTGGAAATTCTTTGCTATGATATTTTTTAGTGAAGGGTGACTTTACCAAGTAGGCATCACCTCCACATCTTAATGTTTGATTAGTTTGAGCCCTGACCAGTTAGCATCTTTTACTTTAAATAATGTTCCTATTTTTTTCCCTTATTGTAAATATCTGATTACTCATTCCATTTCTGACAGTTGAGGGTCTTATCTATGGAACTTCACCTACCAAGACAGTGGATGTATCTTGACCCTTGTTCTACCACGTAAGTCTTGGTGTCTTCCATAACTTCCTTTGACTTCAATGGAGAAAGCAGTATTGATGCCCATAACTCCATTCACTTTCCACTAACTAGAAATGTTTTCAAAATGTTTAGGGATCTCTGTTCTCTTAGTAGGTGGGCCTCCCATATATCATACATGGCAAGTGAAAAAAACCCTTTAAAGGGAATCTTTCAGTAAGTTTTGCCATTTACTCTGAGAGCACCATTATGTAGGGTCAGACAGCCTGATTCCAGCGACTTACCTGACTGCTTGATGCAATTTTGAAAGAATCCCTGTCTTCCCTGCTGTAGATGTAGCAGTGCAATGAATGCTGAGCTGTGAATAACCCCGGTCACACCCATGATTGGCAGCTCACTTTGCACATGGTATGTTGTCAAGAAGCTGCCTGTGATGAACCCGTAGCCGCCATCTTGGTAATGATAAATCATATCCAGGGATGGCCACACTTCAGCAGCCCCCACCCTTGGGACCTTCTGTTAAAACGTCAACTAGATAGTTTCCCCCCATCCAGGCTCCTGTAAGATAAGAAGCCCCAGGGCCTACTTAACACTTGAATGCTAGGAGCTTCAAAGACTTCGAGAGGAAACACAGCCAGCGGGGGGGGTGCTTCGTCCATCTGTAACTGACCATTTGTCCCATAGGACTAGTTTCTTTGTCTGTCACAAGCATGGAGGCATAAGATATAGAAACATGAATAGTACACGCATGTTGCGTGGAATGGGCCAATAAAAAAATATCACGGCGTCCCGGAGCCATTGCGCACACAAGCCTCCGCGGTAGACGTTGGTACGTGCTCTGGAAGCCAAGATATAGCGCTGAGTCATTCCTGAGGACCGTATGGTATCCTAATTGATATCAAAAGGTCGGTTACGGTGGCCCGAATCCATGGGAACCCCTGGGGGTATCATGAGACCATCCCAGAAGAAGTTATTGGGTTCCGTAGAATTTGGGCTTCTGATCGAAGTTAGACCTGAGGGTGGAGACTGAGCCAGCTGACCTCACCAGAAGTGGGCGGGACGGGGCAGGTAAGATAGCAGGACAGACAAGAGATAAGCCAGTCTTGACCCAAGAGTGGGGTGCTGAACATCTGAACACCAGCTGAGGCCACCAAGGGGAGGAGCAGTTTGACCATGCGGTGGTAGGCCTCAGCCTGTAACAAAGAACCGTGCCTGCGACCGCAGAATCCTCTCCCTGCGTCACAAGAAAATCAAGAAACCGGTAACTGATATGCTGTGGTGATTCTGTGTGTTGTATTCCATTGTTGTATAGTTTAGCCTGACCTTATACCTGTGTATATTTAGTTGTATATCGTGTATCTAGTGTATTATTATAATCAATTACCTCAAGTAATTGTGGGCCTGCCTTCTATTCTGCATAACGAACGCACGTCCGTGTGAGCTTGGCTCAAGCCAAAAACGCTACCCAGGGTTGGTTCCTGACCCGATATAGGCCCATTCACGGACTGGGCGTATATCTAAAATAGGGACTGGTGGCAGCATACCAACTGGGGATTGGGGAAGGCTGGTAGTGACGGTCGGAGGTTCAGATATATATATTCCTGGCGCGGCCAAGGAAGATATATATACCGCCCTCACTACAGAGGGCCCCGATACCCAGTAGGTTACAGGACAGTCTCTCTGGCGACCGCTTATCCTAGGTGCAGTTCCTTGACTGACCTGAGGCTAAGAGGGCGCTAGCGAGTTGTGCTGTGTAGTGACGTTACGGTTTAGTGACGTTGAAGGGAACACTCTACCGTGTTCCCTGCGCTGGTTGCAGCTTCCTGGCACTACTTTCTCTAGGTGCAGTACCTTGACTGACCTGAGAGGTAAGGGGGCGCCAGAGAGCTGCACCCACCGGCCGGCTTTCATCACATTGGTGGCAGAGCGGTGGGATTGCAGAATAATAGTGTTGTGGGACCCCTACTCCCAGGCACTAAAGACTGCCAGTGGTAACTTCCACTGCTGGAGTCTTAAGGTCAGCCCAACGTTAGACGGTCAGGCTAAAAGTATAACAAGGTGTGTGCAAACTCAGGGTTGCAGCGGTGTCGGTTACCAAGATGGCAGACGGCACCAGGAGCAAGACCCTGCAGGAGGCTAATGCTACGGTGCGTGTGGCAGAAGGGGAGGACATTGTTACTCATGGCGAGGAGGAGTCCAGCCCGGGCACCTCAGGGAGCCAGTCCCCAGTATACGGTCCCGCAGTGGGCTGCCCACCACCTACCCAGCCCAGCCTGTCCAGATCACAAGCCCTTTTACAAGCGGCTATGGCAAGTCTCCAGTCTCATGGCGATGCCGTCTACAAAACCCTCCTGGCAGCATCAGAGAAGGCAGCGGAGGAGGAGCGCGAAGCTGCAGAGCGCCGGGAGGCTGCGGAGCGTGCAGAGCGGGCTGCGGAGCGGGCTGCGGAGCTGGCTGCGGAGCGTGAAGCTGCAGAGCGCCGGGAGGCTGCGGAGCGTGCAGAGCGAGCTGCGGAGCGCCAGCACCAACTGGACCTGGCCCAGCGGGGGCTTCCGCTAGAGCAACCAACCCATCAGGAGACCAAGTCGTCCAAAGTCCGAGCTGAGGACTTCCCTCTACTGGAGAAGGATGGGGACCTGGACTCCTTTCTGGTGGCATTTGAACGGACCTGTCTTCAGCACCATCTGGCCCGGGATCAGTGGGCCAGATACCTGACCCCCCGTTTGAGGGGTAAGTCCCTGGATGCCTTGGGGGACTTACCTGCCGGGGAGGTACAGAACTACGACTGCATCAAGCGGGCCCTGATCCGGCAGTACAACCTCACTCCCGAGTCGTACCGCCAGAAGTTCCGGAGCCTGCTGCGTGGCCCCAAGGACACCTGGACCGATCATATGCGGGCGCTGTTGAGAGCCGCAGAGCACTGGACCTCGGGTCTAGCGCTTACTACCCGCCAGGAGGTCCAGGAACTGTTCGTCACGGAGCAGTTCTTGTGGAACTGCCCAGAGGACCTCCGACAGTTCCTCCGTGACCGAAAACCAACAGGGGCTTCTGCTACAGCCGCCCTGGCAGACGAGTATGCCAATAACAGGGCGCCTGAGCTGAAGAAGTCTGCCAGCAGCACCTGGAGAGGGGGTAAGCCCAGTCATGCCCCTGTTTCCCCGGCCCCTAGAACACAAGGGGTGTATCCCCCTGTTGCCCTCTCCAGGCAAGGACCAGACGTAAGACGTTGTCATCTATGCAACAAACCAGGACACTTTAGGGCTGAGTGTCCCCAGCGCCAAAAGACCCCATCCCAGTCCCAGAGAGCGCCCAATGTTTTGTGTGTGGGAGGGGGTGGTGGTAGGTCCCTGGACAACATCCAACCCGTCACCATAGGCCGTTCTGCGGTCATGGGACTGCGGGACACTGGCGCTGAACGAACACTGGTACGGCCTGAGGTGGTGTTCCCCCAGGACTTGGTACCAGGAAAGACTCTTTCCGTCTCCGGGGTTGGAGGCGTGGAGCCGGCACTTCCCGTTGCCATGGTGTATTTGGACTGGGGTGCCGGGAGGGGGATGCGGGAGGTGGGAGTAACGCCAAATATTCCCGCAAATGTTTTATTAGGGACCGACTTGGGGCGTCTAGTATCGCAGTATGTACCCTCTGAACCCCCAAGTTCGGCCCCCCAAGAGTGTATTGATTTGTCTGCTGCTAATGCCAACCATGTTGTATGTAGTGTGCGTCCTGCTGAGGAGGAGGGAGTGAAACCTGAGGGTAACACCTGCACAGACAGAACACAAACAGGGTTAGTGAAAGCAGGTGGGGAGTGTGGGGATGCCCGCAGAGGTGCTCAGCCGGCGTGCCGTGACCTCTTGTCCTCCGGTGAGGGAGGGGGCGGGCAGGATTCTGTAGAGGGAAGCTCAGGGATGGAGAGGGGGGCAGCTACCGGCAGTGTAGGGCTCCCAGGGGTATCCAGGCTGCTGAGTATAGGCCCACTGCAGGGGGAGGAACAGGCCATGGGGGGAGGGGGGGTCCCAAGAGAGGAGCCGCCAGGTAAGACCCCAGGGCAGGAGTTCCCCACATCCGAGATGTCCAAAGGCCTAGGAAGCCTGCCTGATCGGGCGGCTTGGTCAGAAACAGAGGGGAAGCAGGCACTACCCACGGTCACAGCGGTCATAGCCGCTGTCACCAGGAGTGGGAGCGCCGGAGCCCAAGGAGCCTTGCAGAGGTCCGACGGCTTCCCCACTTCTGACCAAGTGTCTGCCGGGTCAGACAGCGGCCAGGTGACATGCTCGGAGGGGCTGACGGAGGATGTGGCAGTTTCGTCGATTCTGGCCACATCAAGTCAGGAATTTCAGGCTGCGTTGGAAGCAGACGACAGCCTGACAGCTCTCAAGGAACAGGCGGCACAGCCTCCCATGGAGTCAGACTGCGAGCGTGTGGTCTGGGACCAGGGACGGCTGTACCGGGTAACGGTCCAGCAGGGTTCACCGGAGGCGTGGCCCAGGGAACGACAGTTAGTGGTACCCTATCCGTTCAGGGCGGAATTGTTGCGGATCGCACACGAGATTCCGATGGCCGGACACCTAGGGATCGCTAAAACCAAGGCCAGGATAGCTCAGCATTTCTACTGGCCTGGGATGGGAGCTGCGGTGGGTGCCTACTGCCGTTCGTGTGACACCTGTCAGAGGGTGGGGAAGGCGGGGCCGCGCCCCAAAGCCCCACTGGTAACTCTGCCAATCATCGAAGAGCCTTTCTCGAGGGTCGCTGTGGATCTTATTGGACCTCTGTCCACTCCCAGCCACTCCGGGAAATGCTTCATACTCACGGTAGTGGACTATGCCACCCGGTACCCGGAAGCGGTAGCTTTGTCGTCCATTCGGGCCGACAAGGTGGCTACCGCCTTACTGGAGATCTTCTCCAGAGTGGCTTTCCCCCAGGAAATGCTCACCGACCGAGGGACCCAGTTCATGTCGCGGCTGATGGAGTCCCTCTGTAAGCAAATGCAGGTGCAACATCTGGTGGCCAGCCCGTATCACCCACAGACTAATGGCCTGTGTGAGCGGTTCAATGGCACCTTAAAGCAGATGCTTAAGATGTTGGTCGACTCCCACGGGAGAGACTGGGAGCGTTACCTCCCACACCTCCTATTTGCTTACCGGGAGGTTCCGCAGGCCTCAACGGGGTTCTCCCCCTTTGAGCTCCTGTACGGGCGACGGGTACGGGGCCCCCTGGCTCTGGTGAAGGAAGCATGGGAAGGGGATTTGGCCACCCCCGAGGTGTCGGTCATCGAGTATGTCGTGCGCCACCGGGACAGGATGATGGCCTTGGCAAAGCTGGTGCAGGACAATATGGCCCAGGCCCAGGCCGACCAGAAGCGGTGGTACGACCAGAATGCTTGTGAGAGGACCTACCAGGTGGGTCAAAAGGTGTGGGTACTGGTCCCCGTACCACAGAACAAGCTTCAGGCAGCCTGGGAAGGTCCCTACTTCGTGCACCAGAAACTCAACGCCGTCACCTATCTGGTCACCCTGGATCACGCCCGTGGAAGGAGGAAGGCCTTCCACGTGAACATGATGAAGGCTCATCAGGAGCGGGAAGCGACTGCCCACCCAGTGTGCAACCTTCCCGAGGATGGAGAGGTAGAAACCCTCCTGGATCTGCTCACCCAAGCCAAGGCGGGTGGGTCCATCGAGGATGTGGGGGTTGGCCACCAGCTCACGGAGGACCAACGGTCCCAGCTGGGGACCACCCTGCACCCCTTCCGGGGGCTGTTCAGCAGCCTGCCCGGAAGGACTGAGATGGCTGTCCACGACGTGGACACTGGCGATCACCCGCCGATCCGGCGTTCAGCATATCGGGTCTCTTTCGAGGTGCAGGGAAACATGCGCCAAGAGATAGACGAGATGCTGAAGCTGGGGGTGATCCAGGCATCCAGCAGCGCGTGGGCCTCGCCTGTAGTCCTCGTACCAAAGAAGGACCGAACTACACGGTTCTGCGTGGACTACCGGGGGCTCAACGCTGTAACGGCCACCGATGCGTTCCCCATACCACGCATCGATGACCTGCTCGATCGGATGGCCGGGGCTAAGTACCTGACCATCATGGATCTGAGCCGGGGGTACTGGCAGATTCCTCTGACCCCCGCGGCAAGGGAACGCTCTGCCTTTATCACCCCTTTTGGACTGTACGAGTCCACAGTGATGCCATTCGGCATGAAGAATGCCCCTGCCACTTTTCAGCGGATGGTCAATACGCTGCTTGAGGGACTTGAAGGGTACGCGGCTGCGTACTTGGACGATATTGCAGTCTTCAGTCCCACTTGGGAGGATCACCTAGAGCACCTGCGGCAGGTGCTCGGTCGGATCCACCGGGCAGGCTTGACCATCAAGCCGGAAAAGTGCCAGCTGGGCATGAGTGAGGTCCTCTACCTGGGTCACCGGGTAGGCGGGGGGGTTCTGAAGCCAGAACCTTGGAAAGTGGATGCCATCGCATCCTGGCCCACTCCTAGGACCAAAAAGCAGGTGATGTCCTTCTTGGGGACCGCCGGGTACTATAGGAGGTTCGTCCCACACTATAGCACCCTGGCCAAGCCCCTGACGGACCTCACCAAGAAGAAGCTGCCCGTCGCCGTCGACTGGACAGTCGCCTGCGAGACAGCTTTCGGGGCACTCAAAGCCGCCCTAAGTAGCTCCCCTGTACTGCAAGCTGCCGACTTCGACCGGCCGTTTGTGGTACAGACCGACGCCAGTGACTTTGGCCTCAGTGCTGTGCTAAGTCAGGTCAACACGACAGGCCAGGAACATCCTGTCTTGTACCTGAGCAGGAAGCTACTGCCCCGGGAGGTGGCTTACTCCACGGTGGAAAAAGAATGCCTGGCAATTGTATGGGCCCTGCAGCGTCTGCAGCCCTACTTGTACGGGAGCCATTTCACCGTGGAGACGGACCACAACCCCCTCAGCTGGTTACACACGGTCTCTGGGTCGAATGGCAGGTTGCTACGCTGGAGCCTCGCTCTCCAGCAGTACCACTTCTCCATTCGCCACAGAAGAGGCCGTGACCACGGTAACGCTGACGGGTTATCCCAGCAAGGGGAGGGTGCAGAGGGATGCACGGGGGAACACAGGAATGTGCTACCCCCTCGCGCCCTCGTATAGGGAGAGGTGTGATGAACCCGTAGCCGCCATCTTGGTAATGATAAATCATATCCAGGGATGGCCACACTTCAGCAGCCCCCACCCTTGGGACCTTCTGTTAAAACGTCAACTAGATAGTTTCCCCCCATCCAGGCTCCTGTAAGATAAGAAGCCCCAGGGCCTACTTAACACTTGAATGCTAGGAGCTTCAAAGACTTCGAGAGGAAACACAGCCAGCAGGGGGGGGTGCTTCGTCCATCTGTAACTGACCATTTGTCCCATAGGACTAGTTTCTTTGTCTGTCACAAGCATGGAGGCATAAGATATAGAAACATGAATAGTACACGCATGTTGCGTGGAATGGGCCAATAAAAAAATATCACGGCGTCC
Organism: Phyllobates terribilis; assembly: GCF_046119375.1. NCBI lineage: Eukaryota > Metazoa > Chordata > Amphibia > Anura > Dendrobatidae > Phyllobates > Phyllobates terribilis. The sequence goes on from NW_027362761.1 coordinate 844,946,095, forward strand.
CGGAGCCATTGCGCACACAAGCCTCCGCGGTAGACGTTGGTACGTGCTCTGGAAGCCAAGATATAGCGCTGAGCCATTCCTGAGGACCGTATGGTATCCTAATTGATATCAAAAGGTCGGTTACGGTGGCCCGAATCCATGGGAACCCCTGGGGGTATCATGAGACCATCCCAGAAGAAGTTATTGGGTTCCGTAGAATTTGGGCTTCTGATCGAAGTTAGACCTGAGGGTGGAGACTGAGCCAGCTGACCTCACCAGAAGTGGGCGGGACGGGGCAGGTAAGATAGCAGGACAGACAAGAGATAAGCCAGTCTTGACCCAAGAGTGGGGTGCTGAACATCTGAGCACCAGCTGAGGCCACCAAGGGGAGGAGCAGTTTGACCATGCGGTGGTAGGCCTCAGCCTGTAACAAAGAACCGTGCCTGCGACCGCAGAATCCTCTCCCTGCGTCACAAGAAAATCAAGAAACCGGTAACTGATATGCTGTGGTGATTCTGTGTGTTGTATTCCATTGTTGTATAGTTTAGCCTGACCTTATACCTGTGTATATTTAGTTGTATATCGTGTATCTAGTGTATTATTATAATCAATTACCTCAAGTAATTGTGGGCCTGCCTTTTATTCTGCATAACGAACGCACGTCCGTGTGAGCTCGGCTCAAGCCAAAAACGCTACCCAGGGTTGGTTCCTGACCCGATATAGGCCCATTCACGGACTGGGCGTATATCTAAAATAGGGACTGGTGGCAGCATACCAACTGGGGATTGGGGAAGGCTGGTAGTGACGGTCGGAGGTTCAGATATATATATTCCTGGCGCGGCCAAGGAAGATATATATACCGCCCTCACTACAGAGGGCCCCGATACCCAGTAGGTTACAGGACAGTCTCTCTGGCGACCGCTTATCCTAGGTGCAGTTCCTTGACTGACCTGAGGCTAAGAGGGCGCTAGCGAGTTGTGCTGTGTAGTGACGTTACGGTTTAGTGACGTTGAAGGGAACACTCTACCGTGTTCCCTGCGCTGGTTGCAGCTTCCTGGCACTACTTTCTCTAGGTGCAGTACCTTGACTGACCTGAGAGGTAAGGGGGCGCCAGAGAGCTGCACCCACCGGCCGGCTTTCATTACACTGCCAATCAGTGGTAGGAGGGGAGTTACACAAATAAGCGTGGCTGGCCTGCACGTGACACCTAGTCAGGCACTGATAACCTCCTCTGATAAAACACTGATCGTATTGGAACTATAGCACACAGCTAATAAGTGACACATCCCTGGAATCAGGCTATCTTCCCCTATATATGTTGCTCTCTAAATAGCAAAACCCTGCTGGTAGATTCCATTTAAAGTATATGACGGTCATTTATTTTTGACTCCTTAGAAAGGAGTCAATGACGTAGCTTTTGGAGGGCGAGGGGGATAATTGTCACTAATAGGAGCACTGTTGCCACACAACACAGCAGATGAGGTAATAGAGAGAAATACGGTAGCAACAGGCTCTGAATTGAGTATCAGCAAGATGAAGAGTCGGGTAGGGAATAGATGGGGATACTGGAAATGTAAGAAGTAAAATGTGTCTGTGCTGCAAACTTTGTAAACCAATGGTAGCCACAGGAATTCTTCATGATGGTCTGGGCCGGATGGAAAACACAGTAAAATTGAAAAACATCATTAAAGTCACTATATATAGTATATCTTTATTGTAATCTCTTATATGGTCTACTGATTCATCTACCACTATTATGTCACTGTATGGTGGAAATATTGGTTCTGGCCTTTGTATAAGTAAAATAGGGTGCACCTTCTTTGTTTTTAAGCCATGGCAAATGACTATTGCACCTTCAGGAATATTTAAGGGTCTGTTTTATTCATAGCACCACCCCCATAATCTTATCCATAGTCAAATACAAAAGTATTCATACAAATGATTATAAAACACACAGACAGAACCCTGCTCCCGACATATGGAAATGATTTACATGGTTAAATTGCCAAACCTCGTTAAGGGTTATTTCCTTTGGGTCGATCCGTCTCCCCCTCACTAGAACACTGAACAGTTATTGGATCAGACATTGCAAATATTACATTCAAAAGGATCTTTGTGGACATATTTTCTAAAACATTTAGAGGTTGTAAAAGTCAAATGTTCTTACTACTTAATATCATACAAAATCCATATGTTTCACAGATCATACATAACCCGCAGTAGCTGCTAGTCTCATATGGAAATCTTTCTTCGAGTTGTGCTCTTTCTAAAAAAAAAAAATAATTCCTAACATTTTGGCTGGGGTCACAAAAACTGTACAAAAATTATCCAAGTTTCATTGATAAAACTTGGACATTTTTGGATTTTTTTCTCATTTGTCATCCATATTCAACCTGTGTGCAATCTGTTATTATACATTAACAGTTATTAAAATTTACAAGACTAAATACAGTTTCTTATGTTAAAGAACTGCAATGTATCTGTAAAAATAGGATGCTATATTGTTGATCCAAATGCGATATCCGATTTGTTTTTGCGCACCCATAGACTTGAATGGCGAGCCTCATCCGACACACTGAAAAAAATAGTGCATGCTTGGATTTTTTCACGGCCAGATTCAGTCGCTCATCTGCACAGCCTCATCGAATAATATAGAACTGAGTGCTGTTCGTGTGCTGTCCGGACAGCACTCAGACCAAACAGTCATTATTACTTAACATTTAGTATTAAGTCTAATCCTGTTACATACTAGTTGCTTATGTTTTTTTTCTCATCTCTTTTTTTTGTCTGTCTGAATTTTTTTTATCAATTGACTCTTAAAGGGGTACAAGTCTGCAGTTTCATGACCGCAAGTATGTGATTTACATAGATGCGGTCACGTGCCAACTAGACGTCTACAGCCTCGTTCAATACAAGTGAATTAATATAGGCCAGATACGTTTATTCGGAATGGGCAAGAAGTGTGCAAATCGCATAATTGTGGTCATATGACCGCCCGCTTCAGGCGTCGACACTGGAGAATGCTTGCAGCACACGCAACATAGAGTGACTGCAGACTTGTATCTCAAGGCTGGACAACCCCTTTAACAAAGTAACAGTTAAAAATCAATGAAACTTAGATGGAAGTCTGGAGTACAAAGTCTGTCTTCACTGTGTCATCCATTCTAGAAGGATTCCCTTAGACTTTAATGGCTCAGTCTGATCTGCAAATCTGATAAGAATAGGACCTGCTCTCAGTCTCACAGACCAGAAAGACGGACCCATTTTTTAAACTGATGTGTATATGGCTCAATGAAACTCTATGGGTCAATGTGCTGTTTGATAAAAAAAAATCTATGCAAACCTTGAATATTGGAGTAATTACATTGATAATTTCATGACTGCTTTCACCTTTTGGTTATATGATGTGTGCCAACATGCCACTACAAGGTAACTACATAAAGATTGGTCTCCACACTACACGCTATACCTATACAACAGAAGTCTAAAGTTTTATAGACCTGGATACAAGAGATTCCCCATTTACAGGTTTCTTCACACAAAAAGCGTTGTAGTTTTAATGTATGCAAAGTCAAAGAATCCTTGCTTTTTAAGAGCCTTTCCTGTGTGCGATATTTGATACATGCAATCTTGAGTAGTCAAACAGTTGAGGGAGATAATCTTCCAGTTAGTGCCAATGACCTTAATCTCAAGGTCATAAAATCTGAAACCTAACACAAAAATGAGCTATACTGAAAATAAAAGCCTGAGGGGTCACTGTATACATCCAGTAATAATGTATATGGTTTATACAGAATGTATATATTAAAAATTAGCATTTATTACAGATATGACAAGTGCAGACACTCTAACTTGTTTTTATGCCATATACACTAGATGAAAGTCGGCCAAACCCAGCAATTTCGGCAGGACCAGCTGAACATCCAATCCAACTCTTCCCTGACAGATGATGACAAGGCAGAGAAGGGTCGGACAGTTGGAATTTCGACCTTATTAACTGCTGCCATAGGTGTCTGGTAGCAGCTTTCTCTGCTTTCTCCGTAGACGACACACAACTGCTCAGCTAAACTAAGTGCTCATGTGTATGAGGGAGTTGGAGAGATACCAACTTTTGGCCAACAGCTATGTCATGTGTATGTGGTGCAGTATTGTACTGTAGATTCACCAATATCATTTACAGGGATTTTCTAGAAGTTATGTTAAGGACAGACTTTTCATATGTGGTTGATGGGGGTTACAGGCTCTAATGCCATTTTCACCAAGCCAAAACAAGGCACCCAGTGGTTTGTTGGACTACCACTGCCCCATAAACTGCAGTATCTGACACAATGCTGTTATTGTTATAGCTTATATATTATCGACATTTTCATGCCCGGTAAAAAAAAAAGAAGTTATCACCTATCCAGTCAATTTGATGGGGTCTGACTGATGGGACCACTGACAGATTGGCAGAACGGGAAACTTTTATCCACATAAGAATGAGGCAGGAGGGCACATGCTCAAACGCCACTCCAATAATTCCTTATTGGTTTTGCCGAGTACTGAACTCAGTTTTCTCTGGCAACCGCATCGAAAATGGAGCTGTGATCAAGAATCCAACCTGCCACTCTACTTTGTAACAGGTATAAAAGCTCCCCATTGAGGATAAAAATTTCCTTATCTGCCGATAGGTTTGGGTCCCAGCTAACGGACCCTCACCGATCAGTGAGTTATCATCTATTCTATGAATAGGTGATAACTTGTTTTCACTGAACAACCCACTCTATGGCCAGACCAATGTCAAAGAAAAAAAGTATATAATATGCTTTGTCACACCAAAGTAATTGTCTTTTACTACGCAAAATATTTAGTTCTTAAATATTATATCAGACACATTTCAGACAAAAATGTATGGTGTGTTTTATCACAATATTTGTAAACTATGTGCAATTAAAAAGCCAATATTTTAGCACGTTGTTTTATTCATTTGATTTTATTTTTATATATTTAATTATCTGGACCAAAACTTTATCAAAAACTAATCTTTGAAAGTATCATGGCACAATAAAAGGTGGAAAGGTGAGAAACTATACACACAACAGGTAGGTAGCGGTATTCTAACTTCTACAACTTCGGTAATGTATCGTTTTTGGACCATGTGCAGTTCTGTTAGGTCATCGACTTTACATTGTTGGATCTCCTGGAGCAGTATATACAGTAGATGGGTATCAGCTAGTAGTTATGCATGAATAGCTACATTTAGTAGATGGGTATATTGAGAAATTCTCTTAATAGCACACTAGTGAAACATTCCAACAATGGAGCAGTGTTTTCGCAGCCTGATGGTTTGCCTCTTTTTCCTTGTACTCTATCCCAGTGGATTGCAGTTAACCTCATTCCAAGCAGCTAAGTTATTTTCTTTCATTCACTAAGCTTTCCAATATAAACACGTATGCTGGCACTTTCCTGAATACAGAGCACATATTACATGATTCTAGCTCATTGCAGGAACTCCTTAAATCACCTAAAGCAAATGACTTAAAAAAAGTTTCTTCTGATGCAATTCTTTCATTTTTCTCTCATGTTTATTAAGCTTAAATATTTCCTTTAGTTTTATTTAAGACATATGTAAAAATAGGAAATAACTTATGTTAATATTTTCACATATTTTGACAACTAGAAACTTATATGGCAGTCAGTATGATACCAAAGTAAGTGTCGGAGAGAAGAATTGAAAACTTTTGTTGGAAGTTTGATAGTCAAGTTGAGATTCTAGATTGCATACAAATAGCATCCGCGCCTTTGCTCATCTCTGACTCTGAAATAAAAGGAGCACCGAAGAGATAGGTTTACTTTTCTATTCCGGCTAAAAATGTCCTGTGGGGCACTCCGGTCTACTCAAATCCAGATCATTATTTTTTTCTGCTTTCCATTGCACAGGGTAGTGTATTCTGCAGGAAATATTATAATTTCTCACGTGTCTCTGTCCTTACTTTACTCACAGCCCAATAATTTTAAAGTACTAATTAATCAAAAACCAATTAATCAATTACTATATGATTTTTAGATAGTGGGAGGAACCCTGAAAAATTTAAAGAAACCTGCAGAAACCAGAAGAAAACAAAACTTTAACCAAGGACTCCAGAGCTGGAAAAGTGCTAACCATTGATGACCATATAACTGCAAAGTACATTACAGGGGTATTCCCATCTCAGATATGCCATAAGTGTCTGATAGACGACGGCCCCAGCTCTGGATTTGGGCCCAGTCTCACGTTGCCAGAAATGGAGAGGTGGCTGGATATGCGCAGCTCACTCCACTTTTATGGAGGCTCTAAAATGTTGAATGATTGTTACTCCCAAAGAACTGAATATGTCAATAGCCGCATATATCTCTTCTGTCTTTATATCCTACTAGATGGAGGCCCGATGCTCACGCCGCATTCTGCCTGCTCATGCCGTGCTCTGCCGCGCTCTGCCTGCTCATGCCACGCTCTGCCACACTCTGCCTGCTCTTGCTGCACTCTGCCAGCTCATGCCTCGCTCTAGCCCGCTTTGCCTGCTCATGCCGCGCTCTGTCTGCTCATGCCGCGCTCTGCCTGCTCATGTCGCTCTGCTCTGCCTGCTCTTCCCGCTCTGCTCTGCCTGCTCATACTGCTTAGCTCATACCACTGTGCTCTGCCTACTCATGCCACTCTGCTGCTCTGCTCTGCCTGTTCATGCCTCTCTGCTCTGTCTGCTCATACCGGTCTGCTCATACCAAGGTGCTCTGCCTGCTCATGCTGCTCTGCCTGCTTATGCCGCTCTGCTGTGCTCTCCCTGCTCATACCGCTCTCCCTGCTCATACCGCTCTGTCATGCTGCCCTGCCTGCTGACGCCACTTGACACCGCTCTGCACTGCTCCTTTTCCCTGTTACTGTATCACGTCTTCTCAGACCAATCATTCAGTATAATGAGGCTATGTTGTATCAGGATCTAGTGCGGCAATAAGCTCTGAATTGTACACGTGCAGAGCTGAGTTTGTCATTTGGTTCTGTGACGTCACTGCATAAAACTACAGGGAATCCTACTGTCTCATAGATCTTATAGTACAAAGGTTGTCTGCTGCAATTCTGCCTGAGGAATCCCTGACATTAGATATGGAGGTCAGTGAATCATTCGGCTGATCCCGGTGGCGACGTGTTCATGATGGTGTTCCGCTGGTGGTACAGCGCAAGAGGCTGGTACCACCAGCGGTTTCCCATCACTTGGGTGTCCCAATATGGCGGTTGGCGAACTTCCGCAGCTTGGAATTCTTGGATCCAGACACATCTGCACGGAACAGGATGTGAAGACATTACAAAGTAAGTATATATTAAGATGTCAGTGTTGGCTTTAAGAAGAAAATACAATGTAAAGACTGTCCCAAATGAGAAGTTTTACTGCGTCTTCAGAGTTTTATTTTTGAGCTACAAAAAAAGAAAAAGTTCGTTTTCTTCATGTTCACAATTTGTGACCATATCCACTTGCTTAGAATTAGTATTTTTAGGATTTGGAATTCTTTTTTCTTTAGCTCTGATGCTAGTTTTTGATACAAAAAGACATAGCTCAAAAACTGCACTGTTGATGTTGATGTATGAATTATTAAATACCTCTAATGGTATTATAAATGTAAAAATAGTGTCCACAAACAGGAAAGATTTGTGTTAAGCAAAAAATGACATGCCGAAAAAATTTCTTGCTCTTTGCTTTTCTGTTTTTGAAAAACCAATATCTTCCCCAATTTCATACTCTCGGAGAAATGAATTACTACGGGAGGCTGACAGGAAAGCATTATAGATCCTACCCAGATGAGGTTATCATTTAGCAGAGTAGGAGGAAGGGAGGGAAGAAGAGAAAAATGGTTAATGCAACATTAGTGGGCACAGCTGATTCCAATTTGGATTTCAGTAATCGAATAGCTGCACCCTGTTGTAACACACCCTACTTTACATTTCACCACCATTGTCACCATAGAAGACGCTAATCAGATTATTTGCTAATAGCACAAACTCTCTCGCTATGAAATTTAATTAAAGTCTGATTATGTTTTCCCAGGTCAAACATAGTTTACACAATTTAAAGTTCTTTTTACATACAATTAATGTTCCCAAAAGAAAAAAAGCACCACAAATTTACACCATTTTCTTAAGCATTTAAACCCACAAAATAAGAAAAAAAGTAACATTTTCATGAAAGTGTGGGTATTCTTCTTCGTCTAGTTTCATAAAGTTTAATTTTGGACAGAATTTAGAGGGGCTGACTCACCTCATGAAATAAGTAAAATTGCATTAATTGCCTTTTATGAAAAACCCTCTTTGTTCTCAACATTTTTAATTCTGCAATGTATAGCTCGTTGCCAAGGATGGAAGTGGCCAGTCTACTGTGCAAGGAGCATTCGCTTGTGAGCTGCTTGTTGTACAGCTTGCGAATGCTGCGCTAACGCTGGCCGGATCGAGGAACCCAGCCAAATTCTGTGTCCCTGCACTTTCCTATGGCAGAAGCAATGCTGCCTATGATTAAAGCATGAAAAAGAGCACAGTTTGGGCCAGAAACTCCGCCATGCCACCATCCCAAACTGTCAATCATCAGGAACATGAGACAACACCTTCAATGATATGTCACCTTAAGCTTATGAGCAGGGCTAGCTTCAGCAGTATGTGGATCTTTGAATTACTCTGATCTACCACATTTTTGGCATGACACTATTGACCATGTTTATCTTCCAGTTGTTTACGTCAAATTCCTTTAATTTTTCTAAATGTCAGTGCCGATAAACTAATATATGATATCTATGCTTATGGAATCATCTATCATATAAGTAACTGTAGCATACCTGGCGGCGTTCTTGCATAGGGCACCATCTCCCACTATGCAAGATCGCAAACTTGATCATCGGTCCAGTCTGCTAGCCTGGCTTCCCTCCATGCTGTCTGTTTGCCTCTGTTCTGGCTGCTTAGGGCGGCGGCCCGATTACTTCCTGCTTCTTGTAGCTGCTGCGGGCACACCCCTAATGCGTCCTCAGCCTATTGCTGTCCGTCACTGGATATTTAAACCAGCTTCACCTGGAAGCTGATGCCTGAGCAACGCTATCATTCAGTGTTCTCCTTGACTCTGAATGTGCCAGGTCCTGTTCTGTTCTTGTCTATTTCCACCACTCTGGGGACTGTATTGCCAGACTGGCTCCTGTATCTCTTTCAGTAGCAGTTCCTGTCTGAACTGTATCCTAGCCTGTTCGTCCTGCCTTCTAGGGGCCGCATACCTAGACCTGTTGTCTGTGTTTTCTTGTCTGTCTGTCCGCCTTCCTGGAGGCTGTATTTCCAGGCCAGTCTGAACACGCTCCTAGCCTGTTCGCTCCTCCTTTTCTGGGGGCCGCATACCCAGACTCGCTCCTGTATCTCGCTGCAGTGTCTGTTTCTGTCTGAACACTCAGTTCCTGTCTGAACACTCTCCTAGCCAGTTTCCTATTTTTCTCTATGTCCGTATCTTCCCTTTTTCTGCAGAGTCTGAACCTGCACCTAACTCCTACTCGTTGTCGCTGTACTTCCGTTTGTGAGTTTAGAGTCCACTCGCTACTTCATTGCAAGTATCTTGTGTGTATCTGGTTCTGCCTTTCCCTTCCAGTCTGTTCCGTGTGAACAGAGCCCTGTCCCCTCTGCTCTGCCTTTGCTCACCACTCCAGCGGTTCTTGCCTGCTCTGCCTTGCTCACTGCTCCGGATGTTCTTGCCTGCTCTGCCTTGCTCACCGCGCCGGCGATTCTTGCCTGCTCTGCCTTGCTCACCGCTCCGGCGGTTCTTGCCTGCTCTGCCTTGCTCACCGCTCCGGCGGTTCTTGCCTGCTCTGCCTTGCTCACCGCTCCGGCGGTTCTTGCCTGCTCTGCCTTGCTCACCGCTCCGGCGGTTCTTGCCTGCTCTGCCTTGCTCACCGCTCCGGCGGTTCTTGCCTGCTCTGCCTTGCTCACCGCTCCGGCGGTTCTTGCCTGCTCTGCCTTGCTCACCGGCGGTTCTTGCCTGCTCTGCCTTGCTCACCGCTCCGGCGGTTCTTGCCTGCTCTGCCTTGCTCACCGCTCCGGCGGTTCTTGCCTGCTCTGCCTTGCTCACCGCTCCGGCGGTTCTTGCCTGCTCTGCCTTGCTCACCGCTCCGGCGGTTCTTGCCTGCTCTGCCTTGCTTACCGCTCCGGCGGTTCTTGCCTTTTCTGCCTTGCTCACCGCTCCGGCGGTTCTTGCCTGCTCTGCCTTTGCTCGCCGCTTCGGCGGTTCTTGCCTGCTCTGCTCTTGCTCACCGCCCCGGCGGTCTCGCTCTGCTCTGCCTTTGCTCACCGCTCCAGGCGGTCTCGCTCTACTCTGCCTTTGCTCACCGCTCCAGGCGGTCTCACTCTGCTCTGCCTTTGCTCACCGCTCCAGGCGGCCTCGCCCTGCTCTGCTCTTGCTCACCGCTCCGGCGGCCTCGCCCTGCTCTGCTCTTGTTCACCGCTCCGGCGGTCTCGCTCTGCTCTGCTTGTCTACCGCATCTGCGGTTCTTTTCCTGAGTCTCAGTCTGTACTGGACCTTATCCAGTCTGTGCTCCAACCTGCTAGTGCCTCCCTGTCGGCACTCCAGCCATCATTACCAGTGCCCGCCTGTCTGCATACCAGCCGTGCCTGCCTATACCCATCAGTCAGTGTGCCAGCCTAACCTGCCTGTTCCTGTATTCTCCGGTGTGGGTCAACAGCCGTGTCCGGGGTCTGACCTGGAGTAGCACCTGGTCCCTCTGCTCGGTTCCTCCCTGGTGCACTGGCGTCGTTAGCCGTCGTGCGACCTTGGTTGGATCGGGTAGATACTTAGTTACGCCCCTCCAGGCACTCTCCGGTTCATGGTCCAGTGGGATCACTAAACACGCACACGCCAGTCAGTCCGGGCGTGTGCATAACAGTAACCCTTGACAGGTCATTATGGGCAACTTCATTACATTGTCAAACTTTTTTTTATTAAAGATAATATAAGTATTTATTAATATAGCGTCTTCATATTGCACAGAGCTTTATCATACAGACATTATCATCGCTGTCCCCATAGGGGCTCACAGTCTAAATTCACTATCAGTATTTGGCTTGTAGGAGAAAACTGGAGTACTCGGAGGAAGCCCATTCAAAAGCGGGGAGAGCATACAAGCTCCTTGCAGATGTTGTCCTTGGTGGGATTTGAACCCAGGGCCCCAGCGCTGCAAAGCGACAGTGCTAACAACTGAGCCACCATGCTGTCCAACATAACATAAACATGTCTAGGTAGGGTAATCAGAAATCTACTTGTATCTCCTAGGAGTCCTACCAGGATTTAGGGTTCATTCACATATCAGATTATTGTATACCAGAGATATTTAAGGTTTTCATGGCTAGAACTCATACCTGTGATAGTCTATGGAGCCATTCACATGTCCTTGATGTTGCACAGTCTGCAGAAAATCACGGAGACATGTCTGATTTTTATGTGGGGGTTTGAAAAGCCAATAAAACATGCCACAGGAGGAAACTAAATCTGATGCGTTTCGGACAATAGTGTCCTTACCGATAGGTATTGGTATGAGTAAGGACACTACTGTCCGAAACGTGTCAGGTTTTCGTGTTTTATTGGCTTTTAATGTTAGTCGAATAAGGAATTGAATTTTATGGTTCCGGTGCTGGACTTCAATCACTTTCACCCCCATTGGATTTAATTTTAGTGATGTGTCACTTACTGGACTGCTTGCTGCATTTTTAATAAGATCACTGTTTTCTCTGCTGCAGATCTAGCTGTTCTCTGAATGCTGAGCTCGGTATAACCCCGCCTACACCACTGATTGAAAACAAAACCTACAAAAGACAAAAGACAAAAATATATCTCATACCCTACCATCATTATATATAAATGTAAAGCAAAGTTGCATAATAAATATAGGGTACTTAGTGAACTATTTTTGATCAAAAAAAGTATACAAGCCGTCCCACCAGCGGCAAGGTGACCCTAAATTGGGACGGTACCTATACTGCCTATATTAAAAACCTTACTGTATATCAAAGTTGAAGTAATGCATATAAAAGGGTAGACAAATAGGACCGGGTCCCAACTCCAGACCACCCAGGCCCGTGGTAAGCTACATATATACCAGTCAGCTCAACAAAGGGGATGCCACACCCTTAAATTGCACAATTTTTTTTTTTTTTTTTTTTTCTACACCACTGATTGGCAGCTTTCTGTGTACACTGTGCATAGGCAGAAAGCTGACAATCAGTGATGGGGGCGGGGTTATACACTGCTAATGAATATGGAGGACTACATGGCAGCCGGGTTACTGGTCCTGCTTTAAAACTGTGATTTGATCAAAACTTCAAGTAAGCAGCCCAGTAAGTAACACATAGATGGAATCAAAGTCTTACAATTAGCTGCTCTCATATTAGGTGGCAAAAATCTGGTGACAGATTGAGAACGCACCATAATGAAGCATAAAATGCAACTGAGCTGATTGCGATCAACTTGCCTTAGTGATCAAACTCTTACGGCATTTGAGTGAAACACTTCACACAATTTCTGCCATGTTAATTCTGCAGGATATCCACAAGCGCGGGACACGAGGGATTTGCATCATACACATACGCTTTGATGTCGAATCATTTTCTGGTAGATAAATATTTGCAGTAACACAGTACGTAACTTTCTAGGGCTTATCTCAAAGGACTTTAGGTAGGAAACAATTTTAATAAAGTGATTGTTGAACACCGGCTACATTTTACAGTCGGGTTAGATGTACAAATCTTTCATCTGCGAGGATAACACTTAGAGCAATGAATCCTAGGACTTTTTGGCTCTGTTTCTGCTCGATAGTTTTGTCAGCAGGTTTCAACACATGACAATAAGAAGAGCACCATTAATAAACCTCTGAGACGGATGAGCAAGATGAAATGCATAGAGGGTATCGGTTTTTGGGTGCACATTTGGCTTTTAAATTATTTGTCAAAACTGGAAACCTGATCCCCAGGCATTGTTGACTCAGAGCTTTTAAACATTTGCCGTCCTGTTCAGCATTCTCAGGGAGGGGGTGGTGAAAGATGCAGAAGAGACTTTTTTTTTTTTACACTTGATGAAGTGCGTCCATAAACTGGAAAGGGGCCATAGCACAATGGGTCAAGATCATACCAAGAGCCGTCATCACCGATTTATAAAGCAATGATCCTGAGATCCAGCAATGATGAGCCCAAGAGACAATTCTCTACAAATATATAATCATCTGATGTTTGACAAACTTTATTGTGATTGGATAAAATGATTGTAACTGTACAGGCTATGATCAGGGTTGCAGAGTCTTTTATTTTACTGTATCACATAACAATCATGGAATTAAACATATTGTCTCATAACACACAGTCCCTTTAATACAAGAGGCATTGCAGAGAGCAATTGATGATTTTCCTGGGAAAAATACATGACCAGCTGCTTTTTTTTTTCCTTAAAAAAAATCCACATGGAAAAAGAAACATTAGGATCATACTTGGAAGGGTTTTCCCATTTCATAAACTAATAGTTCACGTCCAGGTTGTGTGATCTTTATGATCGGTGGGAGTCCAATCTCGGAAACCCCTACAAAGCTGAGAATTTTTTCCTGCAGAGCGGTTCTCCCAGTTACCGGCTGAATAGGACCACACTCATTGGCATGAAAAAATGAGAACTATAAAGGGTATAGCCAAGAGATTGCCTCCCACAGTAATGGCATATTTTAGAGATTGTCCATCAGTTTATAATCTGAAAAATACTTTTTAAGCTAAATATGCCATTTTACTATAAATCTCACACAACAAAATATTATACCTACATTGTAGACGTTGTACTATGTTATAAATTTCACATTTGGACCCAGGTTCTTCAAGATAAACCATCGGTGGGATTGTGATTGATATATAATATTTATGACTAGCTAACATGTAATGATCTACTATGTATCTTTGCTATTTTTTTCCCAGTCCAGTCTTGTTGCTTTTCACATTTAGTACACAATGGGTTACTAATCTTGAACAGAGTCAAATATCCCATACCATTGGTGCAACCTGTGCAGTTGCACAAGGGTCCAAGATGTAAAGGGACCCACTTTCCCATCCTAGGCTACGTTCCCACATTGAGCTTTCGGTGAGTTTTTGATGTTGTAGTAGATTTCGTGCACCATTTCTGCACCTATTAAGTAAGTTAGGTTACTTCTGTTTTTTCATTGCGATTTTGAGTACTCTTTTTTTACAAGCATTGTTATTGAATTTCTGACTCTGCATTTTTTTGGCTTCTTTTTAGTATGTCACGTTTTAATTAAAGCTGCTTTGCATTTCTGTCCCAGAAACGACTAAAAACACATGTGCACTTGCAGATTTTCCGCATCTAATGCAAATCTATGGGAAATATCTGCACATAAAACTCAACGTACCTGCAATTGGCATGTTGTAGATTAGAAATATTCACTGTAAGTCAAAATAAAAAAGCACAATGGGCAAGAGATTTCTATAAATCCCATCCACTTTGCTGGAACTATAAGATGCAGCAAAAATTCTCAGCATCAGAAACTCACCAACAATTAATTGCGGGCATGCAGCCTAAGGCTGTGTTCACACGATGCGTATTTCATGCGTTTCCGCGGCGTTTTTGCAGTTGCGTAAACGCCGCGGAAACGCATGAAAAACGCATGGTAGAAGGGCAGCAATGTTCCCCAATGGAAATCCGCATGTGCTGTGCCCATGATGCGGATTTTTCCGCAGCGTTAACGCTGCGGTCAAAAATCCGCAGCATGTCAATTAATTTTGCGGAAACGCGGCGATTTCGCCGCCATTGACTTGCATTAGAACGCGCCAATTCCGCAAGACAGCATTTGTACTTGCATTTGTACTTGCGTAATTGGTGCGTTCTAATATGCGGATGGTACCCGGGTGTGGAGGAGAGGAGAGTCTCATCCACACCCAGGTACCATTAAAAAAGCTGTAAAAAGAAGAATAAAATAAAAAATAAATGTATTCTTACCTTCTGTCGGCCCGCGCAGCGCTCCCGCTTGGTTCCCGGCACTTGCAGTGAGTTGTAGGACCTGCGGTGACGTCAGAGTCATGTGTTCTTGCACAGGGGACCTCTTCTTTCTGTGTCCATCCCTGAAACAACTAACTTCTGGTTGGTTTAGTTTTCCTCAATATTAAGGACCAAAATTCTGATACAATTTTGGCATAAATTGTCATATTTTCGCCACTCTATCATGACACTGGAACAATGTAGTGCAAGGATTGTTTGGCAGTTTTTGGGGTACATTGAGCCACAATCCTCATGCATTGATCTTAGTAGATCTCCACCAGTTTGTCTTACACATCCCGAGTCAGGTGCT
Organism: Phyllobates terribilis; assembly: GCF_046119375.1. Lineage (NCBI taxonomy): Eukaryota > Metazoa > Chordata > Amphibia > Anura > Dendrobatidae > Phyllobates > Phyllobates terribilis. The sequence continues at coordinate 844,961,425 of NW_027362761.1, forward strand.
CTTGTAGCTTTAATTTATTCAGCCTTTTAATGAGACATCTTATAATTTATAACCCTTTAACAATGATTACAAATCAACACATTTTCTTCATTTTATGGGGCCCAACTAATTAATTTAATCAAGGCAGTTTAGAGCTAATGAGACTTTCTATTATACACACTTTATTGTACCATGTGAAGAAGTCCTTTTTAATCACCCAGTGTCAACTCCTCATGTGAACTTTCTTGCTTAGTAGATTTAATGATTCTATTTTTTTTTTACCGCTGAATCAAAATTAAATGGTTAATAGTAGTATTCATGTAAAACAATTAATAGCGGCATTTTACAGTTTGCTGCGTTTCCTGTGCCAAGTCCATTTCTCCTAATATACATTCATATATAACATCAGCGAGCTGGTCATGTTTACAATGTAAGATGAAACTCCGTCAGGCCTATTCACAGCTAATGGCCCACTGGCATATTCTATGGGATGGCTGTAGATGACACAGCTGTTTTGTTGTAAAAGTGCATGTGTTTGTTGGAAAGAGAGGCCAAAGATATTATATCTCTCCCAGTGAAACAATTTTTGCATTCACTATTAGTCATACTTGATTGCCTCGTGAAAGAGTTTACAGAAGATCAGTCAACTTCATATATTAATGGAGTATGGTCCACCATTATCATTGCCTTACACACAAAAACAATCTCATATTCCTGCAGCAAATTACTAATGCATGTCAACACCAATGGGAGAGGTCAGGATATTTGGACTAGAGCCAATTTTTTAGGGCAGAAGCACCAAAGTTATAAAAAGACATCATCATACAAGAAGACATCATCAATTAACTAGGTTTTCCCATCTCATAAAGTGATGGCATGTTTCTAGGTTATGCCATCATTTTACACATATTTGATAAGTTTTAGCAGAGGTCCTATGGGAGACTTTGGAGTGTGATGTTGAAAGCTTTATGAAAAACTTTGCACTTTTTAAAGGTGTTGCTCTTTCGATTCCCAGTTAATTTTCTGTCCGGACGCACGGCTCTGTCTGACGATGGAGCATCTTGGTTTCTGGATAGATTTGCTATGTCTGCTCAGAGTGTGAAGGGGTTGTCTGGCCTTAGGGTTCAAGTCTGCAGTCACTCTTTGTGACTGTAGACTTGTGAATTCTCACAGCGCACACACTGTGTGCTGTGAGGATTCTCTGGGAGCAGCGTACGTGTCACTGCAAGTATACGATTTGCATACATGCGGTCACATGCCAACTAGACGGCATCCCTCAATGCAAGTGTATTGAACGAGGCCAGACATGTCTAGTCGGAATGTGGCAGGAAGTATGCAAATCAAATACTTGAGATCACATGATCGTTCACTCCCAGAGCAGGTAGTGGAGAGTCTTCAAAGTACGCAGTGCGCACCCTGTGAGCATTTCAAAGTTTACAGACACATAGAGTAACTGCAGACTTGTAGCCTAAGGCCACACAACCCCTTTAGAGTTGACAAGAAAGACTTTATGATCGATTGGGATCTGACCTCTGGGACTAACACCGATTCTTAAAATGAAGGACATCCAACATTGGTGCAGCGCTGCATACCCTCCTAATTTTTCGCTGTCACTCTTGGCCCACCAGAAGTGATTCGGGTCAACTCTTTAGGGGAAAGGCAAAGAAGACAAAACTGGTATCCCAGCATATTAATGATATGCCAGCACTTTATAATATATGAAAACCCCCTTAATGGAGTTTCCCTTGTAGCGACTTTCATGAAACCATCTCAACTAGTTGAATTTGACAACTGTAAAAGAATTCAATTTCATGAAAGTAACTTTAATTGATGTAAATGTGCTCAGAATTGATTTAGTATCTCTAGCAATGACTGCAAATGTGTCCATCACATCACACCAAATTTAATATTATGAACTGCTTATACTTAGAAAAGGGAGCCATGAATGTAAATGCGGTATAAATCGTGATTTAGGCATTCTACTGAAATTATGGCTGCACATCACAATTGTTTTCCTCTTTCTTATGGTTCTTTGGCCATAAAAGAAACATCTATGGATATGATTAGTCACAGGATTTAAAAAATTTGACTTGGTTCATATGATACTTTAAGTCAAATGCTGCTATGTGCTTTTCTGCAAGCAACTCTGAACATAAATCACTTTACTTTTGTTGTCTACTTAAAAACAAAGACATTTGAAGGATGGTCTGGTCTTCATGATATTCGGCAACTTCAAGTGCCTATTTTAATAGTAAACAATAAATACTCTACTGAAATTTCAGCAATCGCCAGCACTTCACGGTTTATGGTAACATATAAAGAAGCCTTTTTGTGACAAGACTATATTCCACCCTAATTTAAAGGGCTACTTTCCAGTAAGTTTGTTAACTTTGTGTTTCAACTTCTCATTTTTCATTGCTTACAATCGGAGACTGAAGCCTTTCCTTATCATGGGCAACTGACACAGGTACAAGGTGCAATCATGCATGATCAGCAAAGGTTTGAATGCAAATAAGAATATTGCTATTCACTCTCTGCAAACAGCGATTTTTAAATTATTGGGGGAATTGGAACATACAGTATTCTTTATTAGAAATCTGCATAATATTTAGCAATACAATGATTCAAGGGGTTTTCAAGGATTTTACAAAATTTACCCTAGGGTAAAAATAATTTTAAAATAAATAAGTATTTATTACTTTTCATTCAAATGTGAACTCTGTGCTGGTGCCTGTCCTCTCTATTCCCACTTTGATCATCAACTGACTCAAGGTAACTATTCAGTATTTTTTTAAAATGTTGTTCTATGTAAGCCATTTTTAATTTTAGCGTTAGGACTTGCAAACATGAGGACCCTTGGCGTGGGTTGCGAGCTTACCTGTTTTAGCTGGGTGAATTGGGGCATCTGTCCTTGTGGGGTGCACTCATATAGTGCTGGACAGCCCGTCTAATCTAATAGTATAGGCGTCATCAATAGGCTGTAAGCCAGACACTGTGCATCACACATATCTGTGTGACTGGTGTCCTATGCAAGCTCCATCTGTGTACATGTTTAATACTGCACATCCACCCCCTCCATGAATTGGTAGGTTTGCGATTGGTTGCTCCATCAGTATTTTGCACCTGTGCTGCCCCCACCTTTATCAAGGGGGTCTGCTGCATCCTGCTGGTGCATTGGTAATGTGACCTGGTGTTGGTAAACCTGCATGTTTTTTCTGTGATGTTTTTTATTAACTATTCAGTACAGCTCTTTTACTCCTGGAACTTGTGTTTCTGGCCAGTCTTGAAGCTTTGGGGTTAAACTCTTTCTTTTTCTTTCTGCTGTCAACCCTGGGTGTGGCTGCAATCTATTTAAACCCCTGAGAATCAGTTCCCACTTCCAGTTGTAGCCTAACAAGCTCTTGTGTGTATCTCCACTCCTGTGTCTTAATGGATATTCCTGGTTCTGAATTCATCTTGTTTCATGCCAGACTATTTTGGAACTACCCATACCTTTTAGTTATGACCTGGCTACTTCATTATTCTTCTTGCCACATTGCACCACTGAGCAGCAGCCAACTCCAGCCAACCCAGCTCAGGGGCCCCTATATAAATCCAGATCCCAATATAGGGACCAGGGTAACCGTTAGCATCTGGTAGAGTGGTTAGCTCAATGTCTGTTTATGGTAGCCATTTTTAAAGCTTCCAAGTGACGAAAAACAGTGCCGCATGACATCAAATCACCCACCGCTCCAGTACTGCCACTACGAGGCACTGGAATTGATGACATTTTGATCATCAGTCATCTGACTGCTGAAGCCAAACAGTGGTCTATGCCGTCAGACGACTGATGAATTGGACATTATTCCACCGGAGGTGCTGATGTCCCATCCAATCAATTTTCTCAGCAGTCAGCCGAATGAGGGTTTGGTAACCTAATTAGTGATGAGTGAGCATGCTCGGGTGTTTTCCGAGTATCTTCAGCATGCTCGATTGTTATGTTTTAATCACTCAGTGTTCTTGATTTGAGATTGTTTAACAGCTTTAATACATATGAGGAATGCCTGTTTCTTAGGCATTCCTCACATGTATTAAATCTGTCAAACAGTCGCAAATCATGAGCACGGAGTGACTAAAACATAACACCGAGCACGCTGAAGATACTTGGCGAGCACCCGAGCATGCTTGCCGAAAGAGTTAACAGAACATACTCGCTCATCACTAAACCTAATGCGTAACCTATGGAAAATTATAGAAAGTGCCAGATAACAATTTTAAGTTTTAATAATGTCAACATAGAGAGCACCTTTAACTGCAGTAGGCAGTAAATGCCTGTTTATAGTGTCTTCAATTAAAGAGCTGTCCAACATGTGGCCAGCTGCCTAGGTAGCATGCACATGAATGTCCTCAAGTGAATATGTCAATTAGACATCTAAGATCATGGGAGAAGTGGACAACAGACTTCTTACAGATTCCAAAAATGAGTTGGTTCTGGTCCATGACATTGCGGTGTAGTAATTTTCCATGAAATTAATGAGAGTTACAGAAACCTGCTTTCTGATTTAGATGTCATAAAAGTCTATTTTGCAACAACCTTTTTAAAACGGACTTGGCAGCTTTGTCAGATCTTCACTCCATTTTGTTAATGAAATGGCGGTACAATTGTGTGCCCAGTATTACAATGCGCTCTCAGCTAAGAAACAGATTATTGTCAGCGACCCAAACGAACATATGCAGCCCCAAATCACATGAAATTAAAATGAACTTGCCAAGAATATGTTTGTCTATGACATTGTGGCCAATCAATAAACAATTTCTTTTTTTAATATTGTTTTTTAAACAACAGCCAAATAGCACTATAATCATGGATTAGACACAATAATCACAGCCATTGTGACTAGACTACAGCTAGACCCACAAGTAACATTTTCGTTTTTGTCCCAGAAGCTCAGTCAAAACTAAAGCAATGAACTAATAAACTTTACTAGCAAGAACAATTGGTAGTTTTGGATGAAATTACATATATCACAAGCCGGGTACAATTGATGGCAAAGTTGTACTTTGTTGTTGTCTGCCAGATATAGGGTAGAACCAATACAAGTAAGTTTTTCCAGTCTGGTGCCCAAAGATGTCTTACATCACAAGTGATGCCACCGGAGCTAAAACTGTTCTCATAGGAAAGAACAAACATGTCCTGTATAGGATCAGTTTTCTCAACAGTTTCCCTACAGTATTTTTATACAAGACAGGAAACCATAATTGGAGGGATAAATATATGTTAAGAGGGTCATAGTCAATGTCCCTCCCTGGTATAAAGTCATTTAACTCATTATGGCTTTTTTGGTACATTCAAATCATTTTTTTTAGACTTTGGTATCAAACCTCAAACAAATTCTGTAAATATTGCTTCTGTTAATTAACACATAAATAAATAGAGAAATAAGGGCATAATATAAATAAATAGGGAAAAAAGTCAAAATAACTTCTTTCTGATGTTGATTCATGGCATGACATCCATACTTCATAGATAAAAGTTGCAAAAAACACTTTTGGAAAGAAAGAGTCCTCAAACTCATTAGATGAAACTCGTCTGACCGTCTGATGTATATGGAGGTCTTCCAACCTTCCCCTAACAGATGATATTGGGGGAGACAAAGATCAGGCAGCTGGTGTTTGACAGTAGATTTTTTTTACTTTCTCCCTGTTGAAAACACTTTATTTATTATGCTTTTATATTCTGCAGCGCTTTACAGACATTGTCTGCATTGTCCCCATTGGGGCTCACAATCTAAATTCCCTAACAATATTTCTTTGGCATGTAAGAAGAAACCAGAGGAAACCCTCACAAACACGAGGAGAACATACAAGCTGATGTTGTTCTTGGTGGGATTTGTACCCAGGACCCCAGTGCTGCAAGGCTGCAGTGCTAACTACTGAGCCACCCTGCTGCCCCAGAACTCATGCAAACCTTTGGCCAAGCTGAACTCTTACATGTATGGAGGGGAGTTTGGGATGCATTGCAATTTTAAGTCTCTTGCACGGTAGTAGTATGATCAGTTATTTATTGTCATCTTTGAAAGTTTTGAGCCTATTCCTGTCCTTGGTTGCAAATACTGATGCACGGGAAACTTGGCCTCCAAGTAGGATCTAGAATGGTGCTGAAGTTAGCTTGACTGTTCCTTAGAGGTCCTTAGCAGCCATAAAACTACCTCTTCCCCATCCACAAATGGCAATCAGGCTAATTTCCTGGATCAATGTCCCATATATCATAACCTCTTATATCAGGTTATATTCACATTATAACCTGGTTTAATAAAAGGACAACTGCAGTCTTTTGGTCACAGTGGTCAAAAATTTAGCTTATACTTGCTCTACTGTAATTCATTGCCTTTAATTGATTCTTCATAAATATTCTTTAGGCTACGTTCCCCCGTCAAGTTTTTGGTGCATATTTTTGAAAAAATGCAAGTAACCTATTTTACTTAATGGGTGCGGAAAAATCTGCAACATCAAAATCTCACCAAAACTCATTGTGTGAATGTAGCCTTAGTCTATGTTCACACATTGTGTTTTTTCATCGCTTTTTTTCTGTAGCAAAACCTGATCTCTTGCCAGGAGGTTTGATCAGGATTTTTCTTGCTTTTTTTGTTTGTTTTTTGTGGAGTTTTTTTGTCTCTTTATGCATGTACATAGAGTTCAGTGCAAAAAAAAAAAATCTCGTTCTGGTTTTGGCACAAAAAATGCTGAAAAACCTGACACCTGCGTTTTTGGTGCGTTTTTTTCAGCGTTTTTTGTCAACACCCATTACTTCCATAGCGTGAAAAACGCTGAAAAAAGGCTGAAAGTGACATGCTCTATTCTGCAAAAAAACATGCAAAGCACAAAATAGCGATCAAACAAAAACAGAGGTGTGTGCATGAGATTTCTGAAATCTCATAGACTTTGCTGGTACTGTAAAACCCAGGCGAAAATTTGCATAAAAAAAGGCATCAAAAAACGGTGAAAAAAAAAAGGAATGTGTGAACATAGCCTTAGATTTCTAATATTAGTCACCATAATGGGCAAAATCAGAAAATCCTGAAGTTAGACGAGTAAAATAATGAGATTGCATGAGTGATACAATGGCATACTGTCCAGCACTCACGATAAAAATAAACTCTGTAAAAGTATGCAAATATTTAGGAAACGAGTTATAACTTCTAAATTCCTACAGCAAGTACAATGGAATCACTTATGTCTGGCTCTATAATGGTGCCCTGAGACTACGGGGTTAAACCAATAAAAGATGTTATGTCTTGCTTGGGTGAGGTTAGAGGACAAGCATTCATTACGGCACAATTATTGGTCTAACAATGCATTATGTCCCTGTTATGCTCATTCTTCATTTCTGACTGCCTACAAACACACATTCATTTGCATGCGGCTTAATGCAGCCTTATGAATTTGCAGCGATCTGCAGCTCAGTGCTTTATTGACTGATACACACGAGACACTTCAGAGCTAGATCTACAAATAAAATGCTCCTTTTTTTTTTAACACTGAGATAATTAAGTCTTTCTGAAACAAGAAACGTGTAGGCACTTAATTAAAAGTGTATCCCCAAAAGATTACACTATTCTCATGTTATAATTCACATTTTCCGCACCAAGCACTTTGAAGATGCTGATTTTTTTATTTTTTTTCTTCTGCTTGAAGAAATCTTTCCCAGAATGACATACGTACATAGATTTATACACTGTGGCCATTTATGTTCTAAAAGTGACATAATGAAAAATAATGGAAAAAAAAATTGCAGCCCAGCAAGGGCTTATAGTGTCAGGAGTAAGGCTCTGTTCACTATAACATTGTGGCTTCTATGCATAATCGAGCTATGACAGCAATGATGGATTTATTTGTTCAAACGGATTTCGACAAATAGTGACAGACCTCATAGACTTATAATGGGGTCCGTCAGGCTTTCAATGGTGTTTTCATATCTTTGACAGCAAGAATAGCCACTGCAGACTACACTGTTTGTGCCGCCCAAAATACTGGGACTATGACGACAAGCAAATAATGTCAATGGATCCCCTGAGTAGCATATTTTTCCCTACTATCTGTAAGGTCGATTCAATAAAATTAGGTAACCGGACTGTGATCCTCTCACATTTCAGAAATTCAGCAGTTACAGTGGTGTTTAAAAGTTTGTGAACCTTTCAGGATTTTCCATATTTCTGCATAAATTTGACTTAAAACTATATCAGATTTTCACACAAGTCCTAAATGTAGATAGTGAACCAAATCGAATGAGTAAAATACATTAGAATTTTTTTTCACTCAGGAAAATGATCCAATATCACGTCAGTGGGTAGAAAAAGAATGGAGTCTAAGGGATAACATCTCTCCTTGTGGAGAGTGACATGCCTGTGTAAGGAGACTTATAGGCCATGGAATACTCGTCTGGGAAATTAAATATGCAAATTGCCTCTTTAGAGAGAAAGAGGACTTGAATTCTAGCTATTCCCAATATGTGGCACTAGAGTTAAAGTTTTCTTCCTCTCTGAAGCGGCAGTTTGTATAAAAAAAGTATGTGAACCTTTAGAATTAGCACATGATTTGAAGGTGAAATTATAGTCTTGTGTTTTCAATCAATGGGATGACAATCAGGAATGAGTGGTAGACCTGTTTTATTTAAAAAATGGGAATCCATCAAAGTCTGATCTTCACAGCACATTTGTGGAAGTGTATCATGGCATGAACAGAGGAGATTTCTGAAGACTTCAGAAGATGGATTGTTGTTGATACTCATCAGGCAATGAAAGGTTACATAACCATCTTTAAAGAAGATGTCCAGTACTTTATTTCCCCCCCCTCAATGTATACCCCCGGGCCCCCTAAGACTTATTGTAAATACCTTACGTTGCTAATAATGCCTGTGAGCGGCGCTATCGGTGGCCGCTCACAGGCATCACGTTACCCCGCGCTGACATCACGACAAGTGAGGCATGACTCAGCACTGGGGTCTCCACGGTGGCTGCTGGGTTGTGGGCGGGGTCATTCCCAATGAATGGGGAGAGGCAGAGCGCACGGTGGATGCCAGTTGTGACTCGGGGGGTAAACCCACCCACAGCCTGCCATCCACCGTGGAACCAGGAAGATAAATCCCCGGCTGCTGCCAGCACTTGTCATGACATCAGTGGATGTCAGTGCGGGCTGCAGCCGGGGGTCACGTGATGCCTGTGAGCGGCCAGTGATAGCGCCACTCACAGGCATTATCAGCAACGGATGGTATTTACAGTAAGTCTTAGGGGCGCCAGGGGGATACATGAGGGAGGGAATATAAAGAAGTGGACAACCCCTTTAAAGATTATGGACTCCACCAACCACTGACAGACAGATCCTGTGCAAACAGAGGAAGTTATAAACCATTGTAACCCTCTCCGGGAGTGGTCAACTCTATCAAAGCTCACTCCAAAAGCAAGGAGCATTATAGTTGGTGAGGTCACAAAGGATGGAGTCCACCATCAGGAGTACACTAAACAATTATGGTTTGTATGGCAGGATTGCAAGGAAAACGCCCCTGCTTTCCAAAAAGAGCATGGCCTGCTGTCTGTAGTTTGCTAAAGATTGCATTGGACAAGTCTGAAGGATATTGGAACAATGTTTTCTGGATGGAAGAAACCAAAATAGACCTTTTAAATTAGCAGCATTATGTTTAAAGAAAAAATAACACAGCATTTAAACATAAAAACCTCCTACCATCTGTGAAACTAGGTGGTGGTAGTATCATGGTTTGGGCTTGTTTTGCAGAATCTGGGCTAGGATGGCTTTCCATCACTGATGAAACAATGAATTATGAATTATACTAGCAAATTCTAAAGGAAAATGTCTGGATATTTGTTCATGAGCTGAATCTCAAGAGAACGTGGGTCATGCTGCAAGACAATGACCCAAAGCTCACAAATTGTTCTATGGCTAGACACATCTCATGATATCAACAAGAGCTTCAAAAGCCTGATCTTCAGTGTTTATCTAATTGTCAAGCCAACTTTAATATAGAAAGATGTTGTCATCAAAGAGTATAGGGGTCTTGATTCTAAGGGCCCTCATCAATAACTGTTATCAGAAGGAACAGCAGTGCACTTTGAAACGAACATTGTCCTTTAGATCTCCCCTTTATAAGGGACTTAAGTACAACATGTGACAACTGTTTTCAAGAACATCCTTCTAGATATTGCATGATTTGCACTTTTTTGTGATAGCATGGGTGATAATTTCTCATTATATGGGCAGTATGTGTGTCAAGTTTAACATTTTTAGGTTTACTTTGCCAGAATCACTCTAAATCCCATATTTCAATGTGCATGTTGATTGCATCCATGTGCCTTTATGGCATAGAATTACTCCCTAAGTAGGAGTAAAGTATTTCAGGACCGCAAAAAAGACTTGATGATCGATTTTCCTATCATCCCTAAACTCATGTGTACACATGATGATTGTATCCATATTTATATGCAGCATAGGATTACTTTGTAAGTATCCTGGAAACCTCTGCAGACAACCATGTTGACTGTTGAATGGAAACATCTTAAATGCCTGGATCAAATTCACTGAAACCATATAATAAAAGAAACGACTGAAGAAGCTGAGTAAAGTTTACTGGGAATATTGAACTAATTATGTCCCTGTCAAGAACTTTATGGCCATGGTCTTCTTGCAGACTTTGTAGCAGTCTCCCTGGATCTGAAGAAAACCAGTCAATCCCCTGCAGCCATTCGGCAATCAGCATCTGCCTGGTCACCTGCTTCTAATGTCACCGGACTGGTGATCTTAGCTGTGTTGGTTCAGCTCCACTCAAAGTAAATGTCTGCATTTAATTGCCAGGTCTGTGCTCTCTTAACCCCATCAAGGGTTACACTTAGCCTGGAGCACTAAGTCAGAGTAATGAGTAATTTAACTCCTGTTTCTTCAGCTTTACAGCATCTGCTGTACTGCAATACTGTCCTCTTATGGTAGTGGGTGTATGATCATTTTCCAATATACTGCAGAATACTATGTCTCAGAAATCATTCCTAATATGGAACAATATCACAGTTTTCATTAATCCAAATGAATAAAAATAGGCGTTGTCTAGGGAAGCTTGAATCCCATGCATAATTGAAAGACTGAAGGAAGTATTTACTGTGAGTGGGGAAAGGGAGTAGCTCCTTTTCTGCTTTAATACAGGACATCATTTAAGATCTACTTGCTGAGACTGCTAATGAAAAACACACAGTAGCTCTTTATGTGCCAAGTTCATAACTGCAGACGTCAATACAATTGCAGATCTCTCCAACTGTCACCCCCTCCTGGCACATTGTCATCTGTGATGGACAATCTAATGCCTGCCCACTATTCTTACCCACAGACGTGTCCAGAACCTGCCATGCTGATCTGCACTCTGACTCATGCGGTTTTCCATATCATTGGTTCAGAACTGACTATTAATAAAGACAGGCCTTTTAATTAATTAGTTATGCTTATTTTTCAGCTTTCTCTAATTTATGATAGGGCTGAGTAGATATATTTTAGCATTACATAAGACTTATCCTGTATTTTCCTTACACAGAAAGTGCAAAATAACACAAAATGGAAAAAATGTTTTCATATAGTAATTCCTACTTAAAAGGGTCATTAGCAATACATTAACTGATCCCGGGGCAGACATATCATTGGTGCAGCCACACCGATGCCCAAGAGGTAAGAGGGCCACTGCTACTTCCAAAGCAGGTGGAATAATGCACAATGATGAGTTATTGGACTGAAAAGGGCCCCTATATTATTCTTGCACAGGGGCCCTCTTCTATATTTGTAAGCCACTTAGTTATTCCCTATCCATATGTTGTCCTCTATCCTTACTGAATTACTGGGGGATCCAATCGCTGAGGCCCAGAATCACGAGAACGGGGCTCTGGAACCTGGGAGCCAAGCTCCGTGGTGTGGCGTTCCATCTTGAATGGAGAGAAGGTATCTCAGTCCCTATATCATGCTGCTCTCAGGTGGGGTAGCAAAAAACTAGTGACAGATTTCCTTTTAAAGGGTTATTTGCTTTGTACAATGCCTACTTGTAAAGATACCTTCACAATTAGCGACGCTACAGCGATCCCGACAACGATACGACCTGTCAGGGATCGTTGCTGCGTCGCTATGTGGTCGCTGGATAGATGTCAAACAGTCAGATCTTCCCAATGACGCAGCAACGATTCAGTGACTCGTAGCGACCTGTATAACGATGCAACGCAAATGCACGCCTATGTGTCTCAGTTCTGAGTCACCAACGAGGTCGTTGGTAAGGTGTCAAACACACCAATGCATGCTACCCAGCGGGGCCTCAGCGATCAAAAAATGGTCCAGGCCATTTCGACACGACCAGCGATCTCACAGCAGGGGCCTGGTCGCTGCTAAGTGTCAAATGTAGCGAGATCGCTGCTAAGGTCGCTGTTGCGTCACAGAACTTGTGACTCAGCAGCGATCTCGCTAGCGATCTCGCTTAGTGTGATGGGGGCTTTAGGAGAGCCCTTGAAAATTAGGTGATCCCAAAATATCCATCCAGTAGGTACCCTTAGTGATCTGCTGTAATGTGTGGGAAAATGTGTCTATAACTGTTCAATTTCTCTGCGGTACCATCAACAGGGGAGATTAAAGAAGCACTCCCATCAAAATTTTCATCCTCTTAAACAGTCAATCATATTATAAGGCACTATGTATTTACAATTGCTCATTTTTCAATTCTACCCAGTTAATTCTTCTCTTTTCCATTAGGTCTATGACATCACATGATTAAAAACAGGCTAGCTGAATCTTTCTAAGCTCTATGTAGAAATATGAAGTCTATTTTCCCTGTATGAGTCATGAGTCACTGCAAAAGTCCCTGGCAGGGGGAGGAGGGAGCAGCTAGGTCAGGAGTTGAAGAGGGAAATGAGTCATGCAGGGACAAGAGACTTCCTGTTTCTACATAGAGCAGAGAAAAGAGAAGAATTAGCTGGGTAGAAAGGCAAAATGAGCAATTGTAAGTACACAGGGCTATATAATACGAGGGCTATATAATATGATGACTACAATATATTAAAAGGATAAAAACATTGATATACAGGATAGAACAAGCTTTCCAGTGCAAGAGGCACTCTGGTTAAGAGATGATTATGCTGATGTGAAGACTCTCCGCTATTAACTCTGGACTACCTAAGATTTAGAGTATATTTCCTTCAACAGTCATTGCGGAGAACAAGCTTGTGCATCGAGTCTCAAAATCAATGCATTATGGGGCAAATTATGCAAATTAACTCTTCTCCAGAATGAAGAAAACTTTCTCTAGTGCCACCTATAGGTACCTACTATGTAAGTCAATAACCAACCCATAAAAGCACATTAAAACATGACTAGTGAGTAGTGACACATATATGTGTACTCTCTACTGAGATTTCATGAAAATGTATTCAGTGTTTATATTCTTCACAGAATGCCATTGTTTATGACTTGCTTTATCATGTGTAATGCATGAGATTCTACAGCAGTCTCAAGACTGTATCTGTGAAAAAAAAGAATTGTTTCACCCTCTATTGTTTCATAATAGTCTGAATAAAAACAATGAAAAATAAGCAGCATGGTGCTATTTGCTACATTGAGTATATACAGTATAATAGGCAATTCTACGTAAGAGGTTTTATACCTGAAGATGGAATCTTACTAACCACCTGCCTATACTACTATGCAAATGTCAGACGCCGCCACTAAAGTTATGTCTATGAAGTGTCATCTCCTTTTAATCTACATCCAGATAATACTTTAGCTTATACTGCTTGTGTCTATCAAACACAAATGAAAGCAAAGCATGTCTGATCGTGGCTGTGAAAAGCTTGCCTGCCTCCATGTCAATCAGGAAAAACATTTCTTATCTGTATCCAGAATGATGAAACCACAAGGGTAATATCCAAGGCAATGCTCACTCACCCATTTCAAGGATATTAAGCTTTCAACTTGGCTCCCTCGCAAGCACAGACCACTCACCTGTCCCTGGTCAAGAATTTGTGTCTGCTGTCCTCCCAGATCTGTCTGCTAGACAACATAGTTGTACCCACAAAGTGACCCCTCCTGAATCTTCAGCTTTATAGAATCACTCTAATGTGCTAGGACTTTGTACTGAAGCAGTGATAATAATGAGAGCATAACTGAGGATCTATAGAGAAAACCTCAACCCACATATGACAGGAGAAAATTAAGTTATCAAGTTTAGGCTAGGCTAGCCTTTGTTCCTCCGTCCCACTAGATCATTGAGATGCTTAGATAGCCATACATGATATACACACTGGGTAAAGAAGAAGTTAGCAAGAACATATGGAGGTTTCTAAGAACAGGCAGTTTGTGAAGGATTGATATGACTTCTGTGCCAACTTGGGAAACTCATAAGAATGGGCATCAGAAGTTCAACCAATGCCATAAATTAGATTTTCTGTTGGTTGCTTATATAGCACCACTATATCCCAAAAGGCTACATATACACGTCGTCACTCACATCAGCCTCTGTGTACCTAATGGGGCTGACAATAAAAATTTCCTATCCCATACCAAAGATCCAGGAGCAGAAGACACTAGTTAACCAATGGGTTATGGGATGGGAGGAAATTAAATTACTGAAGGCAATGCACACAAACACGAGGAGAATATGCAGTCTCCATATTGATATAGTCCTTGGTCAGATTTGATCCAGGACGCTAGACGCCTACTTTGTCACCATGTTGTCCATCAAAATACCATGATAAACATTAATAATAATAAAGAATAATAATAAATACTAGCAGAATATTTCTGTTATAAAGATGCAGCACATATGTCATTGATGATCATGAACTACTCATGGTCCAACATGTTCTTTATTTTACACTTATTTCTGGTAAGTAAATAGGATTTAAGATAGTGTATATGGGTGTCTTCCCGTATCTACTAGACCATTAACATCATTTCCTGTGTTTTGTGACATACTCTAAAAGGATCTAAAAGGACTAGACTGCTTTGTTCAGCAGATTAAAAAAAAAATCAAGCATTTTTCCAGGAAGCATAAAACAGCTTTCTCACAGGCATTAACAAATCTGCTCATCTTCATTATTTCTGCACCATACTCCCACTCACTGGAACAACTTGCTTCTAGTCCCTTCACTGAAGGGGTTTATCAACAGATGCAATATATTTTTCCTTAAGTGCCGAGTAATGCGCTCAAATGAAGCCAATAAAGAATGTACAGAGAGAACTAGTCCACTTTATACTTTCTATGGCTTTTATATTTACTGCACAGTTTTCCCACATGGCTGTACAATGGAGTCGACTATGCTGGCACAATGGAAGAAAATGCTATAGAGGCTGGACCATAATTAGTTTGTTGGTTTAGTCTCTACCCAAAACTACGTGGTCATATATGGTCAGAAGAGTCCTATGGTAATACTACTGTATATATGACTAACTACTCTACTCTTCTTATCAAAGCACTAACTATGAAGATCAATGCCGAAATTAAAAAGTTGAACAGACTACTTGTATTAGGTATACATAGTTTTCTAATCTGCACTTTGTCTTGGACTCTTTGTAATGACTGGAGAAGATGCTCTGATATGTATCTCCCTGACCTTTCCGACATCATGTCTACAGATGAAGACTTGTGATAAAGTGGGGTTATAGATCCCACCTTCTTGAGAATATACAGTTACTGTCTTCTTTTGGATAAGTGTCCTATGCCTTGCATAGGCAGCTTCCCAGAGGACAGCAGGCAGTCCATACTGTACCTTTAAAAAACAGGCAACTAGAAAGAACAAGATCTATAATACACTAAGCTAATGCCAACACTTCAGATCCACAAGGCTATGTTCAAGGATCTCTTTTCACCACCGCTTTCTGCTTCATATACCTTTTTATTTTAGATTCTATGCCTCCTGGATCAAGGTCTTTCTTACTGAATGCTTGTGATAGATTCTTCCATTCCCTTCAATAAACTGTGTTTTTTTTTAAATAATGTAAAAAAACACACAAATAATTGAGTATTACCCGAAACGACCTTGTCCTTGCTGACTTTTTGTTATATTTACTACAATAGATATACAATAGTGTATAAAAGACGCTATGTTTTCGCTTGTTGTACCAGTTGTGTTTACTCTGCCTTAAAATTTGCAATTATGGATTTTATTTAATTTTCAGATTTTTTTTTCTATTTTTTTCCAAAAGAAACTGTGTCATAAACTTTATACATCGCTTCTACTGGCGCCCTGGGTTATAGTGCACAAACGGGCTGAAGGAGTTACCCAATTTTCCATATGTCAGAGGAAAGCCCTAGGTTTTCCAACAATTTAGAAAGCCAAGCTGATAGTTAATGCCTTTAAAGGCTTCCCCGGGTTAGAAAATAGAAGATGTAATTTCTGCTCCCCTGGACTCTGCAGATAGAATCCATGAGAACTATCATCACATCCATGGGGGGGATTTGGGTGGATATCAAACGCACTTGATAAACAGCTATCAATTTAAATCCACATGCCTAAGCGTAACGGAAACATGTGCCTTGGTTCTCTTGTCTCATTCTCTTCTCAAGGTAGTAATCCCTTTATCTCTTGGCTGATTGTCTTTATTGATCTTGTTTCCCACCAGCCCATCCTGGTTTCTCTGAAGAATTTTATCTAAGGAGGAAACCTATTTGGAAATCTCCCAGCACTGATTCTCCCTTAATTTTCAGCAAACTGTCTCTATTATCTCACCTCTTACTTCCATCACAAATACCTTAATTTGTGATTAGGAAAACATCATTGCTAGAATATACAATGTTGGTAAAATTGCTTCAGCTCACTGCTGGTAACACAATCCGGATTCTTATGGAGCTACATTACCCAAACTGAGACATTACTTTAATGGCACTTACTGTAGAAGGGCTCTTTACTCATTGTACTGTATACGGTATTGCTAGAATATACTGTGTGTGTATAGGCAAGAACATGCAAGTTTTCCCAATACGATACATTCTTCAAGTGTGTCTAGTGCTTCAATGAACTATAAGCTACTTTTGTAAGATATATAGATATGCCAGAAAATGTGTAAAAGCTCAGAGCTATACTGGATGAGAGCTTCATGTTAGATATACAGTACAGCAGTTAAGTGATGTTTAGGGGTAATTTTAGAAATAGTTATCTTACTAACTACATTTATGAAATGCAAATTCTAGTTATTTTTATTATTTATCTACCATGTTTGCTTATATAACACCAACATATAGATACAGACACGCAGTAGTTCACGCAATATACATATACTTTTATATATATATATATATATATATATATATATATATAGATACATAGATATGTCCAACCACTGAGTATCTTCACTAAATATATCATAACGTATATACATATATATATATATATACACATATATAACATATATACATATAATCATAATATATATATATATATATATATGCATATATAACATATATACATATAATCAAAACATATAAACACATATATAACATATATCTACATATAATGATAGTATATATACATATAGACACATATATAACATATATATGCACATATAATCATAATATATATATATATAAATAAATATATATTTATATAGATAATGTCCATCCACTATCTTTATATAACATGTCTGCACACTGCTTATATTTCTGCAATGTTTTCACAGAGTCTGCAAGTGTTTATAACCAGTATGATTCAGTAGCACAGAGAAACCAGTGCACTGTCATCTATTAGAACAATCACAGCCTATGAACTGCAATGTGGAGGTAATGATGTCCTGAATGGTTTGCTATGAAACATATTTCACAGCAGAGCAAGCATCACTAATTAGTCTCAGTAATACCTGGCCCAATCTCTACTGAGCAGACAGACTGGCATCCAGTGTGGTACCACCCTACGTTGTACCGGGGGACTAGTTAGAGACCAGAGCTCTGCCCTCCACTCTGGCACATCATGAACTGAATGCCCTGCTTGTCTCATTCCAGTAAGGAGTTCCTGTACACCGCTCAGTGCTCAGCTCGGAAATGCTAAAAGTGAGAGGAAAGAACGTGTAATGCTTCGCCAAGTCTTCATCACATCACTACAGACTGACGACGAGGTGATCTCAAGATCGCCTTCTCGACTGATTCCCAATCCAAATCTCTGTCTAGCCACCGTAATCTTCTAAAAACCAACAAAAATGTCTAAAATCCCCTTCTCCATTGACTTGAGATGCAAAGCAAACTGATTCACTGCAAATCTTAGACGTGACAGATTGACTCCGCCATCAGTAGCGCAGACACACGAGTCAAGAATTATGTCTGGAACTCACACTCATTCTAGGAGAGTCCATCCATCACACATACATAGGAACACATAGAATTATATTGACCATTTCAACTGCAATAAGGACCTGCAGACTGAGCTCCACATCCTTAGCCACAGCCTTCTTGCTCTACCTGCCCAAGGATAAGTTCTTACCTTGAGCTGCGAAAGTACTGCTGGCCGTCAGTATGGCCAGGGCAGGTAGGAAACACATTTGCAGGATGTATCCGAGCCTTAGACCGCAGCTGGCAGTTTCCAGACCCTTCCTCATGGTATTGGAAGGCACAACAAGCTGGCTCACTATAGCTGGGCAAACTCCACTTTCTTCAACGCTGGGAGAGTCTGCCAATAGTTACGCAGACAATTTCAAGTACATTTATTTCCTCTTTTAAGTCACAAAGATCTCATGCCCAAATGGTCAATGCAGCAGCCACCACTGACTTATTCTCCAGCTTCATTAATCCCTTATTGATAGGAGAAAATCTGTGCAATGTGACAGAAAGTAAAAGAAATCCGTTCGGATTGGGGGGGGAATCACTGTAGAAATGCTTTAAAATCTTGCATACAAATCTATGTGATGTTGTACAGAGCAGCCGGCTAGGATCCTAAAAGCCCATAGAGTCAGTGAGCGCAGGTAGAGGAGCATGAGGTGAAGCATTAGTAGTGCACTGGAGCTGTGTGAGCGCACATGCATGTGGAAGACAGAGAGAATGTGTGTCTGCCTCTGTTCTCTGTTACAAGGAGACTGTGAGAAAGTCAGCTCCTGCTCCCCTGCTCCCTCTTCTCTCAGCCCTACCTCCCTGGCTGGAAGAGCAGACATGGATCCCTGGATCTGGAATCAGCACTCAGTCTAAGCACTGGCAACAAAAACACATTTGTCTTTTACTCCTGCACTTAATTAAAATCCCCTCCGCTGATCCAACTCGGTGGGGAAGGGGTTACACACTGATAAATACGCCGCATTCACATTTATTGTAAAACACAGATCCCTGTTTTATTCTATTTCTTCTGCTTCTTTCCTTTTAATGCATCATATTTTCAATCCTTAACATGTCTAGAATAAAGGATAAGACTGCCGCAGGGATGACAACTTTTGGTACAAAATATCTAATATTTTTGATCTGGATGCAATTGTTTCCATGGATCTTGTGTTTCCTAAACATAATGACTAATTGTAACCCAGCAAATGATTTTGCTTGATCATCTCCCAAATATCATGTCCAATACATTCAATGTGTCCCACATTGAGCATACACTCAACAGGAGAGAGAAAGAGAGGACTCCGCTGGCCATAAGAGCTTACACTCTACAGAAGAGAGGACTCCACTGGCCATAAGAGCATACACTCAACAGGAGAGAGGACTCCGCTGGCCATAAGAGCATACACTCAGCAAGAGAGAGAGAGAGAGGACTCCAATGGCAATAAGAGCATACACTCAACAGGAGAGAGAGCGGACTCCGCTGGCCATAAGAGCTTATACTCTACAGGAGAAAGAGAGGACTCCGCTGGCCATAAGAGCTTACACTCTACAGGAGAGAGGACTCCGCTGGCCATAAGAGCTTACACTGTACCGGAGAGAGAGTACTCCGCTGGCCAAAAGAGCTAACACTCTACAGCAGAGAGAACTCCGTTGGCCATAAGAGCATACACTCAGCAAGAGAGAGAGAGAGGACTCCGCTGGCCATAAGAACGTCCACTCAACAGGAGAAAGGACTCCGCTGGCCATAAGAGCTTACACTGTACCGGAAAGAGAGGACTCCACTGGTCATAAGAGCTTACACTCTACAGCAGAGAGGACTCCACTGGCCATAAGAGTGTACACTCAGCAGGAGAGAGAGGACTCCGCTGGCCATAAGAAAGTACACTCAACAGGAGAGAGAGAGTGAAAGAGAGGACCCTGCTGGGCATAAGAGCGTACACTCAACAGGAGAGAGAGGGGTAGAGGACTCCGCTGGCCATAAGATCATACACTCAACAGGAGAGAGAAAGAGAGGACTCCGCTGGCCATAAGAGCTTACACTCTACAGGAGAAAGAGAGGACTCCGCTGACCATAAGAGCTTACACTCTACAGGAGAAAGAGAGGACTCTGCTGACCATAAGACCTCACACTCTGCAGGAGAGAGAGGACTCTGCTGGCCATAAGAATGTACACTCAACAGGAGAGAGAGGTAGAGGACTCCACTGGCCATAAGAGCATACACTCAACAGGGGAGAGAGAGGACTCCGCTGGCCTTAAGAGCTTATACTCTACACGAGAAAGAGAGGACTCCATTGGCCATTAGAGCTTACACTCTACAGGAGAGTGGACTCCAATGGCAATAACAGTGTACACTCTACAGGAGAGAGGACTCCAATGGCAATAAGAGCATACACTCAACAGGAGAGAGAGGACTTCGCTGGCCATAAGAGCTTACACTGTACCAGAGAGAGAGGACTCCGCTGGCCATAAGAACTTCCACTCTACAGGAGAGAGGACTCCACTGGCCATAAGAGCTTACACTGTACTGGAGAGAGAGGACTCCGCTGGCCATAAGAGCTTACATTCTACCGGAGAGAGGACTCCGATGGCATTAAGAGCGTACACTCAACAGGAGAGAGAGAGAGAGGGAGAGGACTCCGCTAGCCATAAGAGCTTCCACTCTACAGGAGAGAGGACTCCGCTGGCCATAAGAGCTTACACGGTACCGGAGAGAGAGGACTCCGCTGGCCAAAAGAGCTTACACTCTACAGCAGAGAAGACTCCGCTGGCCATAAGAGCATACACTCAGCAAGAGAGAGAGAGAGAGGACTCCGCTGGCCATAAGAATGTCCACTCAACAGGAGAGAGGACTCCGCTGGCCATAAGAGCTTACACTGTATCGGAAAGAGAGGTCCCCACTAGCCATAAGAGCTTACACTCTACAGCAGAGAGGACTCCACTAGCCATAAGAGCGTACACTCAGCAGGAGAGAGAGAAAGAGAGGACTCCGCTGGCCATAAGAATGTACACTCAACAGGAGAGAGAGAGTGAAAAAGAGGACCCTGCTGGGCATAAGAGCTTATACTCTGCAAAAGAGACAGACTTATCCAGTGACTCTAGAGATAAAAAATGATTCTGGGAAATGTGGAATCCTGATTGCCCAGGTACTGACCATCACTGTACAAGGTAAGATAATCCACCATATGTCATAGCTGCAGGGTATTATGGGAGATCCCGAGTGGCAATGCAAAATTACATTGGCCTTATCTCTGATGCTTCAACAGTGTAGAATTATTTTTTTTTTTTGTGAAACGGAAATCAAATCTTAAAATGTTTGAATTCGGTTGAAAACTGCAAAGTTAAGGAAATTCGACTTGAACTCGATCCTCTGCAAATCAATCCGCTCATCTCTACTTAACATATTTGATAGTACATGTTGAAGGTCTGTATATAATCCTGAGCAAAATCTGCAATGATAGGATTTGATTGTAGATTATGATATTTCCTTTGAAAACAATAAAGAAAATCCACAAATACTTTATCTTTGCGTAATTGAAATTGCACCCCAGGGAATTTTTCTTTTAAATTTCTCCACTTGGCAATTACTGTATAAGTGGACTTGAGTCATTCATGTATTCGTTGCATAGCCGTTCATCTGACTCTAAGTGCTCATACTCAACCTTCTCCCTATTCATTGTCTGTGGGACTGCCCGAGAAAGCTAAGTACAGCACTCTTTCTGGTAATCCCATAGAAGATGAAGGTGGTTCGCACCTCCGTTCCATGCAAGACGGGCCTCTTTACAGCTCCATTCTAGAAATCACCTAGGGTTCCAGAGGTCAGACACCTAGCTATCAGCAAGTTATCCTTTTATCGCTTATGGACAGGGGATTACGTGCTATTTTGGGAATAACCCTTTAGACATAGATCAGTATTTTAGCTTTCTAGCGAACATGACACCAGGATTTACCCCTAGAAGATATTTGGAGTCCCTCTTCTCCTCCTCTGAGATGTCAGTCACATCATTATGGGCGTGATCCAAGCACACTGTAGCAATGATTGACAGGGGTCCAGGAATTATGTATTACTGTAATGTCTGATATTGTTTATACATGTACTCTCTCAATGTAAAAGTGTTGCGGAATATTTTGCCACTATATGAATAAAATTATTATTTGTTACCATAGCTGAGATCACTTGTCTTATTAATATTATTAGAGGACATTGATTATGCAGAAAGAATATTACACAGGACATGTACTGAATTACAAATGCTGCTTTTATCGAAAGTTAAATTACGAATGAAAGCGGGAAAACTATTGATGGAACAAATTATTGACGACAGAAAGGTGATATTGAAATTACAACGATCCTGCTGATGATTAATATAGGACTATTACCATAACCGAGCTTTCCTATGTATTCATTGTGTGATCTGGAAGAACATGGGGCAAACTCCATATCACCTTGTTTTGGTCAACCTCTATCATAGAGAATTTTTCATGTGGAATCCCAGAGGAGGCTGAACATGTCCTTATTAGGCTCCAATGCTGTTAGTAGACAGCTCCATCAACACACAAGTCAAAAGGTACACCGCTAGTAATTATAGTCATTCTTCAAGTACGAGAAATAGACATCAATGGGGGGACTCACTCTTGATGTCATGATGGGGGTCAATGTCTCAATTACATTCTCTTTCTTACCCTAGGTGAATGTTTGAATATTGATATCTGTTTGTTAATTGCTGCCCTTTATGTTTTTCGATTATTGTATTAATAAGCAGGTCATGAATATCATGTTTATTCCTATCTATCAATTTAATAATAAAATATCTGGAATTTAATATATAAGACCTGTTACTAAACAATAATCAGTAAATTATTACCTAGATTCAGAAATACATAGTCAATTTGGCAGCGGTTCTTTTGCTGTCATGTATCCTTACATTATGCAACATTATGTAACAATCTGCAGTGTAGGTGGCACTATATAAGGTTTTTTTTAGCATTATGAAGGGGATTTTGGGCTGGAGATTTATGATGGCTCTGTGTCATTGGGGGCAATGGTGCTGTCTTTTTTGAGAGATAGATATGACAGATATGACAAATAGATTGACATACAAATAAAAGGCAAAATGGGATGATAGATAGAGAGATAGAGAGAAGGATAGATATGAGATAGAAAGATATTAGAGAGATAGATAGATAGATAGATAGATAGATAGATAGATAGAGAAAAAATAAAGCAGCACGAAATGCAAAGAAAGGCAAAAAAACTCACAGTGCAAGCCTCCTGGACTAACAATAACATAATCTGTCTGATATACTGTATAAAGATAAGAAGAAGCCGCATTTCATTATTAGGCAAAACGTCTGGACTTTATTAGCCAATGTGGCGACATTTTCAGTCCTATCACAGAACTTTTCTCAAACCTTTCTTTTTGCCTAATGATGGAGTGCAGCCTCTTCTTATCTTTATATATTAAATAGATATGAGATAGATAGCTAGATAGATGATAAATAGATAGATAGATAGATGATAAATAGATAGATGATAGATAGATAGATAGATGATAAATAGATAGATGATAGATGATAGATAGATAGATAGATAGATAGATAGATAGATAGATAGATAGATAGATAGATAGATAGAAAAAGATATCAAGCAGCACATGCAAACTAGAAAAATAGCAAAATAGAAAAATACGGGTACACTTCCTCCTGGTATGTACCAACCTTATATCTAAAAATATAAAAACAGACAGCACTCCTTCAAAAAGCGTGATTTTATTCACCTATAAGGGCTAAGGCAATGTTTTGGCTCTGTTGTGTGAGCCTTTCTTGAGAAAGGCTCACACAACAGAGCCGAAATGTTGTCTTAGCCATTATGGGTAAAAAAAATAACGCTTTTTGAAGGAGTGCTGTCTGTTTTTATATTTTTAGATAGAAATGAGATAGATAGATAGATATAGATTTATATATATAGATATGAGAATAGATAGTTAGATATATGGATAGATAGATGGGTGGGGACCGGGGGCGGACATACCACCGATGCAGGTAAAGGGGAGCCCTTGCAGGCATGGGAGTACGCATCCTCTGTAGGGTCCCTCAAAGAGTCCAGGTTTGCCTGTGACCGGGCCCCTCCCACTGTCACCCATAATCATATTAGTATGCAGAGGCGTGGAGAGGGCACTGAAAAAAGGAGCGTGTCATACAGGAAGAGAGATGCTGGCCAATGAACACTTTCCCCACCACTATGATGAGAGCGCTCACTGGCTGCTGGCTCTGGTTTCCTGCATGGCACGCCCCAATGGTGATTGTTCACCTGTAAAGTCAGGGGGCCCGGGCCGCACAGCACACAGGGGTTAATAGTGGAGGAAGAGCAGGACTTACAGTGTGTCTTCTGCTCCCTCCACTTTTCCCTTCCCAACAGCATCACGTCATAGATTAGAGTTCGAGTGGGGGTGGGGAGGGATTAAAGCTCACAGCATGGGACAGCATGGCAGCAGAAGGGGGCTGATGTCAGTCCTGTCTGCTGTGTCCTCTTCCCCCACAGTGGTTTCTGCAGGCCTCTCCAGCTGGTCTATAAACTATGAGCAGATCTCCTCCACGGATGAACACCTGATATAGGGGATTAGAATATGAGTCTATGTATGTGTTTGTATGTGTTTTTATGTGCATTTATGTGTGAATATGTATGTGTGTATATGTTTGTATGTGTATGTAAGTGTATATATGTATATCTACTATATATGTGCATGTATGTATACATGTATGGGTGTGTGAACATATTTGTTTTTGGTTCATGTATGATACTTTAATTGTAAACAAGAGGAGAATCGGTCTGGCTCTTTAAAGGTTCATTCACCAGATAATTAAGTTATTCCCAGGATCTTGGATAACTTGCTGATCACTGGGGATCCAACTGCTGCACTATCCCCCAGAGATTTTGAGAACAGGGCTCTACAGTCTCGTCTTGAATGGAGCAATGTTGTGCATATATGGCCTCTGCTCTATTCATTATCTATTGAGCTGCTGAGTGATGCGCTCGTCTATTTCCATCAGTTCCATAGAAAATGAATAGAGTAGAAGTCAAACATGCGCCCCTCCAATGCATTCTTGACTAAGCTTCAGAGTCCTGTTCTTAAGATTACTGGGGATCCCAGTGGTTATTCCCCCAACAATCAGTAAATTATCCCTTTCTATCGGGATCTGGGATAACTTGATTTTTTTGGGGGAATAAACCTTTAAGACCAAATGGCCTCTGTTGAGCATATACACCGTGATGCATATGTTAAATAGTTTGTTCCTATGGATGCCATATAGTGGTTTCAACATCCAGTGTAAAAAAATTTAAATATTTACGACTTTTACAGGATACAGTTGTATGGAATACTGCAGTCTACTACACTATTCCTTACTTTTATTTGTAGTATACTACCATATATACATGGTTGGGCTCTGCCGCTTCCAGCAGTAATCACGTAACCATGCGGATGCCATTTGCACACTTGCTGTAAAGTGTCAACTAGAGTGTCAGCCATGTCTTACAGTATTCTAGTCACTGACATAAATGACACTAGTTGTCACCTGACTGCAAGTATGACTGTGCTGGAACCACTAGAACCGAATGCTAACCGATATCTATCTATCTATCTATCTATCTATCTATCTATCTATCTATCTTCATCTTAGGAAAATAAATATAAATATATATATTTTTTAGAGGTGTGGGGAGGGGCCGAAATAGAACTTTTGCTATGAGGCCCTATGATTTTTATGTATGCCCCAGCTTGCAGGACGGTAATAATGAGGGCAATCTGACCTGTTGCTCGGAGCCCGAGGTTTCGGGGATCCCAAGTCCAGATTCCCCTAATGATAAGTGGTGTGCCAGGCAGGGAGGAAGGCCCAGACACATTTCTTGCACAGGGGCCCCAAGCTGTTAGTGTTTGCCCCTGGTGGGGGTTATGGTTGGATGAAGGGATCAGATTGTAAGGAATAATGTAGAAGTGGTAAAAAGAAAAGTGTGAAATTGCAAATGCAATAAACTTTTCTAAAAAGTGTGTGCTTTAGGGAAAGCTTAGATCCGTAATATTAACCTGATTGCCTGGGATGGCGCTTTCCGAAGAACTGGTTCAGGACAAAAAATGTCTTGGACAGGGGAGTAGGAGATTTGGACAATGGAGGATGTTAGTCTGAGATCATTGGTAGTGGTAATGCAGTCGGCCCTCTGCCCTGGAGAGGTGCACATGGGTTAGGAGAATACTGAGCATGTTAACTAAGCCAGACTCCAGCACTTATGATATTTTTTTGACTCTTGTGCTTCTTTATTTAGTATATTTACTGCATATATAGTTGAAACCAGAAGTTTTCATACACTATATAAAAAGACACATATGCATGTATTTCTCAATATCTGACATGAAATCAGAATAAATCTTTCCCGTTTTAGGTCAATTAGGATTACCATAATTTTCAATATTTGCCAAATGCCAGAATAATGAGAGAGAGAGAATGTTTTAAGGCATTTTTATTACTTACTGCAAAGTCAAAAGTTTACATACATTTCATTAGTATTTGGTACCATTGCCCTTAAACTGAATTACTAGGGTCAAATGTTTGGGATATCCTTCCACAAGCTTCTCATAATAGTTGGTTGGAATTTGGGCCCATTCATCCTGACAAAACTGGTGTAACTGATCCAGGTTTGTAGGTCGCCTTGCTTGCACATGCCTTTTCAGCTTTGCCCATACATTTTCAATAGGATTGAGATCAGGACTTTGTGATGGCCACTCCAAAGCATTGACTTTGTTATCCTTAAGCCACTTTGTTACCGTTTTGGCAGTATGCTTCGGGTCATTGTCCATTTGGAAGACCCATTGCCGCCCAAGCTTTAACTTCCTGGCTGATGTCTTGAGATGCTGCCTCAGTATTGCCACATAATCTTCTTTTCTCATGATGCCATCTATTTTGTGAAGTGCACCAGTCCCTCCTGCAGCAAAACAACCCCACACCATGATGCTGCCACCCCGTGTTTCACAGTTGGGATGGTGTTCTTAGGTTTCCAAGCTTCTCCCTTTTTCCTCCAAACGTAACGATGGTCATTATGCCCAAAAAGTTCAATTTTACTTTCATCTGACCACAGGACATGTCTCCAAAAATGAAGGTCTTTGTTCCTGTGTGCATTTGCAAGCATTAATCTGGCTTTTTATGTTTCTTTTGTAGTAATGGCTTCTTCCTGATAGAGTGGCCTTTCAGCCCATGTTGATAAAGTACTTGTTTCACTGTGGATATTGACACAATCTTATCAGCTTCCGCCTTCATCTTCATAAGGTATTTTTTGCTTTTGTCCTTGGGTTGATATGCACATGTTGGACCAAAGCACGTTCATCTCTGGGACACAGAACCCGTCTTCTTCCTGAGCGGTATGATGGCTGGACATTCCCATCTTGTTTGTACTTGCTTATAATTGTTTGTACAGATGAATGAGTCACCTTCAGGTATTTTGAAATTGTACCCAAGGATGAGCCAGACTTGTGCAAGTTCACAATTCTCTTCCTGATATCTTGGCTGATTTCTTTAGACTTTCCCATGATGCTACACACATAAGCAGTGTGTTTCAGGTGTGCATTAAAATGCATCCACAAGTGTATCTCTAATTAACTCAGATGTTGCCAAAAAAACTATCAGAACCTTCCAAACACATGACATCATAAGATGGGCAGTCCAGAATTGTTTAAATTCATAGTAATCTTAGTGTATGTAAACTTTTGACTTTGCAGTAAGTAATAAAAATGCTTTAAAACATTCTCTCTCTCATTATTCTGGCATTTGGCAAATATTAAAAATTATGGTAATCCTAACTGACCTAAAACAGGAAAGGTTTATTCTGATTTCATGTCAGATATTGAGAAAAACATGCATGTGTGTCTTTTTATAAAGTGTATGTAAACTTCCGTTTTCAACTGTACATAGCTTCACATTGTAAGTGAAGATACAAAATGAGAAAGGCTCTGGGCAAGTCGAAGTGCTTCTTATTCAACAAATCAGCATATGTATGATGTGAAGCTATGTTTATGCTGGAAATAAACTCAATAAAGAAGCACAAGAGAAAAATTATAACGGAAGTGCCAAGGTTCGGCTTATTTAACATAATTTAGATTGTTGGTAGAATGGAGAAGATACGTTAGATATATGATAGATAGATAGATAGATAGATAGATAGATAGATAGATAGATAGATAGATAGATAGATAGATAGAAAATTACACATGAGATATGAGATGACAGAAGCCCTTCATACACAACAAATACCGTAGTTGTCGGTCAAATGACTGCTAACTCTCCCAAGGCCCTCAAACACAGGAATGCTTAGCTCAGCTGATGTCTTCTGTGTACTTTTCATCTCTCGGGGGAGTAAGGAGGCCCCCATACAAATTTGATTGTTGGATAATGCTGCCGATATCAACGGGTTTGGATGACGTTAGCCTAATATGTCTAGAGGCCTATAGACAGATAGACAAACATAGAGAAAGATAGGAAAGTAGGCATAAGATAGATGGATGGATAGATAGATAGATTTTTTCTCCACATCTCAGTGCCACATGATATACAACTGTTCCATTGCACATAATATTGCTATATATTGTTGTTCTAGGCTTTATTGTTCTGAGAATCTGGCTTGTAGATATGCATTCTTTCTATGAAAGCCTTCCGACAATCATAAGAGCGGCACAGCTGCTGGATGATATTCTACTAATATGTTCTCAACATGGTCTGCTAATTAGTTACATCACACTCACCTACTGTTTTGTTATGGGTAGTAAAAAGGAGCAACATGGAGTGTTTTTGAGGAACACAGGAGAGATGAGAATGGTAAAACTACTCTTTACAATGAAATATGGGCAGTACCCCCTAAGGGACAGACAACCTGTGGTTCAACAGCTGTTGTTGTACCACAACTTACAAGAACCTTGGTGAGCTACATAGATGGCCCCATGCTGTCACTTCTAAGTGATGAGCAAAGGGATACATTACAATGTGCACTATGGTAGGTGATTGATAGGATTTCTAAACATAGATTTATAGTTCTCAATGTTTTTCTTGCAACATTGCACATATGTTTAGACGCCAGTGATTATTTTAATGGAATTGGAATGTGTTTTATGGACTGTGTTTTCAGAAGACATAGACCTGGCATTAACATGATTCTGTGGGAATCTTCAGTGAAAGCATCAGAACCTTCTGCTATATGTATATATTTCATATATATCTTTCTACTATCTATCTATTTATTTGTCATTATATCTATCTGTCTAACTAACGATCTATCTGTATATCAGATAGATAGATAGATAGATAGACAGATAGATAATAGATAGATAGATAGACAGATAGCCTAAAAAAATGAAAGCAGCACTCCATCAAGAATTTAGGAACATTTCTCAACAGAACCAAAATGTTGCTGAGCCCCAATGGGCTATTAAATCACAGTTCTTCCTAAATTCTTGATGGAGTACTGGTTTCATTTCTTTTTAGCTATCAGGAGATTAGGTAATTGCCCTAAAGGTTTTGCACCGGTGTTGACTTTTTATTGCCTGCTAGTGCTGCTTCTTTTTTTCTTTTTCTAGGTAGATAGATCGATTGATAGATAATAGACAGACAAAGATACAGACACATAGATAGTGAGGGTAGATTGGTTCACTTAACAATATCTACGCCCTGCAGGGTTTTATCTATTTATAATGTATATGCACCTAATGTAGGAAATAAATCCTTTTTCACACAGTTGGAAACTAGACTTTTGCTAGACCCCAACTACAATGAAATAGCAGGGGGTGACTTCAATTCAGTAGTGTTGGTACGTGAAGACAGGAAAAATACTACAGGCATCATACAGTCAACAACTACACATGACAAGATGCTATCACCTCTCATGTCCACATGTCACTTAGTCAACTCGTGGAGGTTCCTTAATCCTAGCAATAGAGAATTTACGCATTTCTCACACGCCAATGATTCATGGTCTCAAATCGATTATATGTTTGTCTCCCCTTCCTTGTTGGCCAAATTGATCTCTGTGCACATAGACAATATCGCTATTTCGGACCATGCTCCAGTAATTCTGGAACTACCACAGTCTTTTCCCAGAGGCACAGATTTTCTATGGAGATTTCCCAATTACTTCTGTAAAGATGACTCTTTTACCTTCTCCCTCAAATTATGATGGCAAGAATTTATTTCAGACAACGCGGAACACCAAAACCACCCAATATTACTGGGAGTCGGCCAAGGCAGTGCTCATGGGGAAAATTTTGGAGTATACATTTTCCCACAAAAAAAAAGTTCTAAAAAGATATGGGGAACTCTCTACTGACTTAAAACAAGCCTATACCAAATTCTTGCTTGACCCATCCGTCATAAATAAAAACCACTGGTCACAAAAACAAGTGGAATTCAATCAATACGCAGACTTGAGGGAAAAATGTCACTTATCCAAATCTGAAGCATATTTTTATAGATTCAGAAATAAATCAGGGCGGATGTTGGCTAATTTAGCTAAGGGGATGAGAAAACCACAGGGAATTTTTCAATTAAAAAGTACCAACCGGGAAATCCACACCAACCCTAAAACAATAAATAAGATATTAGGTTATTTTTATAAAGACCCCTACAAAATTTCAAATCATACCTCTTCCTCCTCATTACACTTTTAGATAAAGTTAAGCTACCCATCTTTCTACAAAGAAATAAGAATGGGGGCGCAATAGTGCTGTTACCCAGGCAAACAAAATTATTATATGAGAATGTGCTTACCTTGTGGGGTTGTGACATGCACAACTCATGTATTAAGCATGAGAGAGGGCTGCTGGAGACACCAAACCTTGGTGGTTAGCAATGTGGAATAAATCTATCACAAAAGGACTGGATCCTGTATAATCTAATTTAACAAACAAGCACGGAATTACTGACACCTTTCATCATTCTTCTACAAAGCTACCCATCTTCTCAGAGGAACAAAAAGCTATTTTAAACAAACCTATCTCTTTGGAAGAGGTCACGAATACAATTAAGAACCTAAAACTGAACAAAGCACCTGGCCCAAACGGTTAAACAAATGAATTTTTCAAATCTAGGAGAGAGGAAATTTCCCCAATATTGAATTACTACTAAAACCAGATAAAGACCCACTATCCCCTAGCTCATACAGACCAATCTCTCTCATTAATACTGATATTAAGATCATATCTAAAATAATGGCTGACAGACTGGCCTCCATCTTACCCCATCTCATTTCTCCTGCCCAGACGGGCTTTGTAAAAGGTCGCTCGGCCACTCTAAATATCAGAAAAGTACTACTGGTACTAGATAAAATTCACTCCTTACCAGATTTAAAGGGCTTCCCAGCGATTGTTTCCTTGGATGCGGAAAAAGCTTTTGATAATATAAATTGGGAGTGGCTATATATGGTCTTAACAAAAATGTCACTAGCAGGCCCCTTCTTTAACTACATTCGTAATCTATATTCATTTCCAAGGGCTCAGGTTTACACTCCGGGTTTCTTGTCCACTCCATTCCCCCCTTGAGAAAGGAATGAGGCAGGGTTGTCCGTTGTCCCCCATCCTCTTCAACTTAGCTCTGGAGCCCTTAGTCCGTATCTTGTCTGATCCAAGCACATTCACAGGCATTCAGTTTACTAGGAAATCAATTCAGGTAGCTTTTTTTGCTGATTATGTCATTGTCATGTCATCTGACACCACCCAACATCTACCTATAGTATTAGACTTACTTAAAAATTTTGGCTCTTACTCAGGGTATAAAATCAATGTTAAAAAATGTGAAATACTCCCATTTAGTGATGAGCGAGCATGCACTGCTCGGTACTCGCCCGAGCATCTCAGTACTCGAGATGCTCGGAGCTCGACGAGCACTTGCGCGATGCTCGGACGGGAGCTTGGGTCCCCGTCCTGCATGTTTGGCGCTATTTAGAGCACCAATCATGCAGGGATTGTCTGCCACTCACTGTAATGCCACAGCCATGGTGGTTGTGGCATTACAGTGATTTCCCAAATAGATGGGAACAGTGCTCACAGTGAAACATGAAAAGCCGGCAATTCATCAGCAGCATACACCGGTACCCGACAATTTAGAACAGAAAGAATAGAGCATCACACATAGATTAGATAGATAGAAACATGTCAGTCACATGCAGTACAGACCTAAAGTTTGGACACACCTTCTCATTTAAAGATTGTTCTGTATTTTCATGACTATGAAAATTGTACATTCACACTGAAGGCATCAAAACTATGAATTAACACATGTGGAATTATATACTTAACAAAAATGTGTGAAACAACTGAAAATATGTCTTATATTCTAGGTTCTTCAAAGTAGCCACCTTTTGCTTTAATGACTGCTTTGCACACTCTTGGCATTCTCTTGATGAGCTTCAAGAGGTAGTCACCGGAAATGGTCTTCCAAAAATCTTGAAGGAGTTCCCAGAGATGCTTAGCACTTGTTGGACCTTTTGCCTTCACTCTGCGGTCCAGCTCACCCCAAACCATCTCGATTGGGTTCAGGTCTGGGGACTGTGGAGGCCAGGTCATCTGGCGTAGCACCAAATCACTCTCCTTCTTGGTCAAATAGCCCTTACACAGCCTGGAGGTGTGCTTGGGGTCATTGTCCTGTTGAAAAATAAATGATGGTCCAACTAAACGCAAACCGGATGGAATAGCATGCCGCTGCAAGATGCTGTAGTAGCCATGTTGGTTCAGTATGCCTTCAATTTTGAATAAATCCCCAACAGTGTCACCTGCAAAGCACCCCCACACCATTACACCTCCTCCTCCATGCTTCACAGTGGGAACCAGGCATGTAGAGTCCATCCATTTACCTTTTCTGCGTCGCACAAAGACACGGTTGTTGGAACCAAAGATCTCAAATTTGGATTTATTAGACCAAAGCACAGATTTCCACTGGTCTAATGTCCATTCCTTGTGTTCTTTAGCCCAAACAAGTGTCTTCTGCTTGTTGCCTGTCCTTAGCAGTGGTTTACTAGCAGCTATTTTACCATGAAGGCCTGCTGCACAAAGTCTCCTCTTAACAGTTGTTGTAGAGATGTGTCTGCTGCTAGAACTCTGTGTGGCATTGACCTGGTCTCTAATCTGAGCTGCTGTTAACCTGCGATTTCTGAGGCTGGTGACTCGAATAAACTTATCCTCAGAAGCAGAGGAGACTTTTGGTCTTCCTTTCCTTGGGTGGTCCTCATGTGAGCCAGTTTCTTAGTAGCGCTTGATGCTTTTTGCAACTGCACTTGGGGACACTTTCAAAGTTTTCCCAATTTTTTGGACTGACTGACCTTCATTTCTTAAAGTAATGATGGCCACTCATTTTTCTTTACTTAGCTGCTTTTTTCTTGCCATAATACAAATTCTAACAGTCTATTCAGTAGGACTATCAGCTGCGTATCCACCTGACTTCTGGACAACACAACTGATGGTCCCATCCCCATTTATAAGGCAAGAAATCCCACTTATTAAACCTGACAGGGCACACCTGTGAAGTGAAAACCATTTCCGGTGACTACCTCTTGAAGCTCATCAAGAGAATCCCAAGAGTATGGAAAGCAGTCATCAAAGCAAAAGGTGGCTACTTTGAAGAACCTAGAATATAAGACACATTTTCAGCTGTTTCACACTTTTTTGTTAAGTATATAATTCCACATGTCTTAATTCATAGTTTTGCTGCCTTCAGTGTGAATGTACAATTTTCAAAGTCATGAAAATACAGAAAAATCTTTAAATGAGAAGGTGTGTCCAAACTTTTGGTCTGTACTGTATATAATAAGTACAGTGACAGTGTTGGTTACTGTACTTGTTATTTAGTGTTAAAATAAAGGATTTATTAAAAAAAAAATAATAGTGTTTTCATGCACCCGTCTCTTTAAAAAAGCCGGCCGGCAATTCCTCAGCGGCATACATCGGTACCCGACAATTTAGAAAAGAAAGAATAGAGCATCACACATAGATTAGATAGTTAGAAACATGTCAGTCACATATATAATAAGTACAGTGACAGTGTTGGTTACTGTACTTCTCATTTAGTGTTAAAATAAAGGATTTATAAAAAAAAAATTGGCGTGGGGTTCCCCGTAATTTTAGTCTCTAGCGTAGGTTAAGCAGACGTTTGGGGCAGATGTTTGAAGCCTGGGAAGGGGGTAATACCCACGGAGCTTCCCAGGCTACTAATATCAGCCCCCAGCTGAATACCTAGCCTTTACTAGCTATTAAAATGGGGGACCCCAAAAAAAAATGACGTGGGGTCCCCCCTATTTTAATAGCTAGCAAAGGAAGGATGCGCCATTTCTGGGGTGGCTGATGGCTGGTGTTTCTAGCCTGGGAGGGGGCCAATATTCATGGCACCCTTACTGGGCTATTAATATTAGCCCCCAGCTGTCTGCCTAGCCTTTGCTAGCTATTAAAATAAGGAGGACCCCACGTCATTATTTTTTGGGGTCCCCCATTTTAATAGCTAGTAAAGGCTAGGTATTCAGCTGGGGGCTGATTTAAGTAGCCTGGGAAGCTCCGTGGGTATTACCCCCTTCCCAGGCTTCAAACATCTGCCCCAGCCGTCTGCCTAACGTCCGCTAGAGACTAAAATTACGGGGAACCCCACGCCAATTTTTTTTTTAATAAATCCTTTATTTTAACACTAAATGACAAGTACAGTAACCAACACTGTCACTGTACTTATTATATATGTGACTGACATGTTTCTATCTATCTAATCTATGTGTGATGCTCTATTCTTTCTGTTCTAAATTGTCGGGTACCGATGTATGCCGCTGATGAATTGCCGGCCGGCTTTCTTGAAGAGACAAAAACACTATTATTATTTTTTTTTAATAAATCCTTTATTTTAACACTAAATAACAAGTACAGTAAACAAAACTGTCACTGTACTTATTATATATGTGACTGGTATGTTTCTATCTATCTAATCTATGTGTGATGCTCTATTATTTCTGTTCTAAATTGTCGGGTACCGGTGTATGCCGCTGATGAATTGCCGGCCGGCTTTTTTAAGAGAAGGGTGCATAAAAATCCGAGGGCACTAGTGTGTTCCAAGTGCCCTGCTATGTTTTTCATGCACCCTCCTATATACCCTGCCTGCCTGTCTGCCTATATATTCTGCCTGCCTGACGTTTATTTGACCACTGTTCCCATCGATTTGGGCAATTTTTGACCTTCTGCAGACCGCCGGTTGGGGGGGGGACCGCCAGAAAAATGCTCGAGTTTCCCATAGACTTACATTGGGCTCGTTGCTCGAGTCGAGCACCCGAGTATTCCAATGTGCTCGATCGAGCTTCGAGCACCCGAGCATTTTAGTGCTCACTCATCACTACTCCCATTAACTGAGAAGGGAAAAAAACTCTGCCAAGATCGGTCTTTAAATGGTATATCCCTAGCACCCTCACATATCACCTACTTGGGAATTAAAATAGGCCGTTTGCCTTCATCTATATACACCTTAAACTACCCTCCTCTTATAAAAAAAATTGTCAATCAATTAAAGTCATGGCAAGATTTGCCTCTATCTTTTATGGGTAGGGCACATTTGGTAAAAATGATCAGTACAGCCAGGATTATGTATCAACTACAAACCTTACCATTACTCCTGAAACACATGGACATAACTATACTCAATAGAGTCTTCAGTCACTTTATTTGGAAAGGAAAACGTCCCAGGATTAGTGTGAGCAAACTTATGGCTTCCAAAGACGACGGAGGCATTAATTTCCCAAGCATCAGAAATTACAATCTTGCTTGCCTTTTCCGAAATATAATAGACTGGTTCCATAAGAGACGCACATATTCTGACTACACGTTGGAAGCCAATTATGCATACCCCCTTGACCTGGTTGCCCTCCTTCATTCTCGATTCACCTCCCTCCCCTTGGCAGTTAAAAGTCAACAATCCTTATGAACACAATTTCCGCATGGAAGGCAGTCAGGAAAAAATACGGTCATTCTTTCAGGATTTCAAAGCACCTCCCGATATGGCAAAACCCAGAATTGCCCCAGGGTAATGAAAATAAACTATCTCTAGAATGGCGACAAGCAGGTGTAGACAACACATCCCATCTTCTCCACTCAAGTAAGCAAAGATGGATGACATGTACCGAGAGTTTAGACAGATACAATCTACCTCCCCAACATTATTTCCAATATGAACAAATCAAACTATCCATTATGGCCAATTTAAAAGATGTGACCTTTGAGGTCTACCAAAATGTCTTGGATGTCATTCTGATGTCTCCAATGGGTACCCCTTCAATTTCTGTCCTTTATTCTGCAATGAGATCCAATCTACTAGGAGTTCACCCAGATACTTTCTTCAAATATTGGAGACAACAGTTGGAGGATGTGGAACTCTCTGATAAGATCAGGTCAGGCTGGAATTTAATAAGAAAACACATTATAAATGAAGCATGGAGAGAAAAGCAATATAAAATCACGCATGGCGCCATCTATGCATTTAACATACCTACAAAAGATCCGCTTTCAAACAGGCTAACAGCTTGCCCTAAATGCCACCTTCCATTCTCCGACCTCATGCACGGTCTATGGTCATGCCCAGCTTCAGTTTCATATTGGGGACAAGTATCAGCTATTATCGACACCATATGGGGTCTGGGTTATACTCTTTCCCCTTATCTAGCCTTGTTACATTTTTGGAACAACACAGAAAACCCTGAGGGGAAACCCTCCGAAATTGCTCCACACCCTACTTATCCCGGCAAAAAAACAGCTACTTAAATATTGGCTAGAACCCAACACAACCCCATTGAAGAGTGAACAGCTCAAATGAAACATTTTATGAGAATAGAGCAACAAGACACCCTTAGCAATAAGGAAACGCAAGCTGGCAAATTTCTTCCGAAATGGAAACAGTTTATTGTAAATTGCTGCTCATTAAATGAAAAATAGAAAATGGCGGAACCCTTCACTTCCACAGCGTGGTACATTCTGGAAGATCTTGGAGATAGCCCAGGTCCCTTATGCCTGGATTGAGGGGGAGGAGGGGGAGAGAGTGGAATGGAGGGATCATTTGGTGAAGGTCTATAATACTAACATAGCTAGTCTAATCTAACAAGATGGCTTCAATAAATCAGAGTATCAACTGGATTGCATGTTAATTAAACTGATGTAAGTTACATTGTTATTAAGTTCTTTTATTATATTTTGCATTACCAATCAAATATGTAAGAACTATCTCTTTATACCCTGTCTGCGAACAGGTATCTGATTGTCACCTTAGTCTGGTATGTTTTGTTTCTTTTTGAAAAAATTAATAAAAATTATATATATAAAAAAAAAAAAAAAGATACAGGCACATAGATAATAGGTAGATAGATATGAGATAGATAGATAGATAGATAGATAGTAGTGATGAGCGAGCGTGCTCACCATTGCTCGGTACTCGCCTGAGCATCACACTGTTGGATATAGGTAGTGGTACTCCAGGAGTATATACAGGTGCATCTCACTAAATTAGAATATGATCAAAAATTTAATTTATTTCAGTTCTTCAATACAAAAAGTGAAATTCATATATTATATAGAGTCATTACAAACAGAGTGATCTATTTCAAGTGTTTATTTCTGTTAATGTTGATGATTATGGCTTGCAGCCAATGAAAACACAAAAGTCATTATCTCAGTAAATTAGAATAATTTGTGATCGCGTTGTGCTGATTGTCTCCATGGTGACCCCGGGCCGAAAGATGGCCACGGGGTCACCCCGGTACAGTGGCATATTAGCTCATTGCTTTAATTCCTGTGAAGTACCTAAAGGGTTAATAAACTTTTTGAATGTGGTTTTGAGCACTTCAAGGGGTGCAGTTTTTAATATAGTGTCACTTTTTGGTATTTTCTGTCATATAGGCTCCACAAAGTAATTTCAAATGTGATATGGACCCTAAAAGAAACTGTTTTGTAAATTTTGTTGGAAAAATGAGAAATTGCTGATAAATAGTGATGGGTGAGCGTGCTGGGCATTGCTCGATACTCGACCAAGCATCAGGGTTCTCAATTGAGTATCGAGCAGTGGCGAGTATCGTGTGGTGCTCGAGTGCTCGGGTCCCCGTAAGATGTTTATCTGAGAGCGAGAGAGACGTACTCGATTCTAGTACCGAGCATTCAAGCATTTCAGTGCTCGATCAACACTACTGATGAACTTTTAACCCATCTAACATCCTGACAAAAAAAATGTTTAAAAAATTATGCTGATGTAAAGTAGACATATCGGAAATGTTATTTCTAAATTATTTTGTTCAGCATGACTAACTGGTTTAAAGATATAAAAATTGAAATTTTGAAAGTTTTCGCCAAAACTCCTATTTTTTCACAAATAAACTTCGACCTAAATTTACTACAAATATAAAGTACAATGCGTCATGAAAAAACATTCTCAGAATCAGTGGGATCTGTTGCAGCGTTCCAGAGTTATTATGACATAAATTGACACTGGTCAGAATTGTAAAATTTGGCCTGGTCAGGAAGGTGAAAACAGGCTTTGGGATGAAGGGGTTAAAACACTTTTTTGGGAATACTCAGGAATACAGCAGGAATGAAATAAGAACATAAATGGGGCACTTTTTACCCGATGGCAGGTCCTCTTTAAAGGTATCTTCCCAACTTTGATGTTTTTGGCATATCCACAAAAGATATCATATCAATATCTGTGAGATTCATGTCTCACATCTAAGAGAAAAAGGTTTCCCTGACTGGCCACGTTGGTAATAAGAAATTCCGATCACCGTAAAGTAATGTTACTCTTTATTATTACTATTATAGAGTATTTCAGCCTTAAAATGTACTGTATAGCTCTGATTCCTATGTAGATAACCCTTTAATGATTTACACTGAAAATGTGGCTTAGCAGCAGTGTCAGTGTCACTTCACTGCTTGGCCATCTTTCTTTTAGAACAAGAGTCTACAATAGAGGTCCACTGATTAAATCACACGTGTGGAAGTGTCATTATTCTTTAAGAGATTTAGTCAGCAAATGACATAGGATAGAAAAACACACTGCATTTTGCTATTATTAATTGAAGTACCAAACTGAACAATCTATCAGAGTCACATAAAAATGAATTAGTATTGGTTTTATTACTGCTGTTATTATTAATCTGCTCCGTGTTTACACTAGGGGCTCCTACTAGTGGCCGGAATCACCACTGATGATTCAGAACAGGAGACGTCTGTAGGATTTTTTTGCCAGCCAGCAAAGAGGATGAATGTCGCTCTGTTACAATCCTCTGTAGGTCCAAGCTCAGACATATTATACGACTTGATAGTGTGCAAAGAAGTCTTAAGGGATAACACAATACCACCCTACAGCGCTTATACCATTATTTTCATTATATGTGGCTTGGGAGGATGAGTTCTTCAGCTGCAGAAATATAATATAGCATCATAAAAGAGAAAAAAAATGAATTGTGTCATCTGGAAATGTTAATTTGTAAAACAGTCAGTCCACATGCATTCACTATAATTGCAGCGTGCATATACAGAAAATGCACAGCACTAATAGGGGACCTTTAAATTAATTTATTATTAGTAGGAGCAAGCTGTCCTGATGATCAAGTTCAAGGCAGGGGTTGAAAGGGAACATGTCACATTGAACAAGCAGTTTGATCTGCCAGCATCTTTTTATAGAGCAGGGGCAGCTCAGTAGATTGATATATAGTGGGAAAGATTCCGTATAACCTGCATGTTATTCATTTTAATCCCTGCTCACTGTTTACTTAGGTCTGGGGGACAGTTCTAATCTGTGACTGACAGTTATGTATGCATGCTCACACAGACCTAAATGTCAGTCACAGATAGAACCGCCCACTGGACTCTTAAGCATGAAAAGAGCAGGGATGTTATTGATTAAAATTTGAGTTAAGCAGAATGTTTCCCCACAAATCTATATAATAATCTACCCAGCTCCTCCTCTATAATTTAGTGCCAGAATACTGCAACCGACCCAAATCCTCCTTCCTCAGACTGTAATCTTGGCTATCTTGCATAATATGCAGAACACAGCAGTCAAGATGGCTTTGTCATGAACTGCTCTGCAGTGCTCTCCTCATAAATCAATATATCATTATTAGTGGTTATTGAGCACTAAAATGCTCAAGTGCTCATTACTCAATCGAGCAAATCGGACACTCGGATGTGCTCTACTCGAGAACCGAGTATAATGGAAGTCAATGGGAAACTCGAGCATTTTTCAGGCTGACCCAAATGGGAGGTCTGGGTAGGCAGGAAAATTGCTGAAACAGCATGGGAAAGATGCTTGGACACATCTCTGTCACCCATTTCAATGCTGGGAAATAAATAAATTACTATTGGGTCCCTCCTATTTTTGATAACCAGCCAGGGCAAAGCAGAAAGATGGGGGCTCATATTATCAGGCTGGGAAGTTCTATAGTTATTTGGCCCTTCCCAGCCTAAAAATACAAGCCTGCAGCTGCCCCAGAATTGGTGCATCACATTAGATGTGCCAATTTTAGAGCTTTGCTCGGCTCTTTCCGATTGCCCTGGTGCAGTGGCAATCAAGGTAATGTTTTTGAGGTTGAAGTCAGCTGTGTAATAACAGCTGGCATCAAGCCCAGGGATTAGTAATGGAGAGGCATCTATTAAACACCCCCATTACTAACCCACTAATCAAAAACAAATCCCACACAGAAAAAAAGTATTTTATTTGAATAAAAACT
Source organism: Phyllobates terribilis (assembly GCF_046119375.1). NCBI lineage: Eukaryota > Metazoa > Chordata > Amphibia > Anura > Dendrobatidae > Phyllobates > Phyllobates terribilis. The sequence continues at coordinate 845,002,456 of NW_027362761.1, forward strand.
CCCCTACACTATCCCTCGTTCACTAATTTATTGAAAGAAATGTTCCCACGAAGCCCCCCCATTGTAGCTCACATTTTCCGATGTCTCCGACATCTGTGAATAGCAGTAAAGTACAGCTATTCACAAGTGCTGGGTAGTGCCGACAATTCTCATCGGATCCACCGGCTCAATGATGCCAGCGGCATCCGACACCTATGAATAGTTGCTATTCACAGATACCGAAGCCGGATGCAAGGATCATGGACTACATTGGAGGAGTTTCGTGGGAACATTTTTTTAAAATAAATTAGTGAACAAGGGATAGTGTGGGGGGGTATTTATTCAAATGAAGTATTTTTTCTGTGCGTGTGTTTTATTGAATAACTGGGTCAAAAATTGGGGTGTCTTATAGACACCTCTCCATTACTAACCCCTGGGCTTGTTGCCAGCTGATACTACACAGCGGACATCAATCGCCAAAAATATTACCCCGATTGCCAATGCACAAGGGCAATCAGGAAGAGCCAGGCAAAGTGCCAGAAGTGGTGTATTTAATGGATGAGCCAATTCTGGGGCAGCTGCAAGCTGGTATTTTTAGTCTGGGAAGGGTCAAATAACTATAAACCTTCCCAGCCTGATAACATCAGCCCGCAGCTGTTTGCTTTACCTTGGCTGGTTATCAAAAATAGGGGAAATCCCATGTTTTTTTTATTAATTTATTAATTTATTTATTAACTTGTTAATAAATAAATTTAAAAAAAGGACTTGGTGTCTGAAAGAGTCAAATACATTTGAAATTTGGAAGAAGTTAGAGGTTGCCGGCAGTGTCATGCAGGCCTGTACTATACAAACTTCTAAGATCATCTATCAAGGTATTAAAGGGGAGGGCCAAACTGACTACCTGAAAGATTGATTAACAGGGGAATGGGGGATACATATCATAATCAGTTTTAGATGCACAGAACCACTACAATCAAGGGTCATACAAGAACTGCAGTGTAAATTATGACCAATATTATTCAATGCATTGGACGCTGTTTTCAAGATAATAGAGGAGGGTATATCCTGGTGTGGACAACCTCTGTTAAAATAGTACTTGCATTGCATTATAAGATATATGTCCTATAACTTGCTATTTCCATTTACACTGAAGACAGCAGCAAAGCACTGAGTCAGCAAAAAGTGAAGAAATATGTCTGATATTATTTTGCTGGAAAACAAGCTGTCAGGAAAGGGTCCATAATACCTTGAGTATTGATTTATGCTTATTGTCCTTTACCAACTGTCATTCTTCTGTTTTGCTGGTACAGAATGATTTGGCAATATTCAACAATGATGCAGGTAGGAGTAATTATAATAAATGACAGAAGTGATTTTCTAAATGCCACTCAAAAACATGTCACCTAATAGGCTAATATTTAATAAACTGGAGTATTATGCATTTGGGTGGATTTCCGGCAAACAGCAATTTTCCTGTTGACTTACAGTGAAATTATAAGAATGTAACTTTACTCCTGGGTGAAAATAAAAGCAATGTGAAATATATTGTTTGTAAAATGTCATTTTTTGCTATTACCTCTTTTGACCCTCTGAAAACAGAAGACTTGCAGTGGTAAAATTTTACTGTTCACACTTTGCATTTTTATGTGAGTTTTGCATATAAGGTATATTTCCCTTTATCCAAAACTAAGAATGGGTTCAAAAATAGGGGACATTAGAAGGCAGGGCCACGATAATGTCAGGACCCTAGTGTTCAGATCTATTTCTATTTTGTATGTGATTGCAAAACTTTGGTGTGCATCTGAGGAAGGCATCTTAAATATACAGAGGGACAAAGTTGTTGGCCAACCTTGATATTTATTATGAAAAATGTCTTCAACTGAGGAAGTTTTTCTTTATTGTTGAGAGATCAGTTTTTGGCCGCAAAAAGAGAGGTTTTTGCTGCATGTGAACTTAACCTTTTGCATTTAATTGATGTGCCAGTAGTTGGCATGGTATGGGGGTAATGTCCCCCTATTCTGTTAAAAAACTCCATCCTGGTATATATGGCCCCTCCTTCCTGTTATACGTGGCCCCTATCCCCAAACTGGTATGGATGGCACCCATCATCCCCATCCTGATGTGCATGGCACCCCAATCCACCATTCTGGTATGCAAGGACCCCTGATTCCCACCTGGTACGCATGGTACCGCTGATCCCCATCCTGGTATGCATGGCACCCCTTATCCCCCCTGGTATGCATGACGAGCCCTGATCCCAATCCTGGTATGCTTGACACCCCTGATCCCCATCCTGGTGTGCATTGTACCCCTCATCCCCATCCAAGTGTGAATGGCACCCCAATCCACCATCGTGGTATGCATGGCACCCCTGATCCCCATCCTGGTATGGATGGCACCGCTGATCCTATCCCGGTAAGCATGGCGCCCCTGATCCGCATCATGGTATGCATAGCACCCCTGATCCCCATCCTGATATGCATGGCTCCCCTGATCCCCATCCTGGTATGATTGGCATCCCTGTTCCCCATCCTGGTATGCATGGCACCCACAATCCCCATCCTATTATGCATGGCACCCCTCATCCCCATCCTGGTATGCATGGCACTCCTGATACCCATCCTGGTATGCATGGCACCATTTCTCCTCATCCTGGTATGCATGGCATTCTACATTCCTATCCTGGTATGCATGGTACCCATGATCACCATCCTGGTATCCACGGCACCCCTGATTCCCATCCTGGTATGCATGGCAACCTTAATCCCCATCCTGGTATGCATTGCACCCCTGATCCCCATGCTGGAATGCATGACACCACTGATCTCCATCCTGGTGTGCATGGCACCCCAATCCACTATCGTGGTATGCATGGCACCCTTGATTCCCATCCTGGTATGCATGGCACCCCTGATCCCCATACTGGTATGCATGGCACCCTTGATCCCTATCTTGGTAGGCATGGCACCCTTGAACCCCATCCTGGTATGCATGTCACCCCTGATCCCCATACTAATATGCATTGCACCCCTGATCCCCATCCTGGTATGCACGGCACCCTTGATTCCCATCCTGGTATGCATGGCACCCCTAATCCCCATCCTGCTATGCATGGCACCCCTGATCCTCATCCTGGTATGCATGGCACCCCTGATCCCCATCCTGGTATGAATGGCACCCCTCATACCCATCCTGGTATACATAGCACCCCTGATCCCCATCATGGTATGCATGGCACCCCTGATCCCCATCCTGATGTGCATGTCAGCCCTGATCCCCATCCTGGTATGGAGGGCACCCCTGATCCCCATTCTGGTATGCATGACACCACTGATCTCCATCCTGGTATGCATGGCACCCCTCATAACCATCCTGGTATGCGTAACACCCCTCATCCAAGTATGCGTGGCCCCCCCATCCAAGTATGCATGGCACCCCTCATCCCATCCTGATATGCATGTTACCCCTCATGCCCCATCCCGGTATGCATGGCAACCCGGATCACCATCCTGTTATGCATGGCACACTGGCACTCCTGATCCACCATCCTAGTATGCATGGCACCCCTGATCCCCATCCTGGCATGCATGGCTCCCCTGATCCCCATCATGGTATGCATGACACCCCTGTTCCCTATCCTGGTATTCATGGCACCCAAAATCCCCATCCTGATATGCATGGCACCCCTCATCCCCATCCTGAAATGCATGGCACCCCTGATCCCCATCCTGGTATGCATGGCAACATTTTTCTTCATCCAGATATACATGGCATTCTTCATTCCTATCCTGGTATGCATGGTACCCCTGATCCTCATCCTGGTATGCATGGCACCCTTGATCCCCATCTTGGTATGCATGGCACCACTGATCCCCATCTTGGTATGCATGGCACCTTTGATCCCCATCCTGGTATCAATGGCAGCGCTGATCCCCATCCTGGTATGTATGGCACCCCTCATCCCCATCCTGATATGCATGGCAGCCCTGATCCCCATCCTGTTATGATTGGCACCCCTGTTCCTCATCCTGGTATGCATGGCACCCACAATCCGCATCCTATTATGCATGGCACCCCTCATCCCCATCCTGGTATGCATGGCACTCCTGATCCCCATCCTGTTATGCATGGCACCATTTCTCCTCATCCTGGTATGCATGGCATTCTACATTCCTATCCTGGTATGTATGGTACCCATGAACCCCATCCTGGTATCCATGGCAACCTTGATCCCCATCCTGGTATGCATTGCACTCCTGATCACCATGCTGGAATGCATGACACCACTGATCTCCATCCTGGTGTGCATGGCACCCCAATCCACCATCGTGGTATGCATGGGACCCTTGATCCCCATCCTGGTATGCATGGCACCCCTGATCCCCATACTGGTATGCATGGCACCCTTGATCCCCTCTTGGTATGCATGGCACCCTTGATCCCCATCCTGGTATGCACGGCACCCCTGATCCTCATCCTAATATGCATGGCACCCCTGATCCCCATCCTGGTATGCATGGCACCCTTGATTCCCATCCTGGTATGCATGGCACCCCTCATCCCCATCCTGATATGCATGGCACCCCTGATCCTCATCCTGGTATGCATGGCACCCCTAATCCCCATCCTGGTATGAATTGCACGCCTCATCCCCATCCTGGTATGCATGGCACCCCTGATCCTCATCCTGGTATGCATGGCACCCCTAATCCCCATCCTGGTATGAATTGCACCCCTCATCCCCATCCTGGTATGCATAGCACCCCTGATCCCCATAATGGTATGCATGGCACCCCTGATCCCCATCCTGATGTGCATGTCACCCCTGATCCCCATCCTGGTATGGATGGCACCCCTGATCCCCATTCTGGTATGCATGGTGCCCCAGATCCCCATACTAGTATATATAGCACCCTTGATCCCCATCCTGGTATGCGTAGTACCCCTCATCCAAGTATGCCTGGCCCCGCCATCCAAGTATGCATGGCACCCCTGATCCCATCCTGATATGCTTGTTACCCCTCATTCCCCATCCTGGTATGCATGGCACCCCGGATCCCCATCCTGTTATGCATGGCACTCTGGCACCCCTGATCCCCCATCCTATTATGCATGGCACCCCTGATCCCCATCCTGGCATGCATGGCTCCCCTGATGCCCATCATGGTATGCATGGCACCCCTGTTCCCTATCCTGGTATTCATGGCACCCAAAATCCCCATCCTGGTATGCATAGCACCATTTTTCCTCATCCTGGTATACATGGCATTCTTCATTCCTATCCTGGTATGCATGGCTCCCCTGATCCCCATCATGGTATGCATGGCACCCCTGTTCCCTATCCTGGTATTCATGGCACTCCTCATCCCCATCCTGGTATGCATAGAACCATTTTTCCTCATCCTGGTATACATGGAATTCTTCATTCCTATCCTGGTATGCATGGTATCCCTGATCCTCATCCTGGTATGCATGGCACCCTTGATCCTCATCTTGGTATGCATGGCTCCACTGATCCCCATCCTGGTATGCATGGCACCTTTGATCCCCATCCTGGTATGCATGGCAGCGCTGATCCCCATCCTGGTATGCCTGGCACCCCTCATCCCCATTCTGGTATGCATAGCACCATTTTTCCTCATCCTGGTATACATGGCATTCTTCATTCCTATCCTGGTATGCATGGTATCCCTGATCCTCATCCTTGTATGCATGGCACCCTTGATCCTCATCTTGGTATGCATGGCTCCACTGATCCCCATCCTGGTATGCATGGCACCTTTGATCCCCATCCTGGTATGCATGGCAGCCCTGATCCCCATCCTGATATGCATTGCTCACCTGATACCCATCCTAGTATGCATAGCACCCCTCATCCTCATCCTGATATGCATGGCACCCCTCATCCCCATCCTGATGTGCCTGGCACCCCAATCCACCATTCTGGTATGCATGAATCCCTGATCCCCACCTGGTATGCATGGTACCCCTGATCCCCATCCTGGTATGCATGGCACCCCTGATCCCCATCCTGATATGCATGGCACCCTTTATCTCAATCCTGGTATGCATGGCGAGCCCTGATCTCCATCCTGGTGTGCATGACACCCCTGATCCCCATCCTGGTGTGCATTGCACCCCTCATCCCCATCCAAGTGTGAATGGCACCCCAATCCACCATCGTGGTATGCATGGCACCCCTAATCCCCATCCTGGTATGCATGGCACCACTCATCCCCATCCTAGTGTGCATGGCACCCCTCATCACCATACTGGTATGCATGTCACCGCAATCCACCATCCTAGTATGCATGGCACCCCTGATCCCAATCTTGGCATGCATGGCACACTTGATCCTCATCCTGGTATACATGGCATTCCTCATTCCCATCCTGGTATGCATGGTACCCCTGATCCCCATTCTGGTATGCATGGCACACCTAATTCCCATCCTGATATGCATGGAACCCCTGATCCCAATCCTGGCATGCATAGCACCGCTGATCCCCATCCTGGTATGCATGACACCCCTGATCCAAATCCTGGTGTGCATGGCACCCTTGATCCCCATCCTGATGTGCATGGCACCCCAATCCAACATCCTGGTGTGCATGGCACCGCTGATCCCCATCCTGATATGTATGGTACCCCTCATCCCCATCCTGGTATGCATGGCACCCCTGATATCCATCCTGGTATGCATGGCACCCCTGATCTCCATCTTGATATGCATGGCACCCCTGATCCCCCATCTTGGTATGAATGGCACCCCTGATCCCCATCCTGGTATGCATGATACCACTGATCTCCATCCTGGTGTGCATGGTACCCCTGATCCCAATCCTCATGTGCATGGCACCCCAATCCACCATCCTGGTATGCATGGCACCCCTGATCCCCATACTAGTATGCATGGCACCCCTGATCCCCATCCTGGTATGCATGGCACCCTTGATGCCCATCTTGGTATGCATGCCAACCTTGATAACCTTCCTGGTATGCATGGCACCCCTTATCCCCATCCTGGTATGCATGGCACCCCTGATCCCCATCCTGGTATGCATGGCGCCTTTGATTCCTATCCTGGTATGCGCAGCACCCCTTATCCCCATCCTGGTATGCATGACAACCCTGATCCCCATCCTAATTTGCATGCCACCCTTGATCCCCATCCTGGTATGCATGGCACCCCTGATACCCATCCTGGTATGGATGGCACCCCTCATCCCCATCCTGGTATGCATGATACCCCTGATCCCCATCCTGGAATGCATAGCAACCCTGATCCACATCCTGATATGCATGGCACCCTTGATGCCCATCTTGGTATGCATGCCACCCTTGATCCCCATCCTGGTATGCATGGCACCCTTGATCCCCATCCTGGTATGCATGGCACCCTTTATTCCCATCCTGGTTTGCATAGCACCCCTCATCCCCATCCTGGTATGCATGGCACCACTGATCCCCATCCTGATATGCATGGCACCCCTGATTCCCCATCCTGGTATGAATGCCACCCCTGATACCCATCCTGGTATGCATGATACCACTGATCTCTATCCTGATGTGCATGGCACCCCTGATCCCCATCGTCATGTGTATGGCACCGCAATCCACCATCCTGGCATGCATGGCACCCCTGATCCCCATCCTGGTATGCATGGCACGCTTGATGCCCATCTTGGTATGCATGCCACACTTGATCCCCATGCTGGTATGCATGGCACAACTGATCCCCATCCTGGTATGCATGGCACACATGATTCCCATCCTGGTATTCATAGCACCCCTCATCCACATCCTGGTATGCATGGTGCCCCTGATCCCCATCCTGATTTGCATGGCACCCAAATTCCCCATGCTGGTATACATGGCACCCCTGATCCCCATTCTGGAATGCATGGCACCCCTGATACCCATCCTGGTATGCATTGCACCCCAATCCACCATCCTGCTATGCATGTCACCCCTGATACCCATCCTGGTATGCATGGCACCCCTCATCCCCATCCTGTTATGCATGACACCCCTGATTTCCATCCTGGTATGCATGGCACCCCTGATCCCCATTCAGGTATGCATGGCACCCCTGATCCCCATCCAGATATGCATTGCACGGCTGATCCCCGTCCAGGTATGCTTGAAACCCCTGATCCCCATCCTGGTATGCTTGGCACCCTTTATTACCATCCTGGTATGCATGACATTCCTCATTCCCATCCTGGTATGCAGGGCACCCCTGATCCCCATCCTGGCAAGCATGGCACCCCTGATACCCATCCTGGTGTGCATGTCACCCTTCATCCCCATTCTGATTTGCATTGCACCCCAATCCACCATCCTGCTATGCATGTCACCCCTGATACCCATACTGGTATGCATGGCACCCCTGATTCCCATCTTGGTATGCATGCCACCCTTGATCCCCAACCTGGTATGTATGACACCCCTGATTCCCATCCTAGTATGCATGGCACCCCTGATCCCCATCCTGGTATGCATGGCACCCTTGATTCCCATCCTGGTAAGCATGGTACCCCTCATCCCCTTCCTAGTATGCATGACGCCCCTGATCCCCATTCTGATATGCATGGTACCCAAATTCCCATCCTGGTATGCATGGCAACCCTGATTCCCATCCTGGTATGCATGGTTAATCTGATCTTCATCCTGGTATGCATGGCACCCCTGATTCCCACCCTGGTATGCATGGCACCCCTGATACCCATCCTGGTGTGCATGGCAGCCCTCATCCCCATCCTGATTAGCATGACACCCCAATCCATCATCCTGGTATGCATGGCATCCCTGATCCCTATCCAGGTATGCATGGCACCGCTGATCCCACCGCTGATCCCAATCCTGATATGCGTGGCACCCCTGATCCCCATCCTGGTGTGCATGGCACCCTTGATCCCCATCCTGGTAAGCATGGCACCCCTCATCCCCATCCTGTTATGCATGACTCCCCTGATCCCCATCCTAGTATGCATGGTACCCCTGATCCCCATTCGGGTATGCATGGCACCCCAGATCTTCATCCTGATATTCATGGCACCCCTGATCCCCATCCTGGTACGCATGGCACCCCTGATCCCCATCCTGGCATGCTTGGCACCCTTGATTCCCATCCTGGTATGCATGACATTACTCATTCCCATCCTGGTATGCATGGCACCCCTGATCCCCATTCTGGTATGCATGGCACCCCTGATCCCTATCCTGGTATGCATGGCACCCCTAATCCCCATCTTGATATGCATAGCAACCCTGATCTCCATCCTGGTATGTATGGCACCCCTCATAACCATCCTGTTATGCATGGCACCCCACATCATTCATCCTGGTTGCATGACACCCCTCATCCTGGTATGCATGGCCCCCTCATCCAAGTATGCCTGGCCCCCCTCATCCAAGTTTGCATGGCACCCCTCATCCCCATCCTGATATGAATGGCACCACTGATCCCCCATCCTGGTATGCATGGCACCCCTGATCCCCTTCCTGGCATGCATGACTCCCCTGATCACCATATTGGTATGCATGGCACCCCTGTTCCCAATCCTGGTATGCATAGCACCCCTAATCCCCATCCTGATATGCACGGCACCCCTCATCCCAATCCTGGTATGCATGGCACCCCTGATCTCCAACCTGGTATGAATGGCATACTTGTACCTCATCCTTTTATGCATGGCATTCTTCATTCCCATCCTGGTATGCATGGTACCCCTAATCCTCATCCTGGCATGCATGGCACCCCTTATCCCCACTCTGGTGTGCATGGCACCCTTTATCCCAATCCTGGTATGCATGTCCTCCCTCATCCAAGTTTGCATCCCCCCCCCCCCCACATCCAAGTATGCATGGCACCCCTCATCCCCATCCTGATATGCATGGCACCACTGATCCCCCATCCTGGTATGCAAGGCACCCCTGATCCCCTTCCTGGCATGCATGACTCCCCTGATCCCCATATTGGTATGCATGGCACACCTGTTCCCCATCATGGTATGCATGGCACCCCTAATCCCCATCTTGATATGCATGGCACCCTTCATCCCAATCCTGGTATGCATTGCACCCCTGATCTCCAACCTGGTATGCATGGCACACTTGCACCTCATACTTTTATGCATGGCATTCTTCATTCCCATCCTGGTATGCATGGTACCCCTGATACCATCCTGGTATGCATGGCACCCCTGATCCCCATCCTGGTGTGCATGGCACCCTTGATCCTCATCCTGGTATGCATGTCCCCCCTCATCCAAGTTTGCATGGCCCCCCACATCCAAGTATGCATGGCACCCCTCAACCCCATCTTGATATGCATGGCACCCCTAAACCCCTATCCTGGTATGCATGGCACCCCTGATCCTCATCCTGGGATACATGGCACCCCTCATCCCCATCCTGGTATGCATACCACCCCTATTCCCCATCCTGGTATACATGGCACCCCTGATCCCCATCCTGGTATTGATGACACTCCTGATCACCATTCTGGCATGCATGGCTCCCCTGATCCCCATCGCTGTATGCATGGCACCCTGATCCCCATCCTGGTGTGTACGGCACCCCTCATACCCTTCCTGATGTGCAAGTCACTCCAATCCACCATACTGGTATGGATTGAACCCCTGATCCCCATCCTGGCATGCATGGTTACTCTGATCTTCATTCTGGTATGCATGGCACCCCTGATCCCCATCCTGGTATGCATGGCACCCTGATACCCATCATGGTGTGCATGTCACTCCTCATCCCCATCCTGATTTGCATGGCACCCCCCATCCCCATCCTGGTATTCATCGCACCCCTGATCATCATCCTGGAATGCATAGCAACCCTGATTCCCACCCTGGTATGGATGGCATCCCTGATCCCCATTCAGGTATGCATAGCCCCCCTCATCCAAGTTTGCATGGCCCCCCACATCCAAGTATGCATGGCACCCCTGATCCCCATCCTGGTATGCATGACACCCCTATTCCCCATCCTGGTATGCATGGCACCCCTGATCCCCATCCTGGTATGTATGACACCACTGATCACCATTCTGGCATGCATGGCGCCCCTGATCCCCTTTCCCGGTATGCATGGCACCCCTGATCCCCAACCTGGAATGCATGGCACCCCTCATCCCCATCCTGATATGCATGGCACCCCTGATCACCATCGTTGTATGCATGGCACCCCTGATCCCCATCCTGATATGCTTGGCACCCTTGATTCCCATCCTGGTATGCATGACATTCCTCATTCCCATCCTGGTTTGCAAGGCACCCTTGATCCCCATCCTGGTAGGCATGGGACCCCTGATCCCCATCCTGGTATCCATGGCACCCCTAATCTCCATCCTGGTATGCATAGCACCCCTGATCCCCATCCTGGTATGCATGGCACCACTTATAACTTTCCTGGTTTGATGGCACCCCACATCCCTCATCCTGGATGCATGACACCCCTCATCCTGGTATGCATAGCCCCCTCATCCAAGTATGCCTGCTCCCCCTCATCCAAGTATGCATGGCACCCCTCATCCCCATCCTGATATGCATGGCACCACTGATCCCCCATCCTTTTATGCATGGCACCCCTGATCCCCTTCCTGGCATGCATGACTCCCCTGATCCCCATACTGGTATGCATGGCACCCCTGATACCAATTCTGGTATGCATGGCACCCCTAATCCCCATCCTGATATGCATGGCACACCTAATCCCAATCCTGGTATGCATGACATCCCTGATCTCCAACCTGGTTTGCATGGCACCCATCATCCTCATCCTGGTATGCATGGCATTCCTCATTCCCATCCTGGAATGCATGTTACCCCTGATCCCCATCCTGATATGCATGGTACCCCTGATCCCCATCCTGATATGCATGGAACACCTGATCGCCATCCTGGTATGCATGGCACACCTAATCCTAATCCTGATATGCATGGAACCCCTCATCCCCATCCTGGTATGCATAGCACCCCTTATCCCCATCCTGGTATGCATGACACCATTGATCCCCATCCTGGTATGCATAGCCCCCCTCATCCAAGTTTGCTTGGCCCCCCACATCCAAGTATGCATGGCACCCCTGTCCCCATCCTGGCATGCATGACACCCCTATTCCCCATCCTGGTATGCATGGCACCCCTGATCCCCATCCTGGTATGTATGACACCACTGATCTCCATTCTGGCATGCATGGCGCCCCTGATCCCCTTTCCCGGTATGCATGGCACCCCTGATCCCCAACCTGGAATGCATGGCACCCCTCATCCCCATCCTGATATGCATGGCACCCCTGATCACCATCGTGGTATGCATGGCACCCCTGATCCCTATCCTGATATGCTTGGCACCCTTGATTCCCATCCTGGTATGCATGACATTCCTCATTCCCATCCTGGTATGCAAGGCACCCTTGATCTCCATCCTGGTATGCATGGGACCCCTGATCCCCATCCTGGTATCCATGGCACCCCTAATCTCCATCCTGGTATGCATAGCACCCCTGATCCCCATCCTGGTAAGCATGGCACCACTTATAACCATACTGGTTTGCATGGCACCCCACATCCCTCATCCTGGATGCATGACACCCCTCATCTTGGTAAGCATAGCCCCCTCATCCAAGTATGCCTGGCCCCCCTCTTCCAAGTATGCATGGCACCCCTCATCCCCCTCCTGATATGCATGGCACCACTGATCCCCCATCCTTTTATGCATGGCACCCCTGATCCCCTTCCTAGCATGCATGACTCCCCTGATCCCCATACTGGTATGCATGGCACCCCTGATACCAATTCTGGTATGCATGGCACCCCTAATCCCCATCCTGATGTGCATGGAACACCTGATCGCCATCCTGGTATGCATGGCACACCTAATCCCAATCCTGATATGCATGGAACCCCTCATCCCCATCCTGGTATGCATAGCACCCCTTATCCCCATCCTGGTATGCATGACACCCCTGATCCCAATCCTGGTGTGCATGGCACCCTTGATCCCCATCCTGGTATGCATAGCCCCTCTCATCCAAGTTTGCATGGCCCCCCACATCCAAGTATGCATGGCACCCCTATTCCCCATCCTGGTATGCATGGCACCCCTGATCCCCATCCTGGTATGTATGACACCACTGATCACAATTCTGGCATGCATGGCGCCCCTGATCCCCGTTCCCGGTATGCATGGCACCCCTGATCCCCAACCTGGAATGCATGGCACCCTTCATCCCCATCCTGATATGCCTGGCACCCCTCATCCCCATTCTGGTATGCATAGCACCATTTTTCCTCATCCTGGTATACATGGCATTCTTCATTCCTATCCTGGTATGCATGGTATCCCTGATCCTCATCCTTGTATGCATGGCACCCTTGATCCTCATCTTGGTATGCATGGCTCCACTGATCCCCATCCTGGTATGCATGGCACCTTTGATCCCCATCCTGGTATGCATGGCAGCCCTGATCCCCATCCTGATATGCATTGCTCACCTGATACCCATCCTAGTATGCATAGCACCCCTCATCCTCATCCTGATATGCATGGCACCCCTCATCCCCATCCTGATGTGCCTGGCACCCCAATCCACCATTCTGGTATGCATGAATCCCTGATCCCCACCTGGTATGCATGGTACCCCTGATCCCCATCCTGGTATGCATGGCACCCCTGATCCCCATCCTGATATGCATGGCACCCTTTATCTCAATCCTGGTATGCATGGCGAGCCCTGATCTCCATCCTGGTGTGCATGACACCCCTGATCCCCATCCTGGTGTGCATTGCACCCCTCATCCCCATCCAAGTGTGAATGGCACCCCAATCCACCATCGTGGTATGCATGGCACCCCTAATCCCCATCCTGGTATGCATGGCACCACTCATCCCCATCCTAGTGTGCATGGCACCCCTCATCACCATACTGGTATGCATGTCACCGCAATCCACCATCCTAGTATGCATGGCACCCCTGATCCCAATCTTGGCATGCATGGCACACTTGATCCTCATCCTGGTATACATGGCATTCCTCATTCCCATCCTGGTATGCATGGTACCCCTGATCCCCATTCTGGTATGCATGGCACACCTAATTCCCATCCTGATATGCATGGAACCCCTGATCCCAATCCTGGCATGCATAGCACCGCTGATCCCCATCCTGGTATGCATGACACCCCTGATCCAAATCCTGGTGTGCATGGCACCCTTGATCCCCGTCCTGATGTGCATGGCACCCCAATCCAACATCCTGGTGTGCATGGCACCGCTGATCCCCATCCTGATATGTATGGTACCCCTCATCCCCATCCTGGTATGCATGGCACCCCTGATATCCATCCTGGTATGCATGGCACCCCTGATCTCCATCTTGATATGCATGGCACCCCTGATCCCCCATCTTGGTATGAATGGCACCCCTGATCCCCATCCTGGTATGCATGATACCACTGATCTCCATCCTGGTGTGCATGGTACCCCTGATCCCAATCCTCATGTGCATGGCACCCCAATCCACCATCCTGGTATGCATGGCACCCCTGATCCCCATACTAGTATGCATGGCACCCCTGATCCCCATCCTGGTATGCATGGCACCCTTGATGCCCATCTTGGTATGCATGACAACCTTGATAACCTTCCTGGTATGCATGGCACCCCTTATCCCCATCCTGGTATGCATGGCGCCTTTGATTCCTATCCTGGTATGCGCAGCACCCCTTATCCCCATCCTGGTATGCATGACAACCCTGATCCCCATCCTAATTTGCATGCCACCCTTGATCCCCATCCTGGTATGCATGGCACCCCTGATACCCATCCTGGTATGGATGGCACCCCTCATCCCCATCCTGGTATGCATGATACCCCTGATCCCCATCCTGGAATGCATAGCAACCCTGATCCACATCCTGATATGCATGGCACCCTTGATGCCCATCTTGGTATGCATGCCACCCTTGATCCCCATCCTGGTATGCATGGCACCCTTGATCCCCATCCTGTTATGCATGGCACCCTTTATTCCCATCCTGGTTTGCATAGCACCCCTCATCCCCATCCTGGTATGCATGGCACCACTGATCCCCATCCTGATATGCATGGCACCCCTGATTCCCCATCCTGGTATGAATGCCACCCCTGATACCCATCCTGGTATGCATGATACCACTGATCTCTATCCTGATGTGCATGGCACCCCTGATCCCCATCGTCATGTGTATGGCACCGCAATCCACCATCCTGGCATGCATGGCACCCCTGATCCCCATCCTGGTATGCATGGCACGCTTGATGCCCATCTTGGTATGCATGCCACACTTGATCCCCATGCTGGTATGCATGGCACAACTGATCCCCATCCTGGTATGCATGGCACACATGATTCCCATCCTGGTATTCATAGCACCCCTCATCCACATCCTGGTATGCATGGTGCCCCTGATCCCCATCCTGATTTGCATGGCACCCAAATTCCCCATGCTGGTATACATGGCACCCCTGATCCCCATTCTGGAATGCATGGCACCCCTGATACCCATCCTGGTATGCATGGCACCCCTCATCCCCATCCTGTTATGCATGACACCCCTGATTTCCATCCTGGTATGCATGGCACCCCTGATCCCCATTCAGGTATGCATGGCACCCCTGATCCCCATCCAGATATGCATTGCACGGCTGATCCCCGTCCAGGTAAGCTTGAAACCCCTGATCCCCATCCTGGTATGCTTGGCACCATTGATTACCATCCTGGTATGCATGACATTACTCATTCCCATCTTGGTATGCAGGGCACCCCTGATCCCCATCCTGGCAAGCATGGCACCCCTGATACCCATCCTGGTGTGCATGTCACCCTTCATCCCCATTCTGATTTGCATTGCACCCCAATCCACCATCCTGCTATGCATGTCACCCCTGATACCCATCCTGGTATGCATGGCACCCCTCATCCCCATCCTGTTATGCATGACACCCCTGATTTCCATCCTGGTATGCATGGCACCCCTGATCCCCATTCAGGTATGCATGGCACCCCTGATCCCCATCCAGATATGCATTGCACGGCTGATCCCCGTCCAGGTATGCTTGAAACCCCTGATCCCCATCCTGGTATGCTTGGCACCCTTTATTACCATCCTGGTATGCATGACATTCCTCATTCCCATCCTGGTATGCAGGGCACCCCTGATCCCCATCCTGGCAAGCATGGCACCCCTGATACCCATCCTGGTGTGCATGTCACCCTTCATCCCCATTCTGATTTGCATTGCACCCCAATCCACCATCCTGCTATGCATGTCACCCCTGATACCCATACTGGTATGCATTGCTCACCTGATACCCATCCTAGTATGCATAGCACCCCTCATCCTCATCCTGATATGCATGGCACCCCTCATCCCCATCCTGATGTGCCTGGCACCCCAATCCACCATTCTGGTATGCATGAATCCCTGATCCCCACCTGGTATGCATGGTACCCCTGATCCCCATCCTGGTATGCATGGCACCCCTGATCCCCATCCTGATATGCATGGCACCCTTTATCTCAATCCTGGTATGCATGGCGAGCCCTGATCTCCATCCTGGTGTGCATGACACCCCTGATCCCCATCCTGGTGTGCATTGCACCCCTCATCCCCATCCAAGTGTGAATGGCACCCCAATCCACCATCGTGGTATGCATGGCACCCCTAATTCCCATCCTGGTATGCATGGCACCACTCATCCCCATCCTAGTGTGCATGGCACCCCTCATCACCATACTGGTATGCATGTCACCGCAATCCACCATCCTAGTATGCATGGCACCCCTGATCCCAATCTTGGCATGCATGGCACACTTGATCCTCATCCTGGTATACATGGCATTCCTCATTCCCATCCTGGTATGCATGGTACCCCTGATCCCCATTCTGGTATGCATGGCACACCTAATTCCCATCCTGATATGCATGGAACCCCTGATCCCAATCCTGGCATGCATAGCACCGCTGATCCCCATCCTGGTATGCATGACACCCCTGATCCAAATCCTGGTGTGCATGGCACCCTTGATCCCCGTCCTGATGTGCATGGCACCCCAATCCAACATCCTGGTGTGCATGGCACCGCTGATCCCCATCCTGATATGTATGGTACCCCTCATCCCCATCCTGGTATGCATGGCACCCCTGATATCCATCCTGGTATGCATGGCACCCCTGATCTCCATCTTGATATGCATGGCACCCCTGATCCCCCATCTTGGTATGAATGGCACCCCTGATCCCCATCCTGGTATGCATGATACCACTGATCTCCATCCTGGTGTGCATGGTACCCCTGATCCCAATCCTCATGTGCATGGCACCCCAATCCACCATCCTGGTATGCATGGCACCCCTGATCCCCATACTAGTATGCATGGCACCCCTGATCCCCATCCTGGTATGCATGGCACCCTTGATGCCCATCTTGGTATGCATGCCAACCTTGATAACCTTCCTGGTATGCATGGCACCCCTTATCCCCATCCTGGTATGCATGGCGCCTTTGATTCCTATCCTGGTATGCGCAGCACCCCTTATCCCCATCCTGGTATGCATGACAACCCTGATCCCCATCCTAATTTGCATGCCACCCTTGATCCCCATCCTGGTATGCATGGCACCCCTGATACCCATCCTGGTATGGATGGCACCCCTCATCCCCATCCTGGTATGCATGATACCCCTGATCCCCATCCTGGAATGCATAGCAACCCTGATCCACATCCTGATATGCATGGCACCCTTGATGCCCATCTTGGTATGCATGCCACCCTTGATCCCCATCCTGGTATGCATGGCACCCTTGATCCCCTTCCTGGTATGCATGGCACCCTTTATTCCCATCCTGGTTTGCATAGCACCCCTAATCCCCATCCTGGTATGCATGGCACCACTGATCCCCATCCTGATATGCATGGCACCCCTGATTCCCCATCCTGGTATGAATGCCACCCCTGATACCCATCCTGGTATGCATGATACCACTGATCTCTATCCTGATGTGCATGGCACCCCTGATCCCCATCGTCATGTGTATGGCACCGCAATCCACCATCCTGGCATGCATGGCACCCCTGATCCCCATCCTGGTATGCATGGCACGCTTGATGCCCATCTTGGTATGCATGCCACACTTGATCCCCATGCTGGTATGCATGGCACAACTGATCCCCATCCTGGTATGCATGGCACACATGATTCCGATCCTGGTATTCATAGCACCCCTCATCCACATCCTGGTATGCATGGTGCCCCTGATCCCCATCCTGATTTGCATGGCACCCAAATTCCCCATGCTGGTATACATGGCACCCCTGATCCCCATTCTGGAATGCATGGCACCCCTGATACCCATCCTGGTATGCATGGCACCCCTCATCCCCATCCTGTTATGCATGACACCCCTGATTTCCATCCTGGTATGCATGGCACCCCTGATCCCCATTCAGGTATGCATGGCACCCCTGATCCCCATCCAGATATGCATTGCACGGCTGATCCCCGTCCAGGTAAGCTTGAAACCCCTGATCCCCATCCTGGTATGCTTGGCACCATTGATTACCATCCTGGTATGCATGACATTACTCATTCCCATCTTGGTATGCAGGGCACCCCTGATCCCCATCCTGGCAAGCATGGCACCCCTGATACCCATCCTGGTGTGCATGTCACCCTTCATCCCCATTCTGATTTGCATTGCACCCCAATCCACCATCCTGCTATGCATGTCACCCCTGATACCCATCCTGGTATGCATGGCACCCCTCATCCCCATCCTGTTATGCATGACACCCCTGATTTCCATCCTGGTATGCATGGCACCCCTGATCCCCATCTAGGTATGCATGGCACCCCTGATCCCCATCCAGATATGCATTGCACGGCTGATCACCGTCCAGGTATGCTTGAAACCCCTGATCCCCATCCTGGTATGCTTGGCACCCTTTATTACCATCCTGGTATGCATGACATTCCTCATTCCCATCCTGGTATGCAGGGCACCCCTGATCCCCATCCTGGCAAGCATGGCACCCCTGATACCCATCCTGGTGTGCATGTCACCCTTCATCCCCATTCTGATTTGCATTGCACCCCAATCCACCATCCTGCTATGCATGTCACCCCTGATACCCATACTGGTATGCATGGCACCCCTGATTCCCATCTTGGTATGCATGCCACCCTTGATCCCCAACCTGGTATGTATGACACCCCTGATTCCCATCCTAGTATGCATGGCACCCCTGATCCCCATCCTGGTATGCATGGCACCCTTGCTTCCCATCCTGGTAAGCATGGTACCCCTCATCCCCTTCCTAGTATGCATGACGCCCCTGATCCCCATTCTGATATGCATGGTACCCAAATTCCCATCCTGGTATGCATGGCAACCCTGATTCCCATCCTGGTATGCATGGTTAATCTGATCTTCATCCTGGTATGCATGGCACCCCTGATTCCCACCCTGGTATGCATGGCACCCCTGATACCCATCCTGGTGTGCATGGCAGCCCTCATCCCCATCCTGATTAGCATGACACCCCAATCCATCATCCTGGTATGCATGGCATCCCTGATCCCTATCCAGGTATGCATGGCACCGCTGATCCCAATCCTGATATGCGTGGCACCCCTGATCCCCATCCTGGTGTGCATGGCACCCTTGATCCCCATCCTGGTAAGCATGGCACCCCTCATCCCCATCCTGTTATGCATGACTCCCCTGATCCCCATCCTAGTATGCATGGTACCCCTGATCCCCATTCGGGTATGCATGGCACCCCAGATCTTCATCCTGATATTCATGGCACCCCTGATCCCCATCCTGGTACGCATGGCACCCCTGATCCCCATCCTGGCATGCTTGGCACCCTTGATTCCGATCCTGGTATGCATGACATTACTCATTCCCATCCTGGTATGCATGGCACCCCTGATCCCCATTCTGGTATGCATGGCACCCCTGATCCCTATCCTGGTATGCATGGCACCCCTAATCCCCATCTTGATATGCATAGCAACCCTGATCTCCATCCTGGTATGTATGGCACCCCTCATAACCATCCTGTTATGCATGGCACCCCACATCATTCATCCTGGTTGCATGACACCCCTCATCCTGGTATGCATGGCCCCCTCATCCAAGTATGCCTGGCCCCCCTCATCCAAGTTTGCATGGCACCCCTCATCCCCATCCTGATATGAATGGCACCACTGATCCCCCATCCTGGTATGCATGGCACCCCTGATCCCCTTCCTGGCATGCATGACTCCCCTGATCACCATATTGGTATGCATGGCACCCCTGTTCCCAATCCTGGTATGCATAGCACCCCTAATCCCCATCCTGATATGCACGGCACCCCTCATCCCAATCCTGGTATGCATGGCACCCCTGATCTCCAACCTGGTATGAATGGCATACTTGTACCTCATCCTTTTATGCATGGCATTCTTCATTCCCATCCTGGTATGCATGGTACCCCTAATCCTCATCCTGGCATGCATGGCACCCCTTATCCCCACTCTGGTGTGCATGGCACCCTTTATCCCAATCCTGGTATGCATGTCCTCCCTCATCCAAGTTTGCATCCCCCCCCCCACATCCAAGTATGCATGGCACCCCTCATCCCCATCCTGATATGCATGGCACCACTGATCCCCCATCCTGGTATGCAAGGCACCCCTGATCCCCTTCCTGGCATGCATGACTCCCCTGATCCCCATATTGGTATGCATGGCACACCTGTTCCCCATCATGGTATGCATGGCACCCCTAATCCCCATCTTGATATGCATGGCACCCTTCATCCCAATCCTGGTATGCATTGCACCCCTGATCTCCAACCTGGTATGCATGGCACACTTGCACCTCATACTTTTATGCATGGCATTCTTCATTCCCATCCTGGTATGCATGGTACCCCTGATCCCCATCCTGGTATGCATGGCACCCCTGATCCCCATCCTGGTGTGCATGGCACCCTTGATCCTCATCCTGGTATGCATGTCCCCCCTCATCCAAGTTTGCATGGCCCCCCACATCCAAGTATGCATGGCACCCCTCATCCCCATCTTGATATGCATGGCACCCCTAAACCCCTATCCTGGTATGCATGGCACCCCTGATCCTCATCCTGGGATACATGGCACCCCTCATCCCCATCCTGGTATGCATACCACCCCTATTCCCCATCCTGGTATACATGGCACCCCTGATCCCCATCCTGGTATTGATGACACTCCTGATCACCATTCTGGCATGCATGGCTCCCCTGATCCCCATCGCTGTATGCATGGCACCCTGATCCCCATCCTGGTGTGTATGGCAGCCCTCATACCCTTCCTGATGTGCAAGTCACTCCAATCCACCATCCTGGTATGGATTGAACCCCTGATCCCCATCCTGGCATGCATGGTTACTCTGATCTTCATTCTGGTATGCATGGCACCCCTGATCCCCATCCTGGTATGCATGGCACCCTGATACCCATCATGGTGTGCATGTCACTCCTCATCCCCATCCTGATTTGCATGGCACCCCCCATCCCCATCCTGGTATTCATCGCACCCCTGATCATCATCCTGGAATGCATAGCAACCCTGATTCCCACCCTGGTATGGATGGCATCCCTGATCCCCATTCAGGTATGCATAGCCCCCCTCATCCAAGTTTGCATGGCCCCCCACATCCAAGTATGCATGGCACCCCTGATCCCCATCCTGGTATGCATGACACCCCTATTCCCCATCCTGGTATGCATGGCACCCCTGATCCCCATCCTGGTATGTATGACACCCCTGATCACCATTCTGGCATGCATGGCGCCCCTGATCCCCTTTCCCGGTATGCATGGCACCCCTGATCCCCAACCTGGAATGCATGGCACCCCTCATCCCCATCCTGATATGCATGGCACCCCTGATCACCATCGTTGTATGCATGGCACCCCTGATCCCCATCCTGATATGCTTGGCACCCTTGATTCCCATCCTGGTATGCATGACATTCCTCATTCCCATCCTGGTTTGCAAGGCACCCTTGATCCCCATCCTGGTAGGCATGGGACCCCTGATCCCCATCCTGGTATCCATGGCACCCCTAATCTCCATCCTGGTATGCATAGCACCCCTGATCCCCATCCTGGTATGCATGGCACCACTTATAACTTTCCTGGTTTGATGGCACCCCACATCCCTCATCCTGGATGCATGACACCCCTCATCCTGGTATGCATAGTCCCCTCATCCAAGTATGCCTGCTCCCCCTCATCCAAGTATGCATGGCACCCCTCATCCCCATCCTGATATGCATGGCACCACTGATCCCCCATCCTTTTATGCATGGCACCCCTGATCCCCTTCCTGGCATGCATGACTCCCCTGATCCCCATCCTGGTATGCATGGCACCCCTGATCTCCATCTTGATATGCATGGCACCCCTGATCCCCCATCTTGGTATGAATGGCACCCCTGATCCCCATCCTGGTATGCATGATACCACTGATCTCCATCCTGGTGTGCATGGTACCCCTGATCCCAATCCTCATGTGCATGGCACCCCAATCCACCATCCTGGTATGCATGGCACCCCTGATCCCCATACTAGTATGCATGGCACCCCTGATCCCCATCCTGGTATGCATGGCACCCTTGATGCCCATCTTGGTATGCATGCCAACCTTGATAACCTTCCTGGTATGCATGGCACCCCTTATCCCCATCCTGGTATGCATGGCGCCTTTGATTCCTATCCTGGTATGCGCAGCACCCCTTATCCCCATCCTGGTATGCATGACAACCCTGATCCCCATCCTAATTTGCATGCCACCCTTGATCCCCATCCTGGTATGCATGGCACCCCTGATACCCATCCTGGTATGGATGGCACCCCTCATCCCCATCCTGGTATGCATGATACCCCTGATCCCCATCCTGGAATGCATAGCAACCCTGATCCACATCCTGATATGCATGGCACCCTTGATGCCCATCTTGGTATGCATGCCACCCTTGATCCCCATCCTGGTATGCATGGCACCCTTGATCCCCTTCCTGGTATGCATGGCACCCTTTATTCCCATCCTGGTTTGCATAGCACCCCTAATCCCCATCCTGGTATGCATGGCACCACTGATCCCCATCCTGATATGCATGGCACCCCTGATTCCCCATCCTGGTATGAATGCCACCCCTGATACCCATCCTGGTATGCATGATACCACTGATCTCTATCCTGATGTGCATGGCACCCCTGATCCCCATCGTCATGTGTATGGCACCGCAATCCACCATCCTGGCATGCATGGCACCCCTGATCCCCATCCTGGTATGCATGGCACGCTTGATGCCCATCTTGGTATGCATGCCACACTTGATCCCCATGCTGGTATGCATGGCACAACTGATCCCCATCCTGGTATGCATGGCACACATGATTCCGATCCTGGTATTCATAGCACCCCTCATCCACATCCTGGTATGCATGGTGCCCCTGATCCCCATCCTGATTTGCATGGCACCCAAATTCCCCATGCTGGTATACATGGCACCCCTGATCCCCATTCTGGAATGCATGGCACCCCTGATACCCATCCTGGTATGCATGGCACCCCTCATCCCCATCCTGTTATGCATGACACCCCTGATTTCCATCCTGGTATGCATGGCACCCCTGATCCCCATTCAGGTATGCATGGCACCCCTGATCCCCATCCAGATATGCATTGCACGGCTGATCCCCGTCCAGGTAAGCTTGAAACCCCTGATCCCCATCCTGGTATGCTTGGCACCATTGATTACCATCCTGGTATGCATGACATTACTCATTCCCATCTTGGTATGCAGGGCACCCCTGATCCCCATCCTGGCAAGCATGGCACCCCTGATACCCATCCTGGTGTGCATGTCACCCTTCATCCCCATTCTGATTTGCATTGCACCCCAATCCACCATCCTGCTATGCATGTCACCCCTGATACCCATCCTGGTATGCATGGCACCCCTCATCCCCATCCTGTTATGCATGACACCCCTGATTTCCATCCTGGTATGCATGGCACCCCTGATCCCCATCTAGGTATGCATGGCACCCCTGATCCCCATCCAGATATGCATTGCACGGCTGATCACCGTCCAGGTATGCTTGAAACCCCTGATCCCCATCCTGGTATGCTTGGCACCCTTTATTACCATCCTGGTATGCATGACATTCCTCATTCCCATCCTGGTATGCAGGGCACCCCTGATCCCCATCCTGGCAAGCATGGCACCCCTGATACCCATCCTGGTGTGCATGTCACCCTTCATCCCCATTCTGATTTGCATTGCACCCCAATCCACCATCCTGCTATGCATGTCACCCCTGATACCCATACTGGTATGCATGGCACCCCTGATTCCCATCTTGGTATGCATGCCACCCTTGATCCCCAACCTGGTATGTATGACACCCCTGATTCCCATCCTAGTATGCATGGCACCCCTGATCCCCATCCTGGTATGCATGGCACCCTTGCTTCCCATCCTGGTAAGCATGGTACCCCTCATCCCCTTCCTAGTATGCATGACGCCCCTGATCCCCATTCTGATATGCATGGTACCCAAATTCCCATCCTGGTATGCATGGCAACCCTGATTCCCATCCTGGTATGCATGGTTAATCTGATCTTCATCCTGGTATGCATGGCACCCCTGATTCCCACCCTGGTATGCATGGCACCCCTGATACCCATCCTGGTGTGCATGGCAGCCCTCATCCCCATCCTGATTAGCATGACACCCCAATCCATCATCCTGGTATGCATGGCATCCCTGATCCCTATCCAGGTATGCATGGCACCGCTGATCCCAATCCTGATATGCGTGGCACCCCTGATCCCCATCCTGGTGTGCATGGCACCCTTGATCCCCATCCTGGTAAGCATGGCACCCCTCATCCCCATCCTGTTATGCATGACTCCCCTGATCCCCATCCTAGTATGCATGGTACCCCTGATCCCCATTCGGGTATGCATGGCACCCCAGATCTTCATCCTGATATTCATGGCACCCCTGATCCCCATCCTGGTACGCATGGCACCCCTGATCCCCATCCTGGCATGCTTGGCACCCTTGATTCCGATCCTGGTATGCATGACATTACTCATTCCCATCCTGGTATGCATGGCACCCCTGATCCCCATTCTGGTATGCATGGCACCCCTGATCCCTATCCTGGTATGCATGGCACCCCTAATCCCCATCTTGATATGCATAGCAACCCTGATCTCCATCCTGGTATGTATGGCACCCCTCATAACCATCCTGTTATGCATGGCACCCCACATCATTCATCCTGGTTGCATGACACCCCTCATCCTGGTATGCATGGCCCCCTCATCCAAGTATGCCTGGCCCCCCTCATCCAAGTTTGCATGGCACCCCTCATCCCCATCCTGATATGAATGGCACCACTGATCCCCCATCCTGGTATGCATGGCACCCCTGATCCCCTTCCTGGCATGCATGACTCCCCTGATCACCATATTGGTATGCATGGCACCCCTGTTCCCAATCCTGGTATGCATAGCACCCCTAATCCCCATCCTGATATGCACGGCACCCCTCATCCCAATCCTGGTATGCATGGCACCCCTGATCTCCAACCTGGTATGAATGGCATACTTGTACCTCATCCTTTTATGCATGGCATTCTTCATTCCCATCCTGGTATGCATGGTACCCCTAATCCTCATCCTGGCATGCATGGCACCCCTTATCCCCACTCTGGTGTGCATGGCACCCTTTATCCCAATCCTGGTATGCATGTCCTCCCTCATCCAAGTTTGCATCCCCCCCCCCACATCCAAGTATGCATGGCACCCCTCATCCCCATCCTGATATGCATGGCACCACTGATCCCCCATCCTGGTATGCAAGGCACCCCTGATCCCCTTCCTGGCATGCATGACTCCCCTGATCCCCATATTGGTATGCATGGCACACCTGTTCCCCATCATGGTATGCATGGCACCCCTAATCCCCATCTTGATATGCATGGCACCCTTCATCCCAATCCTGGTATGCATTGCACCCCTGATCTCCAACCTGGTATGCATGGCACACTTGCACCTCATACTTTTATGCATGGCATTCTTCATTCCCATCCTGGTATGCATGGTACCCCTGATCCCCATCCTGGTATGCATGGCACCCCTGATCCCCATCCTGGTGTGCATGGCACCCTTGATCCTCATCCTGGTATGCATGTCCCCCCTCATCCAAGTTTGCATGGCCCCCCACATCCAAGTATGCATGGCACCCCTCATCCCCATCTTGATATGCATGGCACCCCTAAACCCCTATCCTGGTATGCATGGCACCCCTGATCCTCATCCTGGGATACATGGCACCCCTCATCCCCATCCTGGTATGCATACCACCCCTATTCCCCATCCTGGTATACATGGCACCCCTGATCCCCATCCTGGTATTGATGACACTCCTGATCACCATTCTGGCATGCATGGCTCCCCTGATCCCCATCGCTGTATGCATGGCACCCTGATCCCCATCCTGGTGTGTATGGCAGCCCTCATACCCTTCCTGATGTGCAAGTCACTCCAATCCACCATCCTGGTATGGATTGAACCCCTGATCCCCATCCTGGCATGCATGGTTACTCTGATCTTCATTCTGGTATGCATGGCACCCCTGATCCCCATCCTGGTATGCATGGCACCCTGATACCCATCATGGTGTGCATGTCACTCCTCATCCCCATCCTGATTTGCATGGCACCCCCCATCCCCATCCTGGTATTCATCGCACCCCTGATCATCATCCTGGAATGCATAGCAACCCTGATTCCCACCCTGGTATGGATGGCATCCCTGATCCCCATTCAGGTATGCATAGCCCCCCTCATCCAAGTTTGCATGGCCCCCCACATCCAAGTATGCATGGCACCCCTGATCCCCATCCTGGTATGCATGACACCCCTATTCCCCATCCTGGTATGCATGGCACCCCTGATCCCCATCCTGGTATGTATGACACCCCTGATCACCATTCTGGCATGCATGGCGCCCCTGATCCCCTTTCCCGGTATGCATGGCACCCCTGATCCCCAACCTGGAATGCATGGCACCCCTCATCCCCATCCTGATATGCATGGCACCCCTGATCACCATCGTTGTATGCATGGCACCCCTGATCCCCATCCTGATATGCTTGGCACCCTTGATTCCCATCCTGGTATGCATGACATTCCTCATTCCCATCCTGGTTTGCAAGGCACCCTTGATCCCCATCCTGGTAGGCATGGGACCCCTGATCCCCATCCTGGTATCCATGGCACCCCTAATCTCCATCCTGGTATGCATAGCACCCCTGATCCCCATCCTGGTATGCATGGCACCACTTATAACTTTCCTGGTTTGATGGCACCCCACATCCCTCATCCTGGATGCATGACACCCCTCATCCTGGTATGCATAGTCCCCTCATCCAAGTATGCCTGCTCCCCCTCATCCAAGTATGCATGGCACCCCTCATCCCCATCCTGATATGCATGGCACCACTGATCCCCCATCCTTTTATGCATGGCACCCCTGATCCCCTTCCTGGCATGCATGACTCCCCTGATCCCCATACTGGTATGCATGGCACCCCTGATACCAATTCTGGTATGCATGGCACCCCTAATCCCCATCCTGATATGCATGGCACAACTAATCCCAATCCTGGTATGCATGACATCCCTGATCTCCAACCTGGTTTGCATGGCACCCATCATCCTCATCCTGGTATGCATGGCATTCCTCATTCCCATCCTGGAATGCATGTTACCCCTGATCCCCATCCTGATATGCATGGTACCCCTGATCCCCATCCTGATATGCATGGAACACCTGATCGCCATCCTGGTATGCATGGCACACCTAATCCTAATCCTGATATGCATGGAACCCCTCATCCCCATCCTGGTATGCATAGCACCCCTTATCCCCATCCTGGTATGCATGACACCATTGATCCCAATCCTGGTGTGCATGGCACCCTTGATCCCCATCCTGGTATGCATAGCCCCCCTCATCCAAGTTTGCTTGGCCCCCCACATCCAAGTATGCATGGCACCCCTGTCCCCATCCTGGCATGCATGACACCCCTATTCCCCATCCTGGTATGCATGGCACCCCTGATCCCCATCCTGGTATGTATGACACCACTGATCTCCATTCTGGCATGCATGGCGCCCCTGATCCCCTTTCCCGGTATGCATGGCACCCCTGATCCCCAACCTGGAATGCATGGCACCCCTCATCCCCATCCTGATATGCATGGCACCCCTGATCACCATCGTGGTATGCATGGCACCCCTGATCCCTATCCTGATATGCTTGGCACCCTTGATTCCCATCCTGGTATGCATGACATTCCTCATTCCCATCCTGGTA
Organism: Phyllobates terribilis; assembly: GCF_046119375.1. Classification (NCBI taxonomy): domain Eukaryota; kingdom Metazoa; phylum Chordata; class Amphibia; order Anura; family Dendrobatidae; genus Phyllobates; species Phyllobates terribilis. The sequence continues at coordinate 845,030,937 of NW_027362761.1, forward strand.
TGCAAGGCACCCTTGATCTCCATCCTGGTATGCATGGGACCCCTGATCCCCATCCTGGTATCCATGGCACCCCTAATCTCCATCCTGGTATGCATAGCACCCCTGATCCCCATCCTGGTAAGCATGACACCACTTATAACCATACTGGTTTGCATGGCACCCCACATCCCTCATCCTGGATGCATGACACCCCTCATCTTGGTATGCATAGCCCCCTCATCCAAGTATGCCTGGCCCCCCTCTTCCAAGTATGCATGGCACCCCTCATCCCCCTCCTGATATGCATGGCACCACTGATCCCCCATCCTTTTATGCATGGCACCCCTGATCCCCTTCCTAGCATGCATGACTCCCCTGATCCCCATACTGGTATGCATGGCACCCCTGATACCAATTCTGGTATGCATGGCACCCCTAATCCCCATCCTGATATGCATGGAACACCTGATCGCCATCCTGGTATGCATGGCACACCTAATCCCAATCCTGATATGCATGGAACCCCTCATCCCCATCCTGGTATGCATAGCACCCCTTATCCCCATCCTGGTATGCATGACACCCCTGATCCCAATCCTGGTGTGCATGGCACCCTTGATCCCCATCCTGGTATGCATAGCCCCTCTCATCCAAGTTTGCATGGCCCCCCACATCCAAGTATGCATGACACCCCTATTCCCCATCCTGGTATGCATGGCACCCCTGATCCCCATCCTGGTATGTATGACACCACTGATCACAATTCTGGCATGCATGGCGCCCCTGATCCCCGTTCCCGGTATGCATGGCACCCCTGATCCCCAACCTGGAATGCATGGCACCCTTCATCCCCATCCTGATATGCATGGCACCCCTGATCACCATCGTGGTATGCATGGCACCCTTGATCCTCATTCTGGTATGCATGGCATTCCTCATTCCAATCCTGGAATACATGTTACCCCTGATCCCCATCCTGATATGCATGGTACGCCTGATCCCCATTCTGATATGCATGGAACACCTGTTCCCCATCCTGGAATGCATGGCACCCCTAATCCCAATCCTGATATGCATGGAACCCCTCATCCCCATCCTGGTATGCATAGCACCCCTTATCCCCATCCTGGTATGCATGACACCCCTGATCCCAATCCTAGTATGCATGGAACCCTCATCCCCATCTTGGTATGCATGGCACCCCTGATCCCCATCCTGGTATGCATGGCACCCCAGATCCCCATCCTGATATGCATGGCACCCCTGATCCCCACGACTGGTATGCATGGCACCCCTGATCCCCTTCCCGGTATGCATGATACAACTGATCTCCATCCTATTGTGCATGGCACCCTTGATCCCCATCTTGGTATGCATGCCACCCTTGATCCCCATCCAGGTATGCATGGCACCACTGATCCCCATCCTAGTATGCATGGCACCCCTGATGCCCATCCTGGTATGCTTGGCACCCTTTATTCCTATCCTGGTATGCATGGCACCCCTCATCCCCATCCTGGTGTGTATGGTGCCCCTAATCCCCATCCTGATATGTATGACACGCATATTCCGCATCCTGGTATGCATGGCAACCTTGATCCCCATCCTAGTATGCATGGCACCCCAGATCACCATCCTGGTATTGATGGCACCCCTCATCCCCATCCTGGGATGCATGGCACCCCTGATCCCCATCCTGGTATGCATGGCACCCCAGATCCCCATCCTGATATGCATGGCACCCCTGATCCCCCATCCTGGTATGCATGGCACCCCTGATCCCCTTCCTGGTATGCATGATACAACTGATCTCCATCCTGGGGTGCATGGCAACCTTGATCCCCATCTTGGTATGCATGCCACCCTTGATCCCCATCCTGGTATGCATGGCACCACTGATCCCCATCCTAGTATGCATGGCACCCCTGATCCCCATCCTGGTATGCATGGCACCCTTGATTCCCATCCTGGTATGCATGGCACCCCTCATCCCCATCCTGGTATGCATGGCACCCCTAATCCCCATCCTGATCTGCATGACACGCATATTAGGCATCCTGGTATGCATGGCAACCTTGATCCCCATCCTGGTATGCATGGCACCCCTGATCCCCATCCTGGTATTGATGGCACCCCTTATACCCATCCTGGGATGCATGGCACCCCTCATCCTCATCCTAGTATGCATAGCACCCCTGATCCCCATCCTGGTATGCATGGCACCCCTGATCCCATCCCGGTAAGCATGGCGCCCCTGATCCGCATACTGGTATGCATAGCACCCAAGATCCACATCCTGATATTCATGGCTCCCTTGATTCCCATCCTGGTATGCATGACACCCCTCATCCCCATCCTGCTATGCATGGCGCCCCTAATCCCCATCCTGATATGCATGACACGCATATTCCGCATCCTGGTATGCATGGCAACCTTGATCCCCATCCTAGTATGCATGGCACCCCTGATCCCCATCCTGGTATTGATGGCACCCCTCATCCCCATCCTGGGATGCATGGCACCCCTGATCCCCATCCTGGTATGCATGGCTCCCCAGATCCCCATCCTGATATGCATGGCACCCCTGATCCCCCATCCTGGTATGCATGGCTCCCCAGATCCCCATCCTGATATGCATGGCACCCCTGATCCCCTTCCTGGTATGCATGATACGACTGATCTCCATCCTGGTGTGCATGGCACCCTTGATCCCGATCTTGGTATGCATGCCACCCTTGATCCCCATCCTGGTATGCATGGCACCACTGATCCCCATCCTAGTATGCATGGCACCCCTGATCCCCATTCTGGTATGCATGGCACCCTTGATTCCCATCCTGGTATGCATGGCACCCCTCATCCCCATCCTGCTATGCATGGCGCCCCTAATCCCCATCCTGATATGCATGACACGCATATTCCGCATCCTGGTATGCATGGCACCCCTGATCCCCATCCTGGTATTGATGGCACCCCTCATCCCCATCCTGGGATGCATGGCACCCCTGATCCCCATCCTGGTATGCATGGCTCCCCAGATCCCCATCCTGATATGCATGGCACCCCTGATCCCCCATCCTGGTATGCATGGCACCCCTGATCCCCTTCCTGGTATGCATGATACGACTGATCTCCATCCTGGTGTGCATGGCACCCTTGATCCCGATCTTGGTATGCATGCCACCCTTGATCCCCATCCTGGTATGCATGGCACCACTGATCCCCATCCTAGTATGCATGGCACCCCTGATCCCTATCCTGGTATGCATGGCACCCTTGATTCCCATCCTGGTATGCATGGCACCCCTCATCCCCATCCTGGTATGCATGGCGCCCCTAATCCCCATCCTGATAAGCATGACACGCATATTCCGCATCCTGGTATGCATGGCAACCTTGATCCCCATCCTGGTATGCATGGCACCCCTGATCCCCATCCTGGTATTGATGGCACCCCTCATACCCATCCTGGTATGCATGGCACCCCTCATCCTCATCCTAGTATGCATAGCACCCCTGATCCCCATCCTGGTATGCATGGCACCCCTGATCCCATCCCAGTAAGCATGGCGCCCCTGATCCGCATACTGGTATGCATAGCACCCAAGATCCACATCCTGATATGCATGGCTCCCCTGATCCCCATCCTGGTATGATTAGCACCACTGTTCCCCATCCTTGTATGCATGGCACCCACAAGCCGCCTTCCTATTATGCATGGCACCCCTCATCCCCATCCTGGTATGCATGGCACTCCTGATCCCCATCCTGGTATGCATGGCACCATTTCTCATCATCATGTTATGAATGGCATTCTACATTCCTATCGTGGTATGCATGGTACCCATGATCCCCATCCTGGTATCCATGGCACCCCTGATCCCCATCCTGGTATGCATGGCAACCCTGATCCCCATCCTGATATGCATGGCACCACTGATCTCCAACCTGGTATGCATGGCACCCATCATCCTCATCCTGGTATGCATGGCATTCCTCATTCCCATCCTGGAATGCATGTTACCCCTGATCCCCATCCTGATATGAATGGTACCCGTTATCCCCATCCTGATATGCATGGAACACCTGATCGCCATCCTGGAATGCATGGCACACCTAATCATAATCCTGATATGCATGGAACCCCTCATACCCATCCTGGTATGCATAGCACCCCTTATCCCCATCCTTGTATGCATGACACCCCTGATCCCAATCCTGGTGTGCATGGCACCCTTGATCTCCATCCTGGTATGCATAGCCCCCCTCATCCAAGTCTGCATGGACCCCCACATCCAAGTATGCATGGCACCCCTGATGCCCATCCTGGTATGCATGACACCCCTATTCCCCATCCTGGTATGCATGGCACCCCTGATCCCCATCCTGGTATGTATGACACCACTGATCACCATTCTGGCATGCATGGCGCCCCTGATCCCCTTTCCCGGTATGCATGGCACACCTGATCCCCAACCTGGAATGCATGGCACCCCTCATCCCCATCCTGATATGCATGGCACCCCTGATCAACATCGTGGTATGCATGGCACCCCTTATCCCCATCCTGATATGCTTGGCACCCTTGATTCCCATCCTGGTATGCATGACATTCCTCATTCCCATCCTGGTATGCAAGGCACCCTTGATCTCCATCCTGATATGCATGGGACACCTGATCCCCATCCTAGTATGCATAGCACCATTTATAACCATCCTGATTTGCATGGCACCCCACATCCCTCATCCTGGATGCATGACATCCCTCATCTTGGTATGCATAGCCCCCTCATCCAAGTATGCCTGGCCCCCCTCTTCCAAGTATGCTTGCCACACCTAATCCCAATCCTGGTATGCATGACACCCCTGATATCCAACCTGCTATGCATGGCACCTTCATCCTCATCTTGGTATGCATAGCATCCTGGTATGCATGGCAACCTTGATCCCCATCCTGGTATGCATGGCACCCCTGATCCCCATCCTGGTATGCATAGCCCCCCTCATCCAAGTTTGCATGGCCCCCCACATCCAAGTATGCATGGCATCCCTGATCCCCATCCTGGTATGCATGACACCCCTATTACCCATCCTGGTATGCATGGCACCCCAGATCCCCATCCTGGTATGTACGACACCACTGATCACCACTCTGGCATGCATGGCGCCCCTGATCCCCTTTCCCGGTATGCATGGCACCCCTGATCCCCAACCTGGAATGCATGGCACCCCTCATCCCCATCCTGATATGCATGGCACCCCTGATCACCATCGTGGTATGCATGGCACCCCTGATCCCCAGCCTGATATGCTTGGCACCCTTGATTCCCATCCTGGTATGCATGACATTCCTCATTTCCATCCTGGTATGCAAGGCACCCTTGATCTCCATCCTGGTATGCATGGGACCCCTGATCCCCATCCTGGTATCCATGGCACCCCTAATCTCCATCCTGGTATGCATAGCACCCCTGATCCCCATCCTGGTATGCATGGCACCACTCATAACCATCCTGATTTGCATGGCACCCCACATCCCTCATCCTGGATGCATGAAACCCCTCATCCTGGTATGCATAGCCCCCTCAAGCAAGTATACCTGGCCCCCCTCATCCAAGTATGCATGGCACCCCTCATCCCCATCCTGATATGCATGGCACCACTGATCCCCCATCCTTTTATGCATGGCACCCCTGATCCCCTTCCTGGCATTCATGACTCCCCTGATCCCCATACTGGTATGCATGGCACCCCTGATACCAATTCTGGTATGCATGGCTCCCCTAATCCCCATCCTGATATGCATGGCACCCCTCATCCCAATCCTGGTATGCATGACACCCCTGATCTCCCACCTAGTATGCATGGCACCCTTGATCCTCATTCTGGTATGCATGGCATTCCTCATTCCCATCCTGGAATACATGTTACCCCTGATCCCCATCCTGATATGCATGGTACCCCTGATCCCCATCCTGATATGCATGGAACCCCTCATCCCCATCCTGGTATGCATAGCACCCCTTATCCCCATCCTGGTATGCATGACACCCCTGATCCCATTCCTGGTGTGCATGGCACCCCTCATCCCCATACTGAATTGCATGGCACCCCAATCCACCATCCTGGTGTACATGGCACCCCTGATCCCCATCCTAGTATGCATGGTACCCCTCATCACCATCTATGTATGCATGGCACCCCTGATCCCCATCCTGGTATGCATGGCACCCCAGATCCCCATCCTGATATGCATGGCACCCCTGATCCCCCATCCTCGTATACATGGCACCACTGATCCCCTTCCTGGTATGCATGATAAGACTGATCTCCATCCTGGTGTGCATGGCACCCTTGATCCCCATCTTGGTATGCATGCCACCATTGATCCCCATCCTGGTATGCATGGCACCACTGATCCCCATCCAAGTATGCATGGCACACATGATCCCCATCCTGGTATGCATGGCACCCTTGATTCCCATCCTGGTATGCATGGCACCCCTCATCCCCATCCTGGTATGCATGGCGCCCCTAATCCCCATCCTGATATGCATGACACGCATATTCCGCATCCTGGTATGCAAGGCCGGCTCCAGGTTTTTCTGGGCCCCGGGCGAAAGAGTCTCAGTGGGCCCCTTTAACACATACCACGATTCATGATGCAGAGATACAGCGGAGAAATATATATATATATATATATATATATATATATATATATATAGTACAATGCAAAGATTTCACTTCTTACATTACATGAGTGATATCTATTGTAAATTCCACAATAGCTCAGAAACCGGTGAATCGCTCCACACAGAATACTGGCCCCCATATAACGCTTCATACGGAATACTGGCCCCCATATAAGGCTCCATACGGAATACTTACCCCCATATAAGGCTCCATACGGAATACTGGCCCCCATATAAGGCTCCATACGGAATACTGGCCCCCATGTAAGGCCCCATACGGAATACTGGCCCCCATGTAAGGCTCCATACGGAATACTGGCCCCCATATAAGGCCCCATACGGAATACTGGCCCCCAAAAGGCCCCATACGGAATACTGGCCTCCATATAAGGCTCCATACGGAATACTGGCCCCCCATATAAGGCTCCATACGGAATACTGGCCCCCATATAAGGCTCCATACGGAATACTGGCCCCCATATAAGGCTCCATACGGAATACTGGCCCCCATATAAGGCTCCATACGGAATACTGGCCCCCATATTATGCCCCATACGGAATACTGGCCCCCATATAAGGCTCCATACTGAATACTGGCCTCCATATAAGGCTCCATACGGAATACTGGCCCCCATATAAGGCTCCATACGGAATACTGGCCCCCATATAACGCTCCATACAGGATACTGGTCCCCTTATAAAGCTCCATACAGGATACTGGCCCCCATATAACGTTCCATACAGGATACTGGTCCCCTTATAAAACTCCAAACAGGATACTGGCCCCCATATAACGCTCCATACAGGATACCGGTCCCCTTATAACGCTCCATACAGGATACCGGTCCCCTTATAACGCTCCATACAGGATACTGGCCCCCATATAATGCTGCATGCAGGCTGTTACCCCCCAAATAATGCCCCATACAGGATGTCCCCCCCTTATAATGCTCCATGCAGGCTGTTACCCCTCACATAATGCCCCATACAGGCTCCCCCCTTTTAATGCTCCATGCAGGCTGTTACCCCCCACATAATGCCCCATACAGGCTGCCCCCCCTTATAATGCTCCATGCAGGCTGTTCCCCCCCACATAATGCACTATGCAGGCTGCCCCCCCCCCTTTATAATGCCCCATGCAGGCTGTTCCCCACCTTATAATGCCCCATGCAGGATGTCACCCCCCCCCTCTATATAATGCCCCATGCAGGATGTCCCCCCCCTCTTTATAATGCCCCATGCAGGATGCCCCCCCTCTTTATAATGCCCCATGCAGGATGCCCCCCCCCCTTTTAATGCTCCATGCAGGCTGTTACCCCCCCACATAATGCCCCATACAGGCTGCCCCCCCTTATAATGCTCCATGCAGGCTGTTCCCCACCTTATAATGCCCCATGCAGGATGCCCCCCCCCTCTTTATAATGCCCCATGCAGGATGCTCCCCCCTTCTCTTTATACTGACCCATGACTCCATACATTAAAAAAAAAAAAAGCAAATACTCACCTCCCTTCTCCTCACCTGCTACCTGCTGCCCGCTGCTCGGGTCCGAACGCCAGCGTTGTCGGTGTCTTCCCGCTCAGCGCTCCCTGTGACGGCCAGGGGAGGGCGCGGTGAAAAGACGTCACCGCGCCCTCTGACCTGAGATGTCACAGGTAGTGTTGAGCCACCCCCGTAGTGTTCGGGTTCGGTTCGTCGAACACCGGGATGTTCGAGGAACTGTTCGTCGAACTGTTCGTCGAACACCTTAGAACACCGTCGAACACCGTTAAAACCAATGGCAGGCAAACAAAAACACATAGAAACACATAGAAAACACCTGCAAAGGTGTCCAAAAGCTGACAAACTGCTCAGAAGACACTCTCTTTAAAAAAGCCGGCCGGCAAATTCAGCAGCGGCATACACCGGTACCCGACAATTTAGACAAGAAGGAATAGAGCATCACACATAGATTAGATAGATAGAAACATGTCAGTCACACATATAAGAAGCACAGTGACAGTGTTGGTTACTGTACTTGTCATTTAGTGTAAAGGATTTATTTAAAAAAATAATAGTGTTTTCATGCACTGTCTCTTTAAAAAAGCCGGCCGGCAATTCAGCAGCGGTACCCGACAATTTAGAACAGAAAGATAGAGCATCACACATAGATTAGATAGATAGAAACATGTCAGTCACATATATATGAAGTACAGTGATAGTGTTGGTTACTGTACTTGTCATTTAGTATTAAAATAAAGGATTTATTATTAAAAAAATTGGCGTGGGGTTCCCCTTAATTTTAGGCTCTAGCGGAGGTTAAGCAGACAGCTGGGGCAGATGTTTGAAGCCTGGGAAGGGGGTAATACCCACGGAGCTTCCCAGGCTACTAATATCAGCCCCCAGCTGAATACATAGCCTTTACTAGCTATTAAAATGGGGGACCCCCCCAAAAAAATGACGTGGGGTCCCCCCTAATTTAATAGCTAGCAAAGGCTAGGCAGACAGCTGGGGGCTGATATTAATAGCCCAGGAAGGGAGCCATGAATATTGGCCCCCTCCCAGGCTAGAAACACCAGCCGTCAGCCGCCCCAGAAATGGCGCATTCATAGGATGCGCCAATTCTGGCACTTAGCCTCGCTCTTCCACGCTGCCCTGGTGCGGTGGCAGGGGGTAATAGGGTTGGGGTTGATGTCAGCTTATAATGCCAGCTGACATCAAGCCCAGGTTAGTAATGGAGAGGCGTCTATAAGACACCCCCATTACTAACCCCATAGTCAAAGTTAAAAAAAACACAAACACCCAGAATAAAGTCCTTTAATTGAAATAAAGACACAATTCTTTATTGTTCTAAATTAAACCATACTTACCGTCACGCCCATTCCAGCTGAAGCCAACGATCTCCTGCAATAAAAGAAAAATAATAAAGCAACCTCATCCTTACCTTTCCATGGTTCCCACGACAGCTTCAGCTCTGCTACATCGAGATGACAGGCTGGACCGCAGCAGAACGCTGCCATCCAGCCTCTCATCCCGCAGACACTGAGAAGCGCAGGCTTGCTTGCGCTGCTCAGCGTCTCTCTGTGACGACATCCAGATGAGCCGAGTTCATGTCCAATGAACTCGGCTCACCTCATGCACGTCACTGACAGCGTGGGAAAATTCTCACGCTGAAGCGCTGATTGCAGGAGAATTTTCCCACGCTGTCAGTGACGTGCAGGAGGTGAGCTGAGTTCATTGGACATGAGCTCACCTCATGCACATCACTGACAGCGTGGGAGAATTCTCCTGCACTCAGCACTTCAGCGTGAGAATTTTCCCACGCTGTCAGTGACGTGCATGAGGTGAGCCGGGTTCATTGGACATGACCTCGGCTCATCTGGATGCCGTCACAGCGAGACAGTGAGGAGCGCAAGCATGCGTGCGCTTCTCAGTGTCTGCGGGATGACAGACTGGATGGCAGCGTTCTGCTGCGGTCCAGCCAGTCATCTCGATGTAGCAGAGCTGAAGCTGTCGTGGGAACCATGGAAAGGTAAGGATGAGGTTGGTTTATTATTTTTCTTTTATTGCAGGAGATCGTTGGCTTCAGCTGGAATGGGTGTGATGGTAAGTATGGTTTAATTTAGAACAATAAAGAATTGTGTCTTTATTTCAATTAAAGGACTTTATTCTGGGTGTTGTGTTTTTTTTAAATACTTTACTAGAAATTCATGGCGGTCATGTCTAATACTGGCGTGACCCCATGAATTTTGGGCTTGAGGCCAGCTGATAATACCAAGCTGGCCCTAACCCCTTTATTACCCAGTGAGCCACCGCACCAGGGCCCTGGATGAGTTGGGTACAGCGCCAGAAGATGGCGCTTCTATGAACGCGCCATTTTCCGGGGTGGCTGCGGACTGCAATTTGTAGCGGGGGGGGGCCCAGAAAGCTTGGGCCTCCCTGCGCTGCAGATTCCAGCCCCCAGCTGCCTAGTTGTACCTGGCTGGACACAAAAATAGGGCGAAGCCCCACGTACTTTTTTTTTAATTATTTCATGAAATTCATGAAATAATTAAGAAAAAAAGGGCTTCCCTATATTGTTGTGTCCGGCCAGGTACAAATAGGCAGCTGGTGGATGGGGGCAGCCCGTTCCTGCCTGCTGTACCTGGCTGGACACAAATATAGTGCGAAGCCCCACTTCAATTTTTTTAAATTATTTCAGGAAATTCATGAAATAATTAAAAAAAAATTGACGTGGGGCTTCGCACTATATTTGTGTCCAGCCAGGTACAGCAGGCAGGAACGGGCTGCCCCCAACCACCAGCTGCCTATTTGTACCTGGCCGGACACAACAATATAGGGAAGCCCTTTTTTTCTTAATTATTTCATGAAATAATTTAAAGAAAATTGACGTGGGGCTTCGCCCTGTTTTTGTGTCCAGCCAGGTACAACTAGGCAGCTGGGGGCTGGAATCCGCAGCGCAGGGAGGCCCAAGCTTTCTGGGCCACCCCCGCTGCAAATTGCAGTCCGCAGCCACCCCGGAAAATGGCGCGTTCATAGAAGCGCCATCTTCTGGCGCTGTACCCAACTCATCCAGGGCCCTGATGCGGTGGCTCACTGGGTAATAAAGGGGTTAGGGCCAGCTTGGCATTATCAGCTGGCCCTAAGCCCGAAATTCATGGGGTCACGCCAATATTAGACATGACCACCATGAATTTCTAGTAAAGTATTTAAAAAAAACACAACACCCAGAAAAAAGTCCTTTAATTGAAATAAAGACACAATTCTTTATTGTTCTAAATTAAACCATACTTACCATCACGCCCATTCCAGCTGAAGCCAACGATCTCCTGAAATAAAAGAAAAATAATAAAGCAACATCATCCTTACCTTTCCATGGTTCCCATGACAGCTTCAGCTCTGCTACATCGAGATGACAGGCTGGACCGCAGCAGAACGCTGCCATCCAGCCTCTCATCCCGCAGACACTGAGAAGCGCAGGCTTGCTTGCGCTCCACAGTGTCTCTCTGTGAGGGCATCCAGATGAGCCGAGTTCATGTCCAATGAACTCGGCTCACCTCATGCACGTCACTGACAGCGTGGGAAAATTCTCCTGCACTCAGCGCTTCAGCGTGGGAGAATTCTCACGCTGAAGCGCTGAGTGCAGGAGAATTCTCCCACGCTGTCAGTGACGTGCAGGAGGTGAGCTGAGTTAATTGGACATGAGCTCACCTTATGCACGTCACTGACAGCGTGGGAAAATTCTCCTGCACTCAGCGCTTCAGCGTGGGAGAATTCTCACGCTGAAGCGCTGAGTGCAGGAGAATTCTCCCACGCTGTCAGTGACGTGCAGGAGGTGAGCTGAGTTCATTGGACATGAGCTCACCTTATGCACGTCACTGACAGCGTGGGAGAATTCTCCTGCACTCACCGCTTCAGCGTGAGAATTTTCCCACGCTGTCAGTGACGTGCATGAGGTGAGCCGAGTTCATTGGACATGAACTCGGCTCATCTGGATGTCGTCACAGAGAGACGCTGAGCAGCGCAAGCATGCCTGCGCTTCTCAGTGTCTGCGGGATGAGAGGCTGGATGGCAGCGTTCTGCTGCGGTCCAGCCTGTCATCTCGATGTAGCAGAGCTGAAGCTGTCGTGGGAACCATGGAAAGGTAAGGATGAGGTTGCTTTATTATTTTTCTTTTATTGCAGGAGATCGTTGGCTTCAGCTGGAATGGGCGTGACGGTAAGTATGGTTTAATTTAGAACAATAAAGGATTGTGTCTTTATTTCAATTAAAGGACTTTATTCTGGGTGTTTGTGTTTTTTTTAACTTTGACTATGGGGTTAGTAATGGGGGTGTCTTATAGACGCCTCTCCATTACTAACCTGGGCTTGATGTCAGCTGGCATTATAAGCTGACATCAACCCCAACCCTATTACCCCCTGCCACCGCACCAGGGCAGCGTGGAAGAGCGAGGCTAAGTGCCAGAATTGGCGCATCCTATGGATGCGCCATTTCTGGGGCGGCTGACGGCTGGTGTTTCTAGCCTGGGAGGGGGCCAATATTCATGGCTCCCTTCCTGGGCTATTAATATCAGCCCCCAGCTGTCTGCCTAGCCTTTGCTAGCTATTAAATTAGGGGGGACCCCACGTCATTTTTTTTGGGGTGTCCCCCATTTTAATAGCTAGTAAAGGCTATGTATTCAGCTGGGGGCTGATATTAGTAGCCTGGGAAGCTCCGTGGGTATTACCCCCTTCCCAGGCTTCAAACATCTGCCCCAGCCGTCTGCTTAACCTCCGCTAGAGCCTAAAATTAAGGGGAACCCCACGCCAATTTTTTTAATAATAAATCCTTTATTTTAATACTAAATGACAAGTACAGTAACCAACACTGTCACTGTACTTCATATATATGTGACTGACATGTTTCTATCTATCTAATCTATGTGTGATTCTCTATTCTTTCTATTCTAAATTGTCGGGTACAGATGCTGAATTGCCGGCCGGCTTTTTTAAAGAGACGGTGCATGAAAACACTATTATTTTTTTTGATAAATCCTTTACACTAAATGACAAGTACAGTAAGCAACACTGTCACTGTACTTCATATATATGTGGCTGACATGTTTCTATCTATCTAATCTATGTGTGAAGCTCTATTCTTTCGGTTCTAAATTGTCGGGTACCGGTGTATGCCGCTGATGAATTGCCGGCTTTTCATGTTTCACTGTTGGCACTGTTCCCATCGATTTGGGCAATCACTGTAATGCCACAACCACCATGGCTGTGGCATTACAGTGAGTGGCAGACAATCCCTGCATGATTGGTGCTCTAAATAGCGCCAGACATGCAGGACACGCTTTTGGTGCACGAACAGTTATCGAACATAACCTCGAACAGCCGAATTTTTTGCAAATCGTTCGGGTTCGTCGAACAACTCGAACACTGCCCAAAACAGCTCGAATTTGAGATTGGCGAACAGTTCTAGTCGAACACCGCTCATCTCTAGTCACAGGGAGCTCAGAGCAGGAAGAGAGAGGATCTGCGGAGGCACGGGGAGAGGTAAGTATCCAGCTGCCGGGGACCTGAGCAAGCGGCGGAGAAGGGCGGGCGCTGACACCGCTCTCCTCCGCTCATAGCCCAGCGCGGTGCGCGACCGCCAGTGGGCCCCTCTGCATGCTCAGGGCCCCGGTATTTGCCCGGGTGCGCCGGGTGCTGACGCTGGCCCTGCTGATATGCATGGCAACCTTGATCCCCATCCTGGTATGCATGGCACCCCTGATCCCCATTCTGGTATTGATGGCACCCCTCATCCCCATCCTGGGATGCATGGCACCCGTGATCACCATCCTGGCATGCATGGCACCCCAGATCCCCATCCTGATATGCATGGCACCCCTGATCCCCATCCTGGCTTGCATGGCACCCCTGATCCCCTTCCTGGTATGCATGATAAGACTGATCTCCATCCTGGTGTGCATGGCACCCTTGATCCCCATCTTGGTATGCATGCCACCCTTGATTCCCATCCTGGTATGCATGGCACCACTGATCCCCATCCTATTATGCATGGCACCCCTGATCCCCATCCTGGTATGCATGGCACCCTTGATTCCCATCCTGGTATGCATGGCACCCCACATCCCCATCCTGGAATGCATGGCACCACTCATAACCATCCTGGTTTGCATGGCACCCCACATCCCTCATTCTGGATGCATGAAACCCCTCATCCTGGTATGCATAGCCCCCTCATGCAAGTATACCTGGCCCCCCTCATCCAAGTATGCATGGCACCCCTCATCCCCATCCTGATATGCATGGCACCACTGATCCCCCATCCTTTTATGCATGGCACCCCTTATCCCCTTCCTGGCATGCATGACTCCCCTGATCCCCATACTGGTATGCATTGCACCCCTGATACCAATTCTGGTATGCATGGCACCCCTAATCCCCATCCTGATATGCATGGCACCCCTCATCCCAATCCTGGTATGCATGAAACCCCTGATCTCAAACCTAGTATGCATGGCACCCTTGATCCTCATTCTAGTATGCATGGCATTCCTCATTCCCATCCTGGAATACATGTTACCCCTGGTCCCCATCCTGATATGCATGGTACCCCTGATCCCCATCCTGATATGCATGGCACCCCTAATCCCAATCCTGATATGCATGGAACCCCTCATCCCCAACCTGGTATGCATAGCACCCCTTATCCCCATCCTGGTATGCATGACACCCCTGATCCCAATCCTGGTGTGCATGGCACCCCTCATCCCCATACTGATTGGCATGGCACCCCAATCCACCATCCTGGTGTACATGGCACCCCTGATCCCCATCCTAGTATGCATGGTACCCCTCATCCCCATCTTGGTATGCATGGCACCCCTGATCCCCATCCTGGTATGCATGGCACCCCAGATCCCCATCCTGATATGCATAGCACCCCTGATCCCCCATCCTGGTATGCATGATACGACTGATCTCCATCTTGGTAAGCATGGCACCCCTGATCCCCATCCTGATATGCTTGGCACCCTTGATTCCCATCCTGGTATGCATGACATTCCTCATTTCCATCCTGGTATGCAAGGCACCCTTGATCTCCATCCTGGTATGCATGGGACCCCTGATCCCCATCCTGGTATCCATGGCACCCCTAATCTCCATCCTGGTATGCATAGCACCAATGATCCCCATCCTGGTATGCATGGCACCACTCATAACCATCCTGATTTGCATGGCACCCCACATCCCTCATCCTGGATGCATGAAACCCCTCATCCTGGTATGCATAGCCCCCTCAAGCAAGTATACCTGGCCCCCCTCATCCAAGTATGCATGGCACCCCTCATCCCCATCCTGATATGCATGGCACCACTGATCCCCCATCCTTTTATGCATGGCACCCCTGATCCCCTTCCTGGCATGCATGACTCCCCTGATCCCCATACTGGTATGCATGGCACCCCTGATACCAATTCTGGTATGCATGGCTCCCCTAATCCCCATCCTGATATGCATGGCACCCCTCATCCCAATCCTGGTATGCATGACACCCCTGATCTCCCACCTAGTATGCATGGCACCCTTGATCCTCATTCTGGTATGCATGGCATTCCTCATTCCCATCCTGGAATACATGTTACCCCTGATCCCCATCCTGATATGCATGGTACCCCTGATCCCCATCCTGATATGCATGGAACCCCTCATCCCCATCCTGGTATGCATAGCACCCCTTATCCCCATCCTGGTATGCATGACACCCCTGATCCCAATCCTGGTGTGCATGGCACCCCTCATCCCCATACTGATTTGCATGGCACCCCAATCTACCATCCTGATGTACATGGCACCCCTGATCCCCATCCTAGTATGCATGGTACCACTCATCACCATCTTGGTATGCATGGCACCCCTGATCCCCATCCTGGTATGCATGGCACCCCAGATCCCCATCCTGATATGCATGGCCCCCCTGATCCCCCATCCTGGTATACATGACACCACTGATCCCCTTCCTGGTATGCATGATAAGACTGATCTCCATCCTGGTGTGCATGGCACCCTTGATCCCCATCTTGGTATGCATGCCACCATTGATCCCCATCCTGGTATGCATGGCACCACTGATCCCCATCCAAATATGCATGGCACACCTGATCCCCATCCTGGTATGCATGGCACCCTTGATTCCCATGCTGGTATGCATGGCACCCCTCATCCCCATCTTGGTATGCATGGCGCCCCTAATCCCCATCCTGATATGCATGACACGCATATTCCGCATCCTGGTATGCATGGCAACCTTGATCCCCATCCTGGTATGCATGGCACCCCTGATCCCCATCCTGGTATTGATGGCACCCCTCATCCCCATCCTGGGATGCATGGCACCCCTGATCACCATCCTGGCATGCATGGCACCCCAGATCCCCATCCTGATATGCATGGCACCCCTGATCCCCATCCTGGTATGCATGGCACCCCTGATCCCCTTCCTGGTATGCATGATACGACTGATCTCCATCCTGGTGTGCATGGCACCCTAGATCCCCATCTTTGTATGCATGCCACCCTTGATTCCCATCCTGGTATGCATGGCACCACTGATCCCCATCCTAGTATGCATGGCACACCTGATCCCCATCCTGGTATGCATGGCACCCTTGATTCCCATCCTTGTATGCATGGCACCCCTCATCCCCATCCAGGTATGCATGGCGCCCCTAATCCCCATCCTGATATGCATGACACGCATATTCCGCATCCTGGCATGCATGGCAACCTTGATCCCCATCCTGGTATGCATGGCACCCCTCATCCCCATCCTGGTATTGATGGCACCACTCATCCCCATCCTGGGATGCATGGCACCCCTCATCCTCATCCTAGTATGCATAGCACCCCTGATCCCCATCCTGGTATGCATAGCACCCCTGATCCCCATCCTGGAATGCATGGCACCACTCATAACCATCCTGGTTTGCATGGCACC
The DNA here is from genome assembly GCF_046119375.1 of Phyllobates terribilis. Lineage (NCBI taxonomy): Eukaryota > Metazoa > Chordata > Amphibia > Anura > Dendrobatidae > Phyllobates > Phyllobates terribilis. The sequence goes on from NW_027362761.1 coordinate 845,048,073, forward strand.
CCACATCCCTCATCCTGGATGCATGAAACCCCTCATCCTGGTATGCATAGCCCCCTCATGCAAGTATACCTGGCCCCCCTCATCCAAGTATGCATGGCACCCCTCATCCCCATCCTGATATGCATGGCACCACTGATCCCCCATCCTTTTATGCATGGCACCCCTGATCCCCTTCCTGGCATGCAAGACTCCCCTGATCCCCATACTGGTATGCATGGCACCCCTGATCACCATCCTGGCATGCATGGCACCCCAGATCCCCATCCTGATATGCATGGCACCCCTGATCCCCATCCTGGTATGCATGGCATCCCTGATTCCCTTCCTGGTATGCATGATACGACTGATCTCCATCCTGTTGTGCATGGCACCCTAGATCCCCATCTTGGTATGCATGCCACCCTTGATTCCCATCCTGGTATGCATGGCACCACTGATCCCCATCCTAGTATGCATGGCACCCCTGATCCCCATCCTGGTATGCATGGCATCCTTGATTCCCTTCCTGGTATGCATGGCACCCCTCATCCCCATCCAGGTATGCATGGCGCCCCTAATCCCCATCCTGATATGCATGACACGCATATTCCGCATCCTGGCATGCATGGCAACCTTGATCCCCATCCTGGTATGCATGGCACCCCGATCCCCATCCTGGTATTGATGGCACCCCTCATCCCCATCCTGGGATGCATGGCACCCCTCATCCTCATCCTAGTATGCATAGCACCCCTGATCCCCATCCTGGTATGCATAGCACCCCTGATCCCCATCCTGGAATGCATGGCACCACTCATAACCATCCTGGTTTGCATGGCACCCCACATCCCTCATCCTGGATGCATGAAACCCCTCATCCTGGTATGCATAGCCACCTCATGCAAGTATACCTGGCCCCCCTCATCCAAGTATGCTCGGCACCCCTCATCAACATCCTGATATGCATGGCACCACTGATCCCCCATCCTTTTATGCATGGCACCCCTGATCCCCTTCCTGGCATGCATGACTCCCCTGATCCCCATACTGGTATGCATGGCACCCCTGATACCAATTCTGGTATGCATGGCACCCCTAATCCCCATCATGATATGCATGGCACCCCTCATCCCAATCCTGGTATGCATGACACCCAAATTCCCCATCCTGGTATGCATGGCAACCCTGATCCCGATCCTGGTATGCATGGCACCCCTGATACCCATTCTGGTATGGATGGCACCCCTCATCCCCATACTGGTATGCATGGCACCCCTGATCCCAATCCTGGAATGCATAGCACCCCTGATCCACATCCTGATATGCATGGCACCCTTGATGCCCATCTTGGTATGCATGCCACCCTTGATCCCCATCCTGGTATGCATGGCACCCCTGATCCCCATCCTGGTATGCAAGGCACCCTTGATTCCCATCCTGGTATGCATAGCACCCCTCATCCCCATCCTGGTATGCATGGCACCCCTGAACCCCATTCTGATATGCATGGCACCCCTGATCCCCCATCCTGGTATGCATGATACCCCTGATCTCCATCCTGGTGTGCATGGCACCCCTGATCCCCATCCTCATGTGCATGGCACCCCAATCCACCATGCTGGTATGCATGGCACCACTGATCCCCATACTGGTATGCATGGCACCCTTGATCCCCATCCTGGCATGCATGGCACCCCTGATCCCCATCCTGGTATGCATGGCACCCTTGATTCCCATCCTGGTATGCAAAGCACTCCTCATCCCCATCCTGGTATGGATCGCTCTCCTGATCCCCATCCTGATTTGCATGTTACCCAAATTCCAAATCCTGGTATGCATGGCATCCCTGATCCCCATCCTGGTATGCATGGCACCACTGATACCCATCCAGGTATGGATGGCACCCCTCATCCCCATTTTGGAATGCATAGCACCCCTGATCCATATCCTGATATGCATGGCACCCTTGATGCCCATCCTGGTATGCATGGCACCCTTGATTCCCATCCTGGTATGCTTAGCACCCCTCATCCCCATCCTGGTATGCATGACACCCCTGATCCCCATCCTGGTATGCATTGCACCCCTGATACCCATCCCGGAGTGCATGCCACTCCTCATCCCCATCCTGATTTGATTGGCACCCCAATCCACCATCCTGGTATGCATGCCCCCCCTGATCTTCATCCTGTTATGCATGGCACCTTTGATCCCCATCTTGGTATGCATTTAACCCCTGATCCCCATCCTGTTATGCATGGGACCCTTGATCCCCATCCTGGTATTCATGGCACCTCTCATCCCCAGCCTCGTATTCATGGCACACCTGATCATCGTCCTGGAATGAATAGCAACCCTGATTCGCATCCTGGTATGCATGGCATCCCTGATCCCCATCCAGGTATGCATGGCACCCCTGATCTCCGTCCTGGTATGCATGGCACCCCTGATTCCCATCCTGGTGTGCATGGCACCCTTGGTTCCCATCCTGGTATGCATAGCCCCCCTCATCCAAGTTTGCATGGCCCCCCACATCCAAGTATGCATTGCACCCCTGATCCCCATCCTGGTATGCATGGCACCCCTGATCCCCATCCTGGTATGCATGACACCCCTGATCACCATTCTGGCATGCATGGCGCCCCTGATCCCCTTTCCCGGTATGCATGGCACCCCTGATCCACATCCTGGAATGCATGGCACCCCTAATCCCCATCCTGATATGCATGGCACCCCTCATCCCATCCTGGTATGCATGACACCCAAATTCCCCATCCTGGTATGCATGGCAACCCTGATCCCGATCCTGGTATGCATGGCACCCCTGATACCCATTCTGGTATGGATGGCACCCCTCATCCCCATACTGGTATGCATGGCACCCCTGATCCCAATCCTGGAATGCATAGCACCCCTGATCCACATCCTGATATGCATGGCACCCTTGATGCCCATCTTGGTATGCATGCCACCCTTGATCCCCATCCTGGTATGCATGGCACCCCTGATCCCCATCCTGGTATGCAAGGCACCCTTGATTCCCATCCTGGTATGCATAGCACCCCTCATCCCCATCCTGGTATGCATGGCAGCCCTGAACCCCATTCTGATATGCATGGCACCCCTGATCCCCCATCCTGGTATGCATGATACCCCTGATCTCCATCCTGGTGTGCATGGCACCCCTGATCCCCATCCTCATGTGCATGGCACCCCAATCCACCATGCTGGTATGCATGGCACCACTGATCCCCTTACTGGTATGCATGGCACCCTTGATCCCCATCCTGGCATGCATGGCACCCCTGATCCCCATCCTGGTATGCATGGCACCCTTGATTCCCATCCTGGTATGCAAAGCACTCCTCATCCCCATCCTGGTATGCATCGCTCCCCTGATCCCCATCCTGATTTGCATGTTACCCAAATTCCAAATCCTGGTATGCATGGCATCCCTGATCCCCATCCTGGTATGCATGGCACCACTGATACCCATCCAGGTATGGATGGCTCCCCTCATCCCCATTTTGGAATGCATAGCACCCCTGATCCATATCCTGATATGCATGGCACCCTTGATGCCCATCCTGGTATGCATGGCACCCTTGATTCCCATCCTGGTATGCTTAGCACCCCTCATCCCCATCCTGGTATGCATGACACCCCTGATCCCCATCCTGGTATGCATTGCACCCCTGATACCCATCCCGGAGTGCATGCCACTCCTCATCCCCATCCTGATTTGATTGGCACCCCAATCCACCATCCTGGTATGCATGCCCCCCCTGATCTTCATCCTGTTATGCATGGCACCTTTGATCCCCATCTTGGTATGTATTTAACCCCTGATCCCCATCCTGTTATGCATGGGACCCTTGATCCCCATCCTGGTATGCATGGCACCTCTCATCCCCAGCCTGGTATTTATGGCACACCTGATCATCGTCCTGGAATGAATAGCAACCCTGATTCGCATCCTGGTATGCATGGCATCCCTGATCCCCATCCAGGTATGCATGGCACCCCTGATCTCCATCCTGGTATGCATGGCACCCCTGATTCCCATCCTGGTGTGCATGGCACCCTTGGTTCCCATCCTGGTATGCATAGCCCCCCTCATCCAAGTTTGCATGGCCCCCCACATCCAAGTATGCATTGCACCCCTGATCCCCATCCTGGTATGCATGGCACCCCTGATCCCCATCCTGGTATGCATGACACCCCTGATCACCATTCTGGCATGCATGGCGCCCCTGATCCCCTTTCCCGGTATGCATGGCACCCCTGATCCACATCCTGGAATGCATGGCACCCCTCATCCCCATCCTGATATGCATGGCACCCCTGATCCCCATCCTGGTATGCATGGCACCCCTCATCCCCATCCTGATATGTTTGGCACCCTTGATTCCCATCCTGGTATGCATGACATTCCTCATTCCCATCCTGGTATGCATGGCCCCCTTGATCCCCATCCTGGTATGCATGGGACCCCTGATCCCCATCCTGGTATGCATGGCACCCCTAATCTCCATCCTGGTATGCATAGCACCCCGGATCCCCATTCTGGTATGCATGGCACAACTCATAACCATCCTGGATGCATGACACCCCTCATTCTGGTATGCATAGCCCCCTCATCCAAGTATGCCTGGCCCCCCTCATCCAAGTATGCATGGCACCTCTCATCCCCATCCTGATATACATGGTACCACTGATCCCCCATCCTTTTATGCATGGCATCCCTGATCCCCTTCCTGGCATGCATGACTCCCCTGATCCCCATATTGGTATGCATGGCACCCCTGATCCCCATCCTTGTATGCATGGCACCCCTAATCCCCATCCTGATATGCATGGCACCCCTCATCCCAATCCTGGTATGCATGGCACCCCTGATCTCCAACCTGATATGCATGGCACACTTGTACCTCATCCTTTTATGCATGGCATTCTTCATTCCCATCCTGGTATGCATGGTACACCTAATCTCCATCCTGGTATGCATGGCACCCCTTATCCCCATCCTGGTGTGCATGGCACCCTTGATCCCCATCCTGGTATGCATGCCCCCTCATCTAAGTTTGCATGGCCCCCCTCATCCAAGTATGCATGGCACCCCTCATCCCCATCCTGATATGCACGGCACCACTGATACCACATCCTGGTATGCATGGTACCCCTGATCCCCTTCCTGGCATGCCTGACTCCCCTGATCCCCATATTTGTATGCATGGCACCCCTGATCCCCATCCTAGTATGCATGGCACCCCTAATCCCCATCCTGATATGCATGTCACCCCTCATCCCATTCCTGGTATGCATGGCACCCCTGATCTCCAACCTGATATGCATGGCACACTTGTACCTCATCCTTTTATGCATGGCATTCTTCATTCCCATCCTGGTTTGCATGGTACCCCTAATCCCCATACTGGTATGCATGGCACCCCTTATCCCCATCCTGGTGTGCATGTCCCACCTTATCCAAGTTTGCATGGCCCCCCACATCCAAGTATGCATGGCACCCCTCATCCCCATCCTGATATGCATGGCACCACTGATCCCCCATCCTGGTATGCATGGTACCCCTGATCCCCTTCCTGGCATGCATGACTCCCCTGATCCCCATATTGGTATGCATGGCACCCCTGATCCCATTCCTGGTATGCATGGCACCCCTAATCCCCATCTTGATATACATGGCACCCCTCATCCCAATCCTGGTATGCATGACACCCCTGATCTCCAACCTGGTATGCGTGGCACACTTGTACCTCATCCTTTTATGCATGGCATCCTTGATCCCCATCCTGGTATGCATGTCCCCCCTCATCCAAGTTTGCATGGCCCCCCACAACCAAGTTTGCATGGCACCCCTCATCCCCATCTTGATATGCATGGCACCCCTAATCCCCTATCCCGGTATGCATGACACCCCTCATCCCCATCTTGATATGCATGGCACCCCTAATCCCCTATCCTGTTATGCATGGCACCCCTGATCCTCATCCTGGGATACATGGCACCCCTCATCCCCGTCCTGGTATGCATGCAACCCCTATTCCCCATTCTGGCATGCATGGCACCCCTGATCCCCATCCCTGTTTGCATGGCACCCTGATCCCCATCCTGGTGTGTATGGCACCCCTCATACCCATCCTGATGTGCACGCCACCCCAATCCACCATCCTGGTAAGGATTGCACCCCTGATCCCCATCCTGGTATGCATGGTTACTCTGATCTTCATTCTGGTATGCATGGCACCCCTGATCCCCATCCTGGTATGCATGGCACCCCTGATACGCATCCTGGTGTGCATGGCACCCCAGTCCACCATCCTGGTATGCATGGCCCCCCTGATCTTCATCCCGGTATGCATGGCACCCTAGATCCCCATCTTGGTATGCATGGCACCCCTGATCCCCATCCTGTTATGCATGGGACCCTTGATCCCCATCCTGGTATTCATGGCACCCCTGATCATCGTCCTGGAATGCATAGCAACCCTGATTCCCATCCTGGTATGCATGGGACCCCTGATCCCCATCCTGGTATGCATGGCACCCCTAATCTCCATCCTGGTATGCATAGCACCCCTTGATTCCCATCCTGGTATGCATGACATTACTCATTCCCATCCTGGTATGCATGGCACACTTGATGCCCATCCTGGTATGCATGGGACCCCTGATCCCCATCCTGGTATGCATGGCACCCCTAATCTCCATCCTGGTATGCATAGCACCCCTGGTCCCCATCCTGGTATGCATGGCACCACTCATAACCATCCTGGTATGCATGGCAGCCCACATCCCTCATCCTGGATGCATGACAGCCCTCATCCTGGTATGCATGGCCCCCTCATCCAAGTATGCCTGGCCCCAATCATCCAAGTATGCATGGCATCCCTCATCCCCATCCTGATATGCATGGCACCACTGATCCCCATCCTAGTATGCATGGCACCCCTGATCCCCTTCCTGGCATGCATGACTCCCCTGATCCCCATATTGGTATGCATGGCACCCCTGATCCCCATCCTGGTATGCATGGCACCCCTCATCCCAATCCTGGTATGCATGACACCCCTGATTCCCATCCTGGTGTGTATGGCACCCCTCATCCCCATCCTGATGTGAACGGCACCCCAATCCACCATCCTGGTATGGATGGCACCCTTGATCCCCATCCTGGTTTGCATGGTAACTCTGATCTTCATCCTGGTATGCATGGCACCACTGATCCCCATCCTGGTATGCATGGCACCCCTGATCCCCATCCTGGTGTGCATGGCACCCCTCATCCCCATCCTGATTTGCATGGCACCCCAATCCACCATCCTGGTATGCATAGCCCCCCTGATCCCCATCCTGGTATGCATGGCAGCCTTGATCCCCTTCTTGGTATGCATGGCACCCCTGATCCCCATGCTGGTATGCATGGCAGTCTTGATCCCCATCCTGGTATGCATGGCACCCCTCATCCCCATCCTGGTATTCATGGCACCCCTGATCGCCATCCTGGCATGCATAGCAACCCTGATCCCCATCCAGGTATGCATGGCACCCCTGATCCCCATCCTGGTATGCATGGCACCCCTGATCCCCATCCTGGTGTGCATGGCACCCCTGATCCCCATCATGGCATGCATGGTCCCCCTCATCCAAGCCAGCATGGCCCCCCACTTCCAAGTATGCATGGCACCCCTCATCCGCATCCTGATATGCATGGCACCCCTTATCCCCTATACTGGTATGCATTGCACCCCTGATCTCCATCCTGGTATGCATGGCACCCCTATTCCCCATCCTGGTATGCATGTTACCCCTGATCCCCATCCTGATATGCATGGCACCCCTGATCCCTATTTTGATAGTGTTTCTTAAAGCCCTAAAGTTGCCATTTGAAATGACTTTAGTTTTGTGCCATGTCTGTGATCTGCTTTTTTTCAACAACATTAAACAAGTGAATGAACATCCTCCGAGCCCGGTGATTCCATAATTTTTGCCAGGGGTTGTATATATACACAGGTAAAATATATCCATGTACAATATCTATGTTTTATCTACTGTATGTGTGTATACTAGATCTTTATGAGTATTTATTGTAACTGTATATATATATATATAAATATATATATATATATTTATATATATTATACACAGGTGCAGTGTATATATTACAGGTACAGTATTTCTGTATTAATATACCGACTCCACTGGATGGGTCACGGGACAGGGATCAGTCTCAGCCGAGATTCATCACAGCATCAGTGCCTATAGGCCGTCCTGTCAGAGATTAGAATCCATGATATGGTGACCTTGTGCTTGGAGCTCTCTGCTGGTTGGTGCTGTGTGTCGCTGAGAAACCAGATCCTGCCCCGAGCAGCATAGAAGAGTCCTTGGGTGAGTGAGTGAGAACATGCTGTTCTGCACATGTTGAAGGCTGGGAGGAGGCTATGGTTGCAGTCTGATGAGAGCAAGAACGGGGAGGAGAAGCAGCCTGCTTGCTTGAACTGCATCTCTGGCGTGTGAGTTCTGCTGAGCTACGCAGCGTTGCTGTAGCTATCAAAGTGACTAACAACGAATCAGACTAGCGGGCCAAACATAATCACCCTGCAGGCCAAATTTGGCCTGTGGACCAGATTTTTATATATGTGTCTTTAGTAGGGATGAGCGAATGTGCTCGGCACTGCTCGGTACTCGCCCGAGCATCACTGTGCTCGACAAGCTCGGCACTCGGTGAGTATTTCCGGGTTGCTCGGATGGGAACTCGGGTCACCTCCCTTCATGTTTGGCGCTCTTTAGAGAGCCAAGGAACATGCAGGGATTGCCTTCCATGCACTATAATGCTGTAGCCATGTTGGTTGTGGGCATTACAGTGATTGGCTGGCCGTACAACATCATCAGGTCTATATAAGACCTGGCGCCGCTATGCTATTCACAGTCTACTCCGGAATCGGGCAGACTAGGGAGAGGTGCTGCTGAGTCAGGGAGAGATTTGCTTCTTTATAGTTAGTATAGGTATTCCACAACATATATATATATATCCAACTGAACTAATAGTCCTTCTGAAGACTAATCCAGCTGCATATATTCAGTGGTGATAGCAGGAGTTAGACAGGCGGGCAGGGTATGTGGCAGACTGCAGTGCATTATACAGCACAAGAGGGTCCATTGAATGTCCTGTTAGTTTAGGTATTCCACAACATAACAACATATATATATCCAACTGAACTAACAGTCCATCTGAGGACTAATCCAGCTGCATATAATCAGTGCTAGGCAGGCAGGCAGTGTATGTGGCAGACTGCAGTGTATGATACAGCACAAGAGGGTCCATTGAACGTCCTGTCTGCTGCTTCTGTAATAATTAGAGATATTTGTAGACATAGCCCCATATATCAGGGGCCAGGAAAACATTTTTTTATCTTAATCCTGGTTATTTGCTTAAAAAGCAATCCAGAGTACACAATTTTTCTGCTCCATTTGCTTGTTCTCACTGCAGAATAAAGCCAGATCTGTTCCATATTTCAGCAATAAAAATACAGAAATTTGAACTGAAAGTAGAAAATATTGGACTCCTTTTCCATTCTGTTGCAGTGTGTCGGTCAAGCTATTCACAGTAGGTATCTGTGAAGAATAGTATTAGTAAATTACAGGCCTGCTATTTAAAACTGTGGTTTTCTGTCAGACATATCACCTATAAGATTTTTCCAAAATCAGACATTTCTTCCATTTCCATTCTGTTGCAGTGTGTCAGTCAAGCTATTCACACTAGATGTCTGTGAAGAATAGTATTACTAAATTACAGGCCTGCTATTTAAAACTGTGGTTTTCTGTCAGACATATCACCTATACCAAACAGTGTTCCAAAATCAGATATTTCTTCCATTTTCATTTTGTTGCATTGTGTCGGTCAAGCTAGTTACACTAGGTCTCTGTGTAGAATAATATTAGTAAATTACAGGCCTGCTATTTAAAACGTGGTTCTCTGTCAGACGTATCACATATAACTGCATTCCAAAATCAGTAATTACTAGTGAAAGTGGAAAATATTGTCCTCCATTAAAAATGGGCAGGGTGCGTGGCAAGGGACGAGGAAGTGGATGTGATGGTGATGGTGCATGCAGGTGCCGAGGATGTGGCCGTGGGCAAGCTGAAATTGTGCCACAACAAACACCCAAATCTTGTCGCTCGACCTTCCTGTCCCAATTACTAGTGGACCGCAGTACACCACTATTGAACCTAGAGCAGTGTCAAAAGGTTGTTGGTTGAATAGCAGATAATGCTTCCAGTCACTTAGCCACCGCCACCACCACATGTCTTCCACATGGTCAAGTCTCAGTAGCCGTGAGTCTGGACCGCATATTCCTCACCCTGATCCTCCTTCCTCCCACCATGCCGAGTGCCCGGAGACAACTGATCCCACACTTGGACACTCAGAAGAGCTGTTCACTTTTCAATTTGTAGTTTCGGGCCTCTCACCCGGCCAGCTTCAAGCAAGTCAAGAGGAGAATGCGTGCAGCGATGCCCAAATATTGGAGCAGTCACAGTCACACGAAGGCAATCGTGGGAAAGTGCAATTTCTGTCGCAAGAGGTGGATGATGATGATGATGAGACACAATTGCCAGAAAGTGTGGAGGAGGACATGGGTGCGGAAGTGGAAGACAAGGTGGTGGATGATATAGTAACTGACCCAACCTTGCAGGGGGACATACAGAGCGAGGACAGCAGCACACATGGGGAGGGAGGCATAGCACCACAACAGGCAGGAACAAGCAGTTTGGTGGCCGCAGACACAAGGCGGGAAAGCGTTCTTTGTAACGCCAATACGATGGAAGTTGCCAGTACAACTGTTAGATCTTACCGAGTTTGGTTGTTTTTTAAAGTCTCTGCAGATAACCCCAAAAAGGCCATTTGCACCACCTGCCAGCATCATCAGGGGTAGCAAAACTAGCAGCCTGACCACCACTAGCATGATCAGGCACATGGCAGCAAAGCACCCGACTAGGTGGGCCGAATCCCAGGGTCCAGCAACAGTGTCTGCGGGTGACACCACTGCTTGTTCTGCTGTTGTGCGTGAACGCCAATCCCCTGTCCATGGCGCATGCCAAGATGCCTCCCGCCCTGCACCTGTCATTGCACACTCTCAACTAGCACCATCAGCAAGCAAGTCCACATCCTTGTCCCAGCGCAGCGTTCAGTTGTCCCTACCCCAGTCCTTGGAATGCAAGCGCAAATACTCACCCAATGCCCCACAGGCCACACTACTAAATTCCCACATTTCGCGAATGCTTGCACCCGAAATGTTGCCTTTTAGGCTCGTGGAAACGGAAGCTTTCTGCAACCTGATGGCGGCAGCTGTCCCTCGGTACTTGGTCCCCAGCCGCCAATATTTCTCCCGGTGTGTCATCCCCGCATTACACTAGCACGTGTCACACAACATTAGACATGCCCTCAACAACGCAGTAACTGGGAAAGTCCACCTAACCACGGACACGTGGACAAGTGCTTGTGTGCAGGGACGGTACATCTCGCTGACGGCATACTGGGTTAATATAGTGGAAGCCAGGACCCAGTTGGACCTTAGGACGGAACACGTCCTCCCGACGCCGAGGATTGCGAGACTCACTGCATACCCAATAGCTGAATAGCAGACCCTCTCCTTTCTAATGGGAACATGTCGTACTCGGTACTGTGGCCCAGCTCTATGCGTCTTTAAATTGTTAGTGGGGTTTTTCCTAAATTTTGGCAGCCGTTGGACTCACTGCATGCCCTATAACTGAATAGCAGACCCTCTCCTTTCTAATAGGAACATGTTATACTGCGGCTCAGCTCTATGTGTCTTTAAATTGTTAGTGGGATTTTTCCAAATTTTGGCAGCCCTTGCGGTCACAGCATGGGCATTACCACTATAGGAGACCCGCTCCTTTATAATTGGAATTTTTTTTTTATTGAGACCCTCCTCTATGTCTCTTCAAAGGGGTATTGGGTTGCGTCCAAATTTTTGGCAGGCCTTGCAGTCACTGCGTGCGCAATAACATTATAGGAGACCCACTCGTTAATAATGGGAACAACAAACCATAGCCAGCTGATGGCTCTCTAACAATAGCGAGGGCCGATTGCTGGCTCTTTAAGAATAGTAACTGACTTTTGGAACCACAGATGGGCGAGTCTGCAGAGCTGTTCACACATTCGATTCAATGGACATTAGACGTCTGCTCCAAACATTTACAAACACAACAAGAGGAAAGCATCTGCACCGATGCCCCCAATTTTTTTTCTGTAGGGTCCGAGCAGAATCCAGACACTTGTCACCAGACGTTAACCCCCAGGGGTGGAGATGATCCTGATGAGACTCAGATACCTTAGGCGCATGCTGATTGTACTGTGCTGTCAGGGAAAAAAGAGGGGTGAGGAGTGGGAGAACAGAGAGGATGGCGATGAGGTTGTAGATCGCACTTGGTGTGAATCCAGAGGCACGCTGCTGAGTAGCTCAGCAGAGGAGGTGGAGGAGGAGGAAGACAAAGAGGTTACATTGTGTCTTCCCACACAGACATAGGGTGATGCAACCATGACAAGCACTGCATCCTCAGCAGCGGTTGCGGGTCTGCAATTCACAGGGGCAGCGAGGGTTGCCTAGCCTGGACCTTTATTGTGATCGCAAAGGATGACCCAACTCACGTAATCTGCCAGCTCTGTAAAAAAACACTCAGTAGAGGCAAAAATGTAAAAAATTTGACTACTACATGCATGAACTGGCACATGTACAATCAACATGCGTTAGTCTGGGAATCTCACAGAGCTAAAATGCGAACGAGCGGGCCTCACCAATCACTGGCCACCCCATCAACTGCATCTGCTGCTTATTCCTCTTCCATAACCGTGGCAAGTGTTCTCACACAGGTCTTCGGCTGCAGAACCTACACTTGTTTACCTACTACAGTCAGGGTGAGTAAGTGCCCGTCAGCTGTTACAGTAGTGGACATCCCTGCTGTTTTTGACCAATCTCAGACACCGAGCACACCACATCTTTCTCAATCCACCGTAACATTTTCTGCCTGCGCCTCCCTCACAGTCCAGCAGTTTGTCATGTTCACCCTACTCCACCATCTGTCAGCACATCAGCCAGCCTTCTGTCCAGCAGTTCTGGTCATGTAAAAGATTGTTTCCCCCTACACATGCCAAAGCTAAGAGCATGAACTTCACCATTTCTAATCTGTTGATCACGGAAATGTTGAATTTCCGCCTGGTGGATACAGATGGTTTCCAAAAGCTGATGGCTGTCGCAGTCCCCCAGTACCAATTGCCCAGTCACCATTACTTCTCTAAGAAAGCTGTGCCTGCGCTACACCACCATGTTGCATACAACATTACCCATTCCTTGAAAAAAATCTATGTCTGACATGGTGCATTTAACCACTGACACCTGGATGAGCAAGCATGGCCAGAGGCGTCACATCTCGGTGACTGGGCACTAGGTGACTCTGGTGGCTGTGGGGGCAGGCGGGAAAAGGGCTGCTCCACAAGTCTTGGAATCCCCAAAGCTTGCGGGACAAATCTCTGTATCTAACACTTCCTCCACTGCTTCTCCCTCCTTTACTTCCTCTAGGGCCTCCATCTGCCCCCTCAACCTCTACCTTAATGAGACATGTATTCCAACAGTGCAGAGAGAATCCCCCCACCTCCGTACTGCACAGCCAGGGCTCACTGAACTCAGGCAGTGTTTTAATTAATATGCCTTGGAGATTGCAGTCACACAGCTGAAGAGTTGTGGACAACTATCCAGGCCGAGTTTGAGCAATGGCTTTCTCCACTGAACCTGGAGCCAGGGAAAGCTGTGCGCGATAATGGTGCGAACCTAGTGGCGGCTATACGGCGGGGCAATATCACACACGTGCCTTGCATGGCTCATGTCCTCAACATGGAAGTACAGCAATTTCACCGCCTCTATCCAGGTCTGGATGCGCTGCTGCAGAAAGCATGGTCACTGTGTGCTCACTTCCGCCATTCGCACTCCGCGGGTCTGCATCGCTGCAGAGATCTTTCGGCCTACCAGCTAACCGGTTGATATGCGGTTCCACTCTGCACATGTGGCAGCAGCAGCAACGAGCCCTGGTGCATCATGTCATTTTGCATAGCCTTGGCCATGGCAGTACGGACGTAGTACAAATCACGCTTGTGGAGTAGACACAGATGAAGGATTTCTTCACCCTTCACCCAGTTTTGAAATTTCTATTAAGATGGTTAAAGCTGACGATGCCATCATCAGCATCACTATCCCGGTCATCTACATGCTGAAGCACACTTTGAATAGTCTGCGGGAGGAGGTGGTGGTCCCAGAGGAAGAGGAGGAAGCAGGGGAGGTTGCGGAAGGGATAACAATATCTCTAAGTTTTGGACTGTCGTTGAACAGGTGGGTGCCATGGGAGGGTGGAATACAGAGATCGAGGGAGGCTCATGGTACCAGACAAACTGTTAATGAAAGAAGCAGGAGCAAAGGAACAAATGGAGGAGGACGAGGAGGAATAGGTGATGGGCGCGTAACAGTCAGGAGATGAAGAGGATAATGATCCCCTCTCTATTGTCCATGGTTGGCATGAGGGGATGGAGAAAGCAAGCTTGAGTGTTACCCCGCCACCAACACACCATGGAATTGGACCTCATGGAAGTGGCCAACACATGAGTGCCTTCTTGCTGCACTATCTGCAATGTGATGCCCGCATTGTTAGGATTAGAAATAGTGTTGATTACTGGGCTGCCACTCTGTTAGATTCACGGTACAAGAGAAAATTTTGCCAGATGCTTCCCCTCCTGGAAACGCATTTTGGAGTAATGAAACACAGTTGTAGACGATCTTAAGAGTGGTTTTCCCCAAGACAACAGTGAGACACACGGTGTGCATTGCAGTTCTAGACTTCAAACCCTGGGAATGTCGGGTCATCAATGCATAAACATTACCCGCAGCAGCAGTGTATATGGCAGAAACAATTTCTGAGTCATTTCACACATCTTTTAGACCAAACCGTGCACCAGCAGACCAGAGTACAAGTCTGACACGTAGTGAACAACTGGAGAGGATGGTGCAGGAGTATCTCGAGCCTAAAATCAATTTGGACCCTTTTGCATTTTGGTCTTCAAAAATGGAAGAGAGGCCTGAGCTTGCCTGTCACACCTTGGAGGTTTTGTCATGTTCGGCAACAAACATTCTCTCAGAACGTGTCTTCAGCGCTGCAGGTGGTGTTCTGACGGATAAGCGAAAGTATAAACCGCCTTTTTTTCACCAAGGTGAACAAGTCATGGATCTCCAATGACTTTTGCACCTCAGTCGTAGGCTGTGCAGTCTAGTCGATTGTGTAGTTTTTAATGTGCTGCAGTGATCTTGCTCTGACACCCTTTCCACTACAGGCAACCCACCAAATGGAGACCCAACTTGGAGTCTCCACATTCCAAAAAATTATTGCCACGCACCACTAAAGTGGCATCAATTTCCACAGAGTAGAAAATAGTATAATGGGGCTCTGACACCCCTTCCACTGCTTGGAGTCAACTTGGAGTCTCCACATTTCCAAAAGTTGTTAGTAACATCCAGAGTAGTAGTAACAGCAGGCACAGAAGCCATGTCAAAGGTGTCACAGACTGCAATAACGCAAGATCTACCTCTTGAAGCTCATCAAGAGAATGCCAAGAGTGTGCAAAGCAGTCATCAAAGCAAAAGGTGGCTACTTTGAAGAACCTAGAATATAAGACATATTTTCAGTTGTTTCACGCTTTTTTGTTAAGTATAGAATTCCACATGTGTTAATTCATAGTTTTGATGCCTTCAGTGTGAATGTACAATTTTCATAGTTATGAAAATACAGAAAAATCTTTAAATGAGAAGGTGTGTCCAAATTTTTGGTCTGTACTGTATCTCTCTGATTTAAGGACATAAAAATTAAAATTTTGAAAATTGCAAAATTTTAAAATTTTCACCAAATTTCCAAAATTTTCACCATATTTCCATTTTTTTCACAAATAAACGCAAGATTTATCGAAGAAATTTTACCACTATCATGAAGTACAATATGTCACGAAAAAAAACAATCTTAGAATCAGGGGGATCCATGGAAATGTTCCAGAGTAATTACCTCATAAAGTGTCAGAATTGTAAAAATTGGCCCGGTCATTAACGTGCAAACCACCCTCGGGGTAAAGGGGTTAAACTGTTTCTACTCTAGGGAAATTGATACCACTTTAGTGGTTTCTGTCCCTCATTTTTGAAAATGTTTGTACTCCAAGTTGTGTCTCCTTCATGTGTGTTGCCTGTAGCAGTAGGGGTCCCAGACCGGCAGGCCTGCACTTACTTTCAGTCAAATACCTGTGTTAGGCCATGTGCCCACGTAGCGTTTTTGTAGCGTTTTTGTGGCATTTTTATGGCCGTGAAAACGCTTGTAGAACAGTCTGCCATGCAAAGCAATGTGAATTCGGATGTGCTGTGCACATGATGAACTAATTAGCATGTCGAATTTGCATTGCGTTGCAAAACGCAGCATGGCCATTTCTACCGCAATTACGCTGCAAATTCGCGGTCATTGAGGAACATTGAAACGCAGCAGATCCGCAGGTATATGTGGATTTGCTGCATTTCAATTAAATTCAATGGCCGTGAATTTGCAGCGTAATCGCGATGCGTGTGGTACCCAGGATGAGGAGGAGACTACAACTCCTCTTCATCCCGGCTACCACGAGGTGAAAAAAATAAATAAAAAAGTTAAAAACAAAAAAAACCTGTATACTCACCTATTCGGTGTGCTCCCGGCAGCAGCGATCCTCTCTCCTTGGCGTCCCGCGGTGTACTAGCAGAACCTGCGATGATGTCATTTAGTCAGCTGATGGTCACGCGACCGCTGACGTCAGCGGTCAGGTGATGGTCACGTGACCATCAGCTGACTAAATGACGTCATCACAGGTCCTGCCAGTACACCGCGGGATGCCGAGGAGAGATGATTGCTGCCGCCGGGTGGAGACCGGAGAGGTGAGTATACAGGTTTTTCTTATTTTTAACTTTTTAATTCTTTTTTTTTTTTCTACTATAGATGCAGCATTTAAAGCATCTAAGTTGGTCACACAATATAAATCCATGCCGGTTGCATGGATTTATATTGTGTGACCAACTTGTCAAGCACTTTTCCAAGTGATGCTCAAAATCACTTGGAAAATTGCTTGAAAAAACGCATGCGAAAACGCATGTAAAAACGCTTCTCTCTGGCAGAAAAAACGCATGTAAATCTGCATGCGTTCTTTTCTGCTAGAGAGAGGCAAAAACGCTCTGCATCAAATCTTCTACGTGGGCACATAGCCTTACTATTCTTACATTTTTCAAACAATGGTGTAGCGCCGGCGTCCCTGCCCTCTGCTAGGCAGGGACGCTGTTCCCCTCACCCCTCTGCTCCGAGCCCGGCGTCCTCCTCCCGCTCTGCTGGCAGTGCGCGCTCCTTCCCGGCCACTGTGCTTAGGGCGCGCGCGCTCCCTCCCTCTTAAAGGGGCCGCGCGCGCCGTCCTAAGGAGTCCCCGGCCAATGGCTGGAGGACTTCACCATATATAAGGCACCTCCTCCAAAATGGAGGTGCCCGAGCAATGTTGTTGCACAGTTCACTACTCTGCTTCAGTCCTCAGGTCCCGTTGTTAGTTACCTGCCAGTTACCTGCCAGTTACCTGCCAGAAACCTGCCAGTTTGCTGTCTGTTTCCTGCCTGACATTCCTCCTACCTGCTTGCTAGCCTGAGGTCCGACGGTCTGCCTTCCTACTCCTGTCAGTCTGTCTATGGACCAGCTTGCCCGCTCACCTGGGAGCGCACATCTGCTACCTGCCTGCTAGCCTACCTGGAGGCTCCGCCGTCACGTGCTGTGACCACCTGCCATTCCAGAGACTCCTGCCCGCTCACCTGGGAGCGCACATCTGCTACCTGCCTGCTAGCCTACCTGGAGGCTCCGCCGTCACGTGCTGTGACCACCTGCCATTCCAGAGACTCCTGCCCGCTCACCTGGGAGCGCTCATCTGCTGCCTGTCTGTTGGCCTACCTGGAGGCTCCGCCGTCACGTGCTGTGACCACCTGCCATTCCAGAGACTCCTGCCCGCTCACCTGGGAGCGCTCATCTGCTGCCTGTCTGCTGGCCTACCTGGAGGCTCCGCCGTCACATGCTGTGACCACCCGTTTATCCAGAGACTCTCGCTTGCTCACCTGGGAGCACACATCTACCATCTGCCTGCTAGCCTACCTGGAGGCTCAGCCATCACAGGTCGTACCTACCCTTTACCCAGAGACTGCCCCGGTCACTTGCCGTGACCTCCTGCCCTTTCATCCAGAGACTGCCCCGGTCACTTGCCGTGACCCCCTGCCCGTTCATCCAGAGACTGCCCCGGTCACTTGCCGTGACCCCCTGCCCGTTCATCCAGAGACTACCCCGGTCACTTGCTGTGACCTCCAGCCCGTTCACCCAGAGACTGTCCCGGTCACCTGCTGTGACTGCCTGCCCGTCTTCCCTGGTCGCCACCCGCTCCCTTACAAGGACCGCCCCCTTGTATAGTAGCTCAGAGGTTCCGCCTCCCAGACCCGTTACAGTTTGCTCGGGCCATGGAACCCGGTGGCACCCAAGTTCCCTCACTCTCGGACCTGTGTCATGAACTGTCCCGTCAGAGGTCCCAACAGGAGTCCATCCTGGGTGAACTGCGGAATGTCAATTCTCGCCTGGACACTCTGACTGCTCCACCAGCAACCACCGCCAGTGCCATGTCTCGCAATCCGGCAGCTCCGCTGCCCACCAATACTATGGTATCCTACCCTGCACCCCGGCTTTCTGCACCTCCTCGCTTCGGAGGCGACTCCGCTCAGGCTCGGGGCTTTATAAATCAGTGCACCCTGCACTTTGAACTCCTGTCCCACCAGTTTAACACCGACCGGGCCAAAATTGCCTTCATCATGTCCCATCTCACCGGGGAGGCCCTGGCCTGGCTAAATCCTCTATGGGAGAGAGGAGACCCGCTGGTGTCCGACTTGCCTGCCTTTCTCACGGCTTTCCGGAAAGTCTTCGACGAACCTGGACGGAAGACCTCATCCGCATCATCTCTGCTACGCCTCCGTCAGGGAAGTCTCACCGTGGGCCAATATGCCATACGGTTCCGTACCCTTGCCTCGGAGCTGGCCTGGGATAACGACGCTCTGGTATCTGTCTTCTGGGAGGGTCTGTCCGGCCGTATTAAAGATGAACTCGCCGGTCGAGACATTCCTACCACTCTCGATGACCTAATAACTCTTGCCACCCGGATTGACCTACGGTTCCAGGAGCGTGCCAAAGAAGTCACCCGTGAGAGGAGGTTTCCACGTCTAGCTCCTACTTTTCTGAAATCCGTCACTCCCTCCGTTTCTCCCCAGGTACACTCTCCTGAGCCTATGCAGGTCGACCAGACCAAGATGGTCAAAACCCGTCAGGACTTACGCCGTGCCGAGGGGAGCTGCCTCTACTGTGGCAGTAAGGAGCACCGGATCCGTACCTGCCCGGAGAGGTCGGGAAACGCCTGTGTCTAGGTTCGCTCAGAGAGGTCGACCTAGACAAGAATAAATCCTCTCCATCTCTGCTGCTGTCAGTCTCAATTATCTGCGGGGAGAATCGTTATTTCGAACTAGCCCAACTTGACTCTGGAGCGGCCGGGAATCTTATTTCACAGGCCCTGGTAGAAAAATACCGCATTCCCACCAAACCTCTGGCTATACCATTATCTGTCACTGCTGTGGATGGGGGCCTCTTACCACGTCCCATCCAACTCATCACCGAATCCATAACTCTGCAGGTGGGAATGCTGCATTCTGAGAGCATCTCTTTTCATGTTCTGCCTGGACTCTCTCACGCCCTCTTACTAGGTCTACCTTGGCTCCAGAGACATGCACCCGTGCTTGACTGGCAGACCGGAGAAGTCCTTCGCTGGGGACAGGACTGTCATAAGACTTGTTTGGTTCCTGTTCATCCCGCCCGTCCTTCTCCTACCCCAACTAATCTACATGGACTTCCGATTCCCTATTGGTCATTTGCTGATGTCTTTAATAAAAAGGAGGCAGAGATATTACCCCCTCATAGACCATACGACTGTCCTATCGACCTGTTACCCGGTACTACGCCTCCCCGTGGGCGTATTTACCCATTGTCCGCTGCTGAGACCCGGTCGATGTCCGAATATATTGAGGAGAATTTGGCCAGGGGATTCATCCGGAAATCTACCTCCCCGGCGGGAGCAGGCTTCTTTTTCGTAAAAAAGAAGGACGGCTCTCTCCGTCCCTGTATAGACTATAGAGGCCTTAACCAGATCACGGTGAAGAATAAGTACCCCCTTCCGCTCATTCCAGAATTATTTGATCGTCTGAGGGGGGCTAGAATCTTCACCAAACTGGACCTCCGTGGGGCTTACAACCTGGTCCGTATCCGTCAAGGGGATGAATGGAAGACTGCATTCAACACCCGGGACGGCCACTATGAATATCTGGTAATGCCCTTTGGTCTCTGTAACGCTCCTGCCGTCTTTCAAGAGTTGGTCAATGACATCTTCCGGGACCTTC
The DNA here is from genome assembly GCF_046119375.1 of Phyllobates terribilis. NCBI lineage: Eukaryota > Metazoa > Chordata > Amphibia > Anura > Dendrobatidae > Phyllobates > Phyllobates terribilis. The sequence continues at coordinate 845,068,649 of NW_027362761.1, forward strand.
TCTACTCCTGCGTAGTGGTGTACCTGGACGACATCTTGGTCTTCTCTCCGGATCTCCAGACTCACCGGAGAGACGTTCGTCAGGTCCTGCTCAGGCTCAGGCAGAATCACCTCTTCGCTAAATATGAGAAGTGCCTCTTTGAGCAGACCTCGCTTCCATTTTTGGGCTACATTATTTCTCAGACCGGCCTACGAATGGATCCAGAGAAACTGTCTGCCATCGAGAAATGGCCCCGACCGGAGGGGTTGAAGGCCATTCAGCGGTTCCTGGGCTTCGCCAACTACTACCGCCTCTTCATACCGCACTTCTCTTCCCGGACTGCCCCAATTTCCGCGCTCACCCATAAGGGCACTAATCCCAGAGAGTGGCTGCCCGAAGCAGAGGAGGCCTTTCTTTCCTTAAAACAGGCCTTCTCTTCCGCCCCGGTGCTGCATCGCCCAGATGGCAACAAGCAGTTCTTCCTGGAGGTTGACGCCTCCTCCTCTGTAGCCGGAGCGGTACTTACCCAAAAATCATCTTCCGGGAGAATGGTAACTTGTGGCTTCTTCTCCAAACTCTTCTCCTCTTCTGAGCGCAACTATTCCATAGGAGATCGAGACTTATTGGCCATCAAGCTGGCATTGGAGGAGTGGCGTTACCTGCTCGAAGGGGCTCTTCACCCTGTAATAATTTACACTGACCACAAGAACTTGGCTTACGTCCAGCATGCCCAGAGACTTAACCCACGCCAAGCTCGGTGGTCCTTGTTTTTTGCTCGCTTTGATTTTATTCTTCATTTTCGCCCGGCTGACAAAAACATCAAGGCGGACGCCTTGTCCCGATCCTTTCTGGTGTCTGATCTCGAGGAAGAACCGAAACACATCATCGATCCCGCCAGAGTAATGCAGGTGGCTCCCGTGAGTCTAAATCGTCTCCCTCCCGGTAAGACGTTCGTATCAGTACCTGATCGGGAGAAGATCCTACACTGGGGTCACTCGTCTAAACTAGCTGGCCACGCCGGTCAGAAAAAGACCCTCCAGCTTATTACCCGGCACTACTGGTGGCCTACCCTGCACAAGGACGTAATAGACTTTGTTTCTGCCTGTGTGTCCTGCGCCCGCAACAAGGTTCCGAGACATCTGCCAGCCGGTCGCCTCCTTCCGCTCCCAGTACCTGCTGCCCCCTGGCAGCATATAGCAATGGACTTTATAACTGATCTCTCCGTCTCTGCCGGTTGTACGGTCATTTGGGTGGTCGCTGACCGCTTTTCCAAGATGGCTCATTTCGTTCCCCTGCCAGGCCTTCCGTCTGCACCCGAGCTGGCTAAAGACTTTATCCGCCACATCTTCCGTCTTCATGGCCTGCCCCTCCACATCGTGTCGGATCGTGGGGTACAGTTCACCTCACGCTTCTGGAGAGCCACTTGTAAACTGCTAGACGTCACCCTGGACTTCTCCTCCGCTTACCACCCACAGTCTAATGGTCAAGTGGAGCGGATCAATCAGAACCTGACCAGTTACCTCCGGCACTTCGTTAATGCCCACCATTCAGACTGGGTGGATCTCCTGCCATGGGCCGAATTTTCTTACAACAATCACGAGAGCGAATGTTCCTCCAAATCCCCGTTTTTTGTTGTCTTCGGTCAGCATCCTCGGATCCCATTTCCCGTCTCCACCTCGGTGGACAATCCGGCTGCGGAATCTCTTGTTAACAAATTTTCCTCCATATGGGAGAGTACCCGATCCGCACTCCTTCTGTCATCCGAGCGTATGAAAAGACATGCTGACAAAAAACGTCTGGATCCTCCTCAATTCCGTCCAGGGGATAAGGTCTGGCTCTCGTCCAAGTATGTCCGGCTCAAGATTCCTTCCTATATGTTAGGGCCTCGGTTCATCGGTCCTCTGGAGGTCATCAGTCAGATCAACCCGGTGGCCTATAAATTGAAACTCCCGGCCAACTTGCGGATCCCTAACTCCTTCCATGTATCTCTCCTCAAACCTGTGGTACTTAACTCTTTTTCCAAGTCTACAGGTACGCCTCCTGCTCCGGTTTCCGCTGAAAACGAATTTGAGGTAGAGAACATTCTGGCCACCAAAAGGGTAAGAGGGAAGACCTTTTTTCTAGTAGATTGGAAGGGGTTTGGTCCTGAAGAGAGAACGTGGGAGCCCCGGGAGAACATCCATGCCCCTCTCATCCTAGCTAAATTTCTCTCTCGCCTAAAAAAGGGGGGGCCTAAAGGGGGGGGTACTGTAGCGCCGGCGTCCCTGCCCTCTGCTAGGCAGGGACGCTGTTCCCCTCACCCCTCTGCTCCGAGCCCGGCGTCCTCCTCCCGCTCTGCTGGCAGCGCGCGCTCCTTCCTGGCCACTGTGCTTATGGCGCGCGCGTGCTCCCTCCCTCTTAAAGGGGCCGCGCGCGCCGTCCTAAGGAGTCCCCGGCCAATGGCTGGAGGACTTCACCATATATAAGGCACCTCCTCCAAAATGGAGGTGCCCGAGCAATGTTGTTGCACAGTTCACTACTCTGCTTCAGTCCTCAGGTCCCGTTGCCAGTTACCTGCCAGTTACCTGCCAGAAACCTGCCAGTTTGCTGTCTGTTTCCTGCCTGACATTCCTCCTACCTGCTTGCTAGCCTGAGGTCCGACGGTCTGCCTTCCTACTCCTGTCAGTCTGTCTATGGACCAGCTTGCCCGCTCACCTGGGAGCGCACATCTGCTATCTGCCTGCTAGCCTACCTGGAGGCTCCGCCGTCACGTGCTGTGACCACCTGCCATTCCAGAGACTCCTGCCCGCTCACCTGGGAGCGCACATCTGCTACCTGCCTGCTAGCCTACCTGGAGGCTCCGCCGTCACATGCTGTGACCACCTGCCATTCCAGAGACTCCTGCCCGCTCACCTGGGAGCGCTCATCTGCTGCCTGTCTGTTGGCCTACCTGGAGGCTCCGCCGTCACGTGCTGTGACCTCCTGCCATTCCACAGTCTCCTGCCCGCTCACCTGGGAGCGCTCATCTGCTGCCTGTCTGCTGGCCTACCTGGAGGCTCCGCCGTCACATGCTGTGACCACCCGTTTATCCAGAGACTCTCGCTTGCTCACCTGGGAGCACACATCTACCATCTGCCTGCTAGCCTACCTGGAGGCTCAGCCATCACAGGTCGTACCTACCCTTTACCCAGAGACTGCCCCGGTCACTTGCCGTGACCTCCTGCCCGTTCATCCAGAGACTGCCCCGGTCACTTGCCGTGAACCCCTGCCCGTTCATCCAGAGACTGCCCCGGTCACTTGCCGTGACCCCCTGCCCGTTCATCCAGAGACTACCCCGGTCACTTGCCGTGACCTCCAGCCCGTTCACCCAGAGACTGTCCCGGTCACCTGCTGTGACTGCCTGCCCGTCTTCCCTGGTCGCCACCCGCTCCCTTACAAGGACCGCCCCCTTGTATAGTAGCTCAGAGGTTCCGCCTCCCAGACCCGTTACAAATGGTAGTCTACGAAGCTGATATTTGTGTCACCTGAGTGTGACTGAGCAGAAAAGCAGTTTGATCTGTTGCATGAGGCCTCAGGGCTCCCAGCACAGCAGGCCTACACCGGTCCCTCACCCACCTCAGCTGTAAATGCTGGCCCAGACTCTGATACCTCATGCATGGCCTATGCCTGACTGCTGTTCTACTATAAAATTTCTAATGTGGGTTAATTGATGCCACTTTTCCAGGTGTCTGCCCCTGATTTTTGGAAATATTTGGACTCCAAGTTGGGTCTCCTTTATGTGTGTAAATTTGGCAAGGCTCTCAGAGCACCAGGCCTACATCTTTCACTCATCCACCTGTTATTGATCAATGTTTAAACTAGAAATGATGGCCCAAGCCATCGGGACGTTTGCCGATCTGAACCGAACCGAACCTTGAAAGGTTCGCTCATCTCTAGTCTTAAGTGGACACATGTGGAAAAGGGGATGGAATACTTTTTAGGTATTTCCTCTATTTTCAGTGTGTGGCACAATGTATTGAGAACCAGACGTGTCAAAACATTGCCTATTAAATATAGTAGATGCCTTTTTATAAGGAAGTAGGATGTGAGTGGGGGAAACCCACAGATGAGTTTAAGACCTTTATTTGCTTGAGCTCTTGATGTTCTGCACTGTCCTTGTTAATAAATGAAGCCTCATGTACAAATTATAATACTGAAATAAAAATGTTGTTTTATAATGGTGCATGTCTATGAGCAATTCTATGCAAGGCCGAAAAAATAACATGATAAATTAAAGGATTTAAAAAAATAAACAAAAAAAGTACATAAATTATCATTTTTATAGAATATAGTAAATCATATTGGTTTGGACAGGTTTGTGGATTTTCCTTCAGCATGGGCAAAGATGTTATATCTAAATATGCTATTCAAGATTTGTTGGAACCCCATGGTTTGTATAATGTCTCCTTCTATGCCAGTCTTGCCTCACTGCAACTAGTCCTTTGTTTTGAGTCAGTGATTTGGCCAGTCTCAGAGGTTAAAATAAATACAGTAATGTACGTAGCTATATAAAATGAGCCTGTAATGATAAAAGGATGCAACATAAATACAAAATAAGGATAGCCAGAAATAGATAGAAATTATTGAATTGATTTTATGCAAAAATAGACTTCAAGTCGAATTTTGTGAAATTCAAACAATTCGCATGAAAAGCTCCAAGAATGCCCACCTCTATTTTACACATTGCAGAAAAGTGAATCAGTCACAGCTGACATGACCTCAGGTCCAGGCTTCCCTATAATTCCTTGCAGCTATGACATGGTAGAGCACAGGCTATCAGGAGGTACTATTATAGGCTAAATAAAAGCCCAGACAGGGAATGCAGCAGCCATTTTATAGTGATTTTATGATATTGAGAGTTCATGAAAGCTCACAGCTCAGCAAGAAAGAAAGGAAGAAAGAGCCTGAAAACATTGGAAAAATACCTCAAACAGTAATGTGTTGTATAACTGCAACAGTGAAGAAGATGAGAGTAGTAGTCCAACTAATACAGAAATTCAAATGATAGAGGGAGAGACAAATGGGAGAGTTGCCAGTAGCAGTAACAGACTCAGTGTGATTGATCAGTGATCTGACGGTGTGCTTGCTAGTCACAAGTGACTATTGAATTTTTGCATTTCTTGTGCATTCATTTTTGTGAAAGGGGGTTGTTTCTTAAGCAAATGAAAGAAAATTCTCCAAAATACAGACATTTTGAGAAATGGTGTAAGTATTGCAAATTTTTTTATTATGCATATATATTTTACTAACCAAATGTTACATCCGTACAAGCCACACTAATACAACACCCAATTGCAGGTGCTGGCTTTTTGGTTCTGTACCTACACAGTATTTATTATTTTGTCCTTTTTGGGAAAGGAGTTGATTTAAAAAAAATAAATAAATAAAAAATGTTTACCAATATGTGTCTGGTTTGACACACCTGCTTTATGTGTCTAATTTGGCAATCAAACATGCCCCACCTATACTGAAACCTGCTGCCACGTTTTGCTTTCTGTGGGTGTACTTCCTCAACATTTCTTGTATTTTTCCTCTTTGTCAAGGGCTGAAAATTGGGGTTGAAAAGAATGTCAAAAGTTAATGACAGTATTGTACAAAATGTGCAGCAAAAGAAAAAAATAGTTATGGCGATGTACGGAGTAGTGTAAAATAAAATAAATACATATCACAGCAAAGAATGTGGTAGCTGCTAGCAGCAGCAGCAATAACGCCATCATTGCTGGCACCAGCACCGCTCAGTAATGTTACCAAACTCAGGCCACAAATGCCTTTGTCTGCCTCATGTTAGTGGGGGAGGAAACATAGGACATTGTGAAATAAATGGCACATCAGGCATCTCATTCACAGCAGGATGATGTTAACTCTGACAGCGACACCATCAGTGTTTTGCACAGATTGGACTGATCACAAATTACTAAAAGGTAACATTTTTGGAAAATGTTAATTAAAAAAGAAAACATGAAAAGTCTGTCAGTGCACTGTACACTATGAAATGGACTGTTGATTACTGGAAGGTTACCATCTGTTTCTATGGTGAAGTTACACTGCTTACTAAGGTTGTGTTTGTGTTAAAGACAACGAAAGACTATGGATACTGTTTTAGTAAATTTCAGAGAGTTATACACATCGTTTCAAGGCAATTGGAGTAAATTTATACGTCACAAATCAAAGTTTTGGGGAAAAAATTGTCAAACCTGGCAAATTAAAAGATTTGATTATCTCTAATAGCCATTATTATTGTATGGAGGACCTGACAATGTCACATACTTATATCTTGGCTTAGCTGAAGACAGTTTTTTAAATCCAATGTTTGCCCAAAAAAGAAGCCTTCAGTTATTTATTTGTTGTACTTGCTAAGTCAATAAAAAGGTATAAATGGAAATATAGTATTGTATGAAGACAATAGTGCAGTCTGAGATGTGCTTCAATCAATATGTTTTAGTCTCCATGACCAGAGTTTACACGTAAAACATCTACTGCACTAATGATAACTCTCCTTGCCACCAAAGTATGTGCATTTTATTCTTCCTAATTGGATGTGTTAGCCATCATATTTTTACAGTTAACTGGCTCATGGCAATAGAACTGACACTATCTTATATAACACCATAAATTAGGAGTATGTGAATCTCCAGTATGATAGGATAAAGAAAGTATGCGCTGAAGTACACATCTTCTAGTTTTCCAAAGTCTAAAATTATAGTTTTCTGCATGTGAGTTTCCCGTACTACAGAAAAGTTGATGAAGCTGAACAACCTGCAGCATCAGCATTGCTAGCTAAAATCCTTTACTGACAGAGAGTAACAGCAAGATTTTAGCTTCTTGTTTTTACATAAAGGTGCATGTTATATTCTTACTTATTCTTCTAATATTATGATAATTGGCAAAATAAACTCCTCTGCCCTGGGCAATACTGAAGCACCCCTGCAAAGAGTCTAGAAAAACACTATTATTTCTTTTATTCAATTTTCCTCATTGGTTATTAACACAGTGGGAATCACAATCAAATAATTGCAATAAAACAGCTTGTGCTAAATGGAATGGGAATGGCATTGGTCCATGTAGAACGAGTCCACTGGCACGTACAGAGCATAATTCATTGGCCAAGTTTTACAGTTGTTCTACTTTAGAAGCCATATGAATGTTTCATTACTTTGTTCTTCACCCCTTGTTTAGTTATTTCCAAGTATTGGATTATTATGATTATTGTCATGTTTCTGGTGCATGTTCATGTATTATTCTTAGAATCGAGCATGTTATACAGTGTTTATGTTTACATGTGTAAGTCAAAGCATAGATAAAAAAATGATAAAAAGAAGATAAAAAAGAATAATGCAAACTCTAAATGCACGGAATAGCATTTAGATAAATATCTATCTATACAGTAAACTAATAGTCTACTATACTTAGTCATTGGAATTTGTCTAAATTCATGAGCCTTTTTATGGCTGGACCTAATTATCAAGTGAGAACCTAGATCCATTGTTTCTGTCCTCCAATGGGAAAGTCCAAACCTACATTGGACATGTGGGATACATTGAAATTAGCTTGTTTAATGTGGTTGTTTCAACTTTTTGCCTGGCAGAAGCATTTAAATGAAATGGTTGGCAGTGCATGCTCGAGCTCCCGTTGATTCCTTCTTGACTTGATCATGGGCCACCTGTGGGTTTCCATGGCAGCTTAAGACCTGCTGAAGGCCCCCATATCTACCATTCTCCTATGAAGCTCAGGCACATGCTGAACTTCATAGGAGACCAAGATAATCACTATATACTGCAGTTCTTTGTTAATGCAGTATATAATATAAATACAAATACATTTTCAGACAATTGCAGGTTTAAATCCTCCAAGGTGACTAAAAAGTAAAAAAAAAAAGTTGCTGAAACAACATTAAAAAAATCAAATTACCCCTCTTTTCCTCCATTTCTAAAAACAAAAACAAAAAAGCAAACATTTTGTATTTCTGTATTTGTAAACATTTTCTCTATGACAGTATAAAATTAATTAACTTAATCGGTAAATATTGTAAAGAGAAAATAAATAATAATGCCAGAATTATTGATTTTTGGTCCTCCTCATACCTTCCTAAAAGTATGCAATAAAACCAATCAAAATGTAATATGTACCCCAAAGTGGGTTTAAAGGCGTTGTCTACTACTAGGACAACCCCTTCTCAGTCCATATGTTTGCCTCCAGTAAAATAATAACATTTATACTCACCTCCGGGCCCGGCGCTGTTCCAGCGGTGTCATCATTTTCTCTCTTGGGTCTCGTGTAACATTGTTAGATCACATGAGTCCTGCAGCCAATCAACAGCCCCTTCACTTTCCCCACGTTTATAAGTATCACATACATCCAGAGGTAGAGAGAGCAGCGGTGCTCGCTTCCTCTAGATGTATGTGATTTGTCTGAAGGCGGGGAAAGTGAAGTCATTGTTGATTGGCTGCAGGACTCGCGTGATCTAACAATGTTAAACAAGACCCAGGAGAGAAAATGACGACACCACTGGAACAGCGCCGGGCCCGGAGGTGAGTATAAGTGTTGTTATTTTACTGAGGAGCAAACATATGGACTGAGAAGGGATTGTTCTAGTAGTGGACAACCTCTTTAATAAAACTACCGCTGCGCAAAAAACAAGGCATGACAAAGCTCTATCAGTGGAAAAATAAGCGTTACGAGTCTCAGAAAATGGTTACACAATCCAAATGATTATTTTTAATTTCTTCTTTTTTCACCACTTATAAAAGCAATGTTAATTTGGTACTCCTATAATCATACTGACTGGGAGAATCATGTTTACAGGTCATTTTTACCATAAAATAAATACCCTAAAAACAAATCCCAAAACCCATGGCAGAAGTGCTTTTTTTTCACCATTTCATATCACTTGGAATTTTTTTCCCATTTTTCAGTAAAACATATGGTAAAATGGATGGTGTCAATTAAAACCTAAATTTGACCCATAAAAAGCAAGCGAAAAATGTAAAAGTTATGTCTTTTGGAAGAAGGAAAGGAAAAAATGTAAATGTAAAAAATGAAAATTAGCTGCAGAGAACAAAAAAAAACATGGTGTTTTCTTTCACAATTTTATTGTTTAACACTTGCAGCACTTTAACAAAAATAACTGTATATTTAATCTGTTGATTTAGCTGTCTAAAGGCTTGTATTCTCTGAAAGACAAATTGTAGTTTTTCTTGGTCCTTTTTTGTATATGTACTTTAAAGATTAATTATAGCAGAGATTTTGCTAAAGAGCATCTGTCTCCAGATCTAACAATAAAATCTGTCTGTATCAGAAAATATTACAGTTGTTCCTTACCAGACGAGTCCTAGTAGTGTATTGAGGCTACAATCTCCATCTCCACCCACTCAACTTGATTGACAAGCTTTTTTCACTATTCTCCTCCTGCTGCTGAAATCTTGCACATGCTCAGTTAGATCTGCATTGCACTATAGTAAGAGCCTGTCTCCCAGCACCACAATCAGTGTGTGATAACAATTTATAACACCATCTCCTGCAAGAACCAAGTTCACCAATGATAACTCTACATATGTGTACATTGTATGTGTGGCAGAACATTTAAATATTCCAAAAAGTCTTGTCTGTTAATCACAGTCCTGGAGGCGGGAAAGAGGAGATGAAATTGAATACTGATGAAGCACAAGTTTGCTTAACCACATGCTTTCTAGGCAGATGGGAGAAACATTTTTTTTAACCCATTAAGGAGGAAGCCATTTTTCATTCATGCACTTTTGTTTTTTCTTCCCTTTCTTCCATAAGGAAAGAAAAGCAATTCCGCCATAAATTTTTGGGCTTCATTTTCATGTGCCGTAAAAAAAACCTGGTATTGTGAATTCAGTTCTATTACGGCAATAAAATATATACACAGTTATTTTATTTTTATTTTACTGTCATTAAACAATTCTGAACTTTTTAGTCCTTTCATCCTGGCCAAATTTTTTGTTTCGTTTTTCCTACCCTTCTTCCTAGAGACATAACTTTTTTATTTTTCCATTAATATACCCATACTATGGCTTATTTTTTTCAGGACGAGTTGTACTTTTGAATTACATTATTCATTTTATCAATGTGTTGAATTAGCAAAAAAAGTGCAACTCCACAATTGTTTTTTGGATTTTTATTTACCATGCTCACTATATGGTAAAACTGACCTGGTAATATGATTCCCCAGGTCAGTACTAGTACGCAGATACCAAACATATATAGTTGTTTTTTTTAAATTAAGTGGTGAAAAAAATTCCAAGACCCGTAACGCTTTAATTTTTTGGGAAATGGGGCTGTGTGAGACCCTATTTTTGTGCCCTGAGCTGATGTCTTTACACATACAATTTTGGGGTAGATACAATGTTTTGCCATGAGGTGCTTTGCATCAAGATGTTATAACATCATGGAGGTCTAGCAAGTGGCAGAGGTGCCATTATGCTTGACAGATTACTGCTCACACAAAAATTAACACCGCCCTGGTTCGACTGCTGCAGAGGACCAAACTGGACATTGAACCTGGGTAGTTCGAATCTCTTTGCTCATTTCTTGTCACAGATGGAAGGATTGTAGAAACATTCCAACAGAACTGTGAGTAAAATTTATTGGACTTGACGCTGTGGTAACATTATATGGGCATGGTTGTTCTAGTGACACATCCAGTTTAACATTGATTTAGTATTATAGTCAGCAATTTACCCAAAGGTGTAAAGAAGTGCATGTCTTTAATAATTCATGTTGCTGATGAGTAAAATAAGCATCTTACCAGGTATTTATAGTATATATGAATCATACTTAATTATGTTTGGTTGTGTATGGGCAGACATTGGAGAAAGGAAACCATGAGTGTTGCAGATGCACATGGAGACTCTAGGAACATGTCCCCTTACTTTGATATGCAAATTGCCTCTTCAGAGTGGAAGAGGACAAGAATTCTATAGCGCCATCTGATGGAAGCAGCAATTCTACAAGTCATTATTATTATTGACGAGCCTTGCAACATGACTTAGGATAAAAGCCAAATAAAAATCTTAATTTGTAGATACAGTGTTTTATGGCATTGCAGCTCATCAGTGGCTAGGTGAGAGGCTCTGGACTGAGGCCTCAGGGGTAACATTTCTTCTTGTGGAGAGTTACATACCAGCCATGGCATGCCAATGTAAAGAGGCTTATGATAGTGACTTGTAGGATCACTGATTCCAACAGGTAGCACTATACAGTGCCTCTTGCTCTCTGAAAAGGCAATTTGCATATTTAATTTCCCAGAGGAGCATTGCACGGTGAATAAGCCTCCTTACATTGGCATGCCAGGGCCTGTATGTCACTCTTCACAAAAATTAACGTTACCACTGAGACCTTTAGGCTATGTGCCCACGATGCGGAAATGCTCCGGATTTTTTCCTGAGTGTTTCTGCATCTCCCTGGCAGAAAAAACGCATGCGGATTGTACATGTGGATTGTACATGCGTTTTTCTTGCCAGGGACAAGCAGAAGTGAAGCACTCTTCACATGCATTTCCGCATGCGGGTTGTCTAGCGCTTTCCAAGCGATTTTAGCATCACTTGGAAAGTGCTTGACAACTTGGTCACACTATATAAATCCATGCAACTGGCATGGATTTATATAGTGTGACCGAAAGAATGGTAAAAAATAAAAAATAAATATTATACTTATCGCCTGATGGCCCCCGGTGTCTTTATCTGATGCATCTCGGCTTGCTGGCAGCTCGCGGTGGACTAAAGGACCTGCCGACGTCAGTGGTCGCGTGACCCGTCACATGACTAAATGACGTCATGGCAGGTCCTTGAGTCCTCCGCGATCTGCCGGCAAGCCAAGACGAAGACACCGGGGGCCATCAGAAGGTAAGTCTAATATTTATTTTTTATTTTATTCTTTTTTTTTACAGGTATTATGATACCCGGGTCCGGAGGAGAGTCTCCTCTTCTCCAAACCCGGGTACCATCCGCACATTGAAATGCATGGATTCCGCCTGTACAGATGCAGTGATGCGGAATCCATGCGTTCCAATGCAAGTCAATGGCGGCGAAAACACCGCGCTTCCGCAAAATAATTGGTAGTGCTGCGTATTTTTCCGCAATGATAATCCCCAGCGGATATTTCCGCAGCATGTGCACAGCACATGCGGATTATCATTGGGGAACATGGTAGGCCTTCTACCAAGCGCTTTTTAAGCGTTTCTGCAGCGGAATTGCGGCTGCGGAAACACTTAAAAAATGCATCGTGGGCACACAGCCTAAAGAAAGATCCTATTGTTTTGTTTTTTTACATTATTTTTTAAGACAAATGCATTTACCGGGAAATGTCATTTTAACATTTTACAACATTATCTGGCAATGTGGTGTGTGACACATCATCAGACACATCCTGTTTTATTTATGATGGAGGGACTCTGAAAGTCATAAAGCCTATTTTAATAGGGCCATCAGATGGCCCTTACTATTCTTAAAAGGCCAGCAGTCGGCCCTCTCTATTGTTAGAGAGCCATCAGCCGGCTATGCTTTGTTGTTCCCATTACTAACAAGTGGGTCTCCTATACTGTTATTGTGTATCCAGTGATTACAAGGACTGCCAAAAATTTGGACACAACCCAATACCCCATTGAAGAGACATAGGGGAGGGTCTCAGTAAAAAATGTTCCCATTACAAAGGAGCGGGTCTCCTATAGTGGTAATTCCCATGCTGTGACTGCAAGGGCTTCCAAAATTTGGGAAAAATCCCACTAAGAATTTAAAGACACATAGAGCAGGGCCACAGTAACAACAAATTCCCATTAGAAAGGAGAGAATCTGCTATACAGTTATAGGGTATGCAGTGAATCCAACGGCTGACCAATTTTAGGAAAAACTGCACTAAGAATTTAAAGACACATAGAGCAGGGCCACAGTAACAAGTACGACATGTTCCCATTAGAAAAGAGAGGGTCTGCTATATAGTTATAGAGTATGCAGTGAGTCCAACAGCTGACCAATTTTAGGAAAAACCCCACTAAGAATTTAAAGACACATAGAGCAGGGCCACAGTAACAAGGTACGACATGTTCCCATTAGAAAGGAGAGAGTCTGCTATACAGTTATAGGGTATGCAGTGAGTCCAAGGCTGACAAAATTTAGGAAAAACCCCACTAACCATTTAAAGAGACATAGAGCAGGACCACAGTAACGACAAATTCCCATTAGAAAGGAGAGAGTCTCCCATAGTGTTGGCCTATGCAGTGAATGCAAAGGCTGCCAAAAATTTGGAGGCACTTCAATGCCCCTTGGAATAGATGTGCAGGAGGGCCTCATAAAAAAATGTTCCCATTAGAAAGGAGCGGTCCTCCTATACTTGTAATGCCCATGCACAAGTGTATGGGCTGACAAACATTTACCCCTGGGGGGTATACATGAACATACTGTATAAAAAAATTTTTTACGGGCATCATAAACACCCTTTAAAAAAATTATGTGGGTGTTGCATCACGGACCACGGTCACCCTGGTGATATGGTGGTGGAGGATGAGGAGAAGGAGGAGGACAAGAGCAAATAGCCAAAATCAGGAAGCGTAGGAGGAGGGCCTCATAAAAAAATCATCCCATTAGAAAGGAGCAGGCCTCCTATACCTACAAATAGCAAAAATCAGGAAGCGCATACCTATGTATGGGTGTGAAGAGGTGCATGGGAATACACCTCCCAAGAAAAGACACTGATTTGAGTTTATGTTACGCTGCTATCATTCGGTGGTGTTGAGAAGTCTGGCCCAATACAGCCCTTGTTCATTTTTATAAGTCAGCCTGTCAGCATTTTCAGTTGACAGGCGGATGCGCTTATCAGTTATAAATCCACCAGCGGCACTAAAAACCCACTCTGATAAAACGCTGGCGGCAGGGCAGGCCAGGACCTCCAAGGCATAGAGAGCCAGTTCATTCCACGTATCCAACTTGGATACCCAATAATTATAAGGCACAGAGGAATCACGGAGGACGTTGGTGCGGTCGGCAAGGTACTCCCTCAGCATCTTCCAAAACTTTGCACTCCTTGTGAGAGAACCCCGCGCCTCAGGGATTGTGCAATGGGAGGGTCTGAGAAAACTCTCCCAGAACTTTGACAGAGTTCCCCTGCCTCTGCTGGATTGAAGTTGTCTCTCTCTCACCTGTACTCCTTGGTTGTCCAACGAAGTGTGCCCTCTGCCGCCAGCGTTTTCAGATGGGAATTTTTTAATAGTTCCGCAACAAGGGCCTTCTGGTACAGCCCCATTTTTGTAGACCTGTCCGCCTCAGGAATAAGAGATATAAAGTTATCGTTGTATCGTGGGTCTAGAAGTGTCTCCAACCAGTAATGACTGTCACAGAAAAATTTTGAGAACGTGAGGGTCATGGGAAAGGCAGCGTAGCATAAACTCAGCCATGCATGCCAGACTACTAACAGGCAAGACTTCCGTGTCCTCACCAAGAGGATGACTGACCATGCTCTCCTCCTCCTCCTCTGTCCTCTGGTCATCCACGCTGAACAGACGGTATGACAGCTGTGCAGGTAGTACCGTCTATAGTGCAAGAAACTAGCTCCTGTCCTTCCTCCTCCTCCTCTTCCTCATTGTCACCCAATCCATGTTGGGATGAGATGAGGCTTGGCTGTGTGTAATCACCCTGTATGGTTCCTTGCTCCATCTCATTGTGCTCCGTCTGCAATGCATCTTTTTTGATTGTGAGCAGAGAGTGTTTCAGAAGACAGAGAAGCGGGATGGTGACGCTAAATATGGCATCATCGCAGCTCGCCATCTTGGTGGAATCCTCAAAGTTTTGGAGGATGGTACATAGGTCTGACATCCATGTCCACTCCTGAGGTCTTATGTGTGGAGTCTGAACTGAATACCGACGGCCTTGTTGATGCTGGTACTCAACAACTGCCCTCTTCTGCTCACAAATCCTTCCCAACATCTACAGTGTAGAGTTCCAATGCATGGGGACATCACACACCAATCTGTGAGCCGGAAGCTGCAAGTGCTGCTGAAACACGGCAAGGGCAGCGGAAGCTGCAGCTAACTTTCTAAAATGGGCACACAGGCGGCGTACTTTAACAAGCAGATCCGGCAGCTCCGGGTAGGATTTGAGAAATCGCTGAACCACAAGGTTAAGCACATGGGCCAGGCATGGTACGTGTGTGAGCTCGCCTCGCCTCAGAGCCGCCACCAGGTTCCGACCATTGTTACACATGACCATGCCCTGCTGTAGGTTCAGCGGTGTGAGCCACAGATCTGCTTGCTCTTTCAGAGCTGTCCACAACTCTTAAGTATTGTGCGGTTTGTCACCTAAGCATATTAGCTTCGGCACAGCCTTTTGCCGCCTGGCTGAGGCAGTGCTGAAGTGCTTCCAGCTTGTGACTGATGTGGTCATTTCAGAGAAGGAGGCTGAAGAGGAGGAGAAGGCTGAGGAGGATGAGGTGAAGGAGCTGTAGACCGTGGGGGCAACCCTGATTGATCTAGGGCCCGCAATCCTTGGCATCGTGTGACCATGGCTGCTCAAATATTTGGGCATCGCTACACGCGATCTCCTCTTGCCCTGCTTCAAGTGGACCGGGAGAGAGGCCAGAATCTATAAACGGAAAAGTGAACAGCTCTTCAGAGTGTCCAAGTGTGGGATCAGTTGTCTCCAGGCACTCGGCATGGTGGTAGGAAGGAGGATCAGGGTGAGGAATATGCAATCCAGACTCATGGCTACTGAGACTTGACCGTGTGAAAGACAGGGTGGTGGTGGTGGTGGCTAAGTGACTGGAAGCATTATCCGCTATCCAACCAACAACCTTTTGACACTTGTCTGAGTTCAATAGTGGTGTGCTGCGGTCCCCTAGGAATTGGGACAGGAAGGTCAGGCGAGAAGATGTGGGTGTTTTTTGTGGCACAATTTCAACTTGCCAACGGCCTTGTCCTCGGCCTCTGCATGCACCATCATGTCCAGTTCCCCATCCCTTGCCACGTGCCTTGCCCATTGTAAATGGAGGACAGTATCTTCCACATTCACTACAAATGACTGAGTTTGGAGTGAACTTACAGTACAGACCAAAAGTTTGAACACACCTTCTCATTTAAAGATTTTTCTGTATTTTCATGATATGAAAATTGTACATTTACACTGAAGGCATCAAAACTAACAATTAACACATGTGGAATTATATACTTAACAAAAAAGTGTGAAACAACTGAAAATATGTCTTATATTCTAGGTTCTTCAAAGTAGCCACCTTTTGCTTTGATGACTGCTTTGCACACTCTTGGCATTCTCTTGATGAGCTTCAAGAGGTAGTATTTCTGGCCCCTGAGACCTGGGCCTTTGTATAGAAATATCTAACAGCAGCAGAAGGCAGAATTGGAATGGAGCCTCTTGTCCTATATGCACTGCAGTCTGCTATATACCCTGCCTCCCTGCCTGCCTGATATCTCTGCAGATGGATTAGTTAGTCCTCAAAAGGACTGTTTGTTAAGATGGATATGTGTAATGTACGGTTTTTCTCCCTACACTTCCTAATACACAAGCAAATCTCTCCTTGATCCAGCAGCACCTCTCCCTACTCTGCCTGATTCCGGAGTGAATGTGACGAGCACAGTGGCGCCAGGTCTGATATAGACCTGATGACGCTGTGCGGCCAGCCAATCACTGTAATGCCACAACCAACATGGCTACGGTATTACAGTGAGTGGCAGGCAATCCCTGCATGTTGATTGGTGCTCTAAAGAGCGCCAAACATACAGGGAGGGGACCCGAGCTCCCGCCGAGCAACCCAGGAAATACTCCGCGAGCGCCGAGCATCTCGAGAAGTGAGATGCTCGGGCGAGCACTGAGCAGTAGCGAGCATGCTCGCTCATCACTAGTAAAATCCCTTGTATATTTTTTATAAACACTGCCTATCTTTCTGGATTAAATATAAAATGTAATAGTTCTTTTCCTTTTGTTCGGAAAACCACACTCCTGAAAGCCATATGTTACCTGTCAGGTAGGCCTGTAGACAATTGGTGGTGGCAGCTAATACTCTTACTTGGGCCATTGTCCTGATGATAGGGGACTGCAAATGGCTGTTTATGACAAAAAGGTACCAGCGTGGTGGGTTCAGCATGATCCCCCGGCTGTGATCTTTGAAACACGTAGTATATACAGTGCCTACAAGTAGTATTCAACCCCCTGCAGATTTAGCTGGTTTGATAAGATGCAAATAAGTTAGAGCCTTCAAACTGCAAACGAGAGTAGGTTTTATGAACAGAAGCATAAATCTTACAAACCAAAAAGTTATGTTGCTCAGTTGAATTTTATTAAATTTTAAACATAAAAGTGTGGGTCAATTATTATACAACCCCTATGTTTAATATTTTGTGGAATAACCCTTGTTTGCAATTACAGCTAATAATCGTCTTTTATAAGACCTGCTCAGGCCAGCACAGGTCTGTGGAGTTATCTTGGCCCACTCCTCCATGCAGATCTTCTCCAAGTTATCTAGGTTCTTTGGGTGTCTCATGTGGACTTTATTCTTGAGCTCCTTCCACAAGTTTTCAATTGGGTTAAGGTCAGGAGACTGACTAGGCCACTCCAACACCTTGACTCTTTCCCTATTGAACCAGGCCTTGGTTTCCTTGGCTGTGTGCTTTGGGTCGTTGTCTTGTTGGAAGATGAAATTACGACCCATCTTAAGATCCTTGATGGAGGAGCGGAGGTTCTTGGCCAAAATCTCCAGGTAGGCCGTGCTATCCATCTTCCCATGGATGCGGACCAGATGGCCAGGCCCCTTGGCAGAGAAACAGCCCCACAGCATGATGCTGCCACCACCATGCTTGACTGTAGGGATGGTATTCTTGGGGTCGTATGCAGTGCCATCCAGTCTCCAAACGTCACGTGTGTGGTTGGCACCAAAGATCTCGATCTTGGTCTCATCAGACCATAGAACCTTGAACCAGTCTGTCTCAGAGTCCTCCAAGTGATCATGAGCAAACTGTAGACGAGCCTTGACATGACGCTTTGAAAGTAAAGGTACCTTACGGGCTCGTCTGGAACGGAGACCATTGCGGTGGAGTAAGTTACTTATGGTATTGACTGAAACCAATGTCCCCACTGCCATGAGATCTTCCCGGAGCTCCTTCCTTGTTGTCCTTGGGTTAGCCTTGACTCTTCGGACAAGCCTGGCCTCGGCACGGGAGGACACTTTCAAAGGCTGTCCTGGCCGTGGAAGGCTAACAGTAGTTCCATAAGCCTTCCACTTACGGATGATGCTCCCAACAGTGGAGACAGGTAGGCCCAACTCATTGGAAAGGGTTTTGTACCCCTTGCCAGCCTTGTGACCCTCCACGATCTTGTCTCTGATGGCCTTGGAATGCTCCTTTGTCTTTCCCATGTTGACCATGTCGGAGTGCTGTCAACAAGTTTGGGGAGGGTCTTAAATAGTCAGAAAAGGCTGGCAAAAGAGATCTTTAATCCACACATGTGAAGCTCATTATTCTTGGTGCCTGAACTACTTCTTAATACTTTAGGGGGACCAAACAGAATTCTTGTGGTTTGAGGGGTTGAATAATAAATGACACTCTGAATTAACTTTTTACGTTTTAAAAAAAAAAAAAATGCTGCAGTGCATTTCCCACTTCCAGGCTGATCTACAGTACAAATGTCACAATGCCAAGTTAATTCCGCATGTGTCAACCAGCTAAATCTGCAGGGGGTTGAATACTACTTGTAGGCACGGTAGATTTTTTACTGGATGCCACTGCATGTAATAAAGAAGTTTGCTGCTTTATTCCATATGGTAGAAAGGGTAAAAACTCTATAGAGTAAATGGCATCTATGGATGAGTCTAAAGGCTCCATCACACTAAGCGACGCTTCAGTGATCCTGACAACGATACGACCTGTCAGGGATCGTTGCTGCGTCGCTATGTGGTCGCTGGTGAGATGTCAAACAGTCAGATCTTCCCAATGACACAGCAACGATGCGGCGACCCGTAACGATCTGTATAACGATGCACACCTATGTGTTTCTGTGTCTGGGTCGTTAACAAGGTCGCTTGTAAGGTGTCAGACACAGCGATGCATGCTACCCAGCGGGGCCTCAACGATCAAAGAAATGTCCAGACCATTCCGACATGACCAGCCATCTCACAGCAGGTGCCTGGTCGCTGATAAGTGTCAAATGTAGCGAGATCGCTACTGAGGTCGCTGTTGCGTCACAAAACTTGTGACTCAGCAGCGATCTCGCTAGCGATCTCGCTTAGTGTGACGGGGGCTTAACAAATGCGTCAGGAGTTATCAAAGTACATATGATACATGGAAAAAAACATTGGGTCCGTTTCATTATTGCTTTTGTCCCTTTTTTTCTAATTTATTTTGCCTGTTTTTCATTTGCGCCATATTAATCTTTTTCTTTGTGCCTTTTTTAAAGTCACTTTTATGTTTTTGTCTGTTTTTTAGCTCATCATTGTGGGCAGGGTTTAGACTTTTCAAATGTTTTCATTCGATACATCATTTGTGACTTTTCCAAAAGTTACAATATTTTTGATCCAATGTACTCCAGACCCATTTGTGGAGTTTTTTTTACATATGGCAGAATTTTTTGCAAAATTTTTGTGACATTTTTCAAAATATGAGACTTTTTGCACAAAAGATTTGTAAAAAATGTTTAAGTACAAAATAAAGACTATTTGTGAATTTGAAGAAAATTCATGAACCACGTCAACCATTTTGAAGAATTATGCACAAAAAATGGCAGCAAATACCGCATGACAAAAATGAAATGTGCCATAAAAAAAAGCAAATGATGCCGAAAGCCAAAGATTAAACAGGATAGCTGGTATGTTTTTTTAACAGATACCTTTTATTAATTGCCATCCCACTTGAACTATTTCTATTGTCAAATGCTTTAAAGCTTTTGATTTTACTTACATAAAACAAGTCGATTGATCAAATCATACCAGAAAGAAATATAGATGAATACATGGCTTGTGATGTTTCTTTCATGTGTCAGAGTTTCATGTCAAATTTTTTTTTTATATCTTTAGATAATGCAGGTTTTAGCCTCTACCAAATACTATATGACGTCTTATGAGAATGAAATATACACAGTTGTAATATCATCTGTCATATTTTTAACCTGGAAAAAATGGAATTAGCTGTAATTTCTTATTAAACTAAAAAAGAAATAAGCAAAATCTGGCCCTTGTGCAAATCTTAGTTTTAGGAGTTTGCTGGATTTGATATGGGTTCAGAACCATCAGTGGATTCTGTGGTCTCCCACTCCAGTCCAGCCAGGGATGATGTTGCTCAGCATTGTCATCAGTCCCAACACCTAGCTAGAGCACAAGATGTACAGGTTGTCTCTTGGGTCTTTGTTCCTAGCAACATGAAGGATAGGTTGCGGAGGGAGACAGGGCTGCTAAAGCCTAAGTCCAGGATTCTCTGTACTGAGTATGCCTGTGACATGGTGGACCATGATTGGTGGTTTGGGAGTCAGCTGATCCGGTGACCTGGCACCGCCTGATTGGTCGCGGGTGATGTCACCAATGGTGCGACAGTGGGCAGGGCTTAATCTTTAAAAAGCCCGCCTACAAACATTGCGGGCGCTCTGATCATTGAGCTGTGATGGTGTTGTGTGGACGCTTGGTCTCTTGGGCTCCACGTGTGCTTTAGTTTCTGGCAGGCAGGTTTAGTGGAAATAGGCAGGTAGCTTCGTCTGATAGTCTGGCTCCGACAAAGGGGTCGCCATACAGCCCGAGCAGTCTGCAGACGCCGTATTCCCGGCACCGCCTGTAAGCCACGTGGAGAGATACTCCTTAGTCCGGTAGCACGCCGGCTGGGAGCACGTATTTGCCGGCGTGAGTCACACACGCATCCTAGCGCCAACTGTGTAGTCCCTGTGCTGTAACAGGACTACAGATACATTATTTATCGCACATCTCTCGTGCAGTTAATGGAGATAGTGCGAATCCCTATTCCCCTTCCGGTGTGCAGTAACACGGAGGGGATTGTTATTTAAGTTGGTTGTTTTACCTTCTCACCCGGAAGGTGTTCGGCCGCAGTCCACCAGGCTGCATCGCGGACCCCGGGTTCGGTTGCTTTCCATTATTTAATAAAGTTGCTTGCAACCGTCCCCTTAACACTTAGCAAAATTGCAGGACTAAAGATGAGTGCATCTTTTGAAATTCAAATTTGTTGGCTTCATCTAATTTTCTCCCAAAGATTCGATTTGCAAATCTCAATTCAAAAAAGCCTCTAATTGCTTGGAAAATGTGTGTATAACTCTCTGAGGTTTTCTATGTGTGTACTGACGCCATTATGAGCTCTATAATGCAAACATAGCTTTATTAAAATCTAAGTGACCTCAAACTATCTGGCTAGGGGAATATCCATGGTAACCAGTGGTAACCCGAGGCCTATTTAACAACACACTGTGTGAGCTAGACAGTTGTGTTTAAATTTCTGGATTATGGAAATTTTTCTTGAAATTTTTCTTTAATGCAGCAAGCTCACTTTCTGTCACAAACAAGCCTTGAATTCAGGATTTTGTTTTAGTTGCGAGATTAGCAACGAGGGATTTAATATTGTCCTCATTTGCAATGTGTATTATTAAGGTGCTGTTACAGCAGTATATCTCAGACCAAGCAATTCACAGTCCAACTAAGTTTCTATTCAGCTACAACACTTCCAACTTGACTTGAATATTTGGAATATTATTCACAGAATGAGACTAGCACTCCCATTTTCAATCTGCTTTAGCACTGATTTTGTGAATCACAATCAGAATAGGCCACTTTCTATTCCTAGGTGGAATGAGCTGTGTGCTCTAACCTCCCATCACTACCCTGTACAAGCTTCTTCACAGGTCCTCATCTTTTATGCTGGCTGTGACAGCACCACTTGAGTGGCTTTGCTAGAATATCTGATGTAATAACTGCATGGAATTATGAGAAAGCCCAAGAGATCACATCTGACATCATTAGCTTGCTCTGTGGCCAATCCTTGCAAATCAAGTCACAGAATATTCACATTTGCGTGGATCTGCGGATTTTAGGAAATTCTTCTGTGAATTGAGCAATTCATCTCTATGTAGGACTATAAAAGTGCAGCCATATTATTTCCTTAGGGTAATTCTACAGGTTTACTATGATTTGCTGTTTTATACATAGTACAACAACTATAGTATCAAGGCAGAATCTCACGATGATATAACCCCCAAATTAAAGTTAAGTAACACTACTCCTAAGTTAAAAAGTAAATAATACAGGTAATTAGGACACAGGTCAGGGCTTCATATTAGTGCAATATGATATGATGTAGATTCTTCCATTATTTAATGTTAAAACACTTTGAATCACATTCAGAATTATTTAATGGAACAGCCACACTTTGTAAAGTTGGCCTCGACTTTCATTTGCACTCTCAAGAATATGTTGGAAATCATTTCATATTTTACCAAATTCTGTAGGAAAGAGTGAGAATCATATTCTAGTAACATCATGTCTTTGTTGTATTAGATTTGATTATTAAGAATGCCAAAGTATATACTTGTTGGACTTAAAGTGAGAGATGAGTACATGAAAAAATACTATGCATACATTTTTAAAAACTAATTTAAGTAGTATTTTTACATGTACTTTTACTAGTAGCATTAATTGTCTTGTGACAATTTCTACAAGATTTTATTTTTTCTAAATAGATTGCCCTTGGCCATTTGATTTTGATCTCCTGATATACTGCTTTTGTTTTATACATAAGCTTTTTTAGTTTGCAAGTTTTGTAAGAATAATTAAACTTTGTTTCTTGAGAAACAGGTGTTACACTACTTCAATATTGTAAGCTGACAATTCCATTTTTCTTTGTTTCAGGGGCTGTCTGACCATAAAGAACAAATAGTAACTAGTGTTGAGCCACCCCCGTAGTGTTCGGGTTCGGTTCGGTTCGTCGAACACCGGGATGTTCGAGGAACTGTTCGTCGAACTGTTCGTCGAACACCTTAGAACACCGTCGAACACCGTTAAAACCAATGGCAGGCAAACAAAAACACATAGGAACACATAGAAAACACCTTCAAAGGTGTCCAAAAGCTCACAAACTGCTTAGAAGACGCTTTCTTTAAAAAAGCCGGCCGGCAATTCAGCAGCGGCATACACCGGTACCCGACAATTTAGACATGAAGTAATAGAGCATCACACATAGATTAGATAGATAGAAACATGTCAGTCACATATATATGAAGTACAGTGACAGTGTTGCTTACTGTACTTGTCATTTAGTGTAAAGGATTTATTAAAAAATATAATAGTGTTTTCGTGCACCGTCTCTTTAAAAAAGCCGGCCGGCAATTCAGCAGCGGTACCCGACAATTTATAACAGACAGAATAGAGCTTCACACATAGATTAGATAGATAGAAACATGTCAGTCACATATATATGAAGTACAGTGACAGTGTTGCTTACTGTACTTGTCATTTACTGCAAAGGATTATTAAAAAAAATAATAGTGTTTTCATGCACCGTCTCTTTAAAAAAGCCGGCTGGCAATTCAGCATCTGTACCCGACAATTTAGAATAGAAGGAATAGAGAATCACACATAGATTAGATAGATAGAAACATGTCAGCCACATATATACGAAGTACAGTGACAGTGTTGCTTACTGTAATTGTCATTTAGTGTAAAGGATTTATCAAAAAAAATAATAGTGTTTTCATGCACCGTCTCTTTAAAAAAGCCGGCCGGCAATTCAGCATCTGTACCCGACAATTTATAACAGACAGAATAGAGCTTCACACATAGATTAGATAGATAGAAACATGTCAGTCACATATATAATAAGTACAGTGATCGTGTTGGTTACTGTACTTGTCATTTAGTATTAAAATAAAGGATTTATTATTAAAAAAAATTGGCGTGGGGTTCCCCGTAATTTTAGTCTCTAGCGGAGGTTAAGCAGACAGCTGGGGCAGATGTTTGAAGCCTGGGAAGGGGGTAATACCCACGGAGCTTCCCAGGCTACTAATATCTGCCCCCAGCTGAATACCTAGCCTTTACTAGCTATTAAAATGGAGGACCCGACCCAAAAAAATGATGTGGGGTCCCCCCTAATTTAATAGCTAGCAAAGGCTAGGCAGACAGCTGGGGGCTGATATTAATAGCCCAGGAAGGATGCCATGAATATTGGCCCCCTCCCAGGCTAGAAACACCAGCCGTCAGCCGCCCCAGAAATGGCGCATCCATAGGATGCGCAAATTCTGGCACTTAGCCTCGCTCTTCCACGCTGCCCTGGTGCGGTGGCAGGGGGTAAGAGGGTTGGGGTTGTTGTCAGCTTATAATGCCAGCTGACATCAAGCCCAGGTTAGTAATGGAGAGGCGTCTATAAGACACCCCCATTACTAACCCCATAGTCAAAGTTAAAAAAAAAAACACAAACACCCAGAATAAAGTCCTTTAATTGAAATAAAGACACAATTCTTTATTGTTCTAAATTAAACCATACTTACCATCACGCCCATTCCAGCTGAAGCCAACGATCTCCTGCAATAAAAGAAAAATAATAAAGCAACCTCATCCTTACCTTTCCATGGTTCCCAGGACAGCTTCAGCTCTGCTACATCGAGATGACAGGCTGGACCGCAGCAGAACGCTGCCATCCAGCTTGCCATGCCGCACACACTGAGAAGCGCAGGCATGAAACATGTCAGTCACATATATATGAAGTACAGTGACAGTGTTGCTTACTGTACTTGTCATTTACTGCAAAGGATTATTAAAAAAAATAATAGTGTTTTCATGCACCGTCTCTTTAAAAAAGCCGGCTGGCAATTCAGCATCTGTACCCGACAATTTAGAATAGAAGGAATAGAGAATCACACATAGATTAGATAGATAGAAACATGTCAGCCACATATATACGAAGTACAGTGACAGTGTTGCTTACTGTAATTGTCATTTAGTGTAAAGGATTTATCAAAAAAAATAATAGTGTTTTCATGCACCGTCTCTTTAAAAAAGCCGGCCGGCAATTCAGCATCTGTACCCGACAATTTATAACAGACAGAATAGAGCTTCACACATAGATTAGATAGATAGAAACATGTCAGTCACATATATAATAAGTACAGTGATCGTGTTGGTTACTGTACTTGTCATTTAGTATTAAAATAAAGGATTTATTATTAAAAAAAATTGGCGTGGGGTTCCCCGTAATTTTAGTCTCTAGCGGAGGTTAAGCAGACAGCTGGGGCAGATGTTTGAAGCCTGGGAAGGGGGTAATACCCACGGAGCTTCCCAGGCTACTAATATCTGCCCCCAGCTGAATACCTAGCCTTTACTAGCTATTAAAATGGAGGACCCGACCCAAAAAAATGATGTGGGGTCCCCCCTAATTTAATAGCTAGCAAAGGCTAGGCAGACAGCTGGGGGCTGATATTAATAGCCCAGGAAGGATGCCATGAATATTGGCCCCCTCCCAGGCTAGAAACACCAGCCGTCAGCCGCCCCAGAAATGGCGCATCCATAGGATGCGCAAATTCTGGCACTTAGCCTCGCTCTTCCACGCTGCCCTGGTGCGGTGGCAGGGGGTAAGAGGGTTGGGGTTGTAAGTATGGTTTAATTTAGAACAATAAAGAATTGTGTCTTTATTTCAATTAAAGGACTTTATTCTGGGTGTTTGTGTTTTCTTTTAACTTTGACTATGGGGTTAGTAATGGGGGTGTCTTATAGACGCCTCTCCATTACTAACCTGGGCTTGATGTCAGCTGGCATTATAAGCTGACATCAACCCCAACCCTATTACCCCACTGCCACCGCTACAGGGCAGTGGGAAGAGCGAGGCTAAGTGCCAGAATTGGCGCATCCTAAGGATGCGCCATTTCTGGGGCGGCTGACGGCTGGTGTTTCTAGCCTGGGAGGGGGCCAATATTCATGGAACCCTTCCTGGGCTATTAATATCAGCCCCCAGCTGTCTGCCTAGCCTTTGCTAGCTATTAAAATAGGGGGGACCCCACGTCATTTTTTGTGGGGGTCCCCATTTTAATAGCTAGTAAAGGCTAGGTATTCCGCTGGGGGCTGATATTAGTAGCCTGGGAAGCTCCGTGGGTATTACCCCCTTCCCAGGCTTCAAACATCTGCCCCAGCCGTCTGCTTAACCTCCGCTAGAGACTAAAATTATGGGGATCCCCACGCCAAATTTTTTTTAAATAAATCCTTTATTTTAACACTAAATGACAAGTACAGTAATCAACACTATCACTGTACTTATTATATATGTGACTGACATGTTTCTATCTATCTAATCTATGTGTGATTCTCTATTCTGTCTGTTATAAATTGTCGGGTACAGATGCTGAATTGCCGGCCGGCTTTTTTAAAGAGACGGTGCATGAAAACACTATTATTTTTTTAAATAAATCCTTTACACTAAATGACAAGTACAGTAAGCAACACTGTCACTGTACTTCATATATATGTGACTGACATGTTTCTATCTATCTAATCTATGTGTGATTCTCTATTCCTTCTATTCTAAATTGTCGGGTACAGATGCTGAATTGCCGGCCGGCTTTTTTAAAGAGACAGTGCATGAAAACACTATTATTTTTTTAAATAAATCCTTTACACTAAATGACAAGTACAGTAAGCAACACTGTCACTGTACTTTATATATATGTGACTGACATGTTGCTATCTATCTAATCTATGTGTGATTCTCTATTCCTTCTATTCTAAATTGTCGGGTACAGATGCTGAATTGCCTGCCGGCTTTTTTAAAGAGACGGTGCATGAAAACACTATTATTTTTTTTTAATAAATCCTTTACACTAAATGACAAGTACAGTAAGCAACACTGTCACTGTACTTCATATATATGTGACTGACATGTTTCTATCTATCTAATCTATGTGTGATTCTCTATTCCTTCTATTCTAAATTGTTGGGTACAGATGCTGAATTGCCGGCCGGCTTTTTTAAAGAGACGGTGCATGAAAACACTATTATTTTTTTTGATAAATCCTTTACACTAAATGACAAGTACAGTAAGCAACACTGTCACTGTACTTCATATATATGTGACTGACATGTTTCTATCTATCTAATCTATGTGTGATGCTCTATTCTGTCTGTTATAAATTGTCGGGTACCGCTGCTGAATTGCCGGCCAGCTTTTTTAAAGAGACGGTGCATGAAAACACTATTATTTTTTTTGATAAATCCTTTACACTAAATGACAAGTACAGTAAGCAACACTGTCACTGTGCTTCTTATATGTGTGACTGACATGTTTCTATCTATCTAATCTATGTGTGAAGCTCTATTCTTTCGGTTCTAAATTGTCGGGTACCGCTGATGAATTGCCGGCTTTTCATGTTTCACTGTTGGCACTGTTCCCATCGATTTGGGCAATCACTGTAATGCCACAACCACCATGGCTGTGGCATTACAGTGAGTGGCAGACAATCCCTGCATTATTGGTGCTTTAAATAGTGCCAGACATGCAGGACACGCTTTTGGTGCACGAACAGTTATCGAACATAACCTCGAACAGCCGAATTTTTTGCAAATCGTTCGGGTTCATCGAACAACTCGAACACCGCCCAAAACAGCTCGAATTTGAGATTGGCGAACAGTTCTAGTCGAACACCGCTCATCTCTAATAGTAACTACGTTTCTAAAAACAATCTGTGACTTTAGGATATAGCCTGCTGATATTGCAAAGATTGCATCTTTTTTATCAGATATGCTGGGGACATGATTTTTTGGTACTAATATGTAAGTATTACCAATTCTTTTTTCTTTGGGAAGAGCTTACCACATATTAGCACAGCCTCCTTCAAAGATTGAAAAGCGCTCCTCGTCTAAAAAAAAACCAAATGACATTTTTATACCTTGAGAAGGTGCCGGTATGGCACAGAAACGCGTTGCTATTAATAAAAACCGTTTTGGAATCCCAAGACTCTTCATTCCTGCAACGCAGACTAAACATGCCAGCTTCCATTTTTGCCATATACCTCTGGAAGAACCTTTTCCTTCAGCCACGGGGCAGCAGCAGCAGCTTTTCATGCATTTATACTTTATGCCAGTAAACAACACCTTTAGGTGAGTGCTACCATCAATTATACCTATCCCTAGCCCGATTTTGTGTGCGCCTCTGTCCCTCTCCAGAGCTCCTCGTCTAAAAATGGCAGCTGATAGAGGGACTTGTGACCAGCCCTGTCCATCAGCCTCCTCCAATTGAAAAAAAACTGAACTTGGGAAAGCTGTTTTTTAATTGGAGGAGGCTGATGGATTTGTCTGGTCACATGCTCCTCTGCCAACAGCTATTATATGAACAGGGGAGGAAGTTGTGCAATCTGTGATGAAAGCTCTACTAACAAGTGCTTGACAAGAAACTGTAATACTGATAAACACTCATACATGGATTAATCATGGAACCAATGGAACGGATGATTTTTCCAAAATGTCCAACAAGCCTTTTTTCAACACCAGGGCACATTTTGCTTGTTCTTCTGTGAGCAGTTTAAACATGCCACTATGGGGCTGCAGAATTTCTGGACTTGTCTCCCATCAAGCACATCTAAGATGTCACTGGTCAACAATTGTAAAGGAAGCTGCCAGCAGCAGATGTTGATGATTTGCATATCCAAGTGTATTCAGCGTGGCAAAACATTCCTCAATCATTGATAAACTCATTGATAGAATACAAAACGTGTAAGTGTACGTGTATTTCTCCATGTGGCGCTCATACTCAATGCTGAAAAAATCAAGATGTTTTGAAAATGTTGTTTCCATTTTTTCATCACTTGAAAATTATTACTATGTTTATCAATCATGTGATTTCCATAATCCCATGACTTATCCTTCTTGATGCTGAAATTTCAGTGTTGAAACGTGTATTAGTAAATGCCACTAAATCATGTCCCCAACACATTTGGTAAAATTAAAATGGACAACCTCTTTGAAATCCTAAGCTCAAGTTTTCAGGCTACACCTATTGTAAATTGTTATTATTAAAATTGTTAGTTAATTTTTAACTTCATTTGGTATTTAGAGTTTCGGCCAGTGATACATAGGAAGACAACTTTTTTAAGGAGGCATTAGATATATGCATGTTCTTAATTTTTTCTTGTGAAAATAAAAATATTTTATTTCATTTGGACACCTCAGTGATAAGCATTATTACCTTGTAGCACATCTGACCTGGACTAAATCTATAAAAAAAATCTATATATTCTACTTGTGTTTCTGTGAGTTTTCATTGAGTATTTTGGCTTCCTGCCACACTCCATTAAAACAAAATGTAAAAACCTTTAGAAACAAGCACAACGCTTCTATAGAAGAAATACATTTAAGAGATGTATACTAGTCCTGCAGCATAATTTAAAAACATGGTGAAAAGATTTTTATTTTTTCAGCATACTGTTTCATTGTATTGTGATACGCTGATAATTTACAGAAATGCTTACTTATTACTGAAGTTTACTGAACAACTGCTAAAAACTTCTTATGTCTCACCATCAATTATAAAATCAGTTATCAAGAAACGTTAGACTGGAATTTGTTTTCAAATCCATCTAGAAGACAGAAAAAGATAGAGTCTCGGCAACAACAGATAACGGAGTGATTAATTGAGAAAGCCCAAGATTTTCTATAACTGAATTATATTCGAGTCTCTATGCTGTTTAGTTACAAGAGGACATTTTAACAGTAATTGAAAAAACCATGACTCTACATATCGGCTTTACAACCCAAAATGTCAGATGTGCAATTTTTTTTTTTTTAACAGTTTTTTTTAGCTGAAAGTAGAAATCACAAATTTCTTCACACATATTGTACTCGGCTAAAATAAAAATGTTATCACTTAACCCCAGGATTAAACACAAGGTGCCAAAATTGCAGATTTGTTCTTAGCCACTAAGAAAAAACAACTGCTACTATGTTCTCTCTTGAGTATTATAGTACATGTTTTTGTACTGATGTTGTTTTCCTGGAGAGTTAGCATATGAATAGCACAACCCTATAATGGCTAAAATGGGTGACAATGATAAAATAGCCTTGTGTAATGTTAATGCCATATTTCTAGACAGTTCTCTATGGCTTTTTTTTAGCTGAATGTATAGTACAAAAGTCAAAATTTTGGTCTGCCAATTTCCAATTCTCTTCCTGCAAGAATCAACTGATTTAACCCCTTCCCGACATATGACGTACAGTAATGTCATGTGTCGGGTCCCTGTGAGCCCACATTTTTTCCAGGAGATGATGGTTAAATTGAAAAAAATGGATATAAGACTCTATGGGTCATAGAACTAGAATCATACTTTATGAGGGCCATGGAAGGGGTATCATAGCGGGTGAAATCATCAAGAAGTTTCAATATGGGCAAAATAATTGACTTCTATCTAGTGAAGAGGGCAGGGACAGCATGGGTCTCTGTGATTTGAAATGCCAAGGCTGAATTTTAGTCCCAGTGCACCACTGGTAGAGTCTCTATGGGTGGAGTTAAGGGGAAAGAAAAAAATAATAAAATATTAATAGGGGTTTGCTATAAGTCTTAAAGTATAATTAAAGCAGAAGAAAAAATCCTCCAAAAGCAAATTGATGTGGCAACAAATAGGGGAGAAGTAATTATTATGGGGGACTTCAACTACCCTGAATTAATTTGGGTATAAAAAATGTAAAAAATGGATGTAGCAATCCTAAAAGTTAATATTGACCCTTCAACAAGCCTTGCCACATGCAAGGATAAAAGACAAACAATATACACTATTCCAAGTAAGAGGGCTTTCATCCAGCAAAATGAGACCTCTTGCTTGGCACTGATGAGTGGCAAATGCCATGAAACACATGTCTGCAAATAGAGTGTCTGGTTTTGCTTTTATCCATGTCAAGTGGCAAGGCTAATTCACTCTCATCACTTCGCCATCCAGCAATTAGCAATCCAAAACGACTCTGACACTTTTCACTCTTTCTTCTGGTATGCTTCCTAACAACTTCAAAAAATACTATAATCATAACCCCTTCAATAAAAAAAAAAACATCCCGTGACCAATATTGCTCTGTTAACTACAGAGCTGTCTCTATTCTACCCTCCATCTCTAAACTCCTTGAATGCTTGGTCTACTACTGTCTAACCCTCTGACTTTTAAATTATTCTCTTCTTGACCAATTGCGATCTGGTTACTGCTATTTACACATTACAGAAACTAACATTACTAAAGACTCTCATGATCTACTAATAGATAAATCTAATGGTCTCTTGGATACTTCTGCAGCATTTGACACCGTGGATCAAAAGTTCCTTCTCTCTATGCTCAGCTCTATCATCCCCAAGGGTACTTCTGTCTCTTTGTTCTCTTACTATCTTTGTAACTGTACTTATACAAATTCTGGCTGACTGGTTCATGCAGATTTACTTCAATACACATATTTATTATAAAGATGGCTAATTTACCTTTTCTATCACCCCTATTTCCTTACAAATTGTAAGCTTCTTTGTCAGCAGACCACTCACTTCTGTTATTTAATTGTTGAACTATGTGTTAATGTGTAATTTTTGATATTGCCTGTACAAGTACCCTCAGAATGATAAAATGCTTGGAAATATGTTGGCGCTATGTAAATAAAAATATTATTTAGATTAATATTGCAATTTAAATTAAAATTAACTAGAGGTAAGTGAATATATTCAAGTGGAATTGTTTTGTAGATAAAAAAGGAGAGGTGGCGCTTCGGGTAACTCTCTATACCACAGCAAGAGTGACAACTACCACAGTTGTCTTTAGGTTAATATAAATAAAGGTAATCAGACTTGCGCTGGTATCAGAGGGGGAGAACAGATATAAAGACATAGATCAGATGATGGAGTAAAACTAATTTCATTAGAGGTAGAGGGCCAACAAGTGCTAAGCATCTCTGGGAACTCCTTCAAGATTGTTGGAAGACCATTTCCGGTGACTACCTCTTGAAGCTCATCAAGAGAATGCCAAGAGTGTGCAAAGCAGTCATCAAAGCAAAAGGTGGCTACTTTGAAGATCCTAGAATATAAGACATATTTTCAGTTGTTTCACACTTTTTTGTTAAGTATATACTGTAATTCCACATGTGTTAATTCATAGTTTTGATGCCTTCAGTGTGAATGTACAATTTTCATAGTCATGAAAATACAGAAAAATCTTTAAATGAGAAGGTGTGTCCAAACATTTGGTCTGTACTGTATATATATAGTACAGACCAAATGTTTGGACACACCTTTTCATTTAAAGATTTTTCTGTATTTTCATGACTATGAAAATTGTACATTCACACTGAAGGCATCAAAACTATGAATTAACACATGTGGAATTATATACTTAACAAAAAAGTGTGAAACAACTGAAAATATGACTTATATTCTAGGTTCTTCAAAGTAGTCACCTTTTGCTTTGATAACTGCTTTGCACACTCTTGGCATTCTCTTGATGAGCTTCAAAAGGTAGTCACCGGAAATGGTTTCCACTTTACAGGTGTGCCCTGTCAGGTTTAATAAGTGGGATTTCTTGCCATAAAAATGGGGTTGGGACCATCAGTTGTGTTGTGCAGAAGTCTGGTGGATACACAGCTGATAGTCCTACTGAATACACTGTTAGAATATGAATTATGGCAAGAAATTAGCAGCTAAGTAAAGAAAAATGAGTGGCCATCATTACTTTAAGAAATGAAGGTCAGTCAGTCCAAAAAATTGGGAAAACTTTGAAAGTGTCCCCAAGTGCAGTTGCAAAAACCATCAAGCGCTACAAAGAAACTGGCTCACATGAGGACCGCCCCAGGAAAGGAAGACCAAAAGTCACCTCTGCTTCTCAGGATAAGTTTATCTGAGTCACCAGCCTCAGAAATCGCAGGTTAACAGCAGCTCAGATTAGAGACCAGGTCAATGCCACACAGAGTTCTAGCAGCAGACACATCTCTTCAACAACTGTTAAGAGGAGACTTTGTGCAGCAGGCCTTCATGGTAAAATAGCTGTTAGGAAACCACTGCTAAGGACAGGCAACAAGCAGAAGAGACTTGTTTGGGCTAAATAACACAAGGAATGGACATTAGACAAGATGAAATCTGTGCTTTGGTCAGATGAGTCCAAACTGTGGATTTTTGGTTCCAACCATGGTGTCTTTGTGCGACGCAGAAAAGGTGAACGGATGGACTCTAAATGCTTGGTTCCTACCGAGAAGCATGGAGGAGGAGGTGTGATGGTGTGGGGGTACTTAGCTAGTTACACTGTTGGGGATTTATTCAAAATTGAAGCCATACTGAACCAGCATGGCTACCACAGCATCTTGCAGCAGTATGTTATTCCATCCGCTTTGCGTTTAGTTGGACCATCATTTATTTTTCAACAGGACAATGACCCCAAACACAACTCCAGGCTGTGTAAGGGCTATTTGACCAAGAAGGAGAGTGATGGGGTGCTACGCCAGATGATCTGGCCTCCACAGTCACCAGACCAGAACCCAATCGAGATGGTTTGGGGTGAGCTGGACCCCAGAGTGAAGGCAAAAGGGCCAACAAGTGTTAAGCATCTCTGGGAACTCCTTCAAGATTGTTGGAAGACCATTTCCAGTGACTGTCTCTTGAAGCTCATCAAGAGAATGCCAATAGTGTGCAAAGCAGTCATCAAATCAAAGGGTGGATATTTTGAAGAACCTAGAATATAAGACATATTTTCAGTTGTTTCACATTTTTTTGTTAAGTATATAATTCTACATGTGTTAATTCATAGTTTTGATGCCTTCAGTGTGAATGTACAATTTTCATAGTCATGAAAATACAGAAAAATCTTTAAATGAGAAGGTGTGTCCAAACTTTTGGTCTGTACTGTATATGTATATATATATATATATATATATATATATATATAAAAGAATATAGGTGTATAGGATGGATTACGCAGGGGTCCAAGTTAATCCTGATGAGTAGGAATGTAGTATATCTGCGTAGACCGTAGATTCTAAAAAGTAAGCATGGATAGTTAAAATGAGTGAACTAAAATTGATGTATCTAAAAGGTTCCTGTTAATCTTGATAGTACCGCATACCTTACTGTAAAGTGAGGGTTGGGTGGAGTCCATGACTGAAAATGAAAAAATAATTATGTATGACACCAGGGCGTTAGGGACTGAGGAGGCTGTGAGGTGAGATCTGAGTACTTTATAAAGAAGGATGGTTTCAGAAAATTTTGCAAGGTGTAAGGCGATACACTTTAGAATATCCTGCAAAAAAAGAGGTGAGGTGTTTTATTGTGCGTGTCAAGTTCAATATATCATATATAATATATATATAGGTAGGGAAGGCTCAGGCAGACGAGATTACCTGTGATGCAGCACTGGTCTCAGGAATCGGAGGAGGGGGGTAGGTGGATGAGCCCATGTATGTTAGGAGTCAGCGGAGGGTAGAGATAGGTGTAGTTGTCACCCAGGAGTGGTAGACTTGTACGTTCCTGAAAGTAAATAGCTTAGTAGGAGGGCTTAATGTGGACACCTGTTAGAGATTGGTCTCTTATGGTCGGGTACCCAGTCCTCATTAGATACATTCTTAAATGAGATTGCTAAAAATGATTTCCATTTACTGTTCACCTCTACAACTAGCACCCAACAAATTAACTTCCTGGACATCAACATTTATATACAGTATGTGATAAGAAGATCAACATCCGTACATACACAAAACCAACCGACGCAAACAGCTTTATATCCTTAGATACTTGCCACCTCCCAAGCTGGCTACTAAACATCCCAAAAAGTCAATTCATCTGACTACATAGGAATTGCTCAAATCCCAACCACTTTGAGGAGGAAGCAAAATTAATATCCACCAAATTCCTAAACAAAGGATATGACCCACAGTTCCTCATGAGAACAATAAATACCGTAAAGACCATACCACGGGAAACCATATTGAAAGACTCCAAAAAGGACAGAGAGACACCACACCATGGCATAGCTATACCAAAAATTACTCCATACAACTCTAACACTCGCCAACTTAAGAATATCATAAAAAAACATTGGCGTATATTGAAGGATGATAAAGTTAACGGCGACAAAATCCCAGATAATCTCCGGTTTGTATATAAAAAGGCCTGCAACCTGGGAAATTTGGTGGCGCCTACCATTCAAAATCTACCTCTAAAAAATCCATTTCCCTACCCTTTACTAAGGATATACTTGGCTTTTTCCCATGTCAGAAATGTACAATGTGTAAAAAATTATTCTTAAAAAAGCAGAAAATAATTACAGAAGGAGACGTGATATAAGATTCCTGATTTCATCATGTGCTCAACAGAAGAGGTCATTTATTGCATTAGATGTCCATGTAATAAATTATACGTGGAAGAACAAAAAGCCCTCTATCCACACGTATTAATGAACATATAAGAAACATTACTAACAAATTTGACGGCCACCCATTATCTAAGCATTTCATTGATAAACATGGGGGTTCAGTCATAGGCACACATGTCACAGGCATACAAAAAGTGCTGAAACAATGGCATGGAGGTGACTATCTTAAACAGATGTCACATGTTGAAAGCAAATGGATATTCACTTTGGACACATTGAAACCAAAGGGGTTAAACTCAGAAATAGAGTTGTATGCCTTTAATGATAATTGACAGCTTTCCAACAGTGCGCTAAGCATATGACGCGCCCCCTGGGCCGCGTGGGGAACCCGGAAATGGGCCTTTTTGTAGATGCTTGGGGGTGTAGTCACCTTGGCGGTGACCCGGTCCCGTGGCTCAGGGTGGTCAAACCCGTGGCTGTCTATTTATAGGGTTTTGTGATATTAAATGTCCGACTACGCCACCCATGGATTGCGGTCAGAGTGAACCGCCGTTGCAGGGCAGACCACTGAGGCTGGTGTTGTGGGTGCAGCAGAGGGAAGTATAACTCCCCACGGGAGGAGTATAGCCTCAGGGCAGTAAATAGGGATGTTGGTGGTGATGGTGCGCGGGAGCGGCAATAGCCACACGGAGTCTGTCATGCAATTCAGGGTCTTTACTGTTGGTGGTAATAAGGGACCCGTCCGGAATACAGGTTAACAATGGAGGCCTGGTCAGTCTGAGAGTAGCTGGGAAATCCTGCTGGTCAGGGGGAGTTTGTAGGCCTACCGTGCAGACTTCACTCTTTCTTGGCTATCCCGCTGTAGTGTAGTGGTAGCCCACGTCTCTGAGTGTACCGTGCTGTTCTCACCCGTATGACTGGTGACTCGGGCCTTCCGTACTTCTCACCCCTCCGGGGCAGTAGTGGTCCCTCTCGTGTGGCTGAGCCTCCGGGCTTCCTTGGGCCAGAGAACTTGAAGTCCCCTTCATGGTGGTTTTCTGCTGCTGGGCTTATAACCCTCACAGCCTCGGACTCCAGTGTCTGGCTTACTAAGTCTATAGCCAGGATGAGCTCTTCTAGCTCCCCTCCTGGCCTTGTGTTCCTCCTCTGCCTACAGGGACTCCTCAGCCTGCTGTTGACTAGTCCCTATCTGCAACTTCACTGGAACTTGTCTCACACTGGTCTCTAGCTGGTCTCTCTAACCCCGCCCCAGATCCAGTTTATAAAGGGCAGGTTTCTCCCCTCCCTGGACTGAGGCAGGAGGTGCTGCATGCTAATTGTCCCCAACCAGGGAACCTCCCACCTGCTCTCAGACATGACATTGCTGCTACTGTGGCGACCAGACCTGGGGTGCCACACATACCTATCAACACATGCCAACTCAATCCTATAAAAAGGACCCTGAGATGCTTAGGATTACACTATGAGGAAGGAAACTGCCGTTTCCGAAACGCGTCAGTGTCTTGAACTTCCTAGGCTGCTGTACCGGTACCAAGTCACGTGACTGTTACATCACGCAGGTCCTAGAATTACTCAACTAACCACGAAGGTCCTTCACGGAATATCACCACCAGAGGATGCATTGGAAGCCGTTGGTTTCCGGCCGGAACCCTGCTCCTTCCTCCTCTTCCCAAGCTCGGCTACTTGAATTCAGCAAGGAAAACTAAAAATCAAGAGCGCAAGTACGTCTCACCATCCACATACCGCACCATGCTCCGTGACATAGGAACATTGCGCACCAGGATTGAAACCGCCGCTTGCTCCCTGTATAATGCATCCTCCTCTACACCCTGGGGAACGCTGCGTATCAGGGGTTAGCCGCCGCCGTCTCTCGGTTACCTTCATTCTCCTGCGGATGGAGTACCTAAGGTACTGTAACCACAGGCTGTTTACAATCGCTAGCTACAGGCTGTTTACTACTGCTGGCCATACGATAGCGCAGACACACTCCACTGCCATCCCAGCTGGCGACCCTAACATCTTTATTATAGAAGTTTAATATACATCTCACCAGCAGGGAAGGGGAAATTAGAACCCCCATTAGCTCTTTATAACCATAAGAGACCAATCTCTAACAGGTGTCCACTTTATGCCCTCCTACTAGGCTAATTTCATTCAGGAACGTACAAGTCTACCACTCCTGGGAGACAACTATACCTATCTCTACCCTCCGCTGACTCCTAACATACACGGGGTAATACGCCTACCCCCCTACTCCGATTCCTGAGACCAGTGCTGCATCACAGGTAATCTCCTCCGCCTGAGCCTTCCCTACCTATATATACTGTATATTATATATGATATATTGAGCCTGACACACACAGTAAAACACCTCACCTCTTTTTTTGTAGGATATTCTAAACTGTATCGCCTTACACCTTGCAAAATTTTCTGAAACCATCCTCCCTTATAAGGTACTCAGATCTCACCTCACAGCCTCCTCAGTCCTTAACGCCTTGACGTCATACATTATTATTTTTTCATTTTCAGTCATGGTACCGTGACAAATCTGGACGCCACACAACCCTCACTTTACAGTAAGGTATGCGGTACTATCAAGATTAACAGGAGCCTTTTAGATACATCAATTTTAGTTCACTCATTTTAACTATCCTTGCTTACTTTATAGAATCTACGTTCTACGCAGATATACTACACTCCTACTCATCAGGATTAACTTGGACCCCTACGTAATCCATCCTATACACCTATATTCTTTTATAGATATATATATATATATATATATATATATATATACTCTATATTTTTTTAACTATTCATTTTAACACTGTGAAATCTACCTCTAATAAAATTAGTTTTACTCCATCATCTGATCTATGTCCTTTATATCTGTTCTCCCCTCTGATACCAGAGCAAGTCCTATTACCTTTATTGGAATTGTTTTGTACTCGAATATTCCAAAAATCTGTATTTGCCCAAATTTTCCATGCAGATTCAACAAACCATAAAAGGCCATAAAAAGTATAAAAAATAAAAAAAAATTAATACTCTATTTACCATTCACTTTTCATTCTTCTCTGCTCCTGACGGTCCTCGATGCTTCTGGATATTTGTGACTCTGATAAGACCAATTATGACTCTGGCCTGGCGCGTGCAAGGTGGCGGCACACATCATGATGTCATCATGTCATTCCCTCATGCGTGAATGCACAGAACCCTCCCAGACTACACCTAGTGAGGAGGCATGGAAATTCAGTGCTCTCAACAGTGATATGAAGATGCTGCTAGGATCACACGAGTGACAGAGAGGATCAAGGGAGCCAGAAAAGTGAGTGGTAAGGGAAGTATAAGTATTTTTTTGACTTTTTACATCTTACATTTAGTATGCTCTGGAGTCTCATAAGACCCAATAGTAAAGTATGGGGCATTAAATTTGTAAAAAATAAGATCTCTACAAATCGAATTCCCTGGCAAATTCTGCACAAACTGTCAAATTAAAATTTTGCCTAATCCGCATATCTCTTTTATTAACCCCTTAGTGCAAAATTAGGTACATGTACGTTGGTGCTGTGGTCATCAAGTGTTGGGGCTCAAGAAATCTTAACGACATCATAAAAGCTCGGGTAATCTACAGGATCGCGGAAAGTAAGAAAGTTGTGAGGCTCCCGTCCAGTGAGTCGATCTGACTCTAGTTAATATATACAAATTTTCAGTTTGATGTTTCATTTTTTTCAGTTTAATTAGAATGTAAATGCGACTGATGTAGCATGTTGTAGAGTAACATTACAGCAGAGTTTGGAGCCTGGTCACTTTAGCGAGAATAGCAGCAGTATGACAGCATGCAAAGGTTTTTTTTTACGTATCTAATATTATATTCTGTTTCTATAAGAATGATAGTACAGTAAAATATCAGGGCAGCAACCAAATATAAAGTATCAAAATAACTATGATAACCGTGGTCACCCTTGAGCAGGGAGGAACAGCTCTTATGCTCACCACTGATATAAAAAAATCTCAAAATAAATCAAAGTCGAAAAGCCAACAAAAGTAACATTACCATGGCAACCTCCTATGCATGATCTCAAATTCTCTTGAAAGCATGTTATGAGTCATGAAAACAGTTTCTTAAAGAGAAAAAAAAGTGTGCTGCTGGAAAACAAATCCTTTTCCTCTAGTTTATTTTTCGTGCCACTTGTTTGATATCTACTGTATCTATCTATCTATCTATCTATCTATCTATCTATCTATCTAATCTGTTATATATTTTCTCTTCTCTAATCTATTCTATTTCATCTACTATCTATCCTATCTACAGTGCTGGCCAAAAGTATTGGCACCCCTGCAATTCTGTCAGATAATACTCAGTTTCTTCCTGAAAATGATTGCAATCACAAATTCTTTGGTATTATTTAGAGAGACAGAGAGCAAGTGGGCACCCTAAGCACAGTGCCCGGGGATCTGCACGCTGTACATATACCCCGAGCAGCCTGAGAGAAGGAAGAGGAAGAAGGAGAGGGACACTCCGGCCTGGGGCCACGGCAGTGAGAGAGTCGGCGTCTCTGCCGGGAGATGGAGGCAGAAGGTACCGGCATTACAATTTATAGTGGTCTAAGGTGGTTTGGGGTACATTGATGGTACATTAGTATCCCTGTTATCACTACTTTTTATTTTGTAACATTTTGTCATCTTTTTATTTTTGCACCTCTGTAGGTTTTTTTTTTTAATATTAGACAGGAGAACTACAGTATATTTCCTCATTACGTCTACTATGCTGGTCTGGCGAACCTGCGAATATAGCAAGCAGCAAACAAATATAGAGACAAATGAAACAACATTTTTTGTTCTTTAATTCTATTACTTTTAGTTGTATGAAGTTAGTAAACTATAGCTATATCAAACTATAGCTCTCTGTAAACACGGTCTAGTATTTTGATAAACAATATTCTGATTGTGACTCGTGATTTCTCAGGTAGAAAATAATTGATTAAAATCTTTCATATCGTAATATATTTAAGTGTGTGTCCAATTATACAGAAACATATTAAGTTCAAGACAACGCACAATATCGTTATTCTGAAACTCTTTCACAGGCAATTTAGATTATAAATAGCAGCTTAGATCTGCTGTGGTTTGTGCTGAATGCTAGAATTTTGACTCCAGTGTGGGAGCCAGTGCTGTAGAATAACAATGCAGCGAAAACTTAATCTACAGAACAGATCATGGCCAGCTTTTGCTGCTTTTTAGGGTACAATACACTCCTAAACATTGAAATTGCAACAAGAGAAGGAAAAGTTGTGGAATTATGAAAATTACTGGATCAATAGACATGTTAATAATATGCAAATTATGAAAAATGGAAACAAAATTTTCTAAACATCTTGATTTATCCAGTATCAAGTATGAGAACTACATGCAGAAACACACACACTTACACACCTTTGCATGTTATCAATGAGGTTATTAATGGTTGTCTGAGATATGTGCCACCCTGAATGTACTTGGGCATGCAAAACATCAAGATCGGATGCTGGCATCTCCCTTTGCAAATGCCGACTAATGACGTCCCAAATATGCTTGATTAGAGATAAGTCTAAAGACCCTGCAAGCCATGGTAGCACATTTAGGCCATGCAGAATTATTTACAGTAGTGTGAGAAAAATGTGGCCTGGTGTTGTTTGCTTAAAAAATGACTCCTTCAACACTTTGGAGAAATGGTTATACTACTTTTTCCACAACCAAATCAATATAATGCCAAGTTGTTAGCTTACCTGGAATGAAGACTAGAAAGCAAAGGCTACCATGAATTGTGCCACCTCTGGAATAGAAATGGTTATACTACTTTTTCCACAACCAAATCAAAATAATGCCAAGTTGTTAGCTTACCTGGAATGAAGACTAGAAAGGAAAGGCTACCATGAATTGTGACACCTCTGGAATAGAACTAGTGTGATGTTCCCTCATAGTCACCAGTCTAATCTTTGGCTATCATTGTATCCAAGACAAAAGCAGTACTCATCTTCGAAGACCTCCATTCCAGCCTCGATTGCCATCTTGCGCTGCATCATGTTAACCTTTGAGAATAGTGAGGATAGGTTAATGGAACATCTATAGCAGAAAGTGTGGCTCATAGACGAATACCATGGAAACACCTACTGATAGTTTGTGTAGACACTATTGATGTTTGACTCATTAAGCTTGGCATGTGACATTCAATTTTACATGCAGTACAGAATGGAGCAATTGTAGAAATATTATTATGGATATTTCTACAAAGTGTCCCATGGCAATGGCAGGCCACATGTTGCTTGTGCTACTGTGAGCAGCCTGCATTACCTAACTGTGCTTGTAGCGTCTCCGAACCTGTCTCCCATCAAGCACATCTTGGACATCATTGGTCAGCAACTGCCAATGGAGTTACCAGCAGAAGATTTTGAGGATTTCCATGCTCAAATGCATTCAGTGTGGCAGAAAATTTATTTAACAACTATTAATAACCTACCGATAGCATGCCAACGTGTGTGTGGTGCACGTACTTGATGGTGAAGAAATTGAGATGTTTTGAAAATATTGGTTTCCTTTTTTCATCACTTGCATATCATTAATATGTCAATCAATCATGTGATTTCTATAATTCCGTGACTTTTCATTCTTGGTATTACAATTTCAATGTTAAGGACTACAGTTGTAAAGCTATATGTTGTTTATTGTACAGGTTACCAATTATAATTTATGGAGCTTTTCACATATCTGTGTTTTTTTGCCGACAGTGTGTCCGCAAAAAAATCATCAACATAGATCAAAATTACGCTTACAAGTCTATAGGTCTGTGAAATAATTGACAGCACACAGATGGCATCAGTGTGCAATCCGTGTGCTGACTGTGATAAACATTGCAATGGGTTGATGAAATATAGCATTTTACTAATTTTTTCATACAAGAAAATGAATGACACTGA
The DNA here is from genome assembly GCF_046119375.1 of Phyllobates terribilis. NCBI lineage: Eukaryota > Metazoa > Chordata > Amphibia > Anura > Dendrobatidae > Phyllobates > Phyllobates terribilis. The sequence continues at coordinate 845,110,893 of NW_027362761.1, forward strand.
TAAAACAGTGATGGTAAAAACCAGTAACACTGATCAAACACTATTAAAAACCAGGTTAAAAATATTGATGAAAAATAACTACTTTTTGCACAGCAGAAATATCAGTGAAGTCTGAATGAGGCCTCACTGGAAATTAGGAAGCATGAAAATTTCATTCATAGCTATTCTTTCTTTGAGCTTCACTAACTGATTAGACCAAAATTCAAAGAATATACTTCACTCATCTTCAAAGAGTTAACTTTATGGTTGCGATATATGCACTTGAATTATAGTTCTTGTTTTGGGTGTTCTATTCAAAAACATTGCAAAAAAGTAAAATAAAAAAGAATGAAAAAACAAAAGTTTGATTTGATTTTTTGGGCTTTAGAACCAAAATTCCCCCAAAAAATTAAGTTCAGGTCTTCGATCTTGGTGAATTTGGGTATTGTGGTCATATCCTTAGTTTCCTTGTTAAGGTTATTCTATGAAAGAAGGTTTATTAATGATTCACAGAATAATCAATTTTTCTATGAAAACCGAGGGCTCCATTGCTGGGAACTTCTTGCTTATCATTAGAACAAGATCCATAAGCCCTGGTTTCTCCTTATTGTATGCTCACAGTGCTAAGGGATTTAAATATAGTGAGGTTCACGCATGTATATGTTATTCAATTTCATTTCTATGAGCCTAATTGAGAACAAAGTACATCACTTGGCCATTAGTGTCCACCCCGTAGAAATGAATAAAGTAGCACATGTGTGAAAACTAATCCACTCAAACTCCAGTCTACAGTGAAGAGCAAAGAAGGGCTTGTGTCCCCATTTTAGTAATCATGGGCACCGTCTTGTACATAATTTTTTTTCATGAGATATCCCCCAGCTTAATTTTGATTAACTTAAATTTAAAGTGCATTGTGGTATAACAGTTTTGTGCAACCTCACAGCTTTGCTTAGCTGTAAAGTGTCAACTGTAAAACTGCATAAAACCATAAGTTATTATTATTATTTATCATTATAGCGCCATTTATTCCATGGCTCTTTACATTTGAAAAGGGGTATACATAATAAAAACAAGTACAATAATCATGAACAATACAAGTCACCGACTGGTTCAGGAGGAGAGAGGACCCTGCCAGCGAGGGCTCACAATCTACAGTAGATGGGTGAGGATACAGTAGGTGAGGGTAGAGCTGGTTGTGCAGCGGTATGGTGGAGCGATTGTTACTGCAGGTTGTAGGCTTATCAGAAGAGGTGGGTTTTCAGGTTCCTTTTGAAGGTTTCCACGGTAGGCGAGAGTCTGATGTGTTGGGGTAGAGAGTTCGAGTAGGGGGGATGCACGTAAAAAATCTTGTATGTGATTGTGGGAAGAGGAGATAAGAGTAGAGAAGGAGATCTTGTGAGGATCGGAGGTTGTGCATAGGTAAGGTTCCTTCATTGATATGCTGCCAAAATATGGGGCCAAACTAACTTGATGCTAAAAATGATGATACATTGAATACTATATCACAGAGGTAATCACCTCTAGGAGCATTATTTTTAGGGAAGTGTACATTAGAAATATGGTGCAATATGGCAGCAAAGCAGGGAGATGTAGGGTCACTGTTTTACAGTAGTTTCTGTGCTGAAGGTTCTGCTATGTGCATGAGCCGTAATACTTTGTAATTAGACAAACTAAAATACCAAACACTCTTTAACTAATAACTTAAATTAGGGTGTTTATAATTTGACTGACTATATTCACTAAAGCATGAATGTATTATGTAATATATTGTGTAATATGCTATATATAGTACTATAAATAATTGGACATAATGTATACCCTGTGCACCGTGAAACACATGTAGAAATAACAGAATATGTTGTGCCAAATGCAACAATGCTCCATCTGTTTCTCTTTTCCCTTATCTAGATATCAGGGAGTGTCTTCCAAACCCTTTTTGTATTTTTATTTACGCTGTCATTTCTGATTGATGAGGCAATGCATTAGTGCTCATACATAGGCTAAGAGCTCCTGCTGTGTCACTTAATGGGTGATGATATTTATGCTCGGAGTGGCTGTCACGTTCACTTGAGGTGACCAGTTAAAATTTCAGAAGGAATGAAATAATAATCAGCCAACAATCTATATTGTTGTGGTGCATTATATTATGCTATACTATTACAAGGGGCTGTTTAACTTCTTTTTAGTTGTAGATCTTTAGGTGTATTCAATGGTTCCTCCTAAAGACAACAGACTTTTCAGGTGTACACATTTCAAGATTATATTAACCCTTACATTCAGACATCTCTCACTTTAACAGAGCTACATAAATATAAAGAGAGTCATTTAGCACCATGCTTTGAGATATTGATCCAGGGCAATGTTTAACATTGATCCATGTCCGAAACCTCTTCTAGCTAAAGGTTTTAAAAATTAAGTCCTACAATAAAGAAGACATATTTCCTATAAAAATTCAGAACAAATATGAATGTACAAATGCTGTTATACCACGTATAATTGAAATAGTGGTGGTTCTTCACAATTCAGTTTTTCTCAAAGTCAAACCAATGTAATTTACTCACTTTAAACTGTCTTTAGTTCTATAATGGTGTACACTTTGGTTCAGTTAAGCCTTGGAGGGTCCTGAGATAACATAAGAATATGGAGAAATTAAAAAGTGATGCCTGATGAAGGAATAGGTTCAACTCCAAAACGCGTCGCAATAAATTTCAAGGTTTTTTTACTTACCACCTAGACTAACTTTTGTCAGCGTCAGCCCCCAGGATCCACCGCGCTTCTCTCTCCCTTATGTAAGAATATGGACAGTTAAACATAAGTACAATGCATTCACCAAAATGAGGTGATTGATATGTTTAGAGGCCCCCATACAAATTAGATAGCTGTGGGCCAAACAATCATTTGGCTGACAGCTATTTCCCCAGACTTCCCCCAAATGCAGATAAACATTTGCTTTGGCAAGCAGCGGCTCATCTACTGGAGAATAAAAAGGATCACCTGTTGAAGTTTTCTGCTGGATCCTTCTCTCCCAACATCATCGGTCCAGAGAGAATCAGGAGACTGTAGGCTGATCTTGCTAACATCGGCGAGTTCAGCAAACTTTAGTCTATTGTCTGTGGGGCCTTTAGCTTCACTGATCAAACATTAAACCATATTTAAGGAAAACCCAACATTATGTCCATCCTACCACATAGATGTAAATGTATGTAAAACAAGAGATAAGCATACATGTATATGACAGCATCGGCTTATACTTATCTAATGCACCCTCCTAACCTCTCCAGTGCTGCAAAAACTATCATCCCCAGAAATTAGTCGAGACAGTATAAAAACAATATATACCACTCTAGTATTGAGGGTAATCCTACAGTCCTACAGTCCTACAGTGTATTTATACACCTTTAATAGTTGTTGCATGTCCCACCTAAAAAAATACTAAAAAGCTACCTAATATACAAATATACTGTTACACACCTGTATCAGCTAGACCAGGCTTGGCTCCCTTACCCTATGTTTGCTACCCTTTCCCGTGCTTTGCGTCAGGTTTGACAAGATATATATTGTAGAAATTTGGCACTCATAAATATGAACTCGGTGGACACTGTGTTCACTGAAACCAGCATAAACTTTTCTCTCCAAGACTGGGAGCAGGGCCGGACTGGGTCAAGAAAGCAGCCCTGCCACACAAACCCCACCAGCCCACATACTGTAAGGCTATGTGCACACGGTCGGTAATGGCAGCTCTTTGAACCCAGTATACTTTATGCTGCGTCTAAAGCACTGCACGCAGGTGAAGCCGCATGTGTTCATTGAACCATGCGGATTCACCGCATCCTATACATTACAGTGATAGAATTTCTCTTGTCTCTGCAAGAGAAATTGACATGCTGCGGTCTGGAAAGACGCGCCACATATTCGTGTGCGCAGGTGATCCGCAGGAGCACGGAGACGCATAGTGGACATGGGATTTCTACAAATCCCATCCACTATGCTGTAACATAGAGGTGTGGTAATGTGCAGTGTGTATATACAGGGCAGGAGAAGTGGTAGTGTGCAGTCTATATATACAGGGCAGGAGAAGTGGTACTATGCAGTGTGTATATACAGAAAAGGAGAAGTGCTACTGTGCAGTGTAAATTTACAGGACAGGAGGAGTGGTGCTGTGCTGTGTATATATACAGGACAGGAGGAGTGGTACTGTGCAGTGCATATATACAGGACAGGAGGAATGGTACTGTGCAGTGTGTATATACAGGACAGGAGAAGTGGTACTGTGCAGTGTATATATACAGGACCGGAGAAGTGGTACTGTGCAGTGTATATATACAGGACAGGAGAAGTGGTACTGTGCAGTGTATATATACAGGACAGGAGAAGTGGTACTGTGCAGTGTAAATATACAGGACAGGAGAAGTGGTACTGTGCGGTGTATATATACAGGACAGGAGAAGTGGTACTGTGCAGTGTATATATACAGGACAGGAGAAGTGGTATTGTGTAGTGCAGGGGCGGACACAGACTGCAGATGGCCCGTGTGCAATAAATATTTCTGGTCCCCCCACCTTAATAATGCAACAATGTTATGTAAACATATCGATTGTTATATTTATTTAGTTTGGAACACAATTATAAAATCAAAACAATAAATGTAAGCTCGATATTTAAAGGGAATCTGTCACCCCCCTGGGCGATATCAGACCTCTACTATGGGCATACAGGTTATAGAAAAGTAAATCTATACATACCTGTATGGCCCATAGTAGAGGTCTGATTGCAGAGGAAAGTGTTTTTATCCACTCTGTTTTGCACAGGCTTGGCGTCCGGGGCAAGACAAGAAATCCCCGCCTAACTGTTTATTATTCCCTGAAATCCCCGCCTATGTGCTTAATTACCATATTCCCCCTCCCCTGCACATCTCAGGGCCCTGTGATGTGCATTGTGCTCCCTGACTTCCCGGGCATGAGCAAAACACCGCTCACATAGAGCTCGCTTTGCTTCATCCCAGCACCGCAGGGTTCTATTGCGCAGGTGCCGGGGAGTCACTGTCACTTCCCGGTGCCTGAGCAATAGAACCCTGCGGCGCAGTGCACAGAGAGACGGGGCCGGGATGAAGGGAGCACAGTGCACATCACAGGGCCCTGAGATGTGCAGGGAAGGGGGGGAACATGATAACTAAACATATAGTCGGGGATTTCAGGGAATAATAAACAGTTAGGTGGGGATTTCTCAGCGTCTGGGGGACACCAAGCCTGTGAAAAACAGAGTTTATAAAAACACTTTTCTTTGCAATCAAACCTCTGCTATGGGCCATACAGGTATGTATAGATTTACTTTTCTATAACCTGTATGCCCATAGTAGAGGTCTGATATCTCCCAGGTGGTGATAGATTCCCTTTAAGAACTGAATATCACACAGAGTAGTCATTCCATTGATACGTCGTATTTGGATGTGCTTATTGTGGCCTTTAATTATCAAGTGGTCCAGACTCTCACTACTTTACATATTGGAGGAAATAATACTGTAGTTAGGAGAAATTGATTTTTTTCAAAACTCTAAGGGATTATCCGGAATTGTTTCTTTTTTTACTATGGGCCTATGAGCTAACAGTCAGATTGTTGGTAACTTCCTGCCTGTCCTACCCAGTGCTGGCATAGAGGGGTCACAGACGGCTTTGGCCTGTGATTCTGATGCTTCACATAAACAGAGCATCTTTTTTTTTCCTCGGCTGCTCTGTTGATGGGAGATCACTGCCAACATCATGATGATCGACAGGGGGATTCTCCCCACAGAAGCCGCTGAATCGCTGGCAGGAGGCTTCTGTGATCGCTGTCTGCCAGCAGAGATCGGCATTAAAATGAATATAGTTCTTTAAAGTGTACCAGTCATTTTATTTAGTATTATAACATTTTTTTGTTAAATATACAATAGGCACTGCAAATAGCTTGTGATCGGTGGGGGTCTGGGTCCTGAGACCCCCACCAATTGCTCAAAACGTCGCTCTGAAGTACGCTGCTCTTGTAAGCAGCACACGCATAGTACAGTGCATGGGGTGAATAGTAATCCTATGGGTCCACACTCTGTGTACATGCTGCTTACAACAGCAGCGCAAATCACATACAAGCGATCACACGACTGCACACTTGCACTGGGAATCAGGACTGCAATTTTTTTTAAGGGTTGTAACAGGCTCATTTGAACAATTGTTCTGTACATTGGGTCAGTATGATGTCCATGTTCAACAGACAGGAATCTGCCCCCATATTAACCAATGTACCAGGGGACTGGTTCATACAGACTTATGGTCTATGTGGGATTGCAGCTTGTTCTAGCCAAGTACAGACCGCACTAGTTCATGTCTGTGGCAGACGCTGTGCACACCACTTGTGGATATGTGACCGGCTCTTTCCGCAGGTGACCACTGCTGCCAACATGTTCATATATGAATTTTTGATTTCTTTAAAACAATACTATTCCAGAACTTCCACAGGAGAGGCTGCATGTCTTATCATCCTGTCAGTCTGGGCCACGGTCGTCTTCTGCTGAAGCTTCATGGCTGCTCCAAGCTGTGACTCCAGGGCACAGAGGACACAGGGATAGCGTCCCTGTCAGCCAATCACAGATGAGCTTATAAAGCAAAGTCTGTGATTGGCTGACAGGCAATGAGGCACAAACGTCAGTGTGTGCAGTGCCTATAACGTTATAATGGTATATGAAGGAGTGCTCTGCAGACCCCCCTTATAGTGATCACGACATGGTTAATGTCTTGCTTCAGCTATCTCCCTCCCTGCACCTCCCCCCTCTTCTCACACCCTCAGATCAGCAGCAGGGCACAGGCAGGTCAGGTGTCAGCAGCAGAGGGGGAATCATCACAGCATGACTCTCTCCCAGCAGCTTCTGCACATAGATAAGACCTGCAGCAGCATTAACCCTTAACAGGTGAGGACAGAGACCCCTTTTCATCATAATCTTGTGTAGTGTGTAGCAGCCACTCCTGTTAAGTGTTAATACTACTGATGGCTCTGTGATGGATCTCCTGGGCCCCCTCTTGTTGATAACAGTAGCCAGGCAGCCCATTTTATGGCATCTGTCCAATAAGGCAGATTAGCAATCGGGGCCTAACTGGGAGTAATGTTCTTTTGGACACTGAGTCCTTCTATATCTTCCCCCCTCTCACCTGTACAGTTGGAGTACACTGATGAAGGTCCGGTTTGTGACCTAAACGTCTACTTTATTTCTCTACTTGTGTGACTACAATTAAAAAATCTATTAAGCATGTTTATGACTGCCAAGTTTCTACATTATATATCACTGGTTTTGGACCCTACTTGTGCACCTACTCCAGGAGTGCCACAATCCATATTTGCCAGGTTTTACAAAAGGCCTGGTGCATTTAACTGACATCATCTTTCTAGGCCTCTTAAAGGGAATCTATCATGTCCTAGTTTCTATGTACTCTGCCCCCATAGCGTTGTTAGTGATGCAATGTGCATCACTAAAAAGCTGTTTTTATGAAAATCGGTGGTAGTATAATACGGCACGTGCGCACTGAGGCTGTGTGACCACCAGCTTCAGTGCGCATGCGCTGTGATCTGTGGCTCCTGGTGCATGCGCGGTCAATGTATCATGCGGTCACCACTGCAGTGTCACTGTGGTAATCACACAGCCTCAGTGCGCACACGCCGGCCAGCGGCCCAACGTGTGCAAATGCGCATGCTCCCCTCAAACCTCGCGCTTGCAGGGAGCAGTATTCAAATGTCATTCAGTTAGTGCTGGCTCCGCCCCTGACGGAATGTGAGAATCACTCCCCTATGACTGAATACGAACAGGTAAGACAAAGTATATAAAACGTTACAACAACAATATACTACCACCGATTTCATAAAAACAGCTGGTTCGTGATGCACATTGAATCACTAACAACCAAATGGGGGCAGTTTACATAGCTACTAGGACGTGACAGGTTCCCTTTAAGGCGTAGTTAGAGACACACATGTGATTCTAGAGATTAATTGTGGTTTGAACTCTAGAGTTTTATCATCAGTTCACACTGCACAGTCATTTTGCAATGCTCCTGTGACTCCTGCTGGTCAACACTCAACTAGTCACCTTCTGGATTAACCCATCAGTTGCAGTAAGCATAAAGAACAGTTATTGGACTCATAACTGTTCATATTGTGCTTTCATTTTGCAATACTCCTATGATTTCTGCATATCTTCAGTCCTACCAGTTAGCACTATGCTAGCCACGTTCCGGATTAACCCATCAGCTTTACTAAGCATACAGTGCCTACAAGTATTATTCAACCCCCTGCAGATTTAGCTGGTTTGATAAGATGCAAATAAGTTAGAGCCTTCAAACTGCAAACGAGAGTAGGCTTTATGAACAGAAGCATAAATCTTACAAACCAAAAAGTTATGTTGCTCAGTTGAATTTTATTAAATTTTAAACATAAAAGTGTGGGTCAATTATTATACAACCCCTATGTTTAATATTTTGTGGAATAACCCTTGTTTGCAATTACAGCTAATAATCGTCTTTTATAAGACCTGATCAGGCCGGCACAGGTCTGTGGAGTTATCTTGGCCCACTCCTCCATGCAGATCTTCTCCAAGTTATCTAGGTTCTTTGGGTGTCTCATGTGGACTTTATTCTTGAGCTCCTTCCACAAGTTTTCAATTGGGTTAAGGTCAGGAGACTGACTAGGCCACTCCAACACCTTGACTTTTTCCCTATTGAACCAGGCCTTGGTTTTCTTGGCTGTGTGCTTTGGGTCGTTGTCTTGTTGGAAGATGAAATTACGACCCATCTTAAGATCCTTGATGGAGGAGCGGAGGTTCTTGGCCAAAATCTCCAGGTAGGCCGTGCTGTCCATCTTCCCATGGATGCGGACCAGATGGCCAGGCCCCTTGGCAGAGAAACAGCCCCACAGCATGATGCTGCCACCACCATGCTTGACTGTAGGGATGGTATTCTTGGGGTCGTATGCAGTGCCATCCAGTCTCCAAACGTCATGTGTGTGGTTGGCACCAAAGATCTCGATCTTGGTCTCATCAGACCATAGAACCTTGATCCAGTCTGTCTCAGAGTCCTCCAAGTGATCATGAGCAAACTGTAGACGAGCCTTGACATGACGCTTTGAAAGTAAAGGTACCTTACGGGCTCGTCTGGAACGGAGACCATTGCAGTGGAGTACGTTACTTATGGTATTGACTGAAACCAATGTCCCCACTGCCATGAGATCGTCCCGGAGCTCCTTCCTTGTTGTCCTTGGGTTAGCCTTGACTCTTCGGACAAGCCTGGCCTCGGCACGGGAGGACACTTTCAAATGCTGTCCTGGCCGTGGAAGGCTAACAGTAGTTCCATAAGCCTTCCACTTACGGATCATGCTCCCAACAGTGGAGACAGGTAGGCCCAACTCCTTGGAAAGTGTTTTGTACCCCTTTCCAGCCTTGTGACCCTCCACGATCTTGTCTCTGATGGCCTTGGAATGCTCCTTTGTCTTTCCCATGTTGACCATGTCTTAGTGCTGTTCACAAGTTTGGGGAGGGTCTTAAATAGTCAGAAAAGGCTGGCAAAAGAGATCTTTAATCCACACATGTGAAGCTCATTATTCTTGGTGCCTGAACTACTTCTTAATACTTTAGGGGGACCAAACAGAATTCTTGTGGTTTGAGGGGTTGAATAATAAATGACACTCTGAATTAACTTTTAACGTTTTTAAAAAAAAAAAAAAATTGCTGCAGTGCATTTCCCACTTTCAGGCTGATCTACAGTACAAATGTCACAATGCCAAGTTAATTCCGCATGTGTCAACCAGCTAAATCTGCAGGGGGTTGAATACTACTTGTAGGCACTGTAACTGTCATTGGACTCTATTGATATTGTACAGGGTATGTGGAGAGTTGGGCAACAACACTTGAGCATCAGCATGATAATATTTGCCACTAGCCATTGACCCCTGTGGAAGTATTTACCTCAGTATTTGTTAGCCAAAACCAGGAGTGTGTGATAAATACACAAGTGGTGACGTGTTTCTATTATACCTTTTCTCTGATTGCTCCACTCCTGGGTTTGGCTTACAAATACTGATGTAAAATACTGATCAAATACTGAACGTGTGAACATTGGCTTAAAGGAACCTGTCATGTAAAATAATGGTATTAACCTACAGATATGGGGTTAATTTACAGGTTAGTGTTCGACTTCCATTCATAGGGGTGATGCCGGCACGGTTTCAGTCACCGTTCGGTGTATAGAGAGTGACAGCTGTAACCGTGCCCCCGGCACTGACTGACAGCAGCTCAGCATTAGGGCCATCTGTCAGTCAGTGCCGGGGGCACGGTTACAGCTGTCACTCTCTGTACACCGAACGGTGACTTAAACTGTGCCGGCATCACCCCTATGACTGAAAGCTGAACGCTACCGGGGAGAATAAAGCTCCTTTCCTCCCGTCGGTGGAGCTCTAAGTTCAGGCGCCGGGCAGGTTTCTATTAACCTGCAGATTAACCAGATATCTACAGGTTAATAGCATTATCTTACATGACAGGTTCCCTTTAAGTTGAATGCTCTTGGAACAATGATCTTTAAATATGGGGAAGAAGAGTGGTTTTATAGAAGCTAAGGCTCCAGATCGCCATTGTAGCAGCCATGGATTATTTGTAGATTCTTTTTACGTTTATGCAAGCAAATGTTTAGGTTTAGTACTTCTGCAAGGAGATTGTTGGCTAGGTAACAGCAATAACTCCTTTGTAAGACAGAAAGGAAAAACTGTGACTTTTACAGAATTACCTCATTATTCTTTTACAGGCGTGGATGTAATTAAAAGTAAATTGTGAAATAGCATCAAGACGCAAGTACTTTCTTCCCCTCATCTACTAGAAAACAGACCACGCTGTAAAACCTGATACAACTTGGAAACAAAACAGACAATTATTTATATGTACGTTGCACGTATTTTTCAGTCCCTTTTCCCTAAGTAGGTAGTTATATAAAATATACATCTTTAAAATAGCAATATAGAGTCACAGCTAAAACAGAGGGCAAATAGTATCGTAACCTTGATGTGAATCTCCCAGCGGCATTGCGCAGCTTACATATGGCATTTCATGACACCTTGCTGAAGAGGATAATTTATGAGTGTGCTACGCTATGGGCATTAAGAAAAATAAAGCTGTGAACAGTGACTTGATTAAGTGCATGAAAACTCACATTAGCTGAAAAATATCATAACAAAATGTTAGGGCTGCAATAAGCCAAGGTATGTAATCATATAATATTCTGAATAGCAATGATAGATATCTCACAGTCTTTAGTTTTGCAGAGTGCTGTTCTCCATTTGACACATCTCATATTAGCATTGCTGTGTTATCAGTGTTATAGTTTTTTGCTTTTTTTTGGGGGGGGGTTGGCATAAAATTAAGGAGTTAAGTTCTGCTTCATCTTCATGGCAGTTTCACAGCAGCACAAGGAGCCCCAACCTGCAGAGGGATTTTGTTTGCTGCCAATCCATGCTCCATTGGGTGCCATCTGCACGGAGCTATTTTAACCTTCAATAGAAGCAATGCTTCCAGGTAGAATAGTGCTGTGCTTACAACATCTGATCGAGCACGACTTATTCTTTCTTTATATTTATATTCATCAAATGCAAAGATACACTAAATTATTATGCATTTGGATGGATGCTCTATTAATGCTATGTTCAAAACATAGCAGAATGTGCATAATGACGGATTAGAATTATATATGGTATCAATAAGATAAGTACACGACAATGAAAGGAGACAGCCTGTTATTCATCTGTCCTGGCTCCAGCGCCAGACTGCGCATCTCCCTTCATCTCTCTGCTCTTATGCCTGTCGGCTTATTATGGTAGCCCGGCGTGCCCTACTGGTGTCACCTCGCTAGGGAATGTGACATCAGCTTTTTGCTACCCCATGTAAGAGCAGCATGATGTAGGGGCAGAGACCCTGATTCCAATGATGTATCACTTACTGGGATGTTTGTTCCATTTATTATAAAATCACTGTTTTATCTGCTGTTGATCTATTGGTTCTCTGAATGCTGAGCTCTGTATAACCCCGTCCGCACTGAGTGATAGCTTTCTGTGTATACTGTGCATAGGAACAAAGCTGTCAATCAGTTGTTCCGGCGGGGTTATACAGAGCTCCTAATGAATATAAAGGAGTACATGGCAGCAGGTTTACTAGTCCTCTAGTGATAAACCACTGCTTATAAAACAGTGATTTAATCAGAATTGCAGCAAGCAATGAACCAACTAGTGACAATAAATAATTGCCGATTGGTAAAAATTTACTGATTGGTGGTCATTTAATAGCCTGTTTACTCAAGGAGACCACAGTAAACAAGCCGGACAGTATGATCTGTAGGTCATTCAGTGCACATAGGCTGCTGTTCTTGGCATTTTTAAGAACACTTATTCAGGATAATCTTTCAGTGTAAATGCATCTTAAGTGACCCATTGATGGAATCAGAATCTCAGTCTCTACATGATGCTGCTCTTAGATTAGATGGCAAAAACCTGCTGACAGTTTCCCTTTAAGGCAACTCAGATGGGCAGGTCACCACTTGAGTTTTATGAATGCCCACTTCTACGTGTATTTCTTATGCCACCACTATATTCTAGTCAGCTCTGAATATAAGGTGTAAGTTGTGCCACTTGACAAGTTCCTCTCCACACATTGTAAGTGCTGTATGCACATCCAGCTCTGCTAAAACCTGGTGCCTGCCTATAAACTCAGCTATGCTGTTCCTGAGTGCATTACTTATATCCAGTTGTGCTACAACCTAGTAATTAACAACTCAGTTCTGTACAATCTGGTGCTTCGAAGTTGCAGGAGCCATGAAACGCGCGTCAAGGTGTATCACTGCAGGCTGCATGAATATGTCGCGGGGTGAGTGTACCTTACATAGACTGTAACATGGCCTTACACGGCATAGAGACAGTCTAGCTGTAGATCCTTTTGACTCTTTTCCTTACAGCCATATCTTTGAGCACTGAGCTGTTTTGATGTGTTAGATATATTTTCTCTTTTTGACTATATGGGACCATTATACCATTATAGTTATTATATGTTATGGTCATTATTCTTTCTAGTATTTCATCTCATTATAATGATAGCTTTGCATACATTATAGCTACCTCCTTGAGTACTGAGCTTTTTTCTGTTGTATTGGATTCATTTCCTTTTTTCTTATATAGGATTATCTTTTACCTACAGCTATTATACTTCTCGGCATTTATTTCATTATAATTTTGGTTCAATATACCAACTACTGGATCTGAGCAATTTGACTGTACTCACACCGACATTTCTGTAACCTCCTCTGCCGATTCTTTTTTGGGCATGTTTATGCCCGTGTGGTTTTTCACCATTTATACTTTTTTTTGCTATATATTATATTAATTGTTGTAATTAAAAAAAAGTATACATTTTGTATTTTGCTTCTTAGGTTTTCTATATAGGTTGTTTACATAAACTAAGTCTTTAGCAAATGTAACATTTACAGATAAGTGTACCATTTACCAAAATACTATGATATATTCATCTGTGCTGCTCTGTGGTAAAGGTGTCAATTCAAGGTAAACCTACTGATATTTTAGGAATGGACCAGGCGGGCTAGTGTTTGCTCTGAATGCATATTGGTGAGTCTGAAGAGCTTGGTTTTAATCCACTACTCGTTCACAGGTTTTGGTAACGGGTCATGGGTCTACTTTTTGGTAAACTCCAATTACTGCATACCCCACAATACTTAACAATTTGGTGGCTGCTCAAAGCCAGTCATTTAGCCATAACAATTTTACCATTGTCAAAGTCACTCAGATCTTTCCGCTTAGCAATTTTTTCAGCTTCCAAAACATTAACTGATTGTTGACTTGAAGCCTAAACCCCTAAAATCCTTGACAGGTGCCATTGTCCTGTATCAAGTTAATCAATATTAGTCAGTTCCCCTGTGAATGGTCCTATTGAGTGCCCATAGTCACAATGTAGCCTTAGCCATAATGTTATGTCTGATTGATGTATAGTGTACAGAGTTTCTGTGGGGAAGCTGATGTAGCAGATGCCCAGCAATACAACTCGAAACAGTAAGGAGTATCTGGCTTCATATACAGTACAGTAACTAAGAGGAACAATTCATCATACAGTCTTATCTCCGACCAATTAAGGTGGGAATCAAAACTATTTATGTAATCAAAAACACTTAATGTGATATCAAAAGATAGCATTGATGGGATGGGTGAACTGGGACCATCTCAGATACACACAATTATTGTAACTCAGAAACCTTCCATAGCACCGTGTAAGGAGCTATTGATTTATGCTATGCAGTGATGCTTGATTACTTTTCTACATACTGATTTTCCTACCAACTTTTAACCTTTAGGAGCAAACTAGAACATTATTAATGTACCCATACCGGTGATAAAGTTGAAAAAGAAAAACATACTTACAGGAGCATCTTTTCTCTGTATTACTTCCAGTTTCCTCTCTTGGCTTTCTCTTTTGGAGAGTAGTGTCATATCACATTTACAAATTGTGCGGGATTTGCATGTTGGAAGGAGTATAAAGGAGCAGTGTTGGTCCTGAGGGGGAGTTTTTTTATATATTTTATTTTTAGTTCCACCGTGAACTTATTAATACTATGTTTATTAGTATCAGTCAATCCCTTCATGTATAATAAAAGTTCACAGCTTTCCTTAATCCAGATTCTCACTTTTGGAAATCAATAGGAGCACCAACATGGTTTGGCCACTTTACCACCAAGACTACAAATCAGGCCTTAAATGTTATATTCAGATTGTACAGTATTTCAAAAATGTTTTCCATTTACAAAGTGGAAATTTACTTTATCTGAATTCATGGTTTAATATAGATATTTGAAGGCCTGTGAGATTTATAAACTATAACACAGTAATTTTATGTGATCTATCACGCTATTTTAAAAATAAATATAATTTCATATTACCTTGAAAAAGTATTAATGCCCCGTGAACATTTCCACATTTTTTATGTTACACGGAGATGGCAGTGCCCCATCCCCTGATGATACCGCTCTTGCGGTGAAACATGTTGGGGAGACGTGTGCTATAAAAACCATTGTCCTATTCTACCACAAATGGTGGCACCCTGCGGTGTCATCAGAACAATACGAAATAAAATGATTTAGGAAGATTAGGGGAAATATTTTAATACCATCTATGCGATTTTAATGAACATATGAATAAAAGCTAAGTTTTATAGCCTAATAGAGAGGGATATTTATATGGAGTTCTCCCCATCTCTTCTTTTGATTTTGATTTTTGAGGGTCATCCAATTCCAGATAATGTCACTGTTGTGTCAAATGTAAGCCACTTCTCAATGACTGTTTTTTTTGTTCCCTCTCCTGACTAATAACTTTCAAGAATGAGATCCCTTTGCTGTGTTGTAGACTGCTTATGGATCATGGCTTTTGCTGTAAACTGCAGCAAAAAAAAATCAGGAAAATCCTACTTGAACGGCTAAACTTTATATCATTCATGGCAGAATCACTGCTAGGCTATGTTCACACACTCCATTCTTGGAGCTCTTTTATGCAAATTAAAACTTCTTTTTACTTTACTGGCAAAAGCTGTGAGATCTCAGAAATCACATGCACAAACTTGTTTTTATCCTGAATAAATAGAAAAGCTGCTGTGTTTTTAAAATCTGCATCATGTCAATTTTTCAGAGCTCTTGCAGCATTTTCTCACCCATACAAAGCAATGGGACAGTGCGAAAACACAGCAAAAATGCTGCTATCAGTTTTTGGTGAAAAAATGCAGGTACAGCAGGATTTGAAACCCATTTATTTTTGCAATTTTCCCAAGTATAAACCATAATGTCTTGGTATTGTCACATAAGCATGGATGTTAATATTTTTTTCTGGTAATGTAATTTGCACTTAATTTTTTTAAAGCAGTCCTTTTGTTTCTCCCCACTCCAAGCATCATTTATTTTAATTAGTAATAATTAAATTAGTGATATGTGTTAATGCAAGCATTGCCCTACAAATTCAACTCAGCTTTTTTCAGGTTTGCAATTGCGTATTTTTTAATGCACTGATATAACATTAGTTCACGGCTGTGCGTCATGCATGAGTACAATATTTTTGTTCAGGATAGTCACTATTTTTTAGACATTAAAAAACGTTTTTAAAGCTAGTTTCTCCCCACTCCAAGCACAATTTAATTAAATTAGTGATAACTAAATTAGCAATTCCTGACTTTTTGCTGCAGATTTCTTAGAGATCAGCCTTCGGCAGCAGCAAAAGATGCTGCAAAAATGCAAAGTATAAACATAGCCTAAATGTATGTGCACACATACAGGATTTTCAGCAAAAAAAATTCTGATACAAATCTGCTGCAAATACTGAAATGCGGCAGGAAAAAAGCATCATAAAATAGGCACGTTTTGCTGCATTTTTTATGTATTTTTTATTTATTTGTTTGCATACAGTTTTTGATTCGTTCGTCATTAGTATAAGGCCACTTTCACACGTCTGTTTTTTTGGTCCATATGCGGTCCTTTTCTTAAGGACCACAAAGATGGACACACGCACACACATTGTATTCAATGGTGGTGCGCAAATGTTAGGTTGTTCACACGGACTGTGTGTCCGTGTGAAAAACCTGCAGACATAATCTTTTTTTTCTTGGCAGCACAAGGGAAATGCATGCCGCACACGTGAACTCTGATGACACATCGATGACATCCGAGTTACATCTGTGTGACATGTACCCGAATGAAAAGCTCCAGCAGCTGGGAAAAGCAGTACAGTTAGTCCTTTTCACAGGCACTGGGTGCTGACCACAACTGTTATCATCCTTGCCTGGTCTCGCTGATCGCAGGGTGACAAATGTCGTCATCACCCGCCGCCTGGGAATAACGCTAATTACAACTGTCATCATCCTCGCCAGGTTTCTCTGCGATCAGCAAGATCAGGCAATACTGATGACAATTGTAATCAGCACTCACTACCTGGGAATAGCGCACATTAAATAAATAATTAAATACAAAAACAATGTGGGGTCCCCCCTATATTTTAAAACCAGCGCAGATAAAGCAGACAGCTGCGGGCTTCTATTATCAGGCTGGGACAGTCCATGATTATTGGCCCGTCCCGAGCCAAAAAGTAGAAGCTCGCAGCCACCCCAGAATTGGCACATCATATTAGATGCGCCAATTCTGGCTCTTTACCCGGCTTATCCTGATGCCCTGGTGAGGTGACACTCGGGGTAATATACGGGTTTGATGAGAGCTGTGATTTATCAACAATGACACCTGCCATCATGCTCTGGGGTTAGTAATGGAAAGGTGTCAGTCAGACACCCCATTATCAACCCCGCAGTGAAAAGAAATAAACACACACAGAGAAAAGTCCTTTAATTGTAAAAAGCACACTCCGACAATAACCCTCTTTTACCCATTTATTAGCAAAAATAAAAGTAATCCACAATGGTCCACTGTAAATCCTTAATAAGGAGGTCCCACGATGATCCCCGACTCTGCTACATCCAGAGGCTGTGTTGAGCAGTGACATCAGTATTGTGACCGCTCACCACGGCCGCCGGAACACACTGAGAGTAGCGTGTGAACTCGGCTGCAGTGATGAGCGGTGATGTCAATAGTATTATCGGAGGTCACAGCCAGAGGTTCTCACAGTAATCTCTGTATTATCCTCGTGCTGTGAACTGCGGTAACCTTACTTTCATTTCTCATGCTGCGAGCCTTGACGTCAGAAACATCACGGATGGCTCACAGATGGCACACAGAGGGCACAAGGATGATACACACGGACATTTACACATGACACACTTACACACGTACATACGGATGGTGTCCCACTGACATACAGATGGCACATGGAGCAGTGCTGAATAGCACTTATTTTCTCATGCTAAGTCGCAATGAGAAAAAAATCACTGGATGCTGCGATTGGCAGCATTTATCGGATGGCATGCATCCATACAAGTCTATGGGTGCTTGCAAAATATAGGACTGCATTCAGATGTCATCAGATGTCATCCTAGTGTAGTGGGATTAATGAGGACGCTGGCAATGGAGGAGATGGAGAAATCACTTCCTCTATCTCCTCTGCATCAGTGCTGCGATTCTGTAATGTGAGAGGATCGGAGCATAGAGCCCTGACACTCAGCTCCTGGTGGCAGAAGAGTTTGAGCTGAGTGTCAAAGGCATATCGCAACCGACGCTATATGCTAAATGGAGCCCAGCCTAAAGATGATAGGCAAATTCTGAGCACAACCACATCCCCAATTATACGAGGGTGTTTACACGTATGCAACCACATTATTTTTTGTTTTTTATTTTTGTATCTTCAAAATTATTTCTGCTTGTTTCTTAGTGGATTTGTACAGATTAAGAGTGACATTAAAGGTGGTAAAAGTTCTAAAATTCTTCTTCTTGGTATGATTTTCTTTACAAGAACCTGGCATTTAAACATGAGTGTGTTCACGTTTTATATCCACTGCATGTACAGTACAGACCAAAAGTTTGGACACACCTTCTCGTTTAAAGATTTTTCTGTATTTTCATGACTATGAAAATTGTACATTCACACTGAAGGCATCAAAACAATGAACTAACACATGTGGAATTATATACTTAACAAAAAAGTGTGAAACAACTGAAAATATGTCTTATATTCTAGGTTCTTCAAAGTAGCCACCTTTTGCTTTGATGACTGCTTTGCACACTCTTGGCATTCTCTTGGTGTGACCAAGTTGACAAGCACTTTCCAAGTGATGCTAAAATCGCTTGGAAAAGTGCTTGACAACCCGCATGTGGAAATGCAAGTGAATAACGCTTCACATCCGCATGTCCCTGGCAGGAAAACGCATGTACAATCCGCATGTACAATCCACATGTACAATCCGCATGTACAATCCGCATGCGTTTTTTTCTGCCAGGGAGATGCAGAAACGCTCAGGAAAAAATCCTGAGCATTTCTGCATCGTGGGCACATAGCCTTAACATTCCAAGCAACTCAAGCATGCAAGAAAATTTAGGAACTGGGGTGTAGAAAAATAGCAGCAGGTGCTCTAGCAATTTGTTTACTGAAAGGACGGAGAGCAGTACAAGTGATGACATGATATGGCACCCACAGAGCCCTGATCTCAAAATCATCAAACCTGTCTGAGATCACAAGAAGAAACATGATGTGCACACGCTTATAGCTACAGAAGATCTGAGGTTTGTTCTCCAAGATATTTGTATCAATCGTTTGAGATTTTTCAAAACCTGAATACAAGTGTACCTAGAGGAATTAACTCTGTTTTGAAGGCAAAGAGTGGTCACAGGACCCACACCAAATACTGATTTGATTTAGATTTTTCTTTTTTTCATTTACTTTGCATTTTGTCAATTGATTAAAATAAAGTATTAACAGTTCTATTTTTTAAGTCTCATTCTTACTTAGCAACGTTTTCTTTCTTCACTTTCCTAAAACTTTTGCACACTACTGTATATTACAAGAAGAATCTCCAAGAATTGTATAAGTAGCCAGCTTATGTCATAATAATTATATGAATAATCACATATTAATTAATATGGTTTTATACCTTAGGCAATATAAGTATTCCAGTAGGAGCAGCTTGGGCACTCCTGCATTAAACAATCCCACTGATAATCTTAATGAAATACAATAAGTGCATTAATTAGCATTCACAAAATATGAGAGGGAGTCAACATGCAAATGAGATTGGAAAAGATGGGCAGATAAATGGGGGGGAGTAAAATGTGTTAACACTGTGAATAAGGGTGTTGTACTTTACACATACACACAAATATAGAAGATTGATAAATATTTTACAGTTGTTATCATATTACTGAAAAATTGTTGGGAACAAGCATATTTGTAAATAATGTGTGAAATGCAATGATCATCACTGACTTATCGTGTATAAATCTTAACGCAGCACAATGGACACTACGATTAGTGATGGTGATATTGTCAAATAGAAACACAGAATAGGGAATATAGGGAATACAATATTCAATTTTATAGAAGAAATTGACTTTTGATGATGTACAGATTATTGTAATCCATTTTTTAATTTAAAATATACAAATAATATAAAAATAAACTGCATGTCTACTTAGAATGCCAGCATAACTCCCATGACTGAGATCAGCATACATCATGTGACACATTAAAAGATCAGTTACATATAATACAGATATATATATATATTTTTTTTTGTCAGATTCTGCATTATATGCAAAAAAGAAATTGTTCAGTGCTCAGAGACATGGCCAAGGCAAAACCCAACCACCTATAAGCAAGACTGATGACACGAGAGTGACTCTTAATGGACTAGATGGATGGATCTGTGGCTGGATCAGTAATGGGCACAGTCCACTGGAGAGGTCTTTGGTTGGTGCTGCCCAAAAAGATAATCTTCAACAGATTAAAGAACTGACAGACTTTAGGGATGGAAAACCTATTGTTAGAACCTTGCTCTTAGGTTTTTTTTCCTTTGCTGGTCACATGACCTTGTTGGCCTATTTAATCCTGCTCCGCCCTTCTGGCTTTGCTGGACTTCATTGTATAACTACTTTCTAGCTAGCCTGTGCTCTGTATCTAACTCTGTTAGTTTGCTTGGTCTACGGACCTCTATGTTCTATATATTTTGTTTGTTCGTCTGTCTGCTACTATTTCTGTTAGGAGGTGTCCCATATTCCTCCCAGTCCTTAGTACTTGTAGGGATTCCTTCCCCACATCTATAGGTCTCCGTACAGACTAGATTAGGACTTTAGCAGGTCTGATCGCAGGATCAGGTTCCCTGTTACATCGTAGGTATTCAGCTGAGTTCTATCGTAGGGACAGATCTCCTCTCTTTCCTTAGCTCTGGTAGCAGAACATAACAGTAAGTCCAGCCTGCAAATTCTCTAAGGAAAGATTTTTCTGTTCCATCATGGTGTCGGTTCAGGATTTGGCTAAACACCTGCAGGGACTCTCTCTGGAAGTGGCCGAGCTCCGTCAGCACGTGAGTAACTGTCCTGGAGCACATTTCTTGGAGCCTAAGGTATGTTTGCCGGATTTATTTTTTGGTGAACACCGAGAATTTTTTTCATTTAAAAATGCTTGCTTATTGTATTTTCGTTTGAGACCCAAGTCCTCTGGGGATGAATCCCAGCGCATAGGGTTCATAATGTCACTTTTGCGCAAAGAGCCTCAGGAGTGGGCCTTTTCTTTGCAACCTAGTGATACATGCTTCAGATCAGTGGATAGTTTTTTTTCTGCTTTGGGACTATTATATGATGATCCTGACCGTGTCGCATCAGCTGAGACTGAGTTGAGACGTTTGAAACAGGGATCAGGTAATGTGGAAAAATATTGTACTCATTTCCGTCGTTGGTCTACTCAAACAGGGTGGAACGATTCTGCTCTGAAAAGTCTATTTCTTGCTGGGCTCAATGAAAGGGTTAAAGACCTGCTAATTGCTTATCCTACACCTGAAGATTTGCAACAGGCTATGCAATTAGCTATACGGGTGGATAGGAGACTGCGTGCAAGGGTTAATGAGAGCAAATCCTCTGCTATGTCAGTTTCTGGTTATGAGAATGTGTGTACTAACAGTGGTGAACCGATGGAGATTGGATCGGTGGCACCTCGCTCTCAAGAAAAAGATCGTAGATTTTCTGAAGGCTTGTGTTTCTATTGCGGAAAATCTGGTCATTTGATTAAAGACTGTGAGCTTCGTATGAAGAAAGAAAAAAAAATGGTCAGTCATGCCCGTATTGCCTGTTTAAATTCCAAGGGTGTATTTTTAGCTGCTTCCACGATTGCTCAGGAAAAATTAATGGAATTTCGGGTGTTTGTTGATTGTGGGTCTACTCTGAATGTTATTGATGGGGGATTCTTGGAAAGACTCAATTTAAAACCCGAACCTTTATCATCCCCCATTGCTGTGGTTTCTGTGGATGGTTCCCCTTTGAAGAATATTACTCTCAAGGTCTGTGAATTTCCTCTCACTATTAATGGTGTTCACCATGAGAAATTGGATTTGGTAGTTTTGAATAACTTGCCTTCTCCAGTAATATTGGGATTGCCCTGGTTAAAATTTCACAATCCTGTACTGGATTGGCCTACCAGTGAAATTAAATCCTGGAGCCATAAATGTTATGACAAGTGTTGTAACGGGCGTATTGCAGCTTTGGATAGGGGAGAATTGCCTGTTCCTATTCAGGATTTTTGGAGAGTTTTTTCTGAGAAGGAATCGCAGGTTTTGCCTCCCCATAGAGACTATGATTGTTCTATTGAATTTGTCCCTGGAGCGACTCTTCCTAAAAGTCGTTTATTTAACCTTACTATTCCTGAGAGGAAGGCTCTGGAGGAATACATACAGACAAGTTTGGCCGCCGGTCACATTAGGCCCTCTAAGTCTCCTGTGGCGGTTGGATTTTTTTTTGTAAAAAAAAAGGACGGCGGTTTACGTCCTTGACTGGATTTTCGTGAGATTAACAAAATTACTGTACGCAATCCTTACCCACTGCCATTGATTCCTGATCTGTTTAACCAGTTAATGGGGGCCAAGTGGTTCTCTAAAATTGACCTTAAGGGGGCATACAATCTGTTGCGCATGAAGGAGGGTGACGAATGGAAGACTGCTTTTAACACTCCTGTGGGTCATTTTGAGAATCTGGTTATGCCTTTTGGTCTTACTAATGCTCCTGCATTTTTTCAGAATCTTATTAATGACATCCTTAGACCTTTGATCGGCAAAAATGTGGTTGTGTATTTGCATGACATTTTGATTTATTCGCCGGATCTGGAGTCTCATTGGCGGAGCGTACGTGAGGTATTACAGTTATTAATGGAAAATTCGCTTTTTGCTAAACTGGAGAAATGTGAGTTCGCTGTACAGAGAATTAGTTTTTTGGGTTACATTATCTCCAGCGAAGGTTTTGAGATGGACCCGGTTAAAGTTCAAGCTGTACAGGAATGGCCTAGGCCTATTGGTTTGAAATCGATACAGAGGTTTTTAGGTTTCGCCAATTATTACAGAAAATTCATAAAAAAATTTTCTAGTATTGTCAAACCTCTGACCGATCTCACCAGGAAAGGTGCTGATGCGGTTCAGTGGTCTTCTGAGGCCATTGAAGCTTTTGAGTATCTCAAGGAGAGGTTCACCTCTGCTCCCATCCTTATGCAGCCTGATGTGACTAAGCCGTTTTTGGTTGAGGTTGATGCTTCCTCTGTGGGGGTTGGCGCAGTATTGTCTCAGGATAACGGGGATGGATTACATCCCTGTGCCTTTTTTTCAAAAAAATTTTCGGAGACTGAACTGAATTACGATATTGGTAATCGGGAATTATTGGCTATTAAACTCGCATTTGAACACTGGCGCCACTTCTTGGAAGGTGCGGAATTTCCCGTTCAGGTTCTTACGGATCATAAAAATCTGATATATCTTGATGCTGCCAAGCGCCTGAATGCCCGTCAGGCTAGGTGGGCACTGTTTTTCTCGTGGTTTAATTTCTCCGTTACTTACATCCCTGGTACTAAGAATGTTAAGGCGGATGCCTTGTCTCGCAGTTTTTCTCCCATAGTCGGTGCTGAGAAAGAGGAGAACATTTTACAAGAAGGTGTTGTGATAGCTGCTTTGGACTCCGTTTTGGAAGATGAGATTCTTAAAGCACAGGAGAATGCCCCATCTAACACTCCTCATGGGAGGTTGTTTGTGCCTGGGACCTTTAGGAGAGATTTGTTTGTTGAGTGTCACGAATCTCGGTTGGCAGGTCATCCCGGAATCTCTGAGACCAAGAGACTGGTGGGTCGCAGTTTTTGGTGGCCTGGATGGCAGAAGGAAGTCATTAAGTGGGTGCGTCAATGTACTATATGTGCTAGATCTAAGTCCTCACATACTCCTGCTGCGGGGTTGCTTTGTCCTTTGGAGGTTCCCAGTGCTCCTTGGACACATTTGGCTATGGACTTTATAACTGACCTTCCCCCCTCTGAGGGTTTTACTTTCATCTGGGTGGTCGTGGACCGTTTTAGCAAGATGTGTCACTTGGTTCCCTTCATCAAACTGCCCTGCGCTAAAACTCTCGCTAAGGCCTTTGTCAAGGAAATTGTCAGACTTCATGGCGTTCCTACTGACATTGTTTCTGATAGGGGTCCTCAGTTCGTGGCTCGTTTTTGGCGTGCCTTTTGTGACAGGTTGGGAGTTCATTTGTCGTTCTCGTCCGGATATCATCCTGAATCTAATGGCCAGACAGAAAGGAAAAACCAGGATGTTGAGCAGTTCTTGCGTTGTTTTGTGGCAGACAATCAAGAGGGGTGGTCTGAGTTTCTGCCACTTGCTGAATTTGCTCTGAACAATCATACATCTTCTTTTGCTGGTTGTTCGCCTTTTTTTTGTTGTTCTGGGAGACATCCGTCGTTTGGGTCGTTCTCCAAGTTGGGATCTGCCGTGCCTGAGGAGGAGAATTTTTCCGGTGATTTGGAGAGAGTTTGGACGGATGTGCGTGGTAATCTTCAGGAGGCCAACAGAAAATCTAAAGACTACTTTGATAGGAAACGACAGGAGGTTTTGTTCGCTGTTGGTGACATGGTTTGGTTGTCCTCTAGGAATCTGCGGTTGAGGATTCCTTCTAAGAAATTGGGTCCCAAGTTTGTAGGGCCCTTTAAGGTGCTTCAGGTTGTCAACCAATCTGCTGTTAGGTTGGAGGTTCCTACCTCCTGGAGAATTAATCCGGTATTTCATGTCTCTCTGTTGAAAAAAGCTGTTGTATCGGATTGTGACGCCTCTGCCTCTGTTCCTCCGGTGGTGGAGGACGGGGAATATGAAATTTCTCGCATCCTTAACTCTAGACGGTATAGAGGTAGTTTGCAGTATCTTGTGGCCTGGAAAGGTTTCGGACCCGAGGATAACTCTTGGGTGAGGTCGGATGATGTTTCCGCGTCCAGACTTATCAGAGCGTTTCACAGGAGATTTCCTGATAAGCCTGGTCCTAGGGGATCTGGAGGATCCTCTTAGAAGGGGGGGTACTGTTAGAACCTTGCTCTTAGGTTTTTTTTCCTTTGCTGGTCACATGACCTTGTTGGCCTATTTAATCCTGCTCCGCCCTTCTGGCTTTGCTGGACTTCATTGTATAACTACTTTCTAGCTAGCCTGTGCTCTGTATCTAACTCTGTTAGTTTGCTTGGTCTACGGACCTCTATGTTCTATATATTTTGTTTGTTCGTCTGTCTGCTACTATTTCTGTTAGGAGGTGTCCCATATTCCTCCCAGTCCTTAGTACTTGTAGGGATTCCTTCCCCACATCTATAGGTCTCCGTACAGACTAGCTTAGGACTTTAGCAGGTCTGATCGCAGGATCAGGTTCCCTGTTACATCGTAGGTATTCAGCTGAGTTCTATCGTAGGGACAGATCTCCTCTCTTTCCTTAGCTCTGGTAGCAGAACATAACACCTATGACTGTTATTGAAAAGAAGGGGGGCTATATTGGTCACTGATATTTTTGTTAAATGTCACAAATGTATTTTTGTAGATTTTGAGTTGTTTGGTTATTCTTCTAACTTTAATAGATAAAAATAATAGAGATTGGAAAAATTACGTTTTTCATTTAGTTGCATAATAATTCTGCACACTAACAGTTGCCCAATTATTAAGCACAAAATGATATTCTCCTAAGAAAAAAAAACACACCACTTTTACCTAAATAATTAAGTTTCAGGTCTATTAACCTTTTGGATTGACTGACAGCACTGTAGTTGTTCAATAATAAAATTAATCAGCAAAAATTGCTTAAAATTTGGTTTAAGGACATCATATTAAGCATAGTTACTTTTAATATATTTTGTCCTAAGTAATGTAAGTCTGCATGTAATGGGATTATCCTGACTCTTCCCTTACAGGAAACATCAGGTGAAAAAAGGATTGGCCATTTTGGATGTTCTCTTTCCCTGATGATGTCCACCACAACTCATTACACAGACCAGCAAGTATGTGTATGGGAAGGTTGGAAAGAATAGCTGTCTGCTGAAAAGGGTTCTGTTGAAAACTGCTGTATGAAGGACAATTTCATGGGAAGCTAGTCAACACATCATTATTTTTATGAAGTATAGAAGGAAACCCATAAAAATGGGGAAAAATATCATTTAGTCATTACGCTTAGGTCAGAAATGAACTTTGGGCCTTAGTGCTACAAGGAACAGAGCTAAGCACTGAGCCTTCATGCTGCTGATTCAGTTTCAGCTTTAGCAGTATGTTGCCTAACAAAAGATCCAGTATAGTCCAAAATGTGTTGTTTTCACACATAATAAATTGTATAAACTACAGCTAAAGCATTTTTGAATTTATTTAAAAGTCATCTTTTCATCAAACAATGACTACAGCAGCGCAGCAATAACGTGCTACTATAGGGTGTTGTTCCCTTACAAGCACTAGGTGAATTTACCCAACATGTATTATTAGCTTTTTTCATAGTGTAAGAGCTCACTCAGACGTCTGATTTTCATGTACGAGTGCTATTCATGTTTTTCACAGACAGCACTGGAAAGTGTGATAGTTTATGGAACCACTCACATGTCGGTAATTTTTTCGCAGTTCAAGTGGTCAACTGGTCAGCAAAAATCGTGATGACATGTCCGATTTTGATCCGAGGGTCAGATCAAAATTGGCAATACAAGTCAATGGGTCTATGAAAAAATCGGACCGCACAGATGACATCTGGGTGCAGTCTGATTATCACTGACTGTCAGGATGGACAAGGTGGAAAAACTTTTTTGTTTTATTTCTCCATATAAAAGAAAAAGGGATTATTCTCGGACGACACTGTTCAAACTCTGATCAGAATAATCAGTCAATCCCGTAAATGGAAAAATTGGACTCGTGAATGAGCCCTTAGACTTATGAAGTTCGGTTTGCTTTGATCTTTTATTTTACCTATAAAACTAATACATGGGAACCTATAACGTAAGCGAGACAGAAAATTTTTATACTCCCCAACGTTGAAACTACAACACCAAGAAGGAAAAGTGGAACTGTGGAGCTCCCAGGTTTGGTAGGCATATTAATGATATGCAAATAATGAAAAAACAGAAGCAAAACTTTCAAAACATTGCAATCTATTCAGTATCGAGTATGAGCACCATGCACAGATATACACACACTTACATGCTTTGATATGCTATCAGATTATTAATCGTTGTCAGGAATGTTGTGCCACAATGAACACACTTGGGCATGCAAATCATTAAGATCCACAGCTTATAGTTCCTTTTACAATTGCCAATCAATGATATCAGGCCATGGTAGCAGATTTTGATCACCCAGGCTGCTCATCGTAGCACAAACAACATGCGGCCTGGCAATGTCGTGTTGAAAAACTGCTCCTGGAAACTTTGAAGAAATGGCCTACCGCTGGTTCTATGAGCAAATTAATGTAACACTGATCTGTTAATGTACCTGAAATGAAGATTAGTCGAGTCCGTCTATTGTAAATTATGACACACCACACCACCATCCCTGCTGTGTGCCCAGTGTGACGTTCCCTAGTTAAGGCATCTTTACGGCATTGCCAATGTGCTCTCCAGACCAATCTCGAGAAATAGGGCCTCCCTTTCGTTAAGCTGGGCATTATGTTTATATATCTTCCCACTGCTTGGTGTAGTAGTCCTATACGTTGCATGTACACCAACCTATACTCCAGTTAATTTCTTTTGGTTTTGCTTTAGGTTTTTGCACTCCGTGTACACAAGGGTGTGACCTCCCTTTCTTTGAGCTGGGCATTATGATGATAAAGCTTACCATTGCTGGGTATTCATAGTTGGGCCCTGGTCCTGCTCGGCCCTTATTCAGATTGAGGTCATTTTTGACACATGGTAAGGTTTTAATACTAGAAGTTAAGACCATCCCGACTGGGTACACCTTGACACTGGTGGGATGGCTTTTAAACTTTTTTTTGATCAAAAACAGTGTTTGTTAAGTAACCAATGTTATTCATATGCAGTATAACTTTTTACTTATTTATAGCACGGTATATGTTTATTTTGTTTCCATCTTAGGTTTAATCTCCAGCTATAATTGCACCCCTGACAAAAGCGTATTTTTGTAGAGGATGAACCTCTATTCTAACCTCCATTCATTTGGTCTCTATCTAAATGGCTGTATAACCCATCTGATAGTCTGAGTCTAGAAAGACAATGGAAAAGCTTGTGTGATCAATTGTCTTCGTGAGAAAAACACAATCTCCATTCACTAAGGGGCTAGGAACTGTCAATCAGGCTAGGTGGGCAGAGATTGACTTTAACCCCTTTACGTCCAAGGTTGCATCCCTGCACCCCATGTGGGCTCCGGGTATGAGCCCTCATGTTTTCGGGCACATGACAGCTGATCTGAACAGCTGTCATGTGCCCCTAACAGCCGCAGGTGGAATCTAGATACACCTGCGGCTGTTAACATGTTAAATGCCGCTGTTAATTGTCATTTAACATGACCACGGTAGAAAGACATCACTAGTCCTGCCCATCGATGCCCATGTCACATGACCGCAGATAGCTGATGGGAGACCCCTGCGGTCGTCATTGCCGGGATGCTATGAGTGCTGTCCAGCGGTTGGCGCTCATAGCAAGTGAGCACTGCTGTGTGTAGCACAGGTGATAGGATGATCGCAGGCAGCTTCTAGTCTCCCATGGAGACTACTGAAAAAAGTGGAAAGTAGAAAAATTTTTTTTTAAAAATATAAAAAAAATTTAAAAAATACAAAAGTTAAAATCACCCCATTCAAAATAAAACAATATATAAAAAATCAAATATACCATGTGTACTCGAGTATAAGCCAAGCCGAATTTAAGCTGAGGCACCTAATTTTACCACAAAAAACTGAGAAAATTATTGACTTGAGAATAAGCTGAGAGTAGGAAATGCAGCAGCTACCAGTAAATTTCCCCATCCTGGTAAGCATTGCCCACTCATCCCCAATCTTGGTGTGCATGGCCCCCTCATCCCCAATCCTGGTATGCATGGCCCCCTCATCTCCCATTCTGGTATGCATGGCACCCCTCATCCCCAATCCTGGTATGCATGGCACCCCTCATCCCAATCCTGGTATGCATGGCAAACTTCGTCCCCATCCTGGCATGCATGGCACCCCTCATCCCCTATCCTGGTAAGCATGGCCCCCTCATCAACAATCCTGGAATGCATGGCACCCCTAATCCCAATCCTGGTATGCACGGCACCCCTCATCCCAATCCTGATATACATGGCACTCCTCATCCCCATCCTGGTATGTATGGCACCCTTCATCCCCATCCTGGTATGCATGGCACTCCTCATCCCAATCATGGTATGCATGACACCCCTCATCCCAAATTCTGGTATGCATGGCACCCCTCATCCCCATCATGGTAAGCATGGCCATACTATCCTGGTATGCATGGCACCCCTCATCCCAATCATGGTATGAATGGCCCCACTATCCTAGCATGCATGCCCTCCAACACTGCACACATGAAAAAAAATAAACACTTCTACTCACCTTCCTCCCCTCTACTCCAGCGCTGCATCCTGTCTGACAGCATCTCGCCTCCACATTTGAGCAGAGGATGACGTCACTGCCATGTGCCCTCAGATGCAGAGGTGAGCTGCGGGGATATTCACTCCTCTCCAAGCCGGGACTATGCACATGGAGATGAGTGAATAGTCAGTCATTCTCCTTAATAGCGCAGTGTGAGTAGCAGATGCCGCTTCCTGCAGCTGCTCTGCGATCACATGTGCCCGGTACTAAAGAGAATGAATATTCACTCTACTGCACGCCCATGGGCATGGAAAAGAATGAATATTCATTCTCTCTAATAGCGGGCACAGAGGATCGCTGAGCAGCTGCAGGAAGTCGCAGCTGCAACTCACACTGCACTACTAAGGAGAATGAATATTCACCCCTCTCCACTCCCATGGAGAAGGGTGAATATTTATTTTCTTTAGCAGCGGGCACATGTGGTAGCTGCAACAGCGGCTACTGCCTGTGCCCACTCCTCCGCCGCCACAACCCCCCCCCACCGGTATATACTCTATATAGAACTATATATAAGTATATACCCGAGTATAAGCCGAGAGGGGCTTTTTCAGAATAAAAAAATGTGCTGAAAAAGTCGGCTTATGCTCAAGTATATACGGTACACAAAGTTGGTATTGTGGTCACTGCATTCTGAGTCTTCTATCCTTTGGATTACGAGCTCGGAGAGACTGAGACACAGGACAGGATGTGTGTCAAACAAGCTCTAAACTTTATTACAAAGCATGGGTTTTATATCCACCCTGAAGGCAGGAAACGGATTTACCATATATGGTTTGATTATACAATTTTAGCACACAAAGACTGATTTCTATTCTCATGCTTGTGTTGAAACATTCAATCGGACACATTTGATTAGACACATTTAATCAGATACATTCTGATGACTAGCAAGGACGCATTATTGATTCAAGAAGGAACATACACTGCTGGTGTTATATTGACCTAAAGTAACTTTCAGACTTATATAGCATAGATGGGGTCATTGAATTTGAGGTGCCTCATCTTCTGCTATAACATTCCATCCTTTTGTTCCTTCATTTACCAATATGTTTCTCTATATTTTCTTTTAGTACACTGCTGAATACACATTAGAAAAGAACTTAAAAACCAAATAAACCGCAAGACACATTAGCAAAAACCTGTAAAATAGCTTGCACTATACCAGCCAACCACCCACCGATACCTTTAAACCAATTAGCAGGATTTAGAAAGGAAAAGGTGTTTGCCCACCTGGAATCCTGATTCTTGAGGTTGGCCTCATCATAAAGCTTCCTTAGTTTTACAACGTCCTCTAACTTATGTTTCAGCGTCAATACGCTAGAATTGTCTATATAATGACAACATGCGGGCCCTATTATCTGGCACATCCCTCCTTGTGCTGCTGTTAAATAATCTAGTACAAGGGTATGTTGGTTCGTGACAATAATCAATTGATTCTGTACTGCAAGAGATCCGTTAACTACTTCTAAAATATCCCAAATCTGATCATCAAGATAGTCCGTAGCTTCTACTAATTTATCCCACATTTGTGTCAACATAGGGTATATAAACAATGCACTGAAAAATTTGTTTACCCCTCCCATTTGAACTATATGGGGTCTCCCACTTGGTCTTTCTTTATTGTCTGCTGATCGCTTATGCAGTGTATGTTTTGGGATAAACAAAGGATCTAGCTGGTCTGGAGTAACAATATAAGTTGCGGGTGTCAATCTGGCTAAAGTACAAGTTCCTGTTACTCCTACTGGGAGCCACTTAAAAGCCTTGTCTCCACATACCCAATACATGGATAAGGGGAGATTCCATAATGCTGAATATTGCAGTATTAGACGGTGAACTAAATCAACAAACTTAGAAACATTTGACATCATACACAACCCAGGCACTTGACCTATAGGGGAACAATAGCCAGCATCAGGATTGCCACATGTAGGTGCACCTTTCTGTTAACTTGAGCTTTCATTACACTGTAGATTGCCAGGTATTTTGGCACAGGTATCACTTGTCCCATTTTTAAAATAAACATTATTCACCCAATTAGAAGTGTGTAGATATCTTTCCAACAGGGAAGGTTTAAAGGCATCACTGCTTCCTGAAGTGGCATTAAAACTTATTTTCAATCCTTGTTCAGGTATTTTCCCTAGATCAGTAAATTTTGTTTTGTTACGAGGTACCTAGTCCCCTCCTTTAAATGCTATATACAACCTGGGAATTATTTGACCCGTCAGGTTCCCTTGCCACCAGGGAAATTTTGTCCATCCTACTACGGGAATCCCAACGGTGGTATTCCACAGTCTCTGTGTGGCATTATTGGCCAAAGTATCTGAGCAGTTCACCCAAAAGTTTATCTCTTCCCATGAGACTGGGACAGCGAGAAAGGGTATGCTAGTGGATGTCACAGGGGCCATCTACAAAAAATTCAAAATCTGCATTTTCTTATTTATGTTCAAATACAGTAGGTAAACCTGCCGTTTCTTGTGCCATTATTTGTACACAGTCATGAGGAACTTCCTCTCTTGAATCTTCCTTATAAAGCACAGTACCTGACCCCTCCTTTAGATCCGCGAGAGGTAACAAAGTTGCTGGATTCAAAGTAGTACACCTCTGTAAAGAAACATTGGGAGGCATTAACAGTGCACATTGTAACCTAAGATGACGTGCTGCTGAGAGGTGAGCGGGTTGCACTTGGTTCAATATAGTGTAGACATCATGAGGTGTTAGAACGGTGAGCGGGTGGTCAAGAACAATGTCTGCGGATTTATGGAGTAATAGTCGAACAGCATGCAGAGTACGTGCACAGGATGGTGCACCTCTGGCTACCGCGTCTAATCTGCCACTAAAATAGGCAACAGGTCTCTGATTATCACTGTGTGTTTGAGTTAAAACTCCTGCTGCATGTCCGGCTTGTTCATGAAGGTACAGAGTAAATGGGAGCTCATAATTAGGGGTACCCAAAGCTGGAGCAGCCAAAATACGGTTTTTGAGAGAATAAAAACAGTCTATTGCCTCTGGTGTTAGTGCAAAAGGTGTGGAAGTAAGACAGTCACAGAGGGGCTGCATTAAAACAGAGACGGCATGAATCCACTGTCTGCAATAGGAAACAAGTCCAAGAAAAGTTCTAAGGGCTGCAACATTAATGGGGACGGTGAATGCCTGTACTGCTTGTTTGCGTGCATTTGTTAAATGACGAGCTCCTGGTGTAATGCAATGTCCCAAAAAGGTGACTGAAGATTTACAAAACTGAAGCTTATCTTTCGATGCCTTGCAGCCAGCGTGATAGAGAAACAACTTAAGCGATATAGTTGCACTATGACATTGTTTCCTGGAGGGGGCACAAATGAGCAGGTCATCGACATATTGCAAAGCAACGATATGTGGTTCAGACCATCCCTCCAGTATTTCCTGCAGACTTGCAGTGTACATTGTGGGTGAATTCTGGGCA
The DNA here is from genome assembly GCF_046119375.1 of Phyllobates terribilis. Lineage (NCBI taxonomy): Eukaryota > Metazoa > Chordata > Amphibia > Anura > Dendrobatidae > Phyllobates > Phyllobates terribilis. The sequence continues at coordinate 845,143,896 of NW_027362761.1, forward strand.
CCCTGTGGCAACACTGTCCATGTATATTGACTACCCTGGAATGTGAAAGCAAACAAGTACTGGCAGTCAGGATGTAATGGTACACTGAAAAATGCATTTGCCAAATCGACCACTGAAAAACAAAGAGAGTTAGAAGGTATCTGTGACAGAAGAGTATGCGGGTTGGGCACAACTGGTGTTAGAAGTTCTGTGGCTTTGTTAAACAACCGGAGGTCATGGACCATTCTATATGCGGCTGGTTGTCCTGGCAAGCTCTTTTTCTTTACTGGGAACAGGGGAGTGTTGCAAGGGGACTGGGTTTTGACTAGGACTCCTCTGTGTAGTAATTTTTGGACTTGTTGGGCTATGGCATTCTCCTGAGCCGAGCTAAGGGGATACTGCCTCTGGTGAGGTAAGATTGCTCCTGGTTTTAATTTTACCATTACTGGTTGAACTCTTAACCTACCAACATCTGTTTTGTCTGAGGCCCAAAAATCATGTGGCACTGCATGCTCCAATATCGGGGGAAACTCATTTGTCTCTTCTATGCTGGCAATATCTAGAGACATAATTTTGTAAAGGGTACTTGGTTTTAAACCTGGGGTCATGGTGACAGTGCCATCGGGATGATACTCAGTATGTGCTTGTAATTGGGACAACACATCATTTCCCAATAGATTACATTGGCCTCGGGGCGATACCATGAGCTGGCTATGTACAGTAGCTCCATGAATTTGCAGGAGAATTCTCTTACTGACAGGGAGCAGGACAGATGGAGAATTGAAGGGGGTGGCAATGACATGATGTGAAAAATCAGTGTCAGTGTATGGCCAATCACCTTGCGTAATTACTGAATTGTCGGCCCCCGTATCTACTTGGAAATCGATTTCATGTCCCCCTGGTAGGTTCACCTGCACTATACAACTGGGAGTTGGGGGTAAGGAGATGAGGGGGTTCATGTGCAAGCTACCCTCATCCTATGGGGGCGTTGTTTGGTTGGCTGGAGGACCCGTACACTGAGCATTTGGATACTTGTTGGTCCTACAGTCCTTTCTAAAATGTCCTGGCTTTTTACATCCGTAACACAGTTTCTGTCCTCCTCCTTCAGTCTGTCCTCTGCCTCTGTTGTTTCTGGGGGTCGTCTCTACTATGTGTATTTTGGCAGCTCTTTTAGCCTGCGCTATGTCATGCTGTGCCCCCTGAGCTATTCTAGCTAAATCTTCTGCCTTCACTGATCTCCAGTCCGGTCTACTTGCTTTTACCTTCTCTGCAATCTCCTTCTTTAGTCCATTCATGAAAGCACTCGCTAATACACTCTCACTAGTCGTATTTCCGGGGTTGAACCCCATTTCTGACCAGGTTTTCTTTAATGCATAGAAATAATCCTTAGGATCTTCCTCCTTCCCCTGCACTCTATATTCTAGTGTAACTTGCTTTTCTGCTTGCCTGTCTTTACATGCTTTTACCAACGCTTTTACATACAGAACCCCGGCTGCTGCATCAGGGCCCATTCTACTGTCATATTGTTTCTAAGTTTCGTCCATAAGTCTGTCATACCGAGCTTCATCTGCCAATTTCCCCTTAATTACCCCTTGCATATCTATTCTAGTGGCATGGTATGTATCCTGTATGGTGGTGATCATTCTAGCGAAACCCATAGGGGACTGGGATGGGTCTGGCAGCTGGGAGATCAACGCCAACTGCTCTGAAGGACTCCATGGTCTATACATTAACATTGTGCGAGCTTCCTGACCTGGAACAACTGCGTCCCCCCCGCTGCTGCTGCTGCTGCTGCTGCTCCCGGTGCTCCTGGCACAACTACCGTCCTCATTGGGAATAGACTAGCTGGGTGGGATCTCGGTCCTCCACATGCCACACAGATGTCTACTGTCAAGGGGTTCTGCTGTCCGCACCTGGGGCAAACCCAACAATTGGTTTCCTGAGAATTCTGGTACTGGGGTGTGGGTGAGCTGGGTGACGTCGGGAGCGGACAGAGAGAAAAATCTGTCATTCTTGTTTTTGTCAGTCTGTAACGTCCGTCTCCTAATTCTTCAATTTTCCCTTTAAAATGAGCACATGCATTCATCCATACATCCACTGTCTTCAACAGACCCTTATCTTTCAGCCATCCATGATAGCAGTTAAAGAAGGATTTCCATTTCTCTCCATTCATCACTCCATTCTCATTCATTCCCGCTTTACACAATATTTTGTCAATTCCAATCAGTGCCTGTTTCCCTTCTCTGCGTACCACTAAGTCTTTGGCTATAATGCCTTCCTTAGCATTTTGGTTCCACATTTTTTCGGTTCTTCTCACTTAGAGTAGACTCCTCAGTCACTTAGACAATGGTCATTTAGACAATGGGCCACAAAGGTTTCTGAACCATTCCACTACTAGCCTTCCAGGGCTTATACGCCAACCAGAAAAACAGACCAAAAACACCAATTCCAAGACACACCCACAACACAATCATCGGATCCATACTTTCATTATTAAGTTTTTCCAAAGGATAGAAGGCAGGACTGACAATTTATCTGAGGGAATTCTACTGGTTCAAAGGGACCTGAGCCAGACATCAATCTGTGAATTACCTAGGGAGCCGACCGCTCGGGGGTGAGGGAGTCTCTTCTATGCAGTGATATAATTAGGTAGAATATAACAGTTATTCTTACCTCAGCGCTGTATATATCACCAACAGAGAGCTTCACTCGTCCCACGTCTCGGACCGGTCGAGCACCCCTGGGTAGATTAACTCAAGGTCCCTGTTCGAGGCGCCAGCTGTGGTCACTGCATTCTGAGTCTTCTATCCTTTGGATTACGAGCTCGGAGAGACTGAGACACAGGACAGGATGTGTGTCAAACAAGCTCTAAACTTTATTACAAAGCATGGGTTTTATATCCACCCTGAAGGCAGGAAACGGATTTACCATATATGGTTTGATTATAAAATTTTAGCACACAAAGACTGATTTCTATTCTCGTGCTTGTGTTGAAACATTCAATCGGACACATTTGATTAGACACATTTAATCAGATACATTCTGATGACTAGCAAGGACGCATTATTGATTCAAGAAGGAACATTCACTGCTGGTGTTATTTTGACCTAAAGTAACTTTCAGACTTATATAGCATAGATGGGGTCTTTGAATTTGAGGGGCCTCATCTTCTGCTATAACAGTATCATCACGTTCAGAATCACCCGATGTATCAAAATAAAAAAATATACACTGCTCAAAAAAATAAAGGGAACACTCAAATAACACATCCTAGATCTGAATGAATTAAATATTCTCATTGAACACTTTGTTCTGTATAAAGCTGAATGTGCTGACAACAAAATCACACAAAAATCATCAATGGAAATCAAATTTATTAGCCAATGGAGGCCTGGATTTGGAGTCACCCCCAAAATTAAAGTGGAAAAACACACTACAGGCTGATCCAACTTTGATGTAATGTCCTTAAAACAAGTCAAAATGAGGCTCAGTATTGTGTGTGGCCTCCACGTGCCTGTATGACTTCCCTACAATGCCTGGGCATGCTCCTGATGAGATTGCGGATGGTTTCCTGTGGGATCTCCTCCCAGACCTGCACTAAAGTATCCGCCAAGTCCTCGATAGTCTATGATGCAATTTGACGTTGGTGGATGGAGCGAGACATGATGTCCCAGATATGCTCAATCGGATTCAGGTCTGGGGAACGGGCGGGCCAGTCTATAGCTTCAATGCCTTCATCTTGCAGGAACTGCTGACACACTCCAGCTACATGAAGTCTGGCATTGTCCTGGATTACGAGGAACCCAGGACAAACCGCACCAGCATATGGTCTCACAAGGGGTCTAAGGATCTCATCTTGGAACCTAATGGCAGTCAAGCTACCTCTGGCGAACACATGGAGGGCTGTGCAGCCCTCCAAAGAAATGCCACCCCACACCATTACTGACCCACTGCCAAACCGGTCATGCTGAAGGATGTTGTAGGCAGCAGATCGCTCTCCACGGCGTCTCCAGACTCTGTCACATCTGTCACATGTGCTCAGTGAGAACCTGCTTTCATCTGTGAAGAGCACAGCGTGCCAGTGGTGACTTTGCCAATCCTGGTGTTCTGTGGAAAGTGCCAAACGTCCTGCACGGTGTTGGGCTGTGAGCACAACCCCCATCTGTGGATGTTGGGCCCTCATACCACCCTCATGGAGTCGTTTCTAACCGTTTGTGCAGACACATGCATATTTGTGGCCTGCTGTAGGTCATTTTGCAGGGCTCTGGCAGTGCTCCTCCTGTTCCTCCTTGCACAAAGGCGGAGGTAGCGGTCCTGCTGCTGGGTTGTTGCCCTCCTATGGCCACCTCCACGTCTCGTGGTGTACTGGCCTGTCTCCTGGTAGCGCCTCCAGCCTCTGGACACTACACTGACAGACACAACCTTCTTGCGACAGCTCGCATTGATGTGCCATCCTGGATGAGCTGCACTACCTGAGCAACTTCTGTGGGTTGTAGAGTCCGTCTCATGCTACCACGAGTGTGAAAGCACAACCAACATTCAAAAGTGACCAAAACATCAGCCAGAAAGCATTGGTACTGCGATGTGGTCTATGGTCCCCTTCTGCAGAAACACTCCTTTATTGAGGGTGTCTTGATAATTGCCAATAATTTCCATCTATTGTCTATTCCATTTGCACAACAGCATGTGAAATTGATTGTCAATCAGTATTGCTTCCTAAGTGGACAGTTTGATTTCACAGAAGTTTGATTTACTTGGAGTTATATTCTGTTGTTTAAGTGTTCCCTTTATTTTTTTGAACAGTGTATAATCCGATCGGTAAACGGCGTAACAAGAAAAAAAATCAAAATGCCACAATTATGTTTTTTAGTGGCCGCAACACTGCAATAAATTGCAATAACGGGGGATCAAAACATCGAATCTACCCCAAAATGGTATCTATGAAAATGTCAGCTTGGCATGCAAAAAATAAGCTCTCACCCAGCCCAAGATCCTGAAAAATGGAGACGCTACGGGTCTCGCAAAATGGCAACTTTTTTTTTGCAAACTTTAAATAAAAAAGAACCTATACATGTTTGGTATCTACAAACTCCTAATGACCTGAATCATAATTGTCCATCCGTTTTAACATTTTGTGAACATGTTAAAAAAAAAATCCAAAAAACATTTTCCAGTACATTTTTTTCCCATTTTCCAGTACATGATATGGTAAAACCAATGGTGTTGTTCAAAAGTACAACTTGTCCTGCAAAAAACAAGCCCTCACATGGCCATATTGATAAAAAAAAAAAGTTATGACTCTGGGAAGAAAGGGAGCAAAAAACAAAAAAGCAAAAAAGGAAAAAAACAAGGTTGAGAAGGGGTTAACTAATGAAAACATGTGTGCTCCAGTATTTTGGAGCTGGACATTCAAAACACACAATACAGCCATTTTGACATGATGTAAGGAAACGGTTACAAACAGCAGCGTATTTCTGTATGTAGCTAATGTAATTAAACGAAAAAAAGTTAAGGAATTCTAAGCTATGTTACATTTTACATACAATTTAAGTTCGTACATGATTTTTCAGATTAGAAAATGTGTCTCTTATGGAAAATTATGGAATACAAGTGTTATGAGATTGTGTGCCAATGATTATTATTTACATTATTAACATAATGACATAAAAATGTGCATAAATTATGATATATTAACTAAACCCTCTGAGAAAATTCTGTACTTGTATTTCTTAGCTGGTTATTTAAAGTAATCCTTCATGTAAACTCTATTTAATATGTGAGTTGTAGCTATGCCCCTTGAGTGCAACCTTTTATTAGAACACATTGGCACAAAATTTGTCAACAGATTGTGTCCAGGAAAGTATCTGTTTGGATTTCCTCAATGCTGTCACCTACCTATTGTGACAGAAAGTGATGGAATTTTCAGTGTTGTGCTCTTGGACTCCTGTGGTTTCTAAGCACCTGTGCCTTAGGGCAACGATACAACCAACCTGCAGATTGGGCAGCGTGCCATTTTAACAGATTGCTACAAATGCCAGCACAGTCCGTCAAGTATAGAATGTTTTTATACAGAGCACACAATGGTGGTGAGATGTATGCTACCAGTATAAAGATGCAAATGAGAGACTTCATGTTTAATGAATATAATTAGTAGTTAAATAGTATATTGCTGTATTCGCAAGGCAGATTTCACTCAGAAAGCTTGCATATTGATTGACATAAGCATGTGACTTGGTGATGATCTTCATTTTTCATTAATATATACTACCTGAAATGGAGACCACTATTTATTGATTTTAACGGCTAATAGGTTTCCCTCAAAGTCTAATGACTGAAAAGTCAATAATGCCTATTTACTAACATCACTCAAACATCTGCACTAATCTCACCAGCATCAGGTGCTTGGTCACATAGTCTGCTGGCCAAAAAGAAGGCAAATGCTTTGTGGTTACTATGTGATACCACCCATATAAATATTATGTGCCATTATTATCTTTCTTCCAAGTTTACTGTAAAGACGGAGATTGCAAAATAAAATAGATACAAATAGATACAACTATGAAATAAGACACTGGATCAGATCAGATCAGATCAAATACTGGTACATTTCAAAGTATTTCCTATGAATATACACTTTGTAGACAAAAATATTAAGACACTTACACATTACAAGAATTGAAGCTTTTATGATGTCCCATTCTAAATAAATGCCTACATTACACCAAAAATGGCTTCCACTCTTGTGGGAAAGCTTTCTATAGGATTTTGGAATGTGTCTGTGGTCATTTTGGTTATTCATTCTGAAGGACATTTTTGAAGTCAGTCACTGATGTTGGACGAGAAAGCATGGCTCGCAATCCTTGTTCTAGTTCATCCTAAAGGTGTTTGGTGTGGTTGAGGTTAAAGCTCTGTGCGATCTAGTCACGTTTTTTTTAACACCAGACTCACCCAGCTATGTCTTTATGAACTTTTCTTTGTCCACCGGTGCACATTCATGCTTGAACTGAAAAAGGACTTCCATAACCTGGTCTCACAAAGTTGCAAGCATACAATTGTTCAAAATGTCTTGGTATGCTGAAGTATAAACATTTGCCCTCATTGGAACTAGGGAGCCCCAAGCCAATTATGGACAGACAATCCCATAGCATTATCTGACACAATGCAGTCAGGTAGGTGACGTTCTCAATGGCATTCACCAAACCTAGACTCATACATCAAATTGCTGTGATTCATTGCTCTACAGAACTTGTTTCCATTGCTACTGAGTCCAATATCAAGGAGCTGTTCACCACTTAATACAGCACTTTACATTGTGCATGGTGAATGCGGATTGCATAGCTATCAGTATAGGGAAACCCATGCTATGAAGCTGCTAGAGCACAGGTTATGTGCTGCTGTGAATATTAGAGGAGGTTTGGACCTATGCAGCTCCGTGACTTTACGTGGCCTGAGTCTTGATAACTGTTGCTATGTTCCTTACCACTTCCACCTTTAAACAATACCACTCACAGCCATTCGGGAAATATTTCAGAGATACGGTATGGTTCAGTACCACTCTCCAATTCATTGAGTTCCTTAGACTGACTCATTAGTTCATAAATGTTTGTAAAGACAGATTGCATGACTAGGGGCTGGATTTTATACACCTTATATGCCTTTTTATATACCTTTTTATACACCTGCGGTAATGGGACTGAATGAAAGATCTGAATTCCCAGACTATAAGATGTGTCCCAATACTTTGTCCATATAATGTACATCAAAGCTCCTAAGCCATGAGCAAGGACTGATACAGTCTGAAACATGAATGACTACACACATCGGCTTCATACGGGGATTTTAACTCAGTTTGAATAAAGCAGAATGTTTTATGAAGAACTCCCTGGATGCTGGATTATCTGTTTCACTGGTGAATGTTGCACTGAATCTAGGCTTCCTTGTGCAGGAAGAATTCCAACATCATGAATGGTGCGCTAACAACTTTTATTTTGTTTTGTTTGTTCAACATCAATTACATATCCCTGCTCCCCAGAGATTTTTTCTTTTGTATTCAGTGTCAAAATCAACATGAAATTCGCCTTTAAACTGTCTTTCACAATTACATGGGCAAATCAATGTCACTGTACAGATTTTTTTCTCCACATATTTGAAATCAGCATCAATAAAAAAAAGTCACTTGAACCATATGCAACGTAAAATCCTCATGGGACTAGTGACATGAATTTGCAGCATATGAATTTGTGGCAAAATTTGAGGGCTAAACTTTGGAAACATTTCTGCTCTATATTGTCTTGCAGCTCAGCATCATATTTTTCCCATGAAAATACAGAGTTACCCTTTCAAGAATTTTCCACGTAAAACTAGTATGTTATGTTCACTATGGGAGCAGTGCATGATTTCTCTGATGTTCTTTGAAAACCCGTTTTACAGCATGCAATGGTGTAGGCAGAATAACTTAACACAATGGAGAGCTATGATGGTTGCAGCATGAGCTTTGTAGCATTTCTTGGTAGAACAGTGTGAAATTCCTTATAGTGCCATAGTACCCCAATGACCTAGCATTTGATACAAGCCTGAGGCTAGATTGAATGTTCTTGGTCTTCGTCTCATTCCAGCAGTCCACAGTGCTTAAAAAGTGTATCTTTGCTACTTTGATTTACATACTGTAACATGGAGGGTTAGATCCAGAAAGGAGGATGTAGCAGCTTAACATAACACATACCGTAGTGGTCAAAAGTTTGGAAACACTTGTTCATGCACTGGTTTTTCTTGTTCTTATTGGAATTTTCACATTGTAGATTCAGATTGTAGACAGCAAAACCACGAAGTAAAACATTTGGAAACAAGGAGTATAAAAACAGGTGTGAGGCAATCCAGAATATTTGTTAAGCAGTAGAGACAGAAAAATTCCAGCAACCGCAATGTATAGTTGATGTAGTAAAAACATTACTTTTATTGCGAAATTAAAACAATGGACAATAAGAAGGCATATATCACAAAAAAGGGTGGGGGAGGGTGGAGGCGGGGGATGAAACCAGGAACACAAGTCTATGTGTTTCGAACGTGTATGTTCTTAGTCCTGAGACTACACACGCGAAACGTGAAAACCTATGTTCCCGGTTTTCTGGCCCCTTTGCCTCCACCATATACCAGGATGGGGCCCAGGACATATATGCCAAGATGGGTGATATATATACCAGGATGGAGAACATACATACCAAGATGAGGGATATACTGTATATACCAGGATGGGGCACAGGATAAGAGACAGATATACTAGGATGGGGGACATATATACCAGGATGGAGGGCATATATATATGCAGAATGGGGCCAGTATGAGGGACATATATACCAGGAAAGAGGGCATATATACATATATATATATATATATATATATATATATATATATATACCAGGATTGGTTTAGGATGAGGGACATATATATATATACCAGGATGAGAGGGGCCCGGTCCAAATCTTGCATCGGGGCCCATCAGACTCTGGTTATGCCACTGGGAACTGCATAACTTCATTGCCTCTGCAAAACACAACTGATGGTCACAAACACTTTCTGAAAGCTTCTTCAAATTAACTCCTTTGAAGATTGGGATATATACAGTATATACCAGGATGAGGCTCAGGATAAGGGACATATATTCCAAGATGGGGGATATACTGTATATATACCAGGATGGAGGATATATATATCAGGATGGGGCTCAGAATAAGGGACATATATACCAGGATGGGGGATATATACAGTATACCAGGATGGGGGGCAGGATGAGGGACATCTATATACCAGGATGGGGGCCCGATCCAAGTCTTACACCGGGGCCCATCGGACTCCAGTTACGCCACTGGGAACTGCATAACATCATTGCCTCTGCAAAACACAACTGATGGTCATTAACACTTTCTGAAGGCTTCTCCAAATTAACTCTTAAAGAGGCATATTTGTTTATCGGAAGCCATTCCAGGTAACTTCCTAATGAAGCTGGTTGACAGCATGCCAAGGATGTGTAAAGCTGT